>NC_139558.1:560000-3268058 GCF_965112155.1 Podarcis liolepis
TAACCCCAATTCTAAATCTAACCCCAACCCTAACCCTAACCCTAACCATAACCCTAAGCCTAAGCCTAACCCTAACCCTACCCCTACCCCCTACACCCTAACCCCAACCCCAACCCTAACCCTAACCCTATCCCTATCCCTATCCCTATCCCTAACCCTAACCCTAACCCTAACCCTAACCCTAACCCTAACCCTAACCCTAACCCTAACCCCAACCCTAACCCTAACCCTAACCCTAACCCCAATCCTAACCCTAACCCTAACCCAACCCTAACCCTAACCCAAACCGTAACCGTAACCCTAACCCTAACCCTAACCCTAACCCTAACCCTAACCCTAACCCTAACCCTAACCCCAACCCTAAATCTAGCCCTAACACCAACCCTAACCCTAACTCTAACCAAAACGCTAACCCTAACCCTAACCCTAACCCTAACCCTATCCCTATCCCTATCCCTATCCCTATCCCTAACCCTGACCCTGACCCTGACCCTGACCCTGACCCTGACCCTGACCCTGACCCTGACCCTGACCCTGACCCTGACCCTGACCCTGACCCTGACCCTGACCCTAACCCTAACCCTAACCCCAACCCTAAACCTAACCTTAATCCAAACCCCAACCCGAACCCGAACCCGAACCGTAACCCTAGCAAAGCGAAGTGTAATAAGCCTATACAAAGCCAAACAGGTTGTTTTGGATTCCAGGTACATAGAAAGAAGAATCTTGGATTTCGCTTATTTCATGTTGTCTTCTTTGGTGTTAATGTACATTGACCCAGAAATCACAGTGTGTAATGAGACCAAAATAACACAAAACCGTCTTTTCGCTTCCATATGCGTAGAACGAATATGAATAAGCTTTGATTGGGCTTATTTCAAGTCACATGGTGTTTTTTGGGTGTGCACTAGAATCAACCCCAAACCATAGCAAAAAGGTGTTTTGGGTTCCATCAAATAAAAAGAAGATGATAAAGCTCTGATTGGGCTTATTTGCAATTGGTGTTTTTGGTGTTAGAATGCACATTCACTCAAAAATCGCAGAGTGACATGTTTGTTATCAGCCCAAATCAAGCATAGGTGTTTTGTTTCCATCTCAATAGAAAGAGGACGAATAAGCTTGGATTGTTCTTTCGGTGGTCATTCACCCTAACCCTAACCCTAACCCTAACCCTAACCTTAACCCTAACCCTAACCCTAACCCTAACCCTAACCCTAACCCTAACCCTAACCCTAACCGAAATGCTAACCCTTACCCTAACCCTAACCCCAATTCTAAATCTAACCCCAACCCTAACCCTAACCCTAACCATAACCCTAAGCCTAAGCCTAACCCTAACCCTACCCCTACCCCCTACACCCTAACCCCAACCCTAACCCTAACCCTATCCCTATCCCTATCCCTATCCCTATCCCTATCCCTATCCCTAACCCTAACCCTAACCCTAACCCTAACCCTAACCCTAACCCCAACCCTAACCCTAACCCTAACCCTAACCCCAATCCTAACCCTAACCCTAACCCAACCCTAACCCTAACCCAAACCGTAACCGTAACCCTAACCCTAACCCTAACCCTAACCCCAACCCTAAATCTAGCCCTAACACCAACCCTAACCCTAACTCTAACCAAAACGCTAACCCTAACCCTAACCCTAACCCTAACCCTAACCCTAACCCTATCCCTATCCCTATCCCTATCCCTATCCCTGACCCTGACCCTGACCCTGACCCTGACCCTGACCCTGACCCTGACCCTGACCCTGACCCTGACCCTAACCCTAACCCTAACCCCAACCCTAAACCTAACCTTAATCCAAACCCCAACCCGAACCCGAACCCGAACCGTAACCCTAGCAAAGCGAAGTGTAATAAGCCTATACAAAGCCAAACAGGTTGTTTTGGATTCCAGGTACATAGAAAGAAGAATCTTGGATTTCGCTTATTTCATGTTGTCTTCTTTGGTGTTAATGTACATTGACCCAGAAATCACAGTGTGTAATGAGACCAAAATAACACAAAACCGTCTTTTCGCTTCCATATGCGTAGAACGAATATGAATAAGCTTTGATTGGGCTTATTTCAAGTCACATGGTGTTTTTTGGGTGTGCACTAGAATCAACCCCAAACCATAGCAAAAAGGTGTTTTGGGTTCCATCAAATAAAAAGAAGATGATAAAGCTTTGATTGGGCTTATTTGCAATTGGTGTTTTTGGTGTTAGAATGCACATTCACTCAAAAATCGCAGAGTGACATGTTTGTTATCAGCCCAAATCAAGCATAGGTGTTTTGTTTCCATCTCAATAGAAAGAGGACGGATAAACTTGGATTGTGCTTTCGGGGGTCATTCACCCGAACCCGAACCCGAACCCGAACCCTAACCCTAACCCTAACCCTAACCCTAACCCTAAACCTAACTGCAACCATAACCCTAACCCTAACTCCAACCCCAACCCTAACCCTAACCCTAGCCCTAAGGCTAACGCTAAACCTAACCCTAACGCTTGCAAAGCGAAGTGTAATAAGCCTAAGCAAAGCCAAACATGTTGCTTTGTGTTACAGCTACATAGAAAGAAAAATCTTGGCTTTCACTCGTTTTCTTTGGTGTTACTGCATATTGACGTAGAAATCGTAAAGTGTGTGTAATGAAACCAAAATAACACAATACCGTCGTTTCGCTTCCATATGCGTAGAAAGAAGACGAATAAGTTTTGATTGGTATTATTTCAATTCGCATGGTGTTTTTTGCGTTTGCACCAGAATCACCCCCAACCAAAGCAAAAAGGTGTTTTGGGTTCCATCTACATAAAAAGCAGATGATAAAGCTCTGATTGGGTTATGTCAAATTGGTGTTTTTGGGGTTAGAATGCACATTCACTCAAAAATCGCAGTGACATGTTTGTTATCAGCCAAAATCAAGCATAGGTTTTTTGTTTCCATCTCAATAGAAAGAGGACGGATAAACTTGGATTGTGCTTTCAGTGGTCATTCACCCGAACCCGAACCCGAACCCGAACCCGAACCCTAACCCCAATCCTAATCCTAACCCTAACCCTAACCCTAACCCTAACCCTAACCCTAACCCTAACCGAAACCGAAACCGTTCTGGGGTGCCTTCCATTGTTGGCGAAGAACGGTGTCACCCCTGTGGACACGTGCTTCGTGTTGTTGTAGGCGAACTCGGCGAGTGGCAGGTAATCCACCCACGTTGCAGGCTGTTGATTTGCATAACATCTCAGGTACTGCTGCATGATGGCATTGACGCGCTCCGCTTGCTCGCTGGTCTGCGGGTGTCTCGCCGACGCCAGGTTGATCTTGACGTTCAGGAAGCCCTTCAGCTTCTGCCAGAAGTTCGATATGAACTGTCGCCCCCGGTCGGACAGTATAGACCACGGCAGACCATGAACCTTGAACACGTGATCTATGAACAGTTTGGCGGTCTGTTCTGCCGTGGCCACCTTCGCACACGGAATGAAATGCGCCATCTTGGTGAACAAGTCCACCACCACTAGCACTGCTGTCTTGCCCCTCGAGCTGGGTAGATCCGTGACAAAGTCCAGGGCCACTCTCTCCCATGGTTCGAACGGGGTTTGCAGCGGTTCCAGCAGTCCCGCCGGCGGTCTGTGCACTGGCTTGGCCCTCTGGCAGGTGTCGCACCTCGCCACGTAGTCTGCGACTTCCCCTCTCATTCTGGGCCACCAGAAGTCTCTAGCGACTAATTCCATCGTCTTCTCCGTGCCAAAGTGCCCGGCAGTGGGCGCGTCGTGCAACTGCTGCAGTACCTTGGCGCGAAGTTCGTCTCCCGGCACGTAGATGGCCCCTTTATGGATGAGCAATCCATCGCGCTCCTGGAACTCGTCGGTCATCGCCGTGCCCCTGTGCACCTCTGCCAATTTTGCTTGCGCGAAGGAGTCGTCCTGCAACGCTCGCCGTACCGCATCCAGGTCAACTGTTGCCGAAGCGCACGCCCACGCTGTCGGTGCGAAGATGTGCATGGCCGTCGCTGGCGTCGCCTCCTCCAGGTATTGCGGTTTACGGGATAGGGCATCCACCATGACGTTGGTGTCTCCTGGGACATACTCTATTCGGAAGTCGAAGTCCGCAAAGAACTCTGCCCAACGTATCTGCCTCTGGTTCAGGAACTGTGCCGTGCGCCAGTGCTCTAGATTCTTGTGGTCCGTGCAGACCTGCACCGTGTGCTTGGCGCCGATCAGGAAGTGCCTCCACGCCTTGAATGCTGCATGAATGGCGAGCAACTCCCTGTCCCAGATGGTGTAGTTCTGTTCCGACTTGCTGAGCTTCCTGGAGTAGAACGCTCCCGGCCTCCAAGCCCCCTGCGGGTCTTGCTGCAACAGGACTGCTCCCACGGCTCTGTCTGATGCATCTGTCTCCACCCTCATCGGTCTGCTGGGGTTGACATGTAGTAGCTGCTCTTCCGACGCGAAGAGACGCTTGAGTGCCTGAAAGGACTGCTCCGCCTGCTCCGTCCAGATGAACTTCTTTTTCTTGGAGCTGAGCGTGTCTGTGATGGCCGCCGTCTGCATTGCAAACCCCTTGATAAACTTGCGATAGAAGTTCGCAAAGCCGATAAACCGCTGGACCTCCTTCCGGTTGCGCGGGCTTTTCCAATCCAACACGGCGTGAACCTTGGCGCTGTCCATGGTGAGCCCCTTGTCTGACAACTTGTAGCCCAGGAAATCCACCTCCGACACGTCGAACTGGCACTTCTCCAGCTTGGCGTACAGCCTATGCTGCTGTAGTCTGCTCAGCACTTCCTTGACGTCTCTGTCGTGGGCCTGCTGCGATTCAGAAAATATCAGGATGTCATCCAGGAAGCAGACACACTTCTTGTAGAGGAGCCCCGCTAACACGTGATGCATGAAAGCTTGAAAACAGTGGGAGCCATTTTGCAGTCCAAACGGCATAACTCTGTATTCGTAGGTGCCCAGGAGCGTGAACATGGCTGTCTTCCACTCATCGCCTTCCCGCACGCGAATGAGGTTGTACGCCCCGCGCAGGTCCAACTTGGTGAACACGCGTCCTTTGCGCACCGTCGCGAGGAGGTCGTCGATCCTGGGCATGGGGAAATCCGATGGCTTGGTCATGCTGTTTAAGGTCCGATAGTCCACTACGAGCCTTTTCTGGGGCGTGTCCTTCTTCTTGACAAAGAATACAGGACTGCCCCCCACTGCCCTGGACTCCCGGATGAAACCGCGCTCCAAATTATGCTCTATGAACTCTTTGAGTTCCTGTAGTTCGTCCTCAGACATAGAATACAGCTTCCCTTTTGGCAGCGCCGCCCCTGGCAGGAGGTCAATCTTGCAGTCATATGGTCTGTTGGGGGGGGGTAGCTTGTCCGCCTCCTTCTCGCAGAAAACCTCCAAAAATCCTGCGTATTTGTGGGGGACTGCTTGCAGTGTCCCCAGCTGCAGCTGTGACTCCTCTTCCTCTCCCTCCTGCCGGGGCAGGATGCAGTGTTCAGCACAATAGGAAGAGCCGAAGATCAGCTGCCGCTGGTACCAAGCCAGCGTCGGGCTGTGCCTGTCCAGCCAACTCATGCCCAATACAATAGGCGTGTCCGACAGTTGGGTGACATTAAAACTGATGATTTCCCTGTGATTTCCAAGTCGCATCACCATTGGTGGCGTTTGCTTCACCACCTGCCCCCCAAGCAGCTCCCTGCCATCCACCGTGACGACCTGCAGGGGCAGCGTGGCAGGCAGCAACTGTATAGCATGCTGATCGACGAAGTCTTGCCCTATAAAGTCCGCGTTGCTGCCAGAGTCAACGGTGATTGGCACGTCCATTGTGAATCCGTTGGGTAGCTGGAGCGATGCGGTGAGCTGCACTACTGGTTTGGGCGGGAGGGGGTCTGTGGGCTGCAAAATCTCTGGGGACTGCTTCACTGACTCGTCTGGCTGGGCCCCAGTGCCTCTGTCTCCAGCCAGACTCCGTCGTTTCCCTGCTATGGTTCTCTGTACTGAGTAGCTGCAGTTACCGTTGCAGAGGCTGCAGTGTGCTTGTGGATCCTCTGGGGACACTCTTTCGCCATGTGCTGAGGACTGTCGCAGATGTAGCACTTCCGGTTCCCTCTAGGAGGCTTCGCCTTGACTGCTCCCGGCGCTAGGGCTCTGGTAGCTGACTGAGCCCTGGCACCTCCAACCTCCATAGGTTCCGCTCCCCCTCCTGGCGGAGGCATAGATTGCGCATGCGCTGCTTCCTTGGGAACGAAGGAAAACCCTCTCGCTGGTTCGCGCCCTCTGCGCCCTTCGTCCCTGCTCCATGGACGTTCTTCCAGACGCACCCCAACCGTCAGCGCCCTCTGAACGACCTCCTGCGTGCTCCGGGGTCTCTCCCCCCTCGCAATTTCGTCTTTAACCGCGCCGCTCAAGCCTTCCCAAAAAAGGTCTCTGACTGGAGCCGAATCTCTGTCCCATTCCAGGGCACTGACCAGTGCAAAAAAGCGGGCATGATACTGCCTTACACTGGCCCTCCCCTGCTTCAGTCCGTGTATCTCTTTCCGGGCAAGATCCACGTCTATGCTTGATAAAAAGCACGCATCCATTGCTTTAATGAAGGCATCCGCACTTCGGAGCGCCAGATCCTTATCTCTCCAGAAATTGCGCAGCCATGCTTTAGCATCTCCATGCAAATGGGACAGGATAAACCCCACCTTCTCTTGCTCATCTCTAAAGTCCTTGTCCAGCAGTTGCAGCGCACACTGTACATCTGCTCGGAAGTTGGGGTACTGTTGTAAATTCCCATCGAAGTGAGATACTAGACCGCCTGCTCTTCTCCCCAACCCAATTCCCTCCGGTTTGGGTGTCAGTTGCCCTTGCTTCGTAAGCATTTCCAACCTGATCTGGAGATCCTTGTAGGCGGCGGCTGCTTCCCCCTCTCTCTTCCTGGATGCGAGTATCTCGGCATTCAGTTGTCTCACTGCTTCTTGCAGATCCGCTATCTGCTGTTCGGCAGTCATCTTGTCTGCCGTTCGTGAGCTCGCGAGTAGGCACCAGTCTTCACCCCTCTCTGCGAAACTTTAGGTGCCAAAACTGGGGACGGAGCTTACTGTCAGGGCTGCTTCTAGACCCTAGCTCACAGAGGATCACGCTAGCCAGCGTTCACTTTATAAAAGTCTTTATTGAGTTACAGTTTCCAATTCCAAGCTGCATCTTGCAGCCCTACGTCTTATCAGCTAGACCGGCGAAGCTCTGTCTGAGTCCCCGCCTCCTGTACACCAACTTAATACCCTAGCCTTACTCCACCTTTTCCGCCTTTCCTTTCTTCTCTGCGTCCCTCTGCCCCCCGTGGTCTCTTCCTTCTGGGACTCTTCTGACGCTGACCCCCCGGACCCTTCTGTCTCCTTGCGGCGGGCTTTAGGACCTGGCTCCCTTTCCGGGCTGCTTACTGTGCCGCCTTCCTGTGCATTTGAACTTGGCGCGCGCGCCCAACCTTCCACTTTCCGCTTGACCGTTTCTTCGCTCTCCGATGGAGGTGTGGCCACTCCTGACTCATGCCCTCCCCCCTGCGGCGAGCCGCCGTATCCCGATGCCTGGCGCCCTTCCTCCCCACTGCGCTCTGTTGGGGACGTTGGCCCCGATTTCCAACTGCTGCTCTCTGAACCCCCTTTTGTCCCTTCTTCCTGGGGTGTCCCCCTAAGCTCCCCCCTTGCTCTGGTCACTGGCGCTCCTTTCTGTGAATCTTCCGATTCACTGGAAAGACTCGGAGATCTCGGGTCGTCGTCATCGCTCATCTTTCCTTCGGACTCCTCCCCCTCGCTCTCTGTTTCCTCCCTTGCCCTCGCCTCTGCTCCTGAACCCCTGACACATGTCTTGTTCTTTGGTGTTAATCCAAGCATGTTTCTGTTTGTCAGTCACGATTGTCAGCCCACCAGCCGACATCGTATTGTAAAGACAGAAACGAGCCGCAAGCTTTTCACGCTCAGACTATAGATCGTAAAATAATTAAAGGTGCCAAGTGGAATTCTTTTATTGTGGACTCAGGTGCGTCCCAGCACATTTGCAACGATTGAAGCTTGTTTATTTCTTTCGAAGAGGAAATTGGTAATGTACATTTAGCCAATTCACAAGTCCTGCAGTCCCTTGGCAGGGGTACTGTTAAACTTGACTCTTTAAACATTACGATAGCGAACTGCATTTACTGCCCGTCAGTGGACAGTTTATTATCAGTAAGGTGCTTTGCTCGTCAAGGCATAACTGTGCGTTTGTTAAAGTCAATGTGTGAGTTTTTCGATGGGAACAAACGTCAGTTGTATGCCCGGGACTCTGATGGTTTATATAGACTGTATTTTCACACCTACTCAAAATCACCTATAAATTGCAGAGCAGCACAGTCAAACTAGGGCTTGAGGAATGTAAGGCCACATTCTGGGTGTGTCCATGAGGCGCACCGAGTTCAAGGACATCTGAATTTTGCTGATGTAATTAGTGGCCTCAACTTAAAACCATGTAAATTCTTTATGCAATGTCTATCCTGTTGCAAGAATAAGATTAAGGTTGCACGCAAGGGTAGGTGCTCAGATAGGAAAGTAACTGAGCCATTTGAGCGTGTACATTGTGATTTAGTTGGGCCACTCCCACCATCATTAGGAGGTTCTAAGTACTGGCTTACCCTGATAGACCAGTATAGTAGATATTGTTGGACTTATACAATAGCTGAAAAGTCACAAGCATTTGAGAAGTACAAAGCTTTTTGCAACTGGGTAAAAACGCACTTTAACAAACCTATTAAGAACCTGTTTTCTGACCGGGGCGGGGAATTTGTTTCTGAGGATTTTGAGAATTTCCTGGAAGCGCAGGGGACTACTCATGAGTTATCTTGCCCCCGAAGTCTCTGGCAAAATGGGCTTGTTGAAGTTGTGCAGCGTGACCTGCAGGCAGGGGTTAAAACCTATCTGCACGATGCTAATCTGCCCAAAGTCTTTTGGGTTGAAGCGCTCCATGCCTTTTGCTATGTTAGAAATCGCAGTTATCATTCTGGTTTAGATGTCACCCCCTATGAGAAGCTGTTTAAAAAACGCCCTAATCTTGGGGTTCAGATTTACATCTGAAAGAGTTCTAGGACATTATGCATTATCCCGCTAAGCAGAAATTGGGTGAGCGTAGTGTTCAGGGAAAATTAATGGGCTACCAGCAGGGGGCGTACAGAATTTACGTACCAGCAACTGACAAATTTCATATTACCAGAAGCATGATACAAACTGTAAATTGGAATGGAGTTGCTGTTTTCCAAGATACTAACGGTATAGATAATACTGAGGAAGAAGAGGAAGCAGCAGCAGCAGCAGCAGCAGCAGCAGGAAATGGTGCTTCTGAATTAATGGAAGAAGACAAAAAGCCTGTTGTCAAAATAAAAAATTCCTTCCAGTAGCACCTTAAAGACCAACTAAGTTAGTTCTTGGTATGAGCTTTCGTGTGCATGCACACTTCTTCAGATACACTGAAACAGAGAAGAAGTGTGCATGCACACGAAAGCTCATACCAAGAACTAACTTAGTTGGTCTTTAAGGTGCTACTGGAAGGAATTTTTTATTTTGACTATGGCAGACCAACACGGCTACCTATCTACTACTAAAAAGCCTGTTGAATCTGATAATTTGTTTGATGATTTAAAGTCACAGGCACCTGAGGGGAGGTTAGATTCTCTTGAGTTTTCTGACCGTGAGCTTAGCCAACAGGCATCTCTTCAGTCTGACAATGATGATTTACAACCTGAAACTAGTAGTTCACTTAGTCCCATTAAGTCTGAGGAGTCTGACTCTCCTTCCGGACGGAGACGTTCAGATAGAAAGAGACAGAAGCCACAACGTTTTGCAGATGAACATTTAAATACTGTGTATGCCTTAAACAAGCAGAAAACTAAGGTTCTGGGAAAATTTTTGACAACTTTAGAAACAGAAAGGTTTCAGAAAGAGACAGACTTAAATGTGGTTAAAAAGGTGAAATACCTTGGGGTAAATATGACAGCCAAAAATCTGATTTATTTAAGGACAACTATGAAAAGTGCTGGTCAGAAATTAAAAAGGATCTAGAAAGTTGGTCAAGATTGAAGCTTTCCTTGTTGGGTCGAATTGCTGCTATAAAGATGAATGTATTGCCAAAAATGCTGTTTTTGTTTCAGACCCTACAGATTGTGGACAAGGTGGAGTGTTTCAGGAGGTGGCAGAGAGATATTTCTAAATTTGTCTGGCAGGGCAAAAAGCCCAGAATAAAATTTAAAATATTAACTGATGCTAAGGAAAGAGGGGGGTTTGCCCTGCCAGACTTAAGGTTGTATTATGAATCAGCAGCTTTCTGCTGGTTGAAAGACTGGCTGCTTCTTGAGAACACTGATATCTTGGATTTGGAAGGGTTCAACAATGTATTTGGATGGCATGCATATTTGTGGTACGACAAGGTAAAAGCTCATAGAGCTTTCAAGAACCATATTGTCAGGAAGGCAGTGTTTAATGTCTGGATAAAATACAAAGATTTACTAGAAAATAAGACCCCAAGGTGGTTGTCACCAATGGAAGCCAAGGCTCAGAAAAGACTCAATATGGAGGCCAAATGGCCGAAATATTGGGAAATATTAGAAAAAGATGGAGACACTTGGAGATTGCAGAGTTTTGAGAAATTAAAAGATAAAATGCGAGATTGGTTACATTATGCTCAGATTAGGGAGGCCTTTAATTTGGATAAAAAAACAGGATTCCAGGTGGAAAAATCCAAATTAGAAACAGAACTGTTAGAACCTAAAACTAAGGTACTTTCAAAAATGTATAACTTGCTGTTAAAATGGAACACACAGGACGAAACGGTTAAATCAGCTATGATAAAATGGGCGCAAGACATTGGCTATAACATTATGTTCGCTGACTGGGAACGATTGTGGACCACTGGTGTAAAATGCAATGCCTTGAAAGAAAATGTTATGAAAATGATATATAAGTGGTACATGACCCCAGTCAAGCTAGCAAAAATATACCACTTGCCAGACAATAAGTGTTGGAAATGTAAAGAAACTGAAGGAACATTCTTTCACCTTTGGTGGACGTGCCCAAAGGTCCCAGGCCTTCTGGGAAATGATCTATAATGAACTAAAAAAGGTATTTAAATATACCTTCCTTAAGAAACCAGAGGCTTTCCTTTTGGGCATTGTCGGCCAAATGGTGTTAAAAAAGGACAGAACTTTCTTTATGTACGCGACAACTGCAGCAAGAATACTCATCGCAAAGTACTGGAAGACACAAGATTTGCCCACGCTGGAAGAATGGCAGACGCAACTGATAGACTATATGGAATTTGCAGAAATGACTGGCAGAATCCGGGACCTGGGAGAAGAGACAGTGGAAGAGGACTGGAAAAAGTTCAAGGACTATTTGCAAAAACATTGTAAACTGTATGAATGTTAAGATGATGCAGGATAGAAAATAATTTGGCATCAGTAACTTAGTGGAAAGAAGTATGAAAATAAGCGAACTATAAGAACAAGGAAGAGATTTTGATTAATATTATGTCAAACTTAGATATTTAAATATTTGATAATAAAGTTTAAAATTGGAGACATAATATTTGAAAATTACAAAATAAGATTTGAAAGAAGGTGATGCACTGCTGAATATAACGCAGGAAAGGGAGATGTGAGGAAGTCCGAAAGGAAGGTTATGGAAATATGGTTTTTTGAAATTTAATTATGCTGTATTTTATCTGTTTTGTGCTAATTCTTTGGTTTTTTTGTTTGTTCTATGTTGGTGATGGTGTTTTATGTGCTTGGTGATGTATTGTTTAAAACCTTTAATAAATATTTTATATATATATTAAAAAACCTGTGTATGCCAATAAGGCGGTTTTTGAGCCAAAAAGCTACAATGATGTTCAGAATTTACCTAAGCATCAAGCTGTAAATTGGTATAAAACTATGAACTCCGAGATAGCTTCTTTAAAAGAGCATAACACTTGGTCTCTTGTACCCCAAACCCCAAATCTGAGACTTATTGATTCAAAATGGGTTTATAGAGTTAAAATGAATGACAAAAATGAAGTTGTAAGGTACAAGCCTAGATTAGTTGCTAGGGGGTTTTAACAAATTCCAGGCGAAGATTATGATTTCTGTTATTCACCAAGTGTAAAATATGAAACAGTTAAGCATTTGTTAAAAGATGCATCACAATGTGAAAAAGGCCAGTGTGCAATGTTTCTCTGCTCTTAAGAGAGTGGTAATGTACCTTAAACATACCAAACATTATAGGTTGCAGTTTATATCAAGTATTGACAAAGGTTTTGAAATTTTCTGCGATGCATCTCATGCAGTGGAACAAAATAATTGCAGGGGTGTGTCTGGTATGGTGTTTTGTTATAATGGTTGTCCTTTTGAATGGAAGTCCCAGACACAAACCATTATTTGTCTCTCCACAAAGGAGAGTGAATTATGTGCATGCGTTCAGGCCACTTGTGATTCCCAGAGTGGACTTGCTATCCTATGTTCAGAAACCAATACGCAGCGCACTAGAGTCTTAAGATTACGTTTACAGTTTGTAAAAAAACTAATTGCTGATGAAATGATTGTATTCCAATATGCTCCAGGTGACAATCAAATTGCAGACAGTTTTACAAAAGCACTTCCAAAGGTTACAGATGAAAGACATGTAAAAAATGTGCTTTATGTTTTTGTTCCACAATGATGAACCGCAGAGGAAATGTTGAATTGTTTCTTTAAATGTAAAGGTTCATCATTGTTCCACTCGATGTGTATGTCTTTAAGGGGCCAGAGAAAGGGCCAGAGCAAAATAACGAGACCCAGCTTTACAGCTGTGAAACATAGCAGGTGCTGCTGAGTTGTATTGATTAAGCTGTGTCAGCAATTGGGTGTAGTATATAAGGAGCAGCACCTAGCTCTCCCATTACCCTGGGGGATGGGTTGGTGGTTGGGTCATTTTGTTTGTTGATGTATTAGTGTAAATGGAGCTTTTGTTTTTCTTATTAAAACCTTGTTTAAGTACTTTTTGAGCCCCTTTCTAATGCATGGTCTCTCCAGCAAGCTCTCTGCAGCGCTACTAAACTGCAAAGAGCCAACAATTCCTTCTCTCTCGTTCAACCTCTTCCTTCCGTCCTTCCGTCCTTCTCTCTCTCTCTCTCTCTCTCTCTCTCATCCCTTCCTTAATTCCTATTTCCTCATCTTAATTGCAGCCATTCTTCCTGACCAGGAGAGTTTTATCCTACTCCAAATGTCTAAGTCTTTTTTAATCTCTCTCCAGGTCTTTGAATAGTTGTCTTCTACTAAGTTTATATTTTTCGTGGAAACCCATATTCCCAGATATTTCACCTTTTTCACCACCTTGATTCCTGTTTGTAACTCTAACTGGTTTCTTGAGTCTTCGGCCATATTCTTTGTCAACATTTTAGTTTTTACTTTGTTTAACTTAAAACTGGACAATTTTCCGAATTCCTCTAATATTTCTAGAACTTTGCTGACACTTTTTACTGGATCTTCTAACGATATTACCAAATCATCAGCGTAAGTCTTTACTTTATACTCTTTTACCCCAATTCTGATTCCTCTTATTTCGGATGTTTTTCTTATTTTATTTGCAATTACTTCCAGCCCCATGATAAATAAGAGAAGGGACAGAGGGCACCCCTGTCTCGTACCCTTCGAGATCTCAAAAGAATTGGTTAAATTGTTGTTAATGATCAGTTTGGCCCTTTGACTTGAATAGATCGCTTTTATTCCTGCCATGAACAATGTATCCCTTTCCTCTAGCCCTACTGTCTCCATGCATTTTAGTAAAAACTGCCAAGATACATTGTCAAAAGCCTTTTCGGCATCAATAAAAATTAATGCCACGGGGATATCATTCCTAAATTCCAGGTATTCAATGATATTTATTATGTGCCTTACATTGTCTTTTAATTGTCTGTTAGGGAGGAATCCAGCTTGGTCCTTATGAACAGAGTTTATTAGATGTTTCTTAAGTCTATTCGCCATTATTTCTGCGAATATTTTGTAGTCATTATTGAGTAGTGATATTGGTCTATAGTTTCTTATATTCATTTTACCAGAGTCTGATTTAGGTATTAGCGTGATGTGTGCCTCTTTCCAGGAATCAGGTATCCTCCCTCCTCGTAGGATGTTATTTGTTACCTCGCATAGCACCGGTACTAAATGTTCCTCTAAAACTTTATAATATCTAGATGACAGTCCATCTGGTCCTGGTGCTTTCCCTGGCTTCATCTTCTTAATTGCCTCCTTGATCTCATCTGTTGTTATTGACTTATTTAATAGAGTTTTTTCTTCATCCGTTAAGTATTCCCCTCTATTTCCTTCCAGATATTTTTCTATTTCTGTTATGTCCTCATCTTCCTTTTTATACAACTTTTCATAAAATTGAATGAAGTTTTCCTTTATTTCATTGGAGTCTTCTACTACTTGTTCTTCTATTTTGTTAATCACATTTTGTTTTTTCCTTTTTCTTAATTGCCACGCCAGTAGTCTCCCCCTCTTTTTTGCTGATTCAAAGTATTTTTGCTTCATTGATTTAATTCTCCATTCTACTTCTTGGTTTATTAATGTTGAGTATTGTGTTTGTAACACTTTGGAAATTTGTTTAATCCTATCATCACCGGGGTTTCTTATTAATTTTTTTCTCACAGTCTCTTAATTGGGTAATAATTTCTTCTTTCTTTAGTACTCTTAATTTCCTTCTATAATTGTTTTGTTGGTTTAAGCCCCTTAAAACCGCCATACTGGCATCCCAAACTATATCGATATCTGTTTCTTTGTTAAGGTTTAAATCAAAATAGTCTTTCAATGTACTTTTAGCCTTCTCGGTCACCTCATCATTTTCAAATAGATATTCATTCATTCTCCACCTATACAGACCTGATGTTTCACATTTTAATTCCAAAACTATTGGACTATGATCCGAAAGGGTTCTGGGTTGTATTTCGCATTTCATTGCTCTTATCGATAATTCTCTTGAAACCCATATCTGATCAATTCTGCCCCAGCTCTGGTGTGGTTCTGAGAATTGTGTGAACTGTTTCGTTATTGGGTTTTTATGCCTCCAGATATCAATTAAATCTAGGTTTTCCTCGACGTTATTAAATGATCTTGGTAGTTTCCCTTGGTTCGGTTTCCTCTTTTTTTCACTTCTATCTAATTCTGGTATTGGTACTCTGTTCAAATCTCCGAGCAGAATCAACTTGTGATTTTCTAATTCTAATAATACTTGTTGCAGTTTTTTTAAAAAACTCTGCTTTGTTTGTATTTGGGGCATATACGGTTACCACATTAAATTTCCCCCCTTGGTGATTAATTTGTACTCCCAAAATTCTTCCTTCATCATCTTTGCAAATTAGTACCAGTTCTCACTTCTCCTTGACATAAATCACCAACCCTCTTTTTTTATTTACATCTGAGTTAATGAATTCGACTCCCAACCTTTTATTTATTAAGATATGTTTGTGTTTTTTGGCTGCATGTGTCTCTTGACAACAAATCACATCATAGTTCGTGTTCCTCAAAACCTTCTCAATTTTATTCCTTTTAAATTTTTCATTTAAACCGTTCACGTTCCAGGACACAAATTTCAAAGACATTATTATATTTAATTTCTATTCGTTCTATTCGGATTTTCAAAATTATATTCTAGTAGTTCTATTCCCAGTAGATTCCTCCTCTTCTTCTTCTCCCCCCACAGCACCTTCTTCCTCTTCCTCTTTCTCTTCTACTTCTTCCTCTTCTTCCCTCTCATCTTTTCCCCTTCCATTCTCTTTCTTTCCTCTTCTCTCGTCTCTGTTTCCCTCTTTTTCTCTTAACCTGTCTTCAGCCTTTCCGAGCTCTTTCTCATATCTTCTCAGGAATTTTTTCACCTCTTGGGTATCTGTCAATTTAAATCTTTTGTCTTTATAAAAGAAAACAATCCCTTCAGGGAACTCCCATCTGTATTGTATGGCGTTTCTCTTCAGAACGCCTACTATTTATCTATATCCTTCCCTTTTGCGCAAGAGTCTAATTGGTATTTCTTTGAAGATAATAATTGGTCTGCCTTCAATTATTAATTTTTTTGGTAACTTGTTTTTAGTATTAAGTTCTTCATCTCAATTGAACTGAAGATTACTAGGCAGTCCCCTGAAGGTTTTTTTTTAACTTGGCTTGTTGGGATCTCATTCTTATTCTGAAAGCATTCTCTGTCGTATATGCCACCTCTTCTTTTATTTCCAGCCATTTGGCTAACCCCTTAATCATTTTTTATGTTCTCATTTGCTTCTTCTCCTACTCCCCTGAATTTTAAGTGAAGCTGTTTCTGTCGCATTTCTGCCATGGCTAAGGTATCCCACATTTGGTCCTGCATTTTGTTCACCTCTTTCATTTCTTCCTTTATTTTTTATGTCTCCTTTTTCTGTTCTCTCATCTCTTTTGGGGTTTTTTTATTAGCTTCTTCAATTGTTTTTGACTTGGCTGACAGCTCTTGAATCTTAATAGAGAGTTCTTCAACTGCTCCTTCAATCTTTCTATCTATCATCTCCTGCACCTCTCCTAGTTTATTTTCCATATGCAGTTCGCTTTGTTTAAATTCCTCCTTTATCTTTAACCATAGAATATCTAAATCTTTAATCTCTTCTTGTCGGGATGCCTTTCTTTCACCTGGAGTTCCTCCCACCTTTTTCCCATTTCCCCCCAGCATTTTGCCCTTATTTTCACCCTTTATCTATTTTACAGCTAGCTCTCTCCCTTAAAGGGTTCACAGTCTCGTCTCTATTTTTTCAGAATTTCCTTTTTATAAGGCTCAAAATCCCTTCTATGAGGATTATTGAATCATATTTTTCAGTAGCATCCAAAAATATCTAAAGTCTTTCAGAATGTCTCAATCCAGAACCTGGACTGTATCTGTAAATAAAACTTAATCCGTTACACTTTCTATTCAACTGTCCATTAGAGGGAAGGAGACAGATAGTATCATTAAATGGATTCCTTAAGTATTCCCTTCCAACCCCTCAGTCCCAAATTTAAATTCAAAACATTTCATCCAGTTTGTAACTTTAGATATCCCACTATACTCCACCAGATAGTCCTATCACACAAAATGTAGATATTTTCCCCAAAACAGTGGGGATATTAACACAGCAATGGTTACTTTCCCTCAGGTTTTAAATAGGTAACTGGGCCAAATCAAATCAAATGTCTTTTAGAGTATAAGAAGAAAGCACGGTCCGGTTTACAAAATGTTCCCTCAAAAAATTAATCCGCCCAGGCCAGAACAGATCTAAACTCTTCAGCCACTTGTTGGCCTAATCCAGCTTAGGTGGAGTGTTGAATATAGAAAGGTCTCCAAGGAGGAGACAGGGGACTCCCCTGAGAAGGAGGCTAGTTCACCAACACAGGTGCCAGATATATGGAGAAACGTGACTCAAAGAAGTAGGAGGCCCAGGGTTCGCTCTGATTGTTTAGAAATACACAATCGCTTTGAGGTCCTCTCCCCCAGCATGGAAGAATCATAGAATCATAGAATCATAGAATCATAGAATCATAGAATCATAGAATCATAGAATCATAGAATCATAGAGTTGGAAGAGACCACAAGGGCCATCGAGTCCAACCCCCTGCCAAGCAGGAAACACCATCAGAGCACTCCTGACATATGGTTGTCAAGCCTCTGCTTAAAGACCTCCAAAGAAGGAGACTCCACCACACTCCTTGGCAGCAAATTCCACTGCCGAACAGCTCTTACTGTCAGGAAGTTCTTCCTAATGTTTAGGTGGAATCTTCTTTCTTGTAGTTTGGATCCATTGCTCCGTGTCTGCTTCTCTGGAGCAGCAGAAAACAACCTTTCTCCCTCCTCTATGTGACATCCTTTTATATATTTGAACATGGCTATCATATCACCCCTTAACCTCCTCTTCTCCAGGCTAAACATGCCCAGCTCCCTTAACCGTTCCTCATAAGGCATCGTTTCCAGGCCTTTGACCATTTTGGTTGCCCTCCTCTGGACACGTTCCAGTTTGTCAGTGTCCTTCTTGAATTGTGGTGCCCAGAACTGGACACAGTACTCCAGGTGAGGTCTGACCAGAGCAGAATACAGTGGCACTATTACTTCCCTTGATCTAGATGCTATACTCCTATTGATGCAGCCCAGAATTGCATTGGCTTTTTTAGCTGCCGCGTCACACTGTTGGCTCATGTCAAGTTTGTGGTCGACCAAGACTCCTAGATCCTTTTCACATGTACTGCTCTCAAGCCAGGTGTCCCCCATCTTGTATTTGTGCCTCTCATTTTTTTTTGCCCAAGTGCAATACTTTACATTTCTCCCTGTTAAAATTCATCTTGTTTGTTTTGGCCCAGTTCTCTAATCTGTCAAGGTCGTTTTGAAGTGTGATCCTGTCCTCAGGGGTGTTAGCCACCCCTCCCAGTTTGGTGTCATCTGCAAATTTGATCAGGATGCCCTTGAGTCCATCATCCAAGTCGTTGATAAAGATGTTGAATAAGACCGGGCTCAAGACAGAACCCTGTGGCACCCCACTAGTCACTTTTCTCCAGGATGAAGAGGAACCATTGATGAGCACTCTTTGGGTTCGGTCAGTCAGCCAGTTACAAATCCACTGAGTCGTAGCATAGTCAAGACCGCATTTTACAAGCTTCTTTACAAGAATATCATGGGGCACCTTGTCAAATGCCTTGCTGAAATCAAGGTAGGCTACATCCACTGCGTTCCCTTCATCTACCAGGCTTGTAATTCTGTCAAAAAACGAGATCAGGTTAGTCTGACATGACTTATTTTTCAGAAATCCATGCTGACTATTGGTGATCACAGCATTCCTTTCTAGGTGCGCACAGACTGTTTGCTTAATGATCTGCTCCAGAATCTTCCCTGGTATTGATGTCAGACTGACTGGGCGGTAATTATTTGGGTCCTCTCTTTTCCCCTTTTTGAAAATAGGGACAACATTTGCACCATCTAGAAAGAAAACCTGCCCAGTATTGCCACAAGGTGTCAGCCTTGACATATTTATGAAAAGCAGCATCACTGTCATGGAAACTTGTTTGTCAAACATTAAACAGGGCTGCCTTCAGATGTCTTCTAAAAGTCAGATAGTTAACTGTTTTCTTGACATCTGATGGGAGGGCGTTTCACAGGGTGGGTGTCACTACCAAGAAGGCCCTCTGCCTGGTTCCCTGTAACCTCACTTCTCACAGGGAGGGAACCACTAGAAGGCCCTCAGTGCTGGACCTCAGTGCCCGGGCAGAAGGATGGGGGTGGAGACGCTCCTTCAGGTATACTGGGCCAAGGCCATTTAGGGCTTTCAAGGTCAGCACCAACACTTTGAATTGTGCTCGGAAATATTCTGGGAGCCAATGTAGGTCTTTCAGGACTGGTGTTATATGGTCTCAGCAGTCACTCCCAGTCACCAGTCTGGGTGCTGCATTCTGGATTAATTGCAGTTTCCGAGTTCCCTTCAAAGGTAGCCCCACGTAGAGCGCATTGCAGTAGTCAAAGTGGGAGATTATCAGAGCATGCACCACTCTGGCAAGACAGTCTGCGGGTCTCAGCCTGCATGGAGCTGGTAGACAGCTGCCCTGGACACAGAATTGACCTGCGCATCCTTGAATCGAAAACGACTCCCAGGCTGCGCACCTGCTCCTTCAGGGGCACAGTTACCCCATTCAGGATCTGGGAGTCCCTCACACCCACCCGCCCCCTGTCCCCCCAAAACAGTACTTCTGTCTTGCCAGGATTCAGCCTCAATCTGTTACCCGCCATCCACCCTCCAACCATCTCCAGACACTCACACAGGACCTTCACCGTCTTCACTGGTTCTGATTTAAAGAGAGGTAGAGCTGGGTATCATACACATACTGATGAACATCCAGCCCAAACCCCCTTATGATCTCTCCCAGCAGCTTCATATAGATGTTAAAAAGCATGGGGGAGAGGATGGAAACCTGAGGTACCCCACAGGTGAGAGCCCAGGGATCTGAACACTCATCCCCCCCACTTTCTGGACATGGCCCAGGAGAAAGGAGCAGAACCACTGTATAACAGTGTCCCCAGCTCCCAGCTCTTCTAGACGGTCCAGAAGGATATTATGATCAATGGTATAAAAGCTGCTGAGAGATTCAGCAGAACTAGGAAACAGCTTTCACCTTTGTCCCTAGCCCACTGGAGATCATTGACCAGCACAACCAAGGAGGTTTCAGTCCCATGATGAGGCCTGAATCCCAATTGGAAGGGATCTAAATGGTCTACATCCTTCAGGTGTACCTGGAGTTGTTCGGCAACCACCTGCTCAATCACCTTGCCCAAGAATGGAAGATTTGAGACTGGGTCATAGTTGGCCATATCAGTCAGGTCTAAAGATGGTTTTTTAAGAAGCAGTTTAATGACCGCCTCTTTCACCGGGTCTGGCAAGGCTCCCTCACAGAGGGAAGCATTCATCACCCTGAAGAGTCCATCACCCAGCCCTTCCCGGCTTGCTTTTATTAGCCAGCAAGGAGACAGGTGGTTGGTTTCACTCATCCAAGCAGCCTGTTCATATCCTGATCCCATGCAACTTGACCAGACAGGACTTTAACACTCTCCTGCCCCGGCCCTCCTCCCATGGTGGAGTCTACCTCTTTCCAAATTTGAGTTACTTTATCTGCAAAAAACTTTGCAAAATCATTGCAGGAGATTTTGGGGTCCTTACCGGGCCCTAATAGCAAAGGTAGTTCCACTAAATTGCAAACCACCTGAAAGAGTCTCCTGCTGTTGTTTTCTGCAGATGCAATAGAGGCGGTGAAGAAGGTCCTCTTTGCCATTGCTATTGTCAATTGGTAGGCTCAACGTTGAGCTCTAACCTGTGTCTGGTCCTATTCAGAATGTGTTTTCCTCCACCGGCGCTCTAGCCATCTCAACAATTGTTTCATCGCCCTCAGCTCAGGGGAAAACCACAGGGCTGCCTGAGCTCCATGCAATCAGAGAGGGTGCTTCGGAGACAGACAGTCAATAGCCCTGGTTACACCCTGGGACACCAGGAAATCAGCTGAAAGGTCATCAATGTGGGATAAAACACCCCCTACCACTCTCTGGAAACCATTTGGATCCATTAAGTGGTGGGGGCAGACAATTCAAATCGGAGAGGGGAGGGGTTGTGGAGAAGTCCAGTTGCACCAGGAAGTGATCTGACGATGGCACTTCTTTTGTTTCCCTTTTACTTAGTGTCAGATCACCCATATCCATAGAGGTGAACACCAGGTCTATCTAAGGTATGTCCATGACTATGAGCTGGGCCAAACTTATTCAGGGACAGCTTCATGGAGGCCATGCTTTCCATGAAGTCACGAGCAGCTCCTTGTAAGGTTGTGTCAGCATGGATGTTAAAATCCCCTAGGACAACCAAACTAGGTGTCTCCAAGAGAACATCCGCCACGACCTGAAGCAGCTCGGCCAGGGAATCCTTGGTGCAGCAGGGAGGTTGGTACACCAAAAGGAATCCTGTTGTGGATCTTATGAATCATTGTCATGCGGGTCTCCCTTGTTGATTGCAGTATCCTTCCGGTCAAGACCAGACCCGGAGGCAGGGATAGTCCTCAAACAATGTCTGAACCTGCCTCCTCAGTAATGACATGGTCTAGTCTCAGCGTTACTCCTCCTCTGGCCTGTGATCACTGAGATCGGATGGTGCAATGATTTACCAAGGAGAAGCAGCAGAACATAAAGTTTATCACTGCTACATAGGGGATATATGGAAACATTTCCTTCTATGGACATAAATGATGGGGCAATTATTGTCCCCTTAATTCCTATAAATCGGGTTGCCATTAAAGATAAATTAATGGGACCAGCAAAACAGTGGTAACCTTACTAGGGCACAGAGGCTTAACCTAAGACCTGCTATTCAGTCATGCAGGCAATCAACTGTCTGTTCCGGCATTAGTTTGCACTGCTTTAGAAGAGTCCATTAACGTCCCATGATCTATGCTGCCACAAAACATACAAGTAATTCACAATGTTTGTGTGTATGCCTTAGGACCTCAAAGTTGGGATAGGACAAGGTGTGTGATCACTTGAGACTCTTCTGCTCTTTCAGAAACCCTGACTGGACACTTGGTTGAATAAAGGAGTTACTCTATTCTTCTTGTTTTCTGGGCAAGTGCCCAGAGCAAACAGACAAATCCTGTTTCCATGCTACAGAATAGCAATGAAGGGGGTAATAGGTGGCAGTTGCTCCTCCTCATAATATTGCCATTAATTTTCTTAATTATTGTGAGTGGGTCTTCTATTATGATTTTTCCAACTTAGTAACTAGCAGATGATGAGAGGCTTAACAAAAAGAAGCTTGATGGTCCTGGAATCTTTGCTCAGCCTTTGGGATATCAGAGCAACAACAATTCTCAGTTCCTAGTGTACATTTGGACACTAAAAGAGCAATCCAATGGGAGCTGTGGAAGAATAATAATCACTAAATCCAGAGCCCTGATGGCCTCATGCTAGTCTGGGTGGAAGGTGAGAGAGGTGCGGGGAGGGGAAACTTGGTTATGATATCCAGGACAAGTGTATTTTCTGTTAGGGTGTGAAACCTAAGACGCTGGCAAGTTAGCAATGTCATGTGACTTTAAGTCGTCAAGCTCGTTAAGTTGTTAAGTTGCTCAGTATATAAAGAGTGTTTGTTTTCTCTGCCTGTGTGTGGGACGTGAAGCAAAAATGCCTGAAAGCTCTGGAGGTGTTTCTGTTATCTTTCTGCAATAAACCTGTCTTTGGAAAGACAGGCTTCCCTGTGTCGTTATTTCTTTGCTGCTGAGACTTTGAAGCCTGTACTGCAACAAGAATCACTGCACTGAACTTAATTAATGCTCTGCAAAGAGAGCTGTTGCTGGTGGCGCAGCGGAAGCGTTTACTGGACCAGTACACAAACTCTCTTAGGTTATGGATCCTTCTACGTTTCTACAGCTGTATTCTGTGCAGAGAAAGTGAAAGCAGCTTTCGGATGAGAGAAGACCGGCTTGGTCGTAAATCCAGCTCTTAAAGGAGGCTGGAGGCGTCTGAAAAGTGAGTAAAACAAATCCCAAGGGGAAAGAGAAGAAAGGGCACACAGAGGGAGTAGCAGCAGACCCCAAGAATGGCAGTGGAAAATTTCCAGGTTCCCTTTACAAAGTTGAACTCTGCTAATTACGTGCAGTGGTCTAAGAGGGCTCAAGTCTGGTTGGAAGCCAAAGAAGTGTGGGCTGACTATGTCCAGAGGCGAAAGCCGTTTGTGGCTGTTGCAGCAGATGCCACATCAGAGCAACAGGCTGCTGCACATGCCCAGAACAGGGAACATGATAAAATGGACACTAAAGCTAGATGCATGTTGATGGTATCGATAGACAATTCCCAATTACCTCATGTGGAAAATTTAAGGTCTGCATTTGAAATTTGGGAAGCTCTTAGGCGAATTCACCATAGAGCCATGCCCGGAGAGAAGGTGAACATTATACGTGCTTTGTATGAGTTGAAACTGAAGCCAGAGAATAGTGTGGTTGAACACACGTCACAGATGACTGAGTATTTCAACCAACTGTTATCTTTAGGTGTGAATTTTCCTGAAAATATTAAAGTTTATACTCTGCTTAGCAGCCTGCATGCAGGGTTTGAAAACTTAGTACTAACTTTACAAGTTTTGCCAGAGGACCAGCTGAATATGAATTATGTGACTGGTAGATTGTGTGAACAAGAATATCAACATCATCGAAAACATATTGATAATTCAAATACCCCAAGGGTTGGATGTTCAGATAATTCCCAGCATGGGGAAACTAGCAGGCAGAGCTGTAAGGAAGCCTCACAAGTGTCTGCTATGGCCAGCAAGTCATGTTTTCGATGTGGCAGCAGGTTTCATTTGATAGCAAAGTGTCCAGAAAAGCAACAGGAATTTCAATAGTCCAAGGCCAGTTTCCGGAGCTACAGGGAAAGACGACGTGAGAACTACAAGAATCAATGATCCAGAGGGGGAGCAGGTGCTGATAAGGGACTATCTGCAATGGCAGCACAACAGGGTCCTAAAAGGAGCCAACAAACTTTGAAGTGGATAATTGACAGTGGAGCAAGTCACAGTTTAGTTCCAGCGACATCTAGTGGCCACTTGATGAACTGCAAGACATTGCCAGTTGCAAAAACCGCGACTATAGCAGACAATAGTAAATGAGAAATGAACCTTAAAGGCACAATTTATGTTAACTGTTTACAAACTAACCTTCCTGTTTTTGTTCTTCCAGGAATGAAGAATGGACTTTTGAGTGTGTCATGCCTGGTAAAAAGTGGTTTTAAGGTTGAGTTTGAAAATGATGTGTGCACCATTTCGAAACAGGGAAAGGAGCTAGTTAAAATTCCCTGTGAGGATGGGCTTTTTGTTTTGGTTGAAGAGCAGTTAGCAGCAGGTAGATATTCAACTGGTGAAGCGCAAGCTAAGTGTGTAAATAAGGCTCCTCATACAGGTTGTGCACATCTACTACACAGAAGGTTAGCTCATATATGCTTTAAGTATGTAAGCAAGATGCCAGATTTAGCTGAGGAGTGTAACATTAAACCCTGTCCAAATTTTCTGGATTGTTGTGCTTGTAAACATGCTAAGGTTAAGACATGTAACTATCCTAGATCTGATAGAGTAAGCAAGAAACCCTTTGAACTTGTGCACACAGACGTGTGTGGCCCTATGCCAGTCAAATCGCTTGGAGGTGCGAGATTTATGCACATTTTGGTGGGTGATTTTTCAAGGGCTAGTTGGGTTTTCTTTCTGAAAGAAAAATCACAAGCAGCTTCCATCCTGATGGATTGGATTGAAGAAGTCGAATGTAAATTTGACACTAGGGTACGTTAAATACAATCAGATCGTGGTGGGGAATATGTGAACCACACGCTGGAGACGTGGTTAAAAAGGAAAGGTATAGTTCATAGACTTACCAATCCCTATTCACCACAGGAGAATGCAGTTGCTGAAAGAAAATTTCGAACATTGCAGGAAGCCATTGATGCTTTGCTGTTTGATTCTGGACTTCCACAGCGTTTTTGGGCTGAGGCTGCACTGTATGCGAATTATACTTTTAACAGAGTGTACAATAGCACAGTAGGCAACACTCCTTACTTCATGCTATTTGGGAAAAAACCAAAAATTGATCATCTAAGAGTTTTTGGATGTCGTGCTTATGTGCTGGTGCCTAGGGCACAACGTAGGAAAGGCGATCCTAGGTCTAAAGAAATGTTTTTCTGTGGTTATCCAGCAAACACAAAAGGTTGGAGATTTGTGAATGCAGAAGGCAATCAAACAAAAATCACAATCAGCCGAAGTGCGGAATTTTGTGAACAGGATGGTTGGAATAAAATTCATGGAAATCCTGACATACTATTTGATGTGGTGAACAGTAACAATGAAACTCAGGCCCCAGGGCAGGTATTAGTTCCAGAACAGACTGAGGAATTTGAGTCTGAGGACGAGGGTGAGAAATCGCCTAGTTCACCCGTCTGTAAAGTCAGAATCTTCTAGCTCTAAAAGTTCACCTGTACAGCAAGAGAGACGTGTAAAGTCAGAATCAGAAAGTTCTACAACTACTAGTGACAAACAGGTGACGACTAGTGATTCTGGGTCAGAGGGGGAAACTGAAGGAACATTGCAGGAACTGTTAAGGCGTTCTAAGCGTACCAACAAAGGTAAACCTCCTGAAAGGTACCAAGCTATTAGTGTTTGGGCTGGTTTGGCAAATTGTGAACCTGAAAGTTTTGAGGAGGTTGAGCAATTACCCCAGGAGGAGGCCAATAGGTGGCGTGAGGCCATGCAAAAGGAGTTGAATTCTATGAAAGAACTGGGTGTGTTTTCCATCACCAAACTGCCAGAAGGTACCAAGGCAGTAAGTTGTAGGTGGGTGTACAGGATAAAGACAACAGCAATGGGGAAACCAGAGTACAAAGCAAGACTTGTAGCTCGAGGTTTTACGCAAAGAAAGGGGTTACATTATTCCGAAGTCTATGCACCCACTTCAAGGAGTGAAACCCTACGGGCACTATTAGCAGTTGCTGCTCAGAAAGGGTTCAAAGTGAATCAATTTGATGTCTCTACAGCTTATCTTCATTCAGACTTGGCTGAAGAGCTCTATATGGAGCTACCGCCAGGATTGAAAGTTGGTAAATCAAATCAGGTATGGAAACTACATAAATCTATTTATGGACTCAAGCAATCTGCTCATAATTTGAATGAGTGTTTGAATGACGTTTTGGTAGGCATTGGTTTTAGCAGGAGTAAGGCTGACAATTGCTTATATTTCAGAAGTTCAGGAGATGCTCAAGAATCTTTGCTTGTTTATGTAGATGACCTGATTTATACTTCAAAGACACAAGAACAAGTAAAAAAACTAGCCAAAGAGTTAAATAAACACTTCAAAGTTAAGAATCTTGGTGATGTGAAGGTCTATCTTGGTGTTCAGATAGATAGGACCAAAAATGGCAGTTTTCTACTGAATCAAAAAGGCAAGATATTGCAAATGTTGAAAAAGTTTAACATGACGGAGTGTGCAGGTGCTAGAACACCAATGGAAATGGGTTTTGTAAAAGACAATGAGTTCAAGGACAGTGCTGAATTCAAGCGTGCTGAAATCTTTCAGTCAGCACTGGGAAGCTTACTTCATCTTTCGCAATGGAGTAGACGAGATATTGCTTACGCTGTTAACTTACTCAGCAGAGAAGCTTCGAAACCTAGTGTAAATGCATGGAAAGGAATTCAAAGAGTGTTAAGATATTTACAATACACCAAAGATTTTTGCCTTGAATTATCTTCGGAAGGACAAGCACAGATTACTTGTTGGGCAGATAGTGATTGGGCAAATTTAAAGGATAGAAAATCAGTGTCTGGCTGTGTAATAAAATTTGGTAACTCTCTGATTGGGTGGAGATCCAAGAAACAGAACCTAATTGCTTTGTCGTCAACAGAAGCTGAGTTCTGTGCCTTATCTGAGTTATGTAGAGATCTAGAATTTTACAAATGCTTGGCACAAGAGATGTATGAAAAGGCCATCACTCCAATCACTGTATGGGGTGATAATCAACTGTGTCTTAAGTTAGCACAAAATGGGCAGTTTAAAGGTCGTACAAAACATTTGGATATCCGCTTTCAAAATGTTTGTCAAACGGTAAAAGCAGGAATTGTTAAATTAAATTACTGTCCCAGTCATGAAAATCAAGCTGATGGTTTTACAAAAGTGCTTGGGTTTCAGCGGCATGAAAACTTTTGTGAAGAAATGGGTCTGAAGTAATTTTATTTTTGTATTGCCAGCGAGAGGGGGTGTTAGGTTGTGAAACCTAAGACGCTGGCAAGTTAGCAATGTCATGTGACTTTAAGTAGTCAAGCTCGTTAAGTTGTTAAGTTGCTCAGTATATAAAGAGTGTTTGTTTTCTCTGCCTGTGTGTGGGGCGTGAAGCAAAAATGTCTGAAAGCTCTGGAGGTGTTTCTGTTATCTTTCTGCAATAAACCTGTCTTTGGAAAGACAGGCTTCCCTGTGTCGTTATTTCTTTGCTGCTGAGACTTTGAAGCCTGTACTGCAACAAGAATCACTGCACTGAACTTAATTAATGCTCTGCAAAGAGAGCTGTTGCTGGTGGCGCAGCGGAAGCGTTTACTGGACCAGTACACAAACTCTCTTATTTTCCCTCCCTTTTTGGGATGTATGTTGGGAACCCCAAACATGTCCTGAATATGTCCATTTTTCTTTCCTAGAATCATAGAATCATAGAGTTGGAAGAGACCATAAGGGCCATTGAGTCCAACCCCCTGCCAAGCAGGAAACACCATCAGAGCACTCCTGACATATGGTTGTCAAGCCTCTGCTTAAAGACCTCCAAAGTAGGAGACTCCACCACACTCCTTGGCAGCAAATTCCACTGTCGAACAGCTCTTACTGTCAGGAAGTTCTTCCTAATGTTTAGGTGGAATCTTCTTTCTTGTAGTTTGGCTCCATTGCTCCGTGTCCGCTTCTCTGGAGCAGCAGAAAACAACCTTTCTCCCTCCTCTATGTGACATCCTTTTATATATTTGAACACGGCTATCATATCACCCCTTAACCTCCTCTTCTCCAGGCTAAACATGCCCAGCTCCCTTAGCCGTTCCTCATAAGACATCGTTTCCAGGCCTTTGACCATTTTGGTTGCCCTCCTCTGGACACGTTCCAGTTTGTCAGTGTCCTTCTTGAATTGTGGTGCCCAGAAGTGGACACAGTACTCCAGGTGAGGTCTGACCAGAGCAGAATACAGTGGCACTATTACTTCCCTTGATCTAGATGCTATACTCCTATTGATGCAGCCCAGAATTGTATTGGCTTTTTTAGCTGCCGCGTCACACTGTTGGCTCATGTCAAGTTTGTGGTCAACCAAGACTCCTAGATCCTTTTCACATGTACTGCTCTCAAGCCAGGTGTCACCCATCTTGTAGTTGTGCCTCTCTCTTTTTTTGCGCAAGTGCAATATTTGACATTTCTCCCTGTTAAAATTCATCTTGTTTGTTTTGGCCCAGTTCTCTAATCTGTCAAGGTCGTTTTGAAGTGTGATCCTGTCCTCTGGGGTGTTAGCCACCCCTCCCAGTTTGGTGTCATCTGCAAATTTGATCAGGATGCCCTTGAGTCCATCATCCAAGTCGTTGATGTTGAATAAGACCGGGCCCATGACAGAACCCTGTGGCACCCCACTAGTCACTCTTCTCCAGGATGAAGAGGAACCATTCATGAGCACCCTTTGGGTTCGGTCAGTCAGCCAGTTACAAAACCACTGAGTGGTAGCATAGTCAAGACCGCATTTTACCAGCTTCTTTACAAGAATATCATGGGGCACCTTGTCAAATGCCTTGCTGAAATCAAGGTAGGCTACATCCACTGCGTTCCCTTCATCTACCAGGCTTGTAATTCTGTCAAAAAACGAGATCAGGTTAGTCTGACATGACTTATTTTTCAGAAATCCATGCTGACTATTGGTGATCACAGCATTCCTTTCTAGGGGCTCACAGACTGTTTGCTTAATGATCTGCTCCAGGATCTTCCCTGGTATTGATGTCAGACTGACTGGGCGGTAATTATTTGGGTCCTCTCTTTTCCCCTTTTTGAAAATAGGGACAACATTTGCCCTCCTTCTGTCTGCCGGGACTTCGCCTGTTCTCCAGGAATTCTCAAAGATGACTGCCAGTGGTACCAGACTTTCTTATAAACAGGCTGTTCACATAATGTGTCCTACATTGGGGATTAAGTCCTGGAAGTCAGTGAGCAAAATTTTCTCATGTATGGATTATGTTAGGTCTTTCTGTCCTCATGTTTTCTCTTTCCTTCAGCCCTTTCCACCTGTAATGGGAATTGTAGTTGCTTGTGCGTCAGTCACCGACTTCCCTAAACTGCTTGTTGTTTAAACCTTTCCCTAACTGAAGCGCACTCCTGTGCGTCTGCTTCAGTCACTGGCAGAATCCGTTAGTGGGTGTTTCCTAAATTTTTTCCAACATAAGAATTCCTTGACAGCCAGTCTCCGCCTAGCCTCTCTGCGCGGAAGCCTTCTGGGCAGAGTAGGCGTGCCCAGTGGTGGTCCGGCACTCTCCCCACTGATCTCACTGGAAGAGTCCCTGAGCCTTCCTTCCAAAGTGCTCTCATCCCCTCCTTCCTTCTTGGTGTCACCTTGATTCCCTTCCCCCTCGGAAACCCTCTCTCTCTCCTTGCTGGTTCCCTCTCCTGCACTATCGGGGCGACTTCTCTCTCTGCTGGTCTCCGATGTCAGTTCCCTGACATCCCAGACCCCCCTTCCTCCCCCGTCCGTTCCTGGGACGGTGAAGCTGGAAAACCTCGGAAGGAGTCGTCCTCCTCCTCAGAGGATTCAAACTCCTCTCTCCACCTGCTGCCGTCTTTTTGCGCATCCTCTTCTGCCCACTCGTCTTCCTCCTCCTCGGATCCTCCCCCTTCCTCCTCTTCTGAGGGGGGAAATCCCATAAACTCCTCTTCCTCCGTGTCCCCAAATTGCTCCTCCCAGAACCTTCCTAAAGGTTTGGGTTTTCTTGGGAACCTGCAATGGAACTCCTCCTGCAAATACTCATCCCTGATCTCTTCTGCTGGAACCCATGTGTTCTCGGATGCGGGTTCCCCCTCCCAAGCCACCAGATACTCCACCTGCTTTCCTCTCCACCTTGAATCAATGATCTCCGCTGCATGACTACTGAGTTCCCTTTCCTCCACCCATGGATGCCTGGGTGTTTCTCTTTCTTGTCCCATAAACTCCCTCCCTTCCCTGTACGGTGAGAGTAAGGACCTGTGGAAAACCGGGTGCAACTTCATGTTGCTGGGCAGTCTGAGTTTGAAAGCGACAGGGTTCACCTGTTGGGTTACCTCAAAAGGTCCTAATTGTTTGGGCCGTAGTTTCTTACACCCCCTTTGAACGGTAACCCTTGGGTGGACAACCACACTCGGTCCCCCACTCTTATGGTTTCCCCTTCTCTGCGGTGCTTATCCGTCTGCCTCTTGTATGCCTCCTTCGCCCTCTCCAGGTTGACCCTGAGTTGTTGGTGTAACGCCTCCATTTCTTCCACAAATTGCTCGGCTGCTGGTACACTCCAGTTTCCCCCCCCTCCCCTGGGAACGCCCTGGGGTGACACCCGTAATTGGCCATGAAAGGGCTCATTCCCGTGGACACATGTTCCGCGTTATTGTATGCAAATTCAGCCAGTGCTAGTTTGTCCACCCAATCGTTCTCCCTTTCGTTAACGTAGCAGCGCAGATACTGTTGAAGTATGCTATTGGCTCTCTCTGCTTGCCCGTTGGTCTCCGGATGTCTGGCCGTCAAGAAACTCACCTCCACTTCTAACAGACTCATCAGTTTCCTCCAGAACCTGGAAGTGAATTGCCGGCCTCTGTCGGACAAAATCCTCAAGGGGGCACCATGCAACCTGAAGACATGATTAACAAACAGCCTAGCTGTTTCCTCGACTGTCACTGCGTGCGAACACGCAATAAAATGACACATTTTGGTCATCAAGTCCACTACCACCATGACAGCCGTTTTACCCTTGGACCTAGGTAAATCGGTCATAAAGTCAATTGAGACCACCTCCCATGGTTTTTCTGGTGTTGGCAAAGGTTCCAGTAACCCTGCTGGTGCTGCCCTCTCCCCCTTGGCCCGCTGGCAGCGTTCGCACCCTCTTACGTATTCTTGTACATCTTCCCTTACCCTTGGCCACCAGAACTGCCTAGTGACTAGCAACATGGTTTTGTGTTGACCAAAATGCCTCGCCGTGGGGTTGTCATGAAGCTGTTTGAGTATCTTTCCTCTCAAGTCCCCTTCGGGTATGTACAACGCTCCCTTATAGTACAAAACCCCCTCCTTTACCTCAAAACCCCCCTGACCTTCTGCTGCATTTCAGATCTCTCTGATTTTGGTTTGGGTGTACTGGTCATCCCTCGTCCACCCCACGAGTTCTTGCCTCCCTACCAACACTCCCCCACACACCCATTGATTCTCTGGTATGACATGACGTACTTCCGGTACTCCCTCTCCTTCCAAGTACTCTGGTTTGCGAGAAAGGGCGTCTGCGCGGATGTTTTCCTTCCCCGGTACGTACCTAATCTCAAAAAAAAACTTTTAAAACTCCTGTGCCCATCGCACTTGTCTTTGATTCAAGACACGTGCAGTTCTCCAATACTCTAGGTTCTTGTGGTCCGTGCACACCTGGATCTTGTGCTGTGCACCTATTAGAAAATGTCTCCATCGGCGAAAGGCCTCATGAATGGCCAGCAGTTCCCGATCATACACAGTGTAATTTTGTTCGGACTTATTCAGTTTCCTCGAGAAAAAGGCGCACGGCTTCCACTCTCCACGATCTCCCGGCTGAAGTAAAACAGCTCCCACCGCTCGATCTGATGCGTCCGTCTCCAGCTTCATTGGCTTCCGCAGATCTACGTGTAAGAGTTGCTCTTCAGAAGCGAACACCCTCTTTAGCTTCTCAAAGGACTGCTGAGCCTCCGCCGTCCATTCAAACTTCTTCTTGCTGCTTAGACAATCGGTTATGGGCGCTGTTAAGTGGGCAAAGTTCTTGATGAATTTCCTATAGAAATTCCCAAACCCCAAGAACCTCTGCACGTCCTTCCGGCTCTTGGGAGTCTTCCATTCTAACACAGCCTGCACCTTGCCCGGGTCCATGGCTAATCCCTTGTCCGTCAATCTGTAACCTAGGAACTCCACCTCTCGGGCATGGAATTGGCACTTCTCCAATTTGACCCACAGCTGGTTCTCCTGCAGCCTCTTTAGCACTTCCCTGACATCTTTTACATGCTGCTCCTCGTTCTCTGAGTAGATAAGCACGTCGTCCAGGAAAGCCACGCAATTCTTGTACAGCAGGGACCCCAGCACATGGTGCATGAATGCTTGAAATGTGCTGGAGCCTGATTGTAATCCGAAGGGCATCATGAGGTACTCAAAGGCCCCCAGAGGGGTGAACATCGTGGTTTTCCATTCACCCCCTCCCTCATCCTTATCAAATTGTACGCCCCTCGGAGGTCCAACTTGGTAAAAACCTTCCCTTTCCTCACTCTGGCCAGAATATCATCTATTCTAGGCATGGGGAAGGTCACTGGTTCCAACACGAGGTTTAGGGACCTGTAATCTATGACTAATCTCGGTTCTTTGGAGTCCGTTTTGTCCACAAAAAACACCACACTGCCCCCCACCGCCCTTGATTCTCGTATGAACCCCCTCTTAGGTTCTTGTCAATAAACTTCTGCAACTCCTGCATCTCCCTGTCTGACATGGCGTACAGCTTACCCACTGGTAACTGGGCCCCATGGAGTAGGTTGATCTGACAGTCAAAGGGCCTGTGGGGGGGTAGTCTATCCGCCTCCTTCTCACTGAAGACTTCTTGCAGATCAGCATACTGAGGTGGTACCCTCCCCTTTCCCCCTGTCACCATCCCTGCCATTCTGGCCACTGCCATTCTCTGGATCTCCCCTCTGTGACAGTGCTCCATGCTGACCCAAAGGAGACTGTTTGCTGGTGCGACCCCACCACTGGATCATGCAATGCCAACCAACTCATGCCCAGTATGATTGGAGGTCCTGCTAGTGTGGCCACGTGAAAAGCAATTGTTTCTGTGTTTCTGGATACTTGCATCTTCATAGGAGGTGTCTGGTGGGTCACTTCTCCCCCCAAGAGTTCCCTCCCATCGATGGTTGTTACTTGCAAGGAGTGCTCCAATGGCAACAACTGGAGCTGGTGTTCCAGGGCAAATTCCCTGCTAAAAAAGTTGCAAGAGCTCCCTGAATCCAGCAATGCCTTCACCTTGATTGGGTGCTCGTTTGGGAGTTCTAGCACCACCTGTATGGCGATGGCTGCCTGGGGAGGGTCTGGCTTGGGCACTTTTACTGGGTATTTGCCTGGCTGCTGTGCCCGCTCTTCGGCAGCCAAGCATTGTCGTTTCCCTGCTCCTTTTCCTCCTCCTGCTCACCACCAACAGCCCCCACCATTCCTTGCCACGCCTTCCTCTGAGGGCAGACCCTGGCGAAATGTCCCGGCTGTTGGCAGATAAAGCATTTCTTGGTGGCTTTCCCCTCCTTCTTGTGCGCCTTGCCAGCATTTGAAACCCCGCGCGTGTGCGCGCCTCCAATTTCCATTGGTTCCGCTGGCGGCTGAGACGGCCCTGGCATCTCGGGAATCCAGTTGTCATGACAATGCTCCGCTCTCCCTTCCCGCCTTTCCATCGCCCGCATCTCTTGTCGCACTCCCACCGCGAGCGCCAACTTGGTCAGCTGGTCCATCGACTCTGGGCGGGGCGAGTGGGAAAGGGGATAACCCTTCCTCAAACAACATTTGCACTGGTTCCGAACCCAGTTCCCACCCAAGTTTATGATCAACATGGCAAAACGTGACCAGTATTCTCTCACTGACTGGTTCCCTTGTTTGCAACTCATCAGCTCCTTGCGCGTCACGCTCAGCTCCACTTGACTCAAGAACATATGGTCCATGGCGCTGAAAAACTTCCTAAGGTCCTTTAGCGCGGCATTTTCGAACGCCATCAAGGGTCGAACCCATTCTCTGGCCCCACCCTGAAGGTGTCCAATCACAAAAGCGACCCGAGCCCCATCGTCCACAAAATCATCATACTGCAGGTCCAGTGCATACTGCACCTCTGTCTTTAATGCGTTATACTCTCTGAGGTTGCCCCCAAACTTCTGCACTAGTCCCGGTACCTTCCTCGTGATGGGGGTGGGTTTCCCCTGGGCATCCTGAGTCCACCTTTCGTCCAGTCACGCCACCAGGACAGCCAGCTGTTGTTCCAACTCTCTGTTTCTCTCCTCCAGAGATGGTCCGCCCCTGGCTCCTTCCTCAGCGCCTACTCCTCCGGTAAGACTCATGACAGTGCCCCTTTCTGCTAGTTCAGCACAAGCAACGTGAGGGACTAACGGATTGCTGTAATGGGAATTGTAGTTGCTTGTGTGTCAGTCACCAACTTCCCTAAACTGCTTGTTGTTTAAACCTTTCCCTAACTGAAGCGCACTCCTGTGCGTCTGCTTCAGTCGCTGGCAGAATCCGTTAGTGGGTGTTTGCTAAATTTTTTCCAACATAAGAATTCCTTGACAGCCAGTCTCCACCTAGCCTCTCTGCGCGGAAGCCTTCTGCGCAGAGTAGGCATGCCCAGTGGTGGTCCGGCTCTCTCCCCACTGATCTCACTGGAAGAGTCCCTGAGCCTTCCCTCCAAAGTGCTCTCATCCCCTCCTTCCTTCTTGGTGTCACCTTGATTCCCTTCCCCCTCGGAAACCCTCTCTCTCTCCTTGCTGGTTCCCTCTCCTGCACTATCGGGGCAACTTCTCTCTCTGCTGGTCTCCGATGTCAGTTCCCTGACACCACCTATTTAAAAATGCTCCAAGCTTCAAGAATTACCCTCCTACTGAACACATTTTTCATTAAGTACAGCAGAAACCCTTCTCAGTCCCCTCCTAAATCCTTTTGAAATCTGCAGAAGTAGCAATCTTGATTAGCTTTGTATTCAAAGCTTCCTTCTTTCGAGAGCCAGTGTGGTGTAGTGGTTAAGAGCAGTAGTCTTGCAATCTGGGGAACCGGGTTCGCATCTCCGCTCCTCCACATGCAGCTGCTGGGTGACCTTGGGCCAGTCACACTTCTTTGAAGTCTCTCAGCCCCACTCACCTTACAGAGTGTTTGTTGTGGGGGAGGAAGGGAAAGGAAGAAGAAGAAGAAGAGTTTGGATTTGATATCCCGCCTTTCACTCCCCTCCAGGAGTCTCAAAGCGGCTAACATTCTCCTTTCCCTTCCTCCCCCACAACAAACACTCTGTGAGGTGAGTGGGGCTGAGAGACTTCACAGAAGTGTGACTGGCCCAAGGTCACCCAGCACCTGCATGTGGAGGAGCGGAGACACGAACCCGGTTTCCCAGATTACGTGACTACCGCTCTTAACCACTACACCACACTGGCTCTCAGGAGGATGTTAGCCGCTTTGAGACTCCTTAAGGGGAGTGAAAGGCGGGATATCAAATCCAAACTACTACTACTACTACTACTACTACTACTCTTCTTCTTCTTCTTCTTCTTCTTCTTCTTCTTCTTCTTCTTCTTCCTGAGAGGACAGTCAAAATGTGTATGATTGCTTAAACCTTAGATGAACTAAATGTAACGTTCCATAACTTCATCAAATAAAACTCTGAATTTGACAGCAGAAATACCAGTCTTCACAGTTCAGTATTTTTTTGCAAATGGCACATGGCCTGCATATATCAGATTTTTACAAAAGAATTGAATTTTTTAGTGTGTGTATGTGTTTTAGGAAAAGGCCATTTCATTTGCTTTGTTTGCTTTTCTGAAATAGTAACTGTATTTAAAGTAAATGATAAATGAATTGTGATTTTAAAACATTATTTGACATTTTACGCAGTAAACATAAGAACTTCTGTGGATACATGAGCAAGAAGTATTGATAAAAATTCTCCGTTCCTGCAGTTGTGCAGTGGATTCCATGGGACTGGCGTAGTCCTTAATTTTCTTTGTTTGCATATTTCTTTGAATGTGCATGGTCTCCAATGGTAATTGAGAAAAACAGACAGCACAATTTTTATTCACTCCAGTTCTAAGTCATTGTAGTGGCAGAAAAAATTATTTCAAAAGCAGACACACTTAGAACCTTCTTGGTTTCCAGCAACAGAATCAATGTTGATCCAAATTATGAAAGTTATATTAGTTTTTGATACTAGCGAAGTACAGTACAGCACTTACTGCATTTATTTTTCACTCTTTGGTTTCAAAAGACTCTTCTACAAAGAGATGATACTGATGATGATTTCACTTTTTATTTGCTGATGGAAAATGTAAAGGTCTTGCCTGCAGGATGTTCTTTGATGCAATGAACATTTTCCAAATAATTGTTTTTACTGGTATAGCTTCATGACACAGGAGTGCATACAACTGAGATCTATATCCAAACATTGCTGCAATCATACTAAAATTCTGAAAACTTAAGTAGAGGAATCCACAGTTTGTGAACCTCTTCTTCATGTTATGCATCTATGAGAAAATGCAGTCGTCCCTCTCTTTAGAAGCAGTCTTCTTCTATGAGAGAGGAGACAGAATGCAATATATATGTGGAAGCCAGGATGATTCAAAGCTGAATACTGATGTTCAGCAGACTAATATAATGTTTCCATATGTCCCTAATTTCCCGGACATAGCCTGGATTTGTCCGTTGTAAACAGTGTCCGGGCGGAAAGTGCTGACGTGTCCAGACGTATGCCAACCCATGTTGGAAGTGTATATTTTGGTGATTTTTTTTGAGAAATAGCTCAGAAACATGAGAGTGGTTTTGGGTGGTTTTTGTTTTTGTTTAGATTTAGCAAAAAAAGCTCTTTCGGCAAACTAAACTAAAAACTAACTGAAAAGCTCAACAAAGTTTGTGTCCAGATTTTCACTTTTTGAAATATGGCAACTAATAGACCCATGAAAAGATTGCTGTCAGAGCTGCTTGAAGATCCTAGCTCACAGAGGATCACGCTAGCCAGCGATCATTAAGTAAAAGTCTTTATTGAATTACAGTTTCCATTCTCACGCTGCTGCGCGCAACTCTACGTCTAGTAGCTAGGTCGGCGAAGCTCCGTCTGAGTCTCCGCCCCGTGTGCACCAACTTAATATCCTAGCCTTGCTCCACCTTTTCCGCCTGACTGTCCTCCTCTGGGTCCCTCTACCCCCCGGGGCTTCTTCCTTCCGGGATTCTTCTGACGCTGACCCGGACCCTCCTGCCTCCTTGCGCCGGGCTTTAGGACCTGGTTCCCTTTCGGGGCTGCTTACTGCGCCGCCTTCCTCTGCATTTGAACTTGGCGCGCGCGCCCAACCTTCCACTTTCCTCTTAACCGTTTCTTCGCTCCCCGATGGAGGTGTGGCCACTCCTGACTCATGCCCTCCCTCCTGTGGTGAGCTGCCAGCGCTTCCCCCCTGGCTCCCTTCCTCTTCCCTGCTTCCTGGCGGTGACGCTGGTCCCGATTTCCAGCTGCTCCCCCCTGAGTCCCCTCTGGCTCTATCTTCCTGGGGTGCCCCCCTAGACTCCCCCCTTGCCCTGGCCACTGGTGCTCCTTTCTGTGAATCCTCTGATTCACTGGAAAGACTAGGAGATCTCGGGTCGTCGTCATCACTCATCTTTTCTTCTGCCTCCTCCCCTTCGCTCTCTGTTTCCTCCCTTGCCCGTGCCTCTGCTCCTAAACCCCTGACATCCATCCCCCCCTCGAAGCCCCCCATTCCCCCCTCCCCTCCTTCCGGTGCTGGAGCTGGGGGCTGCTGTTGCAAAGGGACGAACGTCGGATATCGGTCGCTTCCCGTGGCGGGCCTCCATCTGAACTCTCCCGGGTCTTCCTCCCTGCTCTCGTCGACGACGGTCACCTCCGCTTCCATCTCTGTGCCGCCGTGCTCGAAACCAGGGTCGTCCCCGAAAATGTCCATGTCCGTCTCTCCCTCACTTCCTCCTGGCGGCGTTGCTCGTCCTGAGCATTCCAGCCACTTTCTGCGGAACTGCTCCTCTGGCCTATCGTCCCACCAATACGAGGGTTCTGAGGCAGATCCCGAGGGTGACCCCTCCGGGGAACGGACGTCTCGTGTCGGTTCCTCGTCCGAGTCGAACCCCTGGAACGTGCTGGCCGAAAGCGTGGGCGTGAAAAGCCAGTCGTCGAAAAAGTCTGCTGGCATAGGTCTATGTGGGAAGAGGGCATGAAACTCGTCTTTGAGCAGAGGTTCGTCTAAGGCGTAGCCCGGCACCCAGCTGTTCGCACTGGCCGGGGTGCCCTCCTTGGCGAGAAAGTATTCTACCCCCTCTTCCCCCCATCTGGAGTCCAAAATCTCCGTGACTTCGTTGATGCGCTCCTTCTGTGCCACTCCCGCGTGCCCTGTTCTGTCTCTGGCCGGACTCGGCGCCGTTCCGGGTTCCTGGAACCTGTGCGGTGCCTTGTAGGGAGTGAGCACTGATCTGTGGAATACCGGATGCATTCTGGAACCCTCCGGAAGTGCCAGTCTGAAAGCTACCGGGTTGACCTGCTCTTCGACTTGGTAGGGCCCCAGTTGTTTATGCCCTAGTTTCTTCTTGGCCAACGACCTGGCCGGCACTGCGTGGGCTGCTAACCAAACCCAGTCTCCCACGTGGAGCTCTTCTCCAACCCTTCTGTGCTTGTCTGCTTGTACCTTGTATGCGTGCTTGGCCAGCTCCAGGTGGCGCCTCAGCTGATCGTGGACTTCCTGCAGCTCCGACGCGAACGCATCTGCTGTCTGCGGCTCCCCCTCCCCCATTCTTTCCAGTCCCGGGAAGGTTCTGGGGTGCCTCCCGTTGTTGGCGAAGAACGGCGTGACCCCCGTGGACACGTGCTTCGTGTTGTTGTAGGCGAACTCGGCAAGCGGCAGGTAATCCACCCACGTCGCAGGCTGTTGATTTGCATAACATCTCAGGTACTGCTGCATGATGGCATTGACCCGTTCCGCTTGCCCGTTGGTCTGCGGGTGTCTCGCCGACGCCAGGTTGATCTTGACGTTCAGGAAGCCCATCAGCTTCTGCCAGAAATTCGAGATGAACTGCCGCCCCCGGTCGGACAGAATAGACCGTGGCAGACCGTGAACCTTGAACACGTGGTCTATGAACAGTTTGGCGGTTTGCTCCGCCGTGGCCACCTTAGCACACGGAATGAAATGCGCCATCTTGGAAAACAGGTCCACCACCACCAGCACTGCCGTCTTGCCCCTTGAGCTGGGCAGATCCGTGACAAAGTCCAGGGCCACCCTTTCCCAAGGTTCGACCGGAGTTTGCAGCGGTTCCAACAGTCCGGCCGGCGGTTTGTGCACTGGTTTGGCCCTCTGGCAGGTGTCACACCTCGCCACGTAGTCTGCGACCTCCCCTCTCATTCCAGGCCACCAGAAATCCCTGGCTACTAATTCCACCGTCTTCTCCTTGCCAAAGTGCCCGGCCGTGGGCGCGTCGTGCAGCTGCTGCAGCACCTTGGCTCGAAGTTCGTCTCCCGGCACGTAGATGGCCCCTTTACGGATGAGCAATCCATCTCTTAGCTGGAAACCGTCGGCCGCTGCCTTGCCCCTTTGCACCTCTGCCATCTTTGCTTGTGCGAAGGAGTCCCCCTGCAACGCTCGTCGCACCGCCTCTAGGTCCACGGTCGCCGCGGCGCACGCCCACACTGTTGGTGCGAAGATGTGCATGGCGGCCGCTGGTGTTGCGTCCTCCAGATACTGTGGCTTACGGGAGAGAGCGTCTGCCATGATGTTGGTGTCCCCCGGGACATACTCTATTCGGAAGTCGAAGTTCGCAAAGAACTCAGCCCAACGTATCTGCCTCTGGTTCAGGAACTGTGCCGTGCGCCAGTGCTCTAGATTCTTGTGGTCCGTGCAAACCTGCACCGTGTGCTTGGCGCCGATCAGAAAGTGCCTCCACGCCTTGAACGCTGCGTGAATGGCCAGCAACTCCCTGTCCCATATGGTGTAGTTCTGCTCGGACTTGCTGAGCTTCCTGGAGTAAAACGCTCCCGGTCGCCACACCCCCTGCGGGTCTTTCTGCAGCAGGACCGCCCCCACGGCTCTGTCCGAGGCGTCTGTCTCCACCCTCATCGGCTTGCTGGGGTTGACATGAAGCAGCTGCTCTTCCGACGCGAAGAGACGCTTGAGTGCCTGAAAGGACTGCTCCGCCTGCTCTGTCCAAATGAACTTCTTTTTTTTGGAGCTAAGCGTGTCAGTGATGGCCGCCGTCTGCATCGCGAAGCCCTTGATAAACTTGCGATAGAAGTTCGCAAAGCCGACAAACCGTTGGACCTCCTTCCGGTTGCGCGGGCTCTTCCAATCCAACACCGCTCGAACCTTGGCGCTGTCCATGGCGAGCCCCTTGTCAGACAGCTTGTAGCCCAGAAAATCCACCTCCGGCACGTCAAATTGGCACTTCTCCAGCTTGGCGTAGAGCCTATGTTGCTTTAGCCTGCTCAGCACTTCCTTGACGTGTTTGTCATGCTCCTGCTGCGACTCCGAAAAGATCAGGATGTCATCTAAGAAACAGACGCACGTCTTGTAGAGAAGTCCCGCCAACACGTGATGCATAAACGCTTGAAAAACGTGGGAGCCATTTTGCAATCCAAAAGGCATAACTCTATATTCGTAGGTCCCCAGTGGCGTGAACATGGCTGTCTTCCACTCATCACCCTCCCGCATGCGAATGAGGTTGTACGCCCCCCGCAGGTCCAACTTGGTGAACACTCTGCCCTTCCGTACCTTTGCGAGGAGGTCGTCAATTCGGGGCATGGGGAAGTCCGATGGCCTAGTCACACTGTTCAAAATCCTGTAATCCACTACGAGTCTCTTTTGGGGCGTGTCCCGCTTCTTAACAAAGAATACGGGACGGCCCCCCACTGCCCTGGACTCCCGGATGAAGCCGCGCTGCAAATTATGATCAATGAACTCCTTGAGTTCTTGCAGTTCGTCCTCTGACATGGAATACAGTTTCCCTTTAGGCAGCGCCGCCCCCGGCAGCAGGTCAATTTTGCAGTCATATGGTCTGTGAGGGGGTAGCCTGTCTGCCTCCTTCTCGCAGAAAACTTCCAAAAATTCAGCGTACTTGTGGGGAATCGCTTGCAGCGTGCCTAGCAGCAGCTGTGACTCCTCTTCCTCTCCTTCCTGCCTGGGCACGATGCAGTGTTCAGCACAAAAGGAAGAGCCGAAGGTCAGCTGCCTCTGGTACCAAGCCAGCGTCGGGCTGTGCTTGTCCAGCCAACTCATGCCCAATACAATGGGCGTGTCAGATAGTTGAGTGACGTTGAAGCTGATGATTTCTCTGTGATTCCCAAGTCGCATCACCATTGGTGGCGTCTGCTTCACCACTTGCCCCCCGAGCAGCTCCCTGCCATCCACCGTGACAACCTGCAGGGGCAGTGTGGCCGGCAGCAACTGCACAGCGTGCCTGTCGACAAAGTCCTGCCCTATAAAGTCCGCATTGCTGCCTGAGTCAATGGTGATTGGCACGTCCATGGTGATTCCATTGGGCAGCTGGAGAGATGCTGTGAGCCTCACTACTGGTTTGGGCGGGAGGGGGTTCACGGGCTGTAAAATCTCTGGGGACTGCGTCACTAACACGTCTGGCTGGGCCCCAGTGCCTCTTCCTCCAGCCAGACAGCGTCGTTTCCCTGCTGTGGTCCTCCTTGCTGCGTTGCTGCAGTCACCATTGCTGAGGCTGCAGTGAGCTTGTGGGGCCTCTGGGGACACTCTTTTGCCATATGCCCTGGCTCCTCACAGACGTAACACTTCCTGTTCCCTCTAGGAGGCTTCGCTTTCACTGCTGCCGGTGCTAGGGCTCTGGTTGCTGACTGAGCCCTTGCACCTCCAACCTCCATAGGTTCGGCTCCTCCTCCTGGCGGAGGCGTGGATTGCGCCCGCGCTGCTTCTCTGGGAAGGAAGGAGGGGCCCCCGGCTGGTTCGCGCCCTCCACGCCCTTCGTCCCTGCTCCACGGACGTCCTTCCAGCCTCACCCCCACTGCCAGTGCCCTCTGAACGACCTCCTGGGTGGTTCGGGGTCTCTCCCCCCTCGCGATCTCATCTTTAATCGAGTTGTGCAGCCCCTCCCAAAAGAGGTCTCTTACAGGAGCCGAATCTCTGTCCCATTCCAGGGCACTGACCAAGGCGAAAAAGCGGGCATGATACTGCCTGACGCTGGCCCTCCCTTGTCTCAGCCCATGCACCTCCTTCCGTGCAAGATCCACGTCAATACTTGATAAAAAACACCCATCCATCGCTTTAATAAAGGCATCTGCATTCTGGAGCGCCGGATCCTTATCTCTCCATAAATTGCGTAGCCATGCTTTCGCATCCCCATGCAAATGGGACATGATGAACCCCACTCTCTCTTGTTCATCTCTAAAGTCTTTATGCAGCAGTTGCAGTGCGCACAGTACGTCGGCTCTAAAGTTGGGATACTGTTGCAGGTTCCCATCGAAGTGAGAGACCAGCCCGCCTGTCCGTCTCGCCAACCCAATTCCCTCCTGCCGGGGTGTCTGCTTTGTCAGCACGTCTAACCTGACCTGGAGATCCCTGCAGGCGGCAGCTGCCTCCTCCTCTCTCTTCCTGGATGCGAGAGCCTCGGCGTTCAGTTGTGCCACTGCGTTTCTGAGTTCCTCTATCTGCTGCTCAGCCGTCATGTCGTCTGCCGTTCGTGAGCTCGCTAGTAGGCACCTGTTTCTCTCCCCTCCTCGAGGCTGTAGATGCCCACAAGAGGGAGACGGAGCTTACTGTCAGAGCTGCTTGAAGATCCTAGCTCACAGAGGATCACGCTAGCCAGCGATCATTAAGTAAAAGTCTTTATTGAATTACAGTTTCCATTCTCACGCTGCTGCGCGCAACTCTACGTCTAGTAGCTAGGTCGGCGAAGCTCCGTCTGAGTCTCCGCCCCGTGTGCACCAACTTAATATCCTAGCCTTGCTCCACCTTTTCCGCCTGACTGTCCTCCTCTGGGTCCCTCTACCCCCCGGGGCTTCTTCCTTCCGGGATTCTTCTGACGCTGACCCGGACCCTCCTGCCTCCTTGCGCCGGGCTTTAGGACCTGGTTCCCTTTCGGGGCTGCTTACTGCGCCGCCTTCCTCTGCATTTGAACTTGGCGCGCGCGCCCAACCTTCCACTTTCCTCTTAACCGTTTCTTCGCTCCCCGATGGAGGTGTGGCCACTCCTGACTCATGCCCTCCCTCCTGTGGTGAGCTGCCAGCGCTTCCCCCCTGGCTCCCTTCCTCTTCCCTGCTTCCTGGCGGTGACGCTGGTCCCGATTTCCAGCTGCTCCCCCCTGAGTCCCCTCTGGCTCTATCTTCCTGGGGTGCCCCCCTAGACTCCCCCCTTGCCCTGGCCACTGGTGCTCCTTTCTGTGAATCCTCTGATTCACTGGAAAGACTAGGAGATCTCGGGTCGTCGTCATCACTCATCTTTTCTTCTGCCTCCTCCCCTTCGCTCTCTGTTTCCTCCCTTGCCCGTGCCTCTGCTCCTAAACCCCTGACAATTGCGCAAATGCATCTTAAAATTTCTGTGGTTTCTCTTATGTGTAAAAGCCTGAGACCTGCTTTAAAAGACTCATTGGCCACATAAGGGAAGAAGGAGGAGTGAATAGAAAAGGTGGATGGGAGATCAGTTCAGGACTGCTAGTATGAGAGGTGAATTCGTAGCAGGCTTATTGATAAGGTTTGCTCTTCTTTGCTAGTGTTGTTATTGGAAAGGAGGGATGGAATGAAAGCTTGCAGCATTCCTTTGTCCACCAGGCAGTGACATCTCCCATACACACAGGACAATATGGATATATTGTCAGTGTGCAATGTGTGCACCCATTCCCCAAAATGCTCTCTCATACCCTCCAACATTTCTTCAAAGAAAATAGGGATGTCCTATTCAACAACAAGCATCTTAAAAAGCAGAGACATCACCTTGCCAACAAAGGTCCATATAGTTAAAGCCATGGTTTTCCTAGAAGTGATGTATGGAAGTGAGAGCTGGACCATAAAGAAGGCTGATCACCGAAGAATTGATGCTTCTGAATTATGGTGCTGGAGGAGACTCTTGAGAGTCCCACGGACTGCAAGAACATATCCATTCTTAAGGAAATCAGCCCTGAGTGCTCACTGGAAAGACAGATTGTGAAGCTGAGGCTCCAATACTTTGGCCACCTCATGAGAAGAGAAGACTCCCTGGAAAAGACCCTGATGTTGGGAAAGATTTAGGGCACAAGGAGAAGGGGACGACAGAGGATGAGATGGTTGGACAGTGTTCTCGAAGCTACAAACATGAGTCTGACCAAACTGCGGGAGGCAGTGGAAGACAGAAGTGCCTGGTGTGCTCTGGTCCATGGGGTCATGAAGAGTCGGACACGACTACATGACTAAACAACAACATTCAAGAAGAAGAAGAAGAAGAAGAAGATATTGACACTTCTCCCATTTGACTGCATTGCCCCAGCCACTTTGGGCAGCTTCAAACATATATAAAAACATAATTAAACATTAAAAAAAACTTTCCTATGCAGGCCTGCCTTCACATAACTTCAGCTGGATCTAGACACATCAAAGAAGCAATTTAGTTAAACGTGTTGCAAACTCATACAGAGAAATCCAGTAGGGAAAGATGGGACTCCACAGCACCATCTGGTGTCACAATGTTATACTACATATACAACACATATAAAACGTGTTTTCTTTACCAATTTAGTCCATAATACCTTCCAACATTTAATAATGAAAATAGAGACATCTTACCATACTGTCCAGCATTTCTCCATCCTAAGGAACATCCCTATTTTAGGGAAAAGCAGGACATTTCAGGATCAAATCGGAAACCAGGATGGCTTCTGTAAATCCGGGACTGTCCCTGGAAAATAGACACTTGGAAAGTCTGCTCTCTGTCTCTCCATTGTCTCTCATTGCAGCTGAGTAATTTCCAAGTAGATATGGCTTTTGGTTTTCCAGTCTGTTGCTTCACAGGGTCTGCTCAAGGGCCCTTTTGGCTTCAATTGGGACAATGTTTATTTATTTGTCTTTAAGACTAACATGTCAAAGAAGAGTAAACAATGTATTTCTTTTTGCTCAGTTCTTTCTTTGCATGGAACCTAGAGGGGAAATGGCATTTGTTTCTTTCATGTACTCCAGGAATTGGAGGTGATATTGGAGTGAGACTCAATCTGTCAGAAAATTGAAGATCCAAGATGGTTACAACCTTCCAAAAGATGATAAAGGGCTTTAAAAGTGAAAACAATAATAAGACTACAGCGTGCTACTGTCTGTTTTCATTTCTGACACAATCAGCAGCAAAGGTAGGAAGAACTGTTATGTCAGCTTCTGTTTCTGTTACAATCTTTCCCTCAAAATGAAATAGCAACTTTTGTTTTGTTTTGTATACACTACATGAAATACAGCACTTTGCCTGAATCTTGTGACCTTTTCAAAAACCCAACTTTTGATCTTACTGGCCAGCCTGCTCTTGTCCTGCAGGAAGGTGGGTCCCTCCCTTCAGGCAAATTAATGGCAGCATTCACAAGGCATTGCCTGGAGATGCACAGGTGCAGAAGGAAGTAAAACATCATCACAGAATTCTCACTTCCGGTTAATTTGGCAATTTACATTTCCCCTCCATAAATATAATGCACACACTTTTATTTTTAATGCTGCTGCCACTGCAAGTTCTAAACTAAGTGATGGTGACTCATTAATTTTTAGGACTTACTCAGTTGCCAATGTATTGTCGGCTGAACTTTTGAACCTGTGTAAATTATCTGAACCTGCAGTTTTGTTTGGTGACGAAATTGTGAGCAAAATGGTTTGTGTGATCCCCCTGGACTTTTTTCAAGCTGATGTGATTATTCACATCTGTTATGTACTGAGTTGAATAGGATCCAAAATGCAGCAGTCTGATTGGTCCTAGAACAATAGGATTCAGAATGCAGCAGTCTGATTGGTCCTAGAACAATGCAGCAGTATGGTTGGTTGGCAGGAACCACCCAATCATGCTCCAGATAGAAGTGAATCCACAACCTGATTGGCTTACAGTAGAATTCTGGAATTAGCCAATCATGTGCAGCCCATTGTGTAAATAATGTATAGAAAGCAGATACTGTGAGGGGACTTTCATTCATTCCTCCTCACCACTATGAGCATGAGCTGAATAAAGAGCATGAAATCACTTTGCGACTCCGAGTATATTTCAGTGGCGACGAAGGTGGGATCCCGCTGAGCTGACTGCCACACACAGCACTGCAGCACCACCACCTGCCGCACCACTGCCTCGCACCGTGTATCCAGGCTTCAGCTCTGGGACACAAGGAACTCAGAATGGCAACCGACAGCAGCTTCTCGCCATTCAACCCAGCATCCGGAGACTGGGAAGCGTATGCCTCCCATTTCACCTTCCTCCTAGAAGCCAAAGGGGTCACCGACGAAGAAGACACCAAGAAGAGGGCGATATTCTTCAGCGTCTGCGGAGAGAAGATGTTTGAAATTGCCCGGGCTCTCCTTGTGCCTGAAGACGTCGCTACTGTTCTATACAAAACAATAATGGAACAGCTGAAGGGGCACTTTTCGCTGCAGCCCTCAGTGGTGGCTCGTCAAAATGCCTTCTATGCAAAGCGGCAAGCCCCTGGGGAAACCATAACTGTGTTTGTGACCTCTCTCCGCCAAGCCACCCAGTTCTGCAACTTCTCAGAGCTGGAAAACATGCTTCGTGACCGCCTCGTCGGTGGCCTGAAGGATGAGAAGCTGCAACGACACCTCTACGCTAAGAAGGACCTAACGTTCCAGGTCGCTCTGAAGGAGGCCCTGGCAACAGAAGCTGCCGAGAGGTTGACACAAGAGGCACGGCCGAGCCTGCCATCCCAACCGAGGGTCCACCACGAAGACCTCATCAACGACCCAGGATCCGACAGGGAGGAGGTGCACCGAGTACAGCAGCGCACTCAAGCAGCCCACATACCACAGCTGCCTCGACGAGAAGGAGGGAACTGCGCAAGCTGTGGGGAAAGTCACGAGAGGAGGACCTGCCGTTTCCGCAACGCAGAGTGCAGGCAGTGCAGAAAATTGGGACACATCGCCCGGGTGTGTCGGGCTCGGCCCACCCGACGCCAGGCATCAGATGACCAATCCAAGAGCCCCAGGTCCCGGGGCCCAACGCACCAAGGCAACTCGACGGAGCTTCCAGGTATACCAGTTGCCCCACCCCAACGTAGAGAAAATTTATGTAGAGGTACAGATAGAGGGGGCCCCATGCTGCATGGAGCTTGACACGGGTTCAACTCTATCCATAATCTCGGCAAGGACCTTAAGGAAACTGTGTCCTAGTGGGGGTCCCAGACTCAGGCCGGCCCCATTCACCCTCTGGGACTTCCAGAAACGTAAGGTCCCCACTATGGGGGTGGGGACCTTCAGGGTGCAATACCGAGGGTGGACACGGCAACTGGACTTGCTTGTGGTCAAGGGCCCCTACATTAGCTTACTGGGATTGGCATGGTTTGGACCACTGGGGCTAGCCATCACCAGGGTGAACCGTACTAGCTTACAAGTGGACGTGGACGCCATATGCAAGGAATTTCCGGGGGCTTTCGATGGGAAATTGGGACAGTATACGGCCCCCCCATTGCTCTACAGCTTGACCCCGCAGTATGACCGGTCAGGCTCAAGGCCCGCCGGGTCCCGTTCGCCCTGAAACCCCGTATAGACGAGGAATTGGACTAGCTCGTGGAGCAAGCAGTGCTGGAGCCGGTGCCTAATGCCCCCTGGGAAACCCCAATCGCCACACCCATCAAGCCTAATGGTTCGGTCCACATCTGTGCAGACTACAAATGTACCATAAACAAGGCCCTCACGGCCCATGCATACCCAGTGCCAGTGGTCATAGAATCATAGAATCATAGAATCATAGAGTTGGAAGAGACCACAAGGGCCATCGAGTCCAACCCCCTGCCAAGCAGGAAACACCATCAGAGCACTCCTGACATATGGTTGTCAAGCCTCTGCTTAAAGACCTCCAAAGTAGGAGACTCCACCACACTCCTGGGCAGCAAATTCCACTGTCGAACAGCTCTTACTGTCAGGAAGTTCTTCCTAATGTTTAGGTGGAATCTTCTTTCTTGTAGTTTGGATCCATTGCTCCGTGTCCGCTTCTCTGGAGCAGCAGAAAACAACCTTTCTCCCTCCTCTATGTGACATCCTTTTATATATTTGAACATGGTCAGCCATGTCCTTGCCACCCTGGCTGGGTCGAAAATTTTTGGCAAGCTGGACTTGGCCCAAGCATATCAACAGCTGCCAGTAGATGAGGCCACAGCAGAGGCACAGACGATTGTGATGCACAGAGGAGCGTTCAGGGTAAAGCGGCTGCAATTCGGTGTCAGTGTGGCACCAGGCATATTCCAGAATCTAATGGACTCTCTCCTTAAAGGGATTCCTGGCATCACCCCCTTCTTCGATGATGTGTTGATTGCCGGGTCCACATCAGAAGAGTTTGAGGACCGCCTCCGCACCATTCTGCACCGTTTCCAGACGGCGGGTCTCAAGGTGAAGCAGGAAAAATGTCTACTAGGAGTGCCTCAGGTGGACTTTCTGGGATTTATGGTGGATGCAGAAGGGTTCCACCTGACTGGGGACAAGGTACGGGCCATTTGTGATGCCCCAGCATCCAAGAGCAAGACTGAACTTCAGGCCTTCTTGGGACTATTGAACTTTTACCATTCCTTCCTTCTCCACAAGGCGGCGGTAGTGGAGCCCCTACACAGACTCCTGGACAAGCGGGCCCCTTGGGTGTGGGGCCAGCGCCAGGAGGCCACATTCCAGGCAGTCAAGGACTTGCTTGTCTCAAACTCGGTCTTGGCACACTTTGATGAGAGGCTGCCGGTGGTGCTAGTATGCGACGCCTCGCCCTATGGCATTGGTGCTGTCCTGGGACACCAACCCCTGGATGGAAGAGAGGTACCGGTGGCATACTTTTCCCAGACACTCAACGCAACCGAGTGGAACTACTTGCAAATCGACAAGGAAGGTCTGGCAATCATGAAGGGAGTAAAAAAATTCCATGGTGACTGACCACAAGCCGTTGCTTGGCTTGTTTGCCCCCGAAAAGCAGACCCCCAAGTGCTGTCTCCTCGTGTCCTCAGGTGGTCAATTTTCCTTGCCAGCTACCAGTATGCACTGATTCACCACCCTGGGAAGGCGATGGGCCACGCGGATGCCCTCAGGAGGCTACCACTACCGGAAACAGGCCCCGACCCAGCACCTGCACAAGAGGTTATGAGCCTGGAGCTGCTTCCTGACCGCCCCATTCAGGCACAAGAAGTTGCACACCATTCCAAGAAAGATAGGGTCATTTCCCGGGTCCTGGACTGGGTGTGGAGGGGATGGCCCAGCAGCAGCCCCAGGCCAGAATTTGCCGGCTACACAACCCACAAACATGAACTGTCAGCCCACAAGGGGTGCCTGTTATGGGGAAGCAGGGTTGTTGTTCCCCAGCCCCTCTGCAAAAGGGTCCTCACAGCCCTACATGAGACACACCCAGGGGTAGTAAGAACGAAGGCCCTTGCTAGGAGTTATGTGTGGTGGCTGGGGATCGACAGAGAGATAGAGGCCTGGGTCAAACACTGCCAGGCCTGCCAAGAATCCCACCCAGATCCCCCAAGGGCCCCAGTGCAGTCCTGGGAGTCTGCCCAAGCACCATGGTCATGCCTGAATGTGGACTTTGCTGGCCCCTTTCAGGGGAAAACATTCTTCATAGTGGTGGACTCCTACACCAAATGGCTGGAAGTTGCACTGGTACCGTCCACTTCTACGTCCGCAGCCATCCGGGTACTACGCAGGCTGTTTGCAACCCACGGGCTCCCTGACACTCTCGTCTCTGACAACAGGACTGCATTTACGTCAGGAGAATTCCAAACCACTCACCAGTTACAGCTTCACCACCAGTTCTGAACACTCATGGCAGCTCATGCAGGCAGTCTGCAGGAACCAACACTTCTGTGAGCTACAATGAAGCAGCATCCATATCGTTTGTTCTCTATGCCATTGCTGTAATCTGTAGTTTTGTTGAAAATATGGGATGGAATTCAACACCACTCTCTCCCAATCATTCCATCCACTCAATTGGGGGGGGGCATAGGGGGAAAGCTCCATTGCACAAGTGGAAGTCCTTATACATAGCTTCCTTGGATGGAACTGGTTAAGAAAATCCCAGCAATGGTTCTTCTGGATTGTACAGAATATTCCTGTGCCTGTACCACACATCACTCATAAATCCCCACTGGAGAACCTCAACACACACTCCCATTCTTTTTTTTCTTTTTAGAGCAAAAACACAAACAAAGCAGAATAAAAAAGGGGGGGGGGAGATAAAAAAAGAAATAAGTAAAAGGACTTCCAGCTATCCAGCTATCTGTTATCTATACAAGAGTTCTTCAACATAGTCAAATGTTCAACCCAGAGCAGTATCCAGCTGTTCCTCCATCTGCTAGGTGATGCTTCTTCAGCCTTCAGTCTCAAGTTCATTCCTTTTTCTTTTGCAACAAGAAGCCCAAAAGAGGTTCTCTGCTTATTATTATGATGCATAAAAGTCAACAACAGTCTTCGTCCAGTCCAACACCACAACTTTACCTCCAATATTAAGAAACATTTGGTCCTTGTTTTTTTACTCCCTCAAGAGTTTATTTGCTGTGGTTATGTACTAAGACAATGATCCAACTAAATGTCGGGAATAACTTTCTGACAGTAACAGCTGTTTGACAGTGGAACTGCCTCCTTTAGGAGGTAGTGGACACTCCTTCATTAGAGGGTTTTAAGCAGAGGTTGGATGGCCATCTGCCAGGGAGTCTTTAGCTGAGATTCCTGCATTGCAGCGGGTTGGACTAGATGACCCTTGGGGTCCCTCCCAAGTCTACAATGATATGTTTCTATGATTTTATAATTATCTCTGTCAACAGAGTCTCAACAGAGATGACTGACCAGCCATGATGCCTCCCCAGAAGTTCTCCACATGTTCTCCTTCATGATATAGGCCACACTGTATGAATTTGTTTATTTTCGTCTTCTGTACTAATGTCTTGCTTTCTTTTGTATTGTTTTCACAGTTCTCACAGAGGTGATAAGAAGAGGCCCCCTTGTGATAGAGCACAAACTTCGCTTGCACACTTCCTGGCATCTGTAGAAGCAAGGGTCAGAGGGCAGTGGGTAGGAAAGGGCCCTTTCTGCCTGACTCCCCATGGAGAGAACTACGGATTTCTATGAGCTACAAAGAAAGTTATTGTTCATATTTTTTGCTTTTTTATGTGTAGATGATGGTGGTGGTGCTGATGATGATTTTACCATTTACTAAACCAATCAGCCACCTCCATGAAAACTAGGCTTAGATTATAAACCATTCTGTTAGAAACCAATCTAGTTGCTTTTTTTCCATTTTTTAACATCTAGTCAAATTTTCCTGGTCATTACTGGGTTATTTTCCCCAGTATATGTCCTTAATTGCACTCTTGTCTTGACAAGTGGACAATGGACTGAGCCTGTTTTATTGTGGGTAAGTCTCTTCATTGGCGATTGTAACAGAAACCCTTGTATAATAATAATAATAATAATAATAATAATAATAATAATAATAATAATAATAATAATTAATAATAATATATTATTTATACCCCGCCCATCTGGCTGGGCCTCCCCAGCCACTCTGGGCGGCTTCCATAGAAACCAAAAATACACTAAAATTTCACACGTTAAAAACTTCCCTGAACAGGGCTGCTTTAAGATGTCTTCTGAATGTCAGGTAGTTGTTTATCGCTTTGACATCTCGTGGGAGGGCGTTCCACAGGCCGGGCACCACTACTGAGAAGGCCCTCTGCCTGGTTCCCTGTAGCCTTGCTTCTCGCAATGAGGGAACCGCCAGAAGGCCCTCGGTGCTGGACCTCAGCGTCCGGGCAGAACGATGGGGGGTGGAGACGCTCCTTCAGGTATACTGGACCCGAGGCCGTTTAGGGCTTTAAAGGTCAGCACCAACACTTTGAATTGTGCTCGGAAACGTACTGGGAGCCAATGTAGGTCTTTCAAGATCGGTGTTTTTTTTTCCCCATATTATTTTTATTAAAGGTTTTCCTTTAAAATCTCCAAACATACAATTTAGACATCACATAGTTCAGTTATTGGACCTCCCTCAATTCCCCTGGTAATCTTCCATAGTTATTCCTCTACCCACACATTTCTTAATTATTATATCACCTTTGAATAAATTTTCTAACTTCATTTTCTTTCTTGCAATATTTCTTATTTTTTTTTTCACAAAGCTTCTTTAAAACACACTAACGTTGTATGATCCTCACATACAGTTTCCAAATATTCCCTAAATTTTTCCCAGTCCTCCAAAAACTTATGATCTCTTTGAGATCTAATCTTTCCCGTTAATTTGTCCAGTTCCGCATAGTCTGTTAGTTTTGTTCTCCATTCTTCCAAAGTCGGTGCCTCTTCTTGTTTCCATCTCTGGGCCAGTAGGGTTCTCGCTGCCGTTATTGCATACTGAAAAAGTTTCCTGTCCCTCTTGTTTATTGCCTTTCTAATTACTCCCAGCAAAAAAGTCTCTGGTCTCTTTGCAAAATTGTACTTCAGCATTTTCTGTAACTCATTATGTATTATATCCCAAAACCCCTTCACCTTTTTACATTCCCACCACATGTGCATAAATGTACCCTCCTTCTCTTTACACTTCCAACATTTATTACAAATTTTATACATTTTTGCAAGCCTAGCCGGTGTCATATACCATCTGTATACCATCTTCATAGTGTTTTCTTTCAACGTAATTGTCAGGTGTTCAGGAGCAGAGGCGAGGGCAAGGGAGGAAACAGAGAGCGAGGGGGAGGAGGCAGAAGAAAAGACGAGTGATGACGACGACCCGAGATCTCCTAGTCTTTCCAGTGAATCAGAAGATTCACAGAAAGGAGCGCCAGTGGCCAGAGCAAGGGGGGAGCCTAGGGGGACACCCCAGGAAGAAGGGTCCAGAGGGGGCTCAGAGGGCAGCAGTTGGAAATCGGGACCAGCGTCACCAACAGAGCGCAGTGGAGAGGAAGGGCGCCAGGTATCGAGCTCTGGCAGCTCGCAGCAGGAGGGAGGGCATGAGTCAGGAGTGGCCACACCTCCATCCGGGAGCGAAGAAACGGTCAAGCGGAAAGTGGAAGGTTGGGCGCGTGCGCCAAGTTCAAATGCACAGGAAGGTGGCGCAGTAAGCAGCCCGGAAAGGGAGCCAGGTCCTAAAGCCCGACGCAAGGAGACAGAAGGGTCCGGGGGGTCAGCGTCAGAAGCGTCCCGGAAGGAAGAGGCCTCGGGGGGCAGAGGGACCCAGAGAAGAATGGTCAGGCGGAAAAGGTGGAGTAAGGCTAGGGTATTAAGCTGGTGTACAGGGGGCGGAGACTCAGACGGAGCTTCGCCGGTCTAACCCATAAGACGTAGAGCTGCACGCAGCAGCTTGAGAATGGAAACTGTAACTCAATAAAGACTTTTACAAAGTGACCGCTGGCTAGCGTGATCCTCTGTGAGCTAGGATCTGGAAGCAGCTCTGACAGTAAGTTCCGTCTCCAATTGTGGGCATCTACGGCCTCGCGGAGAGGAGAGAAGGCGGGTGCCTACTAGCGAGCTCACGAACGGCAGACAATATGACGGCCGAACAGCAGATAGCGGAACTCAGAGAAGCAGTGACACGACTGAATGCCGAGACACTTGCATCCAGGAAGAGAGAGGAGGACGCAGCTGCCGCCTACAGGGATCTCCAGGTCAGGTTGGAAATGCTTACGAAGCAAGGGCAACTGACACCCAAACCGGAGGGGATTGGGTTGGGGAGACGAACAGGCGGTCTCGTCTCTCACTTCGATGGGAATCTGCAACAGTACCCCAACTTTAGAGCAGATGTAATGTGTGCACTGCAACTGCTGAACAAAGACTTTAGAGATGAGCAAGAGAAGGTGGGATTTATCATGTCCCATTTGCATGGAGATGCTAAAGCGTGGTTGCGCAATTTGTGGAGAGATAAGGATCCGGCGCTCCAAGATGCGGATGCCTTTATTAAAGCGATGGATGGGTGCTTTTTATCAAGCATAGACGTGGATCTTGCCCGGAAGGAGGTACATGGACTGAAGCAAGGGAGGGCCAGTGTAAGGCAGTATCATGCCCGCTTTTTTGCATTGGTCAGTGCCCTGGAATGGGACAGAGATTCGGCTCCAGTCAGAGACCTGTTTTGGGAAGGATTGAACAGCGCGGTTAAAGACGAAATTGCAAGGGGGGAGAGACCCCGGAGCACGCAGGAGATTGTTCAGAGGGCGCTGGCGGTTGGGGTGCGGCTGGAGGAACGTCCATGGAGCAGGGACGAAGGGCGTGGAAGGCGCGAACCAGCGAGAGGGTTCTCCTTCGTTCCCAGGGAAGCTGCGCGTGCGCAATCCACGCCTCCGCCAGGAGGGGGAGCGGAACCTATGGAGGTTGGCGGTGCCAGGGCTCAGTCAGCAACCAGAGCCATAGCGCCGGGAGCAGTCAAAGCGAAGCCTCCTAGAGGGAACCGGAAGTGTTACATCTGCGAAAGTCCGCAACACATGGCAAAAGAGTGTCCCCAGAGGATCCACAAGCTCAATGCAGCCTCTGCAACGGTGACTGCAGCTACTCAGCACGGAGACTCACAGCAGGGAAACGACGGAGTCTGGCTGGAGACAGAGGCACTGGGGCCCAGCCAGATGAGTCAGTGAAGCAGTCCCCAGAGATTTTGCAGCCCACAGACCCCCTCCCGCCCAAACCAGTAGTGCAGCTCACTGCATCGCTTCAGCTACCCAATGGCCTCATTCTAGACGTGCCAATCACCGTTGACTCAGGGAGCATTGCGGACTTTATAGCGCAGGACTTTGTTGATAAACACGCTATACAGCTGCTGCCTGCCACGCTGCCCCTACAGGTCGTCACAGTGGATGGCAGGGAGCTGCTAGGGGGGCAGGTGGTGAAGCAAACACCACCTTTGGTGATGCGACTTGGGAATCACAAGGAAGTCATCAGTTTTAATGTCACCAGACTGTCGGACACGCCTATTGTCTTGGGCATGAGTTGGCTGGACAGACACAGTCCGACGTTGGCGTGGTACCAGCGGCAGCTGGTCTTCGGCTCATCATATTGCACTGAACACTGCATTCTGCCCCGGCAGGAGGGAGAGGAGGAGGAGGCACAGCTGCAGCTGGGGACGCTGCAAGCAATCCCCCACAAATACGCGGGATTTTTGGAGGTCTTCTGCGAGAAGGAGGCGGACAAGCTACCCCCCCACAGACCATATGACTGCAAAATTGACCTACTGCCAGGGGCGGCGCTGCCCAAAGGGAAGCTGTATTCCATGTCTGAGGAAGAACTACAGGAACTCAAAGAGTTCATAGATCATAATTTGGAGCGCGGTTTCATCCGAGAGTCCAAGGCAGTGGGGGGCAGTCCTGTATTCTTTGTTAAGAAGAAGGACACGCCCCAAAAAAGGCTTGTGGTGGACTATCGCACCTTGAACAGTGTGACCAAGCCCTCGGACTTCCCCATGCCCAGAATCGACGACCTCCTCGCAACGGTACGCAAGGGCCGCGTGTTCACCAAGTTGGACCTGCGAGGGGCGTACAACCTCATTCGCATGCGGGAAGGAGATGAGTGGAAGACAGCCATGTTCACGCCCCTAGGCACCTACGAATATAGAGTTATGCCTTTTGGACTGCAAAATGGCTCCCACTGTTTTCAAGCTTTCATGCATCACGTGTTAGCGGGGCTCCTCTACAAGACGTGTGTCTGCTTCTTGGATGACATCCTGATCTTTTCTGAATTGCAGCAGGATCACGACAGACACGTCAAGGAAGTGCTGAGCAGGCTACAGCAGCATAGGCTTTACGCCAAGCTGGAAAAGTGCCAGGAGGTCCAGCGGTTTGTCGGCTTTGCGAACTTCTATCGCAAGTTTATCAAGGGATTTGCTATGCAAACAGCGGCCATCACAGACACGCTCAGCTCCAAGAAAAAGAAGTTCATCTGGACGGAGCAGGCGGAGCAGTCCTTTCAGGCACTCAAGCGTCTCTTCGCGTCGGAAGAGCAGCTACTGCATGTCAACCCCAGCAGGCCGATGAGGGTGGAGACAGACGCTTCTGACAGAGCCGTGGGAGCAGTCCTGCTGCAGCGAGACCCGCAGGGGGCTTGGAGGCCGGGAGCGTTTTACTCCAGGAAGCTCAGCAAGTCTGAACAGAACTACACCATCTGGGACAGGGAGTTGCTTGCCATTCATGCAGCATTCAAGGCGTGGAGGCACTTCCTGATCGGCGCCAAGCACACGGTGCAGGTCTGCACGGACCACAAGAATCTGGAGCACTGGCGCACGGCGCAGTTCCTGAACCAGAGGCAGATACGTTGGGCCGAGTTCTTTGCGAACTTCGACTTCCGAATAGAGTATGTCCCGGGAGACACCAACGTCATGGCGGATGCCCTATCCCGTAAACCACAGTATCTGGAGGAGGCGACGCCAGCGGCTGCCATGCACATCTTCGCACCGGCAGTGTGGGCGTGCGCTTCGGCAACGGTTGACCTGGATGCGGTACGACGAGCGTTGCAGGATGACTCCTTCGCACAAGCAAAGATGGCAGAGGTGCACAGGGGCACGGCAGCGACCGACGAGTTCCAGGTGCGAGATGGATTGCTCATCCGTAAAGGGGCCATCTACGTGCCGGGAGACGAACTTCGCGCCAAGGTACTGCAGGAGCTGCACGACGCGCCCACTGCCGGGCACTTTGGCAAGGAGAAGACGGTGGAATTAGTCGCCAGAGACTTCTGGTGGCCCAGAATGAGAGGGGAAGTCGCGGACTACGTGGCAAGGTGCGACACCTGCCAGAGGGCCAAACCAGTGCACAGACCGCCGGCCGGACTGCTGGAACCGCTGCAAACTCCGTTTGAACCATGGGAGAGAGTGGCCTTGGACTTTGTCACGGATCTGCCCAGCTCGAGGGGCAAGACGGCTGTGCTAGTGGTGGTGGACATGCCGTGAAGTTCAAATTTTCGGTCCATATTTTTTGCCATTCCTCCAACTCTATACTGTACCCCAAATCCCTGGCCCAATGAATCATTACCTCTTTCACCTCTTCATCCATAGTTTGCCATTCCAGTAAAATTTTGTACATCTTAGATATTGTCTTACAATCATTATTGATAATTTCTGTTTGGAATTTTGAGTCTTTTTCATTATATCTTCTTTCTTTTATCTCCTTTTTAAACATATCACTTATCTGGAGATATTGCAGCCAATCATATACATATTCTTTTACTTGTTCATATGGTTTTATTCTCCATTTATCTCCTTCTTTCATGACCAAATCACTATACGTTATCCAATTACTCCTCATGTTAATTTTCTTAATTACTATAGCCTCTATTGGAGAAAACCAGTGTGGAACTCCCCTTTCTAATATGTTTTTATATCTGTCCCATACTTCAATCAGCGATTTCCAAAAAATATGATTTTCAAACGATTTGTGGCCCTTTTTCTTCTCTTTCCATAGGTACATGTGCCACCCGAATCTATTATCAAATCCCTCTAAGTCCAGTAATTTTGTGTCTTTCAGTTTTATCCATTCCTTTACCCAGCAAAGACATGATGCCTCGTAGTATAACCTCAAATCTGGCAGGGCAAAATCTCCTCTTTCCTTTACATCCGTCAACAATTTATATTTGATTCTTGGTTTTTTGCCCTGCCAGATATATCTCGATATCACTCTTTGCCATTCCTTAAAGATCTTCACTCCTCTTAATACTGGGATCATCTGAAATAAGAATATCATTTTTGGCAACACGTTCATTTTGATCATTGCTATTCTACCCCAAAAGGATAGTTTTAATCTTCCCCAACTCTCCAAATCCTTCTTAATTCCATGCCATACAAAACATAATTGTTTTGAAACAGGTCAATATTTTTAGTTGTTAACCATATGCCCAAGTATTTAACCTTTTTGACAATTTCAATACGTATTTATTGCTGTAACTTCTCTCGCATTATTTGATCCATATTTTTTGTTAAAATTTTTGTCTTTCCCCTATTTAACATAAATCCAGCCACCTCACCAAATTTTTCAATTTCCTCTATCACTTCAGTTGCATTATTCGTCGGATCCTCCACCATTATAACCAAATCGTCCGCAAAGGCTCTAACCTTATATTCATTGCGGCCTACTGTCACCGCCTTTATCTTTTTATTTTCTCTAATTGAGTTCAGAAGGATCTCCAGAACCATAATAAACAGTAAAGGCGAGAGCGGGCAGCCCTGCCTAGTACCCTTTGATATTTTAATTTCTTCTGTTGTCACGTTATTTACTAGCAGCTTTGCCCTTTGTTCCGTATATATTGCCCTTATTCCATTAAAGAATTCATTCCCCATCTCCATATACTCCATATTTTTTAACATAAAGTCCCATGATATATTGTCGAATGCCTTTTCGGCATCGACAAACATTAACATTGCTCTTCTCTCGTTACTTGCTGTCAAGTACTCCAAAATGTTTATTATATTTCTCACATTATCTCTCATCTGTCTTCGCGGACGGAAGCCTGTTTGATCTTCGTGGATGATTCCTTGCAACACCTTTTTCAATCTCTTTGCTATTATTCCTGCGAAGATTTTATAATCAGTATTTAGCAAAGAAATTGGTCTATAATTCTTTACTTGTGTTGAATCCGCACCCTCCTTTGGAATAAAAGTTATATACGCCTCCTTCCAAGTCTCTGGGATCTCCCTCTCTTTTAGAATATTGTTCATTGTTTCTTTCAACGGTATTATCAAAATTGATTTCAGTTCTTTGTAGTACCTTGCTGTAAAGCCACCTGGTCCTGGGGCCTTCCCGTTTTTCAACTCTGATATGACCACCTTGATTTCCTCTTCATCTATCGGGGAGTTCAGCCTATCTCTTGCTTCTATTGGGATCTTTTGCACCTTTTTCTCTTTTAGGTATCTCTCTATTTTCCTTATATTATTCTTTTCTTTTTTCCTATACAATTGACTATAAAAGTCCAAAAATCCTTTCCTAATGCCTTTGGGACTAATTATCTCTTCTTCATTCACTCTAATTTTATTTATTATACTCTGTTCTTTCCTTTTCTTAGTCTGCCAGGCCAGCCATCTTCCTGATTTATTCGCGAATTCAAAGTCTTTTTGTCTTAATCTTTTAATATTCCATTCCACCTCCTTGTTTATTATCATAGCAAATTGGGTTTGCAAGGCCTTGATGCTTTGTCTGACTTTCATATTATTCGGATTTTTGATTAGATTTTGCTCATATTCCATAATTTGTTTTAAGATTTCTTTCTTTTCTTTCTCTCTATTCTTCCTTTTAATTGAGTTTTGTTGTATATAAAGACCTCGCATCACTGCCTTGCTTGCATCCCAGACTATACTCATTTTCGTGCCCTTGTTACAGTTGTCCACAAAATATTCATTCATCTTCTTCTGTGCCTGTTGTACAAATTTTTGGTCATCAAAGAGGCTATCATTCATCCTCCATCTAAACGTTCTTTCTTCAAAGCCTTTAATCTCCAATTTAATCGGGTTGTGGTCTGAGATTACTCTTGGTTCTATTTCTACCTGGAGGATTCTTGGGGTTAACTCATTCGAGATCCAAATTTGATCAATTCTCGACATTGATTGGTTTGGCTCTGAATAATATGTGAATTGTTTTTCCTGTGGGTGTCTTAACCTCCAGATATCTACTAGATTACAATTTTTAATCATTTCAAAAAAAGATTTAGGTAGTTTACCTTCTTTTGATCCACCCTCCCTCAATCTGTCCATTTCAATTGAGACCACCCTGCTCATATCTCCCATCATGATTATTTTTTGATCCACATATTCTATCAATTTTTCCTCCAAGTTTTTATAAAAGTCAGCTTTATTTCCATTAGGTGCATAGATTCCGACAATAATTATTTTCTCACCTTGCCAATTGATTTGAACAGCAACTATTCTTCCTTCTTCGTCCTTAAAGATTTGGTGGGCTTCTATTTTGTTTTTTATATATAAAATTACTCCTTTTTTCTTTCCTTTGTCTGAAGATATAAATTCATTTCCAAGTCTCTTATTTATCAAAATTCTCCTATGCCTTTTTGCCACATGCGTTTCTTGCAGGCAGATGATATCTAAGTTTTTTTTCTTTAAGAATTGTTCCACCTTATTCCTTTTTTTTATCATTCAGTCCATTTACATTCCAATTCCATAATTTTAATGCCATATTGTTTTCAGTAGTAGATAGGTAGCCGTGTTGGTCTGCCATAGTCAAAATAAAAAATTCCTTCCAGTAGCACCTTAAAGACCAACTAAGTTAGTTCTTGGTATGAGCTTTCGTGTGCATCTGAAGAAGTGTGCATGCACACGAAAGCTCATACCAAGAACTAACTTAGTTGGTCTTTAAGGTGCTACTGGAAGGAATTTTTTATATTGTTTTCAGTTAATGAAGATACTTTTTTCTCTACTTAAGTTCTTTATAATCCTTCCTCTTCTTCCTCTCCCTCCTCCCCCTCCTCCTCCCCCCCTCCTCCAGCCCCTCCCCAACCTTCCTTCTCTCTCCCATATCTTTCAGTCCCTTTACCTCCACCCCTCCTATTGCTCCCCTGGCCTCCTCTTCCTCTTCTATTAGCAACTCTTTGTATTTTCTCTGGAATTTACCTATTTCTTCTGGACTAGTTAGTCTATGCCTCTTGTTTTTGTAAGTGAATGAGATTCCTTCCGGAAATTCCCATTTAAATTCTATATTATTCTTTTTTAGAGTTTGCACCTGCGGCTTATAGGGGTCTCTCCGTTTCAACAGTCTAATTGGTATATCTTTAAAGATGATTATGTAACTACCATCGATGCATAGTCTTTTTTCTCTATTTTTTTGAAGCACCACATTCCTCATATCTCTATCCTTAAAGGTTATAAGACAATCTCCTGGAAATTTCTTTGCCTTAGTCGTCTTCACCTTTAATCTGAAGGCATTCTGTATTGTACTTGCCACCTCCTCTGTTCGAAACTCCAGCCATTGTGCCAATTCCGTTATTAATTTTTGCCTAATATTCTCCCCTTGATTCTCTGGTACCCCCCTCAGTCTTAAATTAACTTCCCGTTGCCGGAGTTCGTTCATGGAGATCGCATCCCACATTTCCTCTTGTATTTTATTAGTTTCTAACAGTCCCACTCTAATGTTATCATCTTCACACTTTAAATCCTTCATTTCCAATTTTGTCCTTTTCATTCCTTCTTCTAACACCTGAGCTCTTTTGGATACCTCTTTAATTTGTCCTTTCAGTTCACTCACAGTTTCATCTATTTTTTTATCCATTTTCCCAATCTTATCGTCCACCTGTTCAATTTTTGTTTCCAAATTTTTTTCACTTTGCCTAATTTCTGCAAACATCTTTAATATTTCAGATCTGAAATCTGTTTCTTGCTTAGACCCCTTCCTTTCCACTGGTGTCCCCCCATTCCCGCCTTTCTTAGGTACATGAGACATTTTGTACGAGTATATCTTACTATACCAGTTAAATAAGGTAAATATCCCAATTCCCTTTCCCTAATCAGAGCGTAACAGTCAATTTTACAGTTATTCAAAAACTCAGAGTCATATCAAATAATGTTGGATAGTCTTGAATAGTAATAAGTAGAAATCTGGAAGTCTCCTCTTGTTGCCACCAATTAGATGTGAGGGTGATCTGGCTGCGACATCTGTCACCCCATTGATCGCCAGGGTTGATTCGGCTGATCTGGCTGGCTAGGCGGGTGTCCCCTTCCTCCCTCACCGCTCCATGTGCGTCCCTCCCGAAGCTGCACGCTCGGTGGAAGAGGACGACCATCCCAGATAGAAGGAGTGTACCGTTCTTCGGTCAAGGGTATACGATAGCTGCGCTCCCCTGCTAGAACCTCCAAACAAGGTCAAGATCGGTGTTATATGGTCTCGGCGGCCGCCCCCAGTCACCAGTCTAGCTGCCGCATTCTGGATTAGTTGCAGTTTCCGAGTCACCTTCAAAGGTAGCCCCATGTAGAGCGCATTGCAGTAGTCCAAGCGGGAGATAACCAGAGCATGCACCACTCTGGCGAGACAGTCCGCAGGCAGATAGGGTCTCAGCCTACGTACCAGATGGAGCTGGTACACAGCTGCCCTGGACACAGATTTGACCTGTGCCTCCATGGACAGCTGTGTGTCCAAAATGACTCCCAGGCTGCACTTCCGGAGGCGGCGCAAAACAGCAATGGCGGTCCTCTTTGCGCTGTGAAGGGGAGCTCCGCAGAAACGGGTCGTCCGCTACGGCAAAGCGGAGACCCATAAAGATAAACCACAGGCAGAGTGAGCCTGTGGCCGTGGGACTCGGCGGGCACCAGGAGCGCCCCCTGAAACGAAGAAGGAACCCCGTAAGGGTGGTGCGGTGCTGTGAGTTGATCGCTCTTTCTGCGGAAGTGAAGCCGCGCGCCTGCTGCTGATGAGCGCTGACCTTTTTTCCTGGAACATTTGACTCAAAACTACAAACCCGTGAGTAGGGGAAATTAAGAAATTTCGGGACTAAAGTGATTGAATTTGGCTGAAAGCGGGAGACGTAACCAGGAAGTAAAGTATTGGAAGACACAAGATCTACCCACCCTGGAAGAATGGCAGATGAAAGTGATGGACTACATGACATTGGCTGAGATGACTGGCAGAATCCGTGATCAGGGAAAGGAGACGGCAGAAGAAGAATGGAAGAAATTTAAAATCTATCTTAAGGACTATTATAAACTTGATGAATGCTAGAATGTCGAGGTTTTGAGAAAGAAAGGGTTACAGTGATATAAGATTAGACTGAAGGAAAGATTAAGAGGACAGAGGCTTGATAGAAATATTTAGAAGTTGCTAAAAATTTTGGACATTGGGATGCAGAAAGGGGAGGTATGGGGGAGTCTGAGAAACAAGGTTTATGAAAAAAAGGTTATGAAACTATACGTGTTTGTATGTCTTTTTATATGTTTGTATTGTTTTTTTAAAAAATTGTAAAATCAATAAAAAAATTTATAAAAAAAAAAGGAAGTCCGTCTCCCGGCTGTGCTTAAAGTATTAAAGTAAAGACTTTGACAAGCTGGAAACGTGTCAAAGAAGTTTTAAAAGTGTGGATTATTGTGCAACAATTGAATTTGCCTTTAAGAGACTAAGAGAGACAATTTCGTTTTATTCTTGTTGGTTTTGAACTGGACTCTCCCCCTCCTTTGTGGATTTATAAATGACGGAGAAGCCCAAATTCACGGGCTGCCAGGTTAAAAAAAAAAGAACTGTCAAATTGCTGAAACTGTTTAACTACTGAAAGTGCTACATTGGAGCATTACAGTTTGGATACAAATGGGGAGACTGTTTCTCGCACCTCTTTAGGAACTTTGTTTCAACTTTGGGAAAGCTCTGCAAGTCAAAAAGGAGCTGAAGGATCCTTTCAATGCGTTTGAAAACTGCTGGGATTTTAATGGTGGAACAACTTTATTCTTTTCTTTGAGACATTGCTGCACCCCCCCTAGAGGATTGTGGATTTATAACTGTCTGGGACTTGCCTTTTGTTTTGATTCTCTGCTGCCTTGTTGTTTACTCTTTGGAACTGTCTTTCCCATGGGACTGCATACAGCCTGACCTTGGCACGTAGACAGGATTGGAATGAGTGGTGCGGGGAAAACAAGATTGGCCAAAACGAAAGCTAAACAACTGGTACAAACAACTTTGACATCTCAGCCACGCAGATCATCTGTCCAGCTGTTTTAGGGACACAAGAAGAAGAAGTTGAGCAGACATCTCTAGAGGATATGGCTGCAGGAGGATCTGCAGCAGTTCTAGAACAAATTTTGGGGCAACTGGAAACTTTAAACAAAAAGGCAGATGAGCATTCGGCCAAAATTGACCAAGCTACAGCCAGTATTAGTAAATTGACTGAACAAGTCGCTCAACACACACAAGCAATTGGGAATCTTCAGGAAGCAACTGCAGAAAATCACAAATTGGCGGAGGAAGCCAACCAAAAAGCCATGGAAGCCAATCAGAAAGCCGAAGCGATACAGGTGGAGGTAAAACCTTTGCACAAACAAATTAGTGAACAGCAGGCCTACCTGTCTATGATTGAACTGAGAAATAGGGAAAATAATCTCAGACTGAGAGCCATCCCAGAACTTGAACAGGGGGACTTGATTGGCTATTTGACATCAGAATTTTCAAAGTTCTGGGCCATTGAAAAAGACAAGGATTTTAAAATTGTAAGTGCTTTTAGACTGGGAAGAGTGGTGAGGAAGGACAGAGCCAGAGACTGTTTGATCATTTTGAGATCCAAGCAAGAGAGAGACAAAATATTGGGCCTCCACTTTGAAAAATCTCTTGTTATTCAAGGCATCAGAGCAGAAATCTACAAAGATATTCCGAAACAACTTTTGGACCTCAGATCTACATATACAGAATTAACAAGATTATTGAAAGGCAACTCAATTCCCTTTAGGTGGGAATTTCCTCAAGGATTATCCTTCAACTTCAAAGGAAAGAAAGTTAAAATCAAAACAGCAGAAGATCAACAAAAAATTGTGAACAACCACAGAGAGGACCTTCAGAAAGGGGCTGTAGGACCTGGGTCTTGGCCACCACCACCGCCTATACCCACACACTCGGGTCAAGAAGATCAGAAGGAGACGCCACCACAAAGTTAAAAGATTGATCCAGGATGTCTCTGCAGATTCTTAGCTGGAATATAAATGGAGGAAATTCCCCAGAAAAAAGGAAAAGAATATTTCATATATTGAAGAAAGAACAATTGGACATTATTTGCTTGCAGGAAACCCATGTGACTAGGCTCCACAGAAAGGTGTTAATTAATAAAAGACTAGGCCAAGAATTTATTTCATCGGACAGAGTTAAGAAAAGAGGAGTGGTGATTTATGCAAAGGAGAGCCTATCACCAAAGTTTTTATTTAGAGATGAGCAAGGAAGAATTTTGGCAATTGAGATTCAGGACTCAAGGAGAAAAGTTTTTGATTTTAGGAATATATGCACCGAATGAGGGGAAATCAGAATTTTACTAGAAACTGCATGAGACTATGCTGGATTATCTGGACTATAGCAACATCATCATGATGGGAGATATGAATGGGGTGGTCTCCACAAATATGGACAAGTCACAAAATCAAAACTTAACAAAAGATGGCAGACTACCTAAAACTTTTTTTGAACTAACCGACAATATGGATTTGGTTGACATTTGGAGGATAAAGAACCCCCTAGGAAAAGAAGGAACATTCTTTTCTGAAGCCCATCTGTCATGGACAAGAATCGACCAAATATGGATAACTAGAGGACTGGCACCTAAGACCAGAAAAGTGGAAATCTGCCCAAAAACCTGCTCCGACCATAATGCGATGAAAGTGGAGATGAGAATAACTCCAATCGGTTCCTTCAGATGGAAAATGAATGACACCTTGTTTAGAGACCAGGAGATTGTGAAGAAGGCCCAAAAAACCTTAAAAGACTATTTTGAAATAAACCTGAACACTACAGTGGAAAAAAGAGTAATCTGGGACACAAGTAAAGCTGTTATGAGAGGGTTTTTGAGACAACAGAACATGATAAAGAAAAGACTTTGGAATGAAAAAAAGGACAAGATTTTAGAGAGGATAAGAGATGGTGAGAAAAAATTAAAATCAAAACCAAAATCACAGGAGATTCTGAGAGAAATTAAATTCCACCAGGCACAATATGCTAAATTGATAAACCAAGAAGTTGAGTGGAAAATTAAATTAATGAAACAAAGATCATTTCAATCAGCAAATAAGTGTGGAAAACTGCTAGCATGGCAGTTGAAAAGGAGACCAAAACTGAACACGGTTACAAATTTAGAGGTTGAAGGGAGAAATATCCAGAACCCTGAGGAAATTAGAAAGTGTTTCCAGAGATACTTCAAACAACTTTACACGCAAGGGCTGCAGAAAGAGACTGAGATAGACCAATTTTAAAAATCAATGGAGTACTAAAATTATCCCAGGAAAAGAGAACAACCCTGAATTACAAAATAACACAACAAGAAATTGAAGGTGCCATTCAGAATATGCAACTAGGAAAATCTCCAGGGCCAGACGGACTCACCTCCAAGTACTACAAGATATTGAAAGACTTCTTGACACAACCACTAATGGAGGTATGTAACCAGATTATGGAGGGGAAGAAGGCACCAGAATCGTGGAAAGAAGCTTTCATCACATTGATACCTAAAGTGGAAACTGAAAAGACTCAACTTAAGAACTACCGTCCCATCTCACTCCTAAATGTGGATTACAAAATTTTTGCAGATATTTTGGCAAGTAGACTTAAAAAAGTGCTAAATGAAGTAATTCATAAACATCAGGCAGGCTTTCTCCCAGGTAGACATTTGTCTGATAATACTAGGAATATTATTGACATTTTGGAACTTTTGCAAACTAATATCAACACAAAAGCAGTGTTAATTTTTATTGATGCGGAGAAGGCCTTTGACAATATCTCTTGGAAGTTTATGAAGAAAAACTTGGAAGGGATGGGAGTGGGACGGGGGTTTGAAAATGGAATAGAGGCAATCTATTCAGAGCCAAAAGCTAAATTGATAGTTAACAATGTGGTGACAGAAGAGTTCAAAATTGAAAAAGGAACACGACAAGGTTGCCCCATATCCCCTCTGTTATTTATTTCAGTCCTGGAGGTGCTTTTTTTTTTTAAAAAAAATATTTTTATTACTTTTTTTCCAGATAGATATCAACAGTACAGAAAAACAAGGAAACAAGAAAAGAAAAAGAAAGAAAAGAGAAAACCTGATTTTTCCAAAGCTTGTTTCAATTCTCCAACGGACTTCCCCACATCTCCCGCACAATGCAATCTTTATAATAAATTTGTCAGCAAATTATAACCTTGTTTCATGTGTTTCTTTTGTACTTTCAGTTACATTTTAAGTTTAAATTACTTATTATCCAATTACTCTATAAACACATATATTATCCTTTTTTAAACATTTAAACATTGGTTCTTTCATTAATATTATCTAATTTCAATGTCATCAACTCTCATTGCTGGAGCTAACCTTTCCAAATCATGCGAATTTTTATAGTTCATATAACTTATAAAATTTCGCAAATAGTCCTTAAATTTTTTCCAGTCCTCCTCAATTGTTTCTTCTCCCAAATCTCGGATTCTGGCAGTCATCTCGGCCAATTCCATATAGTCCATCAATTGCATTTGCCACTCTTCCAGGGTGGGCAAATCTTGAGTCTTCCAATATTTTGCGATAAGTATTCTTGCTGCTGTAGTTGCATACATAAAAAACGTTCTATCCTTCTTTAACACCTTTTGGCCGACAATGCCCAAGAGGAAGGCCTCTGGTTTCTTAGGAAAGGTGTACTTAAACACCTTTTTTAACTCATTGTAGATCATTTCCCAGAAGGCCTTCACTCCTGGACAGGTCCACCAAAGGTGAAAGAATGTCCCTTCAGCCTCCTTACATTTCCAACATTTGTTATCGGACAGATGATATATCTTAGCGAGCTTGACTGGGGTCATGTACCACCTGTATATCATTTTCATAATGTTTTCTTTCAGGGCATTACATGCCGTAAATTTCATACCGGTGGAGTCCTGGAGGTGCTTTTGAATATGATTAGGGAGGACCGGTTGGTGCAAGGAATGCAGGTCGGAGTGAAACAGTACAAACTTAAAGCTTTTGCAGATGACTTGGTTTTAACATTACAGGAGCCAGAATCTAGTACGAAAAGAGTCCTAGAACTGATTTATGAGTTTGGCCGGGTGGCGGGATTTAAATTAAACAAGCAAAAAACTAAGGTTTTGGAGAAAAATCTGACACTTTTGGAATCAAAAAGATTTCAGAAAGAGACAGAGTTAAATGTGGTTAAAAAAGTGAAATACCTAGGGGTTAACTTGACTGCTAAAAATCTGAACTTATTTAAAGATAATTATGAAAAATGGTGGACAGAAATTAAAAAGGAGCTAGAAACTTGGTCAAGATTGAAACTTTCCTTGTTAGGTCGAATTGCAGCTATAAAGATGAATGTATTGCCAAAGATGTTGTTTTTGTTTCAAACCCTACAGATTGTGGACAGAGTGGAATGTTTTGGAAAGTGGCAGAAAGATATTTCTAAGTTTGTCTGGCAGGGCAAAAAGCCCAGAATAAAATTTAAAATTCTAACTGATGCAAAGGAAAGAGGGGAATTTGCCCTGCCGGACTTAAGGTTATATTATGAAGCTGCAGCTTTCTGCTGGATGAAGGATTGGTTACTTTTAGAGAACACTGATGTCCTAGATCTGGAAGGGTTTGATAATGCTTTGGATGGCATGCATATTTGTGGTACGACAAGGTAAAGGTTCATAAAGGGTTCAAAAACCATATTGTCAGGAAAGCAATATTTATTGTCTGGACAAAATACAAAGACTTACTAGAAAACAAGACCCCGAGATGGCTATCGCCAATGGAGGCTAAGGCCCGGAAAAGACTCAATATGGAGGCCGGTTGGCCGAAATATTGGGAAATAATAGAAAAAACCGGAGATAATTGGAGACTGCAGAGCTTGGAGAAATTAAAAAATAAGGTGCGAGATTGGTTACATTACGCTCAAATTAAAGAGGTTTTTAATATGGATAAAAAGATAGGATTTCAGGTGGAAAAATCGAAACTAGAGACAGAATTGTTAGAAGCAAAGACTAAGGTACTTTCAAGAATGTATAACTTGCTGCTTAAATGGAATACTCAGGATGAGACAGTTAAATCAGTCATGATAAAATGGGCTCAGGACATTGGGTACAACATCATGTTTGAGGACTGGGAAAGGTTATGGACCACCGGAATGAAATTCACGGCATGTAATGCCTTGAAGGAAAATATTATGAAAATGATATACAGGTGGTACTGTTAGGATATTTCCGTTCCACCTTAAAAGGGAGCAGGCTTTGTGAGTAACAGAGTCTGCGCATGTCCTGTTCACAGGATGTTTATGTTCTGCTGTTCCTTTCGATTTCAGTTGGTCAGAGACGCTGACACAGAACGGTCATGTTTTCCTTTGTTCTGTTCAACGCTAAATAAAGTCTGTAGATAATGCTCTTCTGCGGTGCAGCTTTTCTGGCTGTGTGTTTCTGCTGATAAACAGTGTGCACAAGCTCTGGAATGCGGCAATCTATTTCCAGAACGGCTTCGTGTCGCTAACTGCTGGATCTGCCTGTCTACGGGAGATCGATGGACGTCCAGCAGCCGGCTTGGGGCCATGATGGACTATATCTCCCTGGCAGTTTCCCAACAACAAGGTTTCGGGCCCAGATTCACAGCACCTACAGGAGAGTAAAGCTGCAACAGACTGCGTTTGAGGTACGTGGGAAAAGCGAAAGAAAAAAAAGAGGGAGGCTTTTGGCTTTTCTGTTTACCTCGGAAGGAGTCTTTGAACTCTGCAGGGCTTAATTGGCCTGGGAGCCAAGCCAGAGAGTTCGTGATTAATGAGCTGCCAAGATAAGGAGTCTCTGAAGTTAAAAAGACTCACGGCTAAAGCAAAAAGCTGGAAATGGAGTTTTTCCAAGCTTATGGAGATGCTGACTGTCCACTAAAGTTAAATGGGCAGAATTATGAAACCTGGGCAAAATGGTGTGAAAGTTTGCTGCGTCAGTTTCGGGTGTGGCATACCGTGAGTGAGGGCCCCCCCGTTTCCTCTGACAGAGAGATGGAAAGCCGATGATTCGAAGGCGATAGACGTAATAGTCTTATCCGTATCTCTTGAGGAAATTAAGACGCTGGCTGGCAACACCACTGCACGTGGGATGTGGAATGCTTTGAAAGCTGCTCATCTGCCAGTAATCCCAGCCCAGAGTTTGACTGCATCGGGGGTCCTAGCTGTTTCCCAGAATGCGAGTGAATGCAGGGATGCTGAGGGCACCAGTTGCAAGCTGCAGGGGGAGCTGACCGTCACGTCATCCCAGGCAGCATTCCAGCCTCCAGGGGGAGCCAAGGAGTCGGCAGCTGAGAGCTCTGGTTCTCGTGAGAACCAAGGTCATCGCCTTTGCAGAGGCCGGAAAGGCAAAGGTAAACAGAGGCAGACGCCTGCAGATGGCCCGAAGCAGAGGGAGGGTGAAGAGCCCGCGCCAGGGAAAAACAAGGCGTTGTTTGCTGGCACAGCTTCACCAAAGGCTAAAGGCACGTCTGCTGACCAGAAGCAGGGGGGCAAGCTGCAAAAGCCCACGCCAGTGGAAAACAAGGTTTTGTTTGCTGGCACAGCTTCACCAAAGGCTAAAGGCACGTCTGGTGGCCAGGAGCAGCAGGGGGGCAAGCTGCAAAAGCCCACACCGGTGGAAAACAAGGGTTTGCTTGCTGAAAAGAATGCTCCAACAGCCAAAGGCAGATTTATTGTCAATTCAGGTGCGAGCCGCCACGTCTCGAAGGATCGCCACCTGTTTATCTCCTTCACACCTCAAGAAGGTGAGATTCACCTGGCTGACGGAAAGACGTTGCAAATCGCAGGGGAAGGGACTGTGAAACTTGCAAGTTTGCACACAAACATCAGCGGTGTATCAGCGGTGTACTTTATGTTCCAGGCGCTGCAAGCAACTTGCTGAGTGTCCCGCAGCTTACTGGGCATGGTTTTCAGATTTCCTTCAAGAGGAGCGTCTGTGTCATCAGTAAAGGCAAAGAGGACTATTTGCATGCAAAGTTTATGGATGGTTTGTTCCATATAACTTATGAGAACACTGCTGTTGTATCTAATGCTGATTCTTGTTGTGTTGCACAAACTAACAAAGTTATTCATGCAGGTTGCATTCACGATGCACATCGAAGGTTTTGTCACCTCTCTTGGAAGGCACTGGCCAAGATGCCAGAGGTGGTTGAGGGTTTGAACATCAAACCCTGTAAATTTCACATGAAGTGTGTATCTTGTGCAGAGAACAAGGTGAAGGTTGCTCCAAAAGGCAAGGAGTCTAGCAGGCAGGCTTCCAAACCCTACCAGCTAGTGCATGCAGACCTGGTTGGGCCACTTGCGCCCTCTTTAGGAGGAGCAAGGTACTTCATGATTCTAATTTATTCTTTTTCCAGGTACATTCATGTGTTTTTGCTCGAACAGAAATCGCAAGCGTTTCCGAAGTTTAAGGTATTCTGTGCTTGGTTGGAGAATGTGCACGGTAAACGTATTGCCTGTTTGTTTACCGATCGAGGCGGGGAATTCACTTCTCAGCAATTTGAAGCTTTCCTGACTGAGAAGGGAATCCAGCATGACATGTCAACGCCCAGATCACCATGGATGAATGGGCTTGCAGAGAGAGCAAATCAAACATTGCTGCAAGGAATCAAAACCTTGTTGCATGATGCCAATCTCCCTGATAAGTTTTGGGGGGAAGCTCTGGGGAATTTGGTTTATACTTTTAATCGCAGATTGTCATCACCCATGGGCTGTACCCCCTATGAGAAGATGTTTGGCAAAAAGCCCAACATCAAGCACATGAAAATCTTTGGTTCTGACATGTGGGTACGCACACAACAAACCAACAAGCTTGGGAAGCGTGGGGCACATGGTTTGCTCATGGGGTACGAAAAAGGTGCATACAGGGTATGGATGACTAACTCTAAGTCCATTAAGTTCACAAGGAGTGTTGAGTACAATCCTAAGTGGGGGGGAAATGTGGGAATTTTCCAGAGTTACCCAGAGGAGGATGAAGGTGATGTCAAGCAAGCAGCTAAAGCTGAGGAAGCTGCTGAGGACGACGACGACGATGATGATGATGATCAGAGTTCGGATTCCAGTTCAGTGGGCAGCGCTGCTGCTGGTGCCAGTGACAGTGATGACACAGCAGACTACAAGAGCGCAAAGGCCTCAGTCAGACCATCTGATGCGTCTGACAATGAACTGGAAGAACCACTGTTCACCATTGGTCGTTTTTCTCCTAAGAAAGAGGAGATGAGTCCAGAAGACTTGCGTCTAGTACGGAGATCTGAAAGGGCGACCAAAGGCAGACCTCCAAAGAGGTATGCTGATGAGTTTGCTAAGACAGCAACTGCTGTTCTTAGTAGCTCAGAGAAGGTGTGGGAACCTTCAAGCTTCAAAGAGGTTCAGGAGTTAACCTCTAAAGATGCTGAGCCTTGGCTTAATGCCATGAAGGCTGAAGTTGATTCCTTGAACAGGAACCAAACTTGGGAACTGGTACCGGTAGTCCCAGGAATGAGACTGGTTGGCAGCAAATGGGTCTTCAAGGCCAAGACAGACCAGAATGGCAAGGTAGTCAGACACAAAGCCAGGTTGGTTGCCAGAGGTTTTTCACAGGTACCAGGACAGGATTACCATGAGACCTACTCACCCACAGTCAAATATGAGAGCATTCGACTGATGCTCAAGATCGCTGCGGAGGAGAAACTGCATGTTTCCCATCATGACATTAATACAGCTTTTTTTGTACGGGATTTTGAACGAGGAGCTGTTCATGCTTCCACCTGATGGGATGGAGATACAGAAGGGAATGGTCTGTAAACTGCGGAAATCCTTATATGGTCTCAAGCAGAGTGCCAGGTGTTGGAACACAAAACTCACTGAAACATTGCTTTCTCTAGGTTTTCACCAGGGCAAAGCTGATCCATGTGTGTTTGTCAAGGAGGAGGGGCAAAACAAACTCTATTGTTTATGTTTTGTTGATGATCTTCTGGTGTTTTGGAAGAATCAGGCTTTTTATCAAAGCACCCTAGCTCAGCTGAAGGAGCACTTTGACATGAAGGATCTTGGTGAGGTATCCAACTATCTTTCTCTGCAGGTGGAGAAGGACCAAGCAGGTAATTTTCTGGTACACCACAGAAAATTGCTGATGTATTAACCAGGTTGAATTTGGTTGATGCAAACCCAGCAGACACACCGATGGTGACAGGTTACCAGGTAGACAGTACTGCTGAAGCGTTTTCTGGCACAACGCTATACAGATGCATTCTAGGCAAGCTGAATTTCATTGCCAGATGTTCAAGACCTGACATAGCTGTAAGCTGTAATCTGCTTAGCAGACATGCCAACAATCCTACGGTTCAGGATTGGAAAGCTCTGAAGCGCATAGCCCGCTATTTGAAAAGGACTATGCACTACAGGCTGAGGTTCACCAGTCAGAAGACTGGAGGTCTTGAAATCTTTGCAGATGCAAGTTTTGGAAGTGACACCACGGATGGTACAAGCACTTCTGGAGTATGCTACATGTACAACCACTGCCTGTTTGACTGGTTGTGCAAGAAGCAAACAACAGTGAGCCTAAGTTCCTGTGAAGCAGAACTCAATGCTCTGTCATTTTCACTCATGGATTGTGAATGGTTGATGCAACTGTTTAAGGACATCAGAGTGTCTGTGAAATGTCCTGTACAAGTGTATCAAGACAATAGATCGTGTTTGGCTTTGCTGAACTCTGAGAGTTGCAAGCAAAGGACCAAGTACTTGCAGATTAAGCTACATCGTGCAAGAGGGTGTATTCAGAAAGGACTCATTCAGGTGTCCTACATGCCAGGAAATGAAATTCCTGCTGATCTGTTGTCTAAGGTTGTTAACAGAGAACAACTTAAGGTTTATATACAAAAGTTGCAATTGGGTTGAACCACAGGTACTACAGGTTACACGGAAAGGGGGAGGATGTTAGGATATTTCCGTTCCACCTTAAAAGGGAGCAGGCTTTGTGAGTAACAGAGTCTGCGCATGTCCTGTTCACAGGATGTTTATGTTCTGCTGTTCCTTTCGATTTCAGTTGGTCAGAGACACAGAACGGTCATGTTTTCCTTTGTTCTGTTCAACGCTAAATAAAGTCTGTAGATAATGCTCTTCTGCGGTGCAGCTTTTCTGGCTGTGTGTTTCTGCTGATAAACAGTGTGCACAAGCTCTGGAATGCGGCAATCTATTTCCAGAACGGCTTCGTGTCGCTAACTGCTGGATCTGCCTGTCTACGGGAGATCGATGGACGTCCAGCAGCCGGCTTGGGGCCATGATGGACTATATCTCCCTGGCAGTTTCCCAACAGGTACATGACCCCAGTCAAGCTCGCAAAAATATATCACTTGTCTGATAATAAATGTTGGAAATGTAAGGAGGCTGAAGGGACATTCTTTCACCTCTGGTGGACTTGACCAAGAGTGAAGGCCTTCTGGGAAATGATCTATAATGAGTTTAAAAAGGTATTTAAATATACCTTTACTAAGAAACCAGAAGCCTTCCTCTTGGGCATTGTCAGCCAGAAAGTGTTAAAGAGGGACAGAACTTTTTTTATGTATGTGACTACAGCAGCAAGAATACTTATCGCTAAACATTGGAAGACACAAGATTTGCCCACACTGGAAGAGTGGCAGACGCAACTGATAGACTATATGGAACTGGCCGAAATGACTGGCAGAATCCGAGATTTGGGAGAAGAAACAATGGAAGAGGATTGGAAAAAGTTTAAGGACTACCTACATGTTAAGAAATTGCACGATCCAGAAAAATATGGTTCCAGTAACTCGATTGAAAGATATAGAAAATTAAGTGATATGTAAGAAAAGATCGAAACTTAAAGTAATATTATGTTTAATTTAAGTTACAACTATTTGATAAAAAATACTTGAAGTCTAGAAATATAACATTTGAGAGGTATAAATTAAGAAATGAAACAAGGTAATAATTTGCTGGCACTTTTATTACAAAGAACGCAGGGTAGGGAGATGTGAGGAAGTCCAGTTATATAAAAAAAGTGTTATGAACAGTTGTGCTTTTTCTTTCTCTTTTCTTTTCTCTTTGTTACATTGTTTGTTGGTGTAATTGTATGATTTCTTGTTTGTTATTCCTCTGGTGAAAGGTTCTTATGTAATTGTTATGTGATTTTCTATTTTATGTTTGAAAACTGAATAAAATATTTATAAAAAAACAAAAAAACAAAATGACTCCCAGGCTGCGCACCTGGTCCTTCAGGGGCACAGTTACCCCATTCAGGACCAGGGAATCCTCCACACCTGCCCACCTCCTGTCCCCCCAAAACAGTACTTCTGTCTTGTCAGTATTCAGCCTCAATCTGTTAGCCGCCATCCATTCTCCAACCACCTCCAGGCACTCACACAGGACCTTCACCGCCTTCACTGGTTCTAATTTAAAAGAGAGGCAGAGCTGTATCTATTTCCATGCCTGCTGAAAACCAAGTTTTCCCATTACACAGTAAGCAGTGCAGGTGTCCTCATCTGCCTCCTCTCCTCCTGTAAATGATAAGTGTTATGTACTGAAGTTCTCACCCTGGGCCAGCAGGGGGATACTGTAGATAGTTTTCACTCAGGTCCACATATGCAAATAAGGAATTGAAAGTGACGTTCAGTGATTAGATAGTTACAGAAAGTTGTTACTGTTGCTTTGTAGTTGAGCTCTATATAAGCAGGTTGGCTGAACCCTTCAGCCCAGTTCTGTTCTGGGCTTGTGAATAAACAAGAGCTGTTTGAAGAATCGCTGTGTTGTCTGATATGTTCACCCACAACTTAACTATAAGCTTTTTGCTTTCTTGCCAGTCCTTGGCCTGACTTGTTTGTATAGCCAGATAGCTTAACAAGCATCACCTGAATGCATTTCCTCAACAGCAAAAACACTCTCCAGATCTCTAAACTTCTGCTATGGGCTTTGCACCTGGTTTATAGACTTCCTTTGTGTTTCTTTATTTTCAAGATGCAAATCCTGTAAATCCATGGCAGTCCACAGCCTTGTTCTAGGTCAGCTCCCCATCAGCCAGTGGCAAGATAAAAGGGTGCAATCTTAGCTCCAATGCACCGTTTTGCTAATACTGCACAGGTAATATTCTAAAGTGACAAGAAGGTTGATCAAATATCTCCAGTTTAAAAAAGAACAACAAAATCACACTGTCAGCACTGCAAAATTCAACTTAAAGTAGCTTTCCAGTATTGCTGCTTCTTTTGTTAAGTCAATGGTAGTGACTTTGTTGGGCCTATTCTGAATTCCCACACTGCCTCTCTTCCCTCCCAGCAGTTGCAATGGAAGATTGTTTCTCCATCATACAGTTTTGGAATAATAATTTTCTTGCCCCTCCATAATCAGATTTGAAGCTCACTTAAACTTTTTCTTTTATTGAAAGAAAAATAGCCTTCTGTTAGCTCCACTGTAATTCCTCTTTGCCTCTTTGTTTCATGATTCCTTTCAGCAGTCTTTATGTGCTTTGCCACTTCTGCTGCATGCCCACCACATCCAAGCCACAGTCAAGCTAGTTTAGCAGTGAGGACTCTTTCACTGATTATGTTTTCAAAAGATACAAGATTATTTAACTAATAGGCTGCCTCTCACTGGAAAAGGTAACTGATAGAGTCACACATAGGAAAATGATAGACCTGAGAGACTCACTAAAAAGATATGCAGCTATGTTTGATATTCCACTACTTCTGATTAAATCATATATGCCATCATCCCTCACCCAGGTACTTCAACTACAACTTGGAAATGTCCATTTGTGTTCCATATTCAGATAGACATTGATTGCACCAATGTATACATTTTTAATCAGACAGTTTCTGTGTCAGATATGAAAATCTACATTATCAGAGGCTATTCTGTTCTTTGGGTAATATGCTGGGGCTTGTCAAGCATCTATCAACAATGCCATTATGTACAAAACCATAGTCAGTGTGACTTTGGGTTTTAAAACCCACCTCTCCAGTACCCATTGAAATCAATCAGTGGAATAAATTGAACTCAAAAGTACTGTAACTTTGGCTGAATCATGCCCAAAGCTTTCTCTCCAATTTTTTTAGAAGCAATAAAATATGCAAAAAATATACAAGGGTTTACACCTCCCCCATTTTTAAAGCAATGAAGCCCAACTTCTGTCTAATGGAGTAGTTTACAATATGTTGAACTTCAGGAGTTGATAAGCTAAGTGAATCCTCACACTCTGGTCTACCATCTAACAGTGGGTGGTATCTGACTTATACTAAAAAAAGCGAATAACTAGATGCCTGTCCCAATGAAATAAACTAATGGCACAATCCTAACAATGTCTACTCAGAAGTCAGTCTCTTGAATCATTTGCTTACTCCCAGGTATGTTAAATTAGGATTGCAGCCATAATTTGCCAGGTCTCAAAGAGGTACTTCTCGCCCTATGATTTAATTTTTTTAAAAAACACACATTTCCATCACAAAAATTGCTTTAAATTCTCTTTAGTTTCAGAAGTTGCCTACGAAGTTGTCCGCAATGCACAAGTCCAAAATTCCTTTGGGTGTATGAAGCCAAGATTAGAATCTGAGTCAGCTTAATTTCATTTTTTCTAGTTAAGAGGTCTGTCCGGAGGCGGCGCGAAACAGGCAATGGCGGTCCTCTTCAGTCTCTGAAGAGGGGCTCCGCAGGAAAGGATCGTTCGCTACGGCACAGCGACGATCCACTAAGAAAAACCACGAGCAGAGTGAGCTCGTGGCCGTGGGACTCGGCGGGCACCTGGAGCGACCCCCAAAACGAAGAAGGGACCCCGTAAGGGGCTCCGGAAGCGCAGAGGGGAAGCGGTGCTGTGAGTACATCGCTCTTTCTGCGGGAGCGGACTTCCTTTTTCTCGTCTCCCGCTTTCAGCCAAATTTTCAATTTGTAGTTCCGAAATAAAACACTTCTTACTCACGAGTAGGTAATTTAGAGTCCAATGCTTAAGGAAGAAAGGTTTGAGAATGGAATAGAAGCAATTTATTCAGAACAAAAGGCTAAATTGATAGTGAACAATGTGGTGACAGAAGAGTTTTCTATTGAAAAGGGAACACGACAGGGGTGCCCTCTATCCCCTCTATTATTTATCTCGGTCCTGGAGGTGTTGTTGAATATGATCAGGAAGGATCGGCAGGTACAGGGAATACGGGTCGGAGCGAAACAATATAAACTGAAAGCATTCGCAGATGACTTGGTTTTAACACTACAGGAGCCAGAATCATGTACAAAAAGAGTTTTAGAATTGATTCAGAAATTTGGTCGGGTGGCGGGTTTTAAGCTGAATAAACAAAAAACTAAGGTATTAGGGAAAAATTTGACAGCTACTGAAACAGATGGGTTTCAGAAGGAAACAGAACTAAACATTGTCAAAAAAGTGAAATACCTGGGGGTTAATCTGTCTTCTAAGAACCTGAACTTATTTAAAGACAACTATGAGAAATGTTGGTCAGAAGTTAAAAAAGACCTAGAAACCTGGTCAAGATTGAAACTATCCTTGTTAGGCCGAATTGCAGCTATAAAAATGAACGTTTTGCCAAAAATGTTGTTTTTGTTTCAAGCCTTGCAGATTGTGGACAGAGTGGAATGCTTTGGAAAGTGGCAGAAGGATATCTCGAAATTTGTTTGGCAGGGCAAAAAGCCCCCAATAAAGTTTAAAATATTAACTGATGCAAAGGAAAGAGGGGGGTTTGCCCTGCCAGACTTAAGGTTATACTATGAAGCTGCTGCCTTCTGCTGGATGAAAGATTGGATTCTGTTAGAAAACACTGATGTCCTAGATCTGGAAGGCTTTAATAATTCGTTAGGTTGGCATGCGTACTTGTGGTATGACAAGGCAAAAACACATGGAATGTTTAAAAACCATATTGTCAGAAAAGCAATATTTATGGTCTGGAAAAAATACAAAGACTTATTGGAAAGTAAAACTCCGAGGTGGGTATCACCAATAGAGGCCAAGGCTCGGAAAAAACCTAATATGGAGGCCGGCTGGCCGAAATATTGGGAAATAATAGAAAACATTGGAGATAATTGGAGGTTGCAGAGCTTTGAAAAATTAAAGGGTAAGGTGCAAGATTGGTTTCATTATGCCCAAATTAACGAGGTTTTTAAGTTAGACAAAAAAACAGGATTCCAGGTGGAAAAAATCGAAACTTGAGACAGAGTTGTTAGAACCAAAGACCAAGTTATTATCGAGAATGTATAACTTGCTGCTTAAATGGAATACTCAGGATGAGACAGTCAAATCAGCCATGATAAAATGGGCTCAGGACATTGGTTATAATATCATGTCTGAGGACTGGGAAAGGTTATGGACCACCGGTATGAAGTTTACCGCATGTAATGCCTTGAAAGAAAACATTATGAAAATGGTATACAGGTGGTACATGACCCCAGTCAAGCTTGCTAAGATATACCATTTGTCTGATAATAAATGTTGGAAATGTAAGGAGGCTGAGGGGACATTCTTTCACCTTTGGTGGACTTGTCCAAGAGTGAAGGCCTTCTGGGAAATGATCTATAATGAGTTAAAAAAGGTGTTTAAGTACACCTTCCCTAAGAAACCAGAGGCCTTCCTTCTGGGCATTGTCGGCCAGAAGGTGTTAAAGAAGGATAGAACCTTTTTTATGTATGCTACCACAGCAGCAAGAATCCTTATCACTAAGTATTGGAAGACTCAAGATTTGCCCACACTGGAAGATTGGCAGACGCAATTGATGAACTACATGGAGCTAGCTGAGATGACTGCCAGGATCCGAGATTCGGGAGAAGAAGCAATGGAGGAGGATTGGAAAAAATTTAAGGACTATTTGCAAAAGTATTATAAGTTATATGAACTATAAGATGCCGCATGACTTGGAAGGTTAGCCCCAGCAATGAGAGTGGATTATATAGAAATTGGATAACATTTTTGAAAGAATCAAAGTTTAAATGGTTAAAAATGACAATATGCTACGTCTCTAGAGTAAATGGAGAATAAGGGATTTAAACTTAAACTGTAATTGAAAGTACAAAAGAAACACATGAAACAAGGTTATAACTTGCTGACAAATTTATTGTTAAGAATGCACTGTGCGGGAGATGTGGGGAAGTCCGATAGAAAGTTGAAATAAGTTGTTGAAATGGTTTGGTTTTTTTCTTTTTCTTTTTTATCTTTTCTGTTCTTTCTTTCTTCTGTTTTATCTGTAACTGGAAAAATGCAATAAAAAAATTATTATAAAAAAAAGAGGTATGTGTACAGGGCTGCAAATCATGGTATTATAGAGATTTAAATATTTCTGGAACCCAAAATGGTGAAGTGCCTCGACACAATAGATTTTAATTCAATTGTTAGCATTATTGATTTTTTAAATATCTTCATTTAAAGCAGAATGATGCATTTTCCCTTCTCCAGCTGCTTCATGGGAAAATGCCCTTCACATTTGAGACTTTGTCAGCTGTTTATAGGTGAAAGCTAGCTCAATATGGAGACTTCAGATAAAATAGAATTTTAAAAAGTTCAGAATCTATGCTTAGTGTTCAATTTCTATTCTGTCCAGAGCAGCTTTAAAATTGAAGAAGTAATAGATTTGAGAGTCATCAGAAATATAAATTATAGCCAGACATTTCCTATCAGCTCTCCATGTAGTTAATGATAAACAGTCAATGGGATGTATGCACCTCTAGCATTTTTATAATGAATCTATTGCTTCCATGACAGCTTCCTGTCAAACATTATGCTTAGGAATTTATAACTCTTGATACCATATTAATAGATGGTGCAGATACGTTACCATCTTCTGCTTCAAAAGTGAAGTTTATCAAATTCATTTAACCCATCCTCTCCAAACCTGACTTACTACGGTCAAATAATACAGCTTTTCTTATGCTACTTTTCAAAGACATGGGATGACTCACAAGCGAGTCCCTTTGTGTAATATATGTGCAAAAGCCTTGTATGAATGAGCAGTATATTAAGTTCTCTACAACAAATCTATGAACTGGAGGAGTGTGAACTGGAGGGAATCTGATTCAGAGGCTGAACCGGAGGAATCCCAGCCTGCACAGGAGTCCCCGCCTCCAGGGCCGGCTGAGCTGGGGCAGGGGCTTGGATCTGAAGGGTCCTCATCTGTGCTGGATCCTCAGGAGCAGGCACCAGCTGAATCCGCTCTGGCTCCGGAGGTGATCGAGGACCCATTGCCTGCAGGTTCTCCTCTCCCAGCCCTGTCAGGGGAAGGTGAGGCTGCCTCTGGGTCCAGTAACCCTCCAGCCTCTCCGGAGCTGCAGAGGCTCAGGGCAGAGAGGCAGAGGGAACTAAGTTCTCTCAGGAGGAGTGCTTGCCTTAAGGCCAGGGGAGGTGAGTCACCTGGGGGCCGGGACTGCCCTAGGCCTCAGAGGAGATAAAGGCCAGTCAGCCCAGTCCCAGGTTGCAGGAGCAACATCATTGGTTACCTGTTCCTGCCAGCACCCTGCTCCGCTTTCTGCCAGAGTTCCTGACCACGCCCGACTCCCTACCTTCAGGGACCCCGCTTCAGCCTTGGACCACACTGCATGGTAACCCCCCGGGACCAGCACAAGGAATCCAAGAACTATTTGGCAGTTAAAATGGGTCAGAATTGTAAATATGAGGCCTATTCCCCCAGATACAATTAGGATTGGACTCATATCCTACCAGAATACAGACATGGCCACAATTAGAGCTATTTGGGCCCTTATTTACTAAGGGGTGCAGAAGGAGAATAATACTACTGTGGGCTGCTAGGAAGGTCTCTCAAAGCTGTCATGAACATCTGCAGGAGCATTCAGCGCTACAAGGAGCAATGGGAAATGACAAGCAAGTGAGCCTCATTTCCTCATACCTACTCACTTTCTTGCCTAGTGATGAACCTTGCCAGACACACCTGAATTGTGTGGTTTTGTCTCAGTTGTACAAGTGGATTTAAAGACTCAGGGCTCCGATTTCTCCCTCTTTGCCATCCCAGGCAACAAACCTCCCTGTACTGCTTCAGCCCTCCAACTTTACTCTTTCTTTCAAAGGTGCCTTTCTATAACCATACTAGACAAAATAATATTTTTACATTCACAGAAACATTCAGGACTGAAACAGGATGCTGAAGCTTGCATGTTTTCTTTACTTTGAGAAAGCTGCAGTGCACCACAGTGACTTTGTATGCCAAGCACACACACACACGAGATGTGCTCTGGCTTTCAGCCACAGGCCTTCCCCAAAACAGGATTGCAAAATTCCAACCACTAGGGCAGGGATGTCCAACCAGTAGATCATGATCTACTGGTAGATCCTCAGTTGATCCTGGTAGATCATGGGATCCTTATCGTGTACAAAATGTTACGGGGGCAAAGCTTAAAAACTGTGCAATCCTCCTCCTAAAAAGCTCAAAAACTCTGGGCAATCCACCCACCTCACACACACTCCTCCTCCCTCCAATATCAATGAGTAGATCACTGCCAGTTTTTTTTATACTGGGAGTAGATTTCAGTCTCTTGGGAGTTGGACATGCCTGCACTATGGCATCAAGCTACTTAAGGTCTATTTCTACCCCAGTTGGGAGGGTGGCTCACAAAAGCTTTTACCTATAAAATGTTGTCTACTTGGCAAACTAAATGTCTGAGAAGGGTGTTCTCTGGTTTAACAAAAGGCGAGCAGGGGCTTTGAAGTTGTTCATTAACAGCTAATAGCTGGGCTAAATCTACACATATATAAAAAATGTTGTGGAAATGCTTTAAAAAATGTTTTTTAAAAAATATATGGAATTTGCCATTAGCTCACTAGCACCATTTGTATAATGCATTTAAAACACACTTAAAACATTATATTTGCACCTGTATAGCTGAGTCCCTGGACAGAAAACTACTAAATAGGACAGTCTTATTCGCATGGTGAAATGCCCTGTGTTCTTATTTAAATTAGTTTTTGTTTCTAAATTTATGTATAAATTATCCCTACCTATTGAGATCACGCAGCTGCCTTCACTGTCATCTTTTCAGCATCTGCTGAAATATTCTAAACAACACTGTTGTTTAGAAAGTTGAAGTAATTCTAATCTGTTTTAGTATTTTAACTTTGGTATGTTTTGAAGTATGGCTGTGAATTTTTCTTGATTTTCTTGTTTTTTTCTTTTTGTTGAAGGTTTTTACAGTCAAAACACTTTATGAAATAAGTAAACAAGTTAGCATATATAAATCCTTTGCTCTCTATTTTGGTGGTGGGTTTTCTTCCTTGGAGAAGTCTATGGTCACCCAGCTTTGCCTTCTGCCCAACATCTCATTTTCTATATTGATAGGATTTGTTTTGTTTGGAGAACATTTTATCAGTAAGCCCTATCCCTGCAGTCTTACATCCCACACACACACACACAGGTCTACCACCCCTGTAAACCTCAGTAGGCCTAAATCTTCTCAAGTGTGTAAAGCCCTCCTTTCACAGGCTAATCACATGCACTGATATATCAAAAGCACCAGAACAGCTTCAGCATAAATCTTTGCCAAAATATCAACAACCCTGTTACACCTAGTTTTGCATGTAATATTGGAATACAGACCACTGACATCTCCAGGCAGGACTCAGAAAGACACCTGGAAGTGACCCTGGAAATATCTGCTCACTTGGGACTCTGGGTGGGTGGCTGTTGCTGCTGTGGTGGGTTCAGGGAGGCTGCCAACTTCCAGGCATGGTCGGGGAGGGCTGGCACTGCCCAACTCTGGCTGCGTTAGAAGAAGAAGAAGAGAAGAGCTTGGATTTGATATCCCGCCTTTCACTCCCCTTCAGGAGTCTCAAAGCGGCTAACATTCTCCTTTCCCTTCTTCCCCCACAACAAGCACTCTGTGAGGTGAGTGGGGCTGAGAGACTTCAGAGAAGTGTGACTGGCCCAAGGTCACCCAGCAGCTGCATGTGGAGGAGCGGAGACACGAACCCGGTTCCCCAGATTACGAGACTACCACTCTTAACCACTACACCACACTAGACCCTCAGGCTGGGGCTTGGGGCAGCGAGCAGCCCACCCCCAGCCTATTTAAGGGGGAGGCCAGGTGCAGGCCACTCTCTTGGCCGATTGTCGCAGGATTTTCCATCCACCCAGTCTTTAGGGGCCCACCCAGAGGCGGAAAGTGGGCACATTGCCATGGACCTTGATATGGTTAATTCAGTTGCTGTATTTTGGGGCCAGGGAGGAATTTTCTCCTGCAAGCAAATTGGCCGGCTTGTAGGTTTTTGCCTACCTCTTAGCAACTGTCACAACTTTGGTGGATTAGGCAATGGGCTGCATAGTACATGTTAGAGGGGTCTAGGAGGGGGGACTCTATCTGGGAGTCCACTGGTGGACCTTTCCCAATGGTGGCCTGTGCAGGGTTGTGGCATCCAATCCATGTTTGAGTTGACTCCCCAGCACTGGTTTGAAGCCACCAGGTTCCTATCAGGTAGCAGGCAAGGTGCCTGATGCAGGATATGTGCCCAATGCCTTAGCCAAACCTACTCTTTCCTTTAATCAATAAAGTTGTGGCCTAATTTCCAGTTTCTTGTGTCATTCCTGCAGCCTTTCTTTCACCTGTCATGGCCACTATGTGTCTGTGCTGGCAATCTACTACCAATCAGAACCAAGAGTGGTGAGCTAGATGGACCAATAATCTGCCTTGATCAGTCTCCTCACGTCCTCCTTCCATTATCATCTCCATCCATTTGCACAGAGATTGCTTTCTGAGGCCATCCTCAAATATCAAGTTGTTTTTTTTTTAAAAAAATCATTTTTATTAAGTTTCCCATTTTAACAATCCAATCAAATCACATTGAATGTTCCAAATTATACAAATACATATCAAATGGTCCAAATATTCTGCCTAAATTATATTTTTCTTTGTTGGTTGCCAAGTATTATAATAAATCAAAATACAATAGTAAAAAAGGCTTTACCCCCTCCTTTTCCATTCCGTTCCAACATACCAACTTAGATGTTATCCTCCACCACTCTGTCTCTTTTGGCACCTCAGTGGCTGGCTTAATTGGCAGATTAATTTCCCCCTCCTCACTCGAAGCATGTCCACAACTTAAATCCAATTTTTCATCTTAAGTAATGGAACTTGGTGCTCTTGCAGGGACCAGCGTCCAGGAGATCCAAACTCCCTCAGGGGATTTCCATCCAGTGCTCCCACCCCCTCCTTCTTTATGAACTTGGGAGTGGTTTATTAGGCATCCGCGGATGAGATTGCATCTTCCCTTACCCCGGGAAGAATTTGGGAGGCTGATTACTCCCACCTCAGCCTCTAATTACCCGGTGGGAGCTGGAGCGATGGTATTTCGATCGGATACTCCCTACTGATGTGGATAGATTCCTCCAAGTTGGTAGGCCCACCACCTGCCTCCTTGATCCGTGCCCATCTTGGCTGATTAGGGAGTGTCCAGATGTTGCGCGGACCCCCCTGGTTGAAATTATCAATTTGTCCCTTGACACGGGGACATTCCCAGGGGAACTGAAGGAAGCAGTGGTGTGTCCACTCTTAAAGAAAACTTCCTTAGATCCCTTAGACCTATCCAATTACCGCCCAGTTTCAAATCTTCCATACCTGGGTAAGGTAATTGAGAGAGCGGTTGCTGAACAGCTTGGTAGGTTTCTGGAGGAAACATCGGCATTAGATCCATTTCAGTCCGGTTTCTGTCCTGGTTTTGGGACGGAGACGGCTCTGGTTGCCCTAACGGATGATCTCCGTAGACAACTGGATCGAGGCGGGTCAGGACTGCTGATCCTTTTAGATTTGTCAGCAGCCTTTGACATGGTCGCTCATGATCTTCTGGACCACCGCCTCGCAGACATGGGGATACAGGGCATAGCCTGTAACTGGTTGTGCTCTTTTATCTCTGGTCGGGGACAGAGGGTGGCACTAGGGAGGGAAATGTCGTCGCGCCACTCCTTGGTGTGTGGAATCCTGCAGGGCGCAATTCTCTCCCCGATGCTTTTTAACATCTTTATGCGCCCCCTTGCCCAGATTATCCGGAGCTTTGGGCTGGGCTGTCACCAATATGCTGATGACACTCAGCTCTATCTGCTGATGGATGGCCACACCGACTCGGCCCCGAACACACTGACCAGATGCTTGGAAGCTGTGGCTGGATGGTTTCGTGGGAGCCGATTGAAACTAAATCCTTCGAAGACAGAGGTCCTATGGCTAGGTCGGGATGGCATGGGGATGAGGGACCAACTCCCTTCTCTTGTGGGGGCCCAATTAGTGCCATTGCTTTCCGTTAAGAGCTTGGGTGTAATTCTTGACGCCTCCCTTTCCATGGAGGCGCAAGTTACAGCAAGAGCCAAGGCAACATTTTTCCACTTTCGCCGCATCAAGCAGTTGGTCCCTTACCTTCCCCGCCCCGACCTGGCCACAGTGATCCATGCGACGGTCATCTCCAGGCTTGACTACTATAATTCGCTCTACGCGGGGCTGCCCTTGAAGCTGTCCCAGAAACTCCAGCGGGTACAGAATGCTGCAGCGAGGCTCCTCACGGGGTCTCTGCCATGGGAGCATATTCACCCAGTGCTTTTCAAGCTGCACTGGCTCCCGGTGGAGTACAGGGTCAGATTTAAGGTGCTGCTTTTGACCTTTAAAGCACTTCACGGCCTAGGACCCTCGTACCTACGGGACCGCCTCTCCTGGTATGCCCCACGGAGAGCCTCAAGGTCCATAAATAACAACACCCTAGTGGTCCCAGGCCCTAAGGAAGTTAGATTGGCTTCAGCCAGAGCCAGGGCCTTTTCAACTCTGGCTCCGGCCTGGTGGAACGCTCTGCCTCATGAGACCAGGGCCCTGCAGGATCTGATTTCTTTCCACAGGGCCTGTAAGACAGAGTTGTTCCGCCTGGCCTTTGGCTTGGAGCCAATTTGATTCCCTCCCTCCCTCTCTTTCTTTTTTCTTTTCCTTCTCCTCCTGCGATGAGGCTACATTTTAATATTTTAATGTTCCATTATTTTAATGTCGTATTTTATTTTTGTTTTTAAGTTGTAATCATTCATCTTGTTTTTATTATTGCTTGTAAGCCGCTCTGAGCCCGGCCTTGGCTGGGGTGGCCGGGGTATTATTATTATTATTGTCAGCCATCTTCCGTGGCACCTCAAGCGGAAGTTCCACATCCTCAAATATCAACTTGATGAGCTTTAACATTAAGCCAAATCCCATGAAAACCAGGGTGACATATCTCCTCTTTTCCCAGGAAACATCCTCTTTTTCATGGGTATAAAATGAGAGTCGTCATAGCAAACCATAGTTAAAAGTAGAAGTCAGCAAATGTGTCCTCTTTTTATGCTCTTCAAAATATGGCAGACCTAAATGCCCCTTAATATCTTGAGCCTTAAGTTAAAGGGGAGAATGGGTGATACTTTAAAAGTTGTATTTATTTGACACAATTATGTTGTACAAAAAGAGGGGAGAAATAGATATTATCCTCAAATGTAAAAGTCACAGAGTAAATATTTCACTTGTCATCTAAAGGCCAGTGGAAGTGATGGTATTGCAGCTGAACTATTTAAAATTTTAAAAGATGATGCTGTTAAGGTGCTACACTCAATATGCCAGCAAGTTTGGAAAACTCAGCAGTGGCCAGAGGATTGGAGAAGATCAGTCTACATCCCAATCCCAAAGAAGGGCAGTGCCAAAGAATGCTCCAACTACCGCACAATTGCGCTCATTTCACACACTAGCAAGGTTATGCTTAAAATTCTACAAGGAAGGCTTGAGCAGTATGTGGACCGAGAACTCCCAGAAGTGCAAGCTGGAATTAGAAGACGCAGAGGAACCAGAGACCAAAGTGCAACAGGGAGAGCTCCAGCTGCAAGATAAGATTCTGAAAAATAGAGTCTGACCTTGGATCACTCAAAATGTTGATAGGAGAAGCCATTGTGACTGTATTATACAAGATAAACTACTCGCTGGAACAGCTCCATAAAAAGACAGATAACACGATCTCTAAAATTGACAATTGGAACAGAACGTGATTAATTTGAATCAAAAAGTGAGTGTCAATACAGAAACAACTCAGGATTGGGTACAGGAACATATCTTGGTTGGACAAATGGTGGAGGAAAAGGAGAAAGCTGATGATGTGAAACCAAAAGTAGTACAAGCGGGATCCTTAATTTCTCAGAAGCAGATTGAGGATTATAAATTGAGGTCTTTCATGACTGAATCTAGCAAAAGTCAAATTTTAAGGCTAGGATCCCAGCTTGGATTGAAGAAGGAAAGTTGGAAAGAACCCTCTATCCAGGGATTGACTGACTTTTGGGACATGGACCTGGGCTTGGAGGAGTTTGAAGTTTTGGGGTCGCTAGAATTGGAGGAATCCTGAAATACGTTCTGAAACACTCTATGGACTTTACTTTTAACTTTGGAAATTTGGCTGAACTGTCCAGAAGGAACAAAAGTATTGCTAGGCTGGAGTTTTCCCAAGATTTGCTCCTGAGCATCAAAGAATATGAAGAAGACCTGCAGAAGGGACTTGGAAGAGATTTAAGAGCTTCGGATATAAGGGCACCAGGTTGATGGATTATATGGAACTGACGGAAAGGACTGGCAGAATCTGAAGCCAGGGAGAGGAGATAGTGGAAGATTAATGGAAAATTTAAAGTGTTTATTTAGTAATGACTGTCAGAAAAATGGTGGAATGATATTTTATGGATTTAGCAGAAATGCTATAAGAAGTTGGGTGTATATAAGTAATCAACCGTAAATGGGAAATAAGGTTAAAGAATATGTTATTCATAATATGACAGAAAATAGAGAAAGATGGAAAGGATTTGCTGAAACAAGTACTAGAAGCGGGACACAAGAAGGGAGGTGTGAGGAAGCCGAGGAAACAAGGGAATGAAGGACAGCGTATGGAAAACGAGGGATGTTTTTAAATTGTTTTTGTCTTGCTTTGTTTATGTGTTTAGTTCAGTGGGTTTAGGGTGGGCTTGTATTGTTTATATATTGTATTGTTTTTCTCTTTCTTTTTTCTTTTTTGTTTTTTCTCTCTTTTTTCTACTTTTTTGTAACTTTTAAAAGCAATAAATATTATTTTTTAAAAAAAAACTATGGCAAGTTCTTAAAGAAATGGGAGTGCCTGATCACCTCATCTGTCTCCTGAGAAATCTCTATGTGGGACAAGACGCTACAGTTAGAACTGGATATGGAACAACTGATTGGTTCAAAATTGGGAAAGGAGTACGACAAGGCTGTATATTGTCTCCCTGCTTATTTAACATATGCAGAATTCATCATGCGAAAGGATGGGCTGGATGAATCCCAAGCCTTGCCAACAAAGGTCCGTATAGTAAAAGCTATGGTTTTCCCCGTAGTGATGTATGGAAGTGAGAGCTGGACCATAAAGAAGGCTGATTGCCGAAGAATTGATGCTTTTGAATTATGGTGCTGGAGGAAACTCTTGAGAGTCCCATGGACTGCAAGAAGATCAAACCTATCCATTCTTAAGGAAATCAGCCCTGAGTGCTCACTGGAAGAACAGATCCTGAAGCTGAGGCTCCAGTACTTTGGCACCTCATGAGAAGAGAAGACTCCCTGGAAAAGACCCTGATGTTGGGAAAGATGGAGGGCACAAGGGGAAGGGGACGACAGAAGACGAGATGGTTGGATATTATTCTCGAAGCTACCAGCATAAGTTTGACCAAACTGCGGGAGGCAGTGGAAGACAGGAGTGCCTGGCGTGCTCTGGTCCATGGGGTCACGAAGAGTCGGGCATGACTAAACTACACAACAACAACACACAATGTTAAAACATTATTCAGAGCCAGAAGATGGGCTATAAATGGGAAATGTTCTGTCGGATTTGCACATTGCTACTTTTACACATTATTGCTACATTCTTCTGAGATAATAACAATTGGACTTCAACGGTGTGCGAAGACAACTTCCCCATCATTGCAAGCATTTCTGTTTGCAGATGGAATGATTTGCACTTTGCTCTTGCTGCATGCTGTTCTGGAGGTTCTCCTGATCCTCTCGAGCAGACTTGGGAAGAACTCAGGAGCAGGAGAGGGGGGAAAGTCCCATTGTGCAGCAGGTCACATTGCACTGGCTAGTCCAACAACTCAGTTGAATGTGTTCAAGGGTGCATTGCTATGCACACTTGCATGGGAACACAGTAACTTGCAAGTAAAAAACCATATGATCTGGCAGCAAATCATTCTGTAGGTGTTATATCAAACTGTTCATAATAAATCATTTCTCCCCAGAGGTAATTGAGAGTTAGACATATTAATGGCATGTTTGAATTTCTACAAATGGTAATTCCCAGCTATTAGCTGAGTTGTCTTGATGACCTTCACTGTACTAGCATTATTTTACTCATCCTATCTTATTCATTACTTCACACATATATCCATATCCTTGGTAACCTTTGCAAATGATTTCCCGGGGTGTGTGTGATTTCTTCATCAATACCAGAAAAAACTAACCTATTGCCATCATCTTCTAAAAAGTAATTAGCCATGAATAATTGTTCCTTCCTGACATCTTTCTAGCTTGCACAGAATTGATTTTTTTAAAAAGTGGATTGTGGAAGCATTAGGCAGCTATTTTGCTTTTGTTCTCTCATTTCTTATTCTGTCTCTGTGTGTGTTTTGTTATAAGTGCAGTGGATTACTTTTTTCCATCTTGTTTAATGTTGCTTGCATATTTCTCAAGTTTTATTATAAATTGCATCCCAGACTGGCATAATAGATCTCCCCCACCTCCCACCAGTTTTATTAGTTTCGATTTTGCAAGGTTCCTTTGCCTTCCATGAGCCATTCTCATGAAAGTTAAGGCACATTTATTGGAGGAGGTGGGTCTTTTTTTCGTAATTTTGTATAACATGCATCTTCTGACCAACTTCTAGTAAATGACTGTAAATAAGTCCAGCTCTCATCATGCAGCTGAACACCCATACTGTATAGTGTAAGGGATGTGGGGGTGGGGGGTGAACCTCATAAAGACCTCCTCAACCAGGAAGTAAGCAGTTAAAAGAAATCCTGTGCATTTCCCCCCAATTTCCAACTTGTCTGCCCACTTATCATTTTCCGCTGCACAACTGTGGGGGAGTGCTAATGTGATGGCCTAGGAATCCGATTCAGAGGCTGAACCGGAGGAATCCCAGCCTGCACAGGAGTCCCCGCCTCCAGGGCCGGCCGAACTAGGGCAGGGCCTTGATTCTGAAGCGCCTGCACCTGTGCCGGATCCTCAGGAGCAGGCACCAGGTGAATCCACTCTGGCTCCGGAGGTGGTTGAGGACTCAGTGCCTACAGGTGAGTCTCCCCCTGGGTCCAGTAACCCTTCAGCCTCTCCTGAACTGCAGAGGCTCAGGGCAGAGAGGCGGAGGGAACTGGTTTCTCCCAGGAGGAGTGCTCGCCTTAATGCCAGGAGAGCTAAATAGGTCCAAAGGTGCATTCTTAGTTCATGCTGATCAACAGTGAAGCCCAACAGGCCTGTCAGCACTTTGTGCAAATGAAGGCAGCCCTGTTTAAGGAAGTTTTTAATGTTTGAAGTTTTATTCTGTTTTTAGTGTTCTGTTGGGAGCTGCCCAGAGTGGCTGGGGAAACCCAGCCAGGTGGGTGGGGTATAAATAATAAAATTCTTCTTCTGTTAAGTTGTGGGTGAACATATCAGACGACACAGCAATTCTTCAAACAGCTCTTGTTTATTTACAGGCCAGGACAGAACTGAACTGAAGGGTTCAGTCAGCCTGCTTATATAGAGCTCCAGTACAACATAACTGTAACAATTTTCTAAAAGTATCCAATCACTGAACGTCACTTTCGATCCCTTATTTGCATAACTATCTACAGTATCCCCCTGCTGGCCCAGGGTGAGAACTTCAGTACATAACACCTCCTCCTCCTCCTCCTTCGGAATGGTGAGATAGAATCCATTTGCTCCCAGCAACCCCTGCCCCAAGGGTAATCAGAAAATTTCTGCCTGAGGGAATACTACAGAAATCAGCTCAGTAGTTAGAAAATTCTAGAAAGTTAGATTCTATTTGCCTCAGCAGTCCAACACCCAAAAAGTACCCTATGAGCAGAAAATGTCTCCAGAGCCATCCCCCCACAACCCCCACTTTCAGGTTTGCCACAAAATGCTGTGTAAATTGGCTAGTCCAGAAAGTCAGTCACAAGAAGATGAGCTTAACTGATGTCTGGTGTCTGTTTTTAAACTTGTGTAGGTCAGCTGTATGGGCAAGTTGCAGACAGGACAGGAGGGGAGGGGGAAAGAGGCTAGAAAATGTTCTGTTTTTGCCTGCTATTGTAATGTCTTAGAATCATAGAAGCCAATATGACATGGACAAGAATTGACCAAATATGGGTAACTAGAGGAATGGCACCAAAGACAAGAAAAGTGGAAATCTGCCCAAAAACATGCTCCGACCATAATGCTGTTAAGATGGAAATGAAACTAACACCAACCGGTTCCTTCAGATGGAGGGTGAATGACACCTTATTTAAAGATGAAGAAGTGATTGAGAAGGCCCAAAAAACCTTGAGAGACTATTTTGAGATAAATATGAACACCAATGTTGAAAAAAGAGTACCGGTAATCTGGGACGCAAGCAAAGCTGTTATGAGAGGGTTCTTGGTACAACAGAATGGATTAAAGAAGAGAATTCAAAATGAAAAGAAGGATAAAATATTGGAGAAAATAAAGGAAAATGAAAAGAAATTGAGAGCAAAACCAAAGTCGCAAGAAATATTGAGAGAAATAAAATTATATCAAGTACAATACATGAAAATGATGAATCAGGAGATAGAATCATAGAATCATAGAGTTGGAAGAGACCACAAGGGCCATCGAGTCCAACCCCCTGCCAAGCAGGAAACACCATCAGAGCACTCCTGACATATGGTTGTCAAGCCTCTGCTTAAAGACCTCCAAAGTAGGAGACTCCACCACACTCCTTGGCAGCAAATTCCACTGTCGAACAGCTCTTACTGTCAGGAAGTTCTTCCTAATGTTTAGGTGGAATCTTCTTTCTTGTAGTTTGGATCCATTGCTCCGTGTCCACTTCTCTGGAGCAGCAGAAAACAACCTTTCTCCCTCCTCTATGTGACATCCTTTTATATATTTGAACATGGCTATCATATCACCCCTTAACCTCCTCTTCTCCCGGCTAAACGTGCCCAGCTCCCTTAGCCGTTCCTCATAAGGCATCGTTTCCAGGCCTTTGACCATTTTGGTTGCCCTCCTCTGGACACGTTCCAGTTTGTCAGTGTCCTTCTTGAACTGTGGTGCCCAGAAAAGAGGAACTGTTGAGACAGACCCTCAGAAAGAGGAACTGCTTACAGGTGAAACTCAGAAAATTAGAATATCGTGGAAAAGTTCATTTATTTCAGTAATTCAACTTAAAAGGTGAAACTAATATATGAGATAGACTCATGACATGCAAAGTGAGATATATCAAGCCTTTATTTGTTATAATTGTGATGATTATGGAGTGCAGCTGATAAAAGCCCCAAATTAACAATATCAGAAAATTAAAATATTAAATGAAATCAGCAAAACAAGGATTGCAAATAGAGCAACATTGGACCTCTAAGAAGTAGAAGCATGCATATGTACTCAGTACTTGGTTTGGACCCCTTTTGCATCAGTTCCTTTTTTTAAAAATGATATTAAGTTTTCAAAGGAAAAAAAGTTACATAAGTAAAAAAAAATAGACGATAAGACAACAATAAAAATAAAATAAAATAAAAATAAATAAAAATAAATAAAAATATAATAAAAAAGAAAAGAAAGAAAAATGAAAAATACTGAATACAGAAAAAAGATAAAAAACATTTAAAAAAGAAGAAAAAACACAAAAAAGAAGAAAAGAACCCCTGACAACATCAATCTTTCCATATCATATATTCATATCCTTGCTTCCCTGACCTCCTCACACCTCCCTTTTTTGTATTCCAGTTCAGTTAGTTAATTCAGCAGTTTCCCTCTTTATTTTTATCTTAATCCTTAAACTTAATATAATATAACTTTGAGTTCTCACCTGTTATTAATCCATTTTTCATACACCTTTAAAACATTGCTGCTTAAACCACTTAACTTCATTCTAACATCATTCTAACATTCATTAATTTTGCAATATTTCTGTAAATAGTCTTTAAATTTCTTCCAATCTTCTTCCACCGACTCTTCTCCCTGGTCTCGGATTCTGCCAGTCATTTCCGCCAGTTCCATGTAGTCCATCACCTTCATCTGCCATTCTTCCAAGGTGGGTAGATCTTGTGTCTTCCAATACTTTGCAATGAGAATTCTTGCTGCTGTTGTGGCGTACATAAAGAAAGTTCTGTCCTTCTTTGGCACCATTTGGCCGACCATGCCCAGGAGAAAGGCCTCTGGTTTCTTCAGAAAGGTATATTTAAATACCCTTTTCAGTTCATTATAAATCATCTCCCAGAGAGCCTTAATCCTTGGGCATGTCCACCAAAGGTGAAAGAATGTACCTTCAGTTTCCTTACATTTTCAACATTTGTTATCAGGCAAATGGTAGATTCTTGCAAGCTTGACTGGTGTCATGTACCACCTGTATATCATTTTCATAATATTCTCTCTTAAGGCATTGCATGCCGTAAACTTCATACCTGTGGTCCATAACTGTTCCCAGTCAGCCATCATTATGTTATGTCCAACATCTTGTGCCCATTTAATCATAGCAGATTTCACCATTTCATCCTGTGTATTCCATTTCAATAGCAAGTTATACATCTTTGACAAAATCTTAGTTTTGGGTTCTAACAGTTCTGTTTCTAATTTTGATTTTTCCACCTGGAAGCCAATTTTCTTGTCCAAATTATATGCCTCCATTATCTGATAATAGTGAAGCCAGTCTCGCACTTTGTTTTTTAATTTCTCAAAACTCTGCAATTTCAGTCTATCTCCCTCTTGTTCCAAAATTTCCCAATATTTCGGCCATCTGACCTCCATATTAAGCTTTTTCTGAGCTTTCGCTTCCATCGGTGACAGCCACCTTGGGGTTTTGTTTTCCAATAAATCCTTATATCTTATCCAGACATTAAACAATCCTTTCCTGACAATATTGTTTTTAAATGCTTTATGTGCTTTGACCTTGTCGTACCACAAATATGCATGCCATCCAAATACATTATTAAAACCTTCTAAATCCAAAATGTCTGCGTTTTCCAGAAGTAGCCATTCTTTCAACCAGCAGAAAGCTGCTGATTCATAATAAAGTTTAAGGTCTGGCAGGGCAAATCCACCTCTTTCCTTTGCATCTGTTAGTATTTTAAATTTTATTCTAGGTTCCTTGCTCTGCCAGACAAATCTAGAGATATCTCTCTGCTACTTCTTGAAACAGTCCATTTTGTCCAAAATTTGCAATGTTTGAAACAAAAACAACATTCTAGGCAATACTTTCATTTTTATAGCAGCGATACTGCCTAGCAGTGAAAGCTTTAAATTTGACCAAATTTCTAAGTCTTTTTTCACTTCAGTCCAACATTTTTCATAATTATCTTTAAATAGATTCCCATTTTTAGCTGTCATGTTAATCCCCAGGTATTTCACTTTCTTAACCACTGTTAAACCTGTCTCATTCTGAAACCTCTCTTTCTCCATCACAGTTAAATTTTTCTCTAAAACCTTTGTTTTTAACTTATTCAGTTTAAATCCTGCAACCTGACCAAATTCTTGAATCAGTTCCAAAACCCTTTTAGTACTAGATTCTGGCTCCTGTAACGTCAATACTAAGTCATCTGCAAATGCTCTCAACTTGTACTGTTTAGCTCCGACTTGTATACCTTTAACCAACTGGTCCCTTCTAATCATATTCAGCAGAACCTCCAGGACCGATATAAAAAGCAATGGGGAGATTGGGCAACCTTGTCGTGTCCCTTTTTCTATCTTAAATTCTTCTGTCACCACGTTATTTACAATTAATTTAGCCTTTTGTTCTGAATAAATTGCACTTATACCGCTTTCAAAACCTTGGCCTACCCCCATCCCCTGTAAGTTCTTCTTCATAAAACTCCAAGAAATATTGTCAAAAGCTTTCTCCGCGTCCACAAATATCAAAACTGCCTTAGTATTTATGTTCACTTGTAATTTTTCTAAAATATTGATTATGTTTCTCACATTATCAGACAGATGTCTACCCGGGAGAAAGCCTGCTTGGTCTTTATGTATCTCTTCCACTAGCACTCTTTTTAGTCTTTTAGCCATAATGTCTGCAAAAATTTTGTAATCCACATTGAGCAATGATATGGGGAGGTAGTTCTTAAGCTGAGTCTTTTCAGTCTCTGTTTTCGGTACAAGTGTAATATACGCTTCTTTCCACGACTCTGGTGCCTTTTTTCCTCCCATTATTTCGTTACAGACTTCTTTTAAAGGTTGTACTAGCCATTCTTTTAAAGATCTGTAGTATCTAGGACTTCCAGAGGCGGTGCAAAACGGCAATGGCGGTCCTCTTCGTGCTGTGAAGGGGAGCTCCGCAGGAAAGGGTCGTCCGCTACGGCAAAGCGGTGACCCATAAAGAAAAACCACAGGCAGAGTGAGCCTGTGGCCGTGGGACTCGGCGGGCACCAGAAGCCCCCCCCAGAAACGAAGAAGGAACCCTGTAGGGGGCTCCGGAACGTGGAAGGGGGAGCGGTGCTGTGAGTTGATCGCTCTTTCTGCGGAAGTGAAGCCGCGCGGCTGCTGCCGATGAGCGCTGACCTTTTTTCCTGGAACATCAGATTCTAAACTACAAACCCGTGAGTAGGGGACTTAAAAATTTCGGGACTAAAGTGATTGAATTTGGCTGAAAACGGGAGACGCAACCAGGAAGTCCGTCTCCCGACCGCGCTTAAGGATCAAAGTAAAGATTTTGACAAGCTGGAAGCGCTTTAAAAAGGGCTGTAAAAAGTGTGGATTATCGTGAAATAGCTGAATTTGCTTTTAAGAAATTAAAAGAGACAATTTCGTTCTATTTTTGTTGATGTTAGACTGGACTTTTCCCCTCCTTTGTGGATTTATAAATGACTGAGAAGCCCAAAGCCACGGGCTGCCAGGTTAAAAAAGAACTGTCAAATTGCTGAAACTGTTCTCAACATTGAAAGTGTTACATTGAGTGTTACAATTTGGATACAAATAAGGAAACTGTTTCCCGCACCTTTTTAGAGACTTTGTTTTAACTTGGGGAAAGCTCTACATGCCAAAAGGAAGCTGAAGGTTCCCTTCAATGTGTTTTTTACTGCTGGGATTTTAATGGCGGAATAACTTTTTCTTTCTTCTGAAGTATAGCTGCACTCCCCCTAGAGGGCTTTGGATTTACAATTGTCTGGGAATTGCTTTTTGTTTGGATTTTTTGCTGCCTTGTTGTTTACTCTCTGGAACTGTCTTTCCCATGGAACTGTACATAGCCTGACCTTGACACGTAGACAGGATTGGAATGAGTGGCACAGGGAAAACAAGGTTGGCTAAAACGAAAGCTAAACAACTGGTACAAACAACCTTGACTTCTCAGCCACGCAGATCATCTGTCCCAGCTGTTTTAGGGATACAAGAAGGGGAAGTTGAGCAGACATCATTAGAGGATATGGCTTCAGGAGGCTCTGCAGCAGTCTTAGATCAAATTTTGGGACAATTGGAAATTTTAAACAAGAAGGCGGATGAGCATTCGTCCAAAATTGACCAAGCTACAGCCACTATCAGCAAACTGACTGACCAAGTTGCTCAACATAAACAAGCAATTGGGAATCTCCAGGAAGCAACTGCAGAAAACCGCAAATTGGCTGAGGAAGCCAATAAAAAAGCAGTGGAAGCCAATCAGAAGGCCGAGGCAATAAAAGTAGAGGTAAAGCCTTTGCACAAACAGATTAGCGAACAGCAGGCCTACCTGTCTATGGTTGAACTGAGAAATAGGGAAAATAATCTCAGATTGAGAGCTATCCCAGAACTTGAACAGGGAGATTTGATTGGTTATTTGACATTAGAATTCTCAAAGTTCTGGGGTATAGAAGAAGACAAGGATTTTAAAATCGCAAGTGCTTTTAGACTGGGAAGAGTGGTGAGGAAGGACAGATCCAGAGACTGTTTGATCATTTTGAGATCTAAGCAAGAGAGAGATAAAATACTAGGCCTTCATTTTGGAAAATCACTTGTTATTCAAGGCATCAGAGCAGAAATCTACAAAGACATCCCGAAACAACTCTTGGATCTTAGAGCTACATATACAGAATTAACAAGACTACTGAAAGGTAACTCAATTCCTTTTAGGTGGGAGTTCCCTCAAGGACTATCCTTCAACTTCAAAGGAAAGAAAGTTAAAATCAAAACAGCAGAAGATCAACAAAAGTTTTTGAATGACCACGAAGAGGACCTTCCTTCAGAAAGGAACAATAGGATCTTGGCCACCACCTCCGCCTGCACCTGCACCTACACCTGTACCCTCGGGACCAGAGGATTCAAAGAAAGAGACACCATCATCAAAGGAATAACAGATTGATCCAGGATGACTCTGCAGCTTCTCAGCTGGAATATTAATGGCGGAAATTCACCGGAACAAAGAAGAAGAATTTTTCATATATTGAAAAAAGAACAATTGGACATTATTTGCTTGCAGGAAACGCATGTGACTAGGCTCCATAGGAAAGTGTTAATTAATAAAAGATTAGGCCAAGAATTCATCTCATCGGACAGAGTCAAGAAAAGAGGAGTGGTGATTTATGCAAAGGAGAGCCTGTCACCAAAATTCTTATTTAAAGATGAGCAAGGAAGAATTTTGGCAATCGAGATACAGACTCAAGGAGAAAAGTTCTTAATATTAGGAATCTATGCACCGAATGAGGGGAAATCAGAATTTTATAAGAAGCTGCATGAGACAATGCTGGACTATCTGGACTATACCAACATCATTATGATGGGAGATATGAATGGGGTGGTCTCCACAATTATGGACAAGTCACAAAATCAAAATTTAACAAAAGACGGCAGACTATCTAAAACTTTTTTTGAACTAACTGACAATATGGACTTGATTGACATTTGGAGGATAAAGAACCCCCTAGGTAAAGAAGGAACATTCTTTTCTGAAGCCCATCTGTCATGGACAAGAATCGACCAAATATGGATAACTAGAGGGCTGGCACCTAAGACTAGAAAAGTGGAAATCTGCCCAAAAACCAGCTCCGACCATAACGCTATGAAAGTGGAAATGAGACTTTTTCCAGTCGGTTCCTTCAGATGGAAAATGAATGACACCCTATTAAGAGATCAGGAGATTGTGAAGAAGGCCCAAAAAACCTTAAAAGATTATTTTGAAATAAATTTGAATACTACGGTGGAAAAAAAGAATAATCTGGGACGCAAGTAAAGCCGTTATGAGAGGGTTTTTGATACAACAGAACACGATAAAGAAAAGACTTTGGAATGAAAAAAAGGATAAGATCTTAGAGAAGATAAGAGAGGGTGAGAAAAAATTGAGATCAAAACCAAAATCACAGAAGGTTCTGAGAGAAATCAAATTCTACCAAGCACAATATGCTAAATTGATAAATCAAGAAGTTGAGTGGAAAATTAAACAAATGAAACAAAGATCATTTGAATCAGCGAATAAGTGTGGGAAACTGCTAGCGTGGCAGTTGAAAAAGAGACAAAAACTGAATACGGTTACAAACCTAGAGATTGAAGGGAGAAATATCCAGAAATCTGAGGAAATTAGAAAGCGTTTCCAGAGATACTTCAAACAACTTTATATGCAAGGGCCGCAAGAAGAGACGGAGATAGATCAATTCTTAAAAACTAATGGGCTACCAAAACTATCTCAGGAAAAAAGAACAATCCTGAATTATAAGATAACGCAACAAGAAATTGAGGGTGCTATTCAGAATATGCAACTAGGCAAATCTCCAGGACCAGATGGACTTACCTCCAAGTATTATAAGTCATTGAAAGACTTTTTGATACAACCACTATTGGAGGTCTGTAATCAGATTATGGAGGGAAAGAAGGCGCCGGAATCGTGGAAAGAAGCTTTCATCACATTGATACCTAAGCTGGAATCTGAAAAGACTCAACTTAAGAACTCCCGTCCCATCTCTCTCCTAAATGTGGATTACAAAATTTTTGCAGATATCTTGGCAAGTAGACTTAAAAAAGTGCTAAATGAAGTAATTCATAAAGATCAGGCAGGCTTTCTCCCAGGTAGACATTTGTTTGATAACACTAGGAACATTATTGACATTCTGGAACTTTTGCAAACTAATATCAATACAAAAGCAGTGTTAATTTTTATTGATGCAGAGAAGGCCTTTGACAACATTTCTTGGAAGTTTATGAAGAAAAACTTGGAAGGGATGGGAGTGGGACGGGGGTTTGAAAATGGAATAGAGGCAATTTATTAAGAGCAAAAAGCTAAATTGATAGTTAACAATGTGGTGACAGAAGAGTTCAAAATTGAAAAAGGAACACGACAAGGTTGCCCCTTATCCCCTCTGTTATTTATTTCAGTCCTGGAGGTGCTTTTGAATATGATTAGGGAGGACCGGTTGGTGCAAGGAATACAGGTCGGAGAGAAACAATATAAATTGAAAGCTTTCGCAGATGACTTGGTATTAACATTACAGGAGCCAGAATCTAGTACGAAGAGAGTTTTAGAACTAATTCATGAGTTTGGTCGGGTGGCGGGGTTCAAACTAAACAAGCAAAAAACTAAGGTTTTGGGAAAAAATTTGACAACTGAGAAATCAGAAAGGTTTCAGAAAGAGACAGAGTTAAATGTGGTTAAAAAAGTGAAATACCTAGGTGTCAGGGGTTCAGGAGCAGAGACGCAGAGAAGGGAGGAGACAGAGAGCGAGGGGGAGGAATACGAAGGAAGGATGAGTGGGGATGACGACCCGAGATCACCGAGCCTGTCTAGCGAGTCCGAGGATTCCCAGAAGGGAGCGCCAGCAGCCAGAGCAAGGGGGGAGAGCAGGGGGACACCCCAGGAAGAAGGGTCCAGAGAGGGATCAGAAAGCAGCAGTTGGAGATCGGGCCCCACGTGCCCAGCCGGGAGCAGCGGGGAGAAAGGGGACCAGATATCGGGTTCCGGAGACTTTCAGAAGGAGGGAGGGCATGAGTCAGGAGTAGTCACGCCCACCTCGGGGAGCGATGAAACGATCAAGAGGAAAGTGGAGAGTTGGGCGCGCGCGCCAAGTTCAAATGTAGCGGAAGCTGGTGCAGTCAGCAGCCCAGAGAGTGAGCCGGGTCCCAAAGCCCGCCGCAAGGAGGCGGAAGGGTCAGGGGGGTCCGCGTCAGAAGAGAGTAGGAAGGGAGAGACCCAGGGGGGCAGAAGGACCCAGAGACGGAAGGAAAGGCGCAGGAGGTGGAGCAAGGCTAGGGTATTAAGCTGGTGCGCTAGAGGCGGAGACTCAGACGGGTCTTCGTCGTTCTGACCTAGAAGAAGTAGGGCTGCACATTGCAGTTTGGAAATGGAACCTGTAATCCAATAAAGACTCTTTGAAACTGAACGCTGGCTGACTTGGTCCTATGTGAGCTGGGACTGGGCGGCAGCCCTGACACTAGGGGTTAATTTGACTGCTAAAAACCTGAACTTATTTAAAGACAATTATGAAAAATGTTGGTTAGAAATTAAAAAGGATCTAGAAACTTGGTCAAGATTGAAACTTTCCTTGTTGGGTCGAATTGCAGCTATAAAGATGAATGTATTGCCAAAGATGTTGTTTTTGTTTCAAACCCTACAGATTGTGGACAGAGTGGAATGTTTTGGAAAGTGGCAGAAAGATATTTCTAAGTTTGTCTGGCAGGGCAAAAAGCCCAGAATAAAATTTAAAATTCTAACTGATGCAAAGGAAAGAGGGGGATTTGCCCTGCCGGACTTAAGGTTGTATTATGAAGCTGCAGCTTTCTGTTGGATGAAGGATTGGTTACTTTTAGAGAACACTGATGTCCTAGATCTGGAAGGGTTTAATAATGCTTTTGGATGGCATGCATATTTGTGGTACGACAAGGTTAAGGTTCATAAAGGGTTCAAAAACCATAATGTCAGAAAAGCAATATTTATTGTCTGGAGAAAATACAAAGACTTACTAGAAAACAAGACCCCGAGATGGTTATCACCAATGGAGGCTAAGGCCCGAAAAAGACTCAATATGGAGGCCGGTTGGCCGAAATATTGGGAAATAATAGAAAAAATTGGAGATAATTGGAGGTTGCAGAGCTTGGAGAAATTAAAGAATAAGGTGCGAGATTGGTTACACTACGCTCAAATTCAAGAGGTTTTTAAATTGGACAAAAAGATAGGATTCCAGGTGGAAAAATCGAAGTTAGAGACAGAATTGTTAGAACCAAAGACTAAGGTACTTTCAAGAATGTATAACTTGCTGCTTAAATGGAACACTCAGGATGAGACAGTTAAATCAGCCATGATAAAATGGGCCCAGGATATTGGGTATAACATTATGTTTGAAGACTGGGAAAGGTTATGGACCACCGGAATGAAATTCATGGCATGTAATGCCTTGAAAGAAAATATTATTAAAATGATATATAGGTGGTACATGACCCCAGTCAAGCTTGCAAAAATATACCACCTGTCTGATAATAAATGCTGGAAATGTAAGGAGGCTGAAGGGACATTTTTTCACCTCTGGTGGACCTGTCCAAAAGTGAAGGCCTTCTGGGAAATGATTTACAATGAGTTAAAAAAGGTATTTAAATATACCTTCGTTAAGAAACCAGAAGCCTTCCTCTTGGGCATTGTCGGCCAGAAAGTGTTAAAAAAGGACAGAATCTTTTTTATGTACGCGACTACAGCAGCAAGAATACTTATTGCAAAACGTTGGAAGACACAAGATTTGCCCACACTGGAACAGACGCAATTGATGGACTATATGGAACTGGCTGAAATGACTGGCAGAATCCGAGATTTGGGAGCAGAAACAATGGAAGAGGACTGGAAAAAATTTAAAGACTACTTACAAAAACAATATAAGCTGTATGAATGTTAAGAAATTGCACGATTCAGAAAAATATGGCTCCAGTAATTTGATTTTGAGATACAGAAAATTAAGTTATAAGTAAGAAAAGGTTGAAATTTAAAGTAATATTATGGTTAATTCAAGGTACAAATGAGTTGACAAAAACGACTTTAAATTTAGAAATATAATATTTGAAAAGTACAAAATAAGGTATGAAACAAGGTAATAATTTGCTGGTATTTTTTATTATAAAGAACGCAGGGTTAGGGAGATGTGAGGAAGTCCAGTTAGTTATATAAAAAATGTTTTGAACAGTTGGGGTTTTTTGTTTTTTTTATATAAATTTTTATTGGTTTTACAAAGTTTTTAAAAAGACAAACAAACACTAAAAATGACAAACAAACACGCATAGTTTCAAACATATTTTCTTATAAACCTCTTTTCTTGGACTTCCCCATACCCCCCCTCTCTGCATCCCAATGTCCATACTTCCACTAGCAACTCCCAATTATTGCTTTCAGATCTCTATCATGTTAGTCCTTTTCTTATTCTAACCTTATATCCTTGTACCCCTTTGTTTCTGGAAACCACGACATTTTTAACATTCATTAAGTTTATAATAGTCCTTCAGATAACTTTTAAATTTTCTCCAGTCTTCTTCCACCGTCTCTTTTCGTTGATCACGGATTCTGCCTGTCATCTCGGCCAATGTCATATAGTCCATCACTTTCATCTGCCACTCTTCCAGAGTGGGTAGATCTTGTGTCTTCCAATACTTTGCGATGAGTATTCTTGCCGCTGTTGTAGCATACATAAAGAACGTTCTGTCCTTCTTTGTCACCAGTTGGCCGACAATGCCCAAGAGAAAGGCCTCTGGCTTTTTAGAAAAGGTACATTTAAGTACCTTTTTCATTTCATTGTAGATCATTTCCCAGAAGGCCTTAATCTTCGGGCATGTCCACCAAAGGTGATAAAAGGTACCTTCAGTCTCTTTACACTTCCAACATTTATTATCAGGCAAATGATAGATTTTTGCCAGCTTGACTGGGGTCATGTACCACCTGTATACCATTTTCATAATGTTTTCCTTTAAGGCATTACATGCCGTAAATTTGATACCGGTGTTCCATAACCATTCCCAGTCAGCTGACATAATGTTATGTCCAACATCCTGAGCCCACTTAATCATAGCCGATTTAACTGTTTCATCCTGTGTGTTCCATTTCAACAGCAAGTTATACATTCTAGATAAATTCTTAGTATTGGGTTCTAACAGTTCAGTTTCTAATTTTGATTTTTCCACCTGGAAACCGATTTTCCTGTCCTGTTTAAAAAATTCCATTATTTGACGATATTGAAACCAGTTTTCAACTTTGTGCTTCAATTTCTCCTGACTTTGTAGTCTGAACTTATCTCCATCCTGTTCTAAGATTTCCCAATACTTCGGCCATCCGACCTCCATATTGAGTTTCTTCACTGCTTTAGCCTCCACTGGTGACACCCATCTAGGGGTTTTATTTTCCAATAGGTCTTTGTATCTTATCCAAACATTAATCAATGCTTTCCTAACAATGTGGTTTTTAAAAACACTGTTAACTTTATTATACCAAAGATATGCATGCCAACCAAAAGAATTATTAAAACCTTCCAGATCCAAGATGTCGGTATTCTCGAGGAGCATCCATTCTTTCAGCCAGCAGAAGGCTGCTGCCTCATAGTACAATTTTAAGTCCGGCAGGGCAAAACCCCCTCTTTCTTTAGCATCTGTTAATATTTTGAATTTAATTCTGGGCTTTTTGCCCTGCCAGACAAATTTCGAAATGTCTTTCTGCCACCTCTTGAAACATTCCATCTTGTCAAGAATCTGTAAGGTCTGAAACAGAAAAAGCATTCTAGGCAATACATTCATTTTAATCACAGCGATTCGGCCTAGCATTGACAATTTCAAATTTGACCATATTTCTAGATCTTTTTTAATTTCTGACCAACATTTTTCATAATTGTCCTTGTATAAATTCAGATTTTTAGATGTTAAGTAAACCCCTAGGTATTTCACCTTCTTTACCACAGTCAAACCTGTTTCCTCTTGGAATTTCTCCTTTTCCATATCTGTTAAATTTTTCCCTAAAACTTTAGTTTTTTGCTTGTTCAACTTAAATCCAGCTACCTGGCCAAACTGTTGTATTATTTCTAGAACCTTTTTTGTACTAGTGTTTGGCTCTTGCAAAGTCAATACCAGATCATCTGCAAACGCTCTTAATTTGTAATGTTTAGCTCCGACCTGCACACCTTTTACCTGCTGGTCATTTCTTATCATATTCAGCAACACCTCCAGAACTGAAATAAAAAGTAATGGGGAAATCGGGCACCCCTGTCGTGTTCCTTTTTCTATCTTAAGTTCCTCAGTCATAACATTGTTTACAATCAGCTTAGCTTTTTGTTCAGAATATATTGCAGCCATACCATTCTCAAAACCCTGGCCTACCCCCATCCCATGAAGATTCTTTCTCATAAAACTCCAAGAAATATTGTCAAAGGCCTTCTCCGCATCCACAAAAATCAATACTGCTTTAGTGTTTATATTCACCTCTAGCTTTTCCAGAATGTCTATTACATTCCTTACATTGTCTGCCAGGTGTCTTTTGGGGAGAAAACCTGCTTGGTCCTTATGAATCTTCTCCATCAATACTCTTTTAAATCTTTTTGCCAAAATGTCTGCAAAAATTTTGTAATCCACATTAAGGAGTGATATTGGGCGGTAGTTCTTAAGTTGGGTCTTTTCAGTCTCTGACTTTGGTATGAGTGAAATATATGCCTCTTTCCACGATTCAGGAGCCCTTTTTCCCTCAAGGATCTCATTACACACTTCTCTTAGTGGTTGAATCAGTCATTCCTTCAATGATTTGTAATATCTGGAAGTCAATCCATCTGGTCCCGGAGATTTGCCCAATTGCATGTTATGAATAGCAGCCTCTATCTCTTGTTCTGAGATTCTCTGGTTCAAGTCCATCCTACTTTGGTGAGAGATATTTTGTAATCCATATTTTCCAAGGAATTTGTCTATATCTTCTTCATTTTGCGGGCCTTGAGTGTAGAGTTTTTTGAAATAACTTAGAAAGCAGTTTCTAATTTCATTAGGTTTAGATATATTCTTTCCATCCACCTCTAGGCTTGTGACTGTATTTAGTTTCTGCCTTTTCTTCAATTGCCATGCCAAAAGTTTGCCACATTTATTTGCTGATTCAAAGGTCTTTTGCTTCATTTGCTTTATCTTCCATTCAATCTCTTGGTTCATCAATTCCATATATTGTGTTTGATATAACTTGATCTCTCTTAAGATATCCTGAGATTTTGGTTTTGTTCTTAATTTTCTCTCTCCTTCCTTTATCATTTCCAATATCTTCTCTTTTTTCTCATTTTGTTTTTTCCTCTTTATTGAATTTTGTTGAATCAAGAATCCTCTCATAACCGCTTTACTTGCATCCCAGATCACTCTTTTCTCCACGTCGGTCCTCAAGTTTATTTCGAAATAATCTTTTAAAGTCTTTTGGGCCTTCGTAAGAATCTCCTTGTCCCGAAAGAGGGTGTCATTCATTCTCCATCTGAATTGACCAGTTGTTGTGAGTTTCATCTCCATCTTCACGGCGTTATGGTCGGAGCAAGTTTTTGGGCAGATTTCCACTTTCTTGATCTTTGGAGCCATTCCACTAGTGACCCAAATTTGATCAATTCTGGTCCAGGTCATCATTGCTTGGGAGAAGAAGGTTCCCTCTCTCTCCAGAGGGTTCCTTGTTCTCCATATATCTATCAAGTCCATATTTTCTGTCATTTCGAAAAAAGTCTTAGGGAGTCTCCCTTCTTTACTGACTGTTAGTCTTTGTGCCTTGTCCATGTTGGTGGAGACCACACCGTTCATATCTCCCATGATTATCATATTGTAATCCAAATAGTCGGTGAGAGTTTCATGAAGTCTCTTAAAGAAGTCAGATTTGCCTTCATTTGGTGCATAAATTCCAACCACTAAAAATTTTTCTCCTTGAATTTGTATCTCCACTGCCAGATATCTCCCTTGTTCATCCTTAAATATCATTTTTGGAGCCCATTTTTCCTTCACATATATTACAACTCCTCTCTTCTTAACTTTGTCTGATGAAATAAATTCTTGTCCTAGCCTTTTATTTATAAGTAGTCTCCTGTGGGCTCTGGTTATGTGAGTTTCTTGTAGACATATCAAGTCCAATTGTTCTCTATTCAATATGTGAAATACTTGTCTTCTCTTCAAAGGCCCGTTGAGACCATTACAATTCCAACTAAGGAATTGCAGAGCCATCTTATTATTTTCCTAAGGCTCCTCCAACAGCTCCAAGTTGTTGCTCTTCTTCTGATGGTGGTGGTTTTTGTCCTGTAGAGAGATTCAGGATATCCAGTGCTCTCCTCTGTTCTGCCAGTACATCCACAGTCCCCTTCTGTAGGTCCTCCTGATATCTTGCCAGAAATTTTTCTTTATCTTGAATTGTCTTTATTTTAACCTTCTTTAACTTGTAGTCAAATGACAGTCCTTGTGGGAACTCCCACCTGAAACGGATAGAATTCTTCTTTAGCAGAAGAGCTAAATCCTTGTAGAAGTTTCTTAAATCCAAAATATATTTTGGGATGTCTTTGAAAAACTGTGCAGTTGAATTTCCAATTTGCAAGGCCTTTTCAAAGTGTAGTCTTAGTATTTTGTCTCTTTCCTCCTTGGATCTGAATGTAATCAAGCAGTCTCTCGGGATCTTTCTGTCTTGCTTTTTACCCAATCTGAAAGCAGTCGTGATTTTGAATTCGTCTTCTTCAAGGTCCCAGCAATCCACAAACTCCCGTGTCAGATATTCCACAAGGTTGTCTCTTTCATTCTCCGGAATCAGTCTTAATTTTAAGTTTCTCTCTTTCCTCTGTAAGTCCCACAAGGCCAAAGTTGCATCATGCTCATAGACCTTCTTAGCAATCGGCTCTAATTTCTCCTGTGTCTCTCCTGCCGTGGCCTTGGCGTCTTCCGCAATTTGGCGCGTAGTGGCGTTTTCCTCCACCAATTTATTTATAGATTCTGTATTCTGGTTTAATCTTGCTGAAATTTCTGTTAATTTTTGTGTGTTCTCTGAGGTCTGTTTTGTTAAAGACTCCAGGGTTTGGTTGATCTTAAGCAGAGCATCTGTCACAGCTTCCATAGAGGCGGCTGTCCCTTTATCTTGTCCTATTGTTCCTGCTGCTCCGGTTGTTGGGCCTGAAATTGATCCTCTTTTCTTTACCTGTTGTTGCTGCAGCTGTTGTTGCTGTTGATGATGTTTGGTCTTGGCTCTTGTGACTATCTCTTCTTGTGAGCCACTCATGTCAAGGTCACTTCCCACGGGATTTATTCTCCCTTGGAAAATTCCACTGTCAGGCTGTGGCGAACTTTACTTTATCCTCTAGAGGGAGCAAATCAAAATGGCCATAGAACAAAGTTCCAAATACAAAAAACAGGGGAGGTTGTCCAGAATACAAAACAAGAGCTTAACACAGTCAAAGTCAATATTGCTAGAAAACTTGTAGCTTTAAACTGCCACAGTTATCCAGTTTGTATTATTTCTTCTTGTATTACAGAGTAACCAGACACTGTGGGAACTTTGTATCAAAGTATCACTTTACAGGAAAAAGTCAGTTCAGTGTGCTAAAAAAGGCAGACCGTTTCGTGCTTTCAGATGAGCGAGACGGCAGAGGTTTTTTTACTTCCAATAGATCATGCAGTTATTAGTCCAATTCACCTCCCCTCTGCCCTGCTAGCTAGAGGGGAGATCAAAGGTCCGAATGTCCGGTTTAGCTGATTAAAGAGCGGGTTTAAACGGATGCAAGTTTAGAGCTCCGTTGCTTTCACTTTCATGCAGTCGGGGGGAGGCAGACTTCCTTTGTTTAAATCTCCCCCGTTTTTAGTCCAATTTTTAAAGTTTAGAAAGTTCCAATTATTTTTCAAATCTTACTCACGGGGATTCAGTCCGAATTTTCTTTTCAGGAAGGAATCGGTGCTCTCCGCTAATGGCGACGCGGCTTCACTTCGCAGGCTGGGTAACGACTCTCAGCACCGCGCTCACTCCCGGTGTCGATCTTTCACGGTACCGAGGGGCGCAAAGGTGCCCACCGAGTCTCCTTGTTCTCAGGCTTCAGCGCCTGGGATTTTAGGGGTCCCCCGCTTGCCGTAGCGGGTAAGACCCGAACTTGCGAAGCAGTCCTTCCCCGGAGCTCGGGGCTAGGACCGCCATTAAGCGCTGGCACCGACCGGAAGTTATATAAAAAATGTTTTGAACAGTTGGGTTTTTCTTACTTTTTCTTTTCTATATTGTTTGTTGGTGTATTTGTATTTGTTTTTTATGTCTGTTATTTTCTTGGTGAAGGGATTTTGTATGTTTACTTTATACTTTGTGTTTGAAAACTTAATGAAATATTAAAAAATAAATAAATAAAGATCTGTAGTATCTAGAAGTCAATCCATCCGGTCATGGAGATTTACCTAGTTGCATATTCTGAATGGCACCTTCTACCTCCTGTTCAGTTATTTTGTAGTTCAACATTAATTTATTTTCTTGCAAATTTTTTTGTAATCCATTAGTTTTCAAAAATCGGTCTACGTCAATCTCTTTCTGTGGCCCTTGTGTGTATAATTGTTTAAAGTACCTCTGGAAACAGTTTCTGATCTCAACTGGGTTCTGTATATTCCTTCCTTCCACTTCTAAGTTAGTAACAGTATTTAATTTTTGTCTTTTTTTCATTTGCCAAGCTAATAATGTCACACATTTATTAGCCGACTCAAATGTCTTTTGTCTCATTTGTTTAATTTTCTATCTATCTGGGAGGGGTGGCTAACACCCCAGAGGACAGGATCACACTTCAAAACGACCTTGACAGATTAGAGAACTGGGCCAAAACAAACAAGATGAATTTTAACAGGGAGAAATGTAAAGTATTGCACTTGGGCAAAAAAAAATGGGAGGCACAAATACAAGATGGGTGACACCTGGCTTGAGAGCAGTACATGTGAAAAGGATCTAGGAGTCTTGGTTGACCACAAACTTGACATGAGTCAACAGTGTGACCCGGCAGCTAAAAAAGCCAATGCAATTCTGGGCCTCATCAATAGGAGTATAGCATCTAGATCAAGGGAAGTAATAGTGCCACTGTATTCTGCTCTGGTCAGACCTCACCTGGAGTACTGTGTCCAGTTCTGGGCACCACAATTCAAGAAGGACACTGACAAACTGGAACGTGTCCAGAGGAGGGCAACCAAAATGGTCAAAGGCCTGGAAACAATGCCTTATGAGGAACGGCTAAGGGAGCTGGGCATGTTTAGCCGGGAGAAGAGGAGGTTAAGGGGTGATATGATAGCCATGTTCAAATATATAAAAGGATGTCACATAGAGGAGGGAGAAAGGTTGTTTTCTGCTGCTCCAGAGAAGCAGACACGGAGCAATGGATCCAAACTACAAGAAAGAAGATTCCACCTAAACATTAGGAAGAACTTCCTGACAGTAAGAGCTGTTCGACAGTGGAATTTGCTGCCAAGGAGTGTGGTGGAGTCTCCTTCTTTGGAGGTCTTTAAGCAGAGGCTTGACAACCATATGTCAGGAGTGCTCTGATGGTGTTTCCTGCTTGGCAGGGGGTTGGACTCGATGGCCCTTGTGGTCTCTTCCAACTCTATGATTCTATGATTCTATGATTCTATCTCCTGATTCATCATTTTCATGTATTGTACTTGATATAATTTTATTTCTCTCAATATTTCTTGCGACTTTGGTTTTGCTCTCAATTTCTTTTCATTTTCCTTTATTTTCTCCAATATTTTATCCTTCTTTTCATTTTGAATTCTCTTCTTTAATCCATTCTGTTGTACCAAGAACCCTCTCATAACAGCTTTGCTTGCGTCCCAGATTACCGGTACTCTTTTTTCAACATTGGTGTTCATATTTATCTCAAAATAGTCTCTCAAGGTTTTTTGGGCCTTCTCAATCACTTCTTCATCTTTAAATAAGGTGTCATTCACCCTCCATCTGAAGGAACCGGTTGGTGTTAGTTTCATTTCCATCTTAACAGCATTATGGTCGGAGCATGTTTTTGGGCAGATTTCCACTTTTCTTGTCTTTGGTGCCATTCCTCTAGTTACCCATATTTGGTCAATTCTTGTCCATGTAATATTGGCTTCAGAGAAGAAGGTTCCCTCTCTAGCCAAGGGGTTCTTTGTTCTCCAAATATCGACCAAGTCCAAGTTGTCTGTCATCTCAAAAAAGGTTTTCGGTAGTCTACCATCCTTAGTGACTACCTGTCTTTGTGCCTTGTCCATGTGTGTAGATACCACTCCATTCATATCTCCCATCAAAATCACATTATAGTCCAAATAGTCCATCAAGGTCTCATGCAGTTTTTTTTAAGAATTCAGATTTCCCCTCATGTGGTGCGTAAACTCCTACTATTAAAAATTTCTCTCCTTGTATTTGAATTTCAATTGCCACAAATCTTCCTTTGTCATCTTTGAAGATAAATTTCAGTAATAGTCTCTCCTTTGCATAAATCACTATGCCTCTTTTTTTAACTTTATCTGAAGAAATAAATTCTTGGCCCAGTCTTTTATTAATCAATACTTTCCTGTGTAGCCTTATTACATGTGTTTCCTGTAAACAAATCAAGTCCAATTGTTACTTTTTTAGTAAGTGAAACACAGATTTCCTTTTCTGAGGGGAGTTCAAACCGTTACAATTCCAACTTAATAGCTGCGGAGCCATGATGTAGTTACTTTACTTTCCTCCAACTGCACCAAGTGCTTGTTCCTGTTCTGTAGGTGGTATCACCTTCTCCAGGCGGTCTCTTAATTCAAAAGGTAGTTTTGGTATGTCTAAAGTTCCTCTTTCTAGTATTCCTGGCTCTTCTCCAGCTTCTTTCTGCAGGTCTTCACCGTGGTCTCTCAAAAATTTTGCTTTGTCGTCCTCTGATCTTATAGTCAATTACAAAGAAAAGGAAGATGGCGGCTGTAACAACTTCTCCTTCGTGAACCCTCCGGATTACAAACCTTTTATAGCCTTTTATAGCCTTTTACTGCCATTTTTATAGCTGTTTTATTAGACTTTTAAATTATTTTACTTCTGTTAGAAGTTTTTAATCGTTTTACTTCTACGGTTGGCCTGTTGGGGCCAATATACGTATCAACAAGGATATTCAAACCCTCTGCTGAGAAAGCCTGCCGCTGATTAGTAACGCCGCCTTGAAGACTGAGTTATGTTGAGAAGTGGAGGAGGAGTAGCAGAGGAGTTGCGCCCATAAAAGATAAGTTCTCTCTTTTATCTTCGTTTATCTCTACTTTGAACCTCCGTAGTTAGAGAGACAGCGACAAATGGGTCATGGCAAGCGACCAAGATCTGCTGAGAAAGATTGCTCACCTCCAAGAGTAAAGCAGTCGAAGCTTGAATCTCCCCCACCTTCTACTAACAATAACAGCAAAACAGAGCAAGTAATTGTTTCTGCGGTCGAAACATACAACCGCTTTTGGCCTCTGTATGATCAAGGAGAGTTGGAAAAGCTAGCTGATCCAACGGGGGATGGAAGCCATAGGGAAGCCCTCCTCCCTGACACCCTAATTACACCTCCGTCATTGAAACGGGACGCATTAGGGCAAACTGCCCATGAATTAGTACCTGATCAAATACAACTGGTAATCAGGACTTTAAGCTTCATTTTCAAGGAATTGGAGGGGATTTCTTTGTCATTGAATAAACTTTCATGGGCCCTTCTGGCTCATCTACCTTCCTCAACTGAGCTATCTAATTTGCATCAATCTCCTGTGCAGCTTGTAAGTGCCTTAAAGAGACAACCTGACCAGAAATCTCACCTTAAGAGCTCAAGATGCAGGCTGCCACTGCCCCAAAGGAATAGGCAATCCTAGATTTTTCAACCTAATAAAATATGTCTAGCCTTTTTTTCCCGTGACGCCCCCAGACTTAGGTGGAATAACCTGAGGATGGCTAAAGGGTACCTACGTGATTTGTTAAATATTCCTTTTTTCCAGATAGATCTTATATCTGTAGTACCCCTAAATGCCACGCCCTGGCCAAGGAAATTTATGCTCTCCTTCCAGTCTGCAAGGATCCCACATCTTCTTGCAAGACAGAAAGATCGGCTGGCACCCTGGGAGATTGTAACAACAAGAGTCTTTAAGGACACGAGTGTTAAACCTCTTTTTGCCAACATCTTAACCGGCAATGAACGCTCGTTTCCTCCTTCTGTTCCTATAATAAAGGGGAAAACACCTAGCCAGGTACCCCCTGTTCCATCTGCGACCTCAAGTGCCCATCTAGCTACACTGAGGAATGATCCAATTGCAAGCGGAGAATGGAATATCCCTGAAGAGAGAAATCTTATCTTCTCTTATGGAAAACTCCCTTCAGAAGAACAGCAGGCTATTCTCGATAGATTGGATCTACTCAAACAAAGACTCCTATCGCAAGGGGACCCCTCTATGCTGATGAGAGAGGAGAGCAGGTGCTCCACGTCCCACAAGGCGTCTCCATCAAATGCCCTGATAATCTCTCAACCTGCTACTTTGTTACCCCCTACTGATCTGAATCAGCAGTCACCTGTTGACCAACAGCACCAACAGCACCATTCTACCGTGGAGGAAGTTGATAAACTCAATACTCCTGTCTTAGACCTTATGTCCAATCAAAATATGGAAGTTGATGATTCCTTTGCCTCAATGCCCGAGCTAGAATCTACCCTGTCTGAAGATCACCAGGAAATGACTATGCATGTACCATCCCCACGTTCACGTCTTTCTATACATCTGCGTGATAATTCTTCTCCATCTGCGCAGCAACTACAAGTGATGACTGGAACACCTCTTAGCGCTACCCTGGTTAAGACTGATAACTCTGACGGATCTACTAGTATAGCCCATCAAAGACTTGCTACTACTCACCTCAATGAACAGCATCCGACCTCACCAACTTTGCCTAATTCTTCCTCCCCGGCAAAGCCCTTCCTGCCTGTTAATGTTACCAAATCACGGATTCAATCAACACAGAAGAAGACAAACTAAAATTACTGATTTCCTTATGGGACCTCGTTCTACCTCCAAGAACCCATTAAACAACTCAAAGTGACAATTACCGGGACAGCACAAGGACCCGACATTATCAATACTTAGCTGGAACATTGCTGGTTGGAGAACCAAAAAATCAGACCCCGAATTCAGGAAGTACATAGAAGACTACTATAAAACTTTATTGATGCATAATTCACAAAGATGATGTGCCTTGGCTTACTTCAGGGAAAATATAGGCACGGTCATAACACTAAGTGAAAGGATCCAGTCAACAGAAATTTAGGTTGCTTATCTATAAAGGGGTAGATTGGAAGTCACAGGGGCTGAAATGTAAATCTCCTGCCTCTGAGACACAGATGCAATAAAAATGCTCAACTCTCTTGGTAACATTAGGGACCACTGAGGAATGGCAGGGAAGACAGCAACCTCCAAATTTACTTTTACATACTAGTTTCTGCAACTATCGTATCACTCGGGATGTTCGGGACTCAACTGAGGTGGACATCAAAGAGAACGCTAACTACGGGCTTGACCCTTATGCGGATCCTTATTATGATTATGATATAGAACGCTTCTGGCGAGGCGGGCAGTATGAGAACTTCAGGGTACAGTACACAGACCCAGATCCATACCAGAACTACAGATTGAGCAAGGAAAGGGAAAGAGAGAGGGAGAGGGAGAACAGGCAGCGCGCGCGAGAACACGAGAGGGAGAGAGAGCGTGAATGGGAGCGGCGGCAGAGGGAACGGGAGCGCGAGAGAGAACGGGAGCGTGACAAGGAGCACCAGAAAAGAAAAGAGGAATGGGAAAGAGAGAGGGAGCGCATCAAAAGAGACGAGAAGGACCGGCAGCACCGGGACCGAGAGCGGGAGAAGGAGAAGGAGAAGCCAAAACCACGATCGCCACAGCCACCAAGCCGCCAACCTGAGCCACCAAAGAAGGAGAAAGAGGCAACTACAACCACCCCTTCTCAGTCCAGGAAGTACATAAATTCATTTAACATCATCCTATTCCAAGAAACATGGGATGAGGAAGAGATTACCATAGAAGGCTTTGATCTTCTAACACTTCCGGCCTCCCCTTCCTTGAAAGGTGGTCGCCCCAAAGGGGGTCTTTTGATTGGGATCTCACTCCAACTTCGCGCCAAATTCACTCTGGTACGGGCTTCCCCCCTGCTGACCCGGAGAACTAGCGGAACATCAGCCTTTTGTCTATCATCGGGAAAATCTATGCAAAATTTTTGCTGTCTAAGCTGTCCCATTGGGCAAACGACTCAAATTTGATTGGCCACGAGCAAGCGGGCTTTAGGAACAATTATTCGACCACTGACCATATGGTAATTATGTATCATCTTGCCAGAAAATATTCTGCCCCGAGTCGGGGGCGCCTATGTGTCGCTTTCATAGACCTAAAGGCCGCCTTCGACAGTATCCCAAGAAACTGTCTATGGAAGAAATTAGAGAGATGGGGCATAGATAGAAGGCTGTTATGGCTTATAACCCAATTACACCATGGGTCGTCGGCTAGAGTGAGACTCACACCGGCGGGAAACCTATCCAACGATGTCCCAATAAATAGAGGTGTGCGCCAAGGCTGCATTTTGGCCCCACTCCTCTTCAACTTGTTTATTAGCGATATGAAGCTCTTTCTGAATGAGTCTCAAGCCAACATTCATGCCCCCCGCCTAGCTGATTTTCGCTGCCCTCTGCTCCTATATGCCGACGATGCAGCGATCCTTTCCTACTCTAGAGTCGGTTTATGCAGAGCTCTAAAGATTTTTGCGGCTTATTGCAAACTCAACCATATGACAATTAATCATGGGAAATCTAAAGTCCTGGTCTTTACCAGGTCTCGGAAAACTTACAGCTGGAAGTTAGATGGAGTCCAATTAGAACAGGTTTTCAAATTTAAATACCTGGGAGTCTTTTTTCACTACAACCTAAGCTGGAAGCCACAGATACAGTATTTACTAAACAAAGGGAAAACAATACTTTATACTCTACTCCAATTTTTTGCGGCCGACGGAGCCTCTCACATCCCTTCTGCATTGAAGGTGTACCATGCAAAAGTGGTTTCCACCCTCTGTTATGCTGCCCCACTCTGGGCCCCAGGGTCCAATTTAACATCGTTGGGGACATTGCAGAATCAGTTTCTCCGTCACCTCCTGAAACTCCCCGTGTGTGTGAGCAACGCAGCCATACGTCTGGAGTTAAGGATTGCATCATTGGAGACTGTCATCTGGAAGCGAGTCTTTGGTTATTGGCTGTCCAGCTGGCATAGGCTTCCCGACCATTACCTTTTTCAGTGCCTCTGGCGGGACGACTTTGTCAATCCGTGGGTAGGAAAAATCCATGCCAAACTTCTGAGCATCGGAATTTCCCCAGCGGACTCTTTAAAGATGAACTTACGCTCAGCCAAAAGCCTTATTGAGCAAAGATTAGCAGACATTGAAAATCAACACAACCTCGCCGGGGGTGGGGGTGTCTGCTCCCCCAGGTATCACGGAATACCCCCACCACTTGGCCTCCCATCATACATGTCATCTCTTTCATCTGTACCACACCGACTTGCATTTATTCGTGCAAGGTTCAATGTCCTTCCATCGAACCTGCTGAGCCACAGATTTTCCAAGGGTTTGGTGTCTCCGCTATGCGTGTGTGACGGGAAAACTGTTGATTCTCTTCCACACATAATGTTCAACTGTCCCCTACATAGCATAGCCAGGACTAAATTCCTGGGTCCTGCTTTACTGCGCTTGGTTGGCAGGCCTGTTGAGTCACATGCCGCACTACTTTTGCAGGATACAGATCCTTCTGTAACTCTGCAGGTGGCGAGATTCCTGAATGCGGTTATCTCACACACAAAAACCACCAAAAACAACAACAACATCAAAAACTAATCGGACAGTTATGAAGAAGAGTGCATGTCGGATCTCGTCTTCAGTTTTCCTTTTTCTGGGATCCGTCCCCTGGAGCTCTCCGGGCCCCAAGCTGTTATCTGGCTGCTCAATGACCCACCCCTGTTCACCTTCTGGTGCCGAATATATCGGTCTTTATGCCTCTGTGCTTTTATGTTTGTACATACTTTATGGGCTAATAGCCGTAAATAAATAAATAAATAAAATAAAATAAATTTTTTTATCTTTCTTCCTTTGAAACTAAAGGAAAGGCCTTGGGGGATTTCCCACCTAAAGATGATTTTGTTATTTCTCAGCAGGGCAGCCAAATCTCTGTAGTTGGACCTAAGGTCTAGAGGATATTTTGGAATGTCCTTAAATATCTCCACTTTCGACTGATGTATTACCAAAGTCTTCTGGAAGTGCAGACTCAAGATTTTGTCTCTCTCCTCTTTTGTTTGGAGGGTAATCAAACAGTCTCTCACCCTGTTCTTCTTCCCTCCTCTTCCAAGCCTAAAATCACTCACTATCTTGAAGTTATCCTTTTCCAAATATGGGTTCCAAAAGTCTGCAAATTCCTGCTTAAGAAAGTCAATCAAGTTGTCTTTCTCAAGTTCAGGTACAGCCCTGATTCTTAAATTTGTTTGCTTCTCTTTCAATTCAATCATAGACAGTATTGACCTATGGTCTTCCAATTGCTTGTGTATCGGTGGTAACTTCTCTTCTACAGCAACTGCTATTTCCTTTGCTTCTTCAGCTGTCTTTCGAGTCGAAGTAGATTCCTGCAGTAATTTCTCAATAGTTTCTGTGTTCATATTTACCTTCTGTCCCAGATGGTTAATGCTTGTGGTATTTTGATCAATTTTATTTGATGTTTCAGCTACTTGTTTGCTTAATTTTTCCAAAGATTCATTAATTTTATCAAGTGCCTGAGCTAAAACATCCTCAGAAGCCATTCCTTTGGGTTTAGATTGTGCCAATGCAGCTCCTGTTGATAAACCAGGAGGGCCAGATGTTGATGCTCTTCGCTGCAGCCCAACGTCTGTGTGTAACACTTTACCCGACCTCGTTGCTTTCTCCTGAAGCAAATCTATTTTCTCTTTTCCATTTGCCATAACAGTCTAGATAATACTCAAGGTCAGTCTCATGATCAGAGTTTGTTATGAAGTGGAAAATTCCCCTGGCCCAGTTGTTATTGTAACAATCTCAAACTTCCTCTAGGGGAACACAGTAACAGGCAACAGTTGTTACTTTAAAATAAATGTCCTTTTTTTTTTAATCCCCCAGCTCACAAAATAAACAACAGTTTTAAATTCAGTTATTTTCCAGTTACTTTGAAACCAGGGGAAACCAGCCAGAAATATTGTATCTCACTTGTATCAGACTTGCGGAGTTAGCTGTCAAAAGATACTTTCACCAACAGCGCATTTCACAGTACAGCATTCTATTTTTCATTGGTAGTCTGTTCCCAGGTTTAAGCGGTGGACTCTTAGCTTCCTTTTCTCTTTTTACAGGAAAATACAGTTCAAACCTTTCCCCCCTCCTCTCCTGCAATCAAGGGGGGAAATCGCTTGCTTTAGATGATAGAATTATAGTCTTTTTCAAGCGTCTTTCAAGGTTTTAGCTTACAAGTTCATTGCTTTCCTCTATTTACAAAGAACGGAAGGCAGACTTCCTGTTTATGCCTCTCCGTTTCGGTATCCAATTACTTCTTTTTTTCTCTCCTTTGTTTTCCCAAATTAACCTACTCACGGATCGTTGTTTTGTAGCCAAATTGTCACAGGAAAAAGGTAGCGCTCTCTGGTAATGGCTGTGCGGCTTCACTCCACGGAAGAAGCAGTTGACTCACAGCACCACGCCGTTGCCCCGCTTCACTCCGGAGCCTGTAATCGGGCTCCTTTGCAAGTTGGGGGGGGGCGCAAAAGGTGCCCGCCGAGTCCCACAGTCACAGGCTTCAGCCGCCTGTGATTTTTGAGGGATCCCCGCTTCGCCGTAGCGGTGCAGACCCGATTCCCGCAGAGCCAGTCCCCTCCGAGTCAGAGGGAATCCGCCATTACCGATGGCGCCACCTCCGGAAGTCTCCCTTTTGCATCAATTACTGCCTCAATGCGGCATGGCATGGATGCTATCAGCCTGTGGCACTGCTGAGGTGTTATGAAAGACCAGGATGCTTCAATAGCAGCCTTCAGCTCTTCTACATTGCTCGGCCTCATGTCTCTCATCTTTGTGACGCGGCAGCTAAAAAAGCCAATGCAATTCTGGGCTGCATCAATAGGAGTATAGCATCTAGATCAAGGGAAGTAATAGTGCCACTGTATTCTGCTCTGGTCAGACCTCACCTGGAGTACTGTGTCCACTTCTGGGCACCACAATTCAAGAAGGACACTGACAAACTGGAACGTGTCCAGAGGAGGGCAACCAAAATGGTCAAAGGCCTGGAAACGATGCCTTATGAGGAACGGCTAAGGGAGCTGGGCATGTTTAGCCTGGAGAAGAGGAGGTTAAGGGGTGATATGATAGCCATGTTCAAATATATAAAAGGATGTCACATAGAGGAGGGAGAAAGGTTGTTTTCTGCTGCTCCAGAGAAGCGGACACGGAGCAATGGATCCAAACTACAAGAAAGAAGATTCCACCTAAACATTAGGAAGAACTTCCTGACAGTAAGAGCTGTTCGACAGTGGAATTTGCTGCCAAGGAGTGTGGTGGAGTCTCCTACTTTGGAGGTCTTTAAGCAGAGGCTTGACAACCATATGTCAGGAGTGCTCTGATGGTGTTTCCTGCTTGGCAGGGGGTTGGACTCGATGGCCCTTGTGGTCTCTTCCAACTCTATGATTCTATGATTCTATGATTCTCTTGGCAATGCCCCATAGATTCTCTATGGGGTTCAGATCAGGTGAATTTGCTGGCCAATCAAGCACAGTAATCCAATGGGCACTGAACCAGGTTTTGGTACTTTTGGCAGTGTAGGCAGGTGCCAAGTCCTACTGGAAAATGAAGTCAGCAACCCCATAAAGCTCGTCTGCAGAAGGAAGCATGAAGTGCTCCAAAATCTCCTGGTAGACGGCCGCGTTGACCCTGGACTTACACAGTGGACCAACACCAGCTGATGGCATGGCTCCCCAAATCAACACTTCACACTGGACTTCAAGAATCTGGTATTGTGTGCCTCCCCATTCTTCCTCAGACTCTGGGTCCTTGGTTTCCAAATGAGATGCAAAAGTTGCTCTCATCAGAAAAGAGGACTTGGGACCACTGAGCAACAGACCAGTTCTTTTTCTCTCTCTCTTTAGCCCAGGCAAGATGCTTCTGACGCTGTTTCTTGTTCAGGAGCGGCTTGACAAGAGGAATACGACATTTGAAGCCCATCTCCAGGAGCCATCTGTGTGTGGTGGCTCTTGATGCACTAACTCCAGCCTCAGTCCACTCCTTGTGAAAGTCCCCACAACGTTTGAATGGTCTTTTCCTGACAATCCTCTCCAGGCTGCGGTCATCCCTGCTGCTTGTGCACCTTTTTCTGCCACACTTTCCCCTTCTGCATAACTTTCCATTAATGTGCTTCGCTACAGCACTTTGGAAACATCCAACTTCTTCTGCATTTACTGTTTGAGGCTTTCCTTCCTTACGGAGGGTCTCAATGATGGCATTCTGCACAACTGTCAGGTCAGCAGCCTTCCCCATGATTGTGCTTCCTACTGAACCCATTGCAGATGTTATGGATTGAATAGCTACTGCACCTTTTCACAATATTCTAATTTTCTGAGATTGTTAATTTGGGGTTTTTATCAGCTGTACCCCATAATCATCACAATTATAACAAATAAAGGCTTGACATATCTCACTTTGTATTTCATGAGTCTATCTCATATATTAGTTTCACCTTTTAACTTGAATTACTAAAATAAACGAACTTTTCCACGATATTCTAATTTTCCGAGTTTCACCTGTATGTAAGAACTCTTGTGCTGCTTGTTTGCAAAATGATGTAATCTCACTCTGCACATGCTATTGTACCCATGTCTGGAAGTTGTTTGTGACACACTATAAAAGTGAGTCCCAAATGGCAAATGGGGCTTAGCCTTTGAGAGTAATCTCGCTGAGCCGCTACGCAGCTAAAAATAAACCAGACCTTCCTTTAAGAACCCAGTGTCTGTCTTAATTGACTAGGATAAATCCTGCAACAGTAGTTATGGTGTCTGGGCCGTGGACCTCATCACTTTGGACTATAGGTGGGAGTTCCTATGATTGAATGCTTCCCCAGGCAATAAAATAACATAAGAAATCCTTCACACAGAAAACTATGTTCAAGGAATGTTTTGTATGAAAACCGCCTTCTGTCATTTGAGGCCTTGCCTGCCCTTTGAACAGCACAGCTCAGACATATGTACCACATTAGTAAGGAAAACTTAGTAAGGAACATAGAATCATAGAATCATAGAATCATAGAATCATAGAGTTGGAAGAGACCACAAGGGCCACCGAGTCCAACCCCCTGCCAAGCAGGAAACACCATCAGAGCACTCCTGACATATGGTTGTCAAGCCTCTGCTTAAAGACCTCCAAAGTAGGAGACTCCACCACACTCCTTGGCAGCAAATTCCACTGTCGAACAGCTCTTACTGTCAGGAAGTTCTTCCTAATGTTTAGGTGGAATCTTCTTTCTTGTAGTTTGGATCCATTGCTCCGTGTACGCTTGTCTGGAGCAGCAGAAAACAACCTTTCTCCCTCCTCTATGTGACATCCTTTTATATATTTGAACATGGCTATCATATCACCCCTTAACCTCCTCTTCTCCAGGCTAAACATGCCCAGCTCCCTTAGCCGTTCCTCATAAGGCATTGTTTCCAGGCCTTTGACCATTTTGGTTGCCCTCCTCTGGACACGTTCCAGTTTGTCAGTGTCCTTCTTGAATTGTGGTGCCCAGAACTGGACACAGTACTCCAGGTGAGGTCTGACCAGAGCAGAATACAGTGGCACTATTACTTCCCTTGATCTAGATGCTATGCTCCTATTGATGCAGCCCAGAATTGCATTGGCTTTTTTAGCTGCCGCGTCACACTGTTGGCTCATGTCAAGTTTGTGGTCAACCAAGACTCCTAGATCCTTTTCACATGTACTGCTCTCAAGCCAGGTGTCACCCATCTTGTATTTGTGCCTCTCATTTTTTTTTGCCCAAGTGCAATACTTTACATTTCTCCCTGTTAAAATTCATCTTGTTTACTTTTGCCCAGTTCTCTAATCTGTCAAGGTCATTTTGAAGTGTGATCCTGTCCTCTGGGGTGTTAGCCACCCCTCCCAGTTTGGTGTCATCTGCAAATTTGATCAGGATGCCCTTGAGTCCATCAGCCAAGTCGTTGATAAAGATGTTGAATAAGACCGGGCCCAAGACAGAACCCTGTGGCACCCCACTAGTCACTCTTCTCCAGGATGAAGAGGAACCATTGATGAGCACCCTTTGGGTTCGGTCAGTCAGCCAGTTACAAATCCACTGAGTGGTAGCATAGTCAAGACCGCATTTTACCAGCTTCTTTACAAGAATATCATGGGGCACCTTGTCAAATGCCTTGCTGAAATCAAGGTAGGCTACATCCACTGCGTTCCCTTCATCTACCAGGCTTGTAATTCTGTCAAAAAACGAGATCAGGTTAGTCTGACATGACTTATTTTTCAGAAATCCATGCTGACTGTTGGTGATCACAGCATTCCTTTCTAGGTGCTCACAGACTGTTTGCTTAATGATCTGCTCCAGAATCTTCCCTGGTATTGATGTCAGACTGACTGGGCGGTAATTATTTGGGTCCTCTCTTTTCCCCTTTTTGAAAATAGGGACAACATTTGCCCTCCTCCAGTCTGCTGGGACTTCGCCTGTTCTCCAGGAATTCTCAAAGATGACTGCCAGTGGTTCTGAGATCACATCTGCCAGTTCTTTTAATACTCTTGGATGCAGTTCATCTGGCCCTGGAGACTTGAATACATCTAAACTAGCCAAGTATTCTTGTACTATCTCCTTAGTTATTCTGGGCTGTGTTTCCTTTGCTGGATCATTTGCTCCAAATTCTTCAGGTCGGGCATTGTTTTCTTTATCGGAGAAGACTGAGGCAAAGAAGGCATTGAGGAGTTCAGCCCTTTCTGTGTCCCCTGTTTGCATTTCACCATCTTCTCCTCTGAGTGACCCCACTGTTTCTTTGTTCTTCCTTTTGCTACGAACATACCCATAAAAGCCTTTTTTTTGCCCCAGAATGCTCAGGAATTCCACATCAGACCAGTCTATGTGGAAAGAGTTCAGTAGAGCTATAGTTTGCAAACCACTGATGATAGTCCCATACTGTGTATTGTTTTCATAGCCTGCTGCTGAATTCAGAAGTGAATGCAATTTCCTGTTTGTGTTTATTGCAAATGCCAGAGTCGAATGACTTGAGAGAGATAGATGACTTGAGAGAGATATGCTATTCCACATATCTTGTCTGACCAGAAAAGTAGCATAGCTTTACGTATGATTGCAAATTGTCAATCACAGTAAATTAATGTCTGAGATGAAATTAAAATTTTAAAAGCCTGTAGTTAGCTTTAAGTATGTTCTCCAATTTCCAATCTAGCCCATGACATTAGCTAAGTAAGAGCATGGCACCTCTGTGGCCAGCAGGCCTGAGCAGAGATCCTATTTCTGTCCAGGGTTGGTGTCAGAAACTGGGGTCCTTGAGAAGTTGTAAAGGCTACAGCAACACAGGGTTCACAAATGATGCCTGTCCTGAGTCCTTATGCGTCCCATTAAAACGTATACCCCATTGACCTGAGGAGCTGGATCTAGCTACATACTGTATTAATTTTCCACAAATCCTCTGTCTTTGGAGGCATTTATTTGTGAGTGTCTATGAATGAATTTTTACATGTTGCATTGGTTACATTTACATTGGTCACAGGTCATTCACCAGAAAACCTTTATCCACAGTTTCCAATAAACATTACTGTAAGTTTGACAGTTGTCCATGAAACATTAACTCTTTATGTATATTACCATAGATGGAAAAATTGAATTGGGGGGGGGGTGTATCCAAATTACAGATATATTATTGAAACTGCAAAACTGTTACAGCTTTTAAAAAGCAATAACAAGAAAGCATTTAAATTACACTGACATATTTCTTTATTATTTTTGTAGGGGAGATCAAGGCAGTTAAAGAACAAATGTTAATTGTAGTTAAATACTATTCACTGAAACACAAAACATTATGCAAGGAAGCTTACAAATGTTACATTGGTCACAACACAATTACCCTATTCTTGTTTTTTCAGCAGGTAAAAACCAAAGGACAAATGACCAGCTGAATGATTTTGGCTGTTTGGGGCAGGGAGTTATAAATGTTTCTGGAGCTGAAGAGAATTATTGATTAAATAAGACTCCCATCATAAGAATAGGCAGTCCATCCACACCCAAGATGCCTGTCGCAGCCAGAGCAACCTCTGGCACCAGGTGGCACCAGGTGACCACCCCCTCCCCTGGCTGTGCCAGATGGCAAGCTCCCCAGAGCCACTGCGGCTGCACAATGCACCAAGTGTCACTCACCCGGAGTGCCAGGTGAGTGGTTATTCTGAAGCTGAAGAGAATTACTCATTAAAGAAGAATCCTATCATAAGAATGGTCTTTAATAAGTTAAATAAAATGCATTATCAACATGATATATAATTGCATGCATATATGAAGCAAAAATATACAGTGGTACCTCGGGTTAAGTACTTAATTCGTTCCGGAGCTCCGTTCTTAACCTGAAACTGTTCTTAACAAGAAGCACCACTTTAGCTAATGGGGCCTCCTGCTGCTGCTGCACGATTTCTGTTCTCATCCTGAAGCAAAGTTCTTTTTTTTAAAAAAAATAGTATTTATTAAGGTTTTAAGTTTACAAAAAGGCAAAAGAAAAAACACCAAATTAAACAATAACAAAACAACACATCACAATAAAAAACAGAAAAATAGAAACAATTAAAAACAAAAGAAAAAAGAAAAAAACACACACAAATCGAGCCTTCCCATAACTTATCTTTCATTTGGTTGTTTCCCTGACCTCCTCACACCTCCCTTTTTTGTATTCTAAGTCAATTATCCATTTCAGCAAATCCTTTCCCTCTCTTCAAAATTTTTATCCTGAAAATTTATCTTGATCTTAATATAAGTTTACTTTCCCTCTTTTCACCAATTAACAGTCTGTTGTTTTTTTTGCTAAAATCACATAGATTCATTCCAACATCATTCTAACATTCATTAATTTTACAATGTTTCTGTAAATAGTCTTTAAATTTCTTCCAATCTTCCTCCACCGACTCTTCTCCCTGGTCTCGGATTCTGCCAGTCATTTCCACCAGTTCCATATAGTCTATCACCTTCATCTGCCATTCTTCCAGAGTGGGTAGATCTTGTGTCTTCCAATACTTTGCAATAAGTATTCTTGCTGCTGTTGTGGCATACATAAAGAAAGTTCTGTCCATCTTTGGCACCAATTGGCCGACCATGCCCAGGAGAAAGGCCTCTGGTTTCTTCAGAAAGGTATATTTATTTATTTTTATAAAATATTTATTGCAAATTTTAAACAAAAGAGAAGCCAACAAACATATATAATACCAACACCATACAACCAAACAAAAAAAGACAGAAGAGGTTTAGAAAGTAAACATAGAGTGAAAGGAAAGAAAAAAGTACATAAAAATCAGTTTATCCATAAATCATATTTCCATAATCTTTGGACTTCCTCACATCACCCTTTCCTGCGTTCTCAGTCATATAGTTATAAACAGCAATTTATTACCTTGTTTCAAATCTTATTGATAGTTCTCGAATATTATGTCCCCAATTTTCAATATTTTTATCATATATTAAACTGGTTGACTTAAGCATAATATTACCTCAAATTTCATCATTTCTTAAACATCACTTACTCATACATCTTATAGCTAAATTACTGATGCCATGTTGTTTTCTATCATGCATTCTGTTAACATTCATACAGCTTATAATGTTTTCGTAGATAGTCTTTAAATTTTTTCCAGTCCTCTTCCACCGTCTCTTCTCCCAGGTCTCGGAAAGGTATATTTAAATACCTTTTTCAAATTTTGAAATTTATTTTTAAAGATGACCAAGGAAGATTTCTGGCGATTGAAATTCAAGTTCAAGGAGAGAAATTTTTGATAGTAGGAATTTATGCACCGAATGAGGGGAAAGCTGAATCCTTTAAAAAGTTGCATGAGACTTTATTGGATTATTTGGATTACAATCTGATCTTGATGGGGGACATGAATGGAGTAGTATCTACAAATATGGATAAGGCACAAAGACAGGTAGTCACCAAGGATGGTAGACTACCGAAAACATTTTTCGAGATGACAGACAACTTGGACTTAGTCGATATTTGGAGAACAAAGAATCCCTTGGGAAGAGAGGGAACTTTCTTTTCTGAAGCTAAGATGACATGGACTAGAATTGACCAAATATGGGTAACTAGAGGAATGGCACCAAAGACAAGAAAAGTGGAAATCTGCCCAAAAACCTGCTCCGACCATAATGCTGTTAAGATGGAAATGAAACTAACACCAACCGGTTCCTTCAGATGGAGGGTGAATGACACCTTATTTAGAGATGAAGAAGTGCTTAAGAAGGCCCAAGAAACCTTGAGAGACTATTTTGAGATAAATATGAGCACCAATGTGGAAAAAAGAGTAATCTGGGACGCAAGCAAAGCTGTTATGAGAGGGTTCCTGATACAACAGAACGCAATAAAGAAGAGAAGCCAAAATGAGAAGATAGACAAAATTTTGGGGAAAATAAAAGAAAGTGAGAAGAAATTGAGAGCAAAACCAAAGTCTCAGGAGATTTTGAGAGAAATAAAGTTATATCAAGCACAATATATGGAAATGATGAATCAGGAAATAGAATGGAAAATTAAACAAATGAGACAAAAAACATTTGAATCAGCTAATAAATGTGGGAAATTGCTGGCCTGACAAATGAAAAAAAGACAAAAACTAAATACTATCACAAATCTAGAAGTGGAAGGAAAGAACATACACAACCCAACTGAGATTAGAAACTGTTTCCAGAGGTATTTTAAACAATTATACACACAAGGGCCACAGAAAGAAATGGACATAGACCGATTTCTCAAGACAAATGGATTACAAAAAATCTCTCAAGAAAGTAAATTAATGTTGAATTATAAAATAACTGAACAGGAAGTAGAAGGTGCCATTCAAAACATGCAATTGGGCATGTTTTGAATGGCTCCAGGACCAGATGGGCTGACTTCTAGATATTATAGATCCTTGAAAGAGTGGTTAATACAGCCTTTAAAGGAAGTCTGCAATGAAATATTGGAAGGGAAAAGGGCACCGGAGTCGTGGAAAGAGGCGTACAGTACACTTATACCGAAAACAGAGACTGAAAATACTCAGCTTAAGAACTACCGCCCCATATCACTACTTAATGTGGATTACAAAATTTTTGCAGACATTTTAGCCAAGAGATTGAAAAAAGTGTTGATGGAAGAGATTCATAAAGACCAAGTGGGCTTTCTCCTGGGAAGACATTTGTCTGACAATTTGAGGAATATAATTGATATTTTGGAAAAACTAGAAGTGAACATAAATACTAAAGCAGTTTTGATATTTGTGGACACGGAGAAAGCCTTTGATAATATTTCTTGGAGTTTTATGAAGAAGAACCTACAGGGGATGGGGGTAGGCCAAGGCTTTGAAAACAGTATAAGTGCAATTTATTCAGAACAAAAGGCTAAACTAATTGTAAATAATGTAGTGATGGAAAAATTTAAGATAGAAAAAGGGACACGACAAGGCTGCCCAATTTCCCCATTGCTTTTTATATCGGTCCTGGAGGTTTTGTTGAATATGATTAGAAGGGACCAGTTGGTTAAAGGTATACAAGTCGGAGCTAAACAGTACAAATTGAGAGCATTTGCGGATGACTTAGTATTGACATTACAGGAGCCAGAATCTAGCACTAAAAGGGTTTTAGAATTGATTCAAGAATTTGGTCAGGTTGCAGGATTTAAACTGAATAAGTTAAAAACTAAAGTTTTAGAGAAAAATTTAACACCGATCGAGAGAGAGAAGTTTCAGAATGAGATAGGTTTGACAGTGGTTAAGAAAGTGAAATACCTGGGGATTACTATGACAGCAAAAAAATGGGAATTTATTTAAAGACAACTATGAAAAATGCTGGGCCGAAGTGAAAAAAGATTTAGAAATTTGGTCAAACTTGAAGCTTTCACTGCTGGGTCATATTGCTGCGATAAAAATGAATGTATTGCCTAGAATGCTGTTTTTGTTTCAAACATTGCAAATTGTGGACAAAATGGATTGCTTCAAGAAGTGGCAGAGAGATATTTCTAGATTTGTCTGGCAGGGCAAGAAGCCCAGAATAAAATTTAAGATATTCACTGATGCAAAGGAAAGGGGTGGATTTGCCCTGCCAGGCTTTAAACTTTATTATGAATCAGCAACTTTTTGCTGGTTGAAAGAATGGCTGCTTCTTGAAAATACAGACATTTTAGATTTAGAAGGTTTTAACAATGTATTTGGATGGCATGCATATCTGTGGTATGATAAGGTCAAAGCACATAAAGCATTCAAGAATCATATTGTCAGGAAAGCATTGTTTAATGTCTGGATAAGATACAAGGATTTATTGGAAAACAAAACCCCAAAGTCGTTGTCACCGATGGAAGCAAAAGCACAGAAAAAGCTTAATATGGAGGCCAAGTGGCCGAAATATTGAGAAATTCTGGAACAAGAGGGAGATAGACTGAAATTGCAGAGTTTTGAGAAACTAAAAAATAAAGTGCGAGATTGGCTTCATTATTATCAGATAATGGAGGCATATTCGGACAAGAAAGTGGGTTTCCAGGTGGAAAAATCAAAATTAGAAACAGAACTGTTAGAACCCAAAACTAAGATTTTGTCAAAGATGTATAACTTGCTGTTGAAATGGAATACTCAGGACGAAACGGTGAAATCTGCTATGATTAAATGGGCACAAGATGTTGGACATAACATAATGTTTTTTTTTAAAAAAAGATATTTATTAAAGATTTTAAACATTGAATTCACCAAACACATATAAAACCATCACCCAAATACAACAAAGAAAAACAGGAAAAAGCAAAAAAAAAAAAGTAACATATAATAGAAAACATACAACAAGATCCAATATTCAACAACCATATTTTCTTAACCTTTTGGACTTCCTCACATCTCCCATTCCTGCGTTCCCAATTATAAAATTATAAACAGCAAATTATCACGTTGTTTCAGCTCCTATTATTTTTATCAAATGCTTAGATACTTAATTTATATAATAATACTCCAAAATTCATCTTTTTCTTAAACATCACATATTCTCATATTTCTTTCAACTAAATTGCTGGTGCAGTGTTGTTTTCAGACCTGCATCCTTGTTAACACTCATACAATTTACAATGTTTCTGTAAATAGTCCTTAAACTTTTTCCAGTCCTCTTCCACTGCCTCTTCTCCCAGGTCTCGGATTCTGCCAGTCATTTCTGCCAGTTCCATGTAGTCTATCAGTTGCGTCTGCCATTCTTCCACGGTGGGCAAATCTTGGGTCTTCCAATATTTTGCGATAAGTATTCTTGCTGCTATTGTTGCATACATAAAGAAAGTTCGGTCCTTCTTTAACACCCTCTGACCAACAATACCCAAAAGGAAGGCCTCCGGTTTCTTAGAGAAGGTATACTTAAATACCTTTTTCAATTCATTATATATCATTTCCCAGAAAGCCTTAACCCTAGGGCAAGTCCACCAGAGGTGAAAGAATGTTCCTTCAGTTTCCTTACATTTCCAACATTTGTCATCAGGCAGGTGATATATTTTTGCAAGCTTGACTGGGGTCATGTACCACCTATATATCATTTTCATAATATTTTCTTTCAAGGCATTACATGTCGTGAACTTCACACCGGTGGTCCATAACCTTTCCCAGTCAGCAAACATAATATTATACCCAATGTCCTGTGCCCATTTTATCATAGCTGATTTGACCGTTTCATCTTGTGTGTTCCATTTTAACAGCAAGTTGTACATTTTTGAAAGTACCTTAGTCTTAGGTTCTAACAGTTCTGTTTCTAGTTTCGATTTTTCCACCTGGAATCCTATCTTTTTATCCAAGTTGAAAACCTCCTTAATCTGAGCATAATGTAACCAATCTCGCACTTTATCCTTTAATTTCTCCAAACTCTGCAATCTCCAAGTATCTCCATCTTTTTCTAGTATTTCCCAATATTTCGGCCATTTGGCCTCCATATTGAGTCTTTTCCGGGCCTTAGCTTCCATTGGTGACAACCACCTTGGGGTCTTGGACATAACATAATGATGGCTGACTGGGAACAATTATGGCCCACAGGTATGAAGTTTACGGCATGTAATGCCTTAAGAGAGAATATTATGAAAATGGTATACAGGTGGTACATGACCCCAGTCAAGCTTGCAAAAATCTATCATCTGCCCAATAATAAATGTTGGAAATGTAAAGAAACTGAAGGTACATTCTTTCACCTTTGGTGGACGTGCCCAAGGATTAAGGCTTTCTGGGAGACGATATATAATGAGTTGAAAAAGGTATTTAAATATACCTTCTTGAAGAAACCAGAGGCCTTTCTCCTGGGCATAGTCAGCCAATTGGTGCCAAAGAAGGACAGAACTTTTTTTATGTATGCCACAACAGCAGCAAGAATACTCATTGCAAAGCATTGGAAGACACAAGATTTACACACTCTGGAAGAATGGCAGATGAAGGTGATGGACTACATGGAACTGGCGGAAATGACTGGCAGAATCCCAGACCAGGTAGAAGAGTCAGTGGAAGAAGATTGGAAGAAATTTAAAGACTTGTCAGGGAACTGCCATCGGAAGGACAGGAGGTGGAAGGGCTCACAGAGGTTGGGAGAGACTCAGCAGCTGAAGAGGGAACCAGCAGGGGGAGAGGAGGAGCTCCGAGGGAAAGTGAGCAGGAGGGATGGCTCAGAGACACTTCCAGCGAAAACAGTGGGGAGGTTTCAGGACCTCCTGTAGGGACACCCACTCCTCGCCGGAAACTGTCACACCGAGAGTCCAGAAGGCGTGTTTCCGTTAAGGAGCTTTTATGTTGGAAGAGTTTCCGAAAGCAACCACTGTCGGAATCTGCCAGCGACTGACGGAGCCATGTTTAAGGGGCTCCGTTACAGACAGAGGTTTGCGGACTTAACCAAACTCTGAGGGACTTGGATTTTACACACAAGCAGCTCATCATCCCATCACAACTATTTACAGAAATATTGTAAAATTAATGAATGTTAGAATGATGTTGGATAGAAATTAAGGGGTTTTCAGCTGTAATACTATAAAGGAATATGAAAAATGGATTATTAAATAGGTAAAAAATTAATGTTACAATAGTTTAAGATTAAAGACTAGGATTAATAAAGAGGGCAAGGATTTGCTGAACCAACAAACTGAACTGGAATACAAAAAAGGGAGGCGTGAGGAGGTCCGGGAAATAAGCTAATGAAAAATAAGTAATGGAAAGAATGATTGTTTTTAACTATTTTTATTTTGTATTTTCTTACTTTTTTATTTTTATTTTGTAACACTTTGAAAATCTTAATAAATATCTTATAAAAAATAAATAAATACCTTTTTCATTTCGTTATAGATCATCTCCCAGAAAGCCTTAATCCTTGGGCATGTCCACCAAAGGTGAAAGAATGTACCTTCCGTCTCTTTACATTTCCAGCATTTATTATCAGGCAAGTGATAAATTTTCGCAAGCTTGACTGGTGTCATGTACCACCTGTATATCATTTTCATTATATTCTCTCTTAAGGCATTGCATGCCGTAAACTTCATACCTGTGGTCCATAACTGTTCCCAGTCAGCCATCATAATGTTATGTCCAACATCTTGTGCCCATTTAATCATAACAGATTTTACCGTTTCATCCTGAGTATTCCATTTCAACGGTGGGACGCGGGTGGCGCTGTGGGTAAAAGCCTCAGCGCCTAGGGCTTGCCGGTCGAAAGGTCGGCGGTTCGAATCCCCGCGGCGGGGTGCGCTCCCGCTGCTCGGTCCCAGCGCCTGCCAACCTAGCAGTTCGAAAGCACCCCCGGGTGCAAGTAGATAAATAGGTACCGCTTACCAGCGGGAAGGTAAATGACGTTCCGTGTGCTGCGCTGGCTCGCCAGATGCAGCTTTGTCACGCTGGCCACGTGACCCGGAAGTGTCTCCGGACAGCGCTGGCCCCCGGCCTATAGAGTGAGATGGGCGCACAAACCCCAGAGTCTGTCAAGACTGGCCCGTTCGGGCAGGGGTACCTTTACCTTTATTCCATTTCAACAGCAAATTATACATTCTTGACAAATTCTTAGTTTTGGAGTCTAACAGTTCTGTTTCCAATTTTGATTTTCCCACCTGGAAGCCAATTTTTTTATCCAAATTATATGCCTCCATTATCTGATAATAATGAAGCCAATCTCGCACTCTATTTTTTAATTTTTCAAAACTCTGCAGTTTTAATCTGTCTCCCTCTTGTTCCAAAATTTCCCAATATTACGGCCATTTAGCCTCCATATTGAGCTTTTTCTGAGCCTTCGCTTCCGTTGGTGACAACCACCTTGGGGTTTTATTCTCAAGCAAATCCTTATATCTTATCCAAACATTAAACAGTGTTTTTCTGACAATATGGTTTTTAATCACTTTATGTGCTTTGACCTTATCATACCACAGGTATGCATGCCACCCAAATACATTATTAAAGCCTTCTAAGTCCAACACATCAGTGTTCTCAAGAAGCATCCATTCTCTCAGCCAGCAAAAAGCGGCTGATTCCTAATAAAGTTTTAAGTATGGCAGGGCAAATCCACCTCTTTCCTTAGCGTCAGTTAATAGCTTAAATTTTATTCGAGGTTTCTTGCCCTGCCAGACAAATCTAGAGATATCTCTCTGCCACTTCTTGAAACACTCCATTTATTCCAATATTTGCAATGTTTGAAACAAAAACAACATCCTTGGCAATACATTCATCTTTATCACAGCAATTCGGCCTAGCAATGATAACTTCAAATTTGACCATATTTCTAGATCCTTTTTCACTTCCGTCCAACATTTTTCATAGTTATCCTTAAACAGATTCAAATTCTTAGCAGTCATGTTAACCCCTAGGTATTTCACTTTCTTAACCAATGTTAATCCTGTCTCCTTCTGAAACCTTTCTCTCTCCGTCACTGTTAAATTTTTCTCTAAAACTTTAGTTTTCATCTTATTCAACTTAAATCGCGCTACTTGTCCAAATTCTTGGATCAGTTCCACTACTCTTTTGGTACTAGATTCTGGCTCCTGTAATGTCAGTACCAGATCATCAGCAAATGCTTTCATTTTGTACTGTTTAGCTCCAACTTGTATACCTTTAACTGTTTGGTCCCTCCTAATCATATTTAAAAGAACTTCCAGGACCGATATAAAAAGCAATGGAGAGATTGGGCAACCTTGTCGTGTTCCTTTCTCTATCTTAAATTCTTCCGTCACTACATTGTTCACAATTAATTTAGCCTTTTGTTCTGAATAAATTGCACCTATACCATTTTCAAAGCCTTGACCAACCCCCATCCTCTGTGGATTTTTCTTCATAAAACTCCAAGAAATATTGTCAAAGGCTTTCTTCGCGTCCACAAATATCAAAACTGCTTTAGTATTAATATTCACTTGTAACTTTTCTAGAATATTACTTGTAACTTTTCTAGAATATTAATTATATTCCTCTTGTTGTCAGACAAGTGTCTGCCCGAGTGAAACCCGGCTTGGTCTTTATGGATTTCTTCTACTAGTACCTTTTTTAATCTTTTAGCCAAAATATCTGCAAAAATTTTGTAATCCACATTAAGCAGAGATATGGGGCGGTAATTCTTAAGCTGTGTCTTCTCAGACTCTACTTTCATATAAGTGTAATGTAAGCTTCCTTCCACGACTCTGGCACCCTTTTCCCTTCCAATATTCCATTACAAACTTCTTTTAATGGCTGTATTATCCATTCTTTCAGGGATCTATAATATCTTGAAGTCAGTCCATCCGGACCTGGAGATTTACCCAATTGTATATTCTGGATGGCCCCTTCTATCTCTTGCTCCGTTATTTTGTAGTTCAACATTAGCTTATTTTCTTGAGAGATTTTTTGTAATCCATTTGTTTTCAAAAAACAATCAATGTCCATTTGTTTCTGAGTTTCCTGTGTATATAGTTGTTTAAAATACCCCTGAAAACACTTTCTAATCTCCACTGGATTCTGTATATTTTCCCCTTCTACTTCCAAATTTGTGATAGTGTTAAGTTTTTGTCTTTTTTTCATTTGCCAAGCCAGCAGTTTTCCACATTTATTTGCCGATTCAAATGTCTTTTGTCTCATCTGTTTAATTTTCCATTCTATTTCCTGGTTCATCATTGTCAGGGGTTTAGGAGCAGAGGCAAGGGCAAGGGAGGAAACAGAGAGCGAAGGGGAGGAGGCAGAAGAAAAGATGAGTGATGACGATGACCCGAGATCTCCGAGTCTTTCCAGTGAATCAGAGGATTCACAGAAAGGAGCACCAGTGGCCAGGGCAAGGGGGGAGTCTAGGGGGGCACCCCAGGAAGATAGAGCCAGAGGGGACTCAGAGGAGAGCAGTTGGAGGTCGGGACCAGCGTCACCGCCAGAGAGCAGGGAAGAGGAAAGGAGCCAGGGGGCAAGCGCTGGTAGCTCACCACAGGAGGGAGGGCACGAGTCAGGAGTGGCCACACCTCCATCGGGGAGCGAAGAAACGGTTAAGCGGAAAGTGGAAGGTTGGGCGCGCGCGCCAAGTTCAAATGCAGAGGAAGGTGGCGCAGTAAGCAGCCCGGAAAGGGAGCCAGGTCCTAAAGCCCGGCGCAAGGAGACAGGAGGGTCCGGGGGGTCAGCGTCAGAAGAATCCCAGAAGGAAGAGACCCCGGGGGGTAGAGGGACCCAGAGGAGGACAGTCAGGCGGAAAAGGTGGAGTCGGGCTAGGATATTAAGTTGGTGCACACGGGGCGGAGACTCAGACGGAGCTTCGCCGATCTAGCTACTAGACGTAGAGTTGCGCGCAGCAGCGTGAGAATGGAAACTGTAACTCAATAAAGACTTTTACTTAATGATCGCTGGCTAGCGTGATCCTCTGTGAGCTAGGGTCTTCAAGCAGCTCTGACAATCATTTTCATATATTGTACTTGGTATAACTTTATCTCTTTCAAAATCTCCTGCGACTTTGGTTTCACTCTCAGTTTCTTCTCTCCTTCCTTTATTTTCTCCAATATTTTATCTTTTTTCTCATTTTGGACTCTCTTTTGAATCACATTCTGTTGTATCAAAAACCCTCTTTGCTTGCTTCCCAGATTACTCTTTTTTTCTACAGTGGTGTTCATATTTATCTCAAAATAGTCTCTCAGAGTTTTTTGGGCCTTCTTAGTCACTTCTTCGTTCCTAAACAATATGTCATTCATCCTCCACCTGAAGGAACCAGTTGGTGTTAGTTTCAATTCCATCTTTACAGCATTATGGTCGGAGCAGGTTTTCGGGCATATTTCCACCTTTCTAGTTTTTGGAGCCAGTCCTCTAGTTACCCAAATTTGGTCAATTCTTGTCCATGTCATTTTGGCCTCAGAGAAGAAGGTTCCCTCTCTTCCAAAAGGGTTTTTAATTCTCCAAATGTCAACTAAGTCCATATTGTCAAGCATATCAAAGAAAGTCTTTGGCAATCTGCCATCCTTGGTGACTACCTGTCTCTGTGCTTTATCCATATTTGTAGACACTACACCATTCATTAGGGGATTTAGGGGAGCTAGTCTCAAACGTTTGTTGGGGGAGACCTAGGTTTTTTTGTGGGGGGAGTTATTTGTCCTGTCTTCACACTTTTTATGATGGAGGACCGCTGTAGCCACCCCCGACACATTCTCCAGATGGAGGGGGAGGGAACAGCTGCAGTCGCCTGCGGTTCCTGCACTATGTTTGCCATCTTGCCAAAGGTTGCAGGCAGCTTTACCTGCAGCAATTGCATGTTGATTGCCCTCTTAAAAGACAAAGTCCAGCAACTAGAGGAACGTGTAGCTACGCTCCAAAGAATTAGAGAGCTGGAGCTCTTCTTGGAAGCAACAGAGCACACCATCTCCACCAAGGAGGAGACAGGGGACTCCCCTGAGAAGGAGGCTAGTTCACCAACACAGGAGCCAGATATATGGAGAAACGTGACTCAAAGAAGTAGGAGGCCCAGGGTTCGTTCTCATTGTTTAGAAATACACAATCGCTTTGAGGTCCTCTCCCCTAGCATGGAAGACGAAGAGCAGATTCCATTTGAGGATCTCTCCCTCATTACAGTCGATCAGGTATATGAAGACGAGCAGCAAAGTCAGTCCTCAGGGAAGGTGCAGGCGACCTTGGAACGGACAGCTCATGGAAAAACCCCGACCAAACCTAAGAGGAGGCGTGTAGTGGTGATAGGGGATTCCCTACTGAGGGGAACAGAAGCAGTGATCTGTGGGCCTGACAAGATGTCTCAGGAAGTGTGCTGTCTCCCCGGGGCTAAGATCCAAGATGTAACTGAACAACTGCAAGGAATCATAAAACCCACTGACAAATACCCCTTCCTCTTGGTTCATGTGGGAACCAATGACACTGCAAGCAATAGTGTGATGGCCTGGGATTCCGATTCGGAGGATGAAACAGAGGAATCCCAGCCTGCACAGGAGTCCCCGCCTCCAGGGCCGGCTGAACTGGGGCAAGGCCTAGATACTGAAGAGCCTGCACCTGTGGCAGTGCATCAGGAGCTGGCCCCAGGTGAAGTCCTTCTGGCCCCAGAGGGGCTTGATGACTCAGTGGCCACAGGTGAGCCTCCTCCAGGGCCCAGTAACCCTTCGGCCTCTCCTGATCTGCAGAGGCTTAGGGCAGAGAGGCGAAGGGAACTGGTTGCCCCCAGGAGGAGTGCTCGCCTTAAGGCCAGAGGAGGCGGGGCTCCTGGGGGTCGGGACCGCCCCTGACCTTAGAAGAGGATAAAAGCCCAGTCAGCCCGGCCCCAGGTTGCGGGAGCAACGTCGTTGTTGGCTTCGGACCTTCCTGTGTTCTTGATCCCTGCTCGGCCTCCTGTTCCTGACTATCCGGTACGCCTGTTCCCTGCTCGGCTTCCTGTTCCTGACTATCCAGTACTCCTGTTCCCTGCTCGGCCTCCTGTTCCCGACCATCCGGTGTTCCTGTTACCTGCTCAGCCTTCTGTTCCAGCGTTCCTGTTCCCCGCCCGGCTCTCTGCATCGGACCTCGCCCCTCTTCGTGTGGACTCTGCTACACTCACGGTACCTTACCCCCGGGACCAGCACAAATAGCCTCCAGAAGATCAAGAGACTACGAGGCTCTCGGCAGGAAATTAAAGCAACTAAATGCACAAATTGTCATCTCATCTGTCCTCCCAGTTGAACGACGTTGCCCAGGGAGAGAGGGAAAAATAGTGGAAGTGAACAGCTGGCTTCGCAAATGGTGTAATCAGGAACGGTTTGGATTCTTAGATCACGGACTGCAGTTTCTTGAAGATGGACTTCTGGCAAGCGATGGGCTGCACCTCACAACGGTTGGGAGAAATGTTTTTGCCAAAAATCTCAGAAACCTCATCAGGAGGGCTTTAAACTGACTAATGTGGGGGAGGGAGACAGTGCTCCTGAAGGTAGGAGTCTATCAATTGATGAAGATGATCATCCAAATGTCATAGACCAAATGGAGCAAACAGCACGCAGACCTAGTGGTGGGAGGAAAAAATCCTTAAATAAGAGACACGGGGGAATGATTAATGGACTTCAATGTCTGTACACTAATGCGCAAAGCATGGGAAATAAACAAGATGAGCTTGAGCTCTTGGTACAGCAAACTAAATATGACATAATAGGCATCACTGAAACCTGGTGGGTTAAGTCCCACAATTGGAATGTAATAATGGGGGGATACAATCTATTTCAGAGAAACAGACCAGACAAGAAAGGAGGAGGAGTGGCGTTATATGTCAGGGATGTGTATACCTGTGAAGAGATCCAAGATTTAGAACCTCAAAGCCAAAGTGAGTGCATTTGGGTCAAAATTAAGGGAGAGAAGAATAACAGAGACCTCATTGTGGGAGTTTACTATAGATCCCCAAGCCAAACGGAGGACATAGATGATGCCTTCCTGGAACGGATGGCTAAGCATGCAAAAGGAAGGGAGATAGTAGTAATGGGGGACTTCAATTACCCGGATATTTGTTGGATGTCAAACTCAGCCAAGAGCATAAGGTCCAACAGATTCCTCACTGGCCTTGCAGACAACTTCATTGTCCAGAAAGTGGGAGAAGCAACAAGAGGAACAGCCATTTTAGATCTGGTCCTAACCAATGTTGATGACCTGGTTAGTGGGGTAGAAGTGGAAGGATCATTAGGCGCGAGTGATCATGCTCTTCTGAAGTTTACTATACAGCGGAAAGGAGCAGCCAAGCATACTAGCACTCAATTTCTTGACTTTAAGAAAGCCGACTTCATAAAACTTAGGGAAGTGCTGGGTGAGATCCCATGGACAGGAATACTAAAAGGAAAGGGAGTTCATGATGGCTGGGAGTTTGTTAAGAGGGAGATAGTAAAAGCACAACATCAGGCAATACCAATGAGACGGAAACATGGAAGGTGCCTAAAGAAGCCAGGGTGGCTATCTAAAGAACTTTTAACTGAATTAAGATTAAAAAAGGATGTGTACAAAAAATGGAAAAGGGGGGAAACCACCAAAGAGGAATTCAAACAAATAGCCAGCACGTGTAGACACAAAGTCAGAAAAGCTAAAGCACAGAATGAACTCAGGCTTGCTGGAGAGGTTAAAAGCAACAAAAAAGGCTTTTATGGGTATGTTCGTAGCAAAAGGAAGAACAAAGAAACAGTGGGGTCACTCAGAGGAGAAGATGGTAAAATGCAAACAGGGGACACAGAAAGGGCTGAACTCCTCAATGCCTTCTTTGCCTCAGTCTTCTCCGATAAAGAAAACAATGCCCGACCTGAAGAATTTGGAGCAAATGATTCAGCAAAGGAAACACAGCCCAGAATAACTAAGGAGATAGTACAAGAATACTTGGGTAGTTTAGATGTATTCAAGTCTCCAGGGCCAGATGAACTGCATCCAAGAGTATTAAAAGAACTGGCAGATGTGATCTCAGAACCACTGGCAGTCATCTTTGAGAATTCCTGGAGAACAGGCGAAGTCCCGGCAGACTGGAGGAGGGCAAATGTTGTCCCTATTTTCAAAAAGGGGAAAAGAGAGGACCCAAATAATTACCGCCCAGTCAGTCTGACATCAATACCAGGGAAGATTCTGGAGCAGATCATTAAGCAAACAGTCTGTGAGCACCTAGAAAGGAATGCTGTGATCACCAATAGTCAGCATGGATTTCTGAAAAATAAGTCATGTCAGACTAACCTGATCTCGTTTTTGACAGAATTACAAGCCTGGTAGATGAAGGGAACGCAGTGGATATAGCCTACCTTGATTTCAGCAAGGCATTTGACAAGGTGCCCCATGATATTCTTGTAAAGAAGCTGATAAAATGTGGCCTTGACTATGCTACCACTCAGTGGATTTGTAACTGGTTGACTGACCGAACCCAAAGGGTGCTCATCAATGGTTCCTCTTCATCCTGGAGAAGAGTGACTAGTGGGGTGCCACAGGGTTCTGTCTTGGGCCCGGTCTTATTCAACATCTTTATCAACGACTTGGCTGATGGACTCAAGGGCATCCTGATCAAATTTGCAGATGACACCAAACTGGGAGGGGTGGCTAACACCCCAGAGGACAGGATCACACTTCAAAACGACCTTGACAGATTAGAGAACTGGGCCAAAACAAACAAGATGAATTTTAACAGGGAGAAATGTAAAGTATTACACTTGGGCAAAAAAAATGAGAGGCACAAATACAAGATGGGGGACACCTGGCTTGAGAGCAGTACATGTGAAAAGGATCTAGGAGTCTTGGTTGACCACAAACTTGACATGAGCCAACAGTGTGACGCGGCAGCTAAAAAAGCCAATGCAATTCTGGGCTGCATCAATAGGAGTATAGCATCTAGATCAAGGGAAGTAATAGTGCCACTGTATTCTGCTCTGGTCAGACCTCACCTGGAGTACTGTGTCCAGTTCTGGGCACCACAATTCAAGAAGGACAGTGACAAACTGGAACGTGTCCAGAGGAGGGCAACCAAAATGGTCAAAGGCCTGGAAACGATGCCTTATGAGGAACGGCTAAGGGAGCTGGGCATGTTTAGCCTGGAGAAGAGGAGGTTAAGGGGTGATATGATAGCCATGTTCAAATATATAAAAGGATGTCATATAGAGGAGGGAGAAAGGTTGTTTTCTGCTGCTCCAGAGAATCGGACACGGAGCAATAGATTCAAACTACAAGAAAGAAGATTCCACCTAAACATTAGGAAGAACTTCCTGACAGTAAGAGCTGTTCGACAGTGGAATTTGCTGCCAAGGAGTGTGGTGGAGTCTCCTACTTTGGAGGTCTTTAAGCAGAGGCTTGACAACCATATGTCAGGAGTGCTCTGATGGTGTTTCCTGCTTGGCAGGGGGTTGGACTCGATGGCCCTTGTGGTCTCTTCCAACTCTATGATTCTATGATTCTTTTTTTTACTTTGTCTGATGAAATAAATTTTTGTCCCAATCTTTTATTTACCAGTAATTTCCTTTGTAACCTTATCACATGTGTTTCTTGTAAGCAAATCAAGTCCAATTGTTCCTTTTTTAATACATGAAAGAATCTTCGTCTTTTCTTAGGGGAATTCATCCCATTAATATTCGAGCTTAATATTTGCAGTGCCATAATGTAATTACTCTAAGTCACCTCCAACTGCACCCAGAGCTTCTTCTTGTTCTGATGGTAGTGCCGGTATCCCTTTCGCTGGGTAGTCCAATCCAAAATTTAGTTAGTTCTTTACCCGAGGTACTATTTCTGGGTTAGCGGAGTCTGTAACCTGAAGTTTATGTAACCTGAAGCATATGTAACCCGAGGTACCACTGTATTATAATGCTCCCCAAGCAGTGGCATTTGCCATCCCTTTGCTCTGCTAAAGGAATGGTTTTAGTTGCCTTCTTCTGTATGAAAATACAGTATTTGGGTTTTTATACTTTTACTCTTGTTGCTAATGTTATGTTATGGCTGCCTCATGGAAGATTTGCTGTGTAGGGAATTTGCCATGGAGGTGGGGTCCTTGCCCTTCACTTTTCAGAAATCAATTGCATATACATTAACCTGTTTGTAGCACACACAAAAATTTGTAATCATTCTCCATTTGCACTTCTCAAGCTTGTCTTTATCATGCTGCTTTCAGTTTAGATTGATTCTAGAGTGGGATTGGTTACCTGATTGTTGAAAACCATCCCTTTTTAATTAGGTTATCTAGAACTTTTCCTCCCCACATGTGCCTCTAGTGAATGAAAATGAAAGTGGTGATTGCAATTTTTATATACACAACATCATTGGAGAGGTGTGGATACACCCCCATTGCTGGGACAACCTACATCTGTTTTCAAATAGACACAGTGTGAGGCATTGAAGAATAAATCTTCCACAAGCTTTTATTTTTGGAATAAAAGAAGTTATCGGGGGGGGGGATATAAGCAATAGATACATACAGATTGTGTGTGGACTACATAGAAATAAACAAGTACTCAGTCACCACTAAGAAAAGATGTTTGTACACAGCCATAGTTTGCTAATTCAGGTGCTACTTATCTCTCCATCTTAGTATCTATTCTGCTTTAACATTTCTTTCGTATATCTACTAATGCATCCTTTTTCAAACCACATACCATCTAATTTTTCATGACTACGCATATCTCTGTTTTTCTTATCATGTACTGTACTTTTCCATCTATAAGAGGCCCCCATGTACAATATGACCCCTATTTTGGGGGACTGAAATTTAAGAAAATGGGGGGAAGATGGCACAGAGTTGTGGAGCTTTTTTAAGGGGGAATTACTCCCGGGGGGGGGAGATGCCGAGAATCGCTCTTCCCATGCGTGTCGCTAATCCTGCCCAACTGCCGAGCATCAGCCAATCAACACCACCCATTGGCGCAGCAACCAATAACAAGCACAATAGCCATTGACAGCCTCGGCAGGAACCAATCAAACATCCACCCTATGCACTTTTTTGTTGTTTAGTCGTTTAGTTGTGTCTGACTCTTCGTGACCCTATGGACCAGAGCACGCCAGGCCCCATTGTCTTCCACTTCCTCCCGCAGTTTGGTCAAACTCATGATGGTAGCTTCGAGAACACTGTCCCACCATCTCGTCTTCTGTCGTCCCCTTCTCCTTGTGCCCTCAATCTTTCCCAACATCAGGGTCTTTTCCAGGGAGTCTTCTCTTCTCATGAGGTGGCCAAAGTATTGGAGCTTCAGCTTCACGATCTGTCCTTCCAGTGAGCACTCGGCTGATTTCCTTAAGAATGGATAAATTTGATCTTGCAGTCCATGGGACTCTCAAGGGACTCTCTGCACTACCCATGTATAAAATGACTCCCACTTTTTAGCATGATTTTTATAGAAAAGTCATAGTCTTGTAGACAGAAAAGTACAGTATTTCTGTTGCTTGTAACCAAGTATAATGCTGATAATAAACCTGTTGGTTTGATGTTTTGTTAAAAGAAATCTCAAAACCACTGTAATTTCTGAAGGTTTTATTGACTCAGTTTTCAAGCGAGAGTGGTTTGTTACACAGTCACATTTTTTAAGAAAGAAAATGAAAGGTTTTTAAAGTGTGTGTCACAATTTACAGTACTTTTTGAAGATATAGGTTTCTAGATTTAATGTATTCTACTCATCTGCCTGCACACTTCATTGTCACTTTGTATAATAATTGACTTAATTACGCCTCCTGATACTGCTCATATCCTTTCCTTCAGAAGGCAATAGATTAATACCTGACCCAGTGCTTTTTTCTGGCAGTATACAATGGTACGCAGGACCACCACCTTTTGGGGGGGGGGGTTATTGGATCCTGCCAGAGCATTGTGCCTCCTTTGTTAAGGAGGCTTGGGAAAGGAGGCGCATAGCCGTGTCCCAGCAGACCCTGTGGTGAAAATAGGCATGCACAGTCAGGTACTGAGAGTACAGGAAAAGGTCTGGTGTTTCAGCAAGTCATTTAATTATTGTGCATCATGTAATAACTATATACTAAGATCTCAATGGAGTTCCAGTAAAACATGTAATTATTTTGTATGCAATTGTTTTTCCTGGCCCCAAGGAAATTTTGTCCCCAGAGCAACCGTCCAGAGTACCAGCACCATTTTTTCTAGAAAGAAAGCACTGCCTATCCCACAATCCTTTGCAGAGGTAAGAGGAAAAATGGGACTCTATGGCAGGCATGCTGTATATCTATGCAGCGCCTCACTGGAGAACAAAAAAGGAAGACAAAAGGAGACTCCGGCTTATTCTTCATAACCAAGAGAAAGGAATAACTAAAGCAACTCTGACTGTTACCTGTAATAAGGGTGAATCAGGAACACAAATTACTATGATACAACTTTAGCTAAACCTATTTCCAGGAGTAATTATTAATGTATCATAGACATTAGAGAGGTAGGGCACATGTTAGGGTTGCCATACGTCTGAATTTTCCTAGATCTGCCCTCTTTTTTGAGAGTAAAAGTTCACTCTCCAGATTTTTTGCCAAAAATGTCGGGGTTTGTTTTTTGTTTTTTTGTTTTGCAAACAAAGCCAGGAAGTGTGTGTGTGGGAGAGAGAGAGAGTATCACTCTTTTCTTTTTCCTATCTCTGTGGATGTTCCTATTTTCATCAGAGAAATATTGGAGGGCAAGGGGTGCATGTCTGCAGTGCACATGTACCGTGAAAGGTGAGGTTGCCCAGCGTCCTCTTTTTTGCTCTTCAAATTAAGACTTCACTCTCTTTCTTCTGTTCCCCACACTGAACAAACAGCCAAGACACTTCATCTGTTTCCCTGGCCCCACACGGCTAAAAAGCAACTGCATGATTGAAAGAATACCCAACCAATAGGCAGAGAGACAGTCTTTACAGTAGAAATCTGAGAGAAGCTGGTGAAGAGGTGGGTTTCTTTTTTCTCTTCTTTTGTCTGCTTGCTTACTTTTGCAAGCTTGGTTGTGCTACAATGCCCTTCCTTGTTCAAAAGCTGGCATGGATGGTGGTGGACAAGGAGTCTCCTTTGTGGTAGGATGGAGGTCTCAGCCAATGGGAAGGGGAAAATGACTGTACAGTTTCAGACTCAGCAGAAGCTGGACTTTAAGCAACGTGCAAGTAGCCTGTTGGAAAGTGGTTGGAAAAAAACCCTGACTGTACTAGAGAAAAGTGCAGCAAATCTGTACCTGTGCCTGTGTGCCTTAAAATCAATGCATTTAGGATTCCGTGTGGAAGGGGCCCCCCTTGAGCCCCCACGGAGGCTCCTGCTCCCTCCTCAGTCTTTTCCAGACCAGCTCCCCTCACTCAGAGCCCAGGGCTAGACTTCCTCCTCCTCTTAGCTCTGAAATGGATGTGCCAAGGAAGGTTTGCTTGCATCCCCACCCTTTGGACCTTGTAGGGCTTTATGGGGGTGAGTTGGGCAGGAAAAGAGATCTGAGCCAATTCGCCCTAAAATTAAGAGCTCCTTATCCAAAGTGAGGTGACAGCCAGAATTATATCTGGCTTTATACACCATGCTGTTATCTCTCATCAACCAGCCTTTGATGACAGGCAAATCAATACGCCATGATTCCCCCTCCCCCGCTACATTATAATTCCCAGTGTGAGTGGGGTTAGGGTTAATGGATTACACAATTGGAAATGATGCGTGCAGCCCTGGATCTGGAGCGGCCCCATCAGCATAGGCTTGGCTTTGCCTTCCCTCAGGTGTGATACCTGGAGGTCCCCGCCTACCTCAGTCAGTTGTCCAATCCCACCTGGGGGAAGCGTTGCCAAGGAGACCAGGCCAGGTAGGGGGAGGGATTACCTGCCCACACAATAGAGGGAGGATCTTACCTGGGAATCCTCACTTGGCTCCAGAGCTTCTCCCACCCTACCAACCCTCAGTTAATGTCTTCCTTTGCAGGTTAACTTTTATTCATAGGTTTTGCAGGTTAACATTTCTTCACAGGTATGTGGGCGCTGCTATGATAAGGTCGCTGTTAAAGGGCCGGAAAGGAATTTCCCTGCATTGGCAGGTTTCGCCTTTCCCATAGCAAAACGTCACAACTTTGGCGGTATCAGGCCTTGGGCGGAATCCTTTAGTCCATCTTCCTCTTTGCGGCGGCGATACCAGGGTTCCCCGTTAAAGGGGTTTCTGAAGGGAGGCTTTGACCGTACGCCGAAAGGTCGTCATTGCTCTCCCCTACAGCGGTGGCGTAACGGGGGCGGCTATCTCTGCTTGAACATATGTTCTCCAGAGCCGGCCCATCTCCCCCCACACACTGGACAACCCTGAAGCTCCCTAGGTCCCCGGCTGGGGACTGGGGAGGGAGAACGCCCAATGCCTGAGCCAAGGTCTACCCACATTTGAAATTTAATAAAGTTGTGGCCAATTTAATCCCATAGCACGTTGTCTTGAGTCGTTATTACACATGACGGTTGGGTCTGCTCAGGATCTGGGGACTCCGCCTGTCCACGCAAAGGATTGTGTTCACAGTGGTGAGATTGCTATATGCACAAAGGTGGAAGGATACAGCCTTACCCACTATAGAAGAATGGCTGATAAAACTATTGGACCTGGCTGAGATGGCAAAGTTAACGTGTTTAATTAGAAAACAGTAATTACTGATGTTTCTTAAGGATTGGAAAGTTCTTATGGACTTTTGTGTGAAAGACAAAATGAACTTGTAATACCTGGATTTGAAGATTGAAAAAATACTGGTTTACAAAAATATAACGGTTGGATTTAATGAGTGAATACTCTATTTGGCTGCAGGACAGAGAGCTGGAAGTTGTTTTAACTTTCTTCAACTTCAATCTTCCCCCACCCACCCCTCTCCTCTTTGGCTTTCTCTCTCCTTAGGTTTTTCTTTTCTTTTCTTTTCTTTTCTTTTCTTTTCTTTTTTCTTTTCTTTTCTTTTCTTTTCTTTTCTTCTGTCTGCCCTTTTTCTTTTTTATATTAATTAGCTGTTTTAATTCAGCATATTATAAAATATGCTTTATGATGGGTATTTCTGTATATCTTTGAATAAGTATCAATAAATGACTATAAAAAGGGCAAAAAAGAGAGAATTTATAACACAGGAATTTGTGAAGAAATTATGGTACAATCTATCATGACCCAGAGATGTCTCATTATTATATAACCTCTGAGACTATTCTGCTGTTTACATCTAATCTTCTGTTTTATTATTTTCTATATGGAAATACTCAATAATATGTACAAAATGTGCATAAAATGAAGACACCCTACCAAGTAATTGTGCGTAGTCCAGCTACCTCTTTTCAGTTTAAGCTTGAAGTGATATCTTTCTTTAAACTCCTACTAGAATTGCTTGTATTTTCTCTCCTTATTTTCTTTGTCTTAATCTGGCACATATGAAAGGTTATTTTCTGTGGCATTCACACTTGCTAAAACTTAATAGGAAAAATCTTTGTAAGCAGCACCATGGTATCAGTCACAGTTGCAAGCAGTAATTTTGTGCCCAAAAGCTGTCTGATACCCTTTTTTGGAAGAGATGCCCTGCTGATAAGGAAATTGGAAAGCCTCAACACATAGGGGGTAGGGGAGCTGAAAATAAGGCTGCTATTTCATATCTGGCAACCAATGCACCCCTTTGGTTTCCAATGGTACATGGGTAAAGGTAAAGGTAAAGGGACCCCCGACCATTAGGTCCAGTCGTGACTGACTCTGGAGTTGCGGCGCTCATCTTGCTTTATTGGCCGAGGGAGCCGGTGTACAGCTTCCGGGTCATGTGGCCAGCATGACTAAGCAGCTTCTGGAGAACCAGAGCAGTGCACGGAAATGCCATTTACCTTCCTGCCAAAGTGGTACTTATTTATCTACTTGCACTTTGATGTGCTTTTGAACTGCTAGGTTGGCAGGAGCAGGGACCGAGCAATGGGAGCTCACCCAGTCGCAGGGATTCGAACCGCCAACCTTCTGATCAGCAAGTCCTAGGCTCTGTGGTTTAACCCACAGTGCCACCCGCGTCAGTACATGGGTAGATGACTGTAAAAAGCCTGGGACATAAATTTTCTCGTCTAAGTTGAATATTATTGTATTTGAAATTTGTTTGTTTCTCATTCTTGTACTGATGTGTTAAAATTACAGTTATGCCTGATGAGTCCCCTTATCATTGATTAAAGGTGGGGAGTGGGGATGGCGTTTTTATTGTCATATTTGGCGGGCGGGGGGTGTCATACTGATGGAGGCTTAGTTTGGTCAGAATAGTGTATAGACTTCCAGAATTAATGCTAAAGACATTACTTCTGGTAAGTGAGCCACCATACCCACTAGAGGACCATGAAAATTTGTGTCCTGGGCTTTTTAGACTCATCTACCCATGTACTATCAAACCAAAGTGGTTTATTGGTTGCCAGCTCTCCTCCCCACTAATATGGACAGGTAAAAAACTAGCAAGACCTAAACTTGCTACTGTATGAAACTCTTTTAACATATTAGTACTTAGTTTAGGTGAAGCTTCTGGCAGTAAATTTCATTAATCAGATTTCTGATGAATCTACTTATTTTTTATTTATTTATTCAATTTATATACCATCACAATATATTGAAAAATTCCATTAGGAACATTGTTTCATTCTAAAAAATACATTACTTATTAAGAAAGGGTTTTTTTCTACCTTCACAAAGCATGAATACACCAATTAGACAAATAGAGACATCACAAAATTAAAGTTTGGTTGAGTACAATGGCACATGGTTCAACTCTACAGTACTATATAAAAATGACCAAATGCCTGGATGATTGAAAGAATACCCAACCAATAGGCAAAGAGACAGTCTTTTGTGGGACTTGGGACTTCACTCTCTTTCTTCTGCTCCCCACACCCAACAAACAGCCAAGACACTTCATCTGCTTCCCTGGCCCCACACAGCTAAAAAGCAACTGGATGATTGAAAGAATACCCAACCAATAGGCAAAGAGACAGTCTTTACAGTAGAGATCTGAGAGAAGCTGGTGAAGAGGTGGGTTTCTTTTTTCTCTTCTTTTGTCTGCTTGCTTACTTTTGTAAGCTTGGTTGTGCTACAATGCCCTTCCTTGTTCAAAAGCTGGCATGGATGGTGGTGGGAAAGGAGTTTCCTCTGAGGTGGGATGGAGGTCTCAGCCCCCCCATTAAAACATATACCCCAATGTACAATGATACATTGTCACTAACAAGAACTTCAAAGGCATGTTAACTTCCAGTAATTCAGAGTGGCCGTGGGGTGAAGCGTGTGCAAGGAGCAAAGGTGAAGGAAGGTGTTTCGTTTCAGGTAAAGGACAAGCCAGGACTCAAGATGCATCTACATTTTGACAGAAGGAAGGAATCAAAACAAAAACAGCCAAAGGGTGTGTAGTGATCTCAGGATTAAAACTAGAAGGCCCACCACAAGCCACATAATTATCTGTCGCCTCAGAAAGGGACAAATAACCTTTTAAAATCACCAGCAAAATATACTTTCGCAGCTAAAGCTTTTGTGTTCCCTCCCATGTGAATGTTCAGGACGTATGCTGCCGCTGGGTTCACTCATATGGAGGAGGAACCATTTGCGGCAACTGGCAACTCCCCTGTGACTGCACAATTATGGATTTTCTTTTCCAAATTGCTGTAGGTGGGAATCAGCCTTATAGAAAAATGTGCAATGGGCTATAAAACTTAATTCATTTTTTCAACTGACAGGTCAGGAGGTGGTCATACCCCAACCACTGGTGGGTTGCACCTCTGACACACTTCTTTCAGAGCTGTGTAAAAGATGCTTTGGTGTGCATGGCCTTTTTGACAAGTATCAACTGCAAAAATTACTTGTCCTAAACAAGTGTTGCAAACAGGAGTGCTGCTCTCTTTTGCAGCTGGTCACCCTAAAACAGGATTGGGGCACCTGCAGCCTTCAGGTGTCCCTGGATTCCAACTTCCATTGGCTCTGGATGGTGGGAGGTTTAGATGAGAGGTACATCTAAGGGTCACCCCACCCTAAAGAGAATGAGAAAAGCTGGAATAAAATATGGTAATGTTTGTGGTAAAGGCAGGTCCAGAATCTGAAAAAGTTGGTGCTTAGTCTAGCTGTTTCTAGTCTAGTGCACCTCTATATTCAGGTATATAAAAACAGAGGTATTTAAAACTGACTGAAATCTATGCTTTCTCTTCTGATTTAAGGTTTTTAAACCTCACCATTCCTGCTTAATGGACATTATTTCCCAAAATACAATAAGACCTGCCCAAAGGTTTATTCAGAGAAAGGAGAACAGTGCATTAAATCAAGCTTATAAGAAATCACATACAACTGTGGCATGATGACAACAATGACAAAACCTTTCTGTCGGACCACTGGTGAGTCACCACACAGGAAGTGTGTGGGTTCAGGGAACAGCTGTAGGTGGCTGACCGTGGACTGGGGCTCCTATACTGCCAACCACCTGCCCTTGTGATAGATGTGAAAAAGGAAAGGAGATCACAGAGCAGCTGTACAAAAGGAAGCAGCCAAAGGACAGGAAAAAAAACATATAGAGTGAGTTCTTGAGTTCTTGAGTATGACAAGCTGCAGGAAAGCTTGTTTCAGAAAATAACTTCATAACCAGAGTTTATATAAGGATTTTCAAAGATGCCATTTTGAGCTATGTTTCTTTACTCAGTGATGTGCTTTAGTAGAGAAATAACAATGCCAGTTCAGTGCTCCTGAAGCTCCCATAAAATATGTTACTATCTTCTGTTTTATTTCCTCCTTTCAGACAGCAGCCAAGAAGTACCGGTATGTTGCAGTGACAGCATCTTTGACAAACCCTGCTCTTTGTTCTCCCTTTTCTTCCTCCTCCTCTGAATACTGTGGGGCAAAGATTTCTGAAGCACATTGATATTTGCCTCACATAAATAAAATATTTCAACAAAATGGATACAGTATACAGAGGGCAGGACAGAGTCTTTAGATTTGGCCTTGGAAAAAACCTTAAATACATTCTGATGGAAAGCTATAATATCTTTGCTATTTATTCTTAATACAAAAGAGCATCATGAAAGCTCTTGCCAGAAGGCTTAAGAGGTCACCAGACCACTGGCTGAAGTAAGGCAACCTCCCACATTTAATAGGATGAATGTGCAACAATGGATGCAACTGGGTATTATAGGCAGCGCTTCTTGGATTTGGTCACTTGAGCGTGAAACAGCTGTGATGGATAAATCAGGCCCAGTTCAATCCCTTTCAGTTTCCTGTTTAGAATCAATTTTAGTTTACTGCAATGTCTGAATCTGCAAGCTTTGGCTAATAATTACCTTCCAGATTAAAAAAAAATAAAAAAATGAAGGCTAAGTATCATACTAACCATAGTATGCCAGTTCTGATTTACTGGCTAAAAGTTGTTCACATCACACAGGAAACTGAAAGGGAAGCCTGCATTCAGGAAATGGGGAAGGGAAGGGAAGGAGGGAGCCTGCAAGCTTGTGAACTGTTTTCCATCATCAGAATTATGATGAATGGAGCCACCGATTTGTGGCACTGCCTACACTACCCATTTTGATAAGAACCCAACTAACCCAGAATCCAAGTGGGAATGGGTGGGGTTTGGCATGGGTTTCAATGATACCTGACATATTTTATGGTCTTTCTCAATGTGCACTTTAAACTAGGGTAGGCAAATCTATACAGCTTATGTGTCATATCAAGAGTCTGTCCTCCTCAGCCAAGTCCAGCCTTGTGATGCAGCCTCACCTGAGGCTACTCAGGCCTCCTAGATTTCTTTGGTTCCATCCTCTATATCAGGAATCAGGAACAGCAACTGTTAGGCTGGCCAATAGCTTCAGTTAGGATCCAGCTTCTCCCAGAACTTCCCCTATCACTGGTCACACTCCCTGGCTGCATCTGAGTTGTAAGAAGTACTTTGTATGCTGAAAGGTAGGTTAAACTATAAATTAATTAATCAAATAAATACAAACCTATAGATAAATTTAAAAAAATAAAAAATTGTCCAGTAGCACCTTAAGGTAAAGGTAAAGGGTCCAGTCGTGGCCGACTCTGGGGTTGCGGCGCTCATCTCGCTTTATTGACCGAGGGAGCCAGCATACAGCTTCCGGGTCGTGTGGCCAGCATGACAAAGCCGCTTCTGGTGAACCAGAGCAGCGCGTGGATACGCCGTTTACCTTCCTCCCAGAGCAGTACCTATTTATCTACTTGCACTTTGACGTGCTTTCGAACTGCTAGGTTGGCAGGAGCAGGGACCGAGCAACGGGAGCTCACCCCATTGCAGGGATTCGAACCGCCAACCTTCCGATCAGCAAGCCCTAGGCTTAGTGGTTTAACCCACAGCGCCTCCCGTGTCCCTAGAGACCAACTAAATTTGTTCTGGATATAAGCATCTGTGTACATGCACACTTCATGGTAAGAAGTGTGCATGCACATGAAAGCTTATACCCAGAACAAACTTAGTTGGTCTCTAAGGTGCTACTGGACATTTTTTATTTATTTATTTCAACTGCGTCAGACCAACACGGCTACCTACCTGAATCTAAAACCTATAGATGTTCCATCTATGCTTTATAGCAAAGCTAATTTTAATCCGGGACGCGGGTTAAACCACAGAGCCTAGGGCTTGCAAATCAGAAGGTCGGCGGTTAAAATCCCCATGACAGGGTGAGCTCCCATTGCTCGGTCCCTGCTCCTGCCAACCTAGCAGTTCGAAAGCACGTCAAAGTGCAAGTAGATAAATAGGTACCGATCCGGCAGGAAGGTAAACGGTGTTTCCTTCCGCTGCTTTGGTTCGCCAGAAGCGGCTTCGTCATCCTGGCCACATGACCCAGAAGCTGTACGCCGGCTCCCTTGGCCAATAAAGCGAGATGAGCACCACAACCCCAGAGTTGGTCACGACTGGACCTAATGGTCAGAGGTCCCTTTACCTTTACCTTAATTTTAATGCAGTGTTCTGTAGGAAAAATTTCTAGGGAGATACAAATTCATTTGAGCTGTTTAAAGGCCAGTGGATGACAAGAAAACTTAAGCTGTTGTTTGTGAAGGTTGATTGGGGACTAGCAATTTGGACAGTGCTGCAACAAATGAATTAGTAAGAAACCACAGGTATTAACACTGTCAACCATGAAAATGTGATTAGGAGGGGTAAACTGATGTTAGTGATGCAATCACCACACCATGCTGGTAGGGGACTGTAAACTGGCTAAGCATACTATGAGATTTATCCTAGAGGATGTGACATTTAATAATGAAGAGATAATAAATTAATAATACCAAGTGTCCTACAGTGTCTTCCTCAGATCTCTTCATGAACATTAATTAATTCCCTCGTTAAGCAGTTAGGCAGATAAATGCTCAGCAAGCATCCTATTATTATTATTTAAAAACCAAAAAATACCCACACCAATAAAAACCAAGAATTATTAGCATATTTTATGGAAGATAAAGAAAATAGACTGCAGAGAGGTTAGAAATCTGGGTTGACTGTGATAGAGGCAGTTTTGATGGGTGAGACTCAAATTAAGAGTGATTTAAGATATGAAGTGTAGACTGAGGGATAGTGGACACAATCTGAGTCTTGTACTTTGATTGGGGAGGCACAATGACTGCTCCATGCTTAAAACGGGGGGCGCCTTTTGCGTGGACGCGCGCAGCCCCTAGATCTGGAGCGGCTCCAACAGCATAGGCTTGGTTTGCCTTCCCTCAGGTGGGATACCTGGAGGTCTCCGCCTACCTCAGTCAGTTGTCCAATCCCACCTGGGGGAAGCGTTGCCAAGGAGACCAGGCCAGGTAGGGGAGGGATTACCTGCCCACACAATAGAGGGAGGATCTTACCTGGGAATCCTCACTTGGCTCCAGAGCTTCTCCCACCCTACCCACCCTCAGTTAATGTCTTATTTGCAGGTTAACCTTTCTTCACAGGTTTTGCAGGTTAACTTTTCTTCACAGGTATGCGGGCGCTGCTACGTTAAGGTCGCTGTTAAAGGGCTGGAAAGGAATTTCCCTGCATTGGCAGGTTTCGCCTTTCCCGTAGCAAAACGTCACTTTGGCGGTATCAGGCCTTGGGCGGAATCCTTTAGTCCATCTTCCTCTTTGCGGCGGCGATACCAGGGTTCCCCGTTAAAGGGGTTTCTGAAGGGAGGCTTTGACCGTACGCCGAAAGGTCGTCATTGCTCTCCCCTGCGGCGGCAGCGTAACGGGGGCAGCTATCTCTGCTTGAACATATGTTCTCCAGAGCCGGCCCATCCCCCCCACACACTGGACAACCCTAATGCTCCCTAGGTCCCCGGCTGGGGACTGGGGAGGGAGAACGCCCAATGCCTGAGCCAAGGTCTACCCACATTTGAAAGTTAATAAAGTTGTGGCCAATTTAATCCCATAGCACGTTGTCATGGGTCGTTATTTCACATGACGGGGGGACCGCGCGGGATCTGGGGACTCTGCCTGTCCACGCAATTACTCTCCAGCCAGATAAGCCTACACACTTGTAGCATAATGTGATATGGGTACTAAAAGTGCTGTACTACATTTCCTCTGGTTTTTATTTTCAGGTAGAAATTAGAAATATTAATGGGGTAGAAATTCTACCCTGGATATAAGGTTGCCTGTTATGTTCTCTTTGGTGGTCTGGCTGCAGATTTTTTATAAAAATGCTATTCTTTTGGGGCAGCTGTCCAAAGAGGGCTCACTCATCATCCTGGGTTCATCATCATCTTGGGGAAAAGTGGCAAGTGGGCCTGTTGTCATTCAATGTCTTTATAAATGACTTGGATGAAGGAATTTAAATTTAAATTTGCAGGTGACACCAAACTGGGATGGCTGGCCAGTGCCACAGAAGACAGAAATAGAATTCAAGTTATTGGAGAATTGGACCAAAACTAACAAAATAGTTTCCATAAGGACACATGTAAGGTTCTGCACTCAGGTAGGAAGCTTAACATGAGTCCACTGCAAGAAAACTAATGCCAGGCTGCACTGACAGAAGTCAAGTGTCCTGACCAAGGGAAGTAATAGTCCCCCTCTATTCCCTGTTCTGTTTTGGGCACCACAATTTCAAAAGGATATTGACCAGCTGGAACATGTGCAGAGGAGGCCAACTGAGGGCGGGTCTGCACTCATGGTTTATAACATTAAGGGTATGATTTTCATCACATAACATTTTTTGTTTAGTCATGTCCAACTCTTCGTGACCCCATGGATCAGAGCATGCCAGGCCCTCCTGTCTTCCACTGCCTCCCGCAGTTTGGTCAAACTCATGTTGGTAGCTTCAAGAACACTGTCCAACCATTTCATCCTCTGTCATCCGCTTCTCCTTGTGCCCTCAATCACCCCAACATCAGGGTCTTTTCAGAGTCTCAGCTTCAGGATCTGTCCTTCCAGGGAGCACTGTTTTCCTTCAGAATGGATAGGTCTGATCTTCTTGCAGTCCATGAGCCTCTCAAGAGTCTCTTCCAGCACCAGAATTCAAAAGCATCAATTCTTCAGCCATCAGCCTTCTTTATGGTCAAGCTTTCACCTCCATACATGACAGCAAGGTGATGCAACATCAATACTGCATTATTAAGATGTGACACCTGAGAGAGCTGCAAAGCAACCCTTAACCTGCAATATGGTAACTGTGTTGTTAAAGGTAAGGAACATTTTTAATTTACCAGTATGCCCTGCGATGTTTTAGAATGAGTTATCTAATATTGTTCTAATAATGTTTAAAAGGTCAGTGTAGATCCAGCCCAAGATGATCAAGGGTCTAGAAACCAGACCTTATAAGGAGCGGTGAGGGAAGTGGGTATGTTTAGTATAGTAAAGAGGAGACTAAGAGGAGATATCTAAGCTATCTTGAAATATGGAAGATGGCTTCAAGTTACAAGAAAGGAGATTCTAGCTAAACACCAGGAAGAACTTTCTGATGGTAAGGGCTGTTCAACAATAGAGTGGACTCCTTTGGAAGGTGGTGGACTCTCCTTCCTTGGAGATTTTCAAGTGGAGATTGGATGACCACATGTTATATATACTTTAGTTGAGATTCCTGCATTTGTAAGCTTTTGCAGCCACACTGGTTTCTTTAGATGCTTCCCACTTTTTTCTTGTTGGAATTGTCAGCATTTGTGCCTTCAGTATTTCACCTTTTAAGAAACTGCCAACCATCTTAAGCTCCCTTCTCTTTGAGTATTTCTGACCATGGGATCTTTTCCCGTAGTTCCTTGAGCTTTTATAAATTGGTCTTCTTAAAGCCCAGAGCTCCCTTGGCTCTGTATCATGAAACCCAGGGCATAGTCACTTCACCCCAAGTTTCCCAGTGCTTCAACTTTATTGATCAGTTCCTCCCTGTTGGTGAGGACCAGGTCCAAGATACATGATTCCCTTGTTGCTTTTTCCACCTTCTGGGAAATGAAATTGTCAGCTCAAGCAGGGAGACCACTGGGCAGTGATGCGGGTAGTATACCAGCAGAATCCTTATTCTGTTCCTAGTGCCCACACACTCTAGATCCCCTACAGCTGGACAGAGAGTCTGGAGAGAGAAGGGGGGTTCTCTATAGACCACAGCAACTCCCTCTCCCCAGCCCTCAAGCCTGCTCTGATGCTGCCCTGAGTACACAGGTGGGCACAGCTGAGTGAGATCAACTCAACCTTGCTCACTCACCCATGTCTCTGATTCAGACCAAATCACCCTCAATATCCACAATAAGATCATGGATGAAGGAGGTCTTTCTCAACAACAGCAGCTGCAGACTCAAGGATTGGCTGACAGAACCACAATTCCCCAGGTTGGAAGAGGGGCTGGCACACAGCACAAGTCACCAACTGTCTGTGCCATGTGCCCCTTACCTCACCTGTCCCACCCCATACCTTCCCCTTCCCTGAACCATTGTGATTGGGGACTCCCTGGTCTCCCCATTTCCTCTCTTTGCAGACACACCCCACAAACCCCACAGATTTAAAAATATGCAAGTTGAAAACAGTTGAAAACATTTTAAAACATTTTAGACAATTGGGGGCATAATAACAAAATTGAAACTAACTAAAGAATACCAGCCTCAGCTTTCATAGCTGCAGTCAGTTGGCAGCTCTGCCCTCCTTAGATGAGGTGGAAGAGGTCCCCAAGACTCACAGCTGAGATGGTCTTCTGTTCTTCATTGAAACAATTGCCATGAAATAGCTGATCTGATCATAGTGAAGCACTTTGGAGGCAGTTCTTATGTTACTGGCACCTCCTTTCCTGTGTCTTTTCCTCAGTGTTTCAGTAACATTTGACATCCAGGAACCTTTTTGGATTGAGTGAAGGATGGGTTATGTGGTTTCTTCTGATGTGGCTAGCTCTCTGCCACTGCAATTATGGATATATGTATTTCCTATGTGCAATCCTATTCATATCTGCTCAGAAGGAAGTCAACTCTGTTAAAAGGAGTTTACTCTTAGGAAAGTGTACATAAGCCTTTAGTCTTAAAATCTATAACAACAACCTGTCTTCAGTTCTGTATAGTAATAGGATGGTTTCACAGGATTGTATGAGAGTGAATTTAAAGGGCTTTATAAATAATAATGCATTCATCAATATATACTGTTCAGCAGAAGAATGCAAGACTTGAAATTTGGTGACTAGCAGCACAATCTTGTTCATGTCTACTCAGAAGTAAGTCCACTGAAGTGAATGAAACTTCCTCTGAGGTAAATGTGTACAGGGTGTGTGTGTGTGTGTGTGTGTGTGTGTTTGTTTGTTAAAAAGTCCTTATAATATGCTATTTGGGGGGGAGGCTTATACAAATAAGCAAAATGTATCTAGATTGGAATGTGACCAGGAAGCATGTTTTTTCAAACATAATTTTTATTAATTTACACCAAAACAAAATAAAAATAAAATTCTACATCTTATTATCACAAATTACTTTCTTTAGGACTTCCTTCAGCTTCTCCACAAATCATCCGTAGTCATTTTTTAAATTACGCATTTCATACTTTATATTGACATTATTTGACTCCTTACTTCCATTTCTCTTTAGACAATATTCCTACATTTTTCACAGTGCATTTTAAAATCCCACTAGCGTTATCTGTCCTTCACTTATGTTTTCCAGATGTTCCACAAATTTCCCCCAGTCCTCAATGAACCTTTGGTCTCTTAAGTACCTAATTTTCCCCGTCAATCTATCCAACTCCGCGTAATCTAGCAATTTTATTCTCCATTCTTCAACTGTCGGTATTTTCTGTTGTTTCCAGTTTGGGGCCAGGAGGACTCTTGCTGCAGTCGTTGCATATTGAAACAATTTACAATCGTTACTCTTTATCTCCCTTCCTAATATTCCTAACAGGAAAGCCTCGGGTTTTTTTTTTCAAATGTATACCTTAAAATTTTCTTCATTTCATTATATACACTTTCCCAAAAACCTTTTACCTTTTTGCATTCCCACCACATGTGGTAGAAGGACCCCTCTTTTTCCCTGCATTTCCAGCATTTATTACAAGTTTTATACATTTTTGCCAATTTTGCAGGGGTTATATACCATCGGTAAAACATCTTCATTATATTCTCCTTCAGCGTCATACAAGCTGTAAATTTTAGAGTTTTTTTCCAAAGTTTTTCCCACTCTTCCAAATATATATTATGTCCAATGTCCCTGGCCCAATGTATCATGACCGACTTTACTGTGACCAGGAAGCATGTTGATACACCCTTGTGAGCGAAGCTGTTGGGAGTCTCGTACTCCCAGCAGCGTCACCCAAGGTGGTAAGGTTAAAGGCGAGGAGCTAGAAAAAGAATGATCCAAGAAGTCCTCAACAGTAGATAAAAATCTACCGGTTGCCATGATTACTCATGCCATCGGAATAGAGTCTGGTCAGCATGCACTGATCTACACACATAAAACAAATTTACGCACAGGCGTCTTCCAAAAACCCATCCCAAACCCAACCCCCAAAGTCCCATGGCAATCGGCAAATGGTAACTGGGGCAGGATCATGAGATCTGGAAGCCCCTAGGGCTGGCACATGGATGGTGGATATAGATTCAGTCACTCTGACTCAAGGTATGAGGCAGTTGAACAGCTCGGCAGCTGTATCCATGGCTGAGCAGCCCTTTTTAGGATCTACTCTGCTCACCCTGAAAAGGGGGGGGGGGCTAGGAAAGGCACCCTAAACATAGTCTGTCTCCCTTTTCCCCTGACTGGATTACTGCGCCCAGTGGGGTCACCACCCAGAAGTTGGAAAAGACAATTGAAGTTTGGAACATGGAATATACCGACTTTGTCAGATAACACAGATAATGAGCGTCCCGAACACAGAACTGCCATCATTGCAAGAGAGCTGTGATTTTTTAACATTGATATTGCAGGGCTTTAAGAAACTCGAAGAGCAGGTGAGGGACAACTGAAGAAAGAAAAAGGAGGCTACATATTCTTCTGGGAAAGGCTACCTGTACAAGAACATTGAATACATGGAGTAGGCTTTGCTACCAAAAACAATCTTGTGAAGCTCTTGTTAGAAGTCCCTACCAGCATTAATGAGTGACTTTCAATCCTTTGAGTAAAACTCACCAAAAACCAACATGCTACTATTCTAAGTACTTATGCACCAGCACTGGATGCCGATGAAGACAAATAAGGATTTTTTTACTCTCATCTGGATACCATCCTATCATAAATGCCTAAGGAGGATAAAATTATCCTCCTGGGTGAGTTCAATGCAAGAGTTAGACGAGATTTCGATCTGTGCCCTGGTGCCCTGGGACTATTGGGAAAGAGGGAGCTGGCAACAGCAACCAGAACGGAATCTTTACTTTTGACGATATGTGCAGCACACAACCTTGTTATCACCAACACACTTTTTTGACAAAAAAAGTAAATTAAAAACATCATGAAGGCACCCTTGGTCAAACCACTGGCACCTCTTAGACTATGTAATTGTCTTAGACTATGTAATTGTCTGAGTTGAAGATTGCCATGATGTGCTCCTTACCAGAGCTATGACGAGTGCCAATGACTGCTGGACAGATCACCTATTAATACGCTCCACAATGGCTATCAAGATTATACCTCAACACAGGCTTCAAGGAAGGAAACCAAGGCACAAAATGATCACTCAAGCCCTTCAAGATCCTATTAAGTGGGACTGCTTCCAAACGACTCTTAAGGACAATCTGCTTTTGGAATTCCCTGATGTCAGAGCTGCTTCCAGATCCTAGCTCACAGAGGATCACGCTAGCCACCGGTCACTTTGTAAAAGTCTTTATTGAGTTACAGTTTCCATTCTCAAGCTGCTGCGTGCAGCTCTACGTCTTATGGGTTAGACCGGCGAAGCTCCGTCTGAGTCTCCGCCCCCTGTACACCAGCTTACTAACCTAGCCTTACTCCACCTTTTCCGCCTGACCGTTCTTCTCTGGGTCCCTCTGCCCCCCGGTGTCTCTTCCTTCCGGGACGCTTCTGATGCTGACCCCCCGGACCCTCCTGTCTCCTTGCGTCGGGCTTTAGGACCTGGCTCCCTTTCCGGGCTGCTTACTGCGCCGCCTTCCTGTGCATTTGAACTTGGCGCGCGCGCCCAACCTTCCACTTTCCGCCTGACCGTTTCTTCGCTCCCCGATGGAGGTGTGGCCACTCCTGACTCATGCCCTCCCTCCTGCTGCGAGCTGCCAGAGCTCGATACCTGGCGCCCTTCCTCTCCACTGCGTTCTGTTGGTGATGCTGGTCCCGATTTCCAACTGCTGCCCTCTGAGCCCCCTCTGGACCCTTCTTCCTGGGGTGTCCCCCTAGGCTCCCCCCTTGCTCTGGCCACTGGCGCTCCTTTCTGTGAATCTTCTGATTCACTGGAAAGACTCGGAGATCTCGGGTCGTCGTCATCACTCATCTTTTCTTCTGCCTCCTCCCCCTCGCTCTCTGTTTCCTCCCTTGCCCTCGCCTCTGCTCCTGAACCCCTGACATCCATCCCCCCTCGAAGCCCCCCCTTCCCCCCTCCCCTCCTTCCGGTGCGGGAGCTGGGTGCTGCAGTGTCATGGGGACGAATGTCGGATACAGTTCGCTTCCCGTGGCGGGCCTCCAACTGAAGACTTCCGGTTCTTCCTCCCTACGCTCGTCGACAATGGTCACCTCTGCCTCCATCTCTGTGCCTCCGTGCTCGAACCCAAAATCCTCCCCGTACATGTCCACGTCCGTCTCCGCCTCAGTCGTTCCCGGGTCCGTCGCTCGACCTGGAACCTCCAGCCACTTCCTGCGCCACTGTTCCTCTGGTCTATCGTCCCACCAATACAAGGGTTCTGAGGCAGATCCCGCGGTCGACCCCTCCGGGGAACGTGTGTCCATTGTCGGTTCCTCATCCGAGTCGAACCCCCGGAACGTGCTGGCTGAAAGCGTCGGTGTGAAAAGCCAATCGTCGAAAAAGTCTGCTGGCATGGGCCTGTGTGGGAAGAGGGCATGAAACTTGTCTTTGAGCAGAGGTTCCTCCAAAGCGTAGCCCGGCACCCAGATGTTGGCACTGGCCGGGGTGCCCTCTCTGGCGAGAAGGTATTCTACTCCCTCTTCCCCCCATCTCGAGTCCAAAATCTCTGTGACTTCGTTGATGGGCTCCTCCTGTGGCACTCCCCTTTGCTCGGTTCCCTCTCGGAGCGGACTCGGCGCCGTTCCTGGTTCCTGAAATCTGTGAGGTGTCTTGTAGGGAGTGAGCACCGATCAGTGGAATACCGGATGCATCCTGGAGCCCTCCGGAAGCGTCAGCCTGAAGGCTACCGGGTTGACCTGCTCTTCGACTTGGTAGGGTCCCAGTTGTTTATGCCCTAGTTTCTTCTTCGCTAACGACCTGGCCGGCATTGCGTGGGCTGCCAACCATACCCAGTCGCCCACATGGATCTCTTCGCCAACCCTCCTGTGTTTGTCCGCTTGTACCTTGTATGCGTGCTTAGCCAGCTCCAGGTGCCGCCGAAGCTGATCGTGGACCTCCTGCAACTCCGACGCGAACGCATCTGCTGTCTGCGGCTCCTCCCCCCCCATTCTGTCCAGTCCCGGGAAGGTTCTGGGGTGCCTTCCGTTGTTGGCGAAGAACGGCGTCACCCCCGTGGACACGTGCTTCGTGTTGTTGTAGGCGAACTTGGCGAGAGGCAGGTAATCCACCCACGTCGTGGGCTGTTGATTCGCATAACATCTCAGGTACTGCTGCATGATGGCATTGACCCGCTCCGCTTGTCCGTTGGTCTGCGGGTGTCTAGCCGAAGCCAGGTTGATCTTGACGTTCAGGAAGCCCATCAGCTTCTGCCAGAAATTCGAGATGAACTGCCGCCCCCGGTCGGACAGTATAGACCGTGGCAGACCGTGAACCTTGAACACGTGATCTATGAACAGTTTGGCGGTTTGTTCCGCCGTGGCCACCTTCGCACATGGAATGAAATGTGCCATCTTGGAGAACAAGTCCACCACCACTAGCACAGCCGTCTTGCCCCTCGAGCTGGGCAGATCCGTGACAAAGTCCAGGGCCACTCTCTCCCATGGTTCGAACGGAGTTTGCAGCGGTTCCAGCAGTCCGGCCGGCGGTCTGTGCACTGGTTTGGCCCTCTGGCAGGTGTCGCACCTCGCCACGTAGTCCGCGACTTCCCCTCTCATTCTGGGCCACCAGAAGTCTCTGGCGACTAATTCCACCGTCTTCTCCTTGCCAAAGTGCCCGGCAGTGGGCGCGTCGTGCAGCTGCTGCAGCACCTTGGCGCGAAGTTCGTCTCCCGGCACGTAGATGGCCCCTTTACGGATGAGCAATCCATCTCGCACCTGGAACTCGTCGGTCGCTGCCGTGCCCCTGTGCACCTCTGCCATCTTCGCTTGCGCGAAGGAGTCATCCTGCAACGCTCGTCGTACCGCATCCAGGTCAACTGTTGCCGAAGCGCACGCCCACACTGTCGGTGCGAAGATGTGCATGGCGGCCGCTGGCGTCGCCTCCTCCAGATACTGTGGTTTACCGGATAGGGCATCCGCCATGACGTTGGTGTCTCCCGGGACATACTCTATTCGGAAGTCGAAGTTCGCAAAGAACTCAGCCCAACGTATCTGCCTCTGGTTCAGGAACTGCGCTGTGCGCCAGTGCTCCAGATTCTTGTGGTCCGTGCAGACCTGCACCGTGTGCTTGGCGCCGATCAGGAAGTGCCTCCACGCCTTGAAAGCTGCATGAATGGCAAGCAACTCCCTGTCCCAGATGGTGTAGTTCTGTTCAGACTTGCTGAGCTTCCTGGAGTAAAACGCTCCCGGCCTCCAAGCCCCCTGCGGGTCTTGCTGCAGCAGGACTGCTCCCACGGCTCTGTCAGAAGCGTCTGTCTCCACCCTCATCGGCCTGCTGGGGTTGACATGCAGTAGCTGCTCTTCCGACGCGAAGAGACGCTTGAGTGCCTGAAAGGACTGCTCCGCCTGCTCCGTCCAGATGAACTTCTTTTTTTTGGAGCTGAGTGTGTCCGTGATGGCCGCTGTTTGCATAGCAAATCCCTTGATAAACTTGTGATAGAAGTTCGCAAAGCCGACAAACCGCTGGACCTCCTTCCGGTTACGCGGGCTTTTCCAATCCAACACTGCGCGAACCTTGGCGCTGTCCATGGCGAGCCCCTTGTCAGACAACTTGTAGCCCAGGAAATCCACCTCCGTCACGTCGAACTGGCACTTCTCCAGCTTGGCGTAAAGCCTATGCTGCTGTAGCCTGCTCAGCACTTCCTTGACATGTCTGTCGTGATCCTGCTGCGATTCAGAAAAGATCAGGATGTCATCCAAGAAGCAGACGCACGTCTTGTAGAGGAGCCCCGCTAACACGTGATGCATGAAAGCTTGAAAACAGTGGGAGCCATTTTGCAGTCCAAAAGGCATAACTCTATATTCGTAGGTGCCTAGGGGCGTGAACATGGCTGTCTTCCACTCATCTCCTTCCCGCATGCGAATGAGGTTGTACGCCCCTCGCAGGTCCAACTTGGTGAACACGCGGCCCTTGCGTACCGTTGCGAGGAGGTCGTCGATCCTGGGCATGGGGAAGTCCGATGGCTTGGTCACACTGTTCAAGGTGTGATAGTCCACCACAAGCCTTTTTTGGGGCATGTCCTTCTTCTTAACAAAGAATACAGGACTGCCCCCCACTGCCTTGGACTCTCGGATGAAACCGCGCTCCAAATTATGATCTATGAACTCTTTGAGTTCCTGTAGTTCTTCCTCAGACATGGAATACAGCTTCCCTTTGGGCAGCGCCGCCCCTGGCAGTAGGTCAATTTTGCAGTCATATGGTCTGTGGGGGGGTAGCTTGTCCGCCTCCTTCTCGCAGAAGACCTCCAAAAATCCCGCGTATTTGTGGGGGATTGCTTGCAGCGTCCCCAGCTGCAGCTGTGCCTCCTCCACCTCTCCCTCCTGCCGGGGCAGAATGCAGTGTTCAGCGCAATATGATGAGCCGAAGACCAGCTGCCGCTGGTACCACGCCAACGTTGGACTGTGTCTGTCCAGCCAACTCATGCCCAAGACAATAGGCGTGTCCGACAGTCTGGTGACATTAAAACTGATGACTTCCTTGTGATTTCCAAGTCGCATCACCATAGGTGGCGTTTGCTTCACCACCTGCCCCCCTAGCAGCTCCCTGCCATCCACTGTGACGACCTGTAGGGGCAGCGTGGCAGGCAGCAGCTGTATAGCGTGTTTATCGACAAAGTCCTGCCCTATAAAGTCCGCATTGCTTCCTGAGTCAACGGTGATTGGCACGTCTAGAATGAGGCCATTGGGTAGCTGAAGCGATGCAGTGAGCTGCACTACTGGTTTGGGCGGGAGGGGGTCTGTGGGCTGCAAAACCTCTGGGGACTGCTTCACTGACTCGTCTGGCTGGGCCCCAGTGCCTCTGTCTCCAGCCAGACTCCGTCGTTTCCCTGCTGTGAGTCTCCGTGCTGAGTAGCTGCAGTCACTGTTGCAGAGGCTGCATTGAGCTTGTGGATCCTCTGGGGACACTCTTTCGCCATGTGCTGCGTTCTTTCGCAGATGTAACATTTCCGGTTCCCTCTAGGAGGCTTCGCTTTGACTGCTCCCGGCGCTATGGCTCTGGTTGCTGACTGAGCCCTGGCACCGCCAACCTCCATAGGTTCCGCTCCCCCTCCTGGCGGAGGCGTGGATTGCGCACGCGCAGCTTCCCTGGAAACGAAGGAGAACCCTCTCGCTGGTTCGCGCCTTCCACGCCCTTCGTCCCTGCTCCATGGACGTTCCTCCAGCCGCACCCCAACCGCCAGCGCCCTCTGAACGATCTCCTGCGTGCTCCGGGGTCTCTCCCCCCTTGCAATTTCGTCTTTAACCGCGCTGTTCAATCCTTCCCAAAACAGGTCTCTGACTGGAGCCGAATCTCTGTCCCATTCCAGGGCACTGACCAATGCAAAAAAGCGGGCGTGATACTGCCTTACACTGGCCCTCCCTTGCTTCAGCCCATGTACCTCCTTCCGGGCAAGATCCACGTCTATGCTTGATAAAAAGCACCCATCCATCGCTTTAATAAAGGCATCCACATCTTGGAGCGCCGGATCCTTATCTCTCCACAAATTGCGCAGCCACGCTTTAGCATCTCCATGCAAATGGGACATGATAAATCCCACCTTCTCTTGCTCATCTCTAAAGTCTTTGTCCAGCAGTTGCAGTGCACACATTACATCTGCTCTAAAGTTGGGGTACTGTTGTAAATTCCCATCGAAGTGAGAGACTAGACCGCCTGTTCGTCTCCCCAACCCAATCCCCTCCGGTTTGGGTGTCAGTTGCCCTTGCTTCGTAAGCATTTCCAACCTGACTTGGAGATCCCTGTAGGCGGCAGCTGCGTCCTCCTCTCTCTTCCTGGATGCAAGTGTCTCGGCATTCAGTCGTGTCACTGCTTCTCTGAGTTCCGCTATCTGCTGTTCGGCCGTCATATTGTCTGCCGTTCGTGAGCTCGCTAGTAGGCACCTGCCTTCTCTCCTCTCCGCGAGGCCGTAGATACCCACAATTGGAGACGGAGCTTACTGTCAGAGCTGCTTCCAGATCCTAGCTCACAGAGGATCACGCTAGCCACCGGTCACTTTGTAAAAGTCTTTATTGAGTTACAGTTTCCATTCTCAAGCTGCTGCGTGCAGCTCTACGTCTTATGGGTTAGACCGGCGAAGCTCCGTCTGAGTCTCCGCCCCCTGTACACCAGCTTACTAACCTAGCCTTACTCCACCTTTTCCGCCTGACCGTTCTCCTCTGGGTCCCTCTGCCCCCCGTGGTCTCTTCCTTCCGGGATGCTTCTGACGCTGACCCCCCGGACCCTTATGTCTCCTTGTGTCGGGCTTTAGGACCTGGCTCCCTTTCCGGGCTGCTTACTGCGCCACCTTCCTGTGCATTTGAACTTGGCGCGCGCGCCCAACCTTCCACTTTCCGCCTGACCGTTTCTTCGCTCCCCGATGGAGGTGTGGCCACTCCTGACTCATGCCCTCCCTCCTGCTGCGAGCTGCCAGAGCTCGATACCTGGCGCCCTTCCTCTCCACTGCGTTCTGTTGGTGATGCTGGTCCCGATTTCCAACTGCTGCCCTCTGAGCCCCCTCTGGACCCTTCTTCCTGGGGTGTCCCCCTAGGCTCCCCCCTTGCTCTGGCCACTGGCGCTCCTTTCTGTGAATCTTCTGATTCACTGGAAAGACTCGGAGATCTCGGGTCATCGTCATCACTCATCTTTTCTTCTGCCTCCTCCCCCTCGCTCTCTGTTTCCTCCCTTGCCCTCGCCTCTGCTCCTGAACCCCTGACACCTGATAACATCGAGGAACACTGGACCAAGCTAAAAACATCCATTATCATAGAATCATAGAATCATAGAGTTGGAAGAGACCACAAGGGCCATCGAGTCCAACCCCCTGCCAAGCAGGAAACACCATCAGAGCACTCCTGACATATGGTTGTCAAGCCTCTGCTTAAAGAGCTCCAAAGAAGGATACTCCACCACACTCCTTTATTGCAGCCTGTGAAGAAACTATTGGATACCAAACCAAGAAACACTAGGACTGGTTTGATGAAAATGACAGTGAGATTGAACGCATTATTGATAAGAAAAAGAAACCCTTTCAGATCTGGCAAAGAGATAGAAACTGCACCACTCAGAAAAAAAACCTCCTATGCCAACACTAAGGCTGAGGTTCAAAGAAGAACCAGAGAATTAAAGAATACCTGGTGAATAAAGCTCAAAGATTCAGCACTTAGCTGACACTCAAGATGTGTCTCAAGATGTGCTGCATAAGGTGATTACAGATGAGCTGACATGTATAATAAATGTAAGAAAGTATAGAAAGAGTATGCACAACCAGACAACAACAGTTTAAGGGAGAAGGCCAGGTGGGCCAAAGCTCAGAATGGGCTCAGGCTTGCAAGAGAGGTTAAAAATAACAATGAAAGTTTCTTTGGCTATGTTTGAAGCAAGAGGAAGAACAAACAAGAAGTAGGCCCTCTGCATGGAGAAGACAGAGCAATGCTGTTGGATGGCAGAGAGAAGATGGAACTGCTCAACACCTACATTGCCCCTGTCTTCACCCAAAAGGAAATGGTGCATAGAATCATAGAATGGTTGAGTTGGAAGGGACTCCGAGGGTCATCTAGCACAACCCCTTGCAATGCAGGAATCTTTACTAAAGCATCCTTGACAGAAGGCCATCCAACCTCTACCAGGGATAGCCAATGATGGGAGCTGTATTCCAACAAAATCTGGAGGGCTTTGCATCAGCATAAAACCACCCACCCCCATTCCATAGTCCCCAAACAGAATAGCTTACCCAAAACAAAACAAAATAAACAACACTTTCTAATTGCATGATTGAGTGATGGCTGGAGAAAGATGACTTTTCTATGGTGGTTCCTTTCCTCTGGAATGCTCTCCTCAGAGATACCCACCAGATGCCCAGGTTCTTCTCATTTAGGATTGTGGAAAAACATTATTGTTTTCTCAGAACTTTAAGAATCTTTGAGATTACTAGAGGTCTTTTAAATACATATTTTGTATTGTTTTTATTGGATTTCCATTTGCCTCTGTGGGAAGATAATTGTGTTGAAGGTTTCTGAAACACTCAGCAAGAGCTGCACTACACGAACCTGCTTATTTTGTGTTTTCAACTCTAAGAGGCAGGAAGATAAACCAGAGCAAAGCATGACTGGATCATGTTTCATTGTTTGCCTTGTGTCTCCACCTCTCTTCCCATGCAGTTTGCTATGATGTGGCATTTTATACAAGCCACTGCTATAGATCAAGGCAATAAACAAAATCTGCCATGCAAAGCAAGGCAGTATTCTTTCTTCTTCCTACATTCACTAAGCCAAAAAACAAACAAACCAGCACTGGGTTAAGAAACTTCCTTTTCACATTTTCTTCAGCTTGAAATGTTCTCATCTACTCTACAGTACATTGGTTGTCCTCATATTTCATTCCTTTCTTTTGTTATGACATCTCTGACCTTCACTGCTTTCTCATACTCAGTATGCTGTGAAGAATATACCAAGCTGCACAACTTAACTCTGACTTCTAGAGAAAACAAACAAATAGTGTCTGTGACAAAAGAAGCAATGATGGCAGCAGCGGCGTAGCGTGAGTTGTCAGCACTCGGGGCAACGCAAGTAATTTGCGCCCCCTAACCCGGAGCAAGGCAAGTAATTTGCGCCCCCCCAACCCCTAACCTGAGAGTTGCCGCTGGCGCTGCCGCGCAAACAACGCTGCTTGCCCGGAGGAGGATGGAGGCAGAAGCAGCCGCCGCCTGTGGCTGGGCCGAGGGGATGGCGGCGGCGGCAGGGTGCAGAGGCTGCCCGTGCCCGGCCAGGCGTCGGTGGCGGCGTCGGCGCTGCTGCAGCGGCTGCTCCTCCTGCGAGCAGTGAGCGGAGCGCAGCCACAGCGACGGCGGGGGGCGCGCGCGCTAGGGCGCAAGGCTGGCGGTGGCGGCGGGGAGCCCGGCGGAGGAAGGAACTTGTCCCTTCCCTCTGGACTTGCGCCCCCCCCCAGATGTTGCGCCCGGTGCGGCCGGCACCCCTGGCACCCCCCACGCTACGCCACTGGATGGCAGCAAAACTCATCAGTGTTAGAAGTAAATCTGACTGCCAGAAGGAGAGTTCAGCAAAGTGTCACTGCCAGAGCCCATCATGCATTAGCTGCACAATTAACTTTGGATAAAAGGAGCTGGAGCTAACTGACATTCCCCTAGAACTCAGAAAACAGGAGAGGGCACCCATTTGGAAATGGTTCTCTCTAGTACTTGAAGTGATATGATCTAAATCAGTGCTTTCTTCTAGAAAAAAGGTGCCAACACAGTGTACCGCTGAGTACTACCAGAAAAAGAGCCCTGGCGACAACAATGTAGGCCAGTTGATTCCAATATGAACTGGTGGGGGAGGGGAAAGAAAGAGGAGAGGTGAGGGGAGGCCAAGCAAGTCTGTCCTTTGAGTACAGCATGCCTCATCCATACTCAACAACAATCATGTGAGGTAGGCTGCTATTGCTTTGATTCCAATATGAACTGGAGGGCTAGGGATATGAGAGAGAGAGAGAGAGAGAGAGAGAGAGAGAGAGATATGCCGAGCAACACTATTCTGGTTAAGGTCACCCAAGAAGACAGCTAAGCTAAGATCAGACAAGAGAGGAAGAGAGGGGTCAATGGTGGAATTCTGGTTCACAGCTCGTGTTCCTAACCTCCATGGCACCCCCGCTCTTGGCCACTGCCTGTTCCTGGCCTTGCAGAGCTGCTGTCCCTGGCTGAGCAACTCGAACAGAAAGGGCTGCTGGCCCTTGACCCTTGGCACAAGCAGAAAGCGCGGCCATCCTGCCTCCCTCCCTGACAGGCGCAGCTCTAACCCAACCTGACAGAACATTCCCACTGGCCTATGGCACCATTGGTTGAGGGCAGTGCCACTCATCATCTCAGAGGCAGGGACTTTGTCTGTACCTTGAGGCTCATTGATTCTCTGGAGATGTCACTCAGAGGTTTAGGTGGAGCAGCTTGAGTTGTTGCAGAAAGAAGCAGGGGAAGGGAAGGATAGACGGAATAGCATCCCTGTGTCGACATCTGTCCAAGGCTGTGCAAGGGAAGCGGTGTCATGAAGGCGGGTAATCCTTAACCATTGAGAAAGCTGAAAGAAATAATAGAGTAACACACAATATGACACAGGAAAAAAGAAGACCCAGTGTTCTTCTGTGGTCATTGCCAGTGCTTTTTTTCTTAGAAAAAATGAGCCAGTACTGTGTACTGCTGAGTAAAACCAGAAAAAAGGACTGATCTAAATGATCCTGTAATGCAGAAACCCCTTCATGGATCACTGCCTTGCCGTGGCGAAGGAGCTTGAATAACTCAGAGAAGCTATGAGCTATGCCGTGCAGGGCCACCCAAGATGGACAGGTCATAGTGGAGAGTTGTGTCCAAACGTGATCCACCTGGAGGAGGAACCGGCAAGCCACTCCAGTATCCCTGCCAAGAAAACTCCATGGACAAAGACAACAGGCATATAAAAGTTATGACGCTGGAAGATGAGCCCCTCAGGTCGGAAGGCGTCCAACATGCTACTGAGGAAGAGCGGAGGACAAGTACAAGTAGATTCAGAGCTGATGAAGCGGCTGGGCCAAAGCAGAAAGGATGCTCAGTTGTGGATATACCTGGAAGCGAAAGGAAAGTCCAATGCTGTAAAGAAAAATATTGCATAGGAACCTGGAATATAAGAACCATGAACCTGGGTAAGTTGGATATGGTCAAAAATGAGATGGCAAGAATAAATATTGACATCCTGTGCATCAGTGAACTAAAATGGATGGGAATGGGCGAATTCAGTTCGGATGACCATCATATCTACTACTGTGGGCAAGAAACCCATAAAAGAAATGCAGTGGCCTTCATAGTCGACAAAAGAGTGGCGAAAGCTGTACTGGGATGCAATCTCAAAAATGATAGAATGATCTCGATAAGAATCCAAGGCAGACCTTTTAACATCACAGTAATCCAAGTTTATGCACCAACTACTACTGCTGAAGAAACTGAAATTGACCAATTCTATGAAGACTTAAAACATCTTATAGAAGTGACACCAAAGAAGGACGTTCTTCTCATTATAGGGGATTGGAATGCTAAAGTAGGGAACCAAGAGATAAAAGGAACAACTGGCAAGTTTGGCCTTGGAGATCAAAACGAAGCAGGGCAAAGGCTAATAGAGATCTGTCAAGAGAACAAGCTGGTCATCACAAACACGCTTTCCCAACAACACAAGAGACGACTCTACACATGGACATCACCAGATGGGCAGCATCGAAATCAGATTGATTATATTCTCTGCAGCCAAAGATGGAGAAGCTCTATACAGTCAGCAAAAACAAGACCTGGAGCTGACTGTGGCTCAGATCATCAGCTTCTTATAGCAAAATTCAAGCTTAAACTGAAGAAAATAGGAAAAACCGCTGGGCTGGTAAGATACAATCTAAATCAAATCCCTTATGAATACACAGTGGAAGTGAGGTACAGGTTTAAGGATTTAGATATGGTGGACAGAGTGCCTGAAGAACTATGGATGGAGGCTCGTAACGTTATACAGGAGGCAGCAAAGAAAACCATCCCAATGAAAAGGAAATGCAAGAAAGCAAAGTGGCTGTCCAATGAGGCCTTACAAATAGCGGGAGAGAGAAGGCAAGCAAAATGCAAGGGAGATAGTGAAAGATATAGGAAATTGAATGCAGATTTCCAAAAAATAGCAAGGAGAGACAAGAAGGCCTTCTTAAACGAGCAATGCAAAGAAATAGTGGAAAGCAACAGAATGGGAAGAACCAGAGATCTGCTCAAGAAAATCGGAGAAATGAAAGGAACATTTTGTACAAAGATTACCATAATAAAGGACAAAAGTGGTAAGGACCTAACAGAAGCAGAAGACATCAAGAAGAGGTGGCAAGAAGGGCAGTGCCAAAGAATGCTCCAACTACCGCACAATTGCGCTCATTTCACACGCTAGCAAGGTTATGCTTAAAATTCTACAAGGAAGGCTTGAGCAGTATGTGGACCAAGAATTCCCAGAAGTGCAAGCTGGATTTAGAAGAGGCAGAGGAACCAGAGACCAAATTGCAAACATGCGCTGGATTATGGAGAAAGCTAGAGAGTTCCAGAAAGACATCTACTTCTGCTTCATTGACTACAGAAAAGCCTTTGACTGTGTCGACCACAGCAAACTATGGCAAGTTTGTAAAGAAAGGGGAGTGCCTGATCACTTCATCTGTCTCCTGAGAAATCTCTATGTGGGACAAGAAGCTACAATTAGAACTGGATATGGAGCAACAGATTCGTTCAAAATTGGGAAAGGAGTACGACAAGGCTGTATATTGTCTCCCTGCTTATTTAACTTATATGCAGAATTCATCATGCGAAATGCTGGGCTGGATGAATCCCTAGCCGGAATTAAGATTGCTGGAAGAAATATCAACAACCTCAGATATGCAAATGACACAACCTTGATGGCAGAAAGTGAGAGGGAATTAAAGAAGCTTTTATTAAGGGTGAAAGAGGAGAGCGCAAAATATGGTCTGAAGCTCAACATCAAAAAAACAAAGATCATTACCACTGATCCCATCACCTCCTGGCAAATAGAAGGGGAAAGAAATGGAGGCAGTGAGAGATTTTACTTTCTTGGGCTCCATGATCACTGCAGACGGTGACAGCAGCCACGAAATTAAAAGACGCCGGCTTCTTGGGAGAAAAGCAATAACAAACCTAGACAGCATCTTAAAAAGTAGAGACATAGAATCATAGAATCATAGAATCATAGAGTTGGAAGAGACCACAAGGGCCATCGAGTCCAACCCCCTGCCAAGCCGGAAACACCATCAGAGCACTCCTGACATATGGTTGTCAAGCCTCTGCTTAAAGACCTCCAAAGTAGGAGACTCCACCACACTCCTTGGCAGCAAATTCCACTGTCGAACAGCTCTTACTGTCAGGAAGTTCTTCCTAATGTTTAGGTGGAATCTTCTTTCTTGTAGTTTGGATCCATTGCTCCGTGTCCGCTTCTCTGGAGCAGCAGAAAACAACCTTTCTCCCTCCTCTATGTGACATCCTTTTATATATTTGAACATGGCTATCATATCACCCCTTAACCTCCTCTTCTCCAGGCTAAACATGCCCAGCTCCCTTAGCCGTTCCTCATAAGGCATCGTTTCCAGGCCTTTGACCATTTTGGTTGCCCTCCTCTGGACACGTTCCAGTTTGTCAGTGTCCTTCTTGAATTGTGGTGCCCAGAACTGGACACAGTACTCCAGGTGTGGTCTGACCAGAGCAGAATACAGTGGCACTATTACTTCCCTTGATCTAGATGCTATACTCCTATTGATGCAGCCCAGAATTGCATTGGCTTTTTTAGCTGCCGCGTCACACTGTTGGCTCATGTCAAGTTTGTGGTCAACCAAGACTCCTAGATCCTTTTCACATGTACTGCTCTCAAGCCAGGTGTCACTCATCTTGTATTTGTGCCTCTCATTTTTTTTGCCCAAGTGTAATACTGTACATTTCTCCCTGTTAAAATTCATCTTGTTTGTTTTTGCCCAGTTCTCTAATCTGTCAAGGTCGTTTTGAAGTGTGATCCTGTCCTCTGGGGTGTTAGCCACCCCTCCCAGTTTGGTGTCATCTGCAAATTTGATCAGGATGCCCTTGAGTCCATCATCCAAGTCGTTGATAAAGATGTTGAATAAGACCGGGCCCAAGACAGAACCCTGTGGCACCCCACTAGTCACTCTTCTCCAGGATGAAGAGGAACCATTGATGAGCACCCTTTGGGTTCGGTCAGTCAGCCAGTTACAAATCCACTGAGTGGTAGCAGAGTCAAGACCGCATTTTACCAGCTTCTTTACAAGAATATCATGGGGCACCTTGTCAAATGCCTTGCTGAAATCAAGGTAGGCTACATCCACTGCGTTGCCTTCATCTACCAGGCTTGTAATTATGTCAAAAAACAAGATCAGGTTAGTCTGACATGACTTATTTTTCAGAAATCCATGCTGACTATTGGTGATCACAGCATTCCTTTCTAGGTGCTCACAGACTGTTTGCTTAATGATCTGCTCCAGAATCTTCCCTGGTATTGATGTCAGACTGACTGGGCGGTAATTATTTGGGTCCTCTCTTTTCCCCTTTTTGAAAATAGGGACAACATTTGCCCTCCTCCAGTCTGCCGGGACTTCGCCTGTTCTCCAGGAATTCTCAAAGATGACTGCCAGTGGTTCTGAGATCACATCTGCCAGTTCTTTTAATACTCTTGGATGCAGTTCATCTGGCCCTGGAGACTTGAATACATCTAAACTAGCCAAATATTCTTGTACTATCTCCTTAGTTATTCTGGGCTGTGTTTCCTTTGCTGAATCATTTGCTTCAAATTCTACAGGTCGGGCATTGTTTTCTTTATTGGAGAAGACTGAGGCAAAGAAGGCATTGAGGAGTTCAGCCCTTTCTGTGTCCCCCATTTGCATTTCACCATCTTCTCCTCTGAGTGACCCCACTGTTTCTTTGTTCTTCCTTTTGCTACGAACATACCCATAAAAGCCTTTTTTGTTGCTTTTAACCTCTCCAGCAAGCCTGAGTTCATTCTGTGCTTTAGCTTTTCTGACTTTGTGTCTACACGTGCTGGCTATTTGTTTGAATTCCTCTTTGGTGGTTTCCCCCCTTTTCCATTTTTTGTACAAATCCTTTTTTAATCTTAATTCAGTTAAAAGTTCTTTAGATAGCCACCCTGGCTTCTTTAGGCACCTTCCATGTTTCCGTCTCAATGGTATTGCCTGACGTTGTGCTTTTACTATCTCCCTCTTAACAAACTCCCAGCCATCATGAACTCCCTTTCCTTTTAGTATTGCTGTCCATGGGATCTCACCCAGCACTTCCCTAAGTTTTATGAAGTCGGCTTTCTTAAAGTCATGAAATTGAGTCCTAGTATGCTTGGCTGCTCCTTTCCGCTGTATAGTAAACTTCAGAAGAGCATGATCACTCGCGCCTAATGATCCTTCCACATCTACCCCACTAACCAAGTCATCAACATTGGTTAGGACCAGATCTAAAACGGCTGTTCCTCTTGTTGCTTCTCCCACTTTCTGGACAATGAAGTTGTCTGCAAGGCCAGTGAGGAATCTGTTTGACCTTATGCTCTTGGCTGAGTTTGACGTCCAACAAATATCCGGGTAATTGAAGTCCCCCATTACTACTATCTCCCTTCCTTTTGCATGCTTGGCCATCTGTTCCAGGAAGGCATCATCTATGTCCTCCGTTTGGCTTGGGGATCTATAGTAAACTCCCACAATGAGGTCTCTGTTATTCTTCTCTCCCTTAATTTTGACCCAAATGCTCTCACTTTGGCTTTGAGGTTCTAAATCTTGGATCTCTTCACAGGTATACACATCCCTGACATATAACGCCACTCCTCCTCCTTTCTTGTCTGGTCTGTTTCTCTGAAATAGATTGTATCCCCCCATTATTACATTCCAATCGTGGGACTTATCCCACCAGGTTTCAGTGATGCCTATTATGTCATATTTAGTTTGCTGTACCAAGAGCTCTAGCTCATCTTGTATTTTTCCCATGCTTTGCGCATTAGTGTACAGTGGTACCCCGCAAGACGAATGCCTCGCAAGACGGAAAACCCGCAAGACGAAAGGGTTTTCTGTTTTGGAGGCGCTTCGCAAGACGAATTTCCCTATGGGTTTGCATCGCAAGATGAAAGCCCATAGGGAAATGCTGGCGGTCGGGAGCAAAGACTTTCGCCCACAGCCGGCCTTCAGAAGAGGACCTCTTCTGAAGGCCGGCGGGGGGCAAAAGTCTTTGCTCCCCCCCGCCTGCCTTCCCCCCGCCTGCCCCGGGCGATCTTAAAATGCTGGCGGGCGGGAGCGAAGCGCTGCCGACCCCCAGCATTTTAAAATCTCCCCGTGTCCCGGGGAGATTTTAAAATGCTGGGGGTCGGGAGCGTTCGCTGCCGACCCCCAGCATTTTAAAAAGCTGTTCCGAAGCGGGGGGCGGGAACATCTGCCCCAGCCGCCCCACTTCGGAACGCTGTTCCGAAGTGGGGAGGGGGGGCGGGAACAGCTGCCCCAGCCACCCCACTTCGGAACGCTGTTCCGAAGTGGGGAGGGGGGGCGGGAACAGCTGCCCCAGCCGCCCCACTTCGGAACGCTGTTCCGAAGTGGGGAGGGGGGCGGGAACAGCTACCCCAGCCGCCCCACTTCGGAACGCTGTTCCGAAGTGGGGAGGGGGGGCGGGAACAGCTGCCCCAGCCGCCCCACTTTGGAACGCTGTTCCGAAGTGGGGAGGGGGGCGGGAACAGCTGCCCCAGCCGCCCCACTTCGGAACGCTGTTCCAAAGTGGGGAGGGGGGGCGGGAACAGCTGCCCCAGCCGCCCCACTTCGTAACGCTGTTCCGAAGGGGGGGGCGGGAACAGCTGCCCCATCCGCCCCACTTCGGAACGCTGTTCCGAAGGGGTGAGGGGGGGCGGGAACAGCTGCCTCATCCGCCCCACTTCGGAACGCTGTTCCGAAGGGGGGAGGGGGGGCGGGAACAGCTGCCCCATCCGCCTCACTTCGGAACGCTGTTCCGAAGTGGGGAGGGGGGGCGGGAACAGCTGCCCCAGCCGCCCCACTTCGGAACGCTGTTCCGAAGTGGGGAGGGGGGCGGGAACAGCTGCCCCATCCGCCCCACTTCGGAACGCTGTTCCGAAGGGGGGAGGGGGGAGGGAACAGCTGCCCCATCCGCCCCACTTCGGAACACTGTTCCGAAGGGGGGCGGGGGGGCGGGAACAGCTGCCCCATCCGCCCCACTTCGGAACGCTGTTCCGAAGTGGGGAGGGGGGCGGGAACAGCTGCCCCATCCGCCCCTCCTTCGGAACGCTGTTCCGAAGGGGGGAGGGGGGCGGGAGCACCTGCCCCAGCTGCCGGGCTTCGTAGCGCTGCTGCCAAGCCGGGCGGGGGGGTGGGAACACCTTCTGAAGGCGGGCAGGGGGCGAAAGTCTTTGTCCCCCCTGCCTGCCTTCCCAGGGGCTTTTAAATCGCCCCGGACAGCGGAGAAGTCCTCTGCTGTCCGGGGCGATTTTAAAATGCCGCCCGCCAGCATTTTAAGATCGCCCGGACAGCGGAGAAGTCCTCCACTGTCCCGGGGTTTTTTAATATGCTGGGGGTGGGAAGAAAAGCCCTTGCCCCCCCCCAGCCTTCAGAAGAGGTCCGGGGACAGACTGTCCCCGGACCTGGTCTGAAGGCGGTTTCCCTAGGAACGCATTAATTGATTTTCAATGCATTCCTATGGGAAACCGTGCATCGCAAGACGAAAAGCTCACAAGACGAAGAGACTTGCGGAACGAATTAATTTCGTCTTGCGAGGCACCACTGTACAGACATTGAAGTCCATTAATCATTCCCCCATGTCTCTTATTTAAGGATTTTTTCCTCCCACCACTAGGTCCGCATGCTGTTTGCTCCATTTGGTCTATGACATTTGGATGATCATCTTCATTAATTGATAGACTCCTACCTTCAGGAGCACTGTCTCCCTCCCCCACATTAGTCAGTTTAAAGCCCTCCTGATGAGGTTTCTGAGATTTTTGGCAAAAACATTTCTCCCAACCGTTGTGAGGTGCAGCCCATCACTTGCCAGAAGTCCATCTTCAAGAAACTGCAGTCCGTGATCTAAGAATCCAAACCGTTCCTGTTTACACCATTTGCGAAGCCAGCTGTTCACTTCCACTATTTTCCCCTCTCTCCCTGGGCCACGTCGTTCAACTGGGAGGACAGATGAGATGACAATTTGTGCATTTAGTTGCTTCAATTTCCTGCCGAGAGCCTCGTAGTCTCTTTTGATCTTCTGGAGGCTGTTGCTTGCAGTGTCATTGGTTCCCACATGAACCAAGAGGAAGGGGTATTTGTCAGTGGGTTTTATGATTCCTTGCAGTCGTTCAGTTACATCTTGGATCTTAGCCCCGGGGAGACAGCACACTTCCCGAGACATCTTGTCAGGCCCACAGATCACTGCTTCTGTTCCCCTCAGTAGGGAATCCCCTATCACCACTACACGCCTCCTCTTGGGTTTGGTTGGGGTTCTTCCGTGAGCTGTCCGTTCCAAGGTCGCCTGCACATTTAGTTGTGAGGCTCTCAGCATTTGTCACTGCCGATACAGCCTGGGGGCTTCACCGAATAGTTTATCTACACCCGAGCCTTGGGTTGCTTTAAGCACAGTCTTGGGGCTTCCTGCTGGGATAGAAGCTTAATACCACATGGCCCAAGGAGCCGTAGAAGCATTCACTAGCTTAGGACTTTGGTGGCAGTGAGAATATCAGGTTTCATCAAGTGATCTGTGCTTTCCAGCATTCTGAGATTTTGTCTTTGGATAAGTCATTGCATTTTCTGATCTAGCAGGTATTGTTTTAACCAGCCAGTGTAGCTTATACTGAACTATAACCTTTAGCTAGGGTGCAGGTGGTTATCCCCTGGGAGGCCCCAGCAGGCTAGGCAACACTGAACTTTGCCAGCCTCGTAAACAATACTGAGCTTTAGGTATTCCAATTCAAAGCACGTTGCTAGTATAGCAGGATGGCTTCTGAAGGAAATCAGCAGTCTCCTTCCACAAGCAGCGGTGGAAGGAGGGGGCGCTGGTGGAAGACATAAAAATTTCCATCAATTTGCCTACATATTTTATATTAGTAAATCATTTGTCCCAGAAGAAGAGGAATAAGATCCTCAATGACGACTATGTGGATATATTCACTCTCCTCCCGCCTACCAAATTAACTGGGATAGGGGAAAAGAAGTGCCCTTTTGGTAAGCGTAAATACAGAACACCCAGGGCCAAACGCACCTTTGACAACTGGTTGGACGGGTTCCAGGTCTTTATGGGAGTAGTTTGCGTGGCTTATCCCAAGCGAGCTATGGATCTCGTTGCTTATTTGGCACATGTGAGGCGGGCTCATACGCTGGCTGGTGAGACCGCGGCATTAACGTATGACGAGAATTTTTGTAGAAATGCTTCTCTTCTACCCTCCACTCGCTGAGACCCAAGGGACCCAAATTACTGGGGTGAGGACGTGGGCCCTTACATAGAAAAGAAGAAACAGGAACCGGTCAAGTCGCGTAAGACAGAAGCAAAACGGCGCCGCCAGTGCTCGGAGTACAACAGGGGCGTATGTTCATGACCCTCCTGTAAGTATCTCCACACATGCGAACGGTGCCTGGGGAACCACCCTGCCTCTGCGTGCTTTAAGGCCAAGCAGCAGCCCTTTCAGGGCAGCAGGGGGTACTTCAACAACAATGCTAGGGGTGCCTCCGGATCTTCCCACCAGGGTCCCGGTAACTGCCAGTAACATGTCTCTTGGACTTGCCTTCTTCCCTATCCGACTCCACCCCCTTAAAAACCTACTAGACCTATACCCTGATAGAAAAGCGGCAGAATACCTTTGGGACGGGTTCTCCTTGGGTTTTAGAATTCCAGTAGCATTTCCCCCTAACACCGCAGATCCCCAAAATAAAAAATCAGCAAGAGAAAGGCCTGAGATAGCTAGAAAGAAGATACAGAAAGAAATCGAGGCAGGGAGGGTTGCAGGTCCCTTTACTGAGCCACCACTGGAGGGGCTGTACATATCCCCTCTGGGCATCGTCCCAAAAAAGGCACTGGATGAGTTTCACATGATTCATAACCTCTCTTACCCAAGAGGTGGCTCTGTCAATGATGCGATCCCTCAGGAGCTTTGTACTGTGAAATACGCCTCCTTTGATCAGGGAGTAAAAATGATCTGTAGATTTGGAAAAGGAGCACTTCTCGCAAAATGCAACATCGAGTCCGCATTCTGCCTCCTGCACGTGCATCCAAATGATTTCCGCTGGTTGGGGTTTAAATTGGGGGGGCATACTTCATTGACAAAGCGATGCCCATGGGCTGCTCCGTGGCATGCTCTGCATTCGAGTCTTTCAGTATGTTTCTGGATTGGGCCCTGCCCATCAGGACAGGGTCGGTCGGGGTATCGCATTACCTGGACTACTTTATTCTGGTCGCGGCTAATAGGCAGCGATGCTCTGCCCTTCTGGAAGCATTCTCAACCCTGGCGGAGGAGCTGGGAGTACCGCTGGCTGCTGACAAAATGGAGGGCCCAGCCACATCGCTGGTCTATCTGGGCATTGAATTAGACACTGTAGCCCAAACTTCTAGGTTGCCCGGGGAGAAACTGGGTGCCCTCAAGACATTGATACAACAGCTTCTGCCTCTAAAGAAGGTTACCCTTAGGCAAATTCAATCTTTGTTAGGTCACCTAAATTTCACCTGTAGGGTGGTGGCCGCCTGGCTAGATTGTCAGCGGCTCTGCGGGCACCCCAGCATAGGGTGTGCCTCTCCAAGGAAGTCAAGTCTGACCTGGGAGTCTGGCTAGAATTCCTGGACAGGTATAATGGGATATCACTATGGCAAGACATCATGGCGCTCAATGCTGACTTGCAAGTCCAATCTGATGCGGCAGGTTCCCTGGGGTTTGGCGTTTATTTCAGGGGACAGTGGTGCACTCAAAAGTGGCCCGCAGACTGGCAAGGCAAGCCCATTACTCGGGACCTTACATTCTTGGAATTTTTCCCTATTGTGGTGGCAGTACATTTATGGGCGGGGCATTTCCACAATCATAGGGTTTGTTTTAATACAGATAACCAGGCAGTAGTATCGGTTCTTTCTAGACAGTCCGCATGTTCCACCAGAGTGGGAAACCTTCTACGGTCCTTTGTTCTCTTGTGCCTTGAGCAGAATATATATTTTTCCGCCAAATTTCTTCCTGGCGTTAATAATGACATCCCGGATGCTCTGTCTCGTTTTCAGATGGATCGCTTCTGCTTATTAGCGCCGGATGCTCAACAGTCGCCGCTGCCTTTCCCGGAGCATCTCTGGAGCCTTGGGAGTGAGAAGTGATGAAGGGAGTATTGGGTGCAGTCGCCCCTTCCACAATGAGATCTTACAAGAAAGCTTGGGCTGACTTCTTAAGGTTTCGCAACAGTATACCCAACACGAGGCAGGATTCCCCTCCTTCGCATAGGGAGGTCCTCCGCTACTTAGTTCACCTGAAGGAACTGGGCAGGGCACCAAAGACTTTTAACATTCAATCTGCTGGGATTTCTTTCTTTTGTAAAGCCCTGTTCTCAACCGACCCGTGCACGAAATTCGTGGTGCGTAAGGCTTTGGAGGGCTGGCGCAGATTCCAGCCCCCCAGCACTGACAAAAGGAGGCCCATAACTTATGACATTCCAACCCAGATACACAAAAAGTTAAGAGCAATGTGCTGGTCAAAATACGAAGCCCGCCTATTCTTGGCTGCCTATTCCATTGCCTTCTTCGGTGCTCTCTGCATAGGCGAGGTGGTATGTGAGGGGGGGTGGCCCCCTGCCAGAGGGGCATCCTCTTAAGCGACTTGACTCTTTCCAGCACTGACTTAATTGTGCAAGTGCAGAGCTCTAAGATAGACCAACAGGGTACAGGGGCCCCCCTTCGCTTACCAGCAGCTCAAGGGAGTGGACCTTGCCCAGTTAGGGATACGCGGCTGTCAGGGGTTCAGGAGCAGAGACGCAGAGAAGGGAGGAGACAGAGAGCGAGGGGGAGGAATACGAAGGAAGGATGAGTGGGGATGACGACCCGAGATCACCGAGCCTGTCTAGCGAGTCCGAGGATTCCCAGAAGGGAGCGCCAGCAGTCAGAGCAAGGGGGGAGAGCAGGGGGGCACCCCAGGAAGAAGGGTCCAGAGAGGGATCAGAGAGCAGCAGTTGGAAATCGGGACCCACGTACCCAGCAGGGAGTAGCGGGGAGAAAGGGGACCAGATATCGGGTTCCGGAGACTTTCAGAAGGAGGGAGGGCATGAGTCAGGAGTAGTCACGCCCACCTCGGGGAGCGAGGAAACGGTCAAGAGGAAAGTAGAGAATTGGGCGCGCGCGCCAAGTTCAAATGTAGCGGAAGCTGGCGCAGTCAGCAGCCCAGAGAGTGAGCCAAGTCCCAAAGCCCGCCGCAAGGAGGCGGAAGGGACAGGGGGGTCCACGTCAGAAGAGAGGAGGAAGGGAGAGACCCAGGGGGGGCAGAAGGACCCAGAGACGGAAGGAAAGGCGCAGGAGGTGGAGCAAGGCTAGGGTATTAAGCTGGTGCGCTAGAGGCGGAGACTCAGACGGGTCTTCGTCGCTCTGACCTAGAAGAGGTAGGGCTGCACATTGCAGTTTGGAAATGGAACCTGTAATCCAATAAAGACTCTTTTAAACTGAACGCTGGATGACTTGGTCCTATGTGAGCTGGGACTGGGTGGCAGCCCTGACAGTAAGACCCGTCTCTGTAGCTTCTGACACCTGATACCTCGCAGCGGAGACAGAAGCAGCTGGAGGAAGAGATCGGTGTTTGGGAGCAAGCTCACGACGTTTAGCAGAGATGACGGAAGCAGAGAAAGTTGCAGCGCTGCAACAGGCAGTTACCCAATTGAATGCGGAGGTACTGGCATCCAAGAAAAGGGAGGAGGATGCGGCAGCCGCCTACAGAGATCTCCACGCCAGGTTTGAAGCATGGGTTAAACACGGGCAGCCAGGACCCCGACCGGAGGGGGTTGGGTTGGCACGGAGAGCAGGAGGGCTTGTGGCTCACTTCGATGGGAATTTACAACAGTACCCCAATTTTCGAGCAGACGTAATGTGCGCACTGCAACTGCTGGCAAAAGACTTTAGAGATGAGGAAGAGAAAGTGGGGTTCATACTGTCCCATTTGCATGGGGATGCTAAAGCGTGGCTACGCAATTTGTGGAGGGATAAAGATCCGGCGCTTCAGAGTGCAGATGCCTTTATCAAAGCGATGGATGGGTGTTTTTTATCAAGTATTGACGTGGATCTTGCACGGAAGGAGGTGCATGGGCTGAGACAAGGGAGGGCCAGCGTCAGGCAGTATCATGCCCGCTTTTTCGCCTTGGTCAGTGCCCTGGAATGGGACAGAGATTCGGCTCCGGTAAGAGACCTCTTTTGGGAGGGGCTGCACAACTCGATTAAAGATGAGATCGCGAGGGGGGAGAGACCCCGAACCACCCAGGAGGTCGTTCAGAGGGCACTGGCAGTGGGGGTGAGGCTGGAAGGACGTCCGTGGAGCAGGGACGAAGGGCGTGGAGAGCGCGAACCAGCCAGGGGCCCCTCCTTCCTTCCCAGAGAAGCAGCACGGGCGCAATCCACGCCTCCGCCAGGAGGAGGAGTCGAACCTATGGAGGTTGGAGGTGCAAGGGCTCAGTCAGCAACCAGAGCCCTAGCACCGGCAGCAGTGAAAGCGAAGCCTCCTAGAGGGAACAGGAAGTGTTACGTCTGTGAGGAGCCAGGGCATATGGCAAAAGAGTGTCCCCAGAGGCTCCACAAGCTTACTGCAGCCTCGGCAATGGTGACTGCAGCACCGCAGCAAGGGGAACCACTGCAGGGAAACGACGCAGTCTGGCTGGAGACAGAGGCACTGGGGCCCAGCCAGACGCATCAGTGAAGCAGTCCCCAGCGATATTGCAACCCATGGACCCCCTCCCACCCAAACCAGTAGTGCAGCTCACAGCGTCTCTCCAGCTACCCAATGGCGTCACTATCGAAGTGCCGCTTTCTGTGGATTCTGGAAGCAACGCAGACTTTATAGCACAGGATTTTGTGGAGCAGCACGCTATAAAGCTACTGCCTGCCACTCTGCCCCTGCAAGTCGTCACAGTGGATGGCAGAGAGTTGCTAGGGGGGCAGGTGGTGAAGCAGACGCCACCAATGGTGATGCAACTTGGTAACCACAGGGAAGTCATCAGTTTTAATGTCACCCGACTGTCGGACACGCCCATTGTGTTGGGCATGAGTTGGCTGGACAGGCACAGTCCAACGCTGGCTTGGTACCAGAGACAGCTGATCTTCGGCTCCTCTTACTGCGCAGAACACTGCATCCTGCCCAGACAGGAGGGAGAGGAGGAGGACTCACAACTGCAGTTGGGAACGTTGCAAGCAGTCCCCCACAAATACGCGGACTTTCTGGAGGTCTTCTGCGAGAAAGAGGCAGACAAGCTACCACCGCACAGGCAATATGACTGCAAGATTGACCTACTGCCAGGGGCAACGCTGCCGAAGGGGAAGCTATATTCCATGTCTGAGGACGAACTACAGGAACTCAAACAGTTCATAGATCACAATTTGCAGCGCGGTTTCATCCGGGAGTCCAGAGCAGTGGGGGGCAGTCCTGTTTTCTTCGTGAAGAAGAAGGACACGCCCCAAAAAAGATTGGTCGTGGATTACCGCCTCTTAAACAGGATGACCAAGCCCTCCGATTTCCCCATGCCCAGGATTGACGACCTGCTGGCGACGGTGCGCAAGGGACGCGTGTTCACCAAGTTGGACCTGCGAGGAGCGTACAATCTCATCCGCATGAGGGAGGGCGATGAGTGGAAGACAGCCATGTTCACGCCTCTGGGCACCTACGAATACAGAGTGATGCCGTTTGGTTTGCAAAACGGTTCTCACTGTTTTCAAGCTTTCATGCATCACGTGTTGGCGGGACTCCTCTACAAGAAGTGCGTCTGCTTTCTGGATGACATCCTGATATTCTCTGACTCGCAGCAAGCACACGACCAGGACGTTAGGGAGGTGCTGGAGAGGCTGCAGCAGCATAGACTGTACGCCAAACTGGAGAAGTGCCAGTTCGACACGACGGAGGTGGATTTCTTGGGTTACAAGCTGTCGGACAAGGGGCTAGCCATGGACAGCGCCAAGGTTCGCGCGGTGTTGGATTGGAAGAGCCCACGCAACCGGAAGGAGGTCCAGAGGTTTGTCGGCTTCGCCAACTTCTATCGCAAGTTTATCAAGGGGTTCGCGATGCAGACGGCGGCTATTACGGACACGCTAAGCTCCAAGAAAAAGAAATTCATCTGGACGGAGCAGGCGGAGCGGTCCTTTCAGACACTCAAGCGTCTCTTCGCGTCGGAAGAGCAACTGCTGCATATCGACCCCAGCAGACCGCTGCGGGTAGAGACAGACGCGTCCGATAGAGCAGTGGGAGCTGTCCTGCTGCAGAGGGACCCACAGGGGGTCTGGCGGCCGGGGGCGTTCTACTCCAGGAAGCTCAGCAAGTCGGAGCAGAACTACACCATCTGGGATAGGGAGTTGCTTGCCATTCATGCAGCTTTCAAGGCGTGGAGGCACTTCCTGATCGGCGCCAAGCACACGGTGCAGGTCTGCACGGACCACAAGAATCTGGAGCACTGGCGCACGGCTCGGTTCCTGAACCAGAGGCAGATACGTTGGGCGGAGTTCTTTGCTGACTTCAATTTCCGAATTGAGTACGTCCCGGGCGACTCCAACATCATGGCGGATGCACTGTCCCGAAAACCGCAATACCTCGAAGAGGCGACGCCAGCGGCAGCCATGCACATCTTCGCGCCAACAGCGTGGGCGTGCGCTTCAGCCACAGTAGACCTGGATGCGGTGCGACGGGCGTTGCAGGACGACTCATTCGCGCAGGCAAAGATGGCAGAGGTGCACAAGGGCACGGCGACGGGCGACGAGTTCCAGATACGGGACGGCTTGCTCTTACGTAAAGGGGCCATCTACGTGCCGGGAGACGAACTTCGCGCCAGGGTACTGCAGCAGCTGCACGACGCACCCACGGCCGGGCATTTTGGCACAGAAAAAACGGTGGAATTAGTCGCAAGAGACTTTTGGTGGCCCAGACTGAGAGGGGAAGTCGCGGACTACGTCGCGAGGTGCGACACCTGCCAGAGGGCCAAGCCGGTGCACAAACCACCGGCGGGACTGCTGGAACCGCTACAAACGCCGTTTGAACCCTGGGAGAGAGTGGCCCTGGACTTTGTCACGGATCTACCCAGCTCGAGAGGCAAGACAGCTGTACTAGTGGTGGTGGACTTGTTCACCAAGATGGCACATTTCATACCGTGTGCGAAGGTGGCCACGGCAGAACAAACAGCCAAACTGTTCATAGATCACGTGTTCAAAGTGCACGGGCTGCCGCGGTCTATACTGTCCGACCGCGGCCGCCAGTTCATCTCGAATTTCTGGCAAAAGCTGATGGGCTTCCTGAACGTCAAGATCAACCTGGCATCAGCGAGACACCCGCAGACCAACGGGCAAGCGGAGAGGGTCAATGCCATCATGCAGCAGTACCTGAGATGCTATGCCAATCAACAGCCTGCGACGTGGGTGGATTACCTGCCGCTCGCCGAATTCGCCTACAACAACACGAAACACGTGTCCACAGGGGTGACGCCGTTCTTTGCCAACAATGGGAGGAATCCCAGAACCTTCCCGGGACTGGACAGGGTGGGGGAAGGGGAACCGCAGACGGCGGACGCTTTCGCATCTGAGTTGCAAGAGGTCCACGATCAACTCAGACGGCAGCTGGAGCTAGCGAAGCACGCATACAAAGTGCAAGCTGACAAGCACAGGCGAGTTGGCGAGGAGATCCGAGTGGGAGACTGGGTCTGGTTGGCAGCCCACGCGGTGCCGACCCGATCGTTAGCCAAGAGGAAACTGGGGCACAAGCAACTCGGTCCATACAGGGTCGAAGCGCAGATCAACCCGGTGGCTTTCCGGCTGGTGCTACCGGAGGGTTCCAGGATGCATCCGGTGTTCCACAGGTCGGTGCTCACTCCCTACAGGGCACCGCACAGGTTCCAGGAACCAGGAACGGCACCGAGTCAGTCTCCGGAGCGGACGGAGGCGGAAAGATTGCCACAGCAGGACCCCATTAACGAAGTCACGGAGATTTTGGACTCCAGATGGGGGGAAGACGGAGTAGAATATCTCCTAGCAAGGGAGGGCACCCGGGCCAGCGCGAATAGCTGGGTGCCGGACTACGCCTTGGAGGAACCCCTGCTTAAGGACGAGTTTCATGCCCTTTTCCCACACAGACCTATGCCAGCGGGCTTCTTCGACGACTGGTTGTTCACGCCCACGCTTTCCTCCAGCACGTTCCATGGCTTCGACTCGGACAGGGAACCAGCACAGCGCACACGTTCCCCAGAGGGGTCACCGGAGGGTTCGGCGTCCGACAACTCGTATTGGTGGGACGATCGGCCAGAGGAGCAGTGGCGCCGGAAGTGGCAGGAGATACCAGGTCCAGCGACAGACGCAGAGACTGACATGGACGTTTGCGGGGAGGATCTCGGTTTCGAGCATGGCGGCACCGAAATGGAGGCGGAGCAAATCACCGTTGACGAACGCGGGGAGGAAGACTCGGAGGTCTTCAGTTGGCGGCCAGCAACGGGGAGCGAACTGTATCCGACATTCACTCCCGTGATGACGGAGCACCCACCAACCACCCTTGAAAGCGGGGAGGGGGGAAGGGGGGGCTTCGAGGGGGGGATGGATGTCAGGGGTTCAGGAGCAGAGACGCAGAGAAGGGAGGAGACAGAGAGCGAGGGGGAGGAATACGAAGGAAGGATGAGTGGGGATGACGACCCGAGATCACCGAGCCTGTCTAGCGAGTCCGAGGATTCCCAGAAGGGAGCGCCAGCAGTCAGAGCAAGGGGGGAGAGCAGGGGGGCACCCCAGGAAGAAGGGTCCAGAGAGGGATCAGAGAGCAGCAGTTGGAAATCGGGACCCACGTACCCAGCAGGGAGTAGCGGGGAGAAAGGGGACCAGATATCGGGTTCCGGAGACTTTCAGAAGGAGGGAGGGCATGAGTCAGGAGTAGTCACGCCCACCTCGGGGAGCGAGGAAACGGTCAAGAGGAAAGTAGAGAATTGGGCGCGCGCGCCAAGTTCAAATGTAGCGGAAGCTGGCGCAGTCAGCAGCCCAGAGAGTGAGCCAAGTCCCAAAGCCCGCCGCAAGGAGGCGGAAGGGACAGGGGGGTCCACGTCAGAAGAGAGGAGGAAGGGAGAGACCCAGGGGGGCAGAAGGACCCAGAGACGGAAGGAAAGGCGCAGGAGGTGGAGCAAGGCTAGGGTATTAAGCTGGTGCGCTAGAGGCGGAGACTCAGACGGGTCTTCGTCGCTCTGACCTAGAAGAGGTAGGGCTGCACATTGCAGTTTGGAAATGGAACCTGTAATCCAATAAAGACTCTTTTAAACTGAACGCTGGATGACTTGGTCCTATGTGAGCTGGGACTGGGTGGCAGCCCTGACAGCGGCGTTTCCTTTATTTGAGACCCAACAACCCCGGCCCTTTCTTAATACATGAGGATGGCTCACTCTTGGGCAGGCACCCGTTCACCTGTGTTATGCGCCTAGCACTTGCAACATGCGGTCTGCCTGCGGCAGAATTTGCAGCTCACTCCTTCCGGATCGGGGCCACTACCACTGCAGTACACCTCGGGCTCTCGACCGAGAGAATAAAGGACATGAGTCGTTGGAAGTCCGATGCTTACAAAGCCTATGTTAGAAAAAATCTGTGACTAGCTACTTGTTTGCTGACCTCGGGTTGTCTTTCCGTTTCCCTTTCTTATCACAAGAGGGTCCGCATTTGGCTGGTGGGCCACAGCATTGTGCATTGGGCAAAGAATCGTGCCATGAGCACTGGATTGGGGCAAAGCTTGAATTTACCTCCAAATATTGATGTGGCTTGGATTGCGTGAAGAGGGATGCACTGGGCTGAATTCAAGCCAGCTGTGATGGCTAGAGCTGCCTCGGAGGGCCCACCCGATGCCCTGGTTATCTAGTTGGGGGAGAATGATTTAGCATATCGTAAAGCTATAGACTTAAGATGGAACATCTTCGATGACTTTGCTGATTTATTGGCGGTTTATCCCAACATTACCATCTTGTGGTCCTCATTGCTTGAAAGGCGGACATGGAGGGAATAGCTTGTGCCCGGTTGCAATCAATAGAGCAAGAAAGGTTTTGGAGCGGGTTGTGGCATGTAGAGTGGCAGCCCTGGGAGAGTGTGTTATAAGCCACCCTGTTCAGCAATGAAGCCCTCTACAGATTTGATGGCGTGCATCTGTCAGATGCTGGAAACGACATTTGGTTGGGGGACATCATATCAGGGATTAGGGGTTGGTTGCAGGCTGGGGGACATCCTAGCAGGGACTAGGGATTGGTTATAGGTTTGAAGGTATTGGCGGCGACCCCAGATTTAGAATTGTATCACCAAGCATATTTACTGCCAGGTACACAATTCTGGAGACCCACAACTGAAAACAACTGTCCAAAGCAGCCCAATTTGGAATATTCTTATGCAGCACCTCTAGAAAGATGGGCAGCACTTGGGTCTAAATACATTAATACTCAAGATGCTATTGAAACAATAACATACGTTCCCACAATATGGCACCACATGTCCAAAAAATATAAATTTGACCTTTTCTCCCACGACAAAATGACTTTGTGGGAAAATCTGTCTTTAAAAATTGGGAAAGAAATGGTCGCATGGAAGGGGTGGATGAATTTGGGTACATTAACATTAGACCAGTTGATAAACAAAGAAGATGAATTTTAAAAATATTCCATTTTAAGAGACAAATATAGATTAGCTACAAATGTTCAATGGCAATATCACCCGATAAAACACTTGCTAACCACCATCTACGGATCAGCAACTTTTACAGCCTCAGAGACCATATTGAAGCAGTTAATTACCGTATTTTTCCCCCCATAGGGCGCACCAGCCCATAAGGCGCACCTAGTTTTTTTGGGGGGAAATATATTCTCCCCCCAAGGCGCGAGGCTGGGGCGGGGGAAGCTCAGCGCGCCGGGACTTCGGGGTAAGAGGCAGCGTGGCGCAAGCCGGGGGAGCCCTCCCGCGGCTAGCAGGGAGCTACACGAAGCCCTGGCGCGACTGCTCAGCATGCTGGGGCTTTGGGGTAAGAGACAGCGCTGCGCAAGTGGGGGAGCCCTCCCGTGGCTTGCGCAGAGCTACCCGAAGCCCCTTCGCAACCGCTGAGCGTGCCGGGGCTTCGGGATAAGAGGCAGCTCTGCGCAAGCCGCGGGAGCCCTCCCGCGGCTTGCACGGAGCTACCCGAAGCTCCAGCGCAACTGCTCAGCACGCCAGGGCTTAAGGATAAGAAGCAACGATGCGCAAGCTGGGGGAGCCCTCCCGCGGCTTGCACGGAGCTACCTGAAGCCCCGGTGCGACTGCTCAGCTCGCCGGGGCTTCGGGATAAGAGGCAGCGCTGCGCAAGCCGGGGAAAGAAGAAGAAGAAGAGTTTGGATTTGATATCCCGCCTTTCACTCCCTTTAAGGAGTCTCAAAGCGGCTAACATTCTCCTTTCCTTTCCTCCCCCACAACAAACACTCTGTGAGGTGAGTGGGGCTGAGAGACTTCAAGAAGTGTGACTAGCCCAAGGTCACCCAGCAGCTGCATGTGGAGGAGCGGAGACGCGAACCCGGTTCCCCAGATTACGAGACTACCGCTCTTAACCACTACACCACACTGGCTCTCTTATCCCGAAGCCCCAGCGTGCTGAGCAGTCGCTTCGGATACCTTCGGGATAAGAGGCAGCGCTGCGCAAGCCGGGGGAGGGCTCCCGCGGCTTGCGCAGAGCTTCCCGAAGCCCCGACACGACTGCTCAGGGTGCCGGGGCTTCGGGGTGCAGGCAGCTCTGCGCAAGCCGTGGGAGCCCACGTCTTACGAAGAGCTTCCTGAAGCCTGGAGAGGGAGAGGGGTCGGTGTGCACCGACCCCTCTCCCTCTCCAAGCTTCAGAGAAAGCCTGCATTGGCCCATAGGATGCACACACATTTTCCCTTCATTTTTGGAGGGGAAAAAGTGCGTCCTATAGGGCGAAAAATACGGTAATTCTTGAGCAACAAAAAAACCTGGCCATCAACATACAACTTTGCCCCAGGATGAGAACAGAAATCGGGCGGTGGCGGCAGTGGGAGGCCGCATTAGCTAAACTGGTATCTCAGGTTAAGAACGGTTTCAGGTTAAGAACGGACCTTCGGAATGAATTAAATTCATAACCAGAGGTACCACTGTACAGTGGTACCTTGGTTGTCGAAGGGCTTGGCTCCCGAAGAAATCAGCTCCCAAACCCGGAAGTGAGTGTTCTGGCTTGCGAACGTTTTTCGGAAGCTGAATATCCGTTGGGGCTTCTGTGGCTTCTGATTGAGTGCAGGAAGCTCCTGCAGCCAATCGGAAGCCATGTCTTGGTTTTTGAACGGTTCCAGGAGTCAAATGGACTCTCAGAATGGATTACGATCGACAACCAAGGTCCCACTATACAGGTATTGAGGGTTGGGAAGAAGAATTAGAGATCACAATTTCGACCGAACAGTGGGAAACTGTTTTAACTGCTATAACTAGGCTGTCTCTGGATCTTAAATTGAAGCTCATACAAGAAAAAAGAATATTTAGAATATACTGGACCCCATTACCTTTGTTTTTAAAAAGGGCTATCTAAGGTATTTAACTGTTGGAGATGCAATAGGGATAATGCTTCTCTAAAACATGTTTTTTCATTGTTCTGTATTGAAAGACTTTTGGCAGAAGGTAACTGAAACCATCAACGGAACTGTATGGAACAACCTTACATTTACAGAGCAAAATATTCTCTTGGATTATATACCCAGCACATGGAACTTTACAAAAGGAGAATGAGTGGACTCACCGTGCCTTTACAACAGCAAAAAAACCTGATACTGATGAATTGGAAAAATAAAAGTGCAACTCCCTTCTACAATTGGAATGAAGACTTATACAAACTTGCAACATATGAACAACTTGCATATAAACGCAGACTTGCCATGGTATTTGGAATCCATTTTTACAAATACTGTAATAGGTTAAGATCTGGTGAAGTACTGTATAATAACAACCTTGTAAAATATACAGTTTTGGGTTTCCACCCTTCCCCCTTTGTTTTCCCTTCTGCACAGGTTCTGTTTCTCTTTCTCTTTTTCTCTTTTTTGTTTTCATCTCACCATGTTTGGTGCACATATAGTTATAGCATGTACTTTTTGAATTTGCAATAAAGATGTTAAAAGAAATAAGAAATAAGACACTGGACTTGGAATCATATAATCATAGAATCATAGAGTTGGAAGAGACCACAAGGGCCATCGAGTCCAACCCCCTGCCAAGCAGGAAACACCATCAGAGCACTCCTGACATATGGTTGTCAAGCCTCTGCTTAAAGACCTCCAAAGTAGGAGGCTCCACCACACTCCTTGGCAGCAAATTCCACTGTCGAACAGCTCTTACTGTCAGGAAGTTCTTCCTAATGTTTAGGTGGAATCTTCTTTCTTGTAGTTTGGATCCATTGCTCCTCTCCGCTTCTCTGGAGCAGCAGAAAACAACCTTTCTCCCTCCTCTATGTGACATCCTTTTATATATTTGAACATGGCTATCATATCACCCCTTAACCTCCTCTTCTCCAGGCTAAACATGCCCAGCTCCCTTAGCCGTTCCTCATAAGGCATCGTTTCCAGGCCTTTGACCATTTTGGTTGCCCTCCTCTGGACACGTTCCAGTTTGTCAGTGTCCTTCTTGAATTGTGGTGCCCAGAACTGGACACAGTACTCCAGGTGTGGTCTGACCAGAGCAGAATACAGTGGCACTATTACTTCCCTTGATCTAGATGCTATACTCCTATTGATGCAGCCCAGAATTGCATTGGCTTTTTTAGCTGCCGCGTCACACTGTTGGCTCATGTCAAGTTTGTGGTCAACCAAGACTCCTAGATCCTTTTCACATGTACTGCTCTCAAGCCAGGTGTCACCCATCTTGTATTTGTGCCTCTCATTTTTTTTTGCCCAAGTGCAATACTTTACATTTCTCCCTGTTAAAATTCATCTTGTTTGTTTTTGCCCAGTTCTCTAATCTGTCAAGGTCGTTTTGAAGTGTGATCCTGTCCTCTGGGGTGTTAGCCACCCCTCCCAGTTTGGTGTCATCTGCAAATTTGATCAGGATGCTCTTGAGTCCATCATCCAAGTCGTTGATAAAGATGTTGAATAAGACCGGGCCCAAGACAGAACCCTGTGGCACCCCACTAGTCACTCTTCTCCAGGATGAAGAGGAACCATTGATGAGCACCCTTTGGGTTCGGTCAGTCAGCCAGTTACAAATCCACTGAGTGGTAGCATAGTCAAGACCGCATTTTACCAGCTTCTTTACAAGAATATCATGGGGCACCTTGTCAAATGCCTTGCTGAAATCAAGGTAGGCTACATCCACTGCGTTCCCTTCATCTACCAGGCTTGTAATTATGTCAAAAAACAAGATCAGGTTAGTCTGACATGACTTATTTTTCAGAAATCCATGCTGACTATTGGTGATCACAGCATTCCTTTCTAGGTGCTCACAGACTGTTTGCTTAATGATCTGCTCCAGAATCTTCCCTGCTATTGATGTCAGACTGACTGGGCGGTAATTATTTGGGTCCTCTCTTTCCCCCTTTTTGAAAATAGGGACAACATTTGCCCTCCTCCAGTCTGCCGGGACTTCGCCTGTTCTCCAGGAATTCTCAAAGATGACTGCCAGTGGTTCTGAGATCACATCTGCCAGTTCTTTTAATACTCTTGGATGCAGTTCATCTGGCCCTGGAGACTTGAATACATCTAAACTAGCCAAATATTCTTGCACTATCTCCTTAGTTATTCTGGGCTGTGTTTCCTTTGCTGAATCATTTGCTCCAAATTCTTCAGGTCAGGCATTGTTTTCTTTATCGGAGAAGACTGAGGCAAAGAAGGCATTGAGGAGTTCAGCCCTTTCTGTGTCCCCTGTTTGCATTTCACCATCTTCTCCTCTGAGTGACCCCACTGTTTCTTTGTTCTTCCTTTTGCTACGAACATACCCATAAAAGCCTTTTTTTGTTGCTTTTAACCTCTCTAGCAAGCCTGAGTTCATTCTGTGCTTTAGCTTTTCTGACTTTGTGTCTATATGTGATGGCTATTTGTTTGAATTCTTCTTTGGTGGTTTCCCCCCTTTTCCATTTTTTGTACACATCCTTTTTTAATCTTAATTCAGTTAAAAGTTCTTTAGATAGCCACCCTGGCTTCTTTAGGCACCTTCCATGTTTCCGTCTCATTGGTATTGCCTGACGTTGTGCTTTTACTATCTCCCTCTTAACAAACTCCCAGCCATCATGAACTCCCTTTCCTTTTAGTATTGCTGTCCATGGGATCTCACCCAGCACTTCCCTAAGTTTTATGAAGTCGGCTTTCTTAAAGTCAAGAAATTGAGTCCTAGTACGCTTGGCTGCTCCTTTCCGCTGTATAGTAAACTTCAGAAGAGCATGATCACTCGCGCCTAATGATCCTTCCACATCTACCCCACTAACCAAGTCATCAACATTGGTTAGGACCAGATCTAAAACGGCTGTTCCTCTTGTTGCTTCTCCCACTTTCTGGACAATGAAGTTGTCTGCAAGGCCAGTGAGGAATCTGTTGGACCTTATGCTCTTGGCTGAGTTTGACGTCCAACAAATATCCGGGTAATTGAAGTCCCCCATTACTACTATCTCCCTTCCTTTTGCATGCTTGGCCATCTGTTCCAGGAAGGCATCATCTATGTCCTCCGTTTGGCTTCCAGCAAAGCACTCTCACAGTCAAGTCAGGGAAAAGTGCTCCTGCTGGCTCAAGCACATCCCGATCCCAGCAAGGCAAGGGAAGCACAGGGCAAAGTGACTTCTCCCAAAAAGGTCTGAGAGGACACTTCAGACTGAAAAGGGCACCAAACAGCACAAAAAGGGGTTTCTAGGGCTTTGAGCACAAGAGTGGGAGAAGGACTGGAGAACCTCAGCACTAAAAAATCGGGCCAACCTTACAACGAGACGCCCCAAGGACTGAAGTGAGTAGTGTTGAACTCTCCAATTTATAAGAGCCACTGGATCCTGCATCTTAAATAAAATAAAACAAAACTCAGACTAAAAGAGGCTTAAACTAAAAAAACCCAAGTTCATAGATGCAGAGGTTACAAATTACTATTAAGAAATCTCGGCCAAAAGGTTTTTAAAAAAATTACTTACTGGAGATCCACGGCAACACGTTCTATTTAATTGCAACTAAAGAGCTTTACATCAAAGTAAAAAGTGAGGCTTTGCCTCTTCTCTCCTGCATACTAGCTGAAATACTGAGGTCGAAGTGAGCAAAACAGTTCAGCAAAGTTTAAGAACTGACCTATGATGGGATGATTAGCTGCTTGTGCGTAAAAGCGTACTCCCTCAGAGTTTGTGCGGCTCCACAAACCTCTGTGCGTGACAGAGCTCCTCAGACATGTCTGCTCTAGTCACTCGTAGAGTCTGACAGTGGCTGCCGGCGGAAGCGCTTCCAGCAAAGAAGCTCCTTGACGGAAACGCGTCTCCTGGATTCACGGCGTGACAGTTTCCGGCGAGGCGTGGGTCTCCCCATGGGCGCCTCAGATACCTCCCCACTGTTCTCGCTGGAAGCGTCTCTGAGCCCTCCCTCCTGCTCGCATTCCCTCAGAGATTCACTCCTCCCCCTGCTGGTTCCTGCCTCAGCTGTTGAGTCTCTTTCTTCCTCCCTGAGCCCCTCCGCCTGTTCCTCCGATGGCAGTTCCCTGACATCCACCTCCCCTCCAGGGCCCCCCTCACCCCCTCCCATTTCCTCTCCTCTGGGAGATGAAGGGTAAAAACCCCGAAAAGAATCTTCTTCATCTTCAGACGTCTCGAACAATTCCCTCCATCGATCTCCGTCTTGGCTCGCTGAATCCTCCTCCTCCTCGGAATCTGTGAACCCCTCCAACTCCTCTTCTTCGTCGGTGGTGGCAAAGTATTTCCTCCGGAACCTCGCTACGGGCTGAGGTTTACGTGGGAACCTCTGATGAAAAGTTTCTATTAAAACTTCGTCATTGACATCCTCTGCCCTAACCCAGGTGTTTTCCGACTCCGGTTCCCCTTCCCACATTACCAAATACTCTACTTGATCTCCCTTCCACCTGGAATCGAGGATCTCTGCAACCTGGTAGCTGTGTTCCTTCTCCTCCATTGCTGGCCCCCTAGTGACCCTCCCTTCTCTGTCTCCTTTATACGGTGACAGCAACGACCTGTGGAAAACTGGGTGCAGCTTCATGTGGTTCGGTAACCGGAGTCTGAACGCCACTGGGTTGACCTGCTGCGTGACTTCAAATGGACCCAGCCTTTTGGGTCTTAACTTCTTACAACCCCCTTTGAATGGTAACCCTTTGGTTGACAGCCACACCTGGTTCCCCACCCTAATGGTTTCACCTTCCCTTCTGTTTTTGTCTGCCTGCCTCTTATATTCCTCCTTAGCCCTGTTTAAGTTAAGTTGGAGCTGGCGATGGATCGCTTCCATTTCTTCAACGAACTGTTCTGCAGCTGGAACGCTCCAGTTCTCCCCTTCCCCCCCTGGGAAGGCTCGGGGATGGCACCCGTGATTAGCCAAAAAGGGGCTCATCCCCGTGGACACGTTCTCTGCATTGTTGTAGGCAAATTCTGCCAACGCCAGCTTCTCCACCCAATCATTTTCTCTGTCATTCACATAACACCTCAAATACTGCTGGAGGACACCATTAGCTCTTTCCGCCTGCCCGTTGGTTTCTGGATGACGGGCAGTTGAGAAATTAACCTCAACATGCAGTAAGCTCATGAGCTTCCTCCAGAACCTGGAAGTAAATTGTTTCCCTCGGTCTGAAACCACCCTCAAGGGGACGCCATGCAACCTAAACACATTTTCTACAAACAATTTAGCGGTTTCTTCTGCTGTGACCGCATGTGAGCAGGCTATAAAATGGGCCATTTTAGTTAACAGGTCTACCACAACCATGATGGCTGTTTTCCCTCTAGACCTCGGCAGATCAGTCATGAAATCTATTGCCACTGTTTCCCATGGTCTTTCAGGTGTGGGTAGTGGTTCTAATAAACCTGCCGGTGCCCGCCTCTCCCCCTTGGCTCGTTGGCATTGGTCACACCCTCTTACATACTCCCGCACATCTTCCCTGACCTTGGGCCACCAAAATTCCCTGGTAACCAGCCACATGGTTTTGTGTTGCCCAAAATGCCCTGCTGTGGGGCTATCGTGCAGTTGCTTGAGTACCTTCTCCCTTAATTCCCCTTCAGGTATATATAACGCTCCCTTGTAGTACAACGCCCCGTTTCTCTCCTCAAAACCCCCGGGTTTGTCTCCCTCCCTCCTGAGACCCCTGAGTTTGTCCTGGGCGTATTCATCATGCACTGTTCCCTCTACCAATTCCCTTTGCCCCACCAATACCGCCCCACACACCCAGCGGTCTTCTGGAATGACATGTGTCTCTTCGGGTGCCCCCTCCCCCTCCAAATATTCGGGTTTGCGTGAGAGAGCGTCCGCCCTAACGTTCTCTGGGCCTGGCACGTAACATATCTCAAAGTTAAATTTGGAGAACTCCTGGGCCCATCTCAACTGCCGTTGGTTGAGCACTCGCGCAGTTCTCCAGTACTCTAGATTCTTATGGTCCGTGCACACTTGCACCTTATGTTGTGCCCCAATTAGCAGGTGCCTCCATCTCCGGAAAGCCTCATGAATAGCAAGAAGCTCCCGGTCGTACACCGTGTAGTTCCTCTCGGATTTGTTCAGCTTTCGCGAAAAGAAGGCACACGGTCGCCACTCTGACTCCTCCTTCTCCGGCTGCAGAAGAAGCACCGCCCCTATGGCTCTGTCAGATGCGTCTGTTTCGACCCTCAGCCTTTTTTGTAAATCCACATGCAGAAGTTGTTCTTCAGAGGCGAAGGCCCTTTTCAGTTCCTCAAACGCTCGTTCCGCCTCCGCCGTCCAAACAAACTTCTTTTTACTGCTGAGACAGTCCGTAATGGGCGCCGTCAGGTGGGCGAAGTTTCGGATGAACTTACGATAAAAGTTCCCAAACCCTAGGAACCTCTGCACATCCTTCTTGGTTTTGGGTGTTTTCCATTCCAGCACTGCCTGAACCTTCCCGGGATCCATGGCCAATCCCTTGTCTGACAGGAGGTACCCCAGGAATTCCACCTCCTTGGTATGGAACTGACACTTCTCCAGTTTCACCCACAGCCTGTTGGCTCGCAGCCTGCTCAACACTTCTCTGACGTCTCTCACATGTTGCTCCTCATTCTCCGAATACACCAACACATCATCTAGGAAGGCGACGCAATTCTTGTAGAGCAAAGGACCCAGTACGTGGTTCATAAACGCTTGAAAACACGCTGAGCCTGCTTGTAATCCAAAAGGCATAACGAGATATTCAAATGCCCCCAAAGGTGTGAACATGGTGGTTTTCCATTCATCCCCTTTCCTTATACGTATCAGGTTGTACGCCCCCCTTAGATCCAGCTTTGTAAAAATCTTTCCCTTCCGCACCCTGGTCAAAATATCATCAATCCTGGGCATAGGGAAAGCCACTGGTTCTGTCACTGCATTTAACAGCCTAAAATCACATACAAGTCTCGGCTTGTTCGTGTGTTTTTTATCCACAAAGAACACTGGGCTACCCCCCGCTGCTTTGGACTCTCTGATGAAGCCTCTCTTCAGGTTCTTGTCAATGAACTCTCGCAACTCCTGCATTTCTCTGTCTGACATGGCATACAACTTGCCTACAGGAAGCTGTGCTCCAGGGAGTAAATTGATCTGGCAATCAAAGGGCCTATGCGGGGGTAGTTGGTCAGCTTCCTTCTCGCTGAACACGTCGCTGAGATCTGCATACTGTGGTGGTACCTTCACCTTCTCCATTACTTCAGTCCCTGCTAGGGTGGCTTGGGCCCCTGCTGAACCCTTTTCCCCTTTGCAGTGTTCTAAGCAATGTGCTGAACCAAAGGAAACCACTCTTTGATGCCAGCCCACCAGCGGATCATGTAGCGCTAGCCAGCTCATCCCCAAAATAATGGGAGCGCCGCCCAAGGTGGCCACATTAAACGCTATCAGTTCTGTGTGCCTTGCCACCCTCATTATCATTGGGACGGTCTGCAAGCTGACTCCTCCTCCCAACAACTCCCTGCCATCGATCGTGGTCACCTGCAGGGGGTTGCTTAAAGGGATAGTCTGTATCTGGTGTTCAGCAGCAAACTCCTTGCTCATAAAATTGCAGGAGCTGCCTGAGTCCAACAGCGCCTTTATTTTTAGGGGGTGTCCATTTTGCAGCTCTAGCGACACTTCAATCACTAAAGCAGGTTGAGGTGCTTCTGGCACGGGCACTTTCACTGCTCTTTGGCCTGGCTGCAGTGCCCCGACTGTGGCAACCAGGCGTTGGCTTTTACCTGCTCTGTTTCTCCCTGCTCTCCTCCCTCAACAGCTCCCACCATCCCTTGCCATTCCTTCCTCTGGGGGCAGACTCTGGCAAAGTGGCCTGGCTGTTGGCAGAGGTAGCATTTCCGGGCGCCCTTTCCCTCCTTCTTAGCCCCCTCACTGGGTTTTGAAAATGCGCGCGCGCGCGCTGTTCCGATTTCCATCGGCTCTGCAGGCGGGAAAGCTGGCTCAGGAATGTCTGGAATGCGGAACTCCTTCCAACGTTCCCCTCTCCCTTCCCGCCTCTCCAAGGCTCTCGCCTCCTGGCGCGCTCCTATGGTCAGCGCAGATTTGGTCAGCTGATCCATAGACACCGCCTTGGGGCTCCGGGACAGTTCATCTTTCACAGCCGAAGAAAGACCTTCTTCAAATAACATCTGAATGGGTGCCGCCGATAAATCCCAACCCAATCTGTGTACCAGCATGGTAAATTCAGTCCAGTACTCACGGACAGATCGGCTTCCCTGCTTGCAAGCCATTAGCTGCCTGCGCACCACCCCTTCCTCAATATCGCTGGAAAACATGATATCCATTGCACGAAAGAACTTCATCGTGTCCTTTAGGACGTCATTGTGCGTTGCCATTAGGGGTCGAACCCAGTCCCGCGCCCCCTTCTCAAGGTGCCCAATTACGAAGGCAACTCGCGATTCCTCATCAGGGAACTCATCAAACTGCACATTAAGGGCATATTGCATCTCTGTCCTAAAGGCATGGTAATCCTTGGGGTCCCCCCCAAACTTCTGCACCAATCCTGGTACCTTTCTGGGGAACTGAGTGACTCTCCCCTTTTGGTCTGCATCCTGCGCCCTCCTCTCCTCAAGCCTCACCGTCTGCAACGCAAGTTGGACTTCCAACGCTCGGTATCTTTCTTCCAAGCTTGGACCAGTCCCAACCCCTGCTCCTCCGGTGCCGGCTGGGTCGCTCATGATGCTTTCTCCTGCACAGGCAGCGTACAGAGACTGTCAGACTGCTATGATGGGATGATTAGCTGCTTGTGCGTAAAAGCGTACTCCCTCAGAGTTTGTGCGGCTCCACAAACCTCTGTGCGTGACAGAGCTCCTCAGACATGTCTGCTCTAGTCACTCGTAGAGTCTGACAGTGGCTGCCGGCGGAAGCGCTTCCAGCAAAGAAGCTCCTTGACGGAAACGCGTCTCCTGGATTCACGGCGTGACAGTTTCCGGCGAGGCGTGGGTCTCCCCATGGGCGCCTCAGATACCTCCCCACTGTTCTCGCTGGAAGCGTCTCTGAGCCCTCCCTCCTGCTCGCATTCCCTCAGAGATTCACTCCTCCCCCTGCTGGTTCCTGCCTCAGCTGTTGAGTCTCTTTCTTCCTCCCTGAGCCCCTCCGCCTGTTCCTCCGATGGCAGTTCCCTGACATGACCTAAATCCCTTTTAACACTAAGGCGGTGAGTGGGAGTGGGGGGAATTGCTAGATTCCTTCCCCTCAATCCTACCACTTGGCTTCATGGAGAATCACTTTGAGCAAAGCCATGCAGAAGACAAAAGAATTAAAATAGTAAGTAGAACCCAAGGGAACCCAAGTGAGCTATAAAGACCCGGCTGAGCATTGTGAACGGTAAAGAAGGGGGAGAAAAAGATGGGAGAAAGAAAAGCCAGCGTCGGAGAGGAAAAAGGAGGTTGAACAGGAAATCATGGGAGAGCACAGAGCTCCAAAAGATAGCGGGAACAGAGCATCAATAGAAGAAGCAAAGCAATGAGGATCTGAAGAAAGGGTGGTAAAATGGCGATGACTATAAAGAAAAGCTGAATATTCTATCGTCCTGCCTGTTTAAAACAGAACCATAGACAAAATAATAGAAGGGCCTGCAACGCTGACTGCAGACACCTAGTGGCAGAGGAGGTAAATGCTTTAAATACTACATCAAAATAACCCAGCCTAGCCACAAAATAACAATGACTGTCTTCTTTTTTTGGTTGACTATATTATGAGAGATTTTGGAACTTTCAATTTAAGGTTTAAGGTAATACATTTGAATCCACTTAATAGGTTCATCCACTTAAGAGGATTTAAGGAAATGTATTTTAAATGATCAACTTAGATAGCTAATGAATTCATCATATTTGATTATTACTAGATTGTTTAAAGTATTTAAATGAATTGTATAGAGTTGTTTGATATTAAGAAGTGTGTAAAGTTGTCTGTTATGAAGAATTAAGCTAAAAGAGACAAACCTACAGGTATGCTTTACGCTCTGAAATAGAATATTATATAGTATTTGTACATAGTACTTGTTCAGACTCTCAGAAATATTGAAGGTGAATGAAATGAACTACTGAATGAAAATGAATTGAACCCCCAGCAAATCCCTCCTCCCAAGATTCTGATATTTGTTGACTTATATAGAACCTATTGGAAGTAATTAAACTGGGCCAAAGTTTTGCATTGTGTGTGTATAGGGAAAAAGACATAATGGCTAACAAAAAGGGCCAACAGCTGATTACAACCTCAATAGCGTCAGCAAGATGCCAGTCTATAGTATTAGTAGATACCCAAAGACGCCAATCTGTACCAGAACTAGACGAAGGTGATGATATAATTCACTAATTAAAAATATGAATAAGTCTATCAGTGATAAGTTGGATATCATGGGAATTAACTCTAAGTTAATTTTAGACTTGTCAGGCCAATTAAAGGACCTAACAATTAAAAATCTGGAGATTGAAAAATCAGTGAATGACCTAAAAATCAAAACAAACAAACAAGAGGATCTCATGAAATAAACTACAAAAAACTACAGAAGGAAAATAAAGAATTGAAAAAGGACATGATCTAATGCATGCTAAATTAACAGATTTAAAAAAGATTCAAGAAGAAATGCTTGATCAGATTGCAATCTTGGAAATGCATCAGAGAGAGCTTATACTCCATTTTAGAGGGATCCCAGAGATCAAGAGAAGGACATTGTAACCAAATTTATAAAAGAACTGGCAGAATGGCTCGGAGTGAAGAAGGAAGAGCTGTTTTTGGACATTGACAAGATTTATAGGATGAAGCCAGATATCCAAAGGAATTTCAGAGGACCAGGAGATTGTATGGTGTTCCTCAGCTCAAGATTAATTAAAGATAAGATCTTACAAAAAAGGAAACTAACAATTGATGGAAAAGACATAATAATATATAAAGAAATTCCTAAAAGACTTTTGAAAAAAAGAAACAGTTATAAGATTCTGATAGATGTGTTTTAATGGGAATCATGTTCAAATGGGAATTTCCAGAAGGCTTATCTTTCACCTTTAAAGGTAGACGGCAAACCATAAGATCCACAGATGAACTAGAGAAATTTAGGTTGAAATACAGAAGGGACCTGGGAGGTGAGGGGACCCAAGACAGAGTCGGATCCAGAGACAGCGGCAGGAGGTAAAATTGCCAACCTGCTAAGAACATAGTAACACTACTAACAATTAAGCTCAACATAAACCTGATATTATTTCAATTATTTTTCATGATCCATTTTTACTATTGACAATAAAAAATCTATTTGTGAAATTAATAAAATAGGATGAACTTGAAAATAATCTCTTTTTAAAAAAGCATGGGACATTATATGTCTCCAAGAAACACATATTGCCCAGAAACACAAAAGAGTGCTAATCAACAAAAGATTGGGAAATGAATTCATAGCATCAGACCCCTCAAAAAAAGGGGCATAGTTATTTATACGAATCCAAAACACGAAGCAGAATTAGTCTTCAAAGATAAAGAGGGCAGAACATTAGGAATTTGATTAATTAAAGTTAAAGGGAAGTTATTAATAGTAGGAGTGTATGTACCGAATAGGAGACAATCAAAGTATTTTAAGAAACTACAGGAGAAACTGTAGTTGGTCCCTTACCTTTCCCGCCCCGACCTGGCCACATTGATCCATGCAACGGTCACCTCCAGGCTTGACTACTGTAACTCGCTCTACGCGGGACTGCCCTTGAAGCTGTCCCAGAAACTCCAGCAGGTGCAGAATGCTGCAGCGAGGCTCCTCACGGGGTCTCTGCCATGGGAGCATATTCACCCAGTGCTTTTCAAGCTGCACCTGCTCCCAGTGGAGTACAGGGTCAGATTTAAGGTGCTGCTTTTGACCTTTAAAGCCCTTCACGGCCTAGGACCCTCATACCTATGGGACCGCCTCTCCCGGTATGCCCCACAGAGAGCCTCAAGGTCCATAAATAGCAACACCCTAGTGGTCCCGGGCCCTAAGGAAGTTAGATTAGCTTCAACCAGAGCCAGGGCCTTTTCAGCACTGGCCCCGGCCTTGTGGAACGCTCTGTCTCATGAGACCAGGGCCCTTCAGGATCTGATTTCTTTCCGCAGGGCCTGTAAGACAGAGTTATTCTGCCTGGCCTTTGGCTTGGAGCCAATTTGATTCCTTCCCTCTCTTTCTTTTTTCCTTTTCCTTCTCCTCCTGCGATGAGGCTACATTTTAATATTTTAATGTTTTCAATATTTTAATGTTGTATTTTAATTTTGTTTTTAAGTTGTAATCATTCAACTTGTTTTTATATTGCTTGTAAGCCACCCTGAGCCTGGCCTTGGCTGGGGAGGGCGGGGTATAAGTAAAAAATTATTATTATTATTATTATTATTATTATTATTATTATTATTATTCAATACAATAATGAGAATATAATAATTATGGGAGACCTAAATGGGGTTATTTCGTCAAACTTGGATAGGACTGAGAAAGATTCCCCAGTTAAAACTGGGAAACTTCCAACAACATTCTGCCAGATGGTAGATGATTTAAATCTAAAAGATATATGGAGAGATAAGCACGCAAATGACAAACAGTATACATATTATTCTGATACTAACAATTCGGCAAGTTGAATCGATGCGATATGGATTTCACATAATCTCATACCTTCAATTAAAAAAATAGAAATCTCACCTAAAATGATATCGGACCACAATCCAATTATTATGGAAATGAGGCAAAACACAAAAAGAAACACATGGTGGAAAATGAATGATAGACTAATAAATGATGAGAAGATTTTACAAAATGCTCAACAAACATTAAAAGTCTTCTTTGAAATAAACATGGCACAAGACACATATCCCAGAGTAATATGGGATGCAAGTATGGCCTATATAAGAGGATTCTATATTCAACAAAATATAATACAGAAAAAGATTAGGATATCTAAATAAAATAAAATAAAGCAGGATTAGAAAATCAAGAAAAAGTACTAGCAAAATCCCCTAAAGATAAAAAATTGAGCCAATATATATATAAAAAATAAAACATTAAATATTTCACAAAACTATATAAAAGAGGGTCAGAAACAGAACAAGAAATTGCAGATTACCTCTCAAAGAGGAAAATAGCTAAAATAAGCAAAGAGAAAGTGTAACTGTTAAATGCCCCAGTTACGGCAATGGAATTACACCAAGCAATTTCAAGTTTGAAAACTTGTAAAGCTCCTGGCCCAGATGAACTAACATCGATCCACTATAAAAAATTGGAAGATAACATAGTCCTGCCTTTAAAAAATCTAATGAATAAAATATTGGAAGAAGCTAAAATCCCAATGTCATGTCAAGAAGCAGATATTGCATTAATTCATAAGCAAGGAACATATAGAGAGCTAGTAAGTACCTACAGACCCATCTCGCTATTAAACAACGATTATAAATTATTTGTGGGCATCCTGGCAAGCAGGCTCAAATTAATACTAAAAGATACCATTAATTATGATCAGTCGGGCTTTCTACCAAACAGACATATGAAAACAAACACTAGAGTGGTTATTGATTTAATTGAATATTTGGAATTAAGACCTAGCAAAAAAGTAGCATTTATGCTAATAGATTCCGAAAAGGCCTTTGATAACCTACCTTGGGCCTTTCTGCAAAAAACTATAGAACTATCAGCTCTTGGAGAAAAATTCGGAGAAAAATTCTGTAGAGTGTCGAAGCAATATATAAAGAACAACAAGTCAGTTTAATAGTAAACAACACCAAGACCAATATTATAAAAATTGAGAAGGGCACCAGGCTGGGTTGTCTGCTTTTGCCCTTATTATTCATTTTAACTCTTGAAATTTTAAATTCAGAATTAAGAACTGAAGATGAAATAAAAGGGATTACACTAGGGGAAAAGATATTTAAAATCAAGGCGTTTGCGGATGACCTAATTTTAACAACTGAAGAACCAGAAACAAGTGTCCCAAAAGCAGTAGAGAAAATTCTAGAATTCGGCTGTGTATCAGGATTTAAGATGAATATGACTAAGACAAAGTTAATGGTGAAAAACATGCAAGAGCAGTAACAAAAAGATCTACAGGAAAAGACAAAATTGCAAATTGTGAAAAAGGCAAAATATTTAGGTATAGAATTAACCATGAGAAATATCAATTTATTTGAAAATAATTATAATAAGGTTTGGAAAGAAATAAAAAAGGATTTTGAAATTTGGAGCAGATTAAATTTATCAATAGGAGGAAGAGTTTCCATAATTAAAATGAATGTCCTTCCCAAAATGCTCCATCTCTTTTGACCAATTTCCATAATATCTAGGGAAACATGTTTCAAGGAGTGGACAAAAATATGACAAAATTCATATGACAAAATAAGAAAGCCCACATAAAATTTAAACTCCTGACAGACAAAAGAGAGAGAGGAGGTCTGGCATTGCCAAATTTAAAATTATACTATGAAGCAGAATGCCTTGTATGGATGAAAGAATGCTTTGGAAAAAGCAGATTTATTAGGCCTGGAGGGCTTTAGCAACAGGTATGGATGGCATGCCTACCTTGCATATGATAAAGTCCATAAAGACTTCAATAGCCACCTGTTAGGGATTGATTAGCTGCTTGTGCGTAAAAACGTGCTCCCTCAGAGTTTGTGCGACCCCACAAACCTCCGTGTGTGACGGAGCTCCTCAGACATGTCTGCTCTAGTCACTAGTAGAGTCCGACAGTGGCTGTCTGCGGAAGCGTTTCCAGCAAAGGAGCTCCTTAACGGAAACGCGTCTCCTGGACTCACGGCGTGACAGTTTCCGGCGAGGTGTGGGTCTCCCTATGGGAGACTCAGATACCTCCCCACTGTTCTCGCTGGAAGCTTCCCTGAGCCCTCCCTCCTGCTCGCATTCCCTCAGAGACCCACTCCTCCCCCTGCTGGTCCCTGCTTCAGCTGTTGAGTCTCTTTCTTCCTCCCTGAGTCCCTCCACCACCTGATGCTCCGATGGCAGTTCCCTGACATCCACCTCCCCTCCAGGGCCCCCCTCACCCCTCCCATTTCCTCTCCCCTGGGAGGTGAAGGGCTAAAACCCCGAAACGAATCTTCCTCATCTTCCGACGTCTCGAACAATTCCCTCCATCGATCGTCGTCCTGGCTCGCTGAATCCTCTTCCTCTTCAGAATCTGGGAACCCCTCCAACTCCTCTTCCTCGTCGGTGGTGGCAAAGTATTCCCTTCGGAACCTCGCTACAGGCTGAGGTTTACGTGGGAACCTCTGATGAAAAGTCTCTATTAAAACTTCGTCATTGACATCCTCTGCCCTAACCCAGGTGTTTTCCGACTCCGGTTCCCCTTCCCACATTACCAAATACTCTACTTGATCTCCCTTCCACCTGGAATCGAGGATCTCCGCTACATGGTAGCTGTGTTCCTTCTCCTCCATTGCTGGTCCCCTAGTGACCCTCCCTTCACTGTCTCCTCTATACGGTGACAGCAACGACCTGTGAAAAACTGGGTGCAGCTTCATGTGGTTCGGTAACCGGAGCCTGAAAGCCACTGGATTGACCTGCTGCATGACTTCAAACGGACCCAGCCTTTTGGGTCTTAATTTCTTACAACCTCCTTTGAACGGCAACCCTTGGGTTGACAGCCACACCTGGTCCCCCACCCTGATGCTTTCACCTTCCCTTCGGTTTTTGTCTGCCTGCCTCTTATATTCCTCCTTAGCCCTGTTTAAGTTGAGTTGGAGCTGGCGATGGATCGCTTCCATTTCTTCAACGAACTGTTCTGCAGCTGGAACGCTCCAGTTCTCCCCCTCCCCCCCTGGGAAGGCTCTGGGATGGCACCCGTGATTAGCCAAAAAGGGGCTCATCCCCGTGGACACGTTCTCTGCATTGTTGTAGGCAAATTCTGCCAACGCCAGCTTCTCCACCCAATCATTCTCTCTGTCATTAACATAACACCTCAAATATTGTTGGAGAACCCCATTTGCTCTTTCCGCCTGCCCGTTGGTTTCTGGATGACGGGCCGTTGAAAAATTAACCTCTACATGCAGTAAGCTCATAAGCTTCCTCCAGAACCTGGAAGTAAATTGTTTCCCTCGGTCTGAAACCACCCTCAAGGGGGCGCCATGCAACCGAAACACATTCTCTACAAACAATTTGGCTGTTTCTTCTGCTGTGACCGCATGTGAGCAGGCTATAAAGTGGGCCATTTTAGTTAACAGGTCTACTACAACCATGATGGCTGTTTTTCCTCTAGACCTTGGCAGATCAGTCATGAAATCTATTGCCACTGCTTCCCACGGTCTTTCAGGTGTAGGCAGTGGTTCTAATAAACCAGCCGGTGCCCGCCTCTCCCCCTTGGCTCTTTGGCATTGTTCACACCCTCTCACATACTCCCGCACATCTTCCCTGACCTTGGGCCACCAAAATTCCCTGGTAACCAGCCACATGGTCTTGTGTTGCCCAAAATGCCCTGCTGTGGGGCTATCGTGCAGCTGCTTGAGTACCTTCTCCCTCAATTCCCCTTCAGGTATATATAACGCTCCCTTATAATACAATGCCCCGTTTCTCTCCTCAAAACCACCTGATTTGTCTTCCTCCCTCCTGAGATCCCTGAGTTTGTCCTGGGCGTATGCATCCTGCACCGTACCCTCTACCAATTCCCTTTGCCCCACCAAAGTCGCCCCACACACCCAGCGGTCCTCTGGAATGATATGGGTTTCTTCGGGTGCTCCCTCCCCCTCCAAATATTCAGGTTTGCGTGAGAGAGCGTCCGCCCTAACATTCTCTGGGCCTGGCACGTAACAAATCTCAAAGTTAAATTTGGAGAACTCCTGGGCCCATCTCAACTGCCTTTGGTTGAGCACTCGCGCAGTTCTCCAATACTCTAGATTTTTATGGTCCGTGCACACTTGCACCTTATGTTGTGCACCAACTAGCAGATGCCTCCATCTCCGGAACGCCTCATGAATAGCAAGAAGTTCTCGGTCGTACACCGTGTAGTTCCTCTCGGATTTGTTCAGCTTTCGCGAAAAGAAGGCACACGGTCGCCACTCTGCCTCCTCCTTCCCCGGCTGCAGAAGAAGCACCGCCCCTATGGCTCTGTCAGATGCGTCTGTTTCAACCCTTAGCTTCTTTCGTAAATCCACATGCAGAAGTTGTTCTTCAGAGGCGAAGGCCCTTTTCAGCTCCTCAAACGCTCGCTCCGCCTCCGCCGTCCATACAAACTTCTTTTTACTGCTGAGACAGTCAGTGATGGGCGCCGTCAGATGGGCGAAGTTGCGGATGAACTTGCGATAAAAGTTTCCAAACCCTAGGAACCTCTGCACATCCTTCTTGGTTTTGGGTGTTTTCCATTCCAGCACTGCCTGTACCTGCCTGGATCCATGGCCAATCCCTTGTCTGACAGGCGGTACCCCAGGAATTCCACCTCCTTGGTATGGAACCGACACTTCTCCAGTTTGACCCACAGCCTGTTGGCTTGCAGTCTGCTCAACACTTCTCTGACGTCTCTCACATGTTGCTCCTCATTCTCCGAATACACCAACACATCATCTAGGAAAGCAACGCAATTCTTGTAGAGCAAAGGGCCCAGTACGTGGTTCATAAAAGATTGAAAACACGCTGAGCCTGCTTGTAATCCAAATGGCATAACGAGGTATTCAAATGCCCCCAAAGGGGTAAACATGGTGGTTTTCCATTCATCCCCTTTCCTTATGCGTATCAGGTTGTACGCCCCCCTTAGATCCAGCTTTGTAAAAATCTTTCCCTTCCTCACCCTGGTCAAAATATCATCAATTCTGGGCATAGGGAAAGCCACCGGTTCAGTCACTGCATTTAACCTCCTAAAATCGCATACAAGTCTCGGCTTGTCCGCGTTTTTTTTGTCCACAAAGAACACTGGGCTACCCCCTGCTGCTTTGGACTCTCTGATGAAGCCTCTCTTCAGGTTCTTGTCAATAAACCCTCGCAACTCCTGCATTTCTCTGTCTGACATGGCATACAACTTGCCCACGGGAAGCTGTGCTCCAGGGAGTAAATTGATCTGGCAATCAAAGGGTCTATGAGGTGGTAGTTGGTCAGCTTCCTTCTCGCTGAACACGTCGCTGAGATCTGCATACTGTGGTGGTACCTTCACCTTCTCCATTACTTCAGTCCCTGCTAGGGTGGCTTGGGCCCCTGCTGCACCCTTTTCCCCTTTGCAGTGTTCTAAGCAATGTGCTGAACCAAAGGACACCACTCTTTGATGCCAGCCAACCAGCGGATCATGTAGAGCTAGCCAGCTCATTCCCAAAATAATGGGAGCGCCTCCCAGGGTGGCCACATTAAACGCTATCAGTTCTGTGTGCCTTGCCACCCTCATTATCATTGGGACAGTCTGCAAGCTGACTCCTCCTCCCAACAACTCCCTGCCATCAATCGTGGTCACCTGCAGGGGGTTGCTTAAAGGGATAGTCTGTATCTGGTGTTCAGCAGCAAACTCCTTGCTCATAAAATTGCAGGAGCTGCCTGAGTCCAATAGCGCCTTTATTTTTAGGGGGTGCCCATTTTGCAGCTCTAGCGACACTTCAATCACTAGAGCAGGTCGAGGAGCTTCTGGCACGGGCACTTTCACTGCTCTTTGGCCTGGCTGCAGTGCGCCGATTGTGGCAACCAGGCGTTGGCTTTTACCTGCTCCGTTCCCCCCTGTTCTCCCCCCTCAACAGCTCCCACCATCCCTTGCCATTCCTTCCTCTGGGGGCAGACTCTGGCAAAGTGGCCTGGCTGTTGGCAGAGATAGCATTTCCGGGGGCCCTTTCCCTCCTTCTTAGCCCCCTCGCTGGTTTTTGAAAATGCGCGCGCGCGCGCTGTTCCGATTTCCATCGGCTCTGCCGGCGGGAAAGCTGGCTCAGGAATGTCTGGAATGCGGAACTCCTTCCAACGTTCCCCTCTCCCTTCCCGCCTCTCCAAGGCTCTTGCCTCCTGCCGCGCTCCTATGGTCAGCGCAGATTTGGTCAGCTGATCCATAGACTCCGCCCTGGGGCTCCGTGACAGCTCGTCTTTCACCGCCGAAGAAAGACCTTCTTCAAATAGCATTTGAATGGGTGCCGCCGATAAATCCCAACTCAGTCTGTGAATCAGCATGGTAAACTCAGTCCAGTACTCACGGACAGATCGACTTCCCTGCTTACAAGCCATTAGCTGTCTGCGCACCGCCCCTTCCTCAATATCGCTGGAAAACATGATATCCATTGCACGAAAGAACTTCCTCGTGTCCTTTAGTATGTCATTGTGCGTTGCCATTAGGGGTCGAACCCAGTCTCTCGCCCCTTTCTCAAGATGCCCAATTACGAAAGCAACTCGCGATTCCTCATCAGGGAACTCATCGAACTGCACATTAATGGCATATTGCATCTCTGTCCTAAAGGCATGGTAATCCTTGGGGTCCCCCCCAAATTTTTGCACCAATCCTGGTACCTTTCTGGGGAATTGAGTGGCTCTCCCCTTCTTGTCTGCATCCTGAGCCCTTCTCTCCTCCGGTTCCGGTTGGTTCGCTCATGATGCTTTCTCTTGCACAGGCAGCGTACAGAGACTGTCGGACTGCTGTTAGGGATTGATTAGCTGCTTGTGCGTAAAAACGTGCTCCCTCAGAGTTTGTGCGACCCCACAAACCTCCGTGTGTGACGGAGCTCCTCAGACATGTCTGCTCTAGTCACTAGTAGAGTCCGACAGTGGCTGTCTGCGGAAGCGTTTCCAGCAAAGGAGCTCCTTAACGGAAACGCGTCTCCTGGACTCACGGCGTGACAGTTTCCGGCGAGGTGTGGGTCTCCCTATGGGAGACTCAGATACCTCCCCACTGTTCTCGCTGGAAGCTTCCCTGAGCCCTCCCTCCTGCTCGCATTCCCTCAGAGACCCACTCCTCCCCCTGCTGGTCCCTGCTTCAGCTGTTGAGTCTCTTTCTTCCTCCCTGAGTCCCTCCACCACCTGATGCTCCGATGGCAGTTCCCTGACACCACCTAAATAGAAACGTGTTATTTAAAGTCTGGAGTAAGTACAAAACAAGACTGGAGCCAAGGACACCATGGTGGCTCTCACCTCTAGAAGCCCATGCCATGAAAAACTAAACATGAATAAGGAATGGGCAACCTATAGAGATTTGACAATGGAAGATCAAGGTAAACTTAGAATAAGACCATATGAGGAAATAAGCCATTATGTCTCTGACAGATAACAATACCTGTATCTCAAAGGATTTTTGTGTGGATAACATTAGATAAATCCCAGGTAGACATGATACCATAGGTAATAAATAAATATTTAAGAACTGCTTGGTAAGTGAGCAAGCAATCATGACTGCTGTGGTGGATCCTAGAAGGAGAATCATCTGCTGTCAGCTATTTGCTTTTGTTCCTTGCTTATTCATTCAAACAACAAAACTTGTTTTCCAGCAAATTTATATGTTCTGTGTTTGACTATGACCCTTAATTCATAATGTCTCAACCAAGGTAAGTGCCCTTAAAAGCCATCCACACAGAAAGCCTAAATGTGGAAATAGGATAAAGATTTCCTTCCATTAAGAGTTTTTCTTCAAGTGTTGCAGACATCCCATCTCATCATAGTCAACACTACTTCCTTGGATGCCTAGGAAGACTGTAGGTTCCTCCTCTCCTCTGTGAAATTAATAAAATAGGATGAAGAGCTCCAGAAGAGCTCCAGAAATAAAGGACATTGTTCTGAAAGAGGCATCAAAATTTAAATTACACTGAGATGATGAGTACAAGCCAGACAAGATGTTATTTCTTTTAAACATGTAATCTAATATTGTTTTGAGGCTCTTGAGCAAACAAAAGTTTAGTCAGGAGATCATAGAATCATAGAACTGTAGAGTTGGAAGAGACCCCAAGGGTCATCTAGCCCAACCCCTGCAATGCAGGAATCTCAACTAAAACATTTTCAGCAAGCTTGGGTTCAAGGCAGCAGTCAGACATGGTTCCTGGTCTGGCCTTTGTTCTCCTTCCCAGCACACACTCTTATCTTTTCAAAAAGGACAAATTTTCCTTTGACATCATGACCCACCTTGGCAACCTGGCAATTCTCATGCATCTGGCCACTCCTCAGATCTGGGGGAAGGACACTTCTTTTGCATTGCCAGTGGCCCCTAACAGCACTCCATTGTTTCTTAATGGCTCTGCACTTAGCTAGCTGGTTTGCAACAACTGTTTGATATCAACTCTTTGATATTAACTCTCAAGATACTAGCTGAATTTGTAATAAGGAAAATCAAAATACCCACAATGATGAGTGGAAAGATAATATGTACGTTGGAAAATTCTATGGGATCCTCTCAGTGACTGTGGCTGAAAGCAGATTCTTAACCAATAGGGCACTGGATCGTTGGAGGCTATGAAAGATGTAGTTCTCCCAGGGCTTCTGCAGAAGCATGTCAGATGCACTCTTTTTTTTTAAAAAAAAATGGTGTTTATTGAGAATTTTAAAGTTACAAAAAAAACCAAAGAAAAAAGAGGGGGGAAACAGGAAAAAACAAATAACAATTAAACAATACAAATCGATAAAAGTCAAAAGCAAAAAGCAAAAACAAAACACATAGCACATCAGAATCAAAAGCAAAAAGCAAAAATAAACCACAAGGATTTAAAAACAGATCCAATATTCCCAAATCCTTAACTGTCATTACCTTATTTCATTGACCTCCTCACACCTCCCTTTTTTGTATTCTAGTTGTTGATTGTCACAGCAAATCCTTTCCATTTTTCATAATATTCTGTCATTAAATTGCCTTAATCTATTTTAACTTTATCTTGCGATAAAAAACCCTAAAACTTAAAACTTAAATCTTATTTATACCAATTTCTCATAACCATAGCATATTCTTACATAGTTCTTTTTAACATTTCTGCTAAAGCCAAATAATTTTGTTCCAACATTTTTCTAATACTCATTAATTTTAAAAAACATTCCTAAATAGATTTTTTTAAAACTTTCTTCCAATCTTCATCCAACGTCTCTTCCTCCTGGTCTCGGGTTTTGTCAGTCCTTTCTATCCCATCCATCTAGTTCATTAACCTGGTAACCTTATGTCCGAGGCCGTTAAATCTCTTCCATGTCCCTTCCGCAGATCTTCTTCATATTTATACATGTACTTTACTTTGTCTTCTGCTCCTTTCACTCGTGGAGACTCCAGCATGACAATATTTTTGTCCCTTCTCGACAGATTAGCCCCTTTTCCATAGTCCACACTGAACTCCATGTGGTATTTAAAAGCATGTTTCAAGGTCCCTCCAATGTTGAGGACCCCCACAACTCCAAACTCCTCCCGGCCCAACGCCAGACTTGAAAAGTCAAGGCATCCCTGCATAGGGGGGTCTATCCAGCCCCCCATCTCCAAGCCAAACAAGACCCTATCTCTCCAAATCTGGCTTTTTCTAGGTTCATTCGTCAGACCCAACAACTCATGTTCCTGCTGGGCCACAGTTCCCTCCATCTCTGCCTCCCGGGGTCCAGCCACAACCTACTCCCTCATCTGATCTGTCAGAGCACACTCCTGAATTGATTCCTGAGTGGGTTCTATATAGATACCCACTACCTGTCCAAAATTTCTGATCGCAACAGTCATCAAATCCATCTTCTCATGTAACTGTTCCAATAAAGCACTTGTCTTACAGAAAGCACGCACCAGAGCCTCCGAGTACATTGTTGTGCAAGGTCAAAGTCTGATCCCACGATCTTAATCTATTGCAGCTGCAAAGCTCCCCAGTTCAGATTTAATAACAGTTTCACAAGCTCCCTCTAGGGGAAGAACTTCTATTTGTATCCATCTCTCTCTCTCTCTTTTAAAGCAGATCTAACAACAAAGTTTCCTTTTTCAGATATTTTGTCAATATTTTATTCCTTTTAACTGCGAAGGAGAACAATGGAATCACTATGTTTCTCTTCTTTTAACTGTCTGTCAAAAACATTTATCTATAGTCAATGAACTCCGAAAACATCTGTCCTGACACCCGCTCCCAGGTTCAAGACGGTGGAAAATTGCTTTTCTTTACACACTCTTCTGCAGGTTTAAACAGTCCAGAAAAAAAATCCCCCCTCTTCTCCTGCTTCCAAAGGGGGTTCAGTAGTTTTAGATGATGAAAGTTGATCCTTTACAAACGATTTACTAAACTCTAGCTTGCCATGTCTTTGCTTTAATCTATCTACAAAAAGCGGAAGGCTGACTTCCTGTTTAGACCTTCCCGCTTCAGTGCCAAATTAAGGGAATTTCTTAGTCCAATTTTCCATTCTACTCACGGGTCATTGTTTAGAGTCCAATTGTCCAAATTTAACCTACTCACGGGTAGTTGTTTTTGTAGCCAGATTGTCACAGGAAAAAGGTAGCACTCTCCGGTAACGGCTGTGCGGCTTCGCTCCACGGAAGAAGCAGTTGACTCTCAGCACTGCGCCGCTTGCCCCGTTTCACTCTGGAGCCTGTAATTGGGTTCCTTTACAAATTGGGGGGGGGGTGCGAAAGGTGCCCACCGAGTCCCACGGCCACAGGTTTCACCTGCCTGTGATTTTTTAAAGGGTCCCCGCTTTGCCGTAGCGGAACAGACCCGATTTCCGTAGAGCCAGTCCTTCCGGATCAGAGGGAGTCCGCCATTACCGATGGCACCACCCCGGAAGTATGTCAGATGCACTCTTAGCAGCCAGAGTGACAAGATGGGGATAAGATGCCCCGGTTCTCTTTTCCGTTTTGCATTTCCTGCCATTGATGATGTAAGAGAAGGAGGGGGGTGCTTTTGAAGACTGTGATTGTGGAGCAGATGTCCTTGAGCTGGATTTTTTGGAGAAGACCTTGAGTAATGAGTGAGGTTGGGACCACAGCTGCTCTTCTTCATGCTAAAGCTGACATGACAACAAAGGCTAGAGTTGATTAAAAAGGTAAAAGGTAAAGGGACCCCTGACTATTAGGTCCAGTCGTGGCCGACTCTGGGGTTGCGGCGCTCATCTCGCTTTATAGGCCGAGGGAGCTGGCATCTGGGTCATGTGGCTAGCATGACTAAGCTGCTTCTGGTGACCCAGAGAAGCACATGAAAACACCGTTTACCTTCCCGTTGGAGCTGTACCTATTTATCTACTTGCACTTTGACATGCTTTCAAACTGCTAGGTTGGCAGGAGCAGGGACCGAGCAACGGGAGCTCACCCTGTCGTGGGGATTCAAACTGCTGACCTTCTGATCGGCAGGTTCTAGGCTCTGTGGTTTAACCCACAATGCCACCCACGTCTTAAAAGGTAAAGGGACCCCTGATCATTATGTCCAGTCGTGACCGACTTTGGGGTTGCGGCGCTCATCTCGCTCTATAGGCCGAGGGAGCCAGTGTTTGTCCGCAGACAGCTTCCGGGTCATGTGGCCAGCATGACTAAGCCTCTTCTGGTGAACCAGAGCAGCGCACGGAGACGCCGTTTACCTTCCTGCCAGAGCGGTACCTATTTATCTACTTTGACATCTTTTCGAACTGCTAGGTTGGCAGGAGCAGGGACCGAGCAACGGGAGCTCACCCTGTCACGGGGATTCGAACCGCTGACCTTCTGATCAGAATGTCCTAGGCTCTGTGGTTTAACCAACAGCGCCACCCACATCTTACCTGTGCCTAAATTATGTGAAAAGACTTCAATCTCTTTCGGAGGAGAGATTTCCCGCTATGTCTTATACAGAACGGGAACAGACCAAATGCTGGAAGACTGGCATCCAACACCTCTTGTCCCAATATCAATTACAAGATCTTCAGCTGACCATGAAGATAAATAAGAGGCACTTAAGAGACTGTCTCTTTAGGTTCGATGCAGAAAGGGATCTAACCATGATTGCTTCTACTAAGAGCTCACCATGGTTCCCACATAGCAAAATGGAGCATGCCCGAGCCAGATACCTGACAAAGCTTCCACTTGCCGTACTAAGAATCGCTTTTACAGAAATACGATTCCAATTGATGCCCTTAGCAGTGTTTGATGGGCGGTACAGCAAAGTACATTACGAAGAGAGACTCTATCTGTGTGGACAACCTTGCGTTGAGGACCTGTGCATTTATTGCAGTGCCCATTATACATAGACCCAAGAGACCGATTTATAAAACCCCTGTTTACGAGTGGAACACATTTGAATAGGGTGGAAAGGGTGAAATGGCTGGGAACGCAGTGGATGTAGCCTACCTTGATTTCAGCAAGGCATTTGACAAGGTGCCCCATGATATTCTTGTAAAGAAGCTGGTAAAATGCGGTCTTGACTATGCTACCACTCAGTGGATTTGTAACTGGCTGACTGACCGAACCCAAAGAGTGCTCATCAATGGTTCCTCTTCATCCTGGAGAAGAGTGACTAGTGGGGTGCCACAGGGTTCTGTCTTGGGCCCGGTCTTATTCAACATCTTTATCAACGACTTGGATGATGGACTCAAAGGCATCCTGATCAAATTTGCAGATGACACCAAACTGGGAGGGGTGGCTAACACCCCAGAGGACAGGATCACACTTCAAAACGACCTTGACAGATTATAGAACTGGGCCAAAACAAACAAGATGAATTTTAACAGGGAGAAATGTAAAGTATTGCACTTGGGCAAAAAAAATGAGAGGCACAAATACAAGATGGGTGACACCTGGCTTGAGAGCAGTACATGTGAAAAGGATCTAGGAGTCTTGGTTGACCACAAACTTGACATGAGCCAACAGTGTGACGCGGCAGCTAAAAAAGCCAATGCAATTCTGGGCTGCATCAATAGGAGTATAGCATCTAGATCAAGGGAAGTAATAGTGCCACTGTATTCTGATCTGGTCAGACCTCACCTGGAGTACTGTGTCCAGTTCTGGGCACCACAATTCAAGAAGGACACTGACAAAGACTCTCCTCCCTGAAAGAGAGGGGAGTGGTTGTGGGCGGGATCACGTGTCCCTTTGTCTTCATTTTACTTCGCGGGGGTCGGGTTCCTCGAACCACAAACTGGAACGTGTCCAGAGGAGGGCAACCAAAATGGTCAAAGGCCTGGAAACGATGCCTTATGAGGAACGGCTAAGGGAGCTGGGCATGTTTAGCCTGGAGAAGAGGAGGTTAAGGGGTGATATGATAGCCATGTTCAAATATATAAAAGGATGTCACATAGAGGAGGGAGAAAGGTTGTTTTCTGCTGCTCCAGAGAAGCGGACACGGAGCAATGGATCCAAACTACAAGAAAGAAGATTCCACCTAAACATTAGGAAGAACTTCCTGACAGTAAGAGCTGTTCGACAGTGGAATTTGCTGCCAAGGAGTGTGGTGGAGTCTCCTTCTTTGGAGGTCTTTAAGCAGAGGCTTGACAACCATATGTCAGGAGTGCTCTGATGGTGTTTCCTGCTTGGCAGGGGGTTGGACTCGATGGCCCTTGTGGTCTCTTCCAACTCTATGATTCTATGATTCTATGATTCTATGATTCTATGAACAACACCAAAGACTTTATTACTTATAAAGTAGCACTCTATGTGCTGGCAGCTAAGAAGATCAGGAGGAAGGAACTAGACAAAATAGTGGTCAACTGCAAAGGGGATTCGGATATTTAATTTGGCACATCTTACCTGAGGATCTTCTGCTATTCTATTCTATTTAATGCAACAAATAATTTTAGTAGCCGTGACTGTGGTTTTATTGTATGTCTGTGCCTGATTATTTTTATGGTTATTGTTGTTGTTGTTTTCTTGTTTTTTTTCTTTTTGTTCCCCTTCTGAATGATGCCATGGCCTATGGCTAGTGCAATAAAAAGTTTAATTGGAATAATTGGAGTGAGGTGAGTTTGGGTGAGTTCAGCCTTCTCTACTCCATATCTGCCTTAGGGGTTGTTGTTATTGTGGCACAATGGATCAGTATGCCTGGCTGGTAACCAGAAAGCTGGGGGTTCAAGCCCCCCTGGAGACGACTGTGGGCAGGATTCCTGCATTGCAGGGGGTTGCACTAGATGAGCCTTGGGTCCCTTCCAGCTATATGATTCTATGAGTCTCATGTTGAATGGGAAAGCTAATTCTATAACATTAAGCTAAAGTTAGTGATAACGATGTTATACGTTAACATAACATTTTTAGGTGAGAAAAAGAACTTATTGCCCTGCTTTCCTCTTCTAATCAGACACTATTTGTTTCAACACACTATTCCTGGAAAGGAGCCATCTTTTCATTGCATTATTCATTTGACATTTGTATTATGGTGTTTAGCCAACTTTACTTCTCACTAGATTGGGAATGAGTTTTTTTTTAGTCCAAACTTATATTTGGAGGGGGGAAAGGTGCTTCTTTCATCAGAAACGCAAACTGACAGAATTGCATCAGCCCCTAAGACTTTATTACAGGCACTCCGAAACAATAAAGATTTGAAACTTGAAAAGAAAATGTTAAAAGATTTTTTATGCCTGACAGTTCATTACATTTATTCTTTTGTTTCTACTGCATTATTTAAGATGAATATATGTGTCTTTTTTCTGTGCCTTTACGGAACTGGTAAAGATAAACTTTTCAGCAAAGGAAATAAGTAGCTTTGCATTGTTTCAAGAAACTTTGCATGCATTCCTGTTTTGATTTTGCCCATTAGGAGGCTGCTTACTCTGGAGAAACACAATTGAAAGCACCGAGATTAATCCAAAGCAAGTGATAACACACCACCTTGTTTTTAAATATATACAGTATATATACTATATTGCAATGAATTGGAAGGGAGAGAAAATCCCAACAAAGCTAGAGTGGGAAAGTAAGCTGTTGGAGTACACCGAATTGGCAAAAATGACAGGAAAGCTGAGAGGTAATACAGACCTTTATTCGAAAATGAGACATGTATTAAAAATATTTAGAAGATTATTGTAGCAATATGACATCAGTGGCAGCATTTGAATAACCTCTGTGTAATGATGAACAAATATAAGAGAATATAATATTAACAAATATTATTTAAAAGAAAATAGAGATTAATAGTGTATCAGATAAGTTAAGCTATAAATACATGGTGGGGTGGCGGGAAGTCATAGGATCTGTTAGAAGAATGTACAGTGATATGAATTAGCGAATATTGTTATCTTTTTGTACTATCATTTTTACTTTTCATACATTTGTTTGTTATAATTTTTTAAATTTCAATAAAGCACATCACCTTGTTTTTAAAGTGTTCCAGTTGCTTTGGAAACATGCTGCTGCTATTCTGTTTTAGGTGTCAAGAGACTAGCTCTCTTCTAGAAAAAATGTCCCATTTTGCTATAAATCGCAGTCATTCTGCCACCACCTCTGATGACCATGGCATTAGGGGGAGAGTGAGGGCAAAGTCATCCACATGGTGGAGCTTCAGCCTTGCACATCTGCACCAAGGAGACTTTTCTACCTGAGTAGTCTCCTGAGTCTGCACCCAGGAAGATCAAGGTTATAAACTGTGCACGGAGCCTCCCTGAACACCTCAGGTTCCCCCCTGCAGAAGTTCAGTGTCCATGGGAGAGTGAATGAGGCCTGTGTCCCTGCTTCTGCCCTTTGATTCAGATGGGAAGCGAACGAGAAGTATTACATTAAACAGTATTTGAGAACCTACAAATATTCACCTGAAGCCCTCCCAAATTTCCTCTCCCTTGGGAACTGCATTTAAAAATACCTGACCACCCAATTTCTATCCTTAATCAGCATCCATAACAGTTACACTATTAAACCTAATTTCTCACACTTCTCCAAGACCCATTTCTGTGTTCTGTGTTTAGCATTATGCCTGAGGAAATGAATGACAATTGCTATGCTTGTCTCCAGCTCTGTTGGAAGGGTTATGACTGAATGTTCAGAGCGGAAGCAAAGTCATTATCTAAAACTTCAGTTTAGTCATCTGTTAATGAGAGTGAATTTGTCTAATCACATTTACTCAGGCATATAGAAAACACAATGTTTTCTACTTTAAAGGGAATTTATTGCACTACAAATCTGTGAGGAGTACTGAATATGAACTGTAAACTTCCTTTTCTGTAAGTGCCACCAACTCTTTGGGCCACAGCATTATTATTCAAATCCAACAGGAACATTTGAATGCTGCTAGCAAATATTTTAAATTCTCCGTGAAGCCTGCATTTCCCCCCTTCAAACAGAGATTTCAACTTCACACTGTTCTTCTGTGAGTACATGTCTCTAAGAAAACTGAAGGCAGCTTTATTTTAAATTTATGATTTCTTCTTACAGCATTCAGGATAGTTGTATCCTGTTTACAACTCTACAATTTCCTGGGGGGAATGGATGAATTGCTAGGCTATCGAAAAGATGGAATAAGGTTGGACATTACTGTAGCTCACAATTCGATGTGTTTTCCCTGCTGGGGAATATCTCAATATAGATATGAAAGAGAAGGGTGCGTATTACTGTTATAACAAGAATTGCTTTTGTCTCGACTGAGCAACACAAAATCCATAAGGTTTAGAATGATGGTACTTTCTTCCTCATTGTTTGAAGTGGAAGAAAACGTGTGTGTGAGAGAGTTTGGGATTAGGAATCTGAGGTGTCTGTTGGAATGGAAAAATGCAGTCTGGGTCAGTGTATTAATTTTAGGCCTGCTAGCATCCATGAACAAATCTGATAGGAAACCGAACACAGGATGTAGAATAACAGCACTAACCCATAAAGAACTACGTGAAAGAAACAGTGTAATACATCTGAAGAAAGAGAGCAGTAAGGGGCATCGCATGGCAAGCTGAGCTTTCCCTAAGGCTGCCAGTATTTCAGGGATGGTTTAGTTGTGGCTAAGAATGTGAGCCATGAGCCTTGATCTCACCTGAGCAATCAGTTCTTAACGGGTATCTCAGTCAGCATTGATCTTTCACCATGAACTAAGGTGCATTTCAATAGTTGCATCAGCACCAAATTATTCTGACAATAAGCATGATCCTGTGGTCCTCCAGATGTTACTAGACTCCAGCTCCAGCCTGACCATTTGCTATGCTTGCTGGGGCTGATGGGAGTTGGAGTTGAAGACCAACATCTGGAGACTTGCAAGTTCCTCCTTCCCTCCCTGTTTTAAGAGATGGAGAGAGACTATATTGAACCGGGAATTTCAGTAGGGAATTTCACATTTTTCCTACTTCTGCCATTTGAGCTGCACCTGACAGACTAAGATCTCCTTCTAAAGGCACAGCAGCCATGTTGCTTCCTTTGCTCAGTCTAGAAAGGGAGAACAAAGAAAGGGAGAACACACAGCAAACAGTGAAAAGTGGATGCCGTGTTGTTGATTGGGACTAAAGGTGGGTCTTATTTTTGAAAAAGGTCGAAGGTTTTTGAAGTGTAGGTGGGTTCAGGCATGATCCAAGACCAGATTTCAGCTCAAAATGGATTTATTGTAACATCAGTGGATTTATTGTAACATCAGGAACACAAAGAACAATAATGGCAAACAGGGGCACTCAGCCCAGGATATAAACATCTTAAGGCAGCCCAGGCCTCCCTGCCTGTGATATGTCACCTTATGCTGTGACTGACGAATCACAACACTGGCCCTATCGCAGCAAATCCATTGAAGGGTGTTAGAATCCTTTCTGCCTTTTGTTATGCAGATGAAGTTCCTGAGCTTCAGGAGGCATGAAGGCCGGGACCTGCAAAGTCATGCATGCAGCCTGGCTTCCGCTTACAGTGCCTGCATGCATAACGGCTATTATTCTAAAGAGTCCTAAGTAAGCCTTTTTCTCATGTTTAGCTTCCTCATCAGTTACTGACCCATCTTATACAGTTATTGTGAGGCTCACTGAGTAAAATCTCAAGTACAGCATTTGGGTGATTTAATTATCATAATTTGAAACTACTGTAGAGCTTTTCATCTTCAGAGAACTTTGAGAACATTAGCCAGTTTAATTAATTTCATTTTTGAGATGTTCCTTCTGCATTTCTTCCTCCACTGAACACGGTAGTACAGGCAGTTACAGCTGTATTATAATTCAGAAGTTGTTATGGTAAAGATTTTGACAAGAACAGAGAGTCCCTCATGAAAATAATCAGTGGTGCTAATTACATTGGAGACTAGAAGGCAAGAAATGTTCATTTGTACTTCTGAATATACTGTAGCTCTAAGTTTCGGCACTTGAAGAGTAAGGATCTGACTACATTCAGTTTGTTACCCATGATACAGGATATCATGGGAAGGAAACACAGATCTTCTGGAATTATAATACAAGGTTAAAGTCATGTTAACAGCCAACTGCAAGTGCTCCCAAAATGTACACCCAGAAAATTGGCTCTACTTCCGGGTGGGGCCGGGTTGCGGACAGGCCGCCTAGACTCCCGCCACAGTGTAGGGGCAGTGCAGCGTCACATGTCACACTGGTGGAGACCCTGGCCACGTTCTCAAGTCTTATCTCAACAATGTCCCAGCAATTATTTTTTTTCTGCATTAGCTGTTTAAAATTTCTGTCTAAAATTGGCTGAATTCAATAACTGTGAGACAGGCATGCAAGGAGACTTGGGGCCCACACATATGTCTGGTTGCCCCATGATTTCAAGTCACATGCCTGAGAAGGGCTTTTTTTGTTCCAACACTTTCCCCGTAAAAACTTGTAAACCGCTGAATCAGAACAAATATCAATCAGGTTTTCTGCAGATTTATGTTTATTCTGATTAAGCAGTAAACAGTGGATTTCCCTGAAAGAAAGCAGTGGGACAAAAAAAACCCCAAAACCCTCTTAGGCCCAAGACTCGAAATAACAGGACAAACAAAAATGTGTACGGTCCCTTAGAGCCTTCATGAACTAATAATCAATCTCCTACATGTGCAAAAGTCCAAAAATATTTTGCATTTACAAATTAGTTTGGCTTTTACTTACAAATTGCATTTACAAATTAGTTTGGCTTTTACTTACAAATTGCATTTACAAATTAGTTTGATTTTCAGGAGTTATTATCACTCCTGGAGAATTATTGAATTTCTGAAAAGAAGTTCAGTGAGGTTCAAAATAATGCTTCTTGCTAAAACATGGTAATTCTGTCCTGTGAGAAGCTTTGGTGGTTCGATAAGCTGGGCAAACACAAGATGAAAGTTAGCTCATGGTTACATGCTTGATCTTCTGTTCACACCTGAAATGGTAACAGAATGGAAAGGTGTCTGAGATCAGAAGTGGGGAAATGTTGTAGAAGTATGAAAACTGGAAGCACAGGTTTAGTAGTATTTCAACAAATTTCCTCCAAGTACCCCAATTTTCCAGGGACAGTCCCAGAATTATGAAAGCCAGAAAGTTCCTCTTTCCCTCGCCAGTGCTGCTGCTGAGCTCAGGGAGCGGGATGAGCTGTGACTTGTCCTGAGTGACAGCAGCTGCGAGGGGAGCATCCCGTGGCCTCTCTGTGGCTGCTGGAGTTGGACAAGGGGCTGCTGTGGCCGAGGCCCAGCCCCATGTGCCAAGCTGGCCTTGAGGGGCAGGCAGAGGGCACGGCTGCTCTGGGTGAAAAGAAATGGGAAGTGGAGCAGAGGGCAAGGTAAATTGGTTTTTTTATTATTTAAAAAGTGCTTTGTCAGACTGTGTCTAATCTTGCCCCTTTCTAAAATTTATTTACTGGTGTGTGCTTTTCTTTTTGTAAATCTAGAATAAAATTAAGTAAAATCTGGATTAAGGGGTGTCCCAATGATGTAGTGGTGGAGGAAATGTTTTGTGGTGGGGGACGGACAACAAAAAATGGGGGGTAAAGGAGGGTTAGTTGGAGGCAGGGAGTGAGAAATGTCCCCATTTTCATCTGAGGAATGTTGGAGGGTTTGCTGCTAACTTCTCAAATATTTGAAGCTAGTGTAAAGTAAATCAGAATAAAGTTGCACCAAATCCAAACTCCATTCAACAGCAGGGCTGCTGCTGGCTGGGCTTAGGAATGGGTTTAGGATCTAGCCCACCTCCCCTCCCCAGTCCCAGCCCTAAAGGATTGCTTCCTTAACCTGAGCCTGTTGATTTACAAAGTCTGCTCTCTGCCACTCTGCCTCCTTCCCAGTTCAGCATGTTGACTTTCCACGTGAAGTTATTGGGCTAAATAGGCTACACACTGAAAACAGAAATAAATAATAGATCTCATTTATTGTAAACACTTACTTAATCCTCTTAATAAAGGAATGCTATCAGTGGTTCTTCTTAGCAGCAGTTTATGAGTTTATGTGTTGGCACCATTAACCACACCCTCCCCCCAATTTAATTTGGCATTGGACGTTTTAGGAAATGCTAAAAATGTTTCTTTTTACAGGTTGGGATTTTGACAACCCCGGGGAGGCAATAGTCTCATAATGATTCTTTGCTTTCAGCCACCTTCATTTTTCTCTTTCTTTCTTCTTTATTACTACCAGAAAATGCAGGGCCTTAGAAATACATTTCCCTTGATGCCAACTTATTTATGCCTGCCATAATTATTTGGCTTATTGGAGAAGGGTTTTAAATTTAAATATTTTATAGTGTAGGAACCAGGTGGCATTTTGCTGTTTCCTCTTTCTTGTCTTCCACTCAGATATTTATTTTTTTTTTTTTTATAAAATTTTTATTGGGTTTTCACATTTTAATAGACATACAAACATAAAAACACAACAAAACACGTATAATTTCATAAGCTTACTTTCATTCCCTTCTTGCCTTGACTTCCCCACACCCCCCTTTCCACCTTCCAATTTCCTTAATTGTCTCAGCAAATTATTTTCTCCCGTCTCTTAAATATTATTCTTGTCTTTTCTTAAAGTTTATTACTTTTTCTTGGCCCAGTTTTACTTATTTAACTTTAAACATTAAGTACTTTCTCTAGAGTCGGCCTAAATTCTCTCCCATAAATTCCCTCCTTGAAATGTTAAGCCAAAAATCCTATATTCCCATTCTAAATCTCAGATTATCACTACTCTACTCTCCCCTCCCCCCTTCCCCGGTATCCGTCCCTTCCCAAACCGATGTCCTTAAAGAAAAAAACCATTTTAGCCCGGATTTCTCACATCCGAGGCCCTTAAGCCCCAGTTGGTCTCTCTCCACCAGTTTTGTTGGCAGTCCATTTTGTTGGCCTTCTCTTCTCGAGGGGGTTCTGCCATCCACCCCTCCCCTCTTTCCGAATCAACCAGGAGCAGTTTCTGGCCAGGATCAATCAGTCTCCCATACTCCAACTTAAAGAAGAAGTCCCAATCGTAAATGTCTGTTTTTTTATAATCCAAAATTCGAGTTATTCCAGGGGCTTCTTCCTTTATCTTTCTCTCCTTCTGCAGATTTGTAATCCACTGGTCATCTTCTTTATTTCCCTTGTTTCCAAAGGTTGCAGGCTCTTGGTTGGTTTTTTCCTCTTGCATTTCCTCTCCTCTCTCTTCTTCTTTTTCCCCCAGCTCCAAGATTATCTTTTCTTCTGCAGCTGCAGAGTTTTTTTCCATCCACTTTGTGTCGTCAACAGAGTTGTTTAATTCAAAATTGAAGGTCATCAATTGTTCACTCATGAGAGTACTGTGCTCTTGTAGGATTCCCACAAGACAAAACATTCTTTCTATCTCCGCCCATACTTTCCCTTCTGCAGCCATTGCAATGTCTTTAGTTCCCTCCAGGGGGATTTCCATCAGTTCTTTTCCACCAATCCGTTACTTTGTTGTTCACAGTCACCTTGTTTCCAATCAGTTCACTTTTAATGTATCACTTTTAATCCAAAAAGATATTATTAACACAGTTCCAATCTTTAGTCTCCCGTTTGACAGCTCTTTTGACAGCTGTCAAACTCCTTGTTCTTTTTCCCGGGCTCACACACAGGGCACTTCCCGGGTCTAGGGGGGGGGGTCAACCAAAAAAGACAGACCTCTGAAATTCCTCTCTCTTCCTCTCCAGCGCAAATACTTCTTAATCCAATTTATGAAAGTTATCTATTTGAACACCAGCGTCTTTTCCGACCTAGTGGTCTCTCTTTGCTTTGAGTCTTTTAGTGGGGGGGGGAGTGTGGACTTCCTTTTTAACACGTCCCCCCGATCGTACTTAAATTCGAAGATAAAATCTTTTAGTGCCGAAATTTCCTTCTACTCACGGGTTACATTTCCAATCCAATTTCAGGAAGAAAGATAGCGCTCTTCGGTCCTGGCTCGCGGCTTCGCTCCGCCGAGGTAGCGATGGACTCTCAGCACCACGCCACTCCCCAGTCCACTCCGCAGCCTTTAAAAAGGCTCTTCGCGGGTCGGGGAGGGCGCTTAAGGTGCCCACCGAGTCACCAAGTCCTCAGGCATCCGCGCCTGAGGTTTTAAGGGTCCCCGTGTCGCCGGCACGGCAAGACCCGTCCTCAACGGAGCCGACTCCCTCCGGAGCTCGGAGGGAGTCCGCCATTACCCGTTCGCGCTATCCCGGAAGTCCTCCACTCAGATATTTATTTATATTTATTTATTCTTGGCAAAATGATCATGCCTCTTGGGCACCTGGCAGTCTGCAAGGTCACCATTCTTATTCTTTTCTCATGTTCTTTACCATTAGATATCTTGAATTTCTTTAGATACCTTGAATTTTTAGATACCTTGAATTTCTTTAGTACTAAGTAGATATAGAGAAATATCAATAGATAGATGACTATATCAACTATATCAACTCTGCCTTTTTCCCTGACAGGACTCAATTCTTCCTTGATGAAGATCCAAGCAAGGAGGGGCTTCTGCAAGTGTCTCGCCTGCTTGACCAAATCCTCTTGGCACCTCTGCCCACAACAGACTTATGGCTTCAGGGTTGGGTTTGTTGGGTTTATTGCACTGTTCTATTCATCCTCCTTGCCTACCTCTTCTCTGTCTGTCTATCACATCCTGTCTATCACATCTTGATCAAAATATTGCAAGTCCTTGGGGCCAGCCAGATAAAACTGTCCTAGAGACTATCAGTAGCCATCTGAAAATGCATGTTCTTATGTCAGTGGGATTCCTCTTCTTTGAGGACCCAAGGCTGTAGATGTTTTAGACAAGATAATTTCTGCTGAATTCTCAGAATACTGATGATCTCAGAATAACCTTTTCCACATCTATATTCAGACAAGAAGAACAACACTTCTAAGCAAAAGTGAGTAACTCAAGCAAAATCAATGAAACTATCCAAATGAAGAGCAGGAAGCTTCAACAACAGCATTTTGTAGGTTTATTATACAACCCAGACAGGGATTTATACTAAACGTCTGACAGCCTGGAGACAATGTGTGTGACACAGGGCTCCACAAAGTAGAGCAAGCAACAGAAAGTGCCAGTAGAATGACAGCACACTGACCAGAATAGCATTAAGCAGCTCTTAGGCCATTTTGATAAGATTATACAATTTTTCTGCAAGGACTCATTTAAAAACACAGGATTTAGCACTGTTGCCATATCATAAAACTGAATGGCTGCACACAAAATACAGAGCAAGGCTAGGCAATGGAGTCAGGTAACCTGCCACCAAAAAGGTAACAAACACAGCAAGTGAAAGATTGAAGTCCATAGAAGGTTATGTTGCTATGCTTTTTTGTTTCTCCCAGTGTGAAATAAAGAACAGCACATTCTGACGAGAGGGGGGAGAGAGAAACATGTGCATTGAATCTTAAACATTATGTCTCTGTAGTATACTTGCCATTTCAAGGAAGGGTGCTGGTGGGTTGGTTTTTTTAAGTGAGGGGGGCATGACTGATCTTGTAAAGGAAATAGCCAGAAAGTGTAAAAATAAAACCAGTAACTACTTTGCAGGATTCAGATAGCTGGACTGAGATCAGAATTATGTATACTCTGTACAAGTGTTATGCATTCTAGATAATAACTGTACTGGTAGTTTTACTAAAAAAATACCCCCCCAAAAAAAGAAAAAAGGAGCTCAAATTTTGCACCATGAAAACTACTGCTGAGCCAAGAGTCAAATGGAACCTCAGCTTTCATTTTTTAAAAATTTTCTAGCTATTGCAGAATGCTATATAAAAAACAGAATTACGGGCCCTGTTGTCCTAGACCACTCCTACCTTTCAGTGATTTCACTATTGTACGAAGGCATAGCAAAGACTGACATCTAGGAAAAGAGATCTAGCCAATTTAAGGAAATAAAAGGTTGAAGTGACAACCCATTGCTTAACCTTTTAGTTGTTAAGTATAATTATTCAATTCACACTGAAATGGGAATTGCCTACATTTAGAAAAGGCTACAAGCTTAAAGCTAAAGAAGTGTTCTCTGAGCTGATCTGAGTTGAAAACTTATTGTTCTCAAGTCGCTCCGGTGTAGATGTTAAGGTTTCGGAAGCGTGGTTGCTGGACATCTTTGTTCTCAGACTGTGAGAGGAAGGATGTAAACGACTCTCGAGGATCTGCATTCCCTAAGGCCAGTGGAGGTTGGTATGCAGGCAGTTGGGAGAGACAGACCTCTGCTTCTAGGACTGTTGGAATTGTTTCATATTTTGCAAGATGCTGAGCCTATGTCATATGTTATGGAACTGTTTGGATGTATCATTTGGTGTTCCTGTTCTGTTATGAAGAAAGTTCTGTAAGTAAAGTTTTTGAATGTCTTATGGGTCTGGACAATGCTTCATTTCCAAAAGGAGTAAGTTTTCATGTATCGAGTCACTTCAAGATGTGCAATATTAATATCTGCAATATTAGTTTGGTCTTTCCTTAGGGAGAAGGCAATTCCTGCCCACTAGGAAAATAATCACTGTCACATACGTATGCAGGATTTTAGTGCAGCTATGACTGGGCAGTTGTCCATCTACTCAGAAGCAAAATGTAGCAGCAGAGACCTTTCTTAGATCTAACTTCATACAAAAAAAAAAAAAGTTCTCTTCCATTTGAGTTTTTTAAAAAATATTTTAAAATCTACTGGGCAAAGGCATATAAAGTCCATTGGACCGTAGCTGAGAAGGTGTGAGTTATGCAAAGTAACCCACTGTTGTTGTACCTAGTTTGCTGAGTGGAGGGAGTTGCTGGAGACAACCTTGAAGTGATGTTGTCCTGATGTGTTTGGGGTATTTTTGGCAGGGGGTGAGATGTAAACATACAGTGGGGGCTGTAAAATTGACTGTAGCAGTTGTACAATTAAGAGCTGCAGAGGGTGAAGAGAGCCCAGGAAAGAATTGGGGATTTCAATGGCAGTGGAAGGCATTGTTTAGATGCCAGGTCTGTCTATAGATGCTGGACTGCAGATCTACTGCGAAACAACAGAGGAATAAACCTCAAATACCAGTTTCTCAGTGTCCAGATCTCCCCAGACCTTGTTGCTGCTTAGTAATCAGATCTACAATAAATTATGACCTTTTCTGTGCTACTAGTATATTTATTTTGCCTATTTACTTTGTCACCCGACTGCAGGAAAAAATCCTGCAGGAAGCCTGGAAAATCCCTTCACACGAGTATTTCCTAAATGCTCTATAGAATGCATTTCAGGAATAAGTTCCTTTGTGAAGCATTTTAAAATAGTCTATTTATTCTGGTATCCAAAGGACTGTGCATCTATTTTCTTTTACCTCAACACTGTCTTCAGTAACTTCCATTATATTCCCTCTTCCTATTTCCAGTCTCTGAATTTATTAGCTACATAACCAATCACTAACACATAGGCAGTGCCAGGAATGCAAATCCTACAGATTCTTTTCTTCGATTTTTAAAGAGCCTCAGGACAGTCAGCTGGATGCATCTAGCCAATTATTCTTTCTTGAGGTTTTCAGAAATTGTAATAATTCTATTTATTACCTGTCCTTAAAATGAAAACATTGTTCAGGGTTTTGTTTTGTTTTTTTTTGAAATGCTGCGCTCCACAGTAAAGGAGACAAAAAACTTAATGACATCATGAATTTCACGTTAAACAAAAAGGCAAGATAACTTTCCCCCTCTATTCCACACCAGGAACACATAACCAATAAACCTGTGTACTGGAGTAAACTTATTGAAATAGATGATTGATTGAAGTTTTGTGTTGCTTTGCTTTGTTGGTGGTGTTCCCAAAATGACCTATATAACCACCAGTTCTTCCCCTCTCAATATGAACTGAAGACGGGGGGGGGGGGGGATGGTGACATCATCAACCAAGATGGTTACTTAAATTGCCGCTGAGCTTCTTCCTGAGAACAATAACCAGCACAAACTGAGACAATGATGAGTAAGTATTTAAAAAATACCCCCCCCCCCCGTTAGGTGATGAGCTTTAGGAAGCCTGGATTGCTAAAAGGGACCTTAGATTTGTGGATTTCACTACCTTCGAAAGAATCTCCCTCAGGCACAGGCCAAGCACTAGCACAAGCACTAGCAGGCCCCAAAATGGTTGCCAAGGCTTCCAAAAATGACAAAGCAGAAGCAGGGAAACTGATAGGCCTTGAAAATGCACAAGGCCTAGTAGCCCTAATCAGGAAGGAATTATCCCAAGACTGGGCAAAAGCACTCCTCCCACTGAGGGAAGACATTGCTAAATTAACTGAGACTGTGAATGATGTTAAAACTACAGCTAACACAGCAATGGAATAAGCTTGAAAAATAAAACATATATTTGGACTCTGAAACGCGTGCAAGCAGACCTTAGAATTCAACTGGAAGACTCTCAAGATCGGGAAAGGAGACTTAACTTGAGGGCCAGGGGCCTACCTGAAAATTTTGGAGACTCAGATCTAAAAGTGGCCTTCCTCATGTGGATTCAAGAATTATTTCCTGACTGCAAAATCAGTGCAGAAAATATAGAACGCATACACAGAGCCCTGAGACCAAAACCTAAAAAACGGGAACCCCCCAGAGATGTGATTGTCCGCTTTAACACGTTCTTGGTGAAAAATGATTTAATGCAACGTTTCAGAAAACTGGAAAAAATAGAACATGAGGACTCTGTTATAGCTATCTTCCAAGACCTTTCTCCTGGGACCTTGCAGCGACGTCGTGAATTCAAAGCATACATCACATCGCTTCGCAATGCAGGGATAAAATACAAATGGGGATTCCCCTTTAAGCTGATCATCACTCATAATGGAATAACCAAGGTAGCAGCCTCGCATGTAGAAGCTAAAAAATTATTGAAACAGCCCAATGTACAGATTGAAGACATGACAACAGAAGGAAAGCCCCGATGAAGAGACAGAAAAAGACCCCTTTGGATGGCAACAACAAGGGGGGAAGACAGTGAAGAAAATTAAAGGGGGGGGGGGGAAACCCAATGCAGAAGAAAAATGGACAGAGAATCCCACAAGATGGCTTCTGCTCTTTGTGAGATAGTTTTGTCTTAGTTTTTATGACATGCTTTGTAACTTTACTATCATAGAATGTTCCGGGGAGGGGGGGGGAGCGGTGATTTTGGTCATACCCTATTGTTAAAACTACTGAAAGAGTAGAATTTACTACTCTGTGTGTACCACAATGGTTCCAACAGTAGGAGGATATTTTCTTGTTGTAGGTGGGAGGGGAAAGGGGGGAGGGGAAGTTTGGGGTTTGTTCTCCATCCAGCTGTTAAACTATTGCAAGTTGCCAACAATTGCCTTTTAGATATAATGTTTTCCATGCACTCCTATGACGTACTAATCATCCTAGAGCAAGTATGGATAATTTAAAAATAATCACATGGAATGTTAATGGACTGGGGTCACCCATAAAAAGGAGACAGGTTTGGAAGGAATTAAGAAAAGGGAGATTGGACTTGATTCTGGTCCAGGAGACTCACCAGAGGAGGTGGGGGGCTACAATGAGTACGTCTCCCCTCCCTGGACAAGATGAGTTTACTGGCTATTTTTATAAAACATTTTCTGAACGAGGTCCCATTCTTGCTGAAATTATTTACAGATACAAAGAATCATGGCCTGATGCCTGGAACTTGGAAAAACACACACATTGTAGTGCTACCAAAACCAAATAAAGACTTGGAATTGGTTGAGTCCTATCTCATTAGTAAATGAGGCCTATCTCATCAATAAATGTTGATTTAAAATTACTTACAAACATTATTACACACAGGTTAGCGATGATTGTACCAAATTATATACATTCGGATCAGACAGGTTTTATTAGGCAAAGGTCAATAGGCAAAGGTCAAGACTCTAGGAGTCTTGGTTGACCACAAACTTTACATGAGCCAACAGTGCGACGCGGCAGCTAAAAAAGCCAATGAAATTCTGGGCTGCATCAATAGGAGTATAGAATCTAGATCAAGGGAAGTAATAGTGCCACTGTATTCTGCTCTGGTCAGACCTCACCTGGAGTACTGTGTCCAGTTCTGGGCACTACAATTCAAGAAGGACACTGACAAACTGGAACATGTCCAGAGGAGGGCAACCAAAATGGTCAAAGGCCTGGAAACGCTGCCTTATGAGGAACGGCTAAGGGAGCTGGGCATGTTTAGCCTGGAGAAGAGGAGGTTAATGGGTGATATGATAGCCATGTTCAAATATATAAAAGGATGTCACATAGAGGAGGGAGAAAGGTTGTTTTCTGCTGCTCCAGAGAAGCGGACATGGAGCAATGGATCCAAACTACAAGAAAGAAGATTCCACCTAAACATTAGGAAGAACTTCCTGACAGTAAGAGCTGTTCGACAGTGGAATTTGCTGCCAAGGAGTGTGGTGGAGTCTCCTTCTTTGGAGGTCTTTAAGCAGAGGCTTGACAACCATATGTCAGGAGTGCTCTGATGGTGTTTCCTGCTTGGCAGGGGGTTGGACTCGATGGCCCTTGTGGTCTCTTCCAACTCTATGATTCTATGATTCTATGATTCTATGATTCTATGATTCTACCCCAATTAGGAGGATCCACAGTGCAATATACTGGGGATCAAACCAACCGGCACCGACAGCCATCCTTACATTAGATGCAACGAAGGCATTTGACCGTCTTGAATGGAATTTTCTTTTTGAAACCTTGCAAGGTTTTGGCATGGGAGCCCCATTCATTGCACTGCTGACTACCTTATATCAGGATTGTACCACAAATATTTTGATAAATGGTATACACTCTGAGCCTATATTGATGGGCCGGGGCGCAAAGCAGGGCTGCCCATTGTCGCCCCTGCTTTTTGCCCTGGCCATGGACCCCTTGGCTCTAGCACTTAGGGGAGAACCTGAGGTGTCTGGAATACAATTTAATGGGCAGAGTCCTCTGGTGAACATGTTCGCAGATGATTTCACCCTAGAAGAAATCTCCCTGCAGTAATGAAAATTCTTGATGCTTACGGAAAGGTCTCTGGTTTTTGTGTTAACTATAGCAAATCAGACCTGCTATGCATTCATATGCCACCTGAAGTACAACTACAATTTCAGCACTCCACTGGAATAAAACTTTGCCAGAAATATTTTAAATATTTAGGAGTTATTATCCCCAGTAACATTCACAAAATTAATTTTCCAAATTGTGAAAGTTCCTGGGGATAATAACTCCTAAATATTTAAAAATTGAAAACTTGGAGCAAGGGTACGTCTGGCACTGTCTGAAGTCACTCTCACAAGCCGGACATATCTGTTTGATAAAATAATTAGATTTGGACAATAAACAGACATAGTCTGGACCGAAGAAGATTGAGAAAAAATCTGCAGAATTAAACAGTCCCTGGTTTTTAAGCTCGGACTTCAAAGAGATTCTCATCATGGCCTTTGGATTACAGAGGTGTTTGGTAAGTCTTTTTTCTCTTCTTAACATCTACAGTTTTATTGGTTGTTTTATTGGTTCTGTATAGTTTGTGCTTTGTTTTTAAGGGGTGGGTTCAGGGCTGCCTGGGAGTGGTGACTCGGAAACTACAACTAATCCAGAATGCGGCAGCTAGACTGGTGACTGGGGGCGGCCGCCGAGACCACATAACACCGGTCTTGAAAGACCTACATTGGCTCCCAGTACGTTTCCGAGCACAATTCAAAGTGTTGGTGTTGACCTTTAAAGCCCTAAACGGCTTCGGCCCAGTATACCTGAAGGAGCGTCTCCACCCCCATCGTTCTGCCCGGACACTGAGGTCCAGCGCCGAGGGCCTTCTGGCGGTTCCCTCATTGCGAGAAGCGAAGCTACAGGGAACCAGGCAGAGGGCCTTTTCGGTGGTGGCGCCCGCCCTGTGGAATGCCCTCCCATCGGATGTCAAGGTGATGGACAACTACCTGACATTCAGAAAACATCTTAAGGCGGCCCTATTCAGGGAAGCTTTTAATGTATGATATTTTAGTGTTTTTTGGTTTCTGTGGAAGCCGCCCAGAGTGGCTGGGGAAACCCAGCCAGATGGGCGGGGTACAAATAATAAATTATTATTATTAATAATAATTATTATTACAGTTGGTTTTCTATGCCAAGCCTCATTAAGAAACCCTTTTTTTTTAAAGAGTACAGATGGACTTCTAGTATTCTAGTATTAAGTATTCAACTGCGCAGCTTTACTCAAATTTGAAGGACGTGCTAAACATAAAAGAACAAACAAGATGGCATTTGTTAATATGATGCAGCACGGAAAGATGAGAATTCCTTTTTCGAGGGAAGTAGGAAATATTTGCTGGCTGACATTGTAATGTTTTGAGATAACAATTTGGGATAACATCACTTCTGGTTCAGCGTGATCTCGTCGCAAGCGGGGAGTTTTCCTAGCGGAGAATCCTGTGTTTTTCAGAGAAAAATAGGGGTTCCACAGGGTGCCGTGGTCCCCTGAAAAGTACCTGGAGGGTGTCCAGATACACTGGTTCCCGCAGAGCTGAAAACGCGGACCTCCCGGCCGTCAGGTAACTCCCGTTAGGGAGCGAAGAGCACAGCGGGGGGCTAAGCAGGCTGAGGGGAAGCCATAGCTATCTCCGGAAAATGAAGCCCCAAGCTTGCAGGGCGAGCGCTGGATTCTCAAAAGAAAGAAATTTGACCCTAAAAAATCTAAAAGAATTCGATTTGTATCAAAGGAAGGACTCAGAAAAAAAGGGAAGTCAAAAGAGCTCAGCTGTCATCTGGAATCAGCTCAGACGCAGCGATACAAGCAAAGCTGGATAAAAGAGTGAGTGTCGCTAGCGGCTAAAGTTTCTCCCTTCTGACTTTTTAACTATCTAAGAAGGTACAAAGTAACTTGAAGAGGGAAAAGTCAGAAGGGGGGGCAAAGGGACTAATATATTGTTATTTTAAGCTCTCTTTGTAACGGTGAGACGAAAGTAGAGGATTGAAAGTACTTTGGTTTCGGGGACTTCCGGGTTAGCGCGATCGGCTAATGGCGGATTCCCTCCAAGCTCCAGAGGGAATCTGCTCGACAGGGGCTTGGTCTTGCCGCGCCGGCGACGCGGGGACCCTTAAAAACCACAGGCGCGGATGCCCGTGGACGTGGTGACTCGGCGGGCACCATTAGCGCCCTCCCGATCCGCGAAGGAGCCTTTTTAAAGGCTACGGAACGGGTGACGGGGAGCGGCGTGGTGCTGTGAGTCTTCTGCTTTCCCTGCCGAGCGAAGCCGCATGCCATTTGTCGGAGAGCGCTGATTTCTTCCTTTTAAAATTTGGACTTAAAATCAAGAACAACAACCCGTGAGGAATTTGGAATTTGGACTAAAACTATTTTCTTTGTGGATTTGGCACAAGCGGGGGAGGTGCAAAGAGGAAGTCCGTCTCCCCCCCATTGTAAACAGTTTAAAGCAAGGACTTGCCAACTAAGGTTGTGCGAAGAGCTGTTTTTTTCCCCCTGATTGGATAAAAGTTATTAATTCCACGGATTTAAAAATCTAAGTTACTGTGCTGGAGGACAAGAGTTTTTTTTCCTTTAGATTAAGTGCCACTCTTCTCGAGACCGGGAGTAGCCCGTGAAAAGAGCCTGCTGAGGGTTTACAGAAGACTTTGACAGCTGTCAAATTAGCTGTCAAAGTCGGAAAAAACTGAAAGCTTTGGTTTAGCCGGTTATATTGTTACAAAGTATTGAAAATAAAGAAAGATTGATACAAATAAATTTGACTTTTGGATCAGAAGTGAAAGGAATACTAAGTAACCAGAATCCCTCTAGAGGGGATTCACGGACATTACAAGAATGGAAATAGGTCGGAAAATTCTGGCAGATCTGGATGAGGTCGTCTTTCTCATGGGAATGCTGCGAAAGATGTATGAGCAAGGCCATGTTTTGTCTACAAGTCCTACAAAACCAAAGTCAACAGTAAATATACCTTCTGAGCTGGAAAAGGACTTGGTGCTCAAAACACAGGCAGCTGGACAGGAAAAGAAACCAAAGACTGAAGAGGAGGAAAAGACACTTGCTGAACAGGAGGAGCAGAAAGGAGGGGTGGCCAAAATGTTACAGAAGGTAAATGAGAGCCGGAGGCCTGTCAAGATGACTTCAAGCTCGACCAAGGTGGAAGCTGGAGTCTTTGGGACACATCGATTTAAGAAACAGAGTTTGAGCTCCACCTCCAAACAAGTAGGCCTGGCTGGAAGGATTATGGACATTATTGAGAGAGTGCCTCTTCAAGTTTGGGTGTCAATCATAAGGGACTTTCAAAGAAGCCGGCTGAAAGGGACTGAGAGAGATTTGAGAGCCTCGGACGTGAGGTCACCAGGCTAAATAGATGGACTAATGGACTATGGTTTGGGATCGAAACCGGGGAGAGAAGGGTGGGGTTTGGGAGTCCAAAGGGGGCCTGATCTTTTTTATGCTGTATTAAATTTTATGTTTTTTATCATTATAAGAATGGGGAATTCGTGGAAGGGAAATAGGGTCAACCTTAGAAAAAAAAATTCTTTTACATATGACTAAGGTATATAGTCTAAAAGTTGTTTTATAAACTGAACTTAAATATAACAATGAATTAAGGGATAAAATCTATTATAAAGAAATACATTAACAAATTAAGATTAAGACAGGGATAAAAACTTGTTGGACAAATAATTGGACTTGGAATACAAGAAGGGAAGGTGAGGGGAAGTCGTGAAAAGAAGTTATTGAAAAGAGATGTTAAAGGTGGAATTTTGTTTCTCTTTTGTGTTTTTCTTTGTTTTTTGTTTTGTTTTTTGTACCTTTTGAAACTTTTATAAATATTATTAAAAGAAAGAAAGAAAGTACTTTGGTTTCACTTTTAAAAAGTTCTGCGTAACGGAAGTGAAGCTTCCAACTCCATTTTTCTTTTATTTGCATGACGGAGCTAACGGGGAAGAAGAAGATACATCTTATTTTCTTTTCTTTTTTGGGATTTCGACCTAAAGTAATTTTTTTTTATTGATTGTCCACTATTACCATTTGACATTTTGGATTTAAAAACTGGCAGATAAAGCTGGGAAACTAAATTTTGGACTCCGCTTATAGTTAAATTGCAGATCCCTGGTGGATGGGAGAGAAATTACAACTTGTTTTTCTGATGCTTGCTGTTTTTTGCTCTGGACTGGGGGATGGCCTACCATAGGGAAGTGATTGTAGGAATGAGTGCCGCTTTACTTAATTTTAAATATTTTAAATATTTTGGGGGTTTAATATTTCCAATATTTTGGAGGTTGCCAATTTTCTTGGGAAGTAAATAATGGAATTCTCCATACTTATTGGGATATTAAATATTATTAAGGAAAAATTTTCTTCTTTTTTTGGGAAACTTTGGGGATTATTTTTGGGTTTATTTTTAGAATTGGAAGTTTTTTTCAATGGATTTAGCCCAATTGGTGGCAAGAAGACTAAAAAAGGATTCCAAATCTGAGGGAAGTTTATTTTTCTTTTGGAGGTGTGACTGGAATTTTGTGGTGGTTTATATGTATCATAAAAGACTCCAAAGAGGATTGGCCTAATTGGTGGCATGAAGATTTAGCTAGCAGGGCAGCAGTTGAAGAAGGAGCAAAAAGGGTTTTCTTGTGTGTGTGTGTGTTTCTTTGTGGCTGATTAGCTGTTCTCCCTGTGCAAATGTCAGAGGGGGCAGGGTTTCTGTTGAGGCAGGTGATTAGCTATGGGAGGAGCTTATCAGAGCTAGCAGGGCAGCGGCGTGCACAGTTTGATCCATCTTTTAGATTTAGGGGAGCTAGTCTCAAATGTTTGTTGGGGAGACCTAGGTTTTTTTGTGGGGGGAGTTATTTGTCCTGTCTTCACACTTTTTATGATGAAGGACCGCTGTAGCCACCCCAACGACACGTTCTCAAGATGGAGGGGGAGGGAACAGCTGCAGTCACCTGCGGTTCCTGCGCAATGTTTGCCATCTTGCCAAAGGTTGCAGGCAGCTTTACCTGCAGCAATTGCATGTTGATTGCCCTCTTAAAAGACAAAGTCCAGCAACTGGAGGAACCTGTAGCTACGCTCCAAAGAATTAGAGAGCTGGAGCTCTTCTTGGAAGCAACAGAGCACACCGTCTCCACCAAGGAGGAGACAGGGGACTCCCCTGAGAAGGAGGCTAGTTCACCAACACAGGAGCCAGATATATAGAGAAACGTGACTCAAAGAAGTAGGAGGCCCAGGGTTCGCTCTAATCGCTTTGAGGTCCTCTCCCCTAGCATGGAAGACAAAGAGCAGACTCCATTTGAGGATCTCTCCCTCATTACAGTCGATCAGGTATATGAAGACGACCAGCAAAGTCAGTCCTCAGGGAATGTGCAGGCGACCTTGGAACGGACAGCTCACGGAAGAACCCCAACCAAACCTAAGAGGAGGCGTGTAGTGGTGATAGGGGATTCCCTACTGAGGGGAACAGAAGCAGTGATCTGTGGGCCTGACAAGATGTCTCGGGAAGTGTGCATCACAGAAACCTGGTGCGATAAGTCCCATGATTGGAATGTAATAATGGGGGGATACAATCTATTTCAGAAAAACAGACCAGACAAGAAAGGAGGAGGAGTAGCGTTATATGTCAGGGATGTGTATACCTGTGAAGAGATCCAAGATTTAGAACCTCAAAGCCAAAGTGAGAGCATTTGGGTCAAAATTAAGGGAGAGAAGAATAACAGAGACCTCATTGTGGGAGTTTACTATAGATCCCCAAGCCAAACGGAGGACACAGATGACGCCTTCCTGGAACAGATGGTCAAGCATGACAGGGTGTTCTACCCGGACACTGAGGTCCAGCACCGAGGGCCTTCTGGCGCTTCCCTCACTGCGAGAAGCCAAGTTACAGGGAACCAGGCAGAGGGCCTTCTCAGTAGTGGCGCCCGCCCTGTGGAACGCCCTGCCACCAGATGTCAAAGAGAACAACAATTACCAAGCTTTTAGAAGACATCTGAAGGCAGCCCTGTTTCGGGAAGCTTTTAATGTTCGATGTATTATAGTATTTTAATATTCTTTTGGAAGCCGCCCAGAGTGGCTGGGGAAGCCCAGCCAGATGGGCGGGGTATAAATAATAAATTATTATTATTATTATTATTATTATTATTATTATTATTAAAAAAGGAAGGGAGATAGTAGTAATGGGGGACTTCAATTACACGGATATGTGTTGGATGTCAAACTCAGCCAAGAGCATAAGGTCAAACAGATTCCTCACTGGCCTTGCAGACAACTTCATTGTCCAGAAAGTGGGAGAAGCAACAAGAGGAATAGCCATTTTAGATCTGGTCCTAACCAATGTTGATGACCTGGTTAGTGGGGTAGAAGTGGAAGGATCATTAGGCACGAGTGATCATGCTCTTCTGAAGTTTACTATACAGCGGAAAGGAGCAGCCAAGCATACTAGGACTCAATTACTTGACTATTAGAAAGCCGACTTCATAAAACTTAGGGAAGTGCTGGGTGAGATCCCATGGACAGGAATACTAAAAGGAAAGGGAGTTCATGATGGCTGGGAGTTTGTTAAGAGGGAGATAGTAAAAGCACAACGTCAGGCAATACCAATGAGATGGAAACATGGAAGGTGCCTAAAGAAGCCAGGGTGGCCATCTAAAGAACTTTTAACTGAGTTAAGATTAAAAAAAGGATGGGTACAAAAAATGGAAAAGGGGGGAAACCACCAAAGAGGAATTCAAACAAATAGCCAGCACGTGTAGACACAAAGTCAGAAAAGCTAAAGCACAGAATGAACCCAGGCTTGCTAGAGAGGTTAAAAGCAACAAAAAAGGCTTTTATGGGTATGTTCATAGCAAAAGGAAGAACAAAGAAACAGTGGGGTCACTCAGAGGAGAAGATGGTGAAATGCAAACAGGGGACACAGAAAGGGCTGAACTCCTCAATGCCTTCTTTGCCTCAGTCTTCTCCGATAAAGAAAACAATGCCCGACCTGAAGAATTTGGAGCAAATGATTCAGCAAAGGAAACACAGCCCAGAATAACTAAGGAGATAGTACAAGAATACTTGGCTAGTTTAGATGTATTCAAGTCTCCAGGGCCAGATGAACTGCATCCAAGAGTATTAAAAGAACTGGCAGATGTGATCTCAGAACCACTGACAGTCATCTTTGAGAATTCCTGGAGAACAGGCGAAGTCCCGGCAGACTGGAGGAGGGCAAATGTTGTCCCTATTTTCAAAAAGGGGAAAAGAGATGACCCAAATAATTACCGCCCAGTCAGTCTGACATCAATAGCAGGGAAGATTCTGGAGCAGATCATTAAGCAAACAGTCTGTGCGCACCTAGAAAGGAATGCTGTGATCACCAATAGTCAGCATGGATTTCTGGAAAGTAAGTCATTTCAGACTAACCTGATCTTGTTTTTTGACAGAATTACAAGCCTGGTAGATGAAGGGAACGCAGTGGATGTAGCCTACCTTGATTTCAGCAAGGCATTTGACAAGGTGCCCCATGATATTCTTGTAAAGAAGCTGGTAAAATGCGGTCTTGACTATGCTACCACTCAGTGGATTTGTAACTGGCTGACTGACCGAACCCAAAGGGTTCTCATCAATGGTTCCTCTTCATCCTGGAGAAGAGTGACTAGTGGGGTGCCACAGGGTTCTGTCTTGGGCCCGGTCTTATTCAACATCTTTATCAACGACTTGGATGATGGACTCAAGGGCATCCTGATCAAATTTGCAGATGACACCAAACTGGGGGGGGTGGGGGTGGGGTGGCTAACACCCCAGAGGACAGGATCACACTTCAAAACGACCTTGACAGATTAGAGAACTGGGCCAAAACAAACAAGATGAATTTTAACAGGGAGAAATGTAAAGTATTGCACTTGGGCAAAAAAAATGAGAGGCACAAATACAAGATGGGTGACACCTGGCTTGAGAGCAGAACACGTGAAAAGAATCTAGGAGTCTTCGTTGACCACAAACATGACATGAGCCAACAGTGTGACGCGGCAGCTAAAAAAGCCAATGCAATTCTGGGCTGCATCAATAGGAGTATAGCATCTAGATCAAGGGAAGTAATAGTGCCACTGTATTCTGCTCTGGTCAGACCTCACCTGGAGTACTGTGTCCAGTTCTGGGCACCACAGTTCAAGAAGGACACTGACAAACTGGAACGTGTCCAGAGGAGGGCAACCAAAATGGTCAAAGGCCTGGAAACGATGCCTTATGAGGAACGGTTAAGGGAGATGGGCATGTTTAGCCTGGAGAAGAGGAGGTTAAGGGGTGATATGATAGCCATGTTCAAATATATAAAAGGATGTCACATAGAGGAGGGAGAAAGGTTGTTTTCTGCTGCTCCAGTGAAGCAGACACGGAGCAATGGATCCAAACTGCAAGAAAGAAGATTCCACCTAAACATTAGGAAGAACTTCCTGACAGTAAGAGCTGTTCGACAGTGGAATTTGCTGCGAAGGATTGTGGTGGAGTCTCCTTCTTTGGAGGTCTTTAAGCAGAGGCTTGACAACCATATGTCAGAAGTGCTCTGATGGTGTTTCCTGCTTTGCAGGGGGTTGGACTCGATGGCCCTTGTGGTCACTTCCAACTCTATGATTCTATCATTCTAAGATTTGAGATAGTGGAACTAACCTGGATTATTTTTTGGAAGGATTATAATTGGATTTTGAATTACGACACATTCACAGGGGTGCTTTGAAAGATTAGCCTAATTGGTGGTAAGAAGACGGAGTACATTTGGGTCTCTCCTAGAGTGCTATATTCTGAAGCAATAAGGCCCTGTTTGGGCCGAAGATTGGGCTGAAGACAACGGAAATTCATTAATATTGAATTATATTGAACTATATTGGTACTTCCGTTGTGTCTTTTGCGAAAGTGATTTATGTCTTTTTGATTTATGCTTTTCTGAAGATATCGATAAAAGGGGGTGAGTGGTTACCTTTCCAATTGTAGAAATGTTGATATATTTGGGGAAATGTCTCATCAACCAAAGAAAGGAGGTGAAGTGGGAACCCCAGCAGAGAGAAAGGGGTCAAAGCAAGAATCAGACTTCAAAACAGAAATATTAAAAATGTCTGCAGATATTAGGCAAAGTGAAAAGAACTTAGAATCAAAATTAGAACAAGTAGATATGAGGATTGGAAAAATGGATAAAAAAAATGATGAGACAGTTAATGAATTGAAGGTACAAATTAAAGAGGTGTCTAAGAGAACGCATGCGTTGGAGGAAGGAATGAAGAGGACAAGACTGGAAATGAAGGAACTGAAACGGGAAGATGAGAAGCTTAAGGTGGGGCTATCAGAAACAAACAGGTCACAGGAAGAAATGTGGGATGCGATTTCCATGAATGAACTTTGACAGCGGGAAGTGAATTTAAGGCTGAGAGCCGTACTAGAGAGTCAGGGTGAGAATATCAGACAAAAATTAAAATAAAAAAAATTCCTTCCAGTAGCACCTTAAAGACCAACTAAGTTAGTTCTTGGTATGAGCTTTCGTGTGCATGCACACTTCTTCAGATACCAAAGTGTGCATGCACACGAAAGCTCATACCAAGAACTAACTTAGTTGGTCTTTAAGGTGCTACTGGAAGGAATTTTTTTATTTTGACTATGGCAGACCAACACGGCTACCTATCTGTAGACAAAAATTAATAACAGAATTAGCACAATGGTTGGAATTACAAATTGAAGAAGTGGCAAATACAGTACAAAATGCTTTTAGGATGAGAGTGAGAACGACTAAATCAAGGAAATTTCCTGGGGATTGTCTCATAACCTTTAAGGAAAGAGAAATGAGAAATTTGATACTTCAGAAAAACAGGGAAAAAAGATTATGCATAGACGGAAGTTACATAATCATCTTTAAGGACATCCCAATCAGACTGTTAAAGCGAAGAGACCCATATAAGCCCCTGGTGCAAATTCTCAAGAAGAATAACATTGAATTCAAATGGACATATCCTGAAGGGATCTCCTTTGTTTACAAAAGTAAGAGGCACAGGCTGACCAGACCAGAGGAGATAGGCAAGTTTCAGAGAAAATACAAGGAATTGACAACAGAAGAAGAAGCGGCGACAGGTGCAGTAGGAGGAATTGGAGCCACAGGTGAGACGGATGTAGATGAAAAAGAGAAAAATGGAGAAAAGACAGACGAAGAAGAAGAAGAAGAAGAAGTAGACAGATTATAGTAAAGTAATTTATAAATTTTTAATTAGGAAACACCATGGCGCTAAGAATATGGAATTGGAATATTAATGGGATGAATGAAAAGAAAAAACGGAACAAAGTGGAACAATATTTAAAAAAGAAAAAATTGGACATTATCTGTCTACAAGAGACACATGTGGCAAGAAGACATAGAAAAATTTTGATTAACAAAAGACTTGGGAATGAATTTATATCTTCTGACAAAGAAAAGAAAAGAGGAGTGGTCTTGTATATTAAAAGTAAAATTGAAGCCCAGCAATTTTTTAAGGATGAAGAAGGAAGAATCATCGCTGTTCAGATAAATTGGCAAGGCGAAAAATTAATAATTGTCGGGATCTATGCACCTAACGGAAATAAGACTGATTTCTATAAAAACTTTGAAGGAAAACTGTTTGAATACATGGACCAAAAGATAATTGTGATGAGAGATATGAATGGGGTGGTTTCAACAGAAATGGATAGACTGAGAGATAAAGGGACGAAAGAAGGTAAACCACCCAAAATTTTCTTTGAAATGTCAAAAAATTGCAACTTGATCAATATTTGGAGACTAAGACATCCACTTGAGAAACAGTTTACATTCTACTCAGAACCAAATCAGTCAATGTCTAGAATCGCTCAAATATGGATTTCTAATGAACTGACTCCAAGAATCCTCCAAATTGAAATTCAACCAAGAGTAATTTCAGATCACAGTCCGACTAAACTGGAGATGAAAGGCTTTCAAGAAGGAACATTTAGATGGAGAATGAATGATTATCTCTTTGACGACCAAAATTTTTTACAAGATGCACAAAAGAAGTTGACGGAATACTTTGTGGATAACTGTAATAAGGGTACGAAGATGAGTATAAATAAAAAAATTCCTTCCAGTAGCACCTTAAAGACCAACTAAGTTCTTGGTATGAGCTTTCGTGTGCATGCACACTTCTTCAGATACACTGAAACAGAAGTTGCCAGATCCTTCTATATAGTGAGAAGGTGGGGAGGGGTATTACTCAGAAGGGTGGTGGGAATGGGAGATTGGCAGATAGCTGAGATGAGCCTGTAGACGACTCTTAACGACTGTAATAGGTCTTACAGGAAAAGGCAAGGGGTGAGAAGGTGAGAAATGGCTTAGTCATGTATAATGAGATAAGAATCCAATGTCTCTGTTCAGACCAGGTCTCTCCATGGTTTTAAGTTTGGTAATGAGTTGCAATTCAGCAGCTTCTCTTTCCAGTCTATTTCTGAAATTCCTTTGTAGTAAAACAGCTACTTTGAGATCTTGTATAGAATGTCCTGGGAGATTGAAGTGTTCTCCTACTGGTTTCTCTGTTTTGTGATTCTTGATGTCAGATTTATGTCCGTTTATTCTTTGGTGTAAGGTTTGGCCTGTTTGTCCAATATAGAGAGCTGAAGGACACTGTTGGCATTTGATGGCATACACAATGTTAGACGATGAGCAATTAAATAGTCCCGAGATGGTATGTGTGATGTTGTTGGGGCCAGTAATGGTGTTGTCCGGGTGTATGTGGCAGCAAAGTTGGCATCTGGGTTTATTGCAGGCTCTGGTGCCAGTGTCCGTGTTAAGTCTGGTTGTAGTATTATTGTGGGTTAGGAGTTGTTTAAGGTTGGGTGGCTGTCTGTAGGCAATGAAAGGTCTTCCTCCCAGAGCTTGAGAAAGAGAACTGTCATTGTCCAGGAGAGGTTGTAGATCTCTGATGATGCGTTGTACTGTTTTAACTTGGGAGCTGTATGTGATGACTAGAGGTGTTCTGTTATTTTCTTTTTTGGGTCTGTCTTGCAGCAAGTTCTCTCTGGGTATCAGTCTGGCTCTGTTGATCTGTTGTCTAACTTCATCTGCTGGGTATTTTAGTTCTGAAAAGGTTTGCTGTAGATCTCTTAGGTGAGAGTCTCTGTCTGTAGAATTGGAGCCGATGCGGCTGTAACGTAGTGCCTGGCTATATACAATGGACTGTTTGGTATGTTTGGGATGGTAGCTAGAGGCATGTAGATATGTTTGTCAGTCAGTTGGTTTACGGTATAAGGTGGTGTCTATGCGCCCATCCTGTATTTTTATAGTAGTGTCCAAAAAATGTATTTCTTGCATAGATTGATTCATTGTAAGGTTGATTGTGGGGTGAAAATCATTGAATTTCTGGTGAAAGATGTCCAGGGTCTGTTGACCATGTGTCCAGATGATAAAAATATTGTCAATGTATCGCAGGTACAAGAGAGGTTTGAGTGGGTAGGAGTTTAGGAAACGTTGTTCAAAATCTGCCATGAAGATGTTGGCACACTGTGGGGCCATGCGGGTGCCCATTGCTGTGCCGCTGATCTGAAGGAACAGGTCATCACTGAATTTGAAGTTGTTGTGGGTAAGGACAAATTGGCAGAGTTTGGTGGCAAGGTCCGCTGTGGTTTTATCTGAAATGGTGTTAAATTTCTTCCATTCTTCTTCCGCCGTCTCCTTCCCCTGGTCGCGGACTCTTAATCTTTCCTTCAGTCTGGTCTTATATCACTGTAACCCTTTCTTTCTCAAAACCTCGACATTCTAACATTCATCAAGTTTATAGTAGTCCTTAAGATAAATTTTAAATTTCTTCCATTCTTCTTCCGCCGTCTCCTTCCCCTGGTCGCGGATTCTGCCAGTCATCTCAGCCAATGTCATATAGTCCATCACTTTCATCTGCCATTCTTCCAAAGTGGGTAAATCTTGTGTCTTCCAGTACTTTGCGATGAGTATTCTTGCTGCTGTCGTAGCATACATAAAGAAAATTCTATCTTTCTTTAACACCAATTGGCCGACAATGCCAATTATCTGAAATGGTGTTCCTTATAGCTTGTAAACCATCGTTGTGTGGGATGTTGGTATACAGAGATTCCACGTCCATAGTAGCTAGTATAGTATTGTTGGGAAGATTATTTAAAGATTGTATTTTCCTCAGAAAATCTGTGGTGTCACGTACATAGCTGGGAGCACTGATGGCATATGGTTTCAGAACAGAGTCCATATAACCGGCCAATTGTCGTCCAGTGTTGCACTTTCTAGGAGCCTGGCTACACATTGCACTCAACAGCTCTGGCCATGTAGAACACTAAAGATTCCCTCCTGACAGAAAACTGGAAAGATTTCATTTTTCATTTCATTTTTGTTATTTGTATGCCACCTTTCCACAGTTAAAAACACTGCTCAAGGTGGCTTACATGACAAGATTTACATAATTACAAAAGTTAAAAACAATAAATAAACCACATAAAAAAACACCAAAACTAAATGGAAAACAATTTCCACATAAATCAAAATCTAAAACTAAGAATACATCATTAATACCACAGTTTAAAACAAGATAGGTAAAAAGTAACAGCAATTTAAACAAAAAACAAAATGGAGACCTCTCTGCCCAGCAGCAGCAGTCCTTTATAGAGCCCACCAGGCCCCAAACAACGGTTGGGAGAAATGTTTTTGCCAAAAATCTCAGAAACCTCATCAGGAGGGCTTTAAACTGACTAATGTGTGGGAGGGAGACAGTGCTCCTGAAGGTAGGAGTCTATCAATTGATGAGGATGATCATCCAAATGTCATAGACCAAATGGAGCAAACAGCACGCGGACCTAGTGGTGGGAGGAAAAAATCCTTAAATAAGAGACACGGGGGAATGATTAATGGACTTCAATGTCTGTACACTAATGCACAAAGCATGGGAAATAAACAAGATGAGCTTGAGCTCTTGGTACAGCAAACTAAATATGACATAATAGGCATCACTGAAACCTGGTGGGATAAGTCCCACGATTGGATTGGAATGTAATAATGGGGGGATACAATCTATTTCAGAGAAACAGACCAGACAAGAAAGGAGGAGGAGTGGCGTTATATGTCAGGGATGTGTATACCTGTGAAGAGATCCAAGATTTAGAACCTCAAAGCCAAAGTGAGAGCATTTGGGTCAAAATTAAGGGAGAGAAGAATAACAGTGACCTCATTGTGGGAGTTTACTATAGATCCCCAAGCCAAACGGAGGACATAGATGATGCCTTCCTGGAACAGATGGCCAAGCATGCAAAAGGAAGGGAGATAGTAGTAATGGGGGACTTCAATTACCCGGATATTTGTTGCACTTGGGCAAAAAAAATGAGAGGCACAAATACAAGATGGGGGACACCTGGCTTGAGAGCAGTACATGTGAAAAGGATCTAGGAGGCTTGGTTGACCACAAACTTGACATGAGCCAACAGTGTGACGCGGCAGCTAAAAAAGCCAATGCAATTCTGGGCTGCATCAATAGGAGTATAGCATCTAGATCAAGGGAAGTAATAGTGCCACTGTATTCTGCTCTGGTCAGACCTCACCTGGAGTACTGTGTCCAGTTCTGGGCACCACAATTCAAGAAGGACACTGACAAACTGGAACGTGTCCAGAGGAGGGCAACCAAAATGGTCAAAGGCCTGGAAACGATGCCTTATGAGGAACGGCTAAGGGAGCTGGGCATGTTTAGCCTGGAGAAGAGGAGGTTAAGGGGTGATATGATAGCAATGTTCAAATATATAAAAGGATGTCACATAGAGGAGGGAGAAAGGTTGTTTTCTGCTGCTCCAGAGAAGCGGACACGGAGCAATGGATCCAAACTACAAGAAAGAAGATTCCACCTAAACATTAGGAAGAACTTCCTGACAGTAAGAGCTGTTCGGCAGTGGAATTTGCTGCCAAGGAGTGTGGTGGAGTCTCCTTCTTTGGAGGTCTTTAAGCAGAGGCTTGACAACCATATGTCAGGAGTGCTCTGATGGTGTTTCCTGCTAGGCAGGGGGTTGGACTCGATGGCCCTTGTGGTCTCTTCCAACTCTATGATTCTATGATTCTATGATTCTATGATTCTATACCCCCACACATCCAAGAACAGATCCTCACCAACACACCAACAGAACCTCGACCAGGAACTTTCTATCTTCTACCTAAAATACACAAACCAGGAAATCCAGGACGCCCCATCATTTCAGGTATTGGCACTATTACAGTGGGTGTCTCCGGTTATATGGACTCTGTTCTGAAACCATATGCCATCAGTGCTCCCAGCTATGTACGTGACACCACAGATTTTCTGAGGAAAATACAATCTTTAAATAATCTTCCCAACAATACTATACTAGCTACTATGGACGTGGAATCTCTGTATACCAACATCCCACACAACGATTGTTTACAAGCTATAAGGAACACCATTTCAGATAATTGGCATTGTCGGCCAATTGGTGTTAAAGAAAGATAGAATTTTATTTATGTATGCTACGACAGCAGCAAGAATACTCATCGCAAAGTATTGGAAGACACAAGATTTACCCACTTTGGAAGAATGGCAGATGAAAGTGATGGACTATATGACATTGGCTGAGATGACTGGCAGAATCCACGACCAGGGGAAGGAGACGGCGGAAGAAGAATGGAAGAAATTTAAAATTTATCTTAAGGACTACTGTAAACTCGATGAATGTTAGAATGTCGAGGTTTTGAGAAAGAAAGGGTCACAGTGATATAAGACCAGACTGAAGGAAAGATTAAGAGGACAGAGGCTTGACAGAAATATTTAGAAGTTGCTAAAAAAACTTTGGACATTGGGATGCAGAAAGGGGAAGTATGGGGGAGTCCGAGAAACAAGGTTTATGAAAAAAGGTTATGAAATTATACGTATTTGTATGTCTTTTTATATGTTTGTATTGTTTTAAAAATTTTGTAAAACCAATAAAAATTTTATAAAAAAAAGAAAGTGCAACACTGGAACTGCAGCTACAACTCTTTTTAATACACCCAATACATCTCTCTGGCATTTATGAACAACTTAAATAAAATGCAAGTAGGGAGAAACAGACTTCTGAAAATGCATGCACAATCTCTTCGCAGGAGTTCATGAAATCTTGTAAAAGTTAGGTTTTGTTCTCCAGTTTACAGAGCAATCCTATGAGTGTTTATTCAAAAGCAAGTCCTACTCTGCTCAGTGAGTCTTCGTCCCAGGTATGTTTGTAGGAATGGAAGGTTTTTCAAGCCCAGTGATAATTATATGCCATCTTGAGCATTTAATTGCTGGCAGCAGCTGCTTATAACAGTCAAGGGGGGGAAAAGTATTATTGTCCTCTCATTTCTCACCCACTTCCCCACTGCCTCCCCAATTCCATTGTAGGTCTCATGGAGTAATCAGAGCTGACTTCTGAGCAAACAGGGTTGGGATAGCAGCTGATGCTTCTAAGAGGCGACTAAAAGGTTACTGGTCATTTGACATCATACAGTATCTACAGCAGATTTAAATTTATTGAGTTATAGAGCTAAATCAATGATTAAGTTTCAGCACTTGTCAGGAAAACTTTAAGAAATCACCAAACTGTCCCTCTGTTTTTCTTGGTTTTTGAGGAGAGTTGAACAGGAACTTTCAGAGTAAGGGCAATACTGACCTAAGAACAATGCCCTATGATCTCAATGGGCTTTGTGATTCTATCCTATGACCGAATATGATCAGTTATGCAGCTTTATGTATTTATTTCTAAGTCATTTTTATTAGAAATATCCCAGAGTACTATATTGTAGCATACAATAATATAGTACACAAGAAATAAAGTTTATATGAAACCAGTATTGCCTCAAAACAATAACAATGAACAGGTGCAGTGATGTCAAGGATGGCCATCTCCATGTTTGTGTGAATAAAGGATAAGTGGCTTCAACCAGAAATGTCTACAGCTGAAGTGCCATCACTTGGGCCCACTTCATGCATATAGTGCCCTCATGCATAGCAGCAGCAGGGAGTGGAGCCAGGATTCTAGCTCTGTCCCCAGCACGGCATTCCTTTTACTATTCCATCACCAACCTTGGTGTTTTAATTGAAGGTTTGTACAACCTTCAGCGGGTGGCGCTTTGGGTTAAACCACAGAGCCTAGGGCTTGCCAATTGGAAGGTTGGCGGTTTGAATCCCCACGACAGGGTGAGCTCTCATTGCTCGGTCCCAGCTCCTGCCCACCTAACAGTTTGAAAGCACATCTAAGTGCAAGTAGATAAATAGGTACCACTCTGGCAGGAAGGTAAACGGCATTTCTGTGCACTGCTCTGGTTCACCACAAGCAGCTTAGTCATGCTGGCCACATGACCCGGAAGCTGTACGCTGGCTCCCTTGGCCAATAAAGCGAAATGAGCGCCACAACCCCAGAGTTGTCCGTGATTGGATGTAATGGTCAGGGGTACCTTTACCTTTACAAATAGCAAAATAGGTCTCGTGTATTCTTTCTTTGCCTCGGATCACATTTCCAGGAAGAAGACAACCAGCAAATATGGCAGCTGGCAGCAGCTGATCAGGAGACAAGCATGACTGTTGGATAGATGATAAAAAGGAGGTTTAGGAAAAGCATTTTTCTCCTGTATGTCACCTTCCCCTACTCACAATGGGAAATATTCAATGAGAAATAAGTCCCTCACCATTTAATCATACTTTCCCCATGAAATGAGAAAATTGTACTTATGCAAAAGTATCCAAAAATTCTTAGCACCCTCACCAAGCTACAACACACTGGATTTTTTGCAGGGTGGGAAGACATAGGAGTTATACAGTAAAACCACATCTGTGTATAAAACAGATCTATAGTTTGGAATGAAGCCAAGGTAAATCCCAGTGCATTTTTTATCCCTGCTGCAGAGTCTGGGAATATGGCTCATGATTACACCAATCCGTTCAATTATGTACATAGAACTCACCTCTCTTTTTTGTAAAGTGGATCCTATGGTTTTGGTTCATATGGGGAAGGGTAGTTTCTCATGGCAGAAAGGACTTCCGGGTTAGCGCCTCCAGCAATGGCAGATTTCCTCTGACCGGGAGGAATCCGCTTCGTGGAAATTAGGGTCTGGACCGCCACGGCGAGGTGGAGACCCACTAAAAACCACAGGCAGGAGAAGCCTGTGGACGTGGGATTCGGCTGGCACCTTTTGCGCCTCCCCTACTCGCGGGGAAACCTGGTTTCGGGGATCCAGAGCGACGTGGGGTGAGCAGCGCAGTGCTTCGAATCGACTGCTCTTTTCACGGAGTGAAGCCACATTGCTGTTGCCGGAGAGCGCTGACTTTTTCCTGTGGACAATTGGACTTTAAACAACTACCCGTGAGTAGAACGGAAAATTGGACTATGAAACATATTAATTTGGCACCGAAGCGGGAAGGCTCTAAACAGGAAGTCTGCCTTCCGCTTTTGTAAATAGATTGAAGCAAAGACATTGCAAGCTAAAGTCTGAAAAGTCTCCTGTAAAGGACTAAATTTCCATCGGCTAGAACTATTAAACCCCCCTTGGAAGCAGGAGAAGAGGAGGGGAATTTTACATTGTTCAAGCCTGCAGGAGAGAGAGTAAAGAAAGATAAATTTCCACCGTCTTGAACCTGGGAACGGGGTGTCAGAGACAGACGTTTTGGGAAAGTTCATTGTGAATAAAACGTTTTTTGACAGATAGTTAAAAAAGAGAAACATATTGATTCCAATGTTTCCTTTTGCATTTAAAAGGAACAAAATATCTGAAAAACGAAAGTAATTTTGTTGCTGGATCTGCTTTCAAAAAAACGGATACAAATATAAAGTGTTTTCCCTAGAGGGAGCTTGTGAAACTGTTGCTGGAGTCGAGGTGGGGAATTCTACAGCTGTAGAGATTAAAGATCGTGAGAACCAGACATTGACCTTGAACAAGAATGTGCCCAGAAGAAGCCTTAGTGCTTGCTTTTTGCAAGACAAGTGCTTTACTGGAACAGCTACATGAGAAGATGGATTTGATGACTGTTGCAGTTAATAATTTTGGGCAAACAGTGAATACCTATATAGATACTACTCAGGAACCGACCCAGGAATCTGCTTTGACAGGGCAAGTTGTGCAGAAGACAAAGGAGGAGGTTGCTGTTGAACCTCAAATAATACAAGTGGAGAGAACCGCGGCCTTGCAGGAACATAAGCTGTTGTTTGTGATGACTGAATCTGGAGAAAGTCAGATTTGGAGAGATGGAGTCTCGTCTGGTTTGGAGATGGGAAGTTGGATAGATCCCCCTATGCAGGGATATTTTGGCTTCTGGGATCTGGTTTTGGGCCAGAGGGAGTCTGGAGCTGTGGGGGCCTTTAACTTTGGAGGGGCTTTGAAACATGCCCTCAATTACGCTTTGGATCTTAGTGCTGACTATGGAGAATGGACCTGTCGAGAAGGGACAAAGACATGGTTAGGTTGGAGTCTCCCCGAGACCTACTCCTCAGTGATAAAGGAAGGAAATTAAGAACAAGATCAGCAGAAGACAAAGTAAAGTACAGGTATAAATATGAAGAAGATCTGCAGAAGGGACATGGAAGAGAGTTAAAAGCCTCGGACAGAAGGTCACCAGGTTGATGGACTATATGGAATGGATAGAAAGGACTGACAGAACCCGAGACCAGGAAGAAGAGACGGTGGATGAAGATTGGAAGAAAGTTTAAAAATTCATTTAGAGAATTAGTGTAAAATTAATGAGTGTTAGAAAAAATGTTGGAATGAAACTATTTGGCTTTAGTAGAAATGCTATAAGGAGTTATGTACAAATAAGTTTTAAGTTTTAGGGTTTTTTATGGTAAGATAAGGTTAGAATAAATTAAGACAATTTAATGACAGAAAATAGTGAAAGATGGAAAGGATTTGCTGAGATAATTAATTAACAAATTAACAAATTAACAAATTAACAAATTAACAATACAAAAAAGGGAGGTGTGAGGAGGTCGATGAAACAAGTTAATGAAAGATAAAGATTTGGGAATATTGGATTTGTTTTTAATTTTTTTGTGCATTTTTGTTTTTTTGGTTTTGGTGTATTCTGTGTTTTGTTCTCTTTTTTCTTTTTACTGAATTGTATTGTTTAATTCCTTTTTTGTTTTTTTTGTTTTTCTCTTTTTTCTCTGTAATTTTAAATTCTCAATAAATAGCATTAAAAAAAAAGGTTTCTCATGGCAGAACATCTGCCTTGCCTGCAGAAGGTCCCAAGCTCAATCCCCAGCATCTCCAGGTCAGGCTGGGAGAGACCCCTGCCTCAAACCTTGGAGAGCCCCTTCTGGTCAGTGTAGGCAATGTGGGAATGTTCAGGGAGGGAGAGGATATATTGTTTATTAATATCCTTCCTAACTTGCGCTAGCGAGTTCTATAACTTATCAGAGTTACATTCCCCTTTTAAACGAACAGCAGGCTTGTTTAAGCCTCTTAATATTAGATTCCTGGTAAATTCCCTTATATCCCTCTTAAAATAATAAACACGCCACCATCTTGTGTAAAGCATATAAAAGAAGTTGACTCACATCATCAGTTCACAGTTGGATCCCTGAAGGCAGATTTAGTTACAAAGTATATACATGTGGGTCTATTCCATATGGAGATAATCCTAGTATCCTATGTTGGCTGAGAGCCAACAGAGCATTTCTAGCTAAAAAGAACTGCTCCAACGAGGGAGGAAGTCAGAAAGAGAGGGTGTACTTGTCCTTTTGTTACCTGGACAGGTAAGGTCATGTCCACCTCTAGTCACATAGAATCATAGAATCATAGAGTTGGAAGAGACCACAAGGGCCATCGAGTCCAACCCCCAAAGGAAGTATGTCCCAGCCAGGAGGAAATGGAAGTTTTCGACTGGCTGGAGCAAACATTCCCCCGCATGTCCACTCTAGAAAAACAAGGAATGTTGTACAGTGGTTCCTCGGGTTAAGAACTTAATTCGTTCTGGAGGTCAGTTCTTAACCTGAAACTGTTCTTAACCTGAAGCACCACTTTAGATAATGGGGCCTCCTGCTGCCACTGCGCCGCCGCCATGCAATTTCTGTTCTCATCCTGAAGCAAAGTTCTTAACCCGAGGTACTATTTCTGAGTTTTTCAGGAGGTTGGACTAGATTGCTTCCAGATGCCCTTCTAACTCTTCAATTCTACAATTCTATGATTCTAAAATTTCTACCAGGATCTCTCCAATCACCACCAGTGTATAGAATTAACACAGTGAGAACATATACAATCTGGCTTTTTAGCAGGAGGGAGCAGGAATCTAGGAGTTTGATGCTGATATAAAAACTATTTGGTGATTCACACTTTTTAATTATATGTGCCACAGGTTTAGGGGAACAAATCTGTCTGTTTCTGGATCATGTCAATTCCATATCTTTTCACTCATAATTCTGTTCTTTTCACTTTTCACATTAAACTGCCGTTTAAAAACCCTCTGAAAATATGTATTTAAGTAAGCATCTCAACACATATTTAAATGTGTATTTTGTCTCAATATAGTATTTAAATGTCCATTTTGATATGCTTAAACTATTGAGAAGTGCTAAATCTGGTGAACAGCTAAATTGTAATCTGAACAAAAGTCTGGGAACTGCAGACTTAAGTGCATATAGGAATGTGCAAATAATTAATTTCTCACATGTCTGGAAGCTTAAAGATGCTGCTGTAGCTTTAAGGGTTTGTTTGATGCAGAGGAAGAGTAAGTGACCCAATTCTTGGTGGTTTTTGGCACACTTGCCAAAATTGCCCCAGTTGCCTGTTTATATAAGCAGGAAATGACCCGGTGGGGAAATTCCCATCAATTTAATGTGGCCACAATTTCATGGTTTGCAGCTATATTGAGCAGTGAACACAATGCTGATGTGATAGAGCAACAATAATTAATTAAACATGGGCCACATCCTTAGAAGTAATAAGCAGCTGCACAACCAGCATTGATGTTGACTCTTTTCAGGAATCATCTCGTTAATAATGGAGAGGGGCATAAAATAGTAATACAGAATTCTGTATTTTCTCATTACCCTAAACATCAAGCTCTTGTTTAACACTGTTCCATTCCTTTTTTTACACTTAGTACATGCATATACATCAAGATGTGTTTAGGAATGTGGTGCACATGATTTCTGCATGCAGGCATAACCATCAGCATAAATTAAGATCCTGCACAGTTTAAAATTTCCCTTCAACAATTTTAGGTATATTAATTCAGTTTTCCCTCTACTACACAACTTTCAGCTGGGAGCATATCTCCCAGTTATTCATGTCCCCATCAAACAGTATTTATAAATCAGGATTGTTTTTAAGCAACAATGGCAAACATGTTTGAAGCATATGCAATGGAAACTAGTGATTAAAATGCAAGCTCCACAGAAGCCTTCCTTAGGTTGATCTGAAAAGAAAAGAAAAGAAAAGAAAAGAAAAGAAAAGAAAAGAAAAGAAAAGAAAAGAAAAGAAAAACAGAATAAATGCTTGTGACACTTGGAGTACTCTGTAGACTTTCAGTCCCAAAACAGGGAATTTTAAATAGGCATTTAAAGGCAAGGAGGCTTTGGATCATGAGACAAAGTTGGAGAGCAGTTTGGCAAAATGAGCACAAGAGAAACCAATGTCCTGGAGTCTGCATTTCTACACAAAACATTTACAGTTTTGAGCTGTTGAGGGGTTTAAAAAGATTTTTCCTTGCCTGCACAGTGTTGTTTTTTAGGAAGAAAAACACAACTGCTGCTAAATCATTGAATCATAGAATCATAGAATCATAGAGTTGGAAGAGACCACAAGGGCCATCGAGTCCAACCCCCTGCCAAGCAGGAAACACCATCAGAGCACTCCTGACATATGGTTGTCAACCCTCTGCTTAAAGACCTCCAAAGTAGGAGACTCCACCACACTCCTTGGCAGCAAATTCCACTGTCGAACAGCTCTTACTGTCAGGAAGTTCTTCCTAATGTTTAGGTGGAATCTTCTTTCTTGTAGTTTGGATCCATTGCTCCGTGTCCGCTTCTCTGGAGCAGCAGAAAACAACCTTTCTCCTTCCTCTATACGACATCCTTTTATATATTTGAACATGGCTATCATATCACCCCTTAACCTCCTCTTCTCCAGGCTAAACATGCCCAGCTCCCTTAACCGTTCCTCATAAGGCATCGTTTCCAGGCCTTTGACCATTTTGGTTGCCCTCCTCTGGACACGTTCCAGTTTGTCAGTGTCCTTCTTGAATTGTGGTGCCCAGAACTGGACACAGTACTCCAGGTGAGGTCTGACCAGAGCAGAATACAGTGGCACTATTACTTCCCTTGATCTAGATGCTATACTCCTATTGATGCAGCCTAGAATTGCATTGGCTTTTTTAGCTGCCGCGTCACACTGTTGGCTCATGTCAAGTTTGTGGTCAACCAAGACTCCTAGATCCTTTTCACATGTACTGCTCTCAAGCCAGGTGTCACCCATCTTGTATTTGTGCCTCTCATTTTTTTTGCCCAAGTGCAATACTTTACATTTCTCCCTGTTAAAATTCATCTTGTTTGTTTTTGCCCAGTTCTCTAATCTGTCAAGGTCGTTTTGAAGTGTGATCCTGTCCTCTGGGGTGTTAGCCACCCCTCCCAGTTTGGTGTCATCTGCAAATTTGATCAGGATGCCCTTGAGTCCATCATCCAAGTCGTTGATAAAGATGTTGAATAAGACCGGGCCCAATACAGAACCCTTTGGCACCCCACTAGTCACTCTTCTCCAGGATGAAGAGGAACCATTGATGAGCACCCTTTGGGTTCGGTCAGTCAGCCAGTTACAAATCCACTGAGTGGTAGCATAGTCAAGACCGCATTTTACCAGTTTCTTTACAAGAATATCATGGGGCACCTTGTCAAATGCCTTGCTGAAATTGACTTGGAATTGACTCTCTTAAAGTTGTCATTGTTATTTACTGTCCACCTTGTTCCAACAGAAGAGCATGTTTTCCCATCATTTTTCTCCACAATGACTGTGTGGCCTGTCAATGTAATTCCCATTTTACAGGTAGAGAAACAAGGCTTGCCAATGGCCAATACAGAACCTATTGCCAATTCGGGATGTGAATTTAATCTTTTCATCACCACATCCAGTTCTTTGCCTCTTAAACCATTGAAGATCCTTGACTTCCATGCTTGGCAGCAAAGAGCCTCTCACAGTTCATCATTTAGGAAACTATTGCCTTGGAATGCAACTATTGTCCTGCTCATTCTCCATGCACAACTCTTATTTTCGTGCTTTCAGTTTTCTTAAGGAATACAGCAGAGTGCCCTGAAATTACAACTTTCCCTGTTGGCTTTGGTATTAAACAGCAGGCTATTTTGGGGGGTAAAATTATAGTTTTATAGTTTATTTTATTAAGCTTATTATACTAGGTTTTTTTAAGGACTAGAATATTGATTTTACAAGAATCACTTCCTGCTCTGCAAGCCATACTCAGGGAATATATAAAAGCTGACAAATGGGTGCCAATGTCAACATTTCCATGCCTAGTTATGAAGTGTTGATAGAGAATCGTTGTTATGGAGAACATAAAGGCTCCAGTGAGCAGTAGATAATTCACTTTCCAAAAAGTCATCCCTATTTAGTAGTAAGCCCTGAACTGTAGTGACTATTACCAACTCCAGTGATTTGGAGTAGGAAGAGAATTGAAAATACAGGCAGGAAATTTCAGTGCAAAATATGTGAGAATGAGAACAGATTGTATGTCTAAAACTCCAAAATGGAAAAGACAGCAAGGGGAAAAGAATGTGAATATTATAACTGTAGTGGTTGATAAACAAAACCTATAGTAAGATAGAAAATAATATTTATTTTGTATACTTTATTTATATTTGAAAAAAAAATCTCCTACTTTTTCTAAGACTCTTACATTTTACAAAGTCTCAGAACTAATCTGCTTCTATACTTACTAAAGCATCCAGCCGGCCTTGTTGCATAACTGTTCTGTTGGGCATTTTAATATATGTCAACTGAGGAAATGAATGCTCAGAGGTGCCCCACTTCTGTGGCACCCCACATCCCTTGATGCCCTAAGCTTGCGCTTATTTTGTTTGATCCAGCCCTGCCTTCTCCTATAATTCTACCTTGTGGTCCCATCAATAGCTGTTGAACTGCATTTGGTAAGTCTCGTTACTCCAAGACGTACTTCCAGTGTGGTGATTCATTTATAGTGCTTTATCTCTTGCACTTTTTATTGGTGCTTAATTTGATATGTGATTTGTTTGTTTGTTAAGTATAGATTCATTTTAAAATGCGTCTTGAGGACACATCAATATGTAGGACAGAAATTTGATAAATATATCACTGTTACCTTGAAGGTAAGTAAATTTTGTAAGTAAATATGACACATTTCTTGAAAATATCAATGAATTCAGTCTCTTGTAGAAAGTGTGTGTCTCTCCAAGAAATATTTATTCTGTCATAGTGCATTCTTCAATATTATACTCCCATTACATTACTCCACAAAAGATAACAGAGTATAGTGAAATGCACATATCATCTGAAACCCAGGAAACTTCAGTTACACTGACTAGAGACTCACAAGTTGTACTTAGACAATAGGGGGGGGGGGGGGAGAGAAGCCAAATACAAAAGATCTGTTCTGCTGACCTGACTTGATCCTTGATTCAAAGACAAATTGAAAGGCGGCTTCAATGGAATTCATGGGACCAAGAAGCTCTCTGGGGTGACAGCCCAACCCATGTCATTGCCCACAATTACCTTTTGCCTCTTTTTCTCCTTCCAAGTAAAAACCACTAATTAGTTCATCTTCAAAAGGTTACACTTCAGACTTGGAGCAGCTCCCTGAGCAAGGATAGCTGGTTGTTTTTTACAGAGAGAGAAAGAGAGGCAGCTGCTTAGACAGTGACAGTGACAGAGAGAGAGAGAAGATGGGAAGAAATCTGTATGCATTCTTTATGGCAAACCTTTCCCAATATTGCTACCAGAGGGAAAAGGGCTGTGAATAATGGATATGATTTTGTGCATCAGAAAGATTAGGATGAGGTCATTTCTCTAACAAAATTCTAATGATGAGCAAGTACAATGAATTTTGAAAGACTGTTGGTATACATAGGAAATACAATTAACCTCCACTCATTAGAAGCTCTTAAATCTGGACTTATTGTAGACAAGCTTTAGGTCTCCCCTCATTAGGGACCTACAAGCAAAGTGTACCCAATATGGTTGCTAAGCAGCATAAGAGGATGCACTTGGCAAAGCTTGTCTGGATCCTTGGCAATCACTCAATGAAGAGAGATAGCATCACCGCTGAGAATGCAGCGCATGCTCACCCTCTGCCCACAAGCACACTGCACTCTCTGGAGCTCAGAAAAGTATGCCACACCAGAAATCAAACAGTGATTCTTATAGCGCTGCATGGAACTCCAGCAATGCAAAAGTGACTTTGACAGCAATGATTGCTGCCAGTATGTATGAATTAGTCTGAAGTGTGACCAACATATAACAGGCTTCATTCCCACCAGCTGTTGTTCTTTTATAGATACATTTGTGGTCTCCTTAAAGAATCTTATAAGTTCACACAGTTCCTGCTTTTCTATGCAGCCGGATAATGCATAGCTCACATTCCTAAGATTCCACCTGAGGCACAGATGGCCATGCAATGGAATTTCACAAATCACAAGGACGGAAGTTCAAGGAAAAGATGCTAAAACATGAAGAGAAGTCTACCAGCCATGGATAATTTTCTTTAATACAAATATAACTTAGCCATACTTAATGCTTTGTTTCTTTCCAGCCCCCTAACTAGACTCTCTTTTTAAGCCTGCTTTCGGGTCATAATTTAAATGAACATTTTTACTGTCAGGGGAGTAGTTTCTTTAGTTTGCTTTAGTAATTTATAATAGTTTCAAAGATAATTAAAGAAAGGAGGCTTGGTGGGTCTTTGCCCTAGAGATAAACTCTAATGCTATTAAATGATGTTTGGGAGGGCTGTATTTACTTCCACTCCAGACTCACCTGTCTGTGAAGATTTCATGATCCTGCAACAGATAATGATCCTTTTTAGAGCTTTTGGAAGTTCATCGCAATGTTATCTCTGTCCTAAGAGATAATAATGACAGATAAACTATCATAAATCCACCACTTAATTACATCAGAGCTTTTGACAGGTCTGCTGACCAGTTCTGTTGCCTCCTCAGAAGTCTGTCTCCTTAAGGGTTCTTGATCATACACTTCAAATGCCTTTGTGAGAGACACTGAGGATAGGCAAAGCTTCAAAAATTTTCCAAATGCTGCAATTGAATAAACTGAGAAACTAGGGACTGAACTGCAATGGCTTAGATTCCTTCAGAACCCCAAGTCTGACTCTGGCTTTTAGAGGAGACCTGGAGTATCCTTTATCTCTTTTTTCAGGAACCCTGGGACCCTCATAATCTCCAAGAGTCCCAGCTTCAAACTGTTGGTTTGGTTTTTTGGTTTTTTTGGCCATCCAGTCTGATAAGACCTTAAATGGGGAAGAATTTCAGTTATGAAAATGAATGTATTGCCAAGAATGTTATTTTTATTTCAAACAATACCCGTGGTCAGCGGAGAGGGACACTTCAAACAATGGCAAAAAGATATTTCCAAATTTATCTGGCAGGGAAAGAAACCAAGGATTAAATATAAACTATTAACAGATACCCGTGCCCCCCAAAAGAGGTGGCTTCTCTCTGCTGGATTTCAAATTATACTATGAAGCATCATTTTCCTGCTGACTACGGGAGTGGATAACTTTTAAAAATACAGATATCTTAGACCTTGAGGGTCATGATAACAGATTTGGTTGGCATGCATATTTATGGTATGAGAAGACCAAAGTGCATAAAGTGTTTTTGAATTATTTGGTAAGAAAAGCAATTTATGGACTATGGGGGAAATATAAAAACCTGTTAGAGAAGAAGACATCATGGTGGCTTTCACCAGTGGAAGTGATATCCCTGAAAAAGACTAATGCAAAAGGTGAATGGGCAACCTATAGAGAGTTGCTCATGGAAGTATGATGAAGATGTTCATGTCAGGAAAAAGCACCAAGGCAAAAGCCAGCTCCAGATTGCTGGAATGCAAAACAGGATGCTGTGGTTTCTCACTGTACTGTTGGGGAAAAGGTGGAGCCTATTCTCTGTACTGAGCACCGGATGTTAGCTCAGTGTGTCATCTGACCTGTGCTGGAAGTACAGGGGAGGAGTTGTGACTCTTCTGATGGAGTCTGAAGTGAACAGACGCATTTCTATGTACTGTTGAGTGACAGGAATAAAACATGTAGAAAGGACTCCTGTCTGTCTCATTTCTCCTCCCTGGGAGAATGCAGGGAGAGAGAGAGAAGCAGAGTAGTGGAGGGTGTGTTCTTCACGTCTGATTGATGAGGAGAATCGCCGGAGTTATGACCTAGCCTGCCGGGAGACGCAGCGGAGAGGTCATCAAGTATCCAGCTTAATTGCCTCGGGGGAGGCCAGGTACCTCTGCCTGTGAGCTGAAGATACTAACATATGGCAGCCTTCGGATGGTTGCGATTCATCGGACATCTGCATGAGAGGCTGGTGGAATGTCCTCCTCTGCTCCAAAGGAGAAGGCAAGCGTCTGACAGAAGCCAGAGGCTGAACAGACCCAGAGGAAGGTGTTTCCCAAAGCAACGGAGATCAAGGTATGCTGCATTTCGGGCTTAAAGTGTGAACGCAGGTTGATAAATTCCCTGGTTCACGGGGGAGCTGCGTTGGAAAAATACAGCTCCGGAAGGAAAGGCCTGCAGCCTGGAAGCTGAAGCCTGCATTCCACAGATTCTTGTGGTTTTAAGATAAGAAGTCCTGAATGCACTCTTGAGTGGAAAGTTACTGGCTACGCAGCTGCATTGTGAGGCTGGGAAAGCGAAACTAAGCCATAGAATGTTTTGGCTACACGTTTACGTGCTCTTGGAAAGGGACTTTCCGTAGCAGCCAGCGTTTTGCTGCCAGGTGCAAAGAGCATAAACAACTTGCAGTTTTGCCTGCCACAGAGAAGGCAGGAAATAACTGTTGGATTTTACAGCTTGCTTGACAGTGTGAGCCAGAGGCTTGGCTTCAAGATGGATGCCAAGAAGGCAGGAGGTTTGCCTTGCCCACCTCCCTTAGACAATGACAATTATTCATCTTGGTCTGTAAAGATGAAGGCCCTGCTGCAGAATCAGAGGCTTTTTGATGTAATTGAAAACCCCATCCCTGCAGCACCAACCGGAGGTTGGGAGTCACGGAATGTGAGGGCCAGGACTGCTATAATTCTGTGTGTCTCAGATCAGCAATTGGTGCATATACAGCATTTAGAAAATGCGAAAGAGGTTTGGGACAGCTGCGTACAACGCATCAGAGAGATGCTGGTTCTTCAGCGTTGCTGTATTTTGAGAAGCTGACCAATCTGAGACTAGCGCCTGATGGAGATGTTCAAGCGCACCTCACAGAAATGAAGTTTCTGCGTCAACAGATGGTGGAGCGCAATTTCCGTCTTCAGGAGGAAGTGTTTTGCTTCATGATGATAAACAGCCTTAATCGCACCTACAAGGTTGTTGCCAGTCAGCTTGGTTCCCTACCTGCCGCTCAGCTAACCGCGGAAAGAGTGTGTGCTGTGGTCCTGAATGAACACGACAGACTTGCTGCACTGGAAGTGAAGGACAGGGGGAGGGAAGAACAGAGTTCGAATCTCCCCACTGCTGAATCTACTGGAGAGCATGGAGTAGCATTGAGTGCTGTCCGATGCCACAATTGTGGACAGACTGGGCATCTACAGCGGAGCTGTAGAAAGCCACGCCAGTCAAAAGGAGCAAAGAGCAGCTCTACGAAGCCTGAGGCGTCAGGCAAAAGCCGTACCAAGTGCCAGGTGAAACCTGCAAAGGCTATGATGGCGAAAGGAACCACGCCAGATGTTGGGAACGCGTTCATAATCGACACTGGATGTACAAAACATTTATGCCCGCACAGAGAACTGTTTTCGGCGTTGAAGAAGCAAAGCTTCACTGTGAAACAGGCCAACGGTCAAGAGTTGGAAGCAACCGGAATTGGAACTGTGTATCTTGAGAGTCTGAACTTGACTATAAGCGATGTTTACCTGGTTCCAGAACTGAAATTTAATCTGCTGAGCGTGTCGCAGATTGCAAAGAAAGGACTGAAACTGACCTATGATGCTAAAAGCTGCAAGATCTACAAAGATGGAGAACTGTTTCTTACTGCCAAAGAGAAAGATGGACTGTATTTGTTGACTTTTGATCAAAGTGATTACATGAAATGTAATTCTTCTGATTCTAACGTAATCTCTCTTGCAGGTGTGACCAAGAGCGCCCGGAAGGTGCCGAAGATCGACAGAGCATTTCAGCGGGTGTATGCTGATGTGATTGGTCCTCTAGAACCATCTAGGGGCAATGCAAAATATTACCTTTTGTGTGTGGATTGTTTCACTAATTATTCTTGGGTTTATATGATGGAGAAACCGCAAGAAACTTTAGAAAAGTTTCAGGAGTTTTGTGACAAGGTTAAAAATATGCATGATGCTAACATTGATTGTCTTTTCACAGATGAGAAGCAAATCTTTCTGTTACAGAAGTTTCAGAAGTTCCTGGATGGAAAAGGAATAGACCACAAAGTTGCTGTTTCGACCGAAGCGTGGAACAGGGGGGTCTGTGTGAGGGTGAACAAAGAATTGCAAAAGGGGATGCATGCGCAATTGCTGAGTTCACATTTGCCACATGAATATTGGGCCGAATCACTAGCGTCCTATCTTCATGTGTGGTTGAGAAAGGTCTCAACAGAGTTGGGATGTTCTCCTTTTGAGAAGCTGTTCAATAGAAAACCTTCTGTTGCCTATTTTAAGGTTTTCGGGTCTCATGTGAGAACAGAAGCTCCAGGTGGAGTAAAGAATGCCAAAGGCATTTTTGTGGGTTATGAAAAGGGTCTCTACAGAGTAATTTTGTCTGAATCTGGTCAGGTGATTCTCACAAAGTTCCTAGAGAGTGCTCCAGAGCAAGAGCGGGTAGTACAGACATTTCCCACAGGTGACAATTCAGATGATGATGATGATGATGATTTTTCTGATGTCACAGATTACAGTGGTGATGATGACACTGATAGCTCAGAGAGTTCAGTTGTAACAGTCATTGAGAGAAAATCTCACACAATGGATAGACCTTCACAGATGAAGGAAGAACCACTGATTGCTACTGGTTCTCGACAAAGTCCAGAGGTTGAACCAGTGAGCAGAGAGGATCAGAACCTCATACGCAGGTCTGAGAGAGTTACAAAGGGTGTATCACCAAAGAGGTACTCAAAAGAGTTTGCTAACTTAGCTGTTGCATGTGTTGCTATTGTTAACAACTCAAAGCAGGTTAAAGCAGTGTCTAAGTCAGAGACAAAGACACAACAGAGAGTAGCAAGCCAAGGTAATGCAGAAGCACTCATTCCTTGGAAGCCAGACAACCAGAGAGGTACACTGGTGAAACCAGTGGTGGGGAGTTCCAAGGGTGGAACTGAAACAACAGGAGACTGTTATATGTATAACAACTGTTTGTTTTCTTCTCTGGATCATGTTCTGCCAATTGATGCTTTTGGGGGAGGTTGTCAGGAAAAAGCACCAAGGCAAAAGCCAGCTCCAGATTGCTGGAATGCAAAACAGGATGCTGTGGTTTCTCACTGTACTGTTGGGGAAAAGGTGGAGCCTATTCTCTGTACTGAGCACCGGATGTTAGCTCAGTGTGTCATCTGACCTGTGCTGGAAGTACAGGGGAGGAGTTGTGACTCTTCTGATGGAGTCTGAAGTGAACAGACGCATTTCTATGTACTGTTGAGTGACAGGAATAAAACATGTAGAAAGGACTCCTGTCTGTCTCATTTCTCCTCCCTGGGAGAATGCAGGGAGAGAGAGAGAAGCAGAGTAGTGGAGGGTGTGTTCTTCACGTCTGATTGATGAGGAGAATCGCCGGAGTTATGACCTAGCCTGCCGGGAGACGCAGCGGAGAGGTCATCAAGTATCCAGCTTAATTGCCTCGGGGGAGGCCAGGTACCTCTGCCTGTGAGCTGAAGATACTAACAGTTCATCCAAATGTCATAGACCAAATGGAGCAAACAGCACGCAGACCTAGTGGTGGGAGGAAAAAATCCTTAATTAAGAGACACGGGGGAATGATTAATGGACTTCAGTGTCTGTACACTAATGCTCAAAGCATGGGAAATAAACAAGATGAGCTTGAGCTCTTGGTACAGCAAACTAAATATGACATAATAGGCATCACTGAAACCTGGTGGGATAAGTCCCACGATTGGAATGTAATAATGGGGGGATACAATCTATTTCGGAGAAACAGACCAGACAAGAAAGGAGGAGGTGTGGCGTTATATGTCAGGGATGTGTATACCTGTGAAGAGATCCAAGATTTAGAACCTCAAAGCCAAAGTGAGAGCATTTGGGTCAAAATTAAGGGAGAGAAGAATAACAGTGACCTCATTGTGGGAGTTTACTATAGATCTCCAAGCCAAACGGAGGACATAGATGATGCCTTCCTGGAACAGATGGCCAAGCATTCAAAAGGAAGGGAGATAGTAGTAATGGGGGACTTCAATTACCCGGATATTTGTTGGATGTCAAACTCAGCCAAGAGCATAAGGTCAAACAGATCCTCACTGGCCTTGCAGACAACTTCATTGTCCAGAAAGACTTCCGGTCGGTGCCAGCGCTTAATGGCGGTCCTACCTCCGAGCTCCGGAGAAGGACTGCTCCGCAAGTTTGGGTCTTACCCGCTACGGCGAGCGGGGGACCCTTAAAATCTCAGGCGCGGAAGCCTGAGAGCAAGGAGATTCGGTGGGCACCTTTGCGCCACCCGGTACTGTGAAAGAGCCTTTTTAAAGGCTCCGGAGCGGCATCAGGAGTGAGCGCGGTGCTGAGAGTCGCTACCCAGCCTGCGGAGTGAAGCCGCGTCGCCATAAGCGGAGATCGCCGATTCCTTCCTGAAAAGAAAATCCGGACTGAATTCCCGTGAGTAAGAATAGAAAAAGAATCGGGACCTTTTAAATTTTGAAAATTTGGCTGAAAGCGGGGTGGTTAAAATCAAGGAAGTCTGCCTCCCCCCGACTGCATGAAAGCGAAAGCAACGGAACTTCAAAGCTGCATCCGTTAAAACTTTGTTTTTATTAAATTAAACCTGACATTTGGACCTTAGATCTCCCCTCTAGCTAGCAGGGCAGAGGGGAGGTGAAAGAGATTTTGGTAACTGCATGACTTACTTAAAAGAAAAACCCTCCGCTGCCTCAGTTATTTAAGAGCATGAAACGGTCTGCCTTCTAGGACAATAGGACACTGAACTGACTTTTTCCTGTAAAAGTTACACTGCGATACAAAGTTCTTGTATTGTTTGGCTACAGTACATCAGAGTAAGACAAAACAGTATCTATTGGAAAACTGTGGCAATTTGTAGCTACAAGCCTCCAGCTATACTTACTTTAATTGTGTTAATTTTTTTACATCTTTGGATATTCCCTTTGTTTCTGTATTTGGACATTTTACTTTTGGCCATTTTGATTTGCTCCCCCTAGAGGGTAAAGTAAAGGTTGGCACGGCCTAAGACAGTGGAATTTTCCAGTGGGGAACAGCTCCCGTGGGAAACGACCTTGACATGAGTGGCTCACAAGAAGAGATAGTCACAAGAGCCAAGACCAAGCAACAACAACAACAACAGCTGCAGCAGCAACAGACAAAGAAAAGAGGCTCAATCTCTGGTGTAACTGCCGGACTTGCAGGAACAACAGGACAAGAAAAAGGGACAGCTGTTTCTATGGAAGCCGTGACAGATGCCCTGCTCAAGATAAATCAATCTTTGGAGTCTTTGACAAAACAGACTTCAGAAAATACACAAAAATTAACAGAAATATCAGTAAGACTAAACCAGAATACAGAATCTATTAATAAATAGAATTCTACCACACGCAAAATTGCCGAAGAAGCGAAAGCCATTGCTGGAGAGACACAAGAGAATTTAGAGCCGATTGCTAAGAAGGTTTATGAGCATGATGCAACTTTGGCTTTGTGGGAATTACAGAGAAAAGAGAGAAATTTGAAATTGAGACTGATTCCAGAGAATGAAAGAGACAACCTTGTGGAATACTTGACACGGGAGTTTGTTGATTGCTGGGATCTGGAGGAAGACGAATTTAAAATTACAACAGCTTTTAGATTGGGCAAAAAGCAGGACAGAAAGACCCCGAGAGACTGCCTGATTACATTTAGATCCAAGGAGGAAAGAGACAAAATACTAGGACTACACTTTGAAAAGGCCTTGCAAATTGGAAACTCAGCTGTACAGATCTTCAAAGACATCCCAAAATATATCTTGGATTTAAGAAACTTCTACAAGGATTTAGTTCTTTTGTTAAAGAAAAACTCCATCCGCTTCAGGTGGGAATTCCCACAAGGACTGTCTTTTGATTACAACGGAAAGAAAGTGAAAATAAAGACAATTCAAGACAAAGATAAATTTTTGGGAAGAAATCAGGAGGACCTGCAGAAGGGGACTGTGGACCCAATTGCAGAACAGAGGAGAGCATTAGACATTCTGAATTTCTCGCTTGGACAAAAACCACCACCATCAGAAGAGGAGCAACAACTTGGAGCTGTTGGAGGAGTCTCAGAAAAATAACAAGATGGCTCTGCAATTCCTTAGCTGGAATTGTAATGGGCTCAATGGGCCTTTGAAGAGAAGACAAGTATTTCATATTTTGAACAGAGAACAACTGGATTTGATATGTCTACAAGAAACTCATATAACTAGAGCCCACAGGAGATTACTTATAAATAAAAGACTAGGACAAGAATTTATTTCATCAGACAAAGTTAAAAAAAGAGGAGTTGTGATATATGTGAAAGAGAAATGGGCCCCAAAAATGATCTTTAAAGATGAGCAAGGGAGATATCTGGCAGTGGAGATACAAGTACAAGGAGAAAAACTTTTAGTTGTTGGAATCTATGCACCAAATGAAGGTAAATCTGATTTCTTCAAGAGACTTCATGAAATCCTGACGGACTATTTGGATTGCAATATGATAATCATGGGAGACATGAATGGTGTGGTCTCCACCAACATGGACAAGGCACAAAGACTAACAGTTACCAAGGAAGGGAGACTTCCTAGGACCTTTTTTGAAATGACGGAAAACATGGACTTGATAGATATATGGAGAACAAGGAACCCTCTGGAGAGAGAGGGAACCTTTTTCTCCCAAGCAATGATGACCTGGACCAGAATTGACCAAATTTGGATTACTAGTGGCATGGCTCCAAAGATTAAGAAGGTAGAAATCTGCCCAAAAACTTGCTCCGACCATAACGCCGTGAGGATGGAGATGAAACTTACAACAACTGGTCAATTTAGATGGAGAATGAATGACACCCTCTTTCGAGACAAGGAGATCCTTATGAAGGCCCAAAAAACTTTAAAATATTATTTTGAAATAAATTTGAGGGCCGATGTGGAGAAAAGAGTGGTCTGGGACGCAAGTAAAGCGGTGATGCGAGGTTTCTTGATTCAACAAAACTCAATAAAGAGGAAAAAACAAAATGAGAAAAAAGAAAAGATTTTGGAAAAGATAAAGGAAGGAGAGAAAAAATTAAGAACAAAACCAAAGTCCCAGGAGATTTTAAGAGAGATTAAGTTATATCAAACACAATATATGGAATTGATGAACCAAGAGATTGAATGGAAGATAAAGCAAATGAAACAAAAGACATTTGAATCAGCAAATAAATGTGGCAAACTTCTGGCATGGCAATTGAAGAAAAGGCAGAAATTAAATACAGTTACAAGCCTAGAAGTGGATGGAAAGAATATATCTAAACCCAATGAAATTAGAAATTGCTTTTTGAGTTATTTTAAAAAACTTTATACTCAAGGCCCGCAAAATGAAGAAGATATAGACAAATTCCTTGATAAATATGGATTACAAAAAATCTCTCATCAAAGCAAGATGGATCTGAATCAGAGAATAACAGAACAAGAGATAGAGGCTGCCATTCAGAATATGCAACTGGGCAAATCTCCAGGACCAGATGGACTGACTTCCAGATACTACAAATCGCTGAAGGAATGGTTGATTCAACCACTAAAAGAAGCTTGTAATGAGATCCTTGAGGGAAAAAAGGCACCTGAATCGTGGAAAGAAGCATATATTTCACTCATACCAAAGACAGAGTCTGAAAAGACTCAACTGAAGAACTACCGCCCAAAATCACTACTTAATGTGGATTACAAAATTTTTGCAGACATTCTGGCAAAAAGATTTAAAAAAGTGCTGATGGAAAAGATTCATAAGAACCAAGCAGGCTTTCTCCCCAAAAGACACCTAGCAGACAATGTAAGGAATATAATAGACATTTTGGAAAAGTTAGAGGTGAATATAAACACTAAAGCAGTACTGATTTTTGTGGACGCGGAGAAAGCCTTTGACAATATTTCTTGGAGCTTTATGACAAAGAATCTTCATGGGATGGGGGTAGGCCAAGGTTTTGAGAATGGTATGGCTGCAATATATTCTGAACAAAAAGCTAAATTGATTGTAAATAATGTAGTAACTGAGGAACTTAAGATAGAAAAAGGAACACGACAGGGGTGCCCAATTTCCCCATTACTCTTCATTTCAGTTCTGGAGGTGTTGCTGAATATGATTAGGAATGACCAGCAGGTTAAAGGAGTGCAGGTCGGAGCTAAACATTACAAGTTAAGAGCCTTTGCAGATGACCTAGTATTGACTTTGCAAGAGCCAAACACTAGTACGAAAAAGGTTTTAGAAATAATACAACAGTTTGGCCAGGTAGCTGGATTTAAGTTGAATAAACAAAAAACCAAAGTTTTAGGAAAAAATTTAACAGATATGGAAAAGGAGAAATTCCAAGAGGAGACAGGGCTGACAGTGGTCAAGAAGGTGAAATACCTAGGGGTTTACTTGACATCTAAAAATGTGAATTTGTATAAGGACAACTATGAAAAATGTTGGTCAGAAATTTAAAAAGATCTAGAAATATGGTCAAATTTGAAATTGTCAATGTTAGGCCGAAATGCGGTGATTAAAATGAATGTATTGCCTAGAATGTTATTCTTGTTTCAGACCTTGCAGATTCTTGACAAGATGGAATGTTTCAAGAGGTGGCAGAAAGATATTTCGAAATTTGTCTGGCAGGGCAAAAAGCCCAGAATTAAATTTAAAATATTGACAGACGCTAAAGAAAGAGGGGGTTTTGCCCTGCCAGACTTAAAATTGTACTATGAGGCAGCAGCTTTCTGCTGGCTGAAAGAATGGATGCTCCTCGAGAACACAGACATTTTGGATCTGGAAGGTTTTAACAACGCTTTCGGTTGGCATGCATATCTATGGTATGACAAAGTTAATAGTGCCTTTAAAAATCACATTGTTAGAAAAGCACTATTTAATGTTTGGATAAGATATAAAGATCTGTTGGAAAACAAAACCCCTAGATGGGTGTCACCAGTGGAGGCTAAAGCAGTGAAGAAACTCAATATGGAGGTCGGATGGCCGAAGTATTGGGAAATTTTGGAACAGGATGGAGATAAGTTCAAATTACAAAGTCATGAGAAATTGAAACATAAAGTACAAAATTGGTTTCAATATCATCAAATAATGGAGTTTTTCAAACAGGATAGGAAAATTGGCTTCCAGGTGGAAAAATCAAAACTAGAAACTGAATTGTTAGAACCCAATACTAAGAATTTATCTAGAATGTATAACTTGTTGCTGAAATGGAATACACAGGACGAAACAGTCAAATCGGCTATGATTAAGTGGGCACAGGATGTTGGGCATAACATCATGTCAGCTGACTGGGAATGGTTATGGAACACTGGTATCAAATTTACGGCATGTAATGCCTTAAAGGAAAACATTATGAAAATGGTTTACAGGTGGTACATGACCCCAGTCAAGCTGGCAAAAATTTATCATTTGCCCGATAATAAATGTTGGAAATGTAGAGAGACTGAAGGTACCTTCTACCACCTTTGGTGGACGTGCCCGAAGATTAAGGCTTTCTGGGAGATGATCTATAATGAAATGAAAAAGGTACTTAAATGTACTTTCCCTAAAAAGCCAGAGGCCTTTCTCTTGGGCATTGTCGGCCAATTGGTGTTAAAGAGGGATAGAACTTTTTTTATGTATGCTACAACAGCAGCAAGAATACTTATCGCGAAGTATTGGAAGACACAAGATCTACCCACTCTGGAAGAATGGCAGATGAAAGTGATGGACTATATGACATTGGCCGAGATGACAGGCAGAATCCGCGACCAACAAAAAGAGACGGTGGAAGAAGAATGGAGAAAATTTAAAAGCTATCTTAAGGACTATTATAAACTTAATGAATGTTAAAGTGTTGTGGTTCTTAGAAACAAAGGGATACAGTGATATAAGGTCAGAATATAGAGAGGACTAAGATGACAGAGGTTGGAAAGTAACAATTGGGAGTTGCTACAAAATTATGGACATTGGGATGCAGAAAGGGGGGGTATGGGGAAGTCTCAGAAAAGAGGTTTATGAAAATATGTTATGAAATTATACGTGTATGTTTGTCTTTTTAAGTGTTTGTTTGTTCTTTAAAATTTTTTGTAAAACTAATAAAAATTTTATTAAAAAAAAAAAGAAAGTGGGAGAAGCAACAAGAGGAACAGCCATTTTAGATCTGGTCCTAACCAATGTTGATGAGCTGGTTAGTGGGGTAGAAGTGGAAGGATCATTAGGCGCAAGTGATCATGCTCTTCTGAAGTTTACTATACAGCGGAAAGGAGCAGCCAAGCATACTAGGACTCAATTACTTGACTTTAAGAAAGCCGACTTCACAAAACTTAGGGAAGTGCTGGGTGAGATCCCATGGACAGTAATACTAAAAGGAAAGGGAGTTCATGATGGCTGGGAGTTTGTTAAGAGGGAGATAGTAAAAGCACAACGTCAGGCAATACCAATGAGACGGAAACATGGAAGGTGCCTAAAGAAGCCAGGGTGGCTATCTAAAGAACTTTTAACTGAGTTAAGATAAAAAAAGGATGTGTATAAAAAATGGAAAAGGGGGGAAACCACCAAAGAGGAATTCAAACAAATAGCCAGCACGTGTAGACACAAGGTCAGAAAAGCTAAAGCACAGAATGAACTCAGGCTTGCTAGAGAGGTTAAAAGCAACAAAAAAGGCTTTTATGGGTATGTTCGTAGCAAAAGGAAGAACAAAGAAACAGTGGGGTCACTCAGAGGAGAAGATGGTGGAATGCAAACAGGGGACACAGAAAGGGCTGAACTCCTCAATGCCTTCTTTGCCTCAGTCTTCTCCAATAAAGAAAACAATGCCCGACCTGAAGAATTTGGAGCAAATGATTCAGCAAAGGAAACACAGCCCAGAATAACTAAGGAGATAGTACAAGAATACTTGGCTAGTTTAGATGTATTCAAGTCTCCAGGGCCAGATGAACTGCATCCAAGAGTATTAAAAGAACTGGCAGATGTGATCTCAGAACCACTGGCAGTCATCTTTGAGAATTCCTGGGGAACAGGTGAAGTCCCGGCAGACTGGAGGAGGGCAAATGTTGTCCCTATTTTCAAAAAGGGGAAAAGAGAGGACCCAAATAATTACCGCCCAGTCAGTCTGACATCAATACCAGGGAAGATTCTGGAGCAGATCATTAAGCAAACAGTCTGTGCGCACCTAGAAAGGAATGCTGTGATCACCAATAGTCAGCATGGATTTCTGAAAAATAAGTCATGTCAGACTAACCTGATCTCGTTTTTTGACAGAATTACAAGCCTGGTAGATGAAGGGAATGCAGTGGATGTAGCCTACCTTGATTTCAGCAAGGCATTTGACAAGGTGCCCCATGATATTCTTGTAAAGAAGCTGGTAAAATGCGGGCTTGACTATGCTACCACTCAGTGGATTTGTAACTGGCTGACTGACCGAACCCAAAGGGTGCTCATCAATTGTTCCTTTTCATCCTGGAGAAGAGTGACTAGTGGGGTGCCACAGGGTTCTGTCTTGGGCCCGGTCTTATTCAACATCTTTATCAATGACTTGGATGATGGACTCAAGGGCATCCTGATCAAATTTGCAGATGACACCAAACTGGGAGGGGTGGCTAACACCCCAGTGGACAGGATCACACTTCAAAACGACCTTGACAGATTAGAGAACTGGGCCAAAACAAACAAGATGAACTTTAACAGGGAGAAATGTAAAGTATTGCACTTGGGCAAAAAAAATGATAGGCACAAATACAAGATGGTTGACACCTGGCTTGAGAGCAGTACATGTGAAAAGGATCTAGGAGTCTTGGTTGACATGAGCCAACAATGTGACGCGGCAGCTAAAAAAGCCAATGCAATTCTGGACCTCATCAATTCTGGGCCTCACCACAATTCAAGAAGGACACTGACAAACTGGAACGTGTCCAGAGGGCAACCAAAATGGTCAAAGGCCTGGAAACGATGCCTTATGAGGAACGGCTAAGGGAGCTGGGCATGTTTAGCCTGGAGAAGAGGAGGTTAATGGGTGATATGATAGCCATGTTCAAATATATAAAAGGATGTCACATAGAGGAGGGACAAAGGTTGTTTTCTACTGCTCCAGAGAAGCGGACACGGAGCAATGGATTCAAACTACAAGAAAGAAGATTCCACCTAAACATTAGGAAGAACTTCCTGACAGTAAGAGCTGTTCGACAGTGGAATTTGCTGCCAAGGAGTGTGGTGGAGTCTCCTACTTTGGAGGTCTTTAAGCAGAGGCTTGACAACCATATGTCAGGAGTGCTCTGATGGTGTTTCCTGCTTGGCAGGGGGTTGGACTCAATGGCCCTTTTGGTCTCTTCCAACTCTATGATTCTATGAAAAAAAAATTTATTGCACCATACAATCAGAAGCACATTTTTCTTCAGAAAAGGGCATAGCTCTGTGTGTTTAATTGCACTTTAGTTCAACAAAACCTTTCAGGCTCAACATAATCAGGAAGATTATGCATTCATTGGTGAAGTGTTCTAGAAAATTAAGTTTAATTACAATGGACCTTATAGCTTATTAATTTTAAAAACTCACCTTTGACCACAGTACTTTAGCAAGGAATTAAAAGAAATGACGTGTTTGACTAATGTTTTAAGCAGCTGAGAAATCCCCAAAATGTTATGACCCTCAAGTCATTTGCCCATGTCAGTCAGTCAGTCAGTCAGTCAGTCAGTCAGTCAGTCCAAGGAAACTACTATTGCTAAGTGCTGCACATAGACAGAACAGAAAAGAACAGGCTCTGACCCATTTGGGGGAAAGGGCAAGGATGAACCACCAGGTTCATGTATTCATCAAAAGTAGCATATTCCTGTTTATTAGAAAGTCTGAAAAGGTAACCACAACGAATGCTCCTATAATTTATTGCTTTTTACAGTTTGATATATCCAAAACTAGATCAATTCCACAGGTTTTTGAAGCTTGCTATGAACCTGATCCCCACTGAAATATCCTTATGGCCAGAGCAGAGCTGCCTGTAATCCAAAGAGAGGCTGGGCACATGAGTCTCAGCCACAGGGAGAGGTGCTCACAGGGGTGGTGTTAGGAGGGCAGCTGGTGTGTGAATAGATGCACGATGGCAGCATGCCTCTTTTAAAAATGCTGTAGCACTGTCACCTAAAAGCTGGCATGCCTGGAAATCTCTGTTGGGCTTCTTTTTTAAAACAAACATCTGCAGCCCTTCTGTATCAGCTTGACAACTGAGTTGAGAGAAACCCCCAGTGTGCACCTGTGCAGGATTGAGCTGTAAGCCATTGTACTCTTCTGGGGAAGAAGCTCTGAGCATTTCAAGGTTTCCTAGAGTTCGACAGCTGGCTATGCAATAAGTGAACAATTATTTTTAAATTTATTCATTCTTCCATATCTCACCTTTCCTCCAAGAAGTTAGTCAATGTATACCATTCTCCCCCTCCCCATTTTACCATCATAAGAATTTAATGAGGTAGATTAGTCACCCAATGACTGGCCCAAGGTCACTCAATGAACCTCATGGCTGAATGGGGATTTGAACCCTGTTCTTCCAGGTTACGTTCCATCATTGCCACAACCTACCTTTTTATTAGGATATTTCCTCAAATAGTAAGAGACTAGCTATCGCTATTGCCACTTGGTAAGCTCTAACCCATGTCCGGTCCAATTCAGAATGAGTTTTCCACCACTGGTGTGCTAGCTGTTTCAACAATTGTTTCATTGCTCTCAGCTCCGGGGAAAACCACAGGGCTGTCTGGGCTCCATGCAATCAGAGAGGGCGCTTCGGAGCCAAACAGTTGATAGCCCTGGTTAACTCTGCTTTCCAGCGGGCCACCAGGGAATCAGCTGAAAGGCCATCAACATGAGATAAAACATCCCCTACCACTCTCTGGAAGCCATTTGGATCCATTAAGTGGTGGGGGTGGACCATCCGAATCGGTCCCACGTCCCTGCAGAGGGGAAGGGTCGTGGAGAAGTCCAGTTGTACCGAGAAGTGATTGCTACTGACTAAAATATATCATAACATTGAGAATAATGGGAGAACAGCTGGAATATGAACAATGACCTTTCTGACCACTAGAACATTAATATTGAAGCCTAAATCTCAGGCATGCCAAAGGTTGCCTGAGCAGCTGAAATGAGTGAGCCAGACCCTTCAGAATTGATTTCTGCAAAATTAAACTTCCAATTTAATAGAAATAAGAAGTGATGTTTTGTAAAACTGAGATGTTGTTGTGGTAGAGCCACTTAATGTCCCTCTTATTCATGGAGTGGAAGTTTCAATATAAAAATTTATCTGGTAAAGCATGCTTGCATTGTGTTGCATTTCTCAATGGAAACTCCAAAGCCATGCGTTGTAGCAGTGACTCACCCTACAATGGGCTCATACAGCTCTTGTCTGCTACATCAATGCCAAATTCAAAGCCAGATCTTTCTTACCGTTTATGCAGGCCAAAGATGGTAGCTAGAGCCAGAAGTCCAGCTGAAATACTGAAGAAGCCTGTGAGGACTTTAATATGGTAGAGAAATGCATGCACCTCTTTTCTCCATGTGTAAATAATGTCTCATAGGATGCAAGTGTTCCATGTAGAGACTCAAACGCATAGTTAGGCAATCTCCCTTTTTCTTTCTTTTTACTTCTAATGCAGAAGAATTGGGCAACTGGGTCTCCACAATTGGGCATTCATATGGAATGCTTCTATTATAAACCTTGTTATGCACATTCCTCCATCATGTTAAAATTATTTTTCTAGATAAAGGGGTGCCAGAACTCACCCTGAAGCCTCTCTTTGTACTCTTAGAACAGGAATGGCACCCACCTGAGAGGGGCCAGAACTGAATTCTGGTTAGTGCCTGCTGGAAGAAAAGCCCTGATTCTATACATGACCGAACTGGGTCATTTCATTATCATCTGGGATCATTAACTTCCTTACTGATATCTCTATTCAGAGACACCATCTTCTGAAAAAATTACTCTAGCTGCAGATTTTCTTAAAGATGCGGTACCCAACAAGACACATTTTTCTATGTTAAAGCCATTTTTTTAAAGTTCAAATTTATAAAATATTGTCTTTTTCTTGGGAAGTGAAGCTTCTATAATGATGGGGCAGGGGATGAAGAAAATCTTTCCCTCGGAGGCTTTCTTTTGTAAAGCACCCACCAGCTGTGGGGAAGTACAGTTCCTAACTAGGAAGCATGCTGAGTTTCAAAGGCAGAAGCACATAGTTCTTTCAATCAGCAACTTGCTCAGCCTTCCGCTATAACAAGCTCAGACAGCAGAAGGTACACACACTTAAACATAAGACATCCTTTGAAAAATCTAACACTTTCCCTCCCAAGTGGAACCAAACCCATTGGTCATGAAAAGTATCAAAATAAGGCAAGAACAGTGTGTGAAACAGCCAGAGTTAAGTTGCTCCAAGCCACAATGATTTCAATGGGGCATTTAAGCATGTGTCATAAGCCGTATTTAGTTTTTCAAAAAACACATAGAATCATAGAATCATAGGGAGACCACAAGGGCCATCGAGTCCAACCCCCTGCCAAGCAGGAAAGACCACCAGCCTCTGCTTAAAGACCTCCAAAGAAGGAGACTCCACCACACTCCTTGGCAGCAAATTCCACTGTCGAACAGCTCTTACTGTCAGGAAGTTCTTCCTAATGTTTAGGTGGAATCTTCTTTCTTGTAGTTTGGATCCATTGCTCCGTGTCCGCTTCTCTGCAGCAGCAGAAAACAACCTTTCTCCCTCCTCTATATGACATCCTTTTATATATTTGAACATGGCTATCATATCACCCCTTAACCTCCTCTTCTCCAGGCTAAACATGCCCAGCTCCCTTAGCCGTTCCTCATAAGGCATCGTTTCCAGGCCTTTGACCATTTTGGTTGCCCTCCTCTGGACACGTTCCAGTTTGTCAGTGTCCTTCTTGAACTGTGGTGCCCAGAACTGGACACAGTACTCCAGGTGAGGTCTGACCAGAGCAGAATACAGTGGCACTATTACTTCCCTTGATCTAGATACTATACTCCTATTGATGCAGCCCAGAATTGCATTGGTTTTTTTAGCTGCCGCGTCACACTGTTGGCTTATGTCAAGTTTGTGGTCAACCAAGACTCCTAGATCCTTTTCAAATGTACTGCTCTCAAGCCAGGTGTCAACCATCTTGTATTTGTGCCTCTCATTTTTTCTTTTGCCCAAGTGCAATACTTTACATTTCTACCAGTTAAAGTTCATCTTGTTTGTTTTGGCCCAGTTCTCTAATCTGTCAAGGTCGTTTTGAAGTGTGATCCTGTCCTCTGGGGTGTTAGCCACCCCTCCCAGTTTGGTGTCATCTGCAAATTTGATCAGGATGCCCTTGAGTCCATCATCCAAGTCATTGATAAAGATGTTGAATAAGACCGGGCCCAAGACAGAACCCTGTGGCACCCCACTAGTCACTCTTCTCCAGGATGAAGAGGAACCATTGATGAGCACCCTTTGGGTTCGGTCAATCAGCCAGTTACAAATCCACTGAGTGGTAGCATAGTCAAGACCGCATTTTACCAGCTTCTTTACAAGAATATCATGGGGCACCTTGTCAAATGCCTTGCTGAAATCAAGGTAGGCTACATCCACTGCGATCCCTTCATCTACCAGGCTTGTAATTCTGTCAAAAAACGAGATCAGGTTAGTCTGACATGACTTATTTTTCAGAAATCCATGCTGACTATTGGTGATCACAGCATTCCTTTCTAGGTGTTCACAGACTGTTTGCTTAATGATCTGCTCCAGAATCTTCCCTGGTATTGATGTCAGACTGACTGGGCGATAATTATTTGGGTCCTCTCTTTTCCCCTTTTTGAAAATAGGGACAACATTTGCCCCCCTCCAGTCTGCCAGGACTTGGCCTGTTCTCCAGGAATTCTCAAAGATGACTGCCAGTGGTTCTGAGATCACATCTGCCAGTTCTTTTAATACTCTTGGATGTAGTTCATCCGGCCCTGGAGACTTGAATACATCTAAACTAGCCAAGTATTCTTGTACTATCTCCTTAGTTATTCTGGGCTGTGTTTCCTTTGCTGAATCATTTGCTCCAAATTCTTCAGGTCGGGCATTGTTTTCTTTATCAGAGAAGACTGAGGCAAAGAAGGCATTGAGGAGTTCAGCCCTTTCTGTGTCCCCTGTTTGCATTCCACCATCTTCTCCTCTGAGTGACCCCACCGTTTCTTTGTTCTTCCTTTTGTTACGAACATACCCATAAAAGCCTTTTTTGTTGCTTTTAACCTCTCTAGCAAACCTGAGTTCATTCTGTGCTTTAGCTTTTCTGACCTTGTGTCTACACGTGCTGGCTATTTGTTTGAATTCCTCTTTGGTGGTTTCCCCCCTTTTCCATTTTTTATACACATCCTTTTTTAATCTTAACTCAGTTAAAAGTTGTTTAGATAGCCACCCTGGCTTCTTTAGGCACCTTCCGTGTTTCAAGGCATTACATGCTGTGAATTTCATACCGGTGGTCCACAACCTTTCCCAGTCAGCAAACATAATATTGTACCCAATGTCCTGTGCCCATTTTATCATACCTGATTTAACCGTTTCATCTTGTGTATTCCATTTTAACAGAAAGTTGTACATTTTTGAAAGTACCTTAGTCTTAGGTTCTAACAGTTCTGTTTCTAGTTTCGATTTTTCCACCTGGAATCCTATTTTTTTATCCGAATTGAAAACCTCCTTAATCTGAGCATAATGTAACCAATCTCGCACTTTATCTTTTAATTTCTCCAAACTCTGCAATCTCCAAGTATCTCCATCTTTTTCTAGTATTTCCCAATATTTCGGCCATTTGGCCTCCATATTGAGTCTTTTCCGGGCCTTAGCCTCTATTGGTGATAACCACCTTGGGGTTGTTTTCTAGTAAGTCTTTGTATTTTGTCCAGACATTAAACACTGCTTTCCTGACAATATGGTTCTTAAAAGCCTTATGAATTTTAACCTTGTCATATTTAACAAATATGCATGCCATCCAAAAGCATTGTTGAATCCTTCCAAATCCAAAACATCAGTGTTCTCAAGAAGCAGCCAATCTTTCAGCCAGCAGAAAGCCGCTGACTCATAATACAACCTTAAGTCTGGCAGGGCAAACCCCCCTCTTTCCTTAGCATCAGTTAATATTTTAAATTTTATTCTGGGCTTTTTGCCCTGCCAGACAAACTTGGAGATATCTCTCTGCCACTTCCTGAAACACTCCACCTTATCAACAATCTGTAAGGTCTGAAACAAAAACAACATCTTTGGCAATACATTCATCTTTACAGCAGCAATTCGGCCCAACAAGGAAAGTTTCAATCTTGACCAACTTTCTAGATCCTTTTTGATTTCTGACCAACATTTTTCATAATTATCCTTAAATAAATTCAGATTCTTGGCTGTCATTGGTATTGCCTGACGTTGTGCTTTTACTATTTTCCTCTTAACAAACTCCCAGCCATCATGAACTCCCTTTCCTTTTAGTATTACTGTCCATGGGATCTCACCCAGCACTTCCCTAAGTTTTATGAAGTCGGCTTTCTTAAAGTCAAGAAATTGAGTCCTAGCATGCTTGGCCGCTCCTTTCCGCTGTATAGTAAACTTCAGAAGAGCATGATCACATGATAATTGGGAACGCAGGAATGGGAGATGTGAGGAAGTCCAAAAGTTTAAGAAAAGATGAATGCTGGAGATTTGATTTTGTGGTGTTTTTGTTATTATATGTTACTTTTTTTTGTTTTTTTCTTCCCTTTTGTTGTTCTTTGTTTGTTGTATTTGGGTGAGGTTGTTATAAGTGTTTGGTGAATTCAATGTTTAAAATCTTTAATAAAATATCTTAAAAAAATAAAAAATAAAAATTCTTTTTTCCCTTTTCCCGTTTTTATTCCTCAATGAGTTCTGCTGAATAAAAAAGCCTCTCATAACTGCTTTGCTTGCGTCCCAAACAATGTTCATCTTTGTACCTTTATTGATGTTGTCCATAAAATATTCAGTTAATTTCTTTTGTGCTTTTTCTATAATCTTCTGGTCATCCAACAAATAGTCATTAATTCTCCATCTGAAAGTTCTTTCCTCGAAACCTTTTAGTTTCAATTTTATTGGGTTGTGATCAGAGATTACTTTGGGTTGTATTTCAGTTTGTTGAATTCTTGGAGTCAGTTCATTCGAAACCCATATTTGATCTATTCTTGACATTGACCAATTCGGTTCTGAATAATAAGTGAATTGCTTCTCCAATGGGTGTCTAAGTCTCCAAATATCGATCAAACCACAGTTCTTAGTCATTGTAAAGAAAGTCTTAGGTAGTTTTCCTTCTTTGTTTGCTCCTTTTCTTAATCTATCCATTTCCAATGAAACCACTCCGTTCATATCTCCCATTATTATAATTTTTTGATCCATATAATCAAATATTTTTTCTTCCAAAGTTTTGTAAAAATCAGTCTTGTTTCCATTAGGTGCGTAGATCCCGACAATTATCAAATTTGCACCTTGCCATTTGATCCGAACTGCTATGATTCTTCCTTCTTCATCTCAAATTTGTTGAGATTCAATTTTGTTTTTTTATATATAAAACTACCCCTCTTTTTTTACTCTTTATCCGAAGATACAAATTCATTCCCTGATCTTTTATTAATCAAAATTTTCCTGTGTTTTTTTGACACGTATGTTTCTTGTAAACATATAATGTCCAAATTTTTCTTTTTCAAAAATTGTTCAATTTTATTTCGTTGTTTCTTATCATTCATCCCATTAATATTCCAATTCCATAATTTTAACGCTATGGTAGATTCCAATTAAATAAGTTTAGTTTAACTCCTTATAACCTGTCTACCTCTTCCCCTTCTTCTTCTTCAGACTTCTTTCCGTTCTCTTCTTCTTCTTCCCCCGATTCTAACTCTTCTTTGGATCCTACTCCTCCTTCTGCACCTTTGACTTCTTCTTCCACTTTTAATTCCTTGTACCTTCTCGTGAACTTCCCTGTTTCTTCTGGACTTGTCAATCTGTGTTTCTTACTTTTATAAAAGAATGAAATTCCCTCTGGAAATTCCCATTTGAAATCAATTTTTTTTCCTGAAGAATCTGCACCAGTGGCTTATATGGGTCTCTTCGTTTCAACAGTCTTATTGGTATATCTTTAAAGATGATTATGTAATATCCATCTATGTATAATCTTTTCTCTCTATCCTTCTGTAATATCAGATTTCTCATCTCTCTATCCTTAAAGGTAATTAAACAATCTCCTGGAAATTTTCTTGCTTTACTTGTTCTTACTCTCATTCTGAATGCATTTTGTACTGTTTTTGCAACTTCTTCTACTGATAACTCCAACCACTGCGCTATTTCCATTATCAATCTCTCTTTGATATTTTCATTCTGTATCTCTGGCACAGATCTCAGCCTCAGATTCACTTCCCTCTGTCTCAACTCATTCATAGCAATCGCATCTTTAATTTCCTCCTGTGATTTGTTTATTTCCAACATCTCCACCTTAATCCTCTCTTCCTCTCGTTTCACCTCCTTCATTTCCAATTTTGTCCTCTTCATCCCCTCCTCCAGTGATTGGGTTCTTTTAGATAACTCTCTTATTTGCCCTTTCAGTTCATTAACTGTCTCATCAATTTTTTTATCCATTTCCCCAATTTTGCTATCCACTTGTTCTAGTTTTGTTTCCAGATTCTTTTCACTTTGTTTAATTTCTGCAAACATGTTCAATATTTCTGCTTTGAAATCTGCTTCTTGCTTAGATGCTCTCCTATCTGTTGGTGTCCCCCCTCCATCCCTTTCTTCTGTTGATGTGTCATTTCTGATAAAATCTTACTAACACCAACCTCTGTAACAACACTCCCCAATCATTCAAAACAATACAATACAAATACCATACAGAAACAAGTATCCCAATTTAACAAAATGATCAATTAATATATATCCAGTTTAGTTGGTATAATTTAAACGGTTTTCAATTTTAATTTGTAATGTATCACTTTCAAAAAGGAAAAAGAGTAAGATAAGATTGAATAGTGTTGAAAAGATGAAGAAGAAAGAGAAGCGAGGGCGGTATCTTTTGTACAAGGGGGTGCCCAGAGAGGTGAGTTGTCTGTTTTCCTCCCTTGGTAGCTTCAAAGAGTAAAAAACCAAATCAGAAACCAAGGCCCAAGTAGAAATCAATCTTCTTGCCCCCAATTGGGCTAATCCTCAATTAGGCTCTTTTTCTAGACATCCTCCTGTGCCCTTTAAAATCCTGATAAAGTTGTAATGCAAATAATTCGAATTGTAATCCAGGTGAATTATCCAAATGTAAATATTTTCCAAGTGATTCGAATTATAATCCAAATAGCCTCAATTTATATGCTCTAAATTCAAAATTCCTCAAAAATTGGTTCTCAATTATCCATTTAATATTCCAAAGGGTATTTAAGTAACTGAGAGATTAAGCCAATAAAATTCCAGAGGGAGTGTTCCACAGAAACCCAGTGCGGAAGAAAAGGGAAGTCAAAATTTCCTTCCACTTCAAAAACACACCACTAGGAAGAAAAAAATCATAAAAAACAAATTGTAGTATCTCATTCCATCCACTAGGGGACCAAAGTCCAAGTTTAAATGGCGTAGATCTAAAGTTCCAAATAGTTACCAATCTCAACTATTTTGGAATTTTCCAATTTCCATGTGCCGGATTTAATTTTTTTAACACTTAAAAGTCAGTATCAACAAAAAAGAAAGAAAGAAAGAAAGAAAGAGGAAAAATGTATTAGTTCCTTCTTCTCTGCAACTGCAGCCTTCCCAGTGCTTGCCTCTATTTAACAATTAACAATGGAGTCGGAAGCTCTCCTTCCGTCGCAGTTCTTTGTCTTTAAAAGTGGGAAAACACTTCATTCCTCATGTGTCCTCCGCTACATCAAAGACCTCTGTTTCCCACTATAATAACTTTCTGTTCCCCCTTTTTACTTTAATAGTCTCCTGCTTCTTTGTAGCCTCTATTAAAGTAACTTTTATACTTCTTTCCTTTACTTCTGAAAGTTTAGAGAGAAACGGAAACAATAGCCACTAGCGGCAACTCACTTTCATTTTCCAGCTCTGCTTGCGATGCTGCGTCTGCGCTGATTCCAGATGACAGCTGAACTCTATATTTATCCTTTTTATTTACGGAGCCTTCCTCAGTACCACATCATCCAAATTATAAATAAATTGGGTCCGAATTTCTTATATTTGAGAACGGAGCGCTGTTCCTTGCAAGCTCGGGGCTTCGCTATTCGGACATAGCAATGGCTTCCCAATAGCCCACTATCCCGTTCTGCCGTACTCTTCGCCCCTTTTCGGGGTTACCTGACAGCCGGGCGGGTAGCTTTTTGGCACTGCCGGGAACCTGACTCTCTGGACACCCTCCAGAGGATTAATAGGGGGGTTACTGCACCCTGTAACCCCCCTTTTCTGTCCGAAATGGCCGGGATCCTCTCGTGGAAAAATCCCTTGCTTGCGACGGGCTCGTGCTCCACCGGAAGTTGTTTCATCTTGTTGGTTTCAAACCAGTGTACAAGACTGTCAATACAACTTTGAATTTTGATTTTGTCTCTATGTGGTAGCTATCCCTCCCTGCTTCATGTCATCTGCAATTTGATAAGCATCCCCTCAACTCCTTCAGTCAAGTCACTTATAAAAAAGTTGAATAGCAAAAGGACTAGGGCAGAGCCCCATGGCACTCCACTCAAGGCCATTAATGCATGTTTGTTGGGTATCTGTGTTCAGCCAGTTGTGGATTGACCTAACAATGTCATCCAGCACAGTTTGCCATCTTGCCAACACAGAGGAGGAGGGAGAAATGAAAGAGCAGCCAGCAGAGACCTCCCTAGATAGTCTGGGAGATCTTCCTTCTCCAAGGGCTCTCCGATCACTCCGCATTCAAGAACAGAGATTGCAGAGGAGTGTGACTCATGGGACTTTCTGTAGGTACTCAGGATGTTGTTGGGGAGGAAGAGGAACTCTGAGTAGGCAATGTCACCTTTGTGTGGAGACATGGATTCTTTTCTCTTGCACCCAGATGACTGAATAAAAACCATAAATACAACTTGCTTGTTCTTCTTGCCTTTGATGCTACTGGGGGAGGAGAGGATCCTCCATGCCTGACACCCTCAGAAGAGGAGGATCCACGTGAAGCTGCCATACATTCCTGGTGGGCAGAGTTCAGTTTGGTGAGCCATAAGGCATGTGAGGCTTTCTCTCAATTGTACGATGGCTGTCCCTTGGGTAAGTGTGCCGGAATTTCAGGAAACTTATTGACTGTGACAACTAGTAGATGCTTGAACTAAGGGAGCAGAATCCTGAAGAGAACCGGGGTTCACAGGAGATCCTCACTGCTTCCAACAACTGCACTGGGACTTGGCATCTCAGAAACTTCGGAGCAGTTGTGACATTCACTCTCATTTTATTACCTCATAGGAGTTTTATCCTGACATTTCATGCCTTGTGTATTTTTATAAGCAGAGAACTTCAATAGGCTCTTTACTGCCTATTTTCCTCTGTTTTTCAGTTGTGCCAAGAGAGTAGCACAGAAACCAAGAAGCAGACATTGATAAGTAAAGAGGCACAAAACATGCCTTACAGGCATTGTTTAAAGGAGGGGAGGGCTTGAAGAGGTATTGAACTACTGACCTCAAATGATTTATATTGCAGTCCGATGTGGAAGTACGAAGCTACTTCACCACAGGGAAGAAATGAGAAATTTTGAGGGCTATTGAACACTATGAATTCTCACAGCAAAGCAGCTGAAAGTTACTTAGCACAGGTGTCTCCATAATTGTGACGCATTGAGGAAGTTTATGGTGTTCAATGGTCCTTAAACCTACGAAATCCTCAGATTAGTATATTCAGTTTTCAGATAAAGCACACAAGAAAACAGCTTCACTTGTACCACAGCAGAAATGATTTTAATACTGTGGAATATCTTGGTTATTAGTCCCTAAATGACTTGCTTCATTTCCACTTTTGCTAATAAGCCCAACACAAACTTCATTTCAGTCTTACTTTTGGCCCCCAAGCACTTCAGTTAAATCCGAAACACTCCCTTTCAGAACAGAAGCTGTCTTGTACTCAGATGGATAACTAGATCATGTGGTTTCATACTATGGACTCAACTGGTAATATCCCTGTAAGGTCTCAGGTGGCTTTCTTTCTCAGCCTGCTGCCCATGGCACCATTAAGTGGAGACACCAGGGATTAAGCCTGGCTGGGACACAGATGTCTACCTGCCAAAGAAATGTGCTCTGTGGCAACATCCCTACATAAGATGTACTGAACCTTATACAGAAGCAGTGTGTGTCTCCCTCCAAGTCCTCCTCTGGACATCAACGTAGACAAATTTCATATTTGTCATATTTAGGGTTTTTTTTACTAACACTTAGTATTTATATAGCACAAATCCTCCCACGAGTTATCTCAGGAAACCATACAATGCACTTGTAAGGTGTTATTGTTTAGTCATGTCCGACTCTTCGTGACCCCATGGACCAGAGCACACCAAGCACTCCTGTCTTCCACTGCCTCCCGCAGTTTGGTCAGACTCATGTTTGTAGCTTCAAGAACACTGTCCAACCATCTCGTCCTCTGTCGTCCCCTTCTCCTTGTGCCCTCCATCTTCCCCAATATCAGGGTCTTTTCCAGGGAATCTTCTCTTCTCATGAGGTGGCCAAAGTATTGGAGCCTCAGCTTCACGATCTGTCCTTCCAGTGAGCACTCAGGGCTGATTTCCTTAAGAATGGAGAGGTTTGATCTTCTTGCAGTCCATGGGACTCTCAAGAGTCTCCTCCAGCACCATAATTCAAAAGCACCAATTCTTCGGCGATCAGCCTTCTTTATGGTCCAGCTCTCACTTCCATACATCACTACTGGGAAAACCATAGCTTTAACTATATGGACCTTTGTTGGCAAGGTTATGTCTCTGCTTTTTAAGATGCTGTCTAGGTTTGCCATCGCCTTTCTCCCAAGGAGCAGGCGTCTTTTAATTTTGTGACTGCTGTCACCATCTGCAGTGATCATGGAGCCCAAGAAAGTAAAATCTCTCAATGCTTCCACCCCCCCCCCTTCTATTTGCCAGGAGGTAATAGGAACAGTGGCCATGATCTTCGTTTTTTTGATGTTGAGCTTCAGACCATATTTTGTGCTCTCCTCTTTCACCCTCATTAAAAGGTTCTTTAATTCCTCCTCACTTTCAGAGAGAAGGAGGAGCGGAAATATCGCTGGTGGAGCCAACCAAAAGCCTACAATTGTGGAATATAAAGAAAAAAAGCAATTTGTGGATCACAAAGAAACTGAAATTGAGTATGAAATAGGGAGTGATCCCTTTATAGGGGGATCCGAAGAATTATGGATGGCAAATTTGTTCAAGATGAGAGGGGAAGCCTTTGAGACATTTGAAACATTGGGACTTAAAAGAAGCAAGAAACATGATTGGGGCTCCCTTTTGGAATATGGAGGACTGGTTGGAAGAAATTTGGATCCTATTAGGAAAGAATTCCTTCGAGACCAGATGACCAACACAAAGGACTATCAACAAAATCGACAGAGAGGGACTGATGGGGATTTGAAGGCCTCGGATGTGAGAAATCCAGGCTAATAACTGATATTGTGGACATCTTTTGGGGATCGAAATCGGGAAAGAGGGGGAGTGAGAGTTTCTGAATCTAAAAGGAGGAGAATTTTATGATATTCAATTTTTGTGTTTAGTAACTAATATTTAAAATTGGGAAATTTGTGAAAGGGAACTTAGGTCGATCTTAGAAAAGGATGTTAAGACTATAATTGCTGTATAAGTTGAAATTGGTTAATTAAGAAGAACTAAATTTAAAAAAGGACTATTAAGTCAATTTATAAAAAGTAATGGACTGCAAAAATTACCTCAAGATAAACAAACAACCCTGAACTATAGAATAACACAGCAAGAAATTGAAAGTGCCATTCAGAATATGCAATTAGGTAAATCCCCAGGCCCAGATGGACTTACCTCCAAGTATTATAAGACATTAAAGGATTATTTGATCCAACCACTAATGGAGGTATGTAATCAAATTATGGAGGGGAAGGGGGCACCAGAATCGTGGAAAGAAGCATTCATCACTTTGATACCAAAATTGGAATCTGAAAAGACTCAACTTAAGAACTACCGCCCCATCTCACTTCTAAACGTGGATTACAAAATTTTTGCTGATATTTTGGCAAGTAGATTTAAAAAAGTTTTAAATGAAGTAATTCATAAAGACCAAGCAGGCTTTCTCCCTGGTAGACATTTGTCTGACAACACTAGGAATATTATTGATGTTTTGGAGTTACTGCAGACAAATATGAATACGAAGGCAGTGTTAATTTTCATAGATGCAGAGAAGGCCTTTGACAACATTTCTTGGAAATTTATGAAGAAAAACTTGGAAGGGATGGGAGTGGGAAGGGCGTTCCAAAATGGTATAGAAGCAATCTATTCAGAGCAAAAGGCTAAATTGATAGTGAACAATGTGGTGACAGAAGAGTTCAAAATTGAAAAAGGGACACGACAGGGGTGCCCCTTATCACCTCTGTTATTTATCTCTGTCCTGGAGCTGCTGCTGAATTTGATCAGGAAGGACCAGCTGGTGGAAGGAATACAGGTCAGAGAGAAACAATATAAACTGAAAGCTTTTGCAGATGACTTGGTCTTAACATTACAGGAGCCAGAACCTAGTACAAAAAGTTTTAGAATTAATTCATGAGTTTGGTCGGGTGGCGGGATTTAAGCTGAATAAACAAAAAACTAAGGTTTTGGCAAAAAAATTGACACCTTCGGAAATAGATGGGTTCCAGAAGGAAACGGAGTTAAATGTGGTTAAAAAAGTGAAATACCTGGGGGTCAATTTGTCTGGTAAAAATTTGAATTTATTCAAAGATAACTATGAAAAATGTTGGTCAGAAATTAAAAAGGATTTAGAAATTTGGTCAAGACTAAAACTTTCCTTGTTGGGAAGAATCGCAGCTGTAAAGATGAATGTATTGCCAAAGATGTTGTTCTTGTTTCAAACCCTGCAGATCGTGGACAGAGTGGAATGTTTTGGAAAGTGGCAGAAGGATATCTCGAAGTTTGTCTGGCAGGGCAAAAAGCCCAGGATAAAATTTAAAATACTAACAGACGCAAAAGAAAGAGGGGGATTTGCCCTGCCGGACTTAAGGTTATACTATGAGGCTGCATCCTTCTGCTGGATGAAGGATTGGTTCTTATTAGAAAACACTGATGTCCTAGATCTGGAAGGGTTTAACAATGCTTTTGGATGGCATGCATATTTGTGGTACGACAAGGTAAAGGTTCATAAATTGTTTAAAAACCATATTGTCAGGAAAGCTTTATTCATTGTCTGGACCAAATATAAGGACTTACTTGAAAATAAGACCCCGAGGTGGCTTTCACCAATGGAGGCAAAGGCCTCAAAAAGACTTAATATGGAGGTTGGTTGGGCAAAATACTGCGAGATAATAGAAAAAATTGGAGACAATTGGAGGTTGCAGAGCCTAGAAAAATTAAAAAACAAGGTGCGAGACTGGTTACATTACGCCCAAATTCAAGAGACTTTTAAAAAGGATAAAAAAATTGGCTTCCAGGTGGAAAAATCGAAAATAGAGACAGAATTCTTGAACCAAAGACGAAAGTGCTTTCAAGAATGTATAACTTGCTGCTTAAATGGAACACTCAAGATGAGATAGTTAAATCAGCCATGATAAAATGGGCTCAAGACATTGGGTACAACATTATGTTTGAAGACTGGGAAAGGTTATGGACCACCGGTATGTAATTTACGGCATGTAATGCCCTGAAAGAAAACATTATGAAAATGATATACAGGTGGTACATGACCCCAGTCAAACTTGCAAAGATATATCATCTGTCTGATAATAAATGTTGGAAATGTAAGGAGGCTGAAGGAACATTCTTTCACCTCTGGTGGACATGCCCGAGGGTGAAGGCCTTCTGGGAAATGATTTACAATGAGTTGAAAAAGGTATTTAAGTATACTTTCCACAAGAAACCAGAGGCCTTCCTCTTGGGCATCGTAGGCCAGAGAGTGTTAAAGAAGGATAGAACTTTCTTCTTATATGCAACTACAGCAGCAAGAATTCTTATAGCCAAACATTGGAAGACACAGGAGTTACCCATGCTGGAAGAGTGGCATACGCAACTGATGGACTACATGGAGCTGGCCGAAATGACTGGCAGAATCCGAGATCTGGGAGAAGAAACAATAGAAGAGGACTGAAAAAAATTTAAGGACTATTTACAAAAACATTATAAGTTATATGAATGTTGAGAATTTGCTAAGTTTTGGAAAAATTAGCTTCAGCAATTAAACTTGAAAATGGTGGAAATTAAGTTATAACCATGAAAAGACCAAAGTTTAGGGTAATGTTTTCTCTTTTTAGGATTGATGATGGGAAAAAATGACTTAACAATAAGTACCCTAAATCTAAAATACAATTAGATGAAAGTACATAAAACGCATGAAACAAGGTAACAATTTGCTGTTATTTTTATTGTAAAGAACGCAGGGTGTGGAGGATGTGGGGAAGTCCAGTAGATTATGAAAAATTGTTTGGAAAATATGAATATTTTTTTTCTTTTTTTTCTAACCTCTTCTTTTCTTTCTGTAAAGTCGCTTTTGATGAGTTACTGACTATGTATTTGACCCTGGAAAAAAGCAATAAAAAATATTATAAAAAAATAAAAATAAAAAAGGACTATAATAATATTTTGAAGATGAAAGTAAGAACTTGCTGAGCCAACTATTGGAACTAGGATGTATGAAAGGGTGATGTGGGGAAGTCCGAGATTGTAGTTATGAAAGTAAGGACTTGAAATTATGCATGTTTGTCTTTGTCTTTCTGTGTTTGTAATGTCAATATAAAATTTGAAAACCCAATAAAAATATTAATAAAAAAAATAAAAATTAATTCTTCCTCACTTTCTGCCATCAGTGTTGTGTCATCTGCATATCTTCCGGCAATCTTAATTCCGTCTAGGGATTCATCCAGCCCAGCCTTTCGCATGATGAATTCTGCATATAAATTAAATAAGCAGGGAGACAATATACAGCCTTGTCATATTCCTTTCCCAATTTTGAACCAATCAGTTGTTCCATATCCAGTTCTAACTGTAGCTTCTTGTCTCACATAGAGATTTCTCAGGAGACAGATGAGGTGATCAGGCACTCCCATTTCTTTAAGAACTTGCCATAGTTTGCTGTGGTTGACACAGTCAAAGGCTTTTGCATAGTCAATAAAGCAGAAGTAGATGTTTTTCTGGAAGTCTTTAGCTTTCTCCATAATCCAGCACATGTTTGCTATTTGGTCTCTGGTTCCTCTGCCTCTTCTAAATCCAGCTTGCACTTCTGGGAGTTCTCGGTCCACATACTGCTTAAGCCTACCTTGTAGAATTTTAAGCATAACCTTGCAAGCGTGTGAAATGAGTGCAATTGTGCGGTAGTTGGAGCATACTTTGGCACTGCCCTTCTTTGGGATTGGGATGTAGACTGATCTTCTCCAATCCTCTGGCCACTGCTGAGTTTTCCAAACTTGCTGGCATATTGAGTGTAGCACCTTAACAGCATCATTTTTTAAAATTTTAAATAGTTCAGCTGGAATGTCATCACTTCCACTGGCCTTGTTATTTGCAGTGCTTTCTAAGGCCCATTTGACTTCACTCTCCAGGATGTCTGGCTCAAGGTCAGCATACACTGCCTGGGGTGTATGAGACATCCATACCTTTCTGGTATAATTCCTTTGTTCTTCAACTTCTTGCCACCTCTTCTTGCAGTCCATGGGACTCTCAAGAGTCTCATCCAGCACCAGAATTCAAAAGCATCAATTCTTTGGCTATCAGCCTTCTTTATGGTCCAGCTTTCACTTCCATACATCACTACTGGGAAAACCATAGCTTTTACTATACGGTCCTTTGTTGGCAAGGTTATGTCTCTACTTTTTAAGATGCTGTCTAGGTTTGTCATTGCTTTTCTCCCAAGAAGCAGGCGTCTTTTAATTTTGTGGCTGCTGTCACCATCTGCAGTAATCATGGAGCCTAAGAAAGTAAAATCTCTCACTGCCTCCATTTCTTCCCCTTCTATTGGCCAGGAGGTGATGGGACCAGTGGCCATGATCTTGGGTTTTTTTATGTTGAGCTTCAGATCATATAGAATCATAGAATCATAGAATCATAGAGTTGGAAGAGACCACAAGGGCCATCGAGTCCAACCCCCTGCCAAGCAGGAAACACCATCAGAGCACTCCTGACATATGGTTGTCAAGCCTCTGCTTAAAGACCTCCAAAGTAGGAGACTCCACCACACTCCTTGGCAGCAAATTCCACTGTCGAACAGCTCTTACTGTCAGGAAGTTCTTCCTAATGTTTAGGTGGAATCTTCTTTCTTGTAGTTTGGCTCCATTGCTCCGTGTCCGCTTCTCTGGAGCAGCAGAAAACAACCTTTCTCCTTCCTCTATGTGACATCCTTTTATATATTTGAACATGGCTATCATATCACCCTTTAACCTCCTCTTCTCCAGGCTAAACATGCCCATCTCCCTTAACCGTTCCTCATAAGGCATCGTTTCCAGGCCTTTGACCATTTTGGTTGCCCTCCTCTGGACACGTTCCAGTTTGTCAGTGTCCTTCTTGAATTGTGGTGCCCAGAACTGGACACAGTACTCCAGGTGAGGTCTGACCAGAGCAGAATACAGTGGCACTATTACTTCCCTTGATCTAGATGCTATACTCCTATTGATGCAGCCTAGAATTGCATTGGCTTTTTTAGCTGCCGCGTCACACTGTTGGCTCATGTCAAGTTTGTGGTCAACCAAGACTCCTAGATCCTTTTCACATGTACTGCTCTCAAGCCAGGTGTCACCCATCTTGTATTTGTGCCTCTCATTTTTTTTGCCCAAGTGCAATACTTTACATTTCTCCCTGTTAAAATTCATCTTGTTTGTTTTTGCCCAGTTCTCTAATCTGTCAAGGTCGTTTTGAAGTGTGATCCTGTCCTCTGGGGTGTTAGCCACCCCTCCCAGTTTGGTGTCATCTGCAAATTTGATCAGGATGCCCTTGAGTCCATCATCCAAGTCGTTGATAAAGATGTTGAATAAGACCGGGCCCAAGACAGAACCCTGTGGCACCCCACTAGTCACTCTTCTCCAGGATGAAGAGGAACCATTGATGAGCACCCTTTGGGTTCGGTCAGTCAGCCAGTTACAAATCCACTGAGTGGTAGCATAGTCAAGCCCGCATTTTACCAGTTTCTTTACAAGAATATCATGGGGCACCTTGTCAAATGCCTTGCTGAAATCAAGGTAGGCTACATCCACTGTGTTCCCTTCATCTACCAGGCTTGTAATTCTGTCAAAAAACGAGATCTGGTTAGTCTGACATGACTTATTTTTCAGAAATCCATGCTGACTATTGGTGATCACAGCATTCCTTTCTAGGTGCGCACAGACCGTTTGCTTAATGATCTGCTCCAGAATCTTCCCTGGTATTGATGTCAGACTGACTGGGCGGTAATTATTTGGGTCATCTCTTTTCCCCTTTTTGAAAATAGGGACAACATTTGCCCTCCTCCAGTCTGCTGGGACTTCGCCTGTTCTCCAGGAATTCTCAAAGATGACTGCCAGTGGTTCTGAGATCACATCTGCCAGTTCTTTTAATACTCTTGGATGCAGTTCATCTGGCCCTGGAGACTTGAATACATCTAAACTGGCCAAGTATTCTTGTACTATCTCCTTAGTTATTCTGGGCTGTGTTTCCTTTGCTGAATCATTTGCTCCAAATTCTTCAGGTCGGGCATTGTTTTCCTTATCGGAGAAGACTGAGGCAAAGAAGGCATTGAGGAGTTCAGCCCTTTCTGTGTCCCCTGTTTGCATTTCACCATCTTCTCCTCTGAGTGACCCCACTGTTTCTTTGTTCTTCCTTTTGCTACGAACATACCCATAGAAGCCTTTTTTGTTGCTTTTAACCTCTCTAGCAAGCCTGAGTTCATTTTGTGCTTTAGCTTTTCTGACTTTGTGTCTACACGTGCTGGCTATTTGTTTGAATTCCTCTTTGGTGGTTTCCCCCCTTTTCCATTTTTTGTACACATCCTTTTTAAATCTTAACTCAGTTAAAAGTTCTTTAGATAGCCACCCTGGCTTCTTTAGGCACCTTCCATGTTTCCGTCTCATTGGTATTGCCTGACGTTGTGCTTTTAGTATCTCCCTCTTAACAAACTCCCAGCCATCATGAACTCCCTTTCCTTTTAGTATTACTGTCCATGGGATCTCACCCAGCACTTCCCTAAGTTTTATGAAGTCGGCTTTCTTAAAGTCAAGAAATTGAGTCCTAGTATGCTTGGCTGTTCCTTTCCGCTGTATAGTAAACTTCAGAAGAGCATGATCACTCGCGCCTAATGATCCTTCCACTTCTACCCCACTAACCAGATCATCAACATTGGTTAGGACCAGATCTAAAATGGCTGTTCCTCTTGTTGCTTCTCCCACTTTCTGGACAATGAAGTTGTCTGCAAGGCCAGTGAGGAATCTGTTTGACCTTATGCTCTTGGCTGAGTTTGACATCCAACAAATATCTGGGTAATTGAAGTCCCCCATTACTACTATCTCCCTTCCTTTTGCATGCTTGGCCATCTGTTCCAGGAAGGCATCATCTATGTCCTCCATTTGGCTTGGGGATCTATAGTAAACTCCCACAATGAGATCTCTGTTATTCTTCTCTCCCTTAATTTTGACCCAAATGCTCTCACTTTGGCTTTGAGGTTCTAAATCTTGGATCTCTTCACAGGTATACACATCCCTGACATATAACGCCACTCCTCCTCCTTTCTTGTCTGGTCTGTTTCTCTGAAATAGATTGTATCCCCCCATTATTACATTCCAATCGTGGGACTTATCCCACCAGGTTTCAGTGATGCCTATTATGTCATATTTAGTTTGCTGTACCAAGAGCTCAAGCTCATCTTGTTTATTTCCCATGCTTTGCGCATTAGTGTACAGGCATTGAAGTCCATTAATCATCCCCCCGTGTCTTTTATTTAAGGATTTTTTCCTCCCACCACTAGGTCTGCGTGGTGTTTGCTCCATTTGGTCTATGATATTTGGATGATCATCTTCATCAATTGATAGGCTCCTACCTTCAGGAGCACTGTCTCCCTCCCCCACATTAGTCAGTTTAAAGCCCTCCTGATGAGGTTTCTGAGATTTTTGGCAAAAACATTTCTCCCAACCGTTGTGAGGTGCAGCCCATCGCTTGCCAGAAGTCCATCTTCAAGAAACTGCAGTCCGTGATCTAAGAATCCAAACCGTTCCTGTTTACACCATCTGCGAAGCCAGCTGTTAACTTCCACTATTTTTCCCTCTCTCCATGGGCCACGTCGTTCAACTGGGAGGACAGATGAGATGACAATTTGTGCATTTAGTTCCTTCAATTTCCTGCCGAGAGCCTCGTAGTCTCTTTTGATCTTCTGGAGGCTATTGCTTGCAGTGTCATTGGTTCCCACATGAACCAAGAGGAAGGGGTATTTGTCAGTGGGTTTTATGATTCCTTGCAGTCGTTCAGTTACATCTTGGATCTTAGCCCCGGGGAGACAGCACACTTCCCGAGACATCTTGTCAGGCCCACAAATCACTGCTTCTGTTCCCCTCAGTAGGGAATCCCCTATCACCACTACACGCCTCCTCTTAGGTTTGGTCGGGGTTCTTCCATGAGCTGTCCGTTCCAAGGTCGCCTGCACATTCCCTGAGGACTGACTTTGCTGCTCATCTTCATTTACCTGATCGACTGAAATGAGGGAGAGATCCTCAAATGGAGTCTGCTCTTCGTCTTCCATGCTAGGGGAGAGGACCTCAAAGCGATTGTGTAATTCTAAACAATCAGAACGAACCCTGGGCCTCCTACTTCTTTGAGTCACGTTTCTCCATATATCTGGCTCCTGTGTTGGTGAACTAGCCTCCTTCTCAGGGGAGTCCCCTGTCTCCTCCTTGATGGAGACGGTGTGGTCTGTTGCTTCCAAGAAGAGCTCCAGCTCTCTAATTCTTTGGAGCGTAGCTACACGTTCCTCCAGTTGCTGGACTTTGTCTTTTAAGAGGGCAATCAACATGCAATTGCTGCAGGTAAAGCTGCCTGCAACCTTTGGCAAGATGGCAAACATTGCGCAGGAACCGCAGGCGACAGCAGCTGTTCCCTCCCCCTCCATCTTGAGAATGTGTCGTTGGGGGTGGCTACAGCGGTCCTCCATCATAAAAAGCGTGAAGACAGGACAAATAACTCCCCCCCACAAAAAAACTAGGTCTCCCCCAACAAACGTTTGAGACTAGCTCCCCAAAATTTAAAAGATGGATCAAACTGCGCGCGCCACTAGGCGCGCGCCGCTGCCCTGCTATCTCTGATAAGCTCCTCCCACAGCTAATCACCTTCCTCAACAGAAACCCTGCCCCCTCTGACCTTTGCACAGGGAGAACAGCTAATCAGCCACAAAGAAACTCAAACACACAAGAGAAAACCCTTTTTGCTTCCTTCTTCAACTGCTGCCCTGCTATCTCTGATAAGCTCCTCCCACAGCTAATCACCTTCCTCAACAGAAACCCTGCCCCCTCTGACCTTTGCACAGGGAGAACAGCTAATCAGCCACAAAGAAACTCAAACACACAAGAGAAAACCCTTTTTGCTTCCTTCTTCAACTGCTGCCCTGCTATCTCTGATAAGCTCCTCCCACAGCTAATCACCTTCCTCAACAGAAACCCTGCCCCCTCTGACCTTTGCACAGGGAGAACAGCTAATCAGCCACAAAGAAACTCAAACACACAAGAGAAAACCCTTTTTGCTTCCTTCTTCAACTGCTTCCCTGCTAGCTCTCTCTTTCATCCTCATTAAAAGGTTCTTTACCTGTAAGGTAGACCAGCATTATTATTACCTTAATGCAATCCAAGAGCTATAAGTGATACTCTGGGTTGTATTCAACTACTGTATTTTTCCCTCTATAACACGCAGATTTTTTCTTCTAAAAAGTAAGGGGAAATGTCTGTGCGTGTTATTGAGCGAATGTGTGGTCCCTGGAGCCGATAGGCGCAAAAATCAGGCAAATATCAATCGTCCGGAGAAGGGATGCCTTGAAAAGAGGAAGCTGCTGCTTTCCTGCATTCTGCCTCAGGGTCTTACTGCCCTCCCGCTTCTGTTTCGTTACTGTGTTTGCTCAAACGGAACAAAGAGCAGAGAAAACCCCTCCCCTCCAGGCAAGCAGAGGGGAAAGCAGAGCGTCCTTCCTTCTACCGTAATTCCTCTCTGTGCTCCAATGATGCTGCTGCTGCGTCTAGGGACTCGCAGGCAACATGCAGGTGGGGGGGGGAGAGAGAGAAAGAGAGAAAGCTAGCTGGCTGGCTGGTTTGGGTGGGTGGCTGGGGGATCTTTTGCTCAAATGGAACAAAGAGCAGAGAAAAAACCCTCCCCTCCAGGCAAGGAGAGGGGAAAGCAGAGAGTCCTTCCTTCTAATTCCTCTCGTGCTCCGGTGCTGCAACATGCAGGTGGGGGTGAGAGAGAGACCTGGCTGGCTTGGGTGGGTGCGTGGGGGGAACATGCAGGTGGGGGAGAGAGAGCAGGCAAGGAGAGGGGAAAGCAGAGCGTCCTTCCTTCTAATTCCTCTCGTGCTCCGGTGCTGCAACATGCAGGTGGGGGCGAGAGAGAGAGCTGGCTGGCTTGGGTGGGTTCGTGGGGAGAGCATGCAGGTGGGGGAGAGAGAGAGAGCTGGCTGGCTTGGGTGGGTGCGTGGGGGGAACTTTTGCCTTCCTTTCCTCCCTCCGGTAAAATCCCTCTCCTGCATTCTTAGCCAGCTGCTTCTCCGCACACCCCTCTCGGTGCTCCTTGTCCCTTCTATGTTTTTCCTTCCCTCCCCACCTAAAACGTGGTTACAAAGCACGGATCCACATGGATCCTCAGGATCTTTGCATTGGGTAACCCCAAATTCACCATCAGATCACATAGCAATGATCTGATGCAAAAACAGGGCTGCAATGGTGCAAAAACGTGGTTACAAAGCACAGATCCACATGGATCCTCAGGATCTTTGCATAGGGTCACCCCAAATTCACCATCAGATCACATAGCAATGATCTGATGCAAAACAGGGCTGCAATGGTGCAAAAACGTGGTTACAAAGCATGGATCCACATGGATCCTCAGGATCTTTGCATTGGGCTACCCCAAACTCACTGTCAAATCACATGTCTGTGGCCACAGCATGAAGCACAAAAATGATACATCCACTGTTTCATTCAGAATTTTTTTTCTTGTTTTCCTCCTCTAAAAACTATGTGCGTGTTATGGTCAGGTTTGTGTTATCGAGCGAAAAATACAGTAACTTTTACTCAGAGTAGAGCCACTGAAATTACAAATTTAGCCGTGGCCACTAATTTAAAAGCAGCACAATGGGACCTGAGGGCAGGATGGCCATTACAAGGGCTGGCCTCTCTTTTGCCTCTTTTTGCTGCCCTTGGCATCATGGGATGTTCATCTTCAAAGGGGAGAATAGTTGGTTGAAGAAGCAGGAGGGGAGAGGAGCATCCAGACATATAAAGCAACAGCAACAATGCCTTTGTTAGCATGCAGCTTACCACAGAAGCATTCATGAGGAGAATAACAATTTCTGAGACAGTCTTGTAAACAAGAGCAAAAAGTTCATTTATGTATGTGTGTGGCCAAGCAAATAGGTGGGTTGTGAACATGAGTGAGTAACAAAGCAGTTTGAACATGTTAAATATGGAGCAAGTTAGAACACTTTCCACTTTGCAACCAAGACAAATAAAATTAGAAATTTCCAGAAAGGTTTTATGACAAAATGCTTCTTCACATACCCAACCTAAGACTTCATCAAATAAGCAGACATGTGAGTTTGGCAGCAGGATACACAACTCTGCCCAATGAAATCCCAAATGCTCAATGAAGTAACAAAAAAAGGGTGGGTTTGGGGGCACTGTCTGCCACAGGTGTAACTATCTGCCTGTTGGTCAGAAGTTGTGGGTGTCCTAGGTGCAATTTGCTCCTGACTCTCTGAGAACAAGCTTGTTCCCTCGAGGCCAAGATGGCAGCCCAGGAAAAGGTAAGACAGGCAGAGATATTGGTGAAAGATCCCTTTGGTTACCTTCTAGTTGTGTCTCACTTCCACAATGACAGCTCCCAACTACCGTTGGGAGACTGGAGAGTCTTGGGAAAAGAGAGCTTTGCTTGGAGGAAGAGGAAAACATTCCCTTAGAAGGGAATTTCTCATGGGATGAACAGCTATCCTGTTGTGTTTAGGAGACTTCTCTGGGTGGGGCAGGGCAGGGTGGAGAGACTTTTAGAGCCCTGGGGGTTTTCATGCTGATATAATATATGGAAAAATCAGACTGAATACTCTAGAACTGCCACCAAACATATGAGTGGAAATGAAATTTTGGGAAAGAAGAAAGGAAGAAATTTGAAACTGAAATTAAGATTTGGATGTTGAAATTTGACCGCAAAATATAACAGGCAAGTTTTAGAACTAAACTGTCAAATCTGGCTGTTTATAGCTGTTTGTCTATTTAAGGATACGTTTTCTGATTATAAACAGATCAGTTCAAACAAATTGCAAAATTCGACTTAAAGTAATTTATAAACAAATATTTTATAAATGTGTCATAGTGGCTGGGGCAACCCAGTCAGATGGGCAGAGTACAAATAATAAATTATTATATATTAACTGCTACTGCATGCCAGCTGCCAGCCCAAGTGATAGCTTTCAAATGCTGAATAGCAAATATTGACACTTCACAGACACTTCAAGAGAGCATTGGAAAACACCATTTGCAGAGTAGAAATTTGAGGGATATTTGTTGGAGAAGATAAGGAGCAAAGTACTCTTTTTTAAGCCTGTCTGCAGATTTTGCTGTCTTATCCCATGTCTTTTATTTTTCATTTAGCAATGGTTCATCAGAGTCATCTTAAGTTACAGTTATAAAGGGCTTGTATAGCTGCACCTTCACTGTGATGACTTTTTTTAATGACTTGCTTTTTCAAGTCATTAAATACTCAATAAAATCATAGAATCATAGTACTGTAGAGTTGGAAGGGATCCTGGGGTCATCTAGTACAACCCTCTGCGATGCAGGAATCTCAGCTAAAGCTTCCATGACAGATGGGTGACATTACCCAAAACACATTTTGTTGTATAATAGTATTGCTGGGTGTGTTGCTTCTGAAACCAGCTTAACATCAGTCAGAGTCTTTAAGCCATTTCTGATTTGTCTCTAGCCAAGATGTGAATCCAGGATAAAGACAGCCCAGCTCATTAATTGCTTAGAAGTACCTCGTCTGCCCCCCATGATCAGGAAAACCAATACAACTCTAGCAATTGCACATCAACTTTGGCTCTCAACACACAAAGGTCAGAAGTGGTGTGGAGCCAGTGTGCACAGGGGTGGAGTGGGACTTGTATGAATGCCCCATTGCACCCCACACACTTTCACCCAAATGCACATGTGAGAAGGCCTTAGGCAGTCGGATGTGTTTCATTACAAACATGATTTATTTTTCCTTCTGTGTTGCTCCTATTTCAGTTTTTGTTTCTTATCCTAAATGCTTCTCCTCCCCAACCCCTGCTGCCATAATACTTCTTTAAAAAGGAGGGGGATAAAGAGGAGAAACAGCTTAAGTTGCAAAACCTTTTCCTTTCTCTGGGGAGAGCAACAAAACTTGCAGTGTATTGGATATTGTTTCTGAGTTTCCTGAGGGGAGAGAATTGTCTCTAGGCACAAATTAGTGCTACAAGTGGAAGATACAGCTCAGCTGTTTATAAACTAATATGCAGCAATTATGATAAAACAAAACTCAGTCTTAAATTCTGCTGTAACTATGACAACCCACATTCAGGGTATTCTACTGAAAGCATAAAAAACCACCCCAGCAGGAGTGAGTAAATAGTATCTATTATTGATTTATGAAGGTTCCAAACAGTGAAAATTGGTTAATATATTTTGTCATGAAATATTTTTGCTCAACCTTCATTTTGATTGATAAAGTTATAGTCTATTTAAGTAGCACCAGCTAGATAGAAGTGATTTCCAAACTTATTTTTAATCATTCTTTTTTGTTACAAACTCCGTTTTTTCTCCCTAAGAGACTCTAAAGCACATTCTTTGTTAGCCCTGTTGTTCTGACACTTAACGCTTGCTCTGGGAAATATTGGTAATTGAACGGCTGCTCCAAATATAGTTTGCCTCTCTATCTATCTGTCTAATCTATGTATCTGCCTGCTGGGGCATTTGAGCTGGAAAGAAATTGGGGGAGGAGAGTAGTGAGAGAGCCTCATCTTCAGATACATTCAAAGTTAAACTACAAAAGAAGCCATGTATTTCATTTTATACCACTTAATAACTATAGCAACATATGAAAGTTATATTTTTTTTAAAAGGAAAGGAAAGGGATTTCTGACTTTGGTACATGTGCACAGAACCTATGTCATTTAATTATTTTCAACAATGACCGCTCCACGCTTAAAACGGGGGGGGGGGGCGCCCTTTGCGTGGACGCGCACAGCCCCTAGATCTGGAGCAGCTCCAACAGCATAGGCTTGGTTTGCCTTCCCTCAGGTGGGATACCTGGAAGTCTCCGCCTACCTCAGTCAGTTGTCCAATCCCACCTGGGGGAAGCGTTGCCAAGGAGACCAGGCCAGGTAGGGGAGGGATTACCTGCCCACACAATAGAGGGAGGATCTTACCTGGGAATCCTCACTTGGCTCCAGAGCTTCTCCCACCCTACCCACCCTCAGTTAATGTCTTATTTGCAGGTTAACTTTTCTTCACAGGTATGCGGGCGCTGCTATGTTAAGGTCGCTGTTAAAGGGCCGGAAAGGAATTTCCCTGCATTGGCAGGTTTTGCCTTTCCCGTAGCAAAACGTCACAACTTTGGCGGTATCAGGCCTTGGGCGGAATCCTTTAGTCCATCTTCCTCTTTGCGGCGGCGATATCAGGGTTCCCCGTTAAAGGGGTTTCTGAAGGGAGGCTTTGGCCGTACGCCGAAAGGTCGTCATTGCTCTCCCCTGCGGCGGCGGCAGTGTAACGGGGGCGGCTATCTTTGCTTGAACATATGTTCTCCAGAGCCGGCCCACCCCCCTCCCACACACACACACACACTGGATAACCCTGATGCTCCCTAGGTCCCCAGCTGGGGACTGGGAAGGGAGAACGCCCAATGCCTGAGCCAAGGTCTACCCACATTTGAAATTTCATTGTCAACTTCATTGTCCAGAAAGTGGGAGAAGCAACAAGAGGAACAGCCATTTTAGATCTGGTCCTAACCAATGTTGATGAGCTGGTTAGTGGGGTAGAAGTGGAAGGATCATTAGGCGCGAGTGATCATGCTCTTCTGAAGTTTACTATACAGCGGAAAGGAGCAGCCAAGCATACTAGGACTCAATTTCTTGACTTTAAGAAAGCCGACTTCATAAAGCTTAGGGAAGTGCTGGGTGAGATCCCATGGACAGTAATACTAAAAGGAAAGGGAGTTCATGATGGCTGGGAGTTTGTTAAGAGGGAGATAGTAAAAGCACAACGTCAGGCAATACCAATGAGACGGAAACATGGAAGGTGCTTAAAGAAGCCAGGGTGGCTATCTAAAGAACTTTTAACTGAGTTAAGATTAAAAAAGGATGTGTATAAAAAATGGAAAAGGGGGGAAACCACCAAAGAGGAATTCAAACAAATAGCCAGCACGTGTAGACACAAGGTCAGAAAAGCTAAAGCACAGAATGAACTCAGGCTTGCTAGAGAGGTTAAAAGCAACAAAAAAGGCTTTTATGGGTATGTTCGTAGCAAAAGGAAGAACAAAGAAACAGTGGGGTCACTCAGAGGAGAAGATGGTGAAATGCAAACAGGGGACACAGAAAGGGCTGAACTCCTCAATGCCTTCTTTGCCTCAGTCTTCTCCAATAAAGAAAACAATGTCCGACCTGAAGAATTTGGAGCAAATGATTCAGCAAAGGAAACACAGCCCAGAATAACTAAGGAGATAGTACAAGAATACTTGGCTAGTTTAGATGTATTCAAGTCTCCAGGGCCAGATGAACTGCATCCAAGAGTGTTAAAAGAACTGGCAGATGTGATCTCAGAACCACTGGCAGTCATCTTTGAGAATTCCTGGAGAACAGGCGAAGTCCCGGCAGACTGGAGGAGGGCAAATGTTGTCCCTATTTTCAAAAAGGGGAAAAGAGACGACCCAAATAATTACCGCCCAGTCAGTCTGACATCAATACCAGGGAAGATTCTGGAGCAGATCATTAAGCAAACAGTCTGTGAGCACCTAGAAAGGACTCAAAGGCATCCTGATCAAGTTTGCAGATGACACCAAACTGGGAGGGGTGGCTAACACCCCAGAGGACAGGATCACACTTCAAAACGACCTTGACAGATTAGAGAACTGGGCAAAAGCAAACAAGATGAATTTTAACAGGGAGAAATGTAAAGTATTGCACTTGGGCAAAAAAAAATGAGAGGCACAAATACAAGATGGGTGACACCTGGCTTGAGAGCAGTACATGTGAAAAGGATCTAGGAGTCTTGGTTGACCACAAACTTGACATGAGCCAACAGTGTGACGCGGCAGCTAAAAAAGCCAATGCAATTCTGGGCTGCATCAATAGGAGCATAGCATCTAGATCAAGGGAAGTAATAGTGCCACTGTATTCTGCTCTGGTCAGACCTCACCTGGAGTACTGTGTCCAGTTCTGGGCACCACAATTCAAGAAGGACACTGAAAAACTGGAACGTGTCCAGAGGAGGGCAACCAAAATGGTCAAAGGCCTGGAAACGATGCCTTATGAGGAACGGCTAAGGGAGCTGGGCATGTTTAGCCTGGAGAAGAGGAGGTTAAGGGGTGATATGATAGCCATGTTCAAATATATAAAAGGATGTCACATAGAGGAGGGAGAAAGGTTGTTTTCTGCTGCTCCAGACAAGCGTACACGGAGCAATGGATCCAAACTACAAGAAAGAAGATTCCACCTAAACATTAGGAAGAACTTCCTGACAGTAAGAGCTGTTCGACAGTGGAATTTGCTGCCAAGGAGTGTGGTGGAGTCTCCTACTTTGGAGGTCTTTAAGCAGAGGCTTGACAACCATATGTCAGGAGTGCTCTGATGGTGTTTCCTGCTTGGCAGGGGGTTGGACTCGATGGCCCTTGTGGTCTCTTCCAACTCTATGATTCTATGATTCTATGAAATTTAATAAAGTTGTGGCCAATTTAATCCCATAGCACGTTGTCATGAGTCATTATTTCACATGACGGGGGGACCGCGCGGGATCTGGGGCCTCCGCCTGTCCACGCAATCCTCACTCCTGCTCCAGGAGACTGGAAATAACAGTCAGATTATCTCCATACAAAACAAAACAAAAACCCTCAGCACACAAAAATTAGCAGGTCAGTCATGCAGCCAGTGCTGACACAATTTTGCGACAACATTTATTTTAAGCCTGCATTCCCTTTATGGACAGACCCTAAAAGTGCCAGCAGGGATTAATGAGGAGATAGGGGAAGAGGAAAATGCAGGGAGGGATCTGGAGTTAGTAGAAGGAGTTGGAAAGGGTGGGATTTGGAACAATGGGCTTCCCTAGGGTTTTGGTTTTTTTTAATAGTGCTTAAAAGGGGCAGAATGGGGCCATTCCACTTATGTTCATCCTGGTCATGCACACAGCGGCCCAGAACGGAACCCCATGGAAGTGGGAATCCTCCTGTATCCCACAGGAGAGCCACAGAAAGAGTGAGGTTGGTCAAGGGAGCCATGGGTTCAAAAAGGTTGAAAGCCACTGACTTAGAGCAATTTTATCTAACTCTATTTTCCTGTTTTCTTTTCCCAGACAGTGCATGGAGGGCAAATCTGTGTATTACGAAACTATTATTGTACATAAAATAAACTGAACCATTCATACTGGGGTATACCTGCTGGCTTGTGCGAACAATCAAGTGACAGGATCCACAGGGGCAGCCTGCAAGGAAGGCATTGCCCACTGTTTCTGCCTCTGCTGCAGTGGCAGCAACAGCTGCAGCACAAGCCTTGGAGGGAGCAGTCCTGTTCCTGGAAAAGGTTACCTGCTTCCTTTCAGGAAAACATGGGATTTCTGCATGATGTAAAACAGATGTGGTGAACCTTAGGCAAAGTCCTTGCGTGGCAAGGTCAGGTGGTACCCGGTGCAGAAATTTTTTTGTCACCCCCCCCCCATTGAATTTTCTTTCTTTCTTTCTTTCTTTTTTTGCCTGCAAAAATGGTTTGACTTTATTTCATAATTTCTTACAAAGGTATGTGGATTCTGGGCCTCTGATAACAAGCAGACGACTGGGCAGATACCTAAATCTACAGGATGGATTGTGTTTTGGCTTGTTTTATTTTATTTATAGGAATGCAGGTGCTACTTTGGTCTAAACCACTGAGCCTCTTGGGCTTGCCAATCAGAAGGTTGGCAGTTTGAATCTGCAAAATGGGGTGAGCTTCCGTTGCTCTGTCCCAGCTCCTGCCAACCTAGCAGTCTGAAAACATGCCAGTGCAAGTAGATACTGTAAATAGGTACCGTTGTGGCGGGAAGGTAAACAGCATTTTCATGTGCTCTGGTTTCTGTCACTGTGTTCTGTTGCACCAGAAGTGGTTTAGTCCTGCTGGCCACATGACCTAGAAAGTGTGTTTGTGGTCAGTTGTCTGAAAATGTTTCCCTGATTCGATTGTCTTCCTTGTAAAGTTAGTGAGGGGCAGGGAATGGGCATTTAATTAATAGATATTCAATTAATTGTGTGACTACTCAGCATGTTCTTTCATGCCATAAAGAAGCTGAGCCACTTTATCAAGTTCGCTAATGGAATTAAATTCCATTGTGCAGAGAAAGAGGCAGCTAATAATGGGGGTTGTTTGAGGCAGATCTACTATGAAACTAATGAAGTTTAAGCTTCAGGGTCCCTACTCCCGGAAGGGGCCCAGTCAGAAGCAACTTTAATCCACATTGCTTAACAATTTTGCTTTAAAAAGTGCTTCATGCATGTATATAGCATTTCCCAAATTTTCATCTCCCTTTCACAGAATCACAGAATAGTTTGAAGGGACCACAAGGATCATCTAGTCCTGTGGTTCCCAACGTGGGGCCCATGGCTCACAGGGGGGCAATATGATTTTTAAGCGGGGGCAATTCGAGAATGAGCTAGACCAAGTTAATGGCCTTTTAGCTTCCTCCACGTGAATAGGAATTCACTTTTTGAATAATAAGAATTACCGTATTTTTTGCACCATAACACTCACTTTTTTCCTCCTAGAAAGTAAGGGGAAATGTCTGTGCGTGTTATGGAGGAAATGCCTACGGGTGGCATGCCTATGGATTTTCCTCCTCTAAAAACTACGTGCGTGCAGGTGCGTGTTATAGAGCGAAAAATACGGTATATGTCCCTGGGGGTGGGCATCAGGATTTTAGAGATGCCAAAAAAAGGTTGGGAACCACTGATCTAGTCCAAATATCTCACCCCACATGGGGCTCAAACCCATAATCCTGAGATTAAGACTCTCATGCTCTACCAATAGAGCTATAACTCGAAAACTATAAGGCACTGGAAATTTTCATTCACACCACTGACTTTGACAAGTGAGATAATCCAGTACAATCATTTTAAGCAAATCTAATATGTAGTAGCTATGATAGATAGATGATAGATAGATGATAGATATAGTGATGATCTTCAGTGGAAGCAAACCCACTGAAGATGATAACAGTGGTTGCCAAGACCTGGTTGTGAAGGGTGCCCAAAATGTAGGTCCATCACTGGAGTTGATATGATTAAAATTAGAGTGGAGTTTGTAGGTGCCATTAAAGCGCGCGCACCAACTTTCCTCTAAGACTTCAATACTGGTGAGAAAGATGGGAGTCCCCTTATAGGCATGTTCACCCACAAACAAACTTGGAACAGGTCTCTGGTCGAGAGGGAGGCAAAGGGAGGGAAAGCAGCAGAAGAGGAAAGAGAAATTGGGCATGCACTCTTTCTTTGGGGCCTCGCAGGCCAAGCCGAAAGTGCCCACCTCGCAAGGTGCACTTACTCCTGAAAGGCCTGTGCTTGGTCTTGTGCTTCCAAGTCTGGTTCCTCAGCAGGCAGCAGCAATTCAGGTGCAGAGGGAGCTCCATGGTCATGAGAGGCCACGGCTCAAAGCGATAGTGGTGGTGGCCAAAGCAGCACACCAACTGCTGTGTAAATCCACGTGCCGAAGGGGCGCGGGCCCAGAGAGAAGTGAGGCCACCCAGTTTCCTCTCTGGCTGGTGGGGCTTGAGGCCCACCACCACCAGCAGCTCTGGAGAAGCCAGCAACGGGGGACAGGCAGCTCTGCTGGGCTCAGTGCGGTTGCCCACCACCTCTCCCTCCTCCCGCACCATGTTTTATGCAAAGCAGCACAGCTGTGCAGCTTGTCCTCTCCCCTGCCGGCCAGTGCCTGCCTGCCTCTTTCAGCCGGGAGCGTCGACTCGGGGTACTTGGGAGTCACGGGGGGGGGGGTATGCCATGGCGCTGTTGTCCCCGCTCTCAGCTGGAGTAGGCAGGCAGGCAGGCACTGGCAGGCAGGGGAGAGGACAAGCTGTGAGGCTTTGCCAGCACCACTACCTCCTCCAGCTAAATGTCACCCCTCCTCAAGATGACACCTGGGGCGGATCACCCCCACCGCAACCCCCTTCCTATGCCACTGACCTTAGGTCCTTTGGATGTTGCTGAAGCACAACCCCCATCCACCCTGGCCATTGGCCATGCATGTTAGATTTGATGATTTAAAACAATATTTCTTTGTTTCTCATTTAGGGAAAAACACGGCTGAGCATCCAAGAGTAATTGACTCATTCAGCCTACTAAGGAGTAACAGAGTTGCTCTGTGCTTCCCTGCTTTACACGCCAATGGTGTCATGTGTTACCAGGTGCTGCCAAGGGACTGAGAGGAGGAGAAACAGCCTTGCTGCTTTCAGAGGCAGCCCTGCATCTGGTACACATTCTCCATCAGGGTTGAATTCTTCACTTCCAGTGCTATTCTCAGCACATTTGAATGCAGTACTTCAGGGCTCATTCAAGATAACGTTTTCACTGAATGGAGCTTTCATGAGGCATTGCAGAATGAAATGTAGCTTGACAGTTAAGCACATGGGTAGGCAAACTAGGGCCCAGGAACCAGATCTGGTCCAATCGCCTTCTAAATCTGGTGTTAACGGTATCAGGAGGTTGTTCGAGAGCAATCAGGCAAATGCCTCCCTGGTCTGTTGTAAAGCTTTGTTATTGGTGCAAAAAAACCCTTCACCATGCAGAGCGCCTCTATTCTGTGGCTTGCTCATTCACTGGCAGAATCTGAGAGTGGGCGGTCCTTAAGCCTTCCCCAGCAGAGTAGTTTCTTATGCTGCCCAAAATGCCTGGTTGTGGGGTTATCATGGAGCTGCCTAAGTATTTTGGCCCTCAATGCCTCTCCCGGTGCATACAGTGCCCGTTTGTAGTACAAGAGCCCTCCTTTTTCCTCAAACTCCCCATTTCCCCCTTTTCCATCTCTGAGCTCCCTGATTTTAGTCTGAGCAAACTCATTGTGTGTGGTGAGCCCAACCAGTTCTTGCTCCCTTACCAGTGCTCCCCCACACGACAATCAGTCTTCTGGGAACATGTGCCTGGCCATAGGAGGTCCTTCCCCTTCTATGTACTCAGGTTTCCTGGAAAGTGCGTTCGCCCTCACATCCCCCCCCCCCAGGAACGTATTGTGGGGCAGGAACATGTTATAAAAGTTCAGCAGTCCCAGGAACGCCTGCAACTCCGTCTTGTTCTTTGGGATGGGGGCCTGCTGGATAGTGCGGATCTTGGATGTGGTCGGGTGAAGGCCGGAGGCGTTGATAAGATAGCCTAGGAACTCCACCTGTGGAACGGTGATCTGGCACTTCTCCCTCTTTACCTTGAGCCCGGCCTCCTGGAACCTGGTCAGCATGGCGCGAAGGCGCTCGAACAGCTGCTGGTGTGAGTCTGCAGACACCAAGATGTCATCAAAATATGGTACCACGCCCGGAAGTCCTTGCAGGAGACGCTCCATAAGGCTTTGGAAGATGCCAGGAGCCACACTCACTCTGAACTGCAACCGGCGGCAACGGAATGCCCCTCGGTGGGTGACGATCGTCTGGGCTTCAGCAGTGGCATAATCAATGGGCAGTTGTTGATAGGCTTGCACAAGGTCCAGCTTAGTGAAGACCTTACCCTCACCCAGGGAATGCAGCAGGTGTTGGACAACAAGAACCAGATAAGTGTGCTGCTGAAGTGCCTTGTTGATCGTACACTTGTAGTCAGTGCAGATTCTCACCGGTGTTATGTACTGAAGTTCTCACCCTGGGCCAGGAGGGGGATACCATAGATAGTTATGCAAATGAAGGATCGAAAGTGACGTTCAGCGATTGGATAGTTTTAGAAAGTTGCTACAGTAACGTTGTACTGGAGCTCTATATAAGCAGGCTGACTGAGCCCTTCAGCTCAGTTCTGTTCTGGCCTCTGAATAAACAAGAGCTGTTTGAAGAATTGCTGTGCCGTCTGATATGTTCACCCACAACTTAACACTGGCGACGAAGGTGGGATCGATGGACATCAGAGCACAGCCACATGTGGCCACCCTCTGAACTGAGCTAAACCACTGAGCTGAATCACTGAGCAAAATCACTGAACAGTACCAATTCAGAGCTGACCGTTCTGGCTAGAGCACTGTGTTCCATCCATTGCCCTCCACGCCGGCATCAGAACCATGGCTTCACTTGTGCCTCTACCGCCGTTTGAACCAGCCTCTGAATCATGGGACTCCTGCCTCACTCGGTTCGACTGCTACCTCCAAGCCAACAAGCTGACAGAAGTATCAAAGGAGCGGAAGTGGGGCCTATTCCTCAGCCTTTGGGCCTGAGGTGTTTGAGACAGCCCAAGCATTGCTTGCACCTGAAGCAGTCCAGGCAGCACCGTGGGACACAATTCAAGAGAAGCTCTGCAACCACTGCGTGCCAAAGCCGTCCAAGATTGCTGCCCGCAATGCATTCTACCACTGGAACCAGGCAGAGGGGGAGTCAATTAACAACTACACCGCCGCCCTCTGACAGGCTGCAATGCACTGCAAGTTCCGAGGCTTAGACGATGCCCTGATGGATCAAATCGTCTGCGGGGTCTGGGACATCCGTCTGCAACGGTGTCTCCTCGCCAAGCCAGACCTCACGCTGCAGGAGGCCGTGGCCTCGGAAGCTACCCAGGAGATCCGCAAGACCAGGAGCCCGTGTCTTGCTAGGAAGCCAGTTCCAGTGCATCATGAAGAGGCCAACAGTGATGAGGCATCCTCCAGTGAAGACGATGACGTGCACCAGACAAAGCAGGAGTGCAGGAAGTTCCAAAAGAAGTACAAGGGCCAATCGGAATGTGCAGGCTGCGGAGGCAACCATTCCCGTGCCAAGTGTCGATTCAGAGATGTCATCTGTCAGAAGTGTTCCAGAAGGGGCCACATCGCTAAGGTCTGCCGATCAGCTGCGTCTGACACCCCCCCCCTTCACCGACTTGCAAGTCCAAGTCTTCAGTCCGCCAAGGAAAGCTGTTTCACTCTCACCAACTGCCGCTGCCCGTCTGGAACCATGATTGGCCATACCGACTCGCCTATGCTACGCAAGCTGAACGTCACAGTGCTCATTGAAGGAGCTCCATGTGACATGGAGATTGACACCGGGTCTGCCCTGTCCATCGTGTCTTGGAGCACCATCAAAAGACTGGTCCAAAAGGCAACTCAACTCTCACTGTGTACACCTGAGAGACTACCAGGGAAACGACATTCCCATGGTAGGCGTTGGCCGGTTCCGGATCGCCTTCAAGGATTTTTCGGGCCTGCTCCGACTTGTGGTGGTCGAAGGTCAGCGGCCAAGCCTCCCAGGGCTAGACTGGTTTGATGCCCTTGGCCTGGAAGTCACCGGCATCACCTGCATCTCTAACGCAGAGACTGAGGGTCTGGTCAAAGACTTTGCCGAGGTTTTTGACGGCACTTTGGGGCAATATACAGGTACGCCCATCTCCTTTAGCCTTGATCCACAAGTCGCCCCCATCAAGCTAAAGCCACACCTGGTTCCCTTTGCTCTCAAGGCTAAGGTGGACGAACAACTGGACAAGCTGATCGTCCAAGGAGTTTTGGAGCCGGTTGACCACGCCAAGTGGGAAACCCCCATCGTCACGCCTGTCTAGCCAGACGGGTAGGTGAGAATCTGCACTGACTACAAGTGCATGATCAACAAGGCACTTCAGCAGCATGCTTATCTGGTTCCTATTGTCCAACACCTATGTCAGGTTCCTACTGGAAGACCGGACAAACACTAGAACATTAGCAGTGGCAAAGTTTCTATCGGTGGTTGCAAGAACCAATGATCCCTATCTTTTGAACAAAATGCTTCTTTAACCTGGAGGTAGGCTGTATGAATTGTGCATTGCTTTGTAACAATTTGTTGGGTCTCTGGACCGTAATAAAGATTGATTTGATTATTCATATTAAGTTGATAGCTAAATGGTTTGATACTTACTAGCTAGAGAATGGGGTTTACTGAACAATACATTGTTTGACTATCAGAACTACTGCTTTCTCGCACTTTTCTTAAGAGCAGAGATTTCAAAATTGCCTCGAATGGTCAGTAATGAAACCTTGGGGTGCACTTTCTAACTGGGGAGTGCATTGGGCATCTATAAGGTTCCCAACTAAGGGCTCGCCCACACTTGCTCTTGCGCCTGGGGACCCCACTCTCTAAAGCTGAATCTAAGCAAATGTCATTTGGGTGTCATTTGGTATTGATGTTTGCTCTGGCTCAGTGCTAAAGAGTGGGTTTTCCCAGGGAAAGCAGCAGGGCAAAAACGTCTTTTCTAGGTAAAGTGTGGACGAGCCCTAAGTGAGAACTCTCCCGCCCCAAGGAATGGGGATGGGTGTCCCAAAGCAAGGCTCTGAAAGTTTCTGTAACAAAATCCCACTCCCCTGTATGTGCTATCACTGAAGAACTGAGTAGCAGGTCTCTAACCTCCTGTTCAGATGTTCAAACCTCACATGTTAATTGCATAAAGCAAATAGTGGTGATTACTCCCACAGCCCCTCACCATCACATAATCACCAGCACTCCATTGGGGAAAGGCATAAAGTGTAAAGTCAGCTATGCACATGTAGGCTACTTTCGCAATATAGAACCAGACTGAATCTTGGGGGTGGGGGGCAGCATATGTGTATAGATGGGGCTCAGGTCTTCAGCCAATGTTTGATGGCAGCCCCTTTCTTTCCTATAGCTTCATGTTGGAATTCCTAAATAGGGCTTCAGAGATTTGGGTGGAATCTAGACACATATAAAAAACACTGCAAAAATGCTTTTAAAAAAATGGTTTGAAAAGTATATTGAATTTGCCATAAGCTTACCATTGCCATCTAGTGTCACATTTGTATAATGCACTTAAAATGCACTTTAAAATTTATATTTGCAGCTATATAGCTGAGTCCTTGGGGTTTCCAGCTCAGTGTACAAGTTCACATAACAATTTATTGTCAGAAAGAATGGCAATAATGAAAGGGCAGTCATAAAGAAGAACCTGAGAAGTCATCAGAAAAGTACAGTCCTTAATATACACTGTTCTGACCTCAAGATAACTAAAGAGAGTTTAGACACCACATATATCTTCCATCTCAGCCACCACTGAAGCCATCCCTTTCATATTGTGCTTAAGGCCCGTTGTGGAGATCAACAGACATTCAAACAATGTTCTGATGGAGTTCAGATTAGCCTTTTATGCAAACAAAATCGTTTGTCTTGTAGGGCCTCTGGCATCACAAAACTGATCATCCCTGGGCTGTTTATGTGTGGACCATACTTAATCTCCTTCTGGAATGAAAATAATAATTAATATGCAAATAGGTGACAATGAATGCTAGACAAGATAAATTTGCTCTTTTGAAAATAATCTATGAGAGACCATTGATGAGAGTTGTGTGGTGACTTGTCTAGGCAGGAAGAGCATCAGACACAGAGCAACACATCCAACTGGCATGATTAAAGGAAAGCAACTGTGTTTCTTTTGGCATCTCAGCTGACACAGCTTTGGCCCACCAGAGGCAGATCACTTAGAAGAAAGAAATGGCTTTTGGAGACAGGAAATATGAAGGTTCTTTGGAAAACAGAAATAAATGAGTAAAATATTGAATGGCCATCACTGTTGCATCAGAGAACCTTTACGCTTCTTTATAATCAAAAAGGAAAGAAGGTAGAACACTGGAAAGGAGTGACTTACCTTCAGTAAAGTGAAACTTTGAGGCCTTGAGTGAAATGTAATCCTGAAGAAGATTGTGATTGGAACAGGAGATTAAGGAGAGCCAATCGTAGACTTGTAGAGTTGGAAGGGACCCACAGGGTTGTCTGCAATTCAGTATATCTTCATTCATATATATATATATATATATATATATATATATATATATATATATATATATATATGCAGGTTTTGGTGTCTTCGGGTGTCTTCCCGTGTAAGAGTTGGGGTGTCTAGGCGACGTTTCGACGAGGTCTCACTCGTCATCTTCAGGCTGGTGCTTTCGGCTTCTTGTTACTGGAACAGAGCAGGATCTCAGTGTTTGAGTTCCTATAAATACTGTTGAGGGGGTGTGGTGTATAGCCTCCAACGTTCTGGGCAGAGAGGAAGTTCCCAGGTTAGTGTGCCTTTTCTTCTTTTGTTCCTTAATTACTTGAGGGATATCTTGAGTGATTTCTTGAGTGATATTCTGAGTACCACTTAGGTGGGTCATTAAGTGTGGATTAGTTGCTAAAGCTTTCGTGTCTTGACCTCTTGAGCTTGTGAAGAGTTTTTCTGAGAAGATGGCTGTACTGCACTTAGTTGTGCTCTGGCTTGGCTTCGTGTATAGGGGCGAGCTGTGGTTTTGTGCCCTGTGCCAGCCAGATCTGTGTAGGGATTGCAGGGGGGTGCAGCATCCGGAGGTGCCACTATGGTTTGGCTACTGGATGGTGTCTGTAATTTATCTGTGGAGAGGGTCTGGGTTTGGGTCTGGTGTGGTTGATTGGTGATGGCGTTCTGTGTGCCTCTGGTTCTGGTGTCGGTTTTTGTGGGGAGGGCTAATTTCCAGATGTCTGGCAGGCGGGACGTGTCGTCACGCTTGTTCATGTTGTGAGGGTGTTTCTCTATCTCGATGGCTTCCATGATTATTCTCTTGTGGTGATGTTCCATGTTAAAGAGCAATTTGGAATCTGCAAAATTAATTTCGTGTCCTGTTTCTTTCATGTGTTGGAAAAGAGAGGAAGTTTTTTCTTCTTTTTTGACGGCATTCTTGTGTTCTGCGATACGTGCATTTATTCGTCTGTTTGTTTGTCCAATGTACGTGGCTGGGCAGACTTTGCAGGGTATTTCATAGACCCCTTGGTTTTCCAACTGGATTTTATCTTTGGGGTTTCTGAGGATATTGGCTATTTTTTGGTTGGTGCAAAAGGCTGTTTTGATATTGTGTTTATGGAGGATTTTGCTAATTTTATCTGTAGTGCCCTTGATATAAGGAAGGAGGGCCATGCCATTGTTTTTTCTGTGTCTTGGTTTTTGGGGGGTGTTTCTTTTTGGATTAGCTTCGTAACCCTGTTTTGCTGGTATCCATTGGCGATTAACACATTTGAGAGATTCTGTAACTCAGTTGTCAAGTGGTCTTTGTTAATTTTGCAGATTCCAAATTGCTCTTTAACATGGAACATCACCACAAGAGAATAATCATGGAAGCCATCGAGATAGAGAAACACCCTCACAACATGAACAAGCGTGACGACACGTCCCGCCTGCCAGACATCTGGAAATTAGCCCTCCCCACAAAAACCGACACCAGAACCAGAGGCACACAGAACGCCATCACCAATCAACCACACCAGACCCAAACCCAGACCCTCTCCACAGATAAATTACAGACACCATCCAGTAGCCAAACCATAGTGGCACCTCCGGATGCTGCACCCCCCTGCAATCCCTACACAGATCTGGCTGGCACAGGGCACAAAACCACAGCTCGCCCCTATACACGAAGCCAAGCCAGAGCACAACTAAGTGCAGTACAGCCATCTTCTCAGAAAAACTCTTCACAAGCTCAAGAGGTCAAGACACGAAAGCTTTAGCAACTAATCCACACTTAATGACCCACCTAAGTGGTACTCAGAATATCACTCAAGAAATCACTCAAGATATCCCTCAAGTAATTAAGGAACAAAAGAAGAAAAGGCACACTAACCTGGGAACTTCCTCTCTGCCCAGAACGTTGGAGGCTATACACCACACCCCCTCAACAGTATTTATAGGAACTCAAACACTGAGATCCTGCTCTGTTCCAGTAACAAGAAGCCGAAAGCACCAGCCTGAAGATGACGAGTGAGACCTCGTCGAAACGTCGCCTAGACACCCCAACTCTTACACGGGAAGACACCCGAAGACACCAAAACCTGCATTCCTGTACCCGTGAAAATCTACGAAAGCATATATATATATATATATATATATATATATATATATATATATATGCGCAAGGCTATCATTGCACAGTCCCTTTGCTCAGTAGAATCTTAAAATTGCTGCAGTAGTTTTTGGGGCCTTAGCGGAGATGTAATTAATATGGGCAGTTTTCTTCCTTTTTTTTCTTTTTTTAAAAAATATTTTATTAAGTTTTCAAATACAAAGTTAGAAACATATATTGAAGAAAAAAGTGAAAGAACAGAAAAAAGAAGGAAAAAAATAAAAATAAAAAGTAAAAACCAACCTTCAGCACATTTTTTTATATAACTAACTGGACTTCCTCACGTCTCCCTTACCCAGCATTCTTTATAATAAAAATATCAGCAAATTATTACCTTGTTTCATACCTTATTTTGTACTTTTCAAATACTATACCTCTAAATTTAGCATACTTTTCATCAAATTACTTATATCTTAAATTAAACATAGTATTACCTTAGATTTAAACCTTTTCTTACTTAAAATATAATTTCCTATTTCCCAGTTTTAATTGCTGAAGCTATAGTTTCCGAATCGTGTAAATTTTCAACATTCATACAACTTATATTGTTTTTGTAGATAGTCCTTAAATTTTTTCCATTCCTCTTCCGTTGTTTCTTCTCCCAAATCTCGGATTCTGCCAGTCATTTCAGCCAGTTCCATGTAGTCCATCAATTGCGTCTGCCACTCTTCCAGTGTGGGCAAATCTTGTGTCTTCCAATATTTTGCGATATTCTTGCTGCTGTAGTTGCATACATAAAGAAAGTTCTATCCTTCTTTAACACTTTCTGGCCAACAATGCCCAAGAGGAAGGCCTCTGGTTTCTTGAGAAAGGTATACTTAAATACCTTTTTAAACTCATTATAGATCATTTCCCAGAAGGCCTTCACTTTTGGACAGGTCCACCAGAGGTGAAAGAATGTCCCTTCAGCCTCCTTACATTTCCAACATTTATTATCAGACAGGTGATATATTTTTGCAAGCTTGACTGGGGTCATGTACCACCTATATATCATTTTCATAATATTTTCTTTCAAGGTATTACATGCCGTAAATTTCATTCCGGTGGTCCATAACCTTTCCCACTCCTCAAACATGATGTTATACCCAATATCCTGAGCCCATTTTATCATGGCTGATTTGACTGTCTCATCCTGAGTGTTCCATTTAAGCAGCAAGTTATACATTCTTGAAAGTACCTTAGTCTTGGGTTCTAACAGTTCTGTCTCTAGTTTCGATTTTTCCACCTGGAATCCCGTTTTTTTGTCCAATTTAAAGACCTCTTGAATTTGAGCATAATGAAACCAATCTTGCACCTTATTCTTTAATTTTTCAAAGCTCTGCAACCTCCAATTGTCTCCAATTTTTTCTATTATTTCGCAATATTTCGGCCAACCGGCCTCCATATTGGGTCTTTTTCGAGCCTTAGCCTCCACTGGTGATAGCCATCTCGGGGTCTTGCCTTCTAATAAGTCTTTATATTTTGTCCAGACAATAAATATTGCTTTTCTGACAATATGGTTTTTGAACATTTTATGAATCTTTACCTTGTCGTACCACAAGTATGCATGCCATCCAAAAGCATTATTGAACCCTTCCAGATCTAGGACATCAGTGTTCTCAAGAAGTAACCAATCTTTCATCCAGCAGAAGGCCGCAGCTTCACAATATAACTTTAAGTCTGGCAGGGCAAACCCCCCTCTTTCTTTTGCGTCAGTTAGTATTTTAAATTTTATTCGGGGCTTTTTGCCCTGCCAGACAAACTTAGAAATATCTTTCTGCCACTTTCCAAAACAGTCCACTCTGTCCACGATCTGTAGGGTTTGAAACAAAAACAACATCTTCGGCAATACATTCATTTTTATAGCTGCTATTCGACCCAACAAGGAAAGTTTCAATCTTGACCAAGTTTCTAGATCCTTTTTAATTTCTGACCAACATTTTTCATAATTGTCTTTAAATAAATTCAAATTTTTAGCAGACAAATTAACCCCTAGGTATTTCACCTTTTTGACCACATTTAACTCTGTCTCTTTCTGAAACCCCTCTGCTTCTAAAGGTGTCAAATTTTTCTCCAAAACCTTAGTTTTTTGCTTGTTCAATTTGAACCCTGCCACCCGACCAAACTCATAAATTAATTCTAAAACTCTCTTCGTGCTAGATTCTGGCTCCTGTAATGTTAAAACCAAATCATCTGCAAAGGCTTTCAGTTTATATTGTTTCTCTCCGACCTGTATTCCTTGCACCAACCGGTCCTCCCTAATCATATTCAAAAGCACCTCCAGGACAGAAATAAATAACAGAGGGGATAGGGGGCAACCTTGTCGTGTTCCTTTTTCAATTTTGAACTCTTCTGTCACCACATTGTTAACCATCAGTTTAGCTTTTTGCTCTGAATAAATTGCCTCTATTCCATTATCAAACCCACGTCCCACTCCCATCCCTTCCAAAAATTTTTTCATAAACTTCCAAGAAATGTTATCAAAGGCCTTCTCCGCATCTATAAAGATTAATACTGCTTTTGTATTGATGTTAGTTTGCAAAAGTTCCAATATGTCAATAATATTCCTAGTGTTATCAAACAAATGTCTGCCTGGGAGGAAGCCTGCCTGGTCTTTATGAATTACTTCATTTAGTACTTTTTTAAATCTACTTGCCAAAATATCTGCAAAAAAATTGTAATCCACATTTAGGAGTGAGATGGGACGGTAGTTCTTAAGTTGAGTCTTTTCAGTTTCCACTTTAGGTATCAATGTGATGAAAGCTTCTTTCCACAATTCCGGTGCCTTCTTCCCGTCCATAATCTGATTGCATACCTCCATTAATGGTTGTATCAAAAAGTCTTTTAATATCTTATAATACTTGGAGGTGAGCCCATCTGGGCCTGGAGATTTGCCTAGTTGCATATTCTGAATGGCACCCTCAATTTCTTGTTGTGTTATTTTGTAGTTCAGGATTGTTCTCTTTTCCTGGGCTAGTTTTGGTAATCCATTAATTTTCAAAAATTGGTCTATCTCAGTCTCTTCCTGCGGCCCTTGCGTGTAAAGCTTTTTGAAGTATCTCTGGAAGCACTTTCTAATTTCCTTGGGTTTCTGGATATTTCTCCCTTCAATCTCTAAGTAACTGTATTCAATTTTTGTCTCTTTTTCAACTGCCATGCTAGCAGTTTCCCACACTTGTTCGCTGATTCAAATGATCTTTGTTTCATTTGTTTAATTTTCCACTCAACTTCTTGATTTATCAATTTCGCATATTGTGCTTGATAAAATTTAATTTCTCTCAGAACCTCCTTCGATTTTGGTTTTGATCTCAATTTTTTCTCTCCATCTCTTATCTTCTCTAAGATCTTATCCTTTTTTTCATTCCAAAGTCTTTTCTTAATCGTGTTCTGTTGTATCAAAAACCCTCTCATGACTGCTTTACTTGCGTCCCAGATTGTTCTCTTTTCCAACGTGGTGTTCAGATTTATTTCAAAATAGTCTTTTAAAGATTTTTGGCCCTTCTTCACAATCTCCTGATCTCTTAATAGGGTGTCATTCATTTTCCATCTGAAGGAACCGATTGGAGTAAGTCTCAATTCCACTTTCATGGCGTTATGGTCGGAGCAAGTTTTTGGGCAGATTTCCACTTTTCTAGTCTTAGGTGCCAGCCCTCTAATTATCCATATTTGGTCGATTCTTGTCCATGACAAATGGGCCACAGAAAAGAAAGTTCCTTCTTTACCTAAGGGGTTCTTTGTCCTCCATATATCAATCAAGTCCATATTGTCAGTTAGTTCAAAGAAAGTTTTGGGTAGTCTGCCGTCTTTTGTTAGATTTTGATTTTGTGACTTATCCATGTTTGTAGAGACCACCCCATTCATATCTCCCATCATAATGATGTTGGTATAGTCTAGATAGTCCAGCATTATCTCATGCAGCTTCTTATAAAATTCTGATTTCCCCTCATTCGGTGCATAAATTCCTAATATTAAAAATTTTTCTCCTTGCGTCTGTATTTCAATTGCCAAAATTCTTCCTTGCTCATCTTTAAATAGAAATTTTGGTGACAGGCTCTCCTTTGCGTAAATCACCACTCCTCTTTTCTTAACTCTGTCCGATGAGATGAATTCTTGGCCTAGTCTTTTATTAATTAGTACTTTCCTGTGGAGCCTAGTCACATGTGTTTCCTGCAAACAAATAATGTCCAATTGTTCTTTTTTCAATATATGAAAGATTCTTCTTCTTTTTTCCGGGGAATTTCCGCCATTAATGTTCCAACTGAGAAGCTGCAGAGACATCCTGGATCAGTCTGTTAGTCCTGTGATGGCATCTCTTCCTTTTGATCCTCTGGTCCCGAGGGTACAGGTGTCGGTGCAGGTGTAGGCAGAGGTGGTGGCCAAGATCCTACTGCTCCCTTTTGAAGGTCTTCTTCGTAGTGGTTCAGAAACTTTTGTTGGTCTTCTGCTGTTTTGATTTTAACTTTCTTTCCTTTGAAGTTAAAAGATAATCCTTGGGGAAACTCCCACCTATAAGCAATTGAGTTGCCTCTCAGTAGCCTTGCTAGTTCTGTGTACGTAGCTCTGAGGTCCAAAAGTTGTTTCGGTATGTCTCTGTAAATTTCTGCTCTGTTGCCTTGAATGGCAAGCGATTTTCCGAAATGGAGGCCTAGTATTTTGTCTCTCTCTTGCTTGGATCTCAAAATGATCAAACAGTCTCTGGATCTGTCCTTCCTCACCACTCTTCCCAGTCTAAAAGCAGTTACAATTTTAAAATCCTTGTCTTCTTCTATACCCCAGAACTTTGAAAATTCTGATGTCAAATAACCAATCAAATCTTCCTGTTCAAGTTCTGGAATAGCTCTCAGTCTAAGATTGCTTTCCCGGTTTCTCAATTCAGCCATAGACAGGTAGGCCTGCTGTTCACTAATCTGTTTATGCAACGGCTTCACCTCCACTTTTATTGCCTCGGCCTTCAGGTTGGCTTCCTCTGCTTTCTGCTTGGCTTCCTCAGCCAGTTTACGATTCTCTGCAGTTACTTCCTGAAGATTCCCAATTGCTTGTGTATGTTGAGCAACTTGATCAGCCAATTTACTAATAGAGGCTGTAGCTTGGTCAATTTTGGTCGAATGCTCATCTGCCTTTTTGTTTAAAATTGCCAGTTGTTCCAAAAGTTGATTTAAGACTGTTTCAGATCCTCCTGAGGCCATATCCTCTGAAGATGTCAGCTCAACTTCCCCTTCTTGTGCTCCTAAAACAGTTGGGACAGATGATCTGCGTGGTTGAGAAGTCAAGGTTGTTTGTACCAATTGTCTTGCCTTTGTTTTAGCCAATCTTGTTTTCCCTGTGCCACTCATTCCAATCCCGTCTATGTGTCAAGGTCAAACTATGTGCAGTCCCATGGGAAAGGCAGTTCCAGAGTATAAACAACAAGGCAGCAAAGAATCCAAACAAAATATAGTTCCCAGACAGTTATAAATCCAAAATCCTCTAGGGGGAGTACAACTGTAATTCAGAAGAAAGAAAGAAGTTTTTCCACCATTAAAATCCCTGCAGTCCAAAACAGATTTCAAAAGAACCTTCAACTTCCTTTTGGCATGTAGAGCTTTTCCCAAATTAAAACAAAGTCTCAGGAAAGGTGCAAGAAACAGTTTCCCTATTTCTTCCAAACTGTAACGTTTGCATGCAACACTTTCAGAATTAAATACAGTTTCAGCAATTTGACAGTTCTTCTTTAGCCTGGCAGTCCGAGGCTTTGGATTTCTTAGTTGTTTGTAAATCCCAAAGGGAGAGGAAAAGTCCGATCAAAAGTCCAATATAAATACTCCAGAATTGTCTCTTTTAATTTCCCAGAAACGAATTCAATTATTTGCACAATAAACCAAACTTTTTACAGTTCTTTTTAAAGCGCTTCCCGCTTGTCAAAACTTTTGCTTTGATCTCTTAAGCACGGTCAGAAGATGGACTTCCTGGTTGCGTCTCCCGCTTTCAGCCAAATTTAAGCACTTTAGTCCCGATAATTTTAAGTTCCCTACTCACGGGTTGTAGTTTCAGATCTGATGTTCCAAGAAGAAAGGTCAGCGCTCATCAGCAGCAGCCGCGCGGCTTCGCTTCCGCAGAAAGAGCGATGAACTCACAGCGCCGCTCCCCCTTTCACGTTCCAGAGCCCCTTACGGGGTTCCTTCTCCGTTTCTGGGGGGGCTTCTGGCGCCTGCCGAGTCCCACGGCCACAGGCTCGCTCTGCCTGTGGTTTTTCTTGAAGGGTCTCCGCTTTGCCGCAGCGGACGACCCTTTTCTGCAGAGCTCCTCTTCACAGCGCGAAGAGGACTGCCATTGCTGTTTCGCGCCGCCTCCGGAAGTCGGGCAGTTTTCTTTCTTGAAGCTTGAAAGACAGCCCCTAGATATTTGAAACAGGTCCTGGATCTCCTGCGCCGCAGCTGTTTCATCCATAAATCTTAGTAATATATTTATATATAAGAAATGCATTTTATTCAAATTTTATTATATTTGCTCTGCATAAAGAAGTTTAATTCCAGTTTGGTTTTTTGGGGTGACAGTTTGTATTAATTTGTAACTTATTTAAATCAGGTTGTCATTCTAATTAATTACATAGGCACTCATAGATGGGGTACCAACTTGAATAAAATATGGGGAGCAGCTAAGCCCTGCCCCATATAATCAGTCACATAATGCAGAGTGCACACACCATTTGAATGACTCCTTCAAATATTTTATTGAGGGACCGAAGGGACCTCAGCCCCAGGAGTTGGCTCCTATGTTCTTGGAGGTTAATGGCTTCAGTACGTATTTTAGGACAATGATCTAAGCCTTCTTTCCATCACCAAAAATAATTTTTATCTCACCTGTGAAGAGTGATAATATTTCTTTGTTGCATGAAAGACCTCAGCAACTCTCGTGTCTGGGGATTTCTGAGCTATGGTTTTTTTCACCTTCATGACAGAAATGTAATATGTCACCAGTGAGAAGCCCAGCAGCTGCTGGCTAGTGAGATACACGGTGCTAAACTACAGTCTGGAAATCTTGAAATATCAGCTCTGAATTGAAATTTCATGCAGACATCTTTCTGTTTTAGATTTGCAGGGCGGGGAACAACGACCCCCTAAACCCTGGAAATTGATAAATGGTAGTATATTGATTAATTGGGGTGTGGATGAAAGTACAAGTGGCAGAGCTGTGCCAGACAGAGAATTCCTGGGCTGGCTTATGCAAACCAGCTTGACTGGCTTAGCAAAGAGCAAATATGTTAACATGACAAGATGGGTTAATGGGCCATCAAAGAGGAATCCTTTGGCCAGGGGAGACAGGGTGCCAAGGTGATGGGGTATGTGTTTGAGGTGACAGGAAAAGAGAGTTTTTGAGCAAGGAGTGCTGGGAAGAAGAAGAAGAAAAGACTGGGATCCATCTTGGGCAGGATGGCTGAGAGGGTTGCCTGGGACTCCAGGGCTGCGCTGCTGTGGGGAACAAGCCCCTCTTGAAATGACCGTGTGGTAAGACCGAAGTGTAAATAGCTGAATAAACCATATTTCTTAAAGCTACGACAGTCTCTGCCTTGTCTCAGTCCTTCAAAGGGACACATACCTTGGGTGAGTGCCTGAAACCCTGGGGACTCTTGCTACCTCTCAACAGAGAGAGGGATTGTTAATTTACCGACAAATAGCAAAGCGTAGTGTAATAAGATTGGGGTGAATGTGCATTCTAACCCCAAAAACACCACTTTGAAATGAGCCCAATCAGAGGTTTATCATCTTCTTTTTATGTAGATGGAACCCAAAAAACCCTTTTTGCTTTGGTTGGGGGTGATTCTGGTGCACACCCAAGAAACATCATGCGTATTGAAATAAGCCCAATCAAAGCTTATTCGTCGTCTTTCTATGCATATGGAGGCAAAAAGACGGTGTTGTGTTATTTTGGTCTCATTACACACACTTTGCGATTTCTGGGTCAATGCGCATTAACACCAAAGAACACGACTTGAAATAAGCGAAATCCCAGATTCTTCTTTCTATGTAGCTGGAACCCAAAACAACCTGTTTGGCTTTATTTAGGCTTATTACACTACGCTTTGCTATTTGTGGGTGAATGAACACCGAAAGAACAATCCAAACTTATTCGTCCTCTTCCTGTTGAGAAGGAACCAAAACACATATGCTTGATTTTGGCTGATAACAAACATTTCACTCTGTGATTTTTGGGTGAATGTGCATTCTAACACATTGGGGTTGGGTGTGATTCTGGTGCACACCCAAGAAACATCATGCGTATTGAAATAAGCCCAATCAAAGCTTATTCGCCGTCTTCCTACGCATATGGAAGCGAAAAGACGGTGTTGTGTTATTTTGGTCTCATTACACACACTTTGCAATTTCTGGGTCAATGTGCATTAACAGCAAAGAACACGACTTGAAATAAGCGAAATCCAAGATTCTTCTTTCTATGTAGCTGGAACCCAAAACAACCTGTTTGGCTTTCTTTAGACTTATGACACTTTGCTTTGCTATTTGTGGGTGAATGAACACCGAAAGAACATTCCAAGCTTATTCGTCCTCTTCCTATTCAGATGCAACCAAAGCACGATTTTGGCTGATAACAAACATTTCACTCTGTGATTTTGGGGTGAATGTGCATTCTAACCCCAAAAACACCAATTTGAAATAAGACCAATCAGAGCTTTATCCGCTTCTTTTTATGTAAATGGAACCTACATCTCTCTCCAACCTACATCCAATCACCTACATCAGCAAGAAGTTACTGCCTAGAGAAAAGCACCTCTCGATGATTGAGAAAGAATCATTGGACATTGTGGCAGATGCCTTATCCTGAAAACCAGAGAGTGAAGGATGAACAAAGACAATCAATCATTTGCTTGTTTATGCATGTGTGTATATATATATATATATATATATATATATATATATATATATATATATAGATTAAAAAAACACACATACAAAACTGTTTGATCAGGAGTGCAACTTTAAGAAGTTAACCCTCCTGAATCGAAACTTCTTAAGGGGGGAGGTATGTGACGTTACCATATATGAGAGAGTGCTGGAGGGGAAATAGTTAAATAGGTTGCACAGACAGGACCCAGGGGGGTGGAGTCAGTGGGTCTATAAAGGAGTTCTTGGAGGAGTCTGGGAGTTTGTTCATTGTGAGTTGTGGGTGGGTAGTTGGTTGATTTGAGTGGGTTGGCTGGTTGGGAAAGGCAGTTGGTAATAGAGAGACAGTTAGGGCAGTTGGTCCTTGAGTGTGGGGTGGTAGCAGAGATAGAGAGAGGAACATAAGACTAAGGAAGTAAAGAGGAACACTGTTTGGAATGCTGTAATAGTTTTGTTTTAAGTCTGAAATAAAATACACTCTTCTTTATGAATCGAAAATTCGATTCAGGGAGGACCTGGTTGGTGGCAGCGGATTAGTGGTGTACGGGTCAATAGTTCGTGAGATGACTGGGGGCTCTGTACGAACGCCACAAAGGGTTGGTTGCAGGTGTGAGTAGTTTGGTGGCGAGCACTGGTGCTCGTGTGGCAGTTAGGCATTGGTTCAATGTGGAGGGGAGGGGAGGTTGTCACACCTGCCCCTCCAATGCGCGGAAGGGTATTCCATTAAAGGAATCCAGCAGCTTACCTTGTTTTTGTCTGATCCCCTTCCAGGGGTTAGCGCCACGTTAGAGTCCCTGGGAGCATTTGGGGTGAGCTTGAGTCTTAGCCAGGTCCACAATGCTCCCCCACAATGTTTTCCCTTACTGACCTCTGCTGGAGTCCAGTTGTCAGTGCTGCCCTGCCAAGGTCAGGTGCAGCTAGTCGGGAACCAATGCCTAAGCAAACCACTCACAATCTGTAATCAATAAGTTGTGGCCAAAATTATGCCAATGTGTCAATTGTGTCTTTATTTATTGGGGGAGGTCTTGGGATCTTAACATGCAATGTAATAAATAAATAACAAAAATAATTTACTGAGAATTTTTCATTTACTGGTGCTGCTCCTATGTTCACTGCTCTTATAAGAAAAACTGCACTGTTGGGGAAAAATGTTTAATATCTGAGGGTATCTAGAATAAGACCTGCAAGGCTGACCTTTCCATTAGCTTTTTATAACCATCCTTACCAAGGACTGTAGATCTCATTTTGGCTATTATTATGTAGTTCATCCAGCTTTTCAGGGTTTTTTATTCAAGCACAAAGACTAGCTGCTTGGGATGAATTTCAATTGCTGTCTCTCTCCTGAGCTTTTTCTTAAATATTATATTTCCTGCTTTGCGTTAGAAGACTCTTCTCATACATTACAGAATGCCAATCAAAAATTCCTCAGGGCATTGAACAAGCTTTCCAAAGACCTCTTTCCCAAAGCCAAAAAGGCCTCTGGTCCACAGCATCCTTCCCCAGCACTTCGGATCAAATGATGGGCTGATAACTTAAATTGGAGGGTTATATTACTTGTCTTTGTTCCTGGAGATTGACGCTGAAGATTCTTACCCATTTGACACACACCAGAAGTGAGAAAAAAGAAAAACAAACACTGAGCTCAGAAAAAAGAAACTTTGGAAAAACATAATTCAAAATTCAATTTCTGTAATCTCAACTATTATCCAAGTAAAGAATTCAGTTTAACAAATAATCATTTGGTTTAATGTGCTGTGTTAAGGGCTTTCTGTGTCCACTAAAACTCCAAAATGCAGGAAAATTAGAGGTGTTAAGGCAACCCCCACAGGTGTGTTCTGCATCAGGGATCTCTTACCACCTGAACAATTTTCAGCTGGTCATTATAAGAACTATTATTTTGGAACTTGTGCCTGAGTTTCCCTTACCTTCCCTGACCTGCTTTCCTTATGTGTTACATCTTTTATATTGGGCAGGAACTATCTCTGCAAGTAAATCACTGTGGAAGTCTTTTTGGCTGAATAAGCTATGAAGAAGGAAGGAAGGAAGGAAGGAAGGAAGGAAGGAAGGAAGGAAGGAAGGAAGGTAGGTAGGTAGGTAGGTAGGTTAGGGTTGTGGCTAGATGCTGCCGGAAAGAGAGTGCTGGATTCAGCAGCTCTTGGCATGATGCAGCAAGGCCATCCTTTCATTCCAGTAAGCAAATGTTTTAGCTTAATAAAATAAATTTTAGCAAAAATAATGAAGCAGGGCAGTTCTCGATTTATACCTCTAGATTTCTGCAGCATATATGGTTCAAATATTGTATCTTTTATTTGGTTATTCATAAGGTGTTTCTCAGCCCTGCTCCAAAAAAAATAATAATAACAGATGGAATATTTTCCAACATATAGTTTTGCATGGCAGATAAAATGACACTTTTATTTTACATTCTAGGTAAGAGAGATTCTCCCACCTACATGTTGCATCCATTGCTGGTGAACTTGTTTTAAAAGACTTTCCCTGTTCGGTTTCTATTTGTGCATTATAAAAGATGCACTTGGAGCTTGATTTATATGCCAAGGTCTACCAGAATTTATAAGGAGTCTTCTTTACATTTCTGTGTATGTCGTCCTTTCTCATTAGATAGAAAGCTTGCTTTATTTTTAAATGTACCTTTTCCTATCGTACTCATCCCTCCTTGCTCAAAGAACTCTAAGGATTTTTTTTTAAAAAAAAGAAATGTCCTTTTGTGGTGCCCACCTAATATACTTTTCACCAGTTTTGGTTTTTTTGGCTGCCGCTGCTCATGTAATATAAAATGAAACATCAATATCCAAACACAGGGGCTTCATCAGGGCTGAAGATTCTTTCTCTTCTTTTTCAACACTCAAGGGGTCATCTCTCACATTTTTGAACCCACATTAACTTCATATTTCAAACTGTCTCTTCTGAGATAATAAATTAGTTGTGATTGTGATTAAACCAGGATTAGGGAGTTTTAAATTCACAGTGTTATGTGTTTTCCCAACTTTGGTATTTTGCAAGGCTTTTACTAGCTGTTTTTCCTTGGCTTTAGAGGACAGAATTCTGGTTTAGTGTAAGGTTACCAGATTTCTTTCTTTCTTTCTTTCTTTTCCCACAATGTATCCGGGGACACTTTAAATAAAAAAATACTACACATTCGGGACACGGGTGGCGCTGTGGGTTAAATCACAGAGCCTAGGACTTGCCGATCAGAAGGTCGGAGGTTCGAATCCCCATGACAGGGTGAGCTCCCATTGCTCAGACCCAGCTCCTGCCCACCTAGCAGTTCGAAAGCACGTCAAAGTGCAAGTAGATAAATAGGTATGACTCCGGCAGGAAGGTAAACGGTGTTTCCGTGCGCTGCTCTGGTTCGCCAGAAGTAGCTTAGTCATGCTGGCCACATAGCCCGGAAGCTGTACGCTGGCTCCCTCGGCCAATAAAGCGAGATGAGCGCCGCAAGCCCAGAGTCGGTCACAACTGGACCTAATTGTCAGGGGTCCCTTTACCTTTACTACACGTTCAGAACACTGATGCTGCAGTGATGGCGGTGGCAGAGGGGCGGCTACCGCCTTGACCTCAACCGCCATGTTCCCCCTTCCTCTGAGGCTTCTATCTCCTTTCTCCACGAGCCTAGGCAGCCCCTGAGTTGTTGCTTCTTCGGTGGAGGTGGTGGGTCAGGCATGGAAGGTGGAGAAGGAGGGCTGAGAGTGGCGGTGGCGAGGCTCTGGCAGCATGATGCCTCCCTTCCCATCAGAGCAGCCCCAATCCCATTCCTACTTGCGTGCAAACAGGGGGGGCGGGGATCCCTCAGCTGGGAAGGGAGGCTTCCCATTGCCTAACTGAGAGATCCCTGCCCCCGCCTGCTTGCACGCAAGCTCTGATAGGCAGCATGAAGCCTCCCTTCGCAGTTTAGTTGCTGGGGTCAGGGAAGGTGGAGGCAGCCCAGAAGCTGCATCTTAGAGCCCCTGCACCACCATCATATGGGGACTTCCGAGCAGCTCCTGAAGCCAGCAAGAGCCAACTGCTCCAGACTGCTGAGACTGCCGCTGCTGCATTTCTGATGTAATAAATTCCAAAAGTAAAACCCTCTCTAATGCTTATCGCTTATCATCTCCTCCTCGACTGGGAAGTCGAGGAGAAGGAAGTTACATCAGCCATGATAAAGTGGTCATGTTATAACTTTGAGTATGTTATAACAATGTCCCAATGGGAGAACCTGTGGAAGAATAGCTGGAAATTTACTACGTGCTATGCCATAAAGGAAAACTTGTTTAAAATGCAACACCAGTGGTATTTAACTGCATGGAAATTAGCCAAAATGTACAAAGGAGCAAAAAGTAATTGTTGGAGATGTGGAGACCAAACAGGCTCACTGTACCATAAATAATAATAATAATAATAATAATAATAATAATAATAATAATAAAATTATTTATATCCTGCCCTCCCCAGTCGAAGCCGGGCTCAGAGCGGCTAACATCAAATGTATAACACATTAACATAAAATCAATCAATTAATCAATTAATCAATTAAAATACATCCTCAAATCAGATCAGGATCAGAATAAAATCCAATCAGATGGCAACCCGCAGATTAGGGTTGGGGACCTTAAATGCTCACCAGGCCCAACTGTTTGTGCTGAACTTATATGGGCCTGTGAGAAAAATTGGGAGGCCACTTTCATGCAAGTTCTTATGAAAGGGGAGAGAGAGTCAGACTGAACCCTGACCAAAGGCCTGGTGGAACAGCTCCGTCTTGCAGGCCCTGTGGAAAGATGTCAAGTCCCGCAGGGCCCTAGTCTCTTGTGACAGAGCGTTCCACCAGATCGGAGCCACAGCCAAAAAAGCCCTGGCTCTGGTTGAGGCCAGCCTAACCTCTCTGTGGCCTGGGACCTTCAGGATGTTTTTATTTGAAGACCATAAGTTCCTCTGTGGGACATACCAGGAGAGGCGGTCCCATAGGTACGAGGGTCCTAGGCTATGTGGGTTCTATGTGGGTGATGACCATGCTTTCTGTCCTCAGCTTGGGGCACTGTGGAGAAAAAAAGCACGTGACAGGCACTATGATCATGATGACCACCACTGGAGACTTTTGGAGAAGAAAGGGGTGGAGGGCATGCAGAATCAGGGTGGGCTATGGAAGGGCCACCTCTTGACCACCCAAGGCCTATGTGCTCACTGAGGCCTGATGTTTGCTTTCTCATAAGGGAGTGTCCTGAATATTCTAACTATTTCATTCTGCTTCTATGCCATGTGTTGACACCCACTTTGCCCAATGTAGGACTAGACTGCTAGGACTGAGCAATGTAGGACTGAGTGCTGTACCACTTCTCTTTGGCTTAGCTTAGTTGGCACCTGCACCCGTGAACAGATTTAGATTTAGGGCAGCACGACCAGCTCCTCTGCATGGGGTGTCCCAACTATGATGTAGTGATTTGAGCAGATGGAAGGCAGGGAGATGGTGGGCTTGCACAGGGTGCTGTGGAAATTTGAAAGACTGAAGTCCGCCCCTGCTGTGAAGAGGTTTGGTCTTGGAGTATAAAAGGGCAGGGTTGTTGTTGTTTTTAAAGTCATTCTAATGGCCTTTGGAAAAGAAATAATATTTGCTTTCTATTTTGAAATATATTGCTGCTTGCCACCCTAATCTCCCAGTGGTAAGAGATTCCAGGGGTTCCAGGCACTTCCCCAGGGATTGTGTTTCCTTTGAGGAATAAGGCACAGCAGAGACAGTGGTATCTTTATGATATATGATTTATTCACACCTGTATACTACCTGAGCCTACAATGCAGGGGTTCACAGCATTAACACCCCTAAGAGGTGCTTCTCCCTTGGCCACAGCCTTGGATCCAAACAGACATCCAGCCTTGTGCTCTGCCTGCTGCTTTGTTTTTCTGCTAAATAACTCCTTACTCTAACCTCTCTAAGCTCTGGCTTCATCTGTGGAGGGAAAGTGGCCCCATCACTTTGACATCTGACATGGATTCCCTTTTGATCCATCATCCAGGCTCCCAGCTCCAAAGGAAACTAGCCTGGTTTAATTGCAGATTCTAGCACAATTTAGCAACCCAAGCCTTAATTAAATTCTAATACCTACTGGAACCAAGAATTTAGGGCACTCGTTAACTCATAACAAGATACATAAGTTGTGGTCCTTGGTTGCTATTGCAACTCTCTTTCTCTTTGACACTAGCCAGGTGTCATCTGTGAACCTGTCATATTCATTGATTTTCTGGAGAAAATCTACCCATCCTAACTCTCTTGTCTGGTCTCACATTGCAACAATAGACAGACAAAAATTCACATGAAAGGTGGTTACCATTCTCCCCAGTCCTAATAGCTAGAAGTATTTTACAATCAATACATTCTGTTATATAAATGTCTAACGCTACAGGGTCTTCCAAAATTGCAACCACTCATAGATAATTTTATTAAACCACTGAGAAGACTACAGTGCATGGAAACTAATTCTTTGAGAAAAGAAAAGTGGGGAATGGTTTTGAAGCCACTAACATTTCATCTTCTTTTCCACCCTCTTATTGAAAATAAAACACAAAGGAAGTTTCTTGGCTCTGAAATTCTTCAACGTATAACAGTAATTAATTGGCCTTGATCATGAAGCAAATGTGAGAAGTGATTGTTTCAATTTGTAACAGCCTGAGTGGTGTTTTATGCCATTCAATAAAAAATGGATAATGGTGTGCTTCGCTTACATTGCTAGCAAACTGCATTGTTATAGGGGAGGAGGTATAGCTCAATAGTAGAGACATACAGAAGGTCCCATATTTCCATGTCTTACTTTGCTGCATATTTTGTGATTTTAAACCTCTGCTGGGGTTCCTTCACCAAAAGAGTACTTGCCCCAAACTTGGATCTTGGCATCCAGAAATTCTCTTTTTGTGGCTATCTTTTCATTGCCAACCAACATTTATTCCCAGAAAAACAATGACCTACGATGAGACTTTATTTTTATAAATGAAAAGGTGCTTGATGTGGCAGAAATTATTCTGCATGGAGGAATTGCTGATGGAATTCACATGAAAATGGTTTGTAGCACCAGAGGACTAACCCAGTTCATCATTCATTGTAGCACTTGTATCAATAACAATCAAAGTGAATAAGCTTACTAAATTTATTGAGCATTAATCCTTGCTCGGGGACATGTGGGAGAATGAGCTAGAGACAAGAGAGAAAGTGTTGTAAGGCAGAGCTGTTTCAGTTTCTGTTTGGGAGAGAGGCATAGCCTGGTGCCCAAAGCTGTCTGTCACACTTGTGTTCCACTCTGTTGTGACAAAACAAAATCCTTAAAAAAAAAACCTGCCAAACAAACCAATATAAAAAAATATAAATCAAATAAACAAAACTATATTTGGACTATATACAGGCAGACAAGGTGGTGCAATATTGTGTGTGGGTGTCCCTCTTGCTGCAGACAGAGGCCTCCTTTGTTGTCAAGCCACAGGACATGATTGTAAACTCCTTCTATCACACTCAGAAGCCCAGCACTATTCACATTCTTCTTCTTCTTCTTCTTCTTCTTCTTCTTCTTCTTCTTCTTCTTCTTCTTCTTCTTCTTCACATTCCTGCTTTACAGCCCCTTCCAACTCTATTATTATTATTATTTCAATTTATATACTGCTTAATAAGAAGAGCTCTGTCAGATCAGATCCAAGGCCTGGAGGAGCAGCTGCCTTGATGCTGGAGGCAATGTAGACATCAGGATTAGTAGCCACTTGTCTTATCCTCCATGAGTTTCTTTAGCTATCCCTGTTCCTATATGGCAGGGGTGGCCAACTCCTGACGGACTGTGATCTACTTTCAGAATTAAAATCTGACCTTTTTTAGAGGTATGAAATACCCCTTATTATGCCCATTTTGTTAGGGTTCCGGTTTTTTGGGGGGGGGCTTTTAAGGGGGAATGGGATTAGTCACTCACCAAAACAGTGCTGTGAAAGCATTTTGCCTCATAGCAAAAACTCCATCTTATTTTACAGATATCAGGAGAAAATCAAGGCAGGGAGAGAGGGGCCGGGGCCGGGTGCTCTTAGGCAAAAGCAAAGGAAAATGAGTCCGTGATTGACAGCGATCAACTGCTCCTCCTGGGAATCGACCAGTCAATCCCAACCGATCTGTTGGACATCCCTGCAATATGGGACTCAGTGTGCAGTCGCTGTCAGATACAGGGTGACGCATTCATAGGCTTCAACGGTCAGGATAGCTCAGTTGTTAGAGCATGAGATGCTTATTAATCTCAGGGTCATGGGCTCGAATCCCAAGTTGGGCAAAAGATTCTTGCATTGCAAGGGGTTGGACTAGTTGACCCTTGTGGTCCCTTCCAACTCCACTGTAGTAAAGTTATAACTGTCTAGAAAAATCATTCCTTGGTCAAGTAAAAGAGTGTGGCATTGTGGGTATTTTATCAGCCGCAAGGACCCTGGGAAAGGGAGTTGTGTATCTTTAAACTCTAGACTCTCTGTCTCCCTGATCTGAGAGGTTTATGGGAGGAAAGGAATCCTTGATTTAATGAAAGGCCTGACACCTGGGTTTGGGAGTGTGAACCTCTTCCCCCCTCCCGGAGGTTATTTGTCTTTAAACTGTTGAGAATTGGGGATCTGGTTAATTTCCACAGATGGGAGGAAGATTCTTTGATTAGGGTTCAAACCTAAAATTGACCCAGCTGCAAAAGAGTAAATTAGGACTTTTGATTGGCTAGAAAGTTACGACGCCAAGTAAGAGTTGTAAATAAAAGGATCAAGGAATTGTTTGTGAGTTGCTCTCTGCCATTGCTCTGCAACTGCAAAGATGCCCGGCTGTAACATCAACTAATAGCCGTCGTTTCGTCCTTTGAGATGGAAATCTTCAAACACCTTCAATACGCAGATGCTTGAAAAGACTAATGACTATCCTAACTGTGTGTCTTTGTGAGTATGTTAAGTTAGTTATATTCCGCAATGTTTTTATTTTTTGTTTGTAAACCGTATAAGATGTGCCTGTTGATTTCAACATGTTTTCTGTTATCCTTTTAAAATAATTTTTTAAAGAAGAACCTGTTTGGTATTTGTGCCTTTTCCGAGGGAATAGCTAAATCCTAGCCTTCCGCTTAGTTACGCTCTACCGTGAGAATTTCTGTCTGCAAGTCTGTGGATTCAGCTTGTGGGGGGGGGAATTGCCAGGTTAATGGGACACACCCTTCTCCCTGGATTGTGTCTCTGGGTTCCCCTGAACAAAGGGAGTGGTGGCAGCCCTACCGGTGTTATTTCGGCCTGTGTTTTTGAAAAGTAAACCTTTGCCAGCCAGTCTGCTCAAGAAACCTGTTCTTGCCGGAGAGCAAGGACAGGTGAGGGAGGGGCAACTGGGGGGAAGGGTTTACGCCATATTACTACATCCACAATTCTAGGATTCTATGACTGCCAATCCTATTCTCTCTTTTTAACAATTTTTATTGGTTTTTAAACAAATACAATAACAATAACAATAACCATTAAACACGCATCCAGCAATACATCTAGTGGTGTTTATTTTATTCATTGTCTCTAGACATACACTTACACATTCAACATTCAAACATACAAGAAAGTTCTGTACCTTTCTGTACACTCACCTATAGGAAAGAAAGGAAATAAACTAAAGAAAGAAAGAACAGAAGAAGAAACGACAAGCTTCCGGTTTGCCTGCAAAGGGAAATGGCGGCGCGGAACGGATCTTCTGCTTAAGGGACGACTGTTTCCAAGCTATCGGGACCTTAGGGGTGTGTGCTAGGGCTAAGCACCCCCCTGAAAAAGCCCCATGGACATGTGGGGTCTTGAGGTGACCAGCTGGGCGCTATGAATCTCGCTACTCTCCTGGAACCCTGCCTCACCACTATATCTTAACTTTCTTTTTTTTAAAAAAAGATATTTATTAAGATTTTCAAAATATTACAAAAGAAAAAAAGAAAAAAGAAAAATACAAAATAAAAATAGTTAAAAACAATTCAGTCTTTCAATCACTTATCTTTCATTTGCTTATTTCCCGGACCTCCTCACGCCTCCCTTTTCTGTATTCCAATTCAGTTTGTTAATTCAGCAAATCCCTCCCCTCATTATTTATCCTAATCTTCAATCTTAAAGTATTGTAACATTAGATTTTTACCTATTAATAGTCCATTCTTTCATATTCCCTTATAACATTACAGCTAGAAACCACTTAGTTTCTATCCAACATCATTCTAACATTCATTAATTTTACAATATTTCTGTAAATAGTCTTTAAACTATTTCCAATCTTCTTCCACCGACTCTTCTCCCTGGTCTCGGATTCTGCCAGTCATTTCTGCCAGTTCCATATAGTCCATCACCTTCATCTGCCATTCTTCCAAGGTGGGTAGATCTTGTGTCTTCCAATACTTTGCAATAAGTATTCTTGCTGCTGTTGTGGCATACATAAAGAAAGTTCTATCCTTCTTTGGCACCAATTGGCCGACTATGCCCAGCAGGAAGGCCTCTGGTTTCTTTAGAAAGGTATATTTAAATACCTTTTTCATTTCATTATAGATCATCTCCCAGAAAGCCTTAATCTTTGGGCACGTCCACCAAAGGTGAAAGAATGTACCTTCATTTTCCTTACATTTCCAACATTTATTATCCGGCAAATGATAGATTTTTGCAAGCTTGACTGGTGTCATGTACCACCTGTATATCATTTTCATAATATTCTCTCTTAGGGCATTACATGCCGTAAATTTCATACCTGTAGTCCACAACTGTTCTCAGTCAGCAAACATAATGTTATGTCCAACATCTTGTGCCCATTTAATCATAGCAGATTTCACCGTTTCATCCTGAGTATTCCATTTCAACAGCAAGTTATACATCTTTGACAAAATCTTAGTTTTAGGTTCTAACAGTTCTGTTTCTAATTTTGATTTTGCCACCTGGAAGCCAATTTTCTTGTCCAAATTGTATGCCTCCATTATCTGATAATAATGACGCCAGTCTCACACTTTATCTTTTAATTTCTCAAAACTCTGCAGTTTCAATTTGTCTCCTTCTTGTTCCAAAATTTCCCAATATTTCGGCCATTTGGCCTCCATATTGAGCTTTTTCTGAGCCTTTGCTTCCGTCGGTGACAACCACCTTGGGGTTTTATTTTCAAGTAAGTCCTTATATCTTATCCAGACATTTAACAATGCTTTCCTAACAATATGGTTTTTAAATGCTTTATGTGTTTTAACCTTGTCATACCACAAATATGCATGCCACCCAAAAACATTATTGAAACCTTCTAAATCCAAAATGTCTGTGTTCTCAAGAAGCAGCCATCCTTTCAGCCAGCAGAATGCTGCTGATTCATAATAAAATTTAAGGTCTGGCAGGGCAAATCCACCTCTGTCCTTTGCATCAGTTAATATTTTAAATTTTATTCTGGGCTTCTTGCCCTGCCAGACAAATCTAGAAATGTCTCTCTGCCACTTCTTGAAGCAGTCCATTTTGTCCAAGATTTGCAATGATTGAAACAAAAATAACATTCTTGGCAATACATTCATCTTTATAACAGCAAATCGACCTAACAAGGAAAGCTTCAAGTTTGACCATATCTCTAGGTCCTTTTTAACTTCTAACCAACATTTCTCATAGAATCATAGAGTTGGAAGAGACCACAAGGGCCATCGAGTCCAACCCCCTGCCAAGCCGGAAACACCATCAGAGCACTCCTGCCATACGGTTGTCAAGCCTCTGCTTAAAGACCTCCAAAGTAGGAGACTCCACCACACTTCCTGGCAGCAAATTCCACTGTCGAACAGCTCTTACTGTCAGGAAGTTCTTCCTAATGTTTAGGTGGAATCTTCTTTCTTGTAGTTTGGATCCATCGCTCCATGTCCGCTTCTCTGGAGCAGCAGAAAACAACCTTTCTCCCTCCTCTATGTGACATCCTTTTATATATTTGAACATGGCTATCATATCACCCCTTAACCTCCTCTTCTCCAGGCTAAACATGCCCAGCTTCCTTAGCCATTCCTCATAAGGCATCGTTTCCAGGCCTTTGACCATTTTGGTTGCCCTCATCTGGACACGTTCCAGTTTGTCAGTGTCCTTCTTGAACTGTGGTGCCCAGAACTGGACACAGTACTCCAGGTGAGGCCTGACCAGAGCAGAATACAGTGGCACTATTACTTCCCTTGATCTAGATGCTATACTCCTATTGATGCAGCCCAGAATTGCATTGGCTTTTTTAGCTGCCGTGTCACACTGTTGGCTCATGTCAAGTTTGTGGTCAACCAAGACTCCTAGATCCTTTTCACATGTACTGCTCTCAAGCCAGGTGTCCCCCATCTTGTATTTGTGCCTCTCATTTTTTTTGCCCAAGTGCAATACTTTACATTTCTCCCTGTTAAAGTTCATCTTGTTTGTTTTGGCCCAGTTCTCTAATCTGTCAAGGTCGTTTTGAAGTGTGATCCTGTCCTCTGGGGTGTTAGCCACCCCTCCCAGTTTGGTGTCATCTGCAAATTTGATCAGGATGCCCTTGAGTCCATCATCCAAGTCGTTGATAAAGATGTTGAATAAGACCGGGCCCAAGACAGAACCCTGTGGCACCCCACTAGTCACTCTTCTCCAGGATGAAGAGGAACCATTGATGAGCACCCTTTGGGTTCGGTCAGTCAGCCAGTTACAAATCCACTGAGTGGTAGCATAGTCAAGACCGCATTTTACCAGCTTCTTTACAAGAATATCATGGGGCACCTTGTCAAATGCCTTGCTGAAATCAAGGTAGGCTATATCCACTGCGTTCCCTTCATCAAGTACAAACATCAAGAAATGCAGTGCATAGCAGATGTCACTAACCAAAGTATATATGCCTGGGATGTACAATATAAGAGGCAACAGTGAGCTGGGGAAGGGCAGACTGTCTGTATCTTACAGAGACCTCTTTTGAGCAAGAGGACTTTCCAGCCTCATAGGTACCCTTCAGTGCTCTGATCCAGGGCCTGGCAATGCCTTTTAGCATGTCCATGACACACATTAATAAAGAAGAGCATTATGTTTGCCTTCAGGGGTGACAAGCTGTGATGCTGTCAATCTCCTGTTCCTCTTGATATAGTCTCTGCTCTGTTTTTAAAAAAATATGACATCCTGTTTCACATTGCCATAATATCAAGACAGGGAGCGTTGTATGATTTTATGAAGAAATTCAAAATGTGGTAGGAGCACAGAATAGATAAACTGGTTCCTGCTGAGTAAGAAATAGAAATGGAAGACTCAGTCATGCTGCATTTTACCATAATTGTCTTTAAATAGGTTTAAGTTCTTAGCGGTCATATTAACCCCCAGGTATTTTACTTTCTTAACCAATGTTAAACCTGTCTCCTTCTGAAACCTCTCTTTCTCAATCGGTGTTAAATTTTTCTCAAGCACCTTAGTTTTTAACTTGTTCAACTTAAATCCTGCCACATGACCAAATTCCTGAATCAATTCTAATACTCTTTTAGTACTAGATTCTGGCTCCTGTAACGACAATACTAAATCATCTGCAAAAGCTTTCAATTTGTAGTGTTTGGCTCCGACCTGTATACCTTTGATCAGACGGTCCCTTCTGATCATATTTAGCAGAACCTCCAGGACCGAAATAAAAAGCAATGGGGAAATTGGGCAGCCTTGTCGTGTCCCTTTCTCTATCTTAAATTCCTCTGTCACCACATTGTTAACTATTAGTTTAGCCTTTTGTTCTGAATAAATTGCACTTATACCATTTTCAAACCCTTGACCAACCCCCATCCCCTGAAGATTTTTCTTCATGAAACTCCAAGAAATATTGTCAAAGGCTTTCTCCGCATCTACAAAAATTAAAACAGCTTTAGTATTAATATTCACTTGCAACATCTCCAAAATGTTGAGTATATTCCTCGTGTTGTCAGACAAGTGTCTACCCGGGAGAAAGCCAGCTTGGTCTTTATGTATCTCCTCCACTAATACTTTTTTTAACCTTTTAGCCAAAACATCTGCAAAAAATTTATAATCCACATTAAGCAGGGATATGAGGGGGGTAGTTCTTAGTTGTGTCTTTTCAGACTCATTTTTCAGTATTAGTGTAATATAAGCTTCCTTCCACGACTCTGGCGCTTTCCCCCCCTCCAAAATTTCATTACAAACCTCCTTTAGTGGTTGAATTATCCAATCCTTCAAGGATCTATAATATTTTGAGGTTAAGCCATCTGGCCCTGGAGATTTGCCCAACTGCATGTTCTGGATGGCACCTTCCACCTCGTGTTCTGTTATTTTGTAGTTCAACATTAACTTATTTTCTTGAGAGATTTTTTGAAGTCCATTTGTTTTTAAGAATTGGTCTAAATCAAACTCTTTCTGTGGCACATGTGTATATAACTGTTTAAAGTACCTCTGGAAGCATTTTCTAATTTCCACACTGGATTCTGGATGTTCTTATCTTCCACTTCCAAGTTGGTAATTGTGTTAAGTTTTTGTCTTTTTTTCATTTGCCAAGCTAACAGTTTTCCACATTTATTGGCCGATTCAAATGTCCTTTGTCTCATCTGTTTAATTTTCCATTCTATTTCCTGATTCATCATCTTTATATATTGAACTTGGTATAACTTTATTTCTCTCAGAATCTCTTGTGACTTTGGTTTCGCTCTCAGTTTCTTCTCACCCTCTTTTATTTTTTCCAAAATTTTATCTTTTTTCTCATTTTGAGTTCTCTTCTTTATTACATTCTGTTGAATTAGAAACCCCCTCATAACTGCTTTGCTTGCATCCCAGATTACTCTTTTTTCGATGGTAGTGTTCATATTTATCTCAAAATAGTCTCTCAATGTTTTTTGGGCCTTCTTGGTAACTTCTTGATCTCTAAACAAGGTGTCATTCATCCTCCATCTGAAGGAACCGGTAGGTGTTAATTTCATCTCCATTTTCACAGCATTATGGTCGGAGCAAGTTTTAGGGCAAATTTCCACTTTTCGAGTCTTAGGTGCCAGTCCTCTAGTTATCCAGATTTGGTCAATTCTTGTCCATGTCATTTTGGCTTCAGAGAAGAAGGTTCCCTCTCTGCCCAAGGGATTCTTTATTCTCCAAATGTCAATCAAGTCCATATTGTCAGTCATCTCAAAAAAGGTTTTTGGTAGTCTGCCATCTTTAGTAACTACCTGTCTCTGCGACTTGTCCATGTTTGTAGATACCACTCCATTCATATCTCCCATCATGATAATGTTGTAATCCATATAGTCTAACAATGTCTCATGCAACTTCTTTAAAAATTCAGATTTCCCCTCATTTGGTGCATATATTCCTACTGTCAAAAATTTTTCTCCTTGTGTTTGGATTTCAATTGCCACATATCTTCCTTCGTCATCTTTAAAAATAAATTTCGGTGATAGGCTGTCTTTCGCGTAAATTACTACTCCTCTCTTTTTAACCTTGTCCGATGAAATAAACTCTTGACCCAATCTTTTATTAATCAATACTTTCCTATGAAGCCTTATCACATGTGTTTCCTGCAAGCAAATCAAGTCCAATTGTTCCTTTTTCAATAGATGAAAGACTTTTTCCCTTTTCTCCGGGGAATTAAATCCATGAATATTCCAACTTAATAGTTGCAGGGACATGGTGTATTTATTTTGCTTTTCCTTCAACTGCGCCAAGTAATTGTTCTTGTTCTGTCGGTGGTATCACCTCTAACTTGTCCAATCCCAAAGGTAGTGGTACTATGTCTTGTATTCCTGGTTTTAAGGCTCTTGGCTCTTCTTCAGCTTCTTTTTGCAGGTCTTCTCCGTGTTCTTTCAGAAATTTTTCTTTATCTTCCACTGATCTTATTTTAAACTTTTTCCCTTGCCACTATATCTTAACTTTCATCGCCTACAGAGAAAGGCTCCCACCCTGGCTCACCCCTCTCTTCTCACAGCCTCTCACCTGTGAGATCTCTCCTGACCACCTCTCACACGGGGTCCAAACTGTCCTTCCCCTTCATCTGTATACAGTTCTTACTGTCCTAGGATCAAACAGCACTCTTGCCACATTAAATGTCAATGGGGTGCCCTTCAAATTCCTCATCTTTTTGGTCATACACACTCCAGCTCTTAGTAAGGGGCAAAGGCAAAGCTGGGTTTATTAATAAAGCAATTTAAGTATATCCCAAATGCCACAAATTTGTAAGGCCTAAAAATCTAGGTCCTGTGCAAAAACTTAGCTGAATGTGCCCACTGGTAATTCCTATGGATCCCACAAAAGGTCTCAGTAAAATGTCTCCTCAAATATCCATAATATATAAGATAAGGAGCCACGTCCTCACCATTTTGTGTTTCTCTCTCTTTTTCTGCTCCTTTAGATGTGGCCAGTGGCGTAGCGTGGGTTGTCAGCACCCGGGGCAAGGCAAGTAATTTGCGCCCCCTAACCCGTGGATTTGCGCCCCCTAACCCTAACCCCCAGATGTTGCGCCCGGTGCGGCCAGCCCCCCCTGCACCCCCCACGCTACGCCACTGGATGTGGCGGTCCTTTTGTTTTATGCCACATTCCATGGCAGCTATTTGTGTTACGCCACACACACACAAAGCCATTTTGTGACTGGCCCAGAAAGGTTGGCAGCCCTCACCTCAGGGAATGAGGACTTCTTGATCATCCTTTGTATCTTGCTGGGGAAAGTACACACATTCACACAATTAAGTGTGATTTAACATGTTAAATAAATTGGGGTGGTAAATTGATATGACATGATGATGATGATGATGATGATGATGATAATAATAATTAATTTATTTATACCCCGCCCATCTGGCTGGGTTTACCCAGCTACTCTGGGTGGCTTCCAACATAGTATTAAAATACAGTGGTCTGTTAAACATTAAAAGCTTCCCTAAGCAGGGCTGCCTTCAGAAGTCTTCTAACGAAGGAATGGGTTTCTGTGTAGTTAGTTTAAAAACTAACTCAACCCCCCCTTTTGTTCTTTCCAAAGAGAGCAATTTTAAATGCGTAAAACTTGAACTATTGAGCAAAACCATAATAAGGACACAACTGCATAAACAGTTCTGTCCTTTATCAGCACAGGCAAGGGATGGCCTTGGCTCTCCAGGGGAACAAAGAAAACATGTCAGAACTTTATCTTATGTGCTGACCATAAAATACGCACAAGACCAATGTCCGGGAAAAACGCCAAAAGCATGTTCCCGGAGATTATGAAAATCCTTTTATGGTTGAGAGTACCAGAGCAGGAACATATGTGATGTCAACCTGCGTATACAAGTTGACGTGGCTGGGGAAGGGGGAGAGGATGCCTGGAGGGTATATATACTGCATGAAACTTGTCATTTCTTTGGACTTGCTGTGGATTCACCACGCAAGTGCCTTCTGCTATCCGGAGAGCAGAATAAACTCTTTCTTTGAACCAACTTGGTGTCATTTTGACTTCCTTCCTCCTGTCACGGAGCAACGCAGACCCAATTGGTGTACTCCAATAAGGCTACACTAAAAGTCTGGTAGTTGTTCTTCTCTTTGACATCTGGTGGGAGGGCGTTCCACAGGGCAGGTGCCACTACTGAGAAGGCCCTCTGCCTGGTTCCCTGTAACTTGGCTTCTCACAGGGAGGGAACCGCCAGAACTGGACCTCAGTGTACAGGCAGAACGATGGGGGTGGAGACGCTTCTTCAGGTATACTGGACCAAGGCATGAGATCATACTCAGAATAAGGGTCTCACTTAGGAAAGGGACTCTAACCTGCATGGCCATAAATCTGAGCAGGGCAAAGGGAAAGATACCTACCCCGCAGAATGGTGCAGACAGTAACTGGGAACCTCCTCTTCTCACTGTTCACCATGGGAAGCACACTTGTCATGTGCTTGTGGATCTAGTAGACACAGTTGAGCAGCCAATGGTGCCTCAAGTTCAACTCAAAAGAAATCCACTTAACACAGCAGGAACACCATCTGGGGAGACAGCTGACCTCTTCCTGCCCCCTCTTTCTCCATGCCAAATGAACATGATTATAAGCAACCAAATGCATGTAAAAGACTTCAATGATCCCAATAATTATTGCCCTATTTCAAATGAAGAATGGGGAGAATAAAAAATCTCTTCGCTTCACGCAGCACAGAATCTTAAGGCGGAGTCTTACAGTGTGATGAAGGTGAACACTTTTGCTTCTCTTCTTTCCCATTTATCTTGGAAGATAATCTCTCCATCACAGCTACCTCTCCTCTTAGACTCCTGTTTCATGTGGAGGGACTTCATAGTTTGCTCTCAAACAAGATTCAGGAAATGAAGAGTGCCATAAGGTTAGCGATTTAATCAGGGTGGGGGTGACTGGAAGGGGAGATCTGTGTGCTGTGTTTGAATTCAAATCTGACTTTATGTTGGTTTTCTAAGAGTCATTGGAAGTTGTGCAGTTGAGCTCTGTTCTGGCCGAGGCTGTGAGAGGAAAACTGACAGACAGGAGTTTTGTAGCAGAGCATGTGGGAGAGCATGTGGGAGAGGATGTATGGCAATTCTAATCTTCAGATAAGCCTTAGCAGGGTCCTCTATTGACACCTGCTGGGAGTACCCACTAGTCGCAGAGTTATCTGTGCTGGCTGCTTCACATATACAAATTGTTCCTTCAACCTTGCAAGGATACATCAACATTGTCAAGGCTGCTGATGTGTGATTTATGTAACTGTAATAATACAGAAGTCCCAAGAACATCTGTTAGCCAGCCAGGTGCTAGGAGTCATGTCCATTGTTGTTCAGAGGGGTCCCCAGCACCCAAGAAAGGGACATAACCTGTCTGCCTTTGCTTGGCTTTGCTCTTTGTTACTCCATCATATTAATAAAAGCTGTTTATCAAATAACAGACCAGGTGTGCTTTGTTGCCCTGTCAGAATCCCCAAAGCACTTCTGCCCTTGGGTGGAACAGAGGCCTCTAGGAAAGCAGATGTTCCTGCACTTCCAAGTTCTTTGTCTAGTGTGACTTGCAGGTCAACATGTTTATGCAACAATAATCAAACCACATGATGGAGAAGCAAAGCAGAAAGAGACAAGAATATGAGGGAGCACATTTGAGATAATGTATAGTTTTCCTACAGAAATTAATTCCTCTTGGACTACTGCAATGCGGACTACTACAGGGGGCTACCTTTGAAGGTGACTTGGAAGCTACAACTAATACAGAATGTGGAGTACTCTCCCTTCAGTTGTCAAGATGTCTGATGTCTTTCAATTTTTTATATATGCTATTAGCTGCCCAGATGGGTGGGGTAATAACAACAACAACAACAACAACAACAACAACAACAACAACAACAACAATTCCATGGAATGAAAAAATGAAACTGATGATAAAAGTGTTCCCATTAGTTTCATCCACTTCTTCATCCAATGTACTTAGTTGTGAATTAATTTGTTTACATGGGTTTTGAGGGCCAAACTAGGGTAAGTTGTATATGTATAGGTTTTTGCTAATGGGGCACACAGCTCTACTAGAGGAGCTGGTTTTCTTTAGGAAAATGGTTTGTGTGTGTGAATGTTCTTCCCTTGTGCTGATGTCCCTTGCCTTTAAATCCATAATCTTGTCTAGTATGGCTCTTAATGTGTGCTCCATCTCCTTATCTCTGGCTAGGAATGTTTGAGAAATATGATCTTAGGAAATTCTGATGTGAACCTACCAGAACCATATGTACTTCTCTTAGTCTAATGTCTGGATCTGAACATAATTATCCTTTGAATGTCACATGTCTCTAACTTTTGCGGTGTAGTTTTCTCCTCTCAGAAACCATGCCAAAATTTATGTTTTTACAACACATTTAAAAATGAATACTTTGTAGGAAAGCGTTCAAAATAAGTATTTAAATATCTATTTTGTGCAGATTGAGTCAAAACCAAACATTCAAAGCAGAAACAGGACTGAACAGACTTCTTAATGATGATACAGACCAGGAAAAATCTGAGCCATCCATCACTATCTCTGGTTCTGCTCATGTCTCTCTTTAGTTCTTTGCTGCTTTCTTTCAAAAGACAAATGGGAAGTTCATGTTTGAAATATACTCGGAATCGAGAGTGGATTTAATGCTCTTTATTCAGCTCATAGTGGTGAGGAGGAATGGAAGTTCCCCCAGAATGTCCGCTTTATATACATTATTTACACAATGGGCCCCATGGTTAATTCTGGGATTCTCCTGTAGGCCAAGCAGGTTGCGGATTTACTTCCACCCAGAGCTGGATTGGGTGGCTCCTGTGGACCAATCAGACTGCTGCATTTTGGATCCTATTCAACTCAGTACATAACATCCCTCCCCTCTAAGTTCCAGTCCTGCCCGGGAGGTTGCATTCATAGTCCTCAAGGTACACTGGCCACCTAAGTGTGTGTTCCAAGGATGCTGGCCGCGATGGGGCTGTTTGGTCTGGCGCAACCAGCTTTCTCAGTCATGGCTCTGGTTCCGGTGTCCTCTCAGCCTCGAGGGTCCTCTCTGTATTTACTGATTCTGCCTCCCCTGCTGGCCCCTCCTGCTCTATGGGCCTCACTGCCCCACTGTTCCCTTGGGACTCCTCTGACCTGTCCTCCTCCTGGTTTTCTCCTGGTGCCCTTGGGGGATCTGGGTGGGATTCTTGGCAGGCCTGGCAGTGTTTGACCCAGGCCTCTATCTCTCTGTCAACCCCCGGCCACCACACATAACTCCTGGAGAGGGCCTTCATTCTCACTACCCCTGGGTGTGTCTCGTGTAGGGCTGTGAGGACTCTTTTGCGGAGGGGATGTGGAACGATGACCCTGCTTCCCCACAACAGGCACCCCTTGTGGGCCGACAGTTCATGTTTACGGGTTGTGTAGCCTGCGATTTCTGGTCCAGGGCTGCTGCTGGGCCATCCCCTCCACACCCAGTCCAGGACCTGGGAGATGACCTTATCTTTTGTGGAATGGTGCATAACTTCTTGTGCCTGAATGGGGCAGTCGGGAAGCAGCTCCAGGCTCATAACCTCTTGTGCGGGCACTGGGTCAGGGCCTGTTTCTGGTAGTGCTAGCCTACTGAGGGCGTCCACGTGGCCCATCGCCTTCCCAGGGTGGTGAATCAGTGCATACTGGTAGCCGGCAAGAAAAATTGACCACCTGAGGACGTGAGGAGACAGCACTTGGGGCGTCTGCTTTTCAGGGGCAAACAAACCAAGCAACGGTTGTGGTCAGTCACCAAGATAAAGGGCTGCCCGTACAAGAAACCATGGATGTTTTTTTACTCCCTTCACGATTGCCAGACCCTCCTTGTCAATTTGCGAGTAGTTCTGGGAAAAGTATGCTACCGGCACCTCTCTTCCATCCGGGAGTTGGTGTCCCAGGACAGTACTGATTCCGTAGGGCGAGGCATCACATGCTAGCACCACCGGCAGCCTCTCGTCGAAGTGTGCCAAGACTGAGGGACTTCCGGGTTAGCGCCTCCGGCAATGATGGATTTCCTCTGATTGGGAGGAATCCGCTCCATGGAAATCAGGGTCTGGACCGCCACGGCGAGGCGGAGACCCACTAAAAACCACAGGCGGGAGAAGCCTGTGGACGTGGGATTCGGCTGGCACCTTTTGCGCGTCCCCTACTCGCGGGGAAACCCGGTTTCCCGGGGATCCAGAGCGACGTGGGGTGAGGGTGTGGTGCTTCGAATCGACTGCTTCTTTCACGGAGTGAAGCCGCATTGCTGTTGCTGGAGAGCGCTGACTTTTTCCTGTGGAAAATTGGACTCTAAACAACTACCCGTGAGTAGAACGGAAAATTGGATTTCTAAACTTCTTAATTTGCCATCGAAACGGGAAGGTTTCAAACAGGAAGTCCATCTTCCTCTTTTGTAAATAGATTGAAGCAAAGACGTTGCAAGCTAAAGCCTGGAAAGTCTTTTGTAAAGGATTAAATCTCCATCGGCCAAAATTACTAAACCCCCCTTGGAAGCAGGAGAGGAGGGGGGAAATTTTAGATAATTTAAGCCTGCAGGAGAGAGAGTGAAGAAAGATAAATCACCACCGTTTCGAACCTGGGAACGGGCTGCCAGTAAGATTGACGTTTTGGGAAAGTTCATTGACTGTGAATAAAACGTATGTTGACAGATAGTTAAATAAGAGAAATATATTGTTTCCATTGTTTCCTTTTGCACTTAAAAAGGAGCAAAAAAGTAACTGAAAATCGAAACTAACTCTGTTGCTGGATCTGTGTTCAAAAGGATGGATGCAAATAGAAATTGTTTCCCCTAGAGGGAGCTTTTGAAACTGTTGCAGGAGTGGAGCTGGGGAATTTTCCAGCTGCAGAGATTAAAGATCGTGAGAATCAGAGACTGACCTTGGACAAGAATGTTGACAGAATAAGCCTTAGTGATTGCATTTTGCAAGACAAGTGCTTTATTGGAACAGCTTCAGGAGAAGACGGATGTGATGATTATTAAAATTGACAATTTGGGACAAAAAATGACTGAGTTGGGACAAAAAGTGAATACCTATCAGAAATTACTCAGGAATTGACTCAGGAATCTGTTTTGACATGGCAAGCTGTGGAGAAGTCAAAGGAGAAAGTTGTTGTTGAACCTCAAGTAATTCAAGTGGAGAGAGCCCCGGCCTCACAGAGGCAATTTGATGAACATAAGCTGTTGCCCTTTATGATCGAATCTAGAGAAGGCCAGATTTGCTGGGATGGAGCCCTGCTTGGATTGGAGAAGGAAAGTTGGATAGATCCTTTTATGCAGGGATGCTCTGGCCTTTGGGATCTGGATTTGGGTCAGGGGGAGATTGGCACTTTGAAATATCTTTTGGACTTTAGTTCTGACTATGGAGAATGGGCTGACCGGTCGAGAAGGAATAAAGACACTGTTAGGTTGGAGTTTCCCCGAGATCTTCTACTCAATGCCAAATGAAGGAAATTAAGAACAAGATCAGCAGAAGATAAAGTAAAGTGCATGTATAAATATGAAGAAGTTCTGCAGAAGGGACATGGAAGAGAGTTAAGAGCCTCGGACAGAAGGTCACCAGGTTGATGGACTATACGGTATTGATAGAAAGGACTGACAGAATCCGAGACCAGGGAGAAGAGACGGTGGAAGAAGATTGGGGGAAAAAAGTTTTTTAAAAAATTTTATTTAGAGAAATGTTGCAAAATTAATGAGTGTTAGAAAAATGTTGGAATGAAATTATATGGCTTTAGTAGAAATGTTATAAGGAGTTAAGTATAAATAGGTTTTAGGGTTTTAATGGTAAGATAAGGTTAAAAAAATTAAGACAATTAAATGACAGAAAACAGTGAAAGATGGAAAGGATTTGCTGAAATAATTAACAACTAGAACACAAAAAGGGAGGTGTGAGGAGGTCGATGAAACAAGTTAATGAAAGATAAAGTTATGGAAATATTGGATGTGTTTTTAACTGTTTTTGCTTTTGTTTTTGTTTTGATGTATTGTGTTTTTTGCTTTTTTATATGTATTGTAATGTATTGATTTGTATTGTTTACTTTTTCTCTTTCTTTTTTACTGCTTTTTTTAATTCTTAAACTTTGAATAAATATTATTTATTTTTTTTAAAAAAAGAAGTGTGCCAAGACTGAGTTTGAGATGAGCAAAGGGGTCCGCTTGTCCCGGAGTCTGTGTAGGGGCTCCGCTACCTTCCTTATGGGGGAGGAAGGCTGGCCTGAGTCTGGGACCCCCACTAAGGCACAGTTTCCTTAAGGTCCTTGCCGAGATTATGGATAGAGTTGAACCCGTGTAGATGAAGGGAACGCAGTGGATGTAGCCTACCTTGATTTCAGCAAGGCATTCGACAAGGTGCCCCATGATATTCTTGTAAAGAAGCTGGTAAAATGCGGTCTTGACTATGCTACCACTCAGTGGATTTGTAACTGGCTGACTGACCGAACCCAAAGGGTGCTCATCAATGGTTCCTCTTCATCCTGGAGAAGAGTGACTAGTGGGGTGCCACAGGGTTCTGTCTTGGGCCCGGTCTTATTCAACATCTTTGTCAACGACTTGGATGATGGACTCAAGGGCATCCTGCTCAAATTTGCAGATGACACCAAACTGGGAGGGGTGGCTAACACCCCAGAGGACAGGATCACACTTCAAAACGACCTTGACAGATTAGAGAACTGGGCCAAAACAAACAAGATGAACTTTAACAGGGAGAAATGTAAAGTATTGCACTTGGGCAAAAAAAATGAGAGGCACAAATACAAGATGGGGGACATCTGGCTTGAGAGCAGTACATGTGAAAAGGATCTAGGAGTCTTGGTTGACCACAAACTTGACATGAGCCAACAGTGTGACACGGCAGCTAAAAAAGCCAATGCAATTCTGGGCTGCATCAATAGGAGTATAGCATCTAGATCAAGGGAAGTAATAGTGCCACTGTATTCTGCTCTGGTCAGACCTCACCTGGAGTACTGTGTCCTGTTCTGGGCACCACAGTTCAAGAAGGACACTGACAAACTGGAACGTGTCCAGAGGAGGGCAACCAAAATGGTCCAAGGCCTGGAAACGATGCCTTATGAGGAACGGCTAAGGAAGCTGGGCATGTTTAGCCTGGAGAAGAGGAGGTTAAGGGGTGATATGATAGCCATGTTCAAATATATAAAAGGATGTCACATAGAGGAGGGAGAAAGGTTGTTTTCTGCTGCTCCAGAGAAGCGGACATGGAGCGATGGATCCAAACTACAAGAAAGAAGATTCCACCTAAACATTAGGAAGAACTTCCTGACAGTAAGAGCTGTTCGACAGTGGAATTTGCTGCCAAGGAGTGTGGTGGAGTCTCCTACTTTGGAGGTCTTTAAGCAGAGGCTTGACAACCATATGTCAGGAGTGCTCTGATGGTGTTTCCTGCTTGGCAGGGGGTTGGACTCGATGGCCCTTGTGGTCTATTCCAACTCTATGATTTTATGATTCTAAGCTCCATGCGGCATGGGGCCCCCTCTCTCTGTACCTCTGCATGAATTTTCTCTATGTTGGGGTGGGGCAAGTGGTATACCTGGCAGTCCGTGATCTCCGTCGAGTTGCCTTGGTACGTTGGGCCCTGGGACCTAGGGCTCTTGGATCGGTCATCCGATGCCTGGCGTCAGGTGGGCCGAGTCCGACACACCTGGGCAATGTGTCCCAATTTTCTGCACTGCCTGCACTCTACGTTGTGGAAACAGCAGGTCCTCCTCTCTTGACTCTCCCCACAGCTTGCGTAGTTCCCTCCTTCTCATTGAGGCAGCTGTGGTCTGTGTGCTGCTTGAGTGTGTCACTGAACTCGGTGCACCTCCTCCCTGTCAGATCCTGAGTTGTCGGCGAGGTCTTCATGATGGACCCTCAGTTGGGGCGACAGGCTCTGCCATGCTTCTTGCGTCAACCTCTCGGCAGCTTCAGTTGCTAGGGCCTCCTCCAGAGCGACCTGGAACGTTAGGTCCTTCTTGGCGTAGTGGCGTCATTGCAGCTTCTCATCCTTCAGGCCACTGATGAGGTGGTCATGAAGCATGTTCTCCAACTCTGAGAAGTTGCAGGCGGGTCCTGGGCCCGGGCGGCTTGGCGGAGGGAGGTCACAAACCCAGTTATGGTTTCCCCAGGGGCTTGCCACTTTGCATAGAAGGCATTTTGACGAGACACCACCGAGGGCTGCGGCGAGAAGTGCCCCTTCAGCCGTTCCATTATTGTTTTGTAAAGAACAGTAGCAACATCTTCAGGCGCAAGGAGAGCCTGGGCGATTTCGAACATCTCCTCTCAGCAGATGCTGAAGAATATCGCCCTCTTCTTGGCGTCTTCTTCATTGGTGACCCCTTTGGCTTCTAGGAGGAAGGTGAAATGGGAGGCGTACGCTTCCCAGTCTCAATAATGCTGTGTTGAACGGTGAGAAGCTGCTGTCGGTTGCCATTCTGAGTTCCTTGCGGTCTGGAGCTGAAGTCTGGGTACATGGTGCAAGGCAGCGGTGTGGCAGATGGTGGTGCTGTGGTGCTGTGTGTGGCGGTCAACTCAGCGGGATCCCACCTTTGTTGCCAGTGAAAAATACTCGGAGTCGAGAGTGGATTTAATGCTCTTTATTCAGCTCATAGAGTGAGGAGGAATGGAAGTTCCCCCAGAATGTCTGCTTTGTATACATTATTTACAGAATGGGCCCCATGTGATTGGCTAATTCCGGGATTCTCCTGTAGGCCAAGCAGGTTCCGGATTCACTTCCACTGGCAGCTGGTTTGGGTGGCTCCCGTGGACCAATCAGACTGCTGCATTTTGGATCCTATTCAACTCAGTACATAACAATGTTTCTCTTGAGTGGAAAACTCCACATGTGCCTCAACATTTTGCTTCAGGTACAATTTAGAGGCTGCACTGGTGCCAAGTCGTGTCAACTTTGCTCACTGCATGGAGTGCTTCTTTGCATGCTGGTAACATGCATTATTATATTTTTAATGGGAATGCACCAAACTCTGATAGGGATTTTCACTAGACCTATTCCATGGAGTAGTGGAGAGGAGTGTCCTGCCCCCGAAGAAGAGCAAAGGACAGATCTTGCTTGCTCTGGCAAGCGAATTACTTGATAATGCAGCCTTCAAGTTTGTTTGTGACAGCTTAGCAGAGAGAAACTCAAAGACTGAGAGAAATAATCAAGCAGATGCTGGAAATGTCTTTCTTTTGTTTGATGGGTTCCTATTTCACACAAGCTCTGGAAATGGTAATAGCTTATTTGCAAGCTTCTTTGCATTTCAAATTAAAAACTAAAAGACTTAATTTCATCTGGCTGAAGAGCCTTTGTTAAATCTCAGTGACAGAAGCAATAAGATATCATAAGACCACGTTACACCCTGCCCCACCAGAGCACCATAGGCCAGGTCAGGTGGTAAAACTGAGCTTTAAAGGCCAAAGCCCTGACTGAATAGAACAACTTTGCAGACAGCCAGTGTGAAGGGGGCAAAGTAGGTTTCCCTGCACAGGGAGTTGCAGAGTCTGGGAGCAGCAGCAGAAAAGGCTCTGCTCAGCCACCTCAGCAAAGAACAGGCATCTGGGTGGAAGCTAAGGGTGGGCAGCTGAGAGTCCTGTGAAGGGGCTCTGTGATTAAACATGCTAAAACAATATATTTTTAAAAAGAACCTAAGGCATTCTTCTTCATTCACCTCTGTGGGTGCTCTGAATGTGCAGGTGATCCATTATGAGAGGAGCCCTGGTTCAGGTTGCACATTGCAGTGCAGTTTGCATCATGCATGCCTTTAACTTACGCAACTTCAAGTAGAGGCACTCGGAGGCAGATTCTGCAAAGGTGGTGAGAAACACTTTTTTCCTCCTTATCACTCTTCTCTACTAGGACCCTGCTACCAGTTTAAGGAACTGTCGGACCCTTTTTCTTCTTCTGCCTCTTTAGGACCTGCCTGAAAGATGGGGAAGACTTTGCCCTTTGCCTGCCAGCACTTTCCAAGGCCCCACCAGCTGGAGGAGAAGGTGGGGAAGCCCTGATTCATTCAGCCCTGGCTTTCTGGCCACACAAAGATGGAGAGGGAGGCACCAACAGAAAGCACAGGCTCCTTTGCAGCTCAGCGGACAAGGGATAGTGAGTCAGAAGACTCCCTGGATCCCAGGGTCACCTTCCATTGGGAAGGGGAGTATACTTTATAGACAATTTAAGGTAATTTGGCCTATGCATGATTTTTGCCTTATGCACTGACTTCAGAACCCAGGTGCAACACTGCTCTAGTGTGCAAAACAACGCTTTAATTGTTCTCAGAAACAAATAGGAAGCCAGTGCAGATGTTTCAGCGCTGGAACAACCTGCTCCTGAAACCTGGCTTTGCTCATCAGCCTAGCTGCTGCATTTTGTATGAGCTGAAACGTCTTTTTTCAAAATGGCATTATTTGTTTGTTTGTTTGTTTGTTTGTTTACCTCATAATATTTATTATGCTTAATTATTTTTTTAAAAGCCTCAAAGCAGTTTACAAAAAGATAAAACAACAAAATCACAAAAATTTTACAACGCTGCTTTAAAACATAGAAAAGTTAAAATGCTAAAACAGATAAAATTACCTCAACTTTCTAAGCACCTATGACCTTTGGTGGCAACTGTCCTGTGACCCTTGATTCTTCCCTTGCTATTCCAGACTAGCTCCTCTTCCCATTGGTGCTAAATCTCCCAGCATATCAGCCTGCCACATCCCCTCACAGATGGTTTCCCTGGCAATGGCTGTCCTTCTTGAAATTGTGTTGCTCTTCTGCCTCAGCCCTTTGGCACTGACCTTCCGCTTGGCTGGACATTCCTGGTTTTGACCCTTTGGTTTGTGCCACAGCTGTTCTGTTGGGCATTCTCTATATGATTGAATCTGCTCCTGCCAGAACTGACATCTGGTCTCGTAACTTTGGTAAACTGTCCATGCCTCGGCTGCGACAGGAGCGTACAGGTCTGTTCAAGAGTACACCAAATGACTGCTGGCACTGTGATTCCATTCTCCTCCTTCTTTTCATGTAAGTCTCTGTTTAAATTTTTCATTTGGCAAGGATTGAACGTTGGCAACTTCTGTTCTGTAAGTGAAACTGCTGAGACACCAATTAACATTTCATTGCTAAGAGTCATCCATTTGTTATTTGTAGTTGTTGCCAAATTTGGATGTTTGAACTTTAAAGGCTTTGTTTGCATGGTCTGTAGCACACCAGAAAATGGCAAAAAAATTAACCGCTAAATCCTCTTTAAATAACATGGACTAGAAATTGCCGGCCTCATCGTCAACTAATGTGAAGCTTTCCTGGTGAGGATGAGCTGGAGCCTTCAAATATTGAAAATGCCTTGCTCTATTAATTTCCATATAATTAAAATTTGTAGATGTTGCCAACAGATCAAAGAAAAATAAATAAAAAGAATGAATACCTTTTTTAAAGAAATGCAGAAGTTGCATGCAAAATGTCATCTCAAAATAAAAACAAAATAGAGATAATTTGGCTTTAAAGCATTGTTCTCTTTAGAATTCAAAATTAGATTGCTTTTAATTTCTTACCGAAGAATAATTTTTTTAAAAAAGCCTATCGCAAGAGAAAGAAGTAATCAAATAGCAAACTGGTATGAGAGATAAAGAAAATAGATGGGGGGGGGCTCAATTGGGGGGAGGAGTGTTTATTTGTGAGTTGTTGGTATCAGCTTCCTAATTTGTACTTTCCCCTCTGCCTTCTGTTATACAAAAATGTAAACCAGATTGCAGTTCTTATTTAGTGCATGGATTCCCTAATCTTTTATTTTGGTGAAGTGTAATGCTGCATTTGATGTGCATCAGTTGTTGATGTGTTGATATAGAAAATCTATTGTGACTGTTTACATTCAACTAGAAATATATTACCCTATTTTTCCGTGTATAACACGTCCCCCATGTATAAGATGACCCCTATTTTTTTGGCCTGCAACAAAATTTTTTGGGGAGATTGCCCAGAGTTGTTGAGCGAGTTTTTTTTTTTGGGGGGGGGGAGATTGCTGCGGTCACCAGTCATCTGCACACTCACTGCCAAAAGCCCACTTGCCCGCTCGATGCAAACACAGCAAATTGCACACATGACTTGCCACTGCTGTAAATCTCCCACCTAATTACTGCTGTCAATTGCCTGCTGGCTGCTGCCACCAATCGCCCATCCCACCACTGCTATCCATGTATAAGATGACTCGCAATTTTTGCTGATTTTTCTAAGGAAAAAAGGTGAAAAAATATGATAATTTTTGGATTAGATGGTTGACTGTCCACATTCGTAAATGTACAAAAAAAAAAATTCCCAAGAACTGCATGTACAGCAGGTGGATTCATGTAGTAGAGAGGGGTACAGAGAAGAAATGCTGTGGATCCTCCTTATCTCCTGAATGATAATAATAATAATAATAATAATAATAATAATAATAATAATAATTTATTATTTGTACCCTGCCCATCTGGCTGGGTTTCCCCAGCCACTCTGGGCGGCTTCCAACAAAGATTAAAAATACATTATTTAATCCCTCCAAGGACTCAGCTACATTAGTAGAAATAAAACATTACCAATGCATTACAGTGGTACCTCAGATTTCGAACAGCTTAGTTCCTGAACAACTTGGAATCCACACACTGCAAACCCAGAAGTCAGTGTTCCAGTTTGTGAACTTTTTTCGGAAGTCGAACTTGCTCCATTCTGAGTGTTACACTTCCGTTTTCGGTGCCACACTTCCCTTTTCTGAGTGAGGGAAAGCCAGGCTGGGCAGCAAGCAAGCAGGCAAGGGATGTCACTGGGTCTGCCACCGCCACCGCCACATCCTCTGGTACCGGGTGACGCCTGTGACTGCAGCTTCAGGCACCAGAGCAACGCCGAGTGGCTCGGCCCCAGCAGTGCCTCCCTTTCCTTCCCCGCCATGTAAACTTCCCCTCCCGCATCCAGCTAGCCACCTCCTTCCACACACGAACCCTCCCCCCGTGCTCTTCATCCCTCCAATGGCAATGGGTAGTTGAAGTTGGACATACCTTATAGCTTTCATTTTATGGATCAATGGTATTGTTAGATAGTAAAATTTATATTACAGTGGTACCTCGCAAGACGAATGCCTCGCAAGACAAAAAACTCACTAGACGAAAGGTTTTTCCGTTTTCGATTTGCCTCGCAAGACGAATTTCCCTATGGGCTTGCTTCGCAAGACGAAAACGTCTCGCGACTTTGTTTTCTTTGTCTAAAAACAAAGACATGTTTTGTTTATAAAGTTAATTTATTTTCCCTTCAATTTTTGAACTGCTCTTTACAGTATGTGTGACTTTAAAGAGCAGTTAATAAACTGTTGTTGTACCAAATTTGGCTTTGTTTGGACTTTTTTTGACCATAGGAACGCATTAATTGATTTTCAATGCATTCCTATGGGATTTCGTGCTTCGCAAGACGAAAAATTCGCTAGATGACAAAAATTGCGGAACGAATTAATTTCGTCTTGCGGGGCACCACTGTAAATCGCTGCTTTAGGGGTTGTTTTTAAAAGTCTGGAAAGGATTAATCCATTTTGCATTACTTTCTATGGGAAAGTGTGCCTTGGTTTTGGAATGCTTTGGTTTTGAAATGGACTTCCAGAACAGATTAAGTTTGAGAACCAAGGTACCACTGTATAACACTGTGACACCAGATGGCATTGAAGAGCTGAAATCATTATGAGCTTTAAAACGGTTTTCAGAGCATTTCAGAATGTTTTTTATAACTGTGTAGATGCAGCTCAAGTCACAATAACCCCAAAGCTACTACTGGCTGCTCATGTAACTACAAAATCATTCTCACCTCTGACTGCCTTCATTGCCACTTAGTAAGGGTTGATTATTATCATTATTAATAATTCTGAATGGATTCACAGCTACTTTGTGCAATAATTTTATTGCTTATGAAATTATATTTCTGTTCCTGCAAAGAGCACTTGACAAAAATTCAGAGGCATTTATTACTATTACTATTATTATTATTATTATTATTATTATTATTGAAATGCAGCATGACTGAGTCTTCCATTTCTATTTCTTACTCAGCAGGAACCAGTTTATCTATTCTGTGCTCCTACCACATTTTGAATTTCTTCATAAAATCATACAACGCTCCCTGTCTTGATATTATGGCAATGTGAAACAGGATGTCATATTTTTTAAAAAACAGAGCAGAGACTATATCAAGAGGAACAGGAGATTGACAGCATCACAGCTTGTCACCCCTGAAGGCAAACATAATGCTCTTCTTTATTAATGTGTGTCATGGACATGCTAAAAGGCATTGCCAGGCCCTGGATCAGAGCACTGAAGGGTACCTATGAGGCTGGAAAGTCCTCTTGCTCAAAAGAGGTCTCTGTAAGATACAGACAGTCTGCCCTTCCCCAGCTCACTGTTGCCTCTTATATTGTACATCCCAGGCATATATACTTTGGTTAGTGACATCTGCTATGCACTGCATTTCTTGATGTTTGTACTTGATGAAGGGAACGCAGTGGATATAGCCTACCTTGATTTCAGCAAGGCATTTGACAAGGTGCCCCATGATATTCTTGTAAAGAAGCTGGTAAAATGCAGTCTTGACTATGCTACCACTCAGTGGATTTGTAACTGGCTGACTGACCGAACCCAAAGGGTGCTCATCAATGGTTCCTCTTCATCCTGGAGAAGAGTGACTAGTGGGGTGCCACAGGGTTCTGTCTTGGGCCCGGTCTTATTCAACATCTTTATCAACGACTTGGATGATGGACTCAAGGGCATCCTGATCAAATTTGCAGATGACACCAAACTGGGAGGGGTGGCTAACACCCCAGAGGACAGGATCACACTTCAAAACGACCTTGACAGATTAGAGAACTGGGCCAAAACAAACAAGATGAACTTTAACAGGGAGAAATGTAAAGTATTGCACTTGGGCAAAAAAAATGAGAGGCACAAATACAAGATGGGGGACACCTGGCTTGAGAGCAGTACATGTGAAAAGGATCTAGGAGTCTTGGTTGACCACAAACTTGACATGAGCCAACAGTGTGACACGGCAGCTAAAAAAGCCAATGCAATTCTGGGCTGCATCAATAGGAGTATAGCATCTAGATCAAGGGAAGTAATAGTGCCACTGTATTCTGCTCTGGTCAGGCCTCACCTGGAGTACTGTGTCCAGTTCTGGGCACCACAGTTCAAGAAGGACACTGACAAACTGGAACGTGTCCAGATGAGGGCAACCAAAATGGTCAAAGGCCTGGAAACGATGCCTTATGAGGAATGGCTAAGGAAGCTGGGCATGTTTAGCCTGGAGAAGAGGAGGTTAAGGGGTGATATGATAGCCATGTTCAAATATATAAAAGGATGTCACATAGAGGAGGGAGAAAGGTTGTTTTCTGCTGCTCCAGAGAAGCGGACATGGAGCGATGGATCCAAACTACAAGAAAGAAGATTCCACCTAAACATTGGGAAGAACTTCCTGACAGTAAGAGCTGTTCGACAGTGGAATTTGCTGCCAGGAAGTGTGGTGGAGTCTCCTACTTTGGAGGTCTTTAAGCAGAGGCTTGACAACCGTATGGCAGGAGTGCTCTGATGGTGTTTCCGGCTTGGCAGGGGGTTGGACTCGATGGCCCTTGTGGTCTCTTCCAACTCTATGATTCTATGAGAAATGTTGGTTAGAAGTTAAAAAGGACCTAGAGATATGGTCAAACTTGAAGCTTTCCTTGTTAGGTCGATTTGCTGTTATAAAGATGAATGTATTGCCAAGAATGTTATTTTTGTTTCAATCATTGCAAATCTTGGACAAAATGGACTGCTTCAAGAAGTGGCAGAGAGACATTTCTAGATTTGTCTGGCAGGGCAAGAAGCCCAGAATAAAATTTAAAATATTAACTGATGCAAAGGACAGAGGTGGATTTGCCCTGCCAGACCTTAAATTTTATTATGAATCAGCAGCATTCTGCTGGCTGAAAGGATGGCTGCTTCTTGAGAACACAGACATTTTGGATTTAGAAGGTTTCAATAATGTTTTTGGGTGGCATGCATATTTGTGGTATGACAAGGTTAAAACACATAAAGCATTTAAAAACCATATTGTTAGGAAAGCATTGTTAAATGTCTGGATAAGATATAAGGACTTACTTGAAAATAAAACCCCAAGGTGGTTGTCACCGACGGAAGCAAAGGCTCAGAAAAAGCTCAATATGGAGGCCAAATGGCCGAAATATTGGGAAATTTTGGAACAAGAAGGAGACAAATTGAAACTGCAGAGTTTTGAGAAATTAAAAGATAAAGTGTGAGACTGGCGTCATTATTATCAGATAATGGAGGCATACAATTTGGACAAGAAAATTGGCTTCCAGGTGGCAAAATCAAAATTAGAAACAGAACTGTTAGAACCTAAAACTAAGATTTTGTCAAAGATGTATAACTTGCTGTTGAAATGGAATACTCAGGATGAAACGGTGAAATCTGCTATGATTAAATGGGCACAAGATGTTGGACATAACATTATGTTTGCTGACTGGGAACAGTTGTGGACTACAGGTATGAAATTTACGGCATGTAATGCCCTAAGAGAGAATATTATGAAAATGATATACAGGTGGTACATGACACCAGTCAAGCTTGCAAAAATCTATCATTTGCCGGATAATAAATGTTGGAAATGTAAGGAAAATGAAGGTACATTCTTTCACCTTTGGTGGACGTGCCCAAAGATTAAGGCTTTCTGGGAGATGATCTATAATGAAATGAAAAAGGTATTTAAATATACCTTTCTAAAGAAACCAGAGGCCTTCCTGCTGGGCATAGTCGGCCAATTGGTGCCAAAGAAGGATAGAACTTTCTTTATGTATGCCACAACAGCAGCAAGAATACTTATTGCAAAGTATTGGAAGACACAAGATCTACCCACCTTGGAAGAATGGCAGATGAAGGTGATGGACTATATGGAACTGGCAGAAATGACTGGCAGAATCCGAGACCAGGGAGAAGAGTCGGTGGAAGAAGATTGGAAATAGTTTAAAGACTATTTACAGAAATATTGTAAAATTAATGAATGTTAGAATGATGTTGGATAGAAACTAAGTGGTTTCTAGCTGTAATGTTATAAGGGAATATGAAAGAATGGACTATTAATAGGTAAAAATCTAATGTTACAATACTTTAAGATTGAAGATTAGGATAAATAATGAGGGGAGGGATTCGCTGAATTAACAAACTGAATTGGAATACAGAAAAGGGAGGCGTGAGGAGGTCCGGGAAATAAGCAAATGAAAGATAAGTGATTGAAAGACTGAATTGTTTTTAACTATTTTTATTTTGTATTTTTCTTTTTTCTTTTTTTCTTTTGTAATATTTTGAAAATCTTAATAAATATCTTTTTTTTAAAAAAAGAAAGTTAAGATATAGTGGTGAGGCAGGGTTCCAGGAGAGTAGCGAGATTCATAGCGCCCAGCTGGTCACCTCAAGACCCCACATGTCCATGGGGCTTTTTCAGGGGGGTGCTTAGCCCTAGCACACACCCCTAAGGTCCCGATAGCTTGGAAACAGTCGTCCCTTAAGCAGAAGATCCGTTCCGCGCCGCCATTTCCCTTTGCAGGCAAACCGGAAGCTTGTCGTTTCTTCTTCTGTTCTTTCTTTCTTTAGTTTATTTCCTTTCTTTCCTATAGGTGAGTGTACAGAAAGGTACAGAACTTTCTTGTATGTTTGAATGTTGAATGTGTAAGTGTATGTCTAGAGACAATGAATAAAATAAACACCACTAGATGTATTGCTGGATGCGTGTTTAATGGTTATTGTTATTGTTATTGTATTTGTTTAAAAACCAATAAAAATTGTTAAAAAGAGAGAATAGGATTGGCAGTCATAGAATCCTAGAATTGTGGATGTAGTAATATGGCGTAAACCCTTCCCCCCAGTTGCCCCTCCCTCACCTGTCCTTGCTCTCCGGCAAGAACAGGTTTCTTGAGCAGACTGGCTGGCAAAGGTTTACTTTTCAAAAACACAGGCCGAAATAACACCGGTAGGGCTGCCACCACTCCCTTTGTTCAGGGGAACCCAGAGACACAATCCAGGGAGAAGGGTGTGTCCCATTAACCTGGCAATTCCCCCCCTCTACAAGCTGAATCCACAGACTTGCAGACAGAAATTCTCACGGTAGAGCGGAACTAAGCGGAACTAAGCGGAATGATTCTATGATTCTACTCAGTCTTTTATGCTGAACATGTAATATCATTAATTCAGTTATTGCCATATGATATTGTTGTACCCAGTCATTTTGCCTTCCTAGATTCATTTCCATCTGTATTAGAAAAATGTCCATCATTGTGACAGATAGGACACAGAAGGAAATTGCACTCCCTCTATGGGATCCCTCTTGGAAGCCAAGCCAGAGATGGCGTGGGGAGGGGTTGGCCTGTCACAAGGTGGTTGAGGTCTGCATCATTCGGGGGGGGGGGTGAATGGGAGCTCTTCAGTTATGTTAGATACAGTAAAAGGTAGCACTGAGTGGGAGGGAGGATTAACAACAATATCCAGGATGAGATTCAGGTTTGACCTCTTTCAACTTAACAACCACCTCTCCCTCCCTCATGAACTCTTCCAAAGCTGACTCTTTGAATCTCTTGTCTCACCTCCATCTCCTCAGTAGATTGCCCCACATACTTTCACCTTCTCCTCAGAACCACCAATTCCCCTTTTCCTATGATTTTCACTGGGGTCAAATAAACACATTTTTTTCACGCCCTGTACAGGGGCTTCACTTGCACAGGGCTGCAATACTTTTAAAGTGAGGAACCCCTTTACTAACCAGTCAAGGACCCTCACTGTCCTTTAAACTCTCTGTGAAGGTCCAGGAGGCGAGTACTCAAAAGGCCTGCTTTGCCACTGAGTTGCTTATTTAAATTTGGACCCAGATTGAACCTGGTCCATCTTTCCTGCAGACTGGCTAGATCCTGCACAGGACCACCTTCTTCTTTTTGTTTTTTAATTACATATTGTCAGGGGCTCAGGGACAGAGGCACAGGGGAGAGAGGAGATGGAGAGCGAAGGGGAAGGATCTGAGGGCAGCATAGGGGAGTATGACAGTGACCCGAGAGATTCCATGAGCTTCTCCAGCGAATCAGAAGATTCCCAGAAGGAGGCGTCGATGGTCAGGGCAAGGGGGGCCAGCGGGGACTCCCAAAGCAGCAGCTGGAGATCAGGGCCAGCTTCCCCACCAGAGCGTAGTGGGGGGGGAGGAGTCCCAAGTGTCAGGTCCAACGGCCACTCCAGCAGGGAGAGAAGATGAGTCGAGACTGACCACGCCTCTATCAGAGAGTGGGGGAAGCAGTGACAGGAGCAGTGTAACGGTCAGGAGGAAGGTTACCGGCTGGGCGCGCGTGCCAAGTTCAAATGTACAGGCGCGCGGGACAGCAGAAAGCCCGGATCGGGAACCAGGTCCTAAAGCCCGCCGGAAGCAGGGAGAAGACTCAGGGGAATCAGCGTCAGAAGAGTCTAGGAAGGGCGAGACCCCGGCTGACAGACGGACCCAGAAGAGGAAAGAGCAGAGGAAGAGGTGGAGTAAGGCTAGGGTCTTAAACTGGTGTCTGGGGGGAGGAGACTCAGACGGAGCTTCGGCGGTCTAGAGTTTCAGACGTAGAGCTGCACGCTGCGGCTGTGAAAACGAAAATGAACTTCAATAAAGACTTTTGTATATAACAACGGAGTGGCGTTGGTCCTTTGTGAGCTGGGAACTAGGGCAGCTCTGACACATATACAAATACATATACAAAATGTTTACATAATATTACATGCACATTATACATGTAAATTCACATTTTTCATTTCATTATTTATAAACATTTAGTCATTTCTTACTTGCATTTTATCTTTCCCCTATATCATAACCTGTTTCTTCCCTCCACCCGTGCATGACTTCCTAATTTTTATATTATAATTTTATTATTGTGATTGTACTCTTATATCTTAATAATTTAAACATACATTCTTGTATTTCTGTTTATATAAACTGTGAGATCAATCTATACATATCAATAATTTTTTGTTGGAGCATCTTTTAACCATGTATTCGTCTACACACTTCCATTCCTGTTTGAGATTTTGGTTAGATTGCATTCTAATTGTTGTCGTCAATTTTGCTAATTCAATCAATTAAAAAAAATACATTGCCAATCTGCCACTGATGGTACTCTTCAGATTTCCAATTTTTGGCAACCAGTAACCTAGCGGCAGCTGTTGCAGATAGAAAAATTCTCTTCATGTCTTTGGGGATGTCATTTGATACGATTCCTAGAAGGAATACGTTTGGCTTTTTACCAATTGTTATTCTAAACATTCTTCTCAATTCCTCATGTACAGTGGTGCCTCGCAAGACGAAATTAATTCGTTCTGCGAGTTTTTTCATCTAGCGAATTTTTCGTCTTGCGAAGCACAAAATCCCATAGGAATGCATTGAAAATCAATTAATGTGTTCCTATGGTCAAAAGAAGTCCAAACAAAGCCAAATTTGGTACAACAAGAGTTTATTAACTGCTCTTTAAAGTCACACATACTGTAAAGAGCATTTCAAAAATTGAAAGAACAATAAATTAAGTTTCTAAACATGACAGAAAAACATTTAAAAATCAACAAAGTGTACTGTACATTTTCTAAGACTCTGGGGGACAACTCGAAGAAGGTTCCTCTTCCACTCTTTGCTTCTTGCTGAAGAACCTGTCCATGGTCTGCTGCTTCATCCGCCTTTTCAGCACCTCCCTGAAGGCGACATGACCCTCGTATCAAAAGTGTTCGCAAGGTCATGTGCCACATGCTTGTCAGGGTGGTGCCGCTGTGCAAAAGCCTGCACATCCTTCCACTTCATGCAAATGTCCCTCAGTTCTTTGGAGGACAGCCGTTCCTCAGTTGCTTCCTCCTCTTCCAGCGAGGCCTGCTCCTGCCTAGCCTCTGCCTGCAGTTCGACCAGCTCCACGGTGGTCAGCTCGTGGTTGTGCTCCTCCACCAGCGCGCTGACGTCCTCCTCTGTGACCTCCAGGCCCATGGTCCTCCCCAAGGCAACAATGTCCTGCACCACTGTTGACTCTGGTGCATCAGAGTCACTTGGTGCCACACAGTCCGGCCACAGGCTGCGCCAAGCACAATTCAAATTTCTCTGGCTGATCCCGTTCCAGGCCGTGGTGATCATCTTCAAGCAGGTGACGATGTCGAAGTGGTCCTTCCAGAATTCCCGCAGGGTGATGGTGGTGCAACCAGTCACCTTGAAGCATCGCCTGAAAAGCTCCTTGGTGTAGAGTTTTTTGAAATTGGCGATGACCTGCTGATCCATCGGCTGGAGCAGTGGCGTGGTGTTAGGCGGCAGGAACATGATGCTGAAGAAGCTGAACTCCTCCAACAAGTCCAACTCAAGGCCTTTAGGATGAGCAGGAGCATTGTCCATCAGAAGCAAAGCCTTCAGCGGCAGGTCGTTGTCCAGCAGGTACTGTTTGACAGCAGGGCCAAAAGCAAGATTGACCCAGTCCACAAACAGCACACGTGTGACCCAAGCCTTACTGTTGGATCGCCACATGACACTCAGCTGCTCCTTGTCGACCTTGTGTTTCTTGAAGGCCCGTGGGTTCTCCGAGTGGTACACCAGCAGGGGCTTGATCTTCAGGTTGCCGCTTGCGTTGGCACAGAAGATCAGGGTCAGACGGTCCTTCATGGGCTTGTGGCCAGGCAACTTGGCCTCCTCCTGTGTGATGAAAGTCCTTTTGGGCATCCTCTTCCAAAGCAGCCCGGTCTCGTCGCAGTTGAAGACCTGCTGTGGAACGTAGCCCTCCGTCTTCACAGCCTCCAGGAACTCCGCTGCAAAGTCTTCAGCCGCAGGAACATCAGAACTGGCAGCCTCTCCATGCCTGACCACGCTGTGGATTCCAGATCTTGCCTTGAACCGGTCAAACCAACCTCTGCTTGCCTTGAAGACTTCTGGCTCGCCTGAGGTTCCTGGCTGTTCCCGGATGAGGTCTGCGTGCAAGGTCTTGGCCTTCTCACAAATGACGGCCTCAGTCACTGTGTCCCCTGCACGCTGCTTCTCTTCTAACCAGATGAGCAGCAACTTCTCGACCTCCTCCAGAACAGCTGGGCGGTTCTTCACGATCCTGGTGACTCCCTTGGCTGCATCAGTCGCAAGGATCTTCTCCCTCATCTTCAGGATGGTCCCGATGGTCGATGGATTCCTCCCATACTCCCTGGCGAGGTCTGTCACACGCATTCCACCGTCGTGCTTCCGGATGATCTCCTTCTTCATTTCCAGCATCACCTTCTCCTTCTTCCTCTCGCCGGCCTCTGCAGCAGCAGTCTTCTTGGGTCCCATGGCAGCACAGCTCCTACCTTCGCAAACTCAAAAAAAAAAAAAAAAAAAAAAAAAAAAGAATCTGTGCTTCACATCCAAAAAATTCAAAAGCACCCAGCCACCCACCACACAGAAATTCAAACCCAGAACCAAGTCCTTGAATTCCAAACACCCAACCCAAAATCCAACCCCCCCAAAAAAAAGTTTTAAAAGTTTAACTTACCAAATGGCTGCAAAAGAAGTTTTGGAAAAGCTTCAAGAATCACCAAAGTCTTCAAAAGCCTCAACTGTTCCCCCAGCCACCCACCCACCACACAGAAATTGCAAACCCCTCCCCAACTGTTGCTAACCCCTCCCCAACTGTTCCCCAGCCCCTCCCCAACTGTTGCAAACCCCTCCCCAACTGTTGCAAACCCCTCCCCAACTGTTCCCCCAGCCAGCCACCGCACAGAAATTCAAATCCAGAATTTTTTTTTGAAAAAAACAACAACATGGCCCAATGGTCACAGAAAATCATAAAAATGCAGAAAAAACTGCACAAGCTCCCAGATTCTTGCAAACCCCTCCCCAACTGTTCCCCCAGCCAGCCACCACACAGAAATTCAAATCCAGATTTTTTTAAAAAAAAACAACAACATGGCCCAATGGTCACAGAAAATCATAATTTATTTTTTAAAAAAACACACACAAGCTCCCAGATTCTTGCAAACCCTTCTCAACTGTTCCCCCAGCCACCCACCACACAGAAATTCAAACCCAGAATTTTTTTTAAACAGCAGCAGAGTGGCCCAATGGTCACAGAAAATCATAAAAATTTTAAAAAAACCACACAAGCTTCCAGATTCTTGCAAACCCCTCCTCAACTGTTCCCCCAGCCACCCACCACACAGAAATTCAAACCCAGATTTTTTTTTTACAAAAACAGCAGAGTGGCCCAATGGTCACAAAAATGAAAAATGCAGAAAAAAACCACACAAGCTTCCAGATTCTTGCAAACCCCTCCCCAACACCAAGTCCTTCAAAAGCACCCAGCCACCCACCACACAGAAATTCAAACCCAGAACCAAGTCCTTGAATTCCAAACACCCCAACCCAAAATCCAAAACCCCCCAAAAAAGTTTTAAAAGTTTAACTTACCAAATGGCTGCAAAAGAAGTTTTAGAAAAGCTTCAAAAATCAGCAAAGTCTTCAAAAACCTTCAAAAACCTCAAAAAAGGCTACCACACCACGTGGTATGAGTTGCTCCTCGAAGTCAAGTCGCAACTGCACCTCTTCAAGCAATGCACCCTGGGTATTAACGGTTTTACGAAAAAGGAAACACACTTGCAAGACGTTTTCGTCTTGCAAAGCAAGCCCATAGGGAAATTCGTCTTGCGAAGCACATCAAAAAACGAAAAGCTCTTTCGTCTAGCGAGTTTTTCGTCTTACGAGGCATTCGTCTTGCGGGGCACCACTGTATATTTCCCTATTTATTTATTTATTTATTTATTTTCTCACATCCCCACCAGATGTGATACAAAGATCCCCCTGATACCTTGCACCTTCAACATAAATTTGATGGTAATTTATAAATTTTGGCTAGTTTTAGAGGGGTTAAATACCACCTATAAAACATCTTCATAATATTTTCTTTGATAGAGTTACATGCAGTGAAATTAGTATCTGATTTCCATAGTTTTTCCCATAGGTCTAATGGAATCGCGTATCCAAACTCGATCATTACTTCTTTAATTTGTTCATCTTTGAGTTCCCATTCGAGTAATAAATTATACATTTTTGACAGATTCCTTTTGGAATTATTCAAGAGTTCTAGCTGGAATTTTTATTCTTCTTTTTGGAAACTGTTAAGTTGTGGGTAGACATAGCAGACGACACAGCGATTCTTCCAAAGCAGCTCTTTATTTGGAAGCTGGAACAGAACTGACTGAGGAGCTCAGTCAGCCTGCTTATATAGAGCTCCAGAACAATGTAACTGTTGCCATTTTCTAAAACTATCCAATCACTGAGCGCCACTTTCGATCCTTCATTTGCATACAAACTATCCAATCACTGAACGTCACTTTCGATCCTTCATTTGCATAACTATCTACAGTATCCCCCTGCTGGCCCAGGGTGAGAACTTCAGTACATAACAGAAACCAATTTTATTATCAGAGTTAAATTTGTCATATAATTGATGATGTTGTAGCCAAGTGGTACAAACCTGTTTAACTAATGTAAAAACACGCTGATTCTCGGACCGTCTGCGGGCTGGATTGAGAAGGCGATTGGGCCGCATCTGGCCTCTGGGCCTTAGGTTGCCTACCCCTGCTCTAAATCCAATAAATCAGTATTTTCTAATAGTATCCAATATTTAGTCCAACAGAGACAACAGGCCTCATAATATAATTTTAAATCCAGGAGACTAAATCCTCCCCTTTCTCATTTGTCAGTACAGTGGTACCTCTGGTTGTGAACGGGATCCATTCTGGAGCCCTGTTCGCAACCTGAGCAGAACGCAACCCGCGATTCGCCGCAACCCGCAATTCGCCACTTCTGCACATGTACGTGACGTCATTTTGAGTGTTGCCGCACGTGAGAGCGGCAAAACCTGGAAGTAACCCTTTCCAGTACTTCTGGGTCACTGTGGGACGCAACCTGAAAACACTCAACCTGAAGCGTCTTTTACCCAAGGTATGACTGTAAGTAATACACACACCCACACACACCCTGCCATATAAATTTTAATAAATTTCTTCTCCATTTTTCAAAGCATTCCATCTCTGCAATTACAGGAATCATTTGAAACAAAAATAATATTTTTGGGAGGATGTTCATTTTTATTGCTGAAATTTCCCCCCAGAACGATAATTTTAATCTATGCCAAATTTCCAAATCCTTTTTAATCTGTTTCCATAATTTATTATAATTATCTTCGAATAGATTGATATTCTTCATTGTGGTTTGTATTCCTAGATACCTTATTTTATTGACAATTTCTAAACCTGATTCTTCTTGTAGATACTTTTTCTGTTGTTCATTCATATTTTTCATCATTAATTATGTTTTGGACATATTGAGTTTGAAACCAGAAACTCTTCCATAACATTCCATTTTTTCTAGAACTTTTTTAACACTCATTTCTGAGTCTTTCACCATTAAGACTACATCATTTGCGAATGCTCACAACTTAAAAGATTTATGGCCCACGGATATGCCTTTTCTTTCTTTCTCCTCCCTTATCTCTTGATCGAGAATTTCTATGGTTAGAATAATAATAACAGGGAGAGAGGACACCCCTGAGGACCACATTCTTCTTCCTGTCTGATAACTGAAACCCTAGATCAATCTGTTCAAGTCCTTGTTCAGCACCTCATGGGCTTGAATCAGCCTGACACAGATACTTAATCCTGCAACCAAACTGAAAATTGTCTTCCCATGGCATCATTTTTCCCTCAGAGTCTCTAAAGTGGGAACCATGGCATACTTCCATGACTATCTCCACATGTCGTCCCATAACTCACTGTGCAATCCAGGGGATTCTCTCCATGCTATGGCAATCCTCAACCTCAGTTTCACTTTTTCTTTTTCAATCCTTAACATAACCACAGTGTTTCATTTTCTTTCTTTCTTTAGCTATAAAACACAAAGGAACACCCAGAAGCATCCATTTGGCTGTAAATCTCCAGACTGGGCTTTTTCGTTTTGTTTTTTGACATGATGTGCAAATTCAAAAGGTTTCAAGTGGAACCAGCAGGTGCTCCAGCCTGGCGCTTCTGGGAAGGCATCAAAACCCTTTGAATGACACCGAATTTCTATGGTTTAATATAATATTAGCTAAAAATGCAAAAAATGATTTGCCATGAGTATTTTTTTCTTTATTGTAATAATAATGATTTAAATGGAAATATTTGGTGTTCCTTAATGTCATACTTCCCACCTTGTTAATTCTTTATATGCTTCAAATGTAATGTAGAAACATATTTAACAGAAGGCTTTTGTAGTGCTCTGGCTAGGGGACTTTTTAGTGCTTTGAATGCATATACTTGAAGAAACAGCAAAATTTGAAAGCTCTTTGCATTTCATGACAAGATTAACAAAAGCCAGAGGTATTGGTCAACTCTGGATTTGAGTGGTGTTTTTTTTATGGACCAACCTGGCTCCCTTTGCTTTTTATAACCCCCAAGACACAGTAGTCCACTGTGTGTGTGTGTGTGTACGAGCAATTCACCAGAAACCTCTTTGAGATCAATGGGAGCAATGTAAGAACGCAGGAGAGCTCTTGCCCAGCTCTTTCTGATTTTTAACTGTGTTTATGCACTAAAACAACGGGTGGATTTTGCCCTTCCTCAGGGTCAAATGGGATAATCTTAAATGCAATGGCACCAATAGAATTTTCCTTTCTGGGACTAATAGCAGCTCCGGAGAAGGGGATATTTACTGGAACCACAGCAAAGCAGGGAAAGATCATCTTTGTGAATTTATTCTTTGTGAATTCCTATATTGGATTACCTGATCCACACCACTTAGATGAATGAGCAGATGGGAATGTAGCTATCCATTGGATTTCACACTTTTTGTTATGAAGTTCTTGGCAGGTTAAATGTATCAAAGTGCATACTTATATATGTAGTTTGAGAGAAAATATGCATTTGAACATATATATTTTTAAGCCCACAGATCAACACAGAAGTGGAATGGAACTGTGTCCAAACACATACAAAAGTGACATGCTCAAGGAATAGACAGATTTACCCATCTCTGGGTTCTCGCCTGCCCCTATCATGTACTCTGGTCTTGATCCTTATTTAGGATATCATGTCTAGTTTGGCTCTCAGAGAACCTCCAGAGCCAGTCCAGTTGTTGATATCATTGTGATTGCTTTATGGTTTCCAACCTTCTGTAGGCAACTTTCTCCTTCTCAAATTTTTCCTATTCACATGGTTAGTAGAAACAGGCATCAAAATAAAGAGGACCGTCAAGCAATGTGTTTGAGAGTTTGAGGGCAATATATGTTTAACCACAATTCTTCATTCATTTTTGTAACCCTGGAAGCCACCTGAAGTTATTCAAACAGAAAAGGCATGGATAATTAAGAACATGTGGTGTGTAAGAAAATGGAGACATTTCACTTAAGGAGGGTTTATAAAATGATATAATTATTTAGAGCAGGTTAGAAAGGGATATAATTTTGAAATGTGGGAAGAATTTGAAAACTACTTATATTGCCATTGATACTGTTGAACCACCAGACCACTCATAAACCTATGCCCACCTGTATAAATTAACACTGTTGTGTATCATATTCTTGGAGAATCGTTATACTGGACGAGGGGGATGTGGAAGCAGAGTCTTGACATTCCAAGGCAAGAGATAGGAACACCATTAAAGGACATAAATTTGTCCCTGGATCTGGGGATACTATTGTTCCAGTGTGTGCGTGCAAGGTTGAGGATCAGAATGGTTTGCTTATCGCCATTTTCCTTAGATCTTCCACGTATCCCACTTTCCACCACCTTCCTGTCAGTCAAGACTATAACTACTTTTAACAGCCAGAGCTCAGAAATGTTCCATGTACCATGAGTTCAATGTACATTAGGTCAATGTACAAATAAAGGAGTGGCCAGAGAAAAATGGGTTCATCTATTGAGTGCTGATGCCACAAATGCCATTCATGCTGCCTTGAACTTGTTTCCTGTTGGTGTTCTTTGGTGTGTGTGTTTGGGGAGCCATTTCAGAGACTGTTTCTCATAGATTCCCGAAACAGTTATCACTCTACCATCTGTCTTATCTTTCTTATGGTTTCACAATTTTCTGCACTGCTGAAATAGTTCAGGAGGAGAAAAGTGGAAAGACATGCAGCTATCTTGACAATTATTCTAGAAGGAGGCATTTTAAGGAGGAAATGCTATTCTGGATTCGGTCACTGTCGGAGACGGGATACCTGAACAAGATGGAATATGGGCAATTGGTTCTGTCTGAAATGCCTAGGTTGTCAACAGATGATTGATGACGCTAGCATACATTTCCAGGGTGTGCCAATTTCCAATCTGACATTTGCTTTAGACTCCCTAAGGTGAAAGTTCAGTGAGCTGAAGATGTTAAGTAATGTCAGGAATAATTCATTAGGTAACACTCTGACATTTAAGGAGCAATCTAGAGAATTTTAGCACTCCACTTTGGAATGGGTCCCACACCCCCTCCCAAAGCTCCTCAGCTGTCTGTGTCCCTGCTTGACTGGCAAAAACCTCTGCCACATTTGTATGAGAAATGAAGAATAATGAGCTCCAAGATGGTTTGACTACTGGATTTTGTTCTTCTGACTCTCCTTATATCCACACTCAATGGAAACAATCTTTAGAAAGATTTCTTTTTTTTATAAAAATTTTATTGGTTTTACAAAATTTTTAAAACAATACAAACATATAAAAAGACATACAAACACGTATAGTTTCATAACCTTTTTTTCGTAAACCTTGTTTCTCAGACTCCCCCATACCTCCCCTTTCTACATCCCAATGTCCAATTTTTTTTAGCAACTTCTAAATATTTCTGTCAAGCCTCTGTCCTATTAATCTTTCCTTCAGTCTAATCTTATGTCACTGTAACCCTTTCTTTCTCAAAACCTCAACATTCTAACATTCATCAAGTTTATAGTAATCCTTAAGATAGATTTTAAATTTCTTCCATTCTTCTTCCGCCGTCTCCTTCCCCTGATCGCGGATTCTGCCAGTCATCTCAGCCAGTGTCATATAGTCCATCACTTTCATCTGCCATTCTTCCAGAGTGGGTAGATCTTGTGTCTTCCAGTACTTTGCGATAAGTATTCTTGCTGCTGTCGTAGCATACATAAAGAAAATTCTATCTTTCTTTGACACCAATTGGCCGACAATGCCCAAGAGAAAGGCCTCTGTTTTTTTAGAGAAAGTACATTTAAGTACCTTTTTCAATTCATTGTATATCATATCCCAGAAAGCCTTAATCTTCGGGCACGTCCACCAAAGGTGATAGAAAGTACCTTCAGTTTCTTTACACTTCCAACACTTATTGTCAGGCAGGTGATAAATTTTTGCTAGCTTGACTGGGGTCATATACCACCTATAGATCATTTTCATAATATTTTCCTTTAAAGCATTACATGCCGTAAATTTTATACCAGTGTTCCACAACCATTCCCAGTCAGCAATGTCCTGTGTCCACTTAATAATAGCCGATTTAACTGTTTCATCTTGTGTATTCCATTTCAGCAGCAAATTATACATTCTTGACAGGTTCTTAGTATTGGGTTCTAACAATTCGGTTTCTAGTTTTGATTTCTCCACCTGGAAGCCAATTTTCCTGTCTTGTTTGTAAACCTCCATTATTTGATAATAATGGAGCCAATCTCGTACTTTAGGTTTCAGTTTCTCATGACTCTGTAATTTCAATTTGTCTCCCAATACTTTGGCCATTCGGCCTCCATATTGGGCTTTTTGAATGCCTTAGCCTCCAAGGGTGACAACCATCTAGGGGTTTTATTTTCCAGGAAACAATCTTTAGAAAGATTTCTGATCAAGAACCATTGGACCTCAGTCATGCAAGTGGGACAATTTCCTCATGAATTCAGAAACAACACAAGAGTCTTGCTGGATCAAACCAAAGCTCAAAGTCTAGCATATTGTTCTCACGGTGGCCAACTAGCTGCCTGATGGAAAGCTCCCAAGCTGGGCATGTGCACAACAGCAGCCTCCCCACTTGTGATTTCTAGCAAGTGGTCTACAGAGGTCTATCACCTTCAGTACTGCAGATTGCGCAGAGCCATCATGGCTGGTAGCCATTGATAACTTTACCCCCCACCATGAATTTATCTAACCCCCCTTTAAAGCCATCCAAGTGAGTGGCTATTGTATTGCTACATTTCATGGTGAAGAATTCCAGAGTTTAGCAACACACTGTGTGAAGAAGTACTTCCTTTTGTCTATTCTAAATTTCGCAACAAACAGCTGCATTGGATGTCCCTGAATTCTAGCATTATGGTAGAGGGGAAATTATCTTATTTCCACCCATTTTCTCCATGCCAAGCTGGCCAAGCATTGCATGTGCCACAGTCATGATTTGCCAAAGAGGTTAAAAAGGCTTTGAAAACTTAGATAGACTTGGATAAACTTTAAGAAATATATAAGTTTAATTCCTCCCCCCCCCCACCTTCGTAGCAAACCATCGCGGTGGCACAGTAATTCTCTTGGTCACCTTGCCCAGAATGCTTGGCTCTGAGAAGGACCACCCAGGCCCATCCTAAGAGCCCAGGCACTGACAGAGGGGCTAGGGAAGCCACCATTTGGCTTTGCATTAGTGGTATTGCAATAGTGAAGGTTTTTTTGTTTTTTTTTCAAAGCAGGAGATGGACCAGGTGCGGCAGGAGGAAGATCTGTGGTGGTAGACCCACTGGCTGGACCATGTTGAGCACCCCTTGGTCAAGTGTTGGTCCTGATCTTCTCCCACCCCATGAAGCTTACTCCTGAGTCTTTGGCTCTGTTAGTTGCTTTTGGCTTTTAAAATTGTCTGGTGTATGTTTATATTGTGGTTTAAAATCTTCATACAGTGCTATACTTAAAGTTTAAATGATTTAAAAAAAAAAACCAACAAGAACAAATGACAACAAGAGCAGTTGACTGATATTGACCACCTGCATTTCTTCATCACTAGAAACACACACACACCCCACAGCCACAATGTAGTGAGAAGAGGAAACATTGCAGGGGTGACCCTTCTAGAAACAGGCAGCCCATGGGAACATAGAGCATTCCCTAAGGTATGCTAAAAGAAACACCTTTTTAAAGCAGCCATTCTCAACACTGGAACTACTGCTTGCTATAATAAGGCACTTTGCTAGTTTCTTATGAAAACTGGAGATCAAAGAAAAATAAGCATGTTGAGCTTTGTACTAAATAGTTCATAGTAGGTGCAAGTCACCCTGTGACACACAGAGTAGACTTTCAAGTAAATGCTGATTGAGTCACTGATGAAAAAACAACATTGATTTAATTAAAAAGGAGTGAAAGAACAAGATGAAAGGTATAGAAGAAAACAGCTTTTAAACAAAATATTTGATGAAAACATCTTAAAATTAAAATACATATTCAACTGGATGTGAAGAGCACTAAGCAAATGCCACCAGACCTGGCTAGCTAAGAAATAAATGGTAAGAAGCACCTGGGTCCTTCCCCCCCCCCTTACATTTCTGTTCAGACACAAAAGCACTTTCCCCATTCATCCTGTTTTTCTGTGAATGGCCATCAAAACTTCATGGAAAATGAAATCTGTAGCAAATTTTGTGGATTTATTCACAGGCAAAACATATGAAGAACTGCAAGGGCATTCCAAAGAATTAGAATAAAGTTGCCCCAAACCCCACTGGAAATCAGAGTTCCAAATCAGGGCAGGAGTATTTCCTATGTGGATCCAAGATGTGCCCTCTCATCAAATCAGAGGATCCCAGGCATGTGAGGAGAGGCCCTGATATGGCCAGCGGGTGGTGGTAGAGCATCATCATAGCCCTCTGGCAGGACTGGAGAGCTCGGGGCATGCAGAGTAGGGACTGAGAGTTGTGCACGAAGCCTCCTTGCTCACCCCAGTGCTTTCAGGATGGTGGGTTGTGAAGGTGTCATGGCTCTTCTCTTCCCCTGCTACATCAGTTTAGAGTGTGACTTCTACACCTTCGAAATGTTCTAAAATATTCCGACAATCTGATAATGGAATGTCTGCCTGCTCCATCTAAAAATGAACATTCTAAAAGTGTGCAAGTAAAAAAAATGCAGCACTCCATTTATGTTTTAGGGTGGCATGCAACTGTATCATGCTCACAGGAGATACAGATGTAAGGCAAATGGTTCCAGTTGGTCTATTCGGACTTAGTCAAATACAAAACTTCATTTATTTAACTTCATCATGGAACCCAAGGTGGATGCAATTGTCACACAGGCTCTGCACAGACCAAGACCTGGTGGCCTCATGTGCTTTCAGACCAGATTGTGGGATATTACCATTCGATTTAGTAATGGTAACCACAAATGATAAACTTCAGGTTCATTTCAGCCTCCTTATTTGATCTTGTTTGTCAGCAGTGGGCCCCATGGAGTCTGCGGCCCTCCGTGGTTGTTCAGTAGCAGCAACACTGTTTTCACTTTTGCTAATGAAAGTAATGCTGGAAACACACAATATTATATTTAGAGAATGTGTGTGAACAGTATAAGGATGATTTACTTTAAGGGGAAAAAATACTTCTAATTGGCTTGTGGTGATTTTGGTTCAGGGTATTATTTTTCAGTCAGAACAAACAAGAAATTTTATATTGCCCAAGTTGATGTTATCTGCTTAGGAGAAAAGGGGATAATTAAAGCAATGATTTTTGTTAGGATTCCAATTGCTTTGTGTAGAGTTAAAGGCCAGAAACTGCAATTTGTAGACAGGAACAGCTAAGAATGCCCACAGGGACATAAGAATACCCACCCAGGACAAATATACTTCTAAATGTCTATTGATGTTCTGTGGCTTAAAATTTGTGGGATTTGTTTTTTATAGTAATTGACTCAGTTAATGGAGAACAGCTGATTTTTTTTTAAAAAACAACCCAGGTCAATCCTTGAAATTTACCATGCTTTATAAAAAGAAGGGAGGACCTCAATAATATATTAAATAAATAAACCTAAAAATAATGGAAAGAGTGCAGCTTCTGCCCCCCTCCCAATCTCTTTATTGTTGTTGGAAAAAGTTTGGCACTTGATATAAGCCCCACCTAATATAAACTAGTCTGGCACCACTTACAAACACAGAGAGGAATGATGTACAACTGATGATTTATTCCATTAATTGATACTGAAGGAATCTCCAAAGCTGAAGTAAACATTCAAAACAAGCATATAATTTGGGGGTCTGCTTAATTTGTTGCACTATTTGCAGAAGCTGCTTTGCAGCCTTTTTATATTTCAAGATCAGGTAAATTGTCATTGACAGCAATTCTTGGTGTTTTTGGATGGACCACTTCATCAGATCACTGTGATAAAATCCAGGAAAAATATTCCTGCATTGCAAAGGGTTGGACTAGATTACCCTTGTGGTCCCTTCCAACTACAATTCTATGATTCTGACTAAAGGTCTGACCAAGCCACAGTGTAGCATTTAAAATCCCATTGATTTTCAGCTTTAAAAGTTAAGTTATTGTCAACTTCAAGTATTTCACAATGTCTTCAAGCTTACTCATATAGGTTTCAAGGTTGAAAATGTGCTTTAAAAAAGCAAAAACTAAAATTCTTGTGTGTTAAGATCTGCACTAATTGCCATGTTAGCAAACAAGGAGTGTCAGAAACTAGGGGCTGTGGCAAACCAGCCTAAAGTGGAAATGGGGCAGCATTATGCCCCCAAGTCTTTGTATGGCTTCAGTTCCCCAGTTCATTGATTCACCTTGCCCAACCCCCCAGCCAGACTTTAAATGGTTCCAGGTCACAGGTTCTTTGCTGGACTCCGTCTAATTCTTCAGGAATCTCTGCCCAGCTATTTTCCAGCCTCCAATTGCCTAATGCTTGCTCTACTTCCTAGTCATAAAGTCACAGAATTGCAGAGTTAGAAGGGACGACAAGGGTCATCTAGTCCAACCCCCTGCAATGCAGGAATCTCACCTGGATCATACATGACAGATAGCCCATCTAACCTCTGCTTAAAAACCTCCAAGGAAGGAGAGTCCACCACCTCTCGTGGGAGTCTGTTCCACTGCCTCATGTCCTGCTTTGAATTTATCTAGTTCTATGATGGTAGAAGTTCCATACAAGTGAATGGCTCCTGTGTGAGTGGATCTGAATGGTTTGAGGATCAGAACATAGGATTATAGGACAAAAGCCCTTAGCTGTAAGGGAAGACCACCTGCTCCAATACCATCCCACAGATCCAGTTTACACAATCTAGGCCACAGTTATGCTACATGTGGGATTCGGGTGGTGCTGGGGTCTAAACCACTGAGCCTCCTGGGCTTGATTTTCGGAAGGTCAGCAGTTCAAATCTGCGTGACAGCATGAGCTCCTGTTGCTTTGTCCCAGCTCCTGCCCACCTAGCAGTTCGAAAACATGCCAGTGTAAGAAGATAAATAGCTACTGCTGAGGTGGAAAGGTAAACAGCATTTGTGTGTTCAGACCCAGAGACCTCCCCCCTAAATAAATTGACACATGACTCAAATTTTAGTTTTGGTTTTTGGCAGAATTTAGGCCACAACTTTATTGATTATAGAAGGTGAGTGGTTGCATAGGCTCTGGTTCCATTAGCTCCCTGCATCCTTGTAGGCAGCGCTGACCCAGGGCACCAGCATAGGTCAGCCAAGGGTGAACACCTGGGAAGGTGAAAATGTTGGGAGCCTTTCTGCAAAGAAACAGTAAAGATGTTTGTAACTTTAAGAACTGTTTCTGTAAGTTCTGGGTGTGAGCTCTGGGCAGATTAGATACAGCTGATCATAACTACAAAAGAAGGAAAAGTTGCAGTTTGAATTTGCCTGCAGGGAGAAAACACCCACAAACTTTGTTGTTTTGTAATAAAACCTTTATTTGATTTGTTTTTACACCAGTGTCGTAGTTTCTGTCCTCTGCCACCAGAATAAAAAAACACCTCTAACAGGTTATGGGCACCAGTCCTGAGTGGGCAGAGACAGATTGTGTGAAAAGAACCAGAGACTGGAAGCAACTCAGCGTTTCTCAAGTAGCTGGCTGTGTGAAGGCGTCAGCAGAGAGTGTCTGTTTGAGACCAGGAGCCGAACAATTTATTCAAGCCATGTGTGAGTAAAGGCTGAGTGGAAAGCTGAAAGCTGGGTGGAGCCATGGCTGGACTTGGAGCTGGAGCTCAAGGGGGAGCTTCATATTTTCCAGTAGAGAAACTGGGAGAATCCAATTATATGTCATGGAGTTTCTAGGTGCAGGCATTTTTAAAGAAAGAACAATGTTGGACTGTTATTGTTAACCCTCCTGTAAAAGATGAGGATGAAGTAGTAGATGAAGCAGACCAAAGACTGGAGGACAAAGCATATGCCAATTTAATTTTGAGTTTAGAGAAGTCTCAGTTATCTCATGTGCAAGACCTTGAAACAGCAAGTGAGATTTGGAAAGCACTGAGAGTGATACACATTAAAGATACTGCTGGCAGCAAAATTACTCTAATGAGAGCTCTGTACCGAGCTAGACTAAGTGAGGGTGAATGTGTTTCAAAACACCTTCAAAGAATGTGTGATTTATTTTCACAGTTAAATGAACTTGGGGAACATTTTTCTGAGCAGAGAAAGGTTTCTATTGTGCTGTCTTCATGTCCTGATGACGCTGAAGGCAATTCCAGATAGCCAATTAACAATGCATTTCTTAACTGGGCATTTGCTTGATGAGGAGGAAAGATGCCATGAGAGGAAAGCGACAACCCCTCACCATAACTCTGGAAATGGGCGGTGGTCCAGGAAAAGATATGCCACTGAGGAGCGGCAACCTAAAGAGGTTGTTGACTATGCAGAGGAAGCAGCTTTCACACTCAGAAGAGGCTATCGTTGTGGGTAAACAAAGCACAACAGTGCATTGTGTCTGTGAGGGTTAGAAAAGGGCGGCCTGTGATTGCTGGGAAGCAAGGAGACGGGAAGAGTCGAATCCAGTATGTTTCTGCAGCAGTTCGAGGCACCAGTCACAATGTTGGACAGGACTGGATTTTAGACTCAGCAGCGACATTTTTGTTAAGTCTACACAAGCCCTTGTAGAAAAGCAACCTTGTAAATCTGTAAATGTAGTACCAGCTGATGGAACAGTACATGAGTCAGCTGGAAAGGGTAGTGCGAATATTAACTGTTTAAGCACCAAATTTACCAATGTTCTATGTGTACTGTCAGCTTCGTTCCGGAGCTGACAGAGGCTGGGAATGAAAGCAGGCAAAGAGAGATAAAGACACTGGGATGTGAGCTGGAATGTAAGAGGGAGGAGGATCAGCCTAGTGGCATAGCTTCAGAGAACAGAGAGCAGGCAGCAGATACCAAAGATCCACAAAATACCAATCTTAGCTCAGAAACAGAAGGGGAGAGGCCAAGAATAGCTAGCCCAAAAACTCGAAGGCGCGAAAAGGTCAGTGAGAGGAGGGGGAAAGAGTGGAAGTGAAAGGATTTTTTCCCCGTTGGAAGAAGAGGAAGGGGCAGAGTTTAGACTCGGCAACTGCAAACTTGGAGTCAGACACGGAGTGAAGGAGCTCCGGAGTGATTTGTGTGTTTGAGGAATAAACCTGAGATAATTACTGCTGGTGTCTCGTTTCTGTGGGAGAGCCAAGCCATTATATGTACCAAGTTTAGAAAATAATTTGCTTTCAGTTGCAAGTCTTGTTAAGCAGGGGTTTAAGGTAACCTTCTCTGGTTCAGGTTGTAAAATAGAGAAAGCTGGAAAAGTGGTTACTGCGTCACTAAAAATGGTTTATTTGTTTTAAAAGACCAGCAAATAAGTGAGTCTGGGGCATGTGTTAAAGCTTGTAATAGAGCCTTGCATGATGAGTGCCAGCATCTGTGGCATCATTGTTTGGGGCATGCCAATTTCTGCAGTATTGCAAAAATGCCAGAATTAAGTAAGGGAATTAAAATGAAAAAATGTTCAGTTTTTCTGGACTGCAATACCTGCAAGGATACACTAAGGGAAAGGGTGATAAACAAGAATTATGTTTGTCTTATGTTGATGATTTGCTTTATTCTACAAAAAATGACAAGCAAGTGGAACAATTTGCAGAACAAGTATGTGCTGACACATGTAATCACTGATTTTCGTTATCGTGCTTATATGTTTGATTGCCAGTAGCTTTTGCTGCTGCAGTAAAACAAGAGGAGGAGGTTTACCCTTATGCTATTCATATAATCAGTTATCATTTATCAATATATTCACATATGCTCACATATAACCAGAGTTTTACAGTGATTTTTATAATCCATTTGAATCATAAAAGCTTTTGCCTAGTCTAACAGCAAGCTGCTCGACCTTTCCCCCAGTGCTTTCTTACACCCTAGAGAAAGGGGAAGCTATAAATCAGAAGACCAAAGGGTGCTCATCAATGGTTCCTCTTCATCCTGGAGAAGAGTGACTAGTGGGGCACCACAGGGTTCTGTCTTGGGCCCGGTCTTATTCAACATCTTTATCAATGACTTGGATGATCAAGGGCATCCTGATCAAATTTGCAGATGACACCAAACTGGGAGGGGTGGCTAACACCCCAGAGGACAGGATCACACTTCAAAACGACCTTGACAGATTAGAGAACTGGGCCAAAACAAACAAGATGAATTTTAACAGGGAGAAATGTAAAGTATTGCACTTGGGCAAAAAAAAATGAGAGGCACAAATACAAGATGGGGGACACCTGGCTTGAGAGCAGTACATGTGAAAAGGATCTAGGAGTCTTGGTTGACCACAAACTTGACATGAGCCAACAGTGTGACGCGGCAGCTAAAAAAGCCAATGCAATTCTGGGCTGCATCAATAGGAGTATAGCATCTAGATCAAGGGAAGTAATAGTGCCACTGTATTCTGCTCTGGTCAGACCTCACCTGGAGTACTGTGTCCAGTTCTGGGCACCACAATTCAAGAAGGACACTGACAAACTGGAACGTGTCCAGAGGAGGGCAACCAAAATGGTCAAAGGCCTGGAAATGATGCCTTATGAGGAACGGCTAAGGGAGCTGGGCATGTTTAGCCTGGAGAAGAGGAGGTTAAGGGGTGATATGATAGCCATGTTCAAATATATAAAAGGATGTCACATAGAGGAGGGAGAAAGGTTGTTTTCTGCTGCTCCAGAGAAGCGGAGCAATGGATCCAAACTACAAGAAAGAAGATTCCACCTAAACATTAAGAAGAACTTCCTGACAGTAAGAGCTGTTTGCCAGTGGAATTTGCTGCCAAGGAGTGTGGTGGAGTCTCCTACTTTGGAGGTCTTTAAGCAGAGGCTTGACAACCATATGTCAGGAGTGCTCTGATGGTGTTTCCTGCTTGGCAGGGGGTTGGACTCGATGGCCCATGTGGTCTCTTCCAACTCTGTGATTCTATGATTCTAAGATGCTGGTACATCTCTCCCCCTCCTAGCTGAAGTTTCTATTCTCCTTTACCATCAACCGGGGGAAAGGTCAGACTGTACTTTGACTGTACAGACAAAGAAAGCAGAAGTTGGGAGTTGTACTCTGCGCACGGTCAGGAGCATGGCAGAATGCGCACTCATTGGTTATTTTTCGTTGGCGTTCGTGATTGTCTCATAATCTGTGATGCTGCACTCAGGTATATAACTCCAGAACTCGAATTCTTTGGGTCCCAGTCTTTTGGAAAGGATTCCAACTGGGTCCATTATTGCTCAGCAATAAAACTTCACCTTCTTTTTCTCCAATTGCTGTGTCTGTCAATCCTTGCCTCCATATAAGTGGGTACCACTGCCAAAAATTTGCAACACAGTGACAGTGAACACAGCATATAAATGTGACGGACAAATAAATAAATAAAGCATACATCTACATTTATTGATCTGTGCCTCATTGGTTCTAGTATTAAAAACATAGAGGAAATGGAGAGAGAACTCTCTGGTGTTTTTTCAGAGTTGGGTTTTTCCCTGCAGGAAAAAATGACTTCACTCTATGATATCACATAGCATATAAATTCAAACATTGGAAGATTAATGGAGAAATAAGAATAGTTAAAAATGAAAATACTAGAAACAAAATAAAAATGAAATGTTAGTGGGTGGCTGATAAACCATCTAAAATAAACTGCTGAAACACGTATCCTAGATTTGACAACATGATTTCACTTTTACTTAGTTCAATGCTCTTTTTGTATGAAGTTACAATTTGTGGGGTTTTGTAGCATAATCCTGTGTGGTCTCAATAGGTTCCAGCTAACTGTGCATAGGATTGTAACCTTAAGGACACCTGGGCACTGCTGGAGAGAGAAGTGAGTGGTCCATCTAAGGGAATCATAGAATCATAGAATCATAGAGTTGGAAGAGACCACAAGGGCCATCGAGTCCAACCCCCTGCCAAGCAGGAAACACCATCAGAGCACTCCTGACATATGGTTGTCAAGCCTCTGCTTAAAGACCTCCAAAGTAGGAGACTCCACCACACTCCTTGGCAGCAAATTCCACTGTTGAACAGCTCTTACTGTCAGGAAGTTCTTCCTAATGTTTAGGTGGAATCTTCTTTCTTGTAGTTTGGATCCATTGCTCCGTGTCCGCTTCTCTGGAGCAGCAGAAAACAACCTTTCTCCCTCTTCTATATGACATCCTTTTATATATTTGAACACGGCTATCATATCACCCCTTAACCTCCTCTTCTCCAGGCTAAACATGCCCAGCTCCCTTAGCCGTTCCTCATAAGGCATCGTTTCCAGGCCTTTGACCATTTTGGTTGCCCTCCTCTGGACACGTTCCAGTTTGTCAGTGTCCTTCTTGAATTGTGGTGCCCAGAACTGGACACAGTACTCCAGGTGAGGTCTGACCAGAGCAGAATACAGTGGCACTATTACTTCCCTTGATCTAGATGCTATACTCCTATTGATGCAGCCTAGAATTGCATTGGCTTTTTTAGCTGCCGCGTCACACTGTTGGCTCATGTCAAGTTTGTGGTCAACCAAGACTCCTAGATCCTTTTCACATGTACTGCTCTCAAGCCAGGTGTCACCCATCTTGTATTTGTGCCTCTCATTTTTTTTGCCCAAGTGCAATACTTTACATTTCTCCCTGTTAAAATTCATCTTGTTTGTTTTTGCCCAGTTCTCTAATCTGTCAAGGTCATTTTGAAGTGTGATCCTGTCCTCTGGGGTGTTAGCCACCCCTCCCAGTTTGGTGTCATCTGCAAATTTGATCAGGATGCCCTTGAGTCCATCATCCAAGTCGTTGATAAAGATGTTGAATAAGACCGGGCCCAAGACAGAACCCTGTGGCACCCCACTAGCCACTCTTCTCCAGGATGAAGAGGAACCATTGATGAGCACTCTTTGGGTTCGGTCAGTCAGCCAGTTACAAATCCACTGAGTGGTAGCATAGTCAAGACCGCATTTTACCAGTTTCTTTACAAGAATATCATGGGGCACCTTGTCAAATGCCTTGCTGAAATCAAGGTAGGCTACATCCACTGCGTTCCCTTCATCTACCAGGCTTGTAATTCTGTCAAAAAACGAGATCAGGTTAGTCTGACATGACTTATTTTTCAGAAATCCATGCTGACTATTGGTGATCACAGCATTCCTTTCTAGGTGCGCACAGACTGTTTGCTTAATGATCTGCTCCAGAATCTTCCCAGGTATTGATGCCAGACTGACTGGGCGGTAATTATTTGGGTCCTCTCTTTTCCCCTTTTTGAAAATAGGGACAACATTTGCCCTCCTCCAGTCTGCCGGGACTTCGCCTGTTCTCCAGGAATTCTCAAAGATGACTGCCAGTGGTTCTGAGATCACATCTGCCAGTTCTTTTAATACTCTTGGATGCAGTTCATCTGGCCCTGGAGACTTGAATACATCTAAACTGGCCAAGTATTCTTGTACTATCTCCTTAGTTATTCTGGGCTGTGTTTCCTTTGCTGAATCATTTGCTCCAAATTCTTCAGGTCGGGCATTGTTTTCCTTATCGGAGAAGACTGAGGCAAAGAAGGCATTGAGGAGTTCAGCCCTTTCTGTGTCCCCTGTTTGCATTTCACCATCTTCTCCTCTGAGTGACCCCACTGTTTCTTTGTTCTTCCTTTTGCTACGAACATACCCATAGAAGCCTTTTTGTTGCTTTTTACCTCTCTAGCAAGCCTGAGTTCATTCTGTGCTTTAGCTTTTCTGACTTTGTGTCTACACATGCTGGCTATTTGTTTGAATTCCTCTTTGGTGCTTTCCCCCCTTTTCCATTTTTTGTACACATCCTTTTTTAATCTTAACTCAGTTAAAAGTTCTTTAGATAGCCACCCTGGCTTCTTTAGGCACCTTCCATGTTTCCGTCTCATTGGTATTGCCTGACGTTGTGCTTTTAGTATCTCCCTCTTAACAAACTCCCAGCCATCATGAACTCCCTTTCCTTTTAGTATTACTGTCCATGGGATCTCACCCAGCACTTCCCTAAGTTTTATGAAGTCGGCTTTCTTAAAGTCAAGAAATTGAGTCCTAGTATGCTTGGCTGCTCCTTTCCGCTGTATAGTAAACTTCAGAAGAGCATGATCACTTGCGCCTAATGATCCTTCCACTTCTACCCCACTAACCAGATCATCAACATTGGTTAGGACCAGATCTAAAATGGCTGTTCCTCTTGTTGCTTCGCTTCTCCCACTTTCTGGACAATGAAGTTGTCTGCAAGGCCAGTGAGGAATCTGTTTGACCTTATGCTCTTGGCTGAGTTTGACATCCAACAAATATCCGGGTAATTGAAGTCCCCCATTACTACTATCTCCCTTCCTTTTGCATGCTTGGCCATCTGTTCCAGGAAGTCATCATCTATGTCCTCCGTTTGGCTTGGGGATCTATAGTAAACTCCCACAATGAGATCTCTGTTATTCTTCTCTCCCTTAATTTTGACCCAAATGCTCTCACTTTGGCTTTGAGGTTCTAAATCTTGGATCTCTTCACAGGTATACACATCCCTGACATATAACGCCACTCCTCCTCCTTTCTTGTCTGGTCTGTTTCTCTGAAATAGATTGTATCCCCCCATTATTACATTCCAATCGTGGGACTTATCCCACCATGTTTCAGTGATCCCTATTATGTCATATTTAGTTTGCTGTACCAAGAGCTCAAGCTCATCTTGTTTATTTCCCATGCTTTGCGCATTAGTGTACAGACATTGAAGCCCATTAATCATTCCCCCGTGTCTTTTATTTAAGGATTTTTTCCTCCCACCACTAGGTCTGCGTGCTGTTTGCTCCATTTGGTCTATGACATTTGGATGATCATCTTCATCAATTGATAGGCTCCTACCTTCAGGAGCACTGTCTCCCTCCCCCACATTAGTCAGTTTAAAGCCCTCCTGATGAGGTTTCTGAGATTTTTGGCAAAAACATTTCTCCCAACCGTTGTGAGGTGCAGCCCATCGCTTGCCAGAAGTCCATCTTCAAGAAACTGCAGTCCGTGATCTAAGAATCCAAACCGTTCCTGTTTACACCATTTGCGAAGCCAGCTGTTCACTTCCACTATTTTCCCCTCTCTCCCTGGGCCACGTCGTTCAACTGGGAGGACAGATGAGATGACAATTTGTGAATTTAGTTGCTTCAATTTCCTGCCGAGAGCCTCGTAGTCTCTTTTGATCTTCTGGAGGCTATTGCTTGCAGTGTCATTGGTTCCCACATGAACCAAGAGGAAGGGGTATTTGTCAGTGGGTTTTATGATTCCTTGCAGTCGTTCAGTAACATCTTGGATCTTAGCCCCGGGGAAATCATTAGTGAATGAAGGAAAATGTGTTTACAAATCTTTTTTATTGAATTATTATGCAAATACAAAGGAAACAAAGAAAACAAACATTTCTACTGAATACACAAAGAAAGAAAAAACAAAAAACAAAGCAGAACAGAACAAACTCAAACAGTATGAAGAAGTATGTGGATGGCGGCTCGCAACATTATACAGGAGGCAGCAACGAAAACCATCCCAATGAAAAGGAAATGCAAGAAAGCAAAGTAGCTGTCCAACGAGGCCTTACAAATAGCGGGGGAGAGAAGGCAAGCAAAATGTGAGATAGTGAAAGATACAGGAAATTGAATGCAGTTTTCCAAAAAATAGCAAGGAGAGACAAGAAAGCCTTCTTAAACGAGCAATGCAAAGAAATAGAGGAAAACAAGAGAATGGGAAGAACCAGAGATCTGTTCAAGAAAATTGGAGATATGAAAGGAACATTTCATACAAAGATTACCATAATAAGGGGCAAAAGTGGTAAGGACCTAATAGAAGCAGAAGATATTAAGAAGAGGTGGCAAGAATACACAGAGGAATTATACCAGAAAGATATGGATGGCTCGTATACCTCAGGTAGTGTGGTTGCTGACCTTGAGCCAGACATCCTGGAGAGTGAAGTCAAATGGGCTTTAGAAAGCACTGCTAATAACAAGGCCACTGGAAGTGATGGTATTCCAGCTGAACAATTTAAAATTTTCAAAGATGATGCTGTTAAGGTGCTACACTCAATATGCCAGCAAATTTGGAAAACTCAGCAGTGGCCAGAGGATTGGAGAAGATCAGTCTACATCCCAATCCCAAAGAAGGGCAGTGCCAAAGTATGCTCCAACTACCGCACAATTGCACTCATCTCACGCGCTAGCAAGGTTATGCTTAAAATTCTACAAGGAATGCTCAAGCAGTATGTGGACCGAGAACTCCAAGACGTGCAAGCTGGATTTTGAAGGGGCAGAGGAACCAGAGACCAAATTGCAAACATGCGCTGGATTATGGAGAAAACTAGAAAGTTCCAGAAAGACATCTATTTCTTCATTGACTATGCAAAAGTCTTTGACTGTGTCGACCACTGCAAACTATGGCAAGTTCTTAAAGAAATGGGAGTGCCTGATCACCTCATCTGTCTCCTGAGAAATCCCTATGTGAGGACTTCCGGGGGCAGCACGAACGGCAATGGTGGTCCTCTTTGCCTTGTAAAGGGGAAGCTCCGCAGAAACGGGTCGTCCGCTACGGCGAAGCGGAGACCCTTGCTGGAAAACCACAGGCAGCAATAGCCTGTGGCCGTGGGACTCAGCGGGCACCATCAGCGCCCCCTGAAACGTTGAAGGAACCCCGTAAGGGGCTCCGGAGCGCGAAAGGGCTGGCGCGGTGCTGTGAGTCGATCGCTCTTTCTGTGGAGTGAAGCCGCAAAGCTGCTGTCGGTGAGCGCTGAACCTCTTCCTGGGAACATTCGGCTATAAAACAACATCCCGTGAGTAGGGAGACCGATTGAATTTGGGACTAAATTTATTTGAGATTTGGCTGAAGCGGGAGACGCAACCAGGAAGTCCGTCTCCCGGTACTGTTTAAAGATTCAAAGCAAAGACTTTAAACTCTCTAACGCCTTTGAAGCTGTGATTCTTAAAAGGAACTAACCCGTGCATCAATTGAACTGATTTTGCCTTGATACCAGTGGATTTTATCTTCTTATTTGTGGATGCCTTTTTAGAAGAAGAAGAAGAGTTTGGATTTGATATCCCGCCTTTCACTCCCCTTCAGGAGTCTCAAAGTGGCTAACATTCTCCTTTCCCTTCCTCCCCCACAACAAACACTCTGTGAGGTGAGTGGGGCTGAAAGACTTCACAGAAGTGTGACTGGCCCAAGGTCACCCAGCAGCTGCATGTGGAGGAGCGGAGACGCGAACCCTGTTTCCCAGATTACGTGACTACCGCTCTTAACCACTACACCACACTTTTTACCTCTTCCTCAGTGGATTTACAAATTTACCAAGAAACCCCGGTAGCCGGGCTGCCAGACTATTAGAACTGTCAGACTGTGGACTCTGTTACATTGGACTGTTACATTGGATTGTGATTTGAACTGATACATTGTTACATTGAATCTGGCACTCTCTAGAGACATTGTAAGTACCTTAAAGACTAACTCTGTGAAGGTTAAAGGACCTGGAGGACTGTTGGGACTTTGAGGCTGTTTGATATTTTTATTAACGTTTAAGGGATTTGGAGTAACTTGAAAAAATTCTGCATGAACAACAACTTTGCTTCCTCCCTTAAGATATATTTAAACTCCCTCTAGAGGAACTTTGGATTACAACTACTGGGGTTTTTTCTTCTTCTCTTCTTATCTGTGGACTTGTGGATTCCCATGGGAATTGCATACTGACTGACCTTGATACGTAGACAGAAGTGGGATGAGTGGGACTGGGAGAACAAGATCAGCCAAAGCTAAATCACAACAAACTACTATAATTTCACAGCTGCGCAGATCATCTGTCCCTATTGTCTCTGTGGCACAAGAGGAAGAATTAGAGCAAGTTAGGCCGGAAGGAATGGCTACAGGAGGGGATTCTCCTTCAGTACTAGATAAAATTTTTGAAAAAATTGGAAGGCCTGAGTAAGCAAGTGGCTGAACAATCATCTAAAATTGACCAAAATACAGCTAGTGTTAACAAATTGACTCAACAAGTTGCTTTAAATGCACAATCAATTGGGAAATTATTGGAAGTTACTACAGAAAATCGTAAACTAGCCGAGGAGGCCAAACAGAAAGCAGAGGCTGTGCAAGAGGAAGTAAAACCTGTGCGCAAGCAGATTGGCGAACACCAGGCATACCTGTCTATGATAGAATTAAGAAGTAAGGAAAATAACTTGAGATTGAGGTCAGTTCCAGAACTTGAAAAAGGGGATTTAGTTGAATATTTTACAAAAGAATTTACAGAATTTTGGCTTTTGGAAGAAGATAAAGACTTTAAAATTGTAAGTGCATTCAGACTTGGAAAAGGAGGGAGGAAGGGCAAGTTTAGAGACTGCCTGATCTCTCTGAGAACGAAGGAAGAAAGAGACAAGATACTGAGTGCACATTTTCAAAAGACCCTTGAAATTCAGGATTTGAGAGTGGAAATCTACAAAGATATTCCGAAACACTTACTGGAACTTAGATCTTGCTACGGAGATCTGGTGAAACTGCTGAGAAGTAACAGAATTGCCTTTAGGTGTGAGTTCCCCCAGGGACTATCTTTCACTTTTAGAGAGAAGAAAGTGAAAATCAAAACAGCTGAAGACAAGGAAAAGTTTTTGAGTGATCACGGAGAAGACCTCCAGAAAGGGATTGTAGAAGAACCAGGAGCCTCAGGATCTGGGCTATTAAGATCTACACCTACACCTCTGGGGTCCGAAGAGCAGGAGAGAGAGATACCACCACTACCAAAGGGAGAATAGAACTGTCCAAGATGTCTCTGCAATTACTAAGTTGGAATATTCATGGCTTTAACTCTCCAGAGAAAAGGAGGAAGATCTTCCACTTATTAAAAAAGGAACAATTAGATATCATTTGCTTACAGGAAACACATGTGATTAGGCTCCATAGGAAAGTGCTAATTAATAAGACATTAGGCCAATAATTTATTTCATCTGACAGAGTGAAGAAGAGAGGAGTTGTGATATATGCAAAAGAGAGCCTGTCACCAAAATTTCTTTTTAAAGATGAGCAAGGAAGAATCTTGGCAATTGAAATTCAAATACAAGGGGGAAAATTCCTGATTTTGGGGATCTATGCACCAAATGAGGGGAAATCGGAATTCTACAAGCTGCATGACACAATGTTGGACTATATGGACTATAATAACATCATTATGATGGGCGATATGAATGGGGTGGTATCTACGAATATGGACAAAGCGCAAAGTCAAAGTATGACAAAAGAGGGCAGACTGCCAAAAACTTTTTTTGAATTAACTGACAATATGGACTTGGTTGACATCTGGAGGACAAAGAACCCCTTAGGAAGAGAGGGGACATTCTTCTCTGAAGCTAAAATGACATGGACAAGAATCGACCAAATATGGATAACTAGAGGACTGGCACCTAAGACTAGAAAGGTGGAAATCTGCCCCAAAACCTGCTCCGACCATAATGCAGTAAAGATGGAAATGAAACTAACCTCAACTGGTTCCTTCAGATGGAAGATGAATGACACCTTACTAAGAGATCAGGAGACTGTTAAGAAGGCCCAAAAGACCTTGAGTGATTATTTTGAAATAAATTTGAAAACTACAGTTGAAAAAAGAGTAATCTGGGACGCAAGTAAAGCGGTCATGAGGGGGTTTCTGATACAACAGAATGTGATAAAGAAAAGAGTTCAGAATGAGAAAAAAGATAAGATCTTGGAGAAATTAAAAGAAGGAGAGAAAAAATTAAGATCGAAACCAAAGTCACAGGAGATTCTGAGAGAAATTAAACTTTATCAAGCACAATATACAAAATTGATAAACCAGGAAGTTGAATGGAAAATTAAACAAATGAGACAAAGGACTTTTGAATCGGCAAATAAATGCGGAAAACTGCTAGCATGGCAGTTGAAAAAAAGACAAAAATTGAACACGGTTACTAACTTAGAGATTGAAGGGAGAATCATTCAGAACCCTGTGGAGATCAGAAAATGTTTCCAGAGATACTTTAAAGAACTTTATACCCAAGGGCCACAAAAAGAGACTGAGATAGACCAATTTTTAAGAAACAACGGATTACCAAAACTATCTCAAGAAAATAAGATAATATTGAACCATAAAGTAACAGAACAAGAGATTCAAGGTGCCATTCAGAACATGCAATTGGGCAAATCTCCAGGGCCGGATGGGCTAACTTCCAAGTACTATAAGACTTTGAAAGACTATCTGATTCAACCATTGAAGGAGGTTTGTAATGAGATTATGGAGGGGAAGAAGGCACCGGAATCGTGGAAAGAAGCTTTCATCACACTCATACCTAAATCTGAAACTGAAAAGACACAACTAAAGAACTACCGTCCCATTTCCCTTTTAAATGTGGACTACAAAATTTTTGCAGATATTTTAGCTAATAGATTAAAACAAGTGTTAAATGAAGTGATTCATAAAGACCAGGCAGGCTTTCTCCCAGGTAGACATTTGTCTGATAATACAAGGAACATCATTGACATTTTGGAATTATTGCAAATGAATACTAATACAAAAGCACTGCTGATCTTTATCGATGCGGAGAAGGCCTTTGACAATATTTTATGGAATTTTATGAAGAAAAATCTTAAAGGGATGGGAGTGGGATGGGGGTTTGAAAATGGCATAGACGCAATTTACTCAGAACAAAAGGCAAAATTGATAGTCAATAATGTGGTGTCAGAAGAGTTTAAAATTGAGAAAGGAACACGACAGGGTTGCCCTATTTCCCCATTGTTATTTATTTTGGTCCTGGAGGTGCTCTTGAACATGATCAGAGGGGACCGGTTGATTGAAGGAATTCAGGTTGGAGCCAAACAATATAAACTTAAGGCTTTTGCAGATGACCTGGTTTTGACATTACAGGAGCCAGAATCTATTACGAAAAGGGTGTTAGAACTGATTCAAGAATTTGGTCGGGTGGCAGGATTTAAATTAAATAAGCAGAAAACTAAGGTGCTGGAAAAAAACTTGACAACTTTGGAAAAAGAAAGGTTTCAGAAGGAGACAGAGTTAAATGTGGTCAAAAAGGTGAAATATCTAGGGGTTAATATGACGGCTAAAAACTTGAATGTATTCAAAGACAACTATGAAAAATGTTGGTCAGAAATCAAAAAGGATCTAGAAACTTGGTCAAAATTGAAGCTTTCCTTGTTGGGTCGAATTGCTGTTATAAAGATGAATGCACTGCCAAAAATGTTGTTTTTGTTTCAGACTTTGCAGATTGTGGACAAGATGGATTGTTTTAAGAGGTGGCAGAGAGATATCTCTAGGTTTGTCTGGCAGGGCAAAAAGCCCAGAATAAAATTTAAAATATTAACTGATGCTAAAGAAAGAGGGGGGTTTGCCCTGCCAGACATGAAATTGTATTATGCATCAGCAGCTTTCTGCTGGTTGAAAGACTGGCTACTTCTAGAGAACACTGATATTTTGGATTTGGAAGGGTTCAATAATGTGTTTGGGTGGCATGTATATTTGTGGTACGACAAGATTAAAGCTCATAAAGCTTTCAAGAACCATATAGTCAGGAAGGCAGTGTTTAATGTCTGGACAAGATACAAAGATTTATTAGAAAGTAAGACCCCAAGGTGGTTGTCACCAATGGAAGCTAAGGCTCAGAAAAGACTCAATATGGAGGCCAACTGGCTAAAATATTGGGAGATAGTAGAAAAAGATGGAGACACATGGAGACTGCAGAGTTTTGAGAAATTGAAGGATAAAGTGTGAGATTGGTTACATTATTGTCAGATTAGGGAGGCCTTTAATATGGATAAAAAAACAGGCTTCCAGGTGGAAAAGTCGAAACTAGAAACAGAACTGTTAGAACCAAAAATTAAGGTACTTTCAAGAATGTATAACTTGCTGTTAAAATGGAACACTCAGGATGAAACGGTTAAATCAGCTATGATAAAATGGGCGCAAGACATTGGCTACAATATTATGTTCGCTGACTGGGAACGGTTATGGACCACTGGTGTGAAATTCACGGCATGTAATGCCCTGAAAGAAAATATAATGAAAATGATATATAGGTGGTACATGACCCCAGTCAAGCTTGCAAAAATATACCATTTGCCAGACAATAAGTGTTGGAAATGTAAAGAAACTGAGGGAACATTCTTTCACCTCTGGTGGACGTGCCCAAAGGTTAAGGCTTTCTGGGAAATGATCTATAATGAATTGAAAAAGGTATTAAAATATACCTTCCCTAAGAAACCAGAGGCCTTCCTTTTGGGCATTGTTGGCCAAATGGTGTTAAAGAAGGATAGAACTTTCTTTATGTACGCAGTAACAGCAGCAAGAATACTCATCGCAAAATATTGGAAGACACAAGATTTGCCCACTTTGGAAGAATGGCAGACGCAACTGATAGACTATATGGAATTGGCAGAAATGACTGGCAGAATCCGAGACCTGGGAAAAGAGATAGTGGAAGAGGACTAGAAGAAATTTAAGGATTATTTGCAAAAGTATTGTAAATTGTATGAATGTTAGAATGATGCAGGATATAAAGATAATACGGCATTAGTGACATAGTTGAAAGGAGTATGCAAAAACTGGTTTATAAGAACAAAGGTGAAATTTGAATAATATTATGTCAAGCTTAAATAACTGATAACAAAGGGAAAAACTGGAGACATAATAGTTGAAATGTATAATATAAAATAAGATTTGAAAGAAGGTGAAGTATTGCTGAATAAGATTTGGTAAAAGGGAACACAGAAAAGGGAGATGTGAGGGAGTCTGGAAAGAGGGTTATGGAAATAATATTTAAGAAATTGAATCATTTTTATGTCCTTTTTATGTCTTTTTTGTTTTTGTTTGTTTCTTTTGTCTTTTTTGGCTTCTTTGATTGATTGTGATGGTGTTTTTCTTTTTCGGTTGTGAATGTGAAGTTTGTTTTATTGTCTAAACCTTTAATAAATATCTTATAAAAAAAAAAGAAATCCCTATGTGAGACAAGAAGCTACAGTTAGAACTGGATATGGAACAACTGATTGGTTCAGAATTGGGAAAGGAGTACGACAAGACTGTATATTGTCTCCCTGCTTATTTAACTTATATGCATAATTCATCATGCAAAAGGCTGGGCTGGATGAATCCCAAGCAGGAATTAAGATTGCTGGAATAAATATCAACAACCTCAGATATGCAGATGACACAACCTTGATGGCAGAAAGTGAGGAGGAATTAAATAACCTTTTAATGAGGGTGAAAGAGGAGAGCGCAAAATATGGTCTGCAGCTCAACGTCAAAAAAACGAAGATCATGGCCACTGGTCCCATCACCTCCTGGCAAATAGAAGGGGAAGAAATGGAGGCAGTGAGAGATTTTACTTTCTTGGGCTCCATGATCACTGCAGATGGTGACAGCAGTCACAAAATTAAAAGACACCTGCTTCTTGGGAGAAAAGCAATGACAAACCTAGACAGCATCTTAAAAAGCAGAGGCATCACCTTGCCAACAAAGGTCCGTATAGTTAAAGCAATGGTTTTCCCAGTAGTGATGTATGGAAGTGAGAGCTGGACCATAAAGAAGGCTGATCACCGAAGAATTGATGCTTTTGAATTATGGTGCTGGAGGAGACTCTTGAGAGTCCCATGGACTGCAAGAAGATCAAACCTATCTATTCTTAAGGAAATCAGCCCTGAGTGCTCACTGGAAGGACAGATAGTCATCCCAGAATGTCATTTCTTTACCTGAATACTGAACCTTCTCAGGTGAATCTCTTTCTATTATACTTTTGGTTTTTGGTTTTTGATTTTGACTTCCATCGACCTCATGGTGGTTCATTTCCTATAACTAATACCTTTTATCTGTGTTTCAATATATTCCTTATCTTGGTATAAGGAGACATTTTCCTACTTATGGGTTTATTCTAAACACAACCAAAAATTGGTTGTTGAACCTTGACTCAATAGGTAGGTATTTAGACAATCCCATTCCTTCTGGACTATTTTATTTGACTTGTTCCTTAAGGCTTCAGTCAACTTAGTGAGTTCCAAGTACTTGCTCAGTTTTTGTAGCCATTCTTCTTTATTTGGTATATGGTCTCCCTTCCAATACTTGGCTATTAATACTCTAGCCACCATCACTGCATAGAACAATAATTTTAATCTTTCTTTTGGAATATTATCAGTTAGAATTCCAAGAAGGAATGATTCTGTTTTTGTGTGGAATGTAATTTTTAGTAATTTTTCATTTCCTCATAGATTGTGTCCCAGAATATTTTATTTCTGGGCACAACCACCACATATGGAAGAAGGTTCCCACTTGTATTTTACATTTCCAGCATTTATTATTATGGTTTTTATTGATTTTGGCCAATTTTGTGGGAGTTAGATACCACCTATACGGCATTTTCATCCAATTTTCTCTAATTTGATAGCATGCAGTGAATTTTTGTGATAAATAGGAGTGGTGACAGTGGGCACCCTTCTCTTGTTCCCTTTTCAATATTAAACTCTTCCGTGATTTCATTATTTATAATTAACCTTGCCTTTTGGCTAGTATAAATAGCTAGTATAAATAGCTTTAATTCCATTTATTATTTTGTTCCCTATTCACATCACTTTGATAGTTTTCAGTAGGAAGTCCCATGAAACACTATCAAAGGCTTTTTCAGCATCTACTAGCAGGATTGCTGCTTTTTTTTGCTAGGTTTCAATGTATTCCAGTAAATCGATTATTATTCTTGTGTTATTTATCTGCCTTCCCGGCAGGAAGCCTGCTTGCTCTCTATTTATTATTCTGTTCAGGAAGTTTTTCAATCTGTTTGCTAATATTACGGCAAAGATTTTATAAATCTGAATTCAATAATGAGATTGGTTTATATATATTTTTGTCATTTTGAGATCTGCGCCTTGTTTTGGAATTATTGTTATTAATGCACCCCTCCATGAATCTGGAGTTTTCCTTCCTTACATTATATTATTCATGATTTTTTCAAGATAGGAAGTACAACTTTTAATTTCTTGTAATAATTTATAGTAATCCCAATCTATTTTAGTTCTGCAAAGTCAAACTTTTCAAGGGACTGAAGGACTGGCAAAAAAACTTCCTGACCTGTGAGAGCAGAAGCACTTTCTGACAAGCAAAGGTATCATTGGATATAGCCCTTAATGATGGCCAAATCTATGCTTTTCTTGAGTCAATGTTGGTTCCTTACACTGATTTACATCTGTGTACTGTTTTCTATTTCATAGTTTGGGCTTCTTTTGTTCAGGAAGGCTACGCTATGCCTGCCACAATTATAGCAGTGCTATAATTCTAGTGAATATTGAAAGCTGTGACATTTCAAATAATCTCCTTTGTTCATTTCGCTTTTGATTAATCTGAGAATTTATTTCCCTGAAGAAGTATTTCACTGCACATGTAACTCCACATGTCACTTGTTTCCAAGTGAACATTGTATTTCAACCACACAAATGGGAGAGGGGCATATGTTCTTCAGGGAACATTTTTGGTGGTAAAACAAACTTCAGGAGAAGGTCTGAAAAGTTTCTAAAAAGACCACCCAAAGCTGGTGGTTCTGATATTGCACCTATCAGTTTTAGCTTCCTTGCTTAAATCAGCATCCTTCTTTCCCATCATTTAGCCAATTAGAATGCTCTGCATGCCAACCTCACCAAGGGCAAATGAAGCCAGAGTAGAGTGCCTTTTGAGCAAGCATTGCCTTCAACTCAGAATCAGCTTCATTTGCTCTCATTGAAGTCCGCCATGCTGTCAACTCTACTATATGGTGACATCACTGTTAGTTGGAGGACAAATGAGGATTTGAGGAAGACAAGCTGCAGAAGCTGGAGCCAATCTGGGATGCAGAGGGTTTCACAGGGGAACCAGCACTTGAATGCCAGGAATGAGTGAGGAGTGTGGTCTGCCTGGATGAGTAGGGGAGTGTGCGTGTGGCCTGAATCTGTGCTAATAACACTGGGAAATGCCACTAAATATTTGCTGAATGTGAAAAGCAGAACAGTACTTCAGCAAATAGCCTCCATTTTGGCTCAGACATTGTTTGGGCTATTTCTGTTGACATTCATAAGCCAAAATTGCCCTTGATACAACACTATTGCATTTAAAAAGCTTATCTAGAATATTCCCTTTATTAAAGGCAAATATCTTTTTGTGCTCCCTTCAACATATTAATATTAATAAGCTATTGCAGCTCTTCACTCGTAAAATAATTGCATTAATATTACTGTCAGAAAGCTCATCAACAATCAGCTAATTTCAATTAATTTTTCATGATTTTTAATTAATCTGTAAGAAATGCAAACCGCAAAATATGAAGCTAACTGCATTATCTTCTAATTCACAAAATGGTACAGAGAAAGAAAAAAGTGGAGATGTACAAATAGCAGAAGTTCTGCCGTTTTTTCTCCTATGGGTTAAAGTCATTGAAGGGATCTTCATAATCATAAATTAAATACATTGACTGGACCTGTGTTTTGAAGCTATATCAAATCTGGCACTAGTCTAGAATGCAGATGAGAGACAAATTTAATTTAAATCACATTTAAAGGCAGATCTTTGTAATGCACACATTACAAAAAACAAAACATGCTTTGAAATTTGCACTTCTTTGAATTTTTCAATGCCGTTTGAGCACATTTTGTGGACAAAACTGCAAATACTAGGGTAATTTGCATATATTTGTGAAAGTAGCATAAAAATGCATTATATTTGAGGAAATGCTTTGCGAAAAGTGGCACCGTATTTTTCTCTCCATAAGATGCACTTTTTTCCTCCTAAAAAGTAAGGGGAGGTTTCTGTGTGTCTTATGGAGTGAATGCTTACGGATGGGGGGGATCCTGCTACAGTCATGAGCAGAGGATCCATGGTTCCCCTTCCTTTCCTCCTCCACGGCTCGATTTGAAGCAGCAAAGTGGGAGAGGAGTCGCTTACATGGGTGTAAGCGGCTCCTGTCCGGTTGGATGCTTTAAAGCGAGCATGCTCTTTTTCTCCCTCCTCCCCGCTCAAAGCAGCAAAGCTTTTCAGCGAGCTGAGTCGGGGAGGAAGGAGAGGAGGAGAGCTGGCTCGCTTTAAAAGAGCAAAGGGGAGAGGAGAGGAGCTGCTTACATGGGTGTAAGCGGCTCCTGTCCAGTTGGCTCCTTTAAAGCAACCGTGCTCTCTCCCTCCCTCCTCCCCGAAAAGCTCCTTCTCCACACACCCCACGCATGCTCCTTGTCCCTTCAGTGTTTTTCCTTCCCTCACCACTTAAAACGTGGTTACAAAGCACTGATCCACATGGATTCTCAGGCTTTTTGCATTCAGCTACTCCAAACTCACCATCAAATGACATGTCTGTGGCCACAGCATGAACCACAAATATCATACATCCACTGTTTTGTTCAGAATATTTTTTTCTTGTTTTCCTCCTCTAAAAGCTATGAGTGAAAAATATATTTAAAGGCAAAGCTGCATGAAAATGTGTATTAGAATAATTTTGCACTAAAATGCTGGTAGATCTTCACAAGGACCTTAGATGCAGCAACAAACCAAACCAAAGTGGAATGCAAAGAACCCAACTGGAAAGGTGAGGAACTGAGATATACGGAAGGAGAGAGAACTGCCCATCACTAAGTCCAGAGCACGGCCAGCACATCCATGAGGCAAGATGTGGCGACTGCCTCAGGTGCTGCCTCAGGCAGCAGGATCCACAGGGGCAGCAGAAACCGATACAAATATTTACTTCCTCTTGTTCCTGATGTATATCTTCATTCACCCCTTCTTCCCAGTCAGGGCGGGAGGCACCATTTTGTGATGTACCTCAAAATGTCTTGCGCCAGCCCTGGTCTAGGGACTCAGGTTGGCTCAGGATAGAAATCCAGACAGAGGCAGGGAAACTGTTCTTTTGAGGCCTCATCCCTTGCAATCTATATGAGTCTGCATCATCTCAGGGAGTGACAAATGAGGAATTGCAGGGTTCTGTGCTTGGCCCGTTGTTAGAATCATAGAATCAAAGAGTTGGAAGAGACCACAAGGGCCATCGAGTCCAACCCCCTGCCAAGCAGGAAACACCATCAGAGCACTCCTGACATATGGTTGTCAAGCCTCTGCTTAAAGACCTCCAAAGCAGGAGACTCCACCACACTCCTTGGCAGCAAATTCCACTGTCGAACATCTCTTACTGTCAGGAAGTTCTTCCTAATGTTTAGGTGGAATCTCCTTTCTTGTAGTTTGGATCCATTGCTCCGTGTCCGCGTCTCTGGAGCAGCAGAAAACAACCTTTCTCCCTCCTCTATGTGACATCCTTTTATATATTTGAACATGGCTATCATATCACCCCTTAACCTCCTCTTCTCCGGGCTAAACATGCCCAGCTCCCTTAGCCGTTCCTCATAAGGCATCGTTTCCAGGCCTTGGACCATTTTGGTTGCCCTCCTCTGGACACGTTCCAGTTTGTCAGTGTCCTTCTTGAACTGTGGTGCCCAGAACTGGACACAGTACTCCAGGTAATGTCTGACCAGAGCAGAATACAGTGGCACTATTACTTCCCTTGATCTAGATGCTATACTCCTATTGATGCAGCCCAGAATTGCATTGGCTTTTTTAGCTGCCGCGTCACACTGTTGGCTCATGTCAAGTTTGTGGTCAACCAAGACTCCTAGATCCTTTTCACATGTACTGCTCTCAAGCCAGGTGTCACCCATCTTGTATTTGTGCCTCTCATTCCCCCCCCCCCCAAGTGCAATACATTACATTTCTCCCTGTTAAAGTTCATCTTGTTTATTTTGGCCCAGTTCTCTAATCTGTCAAGGTCGTTTTGAAGTGTGATCCTGTCCTCTGGGGTGTTAGCCACCCCTCCCAGTTTGGTGTCATCTGCAAATTTGATCAGGATGCCCTTGAGTCCATCATCCAAGTCGTTGATAAAGATGTTGAATCTTGAAACTACTGGATCTATACCAGTAGTTTCAAGTTGCAAGGAAAGGAGATTCTGACTGAACACCAGGAAGAACCTTCTGATGGTAGGAGCTGTTTGACAATGAAACAAACTCCTTAGAAGGTGGTGGACTCTCCTTCATTGGGGAATGTTTTTAAAGCAGAGGTTGGATGGCCACCTGTCTTGGATGATTTAGTTGAGATTCCTGCTTTGCCAGGGGTTGGGCTAGATTACCCTTGTGGTCCCTTCCAACTGTACAATTCTATGATTCTTTGTCAGCAGCAGGCTGGTTGAATCTCTACTTTTTCTGGCTTTCCCATTTCTCGTTGTATCCCTTTTCCAGCGTATGCACCCAAGCACAAACATGCAGTGGCTTAAGGAGAAACAGACCATCCCATCCCTCCTCCAGCAGCTCATTCAGTTTCTGTGCTGACTGCAGAAAAAGCTGCTTCTTTTCTATCCTGGCTGGCACAGAAAAGCTGCCAGAAGAGAGTTGAAGAGTTTGGACTTGATATCAAGGTTTATCACTACCCTAAGGAGTCTCAAATCTCCTTTCCCTTCCTCCCCCACAACAAACACTCTATGAGGTGAGTGAGGCTGAGAGACTTCAGAGAAGTGTGACCAGCCCAAGGTCACCTAGCAGCTGCATGTGGAGTAGCGGGGAATTGAACCCGGTTCACCAGATTACAAGTCTATCGCTCTTAACCACTACACCACACTGGCTCATACTGCCAGGGCAGGGACATATTGCCCGGCCCACCATTGAGCACCTAACTGCGCTTTCCAGCTGGCAGTGGAGGGAGGGAAGCCATTCTTCCCATCACCGACGTCCAACTTCATAGGCTGTTGCGTAATTTCATGCTAATCAGCCCACCACACTCTATACATGCACATCAGTGTAACATCTAAGGTAGTTAAGTTGAACACAGAGGAGAAAGCTTTCCTTTGCCATGTGCAGACAGCTAATTAGGAAGTCATTATGAGCATTCTTTTTGATCAGAACACAAAATTAAATACAGGTTACATGGTACATTAGTGTGACTATCTAAGATGCTAGCTTGAGCTAGGCAATTAAAAAAGGGCAAAATATTTTAAATGAATTTTAAAATACATCCTTCCAGTCATTAAGCAGAATTATCACATCCATATTTTGTAAATGTAAAATATATGTGCTCAAAAATCTCCTCTCCACAGTCTTTTTTATTGATGACCCATCTAAGCTTCATTTCCGAACTGAAAAACCTTGTCGGTCAATTTATTCCAACACAGCAGGATGCGGTGCTTGGGTAGTTATTAATCCTGTAATTGCTCGTGGCATGCCAGAAATAATTCTGCTAATTATTACAATATGTCTTACTTTGCAGTGCCTCTATATGTCAATATACCCTTTGCATAGTGTGGTTGCAATGTGGATTCAAATTCCTAATTTGAAATGAAGATATTATTAAGCCACAACTATTATACAAAGTAACTGCTATATATTTGTCGTCCTCTGCATAGCAGAGCAAGCTATTTCTTTTATAAATTCATACTTGACAAATAACTTGTTCCTGACTTTTAGAGATCTGTTATCACTGTTCTGCTGTGAAACCTTGCTCTAAGTGAACATTAGTTTCAATTATGGCACAACCATAATAAACCATTCAGGGTCACAATAGCACAGAAATTCATTTTTTCCAATTCACTGTAGGTGAAAGGAGTTGGTGTCTCTGCTTCTGGAAAAGGTTGTGGGATTAAATGGCACACGCTTAAGGTGATAAATGAAACACAAAAACACACTATGCAGACATACATAAATAGAGACTCATTATTCATATCAGGTTTCTCCATAAGCCAAAACCAAACGGGTTTAAGCCTCTCAAACAATTAATTCAACAGCACTGTCTCATCTTTGGTCTAGAGCAAATGGAGAAAGAGGAGGTGAACACAGCTGGATGGGTCCCCAGATCATGCTTTGAGGCAGAGAAAAAACAGAATCAGAGAACTATAGAACCGTAGAGTTGGGAGGGACCCCAAGGGTCATCTAGTCTACCCCCTGCCATGCAGGAATCTCAGCTAAAGAATCCAACAGATGACCATCCCACCTCTGCTTAAAAACCTCCAAGAAAGGAGTCCACAACGTCCTGAGGGAGACCATTCCACTGTCAAACAGCTCTTGCCCTCAGAAAGTTCTTCCTGATGTTTAGATGGAATCTTCTTTCTTGTAACTTGAAGCCAGTAGTTCGAGTCTTACCCTCCAAAGCACGAGAAAACAAGCTTGCTCCCTCTTCCATGTGGTCACCCTTGAGATATTGGAAGGTGACTGTTACATCCCTTCTCAACCTCCTCCTTTACAGGCTAAACATGCCAAACTTTTCAGCCGTTCCTGATATGGAATTGGAGGTAGGTGATTCAATTTAATTTATTGTGGAACTTAATCACAATTCCTTTTCTCTGTGCGTGTAGCTGCTTAGGTAAATGATGTGTGTTTGTAATGGAGCCATCTAAGCTAGTAGCCAAAGCTGCATGGAACTCCAAATGTGAGCTATGATGGCCTCAACTGGGGCTTCTTGATGTTGCTCATAAGTTCCTGTTCCAGTCTCAGCTGGGAGCAAAATTTATACGGATTCCACCTGGTTCTAAATGGAGTGACATTCTCCCCAATCATAGGGGCGAGCTCCCTGTGGCCCTGGGTGCCCGAGCCCCCACAAAATTCCCTATGCAGGAGCTGGCTCCCCACAAATTTTGGCACCGGGGCCATGCACGCTGCATGGCACCCATGGCCCCAGGCACCCGTGGCCGCAGGGCCAAGCTGGCACTCCTGCCTCCAATGAACAGCCACGATACTTGTCCACACTGCAAAGAGGGGAGAATATATATTTTTTATAAAATGTTTTATAGCACTTTTTGTTCAAGAATCTCCATATATTAACATCACAAGAAAACAGTAAAATGGCAGCATATTCAAATTCAAAGCTTAAACAAAGGTAACAATTTCAGTAACATTAAAATGCCAGCAAAATATGAAAGAAGCCAGTAGAAGAAAACTGACACCTCCAACAAATATGTTGTATGTTTGGGTAGATGGAGCTTTGTTTATGCTGAGTTAAGTACAACTGGTAAATTTTGTACATTTTACAATGTACATTTTACAGATACAGACTGTAGGAGAATGACTGGAGGCTGTTTTTAGAAAATGGTGTCTGCAGACTTATGCCAACCGGCTCATGTCTAGTCCCGGTTTTCTCATGCCAACACATCTTCTACATTAGATATAGATGAAAATTGCTTTTCAGAATGAGATTCCATGGAGGTCTATTACAAGGCCTGGATTAGCAAAGTTGCTTCCAATTTCAAGCTGCCAGTTCCATAGGCAACCAGGTATCTTGGATTTTCCTCCAGACCACCCCAAACCCCTTAAACTACAACTCTTTCACAACTTTCTTCCCCACCTGCCATGTCTCGTTCTCTTTCTCTGTACATCCTCTTGTGTTGGTCTGCCAAAGGGTTGGGAAGAAATCCTGAGGCAAGAATGTCTGGCACTGACTGATTTCTGGTCATTGCATTTTATTATTTTGTTTTGAATGGTCAGTTTTAAGCTGGCCTATTTTTAAATTGCTCATTGTCCAGAGAACATATGTTAGGATGTAACTCATAGATATCATAAATAGATAAAATTTTGCCCATTCCTGACAGCAGACAGAGTAAATCAACACCCTCAAGCTTTCCAACTTAGCTAAAATGATCATTCTATTTGTGCTGCTGCTGTTGCTGTAGCTTGTCTTTAATATGGTTACTTTGCATTTTCAGGACAGTGCTAAAGTTTTGTTTACGGGTCTTGCATGGATAATTGCATAAAATAGGATAGACTTTCCTTCCTAACAGGTTTTTATGCTTGCCAAAACAGATTGTTAAAAACATAAAGGTAAACAGAGCTTGTTCAGTCCTGTCTTGAAGGCAGGGCACTAAGAAATTAGTTCCTTTTCTGTCGTTTTTCCTGAAGATTCTTCTCGTCTGTCACAACACAGTAGTTATGAAAAATGGAACTATAAATTCAATTTAGAGGGCAATTTACAGCTAATCTTTGGAGTAATTCCAGTGTGAATAATGCAGCAATTTGGATGCATGGCCAGTCAATTCAACTGCTGATTTATTAAGATTTAAGAAAATTTCCTTCATTAATGATAATTGCCCAACATGAGAAATAATTTCTCAGAGAATTATCTACCTTCATATCTGCAGCATTAATTTTCAGAAAGGCAGCTGTGTTGGTTAAACTTATTTTTTGGGTGGGGAAAACTTTTTTAAAAACAAAAGATATATGAAGTGCTAAAATTCTGAGCTGTATCTCCTTAGCACACATGTGTGAACTGATCAACACTTCTTTATGGCTTGTTTTTCATTCAGAGCCTATTAGGGGGAAAACACCTTTTGAATTCTCAGCAGAAGGATGGTCAGGGCTAATGAGAGTGGCAGTTCAAAACATCTGGAGGGCACTGTTATGTACTGAGGTTCTCACCATGGGCCAGCAGGGGAATACTGTAGATAGTTTTCACTCAGATCCACATATGCAAATAAGGGATTGAAAGTGACGTTCAGTGATTGGATAGTTACAGAAAGTGGTTACTGTTACATTCTAGTGGAGCTCTATATAAGCAGGCTGTTCAGTTCAGCTCAGTCGTGTTCTGGCCTGTGAATAAACAAGAGCTGTTTGAAGAATCGCTGTGTCGTCTGATATGTTCACCCACAACTTAACAGGCACCACGTTGGGAAAGGCTGCTGTAAGGTGAGAGGAGTTTCCGTCTTGCGAGTCTGGCAAGGCCCACTGGAGCCAATCATTTCACTCTCTGCCCCAGGGGGTTCACTGGCCAGAAGAGGGATTGTCAGCTGATCCTCTGCTGCAGGTCAGCATGCCACTGCAGATAGACAGAGGCAGGAGCTCAGTTCTCTGCTTTAGACGTAGATACTGAAAAAAGAGACAACGCATGTACTTTTAAACCAAGAAAATATTTAATAAAAATTATTTTTAAAACAAAAACAAAGCATTGACCATCTGTACTAGCTGGTGAAATAGGGATGTCTTAATTTATATTGGCCTGCCACTATTTTGTTTTCTTAGTATTAATGGCTTGTTCACTTCATATATGGCCTAATAACCTTCTATTGCACTTCTGGGCTGTTAATAATGTTAATAAAGGGTTAAAAAAGGTATAGGGTAGCATTGATTCTTTCAGCTCAGCAGAGGACAGGCGATGCTGCTGCAGTCTGAGGCTATAAAACTCTGTCTCTCATAAAGACACTGGCTATAAAGAGACCAGACAAAGCATAGTGCTTGGTTAATAGTTGAGCAAGTCCCTTTCGTGGCATAGACTGAACCCAGGACCTTCTATTTTCAGGTCCCACCACGCAAGAGAAGTGGTTGTTCACATTTTATCCCCTTCTCCAATCAGTGTGCAAAACGGTCAGTGGCCATACAGAAGAGTGTTGTTGTTGTTTAGTCGTTTAATCATGTCTGATTAAATCATTTAATCTTCATGATCCCATGATCCCAGGCACTCCTGTCTTTCACTGCCTCTCGCAGTTTGGTCAGAAGAGTGGCCTGCCTTTTTGGTCAGAAGAGTGGCCTGCTTTTTTCTGGGACCATGCGGCCAGGCAGTTTGTGAATAGACCTTTGTTATATTTAATAGAGGGGAAAAACGATTACAGGCAACAATAGGTAAAGGTAAAGGTACCCCTGCCCGTACGGGCCAGTCGTGTCCGACTCTAGGGTTGTGTGCCCATCTCGCTCTAGAGGCCGGGGGCCAGTGCTGTCCGGAGACACTTCCGGGTCACGTGGCCAGCGTGACGAAGCTGCTCTGGCGAGCCAGCACCAGCGCAGCACACGGAAACACCATTTACCTTCCCGCTATAAAGCGGTACCTATTTATCTACTTGCACTTAGGGGTGCTTTCGAACTGCTAGGTGGGCAGGAGCTGGGACGGAAAGACAGGAGCTCACCCCGCTGCGGGGATTCGAACCCTGACCATGCAATCGGCAAGCCCTAGGCGCTGAGGTTTTACTCACAGTGCCACCCGCGTCCCACAGACAACAATAGGCTACAATTAATGTTAACCCTTGCTGGGTATATGTCCTGAAACAGACTTTGCACATTCAAAAAAAAAAATATCTCTGAGGTATAAACTAAGTTGCTTGCTATTTCTTACAGAGATATTTATTTTGGCATTGTTGTTTTCCCCCATAAGCCTAAGTGACATTAACAGAGAGCTGCCTCAGCTTTCTTTATGTTCACAACTTGGCTTTGCCTGTTGTATTTTGCAAGTGACAGGAGGATTCTGGATAGCAACTGGAATAAGAACGTTTATTTTTTTCCTCCTCTAGATTCTTTTTGTAAAAACAACATTTGTAAAACATGTCTGTAAAACTGTGAACTTGGAAATGGCAGGTGATGGTTCTGGAGAGTGAGCGTGTACTTTGTGGCTCCTGAGCAGCAGCTGCTCGGTTCAAAACTGATTCAAGCCACTGCCTGGCCACAGAGTGGGGAGGAGTGCTCCTGCTCTGATCTCTGGGTCCTGGGAGGTGCTAGTGAACTTCTGCAGCCACCACCAGATAAGCACATGGCTGCTGTGGGGATGGACTCCCCCAGGGATGCCAGAAGCCTGCACCTGGTGGGGTGCATGGGGCAGCTACAACCCCCACCTCCTCTGACACCTCCTGACAGGCACATAATGGGCAGGCCTGGAATGCCTCACCCCCATCTATCACAATGCCATGGTCACTTAGCAAACCATCTCACCGGCCACCTCTGCTTCTGAGAACACAGAGTGCAATCCTCAGCACATGTACAAGGAAGTAAAATCCACTGAGCACAAGGGAGTAGCTATGCTTATGGTTATAGGTTCTCTGAGGTTAAAATATAAGCAGATCCTGGGCCAATCTGAATGGAGGGGAGTGGAAGGTCCCCTCCTTGTTTGAAAGACAGACTTTGCCATAGGTGGAAAGTGAGGTTGGAACGGTTGCTGAGGCCAAGGGCAGTTTATTCTATTGGAATGCCTTGCTTTTGATTTTTGCATAAGTATTCAGTTAGATTGGGAATTTTATTTTTTTGCCATTGTAGTTTTGCTTTGCCTTATGGCAGAAAAGCTAATATGTTGTTTATTGGACCTGTTTAAATGATTCTGTAAATTTTGTATAGTAGTTTTCACGTGTTTATTTTTATTACTTTCTTCCCTGCTCAGGGATTGAAAATATTCATTGGACAGGAATAAATCAATACACCTGACCTATCCTTTAAATGGATCCTTCCACTGCCACACCTGTGCAACCCAGTGAGCAGTCCATGACTTGCTCAGACTGCAAGGGGCAGCCCAGTTTAAATGAGGCTCTGAGTACAGAAAGTGTTGTCGACTATGGTAGCCCACATGGAATCATGCCTAAATTCAGGCCAGAGGCTTGTTTCTGGAATGATCATAATGGTAATAGTGTAGAAAACCAGCGTTGGCTGAAGGAAAGAACTCCACACAGCTATGGAGGAACTCATTCAATAAATTAGAATCCAACAACACCCTTCCCCACCTGGCAATACAGTGGTACCTCGGGTTACATATGCTTCAGGTTACATACGCTTCAAGTTACAGACTCCGCTAACCCAGAAATAGTACCTCGGGTTAAGAACTTTGCTTCAGGATGAGAACAGAAATCGTGCTCCAGCGGCGTGGCAGCAGCAGGAGGCCCCATAAGCTAAAGTGGTGCTTCAGGTTAAGAACAGTTTCAGGTTAAGAACAGACCTCCAGAACGAATTAAGTTCTTAACCTGAGGTACCACTGTACTAAGAAATGGCAGGGCATTGATCTATGCAAGAAATACTAAGGAATGGCAGGGCCTTATCACAAAAATGCATGAGTATAAGTTATATGCCTCAATAGTTTTAAAACTTCCTTTATCATTCAAGAAATCACTGCATTGTAAATTGTCATATTTCCAAGGGTTTTTCTTATTATTATTTTCTTGGAAGGTTTCTGTCCTGACTTCCAGGAGTGGGGGGGCAGGGCAGTAGGAATCCTGCCCTCAGACTTTGAAATGGCTCTCCATACAGGGGCCTCCTTTGCTGTTCTGTTGCCATTTTTCATTTGGACACAGCAAAAGGTCAGGTCTATTAACTATTTTTCCTTGTGATGCTGCTGGAGCAGTATGCTTTTCTCAAGTGGTACCACATTGTTAGTCTCCACAAGAAATGCAGCTTTTCTGTTTTCACAGCTCTATTGTGAAAATAATAGGGACTTGCCAGACCTTTTTCTTTTGCCTGGTTTTTGATAAGATCGTTTTCCATTTTATACTTGATTCTTCAAACTACATTCTTTGAAGCAGGCATAATGGAAATGGTATTGACAAGTCAGCCAATTCAGAGAGGAGTCTTCCTGAGTCCTCCACCTGAAAATGGCTCCCCATGGCCTTCAGGGGAGTGGATGCTCAGCCGAAGTTCTCTCTCCACTACTGTGAAGAGGAGCATTCCTCTCACAAGGTCTGTGAGCCCAGCAGAGCCCAGGGTCTGTGGCTGAGGCCAACAGTCATTGCAGCGGCATCTGGAGAACTGGGGAAAGAGATAAGAGTGTGGCTATTCAGATTCAGGAGAAGAGTGACTTAAATCACTCTCAACATCATTTCCCACCTCTGTTTTCACATGTCACATATTCATCAATTGGAACATGATGGGCACAATTTTTCTATGCAATGAGGCTCATGAGGTAGCTTTTAATGGTGATATTCGGGTGAGTTAACATGATTTTTGTTTGCTTTGGGAGATTTGCCAGCTGGTGCAATAAATTTTACAATCATACAAGTCACCCCCGTCTCCATGGGTGGCATCCAGTGCTCCCCTTCCACTAGCACAAGAGACCTGTGCTTGCTAAATGGGCATTTCACCTCCTCTGCCTTGCATGGTTGGGAAACTCTTCAGAGGAGACTTTGAGGGAGGGGAGAGGAAACAACCGTGCCACTGCTCTAGCTGAACTCAGCTGACACTGCTTTGCATGCAAGTGTTCAGGCCATTTATTCTGCATGATACAGTAATATTTATATATTTATATGCTAGTGTATTTTTAAGAGAAAATTGTTCAGTGAAACATTCTCAACCCATAGCAAGAGACTGTATGTCTTGTGGGTTACCAACTGAATCCTTTATGTGGGAGTTTCTTCATGTATGTAAGATGAAAACATATACTGGATCATGTCCAGACAGAATTTTGCAAAAATACTGGTAGGTAATGAAAGGAAAACTAAAATTGTCCCATGTCATTGCTGCATGACTCACAGCTGTCAAGTGTGACATCCTTTTAGATTAAACTGCTGGACTTCTGACATGGCAGGCTACCAAGTCCTGCGCCTTCCTAATACATTCTGCCTCAACATGGAAAGTTATGAGGATCCCCTGCAAGAAGCAGCTTAGCCTTGAAATCACATCATCATTCTGCTTCTCTGATGAAGCGCCAGTCCAAGGCCTGTTTACAAATGATTCACTTTTGTGGAATAAATGGGAGGAAGCAGGTGATTTGTCACAGCTCTTGCAGCTGACTTTCCTCTGCCTATAAATGGCATATCCTCTTAATGGCAGTTCTGTCTATAAGGTGCGCAAATAAAGGCAGTCGGTGTGTCTGCTGCCACGTAGGTGCATAGAGCCAGACCAGCCATATGCCTGGGTGAAATGACTAGTTTTGGGTGGCACTAGGGATGGGCTGAGAAAGACAGGCATCGGAACCTGAATGGTACAGCAATATTAAATGTCAAGTTGGCATATACAGAGTTCGCATACATAGATTCTATAGGGAAAGTTAACATAAACTCTCATTTTGTATAACTTGTACCTCGGACTCAGTAAAGAAAAGAAGTAACAAAAACATTAAAAAAGAAAAGAGAAAACAATGAAAAGAAAAGAAAGTACATATATTTAAGCTTCCTCTTCTGTTCATATTATTTTGTTTAATAGAAAGAGTGAATTGACATAAAAATTAAGATTTACAGCCAGGCAAAATAAAAGATTAAATGATTAAGTAGGCTTGGTCTTCTTAAATTTATTATATATATATATATATATATATATATATATATATATATATATATATGGTTATTTGAGAATGTGATTTCAAAGTAGTAGTAGTAGTAATAATAATAATAATAATAATAATAATAATAATAATAATAATAATAATAATGGGATGCGGGTGGTGCTGTGGTCTAAACCACTGAGTTTCTTGGGCTTGCTGATTGTAAGGTCAGCAGTTCGAATCTGTGCAACGGAGTGAGCTCCTGTCACACTGTCCCAGCTCTTGCCAACCTAGCAGTTCGAAAACACGCCAGTGCAAGTAGATAAATAGGTACTGCTGCGGCAGAAAGGTAAACAGTGTTTCTGTGTGCTCTGGCGTCCATCATGGTGTCCCGTTGTGCCAGAAGCAGTTTAGTCATGCTGGCCACCTACCCAGAAAGCTGTCTGTGGACAAACACCAGCTCCCTCAGCCTGAAGCGAAATGAGCGCCACACCCCATAATTGCCTTTGACTGAACATAACCGTCCAGGGGTCTTTTACCTTTCCTGTTTACCTTAGTAATAATGGTGCTGATTAGGATAAACTACAGTGGTGCCCCGCAAGCCGAATGCCTCGCAAGACGGAAAACTCGCTAGACGAAAGAGTTTTCCGTTTTGGAGGTGCTTCGCAAAACGAATTTCCTATGGGCTGGCTTCGCAAGACGACAATGTCTTGCGAGTTCCTGCTGGTTTTTTTCCCTTTCCCCCCCTTTTTCTAAGCTGCTAAGCCGCTTATCAGCTGATCCGATCAGCAGATAAGCCGCTAAAAGCCGCTAATAGCGCTAATCCGCTAATCCTTCAATGGGCTTGCTTCGCAAGACGAAAAAACCGCTAGACGAAGAGAATCAATCACAGAACGGATTCTTTTTGTCTTGCGAGGCACCACTGTATAAATAATTCCAGATATGCATTAATGTGTCCATTTTCTTTTGTGTGGTTGTTAAACTACGCTTTCCCACCAACTTTTCTAGGAGCGCTACTTGCCAAATCTGAGCATACCACCAGTCATTACTAACTCCTTCTAAAGTTTTCCAAGTTCACCCTACAACTGCAGTGGTTAATGAATAACACATTAATCCTTTGTTTTGTAAATTTTTTTTCATCATTAAGTATGTTAAGAAGGGTTGGCTATGGGCTTGTCTTAATTTTCTTTCAGTATTAAATTGCATTTCCCTAAAACCTGCTATCCCAAATTCCTGTTTGAGGGGGGCATTCCCACCACATGAGTATGCATACACCTGCTGTTCTGTGCTCCCTCCAGCATAAATTAGAGAGTTTAGCCTCCATGCAGGATGATTTTTGAGGGAGAGAATCATAGAATCATAGAATCATAGAGTTGGAAGAGACCACAAGGGCCATTGAGTCCAACCCCCTGCCAAGCAGGAAACACCATCAGAGCACTCCTGACATATGGTTGTCAAGCCTCTGCTTAAAGACCTCCAAAGTAGGAGACTCCACCACACTCCTTGGCAGCAAATTCCACTGTCGAACAGCTCTTACTGTCAGGAAGCTCTTCCTAATGTTTAGGTGGAATCTTCTTTCTTGTAGTTTGGATCCATTGCTCCATGTCCGCTTCTCTGGAGCAGCAGAAAACAACCTTTCTCCCTCCTCTATGTGACATCCTTTTATATATTTGAACATGGCTATCATATCACCCCTTAACCTCCTCTTCTCCAGGCTAAACATGCCCAGCTCCCTTAGCCGTTCCTCATAAGGCATCGTTTCCAGGCCTTTGACCATTTTGGTTGCCCTCCTCTGGACACGTTCCAGTTTTTCAGTGTCCTTCTTGAATTGTGGTGCCCAGTGATATGAGCTGTGGAGCCAGTTAAAGGTTCTGACTTCTGGTGTGTACAGAGAACAAAGCAAATAGCTTTCCAACGTGTTTCCTCTTTTGCAGATAGGTAGCCGTGTTGGTCTGCCATAGTCAAAATAAAAAAGTTCCTTGCAGTAGCACCTTAAAGACCAACTAAGTTAGTTCTTGGTATGAGCTAAGAACTAACTTAGTTGGTCTTTAAGGTGCTACTGTAAGGAACTTTTTTATTTTCCTCTTTTGTGCATTTGAAGTCATCTTCCCATTCAGATGTTAGTGTTTTAGTCATACCTGCGTCTATGTGCACCAGGATTTTATAGATAAGACCTCCTCTTTATTATTAGGACTGTAGAATCATAGAATTGTCCAGCTGAGATTTATTTACAAAAATATATTATTTCCATAAAGGCACCATTGGTTTGAGATGAGCCCACGGTGTGCATGAAATGAAGGTATTATAACAATGACAATAACAACAATTTTATTTATATCCTGCCCATTTGGCTGCGTCGCTCAGTGGCACATTTAGATGACACCCTCACTGACTTGGAGCCCCCAGATAGTTGCTCCTTTGTGTAAGCACTATAAGGTGAGAAGAAGGAACTTGTGCAGCACCAAAGCCAGATTATAATAGTGTGACTGGAACATTATATTTTTTTAAAAAAGAAGAAAAGCAAGTTTCTGCCTCTCTAGGAAGGGCAGTTGTGGTGCAAACTGTGCAAGCAACACAACCCTGTGGGTGTGCCCATCTTATTGTTTCCTGTTTGGCAGGGGATTGGACTCGATGGCCCTTGTGGTCTCTTCCAACTCTATGATTCTATGATTCTATGATTCTAAGATTTCCATGGAGTCAGGGACCCAGGTTTCATGTGGCTCTGCAAAGCAGGTCTTAACCTTACCAAACAGTTTCAGGAGCTGGTAGGGCCTGTCAGACAACTCTTTGGAGGGAACTCTGAGAATTTGGGCCAAAGGTATGGATACCAAGATATGGTAGCAAGAGGTATGGATTTTTTGGGGTAGGTGGGTATTGAAGGGTGTTTGGGGGCAAAAAACAGCAATGGAGTAGTGTTTTCTCAGAAGGGCTTTTGAGCAGAGGGGGAGAAGAAATAAAGGCAGTGATGGTGGCTTCCTTCCTGGCTTTGCCTTGTCAAGCTCACTCAGCCATGTGTTGGTGGGATTTTGGTTGTGGGCAGAAGAGCTTTTGAAGAAGGGGAAGACAGCATGAAAAGAAGTGATGTGGTTACTTCCCACTTCACTTCACTTCACCTCCTTGTTCTTGCCTGCTTCTGTGTTGGTGGTGCCCAGTAGCAGCGGGCCTGCAGAATGAGCTCTAGCTCCAGGGGAAGCATCATGACTGGTTATGTTGGGCTGCTTTCTACCTCAGCCTCACTTGGTGGACATCTGGGTTGCTCTGTAGACCAAAAGCTGCTCCTTGGGTCACTTGAGTCCATGTGGTGTAATGGTTCCGGGGGAAGAGAGTTCAGTTCCCTACTTGATCCTGAAGCTCAAGGGGTGACCTCAGGCTAATCACCAGCAGAGCCTGACCTTCTTCAAAGGGTTGTTGTGAGCAGAATTTTTTTCCAGCCGGAACTCAGTTTCGGCCCCTCTCAGGTGGGCTCCATTGCCTTTCTAAGAGACCAAGGGAAGTGTTGATGGTGAATCATAGAATCATAGAGTTGGAAGAGACCACAAGGGCCATCGAGTCCAACCCCCTGCCAAGCAGGAAACACCATCAGAGCACTCCTGACATATGGTTGTCAAGCCTCTGCTTAAAGACCTCCAAAGTAGGAGACTCCACCACACTCCTTGGCAGCAAATTCCACTGTCGAACAGCTCTTACTGTCAGGAAGTTCTTCCTAATGTTTAGGTGGAATCTTCTTTCTTGTAGTTTGGATCCATTGCTCCGTGTCCGCTTCTCTGGAGCAGCAGAAAACAACCTTTCTCCCTCCTCTATGTGACATCCTTTTATATATTTGAACATGGCTATCATATCACCCCTTAACCCCTAGTGGGAAGATAAGATGGTGGCGCGTGTAGATGCTGCGGCTGGTTGCTCCTCAACTCAGAATCTGGCTTTTTTGTCCTGCCAAAATAGACTTGTTTATAGTCGGCAGGACATGTTATCTATTCGGCTACGGAGTGAGTGCTGCACAAATTGTGAGTGTCTCCGCGTCTGCAAGGAAGATTTTTTGACTTCAAAGAACTGGGGAGTAAAGAGACACAGGAGAGACCGTAAACAGAAGAGAGGCTGTAGAGGAGGAAGGCGATTAAGGCAATTAAGGTTGAAGACACAACATTATAACTTACCGCTTCCCAGCATTTTCTATGCGAATGTGAGATCTTTGGTGAATAAGCTGGAGGAGTGGAAATTGTGGATAGCAACGGAGAAAACTGTGAGTGAATGCTGTCTTCTGCTGCTTACAGAAACTTGGCTGACACCAATTATTCCTGACTCAGCCATAGAACTAACAGGCTATACAGTGTTCCGCCATGATAGAACAGAGGACTCTGGTAAAAGAAGGGGGGGGAGGTTTGTGTGCATACGTGAATAACAGCTGGTGCACAAACCACGCTGTGATAGCTAGCTATTGCTCCCCAACTGTGGAATTTATGACGCTTAAATGCAGACCTATATATATCTCCCGAGAATTTACAGCAGTACTGATAACTATAGTATACATTGCACCTGATGCAAACATCAATGAGGCTATGGGTCTTCTGCATGATGCCATTAGCAGGCAACAAGGCAAGTACCCCGAGGCTGCATTTCTTGTATGCGGGGATTTCAACCAGGCAGATTTGAAAGTGGTTCTACCTAAATTCTATCAACACATAAAGTGTGCAACCAGGGGAGAAAAGACTCTGGACAGGCTGTATACAAATGTCAAACAGGCCTATATGGCCGAACCATTGGCACATCTAGGCCAATCTGATCATGTGTCCCTGCTCCTGACTCCTGAATATATTCCATTGAGGAAACGGACTCCAGCTATAAAGAGGGATATTACAATATGGCCAGCTGAAGCATCCCAACAACTACAAGACTGTTTTCATGACACCGATTGGGAGGTATTTGCCCAACAGGATGTAGAGACTCATACTGAGCAAGTGTTGGACTATATTAGGTTCTGCACTGACAATGTAACACGGAGGCGCCGGATAAAGATCTACCCAAACAGGAAGCCCTGGATGACAAGGGAGGTCCAGGGGTTGCTAAAGGCAAGAAATACTGCTTTCAGAAGTGGAAATAAGTCGCTGTACAGCTTAGCTAGAGCCGATCTAAAGAGAGGTATCCGTGTAGCAAAGGAGGCGTATAGACAGCGGCTGGAGAATCATTTACAAAGTAACAACACCAGGCAGGTGTGGCAAGGTGTACAAGAATTAACAGGGTATAAATCCAAGGACTCCCTGGCAGACGAGGGAGGGGCATCCCTCGCAGAGGATTTGAATGCCTTTTTTGCCTGTTTTGAAATAACATCTGCAGCAACACCTGTTGAGGCTTTACCAACACCACCACCACTCCCTGTGAAGGCTTTGCCATCATCACCACCATTACCATCATCAGTACAAAGGAATGTAGTAGTCTCTGTGGAAAAAGAAGAGATGAGGAAGGTGTTGAAGGGAATCAACCCAAGGAAGGCCACAGGGCCGGATGGGGTAGCTGGAAGGGTATTGAGAGACTGTGCAGATCAACTAGCAAGAGTTTTCACTGGGATTTTAAATCAATCCCTAGCCCAGGCTATTGTTCCATCCTGCCTAAAGTCCTCTATTATCGTTCCAATAGCAAAAAAATCTAACCCGGAAGATCTGAATGATTTTCGTCCAGTAGCACTCACACCTATAATCATGAAGTGCTTTGAAAAGCTGGTACGAAATTATGTCATTGCCTGCCTACCAGAGGGACTGGACACATTCCAATTTGCTTATAAAATGAAAAGATCGACAGAGGACGCTGTGGCGATTGCCCTCCATGCCGTCCTTGCACATTTGGAGCAGTGGGGGGGTTATGCCAGACTGCTTTTTTTAGATTTCAGCTCAGCATTTAATACCATTCTACCACAACGTCTGATGTCTAAACTGGAAGATCTGGGGCTTCCGTTATCACTTTGTGAGTGGATATTGGACTTTTTGTCAGACCGCCCCCAGAGGGTTCGGTTGGGCCCTTATACCTTTTTTTTTATAAAAAAAATATTTTTATTACATTTTCAGATACAAAGTCAGAAATATAAGAAACATAGAAAAGAAGAAAAGAAACAAAGAAAAAAAAAGAAAAAAAATCCAACTTTCAAAAACATTTTTACATAACCAACTGGACTTCCCCACATCTCCCACACCCTGCGTTCTTTACAATAAAAATATCAGCAAATTATTACCTTGTTTCATACCTTACTTGTATCTTTCAAATATTACATTTCTGGATTTAAAGTACTTTTTATCAATTACTTATACCTTGAAATAAACATAATATTACTTTAAATTTCAACCTTTTCTTACTTATAACTTACCGTAGTTTCCTGTTCACCAAATCTAGTTGCTGAAGCTAAAATTTCCAAATCATGCAAATTCTTAACATTCATACAACTTGTAGTGTTTTTGTAAATAGTCCTTAAATTTTTTCCAGTCCTCTTCCATTATTTCTTCTCCCAAATCTCGGATTCTGCCCGTCATTTCAGCAAGTTCCATATAGTCCATCAATTGCGTCTGCCACTCTTCCAGTGTGGGAAGATCTTGTGTCTTCCAGTATTTTGCAATGAGTATTCTTGCTGCTGTAGTTGCATACATAAAAAAAGTTCTGTCCTTCTTTGACACCTTCTGGCCAACAATGCCCAGGAGGAAGGCCTCTGGTTTCTTGGGGAAGGTGTACTTAAACACCTTTTTTAACTCATTATAGATCATTTCCCAGAAGGCCTTCACTTTTGGACAAGTCCACCAGAGGTGAAAGAATGTCCCTTCAGCCCCCTTACATTTCCAACATTTATTATCAGACAGGTGATATATTTTTGCAAGCTTGACTGGGGTCATGTACCACCTATATATCATTTTCATAATATTTTCCTTCAGGGCATTACATGCCATGAATTTCATTCCAGTGGTCCATAACCTTTCCCAGTCTTCAAACATAATGTTATACCCAATATCCTGAGCCCATTTTATCATGGCTGATTTGACTGTCTCATCCTGAGTGTTCCATTTAAGCAGCAAGTTATACATTCTCGAAAGTACCTTAGTCTTAGGTTCTAACAGTTCTGTCTCTAGTTTCGATTTTTCCACCTGGAATCCTGTTTTTTTGTCCAACTTAAAAACCTCTTGAATTTGAGCATAATGAAACCAATCTTGCACCTTATTTTTTAATTTTTCAAAGCTCTGCAGCCTCCAATTGTCTCCATTTTTTTCTATTATTTCCCAATATTTCGGCCAGCCGGCCTCCATATTGGGTCTTTTTCGAGCCTTGGCCTCCACTGGTGATAACCACCTTGGGGTCTTACCTTCTAGTAAGTCTTTGTATTTTGTCCAGACCATAAATATTGCTTTTCTGACAATATGGTTTTTGAACATTTTATGAACCTTTACCTTGTCGTACCACAATTATGCATGCCATCCAAAAGCATTATTGAACCCTTCCAGATCTAGGACATCAGTGTTCTCAAGAAGTAACCAATCCTTCATCCAACAGAAGGCCGCAGCTTCGTAATATAACCTTAGGTCTGGCAGGGCAACCCCCCCTCTTTCTTTTGCGTCAGTTAGTATTTAAAATTTTATTCGGGGCTTTTTGCCCTGCCAGACAAACTTAGAAATATCCTTCTGCCACTTTCCAAAGGGCCCTTATACCTTTAATATGCTTAAGACTAACACAGGAACACCACAGGGATGCGTACTCAGTCCGCTCCTTTATATTCTCTACACGTACGATTGTGTCGCTACTCACCCTAGTAATAGGGTTGTTAAATTTGCAGATGACACAACCGTGATTGGGCTCATCTACGAAAGGGAGGGTGAAACGGATTATAGAGATGAGGTGGAGCGGCTGACAGAGTGGTGCAGAGCTAACAACTTGCTCATAAATACAAGGAAGACAAAGGAGCTTGTGGTGGCCTTCAGGAGACAGAAGAGCAACGTCCAGCCACTTTTGATTGATGGGGTCTGTGTGGAGAGGGTAACAACGTTCAGATTTTTGGGCATTGAATTCCAAGAGGATCTGTCCTGGAGTGTCAACACAAGGGGGCTTGTGAAGAAGGTGCAGCAGAGACTGTACTTTTTGAGAATACTAAGGAAAAACCATCTTCCGCAGAAACTGCTGCTTGCCTTCTATCACTGTGCCATTGAGAGCGTGCTCACTTATGGCTTATGTGTGTGGTACGGAAGCTGTACTACCCAGGACAGGGTGGGGTTGTGCAGGGTTGTTAAGGCAGCAGAGAGCATTGTTGGCTGCCCACTCTCCACCTTAGAGCAGATTTATGCCACAAGGTGCCATAGGAAGGCACTGGACATAGTAAAAGATCCATCGCATCCTGGTCACTGTCTCTTCGAGCTCTTGCCGTCGGGATGGAGATACAGGACGATGAAGACAAGAACGAGCCGTCTTAAGAACAGCTTCTTCTCCAGAGCGATCTCGGCCCTGAATGGGAAGCCCAGACTTTGAAAGTCATCTAATCTCCCTTGCTGTATTATACTGTATTGTTTAATTAGTGTTTTTATGGAGCAGTCAAGTAATTTCGTTGTCCCCGAAGGGGGCAATGACAATAAAGATATTATTATTATTATTATTATTATTATTATTATTATTATTATTATTATTATTAACCTCCTCTTCTCCAGGCTAAACATGCCCAGTTAAAAGTTCTTTAGATAGCCACCCTGGCTTCTTTAGGCACCTTCCATGTTTCTGTCTCATTGGTATTGCCTGACGTTGTGCTTTTACTATCTCCCTCTTAACAAACTCCCAGCCATCATGAACTCCCTTTCCTTTTAGTATTACTGTCCATGGGATCTCACCCAGCACTTCCCTAAGTTTTATGAAGTCGGCTTTCTTAAAGTCAAGAAATTGAGTCCTAGTATGCTTGGCTGCTCCTTTCCGCTGTATAGTAAACTTCAGAAGAGCATGATCACTTGCGCCTAATGATCCTTCCACTTCTACCCGACTAACCAGGTCATCAACATTGGTTAGGACCAGATCTAAAATGGCTGTTCCTCTTGTTGCTTCGCTTCTCCCACTTTCTGGACAATGAAGTTGTCTGCAAGGCCAGTGAGGAATCTGTTTGACCTTATGCTCTTGGCTGGGTAATCCGGGTAATTGAAGTCCCCCATTACTACTATCTCCCTTCCTTTTGCATGCTTGGCCATCCGTTCCAGGAAGGCATCATCTATGTCCTCCGTTTGGCTTGGGGATCTATAGTAAACTCCCACAATGAGGTCTCTGTTATTCTTCTCTCCCTTAATTTTGACCCAAATGCACTCACTTTGGCTTTGAGGTTCTAAATCTTGGATCTCTTCACAGGTATACACACCCCTGACATATAACGCCACTCCTCCTCCTTTCTTGTCTGGTCTGTTTCTCTGAAATAGATTGTATCCCCCCATTATTACATTCCAATCGTGGGACTTATCCCACCAGGTTTCAGTGATGCCTATTATGTCATATTTAGTTTGCTGTACCAAGAGCTCAAGCTCATCTTGTTTATTTCCCATGCTTTGCACATTAGTGTACAGCCATTGAAGTCCATTAATCATTCCCCCGTGTCTATTTTTAAAGGATTTTTTCCTCCCACCACCAGGTCTGCATGCTGTTTGCTCCATTTGGTCTATGACATTTGGATGATCATCTTCATCAATTGATAGACTCCTACCTTCAGGAGCACTGTCTCCCTCCCCCACATTAGTCAGTTTAAAGCCCTCCTGATGAGGTTTCTGAGATTTTTGGCAAAAACATTTCTCCCAACCGTTGTGAGGTGCAGCCCATCGCTTGCCAGAAGTCCATCTTCAAGAAACTGCAGTCCGTGATCTAAGAATCCAAACCGTTCCTGTTTACACCATTTGCAAAGCCAGCTGTTCACTTCCACTATTTTTCCCTCTCTCCCTGGGCCACGTCGTTCAACTGGGTTCTGGCACCTCTTTTTCTGGAATAATAGCCCTGGTTGTGAGGGTAATTTGAAGCAGGGGAGAACCATTTTGAGCTCCTTGGAGGGAAGGTGGGAGGTACATGAAATAATAAATAGCATAAAGTAAATTTTCACTCTTTGGTGATCACTCATAGCTGAGTAAGATTGTCTTCCATAAACACAGTTTTAACAATGAATACGTAAATGACTGTGGAGGCCAATTCTGGACCCACACATCCTTCCACTTTGGGGACATTGGTTCCCGGGCGGGAGTTGATCACGGTGTGGATTTGCCAAGCGTGCATTCCTCTCACCACGTTTCTCCCTTGTGTTCTGAGTTTGAGTGTCTTCAAAGTCCATGGCACCTTTGGTAAAGGCTTTTCTCCAACTGGAGCACTTGCAGGCCAGTGTTTCCTAGTTGTTGGTGTTTATATTATATTTTTTAAGATTTGCCTTTAGACAGTCTTTAAACCTCTTTTGTTGACCACCAGTATTACGTTTTCCATTTTTAAGTTTGGAATAGAGTAGTTGCTTTGGAAGACTATCATCAGGCATCCGCACAACATGACCAGTCCAATGAAACTGATGTTGAAGAATCATTGCTTCAGCACTGGTGATCTTTGCTTCATCCAGTACACTGATATTAGTTCGTCTGTCTTCCCAAGTGATGTGTAAGATTTTTCAGAGACACTCTTGATGGAATATTTAGAGGTGTTGGAGATGGCATTGGTAGTACAATAGCTTTGTAAACAAGCATTTTGGTTTCCCTGCAAATGTCCCAGTCCTCAAACACTCCGCACTTCAACTCGGAGAAAGCTATACTCAGGCGATGCTGGATTTCGGCATCAATATTGACCCTTGTGGAAAGATAACTAGTCATACCTCGGGTTGAATGTGCTTCAGGATGAGCGCGTTTGAGTTGCACTCTGCCGCAACCCGGAAGTAACGGGGCACGCTACTTCCGCGTTTCGCCTCTTGCGCATGAACAGACGCTTAAAATTATGTCACATGCATGCGCAGAAGCGCTGAAACGTGACCTGCGCATGCGCAGACGGGATGGATCCCGTTCGCATCTAGAGGTACCACTGTACCTAGGTAGGAGAAGTGATCAACATTTTCCAATGTTACACCATTGAGTTGGATTTGTGGCACTGCAGAGGGGTTATTTTGTACTTTTTGGTGTAGCACTTTGGTTTTTTGGATGTTGAGCGACAGGACAAGCTTTTTGTAAGCTTCTGCGAATATATTTAGGATGGTTTGGAGGTCATCTTCTGAGCATGCACACGCTACATTGTCATCAGCATACTGAAGCTCTATGACGGAAGTTACGGTAACCTTACTCTTTGCTTTCAGCCTGCTCAGATTGAAGAGCTTTCCATCTGTTTAATATATGATTTCTACCCCAGTGGGGAGTTTCTCTTTGACAAAGTGTAGGATCATGGCAATGAAAATAATGAATAGAGTTGGGGCAATAACACAACCCTGTTTAACACCTGATCCCACTGTGAATGGTTCACTTTGAGAGCCATTGTTATCTGTGATTGTTGCTGTCATATTATCATGGAGGGGCCAAATGATGTTTACAAATTTATCCGGGCAGCCAATTTTCATAAGGACAGTCCACTGGGCATTACGATTTACAGTGTCGAAAGCCTTAGTCAGGTCGATAAACACCATATACAGGGGTTGGTTTTGCTCTCTGCACTTTTCCTGAAGCTGTTGAGTGGTGAAAATCATGTCCACTGCCCCCCTAGAAGGCTGAAAAAACATTTTGGGATTCAAGAAGGATCACCTCGGATATTGTTAAGAGCCGGTTTGCTAAGATCCTTGCAATAATTTTACCAGCTACAGCTAATAGAGAGATGCCTTGATAGTTTCCGCAATCAGTTTTGTCACCTTTTTTAGAGATTGATAATTTTGGCCTCCCTAAAGTCTGCTGGGACCGCTTCTCTTTCCCAGATTTTTTTCGATGAGCTTGTGAAGTTGTTGTGTAAGTTCAATTCCAAATACATGTGTAGACAAGGAGGACAAGCATGTATGATACTCAAGCTGCAGTTTCCAAGCCAGGTGAACCACCTTGTTGGTGTAGGAAACCTATGAAGTAGCCACTAAAAACTAGCTGCAGCTTATATAATTTTCTAGAACAAAAAAATTGCAGCAGACCTGTTGCTGCTAAGATGGCAGCAAGGAGGCAAAGAAAAGTCACGAGAAGTTGTTTGGCTGAATTTCAGCAGGTTCCCCACAGCCTGGAGGTTTGTTATTGGCAAGGGGAGAATTGGAGTTCCTCTCTCTGCTCCCACTGTCCTGCTTGCACAAAGGGTGGCTTCATTTTGCATTCAGCGTTTCATGTATCATGCAGAATAAATTAGTTGCAACTCCCATACTAGACAGGAAGTATTTAAAAGGAATTGAGAAAGCAATGTTTCAGAAATCGCTTCCGCTTCACAGCGGGGGCATGTTGCGCTCTGTCCTCCCGGGCACACTTCCTCCCACCTCTGCATGGGCGGGACAACGTCACAGCACCGAGCGCCCAATCAGGAGGCTTGGAGGCGTGGCCTGGATGATTTAAACCCTGGCACAATGCCGTTTTGTTCCCTTTTGCCTCACACTGCAGTTCTGCAGGCTTCCCTGGACTTCCTCCTCGCATCTTCTCCACGTGGCTCCTGTCCCTTTGCAGGTTCCTGCAGAAGACTATTGGAGGATTGTGCACTTCAGTGCCAATCATTAGGTTCTATTTTTGGGGCCAGGAGAGTGGAGGAGCGAGGGGGGGCGTTGGGGGATTGCAGGCCAAGCCGAGCAACATTGCTTGGGTACTGGTGTTTTCGGGGCCTGAGTCGTGTGCGTGTGTGCTTGGCTTTGTGTGTGTGTGTGCAGTTTAGCTCAGAGTTTAGGGGCTTGTGAGGGAGCTTGGGCCAAGCTGCGCAGCATTGGTGGTTTACTTTGTTAAGGTCTAAGGCTGAAGGAAAAGGGCGGCAAGATTGTACGCTGCTGTGTTGCCCTCTGAGGTTTTTGGGTGCTTTGCCTTAATCCTGCAATTTTGTCTTTGTGTTTCCTCCTCCTTGCCTCAGTGTTGTTTGCAGCTGCGAGTAGTCCTGAGTTCTTCTCCCCACCCCCATTGAACATTTGCTTTCCTCCCCCCCTTCTTGTCTCTCCTTGCTATTCTTTGGAAATCTGCATTCAATTTCCTGTATCTTTCACTATCTCCCTTGCATTTTGCTTGCCTTCTCTCCCCCGCTATTTGTAAGGCCTCGTTGGACAGGCACTTTGCTTTCTTGCATTTCCTTTTCATTGGGATGGTTTTCTTTGCTGCCTCCTGTATAATGTTACCAGCCTCCATCCACAGTTCTTCAGGCACTCTGTCCACCAAATCTAAATCCTTAAACCTGTTCCTCACTTCCACTGTGTATTCATAAGGGATTTGATTTAGATTGTATCTTCCTGGCCCAGTAGTTTTTCCTACTTTCTTCAATTTAAGCTTGAATTTTGCTATAAGAAGCTGATGATCTGAGCCACAGCTCCAGGTCTTGTTTTTGCTGACTGTATAGAGCTTCTCCATCTTTGGCTGCAGAGAAAATAATCAATCTGATTTCAATGCTGCCCATCTGGTGATGTCCATGTGTAGAGTCGTCTTTTGTGTTGTTGGAAAAGCATGTTTGTGATGACCAGCTTGTTCTCTTGACAGAACTCTATTAGCCTTTCCCCTGCTTCGTTTTGATCTCCAAGGCCAAACTTGCCAGTTGTTCCTTTTATCTCTTGATTACCTACTTTAGCATTCCAATCCCCTATAATGAGAAGAACATCCTTCTTTGGTGTCATTTCTAGAAGGTGTTGTAAGTCTTCATAGAACTGGTCAATTTCAGTTTCTTCAGCACCAGTAGTTGGTGCATAAACTTGGATTACTGTGATGTTAAAAGGTCTTGGATTCGTATCAAGATCATTCTATCATTTTTGAGATTGCATCCCATTACAGCTTTCGCCACTCTTTTGTTGACTATGAGGGCCACTCCATTTCTTTTACCGGATGCTTGCTCACAGTAGTAGATATGATGGTCATCCGAACTGAATTCACCCATTCCCATCCATTTTTGTTCACTGATGCCCAGGATGTCAATATTTATTCTTGCCATCTCATTTTTGACCACATCCAACTTACCAAGGTTCATGGTTCTTACATTCCAGGTGCCTATGCAATATTTTTCTTTACAGCATTGGACTTTCCTTTCATTTCCAGGCATAGCCACAACTGAGCGACCTTTCGGCTTTGGCTCAGCCGCTTCTTCAGCTCTGAATCTACTTGTACTTGACTTCCACACTTCCTCAGTAGCATGTTGGATGCGTTCCGACCTGAGGGGCTCATCTTCCAGCGTCATAACTTTAATATGCCTGTTGTCTTTGTCCATGGAGTTTTCTTGGCAGGGATACTGGAGTGGCTTGCCGGTTCCTCCTCCAGGTGGATCACGCTTGGTCAAAACTCTCCACTATGACCTGTTCATCTTGGGTGCCCTGCAGGGCATAGTTCATAGCTTCTCTGACTTATTCAAGCCCCTTCACCACGACAAGGCAGTGATCCATGAAGGGGTTGGTGGCTTTAGGAAGCTATTTTAAAATCATTTCTAACTGTATTATTGGTAGTGTATCTGAAGAAGTGTGCATGCACACGAAAGCTCATACCAAGAACTAATAGGCTTTCTGCAGGTTTTCTGCAGGTTAATAGGCTTTCTGCAGGTTAATAGACTTTCTGCAGGTTTTTTGCTGCAGTCTCCTCCTAGTGATGCAGCAACAAAGCTGCTAGGACGCTTGCAAAGCTAAGCAGGGTCTGCTGTGGTTTCAAGTTGATTGGGAGACCAACAGCTGAGGTTTTGCTGTTTTTCCTAAAGTAGTGATTCATTTCCACTGTACATATATTGCTGGTTTAAATCAATTTATTGTCTGACTTTGATGACCCCCCAAGCATATTAATAAATATATATAAATACTTAATTTAACCAAATCAATTTTAATTATTTTTTTAGAGTATTATAGGGAGGCTTGTTGCTTATTAATAATTTGGATACTGCATGGAATTAATTTGGTCTCTCCTCTTCCTTTAAAGTTCATTTTGGTGCATAGGTTTTGTTGGTTGGGGGGCATAGTAAGCCTTGCTTACCTTTAATTAGTGGCTTAACCTCAATAACATTACTGGTCCATTGGAAGTTTGTGTGGGGTTTTAGTCATCTATGTTTAATTCTATATTGTTGTAGTTTGTCTGCTTTAGCATGGTCCCCAAAAGGAAACCAGTGGCTGGAGTGGATGTTCTGGGTGCGAAACACCCATCAGGGCCTAGGTTGGCAACTGGGAGCCAAGGCGCCACTGCAATGTCAGGCCAACCAGTGGGGCAATTAGGGTCCAATCTGGCTGGTATGGCAGATGACCCACAAGCTTTGTATCAGTTTGCCAATGAATTTGATGCCTTCTTTCAATGTTTCAGACCACAGGCTGAGAACCAAGCCAGAGCCAGAGCTAGACCTCTCCAGCCTAGATCTAGCCACATTCCTGTTACAAGGACCGGCACCTCCAGAACCAGAGCCAGACACCTCTCCCCTAACCTCATTCCTGACACAGGGGCTAGTGCCTCCAGCTTATCAGTAACTAGTGATGAGTCAGAAGATCTGCCCTCTTCTTCCGCAGCCTTGTTCTCTAATTCCCAGGTTTCTAATGCAGGTGGTAGTGAGTTGCCGGCACCACTTCTGCCTCCTCATGGGGTCGCAGCTGGCCTGCAGCAAGGGGAGGAATCTCAGCCCCAAACAGGGAACACCAGGGTTACCAAATCAGTGGGACACCGGCTGGCAGCAATACCACTGCAATATCAAATGACGGTGATCACTAAAGCAGCCTCCTCTAGCCTTTTGCAGGTATCAAAGGGACCATCTCTGGTGGCTGCAGCCCTGGGGTCATCAGATGATGATGATTTGCCTCTCCCTTGTGTGATGGCCTCCACTAAGAAGAGGCACCACAAGAAGTGCTCCAGTAAGAAGCACAAGAAGGACAGGGATGAGGGCACAACATCCAGTTCAGGTACCTCCTCATCAAGTTCTGATAGTGATAGTGATGCTCCCGTGGAATTTTATTGGGGCCAGGGTGAAGGGGTCCCAGGCCTGCCCAGTTGGGCTCATGCCAGGAGGGCCAACTTCCATAGGAGTAAGTTTGGTGCCACATTAGAGTGCAAAGATGGTGCCCTGGTGGAAGACATTAAAATTTCCACTAATTCTACCAGGGACATTATACCAAGGAGTCACCTTTCTTCCAAACTCAGAAATAAGATATTGAATGGTCGCTACATGGGCATTTTCAAATTGATGCCTAATGAATGCCCTGGGAAGGTGGGAAAAATATCAAACTTTGGGAAACGTAAATACAGTGCGCCCAAGGTAGAAAGGTCATTTGAGAACTGGCTAGACTGCTCCCAGGTGTTTGCAGGTGTGGTGTCTGCAGTATATCCCAAGAGTGCGCTGCATTTGATTGTGTACCAGTCCCAGGTCAGGAAAGCTTACACAATGGCGGGGGAGGTGGCAGCCATAACGTATGATGAGATTTTTTCGCAGGAAAGCTGCCAAGGTGCCCAATGCACATTGGGATCACCAGGACCTAGATGTGTGGACCACCTTTGTTGCACCACTGTTTGAGAAAAAAACCCAGGAGCAACCTAAGCATAGTAAATCAGTATCAAAGAAAGACCCTCGCCACAGGGTTTGTTGGGAGTACAACAAAGGTTTATGTACAAGACAGGCTTGTAAGTACTCTCACGAGTGCAACAGATGCCTTGGAAACTACCCCTTGGTTTCATGTTACAAGGGCAGGCAGTCCTTTTGAAGGGGCAGGGGGGTTCATCATCAGAACTCAAGGGGTGGGTACTCCTCTGCAAACCAAGGTCCCCATAGGCAATAAATCCCTGACTTTGGCCTTTACCCCCATTATATTGCCCACCTTAAAACCTCTGTTGGATATTTATCCAAACAGGGAGGCCGCCCAGTACTTATGGGAAGACTTCTCCTCTGGATTCAGGATCCCAGTCTCTCTCCCCCTAAGCTCAAAAGTTCCACCTAATCAAGAATCAGTTAGAGAAATGCCCAAAGTAGCTAGGAAAAAGATTACTAAGGAACTGAATGCAGGACGGGTGGCTGGACCCTTCACAAGCCCATCATTCCCTAACCTACACCTTCCACCTTTAGGGATAGTGCCTAAGAAAGTGCCTGGTGAGTACAGCCTTATTCACAATCTATCTTACCCAAAGGGAAGCTCAGTAAATGATGCCATCCCAGAGGAATTATGTTTGGTGTGCTATGCCTCCTTCGACCGAGCTATTAAGCTCATTCGCAGATTTGGAAAAGGGGCACTGCTGGCAAAATGTGATGTTGAATCAGCCTTCCGCCTTCTGCCAGTACACCCTCAGGACTTCCAATGGCTGGGATTTAAATTTGAGGGGGCCTTTTATGTGGACAAGGCTATGCCAATGGGCTGCTTGCTGACCTGTGCAGAGTTTGAGTCTTTTTGCACATTTCTGGGCTGGACTCTATGCTTCAGGACAGGTTTCCCAGGAGTTACCCATTACTTAGATGACTTTTTTCTATCTGGGCCCTGCTGACAGAGCCTCATGTGTCACGCTGTTACAAGGACTGGCCGATTTGGCAAAGGAACTTGGGTTCCTGCTCGCAGCAGAAAAGACAGAGGGTTCTACTATAACACTGAGTTACATAGGCATAGAATTGGATACAGTCAGCCAAACATCCCACTTGCCAATGGAGAAATTGTCAGCCCTTAAGGCATTAATTTCTCAATTAATTCCCCTGAGAAAGGTAGCACTGCATCAAATTCAATCCCTGCTTGGGCATTTGAATTTTGCTTGCCGAGTAGTCACTTCTAGAAGCCCATTTTGCTCGCAGCTGGCAAGGTTGTCTGCCAGCCTATGGTCACCCCATCACTGGGTACGTCTTCCAAGCACCGTGAAGCAGACCTGAGGATTTGGCTGCAATTTTTGAACGAGTACAATGATGTTTCCTTTGGCAGGATGTGCTAAACCTTTCTTCGGATTTCCAGGTACATTTCGACACGGCAGGATCCTTAGGCTTTGGCGTATATTTCAAGGGCCGATGGTGTGCCCAGCATTGGCCAGAGGCATGGTGCAGTAAGTCCATCATTCGTGATCTAATGTTCTTGGAATTCTTCCCTATACTAGTGGCCATGCATATTTGGACAGAGGAGTTCAGAGAGCGGCACATTTGCTTCTGGTCAGATAACAAATTGGTGGTTAACGTTCTAGCTAAGCAGAGGGTTGCACGCCTTCAAATTTTTGTGCTGCAATGCCTCCGATTTAACATTTAGTTTTTGGCTAGATTCATCCCTGGGGTTAATAACAATATTGCCAATGCACTGTCTTGTTTTCAGATCAACCGCTGGCACTGGAGGCACAGCAATTGCCAGAGCCTTTCTCAGAGTACCTTTGGAGCACTGGAAGTGAGTAGTGCTGCAGGGAGTAATCGCTTCAGTTGCCCCCTCCACCCTTAGATCATATAAAAAAGCCTGGGCAGACTTTATTAAATTCCATACACAATTTTTGCAAATTACAGCCTCACAGCCACCTACTACAGTCCATGCACTTAAATACCTAGCCCATTTTTTCGAACATGGTCAGGCAGCTAAGACTCTTAAGATACAGTCTGCTGCAATAACATTTTTCAGTAAGTCCATTTTCCTCAAAGATCCCTGCATGGAATTTATAGTATGTAGAGTGTTAGAAGGGTGGGGCAGGTTGCAGCCAGCCACCGGGCTTTGTCAGAGACCAGTCACTTCAGACCTACTCTCAAAAATACATAGGAAACTAAGATCCATTTTTTTGGTCAAAGTTCAAAGCCAGGCTTTCCCCCACTGCTTTCTCCATCACATTTTTTTGGTCCCTTAAGGGTGGGGGAGGTTGTCCTGGAGATGGCCCCAGGGGGCCTGACCCAGAGGCCTGTGTCTAGACTAAGAGAGTTTGTGTACTGGTCCAGTAAACGCTTCCGCTGCGCCACCAGCAATAGCTCTCTTTGCAGAGTATTAATTAAGTCCAGTGCAGAGATTCCTGTTGCAGTACAAGCTTCAAAGTCTCAGCAGCAAAGAAATAATGACACAGGGAAGCCTGTCTTTCCAAAGACAGGTTTATTGCAGAAAGATAACAGAAACACCTCCGGAGCTTTCAGACATTTTTGCTTCACGCCCCACAGGCAGAGAAAACAAACACTCTTTATATACTGAGCAACTTAACAACTTAACGAGCTTGACATTGCTAACTTGCCAGCGTCTCAGGTTTCACACCCTAACACCCCCTCTTGCTGGCAATACAAAAGACAAAATTACTTCAGACCCATTTCTTCACAAAAGTTTTCATGCCGCTGAAACCCAAGCGGTTTTGTAAAACCGTCAGCTTGATTTTCATGACTGGGACAGTAATTTAATTTAACAATTCCTGCTTTTACCGTTTGACAAACATTTTGAAAGCGGATATCCAAATGTTTTGTACGACCTTTAAACTGCCCATTTTGTGCTAACTTAAGACACGGTTGATTATGGTTGATTACAGTGATTGGAGTGATGGCTTTTTCATACATCTCTTGTGCCAAGCATTTGTAAAATTCTAGATCTCTACATAACTCAGATAAGGCACAGAACTCAGCTTCTGTTGATGACAAAGCAATCAGGTTCTGTTTCTTGGATCTCCACCCAATCAGAGAGTTACCAAATTTTATTACACAGCCAGACACTGATTTTCTATCCTTTAAATTTGCCCAATCACTATCTGCCTAACAAGTAATCTGTGCTTGTCCTTCCGAAGATAATTCAAGGCAAAAATCTTTGGTGTATTGTAAATATCTTAACACTCTTTGAATTCCTTTCCATGCATTTACACTAGGTTTCGAAGCTTCTCTGCTGAGTAAGTTAACAGCGTAAGCAATATCTGGTCTACTCCATTGCGAAAGATGAAGCTTCCCAGTGCTGACTGAAAGATTTCAGCACGCTTGAATTCAGCACTATCCTTGAACTCATTGTCTTTTACAAAACCCATTTCCATTGGTGTTCTAACACCTGCACACTCCGTCATGTTAAACTTTTTCAACATTTGCAATATCTTGCCTTTTTGATTCAGTAGAAAACTGCCATTTTTGGTCCTATCTATCTGAACACCAAGATAGACCTTCACATCACCAAGATTCTTAACTTTGAAGTGTTTATTTAACTCTTTGGCTAGTTTTTTTACTTCTTCTTGTGTCTTTGAAGTATAAATCAGGTCGTCTACATAAACAAGCAAAGATTCTTGAGCATCTCCTGAACTTCTGAAATATAAGCAATTGTCAGCCTTGCTCCTGCTAAAACCAATGCCTACCAAAACATCATTCAAACACTCATTCCAATTATGAGCAGATTGCTTGAGTCCATAAATAGATTTATGTAGTTTCCATACCTGATTTGATTTACCAACTTTCAATCCTGGCGGTAGCTCCATTTAGAGCTCTTCAGCCAAGTCTGAATGAAGATAAGCTGTAGAGACATCAAATTGATTCACTTTGAACCCTTTCTGAGCAGCAACTGCTAATAGTGCCCGTAGGGTTTCACTCCTTGAAGTGGGTGCATAGACTTCGGAATAATGTAACCCCTTTCTTTGCGTAAAACCTCGAGCTACAAGCCTTGCTTTGTACTCTGGTTTCCCCATCACTGTTGTCTTTATCCTGTACACCCACCTACAACTTACTGCCTTGGTACCTTCTGGCAGTTTGGTGATGGAAAACACACCCAGTTCTTTCATAGAATTCAACTCCTTTTGCATGGCCTCACGCCACCTACTGGCCTCCTCCTGGGGTAATTGCTCAACCTCCTCAAAACTTTCAGGTTCGCAATTTGCCAAACCAGCCCAAATACTAATAGCTTGGTACCTTTCAGGAGGTTTACCTTTGTTGGTACGCTTAGAACGCCTTAACAGTTCCTGCAATGTTCCTTCAGTTTCCCCCTCTGACCCAGAATCACTAGTCGTCACCTCTTTGTCACTAGTAGTTGAAGAACTTTCTGATTCTGACTTTACACGACTCTCTTGCTGTACAGGTGAACTTTTAGAGCTAGAAGATTCTGACTTTACAGACTTGGGTGAACTAGGCGATTTCTCACCCTTGTCCTCAGACTCAAATTCCTCAGTCTGTTCTGGAACTAATACCTGCCCTGGGGCCTGAGTTTCATTGTTACTGTTCACCACATCAAATAGCATGTCAGGATTCCCATGAATTTTATTCCAACCATCCTGTTCACAAAATTCCGCACTTCTGCTGATTGTGATTTTCGTTTGATTGCCTTCTACATTCACAAATCTCCAACCTTTTGTGTTTGCTTGATAACCACAGAAAAACATTTCTTTAGACCTAGGATCGCCTTTCCTACGTTGTGCCCTAGGCACCAGCACATAAGCACGACATCCAAAAACTCTTAGATGATCAATTTTTGGTTTTTTCCCAAATAGCATGAAGTAAGGAGTGTTGCCTACTGTGCTATTGTACACTCTGTTAAAAGTATAATTCGCATACAGTGCAGCCTCAGCCCAAAAACGCTGTGGAATCAAACAGCAAAGCAGCACTGGCTTCCTGTAATGTTCGAAATTTTCTTTTGGCAACTGCATTCTCCTGTGGTGAATAGGGATTGGTAAGTCTATGAACTATACCTTTCCTTTTTAACCACGTCTCCAGCGTGTGGTTCACAAATTCCCCACCACGATCTGATTGTATTTTACGTACCCTGGTGTCAAATTTACATTCGACTTCTTCAATCCAATCCATCAGGATGGAAGCTGCTTGCGATTTTTCTTTCAGAAAGAAAACCCAACTAGCCCTTGAAAAGTCATCCACCAAAATTTGCATAAATCTCGCACCTCCAAGCGATTTGACTGGCATAGGGCCACAGACGTCTGTGTGCACAAGTTCAAAGGGTTTCTTGCTTACTCTATCAGATCTAGGATAGTTACATGTCTTAACCTTAGCATGTTTACAAGCACAACAATCCAGAAAATTTGGACAGGGTTTAATGTTACACTCCTCAGCTAAATCTGGCATCTTGCTTACATACTTAAAGCATATATGAGCTAACCTTCTGTGTAGTAGATGTGCACAACCTGTATGAGGAGCCTTATTTACACACTTAGCTTGCGCTTCACCTGTTGAACATCTACCTGCTGCTAACTTCTCTTCATCCAAAACAAAAAGCCCATCCTCACAGGGAATTTTAACTAGCTCCTTCCCCTGTTTCAAAATGGTGCACACATCATTTTCAAACTCAACCTTAAAACCACTTTTTACCAGGCATGACACACTCAAAAGTCCATTCTTCATTCCTGGAAGAACAAAAACAGGAAGGTTAGTTTGCAAACAGTTAACATAAATTGTGCCTTTAAGGTTCATTTCTCGTTTACTATTGTCTGCTATAGTCACGGTTTTTGCAACTGGCAATGTCTTGCAGTTCATCAAGCGGCCACTAGATGTCGCTGGAACTAAACTGTGACTTGCTCCACTGTCAATTATCCACTTCAAGGTTTGTTGGCTCCTTTTAGGACTCTGTTGTGCTGCCATTGCAGATAGTCCCTTATCAGCACCTGCTCCCCCTCTGGATTGTTGATTCTTGTAGTTCTCACGTCGTCTTCCCCTGTAACTCCGGAAACTGGCCTTGGACTGTTGAAATTCCTGTTGCTTTTCTGGACACTTTGCTATCAAATGAAACCTGCTGCCACATCGAAAACATGACTTGCTGGCCATAGCAGACACTTGTGAGGCTTCCTTACAGCTCTGCCCGCTAGTTTCCCCACGCTGGGAATTATCTGAGCATCCAACCCTTGGGGTATTTGAATTATCAATACGTTTTCGATGATGTTGATATTCTTGCTCACACAATCTACCAGTCACATAATTCATATTCAGCTGGTCCTCTGGCAAAACTTGTAAAGTTAGTACTAAGTTTTCAAACCCTGCATGCAGGCTGCTAAGCAGAGTATAAACTTTAATATTTTCAGGAAAATTCACACCTAAAGATGACAGTCGGTTGAAATACTCAGTCATCTGTGACGTGTGTTCAACCACACTATCCCCTGGCTTCAGTTTCAACTCATACAAAGCACGTATAATGTTCACCTTCTCTCCGGGCGTGGCTCTATGGTGAATTCGTCTAAGAGCTTCCCAAATTTCAAATGCAGACCTTAAATTTTCCACATGAGTTATTGGGAATCGTCTATCGATACCATCAACATGCATCTAGCTTTAGTGTCCATTTTATCATGTTCCCTGTTCTGAGCATGTGCAGCAGCCTGTTGCTCTGCTGTGGAATCTGCTGCAACAGCCACAAACGGCTTTCGCCTCTGGACATAGTCAGCCCACACTTCTTTGGCTTCCAACCAGACTTGAGCACTCTTAGACCACTGCACATAATTAGCAGAGTTCAACTTTGTAAAGGGAACCTGGAAATTTTCCATTGCCATTCTTGGGGTCTGCTGCTACTCCCTCTGTGTGCCCTTTCTTCTCTTTCCCCTTGGGATTTGTTTTACTCACTTTTCAGACGCCTCCAGCCTCCTCTGAAGCCTTTTAAACTTTTTCCTCCGTCTCTTCACTAGCAACCTACCACCGTCCTCTGTTTTTATTAACAGAACACAAACACAACGGGAGGTCAAGCTAGCCTTTTGCAGCTAATGAAGCTGTAAATCTTCACTTACGCAGCTCTCTCAATTTTCTGCAGCCTCTCAGTTCCTTTAAGAGCTGGATTTATGACCAAGCCAGTCTTCTCTCATCCGAAAGCTGCTTTCACTTTCTCTACACACAATACAGCTGTGGAAACGTAGAAGGATCCATAACCTAAGAGAGTTTGTGTACTGGTCCAGTAAACGCTTCCGCTGCGCCACCAGCAACAGCTCTCTTTGCAGAGTATTAATTAAGTCCAGTGCAGAGATTCTTGTTGCAGTACAAGCTTCAAAGTCTCAGCAGCAAAGAAATAATGACACAGGGAAGCCTGTCTTTCCAAAGACAGGTTTATTGCAGAAAGATAACAGAAACACCTCCGGAGCTTTCAGACATTTTTGCTTCACGCCCCACAGGCAGAGAAAACAAACACTCTATATACTGAGCAACTTAACAACTTAACGAGCTTGACTACTTAAAGTCACATGACATTGCTAACTTGCCAGCGTCTTAGGTTTCACACCCTAACATAGACAATATTATACTAGCCGAAGCAAAGTTAGTAGTATACATTAGGAACTCCAAAACAGACCAGAAGGGAAGAGGCATCCTTCTCAGGCTACCAGCCACTGGGCAAAAAGGCCACTGCCCTGTTAAGGATGCTAGGAGGTACTTTCAGCAAAGGCCCCTGGGTCCAGGTCCATTCGTTATCCACCTAGCGAGACATCAGTTTACACACGTATTGCGGAAGGCTATTGGGGCATGTGGTTTCCCTGCCAGGGAATATGCAGCCCACTCCTTCAGGAATGGTGCTGCCACAACGGCGGCACACTGGGGCTTGTCGGTGAAGAGGATAAAGAACATGGGGCAGTGGCGGTCGGACACATACAAGGCTTACATCAAGAACAGGCAGTAATGTCACCCCTCTGACCTTTCGCTGTCTTTTCTTTCTTTCAACAGACACCCCACCCTCATGTTTGGATTGTGGGCCATAGCATTGCGCATTGGGCCAGCAGGTGCACACTTGACACCGGCTTGGGACATCACCTCGGTCTTTCTGACTACGCATGAGTTTCCTGGCAGGTGAGGCGCGGGATGTGTGGGGAAGAATTCCTGCCTTTGGTGAAGGCTAAAGCAGCATCCTGGGGGCTGCCATGTGCACTGGTAGTGCAGCTGGGTGGGAACGACTTGCCTTCCCAGAAAGGTCTCAATCTGCGTTGAAAAGGACCTTTCCAAAAGCTACCAGTTTATGGTCACAGCTCCTCGAAAGGCGTATATGGCAGGACAGTCATTGCCCAGCTGCAACAAATAAGGCTAGGAAAAAATTGGACCAGGCTGTGACACAGAAAGTGTTGGCCTTGGGTGGCCAGGTGATTTGCCACCCAGAAATTGTGCACAGCAATGAGGCCTTATATCCAGTAGATGGCGTTTCATCTTACCAATGGTGGGAATGACATTTGCTTGGCCAATATCATTAAGGGCATAAGTGTTGGTTGCAGGTGTGAGGGTATTGGTAGTGAGCTTAGGGCTCGATTGGCGGTTAGGCATTGAAATAGCGGTGGGGGGGAGGTGCGGCCATCAACAGCCCCTCCATGCTCTAGGGTATTCCATTAAAGGAATCAAGGGGTCTGGATCTTGTCCGAAGCCCGCGGAGGGGCTAGGGCCATGCCACGACCCCAAGGAACCCAGGGGATGCTCGAGTCGGTTCACGTCGGCAGGGCTCCCCCTTGGGGGTTTACCCTTAGCAGACTTCCAGCAAAGCAGGCTGGAAGTCAGATATAGTCTTGTTTGCCAAGGCCTAAGCCAATACCGCTCACATTCTGTAATCAATAAAGTTGTGGTTTAAATTACACACATTAACATTAACCTTAATTACTGTGTCATCTTGCCTTTTTTCTGGGGAGTGGGTTTGGGGGGCCTTGAGGCAGAAAAGAAGAAAAAGGCAAAAGCTGTGGAACAAACCTTTGCATTCAGAGAAACAACTTGCTTCTGGTGGGAATAGTAAAAACACAACACCTTCATAGTAAAAGCACAACACATTTGTTTGTGGGTAAAGATGTGACTTCCCAATGCAAGCTCTTTCCAATTTTTTAGTCATCTCTCTACTCTCCTTCTTAATTCACATGTGATGCCTGAGCCTCAGTGCAAGGCCTCCAATGGATTCATTTGAGTAAATTTTCCAAATCCTGATTCATAATATTTTCTGCTGGGGCAAACATTTCAATCCATTTTTCTATTGAGGAATAGTTTTGGTAACACACAATCCTTGGGGAATTGCCAGTTTACAGAGATTTCTCTTGGGAGACACCTGAATATTCATTATCATCTTGTTGGTATCCTTTTCATTTTAAGGTCTTATTTAATGCTTTCAAGAAAGCAGATGCTTGTTTGGCAGCCCAGTCATTCTGTTTCAAACAGCAGATGTTTAAGACATTTTTGCTCCCCTTTTAAAAATGCAAAGTGAAAAGCATAACACAGGTAGACAAAAGTTGTCTTTGAGTAAGGAAGATGTACCTGAAATGACTTGCAAATAGTTGCAGAATGAAGGAGCCAGCAATGAAGTAAACGTACCGCTGGTCTTGCTAGGCATCTCCCCCCCCCCCCAAGCTGGTGAGCTGGAGTTCAAGTTGTAGCTCAGCAATAGATTCATGGTGTGTGTTAAGCTGCCTCTCAGCCCATCTTTCACCCTCTGTCCCCATTTGTGCATTCTTGTGAAATGCATTCTCATGGGGTTATTGTGAGGATTAGGTGCCAATCTAAGACAGTTGTTTTATCCTTGAAGAAGAAACCCTGATTTCACTTACCACTCTCCCTTCACCAAGGGCAAGTTACAAAAACATCACAATAAAAAGCAAGTACCGTATTTTTCGCTCGATAACACGCACCTGACCATAACACGCACGTAGTTTTTAGAGGAAAACAAGAAAAAATATTCTAAATGAAACAGTGGATGTATGATTTTTGTGGTTCATGCTGTGGCCACAGACATGTGATCTGACGGTGAGTTTGGGGTGACCCAGTGCAAAAATCCTGAGGATCCATGTGGATCCGTGCTTTGTAACCACGTTTTAAGTGGGGAGGGAAGGAAAAGCACTCAAGGGACAAGGAGCACGCGTGGGGTGTGTGGAGAAGGAGCTTTTCTGCGAGCTGAGCGGGGAGGAGGGAGGGAAAGAGCACTGTTGCTTTAAAGGTATACTTAAGGTATTTGCCCTGTGCCTGGGGTTTTTTCCATTTAACAGTTTGCAGCCTTTTCCTTCCGCTCCTTGTTTTGAGGCAGAATAGATTTGAGCAAGTGAGGAGGACTTGGATTGCAGGGGATTCGCCATTAGCTGTGTAAAAGCGCTCCTCCTTGCAGCCTTCTACTTTGTTTGTACAAGTGGCTACTGGTATCAGGTTCAGTTTGAGTGATAAGCAGCCACCAGCAGCAATAGAATGGAGCACAAAAAAGCGGTAGGGGCACTAGGACCCAGACAATGCTCAAATCTATCCTGCCTGAAAACAGCTGAGAAGCGGGGGGATTTGCCTAGTTTTCCCCTCTCCCTCATCCATGCCCTCCCCAGCCTTTTCTTTTACTTCCTGGTTTTCACTGCGCTCGTGGCTCAGAGCTCCAGGTTGGGGTTTTTTTTGTTGGTTTTTTTTTGGCTGCTGGTTGCTTAAATTTTATCCTTCCTGATCCAAGCCCTCCTGTGCCCTGCTGTCCCTCTGCAGCCTTATTGTTCCATTTAGAGAGCATGCAGACCTTTGCTAGCTGAGGCTGCAGCAGCTGTTGCTGGCTACTTTAAAAGCACCTGCTGGCTTTTAACCGCCTGCCTCCTCCCGGCTCGCTATAGCTCCCATCTGTCCCTCCTCCCATGTAATCGGCTGCTGCCCGCTTTGCTGCCATGGCTCTCCTTCCCTCCCTCCTCCCCTCCTCCTCCCCCTCCGTAGGTCGCTTTAAAGTAAGCAAAGGAGCCCTCCTCCTGGCTGTAAAGCAAGGAAAGCTAGAGCTGTGCAAAGCCCTGCAAGCGGCTCCCGCTTTGCTTGACTGACAGCCACCACGGCTCCGATCCAGTGCATTCGCTCCGTAACACACACAGGCATTTCCCCTTACTTTCTAGGAGCAAAAAAGTGCATGTTATGGAGCGAAAATGACGGTACATTAAAATAATGTAATCACAAATCTTATAGCAAAATTAACAAAAAAATGGCTGCTTAAGCAGTCCGTGGGGCGGGGGCGGGGTTTGCAGCCCAATGCAGCAGGCCCTGAGCTCAGAGAGCAATGCTGGGCTGGTCAGCTGTCCATTGGGAAAACCCCTGCTTGGATCAAGTTGTTTGAAACTCGCCATTCTCAGTGGGTAGGGCTTGGGAGCAGACCAGAGTGGAGGAGGCTTCAGTCTGTTCCACCCCCAGCCTATAAAGGCGAGCTGTGCCCAATCTTGGGTCTGCCGTTGGCTGCAGAACAGCAAGGAAGAACAGAAGAACAGAGAACAGGGGAAGCAGGAGCCTTGCACCACCGAGGAGACAACTTGGTGAGTGAATTGCCTAAGGCGTAGCTGGTGACACTTGTCATGCTGGAGTGGCACATTTTGAGAACGAGCTGAAATTGCAATGGTGGCACCTCACCTTCCTTATTGCAATCACGCTTTGTTTCGGGTGCTCACCACCCACCTGCCCAGTATGTCCTACCCTTCTGCTGAATTGGCAAGCTTCCTCCTCAAAGATCTTCAATCCCTTTCATACCCCTGACAGGCACATCTGGATTTGTGGCCATAGTATGCACAGGGCACAAGTGCATGCAGGGGCAATGCATTGAGGTGCACACCTGGGTCTACAGCCTGAAGCGAATTTCATCTGGATGAGCCAGCAGGCAATTGGGATGCTCTTATACCCAAGTTGAAGGGCAAGGTTGCAAGCTGTGGTCTTCCAGATGCGTTGGTCTTGCAGCTGGGTGAGAATGACCTCACCATCTGAAATTGTGTGTACCTGGTCTTGATAGAAATTTCTGATCTAGAGAGCCTGTGCACTGTGCATCCAGGCACTGCCATCTTATGGTCGGAGCTCCTTCTGCGTGGCAGGGTGTGAAAAAGCCAACCTGCATAAATTATGCCCTTGTAAAGATTAACAGCTACCGCTGACCGAAGCCGCGAGCTGAATAAGACTTTTAGAAACTTCCAAGTAAAACTTTCAAGCCCCCCTTTTTGCAGGGGGAAGGGGGGGTGGAATTTCCGATTGAATAAACCCTGCATATGTTAGATCTGTACAAAACAGATTCTTGTTTTCTGAAGCAGACCTCCCAGCAGGGAAAGGCTAGACTCCATTGTGATGTCATAAAGGGAGAGGACACTTTTGTTTTCTTCTTTGGGGAAATACAAAGTGAACTGGATAAAACATTGCTAAAGGTATCTCTTACCCTCCTGGAACAATTTAAAAGTGCAAATAAATTTTGGAGGTGCATTTGGCAAGTCTTAAAAGAGTAAAAAGAAAGTTAAAAAGGAAAGGGGGAACTACTGAACTGCCTGCAGGGATGTGTGGTGGGAAACTGCCTTCTTTCTTCTCTCTCTGGACTGAGATTGTGATTGACCTTGAAACTGCAGAATAGTTATGGCTAATAGGGGAGAGAAGGGAGAGAAGGCAGACAAAAGCAAGCCAAGAAGAGGTTCCAGGGCTCAAACCTCTGAGAATCGGTGATGCAATTGCTGAATGTGATTAAAACAGAGGTAAGAGGAAATCAACACAGCATAAAAGAACTGAAACAAGAATTTGTTGATTTGAAACAAGAATTGAAAGAGGTTAAGACAGACATTTCAGGCCATGAAGTGAGATTGACCCAACTGGAAACAGAGTCTCAGACTTAGAACACAACAGGAGGCGTCTAACACCATTGCTTTTCTTCAGATGAAAGAACGTGAAAATCAATTGAGATTGAGAGGTGCACCGCAACTGGAACAGGATAGTCTTAAAGATTGGCTAATTGATGAATTTGCAGCATGCTGAGATCTCCAAAAAGAAGAGTTAAATTCCTGGAAAGGGCCTAAAAAAGACTCAAAAATTACGCATGATTGTATAGCAGTCTTCAAGACCAAGGAACAAAGAGATACTAGTTTGGGTCTACTTTATAAAAAAAAAGGTTTAAAGATTAAAGATAAGTCAATTGTTCTGTTTAAGGAGATCCCAAAGCACGTTTTGAGTTTGAGGAGTAATTACACAGATCTTGCTAGCGCCTTAAGAAGGAAGAACATATTTTTCAGGTGGGAATTCCCAGAAGGCCTTTCTTTTAAATTTCAAGGGAGAAAACAAAGAATTAAAACTCTTGGAGAGAAGGAAAGATTCTTGGAAAACAACGCAGAGGAACTTGGACTGGAAAGTTCACACCCACTGGGGGCAGGGGCTCCCTAACACGACAAGATGGCTCTGAAAATTTACTCATGGAATGTGAATGGACTAAACTCACGTTGAAAAAGGAACCAAGTTTATCATGTACTAGCAAAACAGAATTTGGATATAATCTGTTTACAAGAAACTCATGTTATTAGATTACATAGAAAAATCCTTCAAAATAAGAAACTTGGACAGGAATTTATTTCTTTAGATAAAGTCAAAAAAAGAGGAGTGTAAAAGAAAAATGGAACCCCAGAATGATATTCAAAGATGAGGAGGGAGAAGATATATTGCAGTTGAAATTAAAGCACAAGGCAAAAAATATTTGTTGCTGGGAATTAATGCACCATATGATGGCAAAGCAGAATTCTTTAAGAATTTGGAATCAAGACTTCTGGACTATTTGGATTACAAACTGATTCTGATGTGAGACTTGAATAGAGTAGCATCAACATTTATGGATAGAACACAGAGACAGAAATTGATGAATGCTGGCAGACTACCAAAGTCATTTTCTGAAATATTAGATAAATTTGATCAGTCAGATATATCAGTGTTTCCCAACCACTGTTCCGCGGCACACTAGTGTGCCGCGAGATGTTGCCTGGAGTGCCGCAGGAAAAATTAAAAAATTCGATTTTTTTTTTAAAAAGTCAAATTTTCGATTGGGGCGCCGTCACTAGATGACCCCTGGGGTTCCCTCCCTCCCGCTCTGCGCCTCCCTCCTCCTCCTCCTCCTCCGGGGAGGCTCTTCCTGGCTCTCGGCCAAGGCTTGGCGGCTGCCACCCACTCACTCGCTCGCCCACCCGTCCCTCCATCCCTGCACCCGGCCTCTCCCCCTCCATCCCCGGCGCGGGGACTGCCGGGATCCGTAGTCCCCTCGCCCTTGGGCTCCGCGCCCGCGCGGGGTGCGCAAACTGCGTTTCCCAGCGTGGCCTGGCGGGCTGGGCGTTTTGTTTGAAGCGCTCTTCTCCCGGCCATGGAATGAGCACAGTGGCGGCGGCCGGGTGGGCAGGGGCTCTTCCGCGCAGACCCCGCGCAGCCTGCCTGTGCCCCCGCGGAGATCGGGTGGCAGGATGGAGCCCGGGGATCCCCGCGGAGGCGGAGCGGCGGAGGCTGCCCCCCAGGTAGGGCTGCGTCGGGGGGGGGTTATTTTTGCAATGCTGCATCCGCGCCGGAGGGGACGCGTCGGACCGCGGGGAGACCCCTTGGCGGGCGTGCAAGGCAATGCATGCGTGCAGGCGTTGCATGGAGTGCAGTGCAATGCAATGGCAACGCGGCGCCCTGCATGCATGCAACTTCCACCGGCGCTCCGGACTTGGAAGGTGAGGGGGGTCCCCAGTGGGCGGCAGAGAGAGCCGGGAGGGCGAAGGGGAGCCGGGGGGAGCAGCGCTGCTCCCCGAGCCCGGGGGGAAACTTCGGCGTCGTTGCATCGGGTGTTGGAAGCGGAGGCTGGCGGGGGCCCCTCACCTGCAAAACCTGGTCGCCTCTCATATATTTCGTGCATTGCATTCATCGCCCGCTTTCTCCTCCAAGGAGCTCCCGGGGGCGCGCGTGGTTCTCCCCGTGTTATCCTCGCAACAACAGCCCTGCGAGGTGGGTCAGGCGAGTGGCCCAAGGGAGCACCCAGGGATTGTCCTGGCCAGGTGGGGTGATTTGAACCCTGCTCTCTGCCTGGTCTTCGTCCTCATTTAGCCCCCACATGTGCATGACTGTGCATGACTGAGGTTTTCCCCCCTCGTCTTGGCTATGGTGTGAGTCTGTGCTGTTAATTAATGGGGTTCTGCCTTCGGAGAAGATGAGCCAGCCCTCAAGGAGGTGATTATGTAATTTGCTAGCAATTCATGTCCCTCCCGGCGTGACGCTGCACGCTGACGTCACGGGGCTGTAATGGTGGTGTGCCTCGAGATTTTTTTCATGAAACAAGTGTGCCTTTGCCCAAAAAAGGTTGGGAAACACTGAGATATATGGAGAATTCGAAATCCAACAGAAAGAAATTTTATATTCTTTTCAGATATAAATCGATCATTCTCACGGATTGACTACCTATGGATATCCAGAGACTTTGGCTCCTAGAGTAACTAAAACGGAAATATGCCCTAAGACTTGCTCAGACCACAATGCGGTGTTTTAGGAGATGAAATTGTTTCTGCAGGGATCCTACAGATGGAGAATGAATGATGATTTGTTGAGGAATGAGCAAACAATTAGTAAGGCCCAAAAGACCCTAAAGGACTATTTTGAGATAAATATGAACTCAGAGATGGAAACAAGAGTCGTTTGGGATGCAAGCAAGGCAGTAATGAGAGGATTCCTCATACAACAAAATTTGATTAAGAAAAAGACACAAAATGAGAAAAAAGATAATATTTTGTCTCAAATAAAGGATAAAGAGAAGAACTTAAGATCCAATTCTAAGAACCAGCAGATTCAAACCGAGATTAAGGCTTTACAGACTCAATATTCTCAGATTATAAATCAGTAAATAGAATGGAAAATAAAAATGATGAAACAAAGAAATTTTGAATCTGCAAATAAATATGGAAAATTGCTTGCTTGGCAATTAAAAAAGAGACAGAAAAAGTACTATAACCAATATTGTGTCAGAAGGAAAGTCTGTGGAGAAACCTGCAGAGATAAGAAAATGTTTCCAGAAATACTACAGCTGTACAAAAAGGATAAGGAAGATAAAGATAAAATTGAGCAATTTATTAAAGTACAGTGGTACCTTGGGTTACATTCGCTTCAGGTTACATATGCTTCAGGTTACAGACTCCGCTAACCCAGAAATAGTACCTCAGGTTAAGAACTTTGCTTCAGGATGAGAACAGAAATCGTGCTCCGGCGGCGCAACAGCAGTGGGAGGACCAATTAGCTAAAGTGGTGCTTCAGGTTAAGAACAGTTTCAGGTTAAGAACGGACCTCCGGAACGAATTAAGTATGTAATCAGAGGTACCACTGTAAATGGACTGCAAAAAATTCCTGAAAACAAAAAGATTTTACTCAGTGGATTGATTACAAGGCAAGAGGCTGAAAAGGCAATAAGTCAGATGCAACTTGGCAAAGCCCCAGGACCAGATGGTTTGTCTGCAAAGTATTATAAGACTATGAAAGATTGGCTCATTCAGCCATTTGTTGAAGTGTGTAATAAGATATTAAGAGGGGATAAAGCACACAAAACCTCAAAGAAAGCTTTTATAACTCTGATACCAAAACAAGATCAAGATAAATCCAATGTTAAAAATTACAGACCAATCACACTACTAAATGTGGATTATAATTTTTTTGCTAACATTTTGGCCAACAGGTTGAAGAAGGTTTTAACAGATTACATCCACAAGGACCAGGCAGGGTTTCTGCCTGGAAGACATATGAAAGATAATATTAGGAATATAATTGATGTATTGGAAAGATTGGAAGTTAGAAAAAATTGTACAGCGATGTTAATGTTTATTGGTGCAGAGAAGGCCATTGATAATGTGTCTTGGAGTTTTATGAAAAAGAATTTAGAAAATATTGGGGTTGGTCAAGATTTTCTAAATGGTATTAATGTGATTTACTTTGAACAAAAAGGCAAAATTATAGTTAATAATGTGGTTTCAGAAGAAATTAGAATTGAAAAAGGAACCAGGCAAGGGTGCCCACTCTCCCCTCTGCTTTTTATTTCGGTTCTGGAGGTTTTGCTAAGCATGTTAAGGAAGGAGGAAGAAGTCAAAGGTATAACAGTAGGATCCAAACAATACAAGTTAAAAGTCTTTTGATTTGGTGTTAACTTTACAAGATCCAGACTCCAGTGCAGTAAAAGCACTGGAGTTCAAGAGTTCAAGAATTCAAGAGTTCGGGCAAGTAGCAGGATTTAAGTTAAATAAGAGCAAAACCAAAGAGTTGAAGAAAAATCTAGATAATGAGGAGAGAAAAATCCTTCAGGAAAAGACAGATTTAGTTTTTGTGAAAAAAGTTAAATATCTGGGTGTGAATTTATCGTGAAAAATTTGAATTTATATAAAGATAATTATGAGAAACTATGGAATGAAATCAAGAGCGATCTTGAGATTTGGTCAAACTTAAAATTGTCTTTAATGGGCCGAATATCGGTGGTTAAGATGAATGTATTGCCAAAGATGTTTTTATTTCAATCCTTGCCAATGTTAATGTTAAATGTTTCAAAGAATGACAGAAAGCATTGTCTAAATTTATCTGGCAGGGGGGGAAACCCAGAATTAAATATAAATTACTTACAGATTCAAAAGAAAGAGGGGGTTTATCCCTGCCACATTTGAAGATATATTTTGAAGCTACACCTTTATGCTGGATTAAGGAATGGATTCAGCTAGACAATGTTGATGTCTTGGATTTGGAGGGATTTGGTAATTTATTTGGATGGCATGCATATTTATAGTATGACAAGATGAAGGCCCACAAAGGTTTTAAAATCCATGTAATCAGAAAATCTTTATATAATGTTTGGATAAGATATAAAGATCTCTTAGAAAGGAAAACACCCAAGTGGCTTTCTCCAATGGAAGCAAAGGCCCCAAAAAAGTTAAACATGGAGAGTAAAAGGTTGAGGCATTCTGATTTATTGTTGAAAGATAATGAAGGATTTAAATTAAGACCATTTGATCAAATTAAAGACAAATTGGATTGGCTACAATATTATCAGGTCAATGAATTGTATAAGCTTGACAAGAAAGATGGTTTTGCATCGGAAAAAACCAAATTGGAAACAGAGTTTTTAGATACTAATGTTAAAAAATTTATCCAAAATGTATAATTTATTGTTGGTTGGAGTGGCATACAAAGGATGAACAAGTTAAATCTGTGATGATTGATTGGGCAAGAGATGTTGGACACAATACAATGTTGGAAGATTGGGAAAGGTTGTGGAAGAAAGGGGTTAAATTTATTGCATGTATTGTGTTAAAAGAAAAAATCATGAAAATGATGTGTGGATGGTATTTAACCCCAGTAAAATTAGCAAAGATCTACCATATGAATGATAATTTATGTTGGAAGTGTAGACAAAAAGAAGGTACCTTTTATCACATGTGGTAGACGTGTGAAAGACTTCTGGGAAAAGATTTATAATGAGTTGAATTTTTTTTTGAAAAATACATTTATTAAGAAACCAGAAGCCTTTCTGTTTGGAATAATAGGATTGGAATTGCCCCCAAAAGATGTTAGATTGTTTTTGTATGCCACTACAGCGGCAAGACTTTTATTGGCCCAAAATTGAAAATCACAAGAAATACCAACAGTAGAAGAATGGCAGATGAAGATGTTAGATTTTTTGGAGCTAGCCGACCTGACTGGAAGAATCCACGATCAGAAAGAAGATGAATACCAAGAAGAGTGGAAGAAATTTAAAGACTATTTAGCTAAATATTGTAACATACAATAAGTAGAAATTACTTGAAAGTACTAAATGGGCCTAGGACTAGAGTAAGAGTGAATTGTAAAATACTATGGATTTGGATAATTATGAAAAGAGAAGAACATTGTAAATTTAAGGTGTTAATTTGATTAGAAAGAGGATATTGGAAAGCTGTTAAAAAGTGTTTCAGTGAAATTCAGTAAGGAGGGATTTGAGGAAGTCAGTTAACAATGAAATTTAAATTAGGCTTTAAAGTATTAGGCATTTATATGTTTGTTTTTCTTGCTTTCTGTTTTAGTGTTAGTATTGTCATGTTGTTTTTTTTCTTTATTTGTGTGTCTTATTTGTTATAAATTCGGAAAATTAATAATTTTTTTGAAAAACAAAACGAAAAGTCACATCACCACCTCAGCAATATACCCACAGAACATGCCCTCTCCTCTACTATTTTGCTATTGCAATGTTTTAAATATGCGTGTGTATAGGGGTGTCAACTTGAATAAAATAGGGGGGGCAGGTAAGCCCTGCCCTGCACAATCGATCGCATATCACGGTGGACGCACACCATTTGAATGGCAACGCCCATTAACTTTGGGGGGAGGGGCCCTCAACAATTTTATTGGGGGGATTTGAAGATCCCTCAGCCCCTAGGAGTTGGCTCCCATGATGTAGGTTCCCATGATGTCTTTGGAGGTCTTTAAGCAGAGGCTTGACAACCATATGTCAGGAGTGCTCTGATGGTGTTTCCTGCTTGGCAGGGGGTTGGACTCGATGGCCCTTGTGGTCTCTTCCAACTCTAGGATTCTATGATTCTATTCTATGAGGTGGATGAAACAGGATGTCAGGGCTGGTTTAGTTGCAGTTCAGCACAGAAGCTCAGAGATGAACAGTGAGCTTTATTGCTTATTGCGAGAAACAAAACCCAACAGAGAGCTCCGCAGCAGGACTAGCTGTGGTAAGGATCTGAGCATCCCCCTTCCTCCTAAGACTCCTTCCCAGGCAGCTGCCCTCCCAACAGTTTCCAACTCCTTTGAGGATGGTTCCTTAGTGCCTTTTGTTCTGCTACATGTAACTTACACGCAGCGTAAATTAATAATGCAGAGTTTTAAAGAATAAGGGCTTTACTGAGTTAAAATAAACTTCTTCATAAACAACATGGTTCCAAACAGGTTGACTGAGATTACGTACTGCTCACAACTGAGGCAGACTGACTCTGACTGAAATTTTACAGAGAACAGAGAGAAAATGGCTGCTAAGTCACACGTCAGAGTGACTCCACAGTTACCAGTTAGGCCTGAATAACTTTAGTAGGCCCAAATGATTGTGCAGTCCCAGCACTTCCCAGCCTGCTTTGCTGCTTCTGCTCTCATGTGTCTTTGTCACATGACAGTAACACCCTCTGAGGAGGAGGGGAGAGGGAAACAGAGGAACTGGTCAGCTTCCTCCTCCTCCTCCACTGCCTCCGTCTTACTTAAACCTGTTGCTTGCCCAGCTTCCAGCCCATCTGCACCCCCTCTTCCTCTGACCTGTGTCCTGCATCCCCCTCCTACTATTCTCCTGGCTCAGAGGCCTCCTGCTCTGATGCTTCCCTGGGGGTTCCCTGGTAGTAGCTCCCCACTATTCCTCCTCATCTAGCCAGTCCCTGAGACTGGGGTGACCTTTTGCTGCCAGAGAAAACAGTTAAATGTACCTCCTTTCTGTGTTCTCCTCAAGTCAAAGATGTTCAGTCTTGCCTGTGTATATTACAAACCTCATCCTCTTGGATTTGGAGAACCTTGGCTGCAAATGTGGATTTGGAGCCCTGGTAGGGAGCTATCAGAAACCAGGATCATAAACCTGCTATGTTAACAACAGCTGTGTGGAGTTTCCATCAGCTGGCATTGTGAAGTCATGATCTGCAACAATTTTGAATAGAATACCAATGGGGCACTTCTATGAATACAGTCAACTCAAGATTTTGTGTGATGCTACAGATCCTTTCCCATCCTCTGTGCAGTTTAGCGCAATCAGAATTGGGTCTCAATTATTCATTCAGCCTCCATACAATTTTCATTTCTGCAAAATCCATTCAAGTCAGGCAGAGGTGTTCCACATTTGATGATGATGATGATGATGATGATAATTCATTGTATATACCACCTTTTATCAAAAGATCCCAGTTTGATGTACTACATTAAAAACACATTACAGAACATCAGTTATAAAAACATAATAAATACATATTAAAATACATACTAACAGACAGCCTAATATATGACTGAAAGTCTATGCATGCACTTGAGTTTGGGGTCTGTCACCAGATCATAAATGTGAATGGCAAGAGGCACTCTTGCTATTTCCTATCTCAATAAATTGGAGATGTTCTAAGAAACATTTGTAGGTCTGGGCTGGATCTCTCCCCTTCCCTGGATCTGTAAGCTTCTTCCAAAGATTCACTAGTGGATGCATTTGTGTTTTGCTGTAAAAAGGATGGGGGGAAGCTGTGTAAGAGACTTATTTGTAATTCTTTTTCATTTCAATAACCATAGCAATATATTATCATGACAAAGAGGCATCTTTCTACTGGACCAAATGGAATTTGTGCCTTTGGTGTGCATGGCTAGTACATACATAGGTTCATCTAATTATAAATTACCCACTCAATATTTACTTCTTTACAACAATAGCCATTTAGTGTGCAGAAGCAGGGAGGGAAACCAGATAGGTCTATAAGCTCTCTCTGTGTGTTCATGCCCAGTTTAGTTATTTAAATCACTCATTTTTATATTGTAATAATAAGCAAATAAAAGGAAAATACCATATGATACATGATTAAAAGTGTGTGTGTGTGTGTGTGTGTGTGTGTGAGAGAGAGAGAGAGAGAGAGAGAGAGAGAGAGAGAGAGAAACTGTCTCTTCACAAATGGAAAAGGGGTCCACCACCACCCATTTCCCTTCATTTACTAATACTCTAAGGGTAACAAAGCAGCCCTGAGAAAGGCTCACAGACAAATGTCATAGGCCCTACATGTAGTATTTGGGCAAAGAAAAGAAAGGGAAATTATTGAGTACAATGTCACCCATGAACTTGCGGCCTTGTAGCTGGGAATTTAAGAATGGGATTTGTTTACAAGCTATGGAGGAAGTGGTGTTCCTTTTTGTTGTGTTGTGTTGTGTTGTGTTGTGTTGTGTTGTGTTGTGTTGTGCTGTGCTGTGTTGTGTTGTGCTGTGTTGTGTTCTTTTGCTTTGTTAGCAGCCTTGAATTCTTCCATTAAACGGTGAGCTTCACTTGGTGCTCTTGGCTCCATTACTATTGCAGTTTAATGCAGCTCTGTAACTCTAACGGGGGATATTTTGTACTCTGGGAAGTGTGCTCAGTTGTTTTGATTGATTTTCTTCCTTTTTATAACTAAGAAATTTCCAGAATAAAAGCAACCCTCATTAAAGTTTATTGAAAATGAGAGACAGCCCCTTCACATTTCCATGGTCTGCAGTATGGCAAGGCAGCCAACCAAACAATTCTTCCTTTCCAGTTCAGATCTTGCTGTCAGTTTAAAACACATAGTTTAAAAACAGTACCTGTTGTCTAGCGTGGCCAAAACAAATGAGTTAAGTTCAAACACAGGAAAAAATACATTGTGATAGAAGAAAATTGGCTAGCTGTGTTAAACAAATTACTGTGGTTGGCAAGGATTCTGAGATGAGAAGCGTCTGTGGCAGGATAGGTACACCAAATTTTAATCTGCATCATGTAAAATCATTTTACTCAAACCTATGTTGTCTGAATAACTTATTTTCTCTTTCTGCTTTGGAAGGCTCTTTTCAGCTTACAAAATGCAATCTACCTTGAGTAGATTACCATAGTATCGTCGATGAGGCAGTCAGTGAGAAATTAAGGATCAGCTCACATTCATGAGCAAATACTCGATGCAGCCACTTGCTCCTGCACAAGCTCCCCAGTTTCAGTTCTAACACAAGCAACAGCTCAGAGCCCCATCTTCTGCTGAACCAAGTAGGGCCACAATACTTAACTTTGGGGCAGGGAAGGCAATGGCTGAAGCGGCCACCCTTTTCTGCTGGGGCTATGGGGTGGGACTTGCCAGTGGGAAATGGAGGCTCTGTCAAAGAGAAAGATCTGGGGTGTCTTTTGCTTCTGTGGCCTGGAATTAGAAAAAATGAACCTGTCACCTAAACTTCTATAATACGCTTCTCCTAGGTTCCTCATTTGCAAGAAACGGGAACTATGATAGGGTAATATTTAGCAGACAACACATAGCACTCTAGTAAGAAATATATCCCACCCCAACTCCAGCCAAAAATGGTCCCAGCTGACCTTTTCTCTCTTTGCCAACAACTAAGACAAAGATCCTCATTTTTCTCAGCAGATTTGGATCCAGTGAATCCATTTGCACTCCTGTTAGTCTTCCCTGTAATTATTCTGCCAAGGCAATCCAATTAATGACAGAGAGCTGTAGCACTAATTTCAGTCCAAGTGGCATGTGTGATTCCCGTCCCCCCCATGGAGACTGGGAGGGCATGATGCAAGCAATGTGTTCTGAATGCTTCAGTGATTGGAACTGGCAGTTAAGTAAAATCTGCAAGGGATTGATCAATGTCACCATGAAGTCAGAGTAATCCTTAAGCAACAACTCACGTAACTATAAATTGCATAATTCAAAGCTGTCCTGAGGCATCTTTAAAGATGCATTTGTTTTCCGGAGGTTTCTTTCATTCTTTCTTTTTAAAGAGAAGAGCAGAGAAAAAGTTGCTTGGAAATTTAACATGGAAGACGGTCATGAATATGAAAATAGTGGCCATTAAAAGAAGGTCCAATTCTGAATCAAGAAAATCCAAGTATTTAGCCAAAATATTGCAAAGACAGCAGATCAATTATGGATATACTGTTTGCTTTTCCTAAATAAATGTGCTTCATTTCTTTGTACTTGCTCAAACCCACTGTTTGCATTTAGTAACATGTACAGGCAGGCAATATATGGATAGATGGAAGTCATGAGGTTGCAGAAAAATCCTGAATCTGGAGGCTTTTTGGGTGACAGTGAAAACCAAACAAAGACACTTCATATGCACGAGGGGCTGCAACATGACATATTGTAATAAAAACTGAGATTGTCCAGATTTTACATTCTGACTGGTATTCCAAGATCTACGTATGCCAAATTTCACAATATAAGGAACCAGAATGATTTGTGGATGTGAAGGGAGGATAAAGCTTGTCAATAAAACCAAAATAAATGAATGGTGATTTTTAGGAGACAAAAACCTGAGCTGGTTTCTATCCCATAATTAAGCAATTTCCTCACCATTTGAAATTGGTTTGTGTAGGGAAAGCAGAATATATAAAGTCACACACAACAACCCCTCTTACTAATGCATGTCCTCTGGTGTTTGGTTGTGATGTAAAAGCAGAAATGGAAGTGTTTCTTTTTTGCAGAAGGAATGCCTCAAACTGTTATTTATTCACATAACCCCACCCAGGAAACGACATTGTTAAGCAGCAGATGGCCTGAAGCAGAAAATACAGGGAAGAAGAAAAAAATTCAGCATGATGATGTTATTTGCTCAGGACACTGGAGTTTATAAAATGAACAAATTAAGGCAACATAGTTAGCAAAAAAGATACTATATTTGTTTAGTCTGAGAAATCGGCTCCATTATGAGATCACCTTCGGGGTTGGTTTAATTACACTGTTTTCCAGACAGGGGCAGGAATTCTAATTGAGTCCCTCAAAAACTGAAGTCAGGGTTTAACAAGTTGGTATCTATGAAGGACAAGCTTTTAATTGAATCCCATTTTCATTTAAAAATGATTCCTGTCCAAATGAAAGGGATTTCTGCTTCTCTGGAACCAGTAGGTGGCAGAACTCCCTTGCATTTGCCTTCAGAGTTTGTGAGGAACAGAAAATGGATGTGCAATCAACACGATGATAAATGCTCAAACAGGTGTGTGAAGTCACCAACATGCATGGTCATAAACACCTTGAAAGAGCTGAGTGCATGCTTGGTGGTCAACAGTCCATTTTGCTGTGTAGCTTTATTTCTGATGTTCTGCAGTGTGGCATTATGCATTTAAAAAACAAAAACAGGCATTGGCGCTGGAAATGTCAAGCCCTTGTCTGCATGCTGAAGACCCAAGAGCTGACCCAAGAGCTCCTATTTTCTCCTAGGATTTTTGTGAATACATCTATGCTGATTTATTATTAACTTTTCCTCCTGCCCTTCCTCCAAATGCCAAAAAGGTATGCATATTTTAAGTTTCAGCTCATTCCTGGCATCTCCAGGTAGGGATGGGAAAGACTCCTGCCAAAGTCCTAGAGCTCTGCATCCAGTCAGTCTGGACCAGGGCATCACCTGTTGGTGCTGGGCACAACATCAGCAGGAGCCACAGCAGCAGCAGCAACAGGAGGGAGAGGAGAAGCTGGTGCTGGGGGTGCTTGGCACTCGGCACGTGTGTGTGACACCGGCCTCCCGTCTGCTTCGTCAGTTTGTGCGTCTGGTCTAGGTTACACTGAGCAAGATAGATCCAGGGCAGCTTCATGTCCTCCTATGCTTCTCCAATTGCCTATTGCATCACACTGAGGCTGAACTTTAAAAAATAAAAGTGAAAAGGGGGGGCTGGGTTTGATTTCGAAGAAGATGCTTCTGAGCAGTTAGCAGGCAAAGAAAGAAAATATGTTCTTCAGATGCAATTACCTGAAATAATGATTGGAGGAACTAACTTGGATTTGGCCGCAAGCGAGATCTGATCCCAGATGAACTTTGAACCAAGTTGTAGTGTAGGTGTGCCAAGAGCATCACAGTTTCAAACTAAAACAAAGCTCTCAAAAGCTGCCCACATTTTCACCTGACAGTGATAACCACTCTTACAGATTGTGTGTGTGGTGTTTCAATATGTCCCTGAAAATGGTAGCATCTCACAGTGTCATCTGTCATTTGTAGCCATGAAATGAAATGCGGATTTTTTAGTCATGACGATGCTTTAATTATGTTCTTAACTGGATGACAAAAGTGCCATAGTTAAATCCTAGACCCAGGGAAGGCAGCTAGCAGTGTAATCCTATGCTTAGCTACTCAGAAGTAAGTCTAATTGATTTCAGTGAGATTTACTTTCATGTAAGCAGCTAAAGGATTGCAGTCTTGTTCTACTCTCAATCCTGAAGACAGCTATTTTGGGTATTGTCAAATTGATTAATATATTTATTTTGTAAATCTATATAATTTACTAATTAATGAGTTTGTTACTTTCAAGTCTCCTTACAGCAGCTGGTGAAATTCTGAAATACTCTCTGTAGCAAATCTTTCCTAATGATGTACAAGATCTCCCCAGTGAATCAGTATATTGACACAATTCAGTTCACAGCAGGGAATATTTCTGGTTCAACAGTGATATGCCTTCGAACAGTGGAACAATCTCATGCTAAACCATGCCTGTGAGCACCGTACACATCTTTCAGTGCATGTTATGCCAACAGTATCGGCTTATTTAATAGTTCTAAAAAGAGAAATGCTATCTATCATTGCAGTCTCCTCTAGCAATCCCATGAAAAGAAGTGTATCAGGGGTTATGGCAAAGATCTACGCTGCAAAGCAATAAATATGCAAACGGATCTATTTGAATACCAGACATCAAAAATTAATTTTAAACTGTGAGGCCATATTTACAGAACAAATTATTTATTGAGCAGATGAGGTTGAAGGGTAGAGTGCTTCTGCTGTTGCAATAGAAGAAAAGGCAGATTTTATACAAGGGTATTCTTCCTGTTGTGTTTGTTAGCTAACCTTCTCTTTCTGTTTCCACCCAGCAACAACAAAACCTACCAGTAGACAAAACTGAAATATTTAAAAAGAAGAAAATCCAAATTGCAACAAACATATTTTAAAATGATAAAATGGCTAATTAACTGATCTTGTAATGCTCTGTCTCCCCTTCTGAGCCAATTTTTTTCTTGTTATGCTTTCTTTTTTCTTTTCTTTTTTAAAATTTTGACACACGTTCATGTGAGTCCATGTCATCTGAACTGCGTAGATCTTCAATCTCAGTTGACTATGTTAAAGAAAACATATTATATAGCAATGCTGATCTAAGGTTTATTTTCACACACATATGTCTTTGTGCTTGTTTATTTCTTTGTGTGCTTTGTTTGGGTTGTTTTCTCTTAGGAGGGCACTTGAAGTTTGCTGTGCTGATGAGCTTCTGAGAAAAAAGCACACTGATCATATAACAGCTGCCCAGACTCTAAATGTTTTATAGTGGCCCACTGGTTTTCATTTAGTTTTTATTTAGCAAGCAGCGGTATGCAAGGAGTATTGTCGTTGTTCCAACATAGCTTTAATACAAGGTTTAGTCTCTACAACGAGTGATGCTGAGACTCCGGCCATTCCTTCTCACCTGAGAGCCCTTTCCCTACTTCTACATCTAGGTTGATAATAATTGTTTTAATTTGGCCCTTACGAATTAGGCCTGTTGCACTCCTGAGCATATCACTGGTAGCAAAAGAAGGCTAGAGGCATCATTACTTCAAAACACCACCCCAGTCAGTCCCCACCTTTCGGAAACTTACCAAGAGGAAAGGGAATTATGGCAGGGAGGGCCCATCACAACAATTCAGGCCTCAGTGCTTCCATTAGTGCATATAGCAATATCTGGGGGCACTGGGAAGCATCAGAAATGTGGTTGCCATGCATCCCAAGATCAAGGCATCCTGCTGAGTAAATATCCACCTATCCATTTATGCCAGGAAGCCTGTTTGTCAGTGTCCTTCTTGAACTGTGGTGCCCAGAACTGGACACAGTACTCCAGCTGAGGTCTGACCAGAGCAGAATACAGTGGCACTATTACTTCCCTTGATCTAGATGCTATACTCCTATTGATGCAGCCCAGAATTGCATTGGCTTTTTTAGCTGCTGCGTCACACTGTTAGCTCATGTCAAGTTTGTGGTCAACCAAGACTCCTAGATCCTTTTCACATGTACTGCTCTCAAGCCAGGTGTCCCCTATCTTGTATTTGTGCCTCTCATTTTTTTTTTTGCCCAAGTGCAATACATTACATTTCTCCCTGTTAAAATTCATCTTGTTTGTTTTTGCCCAGTTCTCTAAACTGTCAAGGTCATTTTGAAGTGTGATCCTGTCCTCTGGGGTGTTAGCCACCCCTCCCAGTTTGGTGTCATCTGCAAATTTGATCAGGATGCCCTTGAGTCCATCATCCAAGTCGTTGATAAAGATGTTGAATAAGACCGGGCCCAAGACAGAACCCTGTGGCACCCCACTAGTCACTCTTCTCCAGGATGAAGAGGAACCATTGATGAGCACCCTTTGGGTTCGGTCAGTCAGCCAGTTACAAATCCACTGAGTGGTAGCATAGTCAAGACCGCATTTTACCAGCTTCTTTACAAGAATATCATGGGGCACCTTGTCAAATGCCTTGCTGAAATCAAGGTAGGCTACATCCACTGTGTTCCCTTCATCTACCAGGCTTGCAATTCTGTCAAAAAACGAGATCAGGTTAGTCTGACATGACTTATTTTTCAGAAATCCATGCTGACTATTGGTGATCACAGCATTCCTTTCTAGGTGCTCACAGCCTGGGAAATTATTTCCCATGACATCCTAGAATGCATGGATGGGTGCCTTGTGGCCCCATCCAAATTCCAAGGATTATAGTTGCTGCATGCTTAATCCACTCGACCCTCACCTTAGTCTCGTAGGAGTAGGGAGGACTCACAGAAGGGAGCAGTCCTCAGGTGTGTCTGGGCCCACTTCAAAATAGACTTGGAGAACTGGGCTTTTGAAATTCCATGTCTGTATCACGTCACCCAGCAGTTAGAAACCTTGCTGCACCATATTGTTCTGAAGTGGTTCCAGGTTAGCGTGCTTGAAATGGCTTGTTCAGTTGCTTCTGAAACGTCAAAGATAACCACCCCCTTTTAAAGTATTACTAAACTTACTACTTGTGAAAGACACTATTTGCTGGCAATACCTCAAAAATTGTTTTAATTAACCTTCTTAAAATTGGTAGATGCCTTACCAGTCAGCTGTAAGCCCCCCAGTTCTGATCAGAAATGGGGGAGGGTGCTTAACCATTTGCCCCCACCCATCCCAGTTGGACACAGGTGAGCATCTCTAGGATTGCAGTCTTGTTCTGCTCTCATGTCTTATTTGTTTGCAGTATTACATGCAGGTCCAGCTGTTTGGAGATCTGAATCTGCAGTGTGTCTAGCAAAGTTTTGGGACTAATTCTTCATGTTTGGATAGCAGGACCTGTGTTTACTGGATACCTGGAGGCAAGATGAACTCTGCAACAGTTTCCCCCACTGTGGGGCAGGAGGAGAACAGCCTGAGAAACAGAACCATGCTCTTTTTCTGCTTTGCTTATGCGCTTGTAGTGGGTCTCTTATTTCCCATGGCACAATTGCCCACAGAGAGCCAAACCTACACATTTTCTGAACTTTGTTCTCTGTATTTCATTGCAATGAAGCCTCCTAGCAAGGCAGTTTAGCAGCTTTTCCATCTTCATGTAAAATAATAGATTGTATCTCTTACAATTTATTAATGCTGCTACTGTAAACTGATTTGATTTATATTTTTGCTGGCAGCAATGGCCTAATTATTTTCATATTACTGTGTGTGGTCCTAATGATAATTGTCCTCAATTTATACACTGACTAAACATCCACTTTCACCGATCTGGAGATTGTGAGATTACTGATGAGACCAAAGCAAAATCTGTAGAAGTTGAATATAATTAGTGATAAAGGGAGATTATGGAAAGGAACTGTACAACTCAATTTTTATTAGAAGAGTCTTTTGAAAAGCTGGCATAAGCCAAGTGATATTCAAATTGGAGAGAGGCTGCCTGGAAGCTCGGCTTGCTCATGGCTGTGCACACACCATACACTTAACAGGCATTTCCCCCAAGACCCCTGGGAACTACAGTTTACCCCTCATGGAGATACAATTCTCCACACCCTTAATATACTACAGTTCCCAGATTGCTGGGTGTGGGATTGAAATACACTCAGAGTCGCAAAGTGATTTCATGCTCTTTATTCAGCTCATAGTGGTGAGGAGGAATGAATGAAAGTCCCCTCACAGTATCTGCTTTATATACATTATTTACACAATGGGCTGCACATGATTGGCTAATCCCGGAATTCTACTGTAAGCCAATCAGGTTGTGGATTCACTTCTATCTGGAGCAGGATTGGGTGGTTCCTGCCAACCAATCATACTGCTGCATTGTTCTAGGACCAATCAGACTGCTGCATTCTGAATCCTATTGTTCTAGGACGAATCAGACTGCTGCAGTTTGGATCCTATTCAACTCAGTACATAACAGGGATACAGGGGCAAAGGCATCATTTCCAAATTATATCAGGAGATGTTGACTATAACCTTAGATCCACTGCCTGGGATGAAAGTTGTATAGGAGGGGGATATAAATGAAAATATTGGTGACGCACAATGGAATAATACATGAACCAGCTTCTGTTTGGGAGCATGCCCTAAAGGAATTTAATAGGTGGTACAGGATGCCCGTTCAGCTCTCATCCAACCAATGCCAGCCATGTGGTGACAAGGTTGCAAGAGGAGGGGCATGTACTACCACCTGGGGTGAGAATGCCCATTGATGGTTTTTGGAACAATGCGTATAAAGAAATGGTGGATATTGTGAAAGAATCATTGCAAGTTACACCACAGCTGTCATTATTATATTTATTTGAAGACATAAATGTAGACATCAAAGCTAAGGGACTTCTGGGGGTTTTTTTATACTAATGGTTGTACAGCTTTCAATGGCTAAAAAATGGAGAATCTTGGAAACTTTGGACCTCTCATAGTGGTATAAGAAGGTATAGAACCTAACAGTTTATCAAAACATAACACAGAATTTAAGCGTTAAATTATGAACAAGCTTTTTATGCGACTTGGTGGTATGTCATTAATTATATTATCAATGCCACTTTTCAATTCTGGTTTTCAGCAGTATCTCTGGGAGGCTGGAACTCATGACTGTGCTCTGGCTTTGAAAGTTTCTACAGATATTTTTGCCTTACTCCCCGCTCCTCACAAATATTACTCATTATTTTGTTTCTGTATTTTTATTAATATGGAAAATCTCAAATGAGATTTAATGTTGCCTCCCCAGGAGTACTTTTACAATTTAATATTTGTTTAGTTTGTGTTTATATTTATGTATAATAAAACTCAATAAAAGTGATATTAACAATGAATTCCTCCTTGGGTAGGACTCTTACTCAGCAACTTACGTCCAGCCTCTTTCAGCCTAAGCTGCCTCCTGGGGCTTTTGTGAAGGAGAGAGGGGAAACACCTACACTCTTCTGAACTCCTTGAAGGAAGAGAGTGATAGAAATAGAACGAAAACACAAACTTCTGTTAAGGCTCAACAAGCGAAGGAGGTGGAAATGCCAAATAGGCACTAATGGCAACTCTGCTACTCCAAGGCCCAGTAGTGGCACCTTGCCTGGTGGAAAAAAGTGAGATGCTTTGATTGGAAGAAGACTGAAGCACCAACCTCAGCCAATCAGCATCGCCCTGCAAAATTTAGGGAGGGCTCCAAGACAAGAGAGCCACTTGGGCCGGGGCGGGAGAGTGCTAGAGTTCTGTCTAGTCAAGTTGAGTGGGATCAATTCCAATCTGTTACCTCCGAGGATGTGGACAGGCTGCTTGGACGAGTGAAACCAACCACCTGTCTCCTGGATCCTTGCCCATCCTGGCTTATAAAAGCTAGCCGGGAAGGACTGGGCGATGGGCTTTATGGGGTGGTGAATGCTTCCCTCCGTGAGGGAGCCTTCCCAGACCCGCTGAAAGTGGCGGTTATTAAACCACTTCTTAAAAAACCATCTTTAGATGCGGCCACGATGGCCAATTATCACCCAGTCTCAAATCTTCCATTCCTGGGCAAGGTGATTGAGCGAGCGGTTGCCGAACAACTCCAGGCACGCCTGGAAGAAGCGGACCATTTGGATCCCTTCCAGTCGGGATTCAGGCCTCATCATGGGACTGAAACTGCCTTGGTCGCACTGGTTGATGATCTCCGGCGGGCTAGGGACAAAGGTGAGAGCTGTTTCCTAGTTCTGCTGGATCTCTCAGCGGCGTTTGATACCATCGACCATAGCATCCTTCTGGACCGTCTTGAGGGGCTGGGAGCTGGGGGCACTGTCATACAGTGGTTCCGCTCCTTCCTCCTGGGCCGTGTTCAGAAAGTGGTGGTGGGGGATGAGTGTTCAGACCCCTGGGCTCTCACTTGTGGGGTGCCTCAGGGTTCTGTCCTCTCCCCCATGCTTTTCAACATTTACATGCAGCCGCTGGGAGAGATCATCAGGAGGTTTGGGCTGGGCGTTCATCAGTATGCCGATGATACCCAGCTCTACCTCTCTTTTAAATCAGAACCAGTGAAGGCGGTGAAGGTCCTGTGTGAGTGTCTGGAGGCGGTTGGAGGATGGATGGCGGCTAACAGATTGAGGTTGAATCCTGACAAGACAGAAGTACTGTTTTGGGGGGACAGGAGGCGGGCAGGTGTGGAGGATTCCCTGGTCCTGAATGGAGTAACTGTGCCCCTGAAGGACCAGGTGCGCAGCCTGGGAGTCATTTTGGACTCACAGCTGTCCATGGAGGCACAGGTCAAATCTGTGTCCAGGGCAGCTGTTTACCAGCTCCATCTGGTACGTAGGCTGAGACCCTATCTGCCTGCAGACTGTCTCGCCAGAGTGGTGCATGCTCTGGTTATCTCCCGCTTGGACTACTGCAATGCACTCTACGTGGGGCTACCTTTGAAGGTGACTCGGAAACTACAACTAATCCAGAACGCGGCAGCTAGACTGGTGACTGGGGGCGGCCGCCGAGACCATATAACACCGGTCTTCCCAGTACGTTTCCGAGCACAATTCAAAGTGTTGGTGCTGACCTTTAAAGCCCTAAACGGCCTCGGTCCAGTATACCTGAAGGAGCGTCTGCACCCCCATCATTCTGCCCGGATGCTGAGGTCCAGCGCCGAGGGCCTTCTGGCGGTTCCCTCATTGCGAGAAGTGAGGCTACAGGGAACCAGGCAGAGGGCCTTCTCGGTAGTGGCGCCCGCCGTGTGGAACGCCCTTCCAGCAGATGTCAAAGCGATAAACAACTACCTGACATTCAGAAGACATCTTAAGGCAGCCCTGTTCAGGGAAGTTTTTAACGTGTGATATTTTACTGTATTTTTGGTTTTTATGGAAGCCGCCCAGAGTGGCTGGGGAGGCCCAGCCAGATGGGCGGGGTATAAATAAATTATTATTATTATTATTATTATTATTATTATTATTATTATTATTGGTATTAGCAATGGCAGAGAGCTGGGTGGGGAGCAAGGGAGCTTCTGTGGCTGTTGCTCGGTTGGTCTGAGCCTCAAGACCTCAAGTCAGCATTGCCAAGCAAATGGAGCCGGGCCTTCCCAAATCACAACAAAGGGTCATTTGGAAAGTTTGTGCATAGTTTATATAATGACACTTACCTAACAGCACAAAGTACAGCAGAGCTGTGAGAGGCTAAGAGCAACCTGCCCAGGCCTCTGAATCCCCCTCCCCCTGCTCTGGTATTATGGAAATCAGCTCATTTGATGGAGAGCCATCCTAGAGTAGCAACAGCGTCACCACTCTGTGCCTATCATGAGATAGCCTGTTTCATTTATTTCTGCTGAATTATACGAGTAGAATCAGCCTATGAAGTCATAGGTTGTTGCCATAGGAATGTCTATGAGATCACAAATGCAGTATTGGATTTGCTCACAGCTGTGAATGTGAAGGGAAACTTCAGCTGAAACATAATAGCTTCCATAATTAAACCCATAGTTTGACAGGTTATAACCTTTCTATCTAATTTTCATTCTACCTGATGCATCAGTAAGAATGAGTTATTAATACTCCTATTCTAAATGCCAGTTAGGTCGAGTGTAATCAGAGAATTGTATTCTTTCAGAACACAAAGAAACCCCCCTAGTGTGAATGTATAATTACCATGCTGAAGGGTTTCCTTCCACCCAAGGGCTACGGGAAATTTGCTGCGTTAATAAACAAGAACAACGGGCTCACCCCCACTCAGAATGATCAAAGAATACATGAGTTCAGAGGCAAACATAATTTTGGGAAGCAAAGAGACCTTGTTTAGCATAAATTGATATCAGAGGAATGATGTTGGATGTATGCATATTTGCACATGAATAATTTCCAAAGGAGCCGCAAACAACATTAGCGTTAGGTTGGCTGGTAAATTTGGAAAGAAAGGTTAGTGCACTACAAGCACAGAGTGATTTCCTCCAGGTAGTCCTATGGGGGAGGAAAGGCAGAGATGGGCCAACGATCACAGGTCCTGCTTGGAAATAGTTCATCATCATCATAATAAATAATTTATTTATACCCCGCCCATCTGGGGTTCAGGCAAATAAGGTTAAGCATGTTGAGCAGGAGCAGGGAGGGGACGAAACAGAACAGGGTGTTTGCAGGCTTTTCCAATGGTGTTTCAAATATACACAATTTCACTTAAGTGTGTGGTGCCTTGGAACCTAATCTTCACATTAACGGGCGGGGGGGGGGGTACCTGTTATTGTCATGTTATGTTTATTTCCATGCTCTTTAATATAATAAAGTAATAAAAAGGTTAAAAACCTAATACCATAAAATGGAATGAAACAGCATCTTTGAAGTTTATGTCACCCACATTAAAAATAGTGGGGGACCAGTGAATGCTCTAGGGGGCAGTAGCATAGCTAGGGAGGGGCAGGGGGTTCACAGGGCACCACAGGGGTCTTTAGGGCGGCCCATCCCTGCCCATCCCTGAAATAGGCATGATTTTATGAAATGATTCTATGACATACTAACTTATCATGTACTGATTAATAGCAGCCTTCCTATTTCTGCCCCTCCACCCTTCATCAAATCTGGGACATAAGTGACATTTGTTCTTCCCTGTCACACAGCAGAAGGCGCAAGGAGGTGGCCAGTAGCCCTAGGAGGTAACAAGGCTTTGGGGTGGTCAAGGGTGCCTCACTGTTCCAGTTCAACTCCTGCTGATGAGCCGTGATGCCTCGTTCTGGATGATGGTGCATTCACTTGCTGCTTGGGGGTTCTCATCGCTGTGCAGTATTCATTCCATTTTCTTCCAGCCCACACAGCCCACACTTGTTTGTCACACTTGTTTGACCCGGAGAGACAAACAGAAGAGACCTGTCAGGAGTCACATACAACAGCAGGATGCAAGCTTAACAAATACTTTAAAATAAATAAGCATTGGTGTGTATGATGAAGCACAATCTCCTGGGCTTGATTCTCATACTGGCTTTCAATGAGGCTTGCAATGTGATGTTGCTCTTAATAATTTGAGAAACCAGAGTAAGAGTTGATCTGCACATTTGGGTCTATGAACTATGCAATTCAAGCTCTCCTGCAATCCTTTTCAAGAGGGCCAGGAGTGAGTTCCCATCCCTGCGTTCTGCTGCCATTGCTATTTGGTCGTGTATGGAAGCAAAGGGGAAAAACAAACATCCTGCACCACAGTTCTGTGAACATAGAGAACAGCCATCTATGTGACACACCCTCTCAATCGGATCCTTACAATAAATCCTTACTATTTATTTGTCAGGGACAAATAAATAGACCTTTCCCTCTGTGAAAACAGAGTTTCTGCTCTGGTAACAGCAGATACATATGCATCGTTTTCAGGCTCACGTGCAGTATAAAGTTTTGCACACTCTTTAAAAGGAAAATTAGAAACTACTGAGGGGTGCAGTTGCCTCTGTTCAACTGCAACATTTATATTAAAACACAGATTCTGTAATTAACAATCCTTTTTTAAATAGCAGAAAGCACAGTAAAGAGAGGGAGGAGCAGACTCTTCCTGGGGCCCCCAGCAGCAGCAGGTGGAGGAGGAGGAAGGGGACCTGACCACTGTTCCAGAAAAATGAGGGGTTTTTACAGGACAACTTCACCATAAGCTGAAGGGGGAGGGGAGCAGCTGTTCAGAGCCACTTGCAAAGGTCTCACAAGAACACAAGGATTATAACAAAGCAATAGAAATTATTGCAAATACAATAAAGAAACACAACAGGAGTGCAATTTTTTTAGTTCCTCTACTACTTTTCTTTTGTTATTAAATCATTAAAATTAGGGCTCTTCAACCACTTTAAAGGAGTCCCAAATTTTGAACAAAATTGGATCCATGCAGTCCAAAGTGGGTAGAGGCAGTTCAGAAACTGAATCAATCCAGAGTGCATCAGTCTGAGACAGAACTCAAAATACTCCCTAAGGAAGCCAGACTGACAATCTCCAAAGTGTTGCAAAACAGCCCCAACTAAGGAGGATGCCAGGGAAGGTGGGCAGGGGGAGGAAGAGGGCTGGATTTTGCTCATGGACAGCACTAGTTTACAATTCAGTGTTAGAATCTCATCCAACAGCACTTGAAAGGGAGGGAAGGAGAAGTATGAGAATGACCAGTTCACTTCCACTGCCTTTCAACCTCCTGCAAGTCTTTGGTGCACGTTGGTGGCATTTGTTCTGTTTGTCTTTTGTTGGTCCTTGAGTATTCTACCCAACCTTTCATGTGTCTGCCTGCCTGCCTCCCTGCCTGCCTGGAGAGTCTTTCTTTGGCTTGGTTACCCTGGAGAAGGAGTTACACCCTCCAATCAGTTTCTTTTCATAAATAATCATGGAACAGGAAGGATTGAGAACTAGCTGTAAATACTTTTTTAAAAAAACAACAGCAACAACAAATAATAATAATAATATTTGTTTGGAAAAGCAAACTTTAAGGTGACTAGCACAAAAAAAACCTGGATCTACCTGTTTGGAATTCTGAAGGGTTAATCCCCTTTTGAGAGGCTCCCATGCCCCCATATGCAATGCACCTATGTGAAAAAGAAACAAGTTGTGATAATTTTGGTTTCCCAGTGCAAATCCATGGGAAGACCAAAGAGTCAGTTTTCCAAATGTGGATTTCGGATCGAAATTGATCCAAACTGAAACCCAGGGGAGGGGGAGTAGCTTGCAGCATCCCAATTAAAATCACATCCATCTTGCAATTTATTCATTATTCACATTCATTTTTATGGTCTTCTATATTTATCTTAAGCACTACTTTTGTTGCTCATTTATGTGACCACCTTCTCATGCTGGCTGTCTAGGTATGAAAGGAACCACTACTATTGGTTTCTGGGCCCAATTCAAAGTGCTGGTTTTGACCTAAAAAGCCTTTAACAGCTCAGGACTGCTATACCTCAAGGACCACCTCTCTCCATATGAACCAACCCAGACTCTGTGATCCTCAGCTGAGGCCCTTCTTCTTGTGCAGCAACATAGGACGGGCCTTTTCTGCAGTGGCTCCCACTTGTCGAAGGCTCTTCTCCGAGAGGCTTGCCTGGCACCTTCGTTACATATCAGGCACCACATTTATCTTCTCTCAGGCCTTTGGCTAATTAAACAGGCCTTTTAAATGGAGGGCAGAGATATTGATTTCTGTTTGTTACTATGCTACACAGTTTTGTATTCTTATACTGTCAACAGCCCTGTAATCCTTGGATGTAGGTGGTATAGACATTTAAAAAATAAATATTAGAAACCAACAGGACAGCCTTATGCAGAAAGAGTTGATGCTATCAAAAGTCACTGAGAGGTTCAGGAAATCCATCACAGATATAAAGTTTCTGTGATGAAAACAGGTTTGAAACGAGACTGAAATGGACCTAGATCATCAGTCCCACCCATGATGTTTTATGTTTTTATATATGCTATAAGCCACCCAGAGTAGCTGAGGAAACCCAGCCAGATGAGCATGGTATAAATAAAATTATTATTATTATTATTATTATTATTATTATTATTATTATTATTATTATTCGTGCTTGGAGTGGTGCAGCAGCCACCTGCTCAAGCACCTGGTGCCAAAAGGTGACATTTGTGAGCAGCTAACAGGTGTTACAGTACTTGGGATCTTTCAGCAGTGGCTTCATAATCCCCCCTTTCAAAGTGGCTAGGAACTTTTCTTATTGTAAGGGAGCCTTGTTGATCTCTTACAAATGATTTCTGGAAATGGGTAGTTTAAATGACTATTTTAGTTACACCTGTCTTGCCGACAGTTATCTCAGGTAACTCTGTAAGCACTTGTAAACACTTTTGCACTCTAAACAATCCTCATGTAAAAGTAACTGTCAAAACAATTTTCGGTTACTATAAATTATGTTAAAATATGTGCAACTGCAGTCTAGAGTGTAAAAACATACTGCCTTTTTATATATTTCCTAATTCGGTTTCAGAGAGAAAAATATCTTTGGACACAACAGCATAACATTTCATAAAATCATAGAATCATAGAATCATAAAGTTGGAAGAGACCACAAGGGCCATTGAGTCCAACCCCCTGCCAAGCAGGAAACACAATCAGAGCACTCCTGCCATATGGTTGTCAAGCCTCTGTTTAAAGACCTCCAAAGCAGGAGACTCCACCACACTCCTTGGCAGCAAATTCCACTGTCAAACAGCTCTTACTGTCAGGAAGTTCTTCCTAATGTTTAGGAAGATGGTGAAATGCCTAATGTTCTTTCTTGTAGTTTGGATCCATTGCTCCGTGTCCGCTTCTCTGGAGCAGCAGAAAACAACCTTTCTCCCTCCTCTATATGACATCCTTTTATATATTTGAACATGGCTATCATATCACCCCTTAACCTCCTCTTCTCCAAGCTAAACATGCCCAGCTCCCTTAGCCGTTCCTCATAAGGCATCGTTTCCAGGCCTTTGACCATTTTGGATGCCCTCCTCTGGACACGTTCCAGATTGTCAGTGTCCTTCTTGAACTGTGGTGCCCAGAACTGGACACAGTACTCCAGCTGAGGTCTGACCAGAGCAGAATACAGTGGCACTATTACTTCCCTTGATCTAGATGCTATACTCCTATTGATGCAGCCCAGAATTGCATTGGCTTTTTTAGCTGCCGCGTCACACTGTTGGCTCATGTCAAGTTTGTGGTCAACCAAGACTCCTAGATCCTTTTCACATGTGCTGCTCTCAAGCCAGGTGTCACCCATCTTGTATTTGTGCCTCTCATTTTTTTTTGCCCAAGTGCAATACTTTACATTTCTCCCTGTTAAAGTTCATCTTGTTTGTTTTGGCCCAGTTCTCTAATCTGTCAAGGTCGTTTTGAAGTGTGATCCTGTCCTCTGGGGTGTTAGCCACCCCTCCCAGTTTGGTGTCATCTGCAAATTTGATCAGGATGCCCTTGAGTCCATCATCCAAGTCGTTGATAAAGATGTTGAATAAGACCGGGCCCAAGACAGAACCCTGTGGCACCCCACTAGTCACTCTTCTCCAGGATGAAGAGGAACCATTGATGAGCACCCTTTGGGTTCGGTCAGTCAGCCAGTTACAAATCCACTGAGTGGTAGCATAGTCAAGACCGCATTTTACCAGCTTCTTTACAAGAATATCATGGGGCACCTTGTCAAATGCCTTGCTGAAATAAAGGTAGGCTACATCCACTGTGTTCCCTTCATCTACCAGGCTTGTAATTCTGTCAAAAAACGAGATCAGGTTAGTCTGACATGACTTATTTTTCAGAAATCCATGCTGAATATCGTATACCCTTGACCGAAGAACGGTACACTCCTTCTATCTGGGATGGTCGTCCTCTTCCACCGAGCGCGCAGCTTTGGAAGGGACGCACATGGAGCGGTGAGGGAGGAAGGGGACACCCGCCTAGCCAGCCAGATCAGTCGAATCAACCCTGGCGATCAATGGGGTGACAGATGTCGCAGCCAGATCGCCCTCACATCCGATTGGTGATCACAGCATTCCTTTCTAGGTGCTCACAGACTGTTTGCTTAATGATCTGCTCCAGAATCTTCCCTTTCTGTGTCCCCTGTTTGCATTTCACCATCTTCTCCTCTGAGTGACCCCACTGTTTCTTTGTTCTTCCTTTTGCTACAAACATACCCATAAAAGCCTTTTTTGTTGCTTTTAACCTCTCTAGCAAGCCTGAGTTCATTCTGTGCTTTAGCTTTTCTGACTTTGTGTCTACACGTGCTGGCTATTTGTTTGAATTCCTCTTTGGTGGTTCCCCCCTTTTCCATTTTTTGTACACATCCTTTTTTAATCTTAACTCAGTTAAAAGTTCTTTAGATAGCCACCCTGACTTCTTTAGGTACCTTCCATGTTTCCGTCTCATTGGTATTGCCTGAAGTTGTGCTTTTACTATCTCCCTCTTAGCAAACTCCCAGCCATCATGAACTCCCTTTCCTTTTAGTATTACTGTCCATGGGATCTCACCCAGCACTTCTCTAAGTTTTATGAAGTCGGCTTTAGTAAAGTCAAGAAATTGAGTCTTAGTATGCTTGGCTGCTCCTTTCCGCTGTATAGTAAACTTCAGAAGAGCATGATCACTCGCACCTAATGATCCTTCCACTTCTACCCCACTAACCAGGTCATCAACATTGGTTAGGACCAGATCTAAAATGGCTGTTCCTCTTGTTGCTTCTCCCACTTTCTGGACAATGAAGTTGTCTGCAAGGCCAGTGAGGAATCTGTTGGACCTTACGCTCTTGGCTGAGTTTGACATCCAACAAATATCTGGGTAATTGAAGTCCCCCATTGCATTTAACTCATATTTCTCAGGCCTGAACAACCTAGGACCTCCCTATCTGATTATATCTTCCATGCATGTCTGCCAGGGGCTTTGCAGCCCCCCTTGCTGTTGCTGTTCAAGGCAAGCAGAAAAACCAGTAGTGGCTGATGGCCCCTTAGACATCACTGGCTGAGGTGGTATTTTGTTGAGCAGGTCACAAATGGCAGACCTGCTCAAACATCAGTCCCTTCTCCAAGGCAGTGTCCTCAGTTTCCCATGTTCCAACACAGTGCTCCATATTGTACACATTATAAAAGGTAAAGGACTCCTGGACAATTAAGTCCAGTCAGAGGTGACTATGGGGCGTTAATCTCACTTTTCAGGCTGAGGGAGCCAGCCTTTGTCCACAGACAGCTTTCCAGGTCACGTGGCCAGCATGACTAAACTGCTTCTGGTGCAATGGGACACCGTGATGGAAACCAGAGTGCACAGAAACACCATTTACCTTCCCGCCACAGCAGTACCACTGCAGACAATACTTGTTCTTATTGAATAAGTTTTAATTACAAAGTTTTAATTATAAAGAGGAATATGAATGTGTATGATGAGGGCACATGTAAATGGATAAAGGGAAATTCTTATCTGTTGCAAAATTTATTTTAAATCAAGATTACAAATTGCCCTCAAATTTATCGTAGCACAGAATATGAGTATGATGTGACCCAGTCTCCTGTATTCTTAAAGGTAAAGATAATAGTACCCCTGACCATTAGGTCCAGTCACGGACAACTCTGGGGTTGCACGCTCATCTCGCTCTATAGGCCAAGGGAGCCGGTGTTTGTCCGCAGACAGCTTCCGGGTCACTGACAAACTGGAACGTGTCCAGAGGAGGGCAACCAAAATGGTCAAAGGCCTGGAAACGATGCCTTATGAGGAACGGCTAAGGGAGCTGGGCATGTTTAGCCTGGAGAAGAGGAGGTTAAGGGGTGATATGATAGCCATGTTCAAATATATAAAAGGATGTCACATAGAGGAGGGAGAAAGGTTGTTTTCTGCTGCTCCAGAGAAGCGGACACGGAGCAATGGATCCAAACTACAAGAAAGAAGATTCCACCTAAACATTAGGAAGAACTTCCTGACAGTAAGAGCTGTTTGACAGTGGAATTTGCTGCCAAGGAGTGTGGTGGAGTCTCCTACTTTGGAGGTCTTTAAGCAGAGGCTTGACAACCATATGTCAGGAGTGCTCTGATGGTGTTTCCTGCTTGGCAGGGGGTTGGACTCGATGGCCCTTGTGGTCTCTTCCAACTCTATGATTCTATGTGGCCAGCATGACTAAGCCACTTCTGGTGAACCAGAGCAGCACACAGAAACACCTTCCCACCGCAGCAGTACCTATTTATTTACTTGCACTGGTATGCTTTCGAACAGCTCGGTTGGCATTAGGATCAACTGTCATGATCCCTCCTGGCAGAACTGTCATATATTATCCATTTCCACTGGCTATATTGGGGAAGAGGAGAAAAAGGATAGTCCACTCTACCCACTTGTCTGGGACCAACTGCCATTTAGCTCCTTCTCTCCTGAAACTACTTCCTCAGTTGTCATACCATCAGTTAAAATGAAGCAAACTGTTTTGGTACAGTATAAACAATTCCTTATTTTTCCCTTCCACTTCATGCAATGTTGGAGGTAGCTGCAGGCTTTTCAAATGAGGTTGCGCCCAGGGCTGCTTGGAAGGAGAAACATGGTTGAATGTCCATGTTTTGGAAAAAAATAAAATCCAGGTGCTACCCAGATCTGTCTCAATCCTGTGATGCTGCACATAGGTTCCTTAGTAGGTAGAAAACAGGAATGCAAAGAAATTAGGCAGTTTTTATATTAACAAAGGTGGGTAATTAATTTTAGGTAATATGCTAGATTATCTCAGATAAAATATCTCAGATAAAAAAACAGATTTTAAAATGCAATAAAAGCCAAATGTGGTAGCTTTAACTAGCAGCCAGTAGTGGGCAGTCTGGTTGGGCAGCAGGGCTTACTTGCTCTCCTGACAGCTGACTCACTGCTGCTTACTAGGGAGAAGGCGGGGAGAGACAGGGAGGTCAGAATGGTACAAATGCACAAGCAGGAACCGTCTCTGCCCATGTGTTTGCACCACACACACACACACACACACACACACACACACCCTGTTGCTCCCAAATCACTGCTCCTCTACCCAGTAAGCAGCAGTGACTCAGGGCAGGTGAGCAGGGCTGCCCTGCCATGCCATTAGCATCTCAGCAAACAGCAATCCTGCAAACCTGCAAAGCCCCAGGTGGAGGCAGAGGACCAAATCAAATTATTCAAACAATATTTTCTGGTTTTAAGTGACTTTAAAAAATATTGGATGATTTATTTCAGATACGAACACAATTCTTCTGAAAAATAAAAGAGCGCAGTAACAGTGAGATGAAATAACAGAGAAAAAGAAAGTCAATAAAACAAAAAAGTGAAATGCTTCAGTTTCTTCTTGTTATCCTGCTGTTTCTGTATCTTTACAGAAATTGCTGCTGAAAAAGCTTCATTATGACTAGTGAAATTTTCCAGGAGTTGTTTTACAGATCCTTAGGCTGAGGACCATTAACACAGCATTTGCTAAATGTATATATCCAAATTCTGACTATATCTCCATGGCTGGAGCTGACCAGACAATTTCTGAACTTGCTATGTGTACAAGGATCCATTGCTTTCCATTTCCCCAGTTGTCAACTTGGTCTGACCAAGAACAAAGTCCTGGACATAAATGCCATCTCTGTCCCTTCTCCGAGAATAAATTATTGCTCTTTGTTTGTTGAGGGTTTGTGCTTGGTGCTCTCTGAGCCGATTCATAATATTATGTCTACTGTTGGTCTCCTTGCAACCACTGTGTGATTTTTCTTATCGTGCAATGCTCAACTAAATAACAAATCACAATGCTCAAGAGGACATGCTTTCAATACCACATTACAATGTACTTCATCACATTATGTTGTTCAAGATGAATGCATCTTACCTTAAAAATGAGAACAAAGATCAAGTTGGCGTTTGATCTCCTGGAGAATTAAATTGCAAACATACATGCTAAGTTTCATTGTGATATCTCAGTGTTTAAGGGAAATAGTGTCTGCCATCACCTCCCTGCCTTCCTGTAAAATGTGTGCAGGCGACCAGGTGGTGTTGACACCTTAACATATAGAACTTTGACCTAAATGTGAAGTCCAGCTTTTATTCCAGTGCCTCATTCTTCAAGGCAGATATAGTACAATTGCTTTGGAACATTTCTTTCTAGCCCTTTGTGTCCTGTGTGTGTGTAGTTAATTTCATTCTGGTGCCTCAATACTCAAAGCAGACGCCATATTGCAAAACAAGCAAGCAAATCATACACCAGAAATTGAACTGCAGTCAAGCTGAGCCAGGGCCAGCTCCAAGGCTGAAGCTGAATGAAGCTTAGCAAAATACCACCTGGTGATTTCATTTGTTCAATGTTAGTGCCCTGCTCCCCACAGTTACACCAGACACTGCAGGTGGCAGCTCTTTCTCCCCTGCAAAAAACCTCCAAATTTGAAACCCTTCTGAAACTCTCTCTTTTGGGGGGGGGGGGCGGATGGTGTTACAAACAGATGGCAACTGCCCTTTTTACGGTATTTGGCATTCTCACCTCCAATGCTCTGGGCCATTGTTGAAAGCAATGATGGTGGTGTTGCTGAGATACTATAAAAAAGAAAGATGGGTGGTGCAGGGCACTACAGGGTGCCACAACTATATGTAACTGCTAAGCTGTGAAACTGCATTGTACTGTCAATATAGGAATTGACCCTACCCCAACCGCCTGGCATTTGTCTGCTCCATTGGCACATTCTGCCCCAACAGCCATGTTTTCTGCTCCCCACTTCCCCTATTGCTGAAAGGTTTCAGGGCAGAGTTATCCCATTGGTTTCCTTTGAGTGAGACACAAAAAAACCTTTGTAGTATTTACTTTATTTGCAGTAACAGAACCACCTTTACCATCAGGGTCCAATAAGGACTCCAAGATCTCCTGCAATGATTTTGCAAAGTTCTTTGCAGATAAAATCTCTCAAATTTGGAAGAAGGTAGACTCCACTGGCGTGCTCTGGTCCATGGGGTCATGAAGAACTGGCAGATGTGATCTCAGAACCACTGGCAGTCATCTTTGAGAATTCCTGGAGAACAGGCGAAGTCCCGGCAGACTGGAGGAGGGCAAATGTTGTCCCTATTTTCAAAAAGGGGAAAAGAGAGGACCCAAATAATTATCGCCCAGTCAGTCTGACATCAATACCAGGGAAGATTCTGGAGCAGATCATTAAGCAAACAGACTGTGAGCACCTAGAAAGGAATGCTGTGATCACGAATAGTCAGCATGGATTTCTGAAAAATAAGTCATGTCAGACTAACCTGATCTCGTTTTTTGACAGAATTGCAAGCCTGGTAGATGAAGGGAACACAGTGGATGTAGCCTACCTTGATTTCAGCAAGGCATTTGACAAGGTGCCCCATGATATTCTTGTAAAGAAGCTGGTAAAATGCGGTCTTGACTATGCTACCACTCAGTGGATTTGTAACTGGCTGACTGACCGAACCCAAAGGGTGCTCATCAATGGTTCCTCTTCATCCTGGAGAAGAGTGACTAGTGGGGTGCCACAGGGTTCTGTCTTGGGCCCGGTCTTATTCAACATCTTTATCAACGACTTGGATGATGGACTCAAGGGCATCCTGATCAAATTTGCAGATGACACCAAACTGGGGGGGTGGGGGGTGGGGTGGCTAACACCCCAGAGGACAGGATCACACTTCAAAACGACCTTGACAGATTAGAGAACTGGGCAAAAACAAACATGATGAATTTTAACAGGGAGAAATGTAAAGTATTGCACTTGAGCAAAAAAAATGAGAGGCACAAATACAAGATGGGGGACACCTGGCTTGAGAGCAGTACATGTGAAAAGGATCCAGGAGTCTTGGTTGACCACAAACTTGACATGAGCCAACAGTGTGACGTGGCAGCTAAAAAAGCCAATTCAATTCTGGGCTGCATCGATAGGAGTATAGCATCTAGATGAAGGGAAGTAATAGTGCCACTGTATTCTGCTCTGGTCAGACCTCACCTGGAGTACTGTGTCCAGTTCTGGGCACCACAGTTCAAGAAGGACACTGACAAACTGGAACGTGTCCAGAGGAGGGCATCCAAAATGGTCAAAGGCCTGGAAACGATGCCTTATGAGGAACGGCTAAGGGAGCTGGGCATGTTTAGCCTGGAGAAGAGGAGGTTAAGGGGTGATATGATAGCCATGTTCAAATATATAAAAGGATGTCACCTAGAGGAGGGAGAAAGGTTGTTTTCTGCTGCTCCAGAGAAGCGGACACGGAGCAATGGATCCAAACTACAAGAAAGAACATTAGGCATTTCACCATCTTCCTAAACATTAGGAAGAACTTCCTGACAGTAAGAGCTGTTTGACAGTGGAATTTGCTGCCAAGGAGTGTGGTGGAGTCTCCTGCTTTGGAGGTCTTTAAGCGGAGGCTTGACAACCATATGTCAGGAGTGCTCTGATGGTGTTTCCTGCTTGGCAGGGGGTTGGACTCGATGGCCCTTGTGGTCACTTCCAACTCTATGATTCTATGATTCTACAAGAATCTATTGGAACGAAGCACAATACTCTAAACCAACCCTGAACAACTGGAAAATATTCAGTTCCTCAATAATGAATTCTTAGATGCAACTAAGTAAAAACCAGGCATTTGCAAACTAGAAGTAATGAATCCTGAATAACAAATGAAAAATTACAAATTACAAACAACAACAGATTACAAATTCAGAAATAATAAGCAGCAAATTGTGAGTATTGAAGGAAGCAAATACACCAGCACCCCCATTACTTTAGAGGCAGGATTTGCAAAATGAATGAGCAATTCAAAATATATACATTGTGAGTTTAGCAAATTCAAAGAAATTGACCTTTCCTTTGAACTTTCTGTTCAAATTGCTGGATGCAATGCCATGCTGCTACATTGGCAGCTGAGCTCAATGATCTTTTCAGCAATAGAGTAGGTGACTAGAATTTCTAGATAACTTCTCACTGTGCAGGTAAACAGCAGAGGCTGAGGCATTCACTTTTCTCTTCACTGGATAACACCAGAGACCAGTCAAGTTAAACCAAACAGTTTCAATTTTTTATTTTCTTCCTCTCTTTTCCTCCAAGGGCATGGGGGGGGGATACACTCGTGGAAATCAGCAGCATGCTGCAAAACTTCTCAGGCTTCAGATATTTCCTCAGATGCTGTTTCTGCCTAAGATCTACAGCAGCTTCCTTGTATATTAGCCCCTTCCTAGGAGCAACATGCTCACTCTGCATGAATAAGTTCCTCGTCGACTCCTGATTATGCTAAGTTGGCAGACAACATTGTAATATATTTTCCACCAAAAGTAAAGCATCTCCTAGAAAGTGGGGATGAGGAAGGGGGGGAGATACCAATAACAACCTGAGTGAATATTAAAACCAGTTTTCTGCAGCTGGTTTGTATTGTAAAGTTGTCAGTTTCCTCATATAATTTTCTATGTGCTGTTGGGTACCCTCTTTGGTTAGTAAAAATTCACACAATAGTATGAGACAGATGAAATAAGCTTGTTGGGCAGGGAGAGGAAGAAAGAGGTGACTACAGTAGGAGAAAAAGAGCCCCCAATGGATTGGCCACTAAAGCACACACAACAAATCTCTGATCAGTGTCTGTGTGCAGAATCTGTCCGGAATCTTCCAACATTCAGCTTCACTGGATGCCCAGCTCTGCTCAAAGTGCTGACCATCTTCATTGCAACTCCAGGAAAACATCCACACCGAATGCCGTTCTCAGCATCCACTTTGCTTAGGCAAATGCTGGGCTCCAGCAGAGCGCATCAGGGCACCTGCCAGGGGCTGGCGTCACCTTTTCTCTCCTTGATCCTCTATACTCAGCAGGTGTACATGGCAAAGCTGAGGCTGCAGCTGCCCACCACAGTCCTTGTTTCCCCAGAATGCTGCCGTGCCATCTGTAGGGACAGGTGTCCAGAAAGCCACTCAGCAGGAGGACCCCAAAGGCAGACTTCCTTCATCCCAATAAGACAACGAAGTCCAGAGCCAAAAGCCACTTAGATCCACCACTGCCCAAATACCCCTAATCCCGACTAAACCCAGAGCCAGAGGCATTTTGGTAAAATAAGATGGTTGGTAGCTGCTGCCTTGGCTGGTGGTTCCCTTCAAAGGGCACCAATTATGTTTATACAAAAGGGATATGCTTACTGGGAAACCTCAGGGGAGGGGTATAGGGGCCACAGAGGGTGTTTTGTCCAGGCCCCACTGGACCTGGTACTGGCCCTAAATTCATATCTTTGAGGCAGCAGAAATGCTGTGCTGTGAGCAGGATGCTGTTGTCCTGCCAGCTGAATCTCCCAAAGTTCCCCTCAATGCTGAGCAAAGGAGATGAAGTACAGCAAAAGCAAACACAGTGGGGATCTGATACTGAGCTATGTGAGGCCAGCAGGGGGCACAATCTCAAATAAAGGGGATTGTCCTGCCCAAGGGGACCAGCACCAAGTGCAAGCCTCCCTCCATACTGGCCGCAACACAGATAATCATGTGCCATGTGCTGTGGTGATTCACAGAGTGCAGGAGCCCCTGGTGCTTATGCCGGGCCAGGTTATTCAGGGCTTATTCCATGTGCCATTTTGGTACCCCAAATTCAAAAACACTGTAGTATAAAGAGAATGGGCAAATACCAGGGGTGGAATAATTCCCCTGGCATGAAGGTTCCCTCCATGTCTCTCATTGAAATATTAAAATGAATGGAGCATGGGCAGAAGAGCTCTTTCCAACCATGCTCCCCACCTGCAATGCTCCCCTTCCCAACAAGATGGATTCCCAGCCATTCACATACACAAAGGAGAAAGTGCAGAGCTGCTTTCAGGGTAGGAATGAACCTGCTACCTCTCCCTCTCCCTCTGCAAACCCCCCGTGACTTCAGTTCTGGTTCTCGATCATTGCAAAATGTGATGGAAACTGCCTAGAAACTGGCTGCTTTCTCTCTCTTACTGGATGTTTACTTAGCTATTTTGAGTGCAGGACATAAACGTGATTCGTTTTGTGTATTAAATGTTCCTGTTGGCAAATTCAGTCACAAGAATGACTTAAGAACATAGGCGTTGCTCTGCCAGATCAGACCCCCCCAGCCCACCATTCTTTCTGAGCCAGCCAGGTGCCTGGCAAATAGATTTCCAGGAAAGAAATTCACAGCCCATCAGAAGCAGCACTTGCAAGAACTTCTTGAACAAGCTTCCTCTTTAACCTTACTATGAATTGGGGACTGAAACTGCTTTCAACAGGTACTTAAACCTATGCCAGAAATATTCCCACCACGAAACAATAAATAGTTCTGAGGTATTTTGTTGCCTTGTGGCAACAAATTTACCTGTCTGGGTAAATTTTATTTAAAAGGTGTGTGAGTGAGTGAGTGAGAGAGAAGTACTAGATAGGATGAAACACTGTACACCTGAGCTGTTAGAGGTCTAAGGCTGCAAGCATCATACCAATTTAAACCATCATGACTTCCCCCCATAATCCTGGAAAGTGTAGTTTCTTAAGGGATCTGAGAGTTGCTAGGAGATCTTCTTCCTCTCATAGAGCTACAATTCTCAGAGTTCCCTGGGAAGAGGTATTGATTGTTAAACCACTCTGAGAACAGCTCCGGGAGGGTAAGAGCAACTCTCAGCACACTTGACAAACAACTCCTCCCAGCTTTCTTTGAGGGAAGACACAACTGTTTGAGGTGGAATGAGACTGGCCTGAAGCATTTTTGTTAGGGAGTGTAGGAAAACACCTGGCAAGGAAAATGAAGAATATATTTATGTATGTGACAATGGCGGCAAGAGTCTTAATAGCACAAGGATGGAAGAATGAAGAAACCCCGACAAAAGAACAGTGGGAAGAAAAATTGATGGACTATGTGGAACTGGCAAAATTGACGCATAAACTACGTGACAAGGACAACTGTGACTTTAAAGAAGAATGGGAACCTTTTACAAAGTACTTAAAGAAACAACAAAATGAATTGGACTCCTTGGCAGGTTTTGAATAAACATACACAAATTTATTTGTTAACATAATAGATGGATAATTTAGAGATTTTTTACATTTTTATAACATGCAGAGAACAATATGTGTTGATAAATCAGAGAGAGGAGCTGAGGGAAATTGTAGGGGGAGTGATTATGCGGGGGTGGGAGGGGGAAAATGGGGGGGAAATATATTTGCTAAAATAATTTGTTATGTGAAAATAATCAATAAAATCCCCCCCAAAAAAGGTGGAACGAGACTGTTTTAAACAGTGCAGATGGGACCAAGTAGGCTACACAAATAGCACAATATCCACTTCATTCGGGATTTTTAATTTATTTTATTTTAAAAACCCTAACTCAGGGAAGTTTTCTGTTGAAGGTAAGGTACGGTAAAAGGTAAAGGTAAAGGACCCCTGGACGGTCAAAGGCAACTATGGGGTTGCGCCGCTCATCTCGATTTCAGGCAAAGGGAGCCACTGTTTGTCCACAGACAGTTTTCCAGGTCATGTGGCCAGCATGACTAAACCACTACTGGTGCACAGGGGACCGTGATGAGTGACAGAGCGCACGGACCTATTTATCTACTTGCACTGGCATGCTTTCGAACTGCTAGATTGGCAGGAGCTGGGACAGAGCAACAGGATCTCAGTCCATCGCGGGCATTCGAACCGCCGACTTTCCAAACAGCAAGCCCAATAGGCTCAGTGGTTTAGACCACTGAGCCACCCGCGTCCCTCTGTTGAAGGTAACCATGCGTAAGTCAGCAGGACCCTTCTAAGCCTTAACCCAGGGGTTAGAGCTGCTGTAGTGCTTTGCCTAAAGCAGAATTTGAAATGGAATTGGTTGCCATGCCACTGTAGCAGAGTCTGAATAAGTACTGGGTTCTCAATGTGGCACAATCTGCCTTTGGGTGCTGGAAGCATCAGCCTTTGGACGAAGATGCTTCCCGATTTCCCATTCTGCTACAATGGACAGGCTCTTCCTGACAAGAGAATGGAAGAATGCTAACAACCCCAGTTCATCTTTTCTGTCAAAAAAGAAAGGAAAAAGCATCAGCTGTTCTTTCCTCAAGTAGTGCCAATATTTCTGACAAAGGATGGGAAATGTTCTGTTACAAAAATTAGAAGTGAAAGAACTCAGTCTAAATAAAGTGCCCCCAGTTGATAGCTCACAGCAGGCAGACAATAATAAATTGAACAGCAACGACAAGAAATATTAATTCCCAAGTAGAAAAGCAGAAGGATTCACACTGTGAAGAAGAGCAAAGCTTGGTTATGTGAAATTTGTGTCTGTTACCACTCTCTCGTGAATTTAATCCCATTGTTAGCCAGAAGAAACAAATAGTAGGCCTATATTGAATATTCAGATCAGAAATGATTTCCATGCAAATATTTACCTTTTTCTCAATCCTGCTCAGTGTCGCTTTCCATGGGAAACTGCGACTATCTTTTTTTCTTCCTGGACTCTCTCCATCAGAAACCTAGGAATGATCAGAATGATGTCCCAATAGCATTTGACCAATCACATTTGGCTCTGTGAAGCAATTCCTGAGGACGGTACTTTTTCCTGGCAATGCCCAATGGTACACAGGACCAGCACCTTTCTGGTCTAAAGGGGGTTGGGGAAAGCCATTTTTACAAGAGATACGGAGAAGAAACAAACACTTTCTGTAAAAAACCCAACTAAGCCAAATGTTATCTGCTCAATTCATCTGCTGAAACAAATGTTTCTTGCTTCTGGGGAAAATGAAGGTGATTCCTCTGAGAGGAATGTGATTGGGGCCCTTCCCTTCTGCATTAGTTGTTCTGTTTTTATCCAGCCAATAAGGTCAAAAAGGGTTTGGAAGACGAGAGAGGGATGGAGAGGAAGGCTCTGTTAGTCTCCTGCATTTAAGGCCGTAGGTTCTTACTCTTGCCACAATAAATACATATAAATAAAATAAAAGAAGATCAGAGATAAGAAAGCACCCTTGATTTGAACATCTTTGTTTATGCTACAATACAGGTAAGGAGAAAGAATTCACATCGAAACATCCTTTTAGATTGCAATGCAGATCAAAATATACCAGTGTTAGTAAACAAAAAAAGTAGACAAACTTACTATTTACTTTTTAAAAGAGAGCTTTTCTCTCTTTTTGCAAAACATTTCAAATCACAGCATGAAAATTAATCGTTCTGGCAAAGTTTGATTCCATATGTTGTTGTTGTTGTTTAGTCGTTTAGTCGTGTCCGACTCTTCGTGACCCCATGGACCAGAGCACGTCAGGCACTCCTGTCTTCCACTGCCTCCTGCAGTTTGGTCAGACTCATGTTTGTGGCTTCGAGAACACCATCCAACCATCTCGTCCTCTGTCGTCCCCTTCTCCTTCTGCCCTCAATCTTTCCTAACATCAGGGTCTTTTCCAGAGAGTCTCCTCTTCTCATGAGGTGGCCAAAGTACTGGAGCCTCAGCTTCAGGATCTGTCCTTCCAGTGAGCACTCAGGCTGATTTCCTTAAGAATGGATACGTTTGATCTTCTTGCAGTCCATGGGACTCTCAAGAGTCTCCTCCAGCACCATAATTCAAAAGCATCAATTCTTCGGCGATCAGTCTTCTTTGTGGTCCAGCTCTCACTTCCATATGTAGCCTGGCCAAATCAGTAAGATGTTCCTAAGACCCTGGACTCAGCTAGATTGGCAAAGAAAAAGCGATTTATATGCATTGTATATGCGGAGTAATATGGCAATGTGGAGTCCCCTTTTCTCTACCTGTTTTCCCCATTTAAATTTACAATGCATTTAACCGAAACGCTTCTTTGATGTGTCTAGATCCAACCCCTGTGCACTTTAAATAATTCTTATTTGGCTGAGGTTTGCTCAATGGTCTCTCTCCAGCAGCTACTGTTGCTGGAATTGTTAACAGTACTCTTAAGCTAACACAAACATTTTGAAACAGGTCACCAAGTCTTTACTCTGTTAACAAGTTCAACAGATCGTTTACAAAATTTTCTTTCTGTATTGTTGCATTTCTTTTCCAAAACCATCACCATTAAGGTCAGCAGAATATTGCTTTGGTAAAGATAAAGCCTTTCTCTCCACATCACTTTTGGACACGGTGAAATATTTCCACAAGAATTCTATATTTTCTGTCAGCTGCTTAACAGAATTATAGAGTTGAAAGGGATCCCGAGAGTCATCTAGTCCAACCCCCTGCGATGCAAGAATTTTATCACCAAAGCAGGTGGCTAATACTGCTATAACATTGTGTACCGAAACATAAAACAGAAACTTTCTGAAGTAGGCCTCTTCTGGAGAATCTTCTGAGTCATTTATTTCTTCCAAGTTAGCATCAAGTGTGCTGTCATCATGCAGCCCTGCTGTCAAGGGCTGGGCTGGGTGGAGATTCCCTTGGAACAATGCCATTACCCAAGAGGCTGGGTTCTATAGCCTCTCTCTGTAAAGACTGAAATAAAAAAGGTCTGTAAGACAATTAAAGAAGAAGCAAGGTCTAAACACAATCAGTAAATTAAAAGCAGAGGATAAAATAATTGATAATCTGAAAGAGATCAGGAAACAATTCCTAAGATAATATATGGACTTATATAAGGCTGGAAAGGAGATATGGGAAAATTGAGGAATATCTAAGGCAGAGTAAACTACCAAAGATTCTGAAAGAGAAGATACACTAACTAAATGCACCGATTACAATGATGGATGTACAATTTGCAATAGGGCAAGCAAAACTAGGTAAATCGCCAGGACCGGATGGATTTACAGCAAAATATTACAAAAAATTAAATGACCAGCTGGCTTTCCCATTGAAGGAGGTGGTGAATAATATAATGACTAGAGGGAAACTACCAGACTCCTGGAAGGAGGCCTACATAACATTAATTCCTAAGCAAGACTCTGACTAGCTCTCAGTTAAAAACTATAGGCAGATCTCGCTATGAAATAATGACTACAAAATTTTTGCTAACATCTTAGCGAATAGGTTAAAGGTGGCTCTAAAAGAGATTATAATCATGAACAAATGGGCTTTCTTCCTGGCTGACAGATGAAAGATAACATAAGGAATATAATAGAATATCTGGAAGCCAGGAATGATAAACAGCTTTGATGTTTATTGATGCTGATAATGCTTTTCTGATATTTCTTGGAATTTTATGAAGAAGAGTCTAGAAAAGCTGGAAGTAGGACAAAACTTTCTTACAGGTTGAATGCGATATACTCCGAGCAGAAAGCTATGCTGATAGTCAACAATATAATGACTGAAAAGTATGATGTTACAAAAGGAACTAGACAGGGATACCCCCTTTCATCATTATTGTTTATATTGGTTCTTGAAGTTCTGGTGAACACTATAAGAGCAAAGGAAAGAGATATACAGAGATAAAAGAGATAACAGTGGGAAACAGAGACTATAAATTGAAAGCCTTTGCAGACGACTTGGTAATAACGGTTGAAGAACCTTTGTCCAGTGCACCAAAGGCACTGGAAAAGATTCAAGAATTTGGGCAAATTGCTGATTTTAAACGTAATAAGGTAAAAACTATAATGTTGGTGAAAAATATGAATGTACAATTAAAAGAAAAATTACAACAGATCACAGAAATAAGTGTGGGAAAAAGATTAAATATTTAGGGGTATGGTTAACTGCCAAAAATATAAATGTATTTAAAGACAATTACATACATACGTGGAAAGAAATTAAGAGGGATTTGGAATTATGGGGAAGGATGAAATTATCATTTTGGGATAGAATATCTGTTGTAAAAATTAATGTTCTACCGAGATGGTTTTTGTATTTCAATCTATACCTGTAATAGGCGGTACGGGACACATCAAAGAATGGCAGAAAGTAATATCAAGATTTATCTGGCAGGGGAAGAAACCAATAATAAAATATAAATTACTAACTGATTCCAAAGAAAGAGGAGGTTTCTCCTTGCCAGATTTGAAGTTACAGTGGTACCTTGGGTTGCATACACTTCAGGTTACAGACGCTTCAGGTTACAGACTCTGCTAACCCAGAAATAGCACCTCGGGTTAAGAACTTTGCTTCAGGATGAGAACAGAAATTGTGCTCTGGCAGCACGGCAGCAGCAGGAGGCCCCATTAGCTAAAGTGGTGCTTCAGGTTAAGAACAGTTTCAGGTTAAGAACGGACCTCCAGAACGAATTAAGTATTTAACCCGAGGTACCACTGTATATGCCTGTTGTCTTTGTCCATGGAGTTTTCTTGGCAGGGATACTGGAGGGCTTGCCGGTTCCACCTCCAGGTGGATCACGTTTGGTCAAAACTCTCCACTATGACCTGTCCATCTTGGGTGCCCTGCTCGGCATAGTTCATAGCTTCTCTGAGTTATTTAAGCCCCTTCGCCACGGCAAGGCAGTGATCCATGAAGGGGATGACAAACCTAGACAGCATCTTAAAAAGCAGAGATATCACCTTGCCAACAAAGGTCCTTATAGTTAAAGCAATGGTTTTCCCAGTAGTGATGTATGGAAGTGAGAGCTAGACCATAAAGATTGTCCGCCGAAGAATTGATGCTTTTGAATTAGGGTGCTGGAGGAGACTCTTGAGAGTCCCATGGACTGCAAGAAGATCAAACCTATCCATTCTTAAGGAAATCAGCCCTGAGTGCTCACTGGAAGGACAGATCCTGAAGCTGAGATTCCAATACTTTGGCCACCTCATGAGAAGAGAAGACTCCCTGGAAAAGACCCAGATGTTGGGAAAGATGGAGGGCACAAGGAGAAGGGGACGACAGAGGACGAGATGGTTGGATAGTGTTCTCGAAGCTACCAGCATGAGTTTGACTAAACTGCGGGAGGCAGTGGAAGACAGGAGTGCCTGGTGTACTCTGGTCCATGGGGTCATGAAGAGTCGGACACGACTAAACGACTAAAAAATAACAACACCACTGTATATTATGAAGCGTCCTGTCTCTGCTGGTTGCAGGAATGAATCTTGTTAAAAAATATGGGAGTCGGAACTTAACAGGTTAAGTTGTTCCCATGATGCCTCAGCATTCTGACGTCAGCTTTGGAAGCTGGGAGGAGTTTTCCTGACTGTTCCTCTCGGACTCTTGAGAGAGAAGGACGCAGTTTGTCATGGCTGCGAGAAGTCCTGGAGTTTTCTGGGAAATGTCGGAATAAAGAACTGTTTATAGGCAAACCGGTACTCTGTGTGTTTGTCTGAAGTTTGACTGACGCTACGTGACAGCTTTGACGCTGTGTTAACTCTGCTGAGGCGTGACTGGAAGAAGGAGCAGGTCGCGCAGAGGAAGTGTTCCGGACCGGTCATAAAGAGCTAAGATGGGTCAACAAACCAATTAGCAAGTCACGCCTAATCAATAAATCTACAGGTTATGGAGCCTTAATTACTGCTTGTAAAGCTGTCGTTGAAGGCTGTCGGAGAGCTTTGAAGTCTGCGTTCTGAGGCAGTTTGGCTGACGAAAGCAGAGGCCTGTCTCTGAGGCAAGCAAGCTGGCTGAAAGACGCTGTGCTGTGTTGCTGCAGTGCTGAGAGCAGCAGGGTATCGTTTCTCCACGCCAGAGGAGCTGGTGATTTGTGAGTACAGCTTGGGGCGTCTGGGGAGAACGGGAGAACATGGCAAATGGCCAGGAGGTGTTTCAAGCTCCATTTGAACAGCTTGAGGAACTCACCGCCCAAGCGTGGAATACCTGGGCAAGAAGGGTCAGAGCGTGGTTTTTAGCCACGGAAATTTGGGACATTTCCCAGAGAGAACCAGTGGAACTGGTGGACAGAGATGCAGAGACGCTGCAATCTGTTTCTCTGGAGGAGAAAATGCAGAGAGAGAAAGCTGTGAGAGCTGAGATCTGCATGTTGAGGGCAGGTGTTCATGCTAAATTGCAGCATCACCTGGAAAGCGTTGAATCTGCGTGTGAGGCCTGGCGAGTGCTGAAACGTCTGTGTGAAGACTCAGCAGGGGGCCAAGGGCAGATGAAAGCTGAAAGCCTAGAGATGGCTGAAGTCCCTTTTCCTGATGATTTAGCCTCAAGGAGTGCTAGTGAGCAAGTCGGGGGGGGGCGAAGAATTCCAAAGGCAAGTTTAAAAAGTTTTCCACTGCGTGCTGGAGTGGAGTTCAGAGGGGGCGGATCTGGCAAGGAGTGTTTTTTCGGAAGAAGGAGGGCCAGGCCAGCTGAAAGGAGCCCCGGGCAGTGTTTTTCCACTGAAGTTCGTTGTTGCTACATTTGCAAGTCAGCTGACCACGTGCGTCGAAATTGCCCCCACCGGAGCAGAGAGGCAAGGCAGGATGTTGTCAAGGTCAACTGTCATGGGAACCAGTCGGGTTTCCATGGCAACCAGTCTGGAAAAACAGCCAGGCGTGGGACTGAGTCAGGTGGACGTGACAAACACCAGGAGGAGACTTATCAAATAACAGCCAGTCTGGCATTGTTTCAGAACAGCTGTGAGAGAGCTTCTGAGTTTTGTTTTGTGATAGACTCTGTGGCTAATTGCAATATGATTCCAGAGACCCCTGCTGTCGAGATGTGGAATTGCAAAGCAGTTCCGGCCGGAAAAACTGTACTTTTCGCAAATGGACAGAAAAGAAATGTGACTAATGTTGTAAATATTTATTTTTCTATTTTGCAGGAGAAGTTGGAGTGTTGTACCGTTCCAGGGATACACCACTGTCTTTTGTCTGTACCTTATTTGTTAAAAAAGGGGTTTAAGGTTTGTTTTGAGGATGATGTCTGCACAATCTCCAAAGGAGGGAGGATGCTTGCCAAAGTTAAAAAGGGGCAGAATGATCTCTTCATTCTTAAAACATCTCTGGAGGGTGAGGGGAAGGTTGAGAAAGCACAAGCCCTGCGTGCTATAATTCCCGGTCATGTGTCATGTGCTCATGTTTGGCATGCTAGGACAGCTCATGGTTCTTTAGAAGAACTACAGACGCTACCTGAGGTCGCCAAAGGTTGTCACATTGCAGAATGTGGATGTGCCATAAGTTGTGAAGCATGCAGACATGCAAAGGTAAAAGGGTGCAGTTACCCAAAGGTGGAGAGGGTAACCACAAAACCTTTTGAACTGGTTCACATAGATCTGTTGGGTCCCGTAAAGGAACCAAGTCTGGGAGGGGCCAGGTTTCTGCTGACGATGCAGGATAACTTTACGCAGAATACCTGGACACACGGTCTTAAATCAAAGGAAGATGCAGCTCAACTGATCAAAGGTTGGATTGAGGAGGTGGAACTAAGGTTCTCCACCAAAGTGCAGGCTGTCACCAGTGACAGAGGTGCTCAGTTTACAAGTTCTGCTTTGCAGAAGTTCTTTCGCAAGAAAGGAATACGTCACACAGTGACTTCACCCAATCAGAGGGGGGTGTCAGAGCTCAGGTGTGAGGCTCTGGTCAGAACTGCAAAGGTGTTGCTGGAAGATTCTGGGTTGCCACCAAAGTTTTGGCTGGAGGCAATCAGGTATGTGAGCTTCACCTGGAATCGTACCTACAATTCAATGGTAGGTGACACACCGTTTGGTTTGTTGCATGGCAGGAAACCCCAGATTCATTTTCTGCGCAGGTTTGGTTCGCATGCATCTGTGCCGGTGCCTGAAGTTTTGCAACGGCCAGATGGATCCAAGTTCCGGAAAATGATCTTCTGTGGGTATGAGCCAGCAGCGCGTGCCTGGAGGTTTGCGTTCCCATCAGGTGATCAGAGTAAGTTGCTGATCAGCAAACGCGCTGAGTTCTACGAACAGGATGAAAGGTCAAAGACTCCTGTCAAGCATGATTTTCTTTCAGAATGTCTTTCTGATTCAGAACAGGAAGGTTCTGGGGAGGAGGAAGGAGAGGCTGAGTCTGCTGATGACGATCTGGTCACTGACCAAAGTCTGGAGCAGGGTGGGGCATCTCCACAAGTTGTTAAAAGAGAGGTCAAGAGTGAGCCTAGTTCTCCGGTGACTGTAATGGAGAGGATTCGAAGTCGTTTTAAGTCAGAGGGGGAATCCAGAGATGCCGAGGACACACCTGCGGGTGATGGTGAGTCAGGGGAAGCATCTGAGTTTGTGCCCAGGCGACCCAGTCGCACAACGAAGGGCATTCCACCTGAAAGATATCAGGCCACAGGTGCGTGGGTAAGTTTCGCACAGTGTGAGTCTGAGAGGTATGTGGATGTTCCACAGGTATTGTCAGAATGTGATGCAGAGGGGGTATGGGAGTCGGAACTTAACAGGTTAAGTTGTTCCCATGATGCCTCAGCATTCTGACGTCAGCTTTGGAAGCTGGGAGGAGTTTTCCTGACTGTTCCTCTCGGACTCTGAGAGAGAAGGACGCAGTTTGTCATGGCTGCGAGAAGTCCTGGAGTTTTCTGGGAAATGTCGGAATAAAGAACTGTTTATAGGCAAACCGGTACTCTGTGTGTTTGTCTGAAGTTTGACTGACGCTACGTGACAGCTTTGACGCTGTGTTAACTCTGCTGAGGCGTGACTGGAAGAAGGAGCAGGTCGCGCAGAGGAAGTGTGCCGGACCGGTCATAAAGAGCTAAGATGGGTCAACAAACCAATTAGCAAGTCACGCCTAATCAATAAATCTACAAAAAATACAGATTTACTAGACTTGGAGGGTCATGATAATAAGTGGCACACGTATATTTGGTATGATAAATGAAAGTACATAAAGGATTGTATAGCGTCTAGATCAGGGGAAGTAATAGTGCCACTGGATTCTGCTCTGGTCAGACCTCACCTGGAGTACTGTGTCCAGTTCTGGGCACCACAGTTCAGGAAGGACACTGACAAACTGGAACGTGTCCAGAGGAGGGCAACCAAAATGGTCAAAGGCCTGGAAACGATGCCTTATGAGGAACGGCTAAGGGAGCTGGGCATGTTTAGCCTGGAGAAGAGGAGGTTAAGGGGTGATATGATAGCCATGTTCAAATATATAAAAGGATGTCATATAGAGGAGGGAGAAAGGTTGTTTTCTGCTGCTTCAGAGAAGCGGACACGGAGCAATGGATCCAAACTACAAGAAAGAAGATTCCACCTAAACATTAGGAAGAACTTCCTGACAGTAAGAGCTGTTCGACAGTGGAATTTGCTGCCAAGGAGTGTGGTGGAGTCTCCTGCTTTGGAGGTCTTTAAGCGGAGGCTTGACAAGCATATGTCAGGAGTGCTCTGATGGTGTTTCCTGCTTGGCAGGGGGTTGGACTCGATGGCCCTTGTGGTCACTTCCAACTCTATGATTCTATGATTCTACAAGAATCTATTGGAACGAAGAACACCATGGTGGCTCTCTCCATTGGAAGGAATTTCAGTTAAAAAAAGTAAATATGAGAGGCAAGTGGGCCACCTATAAAGATTTGTTAAAAGAGGCAGGAGACCAATTAAAATTGGGGAAAAATGGGGATATTAGAGAACTGTTAATGGATTGGTTGCAGCATCACCAATTAAATGATGTTTTTAAGGCTGACAAAAAGAAAGGTTTTGATACAATGAGATCGAAAAATGGGGGGGGGGGATAAGGATGATATGTTTCTGGATAATATGTTTTGTTTTAATTTTGAATAAAAAAAGTTTTTAAAAATAATAATAATGGTAATTATGGTTATATGATAGCTACTTAAGGGTAAAAAGATGCAGTAAATTTAATCTTAAAGATGGAAACCATGGAGGGAGGGAAGGAGGTCTAAGGGTTCGAAATGTTGAAATCAATAAGGAGACAAATATGGACATAGTTTGGGATGCCAGTAAGGCAGTGCTAAGAGGTTTTCTGATACAACAAAATAGTCAAAGAAGAAAGGCGAGAGAACAAAAAAAAGAAGATTTAATTACCCAATTGAGAGAATGCGAAAGGAACTTGATAGAAAAACCGAGTGATGAAGGGAACAAGCAACTGTACAAGATATTACAAGCACAATATTCAACATTAATAAATCAAGAGGTAGAATGGGGAATTAAGTTAATGAAACAAAAAAATTTTGAAACTGCAAATAAAACTGGAAAATTCCTGGCGTGGCAGTTGAGGAAAAGAAGAAAACAAAATCTTATTAATAAAATAAAAGTAGAAGAACAAACCTTGGAAGACCCCAATGAAATAAAAAAGAACTTCCTTAAATTCTACCAAAACTTATATAAAAGAGAAGAAGAAGATGAAATAGAAATCCGAAAATATTTGGAAGAAAACAGAATCAACAGTATATCGGAAGAGGAAAGAAATCTATTAAATAAACCTATAAATACAGAGGAAATTCAAGAGGCGATAAAGAGGATGAAATTGGGGAAAGCCCCAGGCCCAGATGGATTGTCGGCCAAGTACTATAAAGTCCTAGAAGAACTCATTACACCAGTGTTATGTGAAGTAATGAATGAGATCTTAAGAGAAGGAAGAACACCAGCATCATGGAGAGAGGCATACATCACATTGATCCCGAAACCTGACTCGGATAGGCTAAACATTAAGAATTACAGACCGATTTCACTATTAAATAATGACTACAAGATCTATGCAGATATAATGGCGACTCGACTTAAAAAATGTCTGATTAACCTTATACCGACCAGGCTGGTTTTTTACCCAATAGGCAAATGAAAGACAACATAAGACATACAATAAACATTATTGAATATCTAGAATGCCAAAATGAGATTCCGGCAGCTTTACTATTTATTGACGCTGAAAAGGCATTCGATAACGTATCCTGGCGCTTTCTTATAAAATGTTTGGAAATGACAGGGATAGAGGGCACATTCCTGGAAGGAATAAAAGCAATTTATTCACAACAAAGTGCTAAACTAATTATTAATAATAACGTAACAGAATCGTTTGAAATCTCAAAGGGCACTAGGCAGGGATGCCCTCTGTCACCTCTTTTGTTTATTATGATGTTAGAGATAATTACAAATAAGATAAGAAAAACTCCAGAGATACGTGGAATAAAAATAGGAGTTAAAGAATACAAACTGAAGAGTTATGCTGATGATCTTATGTTGTCTGTGGAGGATCCAGAAGAGAGCGTTAGTAGGGTGTTAGATCTGTTAGATTAATTTGGAAAACTATCTGGTTTCAAATTAAATAAAACTAAAACTAAAATGTTGATTAAAAATGTAGAAGAGAAAGTAAAAAACCACCTCGAATCCCAGACTGGAATTAAAGTAACAAAAAAAGTAAAATACCTTGGAATCTGGTTAACGACAAAGAATATTAATTTGATGGAAGATAATTATGCAACTGCATGGAAAGAAATAAAGAAGGATTTAGATACCTGGAACAGAATAAGGCTATCCTGGTCGGGGAGAATGGCAGCAATAAAAATGAGCCTATTACCGAAATTACTATTCTTATTTCAGAATATACCAATAATCAGGGGAACATCAATATTCAAGGAATGGCAGAGAACACTCTCTAAATTCATCTGGCAAGGAAAAAGACCAAGAATCAGATTTAAATTACTCACAGATCAAAGAGAAAGAGGAGGATTCGCAGTCCCAAATTTAAAGTTGTATTATGAAGCCACTTGTCTCTGTTGGGTCAAGGATTGGATTATTATAAAAAATAAAGACCTGTTAGATTTAGAAGGATTTAATTTAAGATTCGGTTGGCACGCTTACCTATGGCGTAACAAGGGAAAGATCCATAAAGGATTTTCTAACCATATCTTCAGAGGGCCATTGCTGGAGGTGTGGGAAAGAAATAAAAAATTACTGGAGCAGAATACCCCTTGGTGGCTTTCGCCAATCGATATCCTGACTATAAAAAAAGCAAACATCGAAGGAAAAAGATGGACCTACGAAGACCTATTAGTAAAAACAGAGACCGGCTGGAGGATTAGGCCATATGAAGAAATAAAGAACAAATTGACAGGGTGGATTCAATTTCATCAAATCAACTCTATCTGGACCGAGGATAAAAAAAATGGGATAAGTGAGAAAAAAATCTAGATTCCAGATTGAAATACTAGAAAGTAAAACAAAACTCTTATCGAAAATGTATAGCCTGTTGCTCGAATGGGACACCAAGGATGAAGAAGTAAAGGAGGTGATGGTGAGATGGGCAATGGACTTTGGGTATAATATAGAGTTTGCTAAATGGCAGGCACTATGGAATAAAGGCATGAGATTCTCGGCATGTACAACACTCAGGGAAAATATGTACAAAATGATGTACAGGTGGTACATAACGCCCGTAAAATTGGGAAAAATATATAAAACTGGTGATAAATTATGTTGGAAGTGCAAGAATAAGGAGGGCGAGTTCTATCATATGTGGTGGTTGTGCGAGCCAATTAGAAAATTTTGGGAATCTATTTACAACGAACTAAAAAAAATCTTTAAATATACCTGTCAGGGAACTGACATCGGAGCAGAGGGGAGAGGCGGTACTTCCCGATTCTGCAGAAGAAGGAACGAGTAAGGGTAGAGAGAGAACGTCATCTGGGGAAGAATGTCCAGGTGACACCAGGAAGAAGGAAGAGGGGGAAAGCATCTTGGAGGAGAGGCTCCGAGACTCTGGCACTGAAGGCAGTGAAGAGAGTGGAGGGCCACCCCTGGGCACGCCCACTCTGCGCAGAAGGGTTTTGCGCAGAGAGGGGAGGCGGAGATTATCCGTCAAGTAACTTCTATGCTGGAGGAAATTTAGAAGATGCCCACTCACGGATTCGTCGAGCGACTGAGCAGCAGCAGCACCCAGGCTGCTCAGTCAGGGAAAGACACAACCCACCCCTAAGCAGTTTGGAACCGCTAGAGGTTTACACACAAGCAACCCCAATTCCCGTGACAATACCTTTATAAAAAGACCCGAAGCCTTTTTGCTGGGGATAATGGGAGGGGAAATCAAAAAGGAAGACCAAACACTCTTTCAGTATGCGACAGTGGCCGCCAGAACTCTAATAGCGCAGAATTGGAAGACAATAAGAATCCCAACTATAAACGAATGGCAATCTAAACTACTTGATTATTTTGAATTGGCAAAAATGACACAGAAAATAAGAGATCAAAAAGACACAAATTTTAATAAAGATTGGAATAAATTTATGGCATACATGGAAACAGAGGTTAAGAAAAAACAAAAAACTTAAAATCACAGTAGGCGTGATATAACACTTGTGATGTAAAAAATTGTTTTTAGGAAAAGAAACTGCAGATAGGAAATTTCTATAAAACATTCCGAAACCGAGATGAAGGGAAGTCAGTAAGTGTTGTGTGTTATGTAGTTAATGTAATCAATTTGTTGTTACCTTTTGTCAGGAGTATATATATATATTTTATTTTGTCTTTATTTTGTTTTGTTTTGTTTTTCTTCTTTCTTTGATGTGAATGTGTTGTGTTACAAAATGAATTAAAATCAATAAAAAATTTAAAAAATGAAAAAAATGAAATCGCTTTGTTTTATATGTATAATTTCCCATATATATATATATATATATGCAGGTTTTGGTGTCTTCGGGTGTCTTCCCGTGTAAGAGTTGGGGTGTCTAGGCGACGTTTCGACGAGGTCTCACTCGTCATCTTCAGGCTGGTGCTTACGGCTTCTTGTTACTGGAACAGAGCAGGATCTCAGTGTTTGAGTTCCTATAAATACTGTTGAGGGGGTGTGGTGTATTCTGGGCAGAGAGGAAGTTCCCAGGATAGTGTGACTTTTCTTCTTTTGTTCCTTAATTACTTGAGGGATATCTTGAGTGATTTCTTGAGTGATATTCTGAGTACCACTTAGGAGGGTCATTAAGAGTGGATTAGTTGCTAAAGCTTTCGTGTCTTGACCTCTTGAACAAGAGGTCAAGACACGAAAGCTTTAGCAACTAATCTTGAACAAGAGGTCAAGACACGAAAGCTTTAGCAACTAATCCACTCTTAATGACCCTCCTAAGTGGTACTCAGAATATCACTCAAGAAATCACTCAAGATATCCCTCAAGTAATTAAGGAACAAAAGAAGAAAAGTCACACTATCCTGGGAACTTCCTCTCTGCCCAGAATACACCACACCCCCTCAACAGTATTTATAGGAACTCAAACACTGAGATCCTGCTCTGTTCCAGTAACAAGAAGCCGTAAGCACCAGCCTGAAGATGACGAGTGAGACCTCGTCGAAACGTCGCCTAGACACCCCAACTCTTACACGGGAAGACACCCGAAGACACCAAAACCTGCATTCCTGTACCCGTGAAAATCTACGAAAGCATATATATATATATATATACACACACACACACACACACACACACACACACACACACACACACACCATATTTTTCGTCCCATAGGACGCACCTAGTTTTTTGGGGGGGAAATAAAGGGGAAAAAATTTCCCTTTATTTCCCCCCCAAAAGCAGGTCGGGGAAACAGAACCAGGTCGAGGAACAGCGGGATGGCGGCGCTGCGCCTCCCTGCTGTCCCCCGAGCTTGTGGGGCTGGCCGATGTCTGCCCCGCACGAGGGGCGCTCTGCATCAGGGCGCCCCCCTGTGGGGCGGCAGGCTGCTATCCGCAGCGTGGGGAGCCTTGCGGGGAACTCCTGCAAGGCTCCCCACGCTGTGGATGTCTGCCTGGCGTGGGGGGCGCTCTGCTTCGGGGCGCCCTGCCCGCCGGGCGGCAGGCTGCTATCCACAGTGTGGGGAGCCTTGCGGGGAACTCCTGCAAGGCTCCCCACACTGTGGATGTCTTCCTGGCACGGGGGGCGCTCTGCTTCAGGGCGCCCCTCGCGCTGGGCAGCAGGCTGCTATCCGCAGTGTGGGGAGCCTTGCGGGGACCTCCTGCAAGGCTCCCCACGCTGCGGATGTCTGCCTGGCGCGGGGGGTGCTCTGCTTCAGGGCGCCCCGCCCGCCGGGCGGCAGGCTGCTATCCACAGCCTAGACATCCCTGCCGGACCTCCCGTAGGGCTGCCTAGGCTGCGGATGTGTTCCTGAAGCCTGGAGAGGGAGAGGGGTCGGTGCGCACTGACCCCTCTCGCTCTCCAAGCTTCAGCAAACGCCTGCATTTGCCCCATAGGACGCACCCAGATTTCCCCTTCATTTTTGGAGGGGAAAAAGTGCGTCCTATAGGGCGAAAAATACGGTGTGTGTGTATGTATATATATATATGTATATGTATATGTTTTCGTAGATTTTCACGGGTACAGGAATGCAGGTTTTGGTGTCCTCGGGTGTCTTCCCGTGTAAAAGTTGGGGTGTCTAGGCGACGTTTCGACGAGGTCTCACTCGTCATCTTCAGGCTGGTGCTTTCGGCTTCTTGTTACTGGAACAGAGCGGGATCTCAGTGTTTGAGTTCCTATAAATACTGTAGAGGGGTGTGGTGTATTGCCTCAAAAGTTCTGGGCAGAGGGGAAGTTCCCAGGCTAGTGTTCTTTTCTTCTTTTGTTCCTTAATTACTTGAGGGATATCTTGAGTGATTTCTTGAGTGATATTCTGAGTACCACTTAGGTGGGTCATTAGGTGTGGATTAGTTGCTAAAGCCTTCGTGTCTTGACCTCTTGAATTTGTGAAGAGTTTTTCTGGGAAGATGGCTGTACTGCACTTAGTTGTGCTTTGGCTTGGCTTCGTGTATAGGGGCGAGCTGTGGTTTTGTGCCCAGTAACCAAACCATAGTGGCACCTCCGGATGCTGCACCCCCCTGCAATCCCTACACAGATCTGGCTGGCACAGGGCACAAAACCACAGCTCGCCCCTATACACGAAGCCAAGCCAAAGCACAACTAAGTGCAGTACAGCCATCTTCCCAGAAAAACTCTTCACAAATTCAAGAGGTCAAGACACGAAGGCTTTAGCAACTAATCCACACCTAATGACCCACCTAAGTGGTACTCAGAATATCACTCAAGAAATCACTCAAGATATCCCTCAAGTAATTAAGGAACAAAAGAAGAAAAGAACACTAGCCTGGGAACTTCCCCTCTGCCCAGAACTTTTGAGGCAATACACCACACCCCTCTACAGTATTTATAGGAACTCAAACACTGAGATCCCGCTCTGTTCCAGTAACAAGAAGCCGAAAGCACCAGCCTGAAGATGACGAGTGAGACCTCGTCGAAACGTCGCCTAGACACCCCAACTTTTACACGGGAAGACACCCGAAGACACCAAAACCTGTATATGTATATGTATATATATATATATAATTTCTAAGGGGGAAAAAATTCCTTGTCTTTATGCTTTCCTGGGCAACCACCCGGGAGCCGCTGATAGCATCCTGACACCTGCCCCATTGTGCCTAACTCCAGCCTAACTCCAGCACATCTATGGCAGTGTTTTATTTCCATATTTACTGAATTTGGCTTCATCCCACATGCATCCCAATTGTTTTGAAATTTTCTCAGCTCTGTGAGAAGTTTCTGTTTGCTACTTCAACAGCCGGTGTTGCTTGGATGATCTTGTTGCAAATATCTATGGGAGCTATTATTTTGTACCAGTGGTTGACATTAACACACACGCAAAAGATGTCACATATAATAAAACTCCATGGACCTCATTTCTTGCTTTGGCCTCAACTTTAGTTCTAGGAAGTCTTCCAGTGCTAAGTTGATGCTGGGCAATAATTTTAATTTTAGTAGAGCCAGCTATTAAATTTGCTTTTAAACCAGGAGTGGAAAATCATGTGAGCTTTTCTGCCCACTGTTTCCAAATGTAGTTTATTTAGACAAGATAAAATTAAGAGGCTGTGTTTGACATACAGTAATATTGTTGGGACAGGACTGTCTAAAGCTGCCCCCTTCCTCTGTAGTAAAATACTGCATTGATTTCCCTCTGTTCAATTTTTAAAAATATCCTCTAGGCTTCATCATTCTTTCTGTCAGTTTCAGCTGTATTTGTAAGCAATGTTATAAATATAAATAAAAATTGCAGCACCTGGCTGTGTTTTGCTTGATCAAAACACAACAAGGCAGTCATTGTCTCCCCTGCAGACATTTCAGCTAGAGTTGAGCTCAGTTGTAAAAATACTTTACAGTTCCTTGCTCAATATTTATGAGCAACACTGTTTCTCAGGTTAACCAATAATACCAAATTAACACCACCTTTTGTCAGAAAGAGCCCAAATTAAATCACACAGAGACGAGTCTTCTATTCATAGTATTAATATAGCAGAGCACTATGAAATCTCTTAGGTGCTTGGTTGAATGGCTTTTTTTGCTTTTGCTTTTATTCTACCTCTACAAATATAATTTGAATCAATGCAAACATTCATGATCTCCTGATTCCTGTGAGAGTTGTTTGGAAAAGATAATTTCACCAGATGTAGTTACTCTTCATCTGTTTGTGATGGTGATGGTGGCAATGAGGTGCTTTGCCTTCTTCTGCCTGAAGGTGGGCCATGGTCATTGCTGAAACCCACTGCCCTTCACTGGCAGAGGGCAGACCCCCCTCAGTAGGCAGAGAGCATCCCCCGTAGGATGGACAAGGCAAGCATCGCCTCTCTGGATTGGCTGGGAGAAGTAGGCGGGGCATGTTGGCAGAAGAAGAAGCGGGCAGGGAAGGAAACGTCATGGCTCTTATGTCAGCTTACACAAAATGTTGATGTTCATCTTCACACAATATATGCCAATGTTTTCTGAGGTTCCAAGAAATTTCTGGCTGCACACCCTGCACCTCACTCTCCTGGGCCCTGGCAAGGAAGGCGTGCATTTATAAACAAAATTTCAGTGTGACAAAGGCCTCCAAGCAATCAAATGTGCAAGGATATAGAGTCTATCCTTTACTGAAAACATAAGATTTATAGCAGTTAGTTTTCATGCATCCAGTAGCTTCAAACTGTGTAATATTAATGAGTATTTTTGGAATAAAGCATTGTCCAGACCCATGAAAATACTATTCAAAGTTTACTTGCGGAACTTTCTTCAGAAGCAGAACAGAGGAATCAATGATACATCCAAAATATCCATACATGCTCTTGCCACTATCTCAGTCAATTTCATCTGATGAAGTAAGCTTTCAGTTACAACAGCTCATGCTCATGCCACAACAAGTTGTATGTTTATAAGGAACCAGAGAATGACTTTTAAATTAGGAATGATAAAATCAATTAACTGCTCTTGTTTAGCAGACACAGAGTAACTGTTCTGTTCATTGTTCCATATTACTCTCTCATTTTTGCATTTTTGCAATGCATTTCCCCCCAGCAGCTTGTCCACCTAGGTTTGGTAGGCTCTTTGGTGATGGGTCTGCCCAGCTTCAGGTCACCTAAGATACTTGGGAGTATTCCTAGGATGTGGTCTGAGATACAAGGTTGATTCCCTGGAAAGAAGGGGAAAGGTAGGACAAAAGCTCAGACCATGCCCTAGTGAAGCAACAGCTTTTGCATCCGCCAGAAACAGGCCAGGGCCTCACAGCCAACCGCCAACCCTGAAAACCTAACAGCAAGATCCTACCCTTAAGGGAAAGGGAAAGCACTTCATGTTAAAGTGACCTCCATCTGTTTTCTCACGTTCATGTCAGCCAAGTCCTGTGGCTGTGACAAAGACACATGACAAGAGCCTACTAAAAGGAGCCTCTTGAACATTTTCTGTTCCCATGAGAATGGAGACTGACCTGGTCACACCATGACAATTGCTGTTCAGCCATTGGTTTTCATTCCTTCTCTTGCATGTCCCCCATCTCAGCCCTCAACATGAGAAGAATTTAAAGCATGCTAGAGATGGCTGCACACCTGCTACCTTATGCTGAAAATTGATGTGGCCAATGAAGCAAACAAAAATTGCTTCATTGCATAGCTGGCTGCAGTGCACCTTGAGCTCACACTGTATGCAGGGCAGATTCATTATATGAATTGGCCCTGAGTCCACAAGTGTGCAAGTGAGCCAGAGACTGAAGCAGATTTCATTTCAGGAATGTTAACAGTCCAAACCAAGTGGGAGGAGGTATCAACCCTGAATGCCAGTAATTCAATTAAGGTGACTGAATGTTGATTTCAGCAAGATCCTTGACTCTGAATTGCCTGAGTAGTGCAAGATATCCTGCTTATGGAACCTGAATGCAGTCTTCCTGTCAATGTTTAATAAAGGGGGAAAGACTTGCAGCAGAACAAAGGGGAAGGATAATCAAGGAGCTGCTCTAGCCATGCCTATTAGAAGGAAAACCTTTTATACAAGAATGTTGCTGTAGCAGCTGCTGCCATTAGGGAATGCCAGGCTGGTGAAATGAAAGGCTATAAAACATTGTTATAGTAGATTAAACTTTTGAATAGTTAGTGTAGGTGTGAATTGAAGTTACTTGAGGAGTCTTGGGCTTCCACTGTGCTTTTTCTCTCTCCTTCCAATCAATCAGCTAAACACTAACTGACCCAGGAAAAATGAAGACTTTATTTTACAGAATGTATTTAATAAGTGGGATTTCCTGCTCTACAGAACAAGGCTGTTTGAAATGTGTTATAGGTGTGCTGAGACAAATTCCCCTTCTTTCTTTTTTCCTAAGGAAGAGTTAGAAGACCCACATCTCTTGCCCTTGAGAAAACTTGTCTTCCTCACGTGCTGGATTTCACTCTCTATATTTTGGCTTTTAGTAAAATATATATTCTGTAGCTATATCCTTTTAATGCAGTTCTTTTATTCCTTGCTGATAACAGATACCTCCTTCAGTGCTTTTTTATCATACAGTTTCATCCACAAAATGGGCTCCATTGTCCTTGCTATCATTCAAACACACATAGAGGCTCTTACCTGTAAGAAAGATCTTTATTTGGACAAGGAATGGTACAAGCTCAGCAGCAGCCCCAGTGCTCAGGGGCCATGGTTTATGGGCAGGGCAAGAAGATCAGAAGTGGACAGAGTTGTCCCAACTATTCTCCACCCCACCCCACCCGCAGCAAGCTTTTAAAGGTGAGCTGGGCTGTGCAGGAATGTCAAGCTTGCAAGTGCATGCTCCATTGGAGGGTCTGCTTCCATCTGCAAAGGATGCATCCTCCTGTTCAGACTCCTGTTAAATGGCTGCATATTCCTGTTCAGACTCCCCCTACCCCGATGATCAAAGCCCAGACCCCCCTCAGAGGGAGAGCAAGTATCTCAGCTTGCCTCCCAAAGGAGAGACCCCTCTCCTCCAACAAGGTTTGCACCACTAAGCCACCCCCTTCCTTACTCTGAGTCTCCCAAAGGAGCACATGGCATCCTTATCATGTGGGAGACCATAGGCGCCGGCTCCTAGGGACTAAGGCACTTTTGCCTCCCCAATGTTTGTTTGTTTGTTGAGGTTGCCTCAATGCTCAGAAGGCATTCGGCTCCACCCCCAGCTCCTTGCGACACGTGGCATCAGGGCGTTCTGTCAGGCCCCCTCAATCATCTTGAGAAGTTGCCGCTTCTGTGGGAGACTGTATGGCTGTTGAGACAAAAACATGCTATACTTTTTATCGAAGTTTATCTTTCCGTTGGTAAGGCAGAGGACATAAAGAAGCAGGATATAGGAAATGCTTGTGATTTTTCACTCCCAAAGCAAAAAGTACACACAGATATATAATATTATCATTAAAGTGCTTAAATGCATGTCTGAGTTGTGTTGTTTCAGGCTGTAGGTGGTTAGCTGCTGACAGAAGTAAAAGCTCTTTCCTACAATCAAGTCAAATCAAATCCTTGATTTGATACTGGCAATCTAGATGTTTGGGAGCAGAGTTCCAGCCTTCCTTGTTCCTAACCTGATAGTTAAGGACAGAATTTTTTCCATATGGAGAAGCGTTTGTAGGGAAGAGGCTGTTTCATGTGCAGCGGGATGTGACATGGCTCAGATAAAGCTTGACCACCTTGGAAGGAACTAGGTCTAAGACTCGCCATAACCCAAAAAGTACTTCTGATTGGACTATAATTGTGTGTCTATACTATTTAATGTCAGATCAAACTGCAGGGCAGATGAGAGGGGACAAGTGAATTGAGTCAAAATAATTTAAAATTGCTCTTGAGGATGTTGAATTCATTAAAAGTGTGGGTGTAGCAGAGCACCATCCTGTCCACAGTGCTATTTAACATCTATATGAAGTTTCTAATATGATTCTGAAAATAGAAAAGCATCTCATTAGACGTTTCCGACCTGCATTCTGCATGCTAAATAAATCTGCACCAAATAATCCATACTGGAAGAATAGGTCAGGCAATTGGGCTGGAGTCTACATTTTCAGGCCAGACAAATAAGTCGGCTGAAAACTCTTCTGAGTTTGCAAGGCAATCTGTAGGCTATCTGCTAAGAAATGTACCACTGTTCTTTGTGCTTTCTGTGGTTTGAAAAATACAGTGGGATTAGCCAAAACAAAGATTGATTCTAGTCCTAGGATATCATGACTTGCTATATTGTGCATATACATCTTCTCAAGGGTTCATAGGTAAACTAGAACAGGTATGTCTGCTCAGGTGGCATTGAAATCACCTTGAAATAGGGCTGATCAAATCTGACATGATAGTCATATTCCTGCAGCAGCCACTGAACAATATGCTGGGTAGTGTACTAAGTCCACAGGGGACCTCTGTGTGGTCAGGCCGATGAGTCGGTTCATAGATGGGAGAACTGGGCTGTAAAGAAACAGTCTAGTCATTTTGTCACATGCCAAGTGCCTTGGGATGGAGCACTTAGCAGCTGGGAAGAATGCCTCTCTGTTTCTTGGTAGGACCAAGAGCTTGCTTGACTTTCTCCAAAGAAGGAAGAAGGATGATGATGAGCCAGCTATTTCATTATTCCATTATTCTACCACTTCTCCGGAGGCATCTTAAAGTGATGTGCAATAATAAAAGCAGGTAATTGACCAGTTCTCTGGAGTTTGGTGCCAGTCACCCACAACATCTTACCAGGATTTAGAGTCCCTGTGCCTCATCCAGGGACAGGTCCAGGGATTGCACAGCCTCTACTGATTCAGATATTAGGGAGAAGTGGAACTGGGTATCATGATACCTATTTCTTTGCATTGCTCGTTTAAGAAGGCCTTCTTGTCTCTCCTTGCTATTTTTTGGAAATCTGCATTCAATTTCCTGTATCTTTCACTATCTCCCTCACGTTTTGCTTGCCTTCTCTCCCCCGCTATTTGTAAGGCCTCGTTGGACAGCCACTTTGCTTTCTTGCATTTCCTTTTCATTGGGATGGTTTTAGTTGCTACCTCCTGTATAATGTTACGAGCCTCCCTCCATAGTTCTTCAGGCACTCTGTCCACCAAATCTAAATCCTTAAACCTGTTCCTCACTTCCACTGTGTATTCACTGTGTATTTAAAATTTTAAAAGATAAGCTTGAATTTTGCTATAAGAAGCTGATGATCTGAAACACAATCAGCTCCAGGTCTTGTTTTTTGCTGACTTTATAGAGCTTCTCCATCTTTGGCTGCAGAGACTATAATCAATCTGATTTCAATGCTGCCCATCTGGTGTTGTCAATGAGTAGAGTCGTCTCTTGTGTTGTTGGAAAAGAGTGTTTGTGATTACCAGCTTGTTCTCTTGGCAGAACTCTATTAGCCTTTGCCCTGCTTCATTTTGAACTCCAAGGCCAAACTTGCCAGTTGTTCCTTTTATCTCTTGACTCCCTACTTTTGCATTCCAATCCCCTCTAATGAGAAGAACATCCTTCTTTGGTGTCATTTCTATAAGGTGTTGTAAGTCTTCATAGAACTGGTCAATTTCAATTTCTTCAGCACCAGTGGTTGGTGCATAAACTTGGATTACTGTGATGTTAAAAGGTCTGCCTTGGATTCGTATCGAGATCATTCTAGCATTTTTGAGATTGCATCCCAGTATAGCTTTCGCCACTCTTTTGTTGATTATGAGGGCCACTCCATTTCTTTTACGGGATTCTTACCCACAGTAGCAGATATGATGGTCATCCGAACTGAATTCGCCCATTCCCGTCCATTTTAGTTCATTGATGCTCAGGATGTCAATATTTATTCTTGCCATCTCATTCTTGACCACATCCAACTTACCAAGGTTCATGGTTCTTACATTCCAGGTTCCTATGCAATATTTTTCTTTACAGCATTGGACTTTCCTTTCGCTTCCAGGCATATCCGCAACTGAGCGACCTTTCGGCTTTGGCCCAGCCGCTTCATCAGCTCTGGATCTACTTGTACTTGTCCTCTGCTCTTCCCCAGTAGCATGTTGGACGCCTTCCGACCTGAGGGGCTCATCTTCCAGCGTCATAACTTTTATATGCCTGTTGTCTTTGTCCATGGAGTTTTCTTGGCAGCGATACTGGAGTGGCTTGCCGGTTCCTCCTCCAGGTGGATCACGTTTGGTCAAAACTCTCCACTATGACCTGTCCATCATGGGTGGCCCTGCACGGCATAGCTCATAGCTTCTCTGAGTTATTCAAGCCCCTTCGCCACGGCAAGGCAGTGATCCATGAAGGGGACTGCAAACAATACTTGTTCTTATTGAATATGTTCTAATTACAATGTTTTAATTACAAAGAGGAATATGAAGGTGTGTGATGAGGGCACATGTAAATAGACAAAGGGAAATTCTTATCTGTTGTTAAATTTATTTTAAATCAAGATTACAAATTGCCCTCAAATTTATCGTAGTGCAGAATATGAGTAAGATGTGATCCAGTCTCCTGTATTCTTAAAGGTAAAGATAAAGTACCCCTAACTCAGGGGTCTGCAACCTGCGGCTCCGGAGCAGCATGTGGCTCTTTTACACCTTTGCCATGGCTCCGGGGCGGATACTAGCAAGGGGAGGAGGCGCATTGTGCGCCCCGACACTCCCCACTGTGGCGGGTGCTGTACTGGCTGTGACGTCGCATGGGGATGGTGCGTGCGTTAGTCACGCACCATCCCGACGTCACCTTCCCACCCGCCCGCTACATTGTAAGGGGCGTGTACGCTGGTCACTGCATTGAAAGGGGGCATGTACGCTGGTCACTGTTTTGAAGGGGAGCGAAGAACACACACACACAAAAAGGTAACTTGTTAATTTAACGTTTATTTCTATGAGGAGGAGTAATTCTGAGGGGTCAAACAAAGAAATAATAAAAAGTGACAAAAAAGTTATTTTTATAATGACGAGTTTTGCGGCTCCCAGTTGTTTTTTTCCTTCTGAAACGGGTCCAAGTGGCTCTTTTCGTCTTAAAGGTTGCAGACCCCTGCCCTAACTGTTAGGTCCAGTCGCAGACGACTGGGGTTGCGTGCTCATCTCACTTTACTGGCTGAAGGAGCCGGCATTTGTCCACAGACAGCTTCCAGGTCATGTGGCCAGCATGTCTAAGCCACTTCTGGCGAACCAGAGCAGCGCACAGAAATGCCGTTTACCTTCCCACCGGAGTGGTACCTATTTATCTACTTGCACTTTGACGTGCTTTCAAACTGCTAGGTGGGCAGGAGCTGGGATCGAACAACGGGCGCTCACCCCATTGCAGGGATTCGAACCACCGACCTTCTGATTGACAAGCCCTAGGCTCAGTGGTTTAGACCACAGTGTCACCCACGTGCCCCCTGTATTCTTAGGCTGCAATAATTAACAATATTTGAAGATGACATTTGGAGTTAATCTTAATTGGAGCTGTCCTCACTTACAACTCTACAATTCTATGATTCTAAGCTCGCAGGGCAGCAGTTGAAGAAGGAGCAAAAAGGGTTTTCGTGTGTGTGTGTGTTTCTTTGTGTGTGTGTGTTTCTTTGTGGCTGATTAGTTGCTCTCCCTGTGCAAAGGTCAGAGGGGGCAGGGTTTCTGTTGAGGCAGGTGATTAGCTGTGGGGGGAGCTTATCAGAGCTTGCAGGGCAGCGGCGCGCACAGTTTGATCCATCTTTTAGATTTAGGGGAGCTAGTCTCAAACCTAGGGGTTTTTTTCTGGGGGGAATTATTTGTCCTGTCTTCACACTTTTTCTGATGGAGGACCACTGTAGCCACCCCCAACGACATGTTCTCAAGATGGAGGGGGAGGGAACACCTGCAGTCGCCTGCGGTTCCTGCGCAATGTTTGCCATCTTGCGAAAGGTTGCAGGCAGCTTTACCTGCAGCAATTTCATGTTGATTGCCCTCTTAAAAGACAAAGTCCAGCAACTGGAGGAACGTGTAGCTACGCTCCAAAGAATTAGAGAGCTAGAGCTCTTCTTGGAAGCAACAGAGCACACCGTCTCCACCAAGGAGGAGACAGGGGACTCCCCTGAGAAGGAGGCTAGTTCACCAACACAGGAGCCAGATATATGGAGAAACGTGACTCAAAGAAGTAGGAGGCCCAGGGTTCACTCTGATTGTTTAGAAATACACAATCGCTTTGAGGTCCTCTCCCCTAGCATGGAAGACGAAGAGCAGACTCCATTTGAGGATCTCTCCCTCATTACAGTCGATCAGGTATATGAAGACGAGCAGCAAAGTCAGTCCTCAGGGAATGTGCAGGCAACCTTGGAATGGACAGCTCACGGAAGAACCCCGACCAAACCTAAGAGGAGGCGTGTAGTGGTGATAGGGGATTCCCTACTGAGAGGAACAGAAGCAGTGATCTGTGGGCCTGACAAGATGTCTCGGGAAGTGTGCTGTCTCCCCGGGGCTAAGATCCAAGATGTAACTGAACGACTGCAAGGAATCATAAAACCCACTGACAAATACCCCTTCCTCTTGGTTCATGTGGGAACCAATGACACTGCAAGCAATAGCCTCCAGAAGATCAAAAGAGACTACGAGGCTCTTGGCAGGAAATTGAAGCAACTAAATGCACAAATTGTTATCTCATCTGTCCTCCCAGTTGAACGACGTGGCCCAGGGAGAGAGGGAAAAATAGTGGAAGTGAACAGCTGGCTTCGCAAATGGTGTAAACAGGAACGGTTTGGATTCTTAGATCACGGACTGCAGTTTCTTGAAGATGGACTTCTGGCAAGCGATGGGCTGCACCTCACAACGGTTGGGAGAAATGTTTTTGCCAAAAATCTCAGAAACCTCATCAGGAGGGCTTTAAACTGACTAATGTGGGGGAGGGAGACAGTGCTCCTGAAGGTAGGAGTAATAATAATAATAATAATAATAATAATAATTTATTATTTATACCCCGCCCATCTGGCTGGGTTTCCCCAGCCACTCTGGGCGGCTTCCAAAAGAATATTAAAATACTATGTTACATCAAACATTAAAAGCTTCCCTAAACAGGGCTGCCTTCAGATGTCTTCTAAAAGTCTGTTAGTTGTTGTTCTCTTTGACATCTGGTGGGAGGGCGTTCCACAGGGAGGGCGCCATTACCGAGAAGGCCCTCTGCCTGGTTCCCTGTAACTTGGCTTCTCGCAGTGAGGGAACCGCCAGAAGGCCCTCGGTGCTGGACCTCAGTGTCCGGGTAGAACGATGGAGGTGGAGACGCTCCTTCAGGTATACTGGACCGAGGCCGTTTAGGGCTTTAAAGGTCAGCACCAACACTTTGAATTGTGCTCGGAAACGTACTGTGAGCCAATGTAGGTCTTTCAAGACCGGTGTTATATGGTCTCGGCGGCCGCTCCCAGTCACCAGTCTGGCTGCTGCATTCTGGATTAGTTGTAGTTTCCGGGTCACCTTCAAAGTAGCCCCACGTAGAGCGCATTGCAGTAGTCCAAGCGGGAGATAACCAGAGCATGCACCACTCTGGCGAGGCAGTCCGCGGGCAGATAGGGTCTCAGCCTACGTACCAGATGGAGCTGGTACACAGCTGCCCTGGACATGGATTTAACCTGTGCCTCCATGGACAGCTGTGAGTCCAAAATGACTCCCAGGCTGCGCACCTGGTCCTTCAGGGGCACGGTTACCCCATTCAGGACCAGGTAATCCCCCACACCTGCCCGCCTCCTGTTCCCCAGAAACAGTACTTCTGTCTTGTCAGGATTCAATCTCAATCTGTTTGCCACCATCTATCCTCCAACTATCAATTGTCTATCAATTGATGAAGATGATCATCCAAATGTCATAGACCAAATGGAGCAAAACGCACGCAGACCTAGTGGTGGGAGGAAAAAATCCTTAAATAAGAGACATGGGGGAATGATTAATGGACTTCAATGTCTGTACACTAATGCGCAAAGCATGGGAAATAAACAAGATGAGCTTGAGCTCTTGGTACAGCAAACTAAATATGACATAATAGGCATCACTGAAACCTGGTGGAATAAGTCCCACGATTGGAATGTAATAATGGGGGGATACAATCTATTTCAGAGAAACAGACCAGACAAGAAAGGAGGTGGAGTGGCGTTATATGTCAGGGATGTGTATACCTGTGAAGAGATCCAAGATTTAGAACCTCAAAGCCAAAGTGAGAGCATTTGGGTCAAAATTAAGGGAGAGAAGAATAACAGTGACCTCATTGTGGGAGTTTACTACAGATCCCCAAGCCAAACGGAGGACATAGATGATGCCTTCCTGGAACAGATGGCCAAGCATGCAAAAGGAAGGGAGATAGTAGTAATGGGGGACTTCAATTACCCGGATATTTGTTGGATGTCAAACTCAGCCAAGAGCATAAGGTAAAACAGATTCCTCACTGGCCTTGCAGACAACTTCATTGTCCAGAAAGTGGGAGAAGCAACAAGAGGAACAGCCATTTTAGATCTGGTACTAACCAATGTTGATGACCTGGTTAGTGGGGTAGAAGTAGAAGGATCACTAGACGCGAGTGATCATGCTCTTCTGAAGTTTACTATACAGCGGAAAGGAGCAGCCAAGCATACTAGGACTCAATTTCTTGACTTTAAGAAAGCCGACTTCATAAAACTTAGGGAAGTGCTGGGTGAGATCCCATGGACAGTAATACTAAAAGGAAAGGGCTGGGAGTTTGTTAAGAGGGAGATAGTAAAGGCACAACGTCAGGCAATACCAATGAGACAGAAACATGGAAGGTGCCTAAAGAAGCCAGGGTGGCTATCCAAAGAACTTTTAACTGAGTTAAGATTAAAAAAGGATGTGTACAAAAAATGGAAAAGGGGGGAAACCACCAAAGAGGAATTCAAACAAATAGCCAGCACGTGTAGACACAAAGTCAGAGAAGCTAAAGCACAGAATGAACTCAGGCTTGCTAGAGAGGTTAAAAGCAACAAAAAAGGCTTTTAGGGGTATGTTCGTAGCAAAAGGAAGAACAAAGAAACAGTGGGGTCACTCAGAGGAGAAGATGGTGAAATGCAAACAGGGGACACAGAAAGGGCTGAACTCCTCAATGCCTTCTTTACCTCAGTCTTCTCCGATAAAGACAACAATGCCCGACCTGAAGAATTTGAAGCAAATGATTCAGCAAAGGAAACACAGCCCAGAATAACTAAGGAGATAGTACAAGAATACTTGGCTAGTTTAGATGTATTCAAGTCTCCAGGGCCAGATGAACTGCATCCAAGAGTATTAAAAGAACTGGCAGATGTGATCTCAGAACCACTGGCAGTCATCTTTGAGAATTCCTGGAGAACAGGCGAAGTCCCGGCAGACTGGAGGAGGGCAAATGTTGTCCCTATTTTCAGAAAGGGGAAAAGAGAGGACCCAAATAATTACCGCCCAGTCAGTCTGACATCAATACCAGGGAAGATTCTGGAGCAGATCATTAAGCAAACAGTCTGTGAGCGCCTAGAAAGGAATGCTGTGATCACCAATAGTCAGCATGGATTTCTGAAAAATAAGTCATGTCAGACTAACCTGATCTCGTTTTTTGACAGAATTACAAGCCTGGTAGATGAAGGGAACTCAGTGGATATAGCCTACCTTGATTTCAGCAAGGCATTTGACAAGGTGCCCCATGATATTCTTGTAAAGAAGCTGGTAAAATGCGGTCTTGACTATGCTACCACTCAGTGGATTTTTAACTGGCTGACTGACCGAACCCAAAGGGTGCTCATCAATGGTTCCTCTTCATCCTGGAGAAGAGTGACTAGTGGGGTGCCACAGGGTTCTGTCTTGGGCCCGGTCTTATTCAACATCTTTATCAACGACTTGGATGATGGACTCAAGGGCATCCTGATCAAATTTGCAGATGACACCAAACTGGGAGGGGTGGCTAACACCCCGGAGGACAGGATCACACTTCAAAACGACCTTGACAGATTAGAGAACTGGGCCAAAACAAACAAGATGAATTTTAACAGGGAGAAATGTAAAGTATTGCACTTGGGCAAAAAAAATGAGAGGCACAAATACAAGATGGGGGACACCTGGCTTGAGAGCAGTACATGTGAAAAGGATCTAGGAGTCTTGGTTGACCACAAACTTGACATGAGCCAACAGTGTGATGCGGCAGCTAAAAAAGCCAATGCAATTCTGGGCTGCATCAATAGGAGTATAGCATCTAGATCAAGGGAAGTAATAGTGCCACTGTATTCTGCTCTGGTCAGACCTCATCTGGAGTACTGTGTCCAGTTCTGGGCACCACAGTTCAAGAAGGACACTGACAAACTGGAACGTATCCAGAGGAGGGCAACCAAAATGGTCAAAGGCCTGGAAACGATGCCTTATGAGGAACGGCTAAGGGAGCTGGGCATGTTTAGCCTGGAGAAGAGGAGGTTAAGGGGTGATATGATAGCCATGTTCAAATATATAAAAGGATGTCACATAGAGGAGGGAGAAAGGTTGTTTTCTGCTGCTCCAGAGAAGCAGACACGGAGCAATGGATCCAAACTACAAGAAAGAAGATTCCACCTAAACATTAGGAAGAACTTCCTGACAGTAAGAGCTGTTCGACAGTGGAATTTGCTGCCAAGGAGTGTGGTGGAGTCTCCTACTTTGGAGGTCTTTAAGCAGAGGCTTGACAACCATATGTCAGGAGTGCTCTGATGGTGTTTCCTGCTTGGCAGGGGTTGGACTCGATGGCCCTTGTGGTCTCTTCCAACTCTATGATTCTATGATGCTATGATTCTAAGTAGAGATCTGCATGTCTCAATTCTGGCAATGCTTTTTCGATTTCCGACTCACTATTCCTTAACAAAAACTAACTCTGTACATGGACCCTCCAGTCTGATTTGCTGCCCTAATTTGCAAATCTGGATCAAACCCAATTTGGACTGGACTTTCCTGAATGAGATCATTTGACAACCAATGGATTTTTGGCTTTGGGGCAAGGCTCAAATATTTCAGGTCTACTTCCGTCCTGTGTGAGTGCCTGGAGGCGGTTGGAGGATGCATGGTGGCTAACAGATTGAGGTTGAATCCTGACAAGACAGAAGTACTGTTTTGGGGGGACAGGGGGTGGGTGGGGGTGGGGGATTCCCTGGTCCTGAATGGGGTAACTGTGCCCCTGAAGGACCAGGTGTGCAGCCTGGGAGTCATTTTGGACTCACAGCTGTCCATGGAGGCACAGGTTAATTCTGTGTCCAGGGCAGCTGTCTACCAGCTCCACCGGGTACGCAGGCTAAGACCCTACCTGCCCGCGGACTGTCTCACCAGAGTGGTGCATGCTCTAGTTATCTCCCGCTTGGACTACTGCAATGCGCTCTATGTGGGGCTACCTTTGAAGGTGACCCGTAAACTGCAATTAATCCAGAATGTGGCAGCTAGACTGGTGACTGGGAGTGGCCGCCAAAACCATATAACACTGGTTCTAAAGGATTTACATTGGTTCCCAGTACGTTTCCAAGCACAATTCAAAGTGTTGGTGCTGACCTTTAAAGCCCTAAACAGCCTCTGTCCTGTATACCTGAAGGAGCGTCTCCACCCCCATCGTTCTGCCCAGACACTGAGATCCAGATCCGAGGGCCTTCTGGTGGTTCCCTCATTGCGAGAAGTAAGGTTACAGGGAACCAGACAGAGGGCCTTCTCGGTAGTGGTGCCACGCTGTGGAACACCCTCCCTTCAGATGTGAAGGAAATAAGTAGCTATCCTATTTTTAAAAGACATCTGAAGGAGGCCCTGTTCAGGGAAGTTTTAATATTTAACGCTGCATTGTTTTTAATACTTGATTGGGAGCCGCCCAGAGTGGCTGGGGAAACTCAGCCAGATGGGCGGGGTATAAATAATAAATTATTATTATTATTATTCCAAACTTAAAGTACAAAATACAGTCCATAATTCTAAGGGGAGCTCTGGAAATATTGCAGCTGGTCTGATGCTGGCTTAGCAAGAGTTTACATTTTTGACACAGGAGACACCAGTCCATAAAACCATAAGATGAATGTGTGGCAGGGAATGGGTGGACAAATTATTTGCTCTTTGTAAGGCAGGGGCTGAGGTGCGCCTTGAGATACTTTGGCCTCAGTAGGATTGAAGGGGTTTCTTTGTTGATCTTTCCCATCATGGTTTTTGAGAGCAGGTCCTCCCTCCTGAATCTACTGCTACTACTGAGGCAAGCTCACTCCTGACTGAGGCGAGCTCACTCTCATTCTGGCCCCCCTGGCAAGAGGGTGTCCCTCTTCCCCCTTCCTGGCTGGCTGATGAAGGGGAGTTGACCTCCCATCCTATTCAAGATGCTGCTGTTTCCTACCTGAGGACCTTTTGTTGGGTCCTTTACTGTCAGGGATCCTGCTCCTGCATCTGGAGGCTTCAGAAGACAGACCTTAAACCACTGACATATTTCATCCACTGATTAGAAACAGGTCAGTCCATCCTACAATACAAATTAACCTGCCTAATTAATGGCTTCAGGAAGAAAAGATAATTGTCACTGTGATAGTTGCAAATATACAGCACCATTGGTTAAAATGGGTTCGTGCAGAATATCACAAGCAAAAGAAAGATAAATCTGTGCCTTGGATTTCTTATCATCTAGACTGTGACAGTGGAGGAGATAACAAAGGAAAGGGAGTGATGGGACAGAGTCAGGGAGAAAAAGTTATGTATATGGTTGCATTCAATGGTCTGCTAAAGCGGATTGTTTTGTCAGCGTAAGAATTTCTCTTTGCACAATGGAATGATCTGCCTTTCTTCTTCTCCCTTCTCCTTAAATCTTTTGTGGGGGTTCTCCCAACACTCCACATCTATCCTGTAGCTATTTTGTAGTTTATCATGAAACACTGTGTACTGATGTGCCCCCAACTTCACTGAACTGAGAAAAAGAATGCCTAATAATGAGTACGCAGCCTAGATCTGAAAGAATGAGGATGGTGGAGATTTGTTCCAAATAAAGTCTTCTCTGTACACTTGCATTCCACTTGAATTTTATATCAGTGTTGGGTTCAGATTACCATTCTTTATTGCAGTAACCATGGACCATTGGCACAAATACAGTTACATATAATTAGAAACAAGTGAACAAATACAAGACAGATTTGAAACCAAGTGACACCACAGAAGGAGATGTTGCAGTCGGATAATTGTTTGACAAATCCATTTCTTCAGATTTTTAAAAGCTTCCAAATGTACAGTATCTCTCAAATCCATGGGGTGCTTCTATCCAAAGTGGCATTTTTTGTTGTTGTTGTTGTTCTGCTTCTCAAAGCCAAGGGCGTGAGCCAATTTGAAAGTGAAGGCTTTAGAGCCTCATAGCGACACATTTTCCTCTTGGTGTGGCACATTTTAGCAAGCACAAATGGGAAAGTGGGATTAGAAGGCAGTGAGGTTGCAAATTGGAGAGGGTCTCTATCTCCCACCATATGGCATGTGTTGTGTGTGTGTTTTTATTTGTCATCCTCTTTGGAACAAAGGGTTAGCAGTTTCCTCCTTGTTTTCTTTCATGCTAATTCCTGTTCTTCAGAAGCTATAAATGGCTGACTTGATTCCCTAATGTGCTATAACTTTCCCCCTCCAACTTCCCCTTTACCCAACATTCACATCTCCAAAGCTGTTTAAAATACCCCATTTGTAATTAAGTTTAACCTTTGTAAAGCCTCTGGGTAAAGTCTGCTCATTAATCTTTCACCTGACAAGCCTTTGGGGCTGCAGAGTTGCAAAGGCTTGTATTAGAGGAACACTGACTGCCGAGGAGAAGTACAAAAGGGGTAATTAGGCAAAGGTGTTAGCTGGAACAGAACAGAACTAGAGGGATTTGATTATATTACAGTTCATGTCAGACAGCAGTGGGGACAATGAAAGGCAAAGGACTGCAGAATGACTGTCAGAAACAAACCCAACTATTCTTTTTTTGGTACAAAATCAGGTTAATTCACATCTGATCATGGCACACAACTCCGGCTAAATTAGTACTGTTATGAGTTTGTGGGTGCCAAACCTCTCTAATTCCTGGATGCAGTAAGTGTTAGAATTTAATCAAGTCTTGGGGTATTAAGCAGAGGCTAGACTTCTAATCCCTGGATTCAGCAAGTGTTACAAGTAATCAAGCAAGTGTTACACTAATCAAGCCAGGCTAGCTTCCTGGGTAATGGGCCATGAAGTGAACAAAGCATCAAAGGGCTTGTGCTACATAGCAAATGGGTGAGGTCCCCCTCCATCAACAGATAGAGCCGGGTTTTAGAGTGGTCAGGAGTTATGTGACCGATCAGCAAGGCAGCAAGCGGGAAAGCCAGAGAGGCAGAGATTTCTGCTTGATTCCAAGGTTGCAAGATATGAGAGAAGCAAGACCCTGTGGCATGTCCGTGTTGTGAACAGAAGCTCAGGTTGTATATGTGTGTAAATAAATCAGGTATTATAAAAATACCACAGTCTCTGCTGTGTCTTATTCCCAAAGAAAACACGTAAGAGATGTTTGACACAGGAACATTCTCCCTTGGAGGTTGTGGACTCTCCTTCCTTGGAGGTTTCTAAGCAGAGGTTGGATGGTCAAATGTCTATTTAGCCATGAAATTGGTCAATTACGATTTGTCAGCTTAATCTATTTTCTAGGGTAGGGTTAAAGTGGAAAAAAATATGTATGGGCTTCCTTATATAAATGTGATATATAAAATCTCTAGACACATTAAGAATACTATTTATTTTTTTCCTGAAAAAGTGGTACTGAAGCAGAAGCAAATGGAAGAAACAATGACAGCCAATTGTATAGAAAAAGGTTGGATATTATGAGGTTTGGAGTTTTATATCCCAAAACACTATTTTCAGTAATCAAAATGGAATACAATTTAGTTCATCTCTAGTATGCTGTTTAGTTCTGTTGATTAAATCCACTTTGGAAATGAAGGTGCAGATGTTACAGATACAGATATCAATGATGTATATCATCACTTTACCGAATGTTAATGTTATGGAAAACTAGAATTATCACATGATGATACTGCATTCAATAGACATTAAATAGTATGCTTAATTTTGAGAAATCCTCTCAGTGTAATTATGATAAAGCAAAGTTTATGCAAATTCAGTGGTCATTTCCCATGGTACTAAGAGAAGGTGATTAAAATTATTAAGTTGATATCTCATATTTCAAATTATCTGAACAATTTTGTTATGAGATGGGGAAATTAATGCTTAGTTTATTGGTAGTTGCATATTTGCTGATCACTTAATTTCAGAAACAGACTGGCATCATCTATTGATCTCTCATCGAATAAGAGATGTTGCTAATGCTCCTCTGTTGGCTAGCAAGCCTGATCTCACACCTTAATAACTGTCGCTATTTACTATGCTGTACTATGTATTTGGGATCTATAGACTGCAATATAGCTGTGTGTGCTTCTTCTTTTTTGGAAATAATTTTTATTTGATTTTACAAATTCATTCACATCCAAAATCACAAATAATGAAAATTACACAAGATTCTTCTGAATCTTGGGACTCCCCCCCCTCCCCTCCATGGGTTCTTTTGTTGTTTAGTCGTTTAGTCGTGTCTGACTCTTCGTGACCCCATGGACCAGAGCACGCCAGGCACTCCTGTCTTCCACTGCCTCCCACAGTTTGGTCAGACTCATGTTGGTAGCTTCGAGAACACTGTCCAACCATCTCGTCCTCTGTCGTCCCCTTCTCCTTGTGCCCTCAGTCTTTCCCAACCTCAGGATCTTTTCCAGAATGGGTTCTTTAGTTAACTTGTAATGCCAAAGAGTTCAAGTGTTTATAGTGGCCTGTCAAATGTAATGTAAATTTCTCCCATTCTTTGTTCAAGTTTTGATCCTCATGGTTTCTGATTTTTCCAGTCATTTTTGCCATCTCTGCATAATCCAATAGTTTGGTCTGCCAGTCCACTCTGGTACGGACCTTGTCGTGTTTCCAGCTTTGGGCAAGCAGCATTCTTGCAGCTGTTGTGGCATACAGAAACAATCTTTTTAGTTCCTTTGGTATCTCTGCACCTATAATTCCTAACAAAAAGGCTTCTGGTTTTTTAAACAAATGTTATTTTAAATATTTTTTTTCAACTCATTCTATATCATTTCCCAGAATTCATTTATTACTTTGCAGTTCCACCTCATATACATTTTTGCTAATTTACTCGGAGTTAAATATCAGCGGTACATCATTTTCATATAGTTTTCTTTTAATGTATAACACACTGTACATTTCAAATCCTCTGTCCATAGTTTTTCCCAAGCTGACAATTGTATATTATACTCAAAGTCCCTTGCCCATTGTATCATAACCGATTTAACATCTTCATCTTTAGTAAACCATTCCAATAACAATTTGTACATTTTAGAGAGTAGTTTCACATTATTCTTCAAAGCATGTGCTTTTGACCAACATGCTATGGAGCTACTGGGGTGAGGAATAATCCCATACCTTCCAACATTTCTCTGATGAAAATAAGCATGTCCCATTCTGTAATGATGATTTTACTATTTATACCTCACACATCTTACTGGGTTGCCCCAGCCACTTTGGGCAGCTTCCAAGAAAAACATAATCAAACATTAAACTTTTTCAAAATGTTTAATGCAGGATTGCCTTCAGACAGCTCAGGGGTCAGATAACTCCATACCTCTAACATTTCTCCAGTGAAAAATAGGACATCCTAAGGAAAAGTGGGACATTCTGGGATCAAATCAGAAAGCAGGACGGCTTCTCTAAATCAGGGACGTCCCTGGAAAATAGGGACACTTGGAGGGTCTGTAATCCACATAGGATCTCTACTGCTTCCTCTGCCCCACCTGCTTGGTGTGGAGCAGATTGACTTTCCCCCCATTAACTATGCCAACGCCAGGGCTGGCATAGTTCCAGGTCCATGTGTGAGAGACGGACAAACACCCTTGGTCACCCTCAATGCCGCCCCCTCAGGAAAGGCCCTGTTTCTGACCTGTTGTTGTTGGCATACATCTGCCATCTGTTTGGGGAGACAATGGAGGAGGGCGCCTTTGGGGGTGAAGTCAAACTATTGGGATGTTGCAGCACCTGCTGTGGCAGGAGAGACCCATGTTGTATTGCATTTTTACTATTTTTTTTGGGAGCGGCCCAGAGAACCGCTTGGGGGAACCAAGTCAGATGGGCACCATATTATTATTATTATTATTATTATTATTATTATTATTATTATTATTATTATTATTATTCCAGTAATAGTTGAATAGCTTTAAATGGCTAAACTTTTAACACTTAAAAAACAAACAAACCCAGTGCAATCCTTTATGTTTTCTACTCAGAGATAAGTGACGCAGTCTTCAATGAGTTTTACTCCCAAGGTAGGAGTGTATTGGGTTGTAGCTATAATCTCTTATTTTAATAACAAAGTATTTTTTATTCTCACATAACTTATGTGAAAAATATATACAAGAGTCTTATGACTTAGGTGAAAACAATCCATCTTAACTTGCTTTTCTTAAGTTTAACATCTATTCTTTCTCAAAGGCAGGCCTGCAACTATAATTAAAGCCTTTTTTTTCTTAAAGAGAAAAAATAGCAGGAATATTATCAGCCTGACAAAAAGAAATATTGCAATTTTCAGCTTTGGAATGGGTGAGAAACACACTCAACTGAAGTGGTAACATTTGCACATACTACTCTGTGTGCTTAGAAATTCTAACAACTCTCATCTGGGGGAGAATGCTAAAAGAAAAGAAAAATTGACATTAATAATCTCTCCTCTTGTTTCGATCAGACTATCAATTATTTTACTCGAGACAAAATTTCAAGCAGGATCTTGATCCCAAATCAAAGCAAGGAGGGACAATGCCTTTGGTGGCCCCATTATTCTCCATAATGTGCTTTCTATTGTAGATTTCTTTAATACTGTCTTGTAGAATAGACAAAAGCTTTTTTAAAAATAGAATCATAGAGTTGGAATAGACCACAAGGGCCATCGACAGAACCCTGTGGCACCCCACTAGTCACTCTTCTCCAGGATGAAGAGGAACTATTGATGAGCACCCTTTGGGTTCGGTCAGTCAGCCAGTTACAAATCCACTGAGTGGTAGCATAGTCAAGACCGCATTTTACCAGGTTAGTCTGGCATGACTTATTTTTCAGAAATCCATGCTGACTATTGGTGATCACAGCATTCCTTTCTAGGTGCTCAGCTCACAGACTGTTTGCTTAATGATCTGCTCCAGAATCTTCCCTGGTATTGATTTCAGACTGACTGGGTGATAATTATTTGGGTCCGCTCTTTTCCCCTTTTTGAAAAAGATGACTGCCAGTGGTTCTGAGATCAGACACATCCCTGACATATAACGCCACTCCTCCTCCTTTCTTGTCTGGTCTGTTTCTCTGAAATAGATTGTATCCCCCCATTATTACATTCCAATCGTGGGACTTATCCCACCAGGTTTCAGTGATGCCTATTATGTCATATTTAGCTTGCTGTACCAAGAGCTCAAGCTCATCTTGTTTATTTCCCATGCTTTGCGCATTAGTGTACAGCCATTGAAGTCCATTAATCATTCCCCCGTGTCTCTTATTTAAGGATTTTTTCCTCCCACCACTAGGTCTGCGTGCTGTTTGCTCCATTTGGTCTATGACAGTTGGATGATCATCTTCATCAATTGATAGACTCCTACCTTCAGGAGCACTGTCTCCCTCCCCCACATTAATCAGTTTAAAGCCCTCCTAATGAGGTTTCTGAGATTTTTGGCAAAAACATTCCTCCCAACCGTTGTGAGGTGCAGCCCATCACTTGCCAGAAGTCCATCTTCAAGAAACTGCAGTCCGTGATCTAAGAATCCAAACCGTTCCTGTTTACACCATTTGCGAAGCCAGCTGTTCACTTCCACTATTTTTCCCTCTCTCCCTGGGCTACGTCGTTCAACTGGGAGGACAGATGAGATAACAATTTGTGCATTTAATTGCTTCAATTTCCTGCCCAGAGCCTCGTAGTCTCTTTTGATCTTCTGGAGGCTATTGCTTGCAGTGTCATTGGTTCCCACGTGAACCAAGAGGAAGGGGTATTTGTCAGTGGGTTTTATGATTCCTTGCAGTCATTCAGTTACATCTTGGATCTTAGCCCCGGGAAGACAGCACTCCTACCGAGACATCTTGTCAGGCCCACAGATCACTGTTTCTGTTCCCCTCAGTAGGGAATCCCCTATCACCACTACACGCCTCCTCTTAGGTTTGGTCGGGGTTCTTCCCTGAGCTGTCCGTTCCAAGGTCGCCTGCACATTCCCTGAGGACTGACTTTGCTGCTCATCTTCATATACCTGATCGACTGTAATGAGGGAGAGATCCTCAAATGGAGTCTGTTCTTCGTCTTCCATGCTGGGGAGAGGACTTCAAAGCGATTGTGTATTTCTAAACAATCAGAGCGAACCCTAGGCCTCCTACTTCTTTGAGTCACGTTTCTCCATATATCTGGCTCCTGTGTTGGTGAACTAGCCTCCTTCTCAGGGCTCCTCATAGGGCTTGGTTTCCAGACCCTTGATCATCTTGGTTGCCCTCCTCTGCACACCTTCCAGCTTGCCAACATCCTTTTTAAATTGTGGTGCCCAGAATTGGACACAGCATTCCAGGTGTGGTCTGACCAAGGCAGAAGAGAGCAGGACCATGACTTCCATTGATCTGGACACTAGACTTCTGTTAAGGCAGCCTACCCCCCCCCCATAATTTTGTTTGTTCCTGTAAGACACCCAAAGAATTTTGGATATAGGGCAGCTTATAAACTGTATAAATTGTAAGGCTACTGGACTTGAATCTGTGACACCTCATGGAGATCTCCACAGCCTAAAGTGTCTGACAGGATTTTTTGTTGTTGTTCAAGTCAGTTTCTCTTTTAAAAATCTGGCGGCTGCTATATAGCATTCAACATCCTTTAACCGAAAACATCTATTTTGTTTACTTCTACAACACACACAATCATGACTAATTGTGATACCTTTTATATATGGAGGGACATACATATTCTCATCACCTAATGCTATTTTGGTCTTCCCGTAGAACTGGAAGTACTAAAAAAATGGAGTTATATGCTATTAAAGCAATTTGAAGGCACAGGGAATAAGGCAATGTCTTTTGCATTATCAGTGTAAATAAGAATAAAACTTGCCATATTCCCTTTTTGCCAATTATGCTGGCAGTTTTTATTCCTTAATGAGATTCAGGCCAAGGGCAAGCGGTGGAGAGTCTGCGCACGTATTTGGCTTGCTCCAATTACAACCCTATGGGCAACTGCTTTTCCAAAAGGAACTAAATCAAATCTAATAAAACCTATCCTTACCAAATTTAACAAATATAACCAGGAGATGCTGAAATTGGAATAATGGGGACAACTGATATCAGAGCTCTGTAAAAGACAATTAGGGAAATATTGTGGTTCCTAAGCTACAACGATTGGTTGTCTGGCTCAGCCACTTTGGATCTTCCTTAATCATCACAGTAAATAGGACTAGCTGTGTCACTTTGCTTTGACCAATTCTGTGCTTAATTATATCAAATGTAGAATCCGCATTTGATTGCTCAGCCTGTTCAGCCCCTAAGGGGGGGCCTTCCACTCACGAAAAAATAAAATGCCCCCCAAAATATTAAGTAATTTGGACTGGGTTTAACAAATAAGCAGAATGTCAGCATCATATATCACTGTTAGAATAAATTAAAGTTACTCAGCCAAAAGCTCAAGACTGCACTGAAACAACTAGATGCTCACTGGAAGTCTGTCATATCAGCCCTTGCTTACAGTGATATTCAGTGGACTTTTGAGGTGTCACCTCGAAACACAAGCCTGACTCTCTCTTATTGAAAAGATCTTTCACACTAATTTGATTTCAGTTTATTGACCAGTCCACTTAAATTTCAAATGCTGGAAATAAAAATATCCAGCTTTATTTTCCCAGATCCAGGCAGATGTATGTCTTTCTTTCTTTGGCAATCACTCATGGCTGAGTAAGATTGTCTTCCATGAACACGGTTTTAACAATGAGTCCGTAAGTGACTGTGGAGGCCAATTCTGGACCCACATGTCCTTCCACAGGCAGAAGTTGGTCACGGTGTGGATTTGCCAAGCATGCCTTCCTCTTAGCACATTTCTCCCTTGCATTCCGAGTTCGAGTGTCTTCAAAGCCCAGGACACCTTTGGTCAAGGCTGTTCTCCAACTGGAGCGCTCACAGGCCAGTGTTTCCCAGTTGTCGGTGTTTATACTACTTTTTTTAGATTTGCCTTTAGACAGTTTTTAAACCTCTTTTGTTCACCATCAGCATTACGCTTTCCATTTTTAAGTTCGGAATAGAGTAGTTGCTTTGGAAGACAACATTACCAGTCCAATGAAGTTGATGTTGAAGAATTATTGCTTCAACACTGGTGATCTTTGCTTCACCTGATATTAGTTCGTCTGTCTTCCCAAGTGATGTGTAAGATTTTTTGGAGATACCGTTGAGGGAATATTTTGAGGAGTTGGAGATGGCATTTGTAAGTGGTCCATGTTTCACAAGTGTACAGTAATGTAGAACCATACGGATGTAGAACCAGGCTGCCATGTGCATGTCTCTAGATCATGCGCACCAATAGGAACTGCATTGCATGAAGGGGCAGCTGCATCTGCAGGTGTGCACATGAGGTGCGCCTGCATCAGTGGTGCCTTCATCAGGGGCAGACTTTGGCAATACAGAGTCCTGAGCGAGGACAACATTTGGCACCCCCACCTAAATATTTCTCATTTTTATAATATTTCTGTTTTTATTTTCTCTGTTGCCCTGTGTGGGGCAACCACCCACATGGCTTCTAAATCTGGCACTGTCTTCATTGAGATCCTCACAACTTAATTTTTCTTGCAGCTCAGTTGAACGCCATACCCACCCTAGAGGTGGGGAAACCTCAGGCCTGAGGGGCAAATGCAGACCTCCAGGCTTCTCTGTTTGGGGATCCTCCTCAGGCCACACTCCTTTCCTCACCCCAGCAGACATCAAGACAAAGCTTCAGCTTTATCAAGGCAGGCAGAACACGCTGCAAAGGTTGGGGGGGAGGGCCAGCAGCACAATCCCACCCCTGGAAATGCTGAGGGGCTGCCTTCTTCCACAATGCATGTGCCAAGGGTGCTTGATAAGAAGCTGAAATCATGCCCATCAAGACCCTTGCCTAGAAATCACACAACTAATGGCCGCGTGGATGAGCCCCAAGTTAGAGAAACACACCCAGGAGGGCTGCAGTGGCAATGAACGTTGAGCCCCCCCCCCCACCTGCTGCCAGTTTCTGAGGTGGGGAGCTTGTGGCCTAAAATAGGTGCGTGTGTGTGGGGGGGGTGCCCCCGGAGGGTTCCTGCCTCAAAAGTGCATCTTCCAACTCACAAAGTGCAGCCAGAATGATGAGGGGGGAGCTCACATGTTTGTCCCTGCAGCTGCTGCCCTCATACATTCACTCAACTCGGCTATAGAATGGCATAGCTAGATGCACATGTGAATATGGAAATCTGTGTGTGTGTGCGCGCGCACGCGTATTTATGTATGTACCTTGGGGCACGGCAAAATTCTAAGAGAAACCACAGGAAATTGATTGTGTTTGACAGTGCTTTTTTTTAAAAAAAATTTTTTAGGGGTACTCCCATTTTCCTACTCATATTGAAATACTGCCCCGCAATGAGGCCAAACTTAGATCCACAAAATGTTTAGGGGTATGTGTACCCCTGCATCCCCTCAGAAAAAAAAGCACTGGTGTTTGAGAACTGAAGGAATGTCTTGCCTCGTGTGCCTTATTGGGCTTCTTGCCTTTTCCCCTGACCGTGGGCAAGACCTTGGCAGAGCTGACCATCTTCCTGCCTTCAAGGGGGAAAAGGAGAATTAAATAGGGAAAACTTTGAAGCACAAGCAAATTAAAAGAGAACTGGAATACACTCAATTAACTAAATTGCTATTGATATCTGTCATTACAAAATACCTATGGCTGTTTAATCTCTCAAGCACACAACTAAGCAACTAAGGAACATATATTCTTACAAGCCTCAGTGGAGGAACTGAGATTATACATGCTCTCTCTAATTTAAAGAGGGACTTGCACAGTGGGATGTATTGGGAAAAATGAGAACATTTAAATAAAAAGCAATTTGCTCTTCCTGTAATTGTATTCCCCTTGCTAGTACTACTAATTATTGAAGATAGCAAAGCTTGAACTGAATTCTCTTTTAACAACAACTTTGGTGTTTTCACTTCATCCTTTCAGGAATCCAGTTGAATCCACAACATGGCATAGACTTTGACAGTGTTGCAGACACAGCAGTCAAAAACCAGCACGTTTAACCCTTCCCTTGCTCTACACTAGCAATATGGACAGTCTTCAGGTGAAGTTCCAAAAGGGAAGGGATATGGGGGCCAGTGAAGTAGCAAAGAAGCCATCAGCTTCATGTTTTGCCCTTTATATAACTAATCTGGGATTACTCAGAATTACTACAGTGCCACAATACTACAAGCCTCCCCCACCCCTCCCAAAAGTAGACCCTTAAACAATTTTATTCAGTGAGATTAGTGTCGTGCATATAGTGGAGGACACACCACACTTTTCACACATTTTATGTTCCTCTCTGATTCCATGGAGGTACGCTTTGCATAATCTCTCTCTTTTTTGAGATGGAAGAATTAAACACAGCCTGGCTCTTTACGGCTGGGCACCTGCCCACTCTTTATCTTTGAGGTGGGTGGCTGTGGTTAGCCTGCTCTGCTACCCCTTTTGAGGATGGCAAATCTCAATGGATCTGTAAATTGGGGCAGAGTCAGAAATGTGCAATTAGCATAGTCATGGGTGCACGTTGGACAGAAAATACACCCACAAACCTTGTCTACCTATTGTTTTCCATTTACTTCCAGCAAAACCTGGTCATATGGATGGCTCTAGTATAAGTTTAGTTGGCTCACTCTTGACAATACTTAAAAAACAAACATACAGAGCAGGCAACTGGAAACAAAGGGATTATTGAGAAAACACCTAAGAGGGAAAGCGATCAGTCTTTTCCTAACTCTGTAGCCACTTAGCATACCTGTACATGAAGCCATGGCAGTGACCTGCTCAGTGTTCTGCTAGTGACAAATGAGATGACACAGTGGGGCAAACGGTTGTTGCTGGTCCCAAGATGTCCACCGTGAAGAAGAAGAAGAGTTTAAATTTGATATCCCGCTTTATCACTGCCCTAAGGAGTCTCAAAGCGGCTAAAATTCTCCTTTCCCTTCCTCCCCCACAAAAAACACTCTGTGAGGTGAGTGGGGCTGAGAGACTTCAAAGAAGTGTGACTAGCCCAAGGTTACCCAGCAGCTGCATGTGGAGGAGCGGAGACGTGAACCCGGTTCCCCAGATTACAAGACTTAACCACTACACCACACTGAGGCAGCCTGTTCCCTGGCTAAGAGGGTGGAGCATGAGGAGTGAAATTTGCTGATACCCCAAAATGAGCAGAACATCCCCTCCATTGCCTCAGTTTAGCACTGTTTTAAGTGTCTGGTTATAACTAGGCCTTTTTTCAGTTGGAATTTGCTGAAAAATAGCACTGGTTATAACAGAGACCAACAGGTGGGGAGGGGGGGGGACTAGGAGGGTTCGCCTGCTGGTGCATTGTTTTTGTAATTTTGCAAAAAAACCAACACATTAACTGTGGGAGCCATGAAGTCATGGCAAAGGCTTGTAGCGCCACCTGGTGCCTCACTGACCTCGGTGACCTGCATGTCCGTGCCTTGCAGTTTATTAAGTGCATAAACTTATATGGAGTTATGTTCCCCCTCTGGGCAGTAATTACCTTATATGGTGATGGGTGGGTAAAAGCCATGACCGGATGAGGTAACGTGAGACATTGGCAAATGGCCATGCGACGGGGAGAACAAAGGAGAATAAAATTGGAGGAGTGGAGCTGCTCATACCTTCCTGAAAATATTGCTATACAGCACCATTTGTGACGGCTGGCTTCTGTCAATTAATGATTATAATAGAAAAAACCAGCCTTGATCTACTGACCTCCCCATTCCCTTTTTACCTTAGTGGTACCTTGTCCATGTTCCCATGGCAAATGAAGCAATAGCAAAAGTGGAAATCTGCCCAAAAACCTGCTCCGACCATAACGCTTTGAAAGTGGAATTGAGACTTACTCCAATCGGCTCCTTCAGATGGAAAATGAATGACACCCTATTAAGAGATCAGGAGATTGTAAAGAAGGCCCAAAAAACTTTAAAAGACTATTTTGAAATCAACTTGAACACTTCGGTGGAAAAGAGAACAATCTGGGACGCAAGTAAAGCAGTAATGAGAGGGTTTCTGATACAACAGAACACGATCAAGAAAAAACTCTGGAATGGAAAAAAGGACAAGATATTAGAGAAGATAAGAGATGGAGAGAAAAAATTGAGACTAAAACCAAAATCAAAAGAGATCTTAAGAGAAATTAAGTTCCATCAAGCACAATATGCGAAATTGATAAATCAAGAAGTGGAATGGAAAATTAAACAAATGAAACAAAGATCATTTGAATCGGTGAACAAATGTGGAAAACTGCTAGCATGGCAGTTGAAAAAGAGACAAAAATTTAACTTTGTTACCAATCTGGAGGTTGAAGGGAGAAATATACAGAAACCAGAAGAAATTAGAAAGTGTTTCCAGAGATACTTCAAAAAACTTTATACGCAAGGGCCTCAGGAAATGACTGAGATAGACCAATTCCTAAAAGTTAACGGATTACCAAAACTATCTCAAGAGAAGAGAACAATCTTGAATTATAGAATAACACAACAGGAAATTGAGGGTGCCATCCAGAATATGCAACTTGGCAAATCTCCAGGCCCAGATGGGCTTACCTCCAAGTATTATAAGACTTTAAAAGACTACTTGATACAACCACTAATGGAGGTTTGTAACCAGATTATGGAGGGGAGGAGGGCACCGGAAACGTGGAAAGAAGCCTTCATCACATTGATACCTAAATTGGAAACTGAAAAGACTCAACTAAAGAACTACCGTCCCATCTCACTCCTAAATGTGGATTACAAAATTTTTGCAGATATTTTGGCAAGTAGGTTTAAAAAAGTGTTAAATGAAGTAATTCATAAGGACCAGGCAGGCTTTCTCCCAGGCAGACATTTATTTGATAACACTAGAAACATCATTGACATTTTGGAACTTTTGCAAACTAACATTAATACTAAAGCAGTGTTAATTTTCATTGATGCGGAGAAGGCCTTTGACAATATCTCATGGAAGTTTATGAAGAAAAATTTGGAAGGGATGGGAGTGGGACGGGGGTTTGAAAATGGCATAGAAGCAATCTATTCAGAGCAAAAAGCTAAATTGATAGTGAATAATGTGGTGACAGAAGAGTTTAAAATTGAAAAAGGAACACGACAGGGGTGCCCCTTATCCCCTCTTTTATTCATTTCAGTCCTGGAGGTGCTTTTGAGTATGATTAGGGAGGACCGGTTGGTACAAGGAATACAGGTCGGAGTGAAACAATATAAATTGAAAGCTTTTGCAGATGATTTGGTTTTAACATTACAGGAGCCAGAATCTAGTACAAAAACAGTTTTAGAACTGATTCATGAGTTTGGTCGGGTGGCGGGATTTAAGTTGAAGAAGCAAAAAACCAAGGTTTTGGGAAAAAACTTGACATCTTCAGAAATAGATGGGTTTCAAAAAGAGACAGAACTAAGTGTGGTTAAAAAAGTGAAATACCTAGGGGTTTATTTGTCTGCTAAAAATCTGAATTTATTTAAAGACAATTATGAAAAATGTTGGTCGGAAATCAAAAAAGATTTGGAAATTTGGTCAAGACTGAAACTTTCCTTGTTGGGTCGAATTGCAGCTATAAAAATGAATGTATTGCCGAAAATGTTATTTTTGTTTCAAACCCTACAGATTGTGGACAGAGTGGAATGTTTTGGAAAGTGGCAGAAGGATATATCCAAGTTTGTTTGGCAGGGCAAAAAGCCCCGAATAAAGTTTAAAATACTAACTGATTCAAAAGAAAGAGGGGGGTTTGCCCTGCCGGACCTGAGATTATATTATGAAGCTGCGGCCTTCTGCTGGATGAAGGATTGGCTACTTCTTGAGAACACTGATGTCCTAGATCTGGAAGGGTTCGACAATGCTTTTGGTTGGCATGCATATTTGTGGTACGACAAGGTAAAAATTCATAAAATGTTCAAAAACCATATTGTCAGAAGAGCAATATTTATGGTCTGGACAAAATATAAAGACTTATTAGAAGGTAAGACCCCGAGGTGGCTATCACCAGCAGAGGCCAAGGCCTGGAAAAAACCCAATATGGAGGTTGGTTGGCCGAAATATGGGGAAATCATAGAAAAAGTTGGTGAAAATTGGAGGCTGCAGAGTTATGAAAAACTAAAGAATAAGGTGCAAGATTGGTTTCATTATGCTCAAATACAAGAGGTTTTTAAGTTGGATAAAAAAACAGGTTTCCAGGTGGAAAAATCGAAACTAGAGACAGAATTGTTAGAACCAAAGACTAAGGTACTTTCGAGAATGTATAATCTGCTGCTTAAATGGAACACTCAGGATGAGACAGTCAAATCAGCTATGATAAAATGGGCTCAGGACATTGGGTACAACATTATGTTTGAAGACTGGGAAAGGTTATGGACCACTGGTATGAAATTCACGGCATGTAATGCCTTGAAAGAGAATATTATGAAAATGATATACAGGTGGTACATGACCCCAGTCAAGCTTGCTAAGATATATCATTTGTCTGATAATAAATGTTGGAAATGCAAGGAGGCTGAAGGGACATTCTTTCACCTCTGGTGGACCTGCCCAAAAGTGAAGGTCTTCTGGGAAATGATTTATAATGAGTTATAAAAGGTGTTTAAGTACACCTTTCCCAAGAAACCAGAGGCCTTTCTTCTGGGCATCGTCAGCCAGAAGGTATCAAAGAAGGACAGAACTTTTTATATGTATGCAACAACAGCAGCAAGAATACTTATTGCAAAATACTGGAAGACACAAGATTTGCCCACACTGGAAGGGTGGCAGACGCAATTGATGGACTATATGGAACTGGCTGAAATGACTGGCAGAATCCGAGATTTGGGAGAAGAAACAATGGAAGAGGACTGGAAAAAATTCAAAGACTATTTACAAAAATACTGTAAGTTATATGAATGTTAAGAATTTGCATGACTTGGAAAATCTAGCTTCAGCAATAAGATTCGGTGATATGGGAAATTAAGTTATAATTATGAAAGGACTAATGTTTAAAGTAATATATTTATTTTAAGGCAAAGTAATCAGACAATAAGTATTTTAAACATAAAATATAACTATTTGAAAGTACAAAGGAATGCATGAAACAAGGTAATAATTTGCTGATATCTTTATTGTAAAGAATGCAGGGTGTGGGAGATGTGGGGAAGTCCGGTTGGTCATGAGAAAATATTTTGAAAAGATGGTTCTTTATTTATTTATTTCTTTTCTTTTCTTTTTATTGCTATCTCTTCATATATCTGATTTTACATTTGTATCTGAAAAAAGCAATAAAAATATTTTTTTAAAAAAGCAAATGAAGCAATAGCAGCATTGCTTTGTCACTGCGTTTGAATGGCATTTTGCAGCCTTTCCTGCAATCTGTTTGCTATTCCAGTCTTCCCATGTCTCCTCTTCATTTCAGCCTGCAGATTACACCTGCCTGGAAGTTTTCAACTGACAGGTGCAGCCTGATAATAGATTGTTAGTCAAGGGCTGACAGGTTCAACTGGCCCAGCCAAGGAGTAAAAAATGCAATTTGCCTCTGGAGTCATCAATATTACAATTTATTAGTGAATGGTGTACTCTCATCACTTGATCTTGCCTTTTATGAAATCACATTGGTAATCATTTTCAGAGGGGAGATGGCACTTCTTTTATTAAATTTGAGTCAGAATCATTGCAATCAAGCAAAGTTCATGATCTACTATGTACTTAATACTGGAATTTCCGAACTCCTCTTCTCCCTCCCTCCTTTTTTCTTTCCTTTTATTTTCATCTATTGTACTGAGGATGTTTGCTGACAGACTGAATGTGCTTTCAGTTGAAATTGACTAGAACTGGAGCACTCATCAGGAGCTGCAGATAAGGAGAAGGTTCATCACACACATAGGCTCCTGACACCGACAAGACTTTGGGTGGCTGGCTGGGTGCGCAATATTTCCAGCTCCTATTTTCCCAATAAAAAGTTGTATCACCTTTAAATATTTTTAAAACAAAATTTAATGTGTGTCTTAACAGATTAATGGTGGCTATGCAGTTTTGTATAAAACTGAGCAAAGTGCAATGTGTTGCAATATTTTCTAGTGACAAAAACAGAGAGATCACCATATTAATATTTTTACCACAATCACTGAAAATAATAGAATAATAAGATCTGGATAAAAGGAGTTGTTTGGGAGGCTCTGCCTTTGTTTTGGACTCAACCAAGACTTCAGTCCTTTCCTTGGTGTGAAAGTTTAGATGATTCAGCTTCTTGATCTTTGACCTACTTTGGTGTTCTACTACTAGCGTATCTATGACAGGTTCAGAAATCACATCACATCCCTATGTGTTTATATATTTACCATACTGAAGAGAAGAGAAATCTTGCACATTGTATAAAGAGGAACTGAGCCATGAACGACCTGTTGAGATTCATGAATGGCCTTAGAAAAATGTCCAATTAATTACCGTATTTTGCGCACCATAGGACGCTCTGGCCCATAGGACGCACCTAGTTTTTTGGGGGGGAAATAAAGAAAAAAATATTTATTCCCCCCCCCAGGTGCGGGGCTGGAAGAACCAGGTCGGGGAACAGCGGGAAGGCGCGCTCTGCCTCCCCGCTGTCCCCCAAGCTTGTGGGGCTGGCGATGGGGAGAAGTGCGCTGATCCCGGGACTGCAGGCAGCTCTGCGCTGCCATCCGGAGCGGGGCAGGACTTAGCGCACCGCTCCCGGTGGCCGCGCAGAGCTGGCTGATCCCAGGACTGCAGGCAGCTCTGCTCAGCCATCAGGAGCAGGGCGGGGCTTCGCCCCTGGCTCCCGGTGGCCGCGCAAAGCTGCGCTGATCCCAGGACTGCAGGCAGCTCTGCGCCACCATCCAGAGCGGGGCGGGACTTCGCTCCCGGCTCCCAGTGGCCGCGCAGAGCTACACTGATCCCGGGACGGCAGGCAGCTCTGCGCCGCCATCCGGAGCAGGGCGGGACTTCGCGCCCCGCTCCCGATGGCCGCGCAGAGCTGAGCTGATCCCAGGACTGCAGGCAGCTCTGCGCAGCCATCGGGAGCGGGGCGGGGCTTCGCCCCTGGCTCCCGGTGGCCGCGCAAAGCTGCGCTGATCCCAGGACTGCAGGCAGCTCTGCACCGCCATCCAGAGCGGGGCGGGACTTCGCGCTCGGCTCCCAGTGGCCGCGCAGAGCTGCGCTGATCCCGGGACTGCAGGCAGCTCTGCGCAACCCTCGGAGCCGGTCTCCCGAGGGTTGCGCAGAGCTTCCTGAAGCCTGGAGAGCGAGAGGGGTCGGTGCGCACCAACCCCTCTCGCTCTCCAGGCTTCAGCGAAAGCCTGCATTCGCCCCATAGGACGCACACACATTTCCCCTTCATTTTTGGAGGGGGGAAATGCGTCCTATAGGGCGCAAAATATGGTATCCTTTTTGATCATGTAGAAATTATGAAATCAAATCTGTGGTCCAGAATAGCAGGCTGCCAATGCAATCAAACTAAATGGAATGATAGTCTGACTTGTATGCTTTTTGGTGGAATACCATGATTAATAGTGAGTACACTGGTATGTGCTTATGCCCAGACCGCATTGTAGTTCCTATATCCACTGCTGTAAAACATAACAACAACAACAACAACAACAACAACAACAACAACAACAACAACAACGATTATGTTCAGGCCCAAGCCTCACCCATTGTATGCTGTTACCAGAATTCTGAACAGGCATGCAAATACCTAAAGGAGTTATCCCAGGAGGGTTGAGTGTTTTTGTTTTTTTACAAGTTATATGTACAATACTTGGAAATGGCTTCATGGCTAAAGGAACATGGAAATAAGAAAAGGTAGCAAAGGCTGCAATAGCTTTTCAATGATAATTTTCATAATCAATATTAGTAAGTGTTGCAAATACTGAATCCCTCCTCTCCTTTAGTTGTTGTTGTTGTTTAGTCATTTAGTCGTGTCCGACTCTTCGTGACCCCATGGACCAGAGCACGCCAGGCACTCCTGTCTTCCACTGCCTCCTGCAGTTTGGTCAGACTCATGTTGGTAGCTTCGAGAACACTGTCCAACCATCTCATCCTCTGTCGTCCCCTTCTCCTTGTGCCCTCAATCTTTCCCAACATTAGGGTCTTTTCCAGGGAGTCTTCTCTTCTCATGAGGTGGCCAAAGTCTTGGAGTCTCAGCTTCACGATCTGTCCTTCCAGTGAGCACTCAGGGCTAATTTCCTTAAGAATGGATGTGTTTGATCTTCTTGCAGTCCATGGGATCTCAAGAGTCTCCTCCAGCACCATAATTCAAAAGCATCAATTCTTCGGCACTCCTTTAGTTACCTAGTACATATTGTTTTAGTTGTTTTTCTAGTTTATCTCTTATTTGGTCAGAGATTTTTGTTTCTCTCTTATTCTCTATTCCTTGAGTAAATGCAGCAAATAAGGAATAAATTGGGAAACACACACACTTTGGCAGAAAATGGAAAATGTTAGTGAACTAGAGAACATTTCCTGTTATACTTAGAAAAAACCATGAACAGCACTATATCTAGGCATATCAGTAAATAAAGAAATAATGGAAGTTTTATTTTTCGGAGGGGTAGGGAGTGTGTGCTGAGTTTGAGATTGCAATTCATTTCACAAGCAGAAATTTTAGCCATCCAACTGAGCCAAAGATTGAAAATAAAATGAAATGTAATTGAGCTTTTTTCTTTTCTTTTAGTTACTGAAAAGCACATCATTCTCGAGAGAGCTGCCTGCAAGTTATACACATATATTTACACACGTACACTCATGTTCTGTACACTTACAGCACAACTGCCAACTGCCCCCTTCGAGCAGGACACCTCGGATTTACAGAAGCCGCCCGGGCTTCTGTGTGAAATCCTGGATGTTGTGCTTCCTCCGCGTTGAGGCCACCACCAGGTCTCTGCCAAGGCTTTCCAACACCATGCATGTACGGTACTTCAGGAAGCTGTGCTTCTGGAAGGATGGCAGCAGCAGCAATGGGCTTTGGTGGAGGCCTCACAGCAGTGTGGAAATCAGGTGGGTGAGTGGGAGAAAGAGAGCAAAGATTGGGTGGGGGGGTCCCACTCTGCCTGTGTTAAAGTACTACATATACGAGGAAGAGTCGCAGCACAGCGACAGACTGAGCCTTGACAGAAGACTCGTAGCACCTGGTGGCAAGGGCCGGGAGGGGTATATAAGATTAGCATTTCCCTCTGGCTCTTTGCCACAGCAACACACTACCCACCTAGCTGTGCTTCTGCTTCCTGACTCCTGGTATCCTGACTCTTGGACCCTTTGCTTCCTGACTCCTAGATTCCTAACCCTCGGACTCTTGGCTTCCTGACTCCTGGTTTCCTGATTCGTGGACTCTTGGCTTCCTGACTCCTGGACTGCTGATTCCTGCTTCCCGACCTCTACCCCGGTCCCGATGTACCGAGCTGGGACTCTGGCTGCCTGTAACCTGGACCATGACATCATGTATGTGAGATTTACTGAAGCCATTTGGTATTTCTTTGGATGTGCCTGCTAATGAATTATTAGTTTTTGAGATTGAAGATGCTCTACAGATGGTGCTTAACACCTGTAAAACTGGCCAAAATGTATAAATCTAGATCAAACATCTGTTGGAGATGCAGGGAGGCGGAAGGCACCATGATCCACATGTGGTGGAACTGGGGAAAAAATTGGGGAATTTTGGGACTTAAACTTAAAGTTTAAATGTTCCTTCCCCAAGAAGCCTGAAGCCTTCTTGCTAGGCATTGCTGATCAATGAAATCCCAAAAAGGGTAAGGAAAATCTTTATGTATGCTGTAGCAGCAGCTAGGATTTTAATTGCTAAGGTATGGAAAGGGGATTCTATCCCCTCAGATTGGCAAAATAAGATGCTAGAATATGCAGAACTAGCAAGATTCTAAGACCATACAGATCAAGTATTTAATAGCGAGTGGAATATCTACAGAGAATATTTAAAAGAACATTGTAATAATATAAATTATTTGGCAGGTCTGGATTGATTTCTGCATGAATTAAGAAATCGTTAAAGAATTAAAATAACAGAAGGACAGAAGGACATAAAGAGATAAAGTTAAGTGTGCAGTGTAATGAAACTTAGGAACGACAGTGGGGGGATTGGAAGTCATGTTAGAATTAGCGATGGATGAACTTAACTGGAATGCCCTTTGTTAATTGATGCATATTGCTTTGTTTTGTATTTTTTATGTTTTTAAAATTAATAAAGCATGTTTTTTTTCTTTAAAAAAAGTTTTTGAGATTGACAGTGTTGACACCAAGCCAGCCCATCAGTTGTAGCCTGTCAGGTTTCTGATGGCCCCATGTTTCTACTGCCCCAGGCAGGCAGCAAAAGCAAAAGGTTTTTTGAGCTCTTGTGCCAGTTTGCTTGGTTGGTGTGTTCAGCTTGCTGGGCGCCATTTTGGGCTGGCTTCCTGATGAATAATGCAAAGCAGACAGACATTTTCTCATATACCCAACACAGTAATCATCATCGTCATTATTTATTTGTATGCTGCCTTTCCACAGTTAAAACCATGCTCAAGGCGGCTTACTGTTGGGATTTCAGTTCCCACCAGCTGCAAGAAGCAGCAACATTGTTGACATCATGTGATGTCTCTGAGCGTGAGACAGGAAGTCTCTGCCAGTTCTCAGTGTAACCGGGGGGAGTTACTGAGTGTTGCTTTCGCTTCTGAGTCGAAGCTGGAGTCGAGTCAGAGACTCTTGTCTTGTGCTGTTCAAGAGAGCAGACATGATTGTACAGTCTTAATAAAATAGCTGAGTAGACTACGGACTGTCTCTTTCTTCTGTGATGGATTGGCAGAAGATTGCGAGCGTGCTCCTCTCAGGAGGGAAGGGTCGCTTATTGCCGGTCTCTCTGGACTGAAGGTGGATTCCAGCCAGAGGGTGACCATCGGAGAAAGGCCCCGGAGTGCCTGAGTTGTTGGCAACCTTCCTGGGTGGGCGTTTTTCCAACACTTACAATATGAAAAGATTTACATAATTACAAATATAGCAAAGTAGGATTTGTGTGTAGCAACTTTTAATTTTCTGGGGATCATGGAAGAATAATTCTAATATCCTTTCAATGAAAGGGTGAGTCAGTGATGTCCAAAGCATTTCAGAGATGGTAATGTTGCTTATTCAGTCATAACTGAAGCTGTACAACCAAACACTATTGCTTTTAAACATACAGTGGTACCTTGGGTTAAGAACTTAATTCATTCCGGAGGTCCATTCTTAACCTGAAACTGTTCTTAACCTGAAGCACCACTTTAGCTAATGGGGCCTCCCACTGCTGCTGCGCCACCAGAGCACGATTTCTGTTCTCATCCTGAATCAAAATTCTTTTTTAAAAAAATGATATTTATTAAGAGTTTTAGAATTACAGAAAAAAACAAAAAAGAAAAGGGAAAAAAGAAAACAAAACAAACCACAATCAAACAATACAAATTGATAAAAATCAAAATAAAAAAATAACACAACACAATCAAAAGACAAAAATAAGCCACAAACATTTAAAAACAAATCCAATATTCTCAAATTCTTAACTGTCATTACCTTCTTTCTTTGACCTCCTCACTCCTCCCTTTTTTGAATCCTAGTTGTTAATTGTCACAGCAAATCCTTTCCATTTTTCATAATATTCTGTCATTACATTACCTTAGTCTATTTTAACCTTATCTTACTATAAAAGACCCTAAAACTTGAAACTTAAATCTTATTTATACCAATTTCTCATAACCATAATATTCTTACATAATTCTTTTAACATTTTTGCTAAAGCCAAATGATTTCGTTCCAACATTTTTCTAACATTCATCAATTTTATAAAGCAATCCTAAATTTTTTTTTCTTCCAATCTTCATCCAGCGTCTCTTCCTCCTGGTCCCGGGTTTTGTCAGTCCTTTCTATCCCATCAATCTAGCGCATTAACCTGGTAATCTTATGTCTGAGGCCCTTAAATCTCTTCCATGCCCCTTCCGCAGCTCTTCTTCATATTTATACCTGTACTTTACTTTATCTCCTGCTCCTTTCATTTGTGGGAACTCCAACTTGACAGTGTTTTTGACCCTTCTCAACAAATCAGTCCCTTTTCCATATTCCACACTAAACTCCATGTGGTATTTAAAAACATGTTTCAGAGTCCCTCCAGAGTTAAGAGCCCCCACAACCCCAAACATCTCACGGCCCATTGCCAGACTTGAAAAGTCCAAACATCCCTGCATAGGGGGGTCTATCCAACCCCCCATTTCCAAACCAAACCAAACCAAACGAAACCAAACTTTATCTTTCCAAATCTGGCTTTTTCCAAGTTCATTTGTCAGATCCAAAAACTCATGTTCCTGCTGGGCCACAGCTCCCTCCATCTCTGGCGCCCGAGGTTCAGCAACATCCTCTTCCCTCATCTGATCTGTCAGAGCACACTCCTGATTTGATTCCTGGGTGGGCTCTATATAGTTTCCCACTACCTGACCAAAATTTCTAGTCGCAGCAGTCATCAAGTCCGTCTTCTCATGTAGCTGTTCCAGTAGGGCACTTGTTTTGCAGAAAGCACTCACCAGAACTTCTGAATACATTGTTCTGCAAGGTCAGAAGTCTATTCCCACGATCGTAATCTGTTGCAGCTGCAGAGCTCCCCGATTCAGATTTAGTAACAGTTTCACAGGCTCCCTCTAGGGGAAGAACTTCTATTTCTTTTCTTTTAAAGGCAGATCTAACAACAAAGTTTCCTTTTTCAGATATTTTGTCAATATTTGTTCCTTTAAAATGCGAAGGAGAACAATGGAATTACTATGTTTCTCTTCTTTTAACTATCTGTCAAAGACGTTTGTCTCTGGTCAATGAGGTTCCCAAAGAACGTCAGTCCTGACACCCCGCTCCCAGGATCAAGACGCTGGAAAATTACTTTGATTTACACTCTCTTCTGCAGGTTTAAACAGTCCGGGAAAAATCCCCCCTCTTCTCCTGCTTCTGAAGGGGGTTCAACAGTTTTAAATGATGAAAGTTAATCCTTTACGGGCGATTTTCTGAACTCTAGTTTGCCATGTCTTTGCTTTAATCTATCTACAAGAAACGGAAGGCTGACTTCCTGTTTAGACCTTCCCGTTTCAGTGCCAAATTAAGATGAATTTCTTAGTCCAATTTTCCTTTCTGCTCGCAGGTCATTATTTAAAGTCCAATTGTCCGAAATTAAAGTACTCACGGCTAGTTGTTTTAAAAGCCAAATTGTCCCAGGAAAAAGGCAGCGCTCTCCGGCAACGGCTGTGCGGCTTCACTCCACGGAAGAAGCAGTTGACTCTCAGCACCGCGCCACTTCCCCCTCTTCACTCCGGAGCACGTAAATGGGTTCCTTTACGGGTTGGGGGGGTGCTAAAGGTGCCCGCCGAGTCCCATGGTCACAGGCTTCATCCGCCTGTGATTTTTAAAAGGGTCCCCGCTTCACCGTAGTGGGAAAGACCCGTTTTCCGTGGAGCTGGTACCTCCAGATCAAAGGGAATCCGCCATTACCGATGGCGCCACCCCGGAAGTCCTGAATCAAAATTCTTACCCCGAGGTACTATTTCTGGGTTAGCGGAGTCTGTAACCTGAAGCGTCTGTAACCTGAAGCGCTTGTATTGTAACCTGAGGTACCTCTGTACCTTGCTTCAAAAGCAGTCCTCAATTCATGCCCAGAACCTATTTTTCTAAACTAAAAATGCAAATTAAGCTGCAGCTACCAAGAACACAATGAGATTACGATGTTCATGCCTGGCTGTCTCCACAACTTGCTTCACATTCCCTCTGAACCTCAGTCTGAGTTAAAATTACCTGTCGGTCCCTTATAGAAGAAGAAGAGTTTGGATTTGATATCCCGCCTTTCACTCCCTTTAAGGAGTCTCAAAGCGGCTAACAGTCTCCTTTCCCTTCCTCCCCCACAACAAACACTCTGTGAGGTGAGTGGGGCTGAGAGACTTCAAAGAAATGTGACTGGCCCAAGGTCACCCAGCAGCTGCATGTGGAGGAGCGGAGACGTGAACCCGGTTCCCCAGATTACGAGACTACCGCTCTTAACCACTACACCACACTGGCTCTCTGAATTATAAAATTCTTAAGGCATTCCTTAAGGTTTGCAGCAAGTTGTTTGAAGTGCATTGCTACTACTTAGAGCAAGTTTGTAGTTACATTATAGGAAAGAGGTGCAGCACACTTTGCAACCGTCCCATTGGCTCTAACAGACTATCAGGAACTAAATGTGCTAAAGATGCTAACTTTCAAACCATGTTGCATATAAATTCTTCCTGGCCACCATGGGCTAGTAGACTCAGCTATTCTTAGGGAGTCTAAAGTTCTCCCAGAGACTTGAAGGTGGTAAAATAGAGCCATAATTCCCCTTGTGTGCATTAGACACCATACTTCCTCAGTTAAAAAGAAAAAATCTGCTAGCAAGTCTATTGCCCTTCTGGTTTCAGCACTAGTGGTAAGGCAGCGTGACTGACAGCTGTCTAGGGTTGACACCTTTGGTCGGGCAAAATATGGGGCAGGTTGGGGGCTAAAAATTGTTATAGTTGGTGCAGAAATAACTTCAAAGCAATTCATTAGAATGACACACATGGTTTACAGTGTTTTATTCAGTTAAAAGAAAAAAGCACTATGATTTACAAGTGAAAGCAAAACATTGCATATTACATGCACAGCAGGGCTTTGTAATGCTAATTGGATTTCTGCAAACCAAGATGAAACATAAGAACATTCAGCCCAAAGGCCCAGATGTGCCTGCAATGCTGGGCGCCTTTGGGGCTGTTGGACCAGAGAGGCAGAGCGGGAAAATCCTGATCTCCGATTGGTGCATTCCTGGGGCGGTCTGAGGAGGGGTCTGGGCTGGGTCCCCCCTTAATCCTAGGTGCTGATTATGTCTGCACATTTTACCTTGTATCTCAGGTTCTACAAAAGCTAGACATGTAACTTTTTTAGAGGAAGACTGGAATCTGGGGATTATGGCTCATCTGGGGAGGGGGCAACAGCACCCTTGTCCTCCCCTACCCCGAAGAACTCCCAGTGCCCTTCAACACTTCCTGCTTGAGGCAAATGAAAATGGATGTACGTGTTCTAGCCCATCATACCTGATTTTCCAGTGACAATCCTGGAATTATGAAAGCCACTCCAGCTTCTGATAAATAAAATTCATTTATTGGTGTGTGTATTTCTTTTTATAAATCTACCAATGAATAGAATGAAATGGGGATTAAGGGGCTTTTCTCAGGATGGTGAAGAGTGTGTTTGCTGTGTCCTGTTGGTGCAGTGGAGAGTCACTCATCCTTCTGATGGGAAATGCTCTGTGGGGGTGAGATAAAAAATGTGAGGTCAAGCAGGATCGGTTGGTGGTGAGAAATGTCCCTATTTTCATCTGAGGAATGCTAGAGAGTATGAGCACACATGTTAGGCTAAATTTCAATTGGCGATATATATTGGCTATGTATATGGCTTTTCTGGTTGTGCTTCCTGCCTAGATCTCCCCAACAGGCTATTATGTACAGGTGAAACTCAGAAAATTAGAATATCTTGGAAAAGTTCATTTATTTCAGTAATTCAACTTAAAAGGTGAAACTAATATATGAGATAGACTCATGACATGCAAAGTGAGATATATCAAGCCTTTATTTGTTATAATTGTGATGATTATGGGGTGCAGCTGATAAAAACCCCAAATTAACAATATCAGAAAATTAGAATATTAAATGAAATCAGCAAAACAAGGATTGCAAATAGAGCAATATTGGACCTCTGAGAAGTAGAAGCATGCATATGTACTCAGTACTTGGTTTGGACCCCTTTTGCATCAATTACTGCCTCAATGTGGCGTGGCATGGATGCTATCAGCCTGTGGCACTGCTGAGGTGTTATAGAAGACCAGGATGCTTCAATAGCAGCCTTCAGCTCTTCTACATTGCTCGGCCTCATGTCTCTCATCTTTCTCTTGGCAATGCCCCATAGATTCTCTATGGGGTTCAGATCAGGTGAATTTGCTGGCCAATCAAGCACAGTAATCCAATGGGCATTGAACCAGGTTTTGGTACTTTTGGCAGTGTAGGCAGGTGCCAAGTCCTACTGGAAAATGAAGTCAGCAACCCCATAAAGCTCGTCTGCAGAAGGAAGCATGAAGTGCTCCAAAATCTCCTGGTAGACGGCCGCGTTGACCCTGGACTTACACAGTGGACCAACACCAGCTGATGGCATGGCTCCCCAAATCAACACTTCACACTGGACTTCAAGAATCTGGCATTGGAGACTTCACACTGGACTTCAAGCATCTGGCATTGTGTGCCTCCCCATTCTCCCTCAGATTCCGAGTCCTTGGTTTCCAAATGAGATGCAAAAGTTGCTCTCATCAGAAAAGAGGACTTGGGACCACTGAGCAACAGACTAGTTCTTTTCCCCCCTCTCTTTAGCCCAGGCAAGATTCTTCTGACGTTGTTTCTTGTTCAGGAGCGGCTTGACAAGAGGAATACGACATTTGAAGCCCATCTCCAGGAGCCGTCTGTGTGTGGTGGCTCTTGATGCACTAACTCCAGCCTCAGTCCACTCCTTGTGAAAGTTCCCAACACGTTTGAATGGTCTTTTCCTGACAATCCTCTCCAGGCTGCGGTCATCCCTGCTGCTTGTGCACCTTTTTCTGCCACACTTTCCCCTTCCGCATAACTTTTCATTAATGTGCTTCGATACAGCACTTTGGAAACATCCAACTTCTTCTGCAATTACCGTTTGAGGCTTTTCTTCCTTACGGAGGGTCTCAATGATGGCTTTCTGCACAACTGTCAGGTCAGCAGCCTTCCCCATGATTGTGCTTCCTACTGAATCCATTGCAGATGTTATGGATTGAATAGCTACTGCACCTTTTCACAATATTCTAATTTTCTGAGATTGTTAATTTGGGGTTTTTATCAGCTGTACCCCATAATCATCACAATTATAACAAATAAAGGCTTGACATATCTCGCTTTGTATGTCATGGGTCTATCTCATATATTAGTTTCACCTTTTAAGTTGAATTACTGAAATAAATGAACTTTTCCACAATATTCTAATTTTCCGAGTTTCACCTGTAGGCCTTAAACAGTGCAAAGCTCTCCTTTCAGACATCTTTGAGGGGGATGACCATTTTAAAATGCAGTCATTATTTAATGTTGTGCTTAATTACCAATGAAAATAAGAATCTTGAAAATCATGAAGTGAAATGCAGAGGAAAGCTGGAAAACAATTGACAGTGAAATGCAGAAATAACCTTTCTACTTAGCAATGCTATGCTTCTTTTTAATTTCATTTTGCATTCTTCATCTCATTACAATTGAGTTTGGTCTTTGCCAAAACTCATATCTAGCCTTTAATTGATTCTTCCCGTGCCTTCCGACAATTGTGGGCCTTCTAATCCATTCAGAATCTTCATTGAACTGTAACCTCTTTTTTTGTTTCTTCTCGCCTCTTTTGTGTGTCATGGCTGCATTCATATTTAAGTGTGCTTACGTAGTATTTGAATCTGAATCTAGTAGTGTGAGCTAGTTTCCAGGCCCAACCTACACATGAAGTAGAACAGGATTTTATAGTTTGGAGATGGTAGAAGAAACAAAATCATTTCAGACTGCAGGTGGAAGAATCACATTTTGGAATACTTTCCCACACAAAAAGCTCCCTGATATTTAATAAACTGGAGCAATGGGGATAATGTATTTTTGCATTCTCCAGTCCTTTATGTGCTCGTGTTTTTTTTTTACTTGCAGGCAGATTACTGTTATTATTTTACTTCAGGCAGCATTCTAAAATTGTATCCTGCCCCACCTAAATTCTGAAGTTGTACAGTCCAAAATTTGATTTCCTCAGCTATGGTTATTTTCAGACGGGTTGTGTTTGTCTCTTATGTGCCATGCGGCCTCTTAAAAACAAAAAATTGCTATGGCACAAGTTTTTGTGGATGACATTCCACTTAATCAGATACATTCTCCAAAATTGCAGGTAGAGTACACACAGATGGGAGGGGGGCAATTGTAAATAGAAATCCCTCACAAAGCAGCTACTCCCCAGCAATGCCAGCCATACAATAGGAGAGCCAGACTCAGGTGCCAACTATGTCCCAATATCTACTCTGGCAGCACTATTGTGGGGTATATAGTCATGTTGCTTTCTGCAATGGGGGCCTGTTTTTCTAGTATCTGTTTAACCTCCAGAAAGTTAATCCTGAATCAAAGTCATTATCAGATGGAGCTGAGCCAGGTCCCAGCACACATCAATTGAAGGGAACAATTTGCACCATTAAAAAGCACCACACTGGTGACAATATTGAAGTTCAGTTTGTGGCAAGAGGTTTGTGGTTGCTCATTCACATATGGAAGCCCCCCGTTGCTGCTGTTGTCCAGAATAAACTTATCTAAACCATAGTTGTATTGTGTTTTCTCATAATGAATTTGTGAACCATCTAACTTCTTTTCAGTTAGATATTGTTTCAGATATTGCTTTCCTCAGGTTTCAAATTCTGAATCAAGTATCTATTTACAGGGGAACAAAATGTGTTGTCTAGGATCACTATCAGATCACATATTCATCAATGCCAAAATGTGAGAAAGATCTAGGGCCACCTTTCTCACTCTTGAGTACCCAGATTAAATATTTGAATAAATAAGCAAATTTTAATACAAATTGGCTTTGTGGGGGCATTAGAAACACTCAACAATGATTTTGTTTGTTTAGGTGGCTAAACTCGGATCCTGTGTGTGTGCCTGAGGGCCTCGCTCCTGCCACTCACCACCTGGCCCAGGATGGGGCCTGACAGGCCTTACAAGGACGGTTGCCGCTGCTGCTGTTGCTGCCTTGGAGGACTCAGAACAGTGCAGAGTTCTTTTTATCCAAGTCGTTGATAAAGATGTTGAATAAGACCGGGCCCAAGACAGAACCCTGTGGCACCCCACTAGTCACTCTTCTCCAGGATGAAGAGGAACCATTGATGAGCACCCTTTGGGTTCGGTCAGTCAGCCAGTTACAAATCCACTGAGTGGCAGCATAGTCAAGACCGCATTTTACCAGCTTCTTTACAAGAATATCATGGGGCACCTTGTCAAATGCCTTGCTGAAATCAAGGTAGGCTATATCCACTGAGTTCCCTTCATCTACCAGGCTTGTAATTCTGTCAAAAAACGAGATCAGGTTAGTCTGACATGACTTATATTTCAGAAATCCATGCTGACTATTGGTGATCACAGCATTCCTTTCTAGGTGCTCACAGAGTGTTTGCTTAATGATCTGCTCCAGAATCTTCCCTGGTATTGATGTCAGACTGACTGGGCGGTAATTATTTGGGTCCTCTCTTTTCCCCTTTCTGAAAATAGGGACAACATTTGCCCTCCTCCAGTCTGCCGGGACTTCGCCTGTTCTCCAGGAATTCTCAAAGATGACTGCCAGTGGTTCTGAGATCACATCTGCCAGTTCTTTTAGTACTCTTGGATGCAGTTCATCTGGCCCTGGAGACTTGAATACATCTAAACTAGCCAAGTATTCTTGTACTATCTCTTAGTTATTCTGGGCTGTGTTTCCTTTGCTGAATCATTTGCTCCAAATTCTTCAGGTTGGGCATTGTTTTCTTTATCAGAGAAGACTGAGGCAAAGAAGGCATTGAGGAGTCCAGCCCTTTCTGTGTCCCCTGTTTGCATTTCACCATCTTCTCCTCTGAGGAACCCCACTGTTTCTTTGTTCTTCCTTTTGCTACGAACATACCCATAAAAGCCTTTTTTGTTGCTTTTAACCTCTCTAGCAAGCCTGAGTTCATTCTGTGCTTTAGCTTCTCTGACTTTGTGTCTACACGTGCTGGCTATTTGTTTGAATTCCTCTTTGGTGGTTTCCCCCCTTTTCCATTTTTTGTACACATCCTTTCTTAATCTTAACTCAGTTAAAAGTTCTTTAGATAGCCACCCTGGCTTCTTTAGGCACCTTCCATGTTTCCGTCTCATTGGTATTGCCTGACGTTTTGCTTTTACTATCTCTCTCTTAACAAAGTCCCAGCCATCATGAACTCCCTTTCCTTTTAGTATTACTGTCCATGGGATCTCACCCAGCACTTCCCTAACTTTTATGAAGTCGACTTTCTTAAAGTCAAGAAATTGAGTCCTAGTATGCTTGGCTGCTCCTTTCCGCTGTATAGTAAACTTCAGAAGAGCATGATCACTCGCGCCTAATGATCCTTCCACTTCTACCCCACTAACCAGGTCATCAACATTGGTTTGGACCAGATCTAAAATGGCTGTTCCTCTTGTTGCTTCTCCCACTTTCTGGACAATGAAGTTGTCTGCAAGGCCAGTGAGGAATCTGTTTGACCTTATGCTCTTGGCTGAGTTTGACATCCAACAAATATCCGGGTAATTGAAATCCCCCATTACTACTATCTCCCTTCTTTTTGCATGCTTCGCCATCTGTTCCAGGAAGGCATCATCTATGTCCTTTGTTTGGCTTGGGGATCTATAGTAAACTCCCACAATGAGGTCACTGTTATTCTTCTCTCCCTTAATTTTGACCCAAATGCTCTCACTTTGGCTTTGAGGTTCTAAATCTTGGATCTCTTCACAGGTATACACATCCCTGACATATAACGCCACTCCTCCTCCTATTTCTCTGAAATAGATTGTGTCCCCCCATTATTACATTCCAATCGTGGGACTTATCCCATCAGGTTACAGTGATGCCTATTATGTCATATTTAGTTTGCTATACCAAGAGCTCAAGCTCATCTTGTTTATTTCCCATGCTTTGCGCATTAGTGTACAGCCATTGAAGTCCATTGATCATTCCCCCGTGTTTTTCCTCGCACCAGTAGGTCTGCGTGCTGTTTGGTCTATGACATTTGGATGATCATCTTCATCAATTGATAGACTCCTACCTTCAGGAGCACTGTCTCCCTCCCCCACATTAGTCAGTTTAAAGCCCTCCTGATGAGGTTTCTGAGATTTTTGGCAAAAACATTTCTCCCAACCGTTGTGAGGTGCAGCCCATCGCTTGCCAGAAGTCCATCTTCAATAAACTGCAGTCCGTGATCTAAGAATCCAAACTGTTCCTATTTACACCGTTTGCGAAGCCAGCTGTTCACTTCCACTATTTTTCCCTCTCTCCCTGGGCCACGTCGTTCAACTGGGAGGACAGACGAGATGACAATTTGTGCATTTAATTGCTTCAATTTTCTGCCCAGAGCATCGTAGTCACTTTTGATCTTCTGGAGGCTATTGCTTGCAGTGTCATTGGTTCCCACATTAAGCAAGAGGAAGGGGTATTTGTCAGTGGGTTTTATGATTCCTTGCAGTCGTTCAGTTACATCTTGGATCTTAGCCCCGGGGAGACAGCACACCTCCTGAGACATCTTGTCAGGCCCACAGATCACTGCTTCTGTTCCCCTCAGTAGGGAATCCCCTATCACCACTACACACCTCCTCTTAGGTTTGGTTGGGGTTCTTCCCTGAGCTGTCCGTTCCAAGGTCGCCTGCACATTCCCTGAGGACTGACTTTGCTGCTCGTCTTCATATACCTGATCGACTATAATGAGGGAGAGATCCTCAAATGGAGTCTACTCTTCGTCTTCCATGCTAGGGGAGAGGACCTCAAAGCGATTGTGTATTTCTAAACAATCAGAGCGAACCCTGGGCCTCCTACTTCTTTGAGTCACGTTTCTCCAGATATCTGGCTCCTGTGTTGGTGAACTAGCCGCCTCCTCAGGGGTGTCCCCTGTCTCCTCCTTGGTGGAGACGGTGTACTCTGTTACTTTATGATGGCCTGGGATTCCGATTCAGAGGATGAACCGGAGGAATCTCAGCCTGCACAGGAGTCCCCGTCTCCAGGGCCGGCTGAACTGGGGCAGGGTCTTGATTCTGAGGCACCTACACCTGTGCCGGATCCTCAGCAGCAGGCACTAGGTGAATCCATTCTGGCTCCAGAGGTGGTTGAGGACTCAGTGCCTACAGGTGAGTCTCCCCCTGGGCCCAGTAACCCTTCAGCCTCTCCTGAACTGCAGAGGCTCAGGGCAGAGAGGTGAAGGAAACTGGTTTCTCCCAGGAGGAGTGCTCGCCTTAAAGCCAGGAGAGGTGGGTCTCCTGGGGGCCGGGACCGCCCCTGGCCTCAGAGAAGATAAAGGCCAGTCAGCCCGGTCCTAGGTTGCGGAAGCAATGTTGTTGTGGAGTACCTGCTCCTACCCAGACCCAGACCTGACCTTCCAGTGTTCCTGTTCCCCGCCCAGCTTCCTGCTTCTGACCTTCCAGCGTTCCTGTTCCCGCCCGGCTTCCTGCTTCAGACCTCGCCTCCCTCCTTGTGAACTGTTTCCAGGCTAGTGACTCAGGACTGAACTTTGATTACAATAACGGAACCTTGCCCCCGGGACCAGCAGTTTGCTTCCGCCACACCTGCACTCCCCCTTCGTTGGGGTGCGTTCGGGAAAAGCCAGAAGCCATGGCCGACCAGGCAGCTGCGCTGATGGCATTGGCCCAGGAGAACCAGGCCTTGACTCACACTGTGCAGCAGCTCAGCGATGCGGTTACAGCACTTCAGCAGCGGTTGGACATCCTACCGGCTCCTGTGGCCGATGCCCCAGCTCCAGGCAAGTACCCAGTGGCCTTGCCAGAGAAATTTGATGGGGCCCCGGCCAGCTTTCCCATGTTCCTCGCCCAGATCAAGTTGTATATTCAGGGGTGAGCCCGGAACTTCCCTGACGACCGCACCAAGGTGCACTTTTTGATCAGTTTGTTAAAGGACCAGGCGGCCAAGTGGGCGTTGCCGCTGCTCAGGTAAGACTCCCCCTTGCTGACAGACTATATGGGGTTTTGCAACCATTTGGAGGCCACATTCGGCAACCCCCAGAAGGAGAGTCACGCCAACCGGGCAATTAGGCGTTTGAAACAGGGCAAGTCCACTGCGGCCGCCTACACCATGGAATTTCGGCTGTTGGCGCAAGACTTGTCTTGGAATGACTCTGCACTTCGGGACCAGTATCTTGAGAGACTGTGGGATGAGATACTGGACCAGTTGGCCATGATGGATCGTCCTACCACGCTGGACGCCCTTATTCAGCGGAGTCTGCACATAGACGATCGGTTGGAGGACCGTCGCCAGACCCGGGACCGCCAGCACCCCCGGCTCCTGACTCCAGTCCTTCCCAGCAGGTCCACGCCCACAGCCGAGTTGCCGGGCGAGCCAACGCAGCTCGGGGCTGCGCGACCTCGCCTCTCCCCCTCGGAGAAGACGCGGCGTCGGGAGGGGAACCTGTGTCTTTACTGCGGTGGGAGTGGACATTACGCCCAATCCTGTCCCAAGAAAATGCCAGTTGCAGGGAAACCGCCAACCTCGGTAGCTGAAGGCCCTAGCAACCTGGGGTCCCAAACCACGCAAGAGGGGCCCTCACCAGTGGATTTGCGACATCTCATGGTTCCGGTGCGTCTCTACCCTCCAGGTGGGCCCTGGATTCTTACCCATGCTCTGGTGGATTCAGGGGCAACCCGCTCCTATATGGACGCTGCTTTTGCTGCTCATCATCGGGTGCCACTTCAGAACAAGCCAGAACCGGTACAGGTGGAGGCAATTGAAGGGCGGCTCCTGCGTTTGGGTGCCGTCACTCGGGAGACCCAGGCCTTGGTCCTGTGTCTCCAGCAGCACCGGGAGGTGCGAACTTTGGACATTGCCTCCATGCCCCAGTTCCCCCTGGTGCTTGGGATGGACTGGCTGGAGGCTCACAATGTTCAGATTGACTGGGTCAATCGGTCTGTGCACTTCCCAGACCCATGTTCCCATGCTCAGTCCAAGATGCTAGCAGCCGCACCCACTGAGGAGGCTGCATCCACGCTCCCCGCCGAGTACCGGGACTACCAATACGTGTTCGAGGAACGGGGGGCAGACCAGCTGCCGCCGCATCGGTCTTTTGACTGCGGCATAGACCTCCAGCCCAGAGCGCCCCTGCCGGTGAGTCGCTTATACTCTCTAACACAGCCAGAGCGCGAAGCTTTGCAGGACTTCCTGCACAAGAACCTGGAGCGTGGTTTCATTAGGCCTTCAACCTCGCCCACCGCTGCGCCAGTGCTCTTCGTTAAGAAGAAATGTGGGGAGCTTTGCCTTTGCCATGATTACCGGGCCCTGAACAAAATTACCATCCCAGACCGGTACCCCTTGCCCCTTATTTCGGAGTTGCTGGAGCGGGTGCAAGGGGCGCAGGTGTTCACCAAGCTAGACCTCCGGGGGGCCTACAATTTAATTCGGATTCGAGCCGGGGATGAGTGGAAGACAGCATTCGGGACCCAGTACGGGCAGTTCGAATACCTGGTTATGCCCTTCGGATTGTGCAACGCACCCGCTGTGTTCCAACGGTACATCAACCACGTGTTCCAGGACTTGCTAGACAAGTACGTGGTGGTGTACTTGGATGACATTCTGGTTTTCTCCCGTGACCCGGCTCTCCACGAGGGTCATGTCCGGACCGTGCTGCAGCGCTTGCGGGAGCACCACCTGTATGCGAAGCTCAGCAAGTGCGAGTTCCATCAGCGGTCAGTGGACTTCCTTGGTCACCGACTCTCTCCAGATGGGGTGCAGATGGATCCTGGGAAGGTGGCAGCGGTTCGGGAATCGGCGGCACCTCGGAACCGCAAGGACCTACAGCGATTCCTGGGGTTCGCCAACTATTACCGGACCTTCATTGCAGATTATGCTCATCGCACCACCCCGGTGACCCGGCTACTGAGCCATTTTCCTGGGACGAGGAGGCAGAGGAGGCGTTTCAGGGGTTGAAAGCCTGTTTCCAGAGAGCGCCGATCTTGCAACATCCTGATCCCTCTCAACCCTTTGTGGTAGAGACCGACGCCTCCAGTACGGCTCTCGGTGCCGTCTTGTCTCAGCAGTATGGACCCGATGCGCCACTCTTACCCTGCACCTTCTATTCCCGCCAGCTCCTTCCAGCGGAGCGTAACTATACCGTGTGGGAGCGGGAACTACTGGCCATCAAGGTGGCCTTTGAAGTCTGGCGCCACCATCTTGAGGGGGCACGACACCCGGTGGAGGTGAGAACCGACCACTGGAACCTGGTGTACCTCCAGACCACACGCAAGCTGAACCAAAGAAAGATCCGGTGGGCGTTGTTCTTTTCCCGGTGCCAGTTCCGGATCCGCTACATCCCTAGCTCCCAAAACCAGAAGGCGGATGCCCTGTCCCGGAAACCTGAAGACAACGCAGACACGGTACAGCAAGCAGTACCCACCACGATCCTACCACCGGCTGCATTCCTGGCCACCCAGGAGGCTGAGCCACTGCAGGCTCGGGTGCGGGAACAGCAGCGGGTCGACGCTTGGGCCCAGGAATGTCGCCGGGAACTGGCCGAAGGGTCATGCCCTCAGTATCCAGGGCTGGTCTTGCAACAGGGCCTTCTGCTGCACCACGGTCGCCTGTATATGCCGCCAGGGCCACTGCGGGCTGAGGTTCTCCGGATGACCCATGATGCCCCAGCAGCGGGACACTTTGGGCTGTATCGGACCACCCATCTGGTAAGCCGTGAGTTTTGGTGGCCCCGCCTGAAGGCTGACGTGGCTCGCTACGTTGCTGGTTGTGATGTTTGCCGGTGGGCCAAGGGCCCTACCGGGCGACCCCCCGGCCTACTTCAGCCGTTGCCAGTCCCACCACGTCCTTGGCACACGGTTTCGCTGGACTTTGTAGTGGACTTACCCCCGTCTCGTGGCTGTACCTGCCTTCTAGTTTTCTCTGACCATTTCACTAAGATGGTGCACTGTGCCCCCTGCCCATCCGTACCCACGGCTAAGGAAACCGCTCAGCTGTACCTTCAGCATGTCTTCCGCCTGCATGGCCTACCTGAGCGTGTGGTGTCCGACCGGAGCGTTCAGTTCACATCCCGGTTCTGGCGAGCATTGCACCAGACCCTCAGGACAGAGGTCTGTCTCTCATCAGCCTACCACCCACAGACCGATGGCCAGACGGAACGGGCGAGCGCGGTGCTGGAGCAGTACCTCCGGTGTTACTGCAGCTACCAGCAGGATGACTGGATCAACCACCTAGCATTGGCAGAGTTCGCCTACAACAACGCGGTGAATGCGTCCACCCAGCAGACCCCGTTCCAGGCCAGTTACGGTTATCATCCACGGCTGTTTCCAGATGTGCTACCGGCATCCGCAGTCCCTGCAGTGACAGAGTGGCTTCAGGAGCTCCAGTCCAAGCAACAGCTGTTGATGGAGCAACTGCGCCAGGCCAAGGAGGCGTACAAGGCCCAGGCCGACTGCCACCATCAGGTGGGGCTGGAACTCCACGTCGGTGACCTGGTATGGCTCTCCACTCGTCACCTCCACCCCTCTCGACCTTCGCGGAAGCTGGATGCCCATTTCACTGGCCCGTTCCCTATCGTGGACCAAGTCTCACCTGTGGCATTCCGTCTCCGGTTGCCCACAACCCTGAAGGTTCACCCGGTCTTCCACAGGTCCCTTCTGAGTCCGGTGGCCCCACCCGACGAGTTCCACCCGAACCGTCCCCGACCGCAGCCAGTTTTGGTTCAGGGGGAGCCTGAGTACGAGGTAGAACGCATTCTGGACTCCCGATACCGCAGGGGAAAGCTGCAGTATCTCATAGACTGGAAGGGGTATGTACCGGAGGACCATTCCTGGGAACCAGCAGCCAACGTCCACGCGCCTGCCTGCCTCCGAGATTTCCATGCGGCGTACCCCAGCAAGCTGGGTCCAGACCCTCGATTGAGGGGGGGCTGGGAGGGGGGATGGTGTGATGGCCTGGGATTCCAATTCAGAGGATGAACCGGAGGAATCTCAGCCTGCACAGGAGTCCCCGCCTCCAGGGCCGGCTGAACTGGGGCAGGGTCTTGATTCTGAGGCACCTACACCTGTGCCGGATCCTCAGCAGCAGGCACCAGGTGAATCCATTCTGGCTCCAGAGGTGGTTGAGGACTCAGTGCCTACAGGTGAGTCTCCCCCTGGGCCCAGTAACCCTTCAGCCTCTCCTGAACTGCAGAGGCTCAGGGCAGAGAGGCGAAGGAAACTGGTTTCTCCCAGGAGGAGTGCTCGCCTTAAAGCCAGGAGAGGTGGGTCTCCTGGGGGCCGGGACCGCCCCTGGCCTCAGAGAAGATAAAGGCCAGTCAGCCCGGTCCTAGGTTGCGGAAGCAATGTTGTTGTGGAGTACCTGCTCCTACCCGGACCCAGACCTGACCTTCCAGTGTTCCTGTTCCCCGCCCGGCTTCCTGCTTCTGACCTTCCAGCGTTCCTGTTCCCGCCCGGCTTCCTGCTTCAGACCTCGCCTCCCTCCTTGTGAACTATTTCCAGGCTAGTGACTCAGGACTGAACTTTGACTACGATAACAGAACCTTGCCCCCGGGACCAGCATATACTTCCAAGAAGAGCTCCAGCTCTCTAATTCTTTGGAGCATAGCTACACGTTCCTCCAGTTGCTGGACTTTGTCTTTTAAGAGGGCAATCAACATGCAATTGATGCAGGTAAAGCTGCCTGCAACCTTTGGCAAGATGGCAAACATTGCGCAGGAACCGCAGGCGACTGCAGGTGTTCCCTCCCCCTCCATCTTGAGAATGTGTCGTTGGGGGTGGCTACAGCGGTCCTCCATCATAAAAAGCGTGAAGACAGGACAAATAACTCCCCCACAAAAAAAACCCTAGGTCTCCCCCAACAAACGTTTGAGACTAGCTCCCCTAAATCTAAAAGATGGATCAAACTGTGCGCGCCGCTGCCCTGCAAGCTCTGATAAGCTCCTCCCACAGCTAATCACCTGCCTCAACAGAAACCCTGCCCCCTCTGACCTTTGCACAGGGAGAGCAGCTAATCAGCCACAAAGAAACACACACAAAGAAACACACACACACACACATTCATGTAGATAATGAAGAAAGTTCACCCTCGGTGCTGTCCATCCCTCTGCACATAAACGTCAATAGCCTGGAAGCTACTTCCCTTGTTCCTCCTGGTTGTTGCGCCACAGAGACGTGTCTATGGCATCCACACCAATAGTATAGCCATGTGGGATAGCACCTTGGCCCCACCTGTCCATGGGTGTGTGAAGGAGACCCAGAGATGAGCGGTCCTGAGGCTTGTATCCTAACACATGCCCATGCCACCTCAGTCCTAAATCCACCTGCTTTGCAATTGCAGAAGTTTGCAAAAGGGCAAAGTCTTCAGAGAGGACCACTACAAATGTATCACAGATCAAAACATTAGCAATGCGCATCAGTGCAGTGAATCTACATGCTTAGAGGTATGAAAAGAAAATAATCGCTTGATGCATATCAAATTCTATCTCCTGAACTGCTTAATTAACAACGTATGAGAAATATGCACTTGAGATCTGACTGGGTAATAGAGATTAGTCAGCATTTGTACCAAAGTATCCTTTACTTCCAAAGGCCTGATCTTAATATCTGGGAAGGGCAAAGGATGCCCTCCATTGAGCTGTTAAGCATATCATGGGGTTTATTTGTTATTGATTCTGAAGGTATCATGAAGTTCTTTTACCAGGGTGCAGAGCCTGACATGGCAGATGGCATTTATAATGCCTAGAAGACTTTTAAGTTAATTGAACTCTAATTCTTTAGCACTTGCATCTATCTCCCTTTCCCTTCCAATTAAGCACAAGCGACACATTTTTATGGTCACCAAGTCCATGCATATTTAACTAGGGATACAATGGGGTAATCCTCTAATTAAGTTTGTTACAATATTTCCACTAAATAAGTGAATATAAATATGGGAATAAACTTTTCAGAGTCCAGTTCTTAACACCGAAATGTGCTAGTTCCAGATTTTGGGAGGTCCTTGGGCAAGATGCTCTCCATGGGCTCTCTTCCCTAAGCGACTCCCTCTTTCGCTTCCATGGAGGCAATGTCCAAAGTGTGAAATGGGCCATTACTTTGTTAGTCAGAAAGTGCTGCATACGGGTGTAATTACATATGATTGTGGGAACACAAGTTGTTGTTGTTGTTTAGTCATGTCCGACCCCATGTTGTTTAGTCGTGTCAGACCCCATAGACCAGAGCACGCCAGGCACTCCTGTCTTCCACTGCCTCCCGCAGTTTGGTCAAACTCATGCTGGTAGCTTCAAGACCACTATCCAACCATCTCATCCTCTGTCGTCCCCTTCTCCTTGTGCCCTCCATCTTTCCCAACATCAGGGTCTTTTCCAGGGAGTCTTCTCTTCTCATGAGGTGGCCAAAGTATTGGAATCTCAGCTTCAGGATCTGTCCTTCCAGTGAGTACTCAGGGCTGATTTCCTTCAGAATAGATAGGTTTGATCTTCTTGCAGCCCATGGGACTCTCAAGAGTCTCCTCCAGCACCAGAATTCAAAAGCATCAATTCTTTGGCGGTCAGCCTTCTTTATAGTCCAGCTCTCACTTCCATACATCACTACTGGGAAAACCATAGCTTTAACTATAAGGACCTTTGTTGACAAGGTGATGTCTCTGCTTTTTAAGATGCTGTCTAGGTTTCTCAGGAGGCACATGAGGTGATCAGGCACTCCCGTTTCTTTAAGAACTTGCCATAGTTTGCTGTGGTTGAAGAAGAAGAGAAGTAGAGTTTCGATTTGATATCTTGCTTTATCACTACCCTAAGGAGTCTCAAAGTGGCTAACATTCTCCTTTCCCTTCCTCCCCCACAACAAACACTCTGTGAGGTGAGCGGGGCTGAGAGACTTCAAAGAAGTGTGACTAGCCCAATGTCACCCAGCAGCTGCATGTGGAGGAGCGGAGACGCGAACCCGGTTCCCCAAATTACGAATCTACTAAAGCTCAAAGGCTTTTGCGTAGTCAATGAAACAGAAGTAGATGTTTTTCTGGAACTCTCTAGCTTTCTCCATAATCCAGCACATGTTTGCAGTTTGGTCTCTGGTTCCTCTGCCTCTTCAAAATCCAGCTTACACTTCTGGGAGTTCTCGGTCCACATACTGCTTAAGCCTGCCTTGTAGAATTTTAAGCATAACCTTGCAAGCATGTGAAATGAGCAGAATTGTGCGGTAGTTGGGTCATTCTTTGGCACTGCCCTTCTTTGGGATTGGGATGTAGACAGGCTCCGCTAGGGGCACCACAGAAGATGGCCGACAATACCATCTCTCCAGCTCCCATGAGGTAACTTAGAGGCAAAGATGGGAGTAATCAGCCTCCCAAATTCTTCCCGGTGGAAGGGAAGATGCAGTCTCATCCGCGGTGCCCAACCGCCGTTTCAACCGCCTAATTGTCCGGTTGGCTTGACTCCCCTTCTGGGGGTTGCCGAAAGCGGCCTCCAGATGGTTGCAAAACCCCGTATACTCTGTCAGCAAGGGGGAGTCTTGCCTGAGCAGCGGCAATGCCCACTTGGCCGCCAGGTCCTTTAACAAACTGATCAATAAGTGCACCTTGGTGCAGTCGTCAGGGAAGCTCCGGGCTCGCCCCTGAATATACAACTGGGCCTGGGTGAGGAACATGGGAAAGCTGGTTGGAGCCCCACCAAATTTCTCTGGCAGGGCCACTGGGTACTTGCCAGGAGCTGGGGCGTCGGCCCCAGGAGCCGGTAGGGTGTCCAACCGCTGCTGAAGCGCCGTCACCACATCGCTTAGCTGCTGAACGGTGTGAGTCAAGGCCTGGTTCTCCTGGGCTAATGCCACCAGCACAGCTGCCTGGTCGGCCATGGCTTCTGGCTCTTCCCAAACGCGCCCCAATGAAGGGGGAGTGCGGGTGTGGCAGGAGCAAACTGTGCTGGTCCCGGGGGGAGGTTACGGTGAGGCGTGGTCAGAGTTCGGTCCTGGGTCAAGGGTCTGGAGACTGTCCACCAAGGGTGAAGCGGGGTCCAAAGCGAGAAGCCGGGCGGGGTCGGGAACTCTGGAAGAACAGGTCTGGGTGCTGGCAGAAACAGGTTTCCAACGATGTTGCTCCTGCAACCTGGGACTGGGCTGACTGGCCTTTATTTCCTCTGAGACGAGGGGCTGTGGGAGCCATGAAGTCATGGCAAAGGCTTGTAGCGCCACCTGGTGCCTCACTGACCTCGGTGACCTGCATGTCCGTGCCTTGCAGTGTATTAAGTGCATAACCTTATATGGAGTTATGTTCCCCCTCTGGGCAGTAATTACCTTATATGGCGATGGGTGGGTAAAAGCCATGACCGGATGAGGTAACGTGAGACATTGGCAAATGGCCATGCGACAGGAGAGAACAAAGGAGAATAAAATTGGAGGAGTGGTCGAAGGAGCTGCTCATACCTTCCTGAAAATATTGCTGGCTCTCTGTGTCTTTTTTCAAATGCTATACAGTGCCATTTGTGACGGCTGGCTTCCGTCAAGTGGTGCCCCGTGTGAGGCAGACTAAAAGAATACATCTGAGGCTTTTAAAAGAAAACCGTGTGAGGTTTTTCGATCCACACAATGGATATCATCGACTCACCACGCCCGGCAAGGGTTGCAAGCGCTAATCATCTTCGGATCCCCGGTGAGTTCGATCCCTTTTATCTTGATTTTAGAAAAATGGGCAGCTCTTTGTCTATTCCCCAACATAAATTTTTAAAAGACTTAAAATTTCTCCTCTCCTCCAACAAATTGGAAGTTCCTGAGGCTGATTTGATACAGCTTATTCTGGCCATCAATGAGCATTGCCCCTGGTATCCCCAAGATGGAACTTGGGAATTAAAACATTGGGACAAGATTGGAGCACATTTTCATGGACACCCCAGCATTGGTGTTCGGATTCTAAATGCATGGTGCAGGGTTCGTTACGCCATGGGATCTTTATCACCAAAAAATATCTCCATGGCCGTATTGCCAACATCACCTCCAGCTTCTTTAGTCCAGCCTGCTGTGTTACCGTCTGTTCCGATACTCGTCTTGCCAGCAGCCCCAGACCCCAAGCCCCCGGACTACAGTTCCTCACCAGAGGACCCAATCCTGCAAAAATACCGTGGTCTGGCTGGCAATGATCCTACTCTCTCAGCGACAGAACTAGTGACCCCTTTTCAAAGTGCAGTCCTTGCCTGTTCCTTAATTCAGGATATTATGGCATTTCCTGTTATTGTGCCCCCTGCTGGTGCCCCGGCAGGCACTCAAGCCCAACACCAACCTTTTGACTTTAAGATCTTGAAAGAGCTGCAGCAGTCAGTAAAGACCAATGGACTCCAAGCCCCATATACGCAGGCACTTTTGGAAGCCACATTAGCCCAACTCTTGGTTCCAGATGACATCAAGCTTTTGGCCCATACAGTGTTACCCCCATCAGCTGGTGTATTGTTTGCCCATGAATGGGAAATCGCCTGCCGTGCTTATGCACCGGCTTTATTACAACAAGCCAGAGGGAATAACCCTAACCTTACCCTCGCAGATGTCATAGATGCCATGATGGGGCGTGGTCCCTTTGTTCAGGCTTCAGTGCAAGCTACATTGCTGCAAATTGTATTGAGGGACACCGCTCTTGCTGCTAAACAAGCAACGAGAAAAATCCCAGAACCCACCAGTATTCAATCAAGGTGGGGTTCAATCAGGCAAGAGGCAAGAGAATCATATTCTTCCTTTATGGACAGGCTGCTTACAGCAGTGAGTCGCCAAATTGAAAATCCTGAAGCCAAACAAATAATTATCAAACAATTGGCCTTTGAAAATGCCAATGAAGATTGTAAACTTGCATTGCGACCGATAATACACAATCCTACCACAGACACAGCAGCCATGCTTCGCATTTGTCAGTCTGTAGGTACAGCCACCCACAAGGCTCATCTGTTAGCGGCGGCGCTAAATAAAAACCAGCCTGTAGCCACCGATACAACTTGTTTCCAGTGTGGCAAACCAGGATCACCGATACCCCCATGTGGGTAGAACAGTGGCCTCTACCAAAAGAAAAATCCGCAGCAGCGGCACCAGCTTGTTTCTGAACAATTGACTTTCGGCCACATTGAACCATCTTCATCCCACTGGCTCCAGCAGACAGGGAACTGTTTGCTTTTACATTGCCAGTATATAACAATTCGCAGCCCACCCAGCGATATCAGTGGGTTGTCCTGCCTCAGGGCATGCGGAACTCCCCTACACTTTGTCAACATTTTGTGGGTGAAGCATTGAAACCTTTCCGCATGCGCCACCTAGAGGTGCTGCACACGAGCTGTATCTGGCAGTGGTTGCCTTCCTCACCATCTGCCTTGCCATCCTTTGCTGCACCGTTATACAAGGAAGAGAAGCAGACGACCCAGTCCAGTTGAAACCACCATATTTCACCTTATCGGCTGGCAAGCAGCTGTCGCCTGAATCCTACTCTGGCTGGCAGTATCCACGGCTCACCCACTCTCAAACTAGAAGAACAGTGTTGTTGAATAAGACTTTTAGGGGAGAAAATTATCATAAGATATGGAGGGATATTTTTGTATAAGATATGATTATGTTTACCGGTTTATTACATGCTTCTAAATGTTGGTTGTGTATGCACGTGCCCCCTTTTGCCAGTCATTCCGGCATAATGCTTCATGGTGTGCCTGTCAATGGATCTTTTCAATTTACTAATATTATATCCCCTAAGCAAACTTTTGGCCTCCAGTACAATTGACCCTCCATGAGCCTGCCCCCATTTGTTTTCAAATTAAAGAGGGGAAAGAATCATGGGGAATATATCCAAACTGTCAATATACATTGAAATTCACTTTTAATAGCTCTTGTTCTCTTACAGGAACATACAGTGACCAATCTCAGTGCTATAGGAGTGACACCAGTGCATGGCTAATAAACTAGAAAGGAAGCCTACCATGCAGCTTGGAATCAGAATTCTTATATTCTTGGCTTCTGGATGGAAGTTGGCTTCGACATTTATTGATTTTAGTGATCCTTATAGTAGTTATTTGCGTTATTTTGTGTTGCTGTATACAATGTATTCCTTCCTTAATCTCTGTATGTACTGCATGGTTCTCCAGTCAGCGGCCTGCTTCCGGCCTCACAAAAGTCGCCTATCGCACTCGATATAACCATATTGGTAATGACATATATGACTCTGATTAATAAAATAAAGAAAGAGGGCATGTGGGAGCCATGAAGTCATGGCAAAGGCATGTAGCACCACCTGGTGCCTCGCTGACCTGCATGTCCGTGCCTTGCAGTGTATTAAGTGCATAACCTTATATGGAGTTATGTCCCCCCTCTGGGCAGTAATTACCTTATATGGAGATGGGTGGGTAAAAGCCATGACCGGATGAGGTAACGTGAGACATTGGCAAACGGCCATGTGACAGGAGAGAACAAAGGAGAATAAAATTGGAGGAGAGTGGTCGAAGGAGCTGCTCATACCTTCCTGATAATATTGCTGGCTCTCTGTGTCTTTTTTCAAATGCTATACAGCGCCATTTGTGACGGCTGGCTTCCGTCAAGGGGCAGTCCCAGCCCACAGGTGACCCGCCTCTCCTGGCCTTAAGGCGAGCACTCCTCCTCAGAGAACTTAGTTCCCTCCGCCTCTCTGCCCTAAGCCTCTGCAGCTCAGGAGAGGCTGGAGGGTTAATGGACCCAGGAGCAGCTTCATCTTCCCCTGACAGGGCTAGGAGAGGCGCACCTGCAGGCAATGGGCCCTCAATCACCTCCGGAGCCAGAGTGGATACATCTGGTGTCTGCTCCTGAGGATCCGGCACAGGTGCAGGCCCTTCAGATCCAAGCCCCTGCCCCGGCTCAGCCGGCCCTGGAGGCAGGGACTCCTGTGCAGGCTGGGACTCCTCAGGTTCAGCTTCTGAATCAGACTCCCAGGCCATCACACCAACAAACCACCCCTGAGTTCGTAAAGAAGGAGGGGGGACCGGAATGGAAAGTCCCCAAGGGAGTTGGGATCTCCTGGATGCTGTCTCCGCGAGCGCACCTAGTTCCATTTCTTAAGATAAAAAATTGGATTTAAGTTCTTGGACATACTTCAAGCGAAGAAGGGGTAATTAATCTGCCAAATAAGCCAGCCACTAAGGTGCCAAGAGTGACAGAGAAGAAGAAAGATAACATCTAAGAATAACATCTAAGCCGGTATGTTGGAACGGAATGGAAAGGAGGTCATTTGTCTTTTTGTCTTCCTTTAATAAATCACTGATCTGATGGTATTGCAGCCACCCTGTTAACATCTTTTCAATTTGGTCATATGGTTTGAGCTTTATCCCTTGGGCTGTTTTCCTAGTAATATCTTCATATGTTACTCTTTCCCCTTCCATGTTTACTTTTTTTGTTGTCAGCACCTCAAATGGTGATATCCACCACGGTGTCTTTCTTTCCAGGAGGTTTTTCTTCCGATCCCATACTTCATATAAAGATTTCCTAATCACATGGTTTAGAAAACCTTTATGTACCTTTACTTTGTTGTACCATAGGTACGAATGCCAACCATATCTATTGTTGTGGCCCTCTAGATCTAATAGGTCAGTGTTTTCTAAGGTCAGCCAGTCTTTTAACCATACCAAGCACGAAGCTTCATAATATAAAGTCGGGTCTGAAAAGAAAAACTTTTTCTTTTTCTACTACGATAATACCTAACAACCCCCCCCCCCCGAAGAACCGTTTACATTCTTTTCAGCAAGTGAGATGGGAAAATATAAACTGTGTGGAAATAATAATACTATACAACTAAAGCTTTTATTTTTTGAAACGTTTGGAAGATAAAAGACTCTCCAAATATTGATATTAGAAAGAAGCAGGATCTCGTTAGCCGCTGGAGAGACACCAAAAAACTTTGGACGGATTCTGAGAAGGGTGATGTGACGCATTCTTTAATTGGGATCCACCATTAGGGATAAAAAAGAGTTATTATATCTGTACTTCAATTCCGATTTGGCAAATCTCCCCTAGAAAGATTTGATGCAACCTGTCTGAGAAAATTAATGAGCAAACGCCCAGATTATATTTCATCGGAACTGAGTGAAGATGGCATCTGCCACCAGAGAAGGACTTTTGGATTGATTCAGCATAAACACCAGTGTGTGAGGACATTCTGCAAACAACAGACTTACCAGCTAAAAAAAAAAAAAAAGGAGAGTCATACAAACTTCACAAAGAAGCACATTATTGTTTATTTCAACTCGCCTGTGGAAACAACTCAGAGGCTATGAAAGAAGGAAGGATAACAACAGGAAGATTTAAAGAAAGAACTATTGGAAACTCAAGGCAGTAGAAACATAAGATGATTAGAACCCCACTGAACTTGAAGCATGGGAAGCCCCAACAAAAAATTATAATTTGGCAGAATATTTGGACTATATGATATGTATTTGTATAATCTGGAATACTTAATGTGATTTGATTGGATTGTTAAAATGGAAAAATTAATAAAAAATATTTTTTTTTAAAAAAAGGGATTGGGATGTATACTGATATTCTCCAATCCTCTGGCCACTGCTGAGTTTTCCAAAGTTGCTGGCATATTGCGTGCAGCACCTTAACAGCATTATCTTTTAAAATTTTAAATAGTTCAGCTGGAATGTCATCATTTCCACTAGCCTTGTTATTAGCACTGCTTTCTAAGGCCCATTTGACTTCACTCTCCAGGATGTTTGGCTCAAGGTCAGCAATGAGACATCCATATATTTCTGGTATAATTCCTCTGTGTATTCTTGCCACCTCTTCTTGATGTCTTCTGCTTCTGTTAGGTCCTTACCACTTTTGTCCTTTATTATGGTAATCCTTGTACGAAATTTTGCTTTCATATATCCAATTTTCTTGAACAGATCTCTGTTTTTCCCCATTCTATTGTTTTCTTCTATTTCTTTGCATTGCTCACTTAAGGAGGCCCTCTTGTCTCTCCTTGCTATTCTTTGGAAATCTGCATTCAGTTTCCTGTATCTTTCACTATCTCCCTCACATTTTGCTTGCCTTCTCTCCCACGCTATTTGTAAGGCCTCGTTGGACAGCCACTTTGTTTTCTTACATTTCCTTTTCATTGGATGGTTTTCATTGCTGCCTGCTGTATAATGTTACGAGCCTCCATCCATAGTTCTCCAGGCCCTCTGTCCACCAAATCTAAATCCTTAAACCTGTTCCTCTCTTCCACTGTGTATTCATAAGGCATTTGATTTAGATTGTATCTTACTGACCCAGTAGTTTTCCCTACTTTCTTCTGTTTAAGCTTGAATTTTGCTATAAGAAGTTGATGATCTGAGCCACAGTCCGCTCCAGGTATTGTTTTTGCTGATTGTATAGAGCTTCTTCATCTTTGGCTGCAGAGAATATACAGTGGTACCTCGGGTTAAGAACTTGATTCGTTCTGAAGGTCTGTTCTGAACCTGAAACTGTTCTTAACCTGAAGCACCACTTTAGCCAATGGCGCCTCCTGCTGCCGCCACGCCGCCGGAGCACGATTTCTGTTCTCATCCAGAAGCAAAGTTCTTAAAGTACTATTTCTGGGTTAGCGGTGTCTGTAACCTGAAGCGTCTGTAACCTGAGGTACCACTGTAATCAATCTGATTTCAACGCTGCCCATCTGATGATGTCCATGTGTAGAGTCATCTCTTGTGTTGTTGGAAAAGAGTGTTTGTGATGACCAGCTTGTTCTCTTGACAGAACTCTATTAGCCTTTGTCCTGCTTTGTTTTGAATTCCAAGGCCAAACTTGCCAGTTGTTCCTTTAATCTCTTGACTCCCTACTATAGCATTCCAATCCCCTATAATGAGAACATCCTTCTTTGGTGTCGTTTCTAAAAGGTGTTTTTAGTCTTCATAAAATTATTCAATTTCAGTTTCTTCACCGGTAGTTGGTGCATAAACTTGGATTACTGTGATGTTAAAAGGTCTGCCTTGGATTCGTATCGAGATCATTCTATCATTTTTGAGATTGCATCCCAGTATAGCATTTGCCACTCTTTTGTTGACTATGGGGGCCACTCCATTTCTTTTACGGGATTCTTGCCCACAATAGTAGATATGATGATTACACAAACTGAATTCACCTATTCCTGTCTATTTTAGTTCACTGATGCCCAGGATGTCAATATTTATTCTTGCCATCTCATTTTTGACCACATCCAGGTTACCCAGGTTCATGGATCTTACATTCCAGGTTCCTATGCAATATTTTTCTTTACAGAACGGGACTTTCCTTTCACTTCCAGGCACATCCGCACTGAGTGACCTTTCGGCTTTGGCCCAGCTGCTTCATCAGCTCTGAATATACTTGAAATTGTCCTCCACTCTTCCTCAGTAGCATGTTGGATGCGTTCCGACCTGAGGGGCTCATCTTCCAGGGTCATAACTTTTATATGGCTGTTGTCTTTGTCCATGGAGTTTTCTTGGCAGGGATACTGGAGTGGCTTGCCAGTTCCTGCTCCAGGTGGATCACGTTTAGTCAAAACTCTACTATGACCTGTCCGTCTTGGGTGGCCCTGCATGGCATAGCTTATAGCTTCTCTGAGTTATTCAAGCCCCTTCGCCACGGCAAGGCAGTGATCCATGAAGGAACACAAGTAGAATCGACTATTGTGATGCATGTCTGTTGCTGGAGTAATGTAAGGAAGTGAACAGAGACAAGATGAAACTGGAGGTTGGATATTCCCGCTCTCTGGAGAGTAAGGAGCCATCTTCTTGCTGATGATACCTGCTCCTACCCCAAATAGTCAAGCACGTTAGCCACCACAGAGTAGTGCCAGACTCTGCTTTGTTACTGGATGAAGTTGTAACAGTATCCACCACTGCATTTTGACACCAAAACGGCAACCTGGAAAAACAGCCTTTGGGGACTTTCACCCATGTTTTCATAACCTCTTTTCATAAAGAGACTCAAGTGAAGGTTGGCTTTGGAAGGTGCGCAGGAAGATCAACTGCAAGGCAATTTTTCTCCTGCCCCAAGAGGGAAGTCAAGATGACACGACTTTTACTTCCTGTCAACTGTATTAGCTGCTAACCAGTTTCCAGGCAAAACTCAAGACTTCAGCGATCAATCCCAGTATCTTAATTAATTTAAGCTCCCTGCTTTAAGAGTGGAAGAATGTGGAAGAATCTTTTCTGGACCTCCTCACCTAGTGACATGCCATCGGTCAGGAGCAGGAGCAGTGCTTTCTCTGAACTAGCTTTGTGGGTTAGTGGAAAAGCTGTCCAACTTGACAAACTTTCAAACTACATTAGAATTTTATTTAAAAAATCAGAAGACTTTTCACTTCTGTCTTAAAATTCTGTTTCTTCATTTTACCTGTTTCTACTGAATGGATTTCCTGTTTTAGCTTTGCTTTTAATCATCTGCAATAATCTGCATTAGTTTAATCAGTCAATAAATGAACCAAACATTTCTCCAACCTGGTACCCCCCCCCCCCAAATGTATTGGACTGAAGCTGCCATATTCTCTGATCATTGGCCTTGCTGGTGGAGGGTGCCAAGTTAGAGAAGGCTGATTTAAATGGCTAATCAGCAGAACATTATTTAAATCACTGGGAAGAAAGGCAAGAGGAGGTGAGACTGAGGCTGGCAAGGCAGGGCCCCCTTAGCCCCAGTGGACCCTGCCCCATGGTAAATATGCTGGCTTAGCGCAGCACAAATAACTACAAGGGGGCTGACATTCCTTCAGGATGGTGACAGACTCCCCACTTCCTTGCTCAGTCCCCCATGTTTTCTGCATAATGCTGCTTTGATGTCTCTTGCCATTGCTGCAGCCATCAGCTGTGCCCATACAGGTTGGACCTCTCTGCACAACACTTGTCCCTCCAAGAACAAAAGACCATGGAACTGCAGAAAGAGTTCCCCAGATGTGAGGTGCTTTTTAACACTCATGAAAATGAAAAATTGGCATTTAGTTTTGATTTATTCTTACTAGTAATTATATACAGTAATCATTCCTCAGAAGCCTGATCTATAATGACTCCATTAACAGATGTATTAATTAAACATCTTTCGTTTTCCTATTTATATACTGTATAATTGATGTTTTAACTAACTCCAATAAGTCATATCCATGTGCTCTTGGCCCCTTTCACCTCTGAGATGAATTTAGTTTTGTTTGGAAAAGTAATTAACAATAGCAAAAAAGACAACATATTTCCAGTTTAACCACCCAAGAATATTTTAACGCTGCTAATAGGAACTCTTTGCTGCATTGCAATGGCTAGTCTTTCTAATGCGGTTTGGGACATTTGAGACATGAACGAGCGGTAACTGGGTTTTTTTGCCAGGGATATCAGCTGGAAATTTATCATCATTTATGTTGGGAGAAAAATTGGCTGGTCTCAGCGGTACATGAGGTAGGTTTAGGTGTTGCTTTTTATAATAGGGCTTCCAAAGAATGGCAGGTCAAAGACTTGATTTTCAAAGTACTTATGCACAGTGTCAATCATTTGTTCACTGCTGGTTCAAAATGCATAACCTTTGAGGTGTTCCTTTAAGGGATATCTATGCCTTGCCATCAAAAATCCCCTCTTTCTCTTTCTTCCATCATTTAAGGCCTTCTACTAATGACTCTAATTTGAAACCAGAACATTGACCAATTTGAATTTCAGGCTGTTACACATACCACACACAGTTCAAGTTCTCCTATAATTGGTTTTTCATTTGCTTTTCTTAGTTACTTTTTAAACCAGGATTTCACAGCCTCTTTTTAACTTTTTTTGTTTTAGTGTGTTAGTGAGGATGGCATAGTAAGATATTTCAACAAAAATTGTTCTTCGGATGTGTTCCTGATTGCAGCAGCTATAATTGTCCTTGTACAGGAGCCCTGTAGCAGTTCTTATGCACTCTGGGAATGCTGAGGCACACTTTTAGTTTCCACCACTTAAACATCTCAAAAATATTTTGCCACTGCAAGTGGGTTTTCAGTGGACATGCAGAAATACAGCCTATGATCCTGTCCCTCTAAATTTTACAGGTTGCTGTATTCATTTTAACAATGTGGAACATAAAAATAAGTTATAATTTATTTCTACATATTTTTCTAAAATGCACAATGCTTGAGCATTTGATATCTCTTTCAGCTTCTTGAAGCATTGTTAATTAAGGAGAAGAAAAGTAGTGGTATGGCGGCAGGGGGTAAATTGGGATCTCACCCCCCCCCCAGCATACCACCTGAGGCAGGTTGCTTCATTGGTGTGCCAACCACGCTTCTTGGATACAATCCAAATGTTACTTGGATACAAGTCAAAATGCTGCAAAACAAGCAAGGCCTCACAACCATATATTGAAGACTTGTGCTGTGTAAACCTGTGGCTACGGAGGCTGAAAAGTCTCTGGGGCCTTGCTTCCTGCGCAATGTTTGTTTGTTCAGCTTTTGGAGATTGAGAAATATTACCAGTCACTAGGCAGGTCAATGGAGCTGCAGCTTCAACATCCGAGTACTAGATTTGACCTGAAAGGAAGCTTGAGGGGGTAATTTAAGCAGATCAACCTTTTCTTGAAACCTGAAAGATATGAGGAATTTTTGACTAGGAATCCAAACTGGTCTCAGCGCCACTTCTGGTCAGCTCACTTGCAATATCCAGCATTCTTTACTTGCCAGAGCCCCTTCCAACTTGTGGGAGGGAAATAATGAATGGCATTTGCTTTGGAATTTGAATTAGAAATGTATGCAGATTTGAAACAGGATTGCACATTATATGCATAGTTGGCTGAATCATGTCACATCTTGCTCATCCATTCACAGCTTTCTATCATTTTTAATGATAAAAACGTATTCTCAAACCTACTGCCCTGATGCCTATTGAGGGCATTTGCCAACAACTGGGACTCCCCTTTGACTTCCCCCCATAACTCCTTTCCACTAAATTCTTGCTAAGGAATGTATTGAATTGGTCTGAGTAAGGGCATGGTACATTTTCAGCCTAATCACTACCATAAGGAAAACTGCTTTCATTTTTCAAAGAATAAAAATGCATCTTCAGGAGAGATGAACTTAAAGGGCCTGGTCGCGGCCAAAGTCGATCCCCAGTTCGGTTTCATGTGCTTGTCTATGAATAAATTGTCTTGCGATGGAACCAGCTCTGTTTACGCCACATAACCCACAATATATTTTCCTCCAATAGATTTCTAACTCCATTTGTAGCTGCTTACAAGATAGTTTGTATTCAGTGCAGGGTGTCAACTATGCTGTTGGGTTTGCCACTGTGTTTTTTAAGACTTCCCAACTTTGATGTTTCCCTTAGCTTTCAGTTCACGCACGCTGGTTATTTTGATAAAACTCCTAAAGTCAGGTACTAGATTTCCCCCCGCACTTCAGAACTTTGCATAAGTTAATGAGGTTGGCTGTTACCTTTTCCATTCTGAATACATTTAGAGAGGGCTTGTAAAATAGCAACCCACGGAGAACTTTTCCTGAGCAAGTTCCTATAAAAATGGCAGCGCATTCATTTCACTGGGGCTTGTGGTGGAGCCCTTCCTTCAGGACTGTGCCTCAACTCTCTTAGCCAGGCTCTTCTTTTGTAACCTTTGGTTCTTTAGCTTTGTTTCAACACTTACTTCTATATCTTTATTACCACATCCTCTTGAATTCTTCAGAGTTGCTGTAAACTTTAATCTGATGCAACTATCTGATTTTTAGAAGACATCTGAAAGCAGCCCTGCTTAGGGAAGTTTTTAAGGATCGGTGTTATTATTATGTTTTTAGATTAGTTGTAAGCCACCCAGAGTGTCCACGTATAATTATTATTATTATTATTATTATTATTATTATTATTATTATTATTAGGCTAAAGACTGCCAAAAGGCTCTGGGAGGCCTTTGCAGGATGGATGGCGGCTAACAGATTGAGGTTGAATCCTGACAAGACAGAAGTACTGTTTTTGGGGCACGGGGGCAGGCTGGTGTGGGGGACTCCCTGGTCCTGAATGGTGTAACTGTGCCCCTGAAGGACCAGGTGTGCAGCCTGGGAGTCATTCAGGACTCACAGCTGTCCATGGAGGCGCAGGTTAATTGTGTGTCCAGGGCGGCTGTATACCATCTCCATCTGGTACGCAGGCTGAGACCCTACCTGCCTGCAAGACTGTCTTGCCAGTGTGGTGCATGCTCTGGTTATCTCCCGCTTGGACTACTGCAATGCGCTCTACGTGGGGCTACCTTTGAAGGTGACCCGGAAACTGCAATTAATCCAGAATGCGGCAGCTAGACTGGTGACTGGGAGCGGCCACCGGGAACACTGGTCCTGAGAGATCTGCATTGGCTCCCAGGATGTTTCCGAGCACAATTCAAAGTGTTGATGCTGACCTTTAAAGCCCTAAATGGCCTCGGCCCAGTATACCTGAAGGAGCGTCTCCACCCCCATCGTTCTGCCTTCTGGGGGGCCTTCTGGCAGTTCCCTCACTGTGAGAAGTGAAGTTAGAGTGAACCAGGCAGAGGGCCTTCTCAGTAGTGGCGCCTGCCCTGTGGAATGCCCTCCCATCAGATGTCAAAGAAATAAACAACTATCCAACTTTTTGAAGACAATCTGAAGGCAGCCCTGTTTAGGGAAGTTTTTAACGTTTCAATTTTTTTTCTGTTTTTAGTGTTCTTTCGGGAGGTGCCCAGAGTGGCTGGGGAAACCCAGCCAGATGGGCAGGGTAGAAATAATAATAATAATAATAATAATAATAATAATAATAATAATAAAAATAAAAATAATAATAATATAATCATCATACCCTATTTTTTAAAAATCTTCGTAGCACAATTCTACATGGTTCAACTGCTGCATTTGTGAAGACTTCTGTCATCCATTTATCTCAAGGGTAAGCAGAATGATGATGACCATTCCTGCATCACAGGGGGTTGTAATAGATGACCCTTGTGGTCCTTTCCAACTGTGTAATTCTACGATTATATGACCAAACACAAACGTCCATAGAAGTTCTTGATGGGGGCGGGGCGGGGCGACAACCCTGTGTCTGCTGAAGCTGGTGCTGAGATCAGGCCTGAGTCAGGCCACCTGGTAGCCCCTGGCAGCTGCCAGAGCATCTAGGGATACAGTAGATAACAAACTGGCTCAGCCCTGCCCAACCTTCGTAACACCCTGTTTGGGGGCTTTCCACTAGGCTCTGTTGGCAAGGAAAGTGCTGGCCAGCCTCCCCCCACCTGTCTGGCTAGTGAATGGCCGTCATCGGCTGGCATCACTCCATCGTGGTTGAGCCAATGGAAGTGGCCAGAGGGACTCCTCTGCTCAATCCATATCCCACACAGCTTGATGTGAAGGGGGCTTGAATTTCAGCTTTTCAAATATTACATACAGCATGTTCTCTGTAATGGCGGGGGGGATACATACCTGCAGTTTGAAGAGGTATAATCCAGAATTCATTCTCCTTCTCTACTGTTTTGCATAAAGTTTATCTCCCCACTTAGGTTTCAAGAGCCGGGGGGGGAGGGGCAGTCCTAAAATCTGACTTGATATATTGTGAAGAATGTAGTCTTGCAGTATTCAAAGTAACCTACAGAATCTTTCATAAGGGATACATGGAAAGCAAAAGCAAAATAATTCTTGCCACATGTCTAGGCTTATTGATCCTTGGCTGAGTATTTTGATGTAAGGTCGAGGAGGTGGCAGGAGATTTTGTTCGTATTTACGGAACCACCTCTCCTGGTATGCCCCACAGAGGACCTTAAGGTCCATGAATAACCATAGTTTAGAGGTCCACCAGGGCCAGGGCCTTTTCAGCGATGGCTCCGACCTGGTGGAATGCTCTGTCCCAGGAGACTAGGGCCTTGCAGGATTTGACCTCCTTCCGCCGGGCCTGTAAGACAGAGCTATTCCGCCTGGCCTTTAATTTGAATTCAGCCTGATCATTTATTTCCCTTCCCTTCCCTTCTCTTCCCTCCCCCTCCCCTTTTATGATGATTACCTGCTCTGAGACCTCACAGCTAATTCTCCCCTGGCCTCCTCACTGGCACAAGTAGGACTAATTTAGTCAGCTAACCCTGTCTAATGCTTATTCGATGGATTTCCCCCAAACTGATTTCTGAACTTTGAATTTTATTGTTATTCATGTTTTTATACTGTATTTTATGTTGCTTCTACAATTAAGTGTTTTAAATTTGTTGTTAGCCGCCCTGAGCCCGGGTTTCTGAACTGGGAAGGGTGGGGTATAAATAAAAAATTGTTATTACTGTATTATTATTATTATGAAATCCCAAATGTTAGTAATATGGTCCTTCTGGTAGTTTAAGAAAGTGAGTGAAACCAGAGAAGTTCTTGGGGGAAGTTAGAAACAAGAAGACAACGTCTTGTGATAACTCTGCATCTTGAAAGTTGCCTAGCAAGTAAGTGTTTTAATCAGTTCTGTTTACTGACGCTGAAGGACTTTGTCCCAAGTCTCACAGAGGTGACAGATACATGGTGGGACTGGAATGGTAGAAATTATGAATCTCCCTGAATAAAAATCATATTTTTTTTTCAGAGATCTGTTTAAATTTGTGCTAGTGGTGGTGATGGCAATAGGAAGGCTACAGATAAGAGTATTCAGTCTTACTTATTTATGACCTATGAGCTGAAGATACTGTACATCTCAAGATGAACTTCCTTCTGTAGTATAGATTGGTATTTGTTTTATTCCCAGGGGTCAGTGCAAAATATCATTTTGGAGACATTCTGGCTGAAAGGTCTCTGAATGTTTTCCCTCCTCAAAATTTTGCTCTGTCAGTGCCAAGCACATTGACCTTTTCTGATTGAGTCTAAGAATTCTAATTGATGTGATCCTTTGCTAAGAAAATGATTTTTTTTCCCCTTCAGTAAGGGCCTGGTAGACTTACAGAGTAGATGCTTTGCTTGTCTCTGGTTCATGTTCTCCCAGTAGTATCCCAGGACAAGAGGTCCAAAGTGTACACTGCAGCTACAATCACTCATCTTGTTCTGTTACACAGATATATTTCAGACCAATTAATAGAAGGATACAATCTTCCCATCAAGCAACATAAAGCAGCGGTTTTGGCTGGAAGACCTCGACATGTGGTGTTTTCTGGTCTCCATACCTGTGCCAGTGTCAGGGACTGGACTGAGGAGGAATGGTGGGAGCCCCTCCCCTTCTCCTGAACCTTCCCGAGAACAGGAGGACAGTATAGATTTAGAACAGTGGTTTGCAGAAGGTCATAGTTCAGAGGCTGCAGAGGGGAGAAGCTGGGAATTATTGGAAGAGGAACAGCAGGAAGAAGCAGAACCAGGGGAGGGACAGCTGACAGACTCAGTGTCTTTGGAAAGCATTCCTGACCACCCCTCTCCCAGGACCAGGTGAGCATCAAGGGTAGTAGAACAGAAAGCTCAGAGGCAGAAAGCTCAGATTAACCAAGGCAGGGATGACGTAGATTAGGAGATGGATGGGGTGGGACTTTACTCAGAGCAACACCATTATCCTAGGTAGACGGCATTTCTTCGTGTCTCTCTCTCTGTGCATAGTGAATAAATTAATTGGTAAAAACTGTTTTTTGGTTTATCTGCTTCTTGGCTGCCACCGTGGGAGGGATCAGATTCCCTGAAGCCTGACAGCCAGTTAAAAAGTGAAGGAGTGAACACCCCCAGTTATTTGGAATTTGGCTTAGGAAACCATTTTTTTTTTCAACATTCAGGAAATAAGTGTGGTTTATTCTAAGTTCATTTTTGAGCCAAATTTGAGTTTGACGTGCCCCAATAATGTTACCAGGAGGGACCCAGGTCTGATCCTTCCCCTCATTGTGGCTTCAAACCCCTACCCATGTCCTTCCAAAGACAATTTTAAACCATTGTCACACTGCATAATCACATCATAAATGAACACATCCTGAACTCATCCTCTTTGTTCTTCTTGAAGTCTCCAATAGCTAACCATTTAACTGCTATTTTGTCATCTTTTTTTCAAGAAACTTCATTTCTTGAAAATCTCTTATCTTAAATCTGTTGCTTATTTGGACACTTAAACAACCCCAGTTACCATACTTTTCTGTGTATAACGCGCCTCCATGTATTTTGGGGGACCATAATTAAAGAAAATGCGGGAAAATTTCCCTAAGTTGTTGAGCTTTTGGGGGGAAGGATCGGTGCCAGATTTATGTACGGGCTAAGTAGGCTGAAGCCTAGGGCCTTTAAATCTAGGAGGCCTCCTCAGCTGAGCCCACCCCCCAGCGGGCAGTCTGCCCTCTCTCAAAATTACAAACCCAAGACTTCATGCGAGGGCAGGGCAACTTGGGCCCAGCAACTATGAGACACAGGGACAGCCAGTGCACAGCTGCCAACGTTTTCCTTTTTTAAAAGGGAAATTCCCTTATTCCGAATAGGATTCCTCACAAGAAAAGGGAAAAGTTGACAGCTATGAGCCAGTGGGGCCCAATTTGAAACTCTGGGGCCCAACTTGAATTTTTTTTGTGGGGCCTCAGTTAACAGCCAAAATCTGCAGAATCTTAGAGATATAAATAAAATCCATCTAGGTTGCCCTGGTGGTGGGGCTTAGGAGCAGTCTGTGGGGCCCAATTTGGCAAAATTGCTCCAATTGCCTTGAGGCCAGCCCTGATGAGATTGTGCAGGGGTTGGACTGACAAGCGCTGCCTCTTCGAGGTTCCTGGATTGACCAGCGCTGTTGAGCTTTCTTGGGGGGGGGGGGGAATTGCCAAAGCGGCAGCCAATCCAAAGCAGCCCTTGCAGCAGACACCATTCACCCACCCAATCGCAAGATCCTGCTCGCGGCTGCAACCAATCGCCCGTCCCCCCTCTGTACTACCCATGTATAAGATGACCCCCCCCCCATTTTAAACTTTATTTTTGAGTAAAAAAAGCTCATCTCATACATGGAAAAAGTACAGTACTCATGATCACCTTTCTTTTATTTTGGTTAAAATATGTATTGCAGTCCTCAGTCTTCCAAAATGGAAGCAGGGTGGTCATGGGAACTGAGGTGAGCTAAGTTCCTCCAGTCCATCACATTGTGACGCAGAGAAGGAGTCTTCAGACGCAGCTAGAATTGCATGTCCTGAGCAGGTGTGACAACACTGACCCCAAAATGACAGGATCATTCAAGATATGTGGCCATAGCATCCTGGAATTCCTTGTTTTTATATATGGGTCATTCTCTTGAGATAACAGCACTAAAAACAACAGAAGTGAAATAATTAAGGAATCATGTCATAAAAATCAAGTCAGTTCAGCTTGTTGCCCATGGAACGAATGAGGCTCACTGACCTTCAGACTTGAGGAGCCCCCATGGGTAAGAGACCCATGAGGAGAGTGAAAGCTTCTGCTCTCAAGTTTAAATGAAACATAGTTCCTGACAACACCTGAACTTGGGGAGGGGTGTTCTTTTAAAACTGTGGTTGGGGAGAAGAAGCCGAGATGCATCAAAAATACCTGGCTTGACTTCAAACCAAAATTTAAGACACACACAGAGTTCCCCTAGTGGAAAATTTGCATGACCGTTCAATGCATGGAAACAACAGAGTTTGGGATGGATGAGTCTGTTCTCATGAAATGGTCTCATGTTACAGCTGAACAGAGTCTAACTGTTCCACCCCAAGGCATCATTACCTTCAAGACAATCAGAAAATACAGACATGCTGTTTCAGGAGTGCGGATGTTTCCTAAAGCAGTAAAATGCAGATCTGAATAATCATTTCTGATTCCTGTCATAATACTGTTAAACTGGCTGCTTGTTTGGGACATTTATCTGTGATAGCAAATATGCAGTTTCACAGTGAGAACGGAAACACATGGCTATTACAGAAACCCTGCTAGACCATGTCAGCATTTCATGGTTTATACAGGTTTGTGGTGAAGTACTTGCAGCTATAATTCTCCCGCCTCTCTCTCTTGAGATAGAAAGAATGTATTTCAAATGATATATCTAAAACTAAATAGCAGTCATAAAAATAGACACAGCAACTCTCCAGAGTAAAGAAGGAACAGAAAGTGACATTCATGAATATTTCAGAGAAGTATCTTTGACCAGCTAATTAAAAGTTAATAGTTCATGATTTTGCTTCCTCTGCAACTTGTAGTTGACTTTAGAGTTGGCCCTGGTGGGCAACATGACATTGCATGACAGCTTCTGTCAGAACAGCAGGCAGGCATCTAAGCCATCAAACACAGAAATGCAGAGTCATGCCAGTGAAAAAATAGCATTGGTTGGAAGGTTGGCATAACTCTTTTCTTTCAAGACAACAGGCAGAGCTTATCTATAAAGAAAAGGCAGAATAGAATAATAAAAAGAAACTTGTACAGGACTTAATGAACTGAGGTTAAATTTATTGCATTTGCCATTTTGTTTTCTTCACAATACATGTACAGGTCATAGAAAGACCTCTACTTAAACCTTAATGTACAGATGCAGCTCCTGCAGGTGCCACGTAATACCCATTCCACAGTTGTAAGAACTTGTTTTGTTTGGTTCCTCGCACACTTTGGAACTCCCTGCCTATTGAGATCAAGCAGGTGCCTTCACTGTAGATAGATTGATAGATAGACAGACAGATGATAAATAGAATCTTTATTTGCATCAGCCTCAAGCCATAGCAAAGAAATCAAATACAATCAAATACAGATCTAGCTAGATGGTTGGCAATACAAAATAAATTCTGAAAATTTACAACTATACAAATTAAAGAGTTAATAACTGTCCTTGTCCACAAATAAAATGTATGAATGAGTGAGCTTTCTTTACTAGGCATTACATAGGTTAGTCAGATGGTAGATCTAATTCTAATTGCCCCAGCTAAATATTTTGTAGTGTTTGCTGTTCCCTGGTAATCTTGGTCTGCAAGAAGTAAGGGCCCTTCACTGTACCTTTTCGGGCACCTGTTAAAAACTCTATTGCTTAGACAAGCCTATCAAGATGCTTAGAACATTCAGGTAATTAGAATCTGTTTTAGTATTTTAATTTTGTATGTGTTCAAGTATGCTTGCAAATTTTTCTTGTTTTATCTTTTTGTAAACCTCTTTGAGGATTTTATTTTATTTTTACAATCAAGAAATGTATAAATTGTATGAAATAGCCAAGTAAAAAACACTTTCTCTTGTGGGTCCATCAGAAATGTTTCTAAGGACAGAACTGATTGCTTACTAGATGCACCAAGAAAATTGAAGGAGGTTTCTTGTTTCCCAGCTGATTTTGAATTGATAGCCAAAAGGAAGGGAGCAGAATATGAGAGCCATCTTCAAATATCTGAAGGGCCGTCAAATGGAAAATAAAGCAAGCTTGTTTTCTGCTGCTTCACAGGGCAAGAATTGGACCAATGGATTCCAGTAACAGATTCCAACTAAATATTAGGAAAAACTTTCTGATGGTGAGAGTTGTTTGACAGTGGGATGGACTACCTCATCAGAGGTTTTTGAACAGAATGAGGTAGTCGCTCTGTCAGGAATCCTTTAGCTGAGATTCCTGCATTGCAGGGGGTTGCACTAGATGACCCTTTGGGTCCCTTCCAACTCTACAATTCTATGATTTTGATTTAAAGGATTTGATATTTGTGCAAAGAGGAGGGAGGATTGCAATAGCTTAATAGAACATTGTCGTTATGGTCATGTTCTGATAATACATGACCTGACGTATTCATACTAGTATTACTCAAAATGCCTAGCTAGGTATGTATCCTTTAATCATTGAAGATTTAAACCATTTTCATTGGGGTGGCTCAGTTGATTTGTTAGATTCCTAAAGAGAGAAGACTGTATTTGCAAAGCATAGAATGTGATAAAATAGTTAAAATATTTTAAATCTCAGAATGTTGTCCTATCCAGTTTGTTCACCCCAGGCTTTGCTCGAAGAAGGTCCCTCTGAGTGGGGCTGCAATAAATAATGATGAGCTGAGCCCAGGGATCTGTTTGGAATACTAGATCATCATCATCATCATCATCATCATCATCATTTTATTTGTATGCCGCCTTTCCAAACTATGCTCAAGACGGCTTACTACATGACAAGATTTAGATAATTACAAACATAACAGAAGTAATAAACAATAAATAAAACACATCAAAAAGCACACAACCAAATGGAAACAATTTCCACGTAAATCTTAAGATCTAAAACTAAAGCACTCCACTCTCCCAGGCCAGATGGGAAATCAGGTCCTCCCTAAAAGAGGGCATGTGTTGCAGTGAGACCTGGAAACAATCCCTTGTGAGTGGGTAAGATTGGTCAGCCACAACACCCGATTGGTAGGTCCCTCGATGCTGGATTTAATCTGGCCAATGGGGCGCAGTCCAAACGGATCGAAAGACCTATTTATGTCCATGCACGTGATCCAGAGCTTCCTCTTTTGGTGCGTGCATTCAGAACAGCATCAGCATGTCCTCTGTGCAGCCAAGAGAGAGCAATTTACCTTCGACGGATCTTCCTGGTGATATCTTATTCTCCAAACCCGAGTTATTTATTCCTTTTACCCTCCTTTTGTTAAATTTGTGGTCCTTTCCCTTTCCTTCCCTTGGAGGGGCTTTCGCCCCATAGGGCCTTTGGCCCCTGAGTGCTCCCATTTGCAGAGTTTAATCGGATTATTTGCACAACGGCCTTTTTGATTGATTACAAAAAGGGCTCGTTGCCCCAGAGAGCTCCCTGTTTGCTGCCTGTTAATTGCAGTTTTGGCTTACCTTGTGCAGCAGTTCTTGAGTCAGTTTACTAGAAGGGCCTTCGCCCACGGGGCGGTTGCCCCTGAGCGCTCCCAGTTCGTGGAGCTTGTCCTGCCTGTTTAACATCACCCCTGGTGCAGCGGCTTTTATCAATTTTCTTGGAAGGGTTTTTTCGCTCATGGGCTTCTGTCTCCGAGCGCCCCCTGTGTGTGGAGCTTTCCGCTTTCCCTCGCTCTCTTCGAGCAGCGGCTTTTTGAATCGGGTCCAGCTCTGGCTGCAGCTTCAAGTGCCTTGGAATTAAGTATAGTTGGGGCATTTTATAAGTTTATTGTTGATTGTTTTACCTAGCCGATTGTCCTATTGAGAGCTCCCTCTCTATTAGCTCGGCAAGTTTCGCAGCCCCTCTTTCTATTAAGGCTGGTGGGGGGAATTTCCTAGGATTGGGAATCCCCCCCCCTTCGCTTTGCCCGGTAGCACAGCTCATTTGGCAGGAGTGCCATCTTGTTTGGGGGGGAGCACCAATTTTTTATTGCCTGAGTGTTCCTTTTAATTTGGTCTTTCTGTTTTATTACTGCCCACTTGTTCAGAAGTGGTCGTAATGACTGTTAAGAGAAATCCTAGTCCTGCTCTCCCTTCAAAGAGGGTGATTAGAGGCCGGTATCAGGCACTGCGTTCAGCGCAGGCCCCAGCAGTTCCTCAAAATTTGCTGGATCATTTGGGTGCTATTATGGCTGATACTGGTTCTGACCCTGCGGCCTTGACAAGGTTTAATACACAGCTTGAGTTATTGGCTCAGCAATTTGGGGCGGCAGCCTGATTCTCAGCCTGGCTCCTCCACATCTACCATTGTTTATGAGGCCCATGGTCCATCTGATGCAAGCGAAGTGAGCGAGGCTTATGATCCTTCTGCAGTCTTACTCTCCCAGTTTCAGCCTTCCAGGAGCCCAGTCCCAGCTAGCCCTAGGGGTCATCCTAGGAGTAGGCCATGGTTAATAATGACATTGCAGATGCCTTCTCTCGTTTTCAGATGGAGCGCTTCAGATCACTGGCTCTGGAGGCCCAGCAGCTTCTGGACTATTTCCTGGTTCAGCTTTGGAAGCTTGGCAACAGCTACTCCTTCAAGGAGTAGTAACATCCGTTTCTCCTTCTACGTTGAGGTCTTGTAAGAAGGCCTGGATGGACTTTTTAACTTTCAGAGTGTAGCATCCGACAAGTGACAGTACAGAGTCACCATCCACACATCAGGTGTTGCAGTATTTGGCTCACCTGTGGCTTATGGGTTGTGCTGTGAAGTTCATCAGAATTCAGTCTTCTGCCATTTCATTTTTTCTGTAAGTCCCTTTATTCTAGAGACCCTTGTGCAAAGTTTGTGGTGCACAAGGCTCTTGAGGGCTGGGCCAGGCTGTAGCCACCTAAATCGCCAGGTAGGAGGCCTGTCACTTTCAACATTTTATGTGCTGTGCGCAGCAAGCTGAGGCTAGTTTGCAGGTCTATTTATGAGGCAAGACTCTTTTCAATGACCTTTTCAATTGTTATTTTTGGTGCATTGCGTGTGGGTGCTGGAATCAGTGCAGGGAAGGACTCCCAGGGGCTTTCTTTTGCAGGACATTTAGCTGTCCGATGCGGAGCTGGTGCTCACTATTCATAATTCCAAAATGGACCAGTTGGGCAGAGGTGCCTTGATGAGGCTGCCTGCGACTGGTAAGCCAGACCCTTGTCTGGTTAAGGATGCCAAGAAATACCTGTCACTTTGCCTGCCTGGGGATGGTCCTTTCCTGGTCCATAAGGATGGGTCCCTGTTAAGATGGCATCAATTTGCTGCAGTAATGCGCAAGGCGCTGGCAGCATGTGGCCTGTTGGCCAGTGAGTTTGCACCTCATTCCTTTCGCATTGGGGCAGCTACCACCACTGCCCATTGGGGCCTGCCCGTTGACAGGATTAAGGATCTGGGCCGCTGGAAATCTGGAGGGGTTATGTTCAGACGCAGGGGTTATGTTCAAACGCAGCGCTGAGGTGAAGTTGCTAATGTTATTTTGTTCATTCCTAGGTTCGCCTACCCTGCATGCATGGGCACAGCATTGTCCACTGGGCCAGCAGGAGGGTGGCAAAGTCTGGATTTGGACGCAGGCTCGTGTGTGTCTCCTGGATATCCAGACGAGGAATGCATTAGGAGGAGCTTCTCCCAACGGTGCGGGTGAAGGTGTCTGCGGAAGGTATGCCTGCGGCGATGGTGGTGCAGCTGGGCGAGAATGATTTGCCAGAAGCTCCTGGCTTGAGTCTGCGGAAGAGTTGAAGGCAGCTCTTCCCGAACTCAAAATATTTTGGTCGCAGCTGCTGCAGCAACGTGTGTGGCGAGGTAGCCGATGCCCAGCTGCCACTGAGAAGGCCAGGAGGCACATCCAGAGCACAGTGGCCAAGAAGGTTCTGGCCTTGGGCGGGACAGTGATCCATCACCCAGGCATTACCTTCCGAGATGCGTCCCTTTACAGGCTTGATTGGGTTCATCTGTCTGTGACTGGGAATGATTAGTGGCTGAACTCTGTGTCAGTGGGGTTAAGGGATTGGTTACAGGTGTGAGTGGTTGGCGGCAAGAGTGGGTGCTCGTGTGGCAGATAGGCTCTGGTTCAGGTGATAGGGATGGGAGAACGCTCCAGGGACTCAACTGGTTTGGTCAACCAGTTGGTCATGGGTTGTGCCCATGCCAGAGTCCAGGGGGACATCAGGGTGGCGGACATAGTCCATTCTCAACACTCTCCAGGTGTTCACCTATGCTGGAACCCTGGGTCAGCGCTACCTGTATGGCAGGGAGCTAGTCGAACCAGAGCCTTTGCAACCAGTCACTTTCTGTAATCAATAAAGTTGTGGCCTAAATTCTGCCAAAAACCAAAACTAAAATTCGAGTCAAGTGTGAATTTATTTAGGGGGGTGGTTTCTGGGTCTGAACACGCAAAAGACCAGCAAGGCAGGCTGCAGGTCTTCCAGGGCTCACAGCTAAGATGGTCTCATTTAAAACAACACAGATAAAAATTAAAAACAGCAGCCACAGTCCTTGTGAAGTCTTTTCAGCCAGGTAGAAGAGGCAAGGGCAGGGTCCTTCAGGTCCTCAGCAGGCAGTCCTCCTCTAGATGTGGATGAAGCTCAGTCCTGCAGAACAAAGAGTCTTTCCTGGTCTGCTCTAGCTTCTTAAATTTCACCCATATTACTTAGAATCATAGAGTTGGAAGAGACCACAAGGGCCATCGAGTCCAACCCCCTGCCAAGCAGGAAACCCCATCAGAGCACTCCTGACATATGGTTGTCAAGCCTCTGCTTAAAGACCTCCAAAGTAGGAGACTCCACCACACTCCTTGGCAGCAAATTCCACTGTCGAACAGCTCTTACTGTCAGGAAGTTCTTCCTAATGTTTAGGTGGAATCTTCTTTCTTGTAGTTTGGATCCATTGCTCCGTGTCCGCTTCTCTGGAGCAGCAAACCTTTCTCCCTCCTCTATGTGACATCCTTTTATATATTTGAACATGGCTATCATATCACCCCTTAACCTCCTCTTCTCCAGACTAAACATGCCCAGCTCCCTTAGCCCTTCCTCATAAGGCATCGTTTCCAGGCCTTTGACCATTTTGGTTGCCCTCCTCTGGACACGTTCCAGTTTGTCAGTGTCCTTCTTGAACTGTGGTGCCCAGAACAGGACACAGTACTCCAGGTGAGGTCTGACCAGAGCAGAATACAGAATACAATACTTAGGGTGGAGAGGGGAATATTGAGTTGTTATTGTTGAACAATTGGGAGTCCATAATCCTTGTCGATCTCCTGCGAAACAGCTAGTGATCTACCAGCAGATTCAGAGCTACCTTCTACCTATTCCTCAATGAGAGTATTTTATACTTTTTAGAGAGTTATTCAAACCAGCTTAAATGGCATATGAATTTTGATGTGACTATTTTGCTTGCCCTGCCTCACTGGTCTAAAATCGTTTCATACTCAATTAAGGATGATCTATTGGTTGTTAGTGAAGCATGGAGGAGGGCTGCGCATGGAGGAGGGCTGCGTATGAAGAAAAAGAAGGGCTGCTTAGGATGGAGGTGAATTAGATCAACATTTCTGTTTTCCAGGCTTGATTATCTGGAGGTAAATACTTAACTGCTTTAGTATTCCTTTCAAATTCATCTCCAGAGTTAACCATCCATGTTTAATCATTTCACATAATGAGATTGGTATACTTTGAAAAAATCTCTTCACTTAAACATCAGGAATAAGCCTGTGCATAAGTCTAAGAGAATGAAAAATCCTATGTTGTGAACTGAAAAGGTGACCTGTGTTATGGAATATATTATGGCTGTAGCATACCCTCCAACATAGGGTTGTTCTATTTAACAACAACAACAACAACAACAACAACAACAACAACAACAACAACAACGGTACCTTGATCATCAGATTGGGTTGCCCCAGCCACTCTGGGTGACTTCCAACATGTATAAAAACATAATAAAACATTAAACACTTAACAACTTCCCTATACAGGGCTGCCTTCAGATGTCTTCTAAAGATTGCATAGTTAGGTATTTCCTTGGTTCAGGGGTCGCTTAACTCCACACCCTCCAACACTTCTATGATGAAAATAAGGACATCCTAAGGAAAAGTGGGGCATTCTAGGATCAAATCAGAACCTGGTATGGCTTCTGTAAATCTGTGACTGTCCCTGGAAAATAGGGACACTTGGATAGTCTGCAGTAGAAGATAAAAATCCAAAGGGGACTGGGGGAAAGTAATTAGAGAACAGAGTGAGAGAGAACCTGGTGGGATGTGGGCTTGGCAGGATGACACAGATCAGAAATCGGCATATAGTTTGTGGAGTAATAACAGAAGAAAGAGGATGGTGGTCAATAGGGCAACTTATCAAGAGCTTATGAAGCTCCTTGTCTGTGTCAAGAAAGAATCACCTTCTGGTGATCAGACACAGATATTTGTATAGTTTCTGTTTAGATCAAAATGACATATTTTATTTAAAATGAATTCTACCCAGCCTTTCAATATTTTCTAAGCTTTTTTTGAAATTGGCAAACACCATAAAATCCAATACACAATAACACAATATATTTACAAGCAGAAACAACACAATCACACATTCTTCAGAAACAAAAAGAAAATTCCAATGCTCAATGGAAAGCTTGTGCAAATTTGACACCACATATAAAGATAAACGAAGTAGGTGCCCAGGTAAAATCCCTTCCAGAAATGGTGTGCAAGCAGAGAAGAGGCCCTTTTTTTGGTGGCCCCCTCCCTTGACTCTGGGGGTCAAGCGGGGTCCCCCTGACACAGGCCTCCCAGGACACTCTTAACTGCAGGGGCAGGTTTATTGGGGAACAGGCAGCCCCCTTTTGATAACTGGGTCTTAAACTCTATAGGTAAGAAGCAGGTGGTACTTGGATGGGAGGACTAAGGAGGACAAATCTATTTCTGGTCTGTGTCACTTTCACATATTTTACCCACAATTCCATTATGTTTCCACATTAGTCTGCAGTATTTAATTGAAAATCTCTCCCTCTCTCTCCATTCAAATTGTTTAATCATGACAAAAGCTCCTGTTTCCAAAAAGGAGAGGAGGTGGGGGTCTGATCTCTACACCACTTTTCATTGTTCTCTGCAATATGGAGGGGAGGAGAAAGGAAAATGGGACATTCTAGGATCAATTCGGAAGCCAGGATGGCTTCTGTAATTCGGGGTACTTGACCTTGCACAAAGCCAGTTCACAATGCATTAAACTCTGGGGCCTGTAATAGGGCATGATGATAAAAGCTGAGTGTTAGACGGCTTTAGCAGACAAGCAAATATTTTCATCCCTTTACATCTTGCTTTAGAGTCAATAGCTTTAGCAGTGTTCATAATGCCATTAACTATATCCAGATGACAAATAGTATATTCTAAAATTAAGCTTGAAGTTATTAATCAGTTTCAGGAATGCATTTATCAACGACAGATTAAAATGTGCATTTTAAATTGGCCAGTGCTTTTAAGTTTATTTGCCAAACACATATTTTATATGAATTAATTGAGAGAAACTTATTATTGCTAAAGAACCCAAATATGTCTGTTGCAATACTGCAATATTTACATCCATCATTTTCCTGTTGCGGTGCTTATCAACCTTACTCCCTTGAGCATTTGCACACACACTAAGTTCACAGGCGGTGTCAAGAAGGAGGCCTGTTGCTGCACAGGAACTCAGGGCTCAGACATTGGTCTTGAGCTTTCTATGCAGTGGCCTAAAAGGATTCTCTTCTGTTCCACGACTCTCCTCAGGAAAGCCCTCAGTCTACTGCGGAATTGGAATAAACACCAGTCAGGTTTTCTGTGGATGTTTGTTTTGATTCAGCAGTAAACAACAGGTTTTCCCAGGGAAAGTGGAGGCAAAATTGTGGGGCAAAGGGAATTGTGGATGAGCCGTAACCGTCCCAAGATCTTGTTTACTATTACTGATATTTTTATGGACAGATCCCTTATAATTTTTCCAGGAACCCTAAAATTCCCAGGAATACAGCATGTAAAGCACTGAACTAGGTAATCTACTAAAAGCAAGACAATGCATCTACTCACCAAATTTGAATGGGTGACAATGCACAGCCACCACTGGGTCTTTGGGAGGGGAATGAGGACCAAAGCCTATTGGTAGCACATATGGTTTGCATACAGAAAGTTCAAGCTTCAGTTGTTGGCATCTCTACAGAAAGAGATCTCAGGGCTGGAAAGCCCCCAACCACAGCAAGAGTAGTCAGCCCTGGACTGGATGGAGAAAAGACTCAAGATAAGGCAGCCATCCTATGTTGTAGGGGTCAGATCACAGGACTGCCAGAAGAGTAGCTAAATTGCAGCTAGGAAGCCAAATCACTTACAATACTAACTCTTTTCTTGAAATTAAAACAATGTCTGAACACCTGCGAAAATATTCAAAAGCTGTTACTTGCAGAAAGAGGAATATATGAAAAATATTTACATTCACTTGATTATCCAAGCATGGGCTTAGTTTTTCTTAGTTGAAGATTACAGCTTCTTCCTTAAACGTTCAGACAAACAGTGATTTCTCTCTTTCCAGTCCTTGAACTCAGCCTTCTGCACATGACCCAGCCAAGCCACGCAGCTCCTTCGGAGAGCTTTCCTCTTTCTCCTTCCTGCTTCTTGGGGAGAACATAACTTCTGTGCTTCTTTCTGTCACATATATTCAAACATAAACATGAGCACTCCTCTCCTCTATTGCAGAGAGAGAGAGAGAGAGAGAGAGAGAGAGAGAGAGAGAGAGAGAGAGAGTGAGTTAGAGTTAACTAACACGTCTCTTCTTCAGTGTCCATGGAGATGCAGACATTATAGTCAAGTCACTCACACAAAACAAAATGGAGACTGTAATATGATACTTTCCAGGTGACCAAAGCTAACCAATCGCAAGAGAGTTGCTGGGGAACATACCAGAATTAAACACCCAGTAATGCATTTAAGCACTCCCAATTTCAGTTAATTAAAACACTATACTTAATAAGGATGACTTGTCAGCCTTTTTCTCATTGCTAACAATATCACCTAGCACAAGATACTCTTTGTGCAGACACATTGTAACTGCCAAAGAATCAGTTAGAAAGACCATATGGGGCTATTTAATTGGGGGGGGGGGGGCAGGACAGGATAACTAAAGTAGGACATGATAAAATATACGATTTGGATGTGTGGAGGGTGAATAAAGGCAAATTTCTTTTCCATAATAGCAGAATTCCCAATAAAATGTTAGCAGGTTTAGGGCACACAAATGGAACTCATTATTCAAATAATGCAAAATTATCCTTTGGAATTTGTCACCACAGGATGCAATGATAATCTTTAGCTTAGGGAGTATGTTCCCACATTTTTTTCAACAGCATTGGAGCAATTACACTGTGGGTAGTCCATTGCAATTGGAAACCTAAGATCACAGGTAAAGAGTTCCCTGGAGGGGCAATACTGGCCTGGGAAGTAGTTAAGTTTGCAGCCCCTCACATGGTTACCACGTTGGCATTGAAGTAGGCCCGTAAGTGTTAATAAACAATAAAAAATGCCACAATTGATCAAGTTGTGAAATATAGTTCTGCCATGAACTATGAGCCATGGCAAGAGCTAAATGGAATCTCTGTGTTCAGAGGACAGACAAGAGAGGGATGGCATCACCTTTGTGCTCTTCCCAGAGGCCCATCTCTGGCCAGCGTTGGAAATGGAATTCTGGACAAGATGGGCAATTCTTGCACTTATATGCAACTTTGAATGTATTTGCAGAAAAGTTTCCTTTATTGTATACCTAACCATTAAGAATGGGATCTGGCTAGAAGTCAAGGTCTGTTCTTCATTCGTTTTTCAGAATGACAGGAAATCTCCATTGTCAGCATCTCATACTGAAGACGAGGCTGTTAGATCTGATGTCTCCTAAGTAATATGATGAGACAGGCGGAGCTCCTTTCCTTTTGCTTTGTCAAAGATTCTCTAGGCTGTCTTTAACATCTCAGGACATTTGTCTTTACAAACCAGGAGTTCAATGTATCCCTTAAGTCCTCATCAGTGACAGCAAAAGTATTTTTGATGCCTGGAAGATTTTATATCTTAACAAGAAAAGGGTACCTCCTTCTCACAGGCACGTTAAGGATACATGACCAAGGAAAGATTGCCAAATCATGTTTTCAGAAGTGAGGCTGAATACTGAATATATTGATGCAGTTACCCTATCTTTTTTAGACAGTTAGGCTGTTTTTCAATAGCTGATTATGTTCTGCAAAATAATACTTTGATGTAAATGTTGTTGTTGCTGCCCGAGCTGCTTCAGGTCATGGCGGATATGCGCCTGGAGACACCTAGCTTGGTTGTCCTGTGGGATTTTAACATCCATGCCGACTCGACCTTACAAGGGGCCGCTCGGGACTTCGTGGAAAGCATGGCCTCCATGGGGCTTTCCCTGAATAAGTTTGGCCCAACTCATAGCTGTGGACATGCCTTGGACCTGGTGTTCACCTCTATGGATGTTGGTGATCTGACACTAACTAAAAGCGGAACAAAAGAAGTCCCATGGTCAGATCACTTCCTGGTGCAACTGGACTTCTCCGCAACCCTTCCCCTCTGCAGGGAGGTGGAACCGATTCGGATGGTCCGCCCCTGCCACTTAATGGATCCAATTGGCTTCCAGAGAGTGGTAGGGGATGCTTTATCCCAAGTTGATGGCCTTTCAGCTGATTCCCTGGTGGCACGCTGGAATGCGGAGTTAACCAGGGCTATTGACTGTCTGGCTCCGAAGCGCCCTCTCCGATTGCATGGAGCCCGGACAGCCCCGTGGTTTTCCCCGGAGCTGAGGGTGATGAAACAATCGTTGAGACGGCTAGAGCGCCGGTGTGCTAGTCCCGGGGGGAAGGTTACCGTTGTCGTAGTCAAAGTCCAGTCCTGAGTCACTAGCCTGGAAACAGTTCACAAGGAGCAAGGCGAGGTCCGAAGCAGGAAGCCGGGCAGGGACAGGAACACTGGAAGGTCAGAAGCAGGAAGCCGGGTGGGGACAGGAACACTGGAAGGTCAGGTCTGGGTCCGGGTAGGAGCAGGTACTCAACGACGACGTTGCTTCCGCAACCTGGGACCGGGCTGACTGGCCTTTATCTTCTCTGAGGCCAGGGGCGGTCCCGGCCCCCAGGAGACCCGCCTCTCCTGGCCTTAAGGCGAGCACTCCTCCTGGGAGAAACCAGTTCCCTTCGCCTCTCTGCCCTGAGCCTCTGCAGTTCAGGAGAGGCTGAAGGGTTACTGGGCCCAGGGGGAGACTCACCTGTAGGCACTGAGTCCTCAACCACCTCTGGAGCCAGAATGGATTCACCTGATGCCTGCTCCTGAGGATCCGGCACAGGTGTAGGTGCCTCAGAATCAAGGCCCTGTCCCAGTTCAGCCGGCCCTGGAGGCGGGGACTCCTGTGCAGGCTGGGATTCCTCCGGTTCATCCTCTGAATCGGATTCCCAGGCCATCACAGCCGGTGGCGGAAAACTCATTCTGAATCAGACCGGACACGGGCTAGAGCTCAACGTCGAGCCTACCAAGTGGCAATGGCGATGGCGAAGAGGGCCTTCTTTGCCGCCTCCATTGCATCTGCAGAAAACAGCAGCAGGAGACCTTTTCAGGTGGTTCGCAATCTATCGGAACCACCTGTACCACCGGGGCCTGGTAGGGATCCCAAGATCTCCTGCAATGCTTTTGCAAAGTTTTTTGCAGATAAAATCGCTCAGATTCAGAAGGAGGTAGACTCCACCGTGGGAGCAGGGCCAGGGCGGGAGAGTGCTAGAGTTCTGTCTGGTCCTGTTACATGGGATCAATTCCAATCTGTTACCTCTGTGGATGTGGACAGGCTGCTTGGACAAGTGAAACCGACCACCTGTCTCCTTGATCCTTGCCCATCCTGGCTGATAAAAGCGAGCCGGGCAATGGCGGATTTCCTCTGATCGGGAGGAATCCGCTTTGTGGAAATTAGGGTCTGGACCGCCACGGCGAGGCGGAGACCCATCAAAAACCACAGGTGGGAGAAGCCTGTGGACGTGGGATTCGGCTGGCACCTTTTGTGCCTCCCCTACTCGTCGGTAAACCCGGTTTCGGGGATCCGGAGCGATGTGGGGTGAGCGGCGTGGTGCTTCGAATCGACTGCTCTTTTCACGGAGTGAAGCCACATTGCTGATGCCGGAGAGCGCTGACTTTTTCCTGTGGACAATTGGACTTTAAACAACTACCCGTGAATAGAACGGAAAATTGGACTATGAAACATCTTAATTTGGCACCGAAGCGGGAAGGTTCTAAACAGGAAGTCCGCCTTCCGCTTTTGTAAATAGATTGTTTTTAACACTGATTGGGAGCCGCCCAGAGTGGCTGGGGAAACTCAGCCAGATGGGCAGGGTATAAATAATAAATTTTATTATTATTATTATTATTATTATTATTATTATTATTATTATTATTATGTTGTCATTTAGTCGTGTCTGACTCTTTCTGACCCCATGGATCAGAGCACGCCAGGCACTCCTGTCTTTCACTGCCTCCTGCAGTTTGGTCAAACTCATGCTGGTAGCTTCGAGAACACTGTCCAACCATCTCGTCCTCTGTCGTCCCCTTCTCCTTGTGCCCTCCATCTTTCCCAACATCAGGGTCTTTTCCAGGGAGTCTTCTCTTCTCATGAGGTAGCCAAATATTGGAGCCTCAGATTCAGGATCTGTCCTTCCAGTGAGCTCTCAGGGCTGATTTCCTTAAGAATGGATAGGTTTGATCTTCTTGCAGTTCATGAGACTCTCAAGAGTCTCCTCCAGCACCATAGTTCAAAAGCATCAATTCTTCAGCGATCAGCCTTCTTTATGGTCTAGCTTTGATGTAAATACTTCTTTTAAAAAATGATTTATATAATAAAGGTACTCTAATACCAAAAACACTTGTTTCTCTGAAAATTTAAGTGTTTGGAGTACACCTTAACTGTGATCCCACAAGACATCCTTCACACACCTGCCCTATTCACGTGTTACTCTCATGTAGGAACAGGGCCACACTTTTATCCCCTTCTTCAATTCAAATGCTTGAGCACTTACTTGCATGCAGGTACGACACATGATTGGTACAGCAGCATATTAGGCTTTCCTAATTGTGTATGCTAAGAGGTTCTCACACGTTTTAATTTCTTTGCAGACAACTGCAGGCAACACACAGTTGGTGAAGGAAAAATATGTGACATGTTTCTCCACCTAATACTACAAAATTATTTATTTCCAAATGCAGAAGCACTTCTGCTGGGCTCAGCTACTGTGGAGCAAGCCTGGAGAAGAGGCTTGGGTGAGATGTTGGGCATGCAGAGGGAACATGGCAGCCGGCAGAGACTTGACTTTGTTGTTGTTGCAACTATCACAGTATAAAGGAAAGCAGAAATGTTGGCAGAGGGGGATTAAGAGAGGGAGAGAGAACCAACCAGGAGAAGCAGCATTTGGAGCCACGAGAAAGGGAAGCTGCTCCTTTTCCCTATACACCTCCAGTTAAGCCAGACATGGGCTAAGAACGAGTGCAAATGCAGAACCGCCATTTGAGCTAAATCTTAGCCGTAAGTTGCTAGCCAAGACTGAAGTTCCCCTCCCTGTTGAGGTCCCAGAAGCAGGATGTTCCAACAACAGTAGGAGGGTGAGAGGAAAAGTGAACTTGTCTCAGGTGAATGCTGCAACCAGAGAGATAAGGCAGAGAGCTTCTCACAGATGCAGCAAACCTGCAGGTGGGCAGCCACAGCATTTCACTCTCCAAGTGGGGGCTCACATTATTTAATTCTTCCCAATACAAAAAATAAAACAACATCCCCAGATACAAAACAAGATGCCAGGAAGGAGTACACCCTCACCTTCTTCTGACAGTTTCTCATATGCACAGAGATATTTTGTATGGAAGAGCATGAAACCTCACATGCCATCAGCAGTGGGACCCTCCTCAGAGGGACCTAGGCAAAAGCAAACTAGAAAGAGAGACACTAACTGTACCAATCTCATGCAAAAAGGGGGAGGAAAGGCCCCATGCTAAGAGGGGTGCAGAGTGCAGGCCCCTTTTGTACCTGCATCTAACTTCTCTGTAGTCCCAAGCACTTTTCTGCAGCAGAGGTCAGTTCTGGCATTGGATTTCCATTTAGAAGAAAAGCCTTACCCTCTCGCTTCCCATCATCCCTTTGATGATATTGAAATAACTTCCATTGTTTTCCATATCCCATCACCACGTAACAATAGCAGCTGTAGAACATTCTGCTTCTTAACTTGACACCAGAAAATAATGTTTCATCAAAACAGAGGATAAAAACTTTATCAACTAGTCCTGCTAGCTATAAAAGGTTTATATTTAACATTAATCTTTTAAAATACTAATAACTGAGGAAATGCAATATTTTAACTGAGAAAATGTGCATTAAAATGTCATGGTTTAAATAAATAGGAACAAAATTTGGAAACCAACACAAGCTGTTATAAGCTAACTGATAACTACTTGACATAAAAGTTTAGTTTATCTGACCATTCTGTAACAAGTCACTGGGCATGACCAAAAAAACCATGGAACTGCTACCATTCTCTGAATGCAGCACCATTTGGTTCATATCAGAGAACTTCAACAGGGATGAGATGGGTGTGGCAGGGAAGAATGTCTCTGCTTTGCAGCTTCTGCAGTTAAGAAGCATGTCGCCTAAATAAGGCAGCAAGGCCAGCCAGGGATGTGGAACCTGTGGCTCTCCAGATGTTGTGAGTCTGCAACTCCTGCCCTCTTGGGCCATTGCACCTGCTGCCTGAGGCAGATGGGGAGGCAAAGGTTCTCCATCTCTGGATTAAGCAGTGTGTGACCACAGTGGGAGACCAGTACAGGGTGAGTCAATAAAGGCAAATCCAGAAACCGGAGAAACAGGACACATTTGGCGCTTTCCAAGGCTTGCCTGCTCAGCTCAGCCTCCGGTAAATGCCCCATGGCACGTCTATTCCATCTTGAGCAATTTATCATGGGGGGTACTGCCATCAGGTAGACAGTGTTCATACTGCTAGTCCCTGCCAGGAAAGTTTGTGGAAAATGTGGAGATTCTCCATTTGATGGGTATTGATCCATATGGTCAGCTTCTCTAAGTATTAGGGGCTTTTTGTGGACCACAAATTGAACACATGTGAACCACAGAGCAGCCGGGCATTTGGGTTCATGTGTGGACAGGTGGCTTGGAGATCAGCAAACAGACAGGAGTTTGGACTGCAGATTGAATCAGGAGCCCCGCAAGTCTATACATCTGTCAGCGACACTCGATTGGGCCTCTGGTTTCTCCTCACTTGCTGGACAAGGAGGAAGGAAGATGCTCATGGGAGCCTCATAGCTAAAATTGCCTGCAGTCAGCACCTTTTGCCAGCCATCCTAGGAGTGCAGGGAGCAAGTGCCTGATCCGCAAGGCTTCTGGCTTGAGAATCAGGGACCTGGCAACAGTAGAGGCCTGGATTGGTTAAAGAGTGGTGTTAATAACACCAAGGTTATAGGTCTGAACCCCATATGGGGCAGCTGCATATTCCTGCGTTTCTGGGGGTTGAACTAGGTGATCCTCAGGCTCCCTCCCAACTCTACAATTCTAAGATTCTAAGACTCAGGTATTCAGCCTGCCCTGTTCTGAAGGTCTGGAGATGTTTTATTGTGTTTTTAATATCCTGTTGGAAGCTGCCCAGAGTGGCTGGGGATGTCCGGCCAGATGGGTGGGGTATAAGTAAGAATAATAATAATAATAATAATAATAATAATAATAATAATAATTATATCAAATGGGGAAAAGTCACAAAGAAAATTCATCATTCAAGTAGAAGCATCGTAGCTACCTAGGTGCTGAATTACAATTTGGGTATCATATACTTGGAGCTTTGCTGTTAAGAAAGTTTTAACAGTGCTGAATTTTCATTAGTGAAAAACAGATAAACAATGCTGTGGCATTATGCCTAGAATTTGCAGGAAATCTGCAGGGACTTCCTTATCATTTCTGACTATTGTTATACTTGGTATTTGCATGATAGGAGCCATAATTAAATTGTGCATGTATCACTGGAATACACTGATGTCATTGTAAAAATATTGCTTAAGGGAAAACAGCCAAGACAAAAACAAATACACAAGAAGAAAAACTGGGAAGACAATTGCAAATGTACAAATAGATATACAGAGGCAACAGATGGAATACCCTAGCAAACAAAGATATTCTGAAGGGAAACAACTTTCTGCTCCTTATTCCATGTATTTCCACTTGTAATCAAGAGAGACAATGCTTCAGATTTGGCTATATTTATACTAGTCTGAGACAGCCTCTAATGAGACCTTTCCTTCTCATTTGCTGCTTCCATGTAACAACTAGAGCCATGTTGGTCTCTGAAGCAGCGAGCAAAAATCTGTGTCAGAATATGTTTAAAATACATTCTGAATAGTGGAAATAAGATCCACCAAACTGCAAAGGTTCAGCCCTAGCAGCACTGTCTGAACCAGCAACAGAGTTCCACTCTGAGAGGTTAGAAGGGTCTTGGCCTAAAGCATACACCCTGCCCCCAAAGCACTCACAACAATATGTTTGTTAGTATTTGACAGCACAAGACTCTCATTTTTTGTTATTTTTGGTTGCAACAGACTTGCAATGGCCAGTCTTCTCTCCTGTACATGTTAGGGAAATCCTGTGGCTGGTTTGGGAGGGCATCTGTTTGTCTGGATGGGTAATAAATTTGGGTGTGGTGCCTTCCTCCTGGGCATGGTCGGCCAATTGGTGCCAAAGAAGGATAGAACTTTATGTATGCTACAACAGCAGCAAGAATACTTATTGCAAAGCACTGGAAGACACAAGATCTACCCACCAGGGAAGAATGGCAGATGAAGCTGATGGACTACATGGAATTGGCGGAAATGACTGGCAGAATCCGAGACCAGGGAGAAGAGTCGGTGGAAGAAGATTGGGAAAAATTTAAAGTATATTTACAGAAATATTGCAAAAATAATGAATGTTAGAAGGATGTTGGAATGAAGTTATATGGTTTTAGCAGAAATGTAATAAAGAATTAAGTAAAAGTTGATTGATAATGGGCAAAAATGGAAAAAATTGAAGGATAGACTGTTAAGATAAATTATAGAACAAAATTTGAGAAAGATGGAAAGAATTTGCTGAAACAGTTAACTGAACTAGAATACAAAAAGGGAGGTGTGAGGAGGTCGAGGAAACAAGTAAATGAAAAGTAAAGATATGGAATATTGGATGTGTTTTTAAATGTTTTTGTTTTTAAACGTTTTTGCTTTTTTGTTTCGATGTACTGATTTTTTTTTTCTTTCTTATTCTGGTTTTTATTTTCTTTTGATGTATTGTATTGTAACTTTTTACTGTCTTCCTTTTTTCTCTTTTTCTGTAATTGTTAAATTTTTAATAAATATCATTTTTTAAAAAATAGTAATAAATTTGAGTGTGGTATGCAATTGTTCTGTAATTCTGTGATCTTAGAACTTGCAAACAGTGTAAGACACCCATGTGAAGTAGCTTGTTAAATGCTTCTGTTGTGTATCCATAGAGAGGGAGAGATTTGAATTGCTGTATAGATCTCTGTGCAAAAACATCACTGTTATTTGACAGAGGCTCCCTGCCTTCATGTAATTTAAATTCTACACAACCCATTTTTACAATGCATTCCCCTAGTTTCTGAGCAGCCTCAAATGCAACTGTGACAGGTGGCTGTGTATTTGCAGGAAGTGCTGGATGTTTAGAGGCCTGGCATTAGGCTCTTAATTTCTCCAATTCTTCCTTTGACGCAGATGGTGCTTTATTTTGCCCCTCAAAGCTTTTACCTCTGAAACTGTATTTTTATTTATTTCTGACAAACATACCTTCAGGCAATAGCAGCAGTGAGGTGATGTGCACAAATCCTTTAATTTCCACTGTCAAAACTGATCTGCTGTGAGGAATTCTTTCTTGCTTTTTGATGGATCGTTCAACAGGTCTGTGCTTGCAGCGGCCTAAATGGCTGATGCAGACCCAGGAGATGAGCAGGTGGAAGTGGGAACACCTTTGGGGGTGAGTTGGAATAGGGAGGAAATTGGAGCTTGGTTGCTGAAAATGTCCTAATGAAAGTGGATGAATCAGAAGTTTTGTCAGTTAGCCAAAAATGACTAGTTTAAGAAGGAAGCACATGCAGCATATGACAGAGAGCGCAGCACCTTTGCCAAGCGGAAAGGAGAGAGAATGTAAATTAGTTTATCAGATGCAGACTTCTAGATGCCACCTCAGTGTGCCCCAGTGGCGTGGCGTGGGTTGTCAGCACCCGGGGCAAGGCAAGTAATTTGCACCCCCAACCCGTGGATTTGCACCCCCTAACCCTAACCCCCAGATGTTGCGCCCGGTGCGGCCGGCCCCCCCTGCACCCCCCACGCTACGCCACTGGTGTGCCCAGAAACTAAGAAAGAACAAAGGAAAGGAAGGTCCTAAAGTGCAGGAAAGAATTTCAGGCTGATTTTGCAGCAAATATCTATAGTGAACTGACATTTATTTTAAAATATATTTGACCAACTTGCAAGAAGAGTGTGTGTGTGTGCGTGCGCACACGTGTGTGTGTGTTTCGAATGAGCTACAAAACAAAAGTTAGGGTTTCTATCCCAAAATGGAACTAATTAATTTTTTGTGATTTGGCACTCAAAACTGAAATATACCAGTGAGTCCCCTGTCAATTGTACTTCTTGTGCTGAAAATTGCATCCTTTCTAAATCCTTTCTAAATTGCATCCTTTCTAAATTTAGTCATTTTTTTTTAATCTGGGGGGAGTATTAATAATAATAACAACAATAATAACAATAATTAATTGTATTGATATTCTGCCCTATACCTGTAGGTCTCAGGGCAGTTCACAAGGCCAGGAATGGCACTACAAAACTTAATTTCCCTTTGGACAAAGAGCACTGGACACTTGTGGTGTCTTTGTAATACTTGTTTTTATTTAAAATTGGCAGGCAAAGCACAGTGGACATAGGGATAGCAACAGGTTTGAGGAGACCCTGGGCAAGATGCCCTCTGCCCCCCAAGCACCTGAGTGCTCACTGGAAGGACAGATCCTGAAGCTGAGGCTCCAATACTTTGGCCACCTCCCTGGAAGGCCAGACTCCCTGGAAAAGACCCTGATGTTGGGAAAGATGGAGGCCATAAGGAGAAGGGGACGACAGAGGACGAGATGGTTGGACAGTGTTCTTGAAGCTACCAGCATGAGTTTGACCAAACTGTTGGAGGCAGTGGAAGACAGGAGTGCCTGGCGTGCTCTGGTCCATTGGGTCGGACACCACTAAACAACAACAACAACAACAATGCATGAAGGGGTTAAGACCATAGAGTAAGCAGTACTGGAAGACATAACTAGGTCACACCCCTTCACTTGGGGGGTTTGGGAAAGTGTTACTAAAGCCTTTCCTTATTCTCTTCCAGCGGAAGTCATGTCAGAGCTTAGACCGCAAGCCACCTTTGTGTTTCTGTACAAATGATTTAGAAACTCTTACCTTTAAAAAACTAAGTTAAAATGCCTGTCTCTTCTTGCTGCTGTATAGAATAGCATATGAATGTGACCTTTGAAGAGAGTTTGTTAGTAAACCATTTTAAACTTACCAAACGTGTGGTCTCTTTTAATGCAAAGAGAAGAATAGGGAACTTTGGAAAGAAACTTAGATGAAGATATTTTAAAGGTCTAAGGCTTAATTCCCACACTTTACTTTGCTGCATGTTTTGTGGTTTTGAATCTCTGCTGGGTCTCTCTTGCCAAGACAGTATTTGCCCCAACCTGGATCTAGGCATCCAGGGAATTTTTCTTGTATTCTTTTAAACCAATTAGAAACAAACACAAAATACCAATACATAGAACACAAGACAAAAAGACATGGTATAAGCCAAAGGGCTTTTAAGAAGCTTTCTTGAAACTCTTGAAATTAATTTTGCCTTTCCATAAAGAGTCCAACCCCGAACGATCTTTTGAGCTGTCCCAGTGGACAATAGAGGAAGCCATACTACAATTATTAGGATCTCCCCTCACCCCTGAGCCAGGGAAGCTCTGCTTAGGAGAATCTAATTGACTCTACAAATTTCTCTATGTTCTATATTCTAAAAACATAAGATGAGTTTGCTGGATCAGGCCTCAAATGCTTGGTGAATTGCTAAAAAAAGAGAGTTTTTCATGTAAGTTATAACTGTGTTAAGTAACCTGAGTATCAATTCTTGCTTAAGGAGCTAAGAGAAATGCTTTGTCAGAGTATAATTGATGAAAGCCTACCACATTCAACATTTTTTTGCTAGAATCCTAGAAGCTTGCGATCTGTGCATTTATTGAATTTGAATAAATTCTGCTATACAGCTTGGTTTAGAGAAAGACTGATCCTATGTATGGAAGGAAGCCCCTGTTGTAGGGCCATCACCAAGGCTATCACCTCAACACAGGGGGCAAGCTTGGCTTATATTTTAACACTTGCTGGATCCAGGGGTTAGAAGGCTCTCACACGCAGCCTACTTCCTCCCCTCAAACTCGTAACAGTCCCATTAATATCACTGGTCTTTAATCCATGGTCGATGTGCAAGAGATTGCACACCTACTCATGCTATGAATGTTCACCTCTCAAGTAACACCCATGGAGTTCAGTTGGGTTATTGCAGCCCTGCTCATGCCTTATATATAACTGAAATCAACAGGAAAAGAGTCATCATTATTTACTCACATCTCACTGATTTCAGTGAAATGTAGTTAAAGCACACCTTGCTATCCATGACTATAACTCTGCAAATGGATAGCTTTATATTTTAGAATTTACTGCATTTTTGAAAATGGGGGGGGGGGGCACTCGAATCTGTGCCTAGAAGGTGCAGATCTGCTTGTTCTCTGCTTCCTGGACACAGGACAAGCAGCAGTGTGGATGAGCCTGTAGCTGGCTAGCAAAATCCAGGATGTTGGTCACTTGAGAGGGTGATCATATATAGTTGTAGGGATACCTTTGTGCTGGTGGCTCACAAGCTGTGCAAGCCTACCACAAAGACCCACGTCTGGGGGCATCACAGCTTCGGCTTCCTTCCCTGCTCTTGCCTTGGCTCCCCTGCCTCCTCTGTGTCCTAACTGTCATTTGAGAGGAGGTTCTGCCATAGCTGTAAACCTTTCCTTTTTTTGTGGGAAATTCCCTTATTCCAGTGCCGTTTCCCGCAGCTTGCCACTGCTATCCCGGATTGTTAGATATCCCGTAAACTTTCCCCGGGACAGGTGAGGCTGCTGATCCGTTATTTTTGAAGCTGCTGATCCCTTATTTTCAATCTGAAAGTTGACAGCTATGGGTTCTGCCCATCCACCCAAATGGATGAGAGTGCAGAGCTGGAGCCACCCACTGGGATGGGAGCACAGGCAAAGGCCCTGCAAAGACTCGTTATAGTTAGGTGTATGCATATGGTTATTAAGACAAGCAACCCAAGGAGTAGGCAAATATCAGTTACTCCAAAGTAAATATGTAAAAATAGATTTAATTGCCGATGAAGGTATTTTCAAAAAAGTGGCCAAGAAGCTAAATATGTTTAAATGACTTTTAGCACTGTCCAGACTCCCTTCCTATTGAAGGGCCTTGTTCTGCATTCATATTCATGATCTGCCTAATATGCTGATCTCCTTCCTGGATCAATTTCTTAAAGGCAGGATAATGAAGTCTCTTGAAGCTGTTTTGCCTTCAGGGAGTTGATCTAGCAAAATGCTAATCTGCTCTGAGCAAGGCCTCACTCAATGATTAAAGCTTCTTTATGTGGCCAATGTTTGGAACAACGTGTTCGCTTTTCCTCCCAAGCCCATTATCCAGTGATATCATTAAATTTAATTTGGCAAAGTCTTGTTTGGATAGAAACAAGTGCAAGAGTATAAACAGGAGGATTGTTAATTGCAATAATTCCAAAATGGAATCATGATGGACTGAAATGTGTGCAACGAAATCTGCAGTTCAGAATCCTGATGACATATGCAAGGGCCAATCTGATAAGTGTGCTTACTGAGGGAAAATAAAAAGGAAATATGTTTTCATAGTCTTCATGCCCACTTAACATACACATATACATTAGATTTGAACATATTTATTTTAGACAGGTATAACCTAATTGTGTTTTTTATTAAAGATACGTACATGCTAAATTATTGAAATACATATGAATAATTAAGATAATTGCTTTTAGTAGTTACCAAGTCTGATAAATGTCTAAAGGAAATGCAGATGGAACCCCCCCCATCTTCGACTGGAAGATTTCTCCCCTTTAAATTCATAAAATGTTGCATTAATTTGCATAATGGTACAGCTGTCAAAGCAGGTTACAGGTGATGGCTTAGAACCTGATGCTAGCTAATGCATAATGACCCTTTCTCTGCTCCACTATGCTGCCTGTTGCTAATGGAATTTGAACCTCCAAATGTTTTGCAATTAGAAATATTTTTTAAAACTCTTTGAAATACGAAGCAGTGCTACTTGCTCTACTTATTCTGCACTGGAAAGAGGACAATGGTGTGACTTAAAGTGGCACACCAGTCTCACTGAGAACGCCGAGTTACAGGATAACCACCTCTCCCCTTTGTTGTTTTCTGCAGGAATAAAAATTATTATTTTATCTCTTGTTGCCGTGGCCATAGTTTGAACATTTGAAACTACACCCTGACAGTGTTTGTTCAGTACTATTTCTGTGATGAAAAGTGGGATAATTCATTTTAAAAAGCATCAGGACTAAAAGACCTTAATAAGAAACACGAATAGCAGCCTTATTTTGACCTTTGTGATGTCATCACCCCAATATGTGAAAGTGATGGCTTCAGAAGGAATAAAACTGAAGGAAAAATGGGCCAGTCAAGCAGTTCCCAAGAAAAACCAATTGTTTTTATTTGCATACAAAAATATGTATACACCACCAACTCATAAAAAATATCAAGGTGGTACAAAGAGTCACAGAAATATAGGACTAATTCATTTCCCAGAGGGATTGTTCTGCTCCAACCAATAATTTAGACACAAACACCAGGTTTTAATCACTACGCTGAAGAAATCAAACCTGGAGAACACTCAGCTCAGCAGTGGGTCTTGTTTTCTCATTTAAACATGTTTTGCATTGTGTTTCAAATCTGAGTGTGAATGTGGAAAGTGTTGCATTATTTCATTACCATCTCATAATCACAATTATTATTTATTAATTTACAAATCACCTTTTGCATATATGTCTGTAGGCAATCTACAGTCATATAATCAAAGTAGCTACAATAGTTAAAACCAAGAGCACAACTGTACCAGAGCAACCAAAAATAGGTTTAAAAACAAGACAGCATGAACACTGTTTCATCCAAATGGACGAGCTTGTCATAACAAGAATGTCTTCCATAAGGATAGCAGGCTCCTCCTGCTGTATCTCAGTGGGGAGGCTGTTTTATGGAACAGGGGAAGCCACACAGAAAGTTCTGCAATGAACCTCTGACATTCTGGGGTCTCCTGCAGAATGGAGGGACCTTCTAGGTATATGGTGGTCTCAGGTTACAGACTAGGCTAGAGACAGGCTTATGTTGCTGAATGGCAAGCAGGGTAAAATAGCAGAAAGTGATAAATTGGTCTGGTTGCCCTAGCATGTCCTTTGCACCTTGACCTCCATGGCTTTAGGCATCAGCCTCCTGAAGTTCTGAGCTCCGCTTCTAGGCACTTCCATTCCTCCATTTCTTCTTTTCTCATCCATGATTCCCTTTGGACTGTAAACCTGTGGGAAGATATCTCTGTGTTGTGTTATGTACTAACCAGACAGAGAATCCAAATTAGCAGCAGGTGGGCAGCTGGTGGGTTTTCAGCAGGGTGTGCATTTCACAGATGGGGAAGGAAGGTTTAACTCCCCACCCCAACATTGCAATTCAGCTTGACAAAAGCTTTCTACTGGCTCCAATAAAAGGCTTCCTTCAAGCCTAATTGCAGTGGGAAGAGAGAGAGGAGTGGGGGCACTTAGGAAGGGCTTGGTGGGTGAATGTGTGATATGAGGGTGACCCCAGTTTCCCAGTATGTTCCCTAGCAGGCAAAATGGCCATTTGGACTCTGCTTCAGGAAGCTAATCTGACAGCCCACTGCACCTCTGCACTTGTGCCTCTGAGGGCATCTCATCAGGTCCATCCTTTGTCCTCTGACGATGGTGGTTCTGTGAGCAAAGTGTCTGGATCCTCCTGTCTTTTTTTTTTAATGATATTTATTAAAAATTTAAAAATTACAGAAAAAACAAAGAAAAAAGAAGAAAAAAACGAGAAAAACAAACAGCAATCAAACAATACAAATTGATAAAAATCAAAATCAAAAAACAAAAACAAAACACATAACATCAAAATCCAAAAAACAAAAATAAACCACAAAAATTTAAAAACAGATCCAATATTCCCAAATCCTTAACTGTCATTACCTTATTTCATCGACCTCCTCACACCTCCCTTTTTTGTATTCTAGTTATTAATTATCACAGCAAATCCTTCCCATTTTTCATAATATTCTGTCATTAAATTACCTTAATCTATTTTAACCTTATCTTACTATAAAAAACCCTAAAACTTAAAACTTAAATCTTATTTATACCAATTTCTCATAACCATAGCATATTCTTACATAGTTCTTTTTAACATTTCTGCTAAAGCCAAATAATTTCATTCCAACATTTTTCTAATACTCATTAATTTTACAAAACAATCCTAAATAAAAAATTTTAAAACTTTCTTCCAATCTTCATCCAACGTCTCTTCCTCCTGGTCCCGGGTTTTGTCAGTCCTTTCTATCCCATCCATCTAGTTCATTAACCTGGTAATCTTATGTCCAAGGCCCTTAAGTCTCTTCCATGTACCTTCCGCAGATCTTCTTCATATTTATACCTGTACTTTACTTTGTCTCCTGGTCCTTTCACTCGTGGAAACTCCAACTTGACAGTATTTTTGTCCCTTCTCGACAGATCAGCCCCTTTTCCATAGTCCACACTGAACTCCATGTGATATTCAAAAGCATGTTTCAAGGTTCCTCCAGAGTTGAGGACCCCCACAACCCCAAACTCCTCACGGCCCATTGCCAGACTTGAAAAGTCAATACATCCCTGCATAGGGGGGGGGGGTCTGTCCAGCCCCCCATCTCCAAGCCAAACAAAACTCTATCTCTCCAAATCTGGCTTTTCCCAAGTTCATTTGTCAGATCCAACAACTCATGTTCCTGCTAGGCCACAGCTCCCTCCATCTCTGCCACCCGAGGTCCAGCAACAACCTCCTCCCTCATCTGATCTGTCAGAGCACACTCCTGATTTGATTCCTGGGTGGGTTCTATATAGATACCCACTGCCTGTCCAAAATTTCTAATCGCAACAGTCATCAAATCCGTCTTCTCATGTAACTGTTCCAATAAAGAACTTGTCTTGCAGAAAGCATGCACCAGAGCCTCTGAGTACATTGTTATGCAAGGTCAGAAGTCTGTTCCCATGATCTTAATCTATCGCAGCTGCGAAACTCCCCAGTTCAAATTTAATAACAGTTTCACAAGCTCCCTCTAGGGGAAGAACTTCTATTTGTATCCATCTGTTTTCTTCTTCTTCTTTTTTTTTAACAGCAGATCTAACAACAAAGGTTCCTTTTTCAGATATTTGGTCAATATTTGTTCCTTTAAAATGTGAAAGAGAACAATGGAGTCACTATGTTTCTCTTCTTTTAACTGTCTGTCAAAAACACTTGTCTATAGTCAATGAGCTTCAAACGTCTGTCCTGACACCCCGCTCCCAGGTTCAAGACAGTGGAAAATTACTTTTCTTTCACTCTCTTCTGCAGGTTTAAACAATCCAGAAAAAAATCCTCCTCTTCTCCTGCTTCCGAAGGGGGTTCAGTAATTTTAGATGATGAAAGTTGATCCTTTACAAACGATTTTCTAAACTCTAGTTTGCCATGTCTTTGCTTTAATCTATCTACAAGAAACGGAAGGCTGACTTCCTGTTTAGACCTTCCCGCTTCAGTGCCAAATTAAGAAGAATTTCTTAATCCAATTTTCCATTCTACTCACAGATCATTGTTTAAAGTCCAATTGTCCAAATCTGATCTGCTCACGGGTAGTTGTTTTTGTAGCCAAATTGTCCCAGGAAAAAGGTAGCGCCTTCCAGCAATGGCTGTGCGGCTTCGCTCCACGGAAGAAGCAGCTGACTCTCAGCACCGCGCCACTAGCCCCTCTTCGCTCCGGAGCCCATAATTGGGTTCCTTTTATGAATTGAGGGGGCGCGAAAGGTGCCCGCCGAGTCCCATGGTCACAGGCTTCATCCGCCTGTGATTTTTTAAAGGGTCCCCGCTTCGCCGTAGCGGAACAGACTCGTTTTCCGTAGAGCCAGTCCCTCCGGATCAGAGGGAATCCCCCATTACCGATGGCGCCACCCCGGAAGTGGATCCTCCTGTCAGACTCCACGGTTTGAGACCTTGGGCATCTGAAAAGTTAAAGTCCTGCTGTAGAGGGCTTCTTTCATTCCAGGGTCACCAAGTTCTGGAAAAGATTGCAGAGTGGCTGACATGACATCCCAGTGTCCCATGTGTGACATCGCAATGAGCCAGGGGTGGAGCTGAACATGGCTGAACATGGCGGCAGCATAGCCCAGTGGCTGGCAGCCCCTGTCCTCCCTGTCCTCCCCCTGCCAGTGGTGGTAGCAGCAGCAGGAGCTGTCAGCCACCAAAGTCATGCTGTACCCAGCTCTGCATTTGCCCTTCTCTGCTCTCTGAAAAATGGGGGGAGCAACCCCCTAAACAAAACATGGGGGGGACTGCCTCTGCCCCTAGTAGTTGGCACCTATGCTTCATTCTGATATTGGTTGGTGTGATGAATTTTAGATGCAACACCAATGACCCGCTCATCAGGCATCCCGCTCATCAGGCACCAGAACAGAGTATTAATCTGAAAAGCAAATGGAGAACAAATGTAAGTCAGATGCCTGCAACACAGCAGCTGGAAGGTAAAAACTGTTAGAAAGTCTGGTAACAACATTTCCCCAAGTAACTTATGAAATAGTAATGATCTGAATCATTCAAAAGAATAATGCATGAATAACTTTATAGAGTAGCAAATTTTAAATAGAGAGAGGTTAGAATGACCGCTCTCCACATCAAATGGAGGGCACCCTTTGCATGCCCATGTGCAGCACCCTGGATTCTACATGACTCCTGGCAGAGCACTCCTGGACGCCTCCCCAAGTCACAAGCCTTGAGGTTCCCGCCAAACCTCAGTTCAAAGAACCAATTGAGACTGGGGAGGCGTAGCCAGGGGAGCGGACCAAGTAAGGGTTGGGTCCGCTCTTTAAGCATAAAAGGGAGTGGAGCCTACATGGCAGCTCTCAGTCAGCTTCATAGCTTCACCTGCCCTACCCTTCCTTTGCTTAGGCCTTTTACTGCAGGTTAATTTCTTATTTACAGGTATGCTGGCGCTGCTACAGTCTTACGATGGTTGCTGCTGAAGGACCAGGAAGGAATTTCCTTGCGTTGGCAGGTTTCACCTTCCCCGTAGCAAAATGTCACAACTTTGGCGGTTATAGGCCTTGGGAGGAATCCTTTAGTCTATCTTCCCTCATTGGGCGGGGGGATGAAGCGGTGACACAGCCCCCCCCCCCACAGCGGCGACCCCAAGGTTCCCCATTAAAGGGGTTGTGTTGAGGGGAGTCACTGGCCATATGCTGAAAGATTGTCAGTGTACTCCCCTGTGTTGCAGTGAAATGGGGCTTGGGCTCTCTGCTTAAAAATATGTCTTCCAGAGCCAGCCCAAACCCCACACTTTTTGGATAGCCCTAATGTTCCCCAGCTCCCCGGCTGGGGGCTGGGAGGGATAAACGCCCAATGTCTAAGCCAAGGTCTCCCTACATCTGAAAGCTTAATAAAGTTGTGGGCAATTGAATCCCATAACACATTGTCATGAGTCATTATTCCACCCGGCTGTCACCTGGGGTCCGGGGGGGGGTGTCTCCACCTGGGCATGCAATGTGGTCAGTTGACTAACTGGGCAGGGAGAGAGCACTGGTAATAAGCCACAGTTTTCATTACAATATTTGCAGAAACTACAAACATTAAATAGTAATGCATGCAACCACCTCCAACTGCTGGCATCCAGTAAAGAGCAGCTGAACTGAAAAGTCTGCTAAGAAGACAGACTTGTTGGCTAAGGGTGGGGGGGAGGGGGGAGTGCTGGAATAGCAAGGCTGAGGTCAGCTCCCAGCAGAAACTGATCAAATATAATCAAGAAAACCAAGGAGCTAATTTTCAAATTATGAACTGCAATAATAATTCTCACAATGAGGGAACCGCCAGAAGGCCCTTGGAGCTGGACCTCAGTGTCCAGGCAGAATGATGGGGGTGGAGACGCTCCTTCAGGTATACAGAACCAAGGCTGTTTAGGGCTTTAAAGGTCAGCACCAACACTTTCAATTGTGCTTGGAAACGTACTGGGGACCAATGTAAATCCTTTAGGACCAGTGTTATATGGTTTTGGCGGCCACTCCCAGTCACCAGCCTAGCTGCCACATTCTGGATTAGTTGTAGTTTCCAGGTCGCCTTTAAAGGTAGCCCCATGTAGACTGCATTGCCGTAGTCCAAGCGGGAGATAACTAGAGCATGCACCACTCTGGTGAAACAGTTTGCGGGCAGGTAGGGTCTCTGCCGGTATACCAGATTTACCCTCCGCAGTTTCAGGTTTTGTCAAACCAAAGATGCTGTGCATTTAAAAGATGCCCTTGTAATTTGATTTACATTGGCTCTACCACACTGGTTGTCTGTGTCCGTATAGGAGAGCATCAATCCCGTATTAGAAATAAAGTCATGGAGGCACCTTTGGGTGATCACTTCATAAAGCATCACCATTCGGATATAGACTTATTCTGCACAGTCCTATGGGTCAGTCAGAGAAAACATGGAATGATGAGGGATCATGTCAAACTATTACACCAACAAGAAGCCAAGTTGATTTTCCTATTTAAATCCCTGCACCCAGGGGAGATTAAATACTGAATTAGACTTTAATTGTTTTGTTTAATTTTCTTGTTAAGGTGGCTGTTGTTGTATTCTCCTTGCTATATATTGGATGCTGTACCTTTAAATTCAAGGTAATTCTATGTAATTCAGTGCACCTGCTGGTGGTCTTTATAATGCTACTAGGTAACAGTAGCCAACAGTGTCAGCTTACTACATTTTTGAGTGACAGCTGATCCACGGTTATTTGGTGTACCTTTGTGGACATTTGACTTGGTAATGTATCTGTTATTGTATCACAACCTGTTATAGAATGTGCAGGTATGTCATTTCAATCACTGTATTTTACAATAATAATAATAATAATAATAATAATAATAATAATAATAATAATAATAAATAATTTATTATTTGTACCCCACCCATCTGGCTGGGTTTCCCCAGCCACTCTGGGCGGCTTCCAACAAAGATGAAAAATACACTAAAATGTCACATATTAAAAACTTCCCTGAACAGGGCTGCCTTCAGATGTCTTCTGAATGTCAGGTAGTTGTAATGTAATTTATTGTAATGTAATGTAATTTATTGTAATGGATTTTATTTTATATCATTGCCAGCTGATGAAGAACATTTATTAAAACAGTCTTTTATCCCGGAAGGACTGTTCTGTTGCTTTTGCTGTGTTTGAAGTACCTACCATCATTCTTCTGTGTTGCTGTGCTTATAGCACCATCTTGGTCCAGCTCACTCTCGGCAAAATTCTGTATAGGATATTAACTTTGGAAGGTGTTAGCCTCAATATTCAATGATTCTTTATGGTCAACTACTAATCTGATAATTTCCTTTCATGGAATATCTACTTGACTCTTATTAGTTTGTGACTCCATGTACATATTGTATGTTTTCTGACTGTGAATTAAGAAACAGTTCAATAGTGTTATATAAATATTGTTAGCATACTGTTAGCCTACGTGTTGCTTTATGTTTGTCAGGGAGTACCAAATGGAGCTGGACTGGACAGCTGCCCTGGACACAGAATTGACCTGCGCCTCCATGGACAGCTGTGAGTCCAAAATGACTCCCAGGCTGCGCACCTGGTCCTTCAGGGGCACAGTTACCCCATTCAGGACCAGGGAGTCCCCCACACCTGCCTGCCCCCTGTCCCCCCAAAACAGTACTTCTGTCTTGTCAGGATTCAGCCTCAATCTGTTAGCCGCCATTCGTCCTCCAACCGCCTCCAGGCACTCACACAGGACCTTCATCGCCTTCACTGGTTCTGTACTTCGTAGTTGACTCTATGTTTAAGTTTTACCCACTATTACAATTAAATACCCCAAACACACACACAACTAGCATTAAGGAACAGGTCTGGCATTTCTGTTAGATCTGATGACTGTGCAGGAATGAGGCCTGGCTTTAAGGAAACTTGCATCCCGTGTCTGCTCCTTTGTGGGTTCCCAACAGGTACACCTGTTCTCCATCCATGTGTGGACCTGACATCTGGACAACGTATTTCCGCTCCCCACTGAAACCCTCAGTTCTTTCCCTGGTTCCAGTCTTTAAATAATGGCACATCTGCTACAATCAACTTCACAGCTTCCTCCTCCCTGCATTTCCCTTAAGAAAACCCCCAAATTGCCAGGTTAATAAGACTGGACTACAATATGGCAGGCCAGTAGTATTATCACCCCCACAAACCAGAGAGCAGATTGATCTGTCATGGCTTGTCTGAGGGGACCCAGTGAATTTGTGGCAGTGGAGAGAAAGGCACTAAGGACTTCCCAACTCCTGTGGTTAAAAATGAATGAATTTTATCTTTGGCCCTAGAGAAATTAACAGGAGGCTGTTAGGGGAACTCCAAAGAGAAAGGAGCAGAAGTAGCTGGGATGATTTGATGACTGGAAGGAGGGGACTTGGCAGTTGCGTTATGAGGAACTGAGCGGAGTCACAAGGTTGTGCAGCAGCAGATGCCACCCCAAACCCTCGTGGATCTGTTATTTCATTTAGGCTACCACAGGAACTGTGACTCTCTTCTTCGCACTGTCATATTACCTTTTGTACTTTGCTGTGAACATCATCATGCCATTGTCACTGCCTGCTGCCAGATTGCTCTTCGTACAGTTTTGCCACCAATATTTCACTATGGAAACTGTCATTCTATCCCAAACATGTTTTCAGTCTAGCTCACAAGCTGTCATTTGGCTCTTTAGACTGCCATGCTACTGTTCAGTTTGGGATGCTGTCATTCAATCTTATTACTGTTTTATGGACTAACACACCATTCCTGACATTTCATCCATCAGCAGCTTCCATGACAATCTATTCATTTTCCAGGGAGGGCTTCTTGTTTAAAAAAATAAAATAAATCACCATTCCAGTTCTTTTCTGCATCAAGACCTTCTTAGGAATACTTCCCAGTAGTTCAGCTTACCAGGAGAGTGAGGGTCTAATTAATGGCACATACAATTGCATGTAAAAAAAACCACCCCAATTTATAACACCCATTTCTAAAGTAATACAAAGAGGCAGCAAGAGGGCAGGGAGCACCCCAGCCCTTCTTTGCTTCTCGTTTCTCTTCCCAAGTTCTCTCCCCCAACAGCTGATTTCCCTTCCCCACAGTAAACATGAAAGTCATTTTGGGGCGCAATGTCATTTTGGGGTCAGTGAGGAAATCTAAAACCACCCCTCCTTCTCCACACAAAATTACCATTCCCACTGTATATACAATAACCAATCTGAAAGGTGAGTAAAGAGGAACAGGCAACATGGCAGCATCTGAACCTGCACCTGTCTGTGGTTCAGACCAAGAAGCCAGGCCAGAGCAAGAGGCCCCCATTCACTGAAAGCTGGCTGTAAATGAGATCCAGTGAGAGCAATAGAACCTATTAGTCAATTAAGTCCCTTTGCTTTCAATGACTGGACTGGGACTAGAAACCGTGTAGGACCAGATGGAACCTTCCTGGCTCTTTGCATCTCCTGATTCCTAATGAACTGGTACCTGCAAGAGTATCGGAGGTATCTGATTCACCTGAGCAAGGCTCTGCTGGGGCTCTGGTGCGAGAGCACTGAGACACCTCATGGTGAAATTACAGCCAAGTGTCATAGGCAAATGTTTCTACATTTTCCATATGCTGATCTCCAGGATATATTTCTAGTGAATTCTCCCCCACAGGCAGCCTACTAAAAGCTGGCGAATTCACATATCCATTTTCTGTATTAAATACTCATTTAGGTATTAAATACTGCCATTAAAATGGAGTTACAGGTTGTTAAACTACCAAAATAGACAGCAATCCTAACCCCACTTTCCTGGGAGTAAAACCCACTGAACTGAATGGGACTTACTTCTGAGTAGGCATGGTTGGAATGGCAGCCCTAGATGGCTTTGTGATGGGCCATTTGCCACTTCATTAACTTTGTCTTTATCTGTAGAAGAATCTTTGCTGTTTTTGCTAGAAATACAAACATGGAAATTAAATGTGAAAGGGAACACACACAGCAAAGGTAATTGATTTGTAAATAGCTGGTGAGATATGCATGCATATTATATATATGCATCAGCAGATCACAGAATCATAGAATTGTATCTTTGGAAGGGATCCCAAGGGTCATCTCGTCCGACCCCCTGAAATTCCTAAAAACCTCCAATGAAGGAGAGCCCACAACCTCCCAAGGCCATCTTGCACAAAGCAACACCCGATGGAAGTGTGGATAAAGGTTGCAACAGATTGTGGCACTTTGGTACCTTAGGAGTTCGATTTGCATTGTGGGTTTCAGTTTTGAACCATAATCTCTATAATAAACCTTACTCCTGACAAAACAGAGTCCGGTCATTTAATTTAATCAGGAAGCAGGCATTTCAGCTCTGTAATCCATCAGTATTTGAAATGTGAGATATTTGAAACTGCTCTGTTTTACAGTTATGGAGGGCTCACAATCTATTACCGTTATCTCAACTTCTACAATGGCAAATACTAATGTACTGTTAACAGGGGCAGGAGAAATGTATTTTCAGATTCATAAAACATTTTAAAATATATATATGGAGAGATACTTTGACAGTCAGTGCCTTGTTGCCCCATGTGAATCATATCTTCTAAAGAGAAGTTAATATTAATTGTTTGGTAAATTAAGATAAGGGTTCATTAGGGATGTTTTGAAAGAATTCAATTAACTTTCACTTAATGCTCTCTCCATTCATTTGGAGATGACACATTATTTCAAGAAATCACTAAAAAGGAAACTATGTGAAATGGGGAATGCTATAAGACCAGGCTGTGATGCTGGTTTCACTGCTGCCCAGTGTTAAAACAATATTTTTTGTAAAAAATGCAACATAATGGTTTCACCTTGGAAAGGTAGCAAATAATATACTAAAATAATTAGGAGCTACCTTTGTGAAATCATATTACATTGACGACAAAAGGAGGAAAATGTGCTTTGTAAGACATCTACTGCATCTTTATAGATTTCTATAAAGATGAAAAGAGGCAACAGGGGACTTCTGGTCTCAAGCGAATGGAGAAAAGGAGTGCCAGTCTGATCATCAGCCAACAGGGGACAAAGAGACTATCTCCTTATGGGAAAGACTTGTTGGGATTTTATGTAACCAAAACTACTAGTGTGATTAGTATAAATCACATGAGATGTCTCAGAAGAGTGTGGGAATGGAAAACTGTCTTATCTCTTCCGTCTGAGCGTGTTTTTGTACTGTACTTTCACTTTTGCAGTATGCAACAGTTGTTCTTCCAGAGACTGGAGAACACAGACGTGATTATGGATTGGCTGTATAGAATGTAAATAAAATGAAGTTTAGATCTATGGATGTTTCTTTCTTCTTGCTGTATGATGCTAGAAGACTTGTGTGCACTTTTCATATGAAAAGTGTTGCAGAAAGGCAGTCTGGAGATGAAAGGACATGCCATTCCAGAGACATGCCTACCGGGAGACGCTCAGAGGTCCTGGGAGGGGGGGGGTCGCCATCTCCCCAAGAACTTTTTTCTAACAAGACTCACATCTGTAACTAAGTCTGCCTTCAGGGATCCAACTGTGAACTGCTGCTGCTGCTGTGAGTAAACTACTTTATTATAACTTAAATAAGATTGTGGAGTGTTAATTCTTTTAAGAGGGAAATAAGGGATCTTACCAGGAATCTATATTGAGAAGCTTAAAAAAGCTTGCAACCAGCGACCCGCTGTGCGTTTAAAAGGGAAATGTTAAAACTCTGCTAAGTTATAGAACTTGCTAGTGCAAGTTAGGAAGGATATTATTAAACAATATATCCTCTCCTGCCTCCCTGAACATTCCCACATTGAGCGGTCCAGCAGTCCGCAAAAGGGCTCTCCCGCGACCCTCAAACCCCTGTTCCGAAAGGAATGGGGAGTGTGGGGGGGGGGAGCCAGTGACTAAGCCTGCAGACATGGCAGTGTCACAACTCCACGGGAGTGAAGCCTCAATCTCCTCCCTGAAGCAGAGATCTTCTGAAAACTACATTTAAGCCAATGGAAATGTAAAGAAGATTAATTATTGGATCTAATTAGGCTGAATTCGGCACTAGATGGAGGAGTAAAAAGGAAGTCCATCCCTATCTTCTGGGTAATTATCATTGCATGAGACACAACTCAAGAACTACCGTCCCATCTCCCTCTTAAATGTGGATTACAAAATATTTGCAGACATTTTAGCAAGTAGATTTAAAAAAGTTCTAAATGAAGTAATCCATAAAGACCAGGCAGGCTTTCTCCCAGGTAGACATTTGTTTGCTAACACAAGGAACATTATTGATATTTTGGAACTCTTGCAAACAGATGTCAACATAAAAGCAGTGCTAATTTTTATAGATGCGGAGAAGGCCTTTGACAACATCTCCTGGAAATTTATGAAAGGGAACTTAGAAGGGATGGGAGTGGGACGGGGTTTTGAAAATGGGATTGACGCAATTTATTCAGAACAAAAGGCCAAATTGATAGTTAACAATGTGGTTACAGAAGAGTTTAAAATTGAAAAAGGAACACGACAAGGTTGCCCTATCTCCCCATTGTTATTTATCTCAGTTCTGGAGGTGGTCTTGAATATGATTAGAGGAGACCGGTTGGTGGAAGGAATACAGGTCGGAGTGAAACAATATAAACTCAAAGCTTTTGAGGATGACCTAGTTTTGACCCTGCAGGAGCCAGAATCTAGTACGAAAAGAGTATTACAAATAATTCAAGATTTTGGTCGGGTGGCAGGATTTAAATTAAACAAGCAGAAAACTAAGGTAGTGGGAAAAAACCTGACAGATGCAGAGTCAGAACGGTTTCAGAGAGAGACAGAGTTAAATGTGGTTAAGAAAGTTAAATACCTAGGGGTAAACATAACAGCAAAAAATCTGAGTTTATTTAAGGACAACTATGAGAAATGTTGGTCAGAAATTAAGAGAGATTTAGACAGCTGGACAAGACTGAAACTTTCCTTGTTAGGCCGAATTGCTGCTATCAAGATGAATGTATTGCCAAAAATGTTGTTTCTGTTCCAAACATTACAGATTGTGGATAAGACAGAGTGCTTTCGGAAGTGGCAGAGAGATATTTCTAAATTTGTCTGGCAGGGCAAAAAGCCCAGAATTAAGTTTAAGATACTAACAGATGTGAAAGAAAGAGGGGGCTTTGCCCTGCCAGACTTAAGGCTCTACTATGAATCAGCAGCCTTCTGCTGGTTAAAAGACTGGCTACTTCTCGAGGACACTGATGTGCTGGATTTGGAAGGTTTTAACAATGCTTTTGGTTGGCATGCATATTTATGGTATGACAAGGTTAAGATTAACAAGGTTTTCAAGAATCATATTGTCAGAAAAGCAGTGTTTAATGTCTGGACAAAATATAAAGACTTACTGGAAAATAAAACACCAAGGTGGCTTTCACCATTGGAAGCTAAGGCCCGAAAAAGACCCAACATGGAGGCCAATTGGCCAAAGTATTGGGAAATACTAGAAAAAGATGGAGATAATTGGAAATTGCAGAGTATGGAGAAAATGAGAGATAAAGTGTGAGATTGGTTACATTACGCTCAGATTAAGGAAGTTTTTAAACTTGACAAAAAGTTAGGGTTCCAGGTGGAGAAATCGAAGTTGGAAACGGAATTGTTAGAGCCTAAGACTAAGGTACTTTCAAGAATGTATAACTTGCTGTTAAAATGGAACACACAAGATGAAACGGTAAAATCAGCCATGATAAAGTGGGCACAGGACATTGGGTACAATATCATGTTTGAGGACTGGGAAAGGCTGTGGACTACTGGGTTGAATTTCACTGCTTGCAACGCTTTGAAAGAAAATGTAATGAAAATGATATACAGATGGTACATGACCCCAGTCAAACTTGCAAAAATATACCACTTGTCTGATAATAAGTGTTGGAAATGTAAAGAAAATGAAGGAACATTCTTTCACCTCTGGTGGACCTGCCCTAAAGTGAAGGCTTTCTGGGAAAAGATATATAATGAACTGAAAAAGGTATTTAAGTATACCTTCTCTAAGAAACCAGAGGTATGGTGGGCCAAGGGGTGGTAAAGAAGGACCGAACATTCTTTATGTATGCAACAACAGCAGCAAGGATACTTCTCGCGAAGCACTGGAAAACTCAAGATCTACCCACACTGGAAGAATGGCAGATGCAACTGATGGACTATATGCAATTGGCTGAGATGACCGGCAGAATCCGAGATCTGGGAGAGGAGACGGTAGAAGAAGATTGGAAAAAATTTAAGATTTATTTGCAAAAACATTGTAAACTGTATGAATGCTAAGCAGGATGCTTGATCATAAACAATTTGGCACCATCAAAATAGATGAAGAGAAGTAGGAAGATAAGAAAATGTAAGAAAAAACAATTTTTATTTTGGACAAACAGTTGGTTAAATTTAATTGATAATTAGACAGTAAGGATGGAAGTAAGGTGATAATTTGCTGGATTAAATTTTTTTAACGTGGAAGGTAGGGGCAGGAGATGTGAGGAGGTCACAAGAAGATAAGAAAGTATGTTATGTTTTGTTACAATTTTGTTTGATTATTATATTGTAACTTAAAAATTTCAATAAAATATTTATAAAAAAATAATTATCACTGCATGGTAACAATTTGCATGTGAGTATGTTCTTAGTTTTACTTGACTCTATTAGATATATGTCTGTCAATAGGAAAGTTGGATTAAAAGCAACTGAAACCCATTCTTTACTACCTTTTATTTACAATGAAGAATTGTGGAGATGACCTTGAACTAAAGCTGAAGGTGAATTTGAGCCCAGCAGAGAAAACTTGAAACAAGATTATTGAAGTACTCTGTTGGGTGAGTGTATGGAAGCATCTGTGGGCTTTGCAAGGCACATTTTGGTTGGAGTAATTTAAAGAAGACTGAACTTGTCTCTAAAGTTTCTTTTTAAAAGACAAACTGGAAGTTTAAAGCTTGGAAGTGGCCAAAGAGGCTGCACATCGACAGGAAAGGCAGTGCCAGGAATCGGACAACATCTGAGAATCCCGACACTGCCTTTTTGGAGCTGGAAGCCTGGTAAATCTCTCCCTGGTTGTGGGAAGGAAAGAAGGGCATTTGGACTTTGCCAGAAAAGAGGAATTATAATGATATTCCACTGTTTGTAACTCTTTATTTTACTTCAAGACATTTTTAAAGAACTGGATCAATGGAAATGCAGAAGAATTTTGTTAATATAAGGAACCAGAAGAGGGAATGGAGGGTTTAAAGAATGAGGTTTAAAGAACCTCAAAGATAAGGTTTTGAAATGTGTTTGTGAATGGGGATGGGGGGGATTTGACTTTTGTAGCTAACTGTGGAAATTAATTGTGAAAAAAACAAATAAAAAAATTACAAAAAAAGAAAAAGAGCCAACAGGCAATAAAAATATTGAGAAAACAATTGCTTGCAGCCAACCCGTGTTCCTGAATTTTCTAGGAGGTCAAAACGAAGACTGTGGCAAACCCTTGGCAGCTATTTCAATTTTGGCTTCCTCTGTCAAGCTGCAGTTCCCTCCCAACTCCTGGTCTGCATTCTGTGAGCTGATTCAATCCTCTCAGTGAGCCTAGCAGGCACCATTCATGTGCGGCACATTCAAAGCATGTGGCTTCTCCCAACGAATCTTGGCAACTGCAGTTTACCCCTCACAGAGCTACAGTTCCTTTTAAAACTACAGTTCCCAGGATTCTCTGGGGGAATCCATGGCTTAAACATAGGGTGTTGATGTGACCATATCCCAGCATTGCCTTGACTCAGATCACAGGCCTCTTCTTCCCATTCATCTGTTTTTTTTCTGGGCCTGTGGTCATCGGGATTTTTCTGGCTTTGTAATTCCATGGCTGTAGGTCAACCCTGCGCACACTATGGTCACCGTCCTACAAAACGTGCCCTGAGATAAAACCGAACTTAACCTGTAGCAAAATTTTATTGTTGCTCAGGCAAAATGGCAGAGGAAGACAATTGTCTCCACTGTTCTGGGAATACTTCTCTTGTTTCTACTTCTTCTTTTTTTTACCCAAGTCAAGCAAGTTGCAGGAAGCCAGTTTGGCAGGTGGCTTTGCTGCCACCAGTTGCCTGTCAATGTCCGGCAGACTAGTGGGCCATACATAAAGGGGAGACTTAGAGGTGTGTGTATGTGTTCATACACCCCCACACCTACACCCACAAAGACATATAATTCCAAATAGCATTTTTAAAATCAAAACATGCCACTTTGGAGCTTATTCGGAAAATATGGATTCAGGGCAGGGGGGACTTGAAATGCTCTGGGAGGATTTTTGCCCTTGGAAAGAATTATCAACAGGATCCATTTCTAGGGTGTTTGATACAGCAACTTCTGAAACCCTTTGGAAGTAATCTCATGTTGTGAAATCTTAGGGTTCCAAAATGCAGAAGCAATCTCCTTTTCCATTGTTTTCTAAAGCTGCATATTCCCCAGAGAGCCAAACAGAACTGAGAGGTGATATTGGTAACCAAATGTTAATGATGCGAGTCTAAATAAATCCATAGGGGAATGATCAGTTGTGTGGTCAAAAGGTTTTTGTGGAAAGGAAACCAATATCCACAAGTGATGGGACTGTTTTTGCTGGTGAATGTCTCCCAAGGCAGGCTTGGATGTGACGCTGGGCACTCTTCAATACCAGTTTCAAACTAGAAAAGATCCACTTTAAAATGCAAGCCAAAGAAGACTTCCAGATCCCCAAGAGACATGCCTCCCACTTCCCAGACATCCTCCTCTCCTATATCCAGCATTACCCATGTGGGTGGCAACCATGGGAGAAGCAGTGACCGGAAGAGAGAATACGGGGCTTCCCCCCCCCCCATCCTGATGTGCTGGATCACTGCTGCACCTCTCAGGCTCCATGAGCCCTGGGAAATGCCGTTCTCCTAAATGTAGGCCATTCTGCTGCAGCCCTTAGAATCATAGAATCATAGAGTTGGAAGAGACCACGAGGGCCATCGAGTCCAACCCCCTGCCAAGCAGGAAACACCATCAGAGCACACCTGACATATGGTTGTCAAGCCTCTGCTTAAAGACCTCCAAAGAAGGAGACTCCACCACACTCCTTGGCAGCAAATTCCACTGTCAAACAGCTCTTACTGTCAGGAAGTTCTTCCTAATGTTTAGGTGGAATCTTCTTTCTTGTAGTTTGGATCCATTGCTCCGTGTCCGCTTCTCTGGAGCAGCAGAAAACAACCTTTCTCCCTCCCTTGGACTAGTTGCAGCTTCCCAAAGGAAACCCCACATAGACGACAGTCGGCAATTGTGCCAGAGTTGATGAAGGAACGGAATCGGATAAAACATGCTCCTGCCTGCTGACCAGTCCTCAGCTGGACCCTCTGGAGCAGGCCTAACTCTGGCAGCAAGCACAGAGGGATTGAGAGCCAAACCATTCTGGAAATTGTAGCTTTGAGAGAAGAGGGTTCTCCTAACAACTCTCAGCACTCTTAGCAAACTATCCAGGGGTCCTTTGAGGGAAGCCATGACAGTCTAAAGTGGTACCATCGTACATTAAATTTATCGTGTGAATGTGGCCGCAGATATGGCACTATTTTTAAAGAGGCACCTAAGTTTTGAGAGGGGATGATTTGCATGGGGAAGCAGCCAGGGGGAAGGTGCTATTTTTTCCATCAACAAAACACCCCTCCAGATACTTTCTTCCCCAGGGTTCCAAGTGAATGTTTCCCCTGTGAAAGGGTGGGCCTCTGTGGGGCTCCTGCTACACATATACTGAGTCCCAGGGAAATATAAGTGCAAATAGAGATTTCTCAGTCCCACTGCCTCTGAACTTCACCACTCCATATTAAAAGAGTATTTTGAGTCTTCAATAATTGTACTAGCAATATCAAATGTACGATGCTGCACATCTAATTCTGAAAACGAGGGCTGTGGTTCTCAATAAGATGAGAGAAAAACATAGGAAATGGGGCTTATTTTAGCTCACAAACTGTGTTTTGTGTTGTCAGTTCTAGTTCTGTTTGTCATCAGCAAATGTACATGCCAGACAGTAAGTCATTTGAGCTCTCTATTCTTCTATTCCCATGAGAGCCTTTTCAAAGAGGTGAAATGATTTTTGCCATCAGAGCGTGAGTCACGCATGCAAACTTTAAAAGTATTTATGATTCCCTATGTTTAATTCTCTGTGGCGCACAGTCAGGTACATTGTTTGCCAGACTTATTTTGGAATGGATCTGGGAGAAATGAATGTTTTTAACCTGTTTCTTAAGAACAAATAACAGTGAGGTTCAAGGAAGCCTCTAGGCTCCCCAGGGAAGATCCTCACATAAAAATGTTTTCAGATGACTGCTATTAACCTCTAACCACTTGCAACAAGCTACGGTGTATTATGGAATTGATTAAACCATAGAGAAATGTAAATATCTTGCATATTTGTGATCAGAGAGAGAGATGAAAAAAAAGAGAGAGAGGCACAGACAGGCAGAGAAGGAGAGACAGCTTTAAGGTTTCTGACTGTGGGAAGCCTGAGAATTGTAAAAAGATCACACAATTTCTATCTGAAGAAGTGTGCATACACAAAAACTGATACCCAGAACAAACTTACTGGTTCTCTAAGGTGCTACTGGACATTTTTTAAATTTTTTAATTTATTTTGACTGTGTCAGACCAACACGGCTACCTACCTGAATACACAATTTATATGGCTCTGTTACTAATGTTAAAATTAGGGCATGTCTTCACCATTTGGTGACTAGAAATACCAATACTAATACTTACAAATCCTTTCTGAAGGTCCCATTATTTCAGCAAACATTCCAGCTAGGTGTGAGGCCCAGACGCTTGCCAACCAAGGCATTTTTGAACTCAAACACCTCCCTCCTCTCAACAAAAAATTGCTGGCAAGGGCTTCCACTTTGGTTGGCAGGGATATATTTGTTAAAATAAATATGCCAGTGCAGTTCTTAAAACAACAACAACACAGTATTCTGCACCTGCCTACTGCAACAGCATACTCTCCAACACAATGCAGCCCAAATCCAGGGCACTATCGTCTAAGTCTGAAATCCTGCACAAGTTACGTGACTCGCACAAGTTTGTGGACCCAGAAAAGCGTACTTGGGGGGGGGAGGCTGAGATCTTGGCCTGAAATCATGCAAGAACAAGGCACCCAAAATGGCCACTGTAGCCTTTTGGGGGGAAATGGGATGTCCCGCTTTTTCCAGGGCAGTTAACAAGTATGCAACAGTACACCCCTTTTCTTCATTCAGCCATTTGGTGAAGGGCCAACAATAGTGGATCAGTTACATGTCTCATTAGTCCAAGAGCTAGACCAGATTTTATTTACCCTTGAATGGCAAAAGTGCCGTGGTGTTGCTTTTTTGAAAGCCTACTACCTATACAAAGAAAATATGGCAGTCTTAGTAAATATCAATGGTGGGGGTATGAAATATGACATAATCAATATGGCCGCCATGTCATTTTTACTTCAAGGCATTGAAACGGTTGTAACTTATCAATGATCTGTCGTAGAGGCTTACTTTTTTTAAAAAAATCAAGATAATATAATAATAAAAAGCTTGTTATATCAATAGTTTACATAACATGTAAGTTTTTACTGTTTTTTAGTTTAGAACTCCAGAAATGTATTTTTAACCAACACGTCATTCAGTGTAACTAAAAAATGAGCACAAAACAAATGAGTAAAATGTATTCATTTACTGAAACACATAGCTTAGACTATTATATTTGACTATTATAAATTTTGATTGAGCCTGACCTAATGCAGTTGTAAGCTGAATATAAGATTTTCATAGATAAAACAAGAAAAGGCTTGCATGGTAAAACAGCACAATTATTCCAAAAGTATATAGATTTTGTGGAATTTACAGTTTTTCCTGCAGAGCATACAGAACCTGCAACGTTGACATGTATACACAGGCCTTAGAAAAAATGTGTCCCATTTTCTTTGCCTGTAACAGACCCAACTATGTTTGTTGGATGACTGTATACCTCCTAAACCTTCTTAACATCGAAGAGATATGTCCAGCGGCAAAAGGAGCTCTTTCTAACGGAGGATTATCTATCAAGCACTCAAGCCGCTCTTTTTCTCATGTCCCTGTGGACATGGCATTAGAACAAACAGTAAATAAAGACACTGCATCAAGGTTTGGTGGCATCATAGCATTTGCTAATTCCGATTCCGCCAAAGCAAGATGGATGAAAAGAAGGTATATCAGGAGCAAAACTGTGACTCATTTGATGGAGTTAAGTGGATTATTAAATGTTAAAGATACAAAAGCAGAACTTCAAGTCCCTAGGATAAACAGAGACAACAAGGATGTTCTTGAAATCATGAGTAAAATGGACAATTTTATGAATCCTTTTAATGACATTGAGCCAAATACTCCTCTCATAATGTACTGGACAAGCTATTATGGCTCAGCTGGCCGATGGATTAATACAAACTTATGAAAAAGGACAATCTGCATTTGAAATGTTTAAAGGTTTGTATGCAGTGGATCCTAAAATTATGGAGAAACCAATAACAAAAAAACATTGTTAAAAACTGTGCAAGCATTTTAGCTCAAAACCTACCAAGAGTCAAAGTTTGAGGCTATTAAATGCACACGAGATCTCTTTAGAAGACTCCTTTATCTTGCAGCAGTTCATCAATGGGACATTGGAAAAGTGATTGAATTTCCATTTACACCAGTTCCCCTGTCTTTGGGCCAAATTGGAGGATCTCTGAATAAAACCAATAAAACTTATGCATAAATTAGAAGAGTATCAAAACTCAAGTAAAGAAAATCCATGCCCTGTTATATATGATGCAATTTTTATGGTACATAGCATGAAGTTTCCTACAACTTATGGAGATGTAGCATACAAACTACTAGAAAACATTTGCAGCACATCCACCCAAGAGTTTCACCTGATTTGCGATACGTACGTGACTCCTAGCATAAAATATACTGAACATGACAATCGCTATGGGCCAGCATTATTGGGCAACATAATAGTGACAGGACCAGAACAGAAAACTTAAAAACCAAAACCAAAAACAACCTCAAGAAGTCTTGCAGAACAATTCATTTAAGTCCTCTCTTGTTGCTTTCTTTTGCAGTGAATGGAAAAAGGATAAGTACATAAAGTTTCCGGGTGAAAGAACACTTTCTGTTGCTATTGAAGATACATGATATCAATACAAAAGACAGAACTGCATACAAATTCCTGAACTTAAGTGTCATCATCAGGAAGCTGATACACACATAATTTCCCATATTGAATACTTGGCTCAGCAACTCAAAAAGAAAAATTCAAAAAGAAAAATTGTGGTTCGAGCCAATGACATGGACATTCTTGTTTTGCTGGTGTACCATCAAAGGCACTTCCAGAACTGTAATGTGTGGATGGAAAGTGGATTAGTGACAAATAACACAAGACATTTTATAGATGTTACCAATATTACAGAAGAACTTGGTAACGATTTGGATATGACACTAACCGGCTTCCATGCATTTACTAGATTGGACTTTACTGCAGCTTTTGCTAGACAATGAAAGATTAAACCTTTCAGGATAATGTGCAATAGTACAGCACATATGAAGTTTTTTGCAAGTGTAGGAGAGGAAGTGGAACTCACAAGGGAGTTATTTACTGGTGCTGAGCAATACGTGTGTTCCCTGTATGGACAGTCTGTTTGCACATCAGTCACACAAGCAAGATATAGTTTGTTCAAAATAGAATGTGCTCCGAGACTGGAGCGACAACCTTTACAGAAGATTCAATGCATTGATGCCACACTTCTTCCCCCGTCAAGAGCTGCTATTTGTGAAAAGTTAAAAAGAAGCAATGCTGTTGCACTAATATGGAAGAAAGCTAACCAGCAAAACCCACACCATGGAATTGATCCGGTGAAACATGGGTGGTATTGATGTGATGGGAATTACAAAACTCAGTGGTCTGAAGGACCTATGTGCCCTGAGTACCTTGATGTGGTAAATGAAGAAGGCTTAGAAAGTGAAGAAGAGGACGCATACAGTAGTGACAGCGATGAAAGTGATGACTAAGATATCCGAAAGACTATTAACAATTATTTTGCAGATTGCGAAAAATTCATTTATTATACTCATTAAAATATTCATTATTTGATTTCAGATTCATTAATAATTATATTCTGGGATCTGCTGGGGTAAGACCACACCAAATACCTTCTGTGGAAGTTGGCCAGGGTTGAACCTTGCCATAGTGCAGGCCAAGCTTGCAAGGTCTCATTGGCGCCCCAGATGAGGATTCCAGCCAGGCAGAGACCCTTCAAGTCCCTTGTGAGCTCTCCCTTTCTGTGTTGATCCTGCCCAGTGCCATTTCCACCCTTGAATGTACAAAATGTTATTTTGCCTAACAGAGGAAAGCCATAAGTTTCACTGAGGGGAAGGGTGAAAACTCCCAAGCAAGGGCCAATCAGGCTGAGAGAAAAGATTTCTTTCTGGCCCTCTCAGCCAGATTGCCCAGTGAAGGCTCTAATCTGAGGGTGGACAGGAGAGAAGCTTGCACAGCAAAATGCCCCCAAACTCTGAAGGATGAAGCCTTATAAAGCCTCCCCACCTTTTAAGGGCCCAGGGGACAGCTTTCTCCTGTGGGTCTCCATGGGATCCAAAACGTGGATGCTATTCCGCCCCATCTGCAGGTCAGTTTTGGGCCACACACTGCAAGGCTGTTCAGTCCCACACAGAGGAAGCCTGAAATGAACCATGTGGAATCGCATTACAGTGGTGCCCCGCAAGACGAATGCCTCGCAAGACGAAAAACTCGCTAGACGAAAGAGTTTTCCGTTTTTTGAGTTGTTCCGCAAGATGAATTTCCCTATGGGCTTGCTTCGCAAGACGAAACGTCTTGCGAGTTCTTGCGCGTTTGTTTCCTTTTTCTTAAAGCCGCTAAGCCGTTAATAGCCGCTAAGCCGCTAAGCCGTTAATAGCCGCTAAGCCGCTAAGCTGTTAATAGCCGCTAAGCCGCTAAGCCGCTAATAGCCGTGCTTCGCAAGACGAAAAAACTGCAAGACGAAGAGACTCGCGGAACGGATTAATTTCGTCTTGTGAGGCACCACTGTAAAATTATCCATGGGTGCCTCTTCAACATATTATCCCTTGAAAAACTGTGGCAGTATTTGGTTATTTCTAAATAACAGAGCATAGATACCACATCAGAATCAGAGAAGAAAGGGGCAAAGCAGAGGAAGCTAATCTATTTTTGCAGGTGTGTGTGTGTCACATTATTCACTTTTCCAGGGATTACACACCACTGGAAGGTGGGACTCAAAGTGGGGCTGGTGCAAAATTTCTGTCTTTCTCAAGGCTAACCATGCTACTGTGAAATGCACAGGCAGGATGCTTTGAATACCTTTTCTTAAATCTTTTAATCTAAAATTCTATCTCAGTTAAAGATGATAATTATGTCTGCACTGACATCACTCGAGGAACCAGAGTTACACTTTGCTCTGTTGAAGCTTCCAGTTTTTATGCAGTGTTGGTATTTACAGAAGCTGAAAAGAGCAGAGAAATAAAAACCAGTTTAAAGGAAAAATACAGACCTGCTGTGTTGGAACAGAAAGCCCCATTCACCATGCTTGGTGATCATAGATCATATCAGCACAGCATTTTGAAATGAAAAGGCTTGGCTCCCCCAGGAAAACTGGCTCCATTATCTCTTTCCTTGGTTTGATTTGCCTACCTCGGACTCCATAAGATGCCACTGTAAGGTGTGTCAGTGATCAGATGTCAGCTGAAATTGGGGCTCATGGTTTACTTTGACCTTCCTGCACGCCCAGCCCACAAGGATTTTCAGATCCATTGCTATAATGATTGAATCACTTCACCAGAGCACATTTGGTCTTGGCAGAAGTGCTGTTTAAGCTGCTTGGGAGTTAATAATTTTGGTCAAAATATTAATACCTTGATCATGCAAGTCACTAAAGGATTTCTGATTTAAAATATGGATCTTTAAGTCAGAGTTTAATCAAAGCTGTCCCATAGGAAGCAATTCTATTGCCGATATGTGCAGATAGAATCTGTGCAAGAATGAGAGAGGCGAAAACCTGAATAAGTTTTGAAAAAGTTTACTAAAATTATATAGTGCAAAAGCAAGTTTTGGACCATACAGCAGTATTTGTCCACAATGTAACCTGTTCAATGATTTCTTCATCGTCTGCGCAAATGATGACCCACTAAGTCAAATGCAGTCAAGTAACTGTGAGCTCTAGCCTGCCAGCCCCTGGACAGTCCCCCTGCCCCCATGTGGACCATCCCACGCAGGCAGCAAAGACAAGAAGCCCTGAGCTCCTGCTGAGCCACCACAAATTGGGGGTGGGCTGCGTTTGGCATAACTAAGCAGAAGGGACTTCTGCAAACAGGTCATCTGGCCTGAATTGTGGGGTGAATAAAGAACCTGGTCATACTAAAATGATCACATTTACAGAACTGGAGATTGCTATATATCCAGATGTCCAAAGAACATGCATGATGTGAGGAGCACAGGATTATTACAGAAGGGACCCCTTCAAAATCTGCATGAACCTGGGAGTGGATGTGTGCAATAAATGTATTTTGTTTCATTGTTCCATTCATTGTCATTATGGACAACCTCATTCATTGGTTCATGTTGTATTTCTTTGATTATTAATTCAGACATTATTATATCAGACATTCTTCATTCTTCCTGTTTCATTAGTTTAAATTTCCTGTGGCAATGGAACCTCCAGTTCCTTTTTCGATGCCTGTAATTTCTGTGTTTTCCATTCAATTGCCATGAACGTTGCATGCCTGCTGCTACCCAGGGCAAGTAGTAATATATATTAAAAGGAGTCAGAAATCAACAAGAGAATAAGTTTATAGAGCACTGGGATTTATTCATAATCTTTTGGAATGAGAAAGTTGAAGATAATATTTATTCTTATAACTTATTTACACTGATTTGATCTTTAAAGTGCTCTTCCCTACAGAGATTCTTCATGTGCCACTTTTCTATGCTTTATTTTATTCTGCTTTCCTCACTCTCAGTTCCACTCCCTTTCTTTTAGACCTTATCCTAACCTATCTGCCAGATGTTTTTAAAAAAATCATGCATCTTGAAAACTAGCACATCAGGGAGGTTAAGCCTGAATGTCTCCTTGACATCTATTTTTTTATATACAGAGACTTTTTTTGTTGGTTTTTTGAAAGCACTCTATCATACTTATAGCAATAGCAGCTGAAAGGTTGATATGTTAAGGTTGCTTAAGCATGATAAAGGTGATTGCAATCCTAAGAATAGCACCCTTAGCCAGAAGCAAAGCTTTATGCAACAGGTTAGTGGGATGTGGAGCTCTATCACAGACATAGATCACCAGCCACCCGCTGGTTGTTTTCAGCCAGATATTTCCTGATCTCTAAAAACAGATTGAAGTGTACATGTGGAACTCGATTCTTCACTGGCCACCAAAATCACGCTGTGCACAAAGTTTATCTCAGTGGGGCAAGGAGGGGGAACCATGCAAATGGCCAAATAGCTCCTTGCTTTTTCTGCTTTTTCTGCCTGCCATGCCTCTGAACCCTGGACTAATATTCAGTGGCCTCGACGACTGGATCGTGTCCTTTCTCTCCTATTCCCCCCCACACTAGGTATTCCTCATGGTAAGCCAGCTCCTGGAAGCTCCTATGATGACAACGGAATCAAGTGATCTTGCCAGCTGGACACACATTTTTCAGGAGGGGCTTGTTGTATTGATTCAGACTCTCTTACGGAAAATGCTATAATGGCCCTTGTGCAGCCTGCAGAATCAATTAGACTTGACTGCTTTGCCGGGTGACATTCTTGATGGAACGGATTGATCTGTTTTGCACAAGCGAAGTAGTTACAATTAAGACTTGATTTCGTTATGTTACTAGCAATAAATAAAAGAGAATAAGTATGTATGAGAAAGACAACGGGCACTTTCCTTTTGAGGATTAAACCCTCATTACATCACCTCAGACTATAAAGAAGTTAGTAAATTGGCTTTAAAAATTTCCCCCTTCAAAACACAGAAAGAAAGCTGTTATGTGAAATTCTTTGTAATGCTATATGATTGTGGGGTCAGGATGACTGCTAACCATGTAAAGGAGAGCATTGCTTTGATTAGTCTAACAAGAACATCACAAGATCCCTGCTGGATCAGATGAAAAATTCCTCGAGTGCAACATGCTGCTTCTCCCAGAGGCCATTCAGAGGCCCATGAGAGGACCCCACCACATGGGAGGCTCTTTGCAGCTGACCATGCTGAGGCCTGGGAGTTCCAACTGTAGAGCTGGAAGGGATCTTGAAGGCAGCCAGGGCCAAGCAAGGCAGGAATCAGAACACGCATCCAGTTTGAAACCAGACCAGACCCTGCTTAGCTTTGCAAATGTGCTGGCAGTTTTGTTGCTACACCAGGACATCTATGTAACATTTCTACGTCACCCTTCAATTCAAACATTTCCAGGGGGTTGACCATTCCTATAGGACAGGACGCCTCCCAAAGATTCTGAACTTCACAGACAGAGGTGTCTTAAGGTGATAATCGGTTCCTTTGTGGTCTAAACTACCTCACGGGATTGCTGTTTCACCTAAGCTGCTGATCTAAGTTTTACAAGACCATGGGGGGGGAGATACAGGTGGTATAAAAAAAAAATTAACAGTATTTGGCCTTTGTGAAGGATTCAGACACCCAAGCTGTCAAGATTCCAGAGGAATCTCTCTCTGGCAGGTGTAGGGCTCTTGGGTGCTGTGCTCAAACACAACAAGTTTATGGCCTGCAATACATTCTGGCTACAAAGTCTCCTTTTAAGAACAACATGGGTCTTCAATATTCAAAGATGGAGTAATTGGTGAAGCTGGTCCTCCACCCTGTCCTGCCTATAATGCTGAAGAGGAAATTGTTTGCTTTGAGGCGAGCTATTATCTGTGAGCAAACAATGTGGTGTGCAGAAGTAAACATTTGTGACACCCGCTTGTGTGCTTTCCTGTAATCCTTCAGTGACATTCTAATTACTCTTTAGTTAATAAGCTTATGTGCCAATGATGAGTGTTGCTTAATACTCAGCATTTTGATTTAAATATGTGGGAAGCATACGTGGCCAAAGGAAAGACAACCCTAACAAGAGAAATATCACAGTGCAGGACAAACAACCCACGTTGCAGAATGGGCTCTGTGCTTGTTGCTTTATCAACATAGCTTGATACTGTTGGGCGAAAATAATAGCTTCATTTGATTCACAGCAGGCACTGCTGACAAAAACCAAGAACTCACCTGTGGCAAAGCAAAGGTACTAATCCTGCCCTGATTACAGAGACAGGAGGCTACAGGTCTGCTGTGAGAATGGGCTGCTTACCTTTGATTTATTACTTACAAAAGGCTGCTTACCAAAGACTTGATTTATTAGATCCCACATGGATTCAGCATCTGCACTGTTTCAATTGGCACGCAGCCTTCGACAGTATCTATTGTTTTATGGTAAGGAAGATTCTCGGATGATGACAGGTGCTTCCCTCCCTGCCTTCTGCAAGCTTCAGAAAATGGAAAACTTGCAAATGAGAGGAAGAGCTTGGACAAAATAAACACTTTTATTTCAAAGCCTGGCATCCTATTACTGCTCCTTACAGTATTTGACTTCCTTATAACAATCTTAGAAGGCAGGCTAGTTTCATTCATCTCATATTGCAGCTGTGAGGTGGAACCGGAGAGAGTGAGCAGCTTTCCTCTTGGCAGAAGTGAGATTCCAAGGAAGGACTCCCTTATTTTGAGCGCAATCTCTTAACTGTTTCGCCACATCAGAAAACATCTGTGTTTTCTGCAAAAAGTAAGAAAATGTACTTATTTTAAAATGTACCCACTGCAGATTTGCCAGATAGGCATTTTATGACAAAGCTGCAGCACTGCTGCAACCTGAGATTGTTAGCAATCCCTTATGGTTCCCTTCACAATGTTTCTTTATATTTCTCACCTCTTTTCCAGTGTTATAGCCCCTGCTGAACTGTAGCCATTTTTATGGCTCCATTGTCTTCCACAATACACAAAATGCACACCAGCATTCTTAAACATACAAAAGTAATTCCCCTTTTTAAGAGAGTTCTGGAAAGAACTGAAAAAGCACTTTACAGGGAACAAAACAGAGCTGGTTTTTATGTCACTTGGAGGAAAACATCAGCTCCAGTTACTACAACAAGTCTTCACTCTAAGCTTGTGAATGTGATAGCTTTTAATGTGTTTTAATTTTATAAGAAAAGTTGAAAATAAACGTAACTAAAGAGCTCCTTCGTATACATTCTTCCCAATAGGAAGCATTTGCATGTTGTATAAACTGAAATCAATGGGCCTTATTCTGAAATTGATTTTGCACATACAAACTTTTGTTACTGAGCATGCCTGTGTCAAGGGCACTGGAAATGAACAGCAGCCTTGCCAGATTAGAGTGGTGATGCACAGAAAGGGAGTCTCATTTATCCTTTTGGAAATACAGTGGTACCTCGCAAGACGAATGCCTCGCAAGACAAAAAAACTCGCTAGACGAAAGGGTTTTTTGTTTTTTGAGCTGCTTCGCAAGACGATTTTCCCTATGGGCTTGCTTTGCAAGACGGAAACGTCTTGCAAGTTTGTTTCCTTTTTCTTAACACCGTTAATACAGTTGCAACTTGACTTCGAGGAGCAACTCCTAGAATGCGGTGTGGTAGCCTTTTTTGAGGTTTTTAAAGACTTTGGTGATTTTTGAAGCTTTTCCAAAACTTTCCCGACACCGTGCTTCGCAAGACGAAAAAAATCGCAAAACTCGCGGAACGAATTAATTTCGTCTTGCGAGGCACCACTGTATACACCTCCCTGGCATACGAAATATGCGTTGTGTGATCTATTGTGTAAATCTTTAGATCAACAACTCCATAGTTTTTACTTTCTGCTTCTTGCAATATAGGTATAGAAATATAGACTATTAGAGTAGAAAGGGACCCTGAAGGTCATCCAGTCCAACCCCTGAAATGCAGGAATCTCACCTTAATCATCCATGACAGATGGCCATCCAACCTCTGCCTAAAAACCTCCAAGGAAGGAGAATGTACAGCCTCCCAAGGGAGACCGGTCCACTGTCAAAAGGCGCTTACTATCAAAAATAGGCTTGCCATATGTCTGGAAAATTCTGGACATGCCAGGAAATCGGATGCCTAAAATGGTGTCTGGGGAGATTTAAAAAAAAAAAAATCTAAGAGATGTCAGGAATTTCCAGGATGTATGGCAACCCGTTTTTCTTTCCCTTCCCCCAGTTTTCTGCCCCCCCCATTCCCCCTTTTTTTAAAAACACCACACACACAACCAAACATTGAATGGGGGCGGGGGTTGGAGGAGAGGCAGAAAGAAGAGCTAATTTGTCCATGGCTAGGGGGCATCATCTGGACGGTTCTGCCAGGGGTGCATGGTCACCTAGCTACAGCTCTGCTTCCTGTCTGTGTGAAGGAAAGGTGAACTTGCCTTTCCTATTCCTTCTTCAGAATGCTGGGATCTCACTCTGGGGAAATGTTCCACATCTGTTGGGAAAGGAATTCTGAGCTCAACAATTTTGGTGGTTTCCTCAACAACTTTGGGGGTGTCAGGAATTTTACTTTTTGAAATATGGCAAGCCTATCAAAAAGTTCTTCCTGATGTTTAGTTGGAATCTTCTTGTAGCTTGAAGCCATTGGTTTGGGTCCTCCCCTCCAGAGCAGGAGAAAACAAGCTTGCTCCATCCTCCATGTAGCAGCCCTTTAACTATTTGAAGCTATCATATTTCTTCTCAGCTTTCCAGGCTAAACATACCCAACATATCGAATTACTTGTGCTTCCATAGTCATATAAATGACACATGTACAGGAAGATCTCTCATGGCATCACGTAAGCAGACAATCAAATGCATATTTATTCCATTAATGTTGGCATGCCACAGCCATGTCATTTATCTTTTATGCAACCTGAAAATAGAAATCCCTCTGTCCCAAAGTAATGATCCAAAATTGGCATCTAAAGCATATGAGGAGCATGAAATTAAGCAACTTCTAAAGCTAGAATAGGGGAATGTATCATTGTCAGGGTGTACACATGGCCAGCCTACTTCATAGTTAACTTTATGGAAAAATTTGTTGCACTACATTAACTCACCCATTGAGTGAAATAATCTGAAATGTTTGTAGTAACAACAGAATGTTATATAATGCAAAGTGTAGGAAGAAGTATCTCTCCCCAAATCTCCATATTAGAACATTAAAGATGAGATTCTTAAACCTGGTGGGAAAGGGTTCAGATGCCCTGATAGTAGCTGGGAAGACAATCAAACTGAGATTTTGCACCCAGCCAATAAATCTTTCAGGAGTCTGATTTTCCTCTGGTAGTAATGCTGTGGGCTGAGTCCATGCAGCCTGCAAGGCAAGAGCTTTACAATGTTCTGAAGTTTTCCTCTTGCTTATCAGATGCTTCTGCCCAAATTGCTCCTGCACCCAGAGGCAATTGAAGCTTTATTGGCTGCTACAAAGTGGTTGGAAGTGGCTGAAATAATCACTTTTACTTAGCGATGGAACAGAAGTCCTCTGCCATTGGCCTATGCAGCTTGTGAGCAGCCAAAACAGCCAAGTTTCTGCACCAGTCTTGTGCAGGTTTCCCTCACAATAGTCATTCATGATGTGCATTCTTGATGGTGTTGTGAAGCAAAGTGTACACACAACTCATTCTTTCCCACATGGAGATACACTTGCTCACATGAGGTATTCCAAAGCTTGTCATTTTCTACTGTCAAGGCTTTATAACTAAATGATCTAAAGTTTTCTTTAATTTTACTAGATAGTGCTGATTCCAATGAAATAGTCCAGAACATGGCTCTTGTATGAAGCGAGGTCCTTCTTCGACTATTTCTGATGTGGGTCGTGGCCACTCCAGAAATGCCCTTTGTGCTGGAGGGCCTGCATCAGCTAATAGAGATGAAGAGAGACAATCTGAGTATTGTACGGGTCACCTCTTTTATGGTGATCCTCACTTGAACTTATAGATCTTCAAGTTCCAGATGAATAGAGTTTTTATTGAAAGCTGCACAGTCATGCAGAAATGTTCTGCAAATCCATCTTTTCAAATCCATTTCTGCTCTGCCAGTTGCATGAAATAGGCATGCCAGACAATTAGATGCTACCTGCTTCTCTCCTGCCTTCCCCCATCTCTCTCAGCACTCCGTGGCAATACTATTATCTTTAGCTCAGCATATTTAGATTTCGGCATGCAAATATTCTCCATGCAATTTACACTGAAGCACAAGTGGCTTAAAAGTCTCCCTGGGTCTGACTGAAAATGAGCAAGAGTTCATCATTCTGTGGCAATGAGGATGAGGTTCTTCTCTGATACTCCCTCTCAGAGCTACCTTTCAAAGTTGGTCTGGTCCTATCCTACAGAAATCTGGCCCAACTGGGAATGTTAATAATCCATGAATACATTTACAAAGCACCCTGAGGAGAAAAATTGTTTGGTCTTTGGAGGTACCCAGTGGCTGGTATAATTCTATGCTGCTGGAGGAATTGCACAAATATGTCCCTTTTTCCTGATCCCTTGGCTCTCTTAGTTCATCAGATCAAGCAGTAAGTGTGCAGTTACACAAGAACCACCAAAAACAGGATACTAAAACTTGCTTATGATGATTTCTATGCATATTAAGCAAATTTAGAAATAACTGCTCAGACACTCAAGGCTTTAAACGGTCCTTAACATTCTGCATGTAAGGGTCATAAAATTCAACACTGCATTGAAACTCAAACTGCTGAAAATATGTAGAAGATGCAAAAACAACTTAGCATCTGCTGCTGTTCAGATGTCCAAACTAAAAAACAAACAAACAAATGTCCTGCATCCTGCTCTTCAACTGAGGGATTTAATATTTGGTGAAACAAAATATTTCCAATTATTCAAATGCCAAGGCTGAGCTTTTCAATTAAGCCAAGTAAGTTAAGCCAGCTGCCTCTGGGAAAAGCCTCATACAAACAACAATGCTGAAGTGTTAGATCACAGGTAATCGGAATTTAGCTCTGATTTGCATTAAAAGAAGGACATCAGATAGCTGGAGAAAGCTAACATTTAGCTTCTGTTATGGCAAAGTCACCTCTCACCTATCCACACATCCTGCTTGCTGCTGAAAGTTTCAGTTGGGTTTTAATCTGTACAAACACAGAAGCAGCCCCCTCCTAAGCATCCGGTGACTTGCCCAATCTCTGCCTTTCTCCCATTCAGATCAGCATCTGTGCTGGGGCTGGTGGAGGAGCAGCTAGCTTGGGTGAAAGTGATGGGGAGACCCCAAGGGCGCTGTTGCCTCTCTCTCTCTCCCCCCCCCCCCGTTATCTGCCATCTGAGCATTTGCTGTGTTTTGATTCTAGACAAATAGCAAAAGAGGATGCCAGAACTGACAGAGCTTGAAATATATGTGTGTGACACTGATTTGATATTTCTGTTTGCATGGACATTATCGATGCCCAGATCATGACACTTCTTCTTGCATAGCACTGCAAAAATCTCGCTCAACCTCTGTCCCGTCACCTTAAATTCTGGCCCACGTCCTTGCATGGGCAATGGCACACTCTAATCTTCCTCTTTCACATCTACGTTCTTTCACCAAAACCAGAATCCATGAGGTCACCTGGATGGACGTATGTGCTTCTCATCTGTTTGTGATATTTTTCACTGAACATACTCAGGTGCAGGTCTATGTCAAAAGGAACAGGCATAGCTAAATCTTCGAATAAGGTGGCAGTTCAGCCTGTGCCCTCTATATGCTAATATGACATGAATTAGAGGTAAAGTGGAAATTGAATTATACAGATTTGAAAATGCAACCTTTGTTAGCCTCAGCTGTGAGCACAAACAAATTGCACCGATTTACAGCAGATATAAATCTCACTTTTAATTTACATAAGCAAACACTTTAGAAGATTATCTGGACCAGATGTGTGAACCATCACTTTCCCCAAGATTAAATGAAATGCTAAAATAATTTCCATCAGACACTGTAAACGTGGAAATTAAAGGAGAAGCCAGGGGTTGTGGGTGGAATAGTGCTGTTTTCTCAGTGCTGTTTTCTGGGGGTACGAAAGGGTATGCAGCACCAGCACCTCCCCCCCCCCCCGCAAAAAAAAGTGTGTGAAAAGTGTGGCACTTACTGTAGCAACTACATGGTGAGTGCCAATACCTTTTTTCTTTTTCTTTTTTAAAAAGCACTTAGTATATGTATACATTTTTAAAGTATTTTTAATTCATCCTTTGCCTTGGATGAGTGAACATTAATTGCTTGATTAATGTACATTAATCAAGGGCATTAATTGCTGTAGATATATAGAGTAGCTTAACAGTTTAACTGAAGCACATCTTGATTAATGTCTGTTTCATCATATCATAAACTTGATTGACAACATGCCTGTGCAATTGCCTCAACAGAAGGGGATAAAAAGTAGATCTGGCAACTTCATATGTACTAAACAGGAAGTTAGAACTACTACCAACACCTTCATCCCACCGCTTCAAAGGTCTGTCTGCATTTTCTTTATTTGCAAAATTCAATAACTTGGGCATACACTTTGGAGAGAAATGACATGGAAGCAGGCCCTTGAGGGGCAGAAAGTGCCCACCTGACTGCATAGTTAGTCAAAATACAAATAATAATTTAGCATAGAAAGGTATGGATGGAGTCTCTGATTTTGCACTGAGAATCCATGACTCCTGCTATGACTCCTGCTATTCCTGGCATGTCCTAGTTTTGGGGTGTAAAAATGGTATAGGAGGATGTATGGCAATGTGATGGAAAAAGCTGTGGAAACAGCAACTTTGCTGAACCAAAGTTTTACTTTTTGAAATACGGCAACCCTATGAAATGACAGAGCAGTTCCAGACACAGTTTCTAAGAAGAAAGCCTCATGGAGTCCTGTGGAACCAGGAAGCTCAGCATCTTAGCTTTATACATGTTAAGGAAGTTTCCCTATATATAACTGACTTACTGGCTTAATCTTAATCTTTTTTGCATTGTACAGGTGGTTTAGATTCTGGCTTTTGCAAGTTGGGGGAGGTTGGCAACGTTGTGAAGTTAGGAGGCCCTTCTCAGCACCCCAGAGATGCAGCTCATCCAAACAATGAGAACTGGCTCAAGTCTGAGTGGTGATGCCAGAGAGACTGAGGGAAAAGGTGACCCAGGCTCAGGATGGGGGAGATGCCAGCACGGATGAAGACCCATGAAGCTTCATAGAAGGAGCAGAATCAAGGAAGAGGAAAAGGGCACAAATGCAGGCAATGCGGACTCTCCCTACTGTAGCACAGAGTGTATTTATTACAAGGATTATGGAGCATAGGAAGCACAATTGCAGAGAGCATATTTGAACACATGAAACTGCTTTATACAGAGTTAGACCCTGGCCAGTGTCAGATGTTGGGCTTTCAAATTTCAGTGGCACCATGTTCCTCTGCCTCTTACTTTCTGTTCCAAGTCATTGTTGTGGGGGGTCCCTGCAGCGCCCTCTCGGCTCGGTGCCCAGTGCGGCCAAATTGGTCATGCTCACCTAAATGTGCCCCTGCCATTGCCCACAGACTCTGATGAGCAGCTGTTCCCCAAGGCATCAGGCACAGTGAAGCCAGGCTGTGTCTCTGCAAAGGATGTGCTGCTTCCTTTGCAATTGATCAACAGCACTCCTCCTCCATAAGAATAAGGCATATAGGGATCGAAAGGAGCCCAGGAAAAAGATGGTCCTATGTAATTTTATTTCTCTTCCATAAGCAATAGCACTAACAGGAATCACTAGTTACAGATAGGTAGCCGTGTTGGTCTGCCATAGTCAAAATAAAAAAATTCCTTCCAGTAGCACCTTAAAGACCAACTAAGTTAGTTCTTGGTATGAGCTTTCGTGTGCATGCACACTTCTTCAGATACCACTTCCATTTCATGCGGCTCAATGTGGTGCCTTCCATAGTTCCAGTTACAGATAGGTAGCCGTGTTGGTCTGCCATAGTCAAAATAAAAAAATTCCTTCCAGTAGCACCTTAAAGACCAACTAAGTTAGTTCTTGGTATGAGCTTTCGTGTGCATGCACACTTCTTCAGATACCTCATACCAAGAAGGCACCACATTGAACCACATGAAATGGAAGTCCATCAACCGTATCTGAAGAAGTGTGCATGCACACAAAAGCTCATACCAAGAACTAATTTAGTTGGTCTTTAAGGTGCTACTGGAAGGAATTTTTTTATTTAGGAATCACTAGCTTTTACGTTCCTGCTTACTCCCACTGTGTGACTGTGCATGAGCAGGAACTGAAGAGTCGGAGGCTGATGGTCCTCCAGTTGTGTTTGCCGTCTTCCCACAGACATCTGGGTTGTCACTGTGAGATTGGGATGCTCAGCTAGACAGCTCCAGCCAGGTTCTTTTTATGTTATTGAGGTTTGAACACACCGTGAACAATATCCCTGAAGAGAACCCTTCTGACATGGATGTCGATGTCGTCTGTCCTTGGTGAGTTTAATGCAAGTAATCTGTGTGTACATATATGCCTGAAGATGGAGATGTTTACTGCTTCTTGGTCAGGGAATGGCACTCTGCACATGCTCAAAGGTCATCTAATAATTATTGCTTCACCCCTCAGGCTAAAAACGGGCACTGCAAAACAAATCTGGTGATATATCAAGGTAACACTGAGCATAACATAACCATTAATGCTGCTCTGCATCCGGCATTATTAATTATTTGCTTCAAGCACTTCTGCTGCTGATGCACTAACTTTATGCATTCTCATGGGATTGTAAATAAAGAATATATACAATAAAAAGAAAATGAATGGCATTTATATAATTTTAGCAATCAGAAGCCAACAGATTTAATATTTTTATTAGATCTGTATATTGGATGCATTGCTATATTAATAACTACAATAAAGCCAAAGAGGCTGGCATAATTCATTTGATAAGCCAAGTGCTTTTGTTTCCTGTCTGTTCACTTATATTTTTGAAAAGATTGGTTTTCTGTGCAAATGGGGGTAAAACTGCTTTGCATTTCTATCTATCTTTGTTGGCTGTCATGGAAGGCAAAGACAGTGGGAAGAAAAGTGTATGTGTTCTGAAGACTGTGGGAGGCTTGTAGTCAAAGCCAGAATTTATAGTAGCATTAATAGGGATTACGAATATAAGTCTCAGCACTTTGAGACAGTGAGAGCTGCATGTTCAACTGAGAGAGGGAGAGAATATCCCCCTCACTGTTTGCTTTCACAATGCAACCAATTCTCCAAAAGCATTTAGTGGTTTAACAAACAGATTAAGCAAAAGGTCGAAGGCTCTTCGCTCACATAATATTTATTTCTTTATTATATTCATTGGTCTCTTAAGAAAGGAAACTCATAGATGGAATGTGTGGAGGTAGAGAGGAATTTGCCCCCTGACAACCACACATTCTGTCTTGAGTATGAAAAAGGCCTATGCATACACCTGTAAACTCCTAATCCCCCAGAAGTGATTTTGAGGACACAAGCAAACTTCTATTGCATGCACCAAAGCATCCCTTGATACAGGGTGGGAGCAAGGAGCAAAGCACACTTTGTGTTTGCTGGACTCCAGATACTGGCCTAAGATATTTCTGGGTGAGGACAAAGCCTAAGAACTGACATGTGCTTTGGCAGAGCAAGAGAGAGGAAGGCAAGGCAAGAATTTGAAAATGATAGGTGTAGCCGAGGATGAATACTGCTTTATTGCCATAGATCATTCTCATATTTAATAAAAATGCCTGCTCTCCTTTGAAATGTTACCAACATGATTTTATAGGAGGCAGTTTCAAGTGATAGGAATCAATCATTCCCTAATGAATACTAATATTGATAACTCTGGCACAGTTCCCTCAGCCAGTTGCACTTTTCAGCCCTTGACTAACAATCTATTATCATTCTTCACCTGTCAGTTGAAATGCTAAAGGCAGGTGCATCTACAGGCTGTTAGATTGGAATGGGATACAGATCGGGAGGGAGACTGTGAGCTGCAGTTCATGAGCAATAACACACCAACACTGCTTTTGCTTCGTTTGGCATGCAGGAAAACAATCCTCTTGGGTAAAAGGAAAAGGCCAGTGTATTAAGGCTTAATTTTCCTAACTCATCTGGCAGGAAATCCATGATACAATTCAGAACAAAGTCTCAAGTGGGGATTGTGTGAAAGCATTATCTTGCCCTTGTGGTGGTTCTGTTCGTTTCAATGGGGTTTGTGCAGGAGACTCTCATGCTGGATTGCATAGTTTTAACATGCATTTTTAACAAAATGTATCAAAAAAGGCATTTGTGAATGGTTCTCTTATGATAGCAGCTAATAGGTTTTATATCTAAACACGGACAAAATGTGTTTAGCGATTATACATTAAAGTATAATAGAAATAATGTTTCAATCCACTATTTCAGAAAGATGTGCATTTAACACAAATGAAATGTGTCAGTGGTTAGATATAGGACCCAGTGTTTAGATACAGAACCTGTGGTAGCAAGAGAATCATTTATTAAGCTCATTTCTTCACTGTCCATTGTTTGCTTGCAAAATGAGCTCACAAGTTTACATGCACCGTGAAGAGATAAAATGTCACCTCTACAGCATCTATCAGAGAGGCTACTACCAAATATTCAAATAAAAAGCAAGGCAGCAATGAACTAAAACACAGCACCAGATAGGATGAAAATCTTGGTGTGAATCAATAATTGCATCCCAGCATAGGTAGAAATTAGATATGTGTATATTATACTAGAGACGATTATTCTTGCTTGCAATGCACAGCCTCCTTCGGGATCAGACTGCAGAGGACATTTCGGGAGGAAGAAAAGAGCAATGGGGAAAGAAGGATGATGCATGTTCCGCATCTCAAATGGAGGACAGAGCGCAAGGAGTGAATAATGAAACAAAGCCGAGATATTCAGCATGCCAGGAAGGTTTCTGTTAGAGAGCTGTTGGAATTATTTAAAAAGGTTAGTCTATGAATAAACATGCTTCATCAAGGTCTCTTACACTTGCAACAAGAGATGCTAATGAATAATAAAGGCGTAATGGGGACTGGCAAAGAAATTAATGTTAATCTTATCCAAAGCAGATACAAATTAATATTGGAGCAACATTTTTGTAATCACTTCTTGAGGCAAAAATTCAATTAATGTGACTGAATCAATATTTCAGATCTTGGTCTCTTGAAAGCATCCCCCTTGCTTGCTCTCTCTTCCTATCTGAATATTGTGAAAGGGTCTGAGGCAACGGCTCCTCACCAGATCTGTACTCAGGAAGACTTCTTAATAGGGTTTGGGGCTTTTAGGAAATGTGGTCCAATTCTCAGAAGCACAAGGCCTATACATCCCAAGCTTGCTGGAGGCCTGTATCAGTTGGGAAACAGTGGTTTAAGCAGGGGAATTACTTTGCAAAAAACAGACATATGTGAACTTGGTACAATTTTGCATGTTCAGACCCAGAAACCCCCCCCCACACACACACTTAAATAAATTCACACATGACTCAAATTTTGGTTTGGGTTTTTGGCAGAATTTAGGCCACAACTTTATTGATTACAGAAAGTGACTGGTTGCATAGGCTCTGGGTTGACTAGTTCCCTGCCATGCAGGTAGCGCTGACCCAGGGTTCCAGCATAGCTCAGCCAAGGGTGAACACCTGGATAAGCGGAAAGCTGGAAATGGGCTATCTCCACCACCCAAATGTCCCCCTGGACTCAGGCACGGGCACAACCCCCTCTCAGAGGTTGACCAAACCATCGAGTCCCTGGATTCCTTTAACAGAATAGCCTTCACATAGGGATGGCGAGAGCTTTCTCCCATCCCTATCACCTGAACCAGAGCCTATCTGCAACCTTACAAGTTGAGACTATTTGCTATGCGGCAGGCGAAACCCAAATGGCAACAGCCAATCAGCCAAGTGGGGGAAATTCCTGCTGTGCCCCTGTCCCAATTACAGACGACACACGACGGCATAGCAAAGTCAAGCGCAAAGCCGTAAAAACAGGGAGAGGTGGGCGGGTGTTCTGAATGCACGTGCCCAAAGGGTCACATGCGTGTTTGGACTGCGTCCCATTGGCCATATTGTACCCAGCTTCGAGGGACCTACCAATGGGGTGTTGTGGCTGACCAATTGTACCCACCCACAACACTGGGTGTCAGTTTTCCAGGTCTCACCACAATACGTGTCCTCTTTAAGGGAGGATCCTATTTGCCCTCAGCTGCAGATTTCGATACCTCTTTCTCTTTTTCTCCAGACTAGCTGGCCATCTCATTTTGTACAGATTTGGTTTCACATTCCTTGGACAAAATCCCTTCCTATAACCATTAGCTCTAGTTCCATTTCTTCTGTGCAGGCTTGGGTAATCCCTTTAGCTCTTATTCCAAATGGATAGGAAATAAGTATTGCCTTGCATTGACCCCATAATAATACTATTGCTTGTCTTTGTTTGTCTCCCTCCAGAAGACAAAACTAAATGTGGCTTTAAGTGCATCTTTGCATCTTAACACACATTTTTTTCATCTATCATATATCTATATCTATCTATCTATCTATCTATCTATCTATCTATCTATCTATCATTTATCATCTATCTATCTATCTGTCAGAGCTGCCCAAGGTCCCAGCTCACAAAGGACCAACGCCGGTTCGTTGTTATATACAAAAGTCTTTATTGAAGTTCAGTTTCGCTTTCACAGCCGCAGCGCGCAGCTCTACGTCTGAAACTCTAGACCGCTGAAGCTCCGTCTGAATCTCCTCCCCCCAGACACCAGTTTAAGACTCTGGCCTTGCTCCACCTCTTCCTTTGCTCTTTCCTCCTCTGGTTCCGCCTGTCCGCTGGGGTCTTGCCCTTCCTAGACTCTTCTGACGCTGAGTCCCCTGAGTCTTCCCCCTGCCTCCGGCGGGCTTTAGGACCTGGTTCCCAATCCGGGTTTTCTGCTGTCCCACACGCCTGTACATTCGAACTTGGTGCGCGCGCCCAGCCGGCAACCTTCCTCCTGACCTTTACACTGCTCCTGTCACTGCTTCCCCCTTCGGGGGGGCTAGCTGGACCTGACCTCCCCTCCGTTCCCCCACTCTCCGATAGAGGCGTGGTCAGCCCTGACTCATCTTCTCTCCCTGCTGGAGTGTTAATTTTTATTTCTCCCCCTGATGGAGGGGAGGGTGGTTTTGGACTTTCAGGGTTGGCCAAGGCTTTGATGGGGCCCCAGATCACTCTTCTACGAATAATTATAATTAATTGCTTTCATTGGATGCAGAGGTGGCTTTCCAAGGCTTTGGCAGGACGCCAAGCAACTCCCCATCTGGGATTGAAAGTATGGTGATGGAGTTTTAAAGCTGCAATCAGAGGAGCTGGGCAACAAAAGACAACAGATCTCTCTAGAGGGACACTGAGTCAACAATGCCATAAGGCTGGACCAGGAGTGTAATAGACTCATTTGTACCGTTGAACCCCAAGAGTGGATCCGATACTTTCAATCATTGTTTTATGAAGCCAAGCATTCAGCCAGAGGTTTCACCTCACTGGCCACCTGTAACCACAGAGGAGGTAGAGAATTTGATCACACAGCTAAAGAACAACAAGGCCCCTGGAATAGATTATATTCCCACAGAACAAAACCAACATGGGGTGGTGGGTCCCCCTGCTGGTGACAATATTCTCCCACAGGCCTATTTCCTGAAGGGTGGGCTGATGCGATAATCATCCCAATTTATAAAAAGGGCTCCACATCGGACCTGGTGAGTTACAGCCCTATTAGTCTTTTACCTATACCTAGCAAATTATATGCAAAACACCTCTATATCAAACTAACTAACTGGATGGGCGCTGAGGCTATCTTGGCAGAGGAGCAAGCTGGATTTAGGCAAGGCAGATCTACCATAGATCACTGTTTTGTCTTAGCACATCTTATTGATAAATACGCCAAGAAAACCCGTGGGGTCTTATATGCAGCTTTCATTGATTTGAAGGCTGCCTTTGATTCAATTTCACAAGTAATTGAACTGGATCTATACATCCAGTATAGATAAAAATTTATTATTTTTGATTAATGGGCTATATAAAGATACTGTTCTGTATGTAAGATCTTCCACAAATGGCCAACTCATAGGCCCTGTACCAGCCACTAAGGGGGTTAAGCAAGGCTGCATTCTAGTCCCAGCTTTATTTAAGCTATATATCAATGACATGGTTAAAAGCTTAACATCTCTGTAGTTTCATGCTCCCGAATTAGCCACAAAACCAATCTCAGTGCTCTTATATGCTGATGATGTGGTCTCCTATCCCAAAAATGGGGTTAAAAAGGTTGATAGGCGAATTCTCAGCATACTGCAGGAGAGAACAGCTGGTGGTAAACTATCAGAAAACCAAAGTCATGGTTTTCACAAGGAAACATAGATCACATAGCTGGAGCATGAACAATCACCCAGTTGAGCAGGTTAAAGCCTTTAAATACCTGGGCATACTCTTCCAGTTATTGGGGTCATGGGATGTACACCAAAAATGTGTTAAAGAAAAAGTAGCCCAAAGTGCTAAGATGTTGTCCCATTTTTCCATACGAAGGGCGGCAAATACATCCCAGCAGCCCTAGAAATTTTTCAAGCCAAATCTTTGCCTCAGATACTTTACAGGGCCCAAATTTGGATGGGTAATCATTGTAGCATTATTGAAACTGTCCAATCCAAAATTTTAAGGCAGATTTTTTTTGTACCACCCTGTGTCCTGAATGCAGCATTATGACTGGAGGCAAGTCTTCCGTCTGTAGAAGCTTGGTCCTGGCAAAGAACTCTTTATTATTGGCTCCGTCTGAATCTAAATCCTCCCGGTCTACTGCCCTTAGTGACACAGGGCCCCCATAAAAGTGTGTGGTTTAAAATTGTGCACCAAAAACTCCTCTCCTGTGGACTCCACCCACATCAACTTCTCATGATGGGCTTTATTAAAGCAAAAAGGCTAATTCGACAGCGTCTGAAGGACTTAGAGCAACAGAACAATCTGGCCATTTTAAAGAAATTCTGTCCTTGGTATGCCCCCCCCCCTCAGTTTGAGTCCCTGGCACCATATTTGTATAAATTAACTATCCCAAAATACAGATGTGCCTTCACACTGGCCAGATTGGATGTGATGCCCTCTGCCGTACTTGAGGGCAGATACCAAAAGATTCCAACTGAGAAAAGATTCTGCCCCTGTGGAGATGGCAGTCTGGAAACAGTGGCTCATATTCTCCTGTCCTGTCCCCTTTATAAAGATCTGAGGAATGAGATCATTACCCCACTCTTACTTACTATCCCAGGCCGCCCATCTGAGGCCACACTGTTCTTTCTTTTATCATATCAAAATGATCAGACAGCAGCAAAGGTTGCTAGGTTTATCAAGGGTGCAATGAGATTACGGGCCACTATCTGAACGATAATCTTGGTCATTTGATTGCCCTTTTTACCCATTGCTGTCTTTTTATTTGTATATATTGCTTGTTTTATGTTGCCATGGCCGTCGGCCAATGCGAATAAAGTTTATCTTATCTAATGCCATAAGACACAATGGAGACCAGGATTAATTAAGATGGACATCATATTTGATAAAGACATAAAGGAACAATTGATTAAAATTAATACCTCACACAGGAAGAAGAAAGGAGAACTTCATTAGCGAACTTATAAAATACAAAATGTGTTGATACAAATTGAAGTCAATCATTGTAGCTGTGGTATAAGGGATTTTATCAAGAGTGGATTGTACTTCATTTGAGCTATTATCTGGAGGCAGAATTAAAGGGAATCGGTAGACCTTGAAGTACAGCACATGGGAGGCCACATGAATTTTATAATTGGCTATGTGATTGATTTGTATTTGAATTGCTATTACTATTTGGTATGGGTATAATATGGGGTATACTGGACTTTTGTAACTGAAAATTAATAAAATTATTTAACAACAAAACTGCTCACCTGGTGCTGCTCTTTTACATGGGAAGAAACCCTCTTTGTGAAATGGTAAGGTCTCTTAGGACCGGGATTTGCTTTCTGGTATATTCCACGCACAGGGGCACTGATGTCACTGAGTGTAAATCAGAGATGTGGAACCTTTGGCCCTCCGGGTGTGGAACCCAGAACTCTGAATTTTATCCACTCCAGTATAACACCATTATCTTCAATCCTCAAAGCCATTATTTCTTTTTCATGTAAAAAGTCAATAAAAGTTTCCAATCTTTAGTAAAAGTTAATGTCAGGGCTGCCGCCCAGTCCCAGCTCACATAGGACCAAGTCAGCCAGCGTTCAGTTTCAAAGAGTCTTTATTGGATTACAGGTTCCATTTCCAAACTGCAACGTGCAGCCCTACTTCTTCTAGGTCAGAACGACGAAGACCCGTCTGAGTCTCCGCCTCTAGCGCACCAGCTTAATACCCTAGCCTTGCTCCACCTCCTGCGCCTTTCCTTCCGTCTCTGGGTCCTCCTGCCCCCCTGGGTCTCTCCCTTCCTACTCTCTTCTGACGCGGACCCCCCTGACCCTTCCGCCTCCTTGCGGCGGGCTTTGGGACCCGGTTCACTCTCTGGGCTGCTGACTGCGCCAGCTTCCGTTACATTTGAACTTGGCGCGCGCGCCCAACTCTCCACTTTCCTCTTGATCGTTTCCTCGCTCCCCGAGGTGGGCGTGACTACTCCTGACTCATGCCCTCCCTCCTTCTGAAAGTTTCCGGAGCCCGATATCTGGTCCCCTTTCTCCCCGCTGCTCCCGGCTGGGAACGTGGGTCCCGATCTCCAACTGCTGCTTTCTGATCCCTCTCTGGACCCTTCTTCCTGGGGTGTCCCCCTGCTCTCCCCCCTTGCTCTGGCTGCTGGCGCTCCCTTCTGGGAATCCTCGGACTCGCTAGACAGGCTCGGTGATCTCGGGTCGTCATCCCCACTCATCCTTCCTTCGTATTCCTCCCCCTCGCTCTCTGTCTCCTCCCTTCTCTGCGTCTCTGCTCCTGAACCCCTGACATCCATCCCCCCCTCGAAGCCCCCCCTTCCCCCCTCCCCGCTTTCAAGGGTGGTTGGTGGGTGCTCCGTCATCACGGGAGTGAATGTCGGATACAGTTCGCTCCCCGTTGCTGGCCGCCAACTGAAGACCTCCGAGTCTTCCTCCCCGCGTTCGTCAACGGTGGTCTCCTCCGCCTCCATTTCGGTGCCGCCGTGCTCGAAACCAAGGTCCTCCCCACAAACGTCCATGTCCGTCTCTGCGTCTGTCGCTGGACCTGGTGTCTCCTGCCACTTCCGGCGCCACTGCTCCTCTGGCCGATCGTCCCACCAATACGAGTTGTCGGACGCCGAACCCTCCGGTGACCCCTCTGGGGAACGTGTGCGCGGTGCGGGTTCCCCTTCCGAGTCGAAGCCATGGAACGTGCTGGAGGAAAGCGTGGGCGTGAACAACCAGTCGTCGAAGAAGCCCGCTGGCATAGGTCTGTGTGGGAAAAGGGCATGAAACTCATCCTTGAGCAGGGGTTCCTCCAAGGCGTAGTCCGGCACCCAGCTATTAGTACTGGCCCGGGTGCCCTCCCTTGCTAGTAGATATTCTACTCCGTCTTCCCCCCATCTGGAGTCCAAAATCTCCGTGACTTCGTTGATGGGGTCCTGCTGTGGCAATCTCCCCACCTCCGTCCGCTCCGGAGACTGACTCGGTGCCGTTCCTGGTTCCTGGAACCTGTGCGGTGCCCTGTAGGGAGTGAGCACCGACCTGTGGAACACCGGATGCATCCTGGAACCCTCTGGTAGCACCAGCCGGAAAGCCACCGGGTTGATCTGCGCTTCGACTCGGTATGGACCGAGTTGCTTGTGCCCTAGCTTCCTCTTGGCTAACGATCGGGTCGGCACCGCGTGGGCTGCCAACCAGACCCAGTCTCCCACTCGGATCTCCTCGCCAACTCGCCTGTGCTTGTCAGCTTGGACCTTGTATGCGTGCTTCGCCAGCTCCAGCTGCCGTCTGAGTTGATCGTGGACCTCTTGCAACTCAGATGCGAAAGCATCCGCCGTCTGTGGTTCCCCTTCCCCCACTCTTTCCAGTCCCGGGAAGGTTCTGGGATTCCTCCCATTGTTGGCGAAGAAAGGCGTCACCCCTGTGGATACGTGTTTCGTGTTGTTGTAGGCGAATTCGGCGAGCGGCAGGTAATCCACCCACGTCGCAGGCTGTTGATTGGCATAGCATCTCAGGTACTGCTGCATGATGGCATTGACCCTCTCCGCTTGCCCGTTGGTCTGCGGGTGCCTTGCCGATGTCAGGTTGATCTTGACGTTCAGGAAGCCCATCAGCTTTTGCCAGAAATTCGAGATGAACTGGCGTCCGCGGTCGGACAGTATAGACCGCGGCAGCCCGTGCACTTTGAACACGTGATCTATGAACAATTTGGCTGTTTGCTCTGCCGTGGCCACCTTCGCACACGGTATGAAATGTGCCATCTTGGTGAACAAGTCCACCACCACTAGTACAGCTGTCTTGCCTCTCGAGCTGGGGAGATCCGTGACAAAGTCCAGGGCCACTCTCTCCCATGGTTCAAACGGCGTTTGCAGCGGTTCCAGCAGTCCCGCCGGTGGTTTGTGCACCGGCTTGGCCCTCTGGCAGGTGTCGCACCTCGCGACGTAGTCCGCGACTTCCCCCCTCAGTCTGGGCCACCAAAAGTCTCTTGCGACCAATTCCACCGTTTTTTCTGTGCCAAAGTGCCCGGCCGTGGGTGCGTCGTGCAGCTGCTGCAGTACCCGGGCGCGAAGTTCGTCTCCCGGCACGTAGACGGCCCCTTTACGTAAGAGCAAGCCGTCTCGTATCTGGAACTCGTCGCCCTTCGCCGTGCCCTTGTGCACCTCTGCCATCTTCGCCTGCGCGAATGAGTCGTCCGTCAACGCCCGTCGCACCGCATCCAGGTCTACTGTGGCTGAAGCGCACGCCCACGCTGTTGGCGCGAAGATGTGCATGGCCGCCGCTGGCGTCGCCTCTTCGAGGTACTGCGGTTTTCGGGACAGGGCATCCGCCATGATGTTGGTGTCGCCCGGGACGTACTCAATTCGGAAATTGAAGTCAGCAAAGAACTCCGCCCAACGGATCTGCCTCTGGTTCAGGAACCGAGCCGTGCGCCAGTGCTCCAGATTCTTGTGGTCCGTGCAGACCTGCACCGTGTGCTTGGCGCCGATCAGGAAGTGCCTCCACGCCTTGAAAGCTGCATGAATGGCAAGCAGCTCCCTATCCCAGATGGTGTAGTTCTGCTCCGACTTGCTGAGCTTTCTGGAGTAGAACGCCCCCGGCCTCCAGACCCCCTGCGGGTCCTTCTGCAGCAGTACCGCTCCCACTGCTCTATCGGACGCGTCTGTCTCCACCCTCAGCGGTCTGCCGGGGTCGATATGCAGCAGTTGCTCTTCCGACGCGAAGAGACGCTTGAGTGTCTGAAAGGACCGCTCCGCCTGCTCCGTCCAGATGAATTTCTTTTTCTTGGAGCTTAGCGTGTCCGTAATAGCTGCCGTCTGCATCGCGAACCCCTTGATAAACTTGCGATAGAAATTGGCGAATCCGACAAACCTCTGGACCTCTTTCCGGTTGCGCGGGCTCTTCCAATCCAACACCGCACGAACCTTGGCGCTGTCCATGGCTAGCCCCTTGTCCGACAGCTTGTAACCCAAGAAATCCACCTCCGTCGTGTCGAACTGGCACTTCTCCAGTTTGGCGTACAGTCTATGCTGCTGCAGCCTCTTCAGCACCTCCCGAACGTCCTGGTCGTGTGCTTGCTGCGAGTCAGAGAATATCAGGATGTCATCCAGAAAGCAGACGCACTTCTTGTAGAGGAGTCCCGCCAACACGTGATGCATAAAAGCTTGAAAACAGTGAGAACCGTTTTGCAAACCAAACGGCATCACTCTGTATTCGTAGGTGCCCAGAGGCGTGAACATGGCTGTCTTCCACTCATCGCCCTCCCTCATGCGGATGAGATTGTACGCTCCTCGCAGGTCCAACTTGGTGAACACGCGTCCCTTGCGCACCGTCGCCAGCAGGTCGTCAATCCTGGGCATAGGGAAATCGGAGGGCTTGGTCATTCTGTTTAAGAGGCGGTAATCCACGACCAATCTTTTTTGGGGCGTGTCCTTTTTCTTCACGAAGAAAACAGGACTGCCCCCTACTGCGCTGGACTCCCGGATGAAACCGCGCTGCAAATTGTGATCGATGAACTGTTTGAGTTCCTGTAGTTCGTCCTCAGACATGGAATATAGCTTCCCCTTCGGCAGCGTCGCCCCTGGCAGGAGGTCAATCTTGCAGTCATATTGCCTGTGCGGTGGTAGCTTGTCTGCCTCTTTCTCGCAGAAGACCTCCAGAAAGTCCGCGTATTTGTGGGGAACTGCTTGCAACGTTCCCAACTGCAGTTGTGAGTCCTCCTCCTCCCCCTCCTGCCTGGGCAGGATGCAGTGTTCTGCGCAGTAAGAGGAGCCGAAGATCAGCTGTCTCTGGTACCAAGCCAGCGTTGGACTGTGCCTGTCCAGCCAACTCATGCCCAACACAATGGGCGTGTCCGACAGTCGGGTGACATTAAAACTGATGACTTCCCTGTGGTTACCAAGTTGCATCACCATTGGTGGCGTCTGCTTCACCACCTGCCCCCCTAGCAACTCTCTGCCATCCACTGTGACGACTTGCAGGGGCAGAGTGGCAGGCAGCAGCTTTATAGCGTGCTGCTCCACAAAATCCTGTGCTATAAAGTCTGCGTTGCTTCCAGAATCCACAGAAAGCGGCACTTCGATGGTGACTCCATTGGGTAGCTGGAGAGACGCTGTGAGTTGCACTACTGGTTTGGGTGGGAGGGGGTCCGTGGGTTGCAATATCGCTGGGGACTGCTTCACTGATGCGTCTGGCTGGGCCCCAGTGCCTCTGTCTCCAGCCAGACATCGTCGTTTCCCTGCTGAGCTTCGCTGCATTGCGTGGCCACTTTCACCGTTGCGGAGGCTGCAGTGTGCTTGGAGCTCCTCTGGGGACACTCTTTCGCCAAGTGTTGAGGGCTCTCGCATAAGTAACACTTCCTGGTCCCTCTAGGAGGTTTAGTCTTGACTGCTGTCGGTGCAGAGGCTCTGCTAGCTGACTGAGCCCTGGCGCCTCCCACTTCCATAGGTTCCACTCCCCCTCCTGGCGGAGGTGTGGATTGCGCACGCGCTGCTTCCCTTGGAACGAAAGAGAAACTTCTCGCTGCTTCGCGCCCTCCACGTCCTTCATCTCTGCACCATGGACGTTCTTCCAGCCTCACCCCCACAGTCAGCGCCCTTTGGACCACCTCCTGCGTGCTTCGGGGCCTCTCCCCCCTCGCAATTTCATCCTTCACAGCAGAGCTGAGACCCTCCCAGAACAGGTCCCTGACTGGGGGCGAGTCCCGGTCCCATTCCAATGCACTGACCAGCGCAAAAAAGCGGGCGTGGTACTGCCGGACGCTCGCCCTCCCTTGTTTCAGTCCATGAATCTCCCGTCGGGCAAGATCCACATCAATGGTACACAAAAAACATGCATCCATCGCTTTGATAAAGGCATCTGCACTCTGAAGCGCCGGATCTTTATCCCTCCACAAATTGCGCAGCCACGCTTTCGCATCCCCATGCAAATGGGACAGTATAAACCCCACTTTCTCTTGCTCATCTCTAAAGTCTTTTGCCAGCAGTTGCAGTGCGCACATCACATCTGCTCGAAAGTTGGGGTACTGTTGTAAATTCCCATCGAAGTGAGCCACCAGCCCTCCTGCTCTCCGTGCCAACCCAACCCCCTCCGGTCTGGGTCCTGGCTGCCCATGCTTAACCCATGCTTCAAACCTGGCGTGGAGATCTCGGTAGGCGGCTGCCGCATCCTCCTCCCTTTTCTTGGATGCCAGTACCTCCGCATTCAATTGGGTAACTGCCTGTTGCAGCGCTGAAACTTTCTCTGCTTCCGTCATCTTTGCCAACCGTCGTGAGCTTGCTCCCACACACCGATCCCCTCCTCCAGCTGCTTCTGTCTCCGCTGCGAGGTATCAGGTGTCAGAAGCTTGAGAGACGGGTCTTACTGTCAGGGCTGCCGCCCAGTCCCAGCTCACATAGGACCAAGTCAGCCAGCGTTCAGTTTCAAAGAGTCTTTATTGGATTACAGGTTCCATTTCCAAACTGCAACGTGCAGCCCTACTTCTTCTAGGTCAGAACGACGAAGACCCGTCTGAGTCTCCGCCTCTAGCGCACCAGCTTAATACCCTAGCCTTGCTCCACCTCCTGCGCCTTTCCTTCCGTCTCTGGGTCCTCCTGCCCCCCTGGGTCTCTCCCTTCCTACTCTCTTCTGACGCGGACCCCCCTGACCCTTCCGCCTCCTTGCGGCGGGCTTTGGGACCCGGTTCACTCTCTGGGCTGCTGACTGCGCCAGCTTCCGTTACATTTGAACTTGGCGCGCGCGCCCAACTCTCCACTTTCCTCTTGATCGTTTCCTCGCTCCCCGAGGTGGGCGTGACTACTCCTGACTCATGCCCTCCCTCCTTCTGAAAGTTTCCGGAGCCCGATATCTGGTCCCCTTTCTCCCCGCTGCTCCCGGCTGGGAACGTGGGTCCCGATCTCCAACTGCTGCTTTCTGATCCCTCTCTGGACCCTTCTTCCTGGGGTGTCCCCCTGCTCTCCCCCCTTGCTCTGGCTGCTGGCGCTCCCTTCTGGGAATCCTCGGACTCGCTAGACAGGCTCGGTGATCTCGGGTCGTCATCCCCACTCATCCTTCCTTCGTATTCCTCCCCCTCGCTCTCTGTCTCCTCCCTTCTCTGCGTCTCTGCTCCTGAACCCCTGACAGTTAACAATGACTTTTCTCTGATTAAACATCTCAGCTAAGTCCATTAATTTAAAAGCCACACCTTCATTGCTGGTAATGATGAGTCTTTCCATCTTTGTGCATATAAAAGTCTTGCCACCATAATCAAATACTGAAGCGAAGTTCAATAGTCTTTCTAAGTGTATATCCATAAGTCCCAACAGGAAGAATTCTGGTTTCATTTGAAAGTTAACCTTTAAGATTTTCTGTATCAGTGTGTGCATTTGTATTCAATACTTTTTGGCTTTTTTTACATGTCTACCAAGCAGGGTAAATTGCCCCTTCATGTTCTTTACATTTCTAACAATGGAATTTTTTAAAAAATAATTTTTACAGCAGCTTGATTTGCTATTGATTTCTTAATGCTATAATATGATTTTTGCTGTAATTGTGATGTTTAGCTTACCTTTTAGTTACTATTTTGTTAATAGTGTTTTATAAATTGTAATTGTTTTATTGATGATATGTTAATTATTTTGTATGATTTATGCTATATTTGTGATGTTCTATTATGTTATTTGTTATTTACTACAGTTCTCACCCTGGGCTAGCAGGGGGATTCTGTAGATACCATATTTTTCACTCTATAACACGCACCCAACCATAACACACACATAGTTTTTAGAGGAGGAAAATCTGTAGGCATGCCACCCGTAGGCATTTCCTCCATAACACGCACAGACATTTCCCCTTACTTTCTAGGAGGAAAAGAGTGAGTGTTATGGTGCAAAAAATACGGTAGTTTTCACTCAGGTCCACATATGCAAATAAGGGATTGAAAGTGACGTTCAGTGATTGAATAGTTACAGAAAATGGTTACTGTTACGTTCTAGTGGAGCTCTATATAAGCAGGCTGGCTGAGCCCTTCAGTTCAGTTCTGTTCTGGCCTGTGAATAAACAAGAGCTGTTTGAAGAATTGCTGTGTTGTCTGATATGTTCACCCACAACTTAACATTATTATTATTTATTGTTTGTAAGCCACTTTAATTTGAATAAGTGGCATAGAAATACAATAAATCAAATCAAAACCAAACATTGAAAATAAGTGAGTACCTGCAAAAAGATTCAGATACAATATGCCAAGGGGATCGTGGCCTGAATGGTGTGCCTCAAGAATAATTTTAAACAATATTTTCAGCTTTCTGTTGCTTTAGCCTCACCTCTCTTCATTGGCATAGACAACATATAATATTGCTTTGTACTACCCTTTAGTGATATTTCTTGTAAATAATAAAATTCCTGTCATATTTTTTTCTTAAGGAGTCAGGCAGTTGGTGCAGAAAAAAAAGTATGAAACTAAATGGACTCTTCCAATAACTATTTTGCAGCCCGGGCATATTGTGTTGTTTTCATGTTATAATTTTTTGACAGGTTTATACAATAAGAGGTGCTAAAGCCACTGCACAATGAAAGATTGGGATTGTGCAAAGCATGGCAGCAACTGGCAAAGCAAGTTGGCTCACTTTCACTTTCGATGGCCTTTGATGGCAATCTGTACAGCCTTGTCCTAGCATGGATCATCTTGTGTTTGCTGCTTTTTAGAATATTATGTGCATAATATATCTTTATTGCGGTCCATAGACCCACAAAACAGTTTCAAAACAAGAGACAGGTAAGACAACCAAACAAAAGACGAAAGAGACTGAGGTAGTCATTTTGTTATGTCTAGAGCACGATGGTCTTTGTTTCTCGCAACCTCTGAAAGAAACTTTGCCACGGTCAGTGTAATATCATTTGACCTATCCTCCAGAAGGCAGTTAATATGGGAGGCTTCACATTTTCCCAGCAAATTTGCTAGTAAGGGTTTGATCAGTTGCTTGCTCATACTGCCTACAATGCAGTAGGATAGGGTTCATGCATTTGACATCCTGAGAACATAAACAAAGCATATTCTGATAGGGATTGCCTCTCACTCTACCATTTAGAACTTCCAATGGAAATACATTTAATCCAGCTTTGGTAAATAAACGCCGATAGGTGGGCCCGGACAAATTCCTAAGATATGAGGCTAACTGAAAGTCATGCCTGTATTGGATTCCAGCTGCAATCAGGCCACAGATTGCATTAGATCTGGATCTGGATCACTATGTGAGATGTCCCAGTGCCTTTGCCTCAGGGATACAAGGACAGTATCGTAGTCTAGTTGATACAAAAGGGATGGTGACATTCCAAACGAGGTGTCTTTTCTGGCCATAGTTTTCAGCCATGGACTGATAAACTCCTTGTTGGTTAGATGTACAAGTAATCCCTTCCCCAGGCCAAATACTGAGATCTTAAGCCAGTATTTCAAGGCAGCCCAGCACGCTTTGGTGGAAAGTGGGCATTCACCTGTTTCCAGAAATAAAGATTGGATTTGGGATACAATTTGGGACCTGTAGTAAGGACCAGATAAACTTTGTCTGGAACCCATCAAACGGAAATAAGCCGTTGCACCAGATGCTTGCCCCCTCATGGATCACTGCCTTGCCGTGGTGAAGGGGATTGAATAACTCAGAGAAGCTATGAGCTATGTCGTGCAGGGCCACCCAAGATGGACAGGTCATAGTGGAGAGTTTTGACCAAACGTGATCCACCTGGAGCAGGAACCGGCAAGCCACTCCAGTATCCCTGCCAAGAAAACTCCATGGACAAAGACAACAGGCATATAAAAGTTATGACACTGGAAGATAAGCCCCTCAGGTCGGAACGCGTCCAACATGCTACTGAGGAAGAGCACAGGACAAGTACAAGTAGATTCAGAGCTGATGAAGCGGTTGGGCCAAAGCAGAAAGGTTGCTCAGTTGCGGATATGCCTGGAAGCGAAAGGAAAGTCCAATGCTGTAAAGAAAAATATTGCATAGGAACCTAGAATGAAAGAACCATGAACCTTGGTAAGTTGGATGTGGTAAAAAATGAGATGGCAAGAATAAATATTGACATCCTGGGCATCAGTGAATTAAAATGGATGGGAATGGCCGAATTCAGTTCGGATGACCATCATATCTGCTACTGTGGGTAAGAATTCTGTAAAAGAAATGGAGTGGCCCTCATAGTCAACAAAAGAGTGGCAAAAGCAATACTGGGATGCAATCTCAAAAATGCTAGAATGATCTCGATACGAATCCAAGGCAGACCTTTTAACATGACAGTAATCCAAGTTTATGCGCCAACTACTGGTGCTGAAGAAACTGAAATTGACCAGTTCTATGAAGACTTACAACACCTTCTAGAAATGACACCAAAGAAGGATGTTCTTCTCATTATAGGGGATTGGAATGCTAAAGTAGGGAGTCAAGAGATAAAAGGAACAACTGGCAAGTTTGGCCTTGGAGTTCAAAACAAAGCAGGGCAAAGGCTAATAGAGTTCTGCCAAGAGAACAAGCTGGTCATCACAAACACTCTATTCCAACAACACAAGAGACGACTCTACTCATGGACAACACCAGATCATAGAATCATAGAATCATAGAGTTGGAAGAGACCACAAGGGCCATCGAGTCCAACCCCCTGCCAAGCAGGAAACACCATCAGAGCACTCCTGACATATGGTTGTCAAGCCTCTGCTTAAAGACCTCCAAAGTAGGAGACTCCACCACACTCCTTGGCAGCAAATTCCACTGTCGAACAGCTCTTACTGTCAGGAAGTTCTTCCTAATGTTTAGGTGGAATCTTCTTTCTTGTAGTTTGGATCCATTGCTCCGTGTCCGCTTCTCTGGAGCAGCAGAAAACAACCTTTCTCCCTCCTCTATGTGACATCCTTTTATATATTTGAACATGGCTATCATATCATCCCTTAACCTCCTCTTCTCCAGGCTAAACATGCCCAGCTCCCTTAGCCGTTAGGCGCGAGTGATCATGCTCTTCTGAAGTTTACTATACAGCGGAATGGAGCAGCCAAGCATACTAGGACTCAATTTCTTGACTTTAAGAAAGCCGACTTCATAAAACTTAGGGAAGTGCTGGGTGAGATCCCATGGACAGTAATACTAAAAGGAAAGGGAGTTCATGATGGCCGGGAGTTTGTTAAGAGGGAGATAGTAAAAGCACAACTTCAGGCAATACCAATGAGACGGAAACATGGAAGGTGCCTAAAGAAGCCAGGGTGGCTATCTAAAGAACCTTTAACTGAGTTAAGATTAAAAAAGGATGTGTACAAAAAATGGAAAAGGGGGGAAACCACCAAAGAGGAATTCAAACAAATAGCCAGCACATGTAGACACAAAGTCAGAAAAGCACAGAATGAACGCAGGCTTGCTAGAGGGGTTAAAATTAACAAAAAAGGCTTTTATGGGTATGTCCGTAGCAAAAGGAAGAACAAAGAAACAGTGGGGTCACTCAGAGGAGAAGATGGTGAAATGCAAACAGGGGACACAGAAAGGGCTGAACTCCTCAATGCCTTCTTTGCCTCAGTCTTCTCCGATAAAGAAAACAATGCCTGACCTGAAGAATTTGGAGCAAATGATTCAGCAAAGGAAACACAGCCCAGAATAACTAAGGAGATAGTACAAGAATACTTGGCTAGTTTAGATGTATTCAAGTCTCCAGGGCCAGATGAACTGCATCCAAGAGTATTAAAAGAACTGGCAGATGTGATCTCAGAACCACTGGCAGTCATCTTTGAGAATTCCTGGAGGACAGGCGAAGTCCCGGCAGACTGGAGGAGGGCAAATGTTTGGTTTTTTTTAAAAAAATATTTTTATTGCTTTTTTCAGATACAAGTGTACAGTCAGCATAAGAAAATAACAGTAGTAGAAAAAGAAAAAGAAAAAAAAAGAAAAGCAAAAGAAAACCATCTTTCCAGAATGTTTTCTCATAACCAACTGGACTTCCCCACATCTCCCTCACCCTGCATTCTTTACAATAAAGATATCAGCAAATTATTACCTTGTTTCATGCATTCCTTTGTACTTTCAAATAGTTATACTTTATGTTTAAGATACTTATTATCTGATTACTTTACCTTAAAATAAATATGATGTTACTTTAAACATTAGTCCTTTCATAATTATAACTTAGTTTCCATATCACCGAATCTTATTGCTGAAGCTAAATTTTCTAAGTCATGCAAACTCTTAACATTCATATAACTTATAATATTTTTGTAGATAGTCTTTGAATTTTTTCCAGTCCTCTTCCATTGTTTCTTCTCCCAAATCTCGGATTCTGCCAGTCATTTCGGCCAATTCCATGTAGTCCATCAACTGCGTCTGCCACTCTTCCAGTGTGGGCAAATCTTGTGTCTTCCAATATTTTGCAATTAGTATTCTTGCTGCTGTTGTTGCATACATATAAAAAGTTCTGTCCTTCTTTAACACCTTCTGGCCGACAATGCCCAGGAGAAAGGCCTTTGGTTTCTTGGGAAAGGTGTATTTAAACACCTTTTTTAACTCATTATGAATCATTTCCCAGAAGACCTTCACTTTTGGGCAAGTCCACCAGAGGTGAAAAAAAGTCCCTTCAGCCTCCTTACATTTCCAACATTTATTGTCAGACAAATGATATATCTTAGCAAGCTTGACTGGGGTCATGTACCACCTGTATATCATTTTCATAATATTCTCTTTCAAGGCATTACATGCCGTGAATTTCATACCAGTGGTCCATAACCTTTCCCAGTCTTCAAACATAATGTTGTACCCAATGTCCTGAGCCCATTTTATCATTGCTGATTTGACAGTCTCCTCCTGAGTGTTCCATTTAAGCAGCAAATTATACATTCTCGAAAGTACTTTAGTCTTTGGTTCTAACAATTCTGTCTCTAGTTTCGATTTTTCCACCTGGAAGCCTGTTTTTTTATCCAACTTAAAAACCTCTTGTATTTGAGCATAATGGAACCAATTTTGCACCTTATTCTTTAATTTTTCATAACTCTGCAGCCTCCTATTTTCTCCAACTTTTTCTATGATTTCCCCATATTTCGGCCAACCAACCTCCATATTGGGTTTTTTCCAGGCCTTGGCCTCTGCTGGTGATAGCCACCTCGGGGTCTTACCTTCTAATAAGTCTTTATATTTTGTTCAGACCATAAATATTGCTTTTCTGACAATATGGTTTTTGAACATTTTATGAACCTTTGCCTTGTCGTACCACAAATATGCATGCCAACCAAAAGCATTGTCAAACCCTTCCAGATCTAGGACATCAGTGTTCTCAAGGAGTAACCAATCCTTCATCCAGCAGAAGGCCGCAGCTTCATAATATAATCTCAGGTCCGGCAGGGCAAACCCCCCTCTTTCTTTCGAATCAGTTAGTATTTTAAACTTTATCCGGGGCTTTTTGCCCTGCCAAACAAACTTGGATATATCCTTCTGCCACTTTCCAAAACATTCCACTCTGTCCACAATCTGTAGGGTTTGAAACAGAAATAACATTTTCGGCAATACATTCATTTTTATAGCTGCAATCCGACCCAACAAGGAAAGTTTCAATCTTGACCAAATTTCCAAATCTTTTTTGATTTCCGACCAACATTTTTCATAATTGTCTTTAAATAAATTCAAATTTTTAGCAGACAAATGAACCCCTAGGTATTTCACTTTTTTTACCACACTTAGTTCTGTCTCCTTCTGAAACCCATCTGTTTCTGAAGATGTCAAGTTTTTCCCCAAAACCTTGTTTTTTTGCTTGTTCAACTTAAATCCCGCCACCCGACCAAACTCATGAATCAGTTCTAAAACTCTTTTTGTACTAGATTCTGGCTCCTGTAATGTTAAAACCAAGTCATCTGCAAAAGCTTTCAGTTTATATTGTTTCACTCCGACCTGTATTCCTTGTACCAACCGGCCCTCCCTAATCATGTTCAAAATCACCTCCAGGACTGAAATAAATAAAAGAGGGGATAGGGGGCACCCCTGTCGTGTTCCTTTTTCAATTTTAAACTCTTCTGTCACCACATTGTTCACTATCAATTTAGCTTTTTGCTCTGAATAAATTGCTTCTATACCATTTTCAAACCCCCGTCCCACTCCCATCCCTTCCAAATTTTTCTTCATAAACTTCCAAGAAATATTGTCAAAGGCCTTCTCCGCATCAATGAAAATTAACACTGCTTTAGTATTAATGTTAGTTTGCAAAAGTTCCAAAATATCAATAATGTTCCTGGTATTATCAAACAAATGTCTACCTGGGAGAAAGCCTGCCTGGTCCTTGTGAATTACTTCATTTAGCACTTTTTTAAGTCTACTTGCCAAAATATCTGCGAAAATTTTGTAATTCACATTTAGGAGTGAGATGAGATGGTAGTTCTTCAGTTGAGTCTTTTCAGTTTCCAGTTTAGGTATCAATGTGATGAAAGCTTCTTTCCACGTTTCCGGTGCCTTCCTCCCCTCCATAATCTGGTTGCAAACCTCCATTAGTGGTTGTATCAAATAGTCTTTTAATGTCTTATAGTACTTGGAGGTAAGTCCATCTGGGCCTGGAGATTTGCCAAGTTGCATATTCTGGATGGCACCCTCAATTTCCTGTTGTGTTATTCTGTAATTCAAGATTGTTGTCTTCTCCTGAGATAGTTTTGGTAATCCATTAGCTTTTAAAAATTGATCTATCTCAGTCACTTCCTGAGGCCCTTGCGTATAAAGTTTTTTGAAGTATCTCTGGAAGCACTTTCTAATTTCATCTGGTTTCTGGATGTTTCTCCCTTCTACCTCTAGATTGGTAACAAAGTTCAATTTTTGTCTTTTTTTCAACTGCCATGCTAGCAGTTTTCCACATTTGTTCGCCGATTCAAATGATCTTTGTTTCATTTGTTTAATTTTCCATTCCACTTCTTGATTTATCAATTTCGCATACTGTGCTTGATGGAACTTAATTTCTCTTAAGATCTCTTTAGATTTTGGTTTTAGTCTCAAATTTTTCTCACCATCTCTTATCTTCTCTAATATCTTATCCTTTTTCCCATTCCAGAGTTTTTTCTTGATCGTATTCTGTTGTATCAGAAACCCTCTCATTACTGCTTTGCTTGCGTCCCAGATTGTTCTCTTTTCCACCGGAGTATTCAGGTTGATTTCAAAGTAGTCTTTTAAAGTTTTTTGGGCCTTCTTTACAATCTCCTGATCTCTTAGTAGGGCGTCATTCATTTTCCATCTGAAGGAACCGGTTGGAGTAAGTCTCAATTCCACTTTCAGAGCGTTATGGTCGGAGCAGGTTTTGGGGCAGATTTCCACTTTTCTAGTCTTAGGAGCCAGCACTCTAGTTGTCCATATTTGGTCGATTCGTGTCCATGATAGGTGGGCCTCAGAAAAGAATGTTCCTTCTTTGCCTAAGGGGTTCTTTGTCCTCCAAATGTCAATCAAATCCATACTGTCAGTTAATTCAAAAAAAGTCTTAGGTAGTCTGCCATCCTTGGTTAAATTTTGGTTCTGTGACTTATCCATATAGGTAGAGATCACCCCATTCATATCTCCCATCATAATGATGTTGGTATAGTCCAGATAGTCCAGCATTGTCTCATGCAGCTTCCTGTAAAATTCCGATTTCCCCTCATTTGGTGCATAAATTCCAACTATTAAAAATTTTCCTCCTTGTGTTTGTATCTCAATTGCCAAAATTCTTCCTTGTTCATCTTTAAATAAAAATTTCGGTGACAGGTTCTCCTTTGCATAGACCACTACGCCTCTTTTCTTAACTTTGTCTGATGAGATAAATTCTTGGCCTAATCTTTTGTTGATTAACACTTTCCTGTGGAGCCTAGTCACATGTGTTTCCTGCAAACAGATAATGTCCAATTGTTCTTTTTTCAGTATATGAAAGATCCTTCTTCTTTTTTCCGGGGAATTCCCGCCATTTATGTTCCAACTAAGGAGCTGCAGAGACATCCTGGATCAGTCTATAAGTCTTATAGAGATGTGTCTTCCTTTTCGTCCGGAGATGGCACAGGTCAATATTCAGGCGGAAGTGGTGGCCAAGCTCCTGCTACTCCCTTCTGAAGGTCCTCTCCGTGGTCATTTAAAAACTTTTGTTGGTCCTCTGCTGTTCTAATTTTAACCTTCTTTCCTTTAAGGTTAAAGGATAATCCTTGGGGGAACTCCCACCTATAGGGAATTGAGTTGTTTCTCAGTAGTCTTGCTAGATCTGTATATGTAGCTCTTAAATCCAAAAGTTGTTTCGGGATGTCTCTGTAGATTTCTGCTTTCTTGTCCTGAATCACCAGTGATTTTTTAAAATGTAGGCCTAAGATTTTGTCTCTTTCTTGCCTGGATCTCAGAATGATCAGGCAATCTCTAGATCTGTCCTTCCTCACCACTCTTCCCAATCTGAAAGCGGTGACAATTTTAAAGTCCTTATCTTCTTCTATGCCCCAGAACTTTGATAGTTCTGATGTCAAATAACCAATCAAATCTTCTTGTTCAAGTTCTGGAATTGCTCTTAATCTAAGATTATTTTCCCGATTTTTCAATTCCACCATAGACAGATAGGCCTGCTGTTCATTGATTTGCCTGCATAGTGGCCTTACTTCCCTTTGTACTTCCTCGGCCTTCTTGTTAGCTTGTTCTGCTTTTTGATTTGCTTGCTCAGCCAATTTACGATTTTCTGAAATTGTTGTTTGAAGATTCCCAATTACTTGTGTATTTTGGGAGACCTGCTCAGTCAGTTTATTAATAGTAGTTGTAACTTGATCAAATTTTGTGTTTAAAGCTGCCAGCTGTTCCAGAATTTATTTAGAAATTGGGTCAGTCCCTCCTGAAGCCATATCCTCTGAAGCTGGCTCTTGGGCTGGCTGAGCAGTTTCTCTTTCTTGCAGTGTTAAAACAGTAGGGACAGATGATCTACGTGGCTGAACAGTTAACGTTGTTTGTAACAGTTGCTGTACAGTTTGTTTTGCTTTCGTCTTGGCCGCCCTTGTTTTCCCTGTGCCACTCATTCCACAGCTGTCTATGTGTCAAGGTCAAATTGTAGGTCCCATGGGAAAGACAGTCCAAAATATAAACAACCACCAAATAGATAATCCAAATAATATACAGTTCCCAGAGACTTATTGGTCACAAATCCACTAGAGGGAGCTCCCCTGTAATTCAGAAGAAAGAAGAAGCTTTTTCCGCCATTAATTCCAGCAATCCGAAAAAGAAAGTTACAGAGGAACCTTCATTGTCCCTTTAAAGTTGCAGAGTTTCCCCCAAATAAAACAAAGTTTCAATAACGATGCAAGTAACAGTTTCTTATTTGTATCCACCAGCGCTCATCAGTAACAGTTCCACCTAATACAGTTTCCGCAATTTGACAGTTCTTTTGTATCCTGGCAGCCCAGCGATTTGGATTTTAAGCTTTTATAATCCACTAAATAGAGGAGAGATTCCGGTTCAAATCCAGTCAATTTACACCAAACTGATCCTTTTCCCTTCTAAATAACCAGTTCGAGCTTTGCACGAAAAAAACAACCTCTTTTTAAACTCCCTTTGAAAGCGCTTCTCGCTTGTCAGAGTCTTTGCTTTGATCTTTAAGCAGAATCGGAAGACGGACTTCCTGTTTCTCGTCTCCCGTTTTCAGCCGAATTTAAAAGTTTTAGTCCCAAAAAGATTCTTATAATCCTTACTCACGAGTATGAAGTTTTGGAGCCTGATGTTTCAGAAAGAAAGGACAGCGCTCATCAGCAGCAGCCGCGCAGCTTCGCTTCTGCGGAAAGAGCAATGAACTCACAGCACCGCTCCCCCTTCCACATTCCGGGGCTCCTTACGGAGTCCCTTCACCATTTCTGGGGTCGCTCCTGGTGCCCGCCGAGTCCCACGGCCACGGGCTCACTCTACCCGTGGTTTTTCTGGATGGGTCGTCGCTGTGCCGCAGCGCACGACCCTTTTCCGCGGAGCCCCTCTTCAGAGACTGAGGAGAACCGCCATTGCTGTTTCGCGACGCCTCCGGATGTCCTGGAGGAGGGCAAATGTTGTCCCTATTTTCAAAAAGGGGAAAAGAGAGAACTCAAATAATTACCACCCAGTCAGTCTGACATCAATACCAGAGAAGATTCTGGAGCAGATCATTAAGCAAACAGTCTGTGAACACCTAGAAAGGAATGCTGTGATCACCAATAGTCAGCATGGATTTCTGAAAAATAAGTCATGTCAGACTAACCTGATCGCGTTTTTTTTTTTTATAAAATTTTTATTGATTTTACAACATTTTTAAGAAAAACAAACAAACACTAAAAATGACAAACATACACGTATAATTTCAAACATATTTTCATAAACCTCTTTTCTTGGACTTCCCCATACCCCCCCTCTCTGCATCCCAATGTCCATAATTCAACTAGCAACTCCCAATTGTTACTTTCCAATCTCTATCATCTTAGTCCTCTTTTATAGTCTAGCCTTGTATCCCTGTACCCTTTTGCTTCTGGAAACCACAACATTTTAGCATTCATTAAGTTTATAGTAGTCCTTAAGATAGCTTTTAAATTTTTTCCACTCTTCTTCCACCGTCTCTTTTCGTTGGTCACGGATTCTGCCTGTCATCTCGGCCAGTGTCATATAGTCCATCACTTTCATCTGCCATTCTTCCACAGTGGGTAAATCTTGTGTCTTCCAATACTTTGCGATGAGTATTCTTGCTGCTGTTGTGGCATACATAAAAAAAATTCTATCTTTCTTTGTCACCAATTGGCCGACAATGCCCAAGAGAAAGGCCTCTGGTTTTTTAGGAAAGGTACATTTAAGTACCTTTTTCATTTCATTGTAGATCATTTCCCAGAAGGCCTTAATCTTCGGGCATGTCCACCAAAGGTGATAAAAGGTACCTTCAGTCTCTTTACACTTCCAACATTTATTATCGGGCAAATGATAGATTTTTGCCAGCTTGACTGGGGTCATGTACCACCTGTATACCATTTTCATGATGTTTTCCTTTAAGGCATTACATGCCGTAAATTTAATACCGGTGTTCCATAACCATTCCCAGTCAGCTGACATAATGTTATGTCCAGCATCCTGAGCCCACTTAATCATAGCCGATTTAACTGTTTCATCCTGTGTGTTCCATTTCAACAGCAAGTTGTACATTCTAGATAAATTCTTAGTATTGGGTTCTAACAGTTCGGTTTCTAATTTTGATTTTTCCACCTGGAAACCGATTTTCCTGTCCTGTTTAAAAAATTCCATTATTTGACGATATTGGAACCAATTTTCTACTTTATGCTTCAATTTCTCCTGACTTTGTAGTTTGAACTTATCTCCATCCTGTTCTAAAATTTCCCAATACTTCGGCCATCCGACCTCCATATTGAGTTTCTTCACTGCTTTAGCCTCCACTGGTGACACCCATCTAGGGGTTTTATTTTCCAATAGATCTTTATATCTTATCCAAACATTAAACAATGCTTTTCTAACAATATGATTTTTAAAGGCACTGTTAACTTTATCATACCAAAGATATGCATGCCAACCAAAAGCATTATTAAAACCTTCCAGATCCAAGATGTCCGTGTTCTCGAGGAGCATCCATTCTTTCAGCCAGCAAAAAGCTGCTGCCTCATAGTACAATTTTAGGTCCGGCAGGGCAAAACCCCCTCTTTCTTTAGCATCTGTCAATATCTTAAATTTAATTCGGGGCTTTTTGCCCTGCCAGACAAATTTCGAAATGTCTTTGTGCCACCTCTTAAAACATTCCATCTTGTCAAGAATCTGCAAGGTCTGAAACAAAAATAACATTCTAGGCAATACATTCATTTTAATTACTGCAATTCGGCCTAACATTGACAATTTCAAATTTGACCATATTTCTAGATCTTTTTTAATTTCTGACCAACATTTTTCATAGTTGTCCTTATACAAATTCACATTCTTAGATGTTAAGTAAACCCCTAGATATTTCACCTTCTTTACCACAGTCAAACCTGTTTCCTCTTGAAATTTCTCCTTTTCCATATCTGTTAAGTTTTTCCCTAAAACTTTAGTTTTTTGCTTGTTCAACTTAAATCCAGCTACCTGGCCAAACTGTTGTATTATTTCTAAAACCTTTTTCGTACTAGTGTTTGGCTCTTGCAAAGTCAATACTAGGTCATCTGCAAACGCTCTTAACTTATAATGTTTAGCTCCGACCTGCACACCTTTGACCTGCTGGTCATTTCTTATCATGTTCAGCAACACCTCCAGAACTGAAATAAAAAGTAATGGGGAAATCGGGCACCCCTGTCGTGTTCCTTTTTCTATCTTAAGTTCCTCAGTCACAACATTGTTTACAATCAGTTTAGCTTTTTGTTCAGAATATATTGCAGCCATACCATTCTCAAAACCCTGGCCTACCCCCATCCCATGAAGATTCTTCCTCATAAAACTCCAAGAAATATTGTCAAAGGCTTTCTCCGCGTCCACAAAAATCAATACTGCTTTAGTGTTTATATTCACCTCTAGCTTTTCCAGAATGTCTATTACATTCCTTACATTGTCTGCCAGGTGTCTTTTAGGGAGAAAACCTGCTTGGTCCTTATGAATCTTCTCCATCAAGACTCTTTTAAATCTTTTTGCCAAAATGTCTGCAAAAATTTTGTAATCCACATTAAGGAGTGATATTGGGCGGTAGTTCTTGAGTTGGGTCTTTTCAGTCTCTGACTTTGGTATGAGTGAAATATATGCCTCTTTCCACGATTCAGGTGCCCTTTTTCCCTCAAGGATCTCATTACAAACTTCTCTTAGTGGTTGAGTCAGCCATTCCTTCAGCGATTTGTAGTATCTGGAAGTCAGTCCATCTGGTCCCGGAGATTTGCCCAGTTGCATATTCTGAATGGCAGCCTCTATCTCTTGTTCTGAAATTCTCTGGTTCAAGTCCATCTTACTTTGATGAGAGATGTTTTGTAATCCATATTTTCCAAGGAATTTGTCTATATCTTCTTCATTTTGCGGGCCTTGAGTGTAGAGTTTTTTGAAATAACTTAAGTTATAACCTGATCGCGTTTTTTGACAGAATTACAAGCCTGGTAGATGAAGGGAACGCAGTGGATGTAGCCTACCTTGATTTCAGCAAGGCATTTGACAAGGTGCCCCATGATATTCTTGTAAAGAAGCTGGTAAAATGCGGTCTTGACTATGCTACCACTCAGTGGATTTGTAACTGGCTGACTGACCGAACCCAAAGGGTGCTCATCAATGGTTCCTCTTCATCCTGGAGAAGAGTGACTAGTGGGGTGCCGCAGGGTTGTGTCTTGGGCCCGGTCTTATTCAACATCTTTTTTTTTTTTATAATGATTTTTATTGCGTCTTTTTTCACATTACAGATATAACAATAAAAGAAGATAAGAAAAAGCACGAAAAAACAAGTAGAAAAGAAAGAAGTCATAGTAACAATAAAACCAGACCATTTCAACAACTTATTTCAAATTTCTATCGGACTTCCCCACATCTCCCCGTAGTGCATTCTCAACAATAAATTTATCAGCAAGTTGTAACCTTGTTTCATGTGTTTTTGTACTTTCAATTACCGTTTAAGTTTAAATCTCTTATTTTCCAATAACTTTAAGAATCTTACATTATTTACTTTTTACCCATTTAAACTTTGATTCTTTCATAAATAAATCAACTTTCATAAATAATCCACTTATGTTGCTGGGGCTGACATTCCAAATCATACGACATCTTAAGTTTCATATAATTTATAATGTTTTTGCAAATAGTCCTTAAATTTTTTCCAATCCTCCTCCATTGCTTCTTCTCCCAAGTCTCGGATCCTTGCAGTCATCTCGGCTAATTCCATGTAGTTCATCAGTTGCGTCTGCCAATCCTCCAGTGTGGGCAAATCTTGAGTCTTCCAATGCTTGGCGATAAGGATTCTTGCTGCTGTTGTAGCATACATAAAAAAGGTTCTATCCTTCTTTAACACCTTCTGGCCGACAATACCCAGAAGGAAGGCCTCTGGTTTCTTAGGAAAGGTGTATTTAAACACCTTTTTTAACTCATTGTAGATCATTTCCCAGTAGGCCTTCAATCTTGGGCAGGTCCACCAAAGGTGAAAGAATGTCCCTTCAGCTTCCTTACACTTCCAACATTTGTTATCGGACAAATGGTACATCTTAGCCAGCTTGACCGGGGTCATGTACCACCTGTATACCATTTTCATAATATTTTCTTTCAATGCATTACATACAGTAAACTTCATACCGGTGGTCCATAACCTCTCCCAGTCGTCAGACATGATATTGTAACCGATGTCCTGAGCCCATTTTATCATAGCTGATTTAACTGTCTCGTCCTGAGTGTTCCATTTAAGCAGCAAGTTATACATTCTCGATAATAACTTGGTCTTTGGTTCTAGCAACTCTGTCTCGAGTTTCAATTTTTCCACCTGGAATCCTATTTTTTTATCTAGCTTAAAAACCTCATTGATTTGGGCATAATGTAACCAACCTTGCACCATACTTTGTAGTTTTTCAAGGCTCTGCAACCTCCAATTACCTCCGATATTTTCTATTATTTCCCAATACTTCGGCCAATAGGCCTCCATATTGGGTTTTTTCCGAGCTTTGGCCTCGATTGGTGATAACCACCTTGGAGTTTTACTTTCCAATAAGTCTTTGTATTTTTCCCAGACCATAAATATTGCTTTTCTGACAATATGGTTTTTGAACATTCCAAATGTTTTTGCCTTGTCATCCCACAGATACGCATGCCAACCTAACGAATTGTTAAAGCCTTCCAGATCTAGGACATCAGTATTTTCTAGCAAGAACCAATCTTTCATCCAGCAGAAGGCCGCAGCTTCATAATATAACCTTAAGTCCGGCAGGGCAAACCCCCCTCTCTCCTTTGCGTCAGTTAGTATTTTAAACTTTATTCGGGGCTTTTTGCCCTGCCAGACAAATTTAGAAATGTCCTTCTGCCACTTTCCAAAACAATCCATTCTGTCCACAATCTGCAAGGCCTGGAACAAAAACAACATTTTTGGCAATACATTCATTTTTATAGCTGCAATTCGGCCTAACAAGGATAGTTTCAGTCTTGACCAGATTTCTAGATCCTTTTTCACTTCTGTCCAACATTTCTCATAATTATCTTTAAATAAGTTCAAGTTCTTGGAAGAAAGGTTAACCCCCAGGTATTTCACTTTTTTAACAATGTTTAGTTCTGTTTCCTTCTGAAACCCTTCTGTTTCCTCAACTGTCAAGTTTTTCCCTAACACCTTGGTTTTTTGTTTATTCAACTTAAAGCCCGCCACCCGACCAAATTTCTGAATCAGTTCCAGAACTCTTTTGGTACTAGGTTCTGGCTCCTGTAATGTTAAAACCAAGTCATCTGCAAATGCTTTCAGTTTATATTGTTTCGCTTCGACCCTAATTCCTTGCACCTGCTGATCCCTCCTTATCATGTTCAGCAAAACCTCCAGGACCGAAATAAATAACAAAGGGGAGAGGGGGCACCCCTGGCGTGTTCCCTTTTCAATATGAAGTTCTTCTGTCACCACATTGTTCACTATCAACTTAGCTTTTTGTTCTGAATAGATTGCTTCTATTCCATTCTCAAACCCCTTTCCCACTCCCATCCCTTCCAAATTTTTCTTCATAAATTTCCAAGAAATATTGTCAAAGGCCTTCTCCGCATCAATAAAGATTAACACTGCTTTGGTGTTGATATTTGTTTGTAAAAGTTCCAGAATATCAATAATGTTCCTAGTATTATCAAACAAGTGTCTACCTGGGAGAAAGCCCGCTTGGTCCTTATGAATTACTTCGTTTAGTACTTTTTTAAATCTGTTAGCCAAAATGTCTGCAAATATTTTGTAATCCACGTTTAGGAGTGAGATGGGACGATAGTTCTTAAGTTGAGTCTTTTCAGTTTCCACTTTAGGTATCAGTGTGATGAATGCTTCTTTCCACGTATCTGGTGCTCTCCCCCCCTCCATAATCTGATTGCAAACCTCCATTAGTGGTTGTAACAAGAAATCTTTTAACGTCCTATAATATTTGGAGGTAAGTCCATCCGGGCCTGGAGATTTGCCTAGCTGCATATTCTGAATGGCATCCTCAATTTCCTGTTGTGTTATTCTACAATTCAAAATTGACCTCTTCTCTTGAGATAGTTCTGGTAGGCCATTGTCTTTCAGGAATTGTTCAATCTCAATAGCTTCCTCGGGTCCTTGTGTGTAGAGTTTTTTAAAATATTTCTGGAAGCACTTCCTAATTTCCCCCGGTTTCTGAATACTTTTCCCTTCAACTTCTAGATTAGTAACATAGTTTAATTTTTGTCTCTTTTTCAACTGCCAGGCTAGCAGTTTCCCACATTTGTTCGCCGATTCAAAGGATTTTTGTTTCATTTGTTTGATTTTCCATTCCACTTCTTGGTTTATCAATTTCGTATATTGTGATTGATGGAATTTGATTTCTCTTAAAGTCTCTTTTGATTTTGGATTCGATCTTAGTTTTTTCTCTCCTTCTCTTATCTTCTCTAGTATCTTGTCCTTTTTCCCATTCCAGAGTTTTTTCTTGATCGTATTCTGTTGTATCAGAAACCCTCTCATAACCGCTTTACTTGCGTCCCAGATTATTCTTTTTTCCACCGAGGTATTCAAATTAATTTCAAAATAGTCCTTTAAAGCTTTTTGTGCCTTCTTTACAATCTCTTGATCTCTTAGTAGGTTGTCATTCATTTTCCATCTGAAGGAATCAGCAGTAGTAAATCTCATTTCCATTTTCAAAGCGTTATGGTCGGAGCAAGTCTTTGGGCAGATTTCTACTCTTGTAGTCTTAGGTGCCAGCCCTCTAGTTGTCCAGATTTGGTCGATTCTTGTCCATGACAGGTGGGCCTCAGAAAAGAAAGTTCCTTCTTTACCTAAGGGGTTTCTTGTCCTCCATAAATCAATCAAATCCATATTGTCAGTTAGTTCAAAAAAAGTTTTTGGTAGTCTTCCATCTTTAGTCAAATTCTGGTTCTGTGACTTGTCCATAAGAGTAGAGACGACCCCATTCATATCTCCCATCATAATGATATTAGAATAGCCCAGATAGTCCAGTAATGTCTCATGTAGCTTCTTATAAAATTCTGATTTCCCCTCATTCGGTGCATAAATCCCTAAAATCAAAACTTTTTCTCCTTGGGTTTGTATTTCAATTGCCAGGATTCTTCCTTGTTCATCTTTAAACAACAATTTTGGTGTTAAATTCTCCTTTGCGTAGATCACCACGCCTCTCTTTTTGACTCTGTCTGATGAAATAAATTCTTGGCCTAATCTTTTGTTTATTAACACCTTCCTGTGAAGCCTGGTCACATGTGTTTCTTGCAGACATATTATGTCCAAGTTTTCTTTCTTTAAGATGTGAAATATCCTTCTGCGTTTTTCCGGGGAATTTGCGCCATTAATATTCCAACTATACAGCTGTAGAGACATCCTGTATCAATCTGTTGTTGCTCTTATGAAGCGTCTTCTTTTTTATCCAAATCCAAGGGTGCTGGTTTTTTCCCAGACTCTGGTGGAGGCCAAAGAGTTGCTGTTCCTTTCTGCAGGTCTTCTCCGTGGTCGTGTAGAAACTTCTGGCTGTCCTCTTTTGTTTTGATTTTGATCTTCTTTTCTTTGTAGTTGAATGATATGCCTTGTGGAAACGGTATTCCGTTACCTCTCAAAAGTCCAGCTAGGTCAATGTAGTTAGATCTGAGATCCAATAATTGTTTAGGGATATCCTTGTAGAATTGTGCTCTTCTGTCCTGGATCTCAAGTGCTTTATTAAAATGTAGATCCAGTAGCTTGTCTCTCTCCTGCTTGGCCCTTAAGATAATCAAACAGTCTCTAGGCCTGTCTTTCCTGGTAACTCTTCCCAGTCTGAATGCAGTTGTTATTTTAAAATCTGTATCTTCCTTTATACCCCAGAATTTAGAAAATTCTGCAGTCAAGAAGCCAATCAAATCCTCTTTCTCAATCTCTGGGATAGAACGTAATCTTAAATTATTTTCCCTGTTTCTCAGTTCCGCTAAAGCCAAGTAGGCCTGCTGGTCACTGATCTGTTTGTGTAGCGGCCTTACCTCTCCTTTCAATTCCTCCACTTTCTGAATTGCTTCACCTGCTTTTTCATTCGCAGCCTCGGCCAGTTTCCGATTTTCAGATGTAGCGTCCTTTAAATTTCCAATATCTTGTGTGTGCTTGGCCACCTGTTCAGAAAGTTTGGTAATTGAAGATATGGCTAAGTCTACTTTTGCCGATTGGTCATCAACCTTTTTATTCAAGATTGCAAATTGTTGTAACATTTCCTCTAGGAGGGTATTAGAACTCCCTGTTGCCATATCCTCAGCTGTTGGCTGTTCAGCTTCTTTAGATGGGGCTGCTGTTGTTAGTGCAGCTCCCTGTAAAACAGTAGGAACTGATGATCTACGAGCCTGAGAAATCAAAGTTGTTTGTACCAGTTGGCCTTTCCCTGCTTTCGATGAAGCTCTTGTTTTTGGTGGGCCACTCATTCCTGTCTTTAGATTCAAGGTCAAGCTGTAAATTCCATGGGAAAGGCAGGCTTCAAAGTAAACAACCAAGCCACAAAGAGTCAAAACAAAGTTGGTTCCCAGAAAGTTGTAAATCCCAAAGCCCACTAGAGGGGGTAATGTTGCAATTCAGGGAAGAAGAAACAAAGTTTCAGTCGCCATTAAAGTTCCTGCAGTTAAATAAGTAAACAATAGTCCTTAGAGAAGACTTTTTCCCCTCTGGCAGAGCCTTTGTTGCCACAATGTATTATCTGAAGGTGCAAGATGCAGTTGTTAAATTGTATCCACCAGTGCTGCCTCTATATATCCATTTCAACTTTATGTTTGTATCCACAAAAAAGCCTTTTTCCCCCCTACAAGTCCGAGACTGGGGTTTTCAAAGTTTAAAAGTCCAGTAGAGAAGATGGTCCCCATAAACATTTACCAAGAGAATAAAAGTCACTTGCCTTTCCCTTCAAATTGCTAGCTCACCAGACGAATGTATTTCCCAATTTAAAGCCTTTTTCTATTGCTTCCAGCTTGACAGTTCCTTTGCCTTTGATCACTAAGCACCACCGGGAGACGGACTTCCTTTTTCTCGTCTCCCGCTTTCAGCCAAATTCATAAATTTATAATCCAATTTCGAGTAAATCTTACTCACGAGTAGTTGATTTGTAATCCAATATTAAGGAAGAAAGGTCGGCGCTCATCAGTAACAGCCGCGCGGCTTCACTCCCGCAGAAAGAGCGATGAATCCACAGCACCGCTTCCCCTCCGCGCTTCCGGAGCCCCTTACGGGGTCCCTTCTTCGGTTTGGGGGTCGCTCTTGGTGCCCGCCGGATCCCACGGCCACGAGCTCGTTCTGCTCGTGGTTTTTCTTAATGGGTCGTCGCTTTGCTTATTCAACATCTTTATCAACGACTTGGATGATGGACTCAAGGGCATCCTGATCAAATTTGCAGATGACACCAAACTGGGAGGGGTGGCTAACACCCCAGAGTACAGGATCACACTTCAAAACGACCTTGACAGATTAGAGAACTGGGCCAAAACAAACAAGATGAATTTTAACATGGAGAAATGTAAAGTATTGCACTTGGGCAAAAGAAATGAGAGGCACAAATACAAGATGGGGGACACCTGGCTTGAGAGCAGTACATGTGAAAAGGATCTAGGAGTCTTGGTTGACCACAAACTTGACATGAGCCAACAGTGTGACGCGGCAGCTAAAAAAGCCAATGCAATTCTGGACTGCATCAATAGGAGTATAGCATCTAGATCAAGGGAAGTAATAGTGCCACTGTATTCTGCTCTGGTCAGACCTCACCTGGAGTACTGTGTCCAGTTCTGGGGACCACAATTCAAGGAGGACACTGACAAACTGGAACGTGTCCAGAGGAGGGCAACCAAAATGGTCAAAGGCCTGGAAACGATGCCTTATGAGGAACGGCTAAGGGAGCTGGGCATGTTTAGCCTGGAGAAGAGGAGGTTAAGGGGTGATATGATAGCCATGTTCAAATATATAAAAGGATGTCACATAGAGGAGGGAGAAAGGTTGTTTTCTGCTGCTCCAGAGAAGCGGACACGGAGCAATGGATCCAAACTACAAGAAAGAAGATTCCACCTAAACATTAGGAAGAACTTCCTGACAGTAAGAGCTGTTCGACAGTGGAATTTGCTGCCAAGGAGTGTGGTGGAGTCTCCTACTTTGCAGGTCTTTAAGCAGAGGCTTGACAACCATATGTCAGGAGTGCTCTGATGGTGTTTCCTGCTTGGCAGGGGGTTGGACTCGATGGCCCTTGTGGTCTATTCCAACTCTATGATTCTATGATTCTAGCTGACTGTGTTTCAGATCATCAGCTTCTTATAGCAAAATTCAAGCTTATCTTTTAAAAATTTTTATACACTGTGAATACACAGTGGAAGTGAGGAACAGGTTTAAGGATTTAGATTTGATGGACAGAGTGCCTGAAGAACTATTGATGGAGGCTCGTAACATCATACAGGAGGCAGCAACAAAATCCATCCCAATGAAAAGGAAATGCAAGAAAGCAAAGTGGCTGTCCAACGAGGCCTTACAAATAGCAGGGGAGAGAAGGCAAGCAAAATGTGAGGGAGATAGTGAAAGATACAGGAAATTGAATGGAGATTTCCAAAGAATAGCAAGGAGAGACAAGAAGGCCTTCTTAAATGAGCAATGCAAAGAAATAGAGGAAAACCAGATATCTGTTCAAGAAAATTGGAGATATGAAAGGAACATTTCGTACAAAGATTTCCATAATAAAAGACAAAAGTGGAAAGGACCTAACAGAAGCAGAAGACATCAAGAAGAGGTGGCAAGAATACACAGAGGAATTATACCAGAAAGAAATGGATGTCTCGTACACCCCAGGTAGTGTGGTTGCTGACCTTGAGCCAGACATCCTGGAGAGTGAAGTCAAATGGACCTTAGAAAGCACTGCTAATAACAAGGCCAGTGGAAGTGATGATATTCCAGCCAAACTATTTAAAATTTTAAAAGATGATGCTGTTAAGATGCTACACTCAATATGCCAGCAAGTTTGGAAAACTCAGCAGTGGCCAGAGGATTGGAGAAGATCAGTCTACATCCCAATCCCAAAGAAGGGCAGTGCCAAAGAATGCTGCAACTACCACACAATTGCACTCATTTCACACGCTAGCAAGGTTATGCTTAAAATTCTACAAGGCAGGCTTAAGCAGTATGTGGACCGAGAACTCCCAGAAGTGCAAGCTGGATATAGAAGAGGCAGAGGAACCAGAGACCAAATTGCAAACATGCACTGGATTATGGAGAAAGCTAGAGAGTTCCAGAAATACATCTACTTCTGCTTCATTGACTATGCAAAAGCCTTTGACTGTGTCGACCACAGCAAACTATGGCAAGTTCTTAAAGAAATGGTCTGATCACCTCATCTGTCTCCTGAGAAATCTCTATGTGGGACAAGAAGCTCCAGTTAGAACTGGATATGGAACAAGTGATTGGTTCAAAATTGGGAAAGGAGTACAACAAGGCTGTATATTGTCTCCCTGCTTATTTAACTTATATGCAGAATTCATCATGCAAAAAGCTGGGCTGGATGAATCCCAAGCCGGAATTAAGATTGGTGGAAGAAATATCAACAACCTCAGATATGCAGATGACACGACCTTGATGGCAGAAGGTGATGAGGAGTTTAAGAGAGTGCAAAATATGGTCTGAAGCTCAACATCAAAAAAACGAAGATCATGGCCACTGGGCCCATCATCTCCTGGCAAATAGAAGGGCAAGAAATGGAAGCAGTGAGAGATTTTACTTTCTTGGGCTCCATGATCACTGCAGATGGTGACAGCAGTTCCAAACACCTGCTTCTTGGGAGAAAAGCAATGACAAACCTAGACAGCATCTTAAAAAGCAGAGACATCACCTTCCCAACAAGGAACCGTATAGTTAAAGCTATGGTTTTCCCAGTAGTGATGTATGGAAGTGAGAGCTGCACCATAAAGAAGGCTGATTGCCGAAGAATTGATGCTTTTGAATTATGGTGCTGGAGGAGACTCTGAGTCGCATGGACTGCAAAAAGATCAAACGTATCCATTCTGAAGGAAATCAGCCCTGAGATTTCACTGGAAGTACAGATCCTGAAGCTGAGGCTCCAATACTTTGGCCACCTCATGAGAAGAGAAGACTCCCTGGAAAAGACCCTGATGTTGGGAAAGATGGAGGGCACAAGGAGAAGGGGACGACAGAGGACGAGATAGTTGGACAGTGTTATTGAAGCTATCAACATTAGTTTGGCCAAACTGCAGGAGGCTGTGGAAGACAGAAGTGCCTGGCGTGCTCTGGTCCAGGGGGTCACAAAGAGTCGGACACGACTAAACGATGAAACAACAACAACCAGATGTTTGAAGCGTAGAGAAGTTGGGAGACAGATTTTGCATTAAAAACCCTTATGGCTGATGGAACATAATGTCCACTCCTTGTAAAGAAGAATCGAAGTATAGCAAGTTTGCTTATCTCCGCCTTTTGGTATGCAGTCTGCCTGTGGCAATTCCAGGATTTTGAGTGGTACCGGAAGCATTCGGGCTGCTCTAGATTGTGGCCATCCAGTACTCATTTACTCAGGGAGAATCTTTTTTCGAAGAATACAATTTTTGATTTTTCATAATTGATGTATAAACCATTAACAGAACAATAATCTGAAAACTTCCTCAGTTGGTATTTCAAGCCAGGTCTAGAGTGGGAGAGAATGGCTGCGTCATCCGCGTATAACAAGAGAGGGGTCTTTCTGATGCCTATTTTTGGATGTGCATAATGAAAGGAACACCAGACAGTATCCTTACTGAATGAGCTCTCTGGATTCTAAAGGTTTATCTTTGCACCCAATAACAGAAATTTCTTTAAGCATGTTTAGCATCCTTGCTAAGCTCACAACACACTGGATGAGGGGCAGAAAGCAGAGAGTGTGACAAGTCCATCTCATCCCCAAAACACATTATGTTAATATGTGTGTGTGTGTTTGTGTGTGTTTGCTCTCTTTGCTATTACCTGTGAACACATTTGAGAGATGGATCAAATTTTCCTTTTATTCCTAATTATACATTAAATGAAGCAATCAGTTATTTCAATCTTGTAACACTCAAAAACAAGAAAATAATAAGAATTGTGAAATCCTTGTAGAAATCAGTTTGCAGTTCACAGCTCAGTCAACCTATTTGATGTCACACTATTTATAAATCCCATTGATTTCAATGGGAGAAGGAACAATTTACCAGCCCTGAACTTCCATTATTGTAGTGTTTTCTACTTTTTCTCCTAAAAGTCTCAGATACCAATGCAGAATTACCAAAGGCAATGCCTTATGCCGCAAGTCTCCTGTGTTTTTTCAACCAAAGGAACTCTTTGGTATTGCTAAATAAGGAACCACTCCATGAAAATACAAAAAATACATAAAAATACAAAAAATAAGTAGCAAGCTTATTTCCCAGTACATATATGCTCACAGCCTTTTCTCTCCTAATACAAACTGAAAATTAAATCCAAGCTGTTTCTCGGCCTGCCCCACTAGACAGAAAGTGCCACCTCCCAAAGGTTGGAGAAGGATTCTGGGAAATTAAGACAAACATCCTCTGCAATATAGGGAACAGTGACACTGACTAATCACAATTTGTCTAGTGATAGTACTGTTCTCCAGCAGTTATGTTTCAATCTATACCCATACAATTCCCATGGAAGGCAAATTCGATTGTCCAGGTTTAATTAGATTCAAAACTGCAAATTTATTTATTAGGCCTGATTATGAGAAGTTTCTTTTGAATTTAAAATGATGTAATTTGAGTTGGACAAATACGTTCATTCTTTATTTGCTGCAGGTAAATTGCAGTATCTGTGAACTGTGCATATTTAGTGTCGCTTATTATAATTCATTTGTGATAATGGAGCCACAGCAGCAAAGCAGAAGAAAAAATATGAGTGGATTGGGGGGAGAGAAACAGTATTTGTACAGTATGATCCTAAAAAGTCAGCCCCACTGTCTGTATGACTTATTTCCATGTATAAAAAATCCTAAGTAGAAAAGCTTACACATAAGTAAGTATACCTAGGAAAGCACAGAACAGTAGATAAATTACAATTTTGGCTTGAATATTAACAAAAAAACCATTCCTCTTTCTAAGTGGAAAACATTTATGGTTCATTACTATAAAAGCAGAACTATGTGGTTTGTGAAGTATGTGCTTTAACTTTTTGTGTGTGTATGTATCAGAATTCCCTATGCATTTCCCCCTATACACATAAGGGAAACACATACAGACGAGTATTAGCAGCCTCTTGAGAGCTTTTGCTGACCATTGCAATGTAGTGTTACTTTTGAGGTTCATGGGGGATGAGTCAGGAGGGCTAAAAAGTGGCAGAAAGCTCTAAAGTTTACGCTCTTCTCCATTTGAGCTGGGCTGAAAGATTACTGGCGAGACCAAAGTTATGCTTGTTATGCAGGGGCTATAAAACTGATTTGGTGTTTGTTTGTTTGTTTGCTTGTTTGCTTGTTTGCTTGCTTGCTTTTAAAAAATCAAGTGGTATATAAATTTTATGAAATTAAATAAATAAAAGTCAATATGTGCCACAAGGGCTATACCTACATTTTGTATGATGGCAGCTACAGCCAGGATTCTCATCAGATGATACGTCTGCTTGTAGTTTCAAATCCCCACCTTGCCATGAAACATGACTTTGGGCCACTTGTTAATCTCCATTTATCTTCCATACAGCATTATGAGGATAGAATGAGATAGCTCTCTATACACAGCATAGACTGTCCTCAGAGAAAAGGTAACATACAAATTGTACCAAAAATGGTTGATAATTCTTAGAAATCATCATAATTTTCAATGTTCATTAGACAGAGGGTGATAGGGGGTGCTAATAAGGGGCCAAAATATAAAGCTATCATTAATAAAAATGCTATCTGGAGTACAAGATTCTCGCAGGCAGCTGAGAATCCATTTAACGGTGCAGAATAAAGTCACTTACCGTAGAAATCACTTACTGTAACACACACACACATACACACAATGTTTATTATTTATTATTATTTATTTATTAAATTTGTACACCATCCTTCATAAGCAGATCTCAGGGCAGTTCACAGCATAAAAATACAAGATAAAAACACAAAACACATAATAAAACAAGAACAAAACAAAACAAAAACCGCCCCCCCTTCACTGGTTTGTTCTGAACTGGAATGCCAGCTGCTATTGTGATAAGGCAGACCCCTGGCTCATCCCAAGGAGAGATCTTAAAATGTTAATCACCCTCATGCAACTGCATGGTTTGCAAATTAACAACAGTTGAGTAACCAGTCATACTATGAATATTGCATATTACAAATTCATCTTAGTGAAGGGACAGCTCACCCATCCACAGAATTAATAAGAGTCCTAAATTTGCTTCCCACATATACTCTGCTTTCAAGTTCCAGCTTTCAGTCTAATGGCTTAGGATGCTCGGATGCTCAGATGCCGAAGATGGACAGCCCTTTCTGCATTTGCCCTCTGTAGATTAGCCCCTTGGAACATACCATGCAGACTGAACTGCAGAGACCTCACAAGAATTTATAGTGAGTGATTGCTGACACCACCATCTTGAGTTATGATGCCACCAACACAGATATTGATGAACTGCCACAAGACTGTTGATGGACCTGATATCAACAAGAGATGCCCCATGTACATAGACACTTCCCACTGGACATTTCCAAATGATAGAATGGTGGTTAAAGTGTATTTGGTAGTGCTGGGAACTGGGCAATGGTCATACATCCTACTCCTGGATTTCCTGTGAGGGAAAAGTCCTCCCCCCCCCCCGAACTTCCTTTTACAGTGGTACCTTGGGTTAAGAACTTAATGCATTCCGGAGGTCCATTCTTAACCTGAAACTGTTCTTAACTTGAAGCACCACTTTAGCTAATGGGGCCTCCCGCTGCCGCAGCGCTGCCACCGTGCAATTTCTGTTCTCATCCTAAAGCAAAGTTCTTAACCAGAGGTACTATTTCTGGGTTAGCAGAGTCTGTAACCGGAAGTGTCTGCAACCTGAAGTACCACTGTATTTTGTTTCTATGAGGGTTCTTCCTACGCTTAACATTCAACCTTCCGTCCTTATTTTAACCCAAACATAATCTGGCCGCCTGTCCAGGTTGTTTCTTTCTTATCTTTTGCCATTATCTTTTGCCATTTGTTGTGTCCAAGAATGAAGGGATAAGTAAATCACAAGCATGTTATCCTAAAATCTGCAGTAGCAACCGCAGCAAAAGTGAACCACAACTGTGCAGCAGTTCTCCATTGCTCCTTCTCATCTCTGTTTATCAGCAGACTCCCTTCAGCTTCCTGTTACTCCCAGCTATCTTAAAAGACAACTTGAAGGGAAACTCCATATTAAATCAGCATGCTATTAATGTTGTAGCAATTATTTTATTTGTTTAGCTTCAACCCATAACAAAGATAAAAATACTTTCACTATTAATGATTTCCTTTATCTTTATACACATAGAAGACACATGTTTTTCACCAGGGCATTCCTAATCCGCTTCTTCCCCATAGCTGCATTTCATTTCTAGGGCTGCTTCCTACTGATTCCAGTCCCATCACAATTGCAGCCCTGCAACTTGAGTCCCTAATGAGACTTCATTCCCTTCTCCTGTTGCAGATATTGTGCAGTTTGAAATGACTGGAGGCACAAGAACCGACTCCTTTTGGAGCAGCCAAAGACCCTGGAACGGCCCCTGATACTTCTTTGAGAGAACAGCTCAACAGAGGAATAACATTTGCTTCTCTAAAAATTAAGCACCAGGAAAGAACAGTCAATCCCCACTTCCTCCTCGGCTATTTTGTACAAGAGTTTGAATTAGGTCACAAGTCTTAGAAATGTTGTAAAAGGCATACTGTTTTATTTATTAGAATTTTAAAATCCTGTGAGCTTCTTTCCCCTGATTAATTAAGAGCTTGAAGACATATCTTAATTCTCAACATTGAACTTTAATTATAAGGCGGTAATGAAGGAAATATCAGTTATTTACTATGATTGAAATTTCATGTCCACCAGGAGTAGCCTTTGCTACAATGAGCAGTGAGCTAACCCTCCTTTTCCACCCACCACTATTTTATTTTGCTAAGAGGAATAGCCTGGTCCCTTTTCAAAATGCTTGAAAGGTAGCATGTAGTTTTTCCTCCACTAAAATAAAATAAAAACCCAATATAATTATATCAGGTTGCTGAAGAAAGAGAGAGGTGGGGGGGGGGTCAGAATCATTCAGCTTAAAGCCCAAGAACAGGGTTTAGTAGATTTCTAATTAGAGGTACATGTATTTTCATTTAAGGAAATTGAACTGGGGTGATATGCATAATTAAGTGATGGTTCCTACGAAATTGTTATTACCAATGCTAATTTACTAGTGAATAGCCTAGGGATAGAGCTGGTTAGATTTAATGCCATAGTCATAGCAGATATTCATAACTTTTGCAACTGTCATCTAATGAATAAGACCAACTTATTGTGCTGAGTTGAACCCAAACTCATAAAAGAAAAGTACACCTCATGATGGCAAAAGCCATTGCGCTGAAAAAGAAAGAAAATTATTGAACTCCATAAACTTACAATGCATATTTTTTATCCTGTTAACTGAAATTTGTATTAAAGACAACCGTCATTTTTATAAGCTGAGGATTTTATTAAGGTTTCAGATATCCCTAGAGACCTTTGGGGGGAAAGCCAGTTATACCTGTGGATGAAACTGAGTTGCTTAGGAACAGGTTCTTGAGACTGAGCAATAATTTATGTATTAGTATGAACTGGTATTTACACTCCTCTAAAATAACCAAATGACAGTGTTATTATGACAGATTTCCCATAGCAATGTACTATATACATTTCTAAAAAGTTGATTAATAAATGTATAGTGGAGAGCAGGAAAACCTGGCACCCAAATAAAAATCCTTATTGACTTTGTCACAGTATTTTTGTCATAGTTCTGCATGGCAGCAACAGAAAAATTTACCTGACAAAATTTCCAAGATTGAGCACTTCTTGTTTACTCCCTAAAATATAGGTCGCATCACACACACAGATATAAAAATAGGCAGAAGCGGATGGTGTTCCATTAGACACCCTGGACTGCATCCAAACTTGCAGATAGCAGAGCTCCGTTAAATAGATGCTGCCATGGGGAGAAAGGGGGAAAGGTCATGTTCCTCCTTTTCTCTTTCCTCCATAGCCTGCCATTTCCCCATAAAATCTGCTCCATGGGGAGGGGGACTCCCAAGAAACAGAAGTTCTGGCACCTTTTTTTGGTTCTGCTCTGTCTGCTCACCCAGCAAAGGAAGTCCCCAAATGGTGAGATGCACAGGATGGTGGTCAAAGCGGCCTGAGCGTGGTTGGGCAGAGCAAGTGCAACATCTTGCCACATAGTTTTGGTTTCAAATGGTGGTGGTGGCAACAGAGGCAGTGAGTTCTGGCACCCTTTTTCCTATAAAAAATCCCTAATTTAGACGTAGTGTGGTGGCATCACGGAGGGCAAATGAAACCCATTAGAACACAGCCCATGCTTCCCATACTAGCCAGACTGCCAATCTCACAATGATTAAAAATAACTGAAACACAAGAAGCCCTCTTTTTGGTTCTGATGAAGCTCTTCATGAAATTGCCTTTGCTCATTTGGGCTCAGTACATATTGCCGTTGCTCATAATATGAGCAAGTCCTTGTTAAAGCTAATTGGATATGGGCTCATTTCTAAGCAAAGGTTTGACATCATTTTACATACTTTCCTACTTACCCTTACTGTTTGCAATGGACCATTTACTCTTACTGTTTGCAGTGACACAGACCTAAAGTTAGTTAGTCTCACACTGCTAATACAATAATAGCTGCACATCTATAAGACAGTGGCAACTGTCTTATATATAATTATATATATAATATATCAATTATATATTATATTTTATAATATATCAAAAAACCTGTTGAGCAACTTCAGACCTCAAGTAATCAAATGGAATGTGACGGATAATTCTCAGCTGGCCAAAAAATCATGAACTGAAACCTTGTCTTCAGTTCATTTCCCAGCAAAACCTTTGGTGAGTTATGAAAATCCTTACCACCACTAATGCGCAAATGTAGGCCATTAATTTTAATTTGCAAGCTTCTTTGTATTTCATTCTTGGACTGGACATTAGATTGCAGAAGGACAATTCAGAGCTCAGTCTGAAACCGCAAAGGCAAAACCCAGTCCACCAACCCTATAAGGCTGCAAGGGGTTTCCATTCATTTTGTGGCAAATTGGAAAATGCAGCGAACGAGACCATTTGTCAGGAGCCAAACACCCAGAGCACAAATGACTCATGGCAATCTATGCATTTGTTGTCATCTTATGCCTTCATCTTCTCTTTCAGTCTCAATTCTTCGGTTGCTAGTGGAGTACCTAGGCCTTATAGATCTTCTGGGAGTCAAGATGGGGAGAGCAGGCTTGAAGGTTCTAGGAAAAGCTTTACCACTTAATTCTGCTCAACCTCCAAATTTACTTCAAATTTCACTTGAGGCAAAATTCAGTGACAAGCAAGTCCATCACTATTCGCATATCAGCACATTCAGCTTGTGGCAGATCTTAAGTTGTGTCAGGACTTTCTTTGAGCTGGTTGCTAGCGTTACGAAGCAGCAGGTGTTTACAACCTGCATTGTCACTTCTCATTTTTTCTGATCCATCACTATCTTATTATAATCTTCCTCCCTCCTTCCTTCCCTCTCTCTAGGTTGTCATTCCTGCCCCCCCCCCAACAGCATGCTATAGGCAGAGTGTTGCAAGCTTGACAACAAGAGAATGGCTGAGATGCTATAAACTGGATTGGTTTGTGTGGAGCCATGAAAGCCTGATGAACGTGTCATGTTTAGAGGCAGTGGACTTTTAAATATTGATTGCTGGGGACAAACAAAAGGGAAGCTTTGCTTGTTAATGTCCAGTTCCATGTGGCTGTTCACTGCTGGGAAGAGTGAAGGGGAAACAGAACGCTGTGCTGGACAAACCTTTGTTCTGATCCAGAAAGGCTCTTTTGTGATCACAGCAATTGTCCATTGACCTTTGTCATGTCACACATCTCTGTTTCGCTGATAAATCTTCAGCTGTGGATATACAGTCAAGGCATGAAAAGTACCATGCTTGCTTACCAGGCATTCTTCTCTAAGCTCTGGGTGGGAATTCAAGTCAAAAATGCAAGGCATATAAGGGGCCTGGGGGAGCAGTGGAGGCAAAGAAGTCAAGGAAATCCCAGAAGCTGAGGTTTTATTGTGAAAGCATAAGACATAGCCATTTTACTGGTTAACTGTGAAGGTTGTCCCAGAGAAGGGAGGGGAAAGGGTGTGCCTGCCCTGCCAGGAGACTGTGCTGGGACTGTTTCGGCTTTCAGGAGAATGAGAGGACAGTTGCTGTAGGAACTGGAAATTTGGAGGAAGAAAGTGTTGGCGGGAGGGAAGAGACTTTTCCCTTCCTCATGCTCTGTTCAAAACATAGGTATTCCTTGTCTGTGGCATGGCTTTACCGGGTGGAAGTGGGAGTCCAGAATAAGGACACCCAAAACCAGGATTCAAGGCTCTCTTAGGCCGAGTTTATCCCTGGAATCTCCTAGAGTTCAGGAGTTCAAAGGAACAACCATGAACACCCAGCTGAAATACCAGCTAGACTGAACATAGCCCATCAAGGCTGCTCTACTGAAAGACCTTCTAGAAGAACCAATATAGTAATAAAAACAAAGGGTTTAAAAAATAAGATGGTCCTGGAATTGCTATTTCCAGATTCCTAAAAGAATTGTTATGTTTATTTTTGCTTATTTAATTGGAGGTTGGGATCCTGGGTTTTAGGTGGAATTTAAAGAACACTCAAAATATCAGGGCTCTCCATAGTCCAATGGTCTTCAATTGGTGGGTCACAGCAGGAGCACTGTCACCATGCAAATATATGATAAAAGATTGAGAAATGGGTCCATAAATGCATGTTTTGGTTAGAAGGGGTTCCTGAGTCTGAAAAGGTTAAAGATACCTGCAATAGCCAATTGAGGAATTGAGCTGAACTCATGAAAGCAGAAACTATGTAGGGAACAAAGATTTTAAGCAGATTCAGCTGAGTGTGTTTAGAGGACCCCCAGAGATTGGGAACCTTGTGATGAGAATCCCTTCCACTCTGAGCAATGACTGGGAGCACAGGGGATGGAGCCATGGGGTGTGGAGATGCTGGGGCAGGGCCAGCACATGGCACACTCTGCCACACAGAGCCACATTGCTCTCCATTCCCCCAAGTCTTTGGCTGAATGCCTGGAGAGGGTTACAATGATGCTTTAATTGGATTAGGAACAGGAGGAAGACAGAGCATTCATGATTTTGGGGCTTCCCATGCTAGTTTATAGAGGGTGAAGTCATTCCCCTTGTCCATTTGAACAGAGGGTTTTGGAGAGAAACATAAGTGTATTTGTTCTGTCTTGCTAGATCTTGCCAGTCTATCTTTCCAGACAAGATGGGGATGTTTTGAGCTGAGGTACTCCTGAGGTGGCACAGAATGGATGCCTAATGGCAGATGCCGCTCTGCTTCTTCTCTTCTTGTTAGCTTCAACATCCCACGCTGTGGCTCAGGATGGACAAGGCAAAATAGGGGCAAAATTGCATCCTACATGATACACTGCAGCACCCCTGCAGTGCTTTGAGAGAAAAGTGTATTGGTTCAGCTCTAGTGTGAATGAGACATATCCTTTTTTGGTATTAAGAGAAAAAAAATAACATTTCTGATGTTGATCTGAACTGAACCACATAGAATTTTTCCTCCAGCAAAATGATTGACTTTTTAAGTTTTGCTCCTAAAAGGTCATGTAAAGTTTAACCAAAATTATTTGGGAAGGGTTTTTTTTTTTGATGGAAAGAACTTGCAACCACACCTGGTTAGCATTACAATCCCTCAAATTAATTTTAGAAAAAGGAAAAGGGAATTAGTAAGTTTTGAGTTGTCCCTCAAACACTCTCTCTCTCTCTCTCTCTCTCTCTCTCTCTCTCTCTCTCTCACACACACACACACACATACACACACACACAAACACACGACCAGCATTTCTTTGTTTTCAAAAGGATGGTGATAACATGGCATTTTGATGAACTGTGTTGAGGATATGACCAAGAGGGAGCCAGATCTCTAGAGGATTGGGCAATTAATAGAAAAACTAGTCATTCCTCATGAATAAAAAGTAAATAGATGCATTAAACACATGTTACCTGTCAGAACATGACTTATAACTTCCCCAAGGCACCTTGCTTTTTCCACTCAATAATGCATTTTTCAATAGTATACAGAACCAAACTGATATTGAATGTGTGCTTCATGTGCAGAACCTACAAGCTCCTTCTTTTGTGTTGCAGTATTGCTTTCATTAGATTAATTACATCTGTGTGCATCTTCTTTGGTGATTTGTTTTAAAAGTTGTTGTGGGTCACAGACTCTCTGATTTGGATCTTTACTTTTTCGGCCTTGATTTCATTTTCATTTGTGATTTGCTTAGGTGGTCACATGACTATCTCTTGCATTTCTGGGCTCCTGGATTCATGTTGTAATGGTGTTTCCCCTGTTTGTCTATGTTCGTGTGCAGGTAATTTTCCAACTGAGAACACAAAGTAGACACCCTGGCTCATGAAAGCTTATGCTATGATAAATTTGTTAGTCTTTGAAATGTGGATCAGACTCTGCCATTTTTGCTATGACAGACTGACATAGCAACCCTCCTGATCTTCACAAACTGTGTTTCAAGGAACGCCATGGTTCCTCAATAACATATTAGGCATTCCTCAGTGAGGGGGATCCATTTGGTGAGCTAATTATGGGGGATCTGATGAAAGGATATGATTCTAGTAGGCTTGCCAGACCCCCAGAGCAACCTGAAGATCCCAGGTTTGTCTTGTGCCCCAGGTGGCGGAGGAGCGCTGGAATTCCCAGGTGGGTGACAGTGCCTTTACAAAAGTTAAGGAGACTTTTGTAGAGTCTCTGGTCTCAGCTATACAGCTGCAAATAAAACGTTTTAAGTGTGTTGAAAAGTGCAATATACAAATGTGACACTAGATTTGCGATTGTGAGCTATGGCAAATTCAATATATATTTTTTCAAAATGTTTTTTATATATAAAAAAAGCATTTTCATAGCGTTTTTTGTGTGTAGATTCCACCACCGGATGGTCTATCTTCCTTCCTTCCCTCCTTCCTCTCTCAATTAACCTCCATCTCTGAATATTGTTGCATAGACTCTCCAGAGGGGCTTATACCTCGGGTTACAGATGCTTCAGGTTACAGACTCCGCTAACCCAGAAATAGTACCTCAGGTTAAGTCAGAACTTTGCCCCGGGATGAGAACAGAAGTCGCGTGGCAGCAGCGGGAGGCCCCATTAGCTAAAGTGGTACCTCAGGTTAAGAACAGTTTCAGGTTAAGAACAGACCTCCAGAACGAATTAAGTTCTTAACCCGAGGTACCACTGTATTTGTGTATCTGGTTCTTCCTGCCCAAGTGCAGAACCTGACATTTGTCCCTATTGAAATTCATTTGGCCCAGGTCTCCAATCTCTTAAGGTCATTTTGAATCCTGATTCTGACTTCTGCAACATTAGCTATTCCTCTCAGTTTGGTGTCATCTGCAAATTTTATGAGCATCCCATAGAATCATAGAATCATAGAGTTGGAAGAGACCACAAGGGCCATCAAGTCCAACCCCCTGCCAAGCAGGAAACACCATCAGAGCACTCCTGACATATGGTTGTCAAGCCTCTGCTTAAAGACCTCCAAAGCAGGAGACTCCACCACACTCCTTGGCAGCAAATTCCACTGTCGAACAGCTCTTACTGTCAGGAAGTTCTTCCTAATGTTTAGGTGGAATCTTCTTTCTTGTAGTTTGGATCCATTGCTCCGTGTCCGCTTCTCTGGAGCCGCAGAAAACAACCTTTCTCCCTCCTCCATGTGACATCCTTTTATATATTTGAACATGGCTATCATATCACCCCTTAACCTCCTCTTCTCCAGGCTAAACATGCCCAGCTCCCTTAGCCGTTCCTCATAAGGCAGCATTTCCAGGCCTTTGACCATTTTGGTTGCCCTCCTCTGGACACGTTCCAGTTTGTCAGTGTCCTTCTTGAATTGTGGTGCCCAGAACTGGACACAGTACTCCAGGTGAGGTCTGACCAGAGCAGACCTCTATCCAACTCACTTATAAAGATGTTGAACAACAATGGGCCCAGGGCAGAACCTCACGGCATCCCACTTGTTATTTTTTTCCAGGATGAATAGGAACTGTTAGTGAGCAGTCTTTGGGTTCCTTCAGTCAACCAGCTACAAATTTGCATAACAGTTACCTTGTCCAACCCACATTTTACCAGCTTCTCTGTAAAAACGTCAAGTGGGTTGTTTGTCAAAAGCCTTACTAAAGTCAAGATACATTATGTCCACAGCATTCCCTTGATCCAACAAGCTTGTAACTCTATCAAAGGAAGAAATGAGATTTGTCTGGCATGACTTGTTTTTGAGAAACCCATGCTGCGTCTTAGTAATCACAGCATCCTTTTCTAACTGCTCACAAATGGTTGAATTCTCTGTTCTAGGACCTTTTGGCATCTGTTCCAGGTTTTGGCATCAAGCTCACTGTTTTATAGTTATAGTCTTGCTTTTCTTCCTCTTTTTGAAGGTTGGGTGTGGATTATGTATGAAAGCAAGTACTCACTCTCCAATGATTCTAGAAAAAATGTTGTGTTTATGCAGCCAGAGCCAGCTGGGATAGCTCAGTCAGTAGCACATGAGATTCTTAATCTGAGGGTCATGAGTCTGAGTCCCATGTTGGGCAGAAGATTCCTACATTGCAAGGGGTTTACCCTGGTGTGGTTAAAGTTCATTATATATGCTAATATTCCAGAAAATGAACAATCACTCTTTCCAGCATTTGTCTTAATTTCATTGATCTAAATTTAAATTTAAGCATAAATTGTTATCTTCACTTTGGGCCTCCCTTCCACATTCACCAATATACCTTTATATGGTTTCATTGGTAACATAAGAGCAAAAATGACTATTACTCATACTTAATGAGTACAGCCACAAGGGCTCCTGATTTGGCATCTAGCTACGCCATCACTAGACAGGGCAGGAGAGTGCTAGAGTCCTGTCTGGTCAATTTGCATCAAAACAATTCCAATCTGTTACCTCCGAGGATGTGGACAGGCTGCTTGGTGAATGAAACCAACCACCTGTCTCCTTGATCCTTGCCCATCCTGGCTAATAAAAGCAAGCTGGGAAGGGCTGGGTGATGGGCTCTGTGAGGTGATGAATGCTTCCCTCTGTGAGGGAGTCTTCCCAGACCCGCTGAAAGAAGCGGTCATTAAACAGTTTCTTAAAAAAAATATCTGGACCCTCCCAATATGGCCAACTATCGCCCAGTCTCAAATCTTCCATTCTTTTCTTTCTTTCTTAGCCTTATCTTCTTCTTTATTTATTTTTTACCTGGAGGTAGGCTGTATGAATTGTGTATTGCTTTGTAATGATTTGTTGGGTCTCTGGACCATAATAAAGATTGATTGATGATGATTTTTTATCGCAATTTAAAAATTTATAGATCTTACAGCGTCCTTTTACTTTACAATTTACATACATAAGCTATTTTTCTTTCTATACATACTCATATCCATCTATTACTCTATAATGCTTAACTTCCCTCTACCTCTTAACAGCTCCATCTTCTCTCTTTATTTCCTTTTCTTTATTTTCCAGTACCTTCAAACTTTTCTTCGTATACGATATCTCCTCCAGTTGATTTTTATTTTGTGAAATTTACTTTAGGCAAACCCAAGTTTGGATTTGGGAACCATGTTTACTCACGTAATTTTTAAAACAATCCCATTCATTTTTCACCCTTGAGCTCGGGTGGTTTTTTATTGCTTCTGTCATTTTGGCTAATTCAGCATATTCACATAATTTCTTTTGCCACTCTACCTTAGTTGGGATCTGATCTCCTTTCCAATACTTGAAATTAATACTCTACTCAGTTGTTGCATAAAGAAATGCACTTTTGTGTATTTGCCCATCATTATGTCAAATCTTCCATGCAAGGTGATTGAGTGGGTGGTTGCTAAACAACTCCAAGCACGCCTCGAGGATGTGGACCATTTGGATCCCTTCCAGTCAGGATTCAGGACTCATCATGGGACTGAAACTGCCGGTCATGCTCGTCGATGATCTCTGGCAAGCTAGGGACAAAGGTGGAAGCTGTTTCCTAGTTCTGCTGTTTCTCTCAGCGGCATTTGATACAATCGACCATAACATCCTTCTGGACCATCTTGAGCGGTTGGGAGCTGGGGGCATTGTTATACAGTGGTTCTGCTCCTTCCTCCTGGGCCATGTCCAGAAAGTGGGGGGGGGATGAGTGTTCAGACCCCTGCCTGGACTTTCATTTGTGGGGTGCCTCAGAGTTCTGTCCTCTCCCTCATGCTTTTTAACATCTATATGAAGCTGCTGAGAGAGATCATCGGGGGGTTGGCCTGGGCTTTCATCAGTATATGGATGACACCCAGTTCTACATCTCTTTTAAATCAGAACCAGTGAAGAAGAAGAAGAAGAGTTTGGATTTGATATCCCACCTTTCACTCCCCTTAAGGAGTCTCAAAGCGGCCAACATTCTCCTTTCCCTTCCTCCCCCACAACAAACACTCTGTGAGGTGAGTGGGGCTGAGAGACTTCAAAGAAGTATGACTGGCCCAAGGTCACCCAGCAGCTGCATGTGGAGGAGCGGAGACTCAAACCCGGTTCCCCAGATTATGAGACTACCGCTCTTAACCACTACACCACACTGGCTGTGTGGTGTGTGGTGATGAAGGTCCTGTGTGAGTGCTTGGAGGCGGTTGGAGGATAAATGGTGGCTAACAGATTGAGGTTGAATCCTGACAGGACAGAAGTACTGTTTTGGGGGGGGGGCAGGAAGCAGGTGGGTGTGGGGGCTCCCTGGTCCTGAATGGGGTAACTGTGCCCCTGAAGGACCAGGTGCACAGCCTGGGAGTCATTCTGGACTCACAGCTGTCCATGGAGGCACAAGCCAATTCTGTATCCAGGGCAGCTGTTTACCAGCTCCATCTGGTACACAGGCTGAGACCCTACCTGCCCGCAAACTGTTTCACCAGAGTGGTACATGCTCTAGTTATCTCCCACTTGGACTACAGCAACACGCTCTACGTGGGGCTACCTTTGAAGGTGACTCAGAAACTGCAACTAATCCAGAATGCGGCAGCTAGACTGGTGACTGGGAGTGGCCGCCAAAACCATATAACACTGGTTCTAAAGAAGAAGAAGAAGAAGAGAAGAAGAGTTTGGATTTGATATCCCGCCTTTCACTCCCTTTAAGGAGTCTCAAAGCGGCTAACATTCTCCTTTCCCTTCCTCCCCCACAACAAACACTCTGTGGGGTGAGTGGGGCTGAGAGACTTCAGAGAAGTGTGACTGGCCCAAGGTCACCCAGCAGCTGCATGTGGAGGAGCGGAGACGCGAACCCGGTTCCCCAGATTACGAGACTACCGCTCTTAACCACTACACCACACTGGATTTACATTGGTTCCCAGTACATTTCCAAGCACAATTCAAAGTGTTGGTGTTGACCTTTAAAGCCCTAAACGGCCTTGGCCCAGTATACGTGAAGGAGCATCTCCACCCCATCATTCAGCCTGGACACTGAGGTCCAGCACTGAGGGCCTTCTGTCGGTTCCCTCATTGCAAGAAGTGAGGTTACAGGGAACCAGGCAGAGGGCCTTCTCGGTAGTGGCCCCCGCCCTGTGGAATGCCCTCCCATCAGATGTCAAGGAACGAAACAACTATTTGACTTTTAGAAGACATCTGAAGGCAGCCCTGTTTTTAAGGAAGTTTTTAATGATTGAAGTTTTACTCTGTTTTTAGTGTTCTGTTTGGAGCCGCCCAGAGTGGCTGGGGAAACCCAGTCAGATGGGTGGGGTATAAATAATAAAATGTTGTTGTTGTTGTTGTTGATGATGATGTTATCTGCTAACCCTGCTCTATCCTGTTTTCCCCTTATTTTTGTTTTTGCTTAAACCCATTCACCAACCAAGACCACTGACCACTAATAATGAATGATATGTTGTATATATTTATGGTGCAAATTTATGGTGCTATTTTTGTGATATACAAATGACATGAGAGTAATTTCTTTGTATCATTTATTATTCCTATCATCCTTGTTTATACGATAAAAAGTTATTCAAAGAAAGAACGAAAAGGTAGTCTTACACACTGACTATTAATGAAATACAAGAAAGCACAACGAGGATGAATCTAGCTTTAAATTCTTCCTGGACCTCCTAGGAACACTTTGCATTGCTTCTTAAGTGGAAGTCTGAAGAACATCCACGGAGGAGCTATGGCTTAGAATTCTGAAAGAGAAATTATGGGAGTGTTGAAGGGCTGTTAATCTCTCCTGTCGAGATTGCCACATGCTGGCCTCCTATAAATAAAGATGATGCTAAGCTTCTGCAGAATTTTCCCACCATTTCTAAAACAAGGAGCAAGCCTACCCCTAGAATTATTCATGTGCAGTTCACAAGATAATGAAGTTGTTAGACTGTGACTTACAGGGTGACTTGTTAGATGGAGAACATTAGTATAAACTCCATGGGTTGGAAATTGAGTGAGTGAGCACATGGTGAGTAATGAGGATGATAAATGAGTGACTAGACAATAACTCACTTGAAAGCAGCTTGAATGCTTTCCCAGGAACAATTTTAACCATAATATCTAAGGCAAAACTGAAGGAATGGGTTTCCAAAACCCAAAACTGACTGTGCAGGCAGTTTTTAAACTGCACCAAAATCCCCATTTCTCCTTAGCTAAAATGCATAAACTTTAGCCGTTGAGCAAATGCAAAACAAGAACACAGCTCTCTCCCTTATCAGTTTGACGGCAAGACTGGCCTTGACTTTACCAGCAGAACAGACACAGACATATCTTATGTCCTGACCACAAATGACGCAGAGACCCAAGTCTGGGACTAACGCCAGAGCATGTTCTCGGAAGTAGTGACCTCTTGCTCCAAGATAGGAGTAGGAACAGGAATATCCTTTTATGGTCAGGAGTGCAGGAAGGAAATCCCTCTTATGGTTAAGAGTGCCGGAGCAGGAACATATGTGATGTCAACCTACGTATACAAGCTGACGTGGTTGGAAGGAGGGAGAGGGTGCCTGGAGGGTATATATACTGCATGAAACTTGTCATTTCTTTGGACTTGCTGTGGACTCACCACGCAAGTGCCTTCTGCTATCTGGAGAGCAGAATAAACTCTTTCTTTGAACCAACTCGGTGTCATTTTGACTTCCTTCCTCCTGTCACGGAGCAACGCCGACCCAATCGGTGAACTCCAATAAGGCTACATTTCTTGGTGCGTTGGCCGGGAATCCGCGTTCTCCGAGGACAGGACAAAGGACCGAGACGTCACTGCTAAGCGAACAGCTGGGTCGGCGTTGGTGGCTCCAAGCGCGCACCCTGCCATTTCTAGGGGGAGCCCCCACGCCGTACCTGAGTGGAGACGCAGCAGAGACGGAAGAAAGAGACAGCTGCTGCACGGGGAAAAGGGTGCCCAAGGGAAGGGTAAGGTAGGCTCCACAGCTTGTTTTGTGGGAGTCAGGGGTTTGATCAGCCCCGCCCAGTAGGAGCAGTAGGGTGCCGCTGGGTTCAACCAGTAGAGAGCAGTAGTGTGCCACTGGTTTGCCGGTAGAAGAGCAGTAAAGAGCCACCGGCTTTGGGAAGTTTATGGGTAAAGGGGATTGGGGAGGTGCATGGGGTTTGTATGTGTATGGGGGTTTGTATGTATGTGTATTTATTTGTGTATGGGGACACTCCAGTGAATGTTTTGAGTGGATGAGCCGTTGGGGCTCAGAGCCACTGACGAAGCGAAGTGTGGTCCTTGTAAGGTGTGGTTCCTAGCGACGCGAGTCCGTCTAGGCCACTAAGAGGACGCGGAGAAAGGTGACTGGGTGAGAAACAACTCTAGGTGGACGGAGTGTCTCAGGGCTATGGGGGAAAAAACAAAAACAACAAACAGCAAACCAACCCCCTTGCAGTGTTTGTTCTTTTTGGACAATTGGAAATGTCAAGCTACAGTTGAAAAAACCCCTTTAAGCTCCTTTCTGTATTCTGGCAGTGACCAGCATAGGTGTGTCCAGTTGGCTTGTATTGTATTGCCAACACGTGGGGTCCGGGGAAAAAAAAGATATGTGCTCTGCAGAGGCGCGCCAGGAATAGAACCCTGCATGAAGGGGTTCTCAATTCTGCCACATTCACTGTGCTGCATGTTAGGGGATTGGGAAACAGACCTTAAAACACCTAGAATCTTGCAGAGTACAAGTATAAAAAGGGATTATTTGGTCTTTAACACTAAAAGTGACATGAGTTGCTCATGAGGTCAAATTTTATATTTTCGTGTTAAAGGTGAGAAGGTTTCAATTACTAATACAATCATGTAATCATGTACTGGTTTCAGAATTTGAATGTCATCAATTCACTGTGCTTTGAGATACCTGGTATCTTAATGTTTTTGTTAATAAGTTTGTTTCTTATTGACTCTGTCGCATAAGGTACTCTGAGTGATTTAGAAACCACTTGTTAAATGTTGATCAAAAGTAAAAATGTACAAATGTATGGGAAAAGGTAGTGTTGTCAAAAGGGATGGGGTTTTAAACCCCCCCCCCATCCCATGTTCAGACAGATGAGAAGAGAAGTGAGAGGGTTACGGGGGACAAAGCTGCAATCCACTAGCCATGAGGCAATCCACTTCTGTACAGAGGCCCCCGGTATATAGCAAGTGATATGATGCCAAGCAACTATTGGCAAGTTTCCTGCATTTATAGTTTTATGGGCCACAGAATACAGATACAAGACAGGAAGGCAAGAAATCCAAAATTGTGCAAAACAGCAAAGCAATGCATTTCAAACCAAAACCAAAACAACTCTCTTTCAGGAAGCAAATGAACACTAGCATGAAATCTGTTTTGGTCTTTTAGTATCTGTTTCCCTGAAGAATTTATTTGGCTTAAAACACATAACAACTTTTCACGAAATCTTTTTTCACATCTTATTTCAGTTACCTTTTTTTGTTGTTGAGAGAAAGAGTATTTAGCATTGTGAAACTGGCATTGTGAAAGACTCATTATCATGGCTGCTAAGTAAGAACAGAAATAACAAAGACAAAGCATACCCTGTTTTTGAGGGCACAGTGTCTTTATGAAATATACAAGTTGTCCAGAAACATACAGATTCAATTCTTTACTTTTGTTTTCAACTTGCCATAACAGATTTAGATCCTTATGATATTTCAAAAAGGTAAAATAGCTTGGAGACAAATCTATCCATTTTGCTCTTCTACCACATCTGTTTTTGAGTATCTGATCAAAAATCAAAATGTGGCTCAGTGTGCCTATTCCTGGATCTGAGCTAAACAACTCATAATACAGCAGCACTTGAAAGTGTCAAATGTTATATGACATCACTAGCAAATGGGAAGGCTCTTTAAAAGAAGTCTTAAGGGCTAGTTATCTGCCACCCCAGTACTTTCACACTTCTTAGATTGGTTTATTCATCCTGCAGTAAACCCAGTATTAGAAGCGAAGACCTTTCTACCTGACAGTTAATTCCACTGGGGGGGGGGGGGAATCAATGAGAAATGTGCATCATCACTGAAGGTTGCTAGGTTGCATCCAAGACAGAGGAACTAAATAGCTCTTTAGACTCAAGGTGCTGATCTTGAAAATTACCAGCAGCTTCTCCCTGCAGCTTGCTTGTGTTCACAAACCACACTCAAGGACCAGCATCCAGAGCCATTGTTAAGTGGCATATCTGCCACACAGTGGAAACACAACATTGATTTTTTTAAAAAAAGGAAAAATCAATTCTTGGTTTTACAAGATCAAAAGCTGCAGATAGCAAAAGAGAACCTAGACTTAATTATATAATGATAATCATTATGCTGAATGGATTCCCCAAAGGGTTGCACGACAAAGAAAAAAACACTGTATTGATTTACTAGTAATAAACCCTGCCTGCTCCAGTTCCTACTAAGATGCTTGGATCAGAAGATAGAACAGCACTGATTAGAAGCAGCCCCCCTTCTTATCTGTAAATAAGGCATACAAGTCCATTTCTCAGTACTTTGCAACTGTCAAAATACAGTAAACACAAAAAGAGTCCCGATGTGATCGCAGCAGCCTGCTGGACCTGCTAACGTACGGCTGCCAAAATGCTAACACCTTGATGAAGCCATAATCCAGAACATCAGGGGAGAGTCTGTATCAAAGGCTATCTGCTCTCTTCCGAGGATGCTGCTGACATCCTCAGTGGGCTCCCCTTGAACTTGGCTGGAAGCAGGAGGGGTGGGCAGAGAAGCAAATCCCACAGCTGCAGCTGCCACTCTGCTCTGCTGCCTTGGCCCAACTGGCTTTTTCCTTTTAAAGCAAAAGAAGAGCAATTCCACTTTCTGCATTGCTTCCTGTGCTTCTGGTGATTTGCAGCATACACACAGTTCAGGCAACAATGATATTTTCATTAAGGCGGTTTCACAAAGGAGAGAAATGATGGCTGGCAATATTCCTGTTTGGATAGAAATGATGTAGCCACTTTTATTTTGGGAGCAGTAAACAGTAAATACAACCTCAGTGAGTCCAGCAACAAAAATCCTGCCAACTTGGCAGTAAAGCTCAATGAACATATACTGTATAGACAAAGCACAGTTTGAAAACTTTAAAGCAGAAGCAGGTTCCAGTTTTTGTTACACCACATTAAACTGAAACCCCTCTAACTCAATGGACCTGAAGTTCAAGCAAGGGTCAGTGAGACCAGTATCTGGCTTGGATGTTTATTCCAGATTTGTGGTATCAATAAGAGATGAGCAAATGTCTCAGTTTCATTTCATATCATTGTTTCTGCCTGTGGTCTGCTCTCTGTATCTCAAACTTGGAAATGTTCTAAAATTAATTTGGAGATTCATATAAAGACATTTGCTGCAGTTTCCAGCTGGTCTACCCCACCCCTCATAAGTTATCAATGTGCACCAGTGCACACACACATTGATTAAATCACATTGCAGGAAAGAATCAGGAGATGACCACATTATTGCATAAATATTCATTTCCCATTGTGATTTAACCAACATGAATATGTGCTGCTGCACATGGCAACCTGTAAGGGAAAAAGGCACAGACGAAAAAATGCAATAAAATGGCTCAAAAACCTAAATGAGGTCTGGCAGTCATCTTGGTACAAAGGCAAAGAGAGAAGGAAGGAAGGAAGGAAGGAAGGAAGGAAGGAAGGAAGGGGTTGAGAGAGAGAGAGAGAAGGAAGGGGAGAGAGAAAGAAAGAAGGGAGAGAAAGAGAACAAAAAGGAAGGGAGAGAGAGAGAGGAGGAAGGGAGAGGTAGAGAGAGAGAAGGAAGGGAAAGCGAGAGAAAAAGCGAGAGAAAAGTAAGGGAGATAGAGAGAGAGAGGGAAGAGAGAGAGAGGGAGAGGGAGAGGTGGAAGCGAGAGTAAGAGAGAGAAAAGGAAGGAAGACAAGATCAGGTACAGTCATACCTCGGGTTGAAGTAGCTTCAGGTTAAGTATTTTTGGGTTGTGCTCTGCGGCGCCCCGGATGTAACGGAGCGCATTACTTCCGGTTTTCACCGCTTGCGCATGTGCAGATGCTCAAAATGACATCACATGCATACATGGAAGTGGCAAAATGCGACTCGTGCATGTGTTTACTTCAGGATGTGAACAGGGCTCCAGAACGGATCCCGTTCGTATCCAGAGGTACCACTGTACTTTGGAATCAGTTTCCATAGGGGAATTTCATAAGCATCCTAACAAACAGTACCTTCCATGCATAAGATTATCCAGAAAAGGCTTTCTTGTTTCACTTTATGTCTGTTTGTAAACCAAAATAGGTTGTAATCCAAGGCAGGCTTTCGCCAATGGGGGCTACCAGAAAAATTTGTTCGTAATCAAAAAAAGAAAAAAGAAAAAAAGGGCTGCAATCCAAAAAAAGTTCGCAAACCAGGACACACACTTCTGTGTTTAACATGTTTGTAATCCAAAACGTATGCAAACCAGACTGTTCGCAAACCAATGTACCAGTGTAATGTATTTTTGTGGTTTTTTATATTGTAAACTGCCCTTTGATCCTCGGAAGGATAGTATAGACATTTAATCCTGCTGCTTTCTCCACAACCCCATCCAGACCTCCAGATTCTGTGAATGCTTAACATGTGGAGATGAAGGAGGATTATACCTGTTGGCTTCCACATTTAGATTGGCTCTGTAGCTGGGGATCCTTTACTTGTACATGCAAATTTATCTCTGCTTGATCAGGCAGGCAGCTTTCTTCCAGGGAGAATTGCATGAAGAGAGAAAGCACACACACACACACACACACACACACACAGGGGCAGGAACAGTGTCTGGTGCTGGTTGCTGTACATCAGGTTGGTTGCATGTTGCTTGTACATCCACGTGTGGGACAAAAGCTACAGAGCCTTTGAGAAAGGGGACAGAATGTTAGAACCTGCCCTTTATAGGTAGGTTGGTAGGTAGGAGAGTGATCTCCACTTTTACGTTCATGGTGTAAGTGATGAGACAGTCATGAGTCTCTGAAGAGCTATGAGGAAGCCATGCTGTTGGAGATGCAACATGGCTGGGCAGATGGCTCTAGGACCAGGCAGCTTGAGCCACCCATTACTCATCAAATGACTTTGTGGATGACTCTGCTGCATTGGAAGCCTTCTGCTCGCAGATGAGTTTACAGAGTTTATAGAGCTTATTCACAAACAATACCTGGATATTTGGATGGCCTCAAAACAACATTCGGCAAAGTAATAATAATAAAAAATCCTGTGCTATCATGATTCCCTCCCTCTGTAGTTACCAGAAGACCCTGGGGCCAGCAAGCTTATGCTGTGAATGTGAATTATTCTCTCTTCTCCACGATTTCTTACTATATAATGAGCACACTGGAGTGTTGCCATCCGATTCCTCCTTTCCCGCCTCTCATCAAGCAGGGCATTCTGTCAGTTGGTGGCAGGGAAGGGCAAGCAAAACTGCTGTGGTTGGGAATGGGATGGTTTTTCTTTTCTTTTCTGGCTCTTCCGTGCATGTTTCCCTGGAGGCGGGTGAGGTGAGGGGACCTCCTACTTCTCTCACCCTCTGCTGCTTTTCCCGGCTGACTCTGACACCTCCCAGGGCAAGGCCTAGCCTGAATGGTGGTGGAAGAGAAGACCAAGATGATGTTGAGGCCCAGGAGGTGGTGGCAACCCTGTTCATCTCTTTCCTGCCTTCCCAGCCTTAGAATCATAGAATCATAGAATCATAGAGTTGGAAGAGACCACAAGGGCCATCGAGTCCAACCCCCTGCCAAGCAGGAAACAACATCAGAGCACTCCTGACATATGGTTGTCAAGCCTCTGCTTAAAGACCTCCAAAGCAGGAGACTCCACCACACTCCTTGGCAGCAAATTCCACTGTCAAACAGCTCTTACTGTCAGGAAGTTCTTCGTAATGTTTCGGTGGAATCTTCTTTCTTGTAGTTTGGATCCATTGCTCCGTGTCCGCTTCTCTGCAGCAGCAGAAAAAAACCTTTCTCCCTCCTCTATATGACATCCTTTTATATACTTGAACATGGCTATCATATCACCCCTTAACCTCCTCTTCTCCAGGCTAAACATGCCCAGCTCCCTTAGCCGTTCCTCATAAGGCATCGTTTCCAGGCCTTTGACCATTTTGGTTGCCCTCCTCTGGACACGTTCCAGTTTGTCAGTGTCCTTCTTGAATTGTGGTGCCCAGAACTGGACACAGTACTCCAGGTGAGGTCTGACCAGAGCAGAATACAGTGGCGCTATTACTTCCCTTGATCTAGATGCTATACTCCTATTGATGCAGCCCAGAATTGCATTGGCTTTTTTAGCTGCTGCGTCATACTGTTGGCTCATGTCAAGTTTGTGGTCAACCAAGACTCCTAGATCCTTTTCACATGTACTGCTCTCAAGCCAGGTGTCACCCATCTTGTATTTGTGCCTCTCATTTCTTTTGCCCAAGTGCAATACTTTACATTTCTCCCTGTTAAAATTCATCTTGTTTGCTTTTGCCCAGTTCTCTAATCTGTCAAGGTCATTTTGAAGTGTGATCCTGTACTCTGGGGTGTTAGCCACCCCTCCCAGTTTGGTGTCATCTGCAAATTTGATCAGGATGCCCTTGAGTCCATCATCCAAGTCATTGATAAAGATGTTGGATAAGACCGGGCCCAAGACAGAACCCTGGGGCACCCCACTAGTCACTCTTCTCCAGGATGAAGAGGAACCATTGATGAGCACCCTTTGGGTTCGGTCAGTCAGCCAGTTACAAATCCACTGAGTGGCAGCATAGTCAAGACCGCATTTTACCAGCTTCTTTACAAGAATATCATGGGGCACCTTGTCAAATGCCTTGCTGAAATCAAGGTAGGCTACATCCACTGCGTTCCCTTCATCTACCAGGCTTGTAATTCTGTCAAAAAACGAGATCAGGTTAGTCTGACATGACTTATTTTTCAGAAATCCATGCTGACTATTGGTGATCACAGCATTCCTTTCTAGGTGTTCACAGACTGTTTGCTTAATGATCTGCTCCAGAATCTTCCCTGGTATTGATGTCAGACTGACTGGGCGGTAATTATTTGGGTTCTCTCTTTTCCCCTTTTTGAAAATAGGGACAACATTTGCCCTCCTCCAGTCTGCCGGGACTTCGCCTGTTCTCCAGGAATTCTCAAAGATGACTGCCAGTGGTTCTGAGATCACATCTGCCAGTTCTTTTAATACTCTTGGATGCAGTTCATCTGGCCCTGGAGACTTGAATACATCTAAATTAGCCAAGTATTCTTGTACTATTCTCCTTAGTTATTCTGGGCTGTGTTTCCTTTGCTGAATCATTTGCTCCAAATTCTTCAGGTCGGGCATTGTTTTCTTTATCGGAGAAGACTGAGGCAAAGAAGGCATTGAGGAGTTCAGCCCTTTCTGTGTCCCCTGTTTGCATTTCACCATCTTCTCCTCTGAGTGACCCCACTGTTTCTTTGTTCTTTCTTTTGCTACGAACATACCCATAAAAGCCTTTTTTGTTGCTTTTAACCTCTCTAGCAAGCCTGAGTTCATTCTGTCCTTTAGCTTTTCTGACTTTGTGTCTACACGTGCTGGCTATTTGTTTGAATTCCTCTTTGGTGGTTTCCCCCCTTTTCCATTTTTTGTACACCTCCTTTTTTAATCTTAACTCAGTTAAAAGTTCTTTAGATAGCCACCCTGGCTTCTTTGGGCACCTTCCATGTTTCCGTCTCATTGGTATTGCCTGATGTTGTGCTTTTACTATCTCCCTCTTAACAAACTCCCAGCCATCATGAACTCCCTTTCCTTTTAGTATTACTGTCCATGGGATCTCACCCAGCACTTCCCTAAGTTTTATGAAGTCGGCTTTCTTAAAGTCAAGAAATTGAGTCCTAGTATGCTTGGCTGCTCCTTTCCGCTGTATAGTAAACTTCAGAAGAGCATGATCACTCATGCCTAATGATCCTTCCACTTCTACCCCACTAACCAGGTCATCAACATTGGTTAGGACCAGATCTAAAATGGCTGTTCCTCTTGTTGCTTCTCCCACTTTCTGGACAATGAAGTTGTCTGCAAGGCCAGTGAGGAATCTGTTGGACTTTATGCTCTTGGCTGAGTTTGACATCCAACAAATATCCGGGTAATTGAAGTCCCCCATTACTACTATCTCCCTTCCTTTTGCATGCTTGGCCATCTGTTCCAGGAAGGCATCATCTATGTCCTCCGTTTGGCTTGGGGATCTGTAGTAAACTCCCACAATGAGGTCACTGTTATTCTTCTCTCCCTTAATTTTGACCCAAATGCTCTCACTTTGGCTTTGAGGTTCTAAATCTTGGATCTCTTCACAGGTATACACATCCCTGACATATAATGCCACTCCTCCTCCTTTCTTGTCTGGTCTGTTTCTCTGAAATAGATTGTAGATCCTCAAATGGAGTCTGCTCTTCGTCTTCCATGCTAAGGGAGAGGACCTCAAAGCAATTGCGTATTTCTAAACAATCAGAGCGAACCCTGGGCCTCCTACTTCTTTGAGTCACGTTTCTCCATATATCTGGCTCCTGTGTTGGTGAACTAGCCTTCTTCTCAGGGGAGTCCCCTGTCTCCTCCTTGGTGGAGACGGTGTGCTCTGTTGCTTCCAAGAAGAGCTCCAGCTCCCTAATTCTTTGGAGCGTAGCTACACGTTCCTCCAGTTGCTGGACTTTGTCTTTTAAGAGGGCAATCAACATGCAATTGCTGCAGGTAAAGCTGCCTGCAACCTTTGGCAAGATGGCAAACATTGCGCAGGAACCGCAGGTGACTGCAGCTGTTCCCTCCCCCTCCATCTTGAGAACGTGTCGTTGGGGTGGCTACAGCGGTCCTCCATCATAAAAAGCGTGAAGACAGGACAAATAACTCCCCTCACACAAAAAACCTAGGTCTCCCCCAACAAACATTTGAGACTAGCTCCCCTAAATCTAAAAGATGGATCAAACTGCGGCGCGCGGCGCTGCCCTGCTAGCTCTGATAAGCTCCTCCCACAGCTAATCACCTGCCTCAACAGAAACCCTGCCCCCTCTGACCTTTGCACAGGGAGAACAGCTAATCAGCCACAAAGAAACACACACACACACACACACACACACACACACACACACGAAAACCCTTTTTGCTCCTTCTTCAACTGCTGCCCTGCTAGCTTTCTAAACCCTACTTGATGGCAATTACTAATGTTTCAATTTTTAAAAACAAAAACAACAACCATGAGCAGCAGAAGCAACATCTTAAATCCCCCTTTGTTAGTGATGTTTTATTGCATTGCATTCATTATTTATACAAAGGATCAAAAAACATATTAAAAGTGAAATGGCTGCTTAATAGCCATTGCCTTGTGTGCACTGCCCTGCATTAGTGCAATCGATTCTTCACATTGTTTTCATGCGCCTGCCTTACTTGAAATGCACAGATGCATGGTCAGGACAGAATGTTGTCTCCAGGCATGAGGCAGCAGATAGATTAATAGGGTCTCTGAGATCCTGAGATCAGGGTGTGTGTGTGTGTGTGTGTGTGTGTATAGTTGTTGTGCAGACTTTGAGTGCAGATTAAGAAAAAGGTAAAGGACCCCTGACAGTTAAGTCCAGTCACAGATGACTCTGGGGTTGTGGCACTCATCTCGCTTTACAGGCCGAGGGAGCTAGCATTTGTCAACAGATGGCTTTCTGGGACATGTGGCCAGCAGGACTAAACCGCTTCTGGTGCAACGGAACACTGAAACCAGAGCAGTGCACAGAAACGCTGTTTACCTTCCCGCCGGAGCGGTACCTATTTATCTACTTGCACTGGGATGCTTTCTATGGAGGTGCAGGTTGCAGCCACAGCAAAGGTGCCATTTTCCCATCTCTGCTGTATTAAGCAGTTGGTCCTTTACCTTTCTCGCCATGATCTGGCCACAGTGATCCATGTGATGGTCACCTCCAGACTTGATTATTGTAACTCGCTCTACGTGGGGCTGCCCTTGAAGCTGACCCAGAAACTCCAGTGGGTGCAGAATGCCACGGCAAGGTTCCTTACGGGGTCCTCGCCACGGGATCACATTTACCAGCTGCACTGGCTCCTGGTGGGGTACAGGGTCAGGTTTAAGGTGCTGGTTTTGACCTTTAAAGCCCTATGCGGCCTAGGACCCATGTACCTACGGGACTGCCTCTCCTGCTATGCCCTGGGGAGGACCTTAAGGTCCACAAATGACAACATTTTGGAGGTCCCAGGTCACAAGGTGGTTAGATTGGTTGCAATCAGTACTGGCCCCAACTTGGTGGTACGCTCTGTCACAAGAGACTAGGGTCCTGCAGGATTTGACATCTTTCCGCAGGGCCTGCAAGATGGAGCTGTTCCGCCTGGCCTTCGCTTAGACTCACTCTGACCCCTTATATGGGATTTGGTATATAAATTTTCCCTTGCCCTTTTTCTGGCCCATGTAGGACCAGCATAGATAGCTGGCTTGGGTGAATATCTGATATCTCCCTTTATGGTCTTGATTTATGGGCTACTACTAAAATGAGGCTGCATTTTAAGCTTTATTTTAATTAACTGTTTGTTTGTTCCTGTTTTTGTTTTCTATTACATTTTATTGTAATTTATATTTGGGGTTAGCTGCCCTGAGTGGAGAGGGCGGAGTATAAATTAAAATTTATTATTATTATTATTATTATTATTATTATTATTATTATTATTATTATTATTATTATTTTAACTGCTAGGTTGGCAGGAGCAGATTAAGAAGGGGTAGCCAAAACCCTGGCAAGCCAAAGGCCTACACCGCCTAAAAGACTTCTACAAAAATAGCAAACCCATAACGACACAAGAAATACAAGACAAACTAGGGGACATCTAAATACCCTGGCTAACACACCACCAGCTACATGCCTTCTTAAATAATCCAATGGGAAAATCAGCAGCCACTAGACCATTGACCACCTTAGAAAATCTTCTAATGGCAAAGGGACATGGCGAGAGAATGGTGTCCACAATCTACAAAATACTGCTTCAAAACCCCACAACCCCCCTTGACAAAATCAAAATACAATGGGATGATGACAAAAACAATGAAATTAACCCCGCCCAATGGATTAGAATGTGGTCTAAACCTCCCTTTAAATCCATATCAGCCAAAAGAAAAGAACTCACTTTGAAACTCACTTACAGATGGTATCTAACACCATGGAAACTAGCGCTGATATGCCCAGGAACCTCACCAAAATGCTGGAGAGGCTGCAGTTCCACAGGCACGTACCACCACATGTGGTGGAATGCCCCCAAATTCAACCCTTCTGGACAACAGTCCTACCGGAAATAAGCATAATAACTAAACACGTACTAGAAGTCACCCCAGGACAGGCCCTACTGAACATCTTCCAAGACAATAACGTCCCCCCACACTATAAAGAGCTTATAACTCACCTATTATCAGCAGCCAGAAGCATCATAGTCAGACACTTGTCAGGAGTAAACATGGACCAATGGTATCAAATAGTATGGGAAACAGAAAATTAGAAAAATTAACCAATAGATTGAAATAGACACAGGGACAAATAGAAGAGGACACCTTCACTCCAGTATGGTTCCCCTTTAACACATACACAGCTCAACAAGACAACAAGAAGGACCCACAGACAGCATTTGAATCAATAACCTGACTCAACCCCCCCCCCCGAACAAACCTCACTGCAGCCAGCAAAAGATAACCAACCAGGCCTCCCCCCATCTCTCTCTCTCTCTCTCTCTCTCTCTCTCTCTCTCTCTCTCTGTGTGTGTGTGTGTGCACGTACATATACAGTGGTGCCTCGCAAGACGAAATTAATTCGTTCTGCGAGTTTTTTCGTCTTGCGAATTTTTCGTCTTGCGAAGCACGGTTTCCCATAGGAATGCACTGAAAATCAATTAATGTGTTCCTATGGTCAAAAAAAGTCCAAACAAAGCCAAATTTGGTACAAAAAGAGTTTATTAAGTGCTCTTTAAAGTCACACATACTGTAAAGAGCATTTCAAAAATTGAAGGAACAATAATTTAAGTTTCTAAACATGACAGAAAAGCATTTAAAAATCACCAAAGTGTACTGTACCATACAGTACATACTGTACATTTTCTAAGACTCTGGGGGACAACTCGAAGAAGGTTCCTCTTCCACTCTTTGCTTCTTGCTGAAGAACCTGTCCATGGTCTGCTGCTTCATCCACCTTTTCAGCACCTCCCTGAAAGACGACATGACCCTCGTATCAAAAGTGTTCGCAAGGTCACGTGTCAGGTCCTTGTCAGGGTGGTGCCGCTGTGCAAAAGCCTGCACATCTTTCCACTTCTGGCAAATGTCCCTCAGTTCTTTGGAGGACAGCCGTTCCTCAGTTGCTTCCTCCTCTTCCAGCGAGGCCTGCTCCTGTGCAGCCTCTGCCTGCAGTTTGACCAGCTCCTGGGTGGTCAGCTCGTGGTCGTGCTCCTCCACCAGCTCACTGACGTCCTCCTCTGTGACCTCCAGGCCCATGGTCCTCCCCAAGGAAACAATGTCCTGCACCACTGTTGACTCTGGTGCATCAGAGTCACTTGGTGCCACACAGTCCAGCCACAGGCTGCGCCAAGCGCAATTCAAATTTCTCTGGCTGATCCCGTCCCAGGCCGTGGTGATCATCTTCAAGCAGGTGACTATGTCGAAGTGGTCCTTCCAGAATTCCCGCAGGGTGATGTTGGTGCAATCAGTCACCTCGAAGCATCGCCTGAAAAGCTCCTTGGTGTAGAGTTTTTTGAAATTGGCGATGAGCTGCTGATCCATCGGCTGGAGCAGTGGCATGGTGTTAGACGGCAGGAACATGATGTTGATGAAGCTGAACTCCTCCAACAAGTCCTCCTCAAGGCCTTTAGGATGAGCAGGAGCATTGTCCATCAGAAGCAAAGCCTTCAGCGGCAGGTCGTTGTCCAGCAGGTACTGTTTGACAGCAGGGCCAAAAGCAAGATTGACCCAGTCCACAAACAGCACACGTGTGACCCAAGCCTTACTGTTGGATCGCCACATGACACTCAGCTGCTCCTTGTCGACCTTGTGTTTCTTGAAGGCCCGTGGGTTAACCGAGTGGTACACCAGCAGGGGCTTGATCTTCAGGTCGCCGCTTGCATTGGCACAGAAGAGCAGGGTCAGACGGTCCTTCATGGGCTTGTGGCCAGGCAACTTGGCCTCCTCCTGAGTGATGAAAGTCCTTTTGGGCATCCTCTTCCAAAACAGCCCGGTCTCATCGCAGTTGAAGACCTGCTGTGGAATGTAGCCCTCCGTCATCACAACCTCCAGGAACTCCGCTGCAAAGTCTTCAGCCGCAGGAACATCAGAACTGGCAGCCTCTCCATGCCTGACCACACTGTGGATTCCAGATATCTTCTTGAACCGGTCAAACCAGCCTCTGCTTGCCTTGAAGACTTCTGGCTCGCCTGAGGTTCCTGGCTGTTGCCGGACGAGGTCTGCGTGCAAGGCCTTGGCCTTCTCACAAATGACGGCTTCAGTCACTGTGTCCCCTGCATGCTCCTTTTCTTCTAACCAGATGAGCAGCAACTTCTCGACCTCCTCCAGAACAGCTGGGTGGTTCTTCACGATCCTGGTGACTCCCTTGGCTACATCAGTCACAAGGATCTTCTCCCTCATCTTCAGGATGGTCCCGATGGTCGATGGATTCCTCCTGTACTCCCTGGCGAGGTCTGTCACACGCATTCCACCGTTGTGCTTCCGGATTATCTCCTTCTTCATTTCCAGCGTTACCTTCTCCTTCTTCCTCTCGCCGGCCTCTGCAGCAGCAGTCTTCTTGGGCCCCATGGCAGCACAGCTCCTACCTTCGCAACCCCCCCCCCCAAAATAAAAAATCAGTGTTTCACATCCAAAAAATTCAAAAGCACCAAACCTCCCAGAAAACACACAAGTTTCCAGATTCTTGCAAACCCCTTCTCAACAATTCCCTGACCCCCCCCCCCAGCCACCCACCACACAGAAATCCAAACCCAGAAATCTTTTTTTTTAACAACAGCAGAGTGCCCCAATGGTCACAAAAAATCATAAAAATGTAGAAAAAAACCACACAAGCTTCCAGATTCTTGCGAACCCCTCCCCAACACCAAGTCCTTGAATTCCAAACACCCCAACCCAAAATCCAAAAACCCCCAAAAAAGTTTTAAAAGTTTAACTTACCAAATGACTGCAAAAGAAGTTTTGGAAAAGCTTCAAAAATCAGCAAAGTCTTCAAAAACCTCAAAAAAGGCTACCACACCGCGTGCTATGAGTTGCTCCTCGAAGTCAAGTCACAACTGCACCTCTTCAAGCAATGCACCCTGGGTATTAACGGTTTTAAGAAAAAGGAAACAAACTTGCGAAGCAAGCCCATAGGGAAATTTGTCTTCCGAAGCAACTCAAAAAACCAAAAACCCTTTCGTCTTGCGAGTTTTTTGTCTTGCGAGTTTTTCGTCTTGCGAGGTATCACTGTACGTATGAAATAGAGAACCTACTCAAGTGACACTGGCATAAAACCCCACAAACAGACTAAATATCACCACCCCAACCCCCTCTGCCCCTTCTCTCTCCCACTCTTCTTCTTCCCCACCTTATTCTGTATAATGTCTCACATCACATATAAAAAGGGCTATACAACTTGAAAAAAGACAATGCACATTTTTTTCTGAACCATGAAAATCTTTAATAAAAATTCTTTTTTAAAAAAACAAACAAAACCAAAACAGGATACATTCCCAGAAATGCTCAGTGCACCACCTTTAAATGCCACTTCCAGTGCAATCCTGTCTCCTCAGAAGGAAGTCTGACTTTGTTCATCTGAGCTTACTCCTGGATAAAGGCATACAGGATTGCAGCCTCTGCCCCAGGACTAGCCTGCCCATGAGGTAAGGTGAGATGACTGTCTGTTGCACGGAATGCTTTCATTCACCGGGTTTTCTTTAATGCAATAAATTGAATGAGTGTGGCAGTCCCTGAAAATGAAAATAAGGTCTCTGCAAATGAAAACTTTTGCCAACTTGTGTGCTACCAAGCTGTATGACGCCATTAGCCGTGTGTCGCATCCTGTCCAGCACTCACTCTGCTGTGCAGACTTCCTGACAGGGAACTTCATGAGCATGTTTGAACAAAAAAGTAAGATAGACAATAATGTAGGACATTAAAAAGGGAGCCTAATCTCACAAACTTGAAATTGCAGACTTTATTGAAGTAAAACTATCTCAGAGAGGGGGGAATGAGGACATTCCATGCCTTATTTATTTATTTATGGCATTCATATACCATCCAATCAACAGAGACCTTTGGGCAATTCACAGTTTTTTAAAAAGTTAAGTCAATCACAATTCACAACTAAAACAATCAATACAGATGCATATCAGCAGTACAAGACCAGCAAAACCTCATGAAATCAGCACAAGGTAGCATAAAGAATAAAGGGGGAAACCAAAATGATTCCAGAACTAAAATGTGGCAAAGCAATCTTTGTTCCAAGGTCTGGGAACACCAGTCCTTACCAAGCCAAAAGATCCTAAAGGCCAGCCCAAGACATTTTGATACCTGAGGCAAACCACAAAATGGCACCTCATCTCTCACTAGGGAAGGAGCGGTGAGTGAAGCTATACATCTGGAGCAAGGAGGCAATGAAGACTGACATTGGGAACGAGGGCAGGAGGAGACTAGCTTTGTCTCCTTCTTGCCGAGAGGCTGCTGTGGAGGCAGCACTGAGGCACATGGCTACCCAAGTGGTGGCAGTTCCAGCCTCCCATAATATCTCCACAGTTGGTTGAGTGGCCAGTTGCCCAGTCTGGAGAAATAATCTGATGACTGATTTTTCTGTGTGTTTTTAGCAGCTTTTGTTTTCATTTTTAAGCCACCTTGAGTCCCGTCAGGGAAACAAGAGTCGCTTGAAGAGGAATGAAAAAGGGTGAAATGCCAGACAAATCAGCAGCAAAAAGGGAACATGTTCACCACAAATCATGGCAAACCGCCATTGAAAAGGGAGGATGAAGGTCTTTGTGGGGAGGGCTTTCAGCTGCCCAAACAACTATTTTGAGGTGAAAATTGAACCTGGTGAATGTTAACTTCAGCCCTGGCAAATGGTGCTCTCAGATGCGTAGGTGTTGTCTTCCTGGCTTTACTTTTTTAACTCTTTGGGGGTAAGAACATTTGTTTGCTGAGCATGAGGCTCATCCATCAGCCACACAGAGTTTTGTGAGTATTGACTGCACAGAATAATTTCCTCCATGTATTGGGATGCTTCGCTTGTCACAGGGCCTTGACCGTCGTCAGTTTTCATCAACTGGCACTGACAACATGGGGAAAAAATGAGTCACCAGAAGGGAGCAGAGGGCATGGCATTTCAAGAGTGATCTCTGAAGATGGATGATGCCTTGTCCTTGACACACTGCCAAGGGCTAGATGCAAAGAACATTTGGGATGTAATGGAGCCTACAAATCACTGGTTGCCTAGAGGCCTCCTCAGACCACAAGAGGATGGCTGGCTTGTCTTTAGCTCAGTTTTTATTACATGTTGTAAACTTCTGACTGTTCTGATATGCATTGTCATTGACTGGCCTTTGACAGGGTTGTCCAAACCGATAGAAATCAAAAATGCTCCACTGAAGCTCACAAGAAAGAATTGGGATGAAACATGCAGGGCAGAAGGATACCGCATGGAACATGCCAGGAAACAAGACAACCACATGTTGTGTTAGCGCCATATCAAATGTTTAAAAGTTGGTCCCATAATAAATGAACTGCAAAATGGTTTGCAATAAAATATATGCTACATGTTATGAAATTCACACCATAGCTGAGAAAAAAATAATAATTCCCCAGACTCCCTGCATAGAATATAATTATTTTTGTAGCAACCAATTTACATAATATTGTGGCACAGAGAGGAAATTAACAGACGTCTACCTATCAAGCTAGAGATAAATTCCATATTTGTTGTGTGAGTACTGGAGATGTTCATTTGATGAAGTTTCTTTAATTGCGATGCTTGTTTTATATACTTCTCTTTTAACATAGTTGTTCATCTCTAGAGCGGGGGGGGGGGGAGGCGGTGTTGACTCAGAAGTTTGGATAAGTCTAGTTTTCCTTCCTAAAGGACTGAAACAGTTGAATATATTACACTAGCTATGTGTTAAAATAGCCAAATGTCCCCAAGGCAATACTTCTACCCTATGAATATTCATCTGGTGGAAGTAATTATCTCTGAGACACACCTCCGAAAACCAGTCAGGTTTGAATTTAAGTGCCCATTTATATGGATTGACATAAAATCACCACCATCATTCTACCTTTATTTGTGTTTTTAACTTTTATTTTTATGCCGTGAACCACCCTGAGATCTTCGGGTGAAGGGCGGTGAAGGGCGGTATACAAATTTAATAAGTAATAATAATAACACATTCATATACATGTTTGGGGATGCGGGTGGCACTGTGGGTTAAACCACAGAGCTTAGGACTTGCCGATCAGAAGGCTGGTGGTTCGAATTCCCACGACGGGGTGAGCTCCCGTTGCTCGGTCCCTGCTCCTGCCAACCTAGCAGTTCGAAAGCATGTAAAGTGCAAGTAGATAAATAGGTACTGTTCTGGTGGGAAGGTAAACGGCGTTTCCGTGCGCTGCTCTGGTTCACCAGAAGCGGCTTAGTCATGCTGGCCACATGACCCAGAAGCTGTACGCCGGCTCCCGCGGCCAGTAAAGCGAGATGAGTGCCACAACCCCAGAGTCAGTCACGACTGGACCTAGTAGTCTGGGGTCCCTTTACCTTTTTATACATGTTAAAGGTAATTTAATTTGAGTGGTTAATGTACATAACAACCAGCCATTGTGCACATTCTCCAGGCCTCATGCAGAATGCATACTCATGAAGTGTGCACATTTCCCAGTCTCTATGCATAATCTCCAACAAGCCTAGGCAAATATGCTCATCTCAGCTGCATTTTGTATGTTCCTCAGCCAATATGCATGATCTTCAATAAGCCTTGGTGAATGTATCTGAGCTGTATTTTGTACATCCTCCAGTCAATAGGACTATAGAACTGTAAAATTGTAGAGTCGGAAGGGACCCAAGGGCCATCTAGTCAACCCCCTGCAATGCAGGAATCTCAGCTAAAGCATCCATGACAGATGGTCTTCCAACCTCTGCTTAAAAACCTCCAAGGAAAGAGAGTCCACCACCTCCTGAAGGATTTGTAAATAAAGTTTACAAATCTTTGCCAGCAGTGAAATACTTATAGCTGTCTTACTGAACATTCTAGCACACTGGAAGGGAAGTAATATTTCACAGATTAAATAAATCCTTTAAAAGCTCTGATCTTTCCGGATGCCTTTCTAAAACAGTATTTTTAAAATATCAATTACTCGTGTTTGTTACTGTAGCCAACCCCTTCCTTCTTCTTTTAATGCTAATGATGAACTTATTTTCATACATCCCCCACACACCCCGCATCTAAAGGACAAAGCACAAGAAAGTAAAATCACCATCAGGCCTCAGTGAAAGCAGGAAACAATAAGTCATTGGCTCTGCTCCTGAAAGCCATCCTGGATTTACGTAATTCTGAGGTGTGTTACATCAATTTTTACTCCAGATACATTGATCCATAATAACTAGAATCCATTGCCTTTGTGTTTCTGGTTGTCAATGCAAATCAGAATCAGAACTGCAGAATCAGAAGCATGTATAGAAAGAGGGGGAGGCAGTTTGACCTTTTCCCAAAAGAGCAGGTCTGCACCAAGTCAAATGCAGCGCAAGAGCCACGTAATGCTTCTCTTTGGGGCAATGCAGACTCAAAGGGGGCAGGCGGTGTTGCCATGTACAGTATGATGGGTATGTGAGCTGTATCCATGGTGCACCTCTTCATATACCCAGGAGGTATATAATGTTTCTCCTGTCATTTAAAAAATGTAATATAACCTTAGCAGTCAAGGGAAGGGACACATAACCTTTATCCCGTGGGGAGTTTTTCCAATAAAAACCACCCTGTAAACAAGTTGCTTTCTTGCGCTTAGAGGAAAAGATACTGGGAATTCCTATCTTTCTTTGGCTGGTTGAAAAACATCTTGGGGTGGAGACTCCTTGAGGAATCAAGGCGGGATATGAATTCAATTGATAGATAGGATTGGGGGAGTCAAGTGACCTGAAAGGAGCATTCCTTTCATCTGGGAGAGCTGCAAGGGAAACAAATGGACACTTTATTTGCCTCTCACTGCACAAATAGTTTGACCCTAATGTTGTTGGCATCTGTTTGGAGTGCACCTCCAGGGGTGAAGTCAAATCGCTGTGCTAGCAGCACCCAAGTGACCTCCCCAGGGCGCAAGCCTGAGCCGTGCGCCCAGACTAGAAGAGTCCACTCTCAGACTCACTGATGAGGTCCAAAGGAAGGAGAGCAAGATGTTTGGCTTCAGCTTGGCTGCAGGAGTTGCCCGAAGGAGTTGTACAAGGTGCCATCCAACCCTCTTAGGGATTGCACTCCAGATTTGTGTTGGGCTTACTCCTTAGCCTTTTCTTTTCCCAAAGATGACTTGCAAGGCAATGGTAGTTTAGGATCAGCATTTTCCTTCTCCTAGATGGGTTCCCTTCTTAGGTTGACAAGCCTCATTTGCCCCTCCATGTCCCTTGGCAGCATGTGCAGAAGCCGCCTTATTGGCCTTTGGACCCACTCTTAGACTCTTCTGCTCAATGTGCCAGAGCCTGTCTTCACAAGCAAGGAAAGTCCCTCACTCACAGAAGGTTTGAGATCCATCGGCTCTCCTCAGCTAGTTTAATTGGCCAGTTGAAGCCGTTTCCCGGAGAGCGGCTGCGGTCGCCTGCTAACAGTTTCTAGGAGTCACAGGTGGGGGCTGAGTGCAGGTGGGCACTAAAGGTGGACAAACTACCCCAGAAGGAGCACAATGTGTCCCCCACCAGAGGTACCACCCCTCCCCTAACACCCATACACCCCTGGACCCTAATAGTTGTGAAAAATAGAAAATTCAGCAGAGACAGCTTTTCTGCCCCCTACATGACATTTTGGCAGCCGCCAAATATGTCCTTAAAGAAGCAGGAGTCCTGGTTCCCTTTGCATCTAGTCCCTTTGTCTGCTACTGCTTTACAACCCTGTGCTAGTTCTGTGCTATGTGGGCTTAGGAATGACCCCCCCCCCAGCTGCCTTTGGGATGCCTCTGGTAACTGTTCTGTGGATGCTCAGTTCAGTGAAAGTCTCTGGCTGCTGTTTTTCTATTCTCATTCCGTAAGTTGCCTCAAGTTACTGGGACTTTTATAGCCAATGTATGAGAACAATAAATATTCTTAGCATTTTAACAGTTGCCTTTTTTAAAAAACCCAGAAAGTTAAATTATATTGCACACTCAGATGAAGCAGCAAAAAGGCAAAAGAGGTGAAAACAGTATATCATTTCTCTTCTCTGCAGAAGTTTTTTTTTTTAATAAATGCTGCCAACCATGCCAAATTCTAGCATTTTTTAGGTAACAACCATCATGTTGCCATTGAAATTTTCCTCAATTCACCACAAATGCTTTTTACGAAATGGGAAGGTGCTGTTTGTCGGTCCCTGGAAGCCCTAAATAGAGAGCAGGTCTCGGTGGCCCTGGGGTCAGTTTTCTAGTTCTGGGGTGGACTGGTCATCTGCATCACCCTTCCAAGAGGTGGAGCCAGATTATACACACTCGAGATCAGAGGCCAAACACAGAGAGATTAGTACAAGATTTTGGACACACACTTTAACACATATTAATCATATTGCAAGGGGGCTGAATTGCAATGCATTGACACTCACTGTGGTCCTTTGGCACAATGGGGCCAGTTAAGAGGGTGTCATTTAGTGGGGCCAGAACATTTCACCTGCACAAGTTATTTGGAACACGAATAATGTATGTATGTATTGAATTCCAAACATTTATACCTCACCTTTCTGCATAAAACACTCAGGACACCTAACAGAATACAAACGTAGTTCAACATTTTTTTCAATCAATTTTTTTTAAAAAAACATTAGCAAGTTAAATAGTAAAAACAATGGTTTTTAATCTGTTCAGCAGATTAAAAACAATGTAATAAAACAGCTGTTTACAATGAAACAATAAAAACAGCTGTTTTAAAAAGCAAGGTTTTGATTTCTTGGAGGCTGTTAAAAGAGGGACGAGAGTCCTGCCTCCCTTGGGACGGAGTTCCAGAGCAGAGGCACCGCCGGGACACATCCAAATGTACTTCAGGATTGTTGGGACACAAAGGATTACTTCTATCTAAGAGCTTGTCTGTGCCACAGTTTACTGTGTGTTTTCATTCTCATTTAATTTGTGTAGTGCACAGCACATTGCCCTCAAATGACACCAGTCTTGGTGCAATTTCAAAATTCACTCCCATGTTTGGCGGGATGCGTGTATGAGCCTAGACGCACATAATGAACGTGCGTAAATGGAGGATTGCCTATAGTTGCTAAAACAAGAAAATGGCCACAGCAAGCTCTTAATAAGTAATGCCCCCAACACACACACACACACACACACACACAATCCGGAACAGTGCCCTGATACATGTAATTTATTTGCTGACATTTGTTGACATATAAAAAACTGCTGTTGTCAGAGGTCGGACAATAGCCCTCCTCAGGCATTATTCAAATGCAATCCTGTTGGATGCTGTCATCAGTTTGGCTCAAAGGGAGCCTCGTGGGTGAGTGCTTATTTGAACCTGGATCTCCCTAGTCCAAGTTGGCAGCCCCTAGGCCTCCAGGTTCCCTGTGTTTCTTTGTGAGTCACTGTTTTGGGCATGCCTTTTTCATGGGCAGAACTTTATGTTAGTTTTGAAGGTGTCACAGGACCCTGGAGTGACTGCAGGTAGGGCAGTGGAGCAGGGAGCAAAGCTGGCGTGAGGGGCCCCCAGATGGCCCCCTGCCCAGGTGCCTCACATATGTGGAAGCACCACTGTGTGGAAGAGATGGAAAGTGTCGTCTGAACCAGACACATTCAAGGCTGTTCTTTTTGCTTCATAGCAAATATTTAAGGGTTCTCTACCCTTATTACCATCACCAGCACAGAGAGCTTTTATTTGATAACCAGACTCCTGAACTTGCTAGGAAAACAGAAGAATACTGGGGAACATTGCTCCTGCATTTGGATTCCTTGCTTAGCCTCCCTGCTGTGTCTTCCCATCAACAAGCTGGCTTAAAATTACATTTTCTCTGGGAAAGTTACGCTTTGCTGAGATCAGGTCTGTGACTGAAGCCCAGAGCAGCAGAGCAGCAAGGTGGCACTGCAAAGCAACGGCAGATGGAAACAGGACAGATTTGTCAACAGCCTGCATGTCACTGCTTCTATTCACCTGTGGCGAGAGAACGCCTTGTGACAAAAGCCAGGAGGGTAAGTCCTCCTGCCACAAGCATGGCAAGCCCTCAGGAATATCTGCAATCCAAAAATTAATTTGTTACACAGCTGTGCATAAAAAAGAACCCAACTTCTGGTTCTGTGTCCTCCTGGGCAAGGGCAGGAGCGCAAAAGGACTATTGTTGACAGGAGGCCTTAAAGAAGTATACAGGAGTGTAGACGCTCCCTCGTGACCATGATTCCTTAGGAAAATGACACTGGGTTCAACTGCAAAGTGGTTTCTGAATCAATTAGTAATCAATGAAATGCACTTGAAAATTGGAGCAAAATATAAAACAAAACAGTCTCTTATTTACTACAACTTTATGAAATGGTGGCTGAGAATTGCACAGAGTACGGTTGCCATTCATCCCTAGAAAAATGTGATGGTCCTTTTTTGGGGGGAGAAAAGTGTCCCCGGTCCTGTTTGGACTTCAAGCCAGATGCCTTCTTTTCACGTTTTTGAGCTCATCCTCTTCCTCAAAACTGCACAGGTAGAGGGTGGGTCCAGTGGGGGGAGGAGAGAGAAAACGTCTGAGAGGGAGTTTGTGCATAATAATATAGTCAGTGCTTTTGTTTTTTAAAAAAGAGAAAAAGGTGCCTGTACTCACCGTGAAGTGGTTACAGTAACATTTCGGGGGGGGGGGGAGTGCTGGTACCACTTAGAACTCCCAGAATATAGTTATCCCAATATATATCGTATGATCCCAATGTATGTAATATGATGAGATAAAAATATTTTAAATACAATGAAATACATAATTACGCATGGTAATAATATGGAGGGGGGGGGGCTTACCAACCTAATAATTTGAAAGCACACCAGTGCAAGCAGATAAATAGGTACCGCTGAAGCTGGAAGGTAAACAGCGTTTCTGTGTGCTCTGGTTTCCGTCACGGTTTCCCGTTGCGCCAGAAGCGGTTTAGTCTTGCTGGCCACATGACCCGCAAAGCTGTCTGTGGACAAATGCCGGCTCCCTCGACCTGAAAGTGAGATGAGTGCCCACAGTCGCCTTTGACTGGACTTAACCATCCAGGGGTCCTTTACCTTTACCTTCTTACCTTGTTTATTTTGGAGAGGGCTAAATTTTCATAGGAAGTTTGCTATTGAATCAAGTCCCCCCCCCCCCCGCCTTAAGGAAAGAGGGCAGGCTCAAAGGTGATCTTGGGTCCACAGACCAAACCAATTGAGTTTGCCATTTAGCTAGAAGTTCAGCATCTCTCTGGGTGAGAAGGTACCACCTTCCCAGCACTGCAAATGGAGCAAATTAACAACGTGACTCTGAACTTATCCACAAGAATAAGCTCCCAGAGTACATTTTTAAAGTTTCTTTATCCTTTACAAGGAAGCTTTCAGGCATAGGTCAGTAGGATAAAGACACCACCTGATCTATTTTGTGTATGCGGAAACATCACAAAATTAGCCTAAGGCCCCTTGTTCAACCGGAAATTTCTCTGTGCTGATTAAGTGTCATGTGAATTCACTTGGTCCTTGAGAAATGGAAACTGGCCTCAGGCATGGTCCTTCAAGAGTTCATCAAAGCATCCCTTCCCAGATCCCTGAAGCAAAGACATGGCTGAGGGCTGAATACAAGATTAATGACTACAGCTGGCATGTCCTCTTATAAAAATACACACAACATGCTCTGAAATGTCTGCTTTTAGTATAGATATGACTAGGATTGCTCAGTTTACAAAGATTCCCCTTCAGGGAAGCTGATTCCTCTTTAAAGTTACTGATACAGTGGTACCTTTGGTTACATATGCTTCAGTTTACAGACTCCGCTAACTCAGAAATAGTACCTCTGGTTAAGAACTTTGCTTCAGGATGAGAACAGAAATCATGCAGCGGCGGCGTAGCAGCAGCGGGAGGCCCCATTAGAGAAAGCACACCCAGCGGCGTAGCGTGAGTTGTCAGCACCCGGGGCAACGCAAGTAATTTGCGCCCCCTAACCCAGGGCAAGGCAAGTAATTTGCGCCCCCCCAACCCCTAACCTGCGAGTTGCCGCTGGCGCTGCCGCCCAAACGACGCCGCTTGCCCGGAGGAGGAGGGGGGCAAAGAGGCGAGGAAAATGCAACGGCCCAGCAGCTGCAGCAGCACCGGAGGGGCTGCCTGGCGCGTCCTCCGCGGCGAGCGCTGAGAGCCACTGCCTGCCGGGCGCCTTCAGCCCGGACGCGCGCACAGCTCGTCGGTTCCGCGAGACATGCGGCTCCGCTACAGCCTGCGCCCGAGGCTCTTCGGCGACTCTGGAGGCAGCGAGCGCGCCCCCCCCCCAGATGTTGCGCCCGGTGCGGCCGGCACCCCTGGTACCCCCCACGCTACGCCACTGAGCACACCTCATGTTAAGAACAGTTTCAGATTAAGAATGGACCTCCAGAATGAATTAAGTACGTAACCAGAGGTACCACTGTATTTATTTATCCCCCCCCCCAATAAAAGTAGTTCCCCTTCCATTGTGAAGTGGCATACTGATTTCTGCCTGTAATATTACGTGTAAACAAAATGTCCTCTGCAACTAAGTAAGTTAGGTCCATTAGCTGCAGATGTCTCACTTGGTCATTATAGCAAATAGTCACTCGAGTCTTCAGGTGCTGACTGGTTGCAATTCTTCCAGCTGAACCTGCTTACAATTCCCCTTCAGATCTTTCCACACAACATGAGTGGGTGTGGCCAGCTCAAGCAGTGTGATACCCCTTTCACTGACAAATTCAGAATACCTGACGGCTATTTGTCTTTATAACCAAGTTTGTGCATTGAGGCACTGTAAGAGCTTTTTCTGTACACGTGAGCAATATAAATTTACTTAGTTCTTTGCCAAATTTTCATAAGTCTAAATTTTCAGTTCCAGTGGGATATTGGTGAAACATCACTGTTTCCTATTTTCAAAATAATAATAGTAATAACCAACTATTTCCCCCCACAAATAAACAAGTGTAAAGCTGTTATCGCCCAAATCCCCATTGAAGGATTTGTAGTGCCAAATCACAAACCTGGATTTGCATGAAGTCAGGGCCAGGTCGAAGAGCAAAAGAGACAGTGGACTGCACAACAGCAGTGACCATGGCATGGGAGCTAGAAGGGAAGGACACCGAGAGTGGGGCATGGTGGGAAAGTTAGGAAAAGATGGGGGATAGAGAGTTGGTTTGTTTTAAAAGTATTAACAAAGAGAAATAACAGAGGAAAGCAAGCATTACTATTTAAATTTTAATTTGAATCCATATTATAGCATGCAAAATAACATTGGTTCATGTTCATCTGATTTCTCCACCCTTGATGCCTGGAAGCAGAAAATTGTATGAAGTGGCCATGTTGAAAAGCCTTGTCTCTGAGGTCTGGTGGCAACAGATGACATTGGCTCATTCAGACGTGCAACTTACCACCTGCATGTGTTTCCCTGCCTTTTAAATAATTTTACTGTTGTATGTATTCCAGTTATGACAAGTTACAGGAGGAAATAGGGTTGCATTTTCTGTCGTAAGTACCACAAAATGTTGCAGTAAATTCAGCCCATAATTTGGTTGGTGTTTCTTATTCAAGGCCAACATCCTGAAGCTGCTCACAAGAAAGGCTCCCAAGCGTAGCTCCCATGTCTAGGACCTAATGAGTTGTGAACATGGCCCTGTCAGCAGGATGTGTGTTTTTCTCAAAACACTGTAGGGCAACCAGCAAGTGTGAATATTCACTTTAAATAAACTTAAAAGTGGTCTCTTGGGTGAAGGAGAAATAGCATGAGATATTGTCATATTGAACTCATGGCATCTAGTAGACAAATTCACAACAATCTTTTTTCATGGTTTAGCATTCTTTTTTTTATTAAAAAAATGATAATTATTGAGAATTTAAAATTACAGAGAAAAAGAGAAAAAGAAAAGAAAAAAAGAAGTTAAACAATACAAGTCAATAAAAAGAAAAAAGAAAACAAAACACACAATACATCAAAACCAAAAACAAAAGCAAACAAAAAATTAAAAACAAATCCAATATTCCCAAATCTTTATCTTTTGTTATCTTGTTTCATCGACCTCCTCACACCTCCCTTTTTTGTATTCTAGTTATTAATTATCTCAGCAAATCCTTTCCATCTTTCACTATGTTCTGTCATTAAATTGTCTTAATTTATTTTAACCTTATCTTACCATAAAAAGCCCTAAAACTTAAAACTTATTTGTACATAACTCCTTATAGCATTTCTACTAAAGCCAAATAGTTTCATTCCAACATTTTTTCTAACACTCATTAATTTTACAACATTTCTCTAAATGAATTTTTAAACTTTCTTCCAATCTTCATCCACCGTCTCTTCTTCCTGGTCTCGGGTTCTGTCAGTCCTTTCTATCCATTCCATTTAGTCCATCAACCTGGTGATCTTCTATCCAAGGCTCTTAACTCTTTTCCATGTCCCTTCTGCAGATCTTCTTCATATTTATACCTGCACTTTGTGCAATTAAATTATCTGGCGCGACCCCGCTAATTGATTTATGGCCCTCAATTAGCTCTTTATGGCAGCTTCGGCAGGTCCGGCACACTTCCTCTGCGTGATCTGCTCCTTCTTCTCCGTCACGCCCAGCAGAGTAAAACACAGCGGTGTAAAACTGTCACCCAGCTCGTCTTAGCTCGTCTCAGCTTCCAGACAAACACACACAGGACAGGTTTGTCTATTTACAGCTCTTTATTCCGATATTCCCCAGGATTCTCCTGGACTCACCGCAGCCATGACAAACTGCTGCTTTTCCCTCACACAACACAGAGTGGGACTGGCAAACTTTGCCCAAGCTCCTCCCAAGCTTCCAAAATTGACGTCAGAATGGTGTGGCATCATGGGAAGAACTTAACCCGTTAAGTTCCAACCTCAACACACTTTACTTTGTCTTCTGCTGATCTTGTTCTTAGTTTCCATAATAATGGAGCCAGTCTCGCACTTTATTTTTTAGTTTTTCAAAACTCTGCAATTTTAATCTGTCTCCCTCTTGTTCCAAAATTTTACAATACTTCGGCCATTTGGCCTCCATATTGAGTTTTTTCTGAGCCTTTGCTTCCATTGGTGACAGCCATCTTGGGGTTTTACTTTCTAGCAAATCCTTATATCTTACCCAAACATTAAACAGTGCTTTTCTAACAATATGGTTTTTGAACGCTTTATGTGCTTTAACCTTGTCATACCACAAATATGCATACCAACCAAATACATTATTAAAACCTTCCAAATCCAACACATCCATATTTTCAAGAAGCATCCATTCTCTCAGCCAACAAAATGTGGCTGATTCATAATAAAGTTTAAGGTATGGCAGGGCAAATCCACCTCTTTCTTTAGCATCTGTTAATATTTTAAATTTTATACGAGGCTTCTTGCCCTGCCAGACAAATCTAGAGATATCTCTCTGCCACTTCTTGAAACAGTCCATCTTGTCCAAAATTTGCAATGTTTGAAACAAAAATAATATTCTTGGCAATACATTCATTTTAATCACAGCAATTCGACCTAGCAATGATAGCTTCAAATTTGACCATATTTCTAAATCCTTTTTCACTTCCGTCCAACATTTTTCATAGTTATCCTTAAATAAATTCACATTCTTAGCAGTCATATTTACCCCTAAATATTTCACTTTCTTAACCAATGTCAATCCTGTCTCCTTCTGGAACTTCTCTCTCTCAATCTCATTTAGATTTTTCTCTAAAACTTTAGTTTTTGTCTTATTCAACTTAAAGCCTGCTACCTGACCAAATTCTTGAATCAATTCCAGTACTCTTTTAGTACTAGATTCTGGCTCCTGTAAAGTCAATACCAAATCATCAGCAAATGCTTTCAGTTTGTACTGTTTAGCTCCCACTTGGATACCTTTTACCAATTGGTCCCTTCTAATCACATTTAACAAAACCTCCAGGACCGATATAAAAAGCAATGGAGAGATTGGGCAACCTTGTCGTGTTCATTTCTCAATCTTAAATTCTTCCGTCACTACATTATTCACAATTAATTTAGCCTTTTGTTCTGAGTAGATTGCACCTATACCGTTTCCAAAACCTTTACCAACCCCCATCCCCAATAGATTCTTCTTCATAAAACTCCAGGAAATATTGTCAAAGGCTTTCTCCGCGTCCACAAAAATCAGAACTGCTTTAGTATTAATCTTCACTTGTAACTTTTCTAAAATGTTAATTGTATTCCTCGTATTATCAGACAAATGTCTGCCTGGGAGAAAACCCGCTTGATCTTTATGAATTTCTTCTGCTAACACATTTTTTTTTTATCTTTTAGCCAAAATGTCTGCAAAAATTTTATAATCCACGTTAAGCAGTGATATAGAATCATAGAATCATAGAATCACAGAGTTGGAAGAGACCACAAGGGCCATTGAGTCCAACCCCCTGCCAAGCAGGAAACACCATCAGAGCACTCCTGACATATGGTTGTCAAGCCTCTGCTTAAAGACCTCCAAAGAAGGAGACTCCACCACACTCCTTGGCAGCAAATTCCACTGTTGAACAGCTCTTACTGTCAGGAAGTTCTTCCTAATGTTTAGGTGGAATCTTCTTTCTTGTAGTTTGGATCCATTGCTCTGTGTCCGTTTCTCTGGAGCAGCAGAAAACAACCTTTCTCCCTCCTCTATGTGACATCCTTTTATATATTTGAACATGGCTATCATATCACCCCTTAACCTCCTCTTCTCCAGGCTAAACATGCCCAGCTCCCTTAGCCGTTCCTCATAAGGCATCGTTTCCAGGCCTTTGACCATTTTGGTTGCCCTCCTCTGGACACATTCCAGTTTGTCAGTGTCCTTCTTGAATTGTGGTGCCCAGAACTGGACACAGTACTCTAGGTGAGGTCTGACCAGAGCAGAATACAGTGGCACTATTACTTCCCTTGATCTAGATGCTATACTCCTATTGATGCAGCCCAGAATTGCATTGGCTTTTTTAGCTGCCGCGTCACACTGTTGGCTCATGTCAAGTTTATGGTCAACCAAGACTCCTAGATCCTTTTCACATGTACTGCTCTCAAGCCAGGTGTCATCCATCTTGTATTTGTGCCTCTCATTTTTTTTGCCCAAGTGCAATACTTTACATTTCTCCCTGTTAAAATTCATCTTGTTTGTTTTTGCCCAGTTCTCTAATCTGTCAAGGTCGTTTTGAAGTGTGATCCTGTCCTCTGGGGTGTTAGCCACCCCTCCCAGTTTGGTGTCATCTGCAAATTTGATCAGGATGCCCTTGAGTCCATCATCCAAGTCGTTGATAATGATGTTGAATAAGACCGGGCCCAAGACAGAACCCTGTGGCACCCCACTAGTCACTCTTCTCCAGGACGAAGAGGAACCATTGATGAGCACCCTTTGGGTTCGGTCAGTCAGCCAGTTACAAATCCACTGAGTGGTAGCATAGTCAAGACCGCATTTTACCAGCTTCTTTACAAGAATATCATGGGGCACCTTGTCAAATGCCTTGCTGAAATCAAGGTAGGCTACATCCACTGCGTTCCCTTCATCTACCAGGCTTGTAATTCTGTCAAAAAACGAGATCAGGTTAGTCTGACATGACTTATTTTTCAGAAATCCATGCTGACTATTGGTGATCACAGCATTCCTTTCTAGGTGCTCACAGACTGTTTGCTTAATGATCTGCTCCAGAATCTTCCCTGGTATTGATGTCAGACTGACTGGGCGATAATTATTTGGGTCCTCTCTTTTCCCCTTTTTGAATATGGGACGGTAGTTCTTGAGTTGCGTCTTTTCAGACTCTGATTTTGGTATAAGTGTAATGTATGCTTCCTTCCACGACTCGGATGCCCTTTTCCCTTCCAATATTTCATTACAGACTTCCTTTAATGGTTGTATTAACCATTCTTTCAAAGTTCTGTAATATCTAGAAGTCAGTCCATCCAGTCCTGGAGATTTACCCAATTGCATATTCTGAATGGCCCCTTCTACTTCCTGATCCATTATTTTGTAATCCAGCATTAATTTATTTTCTTGGGAAATTTTTTGTAGTCCATTTATTTTCAAAAATTTATCAATGTCCATTTCATTCTGCTTTTCCTGTGTATATAGTTGTTTGAAATACCTCTGAAAACACTTTCTAATTTCCACTGGATTCTGTATATTCTTTCCTTCCACTTCCAAATTCGTAATAGTATTTAATTTTTGTCTTTTTTTCAACTGCCAAGCCAACAATTTCCCACACTTATTTGCCGATTCAAATGTCTTTTGTCTCATCTGTTTAATCTTCCATTCTGTTTCCTGATTCATCATTTTCATATATTGTACTTGATATAACTTTATTTCTTTCAAAATCTCCTGAGACTTTGGTTTCGCCCTCAGTTTCTTCTCTCCTTCCTTTATTTTTTCCAAAATTTTATCTTTTTTCTCATTTTGCATTCTCTTCTTAATTGCGTTCTGTTGTATCAAAAATCCTCTCATGACGGCTTCACTTGCATCCCAGATTACTCTTTTTTCCACTGTAGTGTTCATGTTTATCTCAAAGTAATCTCTCAAAGTTTTTTGAGCCTTTTTAGTAAATTCATCATTCCTGAACAAAGAATCATTCATCCTCCATCTAAAGGAACCAGTTGGCATTAATTTCATTTCCATCTTCACAGCATTATGATCAGAGCTGGTCTTGGGGCAAATTTCAACTTTGCTAAACTTTGGAGCCAGTCCTCTAGTTACCCAGATTTGGTCAATTCTTGTCCATGTCATTTTAGCCTCAGAGAAGAAAGTTCCCTCTCTTCCCAGAGGGTTCTTCATTCTCCAAATGTCAATTAAGTCCATATTTTCAGTCATGTCAAAAAATGTTTTTGGTAGTCTTCCATTCTTAGTAATTATTTGTCTTTGCGCCTTATCCATGTTTGTGGAATACAACACCATTCATATCTCCCATCAGAATCATATTGTAGTCCAAATAGTCCATCAAGATTTCATGTAGCTTTTTAAAGAATTCCGATTTCCCTTCATTTGGTGCATAAATGTTGTTAGCCGCCCTGAGCCCGGCTTCGGCTGGGGAGGGCGGGATATAAATAAAATTTATTATTATTATTATTATTATTATTATTATTATTATTATTATTAATACCTATTATCAAAAATTTATCTCCTTGTGTTTGGATTTCAATTGCTACAAATCTTCCTTGTTCATCTTTAAAGATAAATTTAGGTGATAGGCTCTCCTTTGCATAAAGGACCACTCCTCTTTTTTTAACTTTATCCGATGAGATAAATTCTTGGCCTAATTTTTTATTACTCAATAATTTCCTGTGTAACCTTGTCACATGCATTTCTTGTAGACAAATCAAGTCCAATTGCTCTTTTTTCAATAAATGAAACACTCTTCGCCTTTTTTCTGAACTGTTGAGGCCATTAACATTCCAACTCAAGGCCTGCAGCGCCATCCTGTGGCTACTTTGGTGCTCCCCCAACTGCCCCCAGAGCTTGCTCCTCTTCTGTTGGTGGTAACGCTGGTTCGTTAACAGGGGAGTCCAGCCCAAAAGACAATGCTTTTTTTGTTGTATCTTTTTTTGTTGGTGCTCTCTCCCGTACTCTTTGCTCCAGTCCTCTGTCTGGTGATCCTCTTTCCGATGTTATTGGCTCTTTTCCAATTCCCTTCTGTAGGTCTTCTTTGTGGTTATACAGGAACTTTGTTTTATCTTCTACTGATCTTATCTTTATTTTCCTTCCTTTAAAACTAAAGGATAAGCCTTGAGGAAATTCCCACCGAAAGTTGATTTTGTTCCTTCTCAACAGTTCAACCAGATCTCTGAAGTTAAATCTCAAATCTAAAAGATATTTAGGGATATCTTTAAATATCTCCACTCTAAATTGGTGTATTGCCAAGGCCTCCTCGTAATGCCAACTCAAGATTTTATCCCTCTCTTCTTTGGATCCAAGTGTAATCAAACAGTCTCTTATTCTGTTCTTCTCCTTCTTCCCTCCTCTTCCAAGTCTGAAGGCTCTCACAATTTTAAACTCCTCTTTTTGCAGATCCCGGTTCCAATAGGCTGCAAATTCCTCTGTAAGATAGTCTATCAAAGAGTCTTTTTCTAGTTCAGGTACTCCCCGAATTCTCAAATTTGTCTGTTTCTCCTTGAGCTCAAACATAGAAAGCATCAACTTCTGGTCTTGTACTTGTTTCCGCACATCTGGAACCTCTGTTTCCAGTTGTGCTACCTTCGCTTCAACAGTAACAATCTTTTCCTTAACTTCCTCTGCAGTCTGTCTAGTTGAGTTAGACTTGCAATAGCAAGTTGCGCCAATGTAATTAGTATCAAGCCTTAACTTTAGTTCAGAAACTTTTAAACCAGGAGAAAATAGTTGAAACAATGTTTCACTCACTGACAGTCAAATAGTCTATTCACAGTCAATGCGGAGCTCCGAAGTGCAGCGATTTTAAAGGCTGCCGTTCCCAGGTTCCGAGTGGTGAAAAGTTAACTTTTCCCTCTTTTTCTGCAGGCAAATAATGTCCAAGAATCCTCCCCCTTTCCCCCTGCTTCCAAGGGGGGGTTCACTATTTTTATACTGGAAATTTAAACATTAAACACAGTCTTTCAGGCTTTAGTTTAAACCTCTTTGCTTCCAACTTTTTACAAAAAGAGGAAGGCGGACTTCCTGTTTTACACCTCCCCCGTTCATAGCCTAATTCAGCTTTTAAAGATCCAATTTCTTCACTTTACTCACAGGTAATTACTTTAAATCCGAATGTCCGCAGGAAAAAGTCAGCGCTCTCTGGCAATGGCTGTGCGGCTTCACTCTGTGAAAGTAGCAGTCAGTTCGCAGCACCGCGCTCCTCACTCCACTTCGCTCCGGAGCCCCTAAATGGGATTCCCTGCGAGTAGGGGAGGTGCTCCTGGTGCCCTACCGAACCCCCACGTTCCCAGGCTTCCTCCACCTGGGATTTCTAGCGGGTCCCCACCTTCGCCACGGCGGGCGACCCAGTAAAATCCAAAAGGTATTTCAAGGCATGTTTCAAAGTCCCTCCAAAGTTAAAGGCCCCAACAACTCCAGACTCCCCCTGGCGCAGAACCAGATCCCAGGAGCTAGAACAGCCCTGCATAGGAGGATCTATCCAATTTCCCATTTCCAATCCAAACGAGACTCCATCTCTCCAAATCTGACTTTCTCCAGGTTCGGTCATCAAAAACAACAGCTTATGTTCCTGCAAGGCCGCGGCTCTCTCCACTTGTATTACTTGAGGTTCAACAGCAACCTCCTCCTTTGTCTTCTGCACAACTTGCCCTGTCAAAGCAGATTCCTGGGTCGGTTCCTGAGAGGTTTCTATATAGGTATTCACTGTTTGTCCAAAATTATTAACTGCAACAGTCATCAAATCCATCTTCTCATGTAGCTGTTCCAATAAAGCGCTTGTCTTACAAAAAGCAATCACTAAGGCTTCTTCTGGGCACATTCTTGTTCAAGGTCAATGTCTGGTTCTCACGATCTTTAATCTCTACAGCTGGAGAATTCCCCAGTTCGACTCCAACAACAGTTCAAAAGCTCCCTCTAGGGGAAACAATTTCCATTTGTATCCGTCCTTTTAAAAGCAGATCCAGCAACAAAAATACTTTCGTTTTTCAAATATTTTGTTCCTTTTAAATGCAAAAGGAAACATTGGAATCAATATGTTTCTCTTTTTTAACTATCTGTCAGCAAACGCTTTATTCACAGTCAATGCACTTTCCCAAAACGTCTGTCTTCCTAGCAGCCCATTCCCAGGTTCAAGGTGGTGGAAATTTATCTTTCTTTACTCTCTCTCCTGCAGGCTTGAACAATCTAAAATTTCCCCCCTCTTCTCCTGCTTCCAAGGGGGGTTTAGTAGTTTTAGCCGATGGAGATTTAATCCTTTACAAAAGACTTTCCAGACTTTAGCTTGCAATGTCTTTGTTTCAATCTATTTACAAAAGCGGAAGGCGGACTTCCTGTTTAGAACCTTCCCGCTTCGGTGCCAAATTAAGATGTTTCATAGTCCAATTTTCCGTTCTACTCACGGGTAGTTGTTTAAAGTCCAATTGTCCACAGGAAAAAGTCAGCGCTCTCCGGCAATGCGGCTTCACTCCGTGAAAGAGCAGTCGATTCGAAGCACCGCGCTGCTCACCCCACGTCGCTCCGGATCCCCGAAACCGGGTTTCCCTACGAGTAGGGGAGGCGCAAAAGGTGTCTGCCGAATCCCACGTCCACAGGCTTCTCCCGCTTGTGGTTTTTGATGGGTCTCCGCTTCGCCGTGGCGGTCCAGACCCTAATTTCCACGAAGCGGATTCCTCCCGATCAGAGGCGCTAACCCGGAAGTGCCCATGGTTTAGCATTCTTGAGGTATTTATTGTTTTACTGGCTGACAGACAAGTGCATAATAAAAATTGTGGGAAACTGTTAAATCAGAAAATCTTACAGACAAGTGCATAATAAAAATTGTGGGAAATTGTTAAATCAGAAAATCTTTCTGAATATTGAGTAAGTCTTGGTCTGAACTTAGAAGCATCTATAACAACCGTGAGCCACTGTATGAATCTCTGCTTTTTGGAGGTGTAAAGAGCAGCATGGGGCTGTTTTGCTAAAAGGCTTTTGGACAGCACCATGGTGTCCTATGAAGTCTCATCACTTGGTGCTTCCAAGTGCAGCATCATGTGACGTCATAGTGATGTCAAATGAGTGGCTCTGCCCACCTGTCAAATTTGTCCCATCAAGACCTGCTCTCAGAATGCCTCAACAGGGCTAATGAAGCTGTGGATACAGGGAAGAACAGGTATCCTGAGTGTTGCATTGCCCAGGAATTGTGAATAGAGTTTCCTAAGACAATAGAATGAAGCTGAGGAGAAGAATAAGAATTAGCAATCCGTCAGTTCCTCTGAAGACTTGGTACAGGATTAGAACAATTGCTTTACAATGGGAGACATTGTGTTCCTCATGCAAGTTTAAATTCCGTAGGAACTGATAGGCCCACCAGAGGAGAGAGACATGGCAGGCTGCCATGTGAGCAGCTTAGTCCGAATTCTGATAACAGGCAAATTTTCAATGTCCTAACAGATGTCTGCTTAAAATGCAAAGACTTGGCTTGTGAATCTTATGTAAGGTTCAGCTTCTCTTGTTCTCACTGTGGATTGTGAAGAGGGGCTGGCATCCAGCCCAGGTCTCTCACACAGTGATTAACCTGAGACTACGCAGCACCATCTGCTCCTATCTCAGGTAAGGGAACAAAAACATGAAGAGGACTGGGGAGCTATGTTCCCCATTGTAAGCCAGGCTGGTTGCAGAAAGCGAGTAGCGTTCTTTAGCAGAGTAACTGAAATTCCAATAGGCTTTGCTCTCTCTTTCAATTTGAAAACCTTACACTGCAGTTCCATTTCATTCATTTATGTACACATAACCATGAGAACAAATCCAATTATTACTGGTTTGTATTAATATAATCATGCAACATTCTCCAACAAAGAAAGGTCCCCTGCATAAAGCTGCTTCTGGTAGGTTGCAACCCCAGGACCTCCCTGGCATTATTAAGGGTTGTGAGCCTCTTTGACAGACCTCTTATATAATCCAGAAAAAAATAAAATAGCCAACTGGAGAAAAATTATTGGTGTAATTGACAGGGAGGGACGTTTCTTGTCAGTCAGTCTAATGCCTTTCACACATTGGCTCTAAAAGGTGGACACAGGCTTGTTTGATTTTACTAAGATGTTGAATAGAAGACCAGAGCCATGTTTTCCTTTACATCTCCAAAAATAAAAGGGCAATTTAAAGTAAACCAGCCAAACAAAAACAAACAAACAAATCAGGAGTCCAGACTTCACAGTACTGCATTTGATAGCAGGTCGAATCTGATACAGTGGTGCCTCGCGAGACAAAAAGAATCCGTTCTGTGATTCTCTTCATCTAGCGGTTTTTTCGTCTTGCAAAGCAAGCCCATTGACGGATTAGCGGATTAGCGCTATTAGCGGCTTTTAGCAGCTTATCTGCTGATCGGATCAGCTGATAAGTGGCTTAGCGGCTTAGAAAAAGGGGGGAAAGGAGAAAAAAACCAGCAGGAACTCGCAAGACATTGTCGTCTTGCGAAGCAAGCCCATAGGAGATTCGTTTTGCGAAGCACCTCCAAAACGGAAAACTCTTTCGTCTAGCGAGTTTTCCGTCTTGCGAGGCATTTGTCTTGCGGGGCACCACTGTACATATGGGAATGTGATGGGGAGAGGGGATGAAGTGGCAGTCAGAACCAATTCTAGGCTACAGGCAAGAGAAAACACTTAGGTACAAAAAGGCCTTCAGACAGAAAACTAGCATACTGGGGAAATAAGTTCTTGGCCAGCCTTTTGTGCTGGTTTTCTATATGCAGAAACCAAGGCTGGCCCACCCACTTGGCACTTTGAGGTGACCGTCTCAGGTAGCAGGATTCCCAGGGGCAGCCGATCCCGATGTTGATCTTTATTGCCCCCTTGTTCCTGGTGTATATCTTCACTCCCTCCTTCCCTGGAGGGGATGTGTGTGTGCCATTTTGTGGGTGGCCTCAGGTGCCAAAATGTCTTGGGCCAGCCCTGGGCAGAAACATTTTAATGTATTCAGAAAGGGCATCCCCAACCTGCAGTATTAAGTTGTGCAGTCTGTTTTCCTCTCACTTTCGCTGTAGGAAGAATGACTACTGCAGCTAGACTTGACAAGCTCTGCTAGTCTTCCTGGATTTATTTTTGCTTGCTTAGAAAATCGTCTGATGGGTTTTCTGAGGAAGAACCTCAAAATTCACTTCAAATTTTGCTTAAAATGGGATTTGGGTGACAATTCTAGTCTCAGGAAGGATTAAAGATTCAAGCACCTCCATGAATATTCCTTTGACTTTGAAAACACAGTACAATAATCAATATCCTTTCTGTTTCTCGATCCTACAAGCTAGCTAACCTGAAAGGGCTTATATAGCATGAAGCTGTGATCAAATTAGAAAGCTAAAACAGCAATGATTCATCAGAGCACTGTCCTTTATTGCCAGTAGGAGAAAGCTCCCATTACAGCAGCGAATCACAGGCCAATGGAGCTTTGGTATTGGGTCTTATTGCGAGTACATATCACTATAACGTAGTGCTTTCATTTAGAGCCCATCATGGTGCTGTTAACATTTCTCCAGCAAAACGCGTAAAATTAAAGAGAGGGGGAACTGCATAGAAGGCTTGTAGTTACATCCACCATGGTTGGTTTCAGCTGCAACGCTGTTAGTGTATGTTGCGATCTTATACATTACACACAGCAGGAAATCCAGTGTTGTTTTTAGACTCTGAAATGGGCTGCCTTTTTCATATTTTGTGGCTTTTTGCTCTCCCCCTCTTTTCAGTAGTAATTCTGCTGAAATGATTGGCTATACCATAGCAAAACTCTATGTTCAACTGCGGTTTTGCCAGAGAATATAGCAGAGAGATGATTCTATCCCATGATGGTACTTTGTGAAAGAGAAAATACTTTTTGGAAGTGAAATGGGTTTTGCTATGAAGTTTCATAAACAGGGATTCCAGAGTTGAAAAATGTGAAGGTATCAGGAGTTCAAAGCATTTCAAAAGTTACTTTTGCAGTATAGAAAGTCCTTTTTACAATCAAATACACTTTTGTGTAATTATGAATAGTCTTTTCTTCACACATCTAGAGCTACCAATTGACACATTCAGTAAGAAGATGTGACAGAGTTTTCCAGGGATTAGACTACTTGAAATATGGTTAGAGGGGCCCTTTCTAAAATATAACTGCATGGGGAAATCTAGAGTTTCAGGAAAAGCACACCTAGTTATTTATTAGGTCTGATCTTGGTCATCCAGAAGTTACAGTCAAAAACTTCTAATGGTCAGCCATCTAATTACACACATATATAATGTTACAGTGTTACATCATCACATAAACTTCAATGTTTCCCATCGTTTTGGGAACTAATTTAGAAAATGTAGTTTTCTGAAAACATTTAGAAAATGTCACTCAGTTTTATTTTGCACCATTTAACTTTATACATTTTTATTTACACCTGTCCTTCCACTAAACTGACCTTATGTCAGACATAGAATGTAAGCTATATATAACATTTTTATTAGTTTTACATAATTTTATACATTTTAAATTTAACCATTTCAAACCTTACAATAAAAGGTTCTTTTGAACCCTCGAACCTCCTTCCCTCACTCCATGGGTTCCATATTTAATATTTCCATATTAAGTTTTCTGCATCTTTTACCATTATCCATCTGTTATATATCCATAGTTACCATAGTTTCACATTACAAGTCCCTGCCAATTATTTTAACTGTTTACAGTAGTCTTTTAAATAAATTATAAATTTACTCCAGTCTTTTAAAAATACTTGATCTTCCTGGTTTTGGATCTTCCCTGTCAATTTCACCATCTCTGCATACTCCATCAGTTTTGTCTGCCATTCTTCTCTTGTTGGTACTTCTCCTTCCTCTGGGCTAGTAGCATTCTTGCTGCTGTCTTTGCATACATAAAAAAGTCTTTTATCCTCTTATGGTATCTCTTCATCTGTTGTACCAAACAAAAAAGCTTCTGGTATTTTAACAAATGTGTTTTTAAACATTTTCTTTAATTCATTTATATCATTTCCCAGAAAGCTTTTACCACTGAACATGCCCACCACATATGGTAAGAAGTACCTTCCACCCCTTTGCATTTCCAACACAGATTTGAACTTGTTTTGTACATTTTTACAATTTTACCTGGTGTTAGATACCAACGATACATCATTTTCATATAGTTTTCTTTCAACAAATGGCATGCAGTAAATTTTATTTCCTCTTTCCATAATTTTTTCCAGGATGAAAGTTGGATATTATATCCAAAATCTCTAGCCCAGTGTATCATCACTGCCTTGACTTTTTTGTCTTTTGTATGCTATGCCAAAAGTAATTTGTACATTTGATAGCACTTTCACATTGTTTTCCAACAGATCTATTTCGAACCTCGACCTCACTGTATCAAAACTTTTTTTGTCTACCTTAAAAACATTATTTAATTGATGATACTGTAACCTATCTGTTAATGATTCTCTTATATCTTCAAATCTTCTCAATTTTAGTTGGTCTTCTGCCTCTATTAACAAATCTTTATAAGTGGCCCAGTCCCCTCTCATATTTCATTTTTTAACTGAAATTGCTTCCAATGGAGAGAGCCACCATGGTGTTCTGCGCTCTAGTAGGTTTTTGAATCTATCCCATACCTTGTAGATTGATTTTCTTACCAAGTGGTTCAGGAGGCCTTTGTGTGCTTTTGTTTTCACCATGCCACAAATATGCATGCCACCCAAGCCTGTTATCATGACCTCCCAAATCTAATAAATATGTGTTTTTTAGCAAAATCTAATCCTGCAGCCAGCAAAGGCAGGACACCTCATAATATAACTTCAAATCTGGCAGGTAGAAGCCACCTCTTTATTTAGAGTCTATCAGTAACTTATATTTTATTCTTGGTTTCTTCCGCTGACATATAAATTTAGATATTGTTTTCTGCCATTCTCTGAAGTATCCTGCCCTGCTTATCATGGGTATGGATTGAAATAAAAATAGCAATTCTTGGTAGCACATTCATTTTTAGAAAATGAAGTACCTTTTTGAGTGTATGAGCAAAGTGTGTCTTTAATCTAAAAATAAAAAATTATGGAAGCTCTGGTTTATTTCTGGGCAATATATGTCTCAGAATGACAGGGAATGGAGTGAAAGAGCTTCTGTGCTGGGAAAACAGGTGTAGCACAGATGTGGATAGTAATCTGCTTCCGTTCTATGCCAGTTTCATTCATAATTATTTTTCCATCCCATGTCCACATTAATCTGAATTCTTTTTTTTAAATCCATTTGAAAATTTATATTTAAATAGTATTTTACCACAAATATATATTTAAATATGTATTTTATCTCATATGCATATTTCTAAATGTATTTCCCCACAAAGTGTGTAATTTTCTTACACATCTTGTGTAAGAAGCGTGTATGCAGTATCTCAGCTACTGCCAGTTCACCACAACACACTTTCCTTTGATCTTTCAAACCTCAGCCTCTTCCTCTTGACATTCCTCTTGACATTCCCAGGGAAATTGAAGGAGGCTGTGGTGCGCCCACTCTTAAAGAAAACATCATTAGATCCTTTAGATCTATCCAATTACCGCCTGGTTTCAAATCTTCCATTCCTGGGTAAGGTGATTGAGAGAGCGGTTGCTGAACAACTTGGTGGGTTTCTCGATGAAACATCGGCTCTGGATCCATTCCAATCCAGCTTCCGCTCTGGTCATGGGACCGAGACGGCTCTGTTCGCCCTAACAGATGATCTCCACAGGTAGCTGGATTGAAGCGGGGTGGGGGTGCTGATTCTTTTAGACCTGCCAGCAGCCTTCAACATGGTTTGATCATGAACTCCTGGACCACCACCTCACCGACGTGGGTAACCAGGCACAGTCTTTCAATGGCTGCACTCATTTCTCTCTGGTCGGGTACAGAGGGTGGCACTTGGGGGGGGGGACTGTCATCGCGGCACTCCTTGGTGTGTGGAGTGCCACAGGGTGCGGTACTCTCCCCTATGCTTTTCTACATTTTTATGCGCCTCCTCGCCCAGCTTGTCTGGAGTTTTGGGTTGGGCTGCCATCAGTAAGCTGTTGACACCCGACTCTATCTGTTGCTGGATGTTCATCCTGACTCAGCCCCAGACACACTGATCAGATGTTTGGAAGCTGTGGCTGGATGGTTACATGGGAGCCAGCTGAAGTTAAATCCTTCGAAGATAGAGGTCCTTTGGCTGGGTTGGGACAATATGGGATTGGGGGGGGCAACTCCCATCTCTTGCGGGGGCGCAATTAGTGCCAGCACTGTCCGTTAAGAGTTTGGGTGTAATCTTCGAAACTTCCCTTTCCATGGAGGCGCAGATTGCAGCTATAACAAAGGCGGCATTTTTTCATCTCTGCCAAGCTAAGCAGTTGGCTCCTTACCTCTCTCGCCCTGACCTAACCACAGTGATCCATGCGACGGTCACCTTCAGAGTTGATTATTGTAACTCACTGTATGTGGGGTTGCCCTTGAGACTGACCCAGAAACTCCAGCAGGTGCAGAATGCCACGGCAAGGCTCCTTATGGGGTCCTCGCCATGGGATCACATTCATCCAGTGCTTTACCAACTGCACTGGTTCCTGGTGGAGTACAGGGTCAGGTTTAAGGTGCTGGTTTTGACCTTTAAAGCCCAATACGGCTTAGGACCCTCGTACCTACAGGACCACCTCTCCTGGTATGTCCCACGGAGGACCTTACGGTCTTCAAACAAAAACATCTTGGAGGTCCCAGGCCACAGAGAGATTAGGCTGGCATCAACCACAGCCAGGGCTTTTTTGGCTGTGGCTCCGATCTGGTGGAACGCTCTGTCACAAGAGACTAGGGCCCTGTAGGACTTGACATCTTTCCGCAGGGCCTGCAAGACAGAGCTGTTCCACCAGGCCTTTGGCCAAGGCATAGTCTGACCCCCTCCTTTTGGTAATATTCACAGAACTCTAGCCCAATGGTAGCCATCAATTTAATTTGATTTTGAATTGATTTTAAAATGAATTGATTTTAGAATGCTGTGTTACTTTTATTGTTGTTAGCCGCTCTGAGCCCGGCTTCAGCTGGGGAGGGCGGGATATGAATAAAATGTTGTTGTTGTTGTTATTAGGGTTTGGGGTATGTCTATCTTTAGTAAGTTATGTTTTAAATTATAAACTCTGAATTCTCACAGCTTTTTGCAGAACTGATCTTATAGCTGCAAAGTTGAACAGGCTGGCCTCAACTAGAGCCAGGGCCTTCTCGGCTGCGGCTCCAATCTGGTGGAATGCTCTGTCACAAGAGACTAGGGCCCTGCGGGACCTGACATCTTTCCGCAGGGCCTGCAAGACAGAGTTGTTCTGCCAGGCCTTTGGTCAGGGCGCAGCCTGACTCCCTCCTCTGGGAACCTGCACAGAATTTTGCTTAATTGGTTGCCATCAATTTGATTTTAATTAATTTTTATAATGAAATATTTTTAGATTGTGTGATTATTTGACTGTTTGATTATTTGATTGTTGTTAGCCGCCCTGAGCCCGGCTTCGGCTGGGAAGGGCGGGATATAAATAAAATTTATTATTATTATTATAACATGAGGTTAAACCAGGGGTCAGCAAAATTTTTCAGCAGGGGGCCGGTCCACTGTCCCTCAGACCTTGTGTGGGGCCAGACTATGTTTTGGAGGGAAAAAATGAATGAATTCCTATGCCCCACAAATAACCCAGAGATGCATTTTAAATAAAAGCACACATTCTACTCATGTAAAAACAAGCTGATTCCTGGACCGTCTGTGGGCCCGATTGAGAATGCGATTGGGCTGGATCTGGCCTCCGGAGCTTAGTTTGCCTACCCATAGGATAAAACAAAAGTAAACATAGCATAGTAGTTGTTCAAATATAATCAAATAATTAGACTTGCAGATTTCCTCTAGTCTTATGTATAAATGCTAAAGATGTAATTCATGCTAAAGATATAATTTAATATGGATTATATCTTTAGCATTCATGCACAAGACTAGAGCCAGCATGTTGTCGCAAGGGACAGTCCTGGGCAGGTCTAATCATCATAAATGCCAGACTCGCCTCCTCCTCCTCAGTTGTGCATCATCTCATGTTTAAACAGGTACTATTGGGCTCTTTCTTGCTTGATGAGTCCCCAAGAGGAAGAACAATTGCTCAATCTCAGGAGCCCCATTGCTTTGCGTAGGTTCCTTTGGGCTTCGTGGGTGGTGGCTAAATGACTTATAGGAGACCCTTTGCTACTGCTACCTGCTGGCCGCCTTATCAATGTGGCCAGGGAGCAAAAGGTGCAGGGAGAAAGGGGGGAGCTTTGAACTAAGGAATTCTCTTTGTGGGCCATGTGGGAATGTTCAGGGTGGTAGGAGAGGATATGTTGTTTATTAATACCCTTCCTAACTTGCACTAACACGTTCCTTATGTGGCAGAGTTTACATTCCACTTCTCACGCACAGGAGAACTCTGGTTGCAGACTTGTGTGAGTTTCTTAAGACAATAAGCAATTCAATCTGGCTTGTCACAATTGAAATGTGTTCTAATATTTTCCTGGTAAAACTCCTTGAATCCCTCCTAAAAGAATAAAGACACCACAATCTTCTTCATAAGCAATAAAAAGAAAGTTTACTCACAATCAGGCAGAGCACAATGTGATCCCACAAACAGGTTTAGCCCATATGGGAGACAACCTGGGGGACTGCTTGGCTGGCAGCCAGCAGTCCAGGCCAGGTGAGTCAGGAAGTTCGCAGGATGAAAGGAAGATGGAAAAGAGAGAGAGTGGCAGCATTCCTTGGCCTTTTACCAGGTCTGGGAAGGTCATGCGCACCCACTAGTCACATGCAAGGAAGGATGCTCCAGCCCAGGAGGAACAGGAAGTTTCAACTGGCTGGACCAAACATCCCCTTGCATGTCCACTCTAGCAAAACAAGGAATGTTGTATTTGACTGCTCTAGTGGATTACATCCCACAGGCCCGTTTATTCTATTGTTGCTGCTTGTTAATGGGGTGGGGTGGGGAATACACAGACATCCAAACTGAGATTTCTGACTAAGGGCTCAAATTAAAACAGAGCAAAAGAAGGACCCCAAGACTCTGACTCAAGGGTTACATCTGTGTATTGCCATAAAGAGTAGAAATGTTCTTTCTTTCTTTCTTTCTTTCTTTCTTTCTTTCTTTCTTTCTTTCTTCAATTCTTCATCTAGCACCATACTTTTACTTTTTATATGCTCTCATGAAAACCATGGTGTATACACCCTTATTTTGGTCAGTTGGTCAGATCCTATATCTTTTGCCATGTCAGAGTCAATGGGAGGAACACTCTCTTGTCATTAAATCATCATGTGGCAAGTGGCCCTGAGCATCTCATCACATGCAGTTACTCAGATTGCGTATGCATGGAAACAAGGACTCCTGCTTGATTCAGACTGGGAGCAATTTTGCAGCACTTACTGTGGAGATGTATAAATTTTGCCTGTCTTGACTTTGAGCAGCGTAAATAGAAAGCAACCACCATTTAATTTTTTTAAAAAATGCTAATGAAATGGACTGATCTGTATCGTAAGGAAAAAGATTATGTAGAGTTGCCACCCCTTTGATGAATTTTTGATGAAAACTGAATTAATCCCTGCCCATGTACTTCTCATATAAATCAAATGCCTCTTGCAAAGGAAAATTCCCTCCCTTCTGGGTGGAGAAGATTTCATTTCCAGAGGCTCAAAGTGACAGAAACTTCTGCAGGTTTCAGAATAATTACTTTAGAGGAAACGCAGTTCATAAACTGCATGTAAAAGTTCTTATTTAAAGCAAGAATAGACATAGTCACATCTCTAACATGGGTGGAAGGAAGTATGTGGAGAGGACTTTTATATCTGTAAATGTCAAATGTTATACTTGTTATACTTGCTTAGCTAAACCAAGGGACCCACTTCTGGGCAGGAGTCTATAGAGTCTATTGAAAATGGGGCAAATAAGAGCACCTCTTCTGGTTGGAACCCAGCTAGATATTTAAAATGGGTACCTGAAACTATGGAATAGGCAGACAGTTACTAAAATCACATAAGTTACTGCATCTCAGCAATGCTGGGTCCCCTCAAAATTTGGTGGCAGCTGTGTGCACATGCCATCAGCATGCCATGTGGCATGTGCAAGTGATGTCAGAATGCCCCGTGGTGTGTATACACAGCATGCAAACGGCACATGACCCCAGCCCCCTGAATGACATTGCTGCAAGTTTTCTTTTTCCAGCTAGTCAAGATTGGTCACTTAACATATGAGTGGTGAGCGGTGGTCATGGCCCGGCCTGGCACCTCCCTGATCGCCCTCCTGTGCTGTGCCATGTTTGGTCTGTTGCCACATCCCCTTGCCCATTGTGGAGGCTCTCAGATTACCCAACTATTCAATTGAGCCAATCTGCAGAGAATTGGGGGGCATAGCTTGGGGAGTGGACCTGGCTGAAGCAGGCTGCACAGTGCAGCTCAGTCGGCCGGGAGTATCACCCTCACTGCCCTCCTTCTTTGCCTGTTTATCATTGCTCTAGCCCTTTCCTTTTCAGCTTAGAGGGCTTTGCTGTGGTCTTTTGACAGTTGCCATATTCAGGGCCGGAAAGGAATTTTCCCTGCTCTGAAGGTTTTGCCTCCCCGTAGCAATTGTCACAACTCTGATGATTTAGGCCTTGAGTGGAATCCTTTCGGAGTGCGGGTGAAGTGGTGACTCACCTCTCACCCCTTTTTCTCTTGTGGTGGAAACAACAGGGTACCTTGTTAGAGTGGTCTGGAGGGAAGTCTCTGTCTAAAGAGCAAGTTGTGTAGGGCTAGCAGACCATAGAGCTTCTGTCAGCATTTGGGCGGGCCATCTGTGTAAACCCACCTTCCCAAATAGACCCTGTCGTGCCTCAGACCCCCAGCAAGGGGCTGAGAGGGATACATTCCCAATGCCTATGCCAAAGTTTACCTACTTCTGAAATCAATAAAGTTGTGGGCTTTTAAATCGCAGACAGTTGTTGTGTCCATTCATTTCACCTTCACTTCTAGATTCAGGTGCACCAGGACGGGGGTCTCTGCGACTGGGCACACAATAAGAGCCAGATAACCGTTTGCTTTGAGGCTTAGTAAAGACAGCACTGCAGGTAGGATGAGAGGTGTGTATGCTCTCTGCAGTTCATTGCCTGCAGCCAAACACAGAGCCACTGAAGATGACTGGAAGAGCAGAGGAAGCCCCATCCTAGTCAGCCTACTTCTGAGCTGATTTATTGCAGAACAGAAAAGTCTATTAAGCCATGGGAATTTGTAATTTCAGGAGGGCTGCTCCTAAATGTCAAAGGGTAAACTCTGCCTAGATTTTATGAACGGTCCAGGGGCAGTTGTGGGGGGTGAGAACTTGATTAAGGTCATATCTGAAGGTGAAGTTACATAAAGCAGCTGTCCCTGTAACAGCACATGAACCAAAACATTCTTTGAAATTCACTTCTCCGATTTTTGCAGTGCTTACCTCCAGGCAAGTCAATCTGTGACTCTAATTTAAATAGCTGTTGATATCAGTAGCTAGCAATGGCAGGAGGAGGCACACACAAGATCTGGTTTGGGGTGGTTGCCTTTCTCGGGGCATTTCAGCATTTCTGTGTGAGGTTTTGAGATTCCCTCACAGCTGAAAGGTGTCTGGGGATGGGGCTTGTGTTTTTATTTCCAGCACTCTGCAACCTCCCTGGCTGACCACGTTTTTTGTTCTGGAAAAGGCCCATGGAAATAGTTGTTATTGTGGGAATGTTCAGGGTGGTAGGAGAGGATATATTGTTTATTAATATCCTTCCTAATTTGTGCTAGCAAGTTTCTTCACTTAGCAGAGTGCATTCCCCTTCTTACACAGCAGAACTCTGGTTGCAAACTCATGTGAGTTTCTTAAAACAATAAGCAATTCAATCCGGCTTGTCCAGATTGAGATATGTTCTAATATTTTCCTGGTAAGACCCCTTGAATCCCTCCTAAAAGAATAAAGACACCACATAAGCAATAAAAAGAAAGTTTACTCATGATGAGGCAGAGCACAGTGTGATCCCTGAAGGCAGGCTTTAGGCTTAAAATTACAAACATGTACAAACAGGTTTACCCCATATAGTAGACAACCTCCAGTCCAGGTGAATCAGGAGGTTCGCAGGACGAAAGGAAGATGGAAAAGAGAGAGAGTGGCAGCATTCCTTGGCCTTTTACCAGGTCTGGGAAGGTCATGCGCACCCACTAGTCACATGCAAGGAAGGATGCTCCAGCCCAGGAGGAACAGGAAGTTTCAGCTGGCTGGACCAACATCCCCTTGCATGTCCACTCTAGTAAAACAAGGAATGTTGTACTTGACTGCTCCCAGTGGTTTACATCCCACAGTTATTAAGTCTTATGATGGTAGCCACTTATGATGTTAGCTGCTCTGAGCTCGGCCTCAGCTGGGGATGGCAGGATACAAATAAATTATTATTATTATCCTGGCTTTCCCTGAAGCACAGGCATCTAGGAAGGCTGCAGATTTGAAGAATGAAACCAAGGACACTCATGAAACTCTCAATCTCCTCATAAATAAGGTGAGCATGGCCTGATAGGTAGAAAGAAAAAACCCTGTAGCCCCCCCCCACACATGAGAATTTCACCAAAGTTTTCTCCCCCTTTGACTAATATTTGTACTTAATTTCTTTCCTCATTAGTTGATGGAGAATGGAAGAAAAAAAATGGGATAAATTTAGGCACGGCATTAGTGAAATATCAACACCAAATCTGAGACCAGCTCTGCCAGCTCTGGCAGGCATAGTTTGCCCTGAGAGCCCCAACACATTCAAGATGGTCACCCAGAAGTCCTAGAGAGGAAGACAGAATTTCTGTAGGTCACGGCAAACCAGTCCCCAACCCTCAAGTCTATGTTGATGCTGTACTGAGTGCCCAGAAGTTTGGCATGCTCTAATCCTGCCAATTTGCATCTAACCAGCTTGTCACTTCAGAAGAAAAGACTGAGGAGTAAACCCTCCACAAATCCAGAGCAGAGTCGCTGAGATGGTTGGATGATACCTTTTATGCCTCCTTCCGGCAACTCCTGCAGCCAAACTGGTGCCAAACATCTTGCTCTGCTTTCCTTTGGACCACCTCAGTGAGGCCAAGAGGTCTTGTCATCTGGGCAGCCCAGGCCTTCCATATGCACTGCCCAGGTTTGCACCCTGGGGAGGTCATTTTGGTGCTGCTAACACAGCAAAAACAGTATGGGAGGCAGCAGAGACCTGTGTTATCGGTCTCTGCAGCCAGAGCAGTTGCTGTGATTTTCCAGCAGTTGGACTTTGCCCCTGCAGGTGCACCTCTTTGTCTTTCGAGACAGGTGGATGCCAACAAAACATCTGAAGTGCTGAGTGAGGCATTAGATTCACTATGGCAATTGGCATCCCTATAGTTCTTACCCCCACTCACTGGATGAATTGTTTGGTAAAATTTATTTCCTATGCTGGGGACTTCAAATACCTTCAATCCACATCGATGGTCCCAACTCATGCAGTAAATTCTCCTAGATGATCTGCCTGGGAGGTGTGAAATTTGCCACAGGGATGCCAACCGGCTCCATCAGCTCTCAGAAGGTTGCAAGCATAGGTCTTTAATCAGCCCAATAAATATGTTCCTCTGAAATTTCAGTTCAAGGATATCCCAGAGAGGAAGGTTTTCAGAAGTAGATGGTAAATCACATAAATAAGTTAGCAGAAACAAGCTATTCAATAAGAATTAGTAATGTCAGATATACAAGTGTTGCCCCCCAGGGACACACATATAAGAGCGTGGACAGGTAACACCTTTCAGAACATCATAAGATCTTCAGATTTATTCCATGACATGCAATGGATAGGCTCAACTTCTGAAAGTTTTTCTAGGGTGCAACAATTGCCTCTGGTATTGTTTGAGTAACCTCATGCCTCTACAGGATTATAGTGATCTATCTAACTACTACTAAATTAACAGGAGCAAAATTTCTCATAAGACGAGAATATGCAGGAAGATACAAAGGTAGGATACCAATGTTTCAAATAAATAAATAATCTGCTCAAAGATGTTTCCAAATACATGGAGTACATGTGGTCAAAGGAAATGAATAAATGTTCATGCTACAAATCTAACATATGTGTTTGTCCTTGCAGAAAACAAACACAAGACCAGTGATTATAAGATTGGAGACCTGGGCCCAAACCAGCAAAATGAATTTCCACAGGAACAAATGTCAGGTTCTACACTTAGGCAAGAATAACCAGCTGCACAAAGAGAAGATGGGAGACCCCAGCTTGCCAGTTGTGAAAAAGGGTCTAGGGGTCTTAGAAGACCATAAGCTTAATATGAGTCCACAGTGTGATGCAGCAGCAAAAAAAGCTAATGCTATTCTAGGCTGCATCAACAGAAGCTGAGTGTCCAGATCAGGTTTCTTTGGAGGTTTTTAAGCAGAGGTTGGATGACCATCTGTCATGTATGATCTAATTGCACTGTAGGGGGTTGGACTAGATGACCAACGGGGTCACCAACCCTTCCAACTTTGCAACTCTGTTTCTATGGTTCTATGAAATACAAATAAGAAGCATGTTGAAGTAATAAGTCTTAGTGAGGCTTTGTGCTGACCAACACACTAGGCAGTATCCAGCTGAAATGTCATGAAAGGGCAAGGTTTTCACACAACCAACATTTCATGCACACTCACACACATACACACCTCCCCGTGTGTGCATCCCATGCCCTCCAGAGGATTGGGGAAACCCCTGGGACAGATTTAGCAGATGTGCAGGGGGAGTTCCTGTCGCACAACTGAAAATCATGGTGCTCCTGGGACTGTGAGTAAACACTGCTTTGAATACAGCCCTCTTTCATTACTTACTTAAATATCTGAAAGAATTAATAGGAGTAGTAGAAGTTTCACATGGTTTTGTTTATTGTTTATTAAGGCACGTATGGCATATGTTTATATGCCAGTATGTTGAAGTCTACATTTAATGTATTTGGTTTCCCTAAAAGAAGGATGTTTGGAACTGTTTTCGCAAACCATATCATCACATAAAATAAGGTTTGATTCTCTGATCTGCAGGATTCATAGAATTAGAGAATTGTAGAGTTGGAAGGGACCCCAAGGGTCCTTAGTCTAACCCTCTGCAATGCAGGAATCTCAGCTCAAGCATTCCCGACAGATGGCCATCCAACCTCTGTGTTAAAAACTCCCATGAAAGAGACTCCATACCTTTCGAGGGAGTCCATTCCACTGTCAAACAGCTCTTACTGTGAGGGTTTTTTTGGATTATTTTTTTTTTGTATGTTTAGTCAGAATCTCCTTCCTTGCAGCTTAAAACCACGGGTTTGAATTCTACCCTCCAGAGTAGGAGAAAACAAGCTTGTTCCATCTTCCATGTGACAGCTGTGTGGAGGGATTTTTATTTTTTTAAGAGATAGTCATTCAGACATCTGAAATATCCATCAGCAGGTCAAGAGTAGTGCCCCTCATACAGATTTACTATTTATTAAGGACAAAAATTAGATACTATGTGGAGATCGATGAGTGGCTAGTGCAACAGCCCTGTTCAGAAGCTATTACTCATGCACAGAGGAACGTGCAAATGGTGAGTAGAGCCTTTGTACGTATGCACTACAGGCAAAAGTTTTTGGGTTTTCTGGAACTCTGACTGCATGCAAGCCTTTGTCTGTACAATTGTTCACATGAACAGTTCAGCCACGTGGAAGATCTGACTGGATCAGGACTGTGGTGCTTAGAGTCAGAGGACCAATCATTGCATCTTTTTCTGAAACAAAATCCCCACCACCATTAATCACTTGGGGTAAAATACAATACAATATAGATATATACTGTGAGGCTATTAGCAGTCACTAGGGTCTATTTTGATCAGGAAATGGTTCAGGCATAATGTTAACCCTCTGCTTTCCTTAAATTATCCTGCATCACTTCCTTTCTTTGCTCTGTTTATTAGAAAAAATCAGCCATGATGGCATAACTTTAGCTTTTTGGGAAGGTGGGGGGCACTGTGTGATTGCTGAGAGTGGGGCTGTGATGGTCACCCTGTCCCTGGAATCAGAGATGCTTCTGCCTCCACCCTGAGATGTCCGGTGCTTGGGGTGAGCTGTGCAGCTCCTGCTCCTCATAATCCCTGGATGCCCCTTTCACATAACTCATAGAAAAAGAGCGCTAAAGACCTTAGGAGATCCACTCAATGGATCACAACATGCTGTCTAGTTTGGCCCTGAAAACTAGGTCACCCTTACCGCACAGAAGTTTATCCCGTGTTATACACAGTCAAAGTAGAGCTACAGGTATAAAGTGGGGGGGGGGAGGCAATATGTGTCTGCTAGGAAGAGAGAATCAGTACAATGATCACAAAGGAAAAGTGAACTTATTTCAAAGGACTCTAATATATATTATTTCCTAAGATACAAGGCTTCAAAGGAATCACAAAACATGCAGATAAATAGATTATGCTTCTGAGGTGATTCATCATTTCAACAATACACTTTTTCTTTTTCTTTTTTTTGGACTTCCACCTGAAATTACTTGAATTCTGCCTTCTAAAGAAGATGCTCCTTTTATCTATGTTATTTTTATCCTCTCAAAGAGGAGAAAAGATACTTCCTGATCACCTAGCTAGAATACATTGTTTGATGTCTCCTCAAGACCACGCAGCACATACAGAAAGATTATGATGGCATATGAAACCCTGATGATAGTCCCTACAGTACTTCACCCAGATGTGGAAGACAAAAATTGGCAGTTGAATTAAAGGCAAAAGTTTTGTTATAATCCCAGAATAACATCACAGGGTTTCTTTTTTTAAAAAAGGTACTGCTGAAAACTTATTTTATTACAGCAAATAAATACATAGGTACACTGTGTACAGGGATTAATCAAATATGTATTATTATTATTATTATTACAGTGGCACCTCGGGTTACATACACTTCAGGTTACATACGCTTCAGGTTACAGACTCCGCTAACCCAGAAATAGTACCTCGGGTTAAGAGGATGCTTCAGGATGACAACAGAAACCGTGTTCCGGTGGCACAGCAGCAGCAGGAGGCCCCATTAGCTGGTGCTTCAGGTTAAGAACAGTTTCAGGTTAAGAACGGACCTCCGGAACGAATTAAGTACTTAACCCGAGGTACCACTGTACTTGGCTATTTCTTTTCCCATGAACATTTTTGGCTTGGTATGTTTTGTTCCAGCTGGCTTTCTTCCTGCATCACACATTCCTTAAAAGATTTAGGTTAGATTTAGGATTTGTCAGGGTTCCACATCTACTTTTTAAACTGATAAGAATCAAACCTTATTCCCCATATCCACGTAATTAGAAGGCACTGGGCTATGAAGGTGCTGGGCCCATTTGTTGACCTGCATCGGCCACATGTCATCACAGAATCCCTGTGTGGCAAGTTGGCAAGGGGAGGCGGTGAGAAGGACAGTCTGAGTGGAGCAGCTGCCTGGTGTTTTCTTGCCTGCTTCTTCTGACACTTTTATGTAATGGAGGCTTATTTTGTGGTCTGCTCTTCCTCCTAGATGTCCCAGACAATTAAACTGTTGCAATGTGCCCTGAGCACCCATTTGTGACAGGGGCAGGTGCCAGAATCAGGTCAGCCATAACTCACATGGTTTCAGTGATGCTGACTCTTTATTCAAGGAAACAAGGCAGCCCAGGAGGCCAGGCCTAGTGAGAACAGCAACTCATCCTGGTGCAACTTGCCCCTATGAGGCCGATGCGAGGACTGAAGGTCCCCTCTCCTCCCAGTTCCTTCTCAAGCACTCTGAGGCTTCTTCATCTTGTCTGTCGTTTCTCTGCCCTCTTTATATTGCAGATATTAATATTGCACAGTTTGAAACAACTGGATGCATAAAAACTGGCTTATTTTGAAATGAAGCATCATCCAGACCTATTAGATTGTTCAAAACTTTACTTTCTTCAAAACAGAACTTAAACATCAAATGATACCATTCCATAAGACTTGTACCAGTCCAAGACGTAGACTCAGCATCTTACAAAGTATGAAATGACTTCCACTGACCTAGAAGCAGAGGCCTGTCTCTCCCTACTGCCTGCCTTCCAGCCTGCATCCTGGCTTAGGAACTGCAGCTCCTGGAGAGTCAGTTGCAACCTTCCGCTTCTAGAGTCAGAATAAAGAACTCACCCATTACCCTTCCCAGATGGCAAATTTGCAATTCAATACCTCTCATGTGATGTAAGGTTAGAACACCATGTCAGAGCTACCTGAAAACAATAACAGTTATTTATCAACCCATCAAGGCAGTGCAGAGAGCACTTTTCGCTCTTAATTTAGCTTCAGTGGAATCTTCCAATTAAATTCTATCAGCAATACATTTCAGTGTGAATTAAAACAATTATACTTAACACTTCATACCTCTTTGTGGTCTGGGAGATGGGGTGGGGTGGGGAGCTGGTCACTGCAGGAGGGGGGAATCCCATGCCTCTTCACCATCCACACCCATCTCTGCTTCTTGGCCTCCCCTCCTTTCCTGCTTTCAGCTTCTGAGTCTGTTTCTGACCTTCTCTCTGCCACAGAGTCCTCATACTTACTAAGTCCTCTTATCTCTTCAGCTTCTGACATCTCCTTCTCCCAGTCAGCTCCCTCTTGTCCCTCTGACCACTCATTGTTGTCCTACTACCTATCCCTGGGATCTGAGCCTTCTTCCCCTGGGAGTTCCCCAGCTGGTGCCTCCCACCACTCCTCTGCCTCCAGCTAGTCCATGACATTTTGAGAAGAAATCTTTTACTCTCCGAAATCCCACCATAAGATAAATAAGTCAAGGGAAACAGGGATGGAGAACGAACTCTAATCGGATTTGTTTCTGCCTTGCATTGGGCTACAAAGCTTCCCAAAGCTTGGTTATTATTACTATTATTTATTAAATTTGTTAGTTGCTTTATATTGCCCAAGGCAACACAATGCAGCACAACCAAACAACCAAACAAAAACCCCTCATAGATGGTTAGACAAACATTACAGCTTTTCAAAAACACCTCCCTAGTCCCTAGGGCCTGAAAAATCCCATTGATTTTCTTTTGTTTCCCACTTTGTGAGCAGTAATTGGTGTCAAAGTCTTAGACATAAAATAGATATAACTGAAACGGTCCCCCAACCCATCCTTTCATCTTACATATTCTAGATAATAAGTGAAATCAAAGCTGACTAAATGAAAATGAAAGAATACATGATATTCTGAAATCATTTGTTACTCTGACATTGATTTCTTTACTAGTAACGTATGAAAAAAATGATGCCTATTAGTTTCAATTTTTCATTCACTACCTACATGAAATCAACACACCCTCATTTGGGTTCCATGGTCACCTGGAACCTGCTTCAGTGTTTTGCATCACAAGCAAAAACCTGTTTGTACAAAAGTCGACACTGACTTCTTGACATGCCAAAAGTCCTCAGTCCTTTAGGGATACTGTAAATCAAGGGGGGGGGAGCCTCAGCATCAGGAGTTGTCTGGCCCCCAAGATCACCCAATGGGAGCTCACAAGCAGGAACAGACCACAGCAGCACTCTCCCCTCCTGCAGTTTCCAGCAGCTGGTATTCAGAAGCACATATGAAGGTGGCTGTGAGGGTTTGATTAGCTGCTTGTGCGTGAAAACGTGCTCCCTCAGAGTTTGTGCGACCCCACAAACCTCCGGGTGTGACGGAGCTCCTCAGACATGTCTGCTCTAGTCACTAGTAGAGTCCGACAGTGGCTGTCTGCGGAAGCGTTTCCAGCAAAGAAGTTCCTTAACGGAAACGCGTCTCCTGGACTCACGGCGTGACAGTTTCCTGCGAGGTGTGGGTCTCCCTATGGGAGACTCCGATACCTCCCCACTGTTCTCGCTGGAAGCCTCCCTGAGCCCTCCCTCCTGCTCGCATTCCCTCAGAGACCCACTCCTCCCCCTGCTGGTCCCTGCTTCAGCAGTTGAGTCTCTTTCATCCTGCCTGAGTCCCTCCACCACCTGATGCTCTGATGGCAGTTCCCTGACATCCACCTCCCCTCCAGGGCCCCCCTCACCCCCTCCCAATTCCTCCCCCCTGGGAGGTGAAGGGCTAAAACCCCGAAACGAATCTTCCTCATCTTCTGACGTCTCGAACAATTCTCTCCATCGATCGTCGTCCTGGCCAGCTGAATCCTCCTCCTCTTCAGAATCTGGGAACCCCTCCAACTCCTCTTCCTCGTCGGTGGTGGCAAAGTATTCCCTTCGGAACCTCGCTACAGGCTGAGGTTTACGTGGGAACCTCTGATGAAAAGTCTCTATTAAAACCTCGTCATTGACATCCTCTGCCCTAACCCAGGTGTTTTCCGACTCCGGTTCCCCTTCCCACATTACCAAATACTCTACTTGATCTCCCTTCCACCTGGAATCGAGGATCTCCGCTACATGGTAGCTGTGTTCCTTCTCCTCCATTGCTGGTCCCCTAGTGACCCTCCCCTCACTGTCTCCTCTATACGGTGACAGCAACGACCTGTGAAAAACTGGGTGCAGCTTCATGTGGTTCGGTAACCGGAGCCTGAAAGCCACTGGATTGACCTGCTGTATGACTTCAAACGGACCCAGCCTTTTGGGTCTTAATTTCTTACAACCTCCTTTGAATGGCAACCCTTGGGTTGACAGCCACACCTGGTCCCCCACCCTGATGCTTTCACCTTCCCTTCTGTTTTTGTCTGCCTGCCTCTTATATTCCTCCTTAGCCCTGTTTAAGTTGAGTTGGAGCTGGCGATGGATCGCTTCCATTTCTTCCACGAACTGTTCTGCAGCTGGAACGCTCCAGTTCTCCCCCTCCCCCCCTGGGAAGGCTCTGGGATGGCACCCGTGATTAGCCAAAAAGGGGCTCATCCCCGTGGACACGTTCTCTGCATTGTTGTAGGCAAATTCTGCCAACGCCAACTTCTCCACCCAATCATTCTCTCTGTCATTAACATAACACCTCAAATATTGTTGGAGAACCCCATTTGCTCTTTCCGCCTGCCCGTTGGTTTCAGGATGACGGGCCGTCGAGAAATTAACCTCTACATGCAGTAAGCTCATGAGCTTCCTCCAGAACCTGGAAGTAAATTGTTTCCCTCGGTCTGAAACCACCCTCAAGGGGGCGCCATGCAACCTAAACACATTCTCTACAAACAATTTGGCGGTTTCTTCTGCTGTAACCGCATGTGAGCAGGCTATGAAGTGGGCCATTTTAGTTAACAGGTCTACTACAACCATGATGGCTGTTTTCCCTCTAGACCTTGGCAGATCAGTCATGAAATCTATTGCCACTGCTTCCCACGGTCTCTCAGGTGTGGGCAGTGGTTCTAATAAACCAGCCGGCGCCTGCCTCTCCCCCTTGGCTCTTTGGCATTGTTCACACCCTCTCACATACTCCCGCACATCTTCCCTGACCTTGGGCCACCAAAATTCCCTGGTAACCAGCCACATGGTTTTGTGTTGCCCAAAGTGCCCTGCTGTGGGGCTATCGTGCAGCTGCTTGAGTACCTTCTCCCTCAATTCCCCTTCAGGTATATATAACGCTCCCTTATAATACAATGCCCCATTTCTCTCCTCAAAACCACCGGATTTGTCTTCCTCCCCTCTAAGATCCCTGAGTTTCCCCTGGGCGTATGCATCCTGCACCGTACCCTCTACCAATTCCCTTTGCCCCACCAAAGTCGCCCCACACACCCAGCGGTCCTCTGGAATGATATGGGTTTCTTCGGGTGCTCCCCCCCTCCAAATATTCAGGTTTGCGTGAGAGAGCGTCCGCCCTAACATTCTCTGGGCCTGGCACATAACAAATCTCAAAGTTAAATTTGGAGAACTCTTGGGCCCATCTCAACTGCCTTTGGTTGAGCACTCGCGCCGTTCTCCAGTACTCTAGATTTTTATGGTCCGTGCACACTTGCACTTTATGTTGTGCACCAACTAGCAGATGCCTCCATCTCCGGAACGCCTCATGAATAGCAAGCAGTTCTCGGTCGTACACCGTGTAGTTCCTCTCGGATTTGTTCAGCTTCCGCGAGAAGAAGGCACACGGACGCCACTCTGACTCCTCCTTCCCCGGCTGCAGAAGAAGCACCGCCCCTATGGCTCTGTCAGATGCGTCTGTTTCAACCCTTAGCTTCTTTCGTAAATCCACATGCAGAAGTTGTTCTTCAGAGGCGAAGGCCCTTTTCAGTTCCTCAAACGCTCGCTCCGCCTCCGCCGTCCATACAAACTTCTTTTTACTGCTGAGACAGTCAGTGATGGGCGCCGTCAGATGGGCGAAGTTGCGGATGAACTTACGATAAAAGTTTCCAAACCCTAGGAACCTCTGCACATCCTTCTTGGTTTTGGGTGTTTTCCATTCCAGCACTGCCTGTACCTTGCCGGGATCCATGGCCAATCCCTTGTCTGACAGGCGGTACCCCAGGAATTCCACCTCCTTGGTATGGAACCGACACTTCTCCAGTTTGACCCACAGCCTGTTGGCTTGCAGTCTGCTCAACACTTCTCTGACGTCTCTCACATGTTGCTCCTCATTCTCAGAATACACCAACACATCATCTAGAAAGGCAACGCAATTCTTGCAGAGCAAAGGGCCCAGCACGTGGTTCATAAAAGATTGAAAACACGCGGAGCCTGCTTGTAATCCAAATGGCATAACGAGGTATTCAAACGCCCCCAAAGGGGTAAACATGGTGGTTTTCCATTCATCCCCTTTCCTTATGCGTATCAGGTTGTACGCCCCCCTTAGATCCAGCTTTGTGAAAATCTTTCCCTTCCTCACCCTGGTCAAAATATCATCAATTCTGGGCATAGGGAACGCCACCGGTTCAGTCACTGCATTCAGCCGCCTAAAATCACATACAAGTCTCGGCTTGTCCGCATTTTTTTTGTCCACAAAGAACACTGGGCTCCCCCCTGCTGCTTTGGACTCTCTGATGAAGCCTCTCTTCAGGTTCTTGTCAATGAACCCTCGCAACTCCTGCATTTCCCTGTCTGACATGGCATACAACTTGCCCACGGGAAGCTGTGCTCCTGGGAGTAAATTGATCTGACAATCAAAGGGTCTATGAGGTGGTAGTTGGTCAGCTTCCTTCTCGCTGAACACGTCGCTGAGATCTGCATACTGTGGTGGTACCTTCACCTTCCCCATTACTTCAGTCCCTGCTAGGGTGGCTTGGGCCCCTGCTGAACCCTTCTCCCCTTTGCAGTGTTCTAGGCAATGTGCTGAACCAAAGGACACCACTCTTTGATGCCAGCCAACCAGCGGATCATGTAGAGCTAGCCAGCTCATTCCCAAAATAATGGGAGCGCCTCCCAGGGTGGCCACATTAAACGCTATCAGTTCTGTGTGCCTTGCCACCCTCATTATCATTGGGACAGTCTGCAAGCGGACTCCTCCTCCCAACAACTCCCTGCCATCAATCGTGGTCACCTGCAGGGGGTTGCTTAAAGGGATGGTCTGTATCTGGTGTTCAGCAGCAAACTCCTTGCTCATAAAATTGCAGGAGCTGCCTGAGTCCAATAGCGCCTTTATTTTTAGGGGGTGCCCATTCTGCAGCTCTAGCGACACTTCAATCACTAGAGCAGGTCGAGGAGCTTCTGGCACGGGCACTTTCACTGCTCTTTGGCCTGGCTGCAGTGCCCCAATTGTGGCAACCAGGCGTTGGCTTTTACCTGCTCCGCTCCCCCTTCTTCTCCCCCCTCAACAGCTCCCACCATCCCTTGCCATTCCTTCCTCTGGGGGCAGACTCTGGCAAAGTGGCCTGGCTGTTGGCAGAGATAGCATTTCCGGGGGCCCTTTCCCTCCTTCTTAGCTCCCTCGCTGGTTTTTGAAAATGCGCGCGCGCGCGCTGTTCCGATTTCCATCGGCTCTGCCGGCGGGAAAGCTGGCTCAGGAATGTCTGGAATGCGGAACTCCTTCCAACGTTCCCCTCTCCCTTCCCGCCTCTCCAAGGCTCTTGCCTCCTGCCGCGCTCCTATGGTCAGCGCAGATTTGGTCAGCTGATCCATAGACTCCGCCCTGGGGCTCCGTGCCAGCTCGTCTTTCACCCCCGAAGAAAGACCTTCTTCAAATAGCATTTGAACGGGTGCCGCCGATAAATCCCAACTCAGTCTGTGAATCAGCATGGTAAACTCAGTCCAATATTCACGGACAGATCGACTTCCCTGCTTACAAGCCATTAGCTGTCTGCGCACCACCCCTTCCTCAATATCGCTGGAAAACATGATATCCATTGCACGAAAGAACTTCATTGTGTCCTTTAGTATGTCATTGTGCGTTGCCATTAGGGGTCGAACCCAGTCTCTAGCCCCTTTCTCAAGATGCCCAATTACAAAAGCAACTCGCGATTCCTCATCAGGGAACTCATCGAACTGCACATTAAGGGCATATTGCATCTCTGTCCTAAAAGCATGGTAGTCCTTGGGGTCCCCCCCAAATTTCTGCACCAATCCTGGTACCTTTCTGGGGAATTGCGTGGCTCTCCCCTTCTTGTCTGCATCCTGAGCCCTTCTCTCCTCCAACCTCGCCGTCTGCAGGGCCAGTTGAACCTCCAACGCTCGGTATCTATCTTCCAAGCTTGGACCAGCTCCAGCCCCTGCTCCTCCGGTTCCGGTTGGTTCGCTCATGATGCCTTCTCTTGCACAGGCAGCGTACAAAGACTGTCAGACTGCTGTGAGGGTTTGATTAGCTGCTTGTGCGTGAAAACGTGCTCCCTCAGAGTTTGTGCGACCCCACAAACCTCCGGGTGTGACGGAGCTCCTCAGACATGTCTGCTCTAGTCACTAGTAGAGTCCGACAGTGGCTGTCTGCGGAAGCGTTTCCAGCAAAGAAGTTCCTTAACGGAAACGCGTCTCCTGGACTCACGGCGTGACAGTTTCCTGCGAGGTGTGGGTCTCCCTATGGGAGACTCCGATACCTCCCCACTGTTCTCGCTGGAAGCCTCCCTGAGCCCTCCCTCCTGCTCGCATTCCCTCAGAGACCCACTCCTCCCCCTGCTGGTCCCTGCTTCAGCAGTTGAGTCTCTTTCATCCTGCCTGAGTCCCTCCACCACCTGATGCTCTGATGGCAGTTCCCTGACAGTGGCAGTGGAGGACCATCACAGAGCCTAATAGCCATTGATAACCTCCTCTGTGAATGTGTCTAATCCTCTTTGAAAGCCCTCCAAGTTGGTGGCCATCACCGCTCCCTGTAGGAGCAAGTGTGCTATACGAAGAAATCCTCTCTTTTGTCTGCCCTGAATCTTCCAACATTCAGCTTCATTGGGTATCCATGAGTTCTAACAGGATTAGACAAATTCATGGAGAATAAAGTTATCAATGGCGACTAGCCACAATAGCTATGTTCTGTCTCCACAGTCATAAACAGCATGCTTCTCAAGACCAGTTGCTGAAAACCACAGGAGGGGCAGTGTGCTCTTGTGCTTGGATCCTGCTTCTGAAGTTCCTATAGCCATCTGGTTGGCTTCTGTGAGAACAGGATGCTGTACTAGGTGGGCCATTGGCCTGATCCTGCAGGCTCTTCTTATGTAAAATATTTCTTTATTATTAGACAAACTACCTAACAATGCTTGGAAGACTTAGGAAAACAAATAACAAACATAAAATATTCCCTACCCCTAAGACTGAGAAAACAGACATACAAGAAAATCCGCAGAGTAAAGCCTTGTTGTCTGTTTCAAAATTAACCAGGGGGAAATGTTATTATTTTCAGCCATGCTGAAAACAGCTCTCAGTGATCACAGGAATACTGCTTACTGAAATTACTATAAGAAGTCTCAGAAATGATGAGAAAAGATCACAATGCAGGGATAATACCACTGTATTGCTACTTTATGTTTTAAAGAAAGAAAGAGAAAGGCTTGGCAAAGATCCATGGAATTAAAAGGTGAAAGTCTTCCTCCTGTCATCAGTTATCTCCTTTGCTGCCAGCACCAGATGTGCTCTGTTCTTCTGTAGCACCCTGCTTGTGGTTAACGCTTAGCTGGAATGAAATATTCAACGCAGCAATAGAGAAATTAAAATAATTATTTATTTGTCAGACAAATAAATGAGAGGCACAGTGGTATATGGTTACCAAGCTCTGGCCTGGCCTCCTGCCATTATGGCCAGCACTTATATTCCCTTAATCCAGCCCCCTTTGCTCCTCCTGTGGCTGCCTCTGTCCAATCAGCCTGGTTGAATTTCCTATTGGCTGATTGCTAGAACCAATCACAAAAAGATACACCCATATCCTCCTGTCCTTATATGGAGGACAAAGAGCTATATATTGTTACATCTATAAATGACAAATAAGTAGTAATATATCTTACATGTGTCTCAACAAGGAATCTTAATTACCAGCTCACCTCTTGCCCTCCTTGCCCTATTGCCTTCTAAAACAAATGGTTAATCTTAAATTTTTATCTTAAACATATGTCAAGGATCTTGAGTTTCACATCAACATTGAAAGATCTCCTTCATTTGAAGGTTTCCAAACAAATGTCTGACAGCCATATATCAGGACCGCTTGGATGGCGTCTTCCTGTCTGGCAAGAGGGCTGGGCTGGTGGCTGACTTAATTTCAAAATACAACTCTTACAACTATATGAAATCTAGCATTTCTTAAATCCTTTGCATAATTACATTTAAGACAATATGTCAAAGCTTCCGTGACATTTAATACACAACACAGGTAGCCTCTTAAAAGGAATAAGGTCTTTGTAAAGTAGAAAAGGGAACTCAGTAAAAAAAAGTTTCAAAAGAAGCCTCTTCAGTTTACATCCCCCCCTTCTCCAGCTGCTTCAGCCAGCTGCTTTTCCCATTAGCCCTTCCCAACATTTATTGCCCTTAAACTCTCTCAGTTTAAGAAAGAAACAGCTTTAAAAAGACTTCCCAAAAATGCTTTAAAAAGACTTCCCAAAAATCCTCTCTTTCTGCCAGCTAGATGCTTCTCCATTTGGTCTTGGCCTTTTAACCTTAGAAAGAAGATCTGGCTCATTTTACTGGGAGGCACATTGGCATTATTTTACTATTTACTCATTCCTAATTATATTTATCTCTGCCTTTGTTATCTTCTGTAACATGTAGGGTCAGTGTCCTTACTCAGTCTGTAATTCCAGCTTTTACGACTTTGAGAATTGTTTTCTGCTATCAATCAAGGGGCCCCTTGTCTAGGAGGAAAACATTGCCAGTGTTTTCTTAAGCAGCTGGTCTGCCTGGCATGAAACTTTTGAAAATCTAAGCCCTCTCTTTAATATACAAGCCCTGATCAAACATTAATAAAATGCAGGCTTATGCCTGATGCCTCACTTCTGCTCTCCCCATCAGCACTGGAGGCTGGTGCCCATTGGCACTGGGAGGGATGAAGGCAGGGAGCCCAAGCAGGAGGCCGAGCCAGAGCCAGAGAGAGGAAGGCCAAACTAACTCTGCTAGTCCCCATCCTTTCCCCCTTGGCCTGCTCCTTTCCTAGCCTGGGGAAAACCTGTTCTTTAGCTCTAAATGGAAGCCAAGGGCAATCTGGAAAAACTCAAACTGCCGTTTGCTCTGACTGAGCACTAAAGAAGAAGCAGTTCAAGAGGAAGTGTGAATAAGCCTTTCGACATGTGGAAAGAGATGTTTTTTAGAAGGTTTGTCCCATTGTGGTTGCTCAGGTTCAAAACAATCTTCAAAACAATCTAAGCACACCAATACTGGCCACAACTTCAGGTATGTAGCCATGTTGGTCTGACACAGTCAAAATAAATAAGAAATTGTCCAGTAACACCTTAGAAACCAATTAAGTTTGTTCTGCGTATAAGCTTTCATGTGCATGCACACTTCTTCAGATACCACAGCTTGTTCATGCATTGGAGGGCATCTTGCCAAAGGTTGCAGGCAGCTTTACCTGCAGCAATTGCATGTTGATTGCCCTTTTAAAAGACAAAGTCCAGCAACTGGAGGAACGTGTAGCTACGCTTCAAAGAATTAGAGAGCTGGAGCTCTTCTTGGAAGCAACAGAGCACACCGTCTCCACCAGAGAGGAGACAGGGGACTCCCCTGAGAAGGAGGATAGTTCAGCAACACAGGAGCCAGATATATGGAGAAACGTGACTCAAAGAAGTAGGAGGCCCAGGGTTCACTCTGATTGTTTAGAAATACACAATCGCTTTGAGGTCCTCTCCCCTAGCATGGAAGACGAAGAGCAGACTCCATTTGAGGATCTCTCCCTCATTACAGTCGATCAGGTATATGAAGACGAGCAGCAAAGTCAGTCCTCAGGGAATGTGCAGGCGACCTTGGAACAGACAGCTCACAGAAGAACCCCGACCAAACCCAAGAGGAGGCGTGTAGTGGTGATAGGGGATTCCCTACTGAGGGGAACAGAAGCAGTGATCTGTGGGCCTGACAAGATGTCTCGGGAAGTGTGCTGTCTCCCCGGGGCTAAGATCCAAGATGTAACTGAACGACTGCAAAAAATCATAAAACCCACTGACGAATACCCCTTCCTCTTGGTTCATGTGGGAACCAATGACACTGCAAACAATAGCCTCCAGAAGATCAAAAGAGACTACGAGGCTCTCGGCAGGAAATTGAAGCAACTAAATGCACAAATTGTCATCTCGTCTGTCCTCCCAGTTGAACGACGTGGCCCAGGGAGAGAGGGGAAAATAGTGGAAGTGAACAGCTGGCTTCGCAAATGGTGTAAACAGGAACGGTTTGGATTCTTAGATCACGGACTGCAGTTTCTTGAAGATGGACTTCTGGCAAGTGATGGGCTGCACCTCACAACGGTTGGGAGAAATGTTTTTGCCAAAAATCTCAGAAACCTCATCAGGAGGGCTTTAAACTGACTAATGTGGGGGAGGGAGACAGTGCTCCTGAAGGTAGGAGTCTATCAATTAATGAAGATGATCATCCAAATGTCATAGACCAAATGGAGCAAACAGCACGCGGACCTAGTGGAGGGAGGAAAAAATCCTTAAATAAGAGACACGGGGGAATGATTAATGGACTTCAATGTCTGTACACTAATGCGCAAAGCATGGGAAATAAACAAGATGAGCTTGAGCTCTTGGTACAGCAAACTAAATATGACATAATAGGCATCACTGAAACCTGGTGGGATAAGTCCCACGATTGGAATGTAATAATGGGGGGATACAATCTATTTCAGAGAAACAGACCAGACAAGAAAGGAGGAGGAGTGGCGTTATATGTCAGGGATGTGTATACCTGTGAAGAGATCCAAGATTTAGAACCTCAAAGCCAAAGTGAGAGCATTTGGGTCAAAATTAAGGGAGAGAAGAATAACAGAGACCTCATTGTGGGAGTTTACTATAGATCCCCAAGCCAAACGGAGGACATAGATGCTGCCTTCCTGGAACAGATGGCCAAGTATGCAAAAGGAAGGGAGATAGTAGTAATGGGGGACTTCAATTACCCGGATATTTGTTGGACGTCAAACTCAGCCAAGAGCATAAGGTCAAACAGATTCCTCACTGGCCTTGCAGACAACTTCATTGTCCAGAAAGTGGGAGAAGCAACAAGAGGAACAGCCATTTTAGATCTGGTCCTAACCAATGTTGATGACCTGGTTAGTGGGGTAGATGTGGAAGGATCATTAGGCGCGAGTGATCATGCTCTTCTGAAGTTTACTATACAGCGGAAAGTAGCAGCCAAGCATACTAGGACTCAATTTCTTGACTTTAAGAAAGCCGACTTCATAAAACTTAGGGAAGTGCTGGGTGAGATCCCATGGACAGCAATACTAAAAGGAAAGGGAGTTCATGATGGCTGGGAGTTTGTTAAGAGGGAGATAGTAAAAGCACAACGTCAGGCAATACCAATGAGACGAAAACATGGAAGATGCCTAAAGAAACCAGGGTGGCTATCTAAAGCACTTTTAACTGAATTAAGATTAAAAAAGGATGTGTACAAAAAATGGAAAAGGGGGGAAACCACCAAAGAGGAATTCAAACAAATAGCCAGCACGTGTAGACACAAAGTCAGAAAAGCTAAAGCACAGAATGAACTCAGGCTTGCTAGAGAGGTTAAAAGCAACAAAAAAGGTTTTTATGGGTATGTTCGTAGCAAAAGGAAGAACAAAGAAACAGTGGGGTCACTCAGAGGAGAAGATGGTGAAATGCAAACAGGGGACACAGAAAGGGCTGAACTCCTCAATGCCTTCTTTGCCTCAGTCTTCTCCGATAAAGAAAACAATGCCCGACCTGAAGAATTTGGAGCAAATGATTCAGCAAAGGAAACACAGCCCAGAATAACTAAGGAGATAGTACAAGAATATTTGGCTAGATTAGATGTATTCAAGTCTCCAGGGCCAGATGAACTGCATCCAAGAGTATTAAAAGAACTGGCAGATGTGATCTCAGAACCACTGGCAGTCATCTTTGAGAATTCCTGGAGAACAGGCGAAGTCCCAGCAGACTGGAGGAGGGCAAATGTTGTCCCTATTTTCAAAAAGGGGAAAAGAGAGGACCCAAATAATTACCGCCCAGTCAGTCTGACATCAATAGCAGGGAAGATTCTGGAGCAGATCATTAAGCAAACAGTCTGTGAGCACCTAGAAAGGAATGCTGTGATCACCAATAGTCAGCATGGATTTCTGAAAAATAAGTCATGTCAGACTAACCTGATCTCGTTTTTTGACAGAATTACAAGCCTGGTAGATGAAGGGAACGCAGTGGATGTAGCCTACCTTGATTTCAGCAAGGCATTTGACAAGGTGCCCCATGATATTCTTGTAAAGAAGCTGGTAAAATGCGGTCTTGACTATGCTACCACTCAGTGGATTTGTAACTGGCTGACTGACCGAACCCAAAGGGTGCTCATCAATGGTTCCTCTTCATCCTGGAGAAGAGTGACTAGTGGGGTGCCACAGGGTTCTGTCTTGGGCCCGGTCTTATTCAACATCTTTATCAACGACTTGGATGATGGACTCAAGGGCATCCTGATCAAATTTGCAGATGACACCAAACTGGGAGGGGTGGCTAACACCCCAGAGGACAGGATCACACTTCAAAACGACCTTGACAGATTAGAGAACTGGGCCAAAACAAACAAGATGAATTTTAACAGGGAGAAATGTAAAGTATTGCACTTGGGCAAAAAAAATGAGAGGCACAAATACAAGATGGGTGACACCTGGCTTGAGAGCAGTACATGTGAAAAGGATCTAGGAGTCTTGGTTGACCACAAACTTGACATGAGCCAACAGTGTGACGCGGCAGCTAAAAAAGCCAATGCAATTCTGGGCTGCATCAATAGGAGTATAGCATCTAGATCAAGGGAAGTAATAGTGCCACTGTATTCTGCTCTGGTCAGACCACACCTGGAGTACTGTGTCCAGTTCTGGGCACCACAATTCAAGAAGGACACTGACAAACTGGAACGTGTCCAGAGGAGGGCAACCAAAATGGTCAAAGGCCTGGAAACGATGCCTTATGAGGAACGGCTAAGGGAGCTGGGCATGTTTAGCCTGGAGAAGAGGAGGTTAAGGGGTGGTATGATAGCCATGTTCAAATATATAAAAGGATGTCACATAGAGGAGGGAGAAAGGTTGTTTTCTGCTGCTCCAGAGAAGCGGACACGGAGCAATGGATCCAAACTACAAGAAAGAAGATTCCACCTAAACATTAGGAAGAACTTCCTGACAGTAAGAGCTGTTCGACAGTGGAATTTGCTGCCAAGGAATGTGGTGGAGTCTCCTACTTTGGAGGTCTTTAAGCAGAGGCTTGACAACCATATGTCAGGAGTGCTCTGATGGTGTTTCCTGCTTGGCAGGGGGTTGGACTCGATGGCCCTTGTGGTCTCTTCCAACTCTATGATTCTATGATTCTATGATTCTAGGAGAAGAATTTTCTTCTTCTTTGGTAAACAACTTGCAAATGTCAAATCTTGAAACATACCCCCCCTCCCCCGCTGCTGCCCCATCCTGCTGCTGACACATCACTGGCACCAAAGGGATAAATCACTGCATGGATCAATGAGAATGAGCACTGTGAGGGCAAAAAGAAGAGATGGGCCTTGTGCAACTTCAGAAGACTATGAGTGTGTTAGAAACAAGTATCCAAAATAGCTGACAATGGAAGGTGCTTCTTAACATGAAAACAAATACAAAGTGAGGTGAGTAATTTCAGCTGACCCTATTTAAATATGTCCTGGATTTGACGAAGAACAGTAGGCATTTTCCTCATCTGGTTTTCCCAGCCTCCCAACTAGAAATAGATTTGAGTGAGTCACCTAGGGACTCAAAACAGTTGCAATGATGCAAAGAACTAGCATAGTGGTTATGTTTATCCAGAGATTGCATTGGTCATTGAAATCACAAAAGTAAACTGATAACCTGCTCCGCAGCATCACAGTTAAAATGAGTGTTGCTCAATCAAAAGGGAAATTGAAAAATCTAGCAGAAAATGGATTAAACCTTTTGCCTTCAATCGTCTCTGTGGGTATGGGAAGTCATAAAAGCACTGGAGCTGGTTAATGGAGGAGACTGACTTTCTGTACCTTGCTAATTTTTAATACTACCAGTTTGTTAAAAGGAACTTTGATAACATAGCAATTATTTCTTGATCTGGACATGCAGTTTCAGCACGGTTTGATGTTCTCCATCTCCAAATTCTCTGAATGTCTACTTTTCCTCCAACCTCAAACAAAATATTTTGTAAATCTATCAAAATAAAAATGAAGATTTTAGAAGTAAAACATCTCAGATCAAAACATTGCACACTAGCACATTATAATTCCAGACTGAAGTCTGGAGTATTTGCATATGTTTCTGTCGTCACTTCTGGTAAGATTTTCACATGATGTTAGTGAATAAAAAACCACCATCCCATTAATGAAAGGGATGAGTAAAGAGGAACAAAGTACAGTCGTACCTTGGAAGTCAAATGGAATCCGTTCTGGAAGTCCATTTGACTTCCAAAACGTTCGGAAGCCAAAGTGCAGCTTCTGATTGGCTGCAGGAAGCTCCTGCAGCCAATTGGAAGCCATGGGAGCCCCGTCAGACGTTCAGGTTCCAAAGAACGTTTGTAAATCGGAACACTGACTTCTGGGTTTGTGGCGTTTGGGAGCCAAAATGTTTGACTCGCAAAGCGTTTGACTTCTGAGGTGCAACTGTATAGAAATGAGTTCTAAAGATAATTAAAATTCCTGAGATTCAATTCTCCCTTCAGAATCTAGCACCTCTGGCCGTCAGTGATGCAATGGCTCTCTTGTGAGATGATATTCAGCACCATAATGCCATCTGGAGAACCAAGCACCCTTGGTCTATCATATTCTGGGCAATGATTTCCCTTCCATGGCTCATAGTTCAGGTTTCACAGTCCCCAGACACCAGGGATCTCTAAGCCATGTGACAGCAAGTGCTGGATGTCAAGATGTTATAAAAGCAATGTCATTCCAATTAAACTGAGGTGCTTTCAGACTCTGAGCAGCTCCATTCTGTCACCATCCAACGCTTACCTGTCGTTCTGCAGCTGGGGGAAATAGTAATATGGAAACTATATCAGAATAATTTGAAAATGTCTTGGGATGGAGCAGTTGGACTCGGTCTTACATGGGAGAAAATGTTCCCATCTCATGTAGGGCTCAGGCAGTGTGCAGCAATTTCTCTTCTTCCAAAATGTAAGCACACAAACATACTGAAATATAAATGTGCAGTGAGTCCAATTTAAAACATCACCTGGGGGAAACGGCTGATATATATAGTAGATAGTTTAAGCATTTATATATACAAAAATATATATGCATACATTTGCACACCTAACTCTCTTTCAGCAAGTTCTTGGTCCATAAAAACTTCCACCTAAAATTCAGAAACCTATTTTTATAGAGTGGATCTCCTTTTTACTGTTATATTGACCTTATATTTAGACTAAATATGAGTGAGTGAATGAACGGGGCTATTTGTTTCATCCAACACTAAGGGGGAAATCTTATGGCAAGATGTCCCAGGATGAGCAGTTTATGATGTAACAGATCTCTGGCTCAATGGCTGATTTCCAGCTCAGCTGGCATTAAAGCCACAGCCACAGCTTAGCCAAAGATATACTGGTGTTAACTTGCTCATCTCAGTCGGACCAAAGCTAGCTAAGCAAAAGTCCCAAGAAAGGGGTATTTGCAGGGCAAAACCAGGAAGCTGGGTTAGGCTGGATCCCAAGCCCATTCAGCTCAGTCACATGACCTGCTATAGACAAGGAAGCGTTTCGATTTGATATCCCGCCTTTCACTCCCTTTAAGGAGTCTGGAAGCGGCTAACATTCTCCTTTCCCTTCCTCCCCCACAACAAACACTCTGTGAGGTGAGTGGGGCTGAGAGACCCCAGAGAAGTGTGACTGGCCCAAGGTCACCCAGCAGCTGCATGTGGAGGAGCGGAGACGCGAACCTGGTTCACCAGATTACAAGTCTAACGCTCTTAACCACTACACCACACTGGGGGGAGGGGGGCTAGAGGGCTGAGGCCCCAGGTGCACAATTTTGAGGGGAGATAAACCAAGCACCCCCACACAGGCGCTGGCTTCTGGGGGAACCCCGTTACACCCAGGCATCCCCAGCTTCCCTGGCTTCCTGCCCTTTCCTGTCTGCCACTGGGGATCTAGAACCCAGTCTGGCCTCACCCCCACATCCCCAGGCTTAGGCATAGGATTGCTCCCTAACCCCAGATACCTGGGTGAAAGTCCCATTGGAATCTATAGGGTTTGCTGCTGAGTAGACTTAGCTAGGATTGTGCTGTGAATGCCACTCCCGACATAAGGAGGGGGGGTTGCAGGTTCACGCCCCCATCTACATCCTCGCAGGGCTGGCTGCAGCCCTGCGAGACTGGGGGATTCCCGGGAGTCATAAATATTCATCATTCTCTGCGCCAGCCAATTGAGCGGGATGAAAGGGTTTTTGGTTGCTGTCATTGGTTTGTTTTTTGTTTTTAACATGCTTTGTGTCTAATCTTTCTCCTTTCTAAAATTAATTTATTGGTGTGTGTTTTTCTTTTTGCAAATCTACCAAAGAATAAAATAAAATAGGGATTAAGGGGTTTTATCGGGAGGTGGTGGGAGTGGTGTGGTGGTGGGGACATTTGCCCTTCTTCTGATAGGAAATGCTCCCTGCGGGCGGGGGGGAATAGGGGGGTCCAGTTGGGAGTGAGAAATGTCCCTATGTCCATCTGAGGAATGTTGGGGGCTATGTGAATGTTTAGATTTTCTTTTTTCCCCCTTTTTTAAAAAAGCAGGAGTTAAGAGGAGGAACTACAGACATGAAGGGAAGCAAGAGAGGCAGTTCCTTCAACACACGGTGAATTGATCAAATACGGCAAAGGATGGGCAAGGGTGACACTCGCATTCCAGATTTTTCTCCCTTAGCTTTAACCAACCTGATGCTCTTCCAATGTTTGGCCTGCAGTTCCCAGTACTGGGACTGATGGGAGCTGCCCTGCAAAAAATCTGGTGGCCCCCAAGTCAGCAAAGGCTGCTCTAAGCCACATGTTTCTTGTTTGGGGAAGGAGAGGAATGGATATATTTATTGATATCCCTTATATTTGTTCTAAAAGTTGGCAACTTTCATTTAGTTTCACTTCTAGATGGGAGGAGTTGAAGGATGGGGAAAGTTGATCAAAGCTGCCCCAGGCTGATTTTTTCTCTATGGGCTTCAAGCACAGGAAAACAACAACAACAAAGCACTTAACATAGAAAATCTATTGGGATTTCCAGGCCTCTTTCCCTAAGAAGCGTTAATATACCCTAATCCTCCATTTAATCTCCCTTGGCTTGCTCTGGGAGCATCAGGGTTTGTCAGCCAGATCCAGGAGTGCAGACACTGTTCTCCCTCAAACCCCCATGCCAGTTACATATGGCAACAGCAGTTCCATCAAATACAGCAGCCCATTTGAGGGAGTCCTTTTTCATAATTGCTTGCTTGTTACATTTTCAAAATAATAGGAAGCAATGAGGCAAATACTATAAATCATGTAAATCATCTTCTCCGATAAAGAAAACAATGCCCGACCTGAAGAATTTGGAGCAAATGATTCAGCAAAGGAAAAACAGCCCAGAATAACTAAGGAGATAGTACAAGAATACTTGGCTAGTTTAGATGTATTCAAGTCTCCAGGGCCAGATGAACTGCATCCAAGAGTATTAAAAGAACTGGCAGATGTGATCTCAGAACCACTGGCAGTCATCTTTGAGAATTCCTGGAGAACAGGCGAAGTCCCGGCAGACTGGAGGAGGGCAAATGTTGTCCCTATTTTCAAAAAGGGGAAAAGAGAGGACCCAAATAATTACCGCCCAGTCAGTCTGACATCAATACCAGGGAAGATTCTGGAGCAGATCATTAAGCAAACAGTCTGTGAGCACCTAGAAAGGAATGCTGTGATCACCAACAGTCAGCATGGATTTCTGAAAAATAAGTCATGTCAGACTAACCTGATCTCGTTTTTTGACAGAATTACAAGCCTGGTAGATGAAGGGAACGCAGTGGATGTAGCCTACCTTGATTTCAGCAAGGCATTTGACAAGGTGCCCCATGATATTCTTGTAAAGAAGCTGGTAAAATGCAGTCTTGACAATGCTACCACTCAGTGGATTTGTAACTGGCTGACTGACCGAACCCAAAGGGTTCTCATCAATGGTTCCTCTTCATCCTGGAGAAGAGTGACTAGTGGGGTGCCCCAGGGTTCTGTCTTGGGCCCGGTCTTATTCAACATCTTTATCAACAACTTGGATGATGGACTCAAGGGCATCCTGATCAAATTTGCAGATGACACCAAACTGGGAGGGGTGGCTAACACCCCAGAGGACAGGATCACACTTCAAAATGACCTTGACAGATTAGAGAACTGGGCCAAAACAAACAAGATGAATTTTAACAGGGAGAAATGTAAAGTATTGCACTTGGGCAAAAAAAAAAAAAATGAGAGGCACAAATACAAGATGGGTGACACCTGGCTTGAGAGCAGTACATGTGAAAAGGATCTAGGAGTCTTGGTTGACCACAAACTTGACATGAGCCAACAGTGTGACACGGCAGCTAAAAAAGCCAATGCAATTCTGGGCTGCATCAATAGGAGTATAGCATCTAGATCAAGGGAAGTAATAGTGCCACTGTATTCTGCTCTGGTCAGACCTCACCTGGAGTACTGTGTCCAGTTCTGGGCACCACAATTCAAGAAGGACACTGACAAACTGGAACGTGTCCAGAGGAGGGCAACCAAAATGGTCAAAGGCCTGGAAACGATGCCTTATGAGGAACGGCTAAGGGAGCTGGGCATGTTTAGCCTGGAGAAGAGGAGGTTAAGGGGTGATATGATAGCCATGTTCAAATATATAAAAGGATGTCACATAGAGGAGGGAGAAAGGTTGTTTTCTGCTGCTCCAGAGAAGCGGACACGGAGCAATGGATACAAACTACAAGAAAGAAGATTCCACCTAAACATTAGGAAGAACTTCCAGACAGTAAGAGCTGTTCGACAGTGGAATTTGCTGCCAAGGAGTGTGGTGGAGTCTCCTGCTTTGGAGGTCTTTAAGCAGAGGCTTGACAACCATATGTCAGGAGTGCTCTGATGGTGTTTCCTGCTTGGCAGGGGGTTGGACTCGATGGCCCTTGTGGTCTCTTCCAACTCTATGTTTCTATGATTCTATGATTCTATGTCCTCCCTAAAAGAGGGCATGTGTTGCGGTGAGACCTGGAGACTGATCTCCTGGTTGTGGGTGGGTCTATTGGATAGCCACAATGCCCGATTGATAGGTCCCTCGTTGGTGGGTGTAATCTGGCCAATGTGGTGCAGTCTAAATGGTTCGAGGGACCTATTTAATCCCTTGCACGTGACCCAGAGATTCTCTTTTTTATTATTAATATTTTTATTAAGTACAAATTAGAAAACATACATATTCACAACAAAAGAAAATACAAAAGAAAAAGAAGATACATCTAACCAAGGGAAAAATTAGAGAATATTTTGTCTCTTTTCATAGAATCATAGAATCATAGAATCATAGAATCATAGAGTTGGAAGAGACCACAAGGGCCATCGAGTCCAACCCCCTGCCAAGCAGGAAACACCATCAGAGCACTCCTGACATATGGTTGTCAAGCCTCTGCTTAAAGACCTCCAAAGTAGGAGACTCCACCACACTCCTTGGCAGCAAATTCCACTGTCGAACAGCTCTTACTGTCAGGAAGTTCTTCCTAATGTTTAGGTGGAATCTTCTTTCTTGTAGTTTGGATCCATTGCTCCGTGTCCGCTTCTCTGGAGCAGCAGAAAACAACCTTTCTCCCTCCTCTATGTGACATCCTTTTATATATTTGAACATGGCTATCATATCACCCCTTAACCTCCTCTTCTCCAGGCTAAACATGCCCAGCTCCCTTAGCCGTTCCCCATAAGGCATCGTTTCCAGGCCTTTGACCATTTTGGTTGCCCTCCTCTGGACACGTTCCAGTTTGTCAGTGTCCTTCTTGAATTGTGGTGCCCAGAACTGGACACAGTACTCCAGATGTGGTCTGACCAGAGCAGAATACAGTGGCACTATTACTTCCCTTGATCTAGATGCTATACTCCTATTGATGCAGCCCAGAATTGCATTGGCTTTTTTAGCTGCCGCGTCACACTGTTGGCTCATGTCAAGTTTGTGGTCAACCAAGACTCCTAGATCCTTTTCACATGTACTGCTCTCAAGCCAGGTGTCACCCATCTTGTATTTGTGCCTCTCATTTTTTTTGCCCAAGTGCAATACTTTACATTTCTCCCTGTTAAAATTCATCTTGTTTGCTTTTGCCCAGTTCTCTAATCTGTCAAGGTCGTTTTGAAGTGTGATCCTGTCCTCTGGGGTGTTAGCCACCCCTCCCAGTTTGGTGTCATCTGCAAATTTGATCAGGATGCCCTTGAGTCCATCATCCAAGTCGTTGATAAAGATGTTGAATAAGACCGGGCCCAAGACAGAACCCTGTGGCACCCCACTAGTCACTCTTCTCCAGGATGAAGAGGAACCATTGATGAGCACCCTTTGGGTTCGGTCAGTCAGCCAGTTACAAATCCACTGAGTGGTAGCATAGTCAAGACCGCATTTTACCAGCTTCTTTACAAGAATATCATGGGGCACCTTGTCAAATGCCTTGCTGAAATCAAGGTAGGCTACATCCACTGCGTTCCCTTCATCTACCAGGCTTGTAATTCTGTCAAAAAACGAGATCAGGTTAGTCTGACATGACTTATTTTTCAGAAATCCATGCTGACTATTGGTGATCACAGCATTCCTTTCTAGGTGCTCACAGACTGTTTGCTTAATGATCTGTTCCAGAATCTTCCCTGCTATTGATGTCAGACTGACTGGGCGGTAATTATTTGGGTCCTCTCTTTTCCCCTTTTTGAAAATAGGGACAACATTTGCCCTCCTCCAGTCTGCCGGGACTTCGCCTGTTCTCCAGGAATTCTCAAAGATGACTGCCAGTGGTTCTGAGATCACATCTGCCAGTTCTTTTAATACTCTTGGATGCAGTTCATCTGGCCCTGGAGACTTGAATACATCTAATCTAGCCAAATATTCTTGTACTATCTCCTTAGTTATTCTGGGCTGTGTTTCCTTTGCTGAATCATTTGCTCCAAATTCTTCAGGTCGGGCATTGTTTTCTTTATCGGAGAAGACTGAGGCAAAGAAGGCATTGAGGAGTTCAGCCCTTTCTGTGTCCCCTGTTTGCATTTCACCATCTTCTCCTCTGAGTGACCCCACTGTTTCTTTGTTCTTCCTTTTGCTACGAACATACCCATAAAAGCCTTTTTTGTTGCTTTTAACCTCTCTAGCAAGCTTGAGTTCATTCTGTGCTTTAGCTTTTCTGACATTGTGTCTACACGTGCTGGCTATTTGTTTGAATTCCTCTTTGGTGGTTTCCCCCCTTTTCCATTTTTTGTACACATCCTTTTTTAATCTTAATTCAGTTAAAAGTTCTTTAGATAGCCACCCTGGTTTCTTTAGGCACCTTCCATGTTTTCGTCTCATTGGTATTGCCTGACGTTGTGCTTTTACTATCTCCCTCTTAACAAACTCCCAGCCATCATGAACTCCCTTTCCTTTTAGTATTGCCGTCCATGGGATCTCACCCAGCACTTCCCTAAGTTTTATGAAGTCGGCTTTCTTAAAGTCAAGAAATTGAGTCCTAGTATGCTTGGCTGCTACTTTCCGCTGTATAGTAAACTTCAGAAGAGCATGATCACTCGCGCCTAATGATCCTTCCACATCTACCCCACTAACCAGGTCATCAACATTGGTTAGGACCAGATCTAAAATGGCTGTTCCTCTTGTTGCTTCTCCCACTTTCTGGACAATGAAGTTGTCTGCAAGGCCAGTGAGGAATCTGTTTGACCTTATGCTCTTGGCTGAGTTTGACATCCAACAAATATCCGGGTAATTGAAGTCCCCCATTACTACTATCTCCCTTCCTTTTGCATGCTTGGCCATCTGTTCCAGGAAGGCAGCATCTATGTCCTCCGTTTGGCTTGGGGATCTATAGTAAACTCCCACAATGAGGTCTCTGTTATTCTTCTCTCCCTTAATTTTGACCCAAATGCTCTCACTTTGGCTTTGAGGTTCTAAATCTTGGATCTCTTCACAGGTATACACATCCCTGACATATAACGCCACTCCTCCTCCTTTCTTGTCTGGTCTGTTTCTCTGAAATAGATTGTATCCCCCCATTATTACATTCCAATCGTGGGACTTATCCCACCAGGTTTCAGTGATGCCTATTATGTCATATTTAGTTTGCTGTACCAAGAGCTCAAGCTCATCTTGTTTATTTCCCATGCTTTGCGCATTAGTGTACAGACATTGAAGTCCATTAATCATTCCCCCGTGTCTCTTATTTAAGGATTTTTTCCTCCCTCCACTAGGTCCGCGTGCTGTTTGCTCCATTTGGTCTATGACATTTGGATGATCATCTTCATTAATTGATAGACTCCTACCTTCAGGAGCACTGTCTCCCTCCCCCACATTAGTCAGTTTAAAGCCCTCCTGATGAGGTTTCTGAGATTTTTGGCAAAAACATTTCTCCCAACCGTTGTGAGGTGCAGCCCATCACTTGCCAGAAGTCCATCTTCAAGAAACTGCAGTCCGTGATCTAAGAATCCAAACCGTTCCTGTTTACACCATTTGCGAAGCCAGCTGTTCACTTCCACTATTTTCCCCTCTCTCCCTGGGCCACGTCGTTCAACTGGGAGGACAGACGAGATGACAATTTGTGCATTTAGTTGCTTCAATTTCCTGCCGAGAGCCTCGTAGTCTCTTTTGATCTTCTGGAGGCTATTGTTTGCAGTGTCATTGGTTCCCACATGAACCAAGAGGAAGGGGTATTCGTCAGTGGGTTTTATGATTTTTTGCAGTCGTTCAGTTATATCTTGGATCTTAGCCCCGGGGAGACAGCACACTTCCCGAGACATCTTGTCAGGCCCACAGATCACTGCTTCTGTTCCCCTCAGTAGGGAATCCCCTATCACCACTACACGCCTCCTCTTGGGTTTGGTCGGGGTTCTTCTGTGAGCTGTCTGTTCCAAGGTCGCCTGCACATTCCCTGAGGACTGACTTTGCTGCTCGTCTTCATATACCTGATCGACTGTAATGAGGGAGAGATCCTCAAATGGAGTCTGCTCTTCGTCTTCCATGCTAGGGGAGAGGACCTCAAAGCGATTGTGTATTTCTAAACAATCAGAGTGAACCCTGGGCCTCCTACTTCTTTGAGTCACGTTTCTCCATATATCTGGCTCCTGTGTTGCTGAACTATCCTCCTTCTCAGGGGAGTCCCCTGTCTCCTCTCTGGTGGAGACGGTGTGCTCTGTTGCTTCCAAGAAGAGCTCCAGCTCTCTAATTCTTTGGAGCGTAGCTACACATTCCTCCAGTTGCTGAACTTTATCTTTTAAAAGGGCAATCAACATGCAATTGCTGCAGGTAAAGCTGCCTGCAACCTTTGGCAAGATGGCAAACATTGCGCAGGAATCGCAGGCGACTGCAGCTGTTCCCTCCCCTTCCATCTTGAGATCGTGTCGTTCGGGGTGGCTACAGAGGTCCTCCATCATAAAAAGCTTGAGGACAGGACAAATAACTTCCCCTCCACACACACACACACACAAAACACCTAGGTCTCCCCCACAAACGTTTGAGACTAGCTCCCCTAAATCTAAAAGATGGGTATAACTGCGCGCGCCGCTAGAAAACCCTTTTTTTCATATTTACAGTTATTTATACCTCTATAAAATGCTATTCACAATAAAGCAGTGAAATGAAAGATAAGATATCAGAAAAAAGGAAAAAGAATAAAGAAAGAATAAAGAAGTAAAGGAAAAAGATCATAAGTGAAAATTTTAAAAAGTAGATAAGTACTCACAATACATAACCGTTTCCCATCTATATTTATATTCAATTGTATAATTTCATCTTGTGCTTATCTACCTTAAATAAAGTGGTTTATTAAAAAAAAAGGGAAAAAAAAGACTTCCACCGTTTACCTCACACATTTTTTATAATCCGTTCGTCAGAACCTCTGTTCTTCATATTTTCCCTTTGGATTTCCTTAATGTCTCACTTTGTATTTTTTATATTACGCAAAAGATTATTCTAAACACAACCAGATTTTTGTAGCTGAGCCCTGGTTTTGTAAATAATCATTTAAGAACTCCCATTGCTTCATAACCATAGTTTTGGATTTTCTCCTTATTATATCCATCAGTTTTGCTAATTCCAGGTACTCGCAAAGTTTCCCCAACCATTCTCTTTTTGTTGGGATGCTGTCTTCTTTCCAATAGCTAGCAATCAAAATTCTTGCCGCTGTTGTCGCGTATAGAAATAAGTTAGTTTTATCTTTGGGGATATCTTTATTTAGAATTCCTAATAGATATGCCTCTGCCTTTTTTGTGTGTGATGTCCTTATCATTTTTTTTTATTTCGTCGTGGATCATGTCCCAAAAGGTGTTAATCTTTGGGCAAGCCCACCACATGTAGTATAACATATCTTTTGTTCTGTTACATTTCCAACATTTGTCGTTGTTCCTTTTTTTATTTTTGACAATCTGCCAGGGGTTAGGTACCATCGGTGGTGAATTTTTCTGAAATTCTCCCTTAATAAATCACACGCAGTAACATTTATGTTTTCCTCCCAAAAAGTTTTCCATCTTTCCAGATCTATCTCATATCCCAAATCATGCTCCCATTTTAACATGTTTCCCCCTTTCATCTCTTGTTCTAAGGTGGTTTTCATTAATAATCTATACATTTTTGCAAGTATTTTTTGTTCGCTTTGCAATATTTCCTTTTCTAATTTTGAGGTTTTATTTTCAAATCTCCCCTTTTTATGTATTTTTCATATGTTTCTTTTAATTGATAATATTGTAACCAATTTATTCCAAATGTTTGTAATTGTTTGTAAGTTTTTAATTTAATATTTCTGTCTTCATCCTCTAATATTTCCCTATATGTTGGCCAAGTCTTTTTTACATTACTCTTTAATGTTGTGGTTGCTTCCACTGGCGAAACCCATTGGGGAGTTTTCTCAATAATTTTTCCTTTTGTTCTTTCCCAGACATCCAATAGAGCCTTTCTTACTATGTGATTTGTAATTTTTTTATGTTGTTCTTTTTTGTCATAGAATAAATAGCCATGCAAGTCGTATATTTTGTCCCAGCCCTCTAGTGTTAGGACTTCATTATCTTTTAATAATATCCATTTTTTTATCCAACATCAACACGCTGCCTCAAAATACTTTCTTAAATCTGGGACTGCGAATCCTCCACTTTCCTTTGGGCCCATCATTACTTCTAATTTTATCCTTGCCTTTCGCCCCCTGCCATATAAAATTTGCCAGCTTATAAAATATTTAGTTCCTATTACAATTGGAATCGTTTGAAATAAAAATAGAATTTTGGGGAGTATCATCATTTTAATCATAGATATTCTTCCTCTTAATGATAGTTTTAGTTTTCCCCATTTATCCATACTTCCTTTAATTTCTTTCCATTTTTTGATATAATTATCCTTAAATAAATTTGCATTTTTATTTGTAATCCATATCCCTAGGTAGTTCACTTTATTTTCTATTTTTAGTCCTGTTCTAATTCCTTTTTCCCTTTCTCGCCTATATTTCTAGTTATCAATTTCGATTTATCTTTGTTCAATTTGAATTCTGCTACTTCGCCAAATTCTTTCATTCTTTCTAATGCTTTTTTTATACTTTCTTTTGGTGTTTCGGTTGTAATGATCACATCGTCTGCAAATGTTCTTACTTTGTAACACTGTGTACCAAGACATATGCCCTTTATTTCTTCATCCTTTCTCAGAGCTATTAATAGGGTTTCTAATATTGTTATAAATAGGAGTGGGGATAAAGGACATCCCTGTCGTGTCCCTCTCTCGATGTTGAATTCTTCTGTAATTTCGTTGTTTAGGAATAATTTGGCTCTTGGTTTTTTGTAAATTGCTTGAATTCCATTCATAAATCTTTTACAAAAATTTTAACTTTCACAGGTTTTGATCATAAATTTCCAAGAGACACTGTCAAATGCCTTTTCAGCATCTACCAAAAGCAATGAAATTTCTTTACTTGGGTTCATTTCGGCATATTCTATTAAGTCTGTAATTATTCTAGTGTTGTCCTTTATTTGTCTGGCTGGCAAAAATCCTGCCTGATCTTTTTTAATTACCCTTTTTAGTAGAGTTTTCATTCTATTTGCAAGAACTCCAGTAAATATTTTATAGTCTATATTCAATAAAGATATTGGCCTGTAGTTTTTTATAAGTCTCAAATCCGTACATTCCTTTGGGATAGGGGTTATCAATGCTTCTTGCCACGAATTGGGTATTTCTCCTTTGTCTAAAATTTCATTCATAATTAATTGTAATTTGGGTGTTATTATTTCCTCTAATTTTTTATAATATATTACTGAGATTCTGTCTGGTCCTGGTGATTTCCCATCCTTAATATTTTTAAAAACTTTTTTAATCTCTTCAAGTTCAATATTTGAATTTAAAATTGCATATTCTTCTTCTATATATGGTAATCTATTTTCTAATAGGCATTTTTGGATTTTCTTTTCCTCTTTCAATTCTACTTTATATAAATTTTTGTAATATATTATAAATCTTTCTTTGATTTGTTTTGGGTCAATAATTTCTTTTTCTTCATCAATAATTCTATTTATTACTCTTTCTACCTGTCTTTCTTTAATAAACCATGCCAGCATCCTACCCGGTTTATTTGCCTGTTCAAAATATCTTTGTTTTGTCCATATAATTTTTTTTTCAACTTCTCTATTAAATTCGATAGGTGGGCTTGTAAGTTTTTTATTTGTTGGAGGATATCTTCATTTTTGGGGGTTTTCACTAAATCTTTTTCTTTCTCTCTTATCTGTTTATTTATTTCCATAATATTATTATCTTTATTTCTCCTTATCCTTCCCATTTGTTGTATTACATACCCTCTCATATAGGCTTTACTCACTTCCCAAAACATTTTTTATCCGTATCCTGATTTTCATTTATTTCATAGAATTCTTTCAATATTTCCTTAGCCCTTTTAACCCGTTGATCATCTCTTTCAGCTTGTGCAAATGGAACAGCTCTCCTGTGTGCAGCCAAGAGACTTGCCTTCGATGATCTCATTGGGTGATGTTGTTGTTTAGTCGTTTAGTTGTTTAGTCATGTCCGACTCTTTGTGACCCCATGGACCAGAGCACGCCAGGCAGTGCCAGGCAGAGCCAGTGTGGTGTAGTGGTTAAGAGCGGTAGTCTCGTAATCTGGCGAACTGCGTTCACGTCTCCGCTCTTCCACATGCAGCTGCTGGGTGACTTTGGGCCAGTCACACTTCTCTGAAGTCTCTCGGCCCCACTCACCTCACAGAGTGTTTGTTGTGGGGCAGGAAGGGAAAGGATGGTGTTAGCCGCTTTGAGACTCCTTCAGGTAGTGATAAAGGAGGATATCAAATCCAAACTCCTCTTCTTCTTTTTCCACTGCATTACAATATTTATTCAAATAATCCTTGAATTTCTTCCAATTTTTTTGTTATTCCGCCTCTTTCTGGTCGCGGATTCTTCCAGTCAGGTCAACTAGCTCCGAAAAATCCATCATCTTCCTCTGCCAATCTTCCACTGTTGGTATTTCTTGTGTTTTCCATTTCTTAGCTAATAAAATTCGAGCCGCCGTAGTGGCATACAAAAATAATTTAACATCTTTCTTTGGCAGTTCCAAACCTGTTATTCCAAGAAGAAAGGCCTCTGGTTTCTTAATAAATGTATATCTCAACATTTTTCCCCAATTCATTATAAATCTTCTCCCAGAAGTCTTTCACCTTGGGACAGGTCCACCACATATGGAAAAAAGTACCTTCTTTTTCTTTACATTTTCAACAGAGATTATCATTATTGTGATAAATCTTTGCTAATTTTACAGGGGTTAAGTACCATCTATACATCATTTTAATATTTTCCTTTAACATCGTACATGTGGTAAACTTAACCCCTTTCTTTCATAACCTCTCCCAATCCTCCAACATTATATTATGTCCCACATCTCTTGCCCAATCAATCATGATTCTTCCAGTCAGGTCAGCCAGCTCCAAAAAGTCCAACATCTTCATCTGCCATTCTTCTACTGCTGGTATTTCTTGAGATTTCCAGTTTTTAGCTAATAGCAGTCTTGCCGCTGTAGTGGCATACAAAAACAATCTAACATCTTTTTTGAGCAATTCCTATCCTATTATTCCAAGTAGAAAGGCTTCTGGTTTCTTAGCAAATATATTTTTCAACATTTTTTTCAACTCATTATAAATCTTTTTCCAGAAGTCCTTCACCTTGGGACACGTCCACCACATATGATAAAAAAAAACTTTACAAATTTTTTTCACTTCCAACCTTTTCAACACATCAGTTATATTCCTAATATTATCTTTCATATGTCTTTCAGGCAGAAATCCTGCCTGGTCCTTGAGAATATAATCTGTTAATATCTTCTTCAACCTATTGGCCAAAATACTAGCAAAAATTTTGTAATCCACATTAAGTAGTGAGATTGGTCTGTAATTTTTACATTGAATCTATCTTGATCTGGTTTTGGTTATAAAAGCTTCCTTCCAGGTTTCAGGTGCTTTGTCCCCTCTTAATATCTTGTTGCATACGTCAACCAATGGCTGAACAAGCCAATCTTTCATAGTCTTATAGTACTTTGCAGACAAACCATCAGGTCCTGGGGTTTTGCCAAGCTGCATCTGATTTATTGCCTTGTCAACCCCTTGTCTTGTAATTAATCCATTAAGTAGGATCTTTTTATTTCCAGGAATTTTTTGCAGTCCATTTACTTTAATAAATTGCTCAATTTTATCCTTATCTTCTTTTCAATTTTTATGCAGCTGTTTATAATATTTCTGAAAACATCTTCTTATCTCCGCAGGGTTCTCCACAGACTTTCCTTCTGAGACAATATTAGTAATGGTACTTTGTTTCTATCTCTTTTCCGACTGCCAAGCAAGCAGTTTTCCACATTTATTTGCAGATTCAAAATTTCTCTGTCTCATCATTTTTATTTTCCATTCTATTTCCTGATTTATAATCTGGGAATATTGAATCTGTAGTGCTTTAATTTCCTTTTGGATCTGCTGATTTTTCAGGTTGGATCTTAAATTAAATCTTTATCTTTTAATTGAGAAAATATATTGTCTTTTTTCTCATTCTGTATCTTTTTCTTAATAAAATTTTGTTGTATGAGGAATCCTCTCATTACTGCTTTACTTGCGTCCCAAACGACTCTTGTTTCCACCTCTGAATTCATATATGTCTCAAAATATTCATTTAGAGACTTTTGGGCCTTCCTAATTGTCTGTTCATTCCTCAATAAATCATCATTCATTCTCCATCTGTAAGATCCCTGCAGAAACAATTTCATTTCCAAAAACACTGCATTATGATCTGAGCAAGTCTTTGGGCAAACCTTTGGAGTGTACTGATGGTGAGCCGGTCAAGGATGTTAAAGTTTCAACCAATGCAGTTAGAGAAATCATTCCTGGTGCGCATTTGCCGTCAAGAATGTGAAACAGAATACTTAATGGTTGTTATGTCAACATCTTTAAGCTCCTTCCCCCTAATGAATGCCCAGATAGGGATAAGCAGGTATCAGCGGGCAGGGGTAAGGCCGGCTCTCACAAGTTGGAGAGAACTTTTGAAAAATGGCTCAATGCTTCTCAAGTATTTGCTGGAGTCATTTCTGCAGCTTATCCCAAGAGAAGTCTGCACCTTTGGATTTAGCAATTTTTGGTGTGTAAGGTTTTCACATTGCCTGGAGAGGCAGCAGCTATAAGCTATGATGAGAGCTTTAGATGTCGGGCCGCCAGCCGCCAGGATCCCTTCTGTTCGATGGGATCAAAAGGATCTCGATGTGTGGACTACTTATGTCTCTCCTAATTTTGAGCATAAGTCCACTGAGCAGCAGAAACCAAAGGATGCAAAGAAGTCAGGGAGGCGTCTCTTTTGCTGGGAATACCATAAAGGGCCCTGCCAGTGTCAGGGCTGTAAGTATTCCTACGCATGCGACAAGTGTTTTGGGGGCCACCCTGCTGCATCATGTGTGGCCAAACGGCCCTTTTGGGGGGCAAGGAGAGGCTTCCAGCAGGAACCAAAGGGAGCCTCTCCTCAAGCAGCCCACGATGCTAAATAATGTCTTATTGACCCTAGCTCGCACTCTCATTAAGTTGCCCGCCTTGAAGGCATGGCTATTCAGGTACTCTGACACGGTTGCTGCCTCTTATTTGTGGCTTGATTTTTCAGAGGGCTTTCGTATTCCAGTGGCATTTCTGCCCAGGGATGGGAAAGTTGAAAATCAAAAATCAGTAAGGGAGATGCCGGATGTTGCTAGGAGGAAGATGGGGAAAGAGCTGATGTTGGGAAGGATGGCTGGTCCATTGGAGTACCCTCCTTACTCTGATTTGCACCTCTCCCCTTTGGGTGTGGTACCCAAGAAGGCTCTAGATGAATTTCATTTGATTCACAAAGTGTTCATCAGTAAATGATGCTATCCCTCCTGAGTTATGTTCTGTCTGGTATGCCACCTTCGATCAGGCTGTCAAGCTGATTAGGAGCTTTGGAAAAGGGGCACTTTTGGCAAAGTGTGATGTGGAATCTTCATTCCGTTTACTTCCAGTCCATCCACATGATTTTAAGTTGCTTGGATTCCAGTTGGATAATGATAATAATAATAATAATAATAATAATAATAATAATAATAATTTTTATTTATACCCTGCCCTCCCCAGCCAAGGCCGAGCTCAGGGGGGCGAACAAGCAATAATAAAAAGTTGAATGAATACAACTTAAAAACAAAATTAAAATACAACATTAAAATATTGAAACATTAAAATATTAAAATGTAGCCTCATCGCAGGAGGAGAAAGGAAAAGAAAAAAGAAAGAGGGGGAGGGAATCAAATTGGCTCCAAGACAAAGGCCAGGCAGAATAACTCTGGCTTACAGTCCCTGCGGAAAGAAATCAGATCCTGCAGGGCCCTGGTCTCATGAGGCAGAGCGTTCCACCAGGCCGGAGCCAGAGTTGAAAAGGCCCTGGCTCTGGTTGAGGCTAATCTAACTTCCTTAGGGCCCGGGACCACTAGGGTGTTGCTATTTGTGGACCTTGAGGCTCTCCGTGGGGCATACCGGGAGAGGCGGCCCCGTAGGTACGAGGGTCCTAGGCCATGAAGGGCTTTAAAGGTCAAAATCAGCACCTTAAATCTGACTCTGTACTCCACTGGGAGCCAGTGCAGCTGGAAAAGCACTAGGTGAATATGCTCCCATGGCAGAGACCCTGTGAGGAGCCTCGCTGCAGCATTCTGCACCTGCTGGAGTTTCTGGGACAGCTTCAAGGGCAGCCCCACGTATAGCGAATTACAGTATTCAAGCCTGGATGTGACCGTCGCATGGATCACTGTGGCCAGGTCAGGGCAGGAATGGAGCTTATTATGTGGATAAGGCCATGCCTATGGGCTCCTAAATATCCTTTGCAGCTTTCGAAACCTTCAGTACATTTTTGGACTGGGCCTTGCGTGCCAAGACGGGTTTAAGAGGCGTGTCCTGTTACTTCGATGACTTTTTATTAAGCTCTGCAGCCAATTCTGACAAATGCCTGCTATTGTTGCATGCCTTGTGTTTTCTGCCCGATTCATTCCTGGTGCTTCTAATGATATTTCTGACACTCTATCCCATTTTCAGATGGAGCGCTTCAGATCACTGGCTTCAGATGCCCAGCAACTTCCATAATATTTCCCAGTTCAGCTTTGCAACCGTGGCAGCAGCTAGTCCTTCAGGGAGTAGTAGCTTCTGTTTCTCCTTCCACATTGAGGTCTTATAAGAAGGCCTGGGTGGACTTTTTAGAGTTTTGGTCGCAGCACTTGACAACCGACAGTACCATGTCGGCATCCACATATAAGGTGTTGCAATATTTGGCTCACCTGTGGTATATGGGTTGTGCTGTGAAGTTCATTAGAATTCAGTCTTCTGCCATTTCATTTTTCTGTAAATCCCTTTATTCTAGAGACCCTTGTGCAAAGTTTGTAGTGTGTAAGGCTCTTGAGGGTTGGGCCAGGTTGCAGCGGCATAAGTTGCCAGGTAGGAAGCCTTTGACCTTTTATTCCCAGATGTGCAGAAAGTTAAGACTTGTCTGCTTGCCCATTTATGAGGTGAGACTCTTTTTGGCAGCTTAATCCATTGCATTTTTTGGTGCACTGCGTGTGGGCGAGGTGGTGCTGGAATCAGCACAGGGAAGGGCACCCAGAGGCCTGTTATTGCAGTATGTTCAGCTTTCTGATGCTGAGCTGGTTCTCACAATCAGGAATTCCAAAACAGACCAGTTGGGCAGAGGTGCCTTAATGAGGCTGCCTGCCACTGGTAAGTCCAGCCCTTGTCCAGTGAAAGATGCCAAGAGATATTTGTCACTTTGCCTGCCTGGGGATGTTCCCTTCCTGGTTCACGAGGACAGGTCCTCGTTAAAGATGCATCAATTTGCTGCAGTGATACGTAAGGCGATTGGAGCACATGGCCTGCTGGCCAGCGATTATGCACCTCATTCCTTCTACTGCGCACTGGAGCCTGTCCATTGACAGGATTAAAGATTTGGGCCGCTGGAAGTCTGACACATACAGGGGTTATGTGCGGAAGCGGCGCTGAGGTGCAGTTACTAATATTATTTTGTTCATTCCTAGGTCTGCCTACCCTGCACGTCTGGATAGTCGAGCACAGCATTGTCCACTGGGCCAGCAGAAGGGCAGTGGAGTCTGGATTCGGACGCAGGCTAGGACTCCCTGTCCATGTGCGTCTCTCCTGGGTATCCAGACAAAGAATGCGTTGGGAGGAGCTTCTCCTTACGGTGCGGGCAAAGGTGTCTGCGGAAGGCACACCTGCAGCGATGGTGGTGCAGCTGGCTTGAGCTTGTGGATCCGCATGCAGGAGGACTTGGAAGAGTTGAAGGCAGCTCTTCCTGGACTCAAATTTCTTTGGTCACAGCTGTTGCAGCGACGTGTGTGGCGAGGTAGCCAATGCCCAGCTGCCACTGAGAGGGCCAGGAAGTGCGTCCAGAGTGCAGTGGCCAAGAAGGTTCTGACCTTGTGTGGAACAGTGATCTGTCACCCGGACATTACCTTCTGTGATGAGTCCCTTTACAGGCTTGATGGGGTTCAATTGTCTGTTTGGGAATGATTTGTGGCTGACCTCCATGTCAGCGGGCTTAAGGGATTGGTTACAGGTGTGAGTGGTTGGCGGCGAGCATGGTGCTTGTGTGGCAGATAGGCGCTGGTTCATGTGATAAGGATGGGATAATGTTCTCGACATCCCTATGTGAAGGGTATTCCATTAAAGGAATCCAGGGACTCAAACTTAGTTTGGTTAACCCCTGAGATGGGGTTGTGCCCATGCCTGAATCCAGGGGAGCAGTTGGGGGAGTGAACAGAGTCTGTTCACGGGCTTTTCACCTACCTCAGGTGTTCACCCTTGGCTGACCTATGATAGAGCTCTGGGTCAGTGCTACCTGGAACGGTGTAGGAAGCTAGTCAAATCAGAGTCTATGCAACCACCCACTTTTTCTGTAATCAATAAAGTTCTGGCCTAAATTCTGCCAAAAACCAAAACTAAAATTTGAGTCAAGTGTGTATTTATTTAGGGGGGAAGTCTCTGGGTCTGAACATGCAATTCCTGAAGTCTGTCAGAGGTTGAGATCAGCCAGTTCTGAGTCACGATATGACAAGAGTCAAGCCATTGACACAAAACAGCAGCCAGGCCTTTTTTTATGCAAGTCATTCAGCACAATATTGAAAGGGGAAAAACATAATACTCGTAGCAGCATTTCTTGTAGAATTAATGCCCAGGTGAGACTTCCTGAAATACCACAGTTGTGTCTTATCAAAAACAAGATGCAGTAAAGGCTCATACTCATTAGGACCCAATTTTCCTTGGCAGCAGCCAAGTGCTTCTGTTTGCTCCCAGTGGCCATAGGGAGGGAGGATTGGGGAATCAAGATACTTAAATTAAAACGGGAGTGCGCCATGCACATTTGGAATGTAATATTGACAGCTCTAATTTCACCCCTCTTTCCAGCACTCATTCATTAAGTCAGAGCAAGAGAGACCAGGAACAGCAGGAGCAACATCCCAGAGTGGCCAGCCTTCCCTCCTTTGTTTGTAATATGCTGCATGCTTTCCCCTATTTATTTGTAATTAAATAAAAGCAGATGATTTCTTATTTCTTATTAATGCTATCAAATGTGTACACTGACCATGGTAAACATTAAAAAGACAGGGAGATGGACAAGACTTGCCCAATAAGATCTGCACATAGGTGTGGCTGATTAGCTGTTTAGCTAATTAGCTGTTTTCCCTGTGTAACAGCTGATTAGCTGTTTTCCCTGTGTAAAGGTCAGAGGGGGCAGGGTTTCTGTTGAGGCAGGGGATTAGCTGTGGGAGGAGCTTATCAGAGGCTGCAGTTATACCCATCTTTTAGATTTAGGGGAGCTAGTCTCAAACGTTTGTGGGGGAGACCTAGGTGTTTTGTGTGTGTGTGTGTGTGTGTGGAGGGGAAGTTATTTGTCCTGTCCTCAAGCTTTTTATGATGGAGGACCTCTGTAGCCACCCCGAACGACACGATCTCAAGATGGAAGGGGAGGGAACAGCTGCAGTCGCCTGCGATTCCTGCGCAATGTTTGCCATCTTGCCAAAGGTTGCAGGCAGCTTTACCTGCAGCAATTGCATGTTGATTGCCCTTTTAAAAGACAAAGTTCAGCAACTGGAGGAACGTGTAGCTACGCTCCAAAGAATTAGAGAGCTGGAGCTCTTCTTGGAAGCAACAGAGCACACCGTCTCCACCAGAGAGGAGACAGGGGACTCCCCTGAGAAGGAGGATAGTTCAGCAACACAGGAGCCAGATATATGGAGAAACGTGACTCAAAGAAGTAGGAGGCCCAGGGTTCACTCTGATTGTTTAGAAATACACAATCGCTTTGAGGTCCTCTCCCCTAGCATGGAAGACGAAGAGCAGACTCCATTTGAGGATCTCTCCCTCATTACAGTCGATCAGGTATATGAAGACGAGCAGCAAAGTCAGTCCTCAGGGAATGTGCAGGCGACCTTGGAACAGACAGCTCACAGAAGAACCCCGACCAAACCCAAGAGGAGGCGTGTAGTGGTGATAGGGGATTCCCTACTGAGGGGAACAGAAGCAGTGATCTGTGGGCCTGACAAGATGTCTCGGGAAGTGTGCTGTCTCCCCGGGGCTAAGATCCAAGATGTAACTGAACGACTGCAAAAAATCATAAAACCCACTGACGAATACCCCTTCCTCTTGGTTCATGTGGGAACCAATGACACTGCAAACAATAGCCTCCAGAAGATCAAAAGAGACTACGAGGCTCTCGGCAGGAAATTGAAGCAACTAAATGCACAAATTGTCATCTCGTCTGTCCTCCCAGTTGAACGACGTGGCCCAGGGAGAGAGGGGAAAATAGTGGAAGTGAACAGCTGGCTTCGCAAATGGTGTAAACAGGAACGGTTTGGATTCTTAGATCACGGACTGCAGTTTCTTGAAGATGGACTTCTGGCAAGTGATGGGCTGCACCTCACAACGGTTGGGAGAAATGTTTTTGCCAAAAATCTCAGAAACCTCATCAGGAGGGCTTTAAACTGACTAATGTGGGGGAGGGAGACAGTGCTCCTGAAGGTAGGAGTCTATCAATTAATGAAGATGATCACCCAAATGTCATAGACCAAATGGAGCAAACAGCACGCGGACCTAGTGGAGGGAGGAAAAAATCATTAAATAAGAGACACGGGGGAATGATTAATGGACTTCAATGTCTGTACACTAATGCGCAAAGCATGGGAAATAAACAAGATGAGCTTGAGCTCTTGGTACAGCAAACTAAATATGACATAATAGGCATCACTGAAACCTGGTGGGATAAGTCCCACGATTGGAATGTAATAATGGGGGGATACAATCTATTTCAGAGAAACAGACCAGACAAGAAAGGAGGAGGAGTGGCGTTATATGTCAGGGATGTGTATACCTGTGAAGAGATCCAAGATTTAGAACCTCAAAGCCAAAGTGAGAGCATTTGGGTCAAAATTAAGGGAGAGAAGAATAACAGAGACCTAATTGTGGGAGTTTACTATAGATCCCCAAGCCAAACGGAGGACATAGATGCTGCCTTCCTGGAACAGATGGCCAAGCATGCAAAAGGAAGGGAGATAGTAGTAATGGGGGACTTCAATTACCCGGATATTTGTTGGACGTCAAACTCAGCCAAGAGCATAAGGTCAAACAGATTCCTCACTGGCCTTGCAGACAACTTCATTGTCCAGAAAGTGGGAGAAGCAACAAGAGGAACAGCCATTTTAGATCTGGTCCTAACCAATGTTGATGACCTGGTTAGTGGGGTAGATGTGGAAGGATCATTAGGCGCGAGTGATCATGCTCTTCTGAAGTTTACTATACAGCGGAAAGTAGCAGCCAAGCATACTAGGACTCAATTTCTTGACTTTAAGAAAGCCGACTTCATAAAACTTAGGGAAGTGCTGGGTGAGATCCCATGGACAGCAATACTAAAAGGAAAGGGAGTTCATGATGGCTGGGAGTTTGTTAAGAGGGAGATAGTAAAAGCACAACGTCAGGCAATACCAATGAGACGAAAACATGGAAGGTGCCTAAAGAAACCAGGGTGGCTATCTAAAGAACTTTTAACTGAATTAAGATTAAAAAAGGATGTGTACAAAAAATGGAAAAGGGGGGAAACCACCAAAGAGGAATTCAAACAAATAGCCAGCACGTGTAGACACAAAGTCAGAAAAGCTAAAGCACAGAATGAACTCAGGCTTGCTAGAGAGGTTAAAAGCAACAAAAAAGGCTTTTATGGGTATGTTCGTAGCAAAAGGAAGAACAAAGAAACAGTGGGGTCACTCAGAGGAGAAGATGGTGAAATGCAAACAGGGGACACAGAAAGGGCTGAACTCCTCAATGCCTTCTTTGCCTCAGTCTTCTCCGATAAAGAAAACAATGCCCGACCTGAAGAATTTGGAGCAAATGATTCAGCAGAGGAAACACAGCCCAGAATAACTAAGGAGATAGTACAAGAATACTTGGCTAGTTTAGATGTATTCAAGTCTCCAGGGCCAGATGAACTGCATCCAAGAGTATTAAAAGAACTGGCAGATGTGATCTCAGAACCACTGTCAGTCATCTTTGAGAATTCCTGGAGAACAGGCGAAGTCCCGGCAGACTGGAGGAGGGCAAATGTTGTCCCTATTTTCAAAAAGGGGAAAAGAGAGGACCCAAATAATTACCGCCCAGTCAGTCTGACATCAATAGCAGGGAAGATTCTGGAACAGATCATTAAGCAAACAGTCTGTGAGCACCTAGAAAGGAATGCTGTGATCACCAATAGTCAGCATGGATTTCTGAAAAATAAGTCATGTCAGACTAACCTGATCTCGTTTTTTGACAGAGTTACAAGCCTGGTAGATGAAGGGAACGCAGTGGATGTAGCCTACCTTGATTTCAGCAAGGCATTTGACAAGGTGCCCCATGATATTCTTGTAAAGAAGCTGGTAAAATGCGGTCTTGACTATGCTACCACTCAGTGGATTTGTAACTGGCTGACTGACCGAACCCAAAGGGTGCTCATCAATGGTTCCTCTTCATCCTGGAGAAGAGTGACTAGTGGGGTGCCACAGGGTTCTGTCTTGGGCCCGGTCTTATTCAACATCTTTATCAACGACTTGGATGATGGACTCAAGGGCATCCTGATCAAATTTGCAGATGACACCAAACTGGGAGGGGTGGCTAACACCCCAGAGGACAGGATCACACTTCAAAACGACCTTGACAGATTAGAGAACTGGGCAAAAGCAAACAAGATGAATTTTAACAGGGAGAAATGTAAAGTATTGCACTTGGGCAAAAAAAATGAGAGGCACAAATACAAGATGGGTGACACCTGGCTTGAGAGCAGTACATGTGAAAAGGATCTAGGAGTCTTGGTTGACCACAAACTTGACATGAGCCAACAGTGTGACGCGGCAGCTAAAAAAGCCAATGCAATTCTGGGCTGCATCAATAGGAGTATAGCATCTAGATCAAGGGAAGTAATAGTGCCACTGTATTCTGCTCTGGTCAGACCACACCTGGAGTACTGTGTCCAGTTCTGGGCACCACAATTCAAGAAGGACACTGACAAACTGGAACGTGTCCAGAGGAGGGCAACCAAAATGGTCAAAGGCCTGGAAACGATGCCTTATGAGGAACGGCTAAGGGAGCTGGGCATGTTTAGCCTGGAGAAGAGGAGGTTAAGGGGTGATATGATAGCCATGTTCAAATATATAAAAGGATGTCACATAGAGGAGGGAGAAAGGTTGTTTTCTGCTGCTCCAGAGAAGCGGACACGGAGCAATGGATCCAAACTACAAGAAAGAAGATTCCACCTAAACATTAGGAAGAACTTCCTGACAGTAAGAGCTGTTCGACAGTGGAATTTGCTGCCAAGGAGTGTGGTGGAGTCTCCTACTTTGGAGGTCTTTAAGCAGAGGCTTGACAACCATATGTCAGGAGTGCTCTGATGGTGTTTCCTGCTTGGCAGGGGGTTGGACTCGATGGCCCTTGTGGTCTCTTCCAACTCTATGATTCTATGATTCTATGATTCTATGATTCTAATCTATTAAGCCCACAACTGTGCAAACAGTTATATTTTGCTTTTGTTTTCCATTTCATATTTGTTATTGAAACCTCCTTGCCTTTACTTTTCATTTATAGAATGGCACTTCATTTTGTCATGAAATTTTGCCTGTTTCACCATCCAATCCAAATTTAAGACTGGCGATTTCCCCCTGTTCACCCTCACCTTCCGTTTTCCTTGTAGTCCAGCCATTGGACCCAAATGCTATGCTGGGGAATCTTTCTTTTCTTTTCTTTGGTAATAGAAGCATGAAATGGTGCCAAATGCATAGCATCTTTAACTGCCATTGGAATTGCTTGCTCCTTGACTATTCTTCTTATGATGAACAAGGACTGAAAAAATCAGTTTCATTTGCCCTGTTTTTCAGTTCATGCATCTCCTCCTCAGTATTCCACAAACTATTGGAAGGATGTCCAGCAGGCAGTGCTGGAGAGCAGGAGGAGGCGGGGCTGGCATGCATCCCAGGGGCAGGGCATGCCACTCACAGGGGCATGGAGCTTTCTGTGCTGAAATCATGATTACTGACACCAAAGTCATCATGGATTGGTTTTCTGCTTTCAGCAACAGCCATCAAGATTGTTGTTTGTCCCACACATCTTGTTGGGAGCAGACACTAGAGCACCTCAAGTGGACCTCTTAGCCTATGCTGGAGGGACTCACAGCATTACCCCCCCCCCACACACACACCAGTGGGCCTTGCATCTCCTGAGCCACAGCCTCAGATTGTGGGAGTCAATTACAACATGCTTTACTTCCTAGAGTGTACAGAGACAGGGGATATGTAACTTCCTATACCTCTTGTAAATGACTCAGCAGATGAGTGTGACTCTCAGCGTAAATTAATAATGCAGAGTCACAGCTTCCGGAACAGCGCACTCAGCGTCGGGTCGGAGTTTGAGCTCTGAGCTGCTCGAGACAGACTCAGCACTTGGAGAGGCGAAGCAGGAGCAACAGGAGGAGTAAGTTGCCCCTACTCGGGTGGATTTCCTGGGAGCAGAGGCTCAGCGGCGCAAAAAGGGGTTTCCCGACCCTAGAACTAGACTTTAAGACACTTTAAAAAGAAGAAATTTAGGGGAAAACCTCAGCGCAAAGGAGCGAGACTGCCCTCCGGTGCCTTCGCCTACAGACACCATGAGCTAGCTCTGGACTCTCCAGTAGGATATTGACACAAATTCAAGGAGCGTCCCCCCCCCCATATATACAGGGAGAAAGGGGTTATTTAAGCCCCAACAATACATCAGAAACAAAAAAAAGGGGGGGACTAACAAACAGATAAAATTAAGAAGTTGCGAGTGGAATGCTAAAAGAGGGTCATCCCTCACAACAGAAATTAACGCTGCAGAATCGGCAGTGCGGTAGAGATCTTGAGGGGCTTCTCTGCGCTCCCAAAATAACACAGTCAGCCCAAGAAGTGTCACTGGCGTTTGAAGTGGGGGAACACTTTAGACCAGCTAAACAGATGACAGAAATAAGGAGACCTCTTTACCAGAGACTTGCAGAGATCTGCAGAGGTGAAGAGAAGGCTGGAGAAGTGAGTCAGCAGATTGAGTGGGGTGGGCGGCAGCCATTACTGAAAGACTACACTGGAAAAGACTTCAAAGAGCCGCTTTAACACCAGAGAAAGATAGAGTGAGGAACAGCAGGAAGAGCGACCCAGCGGCCACTAGTGGAAGAAAAAAACATAACAGCTAAGAGACATAATAGTCAAGAACCGTAGGAAGAGCTATACAGCGGCCACTAGTGGAAGAAGACATAACAGCCAAGAGACATAATATTCAAGAATAGTAGGAAGAGCAACACAGCAGCCACTTGTGGAAGGAAAAGATATAACAGCCAAGAGGAAAAGTATATAGCCATACCCGTAACGCCAATACTTGCTTAGAGGAACTGTAAAGCATAAACATCAGATATAAATAAAGGGAAAAATTACAATTTCAAATATATCCAGCATAAAGATAAAATTAATTACCCATGAAAATTAGATCCAATTAAACTTCCCACAGGGGAGCTCCCAATAGTTTTAATCTTTGGAGACTATATAGAATCCGAAGCGGAGAAGCGGAATCGAAAGGCAATTGAACTCAATCTCGAAATAACCAGCCATCCAAAAATATCCAAATACCCAAATGGGTTCAAAGAGAACACAATCAACAATTGGCCAAACTTTAATTGCCAGCCAAGCAAGGAAGGTGAAACAAGTATGGATGTAAAGGATTTGATTATTGCCATGCAGAAAGACTTAGGGGACAGAATAAACTCAGTAGCCAGATAAAATCACTGGAAGAGAAAGTAGTAACTATGAGCAATAAAACTGAAAAAAAAACTCAGCTCTTATAATGGACCTTACACATCAAATGAACCAATTGACAATGCAGAATAAAGAAATTGATAAAACAGTGCAAGAAGTGAAGGCAAAGACATTGAAGCAAGAGCAAATAACCAAAAAGATGGGGGCTGAGCAAAAAGAACTGAAAAAAAATCCAAGACAAAAACAAGGGGGAAATAGAGGACCTAAGGAAGACGCAGAAGGAGATTTGGGATGAATTGGCGGTCCTTGAGTTGAGACAAAAAGAAATGATTCTCCGTCTGAGAGGAATATCAGCGAGCCAGGATGAGGACATTTCGACAAAATTATTCAAAGTCCTGGCGGACTGGTTGGGGGTCCAGGAGGAGGACTTATCACTAGATATTGATAAAATTTTCAGGATAAAACTGCATAAATCTAAAACCAAAAAAGGACCAGGAGACTGCCTAGTCTTCTTGAACTCAAGACTTCTCAAAGAAAAAATATTATTGAAAAGTAGAAGTAATGCCTTATGTATAGATGACAAAGTCATAGAAATAATGAAAGAGGTCCCAACTCGCCTCCTGAAGGGAAAACTACAAACCCCTGACAACTGCTCTAAAGAAAAACAAAATTTTATTTAGATGGGAATTCCCCGAAAAGTTAACTTTTACCTATAAAGGAAGATCTTCAGACCTTCAGATCGGCAGAAGAAGCAGTCTCTTTTCGTAAAAAAAACTGGAAGGACTTGGGGGGAGAAACCACAAGAAGCTGAAGAAGCAAGATTGTAACAGTACTGGAAAATAGGACTTTATTTTTAAACTTTAAAATATGTGAGATCACATTCACCTGGTGCTATATCAGAGCATACACAGTTTCCATTGAGCACAGGCTCCACAGAGCACAGACACACACTGAGAGAGTGTGACTCTGTAAAAGGCAGGGTCACACAGCCATTTTGTTCTTCTGTTTGATTTCAGCTCTGTTCGATTCAGTTCAGTTCCGTCTCTGGCTCTTAGCCAGCAGCGCTTAGGCCAACCTCACCAAGGATGTGAGCCTCATTATAGCTTTGTAACCTGAAGGTTTAAGCCTGCCTTCTAGGAGGTGTACTGTGAACATCTTGTGAGTAAACTTATTGTTCTACTTTTATTTTATTTTAAAAAAATAATATTTATTAAAAATTTCAGGATTACAGAAAAGAAAAAATAGAAAACAACACTACAATACATAAAAAAACAAAGCATAAAAACCAATACAACAATACAACAAAAAGAAAAGAAAAAAAACACAAATCCCATATTGCATACCTTTAACTTTCATTTGCTTGTTTCATTGACCTCCTCACACCTCCCTTTTTGTATTCTAGTTTAATTAGTTATTTCAGCAAATTCTTTCCATCTTTCTCAATTTTTATTGAATAATTTATCTTAATTTAACCTATTAATTAACTCAGCAAATCCTTTCCATCTTTCCCCATATTCTGTTATTCAAATTGCCTTGATTTATTTAACCTTATCTTACCGTAAAATACCTTAGAGCTTGAAACTTAATACTCATTTATACATGACTCCTTATATCATTTCTACTAAAGCCATATAGTTTCATTCCAAGATTTTCCCTAATATTCATTAATTTTAGGCTAATTCCCTAAATAATTTTTTTTCTTTATAAATTTTCTTCCAGTCTTCATCCAACGTCTCTTCTTCCTGGTCTCGGGTGATGTCAGTCCTTACTGTCCATTCCGTCCAGTCCATCAACCTGGTAATCTTATGTCCGAGGCTCTTAAGTCTCTTCCATGTCCCTTCGGCAGATCTTCTTGTTGTTGTTTATACCTGCACTTTTCCTTGTCTTTTGTTGGTCTCTTTCTTAATTTCCTTCCTTTCTCATTGAGGAGTAGGTCTCTGGGAGGTTCCAGCCCAAAATTATCTCCATCTCCCTTCATCAAACCAGCCCATTCCCCACAGTCTCACTCCCTACAGTCATCAATGTAATCCAAAAAGAACCTCCTCAGCTCCAGACTCCCCCTGGCCCACTCCAACTTCAATCTTCAAAAACAGTGGCTTATGCTCCTGCAGGGCCTCGGATCTCTCCATTTGTATTATTTGAGGTGCAACCACAACCTCCTCCATTATCTTCTGCACTTGCACTTGCCCAATCAATACAGGTTCCTGAGTTGGTCCCTGAATGGTTTCTGTATCAGTATTCCCTGTTTGTCCACAGTTATTGACCACAACAGTCATCAAATCCGTTTTCTCATTCATCAAATCCATCTTCTCATGCATCTGTTCCAACAAAGCACTTGTCTTGCATAAAGCAAGCACCAAAACTTCCTCCCAGCACATTTTTATCCAAGGTCAAAAGGACTGGTCCCACGATCTTAATCTCACAGCTGTAAAGTCCTCAAGTAGACTGCAGCAACAATTTAACAAGCTCCCTCTAGAGGAGGCAATTTCTATTTGTATCCATCTTTTTAAGGCAAATCCAACAAAGGAAAATTACTTTCATTTCTCAGATATTTTGTTTCCTTAGAATGCAAAAGGCAACATTGGAATCAGTTTATTTCTCTTTTTAAGCTATCTGTCAAAGTGTTCCATTCACAGTCAATGAACATCTCCAACAATTTCTGTCTCTGACACCCTGTTCCCAGGTTTGAGACGGTGGAAACTTGTCTTTCTTTACTCCCTCTCCTGCAGGCTTAAACAAAGTCCCCCCCCCTTTTCTCCTGCTTCCAAGGGGGTTTTAGTGGTTATAAATGAAGGAAATTTAGACTTTTATAAACGACTTTCCAGGCTTTAGCTTACAAGGTTTTTGCTTCAGTTTATATACAAAAAGCGGAAGGCGGACTTCCTGTTTTGAACCTTCCTGCTTCAGTGCCAAATTAGGATATTTCTTGATCCAATTTTCCATTTCTACTCATGGGTACTTGTTTTAAATCCAGTTGTCCACAGGAAAAAGTCAGCGCTCTCTGGCAATGGCTGTGTGGCTTCACTCCGTGAAAGTAGCAATCAGTTCGCAGCACCACGCCGCTCACCCCACTTCACTCTGGAGCCCCGAAATGAGGTTCCCCGTGAGTAGGGGAGGCGCTCCTGGTGCCCTGCCGAACCCCATGTTCCCAGGCTTCCTCCGCCTGGGATTTCTAGCGGGTCCCCACCTTCGCCATGGCGGGAAGACCCAGTTTCCATGGAGCCAGTTCCTCCGGTCGGAGGAACTCCGCCATTCGCCAATGGCGCTAACCCGGAAGTCGCTCTGGTGTCTATTGTTCTACTTTTAAAGACAGACTCGTAAGACTTTATTGTATTCTAAGAGGGAGAAAAGGGGACACCAGGAGTAATCCATCTGGGCAAGTCAGACTGTATTAGTCATCTTGTAAAGATTCAAGCAAATCATCAACTAGCTTCCGTGACTATAGAGGGGATCTGCTCTGCTACATCACTCACTAGAGTGAGTGAAAGAAGGATAATACTTAACAAATATTTCCTTGCCTATTATCCTAAACATCCCCTCACAGATTCCAATAGAAATTGGGCATGGCTCTGTCTCCCAGCTGCCCAGCCTGCCAGCTCCCAAGACTCCACTCTCTTCTCTGGCCTTTGTCTCTCTAACTACCAGCAAGTTGAGGATGGCAAGGGGCATGCATTTGTCATCTGGCACAGAGACATTTCCTTAATGGGCCATTACCTCCCCAGGAAGCTAGCCTGGCTATTCCAAGAATTGAATTTGTGCTGGATCTAGGAATTAGAATAGAGCTGATCCTCCACCCCAATGCGTCCCTTGATCTCTGGATATAGGCTACAATTAGCTGCAGAGAGGGAAACACAAACACAAGTCAGGCAGGTTTTTTGAAGAAAAAAAGAAAAAGACACAGAGAGAGCCAGTCATATCCTCCTATATTTGTTCAAGTTAAACCTAAAAAACACTCATGTTATTTTAAGTCCTCTCTGGAGTGCTTGTGAACTCTTCCAGAAAGGCAGCATTAAAATAATAATAATAATCAAAGTAATAAATACTTCCCTCACCAGGGAAGCAGAGTTTTCTTACTATTTCCCCCCAAAATATATGTGTGAGTGTGTATTCTGCTGAAGAATATTTATTTTATTTACTTTTAATATGAAGACAAGTATAGAATTTTTTTATAGTTGTCTGCTGATTGTTGATATACTGCATGTTCCATTTATATTACTTTTGGATTGTGGCCTTTATCCATAAGCAACAACAATTTGCACAGATGCCCTTCTTGCTTTGTTATGGGGCATGGCTGCCTGTGTGGAGAAAGGGGTTGGCAAGCAGGGGCCGGAGCAACCTCTCCGCTGGCTCCCTGGTTGCCCTCATTCAATGGCAAGAGTGCTGCTTTCTGCTGCTTCTGTGATTCTTTGAATCAAGACAACTAATTGGTTACTTTGCACACAGTCGTATGCACCTTGTTTCCTTGCTCTCCACATCTCCTTATATACTTGTGACTTACTGGGAATTTACCAAGACTTTCCAGCAATCCGTGTTTGCTGGCTTGGAGCCCCAAGGCTTAGCACTGGAGCTGCAAGAAGCTTAGCTTTGCTTACCTTTAATTTTACTTGTCATGTGGCCAACCCTATCTCTCATCTAACTTTTGTTTTATGTCTCTCCTCCAGCAGTCAGAGTTTAGTTTTGAATGTGCAGATGTAATTACATCAATGTCATCTCTAAAAGCCATTTCCCTTTTTTAAAAAAAATGCACAATTTCTCAGTAGTTGGTAAACATCTGTTACCAGGTTTGCTGTAGAATATGTTTATATCATAATAGAAAATCACTTCTTAAGGCTAACAAAGGTAGGGAGAAAGGGAACTTTGAAAGCATTTTGCTCTGTAATAGCTATATTATTATCATATTTTTTGCTCTTACATATATATTTGAAAGTAGTCTTATTGTGTTCAGTGTAAGTTTATATAGAATTGTTACCCTAAGAGCTTGCATAGTAATTTTTAATTTTATTCATGTCCACTAGTCTGATTCTTTTCTCTTTAAAACGCATAAATTGCACATGTGCTTAAATGGCATTGAAATATTATGAAACATTTTAATCCATTTATATGACATAGTATTGTGTGATACACACACTATTTTCACCATATGTGAAGTAAAAAAAAAAAGCTGCTTCTTGGGAGTCACATCTCCAGCATCTTTTGAGTGGGCAAATTGCCCTGAAGATGTGCATCCATTAAAGTCTGCGCCCAGGTGGAGATAGGTGATCCTACTCTGGTGCCAAGCTGTCAGGGGCTTTGAAAAACACACCAGCATTTTGAACTGAGCCCAGGAGTGACTGCAATTGTTTCATTCTCAACACAGGCTCTGAGTTAGCCACCTTGCAGTTGTCTTGTAATTAAGTGTACTTTACCCTAAACCATCTTGAAAGGCACCCATCCCCCGTCCCCCATGTGGCATATTACAACACCCTGACTTAGAGGCATGGAGAACTCAGATTGCCCTCAAATAAGAAAGCTCTGTGATACAGCAGGCAGGCAAGCAAAAAGCTGGCAGAAGGCCTCCATGGTAGAGATCCTACTCACACACACACCAGTAACTGCTAGTAGACCCAGGAGTATCCCAGACCTTTGATCTTGCTTCCATTGTTAGAGCACAACCCTCTTCAGAAGATGTTGAATTCCATCAGCCTGGACACACCAGCCAGGCACCAAAACCCCTCCCTATTGTCGCAAAGCAGTTTCCATTTATTGGCCCTCATCTGGTCCATTGCCAAGTTTAAACTTGGGTGCAACAACAACAACAAGTTTTATTGCGGCCAAAGCCAGTGACACTAAACACCACAAGATCAGACAACAAGAAATCAGCAACAACATCAGAAAAGAAAAAAGGTTACACAAGGGAACTTCACAGTGTGCCATTCAACAGAAGAGATTTACGCTTCCTAATTACTAAAGTGCAAAATTTAGCCACCTCATATGATATTGAGCTTGAGGAATCTTCCAGGAGGTATTTTCGAAGAATTTCAGGGGAGGATTCCAAATAATATTGAAGGGGTATAAATTTTGATAGAAGCGGTAAAATAAGTTGAACTCGTTCTTCACTATAAAATTCGCAAGATAGAAGAATGTGTGTGACAGATTCTACCTTATTAGACATACAAGGGCAGAGATGCGCATGCATTGGAACCCGCGTGAATTTGCCGTACAGCACTGCTGAGGGCATTGTCTCAAAGCGGGCTCTAGAGAAAGCCCATCTATAGGCTTCATTAGTGATGTTAGCTAAGTAAGGGGCAGCTGCAAAATTAGGCCAAGCTTTTAAACATCTATACGTCTCCGGGAGTAGGGCGCCTTCTTGTTGTAATTCGAGCAGTACCTCACCTGCATCATTCAACACTGTGTTCATAGGCACAGTTTGAAATATGGGACTAAGCTATTGTAAAATATTAAGTAGCCCCATTATGTTGCTGCCCAATTTGAAGTCATTCTGTGCTGTTTTTGTGAAGCCACATGTCTCAAATTGCAGTGTGCTAAATACCTTCTTTCTAGCAAAGGCTTGACCTTCTCTTAACCCAAGTCCCTTTTCTCCGCTGCATGAATTTGTCTTGGGATCGTGGCAGGTCATATGACTCTCTCTGAAGATATGGTTCTTATTGATCCATAGATCATCTGTCAAGGGAGTGTAATATGAATAGAACAAATCAAGCTCTTTGTTCCTCTTCCCACTAGACCAAGGTCAACACCTCTATGATAAACATTCTCTCTGGAAGGGTGTCCCTGAATTTTCCATCAGTTGGCCTTCAAATCATTTCTGCTTGCAGAAAATTTAAAACATTTTCCAGCTACACTTTCCTCTGCTGACTTATAGCAAAATGATTTGATGCCTCCCCACACCCCAATTTCTCATGTTTATATTTAACTGAATGCATTTCCCTCAAAATCTGCACTGTAATATTTTTTGCTATTGCCTATAAAGGTCAATTTGATAAGCTCATTATTAAAAAACAGTGAAGCAACACCAATTACAGACCACAATCTCGATTCATCCTATAGTAGGCTGCATCTATGTGCGTCATTTTACTTCTTTTTCTGATTTTAAGTACATACTTTCATAAGCTGAATTGTGCATGATGTTCCTCTTTCACAATAATATCCCCAGGTGCAAATTAAGATAAAGGTAACTAATTAGGTATGTGCCTTTTTTCATGAAAGTAATTAACCATCATTATGTTCCCCTAATGACAGCAAAGTGAGTGCTTTCATGTAGCATTTACACATGACTTTATCATTATAGAAATATTTCTGATGGAAATTTTAAAAGAGGAAATGAAATACATTTGAAAGTTGCTCAGGTTAACGTGGCTGCAGACTAGAGAAGTTTGTGGGGGGAGGGGGCAATGAAATGACGCCCAAAGGTTCTTAAATAGCAGTCTGTATGTGCATATCATATCATATCATATCTATATTGATATATAGAAAAAAATAGTCTTAGGGAGTAATCCTATGCACAAGAAACTGGAAGTAAGCATGTGGGTATAAATTACATGAGAGTCAACTCCCCATTCATCAGTTTTCCTAAGCCTGGCAGAGGGGAAACAAGCCTTTAAAATAGTATTCTATCCTGGATTGCCAGGTCACAGGTTTAGGATCCAGCCTAAGTCTGCCCACCCCTCAGTCCTGCCCCCTGGAATGCCCCTTTTGGGGAACCTTCACTGGCCTCAGCTCAGCCAGCTTCAGCCGAACCAGGATGCATGTGTTACCCCAGGGTACCTTCAGCTGAGCTGGGGCAGGGACCTCCTGCTGGCTGAGTCAGGAATCTGCTGGCAGAGCCCAAGATCAGTTGCATCCAAAGCTGCTCCTACTAGTGGATCTTGCTATGGGCAGGGCCCACTCCAGACTTAATTTGGCATTATATGTATTGGATTATATATATTGGCACTATGAGGTTTCCTAGTAGGAATCAGACAGCCCCACAGAGGCATCTGTGGTTAAACCAAGGACTGACCAGCCTTTTAGGACTTGTAAGCATATTTGGAAATATGGGAAACAGCAACCAAAACTGGGTCTCTTGAAGCTGGCAGGACCACTTTTGGCCAGGGCATGCACTTCCAACATGTGTGGAGAGAAACCGCTGACTTTTGCCCAGCTGGAATATAAGCTACTTGAGAAAAGGAACAGGGGGCAATCCTGTGACAAGATCCACCAGGATGAACAGTTTAGGAGGCAGCAGATCTCTGGCTCAGCTGGTGTTAAGCCCCCAACTCCGAGATCCACTGGTGTAGCTTGTTCCTCCCCACGGAGCCAGCGCCCAGCCAGCTGAGCCAAAGTTGGTTGTTGGTCTCCCCAAAGGAGCATTCTGGGGGTGGGGCAGGGACAGGAGCAGAGAGAGGCGACTTAGGCTGCATCCGAAGCCAATTCAGCTCACTCACATGCCCTGGCAACACAGCACAGAATATGGTATTAAAGGCTTGTTTTCTCTGTTCCAGGTAGAGCAGCCTGAGGAAACTTGCTTTATGCCAGCTTTTTGTGCGAAGGATTGCTCCCACAGATACTTTTGGAAGAGGCAGAGTCGGCCTAGTAATGCAAGTAATGCAAAATAAACAGGAGGTGCAAAAACGTATACATTTTAGATCATCAGGTGAGTGTGGGATCTATTTTGGGCTCCAGGGAATTCTCCTTTCACTCTACCATATGACTTTTCCTTTTATGGAATACCAACAGTTAGAACCTTCTTTATATTTGCATTTGGTGAAAGTTGTAAAGAAATAATGAATCACTAATGTGGCAGCCTTAGGCTGGAAGAGTATTCTAACATACACTGGTGCCCTTCAGTCATTTTAAGAGAGCTTGTGCAGGAGAACCTCTGGTTGGATGTGCCCTTTGCCTTTTTAAAATAGTTGCAAATCTGTTTTTGCTAAGCACACATAACAGATGCAAAAAATGTTAATTTATTCTAATACATAATGAGGATGAGTCATTTTTTCATTGGACTATCTCACCCCAAAAAGGCTGTATCTTTTCTGAATGCTTTTCTGTTCCTATTAAAAATATTAAGTATAATTTTATTATTTCCTGTAGAGTTTACCTGATCTTTCCTGGAGCTAGTTTCTCCTACCTGCTCTAGTTCTTTCCCTTTGGAATTCAACTGTCTGAACAGCAGGCAGTCAAGAAAAAGTAAAGCTTGCTTTCTGGCCAGATGTTCTATTTTTCTCTAGGGCAGTGTCTCTGTTTGAGCAAACATCTCTCTGTCTGCTGAGCCCATGGACTTATGGTCTGAGTGGAGCTCTGCAGCTTTATCAGAGACTTTTTTCTCTGTAATTTTTGTTTTTAAAGAAAATCAAAACCTGACTGTATTGTTTGGCACAATATTGATACTTTCTTCCCACAGTGAATAAAATGAAGTCTATAAGTGAAAGTGGGGGGAAAAAGAATTCTATAAAGCAATTCAGAGATTTCCTTGTTTGGATTCCATCTGAATGCTTCTGGCAATAAAGCTGGTGTGTCAGTGGGGCTCACATTTGCCAACAGGTTTCATTTTTCTTCTGCAGGTACTACAAAAATAATTGTCTTATCTATTCTGATTCACAGACTCTGACTGTGGTTCCTCCAACAAGAAGCAACTCTGATTCTTGGAGGGGTTGTTTGTATGGTGGGGCTAGATTTTGGCCATGCTGGACAAAGTTCTTAAGGAATAATTCTACTGCAGTAACTTGTGCTTTAGGCTGAAATGGACATGGACAGACTTAGAAAGAAGTCTTACTAAAAGTATTCCCTGCCTGCAAAGGTAAGGCTAAAGGAACTTGATATGCATTTCTGAAACCTAAGGACATGGGAGCTATATCCATTATGTATGTTTCAGAAAGAAGCAGCAGCAGTACATACTTTGTGTCAAGGAGAAAATGCTTCCCTCCTCTAGGCCTTTGGGTGGAGGTGAGTTGCCTAGGCAGGCACATTATGTGACCCATGAGAGCAGCAGAATAACCAGACCATACAACAATGATGGGATAAAATCAGGCCAAATCTTTATTGACCGCAGCAGCAGGCAGGACAAGGATTGGCACAGCATTGGGTCCCAGGATCAGTTCATCATTCCACAAGTTGATGGAATGGATCTGCTGGGTTTGGATTGTATGACAGGAGTTGGCCAGTGTTGAACCTTGCCATGGTTCAAGCCAAGCAAGCAAGGTCTCACTGGGAACCAGGGTGCAGATTCCTAGCAGGCAGATACCTAACACAAGCTTGGGTTTGTCATGGTCAATCCTCCCTTCAGACCTATCATACTAGGTTGATCCTGTCCAAGGCCATTTCCGCCCTCATACAAACATAACAAAGGAAAGCCATATAACAAAGGAAAGCCATAATTTCACTGAGTGAAAGGTGAAAAAATTCCCCCAAACCAAGTGCCAATCAGGTTAAGAGAAAAATATTCCTTTCTGGCCCTGTCAACCAGCGACCCAAAATTCCTCAGTGTAGGCTTTAACCTGAGGGCGGGCAGGTGAGAAGCTCTCAAACAAAAGTTTTATATAGGCTTTCCCCTCCCCTCTTCAGCAAGGGCTTGTGGGCACAGTTTTTCCCCATGAGCCCATTGCACAGGTAAGATTATGGGAAAATCCTTGCCCTGTATTTTGCTGGCATCGCTGGGCCCCAGTGCTGCTGGGCAAAGGCTTCCCTTGCTTATTGGGCATGAGTGAGGTTTCTCAGCAATTTGAAGGATCTCATTGGTCCTAGGCACCTGGGCTACCTTGGCTCTGTGCTTCAAGGCCAGGGCTGAGGCTGGCACATTGTCAAGGAGGCTCAGCAGTGGGATACACATCCACCAATGCACCAGAAGGTTCTACCTTCAAAGCCTTCTGATTGATTCAGGGAACGCACCCAAGTTACTAAGCTTTTTACTGGAAAACTAGCCTATAATTGCACTTTGGGTCTCTCACCTGGTTTCTTTGCAACACCTGGGAGATCATGTTTTCCATGCCATGGATGACAACTGGTACAGCATGCATAGAGTTGGGATGAGTTTGCTTAGTTTTTCTACTTTTCTACTTATAATTCCCAACTTTGTTGTTGTTGGTTAGTCATTTAGTCATGTCTGACTCTTCATGACCCCATGGACCAGAGCACGCCAGGCACTCCTGTCTTCCACTGCCTCCCACGGTTTGGTCAAACTCATGTTGGTAGCTTTGAGAACACTGTCCAACCATCTGATCCTTTGTCGTCCCCTTCTCCTTGTGCCGTGCAACTTTCCCAACATCAGGGTCTTTTCCAGGGAGTCTTTTCTTCTCATGAGGTGGCCAAAGTGTTGGAGCCTCAGCTTCATGATCTGTCCTTCCAGGGAGCATTCAGGGCTGATTTCCTTAGAATGGAGAGGTTTGATCTTGCAGTCCATGGGACTCTAAAGAGTCTCCTCCAGCACCAGAATTCAAAAGCATCAATACTTTCCCTTCTATTTGCCAGGAGGTGATGGGCCCAGTGGCCATGATCTTCATTTTTTTGATGTTGAGCTTCATACCATATTTTGCACTCTCCTCTTTCATCCTAATTAAGAGGTTCTTTAATTCATCCTCACTTTCTGCCATCAAGGTTGTGTCATCTGAATATCTGAGGTTGTTGATATTTCTTCCAGCAATCTTAATTCCATTTTGGGATTCATCCAGTCCAGCCTTTCGCATGATGAATTCTGCATATAAGTTAAATAAGCAGGGAGACAATATACAGCCTTGTTGTACTCCTTTCCCAATTTTGAACCAATCCATTGTTCCGTATCCTGTTCTAACTGTAGTTTCTTCTCCCAGATAGAGATTTCTCAGGAGACAGATGAGGTGATCAGGCACTCCCATTTCTTTAAAAAATTGCCATAGTTTGCTGTGGTTGACACAGTTAAAGGCTTTCACGTAGTAAATGAAGCAGAAGTAGTTTTTTTCCCTGGAATTCTCTAGCTTTCTCCATAATCCAGTGCATGTTTGCAATTTGGTCTCTGGTTCCTCTGCCTCTTCTAAATCCAGCTTGCACCTCTGGGAGTTCTCGGTCCACATGCTGCTTAAGCCTGCCTTGTAGAATTTTAAGCATAACCTTGCTAGCATGTTAAATGAGCGCAATTGTGTGGTAGTTGGAGCATTCATTGGCACTGCCCTTCTTTGGGATTGGGATGTAGACTGATCTTCTCCAATTCTCTGGCCACTGCTGAGTTTTCCAAACTTGCTGGCATATTGAGTGTAGCACCTTAACAGCATCATCTTTTAAACTTTTAAATAGTTCATCTGGAATACCATCACTTCCACTGGCCTTGTTATTAGCAGTGCTTTCTAAGGCCCATTTGACTTCACTCTCCAGGATGTCTGGCTCAAGGTCAGCAACCACACTACCTGGGGTGTACGAGACATCCATATCTTTCTGGTATAATTCCTCTGTGTATTCCTGTCACCTCTTCTTGATGTCTTCTGCTTCTGTTAGGTCCTTATCACTTTTGTCCTTTATTCTAGTAATAATTGCACAAAATGTTCCTTTCATATCTCCAATTTTCTTGAACAGATCTCTAGTTTTTCCCATTCTAATGTTTTCCCCCTATTTCTTTTCATTACTCATTTAAGGAGGCCCTCTTGTCTCTCCTTGCTATTCTTTGGAAATCTGCATTCAATTTCCTGTATCTTTCACTATCTCCCTCACATTTTGCTTGCCTTCTATCCTGCACTATTTGTAAGGCCTCGTTGGACAGCCACTTTGCTTTCTTGCATTTCCTTTTCATTGGGATGGTTTTCATTGCTGCCTCCTGTATAATGTTGCGAGCCTCCATCCATAGTTCTTCAGGCACTCTGTCCACCAAATCTAAATCCTTAAACCTGTTCCTCACTTCCACTGTGTATTCATAAGGGATTTGGTTTAGATTGTATCTTACTGGCCCAGTGGTTTTCCCTACTTTCTTCTGTTTAAGCTTGAATTTTACTATAAGAAGCTGATGATCTGAGCCACAGTCAGCACCAAGTCTTGTTTCTGCTGACTGTATAGAACAGTGTATCTTAAACTTGGGTTCCCAGATGTTGTTGGACTACAACTCCCATCATCCCTGAGCTCTGGCCTTGCAAGCTAGGGATGATGGGAGTTGTTGGCCAAAAACATCTGGAGACCCAAGGTTGAGAAAGCCTGGTATAGAGGTTCTCCATCTTTAGCTGCCGAGATCAAAATCAATTTGATTTTGATGCTGTCCATCTGGTGATGTCCATGTTTAGAATCGTCTCTTGTGTTGTTGGAAAAGACTGTTTGTGATGACCAACTTGTTCTCTTGGTAGAACTCTATTAGCCTTTGCCCTGCTTTGTTTTGATCTCCAAGGCCAAACAGTTGTTCCTTTTATCTCTTGACTCCCTACTTTAGCATTCCAATCCCCTATAAGGAGAAGAAAATCCTTCTTTGGTGTCATTTCTAGAAGGTGTTGTAAGTCTTCATAGAACTGGTCAATTTCAGTTTCTTCAGCACCAGTAGTTGTTGCACAAACTTGGATTACTGTGACGTTAAAAGGTCTGCCTTGGATTCGTATCAAGATCATTCTATCATTTTTGGGATTGCATCCCAGTACAGCTTTCATCACTCTTTTGTTGACTATGAGGGCCACTCCATTTCTTTTACGGGATTCTTGCCCACAGTAGTTGATACAATGGTCATCTGAACTGAATTCGCTCATTCCTGTCCATTTTAGTTCACTGATGCCCAGGATGTCAATATTTATTCTTGCCATCTCATTTTTGACCACATCCAGCTTACCAAGGTTCATGGTTCTTACATTCCAGGTTCCTATGCAATATTTTTCTTTAGAGCATTGGACTTTCCTTTCGCTTCCAGGCATATCTGTAACTGAGCGACCTTTCGGGTTTGGCCCAGTCACTTCATCAGCTCTGAATCTATTTGTATTTGTCCTCCGCTCTTCCTCAGTAGCATGTTGGACGCCTTCCAACCTGAGGGGCTCCTCTTCCAGCGTCAAAACTTTTATATGCCTGTTGTCTTTGTCCTTGGAGTTTTCTTGGCAGGAATACTGGAGTTGCTTGCCAGTTCCTTCTCCAGGTGGATCATGTTTGGCCAAAACTCTCCACTTTGACCAGTCCGTCTTGGGTGGCGCTGCACGGCATAGCTCATAGCTTCTCTGAGTTATTCAAGCCCATTCACCATGACAAGGCAGTGATCCATGAAGGACTTTTGGATACCAACTGGATTTCATGGGCGCTCCAATCCCATTTTTACATGGCCACCATGACATTTCTTTAATTATTTCTTAATAAATTTACCTCATTAAAAATTTGTATCTAATTATTTGTGTGAGGCCTTGGTACTAAATCTAGTTTCTAACTTAACTTATCGGTTGCTTGCTGCTGAGTAAGTTGACAAGCCTAAGGCTCAAGGAGGGTAGGACTCAAACTCATGGCATAAAGTTATAAGAAAGGAGATTCTGACTAAACAACAGGAATAACTTTCTGACAGCAAGAGCCTTTCAACAGTGGAACAGTCTCACTTGGGAGGTCATCGACTCTCCTTCCTTGGAGGTTTGTAAGCAGAGTTTGAATGGCCCTCTGTCAGTGATGCTTGCGCTGAGATTCTTGAAAGACCTACATTGGCTCCCAGTATGTTTCTGAGCACAATTCAAAGGCTTGGTGCTGACCTTTAAAGCCCTAAACGGTCTCAGTCCAGTATACCTGAAGGAGAGTCTCCACCACCATTGTTCAGCCCAGACACTGAGGTCCAGCACCGAGGGCCTTCTGGCGGTTCCCTCACTGCAAGGAGTGAGGTTACAGGGAACCACACAGAGGGCATTCTTGGTGGTGGTGCCTGCCCTGTGGTGCACCCTCCCATCAGATGTTAAAGAAATAAATAACTATCTGACTTTTAGAAGACATCTGAAGACATCTTGCCCTGTTTAGGGAAGTTCTTAATGACTGATGTTTTAATGTATTTTTAATATTTTGTTGGAAGCCGCCCAGAGTGGCTGGGGAAACCCAGCCAATGGGCAGGGTAGAAATAATTTATTATTATTATTATTATTCCCTTCAAACTCTATGATTCTATGAGCAGAGAGCCTCACTTTTAGCTTTTGCTTCCCTAGAATCTGGGTGACCAGGCTATATAAGCTCTGCCTCTTCTTGTCTCCTGGTCCCCTTCTGATTCCAGCCTTCTCTCTGCCACAGACTTCTCCTGCTCATTAAACCCTGTTACCCCTTCTGCCTCTGACACCTCCTCCTCTCAGTCTGCCCCCTCTTCTCCCTCTCATCGCAGTCCCACCACCATCCCCCTGGCTCTGTGCTGTCTTTTCTTGGGGGTTCTCCATCTGGTGCCTTCCACCATTCCTCTACACCCAGCCAGTCACATGACACCCAATAGTCGAGCAAAGGGGTCAAAACTCCATCAGCTGCCACAGTCAGCCTGGGGGGAATTTGGTACCCTCCTTAGGGATGACACCGGAGGCGGTCCGCCCCTCCCCCTTGCCCCTGCATAATTGTCCTTATTAAAGTAATTTCTCCTTAAAGGAACTGACCTTGACTAATAAACCAACTTTAAAGCAGAGTTACACAATTGGTAAGCTTTTTAATTAAGACTACTAGGAAAAATAGCTTATATCCCTTAAACCAGCAGTTCTCAACCTGTGGGTCCCCAGATGTTGTTGGACTACAACTCCCATCATCCCTGAGCTCTGGCCTTGCTAGCTAGGGGTGATGGGAGTTGTAGTTCAACAACATCTGGAGACCCAAGGTTGAGAAAGCCTGGTATAGAGGTTCTCCATCTTTAGCTGCCGAGATCAAAATCAATTTGATTTTGATGCTGTCCATCTGGTGATGTCCATGTTTAGAATCGTCTCTTGTGTTGTTGGAAAAGACTGTTTGTGATGACCAACTTGTTCTCTTGGTAGAACTCTATTAGCCTTTGCCCTGCTTTGTTTTGATCTCCAAGGCCAAACAGTTGTTCCTTTTATCTCTTGACTCCCTACTTTAGCATTCCAATCCCCTATAAGGAGAAGAAAATCCTTCTTTGGTGTCATATCCTTCTTTGGTGGATGAATGAAACCAACTACCTATCTCCTTGATCCTTGCCCATCCTGGCTCATAAAAGCGAGCTGAGAAGGGCTAGCCAATGGACTTTGCGGGGGTGGTGAATGCTTCTCTCTGAGGGAGCTTTCTCAGACCCACTGAAAGAGGCGATCATTAAACTGCTTCTTAAAAAAAAAATCTTTAGAACCAGCCAATATAGCCAACTATCGCCCAGTCTCAAATCTTCCATTCTTGGGCAAGGTGATTGAGCGGGTGATTGCTGAACAACTGCAGGCATGCCTGGAGGATATGGACCATTTGGATCTCTTCCAGCTGGGATTCAGGCCTCATCATGGGCCTGAAACTGCCTTGGTCACACTGGTTGATGATCACTGGTAGACTAGGGACAAAGGTGAAAGCTATTTCCTAGTTTTGCTGGACCTTTGATACCATTGACCACAATATCCTTCTGGAACGTCTACAGGAGCTGGGAGCTGAGGGCACTGTTATAAAGTGGTGTTGGGGGATGAGTGTTCAGACCCCTGGGCTCCCACTTGTGGGCTGCCTCAGGGTTTTGTCCTCTAAGCCATGCTTTTTAACATCTACATAAAGCTGCTGGGAGAGATCATCAGGTTTGGGCTGGGTGTTCATCAGTATGTGGATGATACCCAGCTCTACCTCTCTTTTAACTCAGAACCAGTGAAATCGTTGAAGGTCCTGTGTGAGTGTCTGGAGGCAGTTGGAGGATGGATGGTGGCTAACAGATTGAAGTTGAATTCTGACAAGACAGAAGTACTGTTTTGGGGGGACAAGAGGTGGGTGGGTGTGGGGGACTTTCTGGTCCTGATTGGGGTAACTGTGCCCCTGAAGGAGCAGGTGTGTAGCCTGGGAATCATTATGGACTCACAGCTGTCCATGGAGGCGCAGGTTAATTTTGTGTCCAGGGCAGCTATCTACCAGCTCCATCTGGCATGCAGGGTGAGATCCTATCTGCCCGTGGACTGTCTTGCCAGAGTGGTGCATGCTCTAGTTATCTCCCACTTGGACTACTTCAAAGCACTCTATGTGGGGCTACCTTTGAAGGTGACCTGGAAACTGCAACTAATCCAGAATGCGGCAGCTAGACTGGTGACCAGATGTGGCTGCTGAGACCATATAACACCGGTCCTAGGAGACCCAGTACGTTTCTGAGCACAATTCAAAGTGTTGGTGCTGACCTTGAAAGCCCTAAATGGCCTTGGCCCAGTATATCTGAAGGAATATCTCCACCCTCATCATTCTGCTCGGACACTGAGGTCCAGTGCCGAGGGGCCTTCTGGCGGTTCCCTCACTGCGAGAAGTGAAGTTACAGGGAACCAGAGGGCCTTTTCAGAAGTGGCACCCACCCTTTGGAACACCCTCCCTTCAGATATCAAGGACTTTTAAAAGACATCTGAAGGCAGCCCTGTTTAGGAAAGTTTTTAATGTTTGAAGTTTTATTCTGTTTTTAGTGTTCTGTTGGGAGGCGCCCAGAGTGGCTGGGGAAACCCAGCCAGATGGGCAGGGTATAAATTGTTGTTGTTGTTGTTGTTGTTGTTGTTGTTGTTGTTGTTGTTGTTGTTACCATTTGTTTTCTTGTGTTCATCCACAAAGGAGGAAAAACCTTTCTCTTCTGCCATTTTAGGATTGTGTTCTCCCTCTCTTTGCCCATCTTGGAGGCTGTATTGGTATGACATAGTCTCACATCCATAACCCTCCAACAGGAGAGAGAAAGAGAGAACAGATTTTGCAAGTAATTTCCCATAGAAAAATAGTGCCCAGGCAGGGCAACAAGACTGCAGATAGCCTTATTCCCATAGGAGTTACACGGACATCTGATGAGATAAACTACATCTTCAGTTTGACATGTACTAAATTGACGAATGGTGAACCTAAAGTTAGAATTTTCATCATAAATCTCTTTGATCTGTAACGAGAAGGGGCAGGATGAACATCTGCCACATTTATAATGATCTGTAGGGCTGGTATTGACAATAGAATGAGTGAAAATCATCTCAGTATGCACCAATATGTTCTTAATAGACTTGGTCCTCCTAAGGTCAATGAGGGGAAAGTCGGTACATCCTGGGACATGCCGCAGAATGTGCCAGTGCTTACGAATGATCCTAATAATTCTATCTGAGTAAGAGGTGAATTCTAACAATCCTGTGATGCGGGTATTGGACACTGAAGATGGGTTCATGGTGAGAAGTGTTGAACGATCCTTTAATAAGGATCTTTGTTTAGACATATTAATGACTGAAATTGGATAACCCCTAGAGTGGAGAGAATCCAAAAGAGCATCCACACTATTGAGGAAATCATGATGAGATGAAGAGTTTCTTTTAATATGCAAAAATTGTCCATACAGTAGATTGTCCTTATGACATCTAGGATGAAAGGAAGAGTAATGTAGTAAAGAGTTGCAGTTGGTGGGCTTCCGATAAGGTTTAACAGATAACCATCCTGTTTGATGACTTCAACATCTAGGAAAGTACATGAAATGGAACTGTGATGTTCAGAAAAAGATAAAGAGGAATGTATGGAATTAATCCATACTGAGAACTGTAAGAAATCATGTTCGTTACTGAAAAGAAAAAATAAATAATCTATGTATCTGTAATAAATAAAGATGAAGAGTAGGAGTTATTATGTAGAATGTGAGCATTTTCAAAGGAATTCATGAAAATATTCACTACTAAAGGAGATCCCATCGCTACTCCCTGTGATTGAAAATAAAATTGATCCATGAACCGAAAATAATTCTTTTCGAACACTATGTCCAATAAATCAAGCAAGAATTCAGAAGGGGGAGAGGGGTCTGACCGTGATTGCCAGAGATGGCCGATGATGAACTGTACTTCATCTAGAGGAATATTGGTGTAGAGGGAGGCTAAGTCTAAAGATGCTAATACCAAAGTTTCAGTGACTCTAGTACGCTCTATTATACTTTTATTTTTATTTTTTAAAGTAATATTTATTAAAGTTTCACAAAAAATTAAAAAGCTTCAAAATTTAAACATAGAAAACAAAAACCAAGAAAAACTACAAAAATGGAAAAATGCAAAACAAAACACATAAAAAGTACACAATAGAGAACAGTTGACAAAATAGAAAAAAAGAAGGAAAAAAGCCAAAAAGCAAAACAGAAAAAAGATTAGTATTTTCATATCTTATACTTCATTCACTAGTTTCTTGACCTCCTCACACCTCCCTTTTTGTATTCCAGTTCAGATATTTAATTCAGCAAGTCCTTACCCTCTAGCATTTATCCTTACTCAAAATGTTAACCTATTATAAATATATATTTTCCAATTATCAGTCCATATTTACATATTCTTATTAGTCTTTTTACCAATATCGCTTGTTTTCCATCCAACATCCCTTTAACATTCATTAATTTTACAGTATTTCTGCAAGTAGTCCCTAAAAAGTGCAAATTCTCAATACAACAGTTTAATTTAGTCTTGACAGTCCGTTCCCAGGAATTGAGTGGTGGTCTTAAGTCTCTTTCCTTCTCCTTTCAATTTTTAATATAAACAGAAAGTACTTTCTCTTCTTCCCTCCCTCTCCTTCAACTCAGGGAGGGAATTCCTCTGATTTGACGTTTGGAATTTAAGTATTTTTAGCACTCCTCTCTCAGTATTAGCTTGAACGATCTTTGCTTTGATCTTTATACAAACCGGAAGGTGGACTTCCTCTTTACACCTTCCCGCTTCAGTACCGAATTATGCCTTATTTTCCTTTTAGTTTTCAGTCTTAAAACTTGACCTACTCATGGGTTGTTGTTTGTCAGCCGAATTGTCAGAAGAAAAAAGGTCAGCGCTCTCCAGCAACAGCTGCGCAGCTTCACTCCACAGAAGTAGCGATCGACTCTCAGCACCGCGCCATCCCCCGTTCCGCTCCGGAGCCCCTCGCGGGGTTCCCTTGCAAGTTGGGGGGGGGCACTTTTGGTGCCCGCCAAGTCCCACGGACACAGGCTTCGTCTGCCTGTGCTTTTCGATAGGGTCCCCGCTTCGCCACCGCGGTGAGACCAGATTTCCGCGGAGCAGAAGGATTCCACCTCCGAATCATTTTGTGGTTCTACCCTTAAGAAAAGAGGGTTGCCAGCCTTCTTGCCCCCATGCACTTAAGAGGGAGGAACATGAGAAAAAAAGCGAGAAAAAAAGCTCTGCAATATTTAACATGATGTAGATTCCTAAAGTAGGCAGCAAACTGGAATAGATGGTCACATGTAGGAAGAGCAAGCTGACTTTCCTTTGGCTTTGTCCTCTTAATGGGAATTTCTCACCTTTAACAATTAATTAGAATGTCTTGTGCACAATTGGTACCTTAAAAACCAAGTAAATATTGCCAAATCTCCCAGTCATCCCATTTCTTTCTAATGTGCTTTCCAATTGTTTATTTATTGCTTTCATATCCCACCTTTTTCTCCAAGGAGCTTCCTGCTCCTCATATATTTCCCACAAGGACCCTGTGAGGTAGGTCAGACTGAGAGGCAGGGACTGGCCCCCAGGGCCACCCAGGGGAGATTCAAACCTTCTTCTCCCTGACACCAACTACCAAACCGCACTGCAACATCCCATTTCTATTTAAATGGTATATTTCAGAACTCCGTAAATGCAAATATAATTAAAGTATCTGAGGAATTATTCTTTTTGCAAAAGCAGTAACGTGTTTCTGTAATTCCTCTTGATTTTGCTTAACATTTCGGACAAATTTAACCATGAGTCAATCCCTCCTTCCCTTCTCTTCCTCATTTTGTAGGGTGATCTGCATTTTGAATGAGCTGACAGACTGGATACGTTTGATCAGAGTTTAACACACATCCTTCTTATCTGAAATAATGTGAAAAATGTTATTTGGATTATAATCAAAGCTTTCATTTGTACAGCCTATGGCTGTCAGTGTCATAAATATGCACAGATCTCTGCCACAGCAAGACTTTTCCAAGAGCATTTCATGGTACTTTTCATTCATAGGAACCAGATTGGATTTGTTTTAGGGCATAATATACTTCTCCCTCACCCCCCCTTTTTTGGCTATGATACAGGATTAAAAAATGTGCTTTTAAGAAACTTGCTCTCGTTGCATGACTGTCCTCATCTCGTGAAGCCCCAAGTTTTATTAACTGTCTAAATAGCCTGTTATCATTATTGTTTATGCACTGAGCAACCCATGGCATCCTGCTTACTGTATCTACCTTCCCTTGCTCTATCTCCCAGCTGATGCATTTGCCCTCAGTTAGTATTGTGAATTTTTCTAGCAGATAATGACAGTGTTTCGCATTCGTAGCCACGAGCCAAGTTACATGCCACAGAATACAAATGTGCGAGAGGTGGTGGTTTCATTATCTTAGGGTCAGTAGAATTTCAAGAGCTCTGAAATTACCTCTATCAGTGATGCAAGTGTCAACTTAGTTTTAATAAATCTTTTGAAACAGCCACAAGTTACTTCTAGGACATCTTCTTTCTGGAAATACATCATTCAGCTGCCAAAACTCACTATCAGTTGGGAGCAAATAGAATTTTGTCTATTAAATGCAAAACCCCACTTTGGCTTCAGCACGCCATCCCACTGTGATAGCTAGAAGTGTGATTAACTTGGGTGTTTAGCTGATATCAATCCCAATATATGCGCTTCCACTTAAATAGAAGCAAGTCTTGGGGAAATTGGCTCTTGCACAGAATATGCAGAGGATATACTGCCTTCGCCACTCCTCAGATTAACTCTGGCATTTGAACTTTAGATGCCATTAATGTTGTGAAAATAGTTGGGGGGTATATGAACTAACGGGGGACCCGGTATGTGTAATTGCAGCTAGTTGTCCAGTAAAGTGGAAGTGACAGATTTTCATTTCTAACACGCTGATCCTAAACACATTACTTGGAAGTTAATCCTATTAAAATCAATAGTACTTAATCCCAAATAAATTTGCTTAGAATATGCATGTAAGAATGCCGGTAAAATGACTTTGCGGAATGCAGAACTTCATGCAATAATACTTTCCTAGCCTAATGCATTACAGACACTGAGTGCTATAACAGCAGCTCAAGACTTATTGATTGGTTTGGTTTATTTCTATGCTGTCTTTCCATAGTGAGTTGTGTCCAAAGCAATTTACAATGAATTTCCACTTACTATCCAAATACAAAGTGTTCAATGGGGGGGATCACTTTACAAAAACATATCAGTAAATTCAAATATAACAAAGTCCAGCAATTTAGCAAACATAGAATAAATTGAATATCACAAAGAAATAGTTTAGACTTAAATGCATGAGTATAGTGCAAAAATAACATTAACAGATCATAAAGTTCCTTGTGCTGGTCTTGCTGCACTCCAAGGAGACTCAGACCCTTGGCTGTTTAAGTTGCCCATTTTACTTGAGTGTGAAGTGAGGGGCAGGTGCACCCCCACCACACACCCCTACCCCCCACTTCTGTCACACTGCTCACATCCAATTTATAGCCTTCCATGAGTTCAAGAGGCATGAACTGGGGTGAGTCATCTCCTCTACTCTTGGAGGCTCCCGCACAATCAGACCTCGAAATCATGAGCAGAGGAGGCTCCTTGCTTCAGATCTTCACCCTTAAACATGTGGAGAGCTGTCAACAGAGTGATGTGCTGGGGGCCGGGTGGAAGGGGGCAGTGCACTCCCCACTCAATTGAAATGTGCTTTAGTTGAGAGTCCTGCATTGGAAGGGATTGCACAAGATGAGCCTCAGGGTGTCTCCCAGCTCTGAGCAGCTATAGAGTGCTCTAGTGAAGCGTGTTCTAAGATGTTCAACACTCAGGGTGCTCATGCAGTTACACTGTGAGCTGTGCCGAGATCTTGCACACAATCAGCATGCACACTCCTGCGGACATGCACACAGAGAACAGGGCCAAAGGGGGGGGCGGGGGAAGAACAGGGGAAAGTTGAGTAGAACATATTCTGCATCCTCATTCCTTTATGAGATGCATTTCTCCAGCATTGCCAACCCATGGTGGGAAGATGGGCTGGGCCAATGGGAAGTGCAGTGATGTCAGAACTACATGCATATTGATAAAGGCAGGCGGGACTCATGATGGGGCTGTTGCAACATTTTCTTACAGAAACCCATGTCTTGGCACACACATTCAGCCATGAGAGAAAAATCATATTACACATCAAAGCTTAAAAAGAAGAGACCTCCCAGTTTGAACTTTCCATTTTCACAGTCTGATTGAAATCTGCACATTTCAGTTCAAATCTTTCCAAGCGGCTGTAAGAGAATAATTTCCCACTTTGCTCTTGCAGCAGTTGTCATAGACTGCAGCAATGTAGATCAGAAAGTGTGAGTAGACAAGTCACTGCAGACAGTAGCCAGAGAGGTTTCTGTGTTGACACATCCCAGACTCAGGTCCCGTTGACAAACCAAACTATGCATTCCATGCCATTGCATGAAAGGAAGCCCTGAAAAGCTATGTGTGTGTGTGTGTGTGTCTCAGACACACATGTGGGAGATGATTGTCTATGGAGAAATAGTGAGAGGAGATGTGTGATCCTTACACACACACAGCCAATTTTCTGTTGCCACTCCTCCCCAGGTGCTGTTTCGGCTTGCAGGGTTCCAGTTGCATGTATGCCATTTCCACAAATGTAGAAAACCACAAGAGGGAAAGAGGTTGGAGAGAAAGGTGCTGCAGAGGAAAAATTGATTGCAGAGAGGGTTAAGCACAGCCTCCCTTTGCCATTTCTGTGCTGAAACTCCGTCTTTCCCAACACTGCTTTTGGGGGGGCGGGGGAGTCCTCAGGGTTTTTCTACATGTGGCTGTGTATTGCATTTCTCCTGAAAGCCCAAATAAAGTACAGTATACAAACACAGAATTATGATAGGCAAGGTCAAAGTTTAAAGAGGTGATCTACTCTAAGGAAACAATTGGGTGAGATAAGAGACAGTACCTCATCTTGCTCAGTCTACAAACTAGCTCATGTTTACAAGCAAGAGCCTTTTCCTTGAGATCCTTTTCGCTGAAGATCCAGGTAAAATGAACTCCAGAAGGATATAAAGGCAGGTTTGTACAACAATTACTCCATGGTGGAGACTTGTGGGCTATAGATAACCCTGGTCCAAAATATGTTTCCATGTAGATAGTTACAATGCCTAGATCAGGGGCCCTATAGCTCCTGCTCTGCCTATGCTGACTGGGGCAGATAAGGGTTGAAGTCTAACAACATCAGGGGAGGGGGAACAAGAGCCCCATCTCTGACTTGGCTCAACAAAGTGAACTACGTTAGTGAAACATTAAATCTTGTCATTAAAAAAACACCCAGGCATATACTGTAAGTCAACATTGTTTTTCTGGTTGGATATCATTATTTTGAAAGTTTGGAGGAGAGCGTATTATACATAGGATAAGCTCAACATAGTTCTGAATTTGGATTTTTCAGCTCCTCTCTTATATGATTTGGACTACGTGAAGGCCAAAAGTATATAGATGCAATAGCTGCTTGGTGTTTCACTTCAGAAATTTGTGCTGGTGTTTTCTCCTGTAAATTCAACTTCCTATGAGGATAATTTACATTTCCTAAAGAAATGTTTAATTTATTGTCTTGCAGATATTAACAAAGCAAACAACAGCCCCATTCTCCCAAGAAGAGTACAGGCAGCTCCCCATATACCTGGGGTTTGGGTTCTGAGGCACTGCCTGCGCCAGTGGGACATGCCTAAGCCCCCTTACTGTGCCCAAAACAAGGTGTGCACCGGTGGTTCTGCACATTCCGATCATGCAGAAATGGGGAGTTGCCTGTATATCACTGAATCTTAAAACAGAGCAATACAAGCCCTGTTGCCCATCAAGCAGAGTGGTTCCTCCTTAAGTCTCCAGAAAATTTACATTGACATTTTACATTAAGACGGATTTCACTTTCTTTAATCTACCATTTTAAAGATGCAATTTATATTTTTGAATTCAGACACCGCCAGGCCAACAGTATACTGTAAGTCCAATGGGACTTACCCCTAAGAAAATGTGCACAGAATTGCAGCATTAAGTCTGTGAATTAATGTTGATTGTCTCCTCTTGCCATGTGAATGGCAGAGAACTGCTGGAGCACAGTAATTCTCATGCACTACAGGAGGTCTGGTCTTATCCAAATCCCAACGGTACTTGAGTGAATCGATGAAATGACCAGGAAAGCCTAATTAAAGCTGTTCAGCTCAAATGTATTGATGTATTACATCTATTATGGCTTGGTTCAATAGGTCCACCCTGTGAGTGCTGCCACAGCCGGTAAAGCAAACTAAACAGGCTGAATAAATAATGCCGAATGGAAAAGAGCTGCCTGTGAAATCAAGGTGCAGAACAGTGAAATGCAACAGGGTGACCTGTGAACTTATTATCACATAGTTCTATATAGATAATTACATTGTTTATTGTTTTATCAGGTGGGAGGGATGCAAATGCCAAGATTAAAAATTAATAGCTGCTTTGTATACCCAAGTGACTGCTCTCCTGCGCTCAGCCATCTTTTGCTGTACTGGAAGTGTGAATTTTACCACTTCAAACCACTTTGTTCCATTCCAACATGTAGTGGATGACCTACAGCTAACAGTGATGGATAATGTTTCATGTGGCAATCTCTAAAGGCCTTCAAGATATTTGGGCTCCCCTGGCTAGACAGAAAACATTGAAAACGGACTGGCATTGCCATTGGAAACGTCAAGCATCAGAAGGCAAGTCATATGAGTCAGCACTTAAGCATAGACTTCTATATGAAAGTGCCCAGCATTCCTTGGGTATTCCAAGAAACAAAGAAATATTAAGATTTTAAAATGGAACAGGTCCATGTTAGTTTCTGTTTGCCACTGAGCAGTGCTTTGGAGTCACAGGACTCTGTTTACATTCCACACATTCCATACTGTTGGAAGTCTCACGGGAGACGGGAGACAGGAGACAGATTTGACGTACTGTTTTCCTGTTCCTTTGTTTCAGTTGCTCTCTGCTTTCACAGAGAGAGGATGTGTTTTTCTTTGCTGCCTGCGTAACTTAGTAATAGAACTCCTAGCAATGTAGCCCAAAGCTCTCGTCTCTTTCCTGTGCTGGAAACTCTGCTGAATGGAAATGTGCCTGAGGCCTCATCAAAGGCTCAGGTCGTTAATTATTGTCGGAGGTGATTCAGAAGGACTCGGCTGGAGGAAAATGAGCTTTATCAGCTTGGCTGAGCGGACATCCCGACAGTCCATGCAGTCAAAGTGTGGTGCGGGGGTGTTTGAAAGCCATCTTGCAAACATCCCCAGACCATCTTTTGCAGAATTAGGAGTTATCCAGCATAGTTAGTTAAATTCATGACTTGGTTGTATATCCAGAAGCTGATGCAGTCATTTTTCTAGAGTGAAGAAACCTTTTATAGGTCCCAGGTATTTTGTCATCAGTTCTACACTGGAGATGTGGTGAATCACGAGTAATTTTCAACCTGGCTGGGCCTCTGGCATTATGCCACTAGAACACAAGTGAGAACTTCATGCTACGCTTCTTTGAAAGCCATCCGGCTGAGATCCTTGTTCCACAGGCAGAGGTGACTTCTCCATGTGGCAAACTTCCAGCAGAACCTTTGCTTGACTGCAGCGCCAGGCCCAGTATCTGTTCCAGAAAACAGTTTGTCATTAGCTGTGGAAAAACCATAAATAATCAGCTCTGATCATAAGTGGGACAAATTGACAAATTAATGCCCTGCAAACTTCATCTATCAGCTCACCTTGCTGCTGTGAAACATAAATGCTACATTACATTTTACAGGCAACTGTGAAATACACCCGCATCTGCAGTGGTAATCACATAATAAAGTGTGAAGGAGAGACACAAGGGGCAGCAGCAATCAGTTACTCCTCCCTTTTATCTCACTTTCAAGCTTTCAGTATTTATTCTAGCAAATGCCACCATATATAGATTTCATGGCAGAGTAGTCATGGTGAGACATGGAATGGTTATGATGAGAGCTGGTGAATTTAGAATGGGCATTCCGCAATATTCTTCTAGAATGACACCCACCTGATTTAAATAAGGTGCACCCATGGACTAAATACATAGCTGTATAGATGCTTCTCACAGCCAGTATAGTATGTACAGGGTGATATTTATGTACAGTGGGCTCTTTCAGGACCACAGATTGTTGGTGTGCAAACACAGCTCACGTATGGGCTGGCTTGAGTTTTTGAATGTCACACTGTGTGGAACACAAATAAGGCCAATGTCAAAGAGTTAGCCAGCAGTAAATCACATCGTTCAAAGTTGGCATTAACTATCTGTTAGCAAAAAGACAATCTTCACATACTTGGCTGGGTTTCAGGCCTGATGAGCCCAGCAGCTCTTTCCTGGTAGGACTTACTCCATGAATCAGTTGCTGAGACTGAAAGTTCCCACCTCCCCACAGCTGTCTAACTCCCCTCTTCTCCAGGGCTTTCCCCAAAGCAATCAGATACTGTGTCTGTCACTCCTGCACCCATTTCAGCCCTCTTCTGGTTCTGGGAGCTGGAGGGAGGGGAGCTGGTTGCAGCAGGAGGAAACACCCGTGACTCTTCACCATCTCTGCCTCTTGGCCTCCCTCCTCTCCTGTTTCTGCTTCTGCCTCTGCTTCTGGACTTCTCTCTGCTACACTCTCCCAGTTCACCAACCCTTTACCTTTTCAACTTCTGTTACCTCCTCCTCCCAGTCTTCTCCCTCTGACCATTCATCATCATCCCGCCACCAGTCCCTAGGCTCTGAGTTTTCTTTGCTTGAGGGTTCACCAGTTGGTTCCTCCCACAGTTCCTCTGCGTCCAGCCAGTCCATGACAGCCAAATGCTTTGTCTGTGGGGTGAATGTCTCAGGGCCTAACTCCATGAAATAGGAAGCTCATATGATATATCTGTTTGGGGGCTGTACCATTTGTATTTTACTGCAGGTGGGAGATTGCCTGCAAGTTTTCCCCATGTACAAAGCTAACCAATGAAGGAGGAAGTTCTAGGTTATTTATTTTTCTGTGTTAAGTGTATTTTATGTGGGAGAGACCATTCCATCATATGATTCGTGATCTGCACTACAAAATGGTGGAACCATGCAACAACTGTTCATCTACTTTAGATCTAAGGGTCATCATATTTGGGGTTGGGAATAATGTAGAGGTTGGGGATGGGGCCAGCAGACACATGTGGTATGGTTCTCCTCCATGGGTTTGGTGCACCCATGGAGAAGGCCTTATGTGGAAGGCAAAAAACATCAGTGGTTTTTTTTTTAAAGTATTTGTTTAAACAGCATAACAAAATATACTCAGCACTACAGAATGACTAAAATCTCTTTGCATATACAGCTTAATCAACACTTATTTCCAGTCTTCCATGTCTATTACTAACCTTCTTTCATGAAGCTTTCATTGTCATTTTCTGGCCACAAACAGCATTAAAACAAACAAACAAACAAACAAACAAACAAACAGATGCTGATAAGATTTTTCTGTCTGTTGAATAATGCACTACTTACAAAATATGCAGAATCTTTCAGAAAACTTCCATTGGGTGAACAGAAAAAGCTAAACATAAATGGAGGTTAGTAATAAACTTGAGTTTATGTTTTACAGTAGGGATAAGTGTTAGTTTAGATTGAACTTAACAACTGCATTAATTATCTGGCAACAGCCGTAAAAAGCAAGTTAATGGGATAATGAAATTCACAGGTGTCGCCATGTTTGGAAAGAGCAGTAAAAAGAAAAGAAGACACACAGAGGTCATTGTTAGACGGAAGAGACATAAAAACTTGGCTCTGTACAAAAAAAAGGTGGGGAACAATATTCAGCAAATTGACAAGTACAGGATTCATTTAGTATTATGGGCCTGGTAAACACTTTTGACAGAATGAGGAGGTAAAATGCTCAGGTGGTAAAATGGACTTTGAGTAGAGGGTGCGAATTCTGTATGTTCCCAGTCATTAAAAGCTCGTTATAGAAAGAAGCTCAGCACAGGAGACAAATAACTGGGCTGCTACCATTCTTTCTGATTTCTCAGTAGTATTTTAAAAATATACATCAGGAGGCTTAGTTTGGTCAGAATCAAGCTTATACTTTCAGAGTCAACACTAAATACATTACTTCTGGTCAATGACCCACCATCGCCGCTAGAGGGCCGTGAAAATTTGTGTCTGGGGCTTTTTAGACTCATCTAGCCAGGTACCATATTTTTCGCTCCATAGGACGCACTTTTCCTCCCCTAAAAAGTAAGGGGAAATGTCTGTGTGTCTTATGGAGAGAAGCCAGCAAGAGCCACTGCTGCTGAGCTGAGCTGGGGAGGAGGGAGGGAAGGGGATTCTGTCCATCCCTCCCTCCTCCGTGGCTCCCTTTGAAGCAGCAAAGTGGGAGGGGAGCCCCTTACACTCGTGTAAGCAGCTCCTCTCCCACTTTCCTGCTTCAAAGCAACCACGGAGGAGGGAAGCAATGGAACCACGGATCCTCCGCTGCTCGAGGCTGCAGCAGATTCCCTCCTCCTGGGCTCCCTTTGAAACAGCAAAGCGGGAGGGGAGCCCCTTACACTCGTGTAAGCAGCTCCTCTCCCACTTTCCTGCTTCAAAGCAGAGGGAATCTGCTGCAGTTGCGAGCAGAGGATCCATGGCTCTGCTTCCTTCCCTCCTCCGTGGCTTGCTTTGAAGCAGGGTGCGGGGGTGCAGGGGGGAAAGAGGGCAGGCAATAGATGCCAGGCAGGAAGACACAATCACACTTTGACCACTGGAAAGTCCACCTCAGCCTCCCCAGATTTCCACTGAGACGGCCAGGCTAATCTCGATGGCCATAAGAGCTGGAAACTTGCACGGGCTGTTTATTTAAAGACGAAAACATGCACACACATGAAAAAAATCCTCCCAGGTTCCTGGACACAACCCATGCTTGATATTCACACAGGTTACATGGATGGCATTGGCAACTGGAGGAGCAGCATGGTTAAAGTGCAAGTCCTGGTTTGAAGCTGAAGATCAGCTCTTTCATGGTGGCCTCAAACAATCCTTTGGGAATCCCTCCCTCCCTTAATTCAGGATGCTACAGATGCTGTGGCTGGCTGCCCTTTCCCCTGAGCTGTACCTTCAATAGGGTGATGGGAGGTGACACAGTCGTCTTCCACCCTCGCCACACTAAACGTGACAGCAAGCCTTACAGTCAGATCTGAAGCATAAATGGGAACCTAGGAAGCTGCCTTATAAGGAGTCGGACCCACTACTCCATGGAGAAGCCGGGGATTGAGCGTGTGGTGTCCTGCATACAAAGCCACTGAGGTTACAGCTGTTCCCTTTAAAAACAAACTAAGATTGTAGTCCTCATGTTTCTGAAGAAAGGGCTAATTTAAACAGGAACAGAGGGACCTTCCCTGTACCATGTCAGGACCCCTTGAGCCCATTTAGCTCAGTTTTGTCTGATGGACAGAGGCTCACCAGGGTTTCAGGAGACCCACCCTCAGCCCTACCCGGAGAAGCTTTCAAGGACTGAATTTGGGATCTTCTCCATGCTCTCCCCATTGAGCTATGATGGCTCCCTCCCATCCTCCTCTGCAGGAGGCCTATCTCGGCCTGTCATTATAATGTATAAATGTCAAGGGCTTTGAGATGCATATAAAGTCAGAAATTTGGTCAAATTTGAAGCTCTCACTGCTAGGCCGTATTGCTGCAATAAAAATGAATGCACTGCCTAGAATGTTGTTTTTGTTTCAAACATTGCAAATTGTGGACAAAATGGACTGTTTCAAGAAGTGGCAGAGAGACATTTCTAGATTTATCTGGCAGGGCAAGAAGCCTAGAATAAAATTTAAAATACTAACAGATGCAAAGGAAAGAGGTGGATTTGCCCTGCCAGACTTGAAACTTTACTATGAATCAGCAGCTTTTTGCTGGTTGAAAGAATGGCTGCTTCTTGAAACCACTGACATTTTGGATTTAGAAGGTTCCAACAATGTATTTGGATGGCATGCATATCTGTGGTATGATAAGGTCAAAGCACACAAAGCATTTAAAAACCATAATGTCAGGAAAGCACTGTTTAATGTTTGGATAAGATACAAGGACTTATTGGAAAATAAAACCCCAAGGCGGCTGTCACCGATGGAAGCGAAAGCTCAGAAAAAGCTCAATATGGAGGTCAAATGGCCGAAATATTGGGAAATTTTGGAACAAGATGGAGATAGATTGAAATTGCAGAGTTTTGAAAAACTAAAAAACAAAGTGCATGACTGGCTTCATTATTATCAGATAATGGAGGCATACAATTTGGACAAGAAAATCGGCTTCCAGGTGGAAAAATCAAAATTGGAAACAGAATTGTTAGAACCCAAAACTAAGACTTTGTCAAAGATGTATAACTTGCTATTGAAATGGAATACTCAGGATGAAACGGTGAAATCTGCGATGATTAAATGGGCACAAGACATTGGACATAACATAATGATGGCTGACTGGGAACAGTTATGGACCACAGGTATGAAGTTTACGGCATGCAATGCCTTAAGAGAGAATATTATGAAAATTATATACAGGTGGTACATAACCCCAGTCAAGCTTGCAAAAATCTACCATTTGCCCGATAATAAATGTTGGAAATGTAAAGAAACTGAAGGTACATTCTTTCACCTTTGGTGGACGTGCCCAAGGATTAAGGCTTTCTGGGAGATGATATATAATGAATTGAAAAAGGTATTTAAATATACCTTCTTGAAGAAACCAGAGGCCTTTCTCCTGGGCATAGTCGGCCAAGCGGTGTTAAAGAGGGACAGAACTTTCTTTATGTATGCTACAACAGCAGCTAGAATACTCATTGCAAAGCATTGGAAGACACAAGATTTACCCACTCTGGAAGAATGGCAGATGAAGGTGATGGACTATATGGAACTGGCAGAAATGACTGGCAGAATCCGAGACCAGGGAGAAGAGTCGGTGGAAGAAGATTGGAAGAAATTTAAAGACTATTTACAGAAATATTGCAAGATTAATGAATGTTAGAATGATGTTTGATTGAAGTTAAGTGGTTTCTAGCTGTAATGATATAAAAGAATATGGAAAAATTGGATTTTTAAATAGGTAAAAATTTAATGTTATAATATATTAAGATCAAAGATCAGGATAATAAGGAGGGAAAGAAATTGCTGAATTAACTAATTGAATTGGAACACAAAAAAGGGAGGTATGAGGAGGTTAGGGAAACAAGGATATGAATGTAAGGTATGGAAAGATTGATTTATTATTTTTTCTTTTTTCCTTTTCTCTGTAAGTGTTTTTACTTTTTTATTCTGTATTTTTCTTGTATTTTTATTTTTGTCTTTTACTTTTGTATTTCTTGTTTTTATGTAATTCTTTTTTCTGAAACTTTAATAAATATTATTTTTTAAAAAGAGAGATGCATATAAAGTCAGGCTCAGTATTATTAACTGGACTTAGATAAGCCATGGGTCCCCTTCCTTCCCTCCTCTGAGGCTCGCTTTAAAGCAGCAAAGCAGACAGGAGCCACCCACTTTGCTGCTTTAAATAGTTTAGTACAACATTTGATTCAGAATATTTTGTGTGTGTGTTTTCCTCCTCTAAAAACTAGGTGCGCCTTATGTCAGGTGTGCCTTATGGAGCGAAAAATACGGTAATATCTGAAACTCAAGGGACACATTGGTTGCCAAATGTGAAAGATATTGGCCTTATTTCCAGCTCTCCTATGCCACTACTCGGTCTCCGCATGCCAACAGACTGAGGTGACAGATTGCTGAGGTAGCAGAAGGGACCAAACCTTTGAAAGGGCTTTTCTCTTGCTCAGAAATAGAAGGACTTTCAGGATTTGAGTGCTGAACTGTCATGAAGCTATAAAGAACAGATAAGACATGAAAGAAAAATATTAAAAGGAGCTGAAAAAACACACAAAATATTTTATGCTATGTGGTAGAAATGTATTGTACATACCAGTGACACACGACTGAAAAATGCTCTGCCAGTTGCATCATTACAAATGTGATCTTCTTGATTCTGTATTCCTCAATCATTCCCTTGACCATCTGTGTGGACATATTGAAGTATCCAGGGATTCTCCTGAACTGCACATAAGTTGTTGAATTACAGTATTGCAGAGGGGAAATTGAGGAGGAAAAGTTAACATAATTCTCATCTGGGTACTGGCATGGCAGGAGGGGATCTGGGGAAGGTTGTTGGCTTTAATATTTGTTTATTTAAAAACTGATACAATTTAAAAAAAGACAAAAAAGAGTTTGAGACTGAAATATGATTTCATAATTACTTTTAGAAAGTTTTGTGATGCATAAAAACTTTAACTGAAGAAATAATTTAGAATGCTTACACACATTCATCTGCATCTTCACCACAAATCTTCACCATATTTACCTCAGAGCTAATGTCTTCTCAGGTATAAGAAAACATGGCAGTGCATTTGGTTCAGGAGTGTTGTTCATTACAAACCCTGCAGGAGCAAATACTAACAGTAAAATCTAAATAAACAAGGACATATGTAAAGACTTGCACATTGGAAAAAAACTAATACGAATTATTAAGATGGCAAATATAAATGGTTAGGGAGCAGCATTAAGAAACATGTTGGAAGTTACAGTTAATAACAAAATCAATGCTATTGATTTAGCTATTGAATCTATTGATTTAGATTCAGTTGCATTAAGACTCAGACTATTCATTGCACAGACTTCTATGATTCTGTTCTTTGTTGGGAGGAAGGGTGTGCATGTGTAGAGCTGGCCAAAGACATTTTGGCACCTGAGATGAACAAAATGCAGGAAAGAAGGAGTGAGTGAAGATCTACTTCATGAACAATGGGACAATGAAGCTCTATTTCAGAATCTGCTGCCCCCGTGGATCCTGCCACCTGAGGTGGTGCCGTGTGTGTGTGTGTGTGTGTGTTTTCAAACCCAAAGAGACCCTGGGCAGAATGTTGTCTGAGAATGAACAGTTCTCCCAATGGAGGGATCTAGAAAGGAGAGTCTCCTGAGATCAGTGCTTTTAAACTTGATCATAGATGATTTAAAGTTGGGGTAAGCGCTGAGGTAGCCAAACCTGCTAAAGATTCAGAATTATCCATGGTGGTTAAACCAAAAAGACTGCCCAAAACTCCAAAATGCCTGACTGAGTAGACTCTTCTTATGCTCTTATATTTTTATCAATGTTGGTGCCAAAAATACATCCCTGTGCAGTTTAGTTGCCAAAGACCTTGTGTGAGAGACTGTCGCTAATTGAAAAACCAGTCTGGATTTGTCTTTCCAAAGGCCTCAGGTATGTTTCCTTTCTCATTACTGCGGGAGGCAAAAAGCCATTGGCTCTCTTTGTAGCCTCTTCTTCCCAAAAATGAATGGTCAGGAATGAATAGCAAGTACTCAGAATTCTAGCCAGTAGCAGCACCAGCAACTGCTGAAATGGCCTTTTTGTGGTTCTGTTTTTACTGGAGGCAGCGAGTTTGGGTAGAATTCAGCTGTCAAACAATGCAAAATCCATTTGGTTCCACTACAATACAATGAGGCAGGGAAGAAATCAGCTGACAAAAGGCTGAACCATCTGTCAAAATAAGGAGGTCACTCCATCTTCCTTCAGCTTATTTTGGAAAGAGAGGGAGAGGGTTTATTTTCTTTATGGATCCTTTAGACTTTTAAGCAAAACAATCCACAGTCAATGGCAAGCTGCCATCTGCGTATGAATGTTTCCAAAAAACAGCAACAGATTTTACTATTCTCTAATGAACCATATTCCTAGAACAACAGAATAGTCCTGTTGAATAATAATAATAATAATAATAATAATAATAATAATAATAATAATTTATACCCCGCCTATCTGGCTGAGTTTCCCCAGCCACTCTGGGCGGCTTCCAATTGAGTGTTAAAAACAATACAGCATTAAATATAAAAAACTTCCCTAAACATGGCTGCCTTCAGATGTCTTTTAAAGATAAGATAGCTACTTATTTCACATCTGAAGGGAGGGTGTTCCGCAAGGCGGGCGCCACTACCGAGAAGGCTCTCTGTCTGGTTCCCTGTAACCTCACTTCTTGCAATGAGGGAACCGCCAGAAGGCTCTCGGCGCTGGATCTCAGTGTCCGGGCTGAACGATGGGGGTGGAGACGCTCCTTCAGGTATACAGGACCGAGGCCGTTTAGGGCTTTAAAGGTCAGCACCAACACTTTGAATTGTGCTCGGAAATGTACTGGGAGCCAATGCAGATATCTCAGGACCGGTGTTATGTGGTCCCGGTGGCCACTCCCAGTCACCAGTCTAGCTGTCGCATTCTGGATTAATTGCAGTTTCCAGGTCACCTTCAAAGGTAGCCCCACATAGAGCGCATTGCAGTAGTCCAAGCGGGAGATAACTAGAGCATGCACCACTCTGGCAAGACAGTCCGCAGGCCCTGTGCCCTGGACACAGAATTAACCTGTGCCTCCATGGACAGCTGTGAGTCCAAAATGACTCCCAGGCTGCACTTCTGGTCCTTCAGGGGCACAGTTACCCCATTCAGGACCAGGAAGTCCCCCACACCCGCCCGTCCCTGTCCCCCCAAAACAGTACTTCTGTCTTGTCAGGATTCAACCTCAATCTGTTGGCCACCATCCATCCTCACACAGGACCTTCACTGCCTTTACTGGTTCTGATTTAAAAGAGAGGTAGAGCTGGGTGTCATCTGCATACTGATGAACACCCAGCCCAAACCCCTGATGATCTCTCCCAGCAGCTTCATATAGATATTTAAAAGCATGCGGGAGAGGATGGAACACTGAGGCACCCCACAAGTGAGAGCCCAGGGGTCTGGACACTCATCCCCCAACACCACTTTCCGGACGCAGCCCAGGAGGAAGGAGCGGAACCACTGTATAACAGTGCTTCCAGCTCCCAGCCCCTCTAGACGGATGTTATGGTCGATTGTATCAAAGGCCGCTGAGAGATCCAGCAGAACTAGGAAACAGCTCTCACTTTTGTCCCTAGCCCTCCAGAGATCATCAGCCAGCGCGACCAAGGCAGTTTCAGACCCATGATGAGACCTGAATCCCGATTGGAAGGGATCCAAATGGTCTGCATCCTCCAGGGAGTTGTTCAGCAACCACCCGCTCAATCACCTTGCCCAAGAATGGAAGATTTGAGACTGGGCGGTAGTTGGCCATACTGGCCGGGTCTAAAGATGGTTTTTTAAGAAGCTGTTTAATGACCACTTCTTTCAGCAGGTCTGGGAAGGCTCCCTCACAGAGGGAAGCCTTCACCACCCCACAGAGCCCACCGCCCAGCCCTTCCTGGCTTGCTTTTATCAGCCAGGATGTACAAGGATCAAGAAGACAGGTGGTTAGTTTCACTCGTCCAAGCAGCCTGTCCACATCCTCGGAGGTAACATCCATAGAGGTAAACACCAGGTCTAAGGTATGTCTGTGGCTATGGGTTGGGCCAGACTTATTCATGGACAGCCCCATGGAGGCCATGCTTTCCACGAAGTCCCGAGCAGTCCCTTGTAAGGTCATGTCGGCATGGATGTTAAAATCCCCTAGGACAACCAGCTAGGTGTCTCCAGGAGAACAACTGCCACAACCTGAAGCAGCTTGGGCAGGGAATCCTTGACACAGCGGGGAGGTCAGTACACCAAAAGGAATCCTGTACTGCCCCTATTGCCCAACTTCTAGAACATGCACTCAGAAAACTGGGTCTTCCCAATACAAACTAATGACTTCCTAAAAATCACTGCAACCCCCCCTCCCCAACCACATGACCTGGGTTGCTGTGCATAAGAGAAACCTGGTGGACAAGCAGTGGCAAGGACAGGCCCATCTGCTTCATCCAACCAAGTCCCTGTCACACATGCCAGGTCAAATCCTCCCATTCAGTATCCTTCCATTCAGGACCAGACCTGGAGGCAGGGATAGTCCTCAGACAATGACTAAACCTGCCTCCTCGGTAATGACATGGTCTGGCCTTAGCGTCGCTCCTCCTCCTGCCCGTGATCACTGAGATTGGGTGTCCCGGTGCTTCTGCCAGTGTGGAACCTGCTCCAGCCATTCTGTTGGCTGGGACCCACTCCCAGGCAGCCCTGACCCTTTCCCCTTAAAAAGCAAAATATAAACTATACAATAGTCTAACAAAATAGTAAAAGTAAGAACAAAGCCAAAAACACTTATACTAAAATAAAACTAATCCCCACCCCAACTCAGCATTTATCCCAACCCAACCCAACCCAAACAAAAATAAAATAAAATAAATATATATAAATAAAAACCACCATACACAGTGCAACAAAGCAAAAACACTTTTAAAACATTTTAAAATATGTAAAACCATTTTCGACATTTGCTGCAGCAGTAGCAGCAGCATCAGTGTCGCAGGGCCTCACTGGGGCTTCTTGGAGCTGTTTTGGTGATTGTGTGCCCCGCCCCCTAGGCCCGGTGGAATTGGCCTGCAGGAGGGAGCAGCCTTCCCCAACACTCACGATGGCAGCAGCATAAGAACTGAAGTCCATGTAGTCCAGTGTTCTGTGGCCAGCAATGGACAGCCAGACACTTGTTGGATAACTTGCAACTGAGGCTCAGAGGCAACAGCCAGGATAAAGTTATTTGAGGTATCCTGCCTCTGAATATGGAAGTTCCATTTTATTATTGTCTTTAATAGATGTTGATAGAACCCTAGAGGAATTTATCCAATCCTTTTGAAAAGGACCCTTAAGCTAACGGCTGCCAGCACAGCTTGGGGTGGTAGATTCCATGTTGTCATCCCCACATCTTGTGGCAGCAAATTCTGGAAGTTCATGCCTCTGTATCTGTAAGGCACCCTCTTTCCAGCTGTGCTCCTGGGAGAATCCACATGTGTTGCCTGCACACAGAGGCAGGTGACCTCTCTCTCCTGGTAAGTCTGTAGCTGAAAGATACCATTCTTCAAGTAGCTTAGAAATCCTGAGTTAGCAGGATTAAATACATGGCTGATAGACTGTTGGGATGCTCACCCTGAGCAGCAGCCTGGGATCTGGCTTCAGCTTGGATGAGGAGGATCAGCTAGATCTGTCATACCAGCAGCTCTGAAAGGAGAAGGCTGTGTGGGTGGGTACATAAGAAGTGCCCCTGGAGAAATCAAGGGTTTTGATCCAGCCCAAGACTTCCCCAAAGCAAGTTGGTGACTTTAAACTGTACACTATGGTGGAACATGGATTGACTGGTTGTCCTTATCTCCTGCCTTTCTGCCAAGACACCCAAGGCCGTTGTCAATTTTAAAATACTAAAACAATTAAATGATACAAAATGAAACAAGAAAGCTACATTTTAACATCATTTGAAAGTCAAATATAATTTCAGAGGTTCTAGAAATTACAACTCTTGTTTGAGCATTTTTTAAAAATAGATCATAACACCATAGTTATTGTTCAGAACATCAGAATTTTATGTATTCGTGTTAGATATGTTTCACTAAAGTTTCTAAATATGTTGCAAACTTTAAATTCTGTATCCTATGCAGATCTCTTTTATGCATGCAGAATCTGAAAAAAACCCCATAAGACAGAAAATAAACTGTGTGTACCCATACAAATTGGTAGTTAAGAAATATTTGCATATCATGTTTTCTTCCCCTTCATAAAATAGCCAATTAGTTTGGGATACATTTTCATTATTTAATTGTAGTGGAAAATGAAATTCAATAAAGTTATTTCTGCTGGGCTCTTATTTTTTTATGGAGATGAATTGAGGAAACCAATATTGCCTTCAGGAAAGTCAGATGAATTGCACAGTGTGTTTAATGAACCCCCCTCCCTTTTTGTTAGCATAGGTTCTTACTGTCAAAGAATTTCTCAGGCTGCAAGAATAGTACTTCCATAATGGATTCCTGGACCCTGTTGCTAGTAATATGACCTATTTTCCATCAGTTTATAATAGGAATGTCTGTGTTTTATGTCTCCACAGAATCAAGAATGTGTATAACCTGTTCTTTATTTTTAAAACAGTTTCCTGTTCTTCCATCCTATGAAAGGCTATGAAACGGGAAACCTGGCATGGTGCCTCAGATATAAATTGGGCACCTGGGCCCTTAGTTTTATGTACACTGTTTAGGGATATTTATTTAATTATGTAACTTAAAGGGTGCAATTATTGCTACAGTTATGATTTCCTTATGCACTTTCACCTTTGAGAACACATCCACGTAGCAGGCAGCAGGAGGACACTTTTCACTTTTCACCCTTTCTACTCCCAGGTACCATCCTCTCAACTTGGAATGAAGTCCAGGAGTAGCTCCTGCCAGAGAATCAGTCCAAGGTGCCAGAGCACTAATTCCGGGGCCTTGTTGGCTTTCTTTGGCTTGCCATGCCAGTGGCAAAACCTGCAAATTAATCCATCCAGTTGTAGTTTTCTTGCAATGAATTCTCTGTCACTTGCTTGCATCTTCTGACGGCATGAGCTAATTTGAGGGCATGAGCTAATTTTTTTTTTTTTTGGAAAATATTTTGTACCCCATCCTTTCTACAAAGTGATCAATGTGCCATACATGATGTTTCTTAAGAATGCTGTGGTAATAGGGCATGTTGAGTTTCCAGAGAAGTTCCATTAGTGTAGAATTGTCCACTTTCTGTTTGAAGGTATTGATATACTTACCATAATGAGATATATAGACTGAACTGAATGTGGAAACTCTTATGCAAGCTGGCTGGCTTAAGAATGAGGGTGTTTATCTAAATGCACATCCCATTAAAAAAGGACAGCTTCTGCCTTCAGATGCACATCACATTAAAACTAGAAGTACATTTGATTATGTTGTTAGTTCCTAAAATAAGGAACACGGCAGAATTTATGTGGAAAGGAGAGGGTAGAAAAATAGGAAAAATACAGAAAAGAGGGCAGCTTCCACAGCTCATGTTGGCCTCCCAACAATGCCATCAGATGTGAGGCTGAGCGACTCCAGGTGTCATGGCTGAATCGCTATTGAACCTGGGTTTCCCACATCCAAATTAATTTCTTTCACCACCACACTGCACTTGCTCTTCATCTATATCTGTAATCTGTTTCACCTCTAATTTATGTTAGCAACTTCAATCAGGGGGAGAAAAGCTTCCAAACTAAAGGAAACTTGTTTAATTGCCTCAGTGCAGTGGCGAAGGAAAACCCACAGGATTAGACAGGGAGTTTGTGTTTGAGTGACAGCAGCATGTTATGTATGCTTAAATTTAATCTGTTAATCTACAAAAGCCATTCTGTAAAATAGGAATACTACTTATTAAAACAGTTTTAACAACAGCCCACAAAAATATTGTGAGAAGTGTTGATTGTGGAAGATATCCTAAAATAATATTAATTTCCCCTTCTTTTCAAATAAATCATATTTTTTGAAATTGTTGTTGCTGTTTAGTCGTTTAGTTGTGTCCGACTCTTTGTGACCCCATCGACCAGAGCACGCCAGGCACTTCTGTCTTCCACTGTATCCCGCAGTTTGGTCAAACTCATGTTTGTAGCTTCGAGAACAATATCCAACCATCTCGTCTTCTGTCATCCCCTTCTCCTTGTGCCCTCCATCTTTCCCAACATCAGGGTCTTTTCTAGGGAGTCTTCTCTTCTCATGAGGTGGCCAAAGTATCAGAGTCTCAGTTTCAGGATCTGTTCTTCCAGTGAGCACTCAGGACTGATTTCCTTAAGAATGGATAGGTTTGATCTTCTTGCAGTCCATGGGACTCTCAAGAGTCTCCTCCAGCACCCTAATTCAAAAGCATCAATTCTTCGGCAATCAGCCTTCTTTATGGTCCAGCTCTCACTTCCATACATCGCTACTGGAAAACCTATAGCTTTAACGGTATGCACCTTTGTGGGCAAGGTGATTTCTCTGCTTTTTAAGATGCTGTCTAGGTTTGTCATTGCTTTTCTCCCAAGAATCAGGTGTCTTTTAATTTCGTGTAGTCACCATCTGCATTGATCATGGAGCCCAAGAAAGTAAAATCTCTCACTGCCTCCATTTCTTCCCCTTCTATTCGACAGGAGGTGATGGGCCCAGTAGCCATGATCTTGGGTTTTTGATGTTGAGCTTCAGACCATATTTTGCACTCTCCTCTTTCACCCTCATTAAAAGGTTCTTTAATTCCTCCTCACTTTCTGCCATCAAGGTTGTGTCATCTGCATATCTGAGGTTGTTGATATTTCTTCCGGCAATCTTAATTCCGACTTGGGATTCATCCAGCCCAGCCATTAGCATGATGAATTCTGCATATAAGTTAAATAAGTTGGGAGACAATATACAGCCTTGTCATACGCCTTTCCCAATTTTGAACCAATCAGTTGTTCTTTTTTGAACTATATGTTTGCTAAGGCTGTGCCTAGGGCTGAGTTACAGTAAATAAGAAGGAAGCTGGAATACCAAGGCAATAGTTTCTGACAAAGCACCGCAGACAACACCCACACTTTCCTTGACCAACATGGAAATCTTCCTCATTTAGGCTGCAAGCTTTGTTTTATGGATTTGAGATCTGCTCATTGATCCTGGTGACCAGACTGCAGCATGGAGGTTTCCTTCAGATGCTTCCGCTTCCCCCACCATCTCCTTACGATAGCTACAGGTTAAGAAGCCCTAGGGACTATGCCAGTGCTCTGCAAAACCACTCCTGGTGTCCCAATGCCACATCTGCCTTGGCTGTGACATGTCGAGTGACTCCCCCAACTCTGGCGCGTGACACCCCCCATAACATTTCACTAGTTTTATCAATATCCTTTTTAGTTCCCCAGTTTCCCCTACATTTCTCTTGTAAATAGATACCTGCAGGTTCTTTTTTATTATAATTTTTATTAATTTTAACATATTAATTATCATTCATACCACAAAACTTCACTTCTTATACAATCTTTTTGGACTTCCATCAGCACCTTTGATGATCCTCCATTCCTATCAATTATTCTGCATTTCTTCATATTGCCTTTAATTATCTTAACTAACAGTTCTCCTCATTACCTTTTTTGTAATATTTCAAATAATTCACCTTACAAAACTTATTGCAAACCTACAAACGTAATCTGATCATTACAATATGGGGACGTATTTTTCGTCCCATGGGATGCTCCGTCCCATAGGATGCACCTAGTTTTTTGGGGGGAAATAAAGGGGAAAAAAATTCGTTTATTTCCCCCCCAAAAGCAGGTTGGGGAAACCGAACCAGGTCGAGGAACAGCGGGATGGCTGCGCTGCGCCTTCCTGCTGTCCCCTGAGCTTGTGGGGCTGGCCGATGTCTGTCCGGCGTGCGGGGCGCCCTGCTTCAGGGCGCCCTGCCCGCCAGGCGGCAGGCTGCTATCCGCAGCGTGGGGAGCCCTGTGGGGAACTCCTGCAGGGCTCCCCACGCTGCGGATGTCTGTCCGGTGGGCGGGATGCTCTGCTTCAGGGCGTCCCGCCCGCCGGGCGGCAGGCTGCTATCCGCAGCGTGGGAAGCCCTGTGGGGACCTCCCGCAGGGCTGCCTAGGCTGCGGAGGTGTTCCCGAAGCGCCGGGCGCTCTGATTTCAGGGCACCCGACACTCCGGGAAGCAGGCTGCTATCCGCAGCCTAGACATCCCTGCGGGACCTCCTGAAGGGCTGCCTAGGCTGCGGATGTGTTCCCGAAGCACCGGGCACTTTGCTTTCAGCGCGCCCGGGTGCTCCGGGAAGCAGGCTGCTATCCGCAGCCTAGACAGCCCTGCGGGAACTCCCGCAGGGATGCCTAGGCTGCGGCTGTGTTCCTGAAGCCTGGAGAGCGAGAGGGGTCGTTGTGCACCGACCCCTCTCGCTCTCCAAGCTTCAGCGAAAGCCTGCATTCGCCCCATAGGACGCACCCTGATTTCCCCTTCATTTTTGGAGGGGGGAAAGTGTGTCCTATAGGGAGAAAAATACGGTACTTTTCAAATAGTCCATAAATTTATACCAATCTTCTGTGAATCTCTGGTCTCGTAGGTTTCGAATTCTTCCTCTTAATTTGTCTAATTCTGCATAGTCCATCAGTTTCATCCTCCATTCTTCTTTTGTCAGTAATTCTTCTTGCTTCCAATTTTGTGCCAACAATATTCTTGCTGCCGTCATTGCATATAAAAATAGTTTACAATCCTTTCTTTTTATATCATCTCCTACAATACCAAGTAAAAATGCTTCTGGTTTCTTAAATGTATATTTCAACATTTTTTTCATCTCATTATATATCATTTCCCAGAAGTTTTTCACTTTTTTACATTCCCACCACATATGGTAGAATGTTCCTTCTTTTTCTTTACATTTCCAACATTTATTACTCGCTTTATACATTTTAGTTAAATTACAGGTGTAATATACCATCTAGACATCATTTTCATCACATTTTCTTTTAAGGCATTGTATGCAGTAAATTTTAAACCTTCTTTCCATAATTTTTCCCAGTCATTTAACTGTATATTATACCCAAAATCTTTGGCCCAGTGTATCATAACCGACTACCTCCTCATCTTTCAAATGCCATTCAAGCAGCAATTTATACATTTTAGACAGAATTTTATATTTATTACTCAATATTTTGATTTATTTTCATCAAATTCTTTTTCCTTAAAATCCTGTTTAAACATTTCATTGACTTGGCGATAGTGCAGCCAATCATTCACATGTTCTTTAACTTCTTCCTATGACTTTATTTTCCATTTACTCCCTTCTTTTTGTAATAATTTTCCATAAGTAGCTTAATTCCCACTCATGTTTACCTTTTTCACATTCATTACTGTAGTGGTTTGGAGTTACTCGTGCGTAAACTGTCCCCTTTTGGAGCTTGGCTGCCTGGGTTAAACCGTCCTGACTGCACAGCCCATCTCAGCGTGGCTGCCTCAGTCGCTCGCAGAATCTGTCTGTGGGCATTTCTTAAACCTTTGCCAGCATAAGAGTTGTTTGACTCCCAATTGTCTCCGCCTCTCATTGCGCGGGAGTCTCCTGCACAAGGAGGGCGTGGGTAGTGGAGGACCAGGGCTCTCCTCACTGACTTCCAAGGAAGAATCCCGGAGCCCTTCCACCTCTTCTCTCATTTGCTCTCCTGGATCTTTGGTGTTACACTGATTTCCTTCCCCCTCCATCAAGCTGCGTCTCCCCCTAGTGCTAGTACCTTCCCCTGCAGAATCGGAGAGCCTCTCCTTCGCCTGTTGCTCTGATGTCAGTTTCCTGACATCCACCTCCCCTCCAGGACCCCCCCAACCCCCTCTTGACCTGTGGAATCGATTTCTCTCTCTTCCTTGGCCGACGAGACGGGGAAACCCCTGAAGGAACTGTCACCCTCCTCAGTGGATTCGAAAACCTCTGTCCACCTGCTTTGGTTCCCACCCACGGGGTGACCCTCCCAGTCCGATTCTTCCTCGGATTCTGAAAACCCCTCAAAACTCTCTTCGTCATCCGTGGTTCCAAATTGTTCCTCCCAGAACCTCTCTAAGGGTTTGGGCTTGTCCGGGAACCGGCGATGGAATACTTCCACCATATACCTGTCATCGACGGCTTCCGCTGGAACCCACGTGTTTTCTGACCTGGGCTCCCCTTCCCAGGCCACCAAGTACTCCACCTGACGACCTCGCCACCTCGAATCAATTATTTCCATGGCCAAGCTCAGGTGTTCCCTTTCTTCTACCTGCAGTTGTGGGATGACTCCTACCTCCCGCCCCGGGAATTCCCGCCCCTCCCTGTGTGGTGACAGCAAGGACCTGTGGAACACAGGATGTATTTTCATACTGTCGGGCAACTTGAGCTTGAATGCTACGGGGTTTACCTGTTGTGTTACCTCAAATGGCCCCAGCCGTCGGGGCTGCAACTTCTTACACCCTCCCTTAAAAGGTAACCCTTGGGTGGACAGCCACACCCGGTCCCCCACCCGTATGGTTTCCCCTTCCCTGCGGTGCTTGTCTGCCTGCTTCTTGTAAATCGCCTTGGCCCTCTCTAAGTTCATCTTAAGTTGCTGGTGTAGGGCTTCCATTTCTTCCACAAACTGCTCCGCCGCGGGTACACTCCAGCTTTGCTCCTCACTCCCCGGGAAGGCTCTGGGATGGCACCCATAATTGGCCATAAACGGACTCATTCCCGTCGACACGTGTTCAGCGTTATTGTACGCAAATTCCGCCAGCGCTAGTTTCTCTACCCAATCATTCTGCCTCTCGCTGACGTAGCAGCGTAAGTATTGTTGGAGTATACTGTTTGCCCTTTCCGCTTGCCCATTGGTCTCTGGGTGCCTTGCTGTCGAGAACCCCACCTCGACTTGCAGCAAGCTCATGAGCCTCCTCCAGAACCGGGAGTTAAATTGTTTTCCGCAGTCGTAGATAACCCTCAAGGGGGCGCCATGCAACCTGAAAATGTGCTCTATGAACAATCGTGCCGTCTCTTCGGCCGTCACCGCATGTGAGCAGGCTATGAAATGGCACATTTTGGTCAGTAAGTCGACTACTACCATGACCGCGGTTTCCCCCCGTGATTTGGGCAAATCAGTCATAAAATCAATGGACACCACCTCCCAGGTTTGCTCGGTGTGGGTAAGGGTTCTAGTAAGCCTGCTGGTACCGTTCGCTCCCCTTTAGCCCTTTGGCAGCGGTCGCACCCTCGTACATATTCCCGTACATCGTCCCTCACCCGTGGCCACCAGAACTGTCTGGTGACCAACATCATCATTTTCTGCTGTCCAAAGTGCCCTGCTGTGGGGTTGTCGTGGAGGTGTTTGAGTACCCTTTCTCTTAGAGCTGCCCCCGGTACATACATGGCTCCTCTATAGTACAACACCCCTTCCTTTTCCTCGAACCCTTCTGGTGCCTCTCTCCCCTCACGGAGCTCCCTGATTTTAGTTCGTGCGAATTCATCGTTCCTAGTAAGCCCTGCCAGTTCTCTTTTGCCCACTAGAGTTCCCCCCCCACACCCATCGGTCCTCAGGTATGATGTGTCGTGTCTCCGGTGGCCCTTCTCCTTCGAAGTACTCTGGCTTCCGCGAGAGAGCGTCCGCTCTCACGTTTTCCTCTCCGGGCACATACTGGATTTCAAAAGAAAACTTGGGGAATTCCTGTGCCCAGCGAATCTGTCTCTGGTTGAGCACTTGTGCGGTCCTCCAGTATTCCAAGTACTTGTGATCTGTACAAACCTGGATCTTGTGCTGTGCCCCTATCGGTAGATGACGCCAACGACGAAAGGCAGCGGAGGTCACGAGCAGTTCTCAGTCATACACGGTATAGTTTTGCTCCGACTTGCTCAGCTTCCTCAAGAAAAAGGCATACGCTTTCCATTCCTGTTTGCCCCGCCCGGGCTGCAGAAGGACTGCCCCTATGGCTCTGTCTGACGCATCGGTCTCTAACCTCAGGGGTTTCTCCAAGTCTACGTGTAATAGTTGCTCTTCCGACGCGAACGCCTTCTTCAATCTTTCAAAGGACTGCTGAGCTTCCTCTGTCCACACAAACTTCTTTTTGCTACTGAGACAGTCCGTGATGGGTGCGGTCAAGTGAGCAAAGTTCTTTATGAACTTCCTATAGAAGTTGCTGAAACCTAGGGACCTTTGTACGTCCTTCCGTGTTCTTGGGGGCTTCCATTCCAACACTGCCTGCACCTTGCTTGGGTCCATCGCTAAGCCCTTGTCAGACAACTTGTACCCCAGAAACTCCACTTCTCTGGCATGAAACTGACATTTCTCTAGCTTGACCCACAACTGGTGTTTCTGCAATCGTTGTAGCACTTCCCTGACACCTCGTACATGTTGCTCCTCGCTTTCCGAATAAATCAAGACGTTGTCCAGGAAGGCCACACAGTTCTTGTAAAGCAGAGACCCCAACACATGGTGCATGAAAGCTTGAAAACCGGCGGAGCCTGATTGTAATCCAAAAGGCATAACTAAATATTCAAAGGCCCCTAGGGGGGTGAACATGGTGGTCTTCCATTCATCCCCCTCCCTCATCCTGATCAGGTTGTAAGCCCCCCTGAGGTCTAGTTTGGTAAAAATCTTTCCCTTCCTCACCCTCGTCAAAATGTCGTCAATTCTGGGCATTGGGAAAGTCACTGGTTCCGACACCGAATTTACGGCCCAAAAGTCCACTACAAGCCTGGGTTTATCCGTGTCCTTTTTGTCCACAAAAAACACCGGACTGCCCCCCACTGCTTTCGACTCTCTTATGAATCCTCTCTTTAGGTTCTTGTCAATAAACTCCCGTAACTCCTTCATCTCCCTGTCTGACATGGCATACAGCTTACCCACCGGCAGCTGCGCCCCCGGGAGCAAATTGATTTGGCAGTCAAAGGGCCTGTGGGGTGGTAGCCTATCTGCCTCCTTCTCACTGAAGACCTCCTTCAAATCAGCATATTGTGGTGGCACCTCCCCCTTCCGTCCCACTGCCATTCCTGCCACTCGGGTGACACTCATCCTGGGTGTTTCCCCTCCTAGGCAGTGTTCCAGGCAGTAGGCTGACCCAAAGCTGACTGTCCTCTGATACCACGCCACCACAGGATCATGTTGTGCTAGGCAGCTCATTCCTAATATTATTGGGGGGCCTGCTAGTGAGGCAACGTGAAAGGCGATCGTCTCTGAGTGCCTAGACACCCTCATTCTCATTGGTGGGGTCTGGTGGGTCACTTCCCCTCCAATAAGCTCCCTCCCATCAATGGTGGTTACTTGCAAGGGAAAATCCAAAGGTAGCAAGTGGAGCTGGTGCTCTAATGCAAAGTCCTTGCTGAAGAAATTGCAGGAGCTCCCCGAGTCCAGCATCCCCTGAACCTTGACTGGGTGCCCATTCGGGAGTTCTAGCACCACCTCAATAGCTATCGCTGCCCTTGGGGAATCTGGTTTGGGCACTTTTACTGGTTGCTGGCCTGGCTGCTGTGCCCGCTGATTGGCAGCCAAGCGTTCCCGTTTCCCTGTTCCTGTGTCTGTTTCTCTTCCTCCTCACCCCCCATGGCCCCCACCATTCCTTGCCAGGCCTTTCTCTGCGGGCAAACTCTGACAAAATGTCCTGGCCGCTGGCAGAGGAAACATTTCTTGGTCGTTTTTACGTCCTTCCCCTCCCTCTTGCGACCTTCGCTGGAGTTTGAAACCTCCTGGGCGCGCGCACCACCTATTTCCATTGGCTCTGCCGGCGGGGAAGGCTACCTTGGTATTTCAGGAATGCGGTAGTCATGGCAACGCTGCTCTCTCCTTTCCCGCCTCTCCTGCGCCCGCGCTTCCTGCCGTACACCAATCGCAAGTGCAGCTTTGGTCAGCTGGTCCATGGACTGCGGGCAGGGTGCGCGCGAAAGCTCATCCTTGACCGTCGGTGACAACCCCTCCTCAAACAACATTTGTATGGGTTCAGAGTCCAGCTGCCACCCGAGACGGTGAACTATCATTGCAAAACGTGTCCAGTAGTCTCTAACTGACTGGTCTCCCTGTTTACAGTTCATCAGTTCCCGTTTTGTCACACTTTGTTGCACATCACTGGAAAACATTGCGTCCATTGCCTGGAAAAATTTTCCCAGGTCCTGCATGGCAGCATTTTGCGTCGCCATAAGGGGCCTCATCCACTCTCTAGCCCCATCCTGCAGGTGCCCCACAATATAGGCAACCCACGCTGCGTCATCTTCAAAATCGCTATGTTGCAGTTTCAAGGTGTATTCTATTTCTGTTCTAAACACCCCATAATCTTGAGGCCTCCCCCCAAACTTATGCACCAGTCCTGGTACCTTCCTTGCTATGGGGGTGGGCCTCCCCTGGGCATCCTGAGACCGTCGTTCGTCCAGCCTCGCTGTCAAGAGGGCTATATGCTGTTCCAAGTCGCGGTTTCTCTCCTCCAGTGATTGTCCTCCAGCAGCCCCTTCCGTGGCTCTGACTTCTCCAGTCTTACTCATGATGCCGCCTACTTGTTGCGCACGAGCAACTTTCGGAGACAGACAGATTGCTGTAGTGGTTTGGAGTTACTCGTGCGTAAACTGTCCCCTTTTGGAGCTTGGCTGCCTGGTTTAAACCGTCCTGACTGCACAGCCCATCTCAGCGTGGCTGCCTCAGTCGCTAGCAGAATCTGTCTGTGGGCATTTCTTAAACCTTTGCCAGCATAAGAGTTGTTTGACTCCCAATTGTCTCCGCCTCTCATTGCGCGGGAGTCTCCTGCGCAAGGAGGGCGTGGGTAGTGGAGGACCAGGGCTCTCCTCACTGACTTCCAAGGAAGAATCCCGGAGCCCTTCCACCTCTTCTCTCATTTGCTCTCCTGGATCTTTGGTGTTACGCTGATTTCCTTCCCCCTCCATCAAGCTGCGTCTCCCCCTAGTGCTAGTAACTTCCCCTGCAGAATTGGAGAGCCTCTCCTTCGCCTGTTGCTCTGATGTCAGTTTCCTGACAATTACTTCTAATGGAGATAACCATTGTGGTGTTTTATGTTCTAATAGGTTTTTATACCTATCCCATATTTCTAATAGAGATCTTCGGAATATATGGTTTCCAAATCCTTTATGGACTTTTGTTTTATTATACCATAAATATGCATGCCAAGCAAATCTATTATCATAACCTTCCAAATCTAACAAATCTGTATTTTCTAACAACATCCATTCCTTTAACCAACAGAGACAAGATGCTTCAAAATACAATATCAAGTCTGGCAGGGCAAAGCTTCCTCTTTCTTTAACATCTGTTAACAACTTATATTGAATTCTCGGTTTCTTCCCTTGCCAGATATATCTTGAAATTACTTTTTGCCACTCTTTAAAAATTGTTTGTGCGTCCTATGGAGCGAATGCAGGCTTTCGCTGAAGCCTGTTGAGCGAGAGGGGTCGGTGCACACCAACCCCTCTTGCTCTCCAGGCTTCAGGAAGCTATCTCGCCAGGCTCCCAAGGCTTGTGGATAGCAGGCAGCAGCCCAAATCCCGGGTAGCGCAAAAAAACCTATTTTATAGCAGCCTTAATTTCTTCTGTTTGAATTGAGTCATTCAGTTGGTCTTTCTTTTCTGTCGGAATTTGTTGCACCCCTTTTCTGTCTCAAGAAATCTTCTATCTTCTTTACATCACTTTTTCCAGCTTTTTATACAATTGTTTATAAAAGTTCACAAATCCTTTCCTCATTTCTTTCGGATTGTCTACTTCTTTTCCTTCCACTGTGATCTTGTTAATTGTTTTCTGTTCCTTTCTCTTTTTAATCTGCCATGCCAGCCATTTTCCAGATTTATTAGCATACTCAAAATTTTTCTGCCTCAGTCTTTTAATATTCCATTCTACTTCTTGATTTATTATAATTGCAAATTGACTTTGTAGTATTTTAATATTCTGATTTATTTTCACATTATTTGTGTTTTTAACTAGCTTCTTCTCATTTTCCATTATTTGTTTTAGTATTTCTTTCTTTCCTTTTTCTCTGAATTTATTTTTGATGCTGTTCTGTTGTATGAAGAAGCCTCACATTACTGCTTTGCTAGCATCCCATACCACACTCATTTTTGTTTCTTTGTTACTATTATGTACAAAATATTCCGTCAACATCTTCTGCACTTTCTCATTTATTTTTTGATCATCCAATAAGTTCTCATTTAACCTCCATCGAAAGGTTTTTTTCCTTTCTTTTATCTCACATTTTATTGCATTATGATCCGAAAGTATTTTTGGTTGTATTTCTGTTTTTGTCACTCTTGGTGTTAATTCACTGGCTATCCAAACATAGTCTATTCTTGACATTGATTGATTTGGTTCTGAGAAGTTCATCTTGAAATTTCAGGTTCATCTTGAAATTTCACTTTAGTAAACGATCAGTGATAATCCTTGCTGGTTGTATGTGTGGGAAATTGCCCTCAAATATGACTATGCAGGAGTGCTAGTTAGTGCACAAAGGGGTTAAGACCAGAGAGCTCTGTTCCTAGTCTCAGCTGGGTCGTGCCCCTTACTTTCATAAGAGAGGAAGTGAAGCTGCTTTTCTTTCCTCCTCACCCTCTCTTTGTGCCATGTAATTGACAATGATTACATGGTTTGAAACTATATGCTGCATTTTGCATGCAAGGGAAATCTACTTGTGTTCTCCTTGTTGCTACATGGAACAAGGTATGAATCAGAACTGGATTCAGTAAGTAAGGCCTTTAAACCTACTTAACAATGTCTGATCATTGCTAGAGAGCTAGAGAGAGGGGGCAAGTATTTTAAGGCAGACTAAATGGGATGTGCAAAAGGGTTTAACAATCTATATTCCACACTATGCTGCTGGTTAACTTGGAGAGTGTTTTTAACTCTGCTAGGGCTTTCTTCCACTGGACAGTGTGCAAAGCCCTGTGTTCTGAATCCAGGCACCCAGCCAATTCTTTTTATTAATTACTCACATGTGGGTCAAATCTCTTTTCCACCTCCTACATTATGCACCTAAAGTTATGCGCTAAATTGAGCTCACTCCACAATACAGCAAGTCCACATTTGTGCCTGTGTTGTGGCAGTGAAATAAGCTGTCCCCTTGGTGTCAGGGTAGGCCCATGGTGTAGTTCATTGGTGAAAAGGCTGTTAGTATTTCATGCCTCCGATGCTGCAGATGAGATTGTTGTAAATCACATGCCTGTCTGGAACGAGTCTGAGAAAGGAAGACGGTCTTATCTCTTCCGCTGCGGGTACTATTACAATGTACTTTCGCTTTTATTTCTGTCTGTTTGTTTTCTCAGAGCTGGAGAGAACAGACGCCATTATGCCTTTGTCTGTACATAGTGTGTAAATAAATAATAGATTAGATCTATGATGTCTCGCTCTTCTTTTTGTGTTTTGCCAGAAGATTGGTGTGCATAAATCATCTGATTTATGTCGCTGGAGCACCCTGGAAAAGAAGGGAAATGCCTTTTCCAGTGCTGTGCATACTGGAGGATGCTCAGAGTTCCGGGGGCTTGCAGGATCACCCCAGGGCATTTTTCCAACAAAGGGGTCCCACTATGCCTTCCTCCCTGTATTAGGAGCAACTAGGGAAGCTTCCAGTTCAGCTGGAACTTTTTATTTAGCAATGTTTCTTAGATCATATGTACCTCTGATACATAGTCTTGCCTGCTTACTGATGTCTTGTGTGGTCATGGAGCTGTAAAAATTCCACTTGGCCTTGTGATAAGAAATGTCTTTCAAATAGTTTATGGTGTTTAATGGAATTCACCTTATAGAGCATCAAATCTCAGTTGGCATTGGATTTTGGTTCCAGGTCAGTAGTCCTTCATTTCAGAAGAGCCCTTGGTCGATGAGGCACCATAAACAGAACTCTTCGTGAATGGAAACCTCATATAAACTCCCTCAATTGTTTCCATGACTCTCCAACAGTTGCCTGTTCTGCCATTCTATATATTTAGCTCTTCCAATTTAAGCCCTTGCCAATGGGCTAGTTTCCCCAAGTCATCCATCTTTATTTCATGCTTGTGAAAGTCATTTTGCCCAAACAAATACCATAATGAGTACAGGGTCACCTGCCATTATGCTCATGTTTGTTTAATTTAGTTCATTTCTTATATATAATTCATATATATGATTGTTTAAAATGATTTGTTCCCAATCCTCTGGAGGAGTTAAAGACAGTGTTTATTTCTGCTGAGGAGGTGTTTCCAGTGGTCTACAAGTTTATACTTTTACTAAGGCCAGAATAGCTTCTGAATTCTTATCCACACTCTTTCTAAGGAGAAAAGGAGACAATTGTTGTTTGTGCTACCTGTGTCATGCAACTCTTAACCCAGGGAGAGGAGGAAAAAGCTGATATAATGATGCTTTTATTCTCTCATTGTCCATATACCTTGGATTGGCTTGGGAGAATATAGAATTAGAGGTATTAGTAAAATGAAAATTATTAATTAAAGACAAACATTTGAGTCTTTCTTCAGAAAAAAAAGTATGGGTTGCTTGGAATGAAATTATAAACTTTAATGAATGTTCTAATGATTTTACATTAAGAAGAATTCATCTGTGAAAACAAAGTAGTTGTAAATTAAATCAAACATCTCAATAATAAACATCAGTAAAAGTACTGTAAGTAAATTAACCAGAACCAAATTGATAGTAAAGAACCCAGTTTTTTAATTGGATTGAAGATTTAAAATATGTATATTTTGAACACCAAATAAAATGCTTACATGGATAACTCAAATGTATTACCAGGATGATCTAATTCTTTTCCATTGCAGCTTTATCCTTGACAACAAATCAAGCAGATTTTCATCTGACAGACAATGAAGTTGGAACATCAGTGTTAGAAAAGCCTTAATCTTCTTTCTTTTCTTTTAAAGAAACATTCTTTTTAGTTGGAATCAAATAAAGTGTATTCAGATGATGGAAGTATACACAATAATTACATAAAAGGAAAGTTGAGAGAACTTGTATGGTGAGTCGCAGTGAGCCAAGCTGCTCCATCACATCCTTTCCACCAGTGGGCCTATCAAGATCATGGGGGCTGGCACTGGAAATACATTCAAGCCTGGCATGGGATGGGAATCTCCCCAGATGAACAGGGGCAGGGCTGTCAAGAGCCAGGGCAGAAGAAGTAGGGAGATGCTGCAGAATTTTGCCCAAATTCTTAGTAGCATGTCATGCATGTATCCTATCAGCAAGAAACAACTTGCAAAGTGTTGAAACCTCATCCACGTCAGATAACAAGAGGACTTTGTGTCTCAGTGGGAGGTTAGTATCTCTGCAGGCATCTGCAATGAAACTTTCAAATCAAATAAATACAACCACTCACTTTTCACTTTGGTCTTTTGCTTAATTTGTCTAAATACCCTGTGTCTCTCGTTAATCCCCACATTGTGTCAAATAAAACCATTTAGACAGCTTTGTCAAGTAAAATCTTATCAGAGGAATGCATTGATCAAAAGCTGACTGTTCAGATTGTCCCTCCTGCCCACATTGATACAAGTTCAGCCAAGATTTACCCAAGTCAGGCAACACTGAGTTGACCACTGGGCTGCAACCACTGTAGCTCTGCCTCAAGGAAACCCATATATTTGCCTCACTGACTGCCCCTCCCCTGAAAGTTCAAACTAAATCAAAACTTGCCTCTTTGTTGATGTCAGTGATGAAACTGGGCAGGGAGGCCATGAGTCCAACTTTCATGAGCAAAGATGGTAGAAAACCAAGGCTTCTCTCCATTTTTCAGGTTCAACATGGGCAGTGAATTGGGATACAAAAAGACATACTACACACTACTCAATGTATAGCATGCAGCTACATCATTTGTTTTTCTTAAATTAATTACAACTACAAAGGAAAGTTTATCCCTTCCTTCTCTAGCTGTGACCACCCAGGAAAATCACACATGGCTTCAAACCTCTTAGCCATCTCTGGAAATGGGTCAGAAAGAAAAAAAACCTCCTGCAATCTGTGACCATAATAACAGTAACACCCCTCCCCTAAAGATGCCATTAATGTAAGAAACCTATGATAGAACTTCTTTTATGTATGCTACAACAGCAGCAAGAATTCTCATTGCAAAGTATTGGAAGACACAAGATCTACCCACTCTGGAAGAATGGCAGATGAAGGTGATAGACTATATGGAATTGGCAGAAATGACTGGCAGAATCCGGGACCAGGAAGAAGAGTCGGTGGAAGAAGATTGGAAGAAATTTAAAGATTATTTACAGAAATATTGTAAAATTAATGAATGTTAGAATGATGTTGGATAGAAATTAAGTGGTTTCTAGCTGTAATGCTTTAAGAGAATATGAAAAAAGGCTTATAAATGGGTAAAAGCTTAATGGTAAGGATTTGCTGAACTAATAAATCTAAGTGGAATACAAAAAAGGGAGGTATGAGGAGGTCCGGGGAAATAAGCTTAAGGAAAATAAGAAACGGAAAATTAATGTGTTTTTAACTGTTTTTATTTTGTATTTTTCTTTTTCTTTTTCCATTTTTATTGTAATATGTTAAAAAATCTCAATAAATATCTTATAAAAAATAATAATGTAAGAAACCTAAGAAACTTAGGTACACAATGCACATCAATAACACATGTAGTTTGACACTACTTTTTTATTATTATTGCACGTGGAGGGTGTAGCCTTGGTGATCTAAGTGCCCTGCTGCAAGAGGGACATTGCAGACACCCAGCAAGTGCTGCTTTTTGGCCCCACCATCCTCTGACAGCCTCTCTGATATAGTTGCAACCGTCTGGGATGGTCTGAGGCAGCCAAATAAGTCTAGGCCACAGGAATGAATGCCAAAGTTTATCAGGCTTGCCTAGAAGGCTGGCCATTGGCAATTTGAATGAAAGTCTCAATGGAATGGAATATTGATTAGCTGTCAGGATCAAAGAACCCCCAGTGAAGAATAGGAAGTTGTCTGTTGAAGACATGCCAGCTGAGATGGAGGAAAGTGGGGAGGGAGACAATGGAATGCAAATAGCCAAAGAAACAAGCAGGCATTCAGTGGGTGAAAGTTAATGTGCTAGAGAGGGAATGCACAGGAAGCGACAGCTTGTCAAAGGGGGGGAGGGGAGTCTGTGAGCTTCCCAACCCACAGGAAGGGAGGACTTCAAGAAAGAGAACGGGAAAAGGACACACTTCCGTTTTTGCTCGAGAAGGAAGAAGAAAGAAAGTGAAATTTCAGTCGAGTCATCATGACTGTGATGGAAGCTGCTTGAAGAGAGCGCTCCCACCTGATGTGTTTTGTCTGGCAATAAACCAACCCTTTTAATTAAACAGACTCGTGTGTTATCAAGTGCCGCTGACATTAGCATCACAAAATTATCTACTAGATTTTTCTCTACTTTGGGATGGTAGGAGGGTAGGCCTAGAGGAAAGGCCAGTGTGTTGGTACTGTGAAGCTGGGTGTTATGACCTGGAATAGGACTTCTCATAGGCAGAGTACTCTGGAAACTGCAACTGTGAGGAGCAGACTAAGCCACTCCCTGGTCCAGCTAAAATGCATTTCTGTTGCTCAGAGCCTCCTCTGAACCCGAAGGAGACACCACTCCCCCCCCCCAGACCTCAAGGGCTGATATACAGACCCTTCTGGTGATCAAGACAGCCATGTGGAGAGGTCCCTCAACTGAAAGTCCCCTCGCCCAGAAAGAGCTCTTCAGCTGATCAGGAGGCAGCATTCAGCAGATGGGGCCTCCAGGCAACAGCAACTGGATCTGCTATAAAATGCACACAGCTGCTCTATGACCTCGTGTTTTAAAAATTATTTTTTATTAAAGGAGGCGGAGAAAAGTACATATTTTTTCTCCACTTTCAATTCATAGAGTCTTTTTCGCGGTTCGTTTGCATGTAGTGAGAGACACTTTTGTCATAGACATTTTGCAGTTGGGGGAAAAGAGAGGAGATGGGGGAAAGTGTTGTTCTTCCGTTCTGTTGCATAGAGTTAGTGGAGGGGTTTGTGTCAGCATCATGTGGCTACGTCCTTTGTGTGTGTGTGTGTGTGTGTGTGTGTGTAATTGGCATTGTGAGAGGTTGGGGGTCCAGAGGTAAAAGGAGTCTTGCTTTGGCCTGCTGCAGTCTTTTTGTTTCCAACCTGGCATCATGTGAGAGTTGCCTGTCTCACAGCAAAAATGCCATTCCTGGAGCCCATGCAAAGTTGCTCTGTATTGTTGTGGCTGTCATGTTGTTGCTGTTTGATTGTGTCAATTGTGTGGGTGTGGTTTTCCCTCTCTCAATCAATAATGTGATAATTTACCAAACCGTGTGGTTTCTCCCAGCAGTGGAGGAAGCTGCTCGTGCACCTGTGCAGCGCACCCAGGGGCGGGGTGAGCCACCCATAGGGACGGGGCGCACCGCAGGGCCTCCGGAGTCTGCCTGCCTCCTCCCACTCAGCCGCCCTACAGCTGGAGGGAGGCAGCGGCTGGACCGTTTCAGCAGCGCAGAGCCTGCGTGCGCCCAAGCCACCATGTCTCTCCCAGGAGAGACGCATGGCTCGGACACACTGCAGCTCATGCGGTGAGTGCCACCCAGCATTTTGTCACACACCCCAGTGGTGACACCTGGGGCGGACAGCACCCACCCTTCTTCTGCCCCTGGTTTCTCCCACTGTCCTTCAAGTTCTTGTTCCTGAGAACTTCTTGATTCTAAATATTCTTGAACTTCTTGATTCTAAATCATCTCACTAAAGCTTTGATTTATTGGGAACTGAAGATTTATTTGGCAACCTTTGGCCTTATCATGCTCTGGAGCTGTCTGCAAAGAGCCTGCAAATGTTAACTTATTTATTATTCACTCTTTAAACTTTCAAAATATAACATCCACGGAGTAATTTTTCATGTGTCAATTGACTACAAGAAGCCCACTGCTAATCCAAATTCGAGTCAGCCATGATGTCTGGTTCATGCAGTGTTTCTGTTTCTGGCTCAAAAGACCGGCTCTAAATGAATGACCCTTCTTATCTGAGTAGCATCCCATTAATGATGAGCATGCTTATACTTGGATCCAGGAAAAGCCAATCAATAATTAATTTAGGAGATCCAAAGTAATAATAGATCAGACTTAGGAAATCCACCCATATCTGGGACTAGTCAATATTCCGTCACGATGGTCTTTCTGTCAGATGCAGAGTAGCATTAATTCTAATGAGACAATGCATTTTCCCTGTGAATTAAATATTCTGGGTAAGTCAAATAGGTAGAATGGAGATGTAAGAAATCTTATTTTAATTTACAAATATAAAAGCAGAGCACAGTGGAAACAAGCAGACATCTCAAAGCAGGCAACAAATCTGCATCAGATTTAGAAAGAGGATTCCCACATGCCTTCAGTCAAAGCCCTTGTTTTGCCTTATATTACTCCTAATTTTTGCATCAGTGAACTCAAACCTTCCTTCCTAAACTGAAACTAACAAAGGGACTCCAAACAGTTAGTTTCGGATACATTTTAAGATAGCAGGAAGGGGAAAATTCCAATGCGCATTGCATTCTCAAAGCTCCATGGAGATCCCCAGATATCAAGAAACATTAATATAATGTTGCGTAATCTGTGGCTACTCAATCACATTATAAAGATGGACCAATTTATAATTTCAAAATTTAAGGACTATTTACAAAAATATCATAAGTTGTATGAATGTTAAAAACTGCACGATTTGGAAATGTTAGCTTCAGCGATTAGATTTGGTGAAACCGGAAAATAAGTTATAGAAGAAGAAGAAGAAGAGTTTGGATTTGATATCCCGCCTTTCACTCCCTTTAAGGAGTCTCAAAGCGGCTAACATTCTCCTTTCCCTTCCTCCCCCACAACAAACACTCTGTGAGGTGAGTGGGGCTGAGAGACTTCAAAGAAGTGTGACTGGCCCAAGGTCACCCAGCAGCTGCATGTGGAGGAGCAGGGAAGCGAACCCGGTTCCCCAGATTAGGAGACTACCGCTCTTAACCACTACACCACACTGGCTTTTCTTATAAGTAAGAAAAGGTTGAAATTTAAAGTAATACTATGATTGATTTAAAGTATAAGTAATTGATAAAAAGCATTTTAAATATAAAAGTATAATATTTGAAAGGTACAAACTAAGACATGAAATAAGGTAATAATTTGCTGACATTTTTATTGTAAAGAACGCATGGTGGGGGAGACGCGAGGAAGTCCAGTTGGTTATGGAAAAATGTTTTTGAAAATTGGATTATTTTTTCTTTTCTTTTTTCTTTGTTTCTTTTACTTTCTGTCTACGGCTTTTATATCTTTGACTGTGTATTTGAAAATGTAATAAAAATATTTATAAAAAAAATATATATAATTTCATTTTGTACTGCTGATGGGCTATGAGACAGTGAAAGCAGTATGATAGAAGGCATTGCATCTGCCTGGCAGACAGACTGAGGGCATTTGGGCCTTCACTCCCATCTGCCCTGCAAGGCATTGCAGTTCATTCTCTGTTATCATTCTCTGTTATGGGGGGGGGGGGATCAATAGTTTCCATTCTGTTGGCCTTTCTGGACAGGGCTCCTCCTCTCACCAGACCACCACCCACTCCCCACCACCACTACTGCCATTTACTCCTTCTTCCACCATATGTACTTTTTGTTGTTTTACCGCTATATGATAAAGCTGAGTATTATGTGGATATCAAAAACCTTGGGCAGGAGTGGGGTGGGCGGGCGGGTGGGACACATAAAATTCCATGAAAGTAGAAGTACAAGTTACACAGATTTCTATGTATCACATCATTACTCTGCATTTGTAACCAGCAAATTCCACATAATCATTCAGATAACAGATTTGATTACAATGCTCTGTTATGACCATTTCTGCTGTAATATTAATGTGAAATAAAGCACAAGAGGGTGCAAAAGCTATTTGAAGAGAGTCCAATGTTTGTTTGAGTGGCTATTTGTCTTTTTAAAATGGTTTATAGATGTTTACTTCATTCCAGTGAAAATGCTACCTTTTTAGAAGTTTTAAGAAAATTATATTGCTTCTGGAACCATTTGATGTGATTTAGGCTGAAGTTATACGTTCAGCTTTGTATATATTATTTGTAAAAATGAAATTGGGCTGTCTGACGTTACAAAGCAAGAGAAATATTGGAGGAAATCAACAACTAGGAAAGGGGGAAAAGAGAGCCAAATAAGGGATTGTTGAGGAAACGAACATAAAGATGAGGATTGAGGGTATTGTGCTTTGACCTGTTGGAATGTAATATAAATATGCTGTCTAAAATGTATAAAATATTGTTGGAATGGGAGACAAAGGATGAGTGAGTAAAATCCTCAATGATACACTGGGCAATAGATACGGGTCATATTATAGTCATGGAAGCATGGGAACAATTGTGGAATAGGGATATAACATATACAGCATGCTATGGTTTAAGAGAAAATTATATGAAAATGATACATTGATGGTATCTAACACCAAGTAAACTGGCAAAAATGTATAAAACTAAATTTAGAAATGTTGGAAATGTAAAGAGAAAGAAGGTTCTTTTTATCATATGTGATGGTATTGTAGTAAGGTTAAGGTTTACTGGGAAATGATATACAATGAAATGAAAAGGATGTTTAAAATAACGTTTGTAAAGAAAAACACACCAGAAGCCTTTTTCTTGGGAATTATAGGGATAGAACTACCTAAATTGTGTAGAAATTTGTTCATGTATGTGATTACAGTTACTTGCCCAAAAATGGAAAGAAGAAGAAGTCCCAGCAAAGGAAGAATGGATACAAAAAACTTACGGAATATGCAAAAATGGGAAAACTTGCAGGAAGAATAAGAAATCAAGATAACAAACTTTTTATATTATAATGGAAATGGTTTATTGAATGTTTAGAGATATATTGTAAACAGATAAAAACACTGGCAGGATTATTGTAATAACCTGCCGCTACATAAGAACATATATATAAAGAAGATAAATAAGTTAAATTGGATATGCAGAAGATATTAAAAATAAATTTAAGGAACCGCAGAAAGAGGGGGAAGGAAGTCAAGTTTTAAAATGTCAAACCGATTGTGAAATCAGTGAAATGTATATATCTCTAAAGTATATTTTTTAAAAAGAAGAAGAAGAGAGTATAACGATAAGGGCGTATAAGGGTGGAATCAATGAAAGCATGTAAAACCTTTTCCCAAGATGATAAATTCAAGCTGTGCAAAGTGTGAGCAATGGGGGGAGATATGTGGGTGAAATCTAACATTGGACAAGTGCCCTTTCACTCATCCAACAGGACTTCACCTTCCTCTCCTGATTGTCTCTGAAGGATCCCCCAACCCTCGGGTGCAGCTTTAAGGAGCAGGAGAGCTGGGGCAGGGATGGCATTGAATTAAGTCCGTGATTTCTGTATGCAACTTCCTGAATGTGTGAGGACCCTTGGTTCTGAAAAGCAGCATTAAAAAAAAAAAAAGCTAATGTGGGGTGTGCAGGGAATTAAGAGAATATGGTGGTGCCATGTATTAAGGAGACATTTGTTTTCTGTTCTTCAGTTCTGCAAGCACTGAAACATTCCAGAGTTGGTGCTGCAGGGTTTTTGGAGGCAAATTCACAGGAGACCTATTGGCTGTTTTATTTCTAAATTTACGTGTTAATTTTCAAATACAAGGATTGAATGGCTGAGCAGTCAAAGGGCCTCTCTAGACATCACTTTTATTTCTCATCCATGATGATTTGTGCTTATGATGCCATTTGGACAATCCTAAGCAGTCCAGTTTTCAATACTATGTATGCATACCACTTTATTTCTAGTCACTGTGTATGCTGTAACTTCCTGTTCAAATACCGTAATTTTTCATTTCACAAATGTGTGTGGGGGCGGGGGGGGGGGGCACTTCTGTATTGTGGTAGGCCTTGGGGAAGCAGTACAGAACAACTAACAAAGCAGAATAAATCCACTGCTAATGCACTATTATTGTACCAAGAAAACACTCAGAAAAATTAAATTATTTTTTTTAAAAAAATTATTAGTATTTTTCCACCCAACAACACCACAAAAGATATCGAATAATAACAATACACAAAACACAAAACTAACATTCAAAAAACAAACAAAAAACAAATCCATATCTTACAAGTTAATAATATAAACACTAAAAAGAAAAACAAACATTGACTTCCACCAATCCCACAGCACCTCCTTTATCTCTCATTGTGTTTTCCTGTTTTCCTGTTTTCCTTATTATCTCTATCCTAACAACTAAATATAAATCCCTCTTTCTTATCCTTTCACTTCACAAGGTTATTCCAGACTCAGCCAGATTTCTGTCCTCGAACCTTGACTTTTAAAGTATTCATTTAGGCACTCCCATTCTTTTTTTTACTTCACTTTCACAAAAAAATGAATTTCAATAGGGACAAATGTCAGGTTCTGCACTTAAGCAGGAGGAGCCAGATGCACAAATATAGGATGGGGGACACCTGACTTGCTAGCAGTGCATGTGAAGAGGATCTTGGGGTCGTGGTGGACCACAAGCTGAACTAATGGTTTGTGTGTTTAGGATTTGTGTCTCTGATGTGAGATTGTGTCCCTGTGTTAAAGGTGTCTTGTGATCATGCCCACTTTTAGAGCACCCATTTTGGTATTCAGCATGCCCAAGGATTTAATTTTGCCCCCCTCCTCCAGGATTGGTGAATGCAGTCCATGGGCAAAAATATCCCCAGCATGATTACTCCCTGCACATAGAAAATTTGGTTGCAGCCTCCAGCTGAGTTTGGGTGAAACAGCTGTGGGTAAAGGAACTGTAGGAAACCCAGTCATTCAGTAAAAATATTTAGTTTCCAAACACTGGATTGCACCAACAAACTTGTTTCTGAGTGTTTTATTTTTAACGTGTTTTCAAATATGAATTATGCTTCTCAACCTAGAAAAATTGTGAGTGCTTGGTAGGGAATAGGGAGGTGAGAAGGGCCAGGCAGCAGGGATCAAATATATATATTTTTGTCTTGTGCTTTGCAGCCTATATGCTCATTAGTCTCCTCTCCAACGAATGCTTCATGGAGAACGGTGGGAGAGCTGAAGGCGGACACCTTAATTTAACTTTCCCACCTATATTGGAGTGAGCTGCATCTAATCCCTACGCAAACAGCATTCTGCCTCACAATGGGGAGCTCTCAGAATGAGAGGAAATGCAGCACAGTTTGGAAGAAAATCTGGAGAGTGAAATACAGAATGCTTAAAATACTTGATTAAGTGCCAGTGCTGGGCTTAGTCAATTTTACCATGAGATTTTTCAAAGTTCTGCACAGAGTTAGTTTCCTGGACCTCACATACAGAGCAGGAGTTGAACAATTCAACCTGGTACTTTCAAGTTTCAGGCTTCTTGTAATTTTCAAAGGCATAACTTGACTTCCAATAGTTTGAGTCTTTCTCAGGCTCTATACAGTTTAGATTATTTTCCCCTGCCTTCTTGGTGGGTCAAAGGGCATTAAGACCTGGTCTCATTTCCCCATCTTGCTGTACAAAAGAACAAGAGCAATGATGAGAGCTATGTCAGAATATTAGTCTATTTGCATTCACTAAATAGCAGAGCTGTGCAGTGATTGTGTCCCCTTTGCACCCCTGAAATGTGTGGCTGTAGATTTTTCTGACCCCCTTCATGGATCTCTGCCTTGCCGTGGCGAAGGGGCTTGAATAACTCAGAGAAGCTATGAATAATGCTGTGCAGGGCCACCCAAGATGGACAGGTCATAGTGGAGAGTTTTGACCAAACGTGATCCACCTGGAGCAGGAACCAGCATGCCACTCCAGTATCCCTGCCAAGAAAACTCCATGGACAAAGACAACTGGCATATAAAATTTATGACGCTGGAAGATGAGCCCCTCAGGCCGGAAGGCGTCCAACATGCTACTGAGGAAGAGCGGAGGACAAGTACAAGTAGATTCAGAGCTGATAAAGTGGCTGGGCCAAAGCCGAATGGTCGCTCAGTTGCGGATTTGCCTGGAAGCGAAAGGAAAAAACTTTGAGAGACTATTTTGAGATAAATATGAACACTACTGTGGAAAAAAGAGTAATCTGGGACGCAAGTAAAGCGGTTATGAGAAGATTTCTGATACAACAGAATGCAATTAAGAAGAGAATTCAAAATGAGAAAAAATATAAAATTCTGGGAAAAATAAAGGAAGGAGAGAAGAAACTGAGGGCGAAACCAAAGTCGCAGGAGATTTTGAAAGAGATAAAGTTATATCAAGTACAATATATGAAAATGACGAATCAGGAAATAGAATGGAAGATCAAACAAATGAGACAAAAGACATTTGAATCAGCAAATAAGTGCGGAAAACTGTTGGCTTGGCAGATGAAAAAAAGACAAAAACTTAACACCATTACGAATTTGGAAGTGGAAGGAAAGAATATACAGAATCCAGTGGAAATTAGAAAGTGCTTCCAGAGGTATTTTAAACAACTATATACACAGGACTTCTGAGGTGGTGCCATCGGTAATGGCTGCTTCCCTTTGGCTGCTTCGAAAGAGAAAAAGTGTGTTTCATTTATTAAAAAAAGAACAACTGGACTTGATTTGTTTACAAGAAACACATATAACAAGGGCACACAGGAAGCTACTGATTAATAAAAGATTGGGACAGGAGTTTATCTCATCTGACAAAGTTAAAAAAAGAGGAGTTGTGATTTATGCAAAGGAGAGGCTATCACCGAAATTCATCTTTAAAGATGAGCAAGGAAGATTTTTGGCAATTGAAATTCAAGTACAAGGAGAGAAATTTTTGATTGTAGGAATTTATGCACCGAACAAGGGGAAATCTCAATTCTATAAAAAGTTGCATGAGACTTTACTGGACTAATTGGACTATAATTTGATCTTGATGGGGGACATGAAGCGTACATTACACTTATACCGAAAACAGAGACTGAAAAGACACAGCTCAAGAACTACCGCCCCATATCACTGCTTAATGTGGATTATAAAAATTTTGCAGATATTTTGGCTAAAAGATTTAAAAAGGTATTAGCAGAAGAAATTCATAAAGATCAAGTGGGCTTTCTCCTGGGGAGACACTTGTCTGACAATACGAGGAACATAATTAATATCTTAGAAAAACTCCAAGTGAAGATTAATACTAAAGCAGTTCTGATATTTGTGGATGTGGAGAAAGCCTTTGACAATATTTCTTGGAGTTTTATGAAGAAGAATTTACAGGGGATGGGGGTTGGTCAAGGTTTTGGAAATGGTACAGGTGCAATTTATTCAGAACAGAAGGCTAAATTAATTGTGAATAACGTAGTGACGGAAGAATTTAAGATTGAGAAAGGAACACGACAAGGTTGCCCAATCTCTCCATTGCTTTTTATATCGGTCCTGGAGGTTTTGTTAAATATGATTAGAAGGGACCAATTGGTTAAAGGTATACAAGTGGGAGCTAAACAGTACAAACTGAAAGCATTTGCTGATGATTTGGTATTGACTTTACAGGAGCCAGAATCTAGTACTAAAAGAGTACTGGAATTGATTCAAGAATTTGGTCAGGTAGCAGGCTTTAAGCTGAACAAGATGAAAACTAAGGTTTTAGAGAAAAATCTAACTGAGATTGAGAGAGATAAGTTTCAGAAGGAGACAGGATTAACACTGGTTAAGAAAGTGAAATATTTAGGGGTTAACATGACTGCTAAGAACGTGAATTTATTTAAGGATAACTATGAAAAATGTTGGACTGAAGTGAAAAAAGGACTTAGAGATATGGTCAAATTCGAAGTTATCACTATTAGGCCGAATTGCTGTGATAAAAATGAACTTATTGCCAAGGATGCTGTTTTTGTTTCAAACATTGCAAATTTTGGACAAAATGGACTGTTTCAAGAAGTGGCAGAGAGATATCTCTAGATTTGTCTGGCAGGGCAAGAAGCCTTGTATAAAATTTAAAATATTAACAGATGCTAAAGAAAGAGGTGGATTTGCCCTGCCAGACCTTAAACTTTATTATGAATCAGCCGCTTTTTGTTGGCTGAGAGAATGGATGCTTCTTGATGTGGGAGCCATGAAGCCATGGCAAAGGCTTGTATCGCCACCTGGTGCCTCACTGACCTCGGTGACGCTGCATGTCCGTGCCTTGCAGTGTATTAAGTGCATAACCTTATATGGAGTTATGTTCCCCCTCTGGGCAGTAATTACCTTATATGGTGATGGGTGTTGTAAAGCCATGATTGGGCATGTAACGTGAGACATTGGCAGACGGCCATGCAGGCAGAGAGACGAAGGATAATTAAAAATATACCGGAGAGGAGAGAAGTTCGAATGAGCTGCCCTCCACCCTGAAAATACTGCTGTCTCTCTGTGTGTTTTTTCTATGCTGTGCACCATTTGTGATGGCTGGTTTCCGTCAAGTGGTGCCCTGTGTGAGGCTAACTAAAAGAAAACCGTGTGAGGCTAACTAAAAGAAAACTGTGTGAGGCTGACTTAAAGGAAACCGTGTGAGGCTTTTCGATCCACACAACGGACACCATCGACTCTCCACACCCGGCAAGGGTTACAAGCGCTACACATCTTAGGATCCTGGTGAGTCGATCCCTTTTATCTTGATTTTGGAAAAATGGGCAGCTCCTTGTCTATTCCACAACAGAAATTTTTAAAAGACTTAAAATTTCTCCTCTCCTCCAACAAATTGGAAGTTCCTGAGGGTGATTTGATACAGCTTATTCTGGCCATCGATGAACATTGCCCCTGGTATCCCCAAGATGGAACTTGGGAATTAAAACACTGGGACAAAATTGGAGCACATTTTCACGGGCACCCTAGCATCGGCATTCGAGTTCTGAATGCATGGTGCAAGGTTCATTACGCCATGGGCTCTTTATCACCAAAAAATATCTCCATGGCCGCATTGCCAACATCACCTCCGGCTTCTTTAATTCAGCCTGCTGTGTTGCCATCTGCTCCGGCACTTGCCTTGCCAGCACCACCAGACCCCAAGCCTCCGGACTATAGTTCCTCGCCAGAGGATTCAATTCTTAAAAAATATCATGGTCTGGTTGGCAATGATCCTGTTCCTTCACCAACAGAACCGGCTACTCCTTTTCAACATGCAGTTCTTGCCTGTTCCTTATCTCAGGATACTGTGGCATTTCCCGTTATAGTGCCCCCTGCTGGCGCTCCAGCAGGAACCCAAGCCCAACATCAACCTTTTGACTTTAAGATCTTGAAAGAGTTGCAGCAGTCAGTAAAGACCAATGGACTCCAAGCCCCATATACGCAGGCGCTTTTGGAAGCCACATTCGCCCAGCTTTTGGTCCCTGATGACATAAAGCTTCTGGGCCGTACGGTGCTATCTCCATCAGCGGGCGTATTGTTTGCCCACGAATGGGAAACCGCCTGCCGTGCTTATGCTCTGGCTTTATTACAACAAGTCAGAGGGAATAACCCTAACGTTACCCTTGCAGATGTCCTAGATGCCATGATGGGGTGTGGTCTCTTTGTTCAGGCTTCAGTGCAAGCCACACTGCTGCAGATCTTATTGAGGGATACTGCTCTTGCTGCAAAAGAAGCAATGAGAAAAATTCCAGAACCCACCAGTATTCAGTCTAGATGGGGTTCAATCAGGCAAGAACCAAGAGAGTCATATTCTTCCTTTATGGACAGGCTGATTATAGCAGTGAGTCGCCAAGCTGATAATCTTGAAGCCAAACAAGTAATTATCAAACAATTGGCCTTTGAAAATGCAAATGAGGATTGTAAAGTTGCATTGAGACCAATAATACACAATCCTACCACAGACACAGCAGCCATGCTTCGCATTTGTCAGTCTGTAGGTACAGCCACCCACAAGGCTCATCTGCTGGCGGCAGCGCTAAATAAAAACCAGCCTGTAGCCACCAATAAAACTTGTTTCCAGTGTGGCAAACCAGGACACTTTAAGGCGCAATGCAGATCCACGCAACAGCCCCGGCGTCCTTCTACCAAATGTCCAATCTGCAAAAAAAGGCTTTCATTGGGCCAATCAATGCAGATCGCTTCCCCAAAACCAACAGCAGGGTCAGCACACTGCCCGAAATCAGCAAGGACAACAGCAGGGAAACCGGCAGCTGGGCCCACCCCAGGCCCAGATAAACCAATAGGGGACCCCCCGGAGTCTAGGGAAACAGCACCATGGCTTTGCCTGACGCAGGACGTGGAATTCCATTTACCTTTCTGCCCTTTAAAGACTCATGTCCTCGCTGAAGCAGGGTTAGACAATCATGCCACTTGCCTGGTATTGCCTTTATTATCCACGCAAGCAGCAGGAATTCATGCGGTACCGATGTTAACACACGGACCATATGTGAATTTCCCTGAGATCACGCTATACGTGGATCGTCCATGCAGATACAGTCAAATACTCCAGTGGCAAAATTATCATCTTCCTCCCATCTGAACAACCACCCCTGATTGCAGCAGCCATGGACATTACAGCCTCACACCCTTCTGTGTCTTTGACAGTGGGAGGTCGGCGCATTGTGGGGGTAGTGGACACAGGAGCAGATGTAACAGTTGTAGCGAAATCTGCTTGGCCATCCAGTTGGCCCACTTGTCCAGCCACACAAGTTATGGGTGTGGGAGGTGAATCACAGGCACGGCGCAGTGTCCACCCAATTTTCATCCAAAGCAATAGCGGGGTTCAGATCACCCTCTATCCGTTGATAATGGACATTCCAGTTTCCTTATGGGGGTGCGATATTTTGGCCATTGCAGACACCAAATTGGAGTCAAATTTATTCTAAGGTCCGCCCCTGCACTTCCACGTACGGCATTGCCATTACGATGGATCACTAATACCCCGGTGTGGGTAGAACAGTGGCCCCTACCAAAAGAAAAATCCGCAGCGGCGGCCCAGCTTATTTCTGAACAATTGACTTTCGGCCACATTGAACCGTCCCCCCTGGAACACCCCAATTTTTGTCATTAAAAAGAAATTGGGGTCTTGGCGTCTTCTTCAGGATCTGAGAAAAGTCAATGATCAAATGCAGCCAATGGGGACCTTACAACTTGGCATGCCAAATCCAAATATGCTCCCGCGTGAATATCAGTTGGCGGTGATTGATTTAAAGGACTGTTTCTTTTCCATCCCACTGGTTCCAGCAGACAGGGAACGGTTTGCCTTTACATTGCCAGTATATAACAATTCGCAGCCCACCCAGGGATATCAGTGGGTTGTCCTGCCTCAGGGCATGCGGAACTCCCCTACACTTTGTCAACATTTTGTGGGGGAAGCATTGAAACCTTTCCGCATGCACCACCCAGAGGTGATATGTTATCTTTACATGGATGACATCTTAATAGCTGTGAAGAAACTCCCGCCCGCTATTTTTCAAGAACTTTCTGCCACATTGGCGGAAGCGGGACTCTGCGTAGCGCCTGAAAAAATTCAATTGATGTTGCCCGCCACTTACTTGGGACATAAAGTCACTGCACAAGCAGTGCTGCCTATTGTTCCCCAATTGACTATCCCTTCAAGCATGAAGCTTGTGGAATTACAGCAACTTCTTTGAAGTTGGGCTCGCTCTTTCCTTGCATTACCCACCAGTACATTATCACCATTGTTTTCGGCGCTCGCGGGACACAAGGATCCAGCAGATGTAATTCAGGTCACCTCGGCAATGATCACTGCATTACAAGCCGTTAACCAGCACCTGCGATCTACTCTCGTGGACAGGATCACAGAAGCCTCTGCACACAAGCTGCATCTGGCAGTGTTTGCCACACCATTGTTGCCAACAGGAATTTTATATGCTCAGATGGACAAGAGGAAGACTATCTGCATTATAGAATGGCTACATTTGCCACATACCCCACCAAAAAACATTTATTCAGTAATTGAATCCACATCAGACATTGTCATTAAAGGACGTTCTCGCGCCATGGCCTTGAGCGGTTTTGATGTTGCATCAATTTATTTGCCTTTCTCACAGACTGAACAGCAGCATTTATTGATCACTAATGCTGCCGTGCAAATCGCCTTGGCTGATTTTATAGGTGTCATAATTTTCAACCTCCGAAGGATGACCGTTTGACTTTTCTGACACAAGTCACCTATGTTTTGGCCACCCCCTTGTCTCTCACACCTCTTCCCTCTGCATTGACCCTCTTCACAGATGGAACAAAAAGTAGGGGGGGGTGACATGGGAGGAGGGAGGAAAATGGAAATGTTTATTTACCCCTCCACAGTCTTCTGCTCAGCGAGCTGAGCTAGCGGCTGTGATTCTTGCCTTTCAATCCTTTTCTGCTCAACCTTTCAATTTCATTGTGGATACTCAGTATGTATATTGCCTTTTTGCTGTTTTACCAATATCTTATGTAACTCCTTCCTTGGATTCTGACTTGTTTTCTTTGTTTCTTGCCCTGCAAGCCTTACTTCAGCACAGAGAGTTCCCTTATTATGTTGCACATCTTCGCTTCCACACATCACACCCAGGGTATTTAGCAGAGGGCAATGCAAGAGCAGATGCAGCGTTGAGGGACATTTCTGCCTTTTCTCTCTTTTCTGATCCTGTACTATGTCATAACACCTTTCACCTCCCTGCGAAAGCATTGGCAAAGCAGTTTTCTATTCCTTTGGCCCAAGCAAGGGATATTGTTTCCCAATGTGCTTCTTGTTCTAAATCACCGTTGGCCATTCTTTTTGATGCTGTCAATCCTAGGGGCACGTCTGCATTGGCATGTTGGCAGATGGATGTCACACACACATCTGTGTTGGCTCCACTCTCCAAGGTTCACCTCACGGTGGACACCCACTCTGGATTCATATGGGCTACGCCCATGAGGGGGGAAACAGCTCATCATGTGATCCAGCACACTATTCACTGTTTCTCAGTCATGGGTAAACCTGCACGCATCAAAACTGATAATGGTCCAGCATATATTTCTAAAACATTTTCTGAATTTTGTATGTTATGGAATGTGAAATTAACTCATGGTATACCCTTTAACTCCACAGGGCAAGCGATAGTGGAAAGAGCGCACCTGACGTTCAAAACACTGTTGATTAAGCAGCTTGGCGGCTGAAGCATACCAACAGCAGATATCCCTTCGGCAGTTCACCAAGTTCTTTTTGTACTTAACCATCTTTTATATCCACCCATACCGCCGCTGAATTGCATTTTAGGAAGGAGGAGGCACTCCCCCGCCCCTTGGTGGTGTACCGACGCTTGCCTGATCCCACGTGGCATGGACCTGTCCCGCTGATCACGTGGGGACAAGGGTACGCGGCAGTGGACGTCGAGGACAAGCCTTTGTGGGTTCCAGCTTGATGTGTACGGCCATGGCGAGTCCCTTCAACTGCGGAAGTGCCTTCCTCACCATCTGCCTCGCCATCCTTTGCTGCACCGTTATACAAGGAAGAGAAGCAGACGACCCAGTCCAGTTGAACCCACCATATTTCACCTTATCAGCTGGCAAGCCGCTGCCGTCAGAATTCTACTCTGGCTGGCAGTATCCACAGCTCAGCCACTCTCGAACTAGAAGAACAGCATTGTTGAATCAGACTCTTAGGGGAGAAAATTTTCATAAGATTTAGAGGGATAATATTTTTGTACAAGATATGATTATGTTTGCCAGTTTATTACATGCTTCTAAATGTTGGTTGTGTATGCATATGCCCCCTTTTGACCATCGTTCAGGCTTAATGCTTCATGGTGTGCCTGTTAATGGATCTTTTCAATTTACAAATGTTATATCCCCTAACCAAACTTTTTGGCCTCCAGTACAATTGACCCTCCATGAGCCTGCCCCCATTTGTTTTCAAATTAAAGAGGTAAAAGAATCATGGGGCATATATCCAAACTGTCAATATACATTGAATTTCACTTTTAATAGCTCTTGTTCTCTTACAGGAACATACAGTGACCAATCTCAGTGCTATAGGAGTGACACCAGTGCATGGCTAAAAACTAGAAAGGAAGCCTACCATGCGGCTTGTGGAATTTCAAGTTTCCTTGTATTCAGTCAGATAACCGGGACCACCCAGCCTAGAACTGCTTTCTTTGAAAGGCTGTTACTCTCCAAAATATTCTCACCTGAGATTCTTCCACTGGAGAGGACAGAGACTGCACCAGGGCCCATAATGTATGAAAAGCATGTTCCATACCACTAGGCAATGGGTCTCCACTTAAAGAAAGGCATGCAAAATTTCTCAGGGTGTGCTTCTTTGATCCCAAAGCTGCCTCTAAATTTCACTTGCTCAGGTGAGACATTTAAAAAAAAAATAGGGAAACCCAAGGTGATTTGCTAAGCTGAGCAATATTTATCAGCCTACTTCCACCCATCCTTACTTGCTGCCCTGAGCAACACCATAGAATCATAGAGTTGGAATAGACCACAAGGGCCATCGAGTCCAACCCCCTGCCAAGCAGGAAACACCATCAGAGCACTCCTAACATATGGTTGTCAAGCCTCTGCTTAAAGACCTCCAAAGAAGGAGACTCCATGAGAGACTCTCAAGCAGAACCATCCTGGGTTAGGTGTAAGGCAACCCAGAGGCAAAGGGGACAGGCAAAGGCTGATTCTAGTGCATGGTGGCCGCAGTGACCAGTCTAGAGTGAGAGAAATAATGGGAGAGAAAGTACAGAAGGGAAGAGCCCCAGAGGGAGAGCCTGGGAGAGCCAACCCAAGGATTGCGAAGGCCCCCCCTCTTTCTCACGGGCAAGGCTCTGGTTACCAGAGAGGGTTGCTGTGCAGCTTCACATCCTACCCAGGGCATCAGACTCTCCTCCATGGAAGGAACAGGGTGCTTCGAACAGCCTCACAGTTTGTATGGACTCGCATGAAGCATAGAAAAGCCCCCAACAATCTCAAATGCTCAAATGATGCAGCCTTTTGGGGAGCAAACAGTGGGGCGGGGTGCAAGCCTGGGGCAATGTACTTGAAGATGGGCTAGACCAGACTCAGGATTTCACCTTGTGTCTTAAGTCAGGGGGGAAGTTAAAATGTCGCGAGGAAAAGTCCCTAAGCAACCCAAAGGTTGTAAATGGTTTGTTTTGTTTTTATTTGCATACACCAGTGTTTGCTCTGTAAACTGGCCCTTCTCTGAAGATGATATTCCAGCAAGTAATCATTTCTACCCTGAATACTCCTCCTATGTGACACTGATCTACATATGGTTGCTGTCTTCACCCGAGATTGTAATTCAGTTCATTCTTCCTATTATTTGTGAAGCATCTATTTTTTGCGGTGGCTGTTCTTTTATTTCAGGCCATTTTGGGCCTTGATGTCCCCCTCCTCCTGAATGCCAACAGAGAAAGGGCACAAAGAGCTCTCATTTATTGCTAATATTCCACATTGATTTGGTTTACATAATAGTCAGGTCCTTTGCTTCCTTCTTTGTTATGTGTCTGAGACAAGAAAGGAGACAGAATTTTCCAAAGGTATCACTTCCTCTCTTCCTTCTGCTGAAGACATTAAAATCTGTGCTTCATGCATGCCTTTCAGACAGTGACTGTGTTGCAGATGAGATGTTCCAGCGACAGGTGGTGGTGGTGCATTTGTTAAAGCAGACCATTTGTTGTGTTATTAAGACAAACAGAGGTATTTGCACATCACATATGAGGTAATTCCAGATCATGGCTACTGTTCTAATCCTGGGAGCCTTTGGGTTTGTATTCAAACTCGTAGCATATGCCAGGTGACTTGAAATCTAAAGAGAGAAAAATGATGGAAGATAAAAACATTTCCACTTCATTAAGCAAGCTTATTCCACAAGAGCAATAGCTGGCATAGTCTGGGGAAATCTCAACAATTGCTTGAGCTTTTTCCAGCAGTCAGAATTTCAGTTAGCATGGTCCCTGGCACTTTAGGTTAAGAGACAGGGGCCTGATCACTGATGAAATGGCAAAGCTGTATCTGGCTCTCACATCTTCCAACCGAAGGTGGTGGTGGGGAACTCATGGTGGACCTCACTGGTGGAGGGAATGTGGCTGCTGAGTGCAATGGAAGCTCTGGGAAAGTGGTGGGAACATTTCCCTACTTAGCCTCATGGCTCCCTCATGTGATCTTGGAACACAGATGGTGAGTTTGACTCTCTTGTCAAATAATATCATGTCTGGATGATGGACCACTGGAAAGGGAAGCAGGCTAAAACCATATTCTTGAGTTTCTTAGACCGTATAATTAGACCTAAGATGAGAGAAATGAGGCAGGGAATGGAGGGAAGAAACAAGGAACTTAAGTTGTGATAATATTGGAGAATCCTTAGACCCTCTTGATGAAGTGATACCATAAGAATCAGCTCCCAGCTGCTTTTGAACTAAGCATGCCAATGTTGTCTTTGCTACCCCATCTCTTTTCCATACCTGCATGAAAACATTACACTTAGAGTAGCCATAAAATTTCACCCAAAAGAAAATTTATTGTAAAATTGACCAATTTGGTTCCCAGTATTTAGTACCTTCACATTCTGCAAAAAATAAAAACAAGAAAAACCAGAGGGATTTGCATGACCTTAACAGGTTGGAGAATGGGGCCCAAACTAAAAAAATGAATTTCAATAAGGGCAAATGTAAGTTTCTGCACTTAGGCAAGAAGATGCACAAAAATAGGATGGGGGACACCTGACTTATTAGCAGTACATATGAAAAGGATCTAGAGGTCATGGTGGACCAGAAGCTGAACATGAGTCAGCAGCATGAAGCAGCAGCAAAAAAAGCTAACACCATTCTAGGCTGTATCAACTGAATTCTTGTGTCTGGAACTAATAGTTCCACTCTATTCTGCCTTGGTCAGACCACACCTGGAATACTGTGTCCAGTTCTGGGTGACAAAATTTAAGAAGGATGTTGATAAGTTGCAATGTCAGCAGAGGAGGGCAACCAAGATGTTTAGACTGGAAAAGAGGCGATTGAGAGGAGATATGATAACCATGTTCAAATATCTAAAGGGCTGTCACACAGAGGATGGAGCAAGTTTGTTTTCTCCTGCTCTGGAGGGTAGGAGTCAAACCAATGGCTTCAAATTACAAGAAGAAGATTTTGACTAAACATCAGGAAGAACCTTCTGATGTTGTTTGACAGTGGAACGGACTTCCTTGGAACGTGGTGGCCTGTCCTTCCTTGGAGGTTTTTAAGCAGACGTTGGATGGCCATCTGTCATGTATGATCTAGTTGAGATTTCTGCATTACAAGGGGTTGGACTGGATGACCCTTGGGGTTGTTGTTAGGGAATCATTCTGCCAGAAACAAGTAGAAAGTTTCTAAAAGGTTCCAGAGTTTCCCTTTCTATATGGGAGAGGCACTCTGAGCTTAATTATCATCAGCTGGAAGTGCTAAGAAGAAGGAGAAGACCACTCGGCTTCCTTTTTGAAGACGCCTGATAGCAAATGTCTGTCCGAAGAGTGTTGCCTGTAAAATCTGCTGAAGGACTGTTGCTGTAATGTGCAGGGTGTGGCAGATAATACTTTTGTTTGAAAGTGTGCTGTTAATTGCTGTTTATGTTAACAGTTGAAAATACCTTTGCTGTCAGGGAATAAAATAAAATCTTTTGACCGAGACTTCACAGAATTTGTGAGTCATCTTTGAAACAACAACTTTGTCATTGTTCACCACTGAACAATGAGAGAAAAAAAGATAAACTCTGCTAAACAGTTTAAAAGAGGTTTTTACCTAACCACCAGTATCTGCACAGTGAAAGTTTGTGTACAGTAACCTCTAATAGTCCTTTCCAACTACAGTTCTATGATTCTATTATTTCCTTGAGTTGGTGGCATTGTCTTGCAGTGGTTGCACTCTCACCTAGGGAGATAGGTTCAGAGAATTGTGTTAGGAGATGGTGTGCCTGTTGGGATACTGCCAGGGAGACAAAGTCCATCATGGCCCCACGTCGCCTCTGGACGTCCATCGATCTCCCGTAGACACGCAGTATCAGCAATTAGCGACACGAGCTCCCTGCCACATTCCAGGGCTGATGCACGCTCTTATCAGCAGATAATGCACAGCGTAAGATGCACACAAGAGAGCATTATTTATAAGTTTATTCTGCATTAGTCAGAACAGAGAAAAACATGACTGCCTGCTTCAGTGTTTCAGGCAGCGAGAGACGAGAGAAACGAAAGCAACAGAAAACATAAAGATCCTGTGAACAGGAAATACACAGACTCTGTGACTCAGAAAGCCTGCTCCCTTTTAAGGTGGAATGGAAATATCCTAACAGTGCCCACTAGGGCTGAGGCTATCTGTCAATTTAAGTTTCTCTGTGTTCCTCATGTTTCTTAAGGTCAGTTCTTTACATGTCCATTTCAATTTGCAATTGCATATACAGACAACTCCCAATTTACTAGTGTTACATTCCAGGCCTCCATTCATGTAACTGAAATTGTGTACAGTGGTACTTTGGGTTACATACACTTCAGGTTACATACGCTTCAAGTTACAGACTCTGCTAACCCAGAAATAGTACCTCGGGTTAAGAACTTTGCTTCAGGATGAGAACAGAAATTGTGCTCCAGCGGTGCAGCGGCAGCAGGAGGCCCCATTAGCTAAAGTGGTGCTTCAGGTTAAGTTTAAGAACAGTTTCAGGTTAAGAACGGCCCTCCGGAACTAATTAAGTACTTAACCCAAGGTACCACTGTATATTGGGAGCACCCTGGATAGTCCTCCTGGCTCATGAGACTCCTCCTCTGGCTCACAGGAGGCACTGAAGTCAGAGCCTTTATCCCCCCCCCCCTTTAAGCTTTGAACTGAGGAAGTTTCCACCTGTGAAAACAGGCCTGTAAATCTGAAGAACAGTTACCCTGAATTCTGCAATAATGTACTTTCCTCAGCAGACTTTGGATTCACAAGAGTTCCAGCCTGCTGCTTCCTCCATGCAGAATGATTGCCATGGACTGGCTGGATGCAGAGCACTGGTGGGAGCTACCGGCTGGGGAACTACAGGGAAAGAAGTGGCAGGACCACAATATGTGGACAGACGGAGAAGAGAAGCAGACTGGGAGGAGAAGATGCCAGAAGCTGAAGAGGTAACAGGGTTCCGTGAGCAGAAAGAGGCTGGGGCAGACAGCAGTGCAGAATCAGGGGCAGAATCAGGGGCTGGAGAGGCAGCTATGAGTCAGGCTGGTGAGGAGACACAGAGAGATGTGGGAAGGCAGGGACCTTCAGTCCTCACCACTGTGTCATAGGGGCAAGAGCTACCAGGGAGAGTTGCTGTACTCACTAGGCCTCGCCTCCTGAGCTGTTTGTTTCCTTGAATAAAGATTTAACTTCACTGATACCATATGAGTTATTGCTGACCTGCTCCTGGCTCCTGCCACTGACACTGATGGAACAATAAACACAATGTCACTCTGCATTATTTTAACTCTACGTAAAGCAGAATGTGTTTGTTTTGGACGGCCAGCCCCTAACATTTTCTGTTTCTTGCTGCAGTGGGAAAGATTAAGGGGGGGGGAGTACACATTAGAAAACTAATGGCACTTAAAATGTCACAGTGAATCGTCATTCTCACAAATGCACATATTATTCCCATCAGGCTTATGAATCAAATGATAATTATATCTTTTAAATTAACTTCACTGATCAGTCAGATTAATTTGGCAAGTAGATGTCTGATGGAATGAGGATCCCAGTTACTGTTTATACGCCCCAAATAATTTGAAATGACAGGGCACAAATGGGCTGCAAGTGTCTGGGTGGTGGGAGAGTATTTATTAATTTATTTGCTGTGCTCGTATATTGTCTTTCCTCCAAGGAGCTCAAAATGGCATCCATGGTTCCTTCCCTCCAAGTAGAAGAAGAAGAAGAAGAGTTTGGATTTGATATCCTGTTTTATCACTACCCTAAGGAGTCTCAAAGCAGATAATAATCTCCTTTCCCTTCCTCCCCCACAGCAAACACTCTGTGAGGTGAGTGGGGCTGAGAGACTTCAGAGAAGTGTGACTAGCCCAAGGTCACCCAGCAGCTGCATGTGAAGGAGCGAGGAATCGAACCCGGTTCCCCAGATTACGAGTCCACTGCTCTTAACCAGGGTCCCACTATAATGATCAGGGGAGAAAAGATGAGTTGAGTTGAATTTGTCTTTGTGAGTTACATTTTGTGGAGGTCTAAACTAAAATAAATGAGCTCTACCAATAATTGTGATGGTGATAATTATTATCATCCCATCTTTTCCCAGAAACAGAACTCAAGGAAAATTAATAAATTCAATTTAAAAAAGGGAAACTCTCAAATACTAAAGCAAACATGGATAAAACACAGAAAGCTAGAAAAAATAAAATATAATACTTAACAAGTAATTTTAAAAGGTCTTTCTAATGTTGAAACATGAAGCGAAGACACAAAAGTAGGGCTATGCCATTTAAGATGGGACAATTCTCATTCTGGAAAAATAATTTGTCACACGAATCCACTTTTGTTGTTGTTGTTAAATTTGGATTCCATATGGTCCACAATATATAAAATCAAAAGGAGAAAAGGGAGAAATCATTTCCAGAAAGTTTAATACAGATATACTCATGAAGTCTTGTATCTTAACAGTACAAGAAATAAGCTCCTCAGCATTGGCATTTAATTAATTTTTAAATTAATATACTCTACTGATTTCTTTAAGTAAGCATGGTGACCTTCATAGCATAAATGCTCTTCCAGTGTGAACCTGCATCAGATATTAATACAGTCTCTTTCTTTATATCTAGCAATAAGAGGGAAAATATAATTGGAAGCTCGGGGGGGGGCGGAGAGAAAGGCTTCATTAGTGGAAATAACTGTCTCTAAAGAACAAGCCTTTGCTCTGGATCAAAGGTAAGCTTTTATATAGTTCAGTACTGAAGCACAAGATAATGTTTCAATTCCAAATAAATGAACACAATGTTTTTTTAAAAATCATCTATTTTTAAGACATATTTTTACATGCGTGATGTTACTTGTACAGCTAAAACACAAAAGAGGGTGATATCAACAGACTTGGTGGCACTCTAATATTTGCAGAAGATTTTTTAAAAAAGTTTCATGGTGGATCCTACAGAGAAGACCCCAAATCAGCCAAAATTAAGTGGCTATGAAATGCTGACTAATTGTTGTGGTGGAATGGGAAATGGGTGGAAGTATTGTTGTGGATGGCACAACAATGGAACAATGCCTGGACCAGTGAATGGCCGCACTCCACACAGCAACATTGTGGTACAGGCCCACCTGAGTAATGGTGCGGGGAGTCTTAACATGCACCATTCCAGATGTTGATGGACTCCCAACTCCTGTCAGCAGAGCCAAATGACAGAAATGATGGGGTTTAAAGTCCAATAACACCTACAAAGTTCAAGATTAGCTGCCCCTGTTTTAGACCCAGCACTAATCCAGATGAGAGTCACAGGGGGCAGAGTCACTGCAACACTTGGGACTTCAGTTGTTCTTGCCCAAAATCTATCTGCTTTAGGACTAGATCTGACGGTTTCTTTCTGGTGTGGATACACCACCATTACCCTGACCCCACCACTCAATGGCTTCCCTGCCCTTGGTGGTCTTGCAAAACTCCCCTGTAGTCTTGGGGAAGTTTCAAATTCATGTAAAGGCCACTTCTACTGGATTCTCAGCTAGGATTCTCTGATTCTAAGAGAAGCCTTTTCTCATATGTAAATACAATCATGGGGAAAGCTTCACCTGTTGACATCCTGTCAGACACCCTATTATTTGTGTGGGCCCCTGATTTACTTTTATCCCCTCTTCCTTGTATTGCAGTGAGTGTTTTATTTTTCTTTTGCAAATGATGAACTTTTTATGAAATGGAAAGCACATTTGGATGAATCTGAATTAGTTTTGTAAAAAGAGAAATCTGAACTAGAACTAGTTCCTTTTTAAAATGAACTTTCAAAGCACCGGGAAAGGCTTGCATGAATTTTAAATTAATAATTTGGGGGGCATGGCATATTCCCAAACCTTATTTGGGTCCAAGGAGTCTCCTGACGGTCACTTAGAGCTGCTAAGGAGTCAAGTTGTCTTCATGGCGGTGAAGCTCACCAGAGCTGGAATAAAGCCTTGCCAAACCTTCTGTTCCTCACATTCCAGCAGGGTTCCAGCAGACAGAGACATTTCCGCGATTAAGGCCTGTTTCAGTCATTAGCTAGAGAATTATTGACTAAAGTTTGCTTCTATTTCACTCCACAACTTCTCAAGGAGTCGCCTTCCCTGTGCATACAGATTTTCTCCAAAACTGAAGTGAGTAACACCCTGCTCCTGTGGCCCTGGATAGCTGAGGCAGTGCCCTCAAGGAGTGCACGGGACTAGGGCAGCAGGAGGGTCTCTTCCATATTTGATTCCTTTCCTTGAGAGAAAGCTGAATCCCATAGGAATGTTTTCTGCAGCTCCAGTCTGGAGTTGCTCTTTTCCAAGCTGGACATTTCAAATTGCCGTGTAACCAGGCGTCTCCTGTTTGGAGAGCATCGGCAGTGCCATCTCTGACTCAACTATAAACTCTCTGGTGCAGACTCTGAATGACATGGTTAAATATATGGAAGGAGGCCAGGCAACTGTGTAGCTTGCACAGGGTGGAGAAAGGAATGCCACTGGAGATCTCTCAAAGCCTATTTAGTAGATTTATTTTTGTGTTAGAATGAAATGGAAGAGAAAACGAACCGAAAAGAAAAAAGAAAAAGCCTACAACAGGGAGCTGGAACAGCATTTACCATTTATGTCAGTGAGGAGTGTGTGTTGTTGCTTGCTAAATTAGCTGGTTTAGATAAGGAGAGTACAGGTTTTCACACTCGATTGCTTCTCTGGTTAGCGTTCTGATTCACCCAGATATGAGGCTGCCTTGGGAATAAACCAGTGATGTGCTATTACTGTCATGTCAATATGTGTCAATTATTTAGCACTCACTGATTCTCATCTTCCAACAGCCTTAAAATGTGGATTTCTGTTAGCAAAACCTTCACAGCTGTAATACTGAAATACATGAGGTGAATCAAATTTGACCCAGAAAGCTATACACAATTAAACAAGTGGAGTGAGATGTCGCTACTTTTGTTAAGGTCTCAGATTATGATCTCTCCTGACCTCAGCATCTTTCCTGTCCTGATCATAACCCATATAAAAAGTGAAAATGAGCTTTGCGATCTTGAGTTAGCCACATATTTTTTCACACTACTGGTCAATTTAACAGCTTATGCCCAGGGCAAAGGAAAAGGTCACAGACCTCATTGGTAGATCTCTGGAGGTACCTAGCACATTCCTCATCGATGGACATTTGGAGAGTGTGTTTTATCTGTTCCTTGGTTTTCTGAATACTTCCACAAGGAGGAATATGGAGATGAGTGGGAGGGCAAGAACACATGGCTGTTTTTATTGTTTTGCCTGCTTCAAGAGGCAGCACAAGAAGAACAAGAGGAGGCACCAGGGAAGGAGTGTGAGAGCAGCCACACCTTTTACCTTCTTGGGGATCTCAGGCTACAGATATTACCTCCAGCTTGAGACCTGGAATTTTTATTTGGACTGGAAAAGCTGTCAAGAAATAATAATGCATTTTACATTAATTTATATTTACATTAATTTACATTAATAGAAATTCCAAGTCTCAAGCTGGAGATAATACTTGTTTCCTTTACGATGGTCCAGCATGCTTCTAAAGTGAGGCTTTTTAGAGTGCAAGGTGGTTATTGTGTCCAAACAACTGCATGGTCACTCACCTCTCAGTCATGTTTTAATCCAGCAAGAGCCAGTGAAGCAGGCCAAAAACCTAGGAAGCTCCAAGTGAGCAAATTCCTCTAACAGAGCCTGGATGTGCACCAACATGTTTCCCTCCCCCACAACATTTACAAACATTTTAGCCAGAGAAACAAGGTCTTTACAAATCTACTTTACCTTCCCCTCGACTTCCCTCCTCTCCCTTCTGCGGTTATTTATTTCATATCTTTTTATTACTGCATTTCCAATTCAAATATGCTTATAATTTTTTCCTTATCCTTCCCTTAATTATCTCTCACTGAATGTGTTTATATCAACCCCACTAATGTTTTAATTAATTTACAATATGACCTCAAATAGTGGTTTGGAGAGGGGTGCCTCTTTTCCTTTCTGTGGCCGGTATCCTGGCGCACTTCCGCCATGGATGTGCTATCTGCAAATCGGGCAGAGATGAAGGTGTCCATGAGGACTAATAGCTCTTAACCACAGGTTCTGTATCCGGAACTGGATGCAGCTTCTCAGCTAGTGATACGGCAGAGTTAGGCTGTGCCTCCTCCTACAGACCTGTATTTGAGGATGAGGCCATGAAAAGTCGCTGCAAAGTGGGCAGCTGCAGCCTGCTCTGCTTGACATACTGATTGACAGTGTGGAAGATAATAGAGCAACTCCTTGCTTTTTGAAAGTTGTTCTCCTTCCCCAGAGCCTCTCTCCAAAGCAACCTTAAGGGACACCATAAACTCCCTTGAGGAAGTTCCTATTCAAAAGGTGTGGCTTTTTCCTAGTTACATTCTTGGAAGTTTGAAAACTGCTGTAAAGTTATATTTCATATGTTTCCCCAAATATAATACAATCATACAACCATAGAGCTAAGGGTGAATAAAGCCAAATCATCACACAATGGCAATATTCCTGGCTTGCACACCTTTGGTCTAGTGCAGTGTTTCCCAACCACTGTTCCGCGGCACACTAGTGTGCCGTGAGATGTTGCCTGGTGTGCCGCGGGAAAAATTAAAAAATTCGAAAGATATTTTTTTTAAAGTCAAATTTTCGATTGGGGCGCCGTCACTAGATGACCCCTGGGGTTCCCTCCCTCCCTCCCGCTCTGCGCCTCCCTCCTCCTCCGGGGAGGCCCTTCCTGGCTCTCGGCCAAGGCTTGGCGGCTGCCACTCACTCACTCGCTCGCCCACCCGTCCCTCCATCCCTGCACCCGGCCTCTCCCCCTCCGTCCCCGGTGCGGGGGCTGCCGGGATCCGTAGTCCCCTCGCCCTTGGGCTCCGCGCCCGCGCGGGATGCGCGAACTACATTTCCCAGCGTGGCCTGGCAGGCCGGACATTTTGTTTGAAGCGCTCTTCTCCCGGCCATGGAATGAGCGCAGCGGCGGCCGGGCGGGCAGGGGCTCTTCTGCGCAGACCCCACGCAGCCTGCCTGCGCCCCCGCGGAGATCGGGCGGCAGGATGGAGCCCGGGGATCCCCACGGAGGCGGAGCGGCGGAGGCGGAGGCTGCCCCCCAGGTAGGGCTGCGTCGGGGTTTTTTATTTTTGCAATGCTGCATCCGCGCCGGAGGGGACGCATCGGACCGCGGGGAGACCCCTTGGCGGGCGTGCAAGGCAATGCATGCGTGCAGGCGTTGCATGGAGTGCAGTGCAATGCAATGGCAACGCGGCGCCCTGCATGCATGCATGCAACTTCCACCGGCGCTCCGGACTTGGCAGGTGAGGGGGGTCCCCAGTGGGCGGCAGAGAGAGCCGGGAGGGCGAAGGGGAGCCGGGGGGGAGCAGCGCTGCTCCCTGAGCCGAGCCCGGGGGGAAACTTCGGCGCCGTTGCGCCGGGTGTTGGAAGCGGAGGCTGGCGGGGGCCCCTCACCTGCAAAACCTGGTCGCCTCTCATATATTTCGTGCATTGCATTCATCGCCCGCTTTCTCCTCCAAGGAGCTCCCGGGGGCGCGCGTGGTTCTCCCTGTGTTATCCTCGCAACAACAGCCCTGCGAGGTGGGTCAGGTGAGTGGCCCAAGGGAGCACCCAGGGATTGTCCTGGCCAGGTGGGGTGATTTGAACCCTGCTCTCTGCCCGGTCGTCGTCCTCATTTAGCCCCCACATGTGCATGACTGTGCATGACTGAGGTTTTCCCCCCTCGTCTTGGCTATGGTGTGAGTCTGTGCTGTTAAGTAATGGGGTTCTGCCTTCGGAGAAGATGAGCCAGCCCTCAAGGAGGTGATTATGTAATTTGCTAGCAATTCATGTCCCTCCCGGCGTGACGCTGCGCGCTGACGTCACGGGGCTGTAATGGTGGTGTGCCTCGAGATTTTTTTCATGAAACAAGTGTGCCTTTGCCCAAAAAAGGTTGGGAAACACTGGTCTAGTGGACCAAAATGAGGACATCAGCTCAGCACTGGAGTTTTCTGCTTTGCTTTTGTTGTGACAAAGCGTGTTCTCCCTAACAGAGAGCACGTGTTGTGGTTGGGGGAACAGGCCACTGTATCATGATTAGACAAATTTGGTGGAACAAACCCGTAATGGGTTAATTGGGTTGCTGGGGATTTTTGAGTGTTGCCAATTCAGAGGAGGGGTCAGAGGCTATAAATATAAGAGCCAGACGCTGGGACGTCCTCTTGGCCGTTTTGCATCGGATCAGGAGAGACGGTTGTATTTCTGAGCTTATTTGACTTCTACTTTCGATTTCCTTGGGCCTAGGTTTTAAAATCTTCCCTATTTCTTTCGTGCTGCTCCATATTTGATTTTCTCCTTCCCAATACCCCTTTCCCTTCCCCTCCCCATCCCCCCCTTCTGAGTATATATTAATTAATCCCTTATTTTGGATATTTTAATTAATAATTTTATTTGTATTGGTTTCTATATATCTAGGGGTAGTCTTAATGCCTAGGCTAGAGGGTGGGTACCCCCCCCCCGGCCTTGGGGCCTGCCCCGGTTAGGGCCCGGCGGCCCGATTCCCGAGCGGCGGCCACTGGCTTTTAGCCGGGCTCCAGCCTCTTGCTAAGGTGGGAGGCCTGCAGCGAGCCGCCCAGGCCTCGCGGAATTGTTCCGATTTTATCAGTAATAATAATATAGAATTAAAATAGAATATTCCTCTTACCTTCGCGGTTTTCTTGGTGCCGTGGGGGGAAGGTGCCTGGTTTTGGACCTTAAATAGGGCCGCGGCAGCGCCTGCCATTTAGGGGCATCCCTTCCCGGACCTTGGGGGTGCAGGGGGCACTTCTGGGGGGAATTGCTTTCACCCCGGTTTCGGCCGCTCGCTGTGAGAGTGCGAGCGGCTGAATTGTTTGAAGGTAGCGGCGGCTGCGGTGCAGCTGAGCCGGCGGCGGTCGGGCCGGGGCCAGGGCTCCTTGCGTGCCCGGCCTCTTCTTGGGTTTTCGGGGTCGCCTCCCCTGTGGGCCTGGGGCTGCGGCTCGTTGTTGCGCCGCCATTTTCGGCTTCTTCGTGGCGCATCTCCGGGCGAGGAGGATTTCTCTGCGGTGGTTAATTGTCTCACTGCTCGCCCTCCGGTGGCTGTGCGGAGTTACTGCAGCTGAGCCGGGTGCCGGGGCTCCCTCTGGTGGCTCGGCTCGCTATTGCACCTTCTCCTGCGTGAGTTTCGGGCTGGCTGGTGCCCCCTGCTGGTCAGGCTCAGGAAGTGCATTTGTTTTATTTTATTTTAATTTAATTTTATTTTATTTTGATTTTATATAAATAAATAAATAAATAGATAGATAATAAATAAAGTAAATAAATAAATAATAAATATAAAATAATAATAATAATAATAATAATAATAATAATAATAATAATAATAATAATAATAAAATAGATAGATATATAGATAGAGAGATAGAAGACTCTTTGGGTTACCCCTTTTGTAAACTTGACGTTAATTTGTTATTCGGTCATTTAATTGTCTTTTGATTCTGAATAGCAGGTATGGCTCCAAAGAGAGTCGCTGCCCACCCCGGCTCAGCCTCTGCTTCAAAGCGGCCTATTAGAAGTCCATCTCAGGCACTTCATTCCTCCACACCGAGTCGACCGGTGGGGCGGGTGCAATCTTTGGTGGCAAGTATGGCCGGCGATCCAGCAGCCTTGTCTCGCTTCGCAGCTGAAATGGATGGTTTTCTTGAACACTGCTCCACCCAGCCTCTTACGTCTGGAAGGCCGCCTCATCATGTAACGGCACCATCTCCAGTGTCACCGTCATCTAGCGAAGATGGGAGAGAAGGGTCATCATGTCAGGGTTTGATGGTGGATCGCCAGCTAACCCTGCCCCGTGACTTACCTGTTACTCGTGGCCATTCACGGAGGACAGGTCGTTCCTCCGTGAGGGCCTCAGGGAGGAGGAACCCTTCGGCATCTTCCACCTGCCGAGGTGTGCTTGCCCAGCCTGCAGATGAAGTAGCATCGGGCTCTGGCCTCTCACGTGTTGTTTCTCCTCCATCAGCTCCAGGTGTATCACAGATGAGTCCTATTTCTGAGTCTTCTATTGATGACAGTTTACCAGTTCCTGCCAGGAAGTCTTCGGGCGGAAAACATCGCCGCAGGAGATCGTCCCGGAAGCATGCCAAGCGGAGGAGGGGTGACTCATCTTCCTCTTATACTGGTACGTCATCTTCCAGCTCTGATGATGAGACTGGTAATTCAATGGAACTTTATTGGGGTTTTGGTGAATCAGCGTCAGGGCTGCCGAGGTGGGCTTGGGATCGGAGGGCCAACACGCACCGGGCAAAGTATGGGGCCGTCCAAGAGTGTAGGGACGGCGTGTTGGTGCCTGATGTAAAAGTCTCTACCAATTCGGCCAGAGACATCATTCCAGGTTCGCACTTGTCAACAAAACTGCGGTCTAGGATACTGAATGGCCGTTATGTAGACATTTTCAAACTGTCCCCACCTTTGGAGGATCAGGAGAAGGGGAACTCTTCTAGGAAACGCCCTGGCGCTTTCATCACGGACAGGACATTCGAACACTGGCTCGATTGTTTCCAGGTCTTTGCTGGTGTGGTCGTGGTGGCTTACCCACGGAGATCTCTTCATTTGATTGTTTACTTATCCATTGTTCGCTCTGCTTTCACCAAAGCTGGTGAAACAGCTGCGATCAAATATGATGAGAACTTCAGGCGCCGCGTGGCCAGGATCCCCTCAGCTCGCTGGGATCGAAAGGATCTCGATGTGTGGACCACCCATGTGGCTCCACTCATCGATAAGAAGGTGCCAGAACAACAGAAGTCGAGGACTTCAGTAGTTTTAGCCTAGCCGTCGCCTGCTATGCTGGAACTTTAATAGGGGCTCCTGTCAGCGCCAAGGGTGCAGGTTTGCTCACACATGCGAAAAGTGCAATGGTTTGCATGCCGCTTCCTTTTGTTTTGGGGGTCGACGGCCCTTTCATGGGGGAAAAGGGGGTTCTCAGTTGCCCCCCCCCAAGCAAAACACCCCCCTCCCTTCAACCTCAGCAACAGGAAAATAGTGTACTGACCTCCTTGGCTCATACTCCTGTTTGTTTGTCGGCCCTGCAAATTTGGTTGCAGTCCTACCCTAACAGGGATGCTGCAAGTTATTTGAGTGATGGTTTTTCTGTTGGTTTCAGAATTCCGGTAGCCATGTCTCCCGTGGCACGGAATCCTTCTAACCAAAAATCAGTCCGCGAGCTACCTGAGGTCGCTCGCAAGAAGATTGCAAAGGAGGTGGCCATGCATCGTATGGCTGGTCCTTTTGGTGACCCCCCCCTTTCATAATTTGCATGTATCCCCTTTGGGTATCGTGCCGAAGAAAGCTCCTGGTGAATTTCGTTTAATTCATAACTTGTTACATCCCAGGGGTACTTCAGTCAATGATGTTATTCCTCCGGAGCTCTGCTCCGTGAAGTATGCCTCTCCTGATCAGGCGATCAAGATGATTCGCAAGTTCGGCCATGCTGCCCTGTTGGCAAAATGTGATATTGAATCGGCGTTTCGCCTTCTGCCTATTCATCCGGAGGATTTTTGGCTGCTAGGTTTCCAGTTTGAGGGCAATTATTACTTTGACAAAGCCATGCCCATGGGCTGTTCAATAGCGTGTGCCGCTTTTGAATCTTTTAGCACTTTTTTGGAGTGGCCTCTCAAATTTAAAGCAGGATTGGGCGGGGTCACGCATTATTTGGATGATTTTTTATTGGCCTCGGCTTCCGATACTGGCAATTGCTCTGTGCTGCTGCAGGCCTTTGCTGACCTTACGCAGGAATTGGGGGTTCCACTCGCTGTGGAAAAGACTGAGGGTCCTTTGACCCGGCTTACTTATCTGGGTATCCTCCTGGATATGGTTTCTCAGACCTCTAGCTTGCCAATTGACAAGCTAGTAGCTTTGAAGAAGGTCATAGAGGAACTGCTCCCCTTGAAGAAGGTGTCCCTTAGGCAACTCCAGTTGCTTTTAGGACATCTGAATTTCGCGTGCAGGGTGGTGGCTCCTGGGCGCCCCTTCTGTTCACGCCTGGCTCGACTCACAGCGGGGTTGAGGGCCCCACACCATCGAGTGCCCCTATCTAATGAGGTAAGGGCCAATCTTCGCATCTGGTTGGAATTCCTGGAGGAATTCAATGGGGTCTCCTTATGGCAAGACGCATTGAACTTACATAATGACTTCCAGGTTCAATCAGACGCGGCAGGTTCCCTAGGCTTTGGTCTTTACTGGAAAGGTCGATGGTGTGCTGAGCATTGGCCGCCTGCAAGGCGGGGAGGAGAGATTACGCGGGACCTAACTTTTCTCGAGTTTTTTCCCATTGCAGTGGCAGTGCATTTGTGGGTCGAGGAGTTCAGGAACCGTCGTGTCTGCTTCTGGACTGATAACCAAGCGGTGTTGACAGTGTTGGCCAAGCTGTCGTCACACTCCCCCCGGGTGTCGGCCCTTTTGCGGGTTTTTGTGTTGCACTGTTTATGTTATAACATAGTTTTTTCAGCTCGTTTTATTCCCGGGGTGTCTAACGAAATTGCCGATGCTCTGTCCCATTTTCAGATGGAGCGGTTCAGACTCCTGGTTCCAGAAGCGCTGATACGTCCGGAATATTTCCCGGATCATCTCTGGAACCTTGGCAGCAATTAGTTTTGCAGGGAGTAGCGGCATCGGTCTCCCCTTCTACCCTAAGATCATACACGAAAGTGTGGGAGGATTTTATAGCTTTTATGCGGCAATCTGCCAGCAAAGTAAAAGGGGTCCCGCCCACATCTTCGCAGGTGTTACAATATTTGGCACATTTATTTCAATTGGGCAGGGCAGCTAAGATGATTAGGATGCAAGCTGCCGCTATAGCATGTTTCTGCAAAGTATTCTTCGATAAGGAGCCTTGTGCGAAGTTCATTGTTCACAGGGCCTTGGAGGGATGGAGTAGACTTTGTCCTTCCAGGCCAGCGAATAGACAACCCATATCTTTTGACATGTTGTGCGGAATGCGCAAAAGGCTGCGGGTGGTGTGTTGGTCTGGGTATGAGGCTCGCCTGTTCTCAGCTGCCTTCTCGATCGCCTTTTTTGGTGCCCTAAGAGTGGGTGAATTAGTGGTGGAAAATCATAAGGATGGCCGTTCTCGAGGCCTTTTGATACAGGATGTGCAGTTGTCTCCTGTCAAACTACGAATCACAATTAGGCATTCAAAGACAGATCAGAAGGGCAAGGGTGCCCTTATTCGTCTCCCTGCTACAGGGCCCTTGCCCTGTAAAAGATGTCAGGAGGTATCTGGCTTTGCGCACCCACGGGGATGGGCCTTTGCTTAGGCATGAAGATGGGTCGCCCCTTTCAAGGCAACAATTTGCGAAGGTGATGCGAAAGGCAATTTTGGTGGGTGGTGGCATAGCAACTGACTTTGCTCCCCACTCGTTCAGGATTGGGGCTGCCACGACTGCAGCGCACTGGGGCTTGTCAGCAGCCAGAATAAAGGATATGGGCCGCTGGAAATCGGATGTGTTCAAAGGTTATGTTCGGTAGCACGGTTCTTACTTCATTTTGTTTATTCATCCCAGGTTCAGCGGCTGTCCGCATTTGGATGGTGGGGCACAGCATCATCCACTGGGCTGGTGTCGCAGCACGGCAGTCGGGAATGGGTCCAGGTCTCGGCCTTCCTCGGCATATTCAGTTGTCTTGGCTGTCCAGAAGGGGAATGCTCTGGTCGGAGCTCCTGCCTCGGATTCGGAGGCAGTTGCTATGGGAGGGACCCCCATCGGCCATTGTGGTCCAGCTGGGTGAGAACGACCTGGTTTCTATGGACTGTTTTTCCCTGCGTGCTGCAATTTTGTCAGACTTGGAGGAGTTGCGGGCAATGGTGCCGACAGCTAAAATATTTTGGTCAAAGCTCCTGCAACGGCGTGCTTGGAAGGGCAGTCGTTGCCCAGCCGCCACTGAGAGAGCCAGGAAACGCATTAACTCCGCAGTGTCGAAAAAGATTGTGGAGCTGGGCGGAGATGTGATTTTTCATCCTGAGATTTCCTCTCAGGAGCCATCCTTTTTTCGAGTTGATGGCATGCACCTTTCTGCTTCTGGTAATGAGGCTTGGCTAGGTGCGGTGGTGGCCAAGCTGAGGTCTTGGCTGGGGCTGTGAGTGGTTTGGCGGTGAGCCGTGGGCTCCATGGCGGTTAGGCATTGGTTAAATTGGTTCTTGGAGGGGTAAGTGCCTATCCCTCCAAATGATGCGGAAAGGGAATTCCGTTAAAGGAATCCAGGGGCTTGCCATTCTTTCGTCCTTGTCCCCGGAGTCGGACTTGGGCCGTGCAAGCCCCACTGGAACATGAGGGTGAGAAGTGTTGGTCTGATTCCCAGCTTCATTTCTCACCCAATACTTGTTTCCCACGCTGGCTTCCGCTGGTATCCGGAAGTGCCAGCTCTGTCCTTGGGGGGCAAGGGCAGATAGTCAAACCAATGCCTAAGCAACCACTCACAATTTTTTGTATTTGAATAAAGTTGTGGCCAAAAAATTATGCCAAAAACCTTAAACAAAAATTGAAGTGTGAAGTGTGAATTTTTTGGGGGGTGGCACTGTGGGACTCAACACGCAAACAGGCAGCAGTCAAAATAGATTTGTGAACTGCCCTGAGACCTCCGGGTATAGGGTGGTGTATAAATTGAATAAATAGCAATAATAATAATAATTTATCAAGGCCCTGATGGGCCACCATGGAGGCAGTATTTAGTTGGTAGTTCTTGCGCTACTCAGACAAAGCTCCTAGGGGTCGAAGCACTTTCAGCCTCCCCCCTGCTGTTTTTGTTTGTTTGTGGGGCCTGGGCCCATGACCAAATAAATCCAACTCAAAACCCAACCTCAGACCTTAGGATTCGTCATATGATCTATTACTCTACTTAAGGAAATCTACTTAAGGTTGCCTACTTTTTATGTCCTTTAAGAACAAATGTGTTGAGGGGTGCATGTATCTCTCTCTGTGTGTATGATCACACGTGGGGGTGCCAAACTGACTCTTTGACCTGGATGAAAGAAAGCCCCTATAAAGCTTATATCATACTTGTGAAATATGTTTGCTTACACACACATATATACTGAAGAAGGAGAAACAAGCAACCACCCTGCCCAGCAGTACTAGCAACATCCCACAAGCCAGAATCTTGCGTTCTTTTTGTTGACTACACAGGAGCTCTAGACATTTTCCACAGGCCATTCTGTGTATGTGGAGTCAGTCCTGGACAGTTGCCCCCAACCCTCTCTGCACTTCCTGTCATCTGCTGCCATCAGGTACTGAGCAAGCATCTGCAGTTAACCACCAGCTAAGCATCAATGCTCAAGATAAAAGATGTCCTTCTCACATCTCACACATTTCTCTTGCAATGTCTTTATTTCTTACAGTTAAAATAGGATGTCCAGAACATAAGCAGACCTTTGAAGAAAGAGAATGACATATGCCATTTATTGTGTTTGCTAACATGCAAATAAATCTGCCATTCTGCTCCTCTACTTAAAGTTTGCTTAAAAATAAAAATAAGGGAAACAATCTCTCACAAGGCAAAAAGCTGATCAGAATTGTAAAGCAAAGCACCTTATGTCTTGGGATAATGTTGCATTTCCAGAGAGTCAGAAGATGTAAAGCCTTGTGTGTTCTCCTCCTTGGAGTGTTTTCAGAGCAGATGTTTAAAAAGTTTTCTGCTTGAAAATATTGGTTTCTGAAATATTTAATGCTATTTTCAAAATTGAAAAACAATCTGCCGTCTTGGATGACCTTGGAAAGGCATCATAGCAAACATTTCTTTATGCCAAAGAGAAGCTCTTAGGCTTAACTTTCTCTTGGAAACTCTGCAAAACTTTAAACATGTAAAAGAGATGGAAGATATTATGTTTCCCCAATAAAAGTTAGTTCCAGATCTCTTCCCATTTCTCAACACAAAAATGGTTCACATCTCATTCTATACATTTCCGCCTTCTTTTGAAAACCAGGCCACGCCCAGTTTATCCCTGTGTCTCCAATGGCATTCAAATGCCAGTCAAATCAGAGGCCAAACATCTACACTCCCAACCCAATGAACATAGTGCACAAGAGGAACAGGTTCCACAGGCTGACTTGCCAAAGGGAAATGCAGAGGCTTTTCAGGCAAATGTCCCCAGGTTCAAGCCCAGCATCTCCAGGTAGGGCTGAGAAAGACCTCTGCTCAAGGTGATGAAGGGCCTGGAAGCCAAACCTTACAAGGAGCTGCATATGTTTAGCCTGGAAAAGAGGAGACTGAGAAGAGATATGATAGCCATCTTCAAATATCTTAAAGGCTGTCACATGGAAGATGAAGCAAGCTGGTTTTCTCCAAACCAATGGCTTCACGTTACAAGAAAGGAGATTCTGACTCAACATGAGGAAGAAATTTCTGACAGTAAGAGCTGTTCAGCACTGGAACAGACTCCCATGAGAGGTTGTAGACTCTTCCTCCTTGGAGGTTTCTAAGCAGAGGTTGGATGGCCATCTGTCATGGATGCTTTAGCTGAGATTCATGCATTGCAGGGGGTTGGACTAGATGAACCTTGGGGTTCCTTACAAATGTATGAGACTATAATTCATGACCCTCGAGAGCTGCTGCCAGTGCATGGAGACAATATAAACTAGATGGACTTTTAAAATGTATGCATTTGCTTCTTCCATTTTTCGTTTTCAAACATTACAAGCAACATGTAAAACTGGTAGAAGAAAAGGAAAAAAGGAGCGGATAAGAGGGAACTTTACCAAGTTGCAAAGACAAATAGGTGAAATACAATTGCTATACCGTGTTTATGCATCTGTCAATATATGGCTTCCTAAACACCAGAGTGCTGCTGTCTATTTGGCTAGCCTCACAAACGTTGTATGGTATCCCAGGTCCTCAGTGCACTGAGTGATGAACACCCAGCCCAAACCCCTGATGATTTCTCCCAGTGGCTTCATATTATAGACCACCTGAGTCTCCTGCAGATGCAAGAGAGGCGGTGAAGAAGATCTTCGCCATTGCTATCACCACTTGGTAGGCTCGACGTTGAGCTCTAACCCGTGTCCGGTCTGATTCAGAGTGAGTTTTCTGCCATCGGCATTGTAGCCATCCCAACGATTGTTTCATCACCCTCAGCTCCAGGGAAAACCACAGGACTGTCCGGGCTCCATGCAATCGAAGAGGGAGCTTTGGAGCCAAACAGTCAATAGCCCTGGTTAACTCCGTATTCCAACGGGTCACCAGGGAATCAGCTTAAAGGCCATCAACATGGGATAAAATATCCCCTACCACTCTCTGGAAACCATTTGGATCCATTAAGTGTCAGGGGCGGACCATCCGAATCACTGCAACCACACCCCCTGCCCATATGATCTGGGTTGCTGTGTGCAAGAGAGACCTGGTGGACAAGCAGCAGCAAGGACAGGCCCATCTGCTTCATCCAACTAATTCTCTGTCACACATGCCAGGTCAAGTCCTCCATCCATGATCAAGTTGTGAATGGCAGTGGTCTTGTGAATCATTGACCTGGCATTGCACAGCAGCACCTTAAGGTCATGTGGGTCTTGTTGATTGCAGTATCCTTCTGGTCAAGACCAGAGACCTGGAGGCAGGGACAGTCCTCAAACATTGACTAAATCTGCCTCCTTGGTGATGACATAGTCTGGTCCTCTTCCTCTTCCTTCCCATGATCACTGAGATTGGGTGTCCCAGTGCATACCCGCCTGTAGAACCTGTCCCAGCTATTCTGTTGGCTGGGGCCCACTTCCAAACAGCCCTGACCCTCTCCCCTTAATAACAGAACTATACAAACTATACCAACTGTACAAATAATAAAAATTTTGTTGTTGTTTAGTCATTTAGTCATGTCCGACTCTTTGTGACCCCATGGACCAGAGCACGCCAGGCACTTCTGTCTTCCACTGCCTCCCATAGTTTGGTCAGACTCATGTTTGTAGCTTCGAAGACACTGTCCAACCATCTCGTCCTCTGTCGTCCCCTTCTCCTTGTGCCTTCCATCTTTCCCAACATCAGGGTCTTTTCCAGGGAGTCTTCTCTTCTCATGAGGTGGCCAAAGTATTGGAGCCTCAGCTTCACAATCTGTCCTTCCAGTGAGCACTCAGGGCTGTTTTCCTTCAGAATGGATAGGTTTGATCTTCTTGCAGTCCATGGGACTCTCAAGAGTCTTCTCCAGCACCATAATTCAAAAGCATCAATTCTTCGGCGATCAGCCTTCTTTATGGTCCAGCTCTCACTTCCATACATCACTACTGGGAAAACCATAGCTTTAACTAACTTTGTTGGCAAGGTGAAGTCTCTACTTTTTAAGATGCTGTCTAGGGTGGTCATTGCTTTTCTCCCAAGAAGCAGGTGTCTCTTAATTTCATGGCTGCTGTGACCATCTGCAGTGATCATGGATCCCAAGAAAGTAAAATCTCTCATTGCCTCCATTTCTTCTCCTTCTATTTGCCAGGAGGTGATGGGACCAGTGGCCATGATCTTCGTTTTTTTGATGTTGAGCTTCGGACCATATTTTGCGCTCTCCTCTTTCACCCTCAATAAAAGGTTCTTTAATTTCTCCTCACTTTCTGCCATCAAGGTTGTGTCATCTGCATATCTGAGGTTGTTGATATTTCTTCCAGCAATCTTAATTCCAGCTTGGGATTCATCCAGCCCAGCCTTTCGCATGATGAAATCTGCATATAAGTTAAATAACCAGGGAGACAATATACAGCCTTGTTGTACTCCTTTCCCAATTTTGAACCAATCAGTTGTTCCATATCCAGTTCTAACTGTAGCTTCTTGTCCCACATAGAGATTTCTCAGGAGACAGATGAGGTGATCAGGCACTCCCATTTCTTTAAGAACTTGCCATGGTTTGCTGTGGTCGACACAGTCAAAGGCTTTTGCATAGTCAATGAAGCAGAAGTAGATGTCTTTCTGGAACTCTCTAGCTTTCTCCATAATCCAGCGCATGTTTGCAATTTGGTCTCTGGTTCCTCTGCATCTTCTAAATCCAGGTTGCACTTCTGGGAGTTCTCGGTCCACATACTTCTTGAGCCTTCCTTGTAGAATTTTAAGCATAACCTTGCTAGCGTGTGAAATGAGTGCAATTGTGCGGTAGTTGGAGCATTCTTTAGCACTGCCCTTCTTTGGGATTGGGATGTAGACTGATCTTCTCCAATCCTCTGGCCACTGCTGAGTTTTCCAAACTTGCTGGCATATTGAGTGTAGCACCTTAACAGCATCATCTTTTAAACTTTTAAATAGTTCATCTGGAATACCATCAATTCCACTGGCCTTGTTATTAGCAGTGCTTTCTAAGGCCCATTTGACTTCACTCTCCAGGATGTCTGGCTCAAGGTCAGCAACCACACTACCTAGTGTACGAGCCATCCATATCTTTCTGGTATAATTCCTCTGTGTATTCCTGTCACCTCTTCTTGATGTCTTCTGCTTCTGTTAGGTCCTTACCACTTTTGTCCTTTATTATGGTAATCTTTGTACGAAATGTTCCTTTCATTTCTCCAATTTTCTTGAACAGAGCTCTGGTTCTTCCCATTCTGTTGTTTTCCTCTATTTCTTTGCATTGCTCATTTAAGAAGGCCTTCTTGTCTCTCCCTGCTATTTTTTGGAAATCTGCATTCAATTTCCTGTATCTTTCACTATCTCCCTCGCATTTTGCTTGCATTCCCCCCCCCCACTGTTTGTAAGGCCTCGTTGGACAGACTCTTTGCTTTCTTGCATTTCCTTTTCATTGGGATGGTTTTCATTGCTGCCTCCTGTATAATGTTGCGAGCCTCCATCCATAGTTCTTCAGGCACTCTGTCCACCAAATCTAAATCCTTAAACCTGTTCCTCACTTCCACTGTGTATTCATAAGGGATTTGACTTAGATTGTATCTTACCGGCCCAGTGGTTTTCCCTACTTTCTTCAGTTTAAGCTTGAATTTTGCTATAAGAAGCCGATGCTCTGAGCCACAGTCAGCTCCAGGTCTTGTTTTTGCTGACTGTATTGAGCTTCTCCATCTTTGGCTGCAGAGAATATAATCAATCTGATTTCGATGCTGCCCATCGGGTGATGTCCATGTGTAGAGTCTTCTTTTGTGCTGTTGGAAAAGCATGTTTGTGATGACCAGCTTGTTCTCTTGGCAGAACTCTATTAGCCTTTGCTCTGTTTCGTTTTGATCTCCAAGGCCAAACTTGCCAGTTGTTCCTTTTATCTCTTGACTCCCTACATTAGCATTCCAATCCCCTATAATGAGAAGAACATCCTTCTTTGGTGTCACTTCTAGAAGGTGTTGTAAGTCTTCGTAGAATTTGTCAATTTCAGTTTCTTCAGCACCAGTAGTTGGTGCATAAACTTGGATTACTGTGATGTTAAAAGGTCTGCCTTGGATTCGTATTGAGATCATTCTATCATTTTTGAAATTGCATCCCAGTACAGCTTTTGCCACTCTTTTGTTGACTATGAGGGCCACTCCATTTCTTTTACGGGTTTCTTGCCCACCGTAGTAGATATGATGCTCATCCGAACTGAATTCGCCCATTCCCGTCCATTTTAGTTCACTGATGCCCAGGATGTCAATATTTATTCTTGCCATCTCATTTTTGACCACATCCAACTTACCCAGGTTCATGGTTCTTACGTTCCAGGTTCCTATGCAATATTTTTCTTTACAGCATTGGACTTTCCTTTCGCTTCCAGGCATATCCACAACTGAGCGACCTTTCGGCTTTGGCCCAGCCGCTTCATCAGCTCGGAATCTACTTGTACTTGTCCTCCGCTCTTCCCCAGTAGCATGTTGGACGCTTTCCGATCTGAGGGGCTCATCTTCCAACGTCATAACTTTTATATGCCTATTGTCTTTGTCCATGGAGTTTTCTTGGCAGGGATACTGCAGTGGCTTGCCGGTTCCTCCTCCAGGTGGATCATGTTTGGTCAAAACTCTCCACTATGACCTGTTCATCTTGGGTGCCCTGCTCGGCATAGTTCATAGCTTCTCTGAGTTATTCAAGCCCCTTCGCCACGGCAAGGCAGTGATCCATGAAGGGGAATAATAAAAATAGAAACTAATAAAAAAATTTTTTTTTCAACTATACTAAAATTAAACCAATCCCCAACCCAACACCCATCCTACCCCCCAACAGAAATAAAAAAACACAAAAACCCCACCATTTAAAATTCCACAGATAAAATATAATTTAAAAAACAATTAAAAAGAGGAGCCCTCTCTGCAGTATAGCAGTTGCAGACCTTGTGAAGCCTGTCAGGCCCTGCCCCAAGCCAGGTGGAGAGGCAGGGCAGGGTCCTCAGACTCCCAGCAGGCATTCCTCTGCCCTCAATATTGCCTATACAATGTCCACACCAAACAAAGAGACACCAGTATCCTCAGTCAATGGCAACTGTTTATTTAGTTTCTGGGCATGGAAGAGCAGAGGCAGTGAATGCTTGGATTTAACCTTTGCCCTCACCTCACACTTCCTGCTTACAACATCAACTGTTCATAGCCTTGCACAAAGCATAGAAATGACCTGGATGTGCCCTTGAGCTGGTGGGAAACTTTGCTACTGCCAAGATGCTAGGATCCACTGACTCTCATGTGGTGTGGGTTGGTGACTCGGGGATCATCAGATGACATTTGCCAATAGGTAGTTTCCAAACAATTCCATAATCCCCTACTCTAAACAGGCCTGTACATCTCATGACTTACCAATCAAAGAGCAGCCCCCTAAACATTTATCATGCTTGATTCCTTCATGTTTTTGCAGTCACAGGAAAACTCAGCATAACCAACTAGTTTATCAAGTCCCTGGTGGGCTGCCGTGCATGGTGAATAGGTTGCACTCAGACTGAGGACCTTCTTGATCATGGCAAGTACATCATGGAATTGTCTTCTCAGAAAGATTTGCCAGTCCCATCGTTATTAGTGTTCCACTAGTGGATGAAGACTTACTGTTTTCTAAAACCTTCCCAGTTCACGCTTTTTGTTTTTACCAGTTTGATTTCTAATAGCTAACTTATAGCTGCTACTCCCTATTTTAGTCTAGTTTATGTGGCTTTAGTTATTCTGATAGTGCTTTTCACAATTTGTATTATCCTGAGAACTCCATGGAATGTCAGCTAAGAAATGTTTTGGATGGATGGACACTCAAAGTAGACATGAGCTCCAATTTGGATTTGGAAAGTCTTGAAAATGAAGTACACGATTAAAATGAAGTTGAAGTATTTTGACCCCCACTGGTGTCATTCGGAGAGATTTAAGCAGGTACTTAGCTTTCCATTTGAAACCATTAAGACTTTGGCTGGGTTGTAGCCTAGTTTCTTCATTCTATACTTAATTGCTTCTTCCATTAGCTACTTCCATTTCAAATGCCACATTGCCACAATTTCACTTGAAATCACCATTTGCCATGTTATTACTGTGTTCCTCATCACATTTGTCTTGGAGTAAGTGCCTTTGAACCCAATAGGACTTACTTCTAAGTAAGGTGATCTTTAGGGGAATCATATGTCCATTAGTACCAGCTTCAACACACCTGGGTGGATGGTGAAATAATCCAGCTAAGTGGATTTTTCTGATTCCATAGATCTTTCTCACAGAATCAGCAGTGTGTGTGTGTGTGTGTGCACATGCCAATTGCTTCATGAAAACTCTTAGGATCATGCCCTGCCAATGTCGTTGGGTTATTTAAATGTTCTGATGGAAGGGTGGGAGCTGCTCGTGAACTGTGTGAACACTAAAAGGGTCCCTTCATGTGTTTAGGATTGGAGAACATAGCTGAAATCAACTTGACATCAAGCTGGTAGCAATGGAGAAGGGCAGATGGTGTCCCTGCAGAGATTTACAAGAATGCAGACCATATATTTAGAAAGGACATATTCTCTGAAGACAGCTTGGGAAAAGAAATGTATTTCAAGCTCTCTATCAGCACAAAGTTTGTGCTTCAGAAATGTCTACAAAACATCTCTCAGTGGCAGGCAATATATTTTGTTGATCATAGGATTGTAGAGTTGGAAGGGACTCCAAGGGTAATCTAGTCCAACCCCCTGTGAACCACCCCGAGATCTTAGGATGAAGGGCAGTATATAAATCAAATAAATAAATAAATAAATAAATAAATAAATAAATAAATGAAAGCTGGCTGGTGGTCACCCACTTGCCCTCACTGAAAGCTCTATAAATCGTTGTCTTCAGCATGGAAGGTTCCCAGAGCAGCTGAAAATCAATGCATTTAAAATAATCCTTTTACAATTAATAGAAGCACTTAAACAGCACAAATACCAATGGGGAGAAATTAGAAAACCACATAGGCTTTAAAACTAACTAGATCAAGAAGATAAGAACACATAGTAACTGAAGAACCCAGAAAAAGAAAATCGTGTTAAACTTGGTGCTGAAAAACTAAAAAGGTTGGTAGGCAGTTTGCCTTCCCAAGTCTAGTACTCCAGAAGAGAGGTGGCCCCATCGCTGTTTTGGATCACCCTTGTATCAGAGGGAACCCAGGCAAGAGCCTTTGAATATGATCTATGGTTTTGAGCAGATCTCTAGGAATGAGCAGTCCTCGAGATACGCTTCTGAACCCTTTCTCTCTGCAGTTGCTGAAGCCAATGAGAAACCTATCTGGAGATGCAAATGTCAGTCCTGTAACTCCTGGTGGTTATTATTATAGACAGCTTTTCCTCATTTCCCCAGTCATTCATCTGCCATGAAAGGGTGTGCTAGGGGCTTGGTGTGCCTTAGCCGTTTTCAAGGGGTAAAGTGAATGTCCTCAATGTCTTCAGGGAGGTCATTTGCCTGACTTTAGGGGTTGATTTTTGTGCAAAATCTGTTTTTGTAAGTTCTCCATGTGTGGTCTATACTTTGTCTGATTGGGACTGTTTTGAACATTTAGGATATGCTTTAGGATTTAGGTGTAGGGTTAGTACTTTGAAAATATGAAGTTGCTTGGTTTGGGCACAGAGATAAACTTTTCTTGGGAAATGTGTGTTTTTAAGTCAAGTATACAAAATGTTGCTTGATCAATTGTCAGTCTGGAGGTGGCAACGATAGCCTCCAGGCATTATTCCTCATCAAAACAAGCATCCTCCCAGCAAACGGCAGAGTGGATTTGCAGCCTTCAGCAACAACATCAAAATCAAAACTCTATAAGACTCTGGCCAGAAATTAATAACCACAGAAGAAACTGCAATGCAGAAGTATGCCATGGGATCAGTGGTGGTTGGTTTCTTTTTAATTTGTTAGAAGATACATAAATAGAATATTTAAGGGAGGGGGAACACGCTATTCAAGCGAAACAGACATCTCAAAACTTGATCTCCTCAGTTTGAACTAACAAGTCATGCTCCAGAGTGCCATAAAACAACAAAATGGGAATTAATGATTTTCCAACTGCGTGTTGAATAATCTAATTGATGTTTATGATTTAATTACCATGTTAAAAAGTATTAAAGAGGATTAGGACAGACTTTTTGAGGGGTTGAAAAATATATTAAATTACAAAAACACCCCTAAATTCAGCTTGACTAGCTATTAAGACCTTTTCTGTGGTTTTATTTAGTATCATTAAATATATTACTTTACATGGGAGACAAAGTGGTCCTTCTCACAAACACACATCCCCCAAGGGAAAGAGAGGATCTTGTTTTAATAGTGAGGCTTGAATAATTTATTTAAATATTTCTAATTTTAATATTTGACATTTTTATAATGTAGTCGCTTAAGCTCTTTGCATTTTATCGTCAAAGGGAGTAATTTTGCCAGTGTGGGATGAAAAGATGGAGCACTTGGTGGCTGCAGACAAGCTGTGATATGTTCCTTAGCCACAGGGCAGCGTAAGATTATATTTAGATAATGGCTGAAGTTCTTTTCCCTGCACTCAGTGGCAAAACAGCATTGATCCGATTTCAGTCACAGGGATGGATGGGGAACCTGAGATCCTCTGGAAGTCATAGGACTCCAACTCCCATCAGCCCTGCTCTGCATGGCCAATGGTCAGGGTGGATGGAAGCTGGAGTCCAACAACCTCTGCAGAGCCACAGAGCGGCCATGTCTGCTCTGTGATAAATCTGTGAGTGCAGCACTTTGGACCCAGAAGTTATGCATTTCCATAAAACAACACACATGGAGTAAAAGAATAGGAGAAAGACCCTAACTAAGAAAATAAATTCATTGAGTTACATGACCAAAGAAAGAACTCTTAAAAATGTCAATTCAAGGTGTTCAGGTAGCATATCATTTGATAGGACGGCATAGAAATTTAATTAATAATAATAAATTGCATTTTGTTAAAGAAAAACTCAATCCCTGTCATATACCAAGGGGTGGATTCAACTAAACCGGTGATCTACTGGGAACCAGCACAAGTGCTGCCAGTGCAATGGGGTTCCCTCTCCTCTCCTCTGCCATGCATCCCAACACTCCCAACAAGCAGAGGGATGGAGAACCCCCCAGAACCCCCATGGGGAGGAGGAGAGAGCTGCCAGGCAAGTGTCAAGTGGAAAGGCATGCATGGGCAGAACAACAGGAACAGCGCAGCGCTGAATACCTCTCCTTGATCTGTCACATACATTGGAATAGATTTACAACAAAAACGAACAATACTTGGGCTTACATATTTTGATATGAATTTACTTCCTATAAGAAATAAAAGATTCCCAGTTGTAATAAAGTTAGACACTGCGGTCTTAACAACAGCATTTTATATCTGCTATTCAGAAGTTGTGTTTAAAGGGGCTTACTCTTCAAGTTTATTAAGGATTGCAACCTTAATCTGGCTAAAAACAATATGAGGCAAAGTTGTCACAGATAAAGCAAAATGAATGGATTGTAACCAGTGCTACTTCAAATACAGTGGCTGTTTACACCAGGGTGGAAGAGATACTTTGGGGGTTGTTTGTTTACTTGTTGCTTCAAGTGCCATTAGAACTGGACTGGCTTTGACTTTGTTGGGATGTGAACAGGTGCTAGGAGAGGATTTACTTATTAGATATTATCCTTCCTTCCTCACATTGGTAGTACAGCAGAGTGCAACCCTTTGCAGCTTAAAAGGAAAGCTTAGATAGGCTAATTGTCACCTTTTAGTTTAAATAATCCAGGATGAAGATACTCTTCAGGTAGGTTTAAAATGGTAATTCAGTTGCAAACACCTACTTAAGTCTATCTGGAAATGATGTTGGCATGGGGAGGGGTCCTTTACCTTTGCCTTTTACCTTACAGGGATGCAGGAGGTGGAAAGGGAGATGGAGCCCATGCCCAGGCAGGCAGGAGATTATCTAGCTACGCCTTCCTCCTCTCAGGGCACAGAAGGAGTGTCTCTCTAGCAAACTTACAACAAAACTTTGTGAGTGTCAGCTCCTCTCATGTGCCTGTCCAGCAAAACATGAATGGTTGGTTTGACCACATTTTAAATATCCCAGAGACTTGGGAGTGGGGGACCATTTGGTCCTCTGTTTTAGGCAGCAGAAGATCTTGGATCAGCCCTGGTGCAGCAAATCACACCCCGTCCCCAAGTCATAGCCAGTCAGGTTGTTGTGGCACGTAAGGCAGAAAAACAAAACCCCAAATGGCCTCTCCATATCCCGGCTGGCAAAAAAATCAATAATAACAAAGCAAGTAACAGCTTGTTGCCCTTTTATGGCACCCCAAATCATCTGGTTCACTTTACCTCATGGTAGCCCTGCCATAGGCGCCGACTCATGGTAGCCCTGCCATGGGGCCTGAGGGGGCCCGAGCCCCCTCAAAAATTCGTTTGGGGGGGCTCTGCCCCCCAATAATCTCGGGCGCCCCTCCAGCAGAGCGCCACTGCCGCCCCTCCCCCAGCCCAAAATGCACAGGGTTGGGCTGCATGCCTCCTGCCCTCCCTCCCAAGCAAAAGCTCCACCCAATTTCCTTTGGAGCTGATTAATAGGCGTAGCACGCTCTCCCCTATTCGCTCACGAGGAGGCGGTGCCACTTTATCTGCATATTCATGAGCTTATTTATTATTCATGAGCTTTCGCGGGCTTCCCCAATATTTTTTATAAGTCGGCGCCCCTGGCCCTGCCTGCATCCTGTGAAAAGCCTCACGTGAGAAGAGAGAGGACCATCAGCAACGCCCAGAGAAGGCACCGTCAACACATTTTTAGCAATTTCTCCTCCTCCAGCTACTCTTACACCACATCCCTGGCTTTTGCCAAGGATTCCCTGAGCTTCAGGGGAGGATTTTCAGGGGTGAATAAAGTGTAGCAGGGAGAATATAAAAGCAGCCTGCTGGATCACGCCAATGGCCCAGAAGATGCAGCATCTAGCATGCTGTGGCTGACCAGATGCCCATGAGATGCCACAAGCAGGATCTGAGTGCAATGCGGAATTCCCAGAAAATGGCATCCAGAGGCTTACTGTCTCCAACAGTGGAGGCACAACATAGCCCGGGTGGCTAGTAGCCATTAATAGCCTTAACCTCCATGAATTTCTCTAATGATCTTTTAAGCCATCTCAGTTGGTTTCCATCATGACTTATTGTGGGAGCCAATTCCATGGTTTAGCTAAGCACAAGCCAAAGAACTAGTAAATCTTCCAACATTCCACCTCACTGGATGTCTTTGAGTTCTAGTGTTACAAGAGAAGAAGAAAATCACCTCATGTTCTCCAAACCATGCACAATTTTGCACCTTTAGGATGTCTCCCCTCACCTGCCTTTTGTCTAAAATGGCTGCATACAGGAAGCAAATTGCCTTGTCTAAGTGTCCCTTCTTGTCACAATAGCAGCAGGCATAGGCAAACTCTGGCCCTCCACATGTTTGGGACTACAGTTCCCATCATCCCTGACCACTGTTCCTGTTAGCTAGGGATGATGGGAATTGTAGTCCCAAACATCTGGAGGGCCAGAGTTTGCCTATGCCTGCAATAGCATTTCCTTTTTAAAAAATATTTTTTATTAATTTTAACATATAAATTATAAAATGTACCACAAAGCTTATCACTTATACAATCTTTTCTGACTTCCATCAGCACCTCTGATGATCCATCATTTTCACCACTTCTTATGCATTTCTTAACTTTATATTGCCTTTACATCTCTTAACAAATCATCCTCCCCCTTATCCATTTTTACAATACTTCTAATAATACTCCTCACAAAACTTCTTGCAACCCTACAAACGTCGTCTGTTCTTCACAATTACTTTTCAAATAGTCTGTAAATTTACTCCAGTATTCCGTGAATTTCTGGTCTCGCCAGTTTCGAATCCTTCCAGTTAGTTTATCTAATTCTGCATAGTCCATTAACTTCATCCTCCATTCTTCAATCAACGGTAAATCTTCTTGCTTCCATTTTTGGGCCACTAATATTCTTGCTGCTGTTACTGCATATAAAAAGATCTTACATTTATATAACTCCCCACAATGCCCAATAGAAATGCTTCTGGTTTCTTTATAAATGTATATTTCAACATTTTTTTCAACTCATTATATATCATCTGCCAGAAGCATTTCACCTTTTTACATTCCCACCACATGTAATAAAATGTTCCCTCTTTTTCTTTACATTTCCAACATTTATTACTAACTTTATACATTTTTGCTAACTTAACAGGTGTAATATACCATCTATACATCATTTTCATCACATTTTCTTTTAGGGCACGCCTGCAATAGCATTTCCTACAGCCCATTGCAAATAGCCATTTGGAAGTCTGTCTTCTAAGTTTCAGAGAATTATGAAAGTTTTGCATTATTATTTTTTATGATTAAAATGGTGTGTGTGTGTGTGTGTAAAGAGAAAAGCTGGCTAGATGGGAATCACTTTGTTAAATACAAACAGATGTTCCTTATTTGTGAGGCAGATGCACTTGTATTTGTGAGACGTATAGTTCCTAATAATGTATCTCCTGCTCAAGTCTGTGAAAGGAAGCTGTTGCTTTCAAGAGGCAATTGGCAGTGCTAATAGTTAAACCCCTGAGGCTGTATCACACTTTGGTTGGGTAGAAAAGAATCATAGAGTTGGAATAGACCACAAGGGCCATCGAGTCCAACCCCCTGCCAAGCAGGAAACACCATCAGAACACTCCTGACATACGGTTGTCAAGCCTCTGCTTAAAGATCTCCAAAGAAGGAGACTCCACCACACTCCTTGGCAGCAAATTCCACTGTCGAACAGCTCTTACTGTCAGGAAGTTCTTCCTAATGTTTAGGTGGAATCTTCTTTCTTGTAGTTTGGATCCATTGCTCCGTGTCCGCTTCTCTGGAGCAGCAGAAAACAACCTTTCTCCCTCCTCTATATGACATCCTTTTATATATTTGAACATGGCTATCATATCACCCCTTAACCTCCTCTTCTCCAGGCTAAACATGCCCAGCTCCCTTAGCCGTTCCTCATAAGGCATCGTTTCCAGGCTGTGATGGGATGATGAGCTGCTTGTGCGTAAAAGCGTAGTCCCTCAGAGTCTGTGCAAGTTCACAAACCTCTGTCTGTGACGGAGCCCCTCAGACATGGCTCCTCTAGTCACTTGCAGATTCCGACAGTGGTTGTTTTCGGAATCGTTTCCAGCATAACAGTTCCTTAACGGAAACACGTCTTCTGGACTCACGGCGTGACAGTTTCCGGCGAGGTGTGGGTCTCCCTATGGGAACTTCAGATACCTCCCCACTGTTCTCGCTGGAAGTGTCTCTGAGCCCTCCCGCCTGCTCGCATTCCCTCAGAGATCCACTCCTCCCCCTGCTGGTTCCTGCTTCAGCTGTTGAGTCTCTTCCAGCCTCTCTGAGCCCCTCCACCACCTGTTCCTCCGATGGCAGTTCCCTGACATCCACCTCCCCTCCAGGGCCCCCCTCACCCCCTCCCGTTCCCTCTCCTCTGGGAGGTGAGGAGGTAAAACCCCGAAAAGAATCTTCTTCATCTTCAGACGTCTCGAACACTTCCCTCCATCGATCGCCGTCCCGGCTCGCTGAATCCTCCTCCTCCTCGGAATCTGTGAACCCCTCCAACTCCTCTTCTTCGTCGGTGGTGGCAAAGTATTCCCTCCGGAACCTCGCTACCGGTTGAGGCTTGCGTGGGAACCTCTGATGAAAAGTTTCTATTAAAACCTCGTCATTGACATCCTCTGCCCTGACCCAGGTGTTTTCCGACTCCGGTTCCCCTTCCCACATTACCAAATACTCTACTTGATCTCCCTTCCACCTGGAATCGAGGATCTCCGCTACATGGTAGCTTTGTTCCCTTTCCTCCATTGCTGGTCCCCGAGTGACCCTCCCTTCTCTGTCCCCTTTATACAGTGACAGCAATGACCTGTGGAAAACTGGGTGCAGCTTCATGTGGTTCGGTAACCGGAGTCTGAAAGCCACTGGATTGACCTGTTGTGTGATTTCAAATGGGCCCAATCTTTTGGGTCTTAACTTCTTACAACCCCCTTTGAAGGGTAACCCTTGGGTTGACAGCCACACTTGGTCCCCCACCCTAATGGTTTCACCTTCTCTCCTGTGTTTGTCTGCCTGCCTCTTATATTCCTCCTTGGCCCTGTCTAAGTTAAGTTGGAGCTGGCGATGGATCGCTTCCATTTCTTCTACGAACTGTTCGGCAGCTGGAACGCTCCATCTCTCCCCTTCCCCCCCTGGGAAAGCCCTGGGATGGCACCCGTAATTAGCCAAAAAGGGGCTCATCCCCGTGGACACGTTCTCCGCATTGTTGTAGGCAAATTCCGCCAATGCCAACTTCTCCACCCAATCATTCTCTCTGTCATTGACATAACACCTCAAATATTGCTGGAGGATGCCATTGGCTCTTTTCGCCTGCCCATTGGTTTCAGGATGCCGGGCAGTCGAGAAATTAACCTCTACATGCAGTAAGCTCATGAGCTTCCTCCAGAACCTGGAAGTAAATTGTTTCCCTCGGTCAGAAACCACCCTCAAGGGGGCGCCATGCAACCTAAACACATTTTCTACAAACAATTTAGCTGTTTCTTCTGCCGTAACAGCATGTGAGCAGGCTATAAAGTGTGCCATTTTGGTTAACAGGTCTACCACAACCATGATGGCTGTTTTCCCTCTGGACCTTGGCAGATCAGTCATGAAATCCATGGCCACTGCTTCCCATGTTCTTTCTGGTGTGGGTAGCGGTTCTAATAACCCTGCCGGCGCCCACCTTTCCCCTTTGGCTCGCTGGCATTGGTCACAACTCCTCACATACTCCCGCACGTCTTCCCTGACCTTGGGCCACCAAAATTCCCTGGTCACCAGCCACATGGTTCTGTGTTGCCCAAAATGCCCCGCTGTGGGGCTATCGTGCAGCTGCTTGAGTACCTTCCCCCTCAACTCTCCTTCAGGTATATATAACGCTCCCTTGTAGTACAACGCCCCGTTTCTCTCCTCAAAACCTCCAGGTTTATCTCCCTCCCTCCTGAGTCCCCTGAGTTTGTCCTGGGCGTATTCATCATTCTCCGTTCCCTCTACCAGTTCTCTTTGCCCCACCAATGCCGCCCCACACACCCAGCGGTCCTCTGGAATGACATGTCTCTCTTCGGGTGCTCCCTCCCCCTCCAAATATTCAGGTTTGCGTGAGAGAGCGTCCGCCCTAACGTTCTCTGGGCCTGGCACGTAACAAATCTCAAAGTTAAATCTGGAGAACTCCTGGGCCCATCTCAACTGCCGTTGGTTGAGCACTCATGCCGTTCTCCAATACTCTAGGTTCTTGTGGTCAGTGCACACTTGCACCTTATGTTGTGCGCCAATTAGCAGGTGCCTCCATCTCCGAAAAGCCTCATGAATAGCAAGAAGTTCTCGGTCATAGAATCATAGAATCATAGAATCATAGAGTTGGAAGAGACCACAAGGGCCATCGAGTCCAACCCCCTGCCAAGCAGGAAACACCATCAGAGCACTCCTGACATATGGTTGTCAAGCCTCTGCTTAAAGACCTCCAAAGTAGGAGACTCCACCACATTCCTTGGCAGCAAATTCCACTGTCGAACAGCTCTTACTGTCAGGAAGTTCTTCCTAATGTTTAGGTGGAATCTTCTTTCTTGTAGTTTGGATCCATTGCTCCGTGTCCGCTTCTCTGGAGCAGCAGAAAACAACCTTTCTCCCTCCTCTATGTGACATCCTTTTATATATTTGAACATGGCTATCATATCACCCCTTAACCTCCTCTTCTCCAGGCTAAACATGCCCAGCTCCCTTAGCCGTTCCTCATAAGGCATCGTTTCCAGGCCTTTGACCATTTTGGTTGCCCTCCTCTGGACACGTTCCAGTTTGTCAGTGTCCTTCTTGGATTGTGGTGCCCAGAACTGGACACAGTACTCCAGGTGTGGTCTGACCAGAGCAGAATACAGTGGCACTATTACTTCCCTTGATCTAGATGCTATACTCCTATTGATGCAGCCCAGAATTGCATTGGCTTTTTTAGCTGCCGCGTCACACTGTTGGCTCATGTCAAGTTTGTGGTCAACCAAGACTCCTAGATCCTTTTCACATGTACTGCTCTCAAGCCAGGTGTCACCCATCTTGTATTTGTGCCTCTCATTTTTTTTGCCCAAGTGCAATACTTTACATTTCTCCCTGTTAAAATTCATCTTGTTTGTTTTTGCCCAGTTCTCTAATCTGTCAAGGTCGTTTTGAAGTGTGATCCTGTCCTCTGGGGTGTTAGCCACCCCTCCCAGTTTGGTGTCATCTGCAAATTTGATCAGGATGCCCTTGAGTCCATCATCCAAGTCGTTGATAAAGATGTTGAATAAGACCGGGCCCAAGACAGAACCCTGTGGCACCCCACTAGTCACTCTTCTCCAGGATGAAGAGGAACCATTGATGAGCACCCTTTGGGTTCGGTCAGTCAGCCAGTTACAAATCCACTGAGTGGTAGCATAGTCAAGACCGCATTTTACCAGCTTCTTTACAAGAATATCATGGGGCACCTTGTCAAATGCCTTGCTGAAATCAAGGTAGGCTACATCCACTGCGTTCCCTTCATCTACCAGGCTTGTAATTCTGTCAAAAAACGAGATCAGGTTAGTCTGACATGACTTATTTTTCAGAAATCCATGCTGACTATTGGTGATCACAGCATTCCTTTCTAGGTGCTCACAGACTGTTTGCTTAATGATCTGTTCCAGAATCTTCCCTGCTATTGATGTCAGACTGACTGGGCGGTAATTATTTGGGTCCTCTCTTTTCCCCTTTTTGAAAATAGGGACAACATTTGCCCTCCTCCAGTCTGCCGGGACTTCGCCTGTTCTCCAGGAATTCTCAAAGATGACTGCCAGTGGTTCTGAGATCACATCTGCCAGTTCTTTTAATACTCTTGGATGCAGTTCATCTGGCCCTGGAGACTTGAATACATCTAATCTAGCCAAATATTCTTGTACTATCTCCTTAGTTATTCTGGGCTGTGTTTCCTTTGCTGAATCATTTGCTCCAAATTCTTCAGGTCGGGCATTGTTTTCTTTATCGGAGAAGACTGAGGCAAAGAAGGCATTGAGGAGTTCAGCCCTTTCTGTGTCCCCTGTTTGCATTTCACCATCTTCTCCTCTGAGTGACCCCACTGTTTCTTTGTTCTTCCTTTTGCTACGAACATACCCATAAAAACCTTTTTTGTTGCTTTTAACCTCTCTAGCAAGCCTGAGTTCATTCTGTGCTTTAGCTTTTCTGACTTTGTGTCTACACGTGCTGGCTATTTGTTTGAATTCCTCTTTGGTGGTTTCCCCCCTTTTCCATTTTTTGTACACATCCTTTTTTAATCTTAATTCAGTTAAAAGTGCTTTAGATAGCCACCCTGGTTTCTTTAGGCATCTTCCATGTTTTCGTCTCATTGGTATTGCCTGACGTTGTGCTTTTACTATCTCCCTCTTAACAAACTCCCAGCCATCATGAACTCCCTTTCCTTTTAGTATTGCTGTCCATGGGATCTCACCCAGCACTTCCCTAAGTTTTATGAAGTCGGCTTTCTTAAAGTCAAGAAATTGAGTCCTAGTATGCTTGGCTGCTACTTTCCGCTGTATAGTAAACTTCAGAAGAGCATGATCACTCGCGCCTAATGATCCTTCCACATCTACCCCACTAACCAGGTCATCAACATTGGTTAGGACCAGATCTAAAATGGCTGTTCCTCTTGTTGCTTCTCCCACTTTCTGGACAATGAAGTTGTCTGCAAGGCCAGTGAGGAATCTGTTTGACCTTATGCTCTTGGCTGAGTTTGACGTCCAACAAATATCCGGGTAATTGAAGTCCCCCATTACTACTATCTCCCTTCCTTTTGCATACTTGGCCATCTGTTCCAGGAAGGCAGCATCTATGTCCTCCGTTTGGCTTGGGGATCTATAGTAAACTCCCACAATGAGGTCTCTGTTATTCTTCTCTCCCTTAATTTTGACCCAAATGCTCTCACTTTGGCTTTGAGGTTCTAAATCTTGGATCTCTTCACAGGTATACACATCCCTGACATATAACGCCACTCCTCCTCCTTTCTTGTCTGGTCTGTTTCTCTGAAATAGATTGTATCCCCCCATTATTACATTCCAATCGTGGGACTTATCGTGGGTCGTACACCGTGTAGTTCCTCTCGGATTTGTTCAGCTTTCGCGAAAAAAAGGCACACGGTCTCCACTCTGACTCCTCCTTCCCTGGCTGCAGAAGAAGCACCGCCCCTATGGCTCTGTCTGATGCATCTGTTTCGACTCTCATCTTTTTTTGTAAATCCACATGCAGAAGTTGTTCTTCAGAGGCGAAGGCCCTTTTTAGCTCCTCAAAAGCTCGCTCCGCCTCCTCAGTCCAAACAAATTTCTTCTTACTGCTGAGACAGTCCGTTATGGGCGCCGTCAGGTGGGCAAAGTTTCGGATGAACTTACGGTAAAAGTTCCCAAACCCTAGGAACCTCTGCACATCCTTCTTTGTTTTGGGTGTTTTCCATTCCAGCACTGCCTGGACCTTGCCGGGATCCATGGCCAATCCCTTGTCTGACAGGCGGTACCCCAGGAACTCCATCTCCTTGGTATGAAACTGACACTTCTCCAGTTTCACCCACAGCCGGTTGGCTAGCAGCCTGCGCAACACTTCTCTGACGTCTCTCACATGCTGCTCCTCATTCTCAGAATACACCAACACGTCATCCAGGAAGGCCACACAATTCTTGTAAAGCAAAGGCCCTAGTACGTGGTTCATCAGCGACTGAAAGCACGCCGAGCCTGCTTGTAATCCAAATGGCATAACGAGATATTCAAATGCCCCCAAAGGGGTGAACATGGTGGTTTTCCATTCATCCCCTTTCCTTATACGTATCAGATTGTACGCCCCCCCTTAGGTCCAGCTTGGTAAAAATCTTTCCCTTCCGCACCCTGTTCAAAATGTCATCTATTCTAGGCATGGGAAAGGCCAATGGTTCTGACACTGCGTTTAAGGCCCTAAAGTCACACACAAGTCTCGGCTTGTCCGTGTTTTTTTTATCCACAAAAAACACTGGACTACCTCCCACCGCTCTTGACTCTCTGATGAAACCCCTCTTCAGGTTCTTGTCAATGAACTCTCTTAGCTCCTGCATTTCTCTGTCTGACATGGCATACAACTTGCCTGCGGGGAGCTGCGCCCCAGGCAGTAAATTGATTTGACAATCAAAGGGTCTATGCGGGGGTAGTTGGTCAGCTTCCCTTTCGCTGAACACGTCGCTGAGATCTGCGTATTGTCGTGGTACCTTCACCTTCTCCGTTACTTCTGTCCCTGCTAGGGTAGCTTGGGCTCCTGCTGAACCCTTTCCCTCCTTGCAGTGTTCTAAGCAATGTGCGGAACCAAAGGAAACCACTCTCTGATGCCAGCCCACCAGTGGATCATGTAACGCCAGCCAGCTCATCCCCAAAATAATGGGAGCCCCTCCCAAGGTGGCCACATTAAACGCTATCAGTTCTGTGTGCCTTGCCACCTTCATTATCATTGGGACGGTCTGCAAGCTGACTTCCCCTCCCAACAGCTCCCTGCCATCGATCGTGGTCACCTGCAGGGGGTTGCTTAAAGGGATCGTCTGTATCTGGTGTTCAGCTGCAAACTCTTTGCTCATGAAATTGCAGGAGCTGCCTGAGTCCAACAGTGCCTTAATCTTCAGAGGGTATCCGTTTTGCAACTCTAGTGACACTTCTATCACTAGGGCAGGTTTGGGAGGGCACTTTCACTGCTCTTTGGCCTGGCTGCTGTGCCCCGACGGTGGCAGCCAGGCGTTGGCTTTTACTTGCTCCGATATCTCCTCCACTCCTCCCTCAACAGCTCCCACCATCCCTTGCCATTCCTTCCTCTGGGGGCAGACTCTGGCAAAGTGACCTGGCTGTTGGCAGAGATAGCATTTCCGGGTGCCTTTTCCCTCCTTCCTACCCCCTTCACTGGGCTTTGAAACTGCGCGCGCGCGCGCTGTTCCGATTTCCATCGGCTCTGCCGGCGGGAAAGCTGGCTCAGGAATGTCTGGAATGCGGAGCTCCTTCCAACGTTCCCCCTTACCTTCCCGTCTCTCCAAGGCTCTCGCCTCCTGGCGCGCTCCTATGGTCAGCGCAGATTTGGTCAGCTGATCCATAGAAACCGCCCTGGGACTCCGGGAAAGTTCGTCTTTCACAGCCGAAGAAAGACCTTCTTCAAAAAGCATTTGAATGGGTTCCGCCGATAAATCCCACCCCAATCTGTGAACCAGCATGGTAAACTCAGTCCAGTACTCACGGACAGATCGGCTCCCCTGCTTGCAAGCCATTAACTGTCTGCGCACCACTCCCTGCTCAATATTGCTGGAAAACATGAGATCCATTGCACGAAAGAACTTCATTGTGTCCTTTAGGACGTCATTATGCGTTGCCATCAGGGGTCGCACCCAGTCCCTCGCCCCCTTTTCAAGGTGCCCAATCACGAAAGCCACTCGCGATTCCTCGTCAGGGAATTCATCAAACTGCACATTGAGGGCATATTGCATCTCTGTTCTAAAGGCATGGTAGTCCTTGGGGTCCCCCCCGAACTTCTGCACCAATCCTGGTACCTTTCTGGTGAACTGGGTGGCTTTCCCCTTCTTGTCTGCATCCTGAGCCCTTCTCTCCTCAAGCCTCGCCATCTGCAGCGCCAGTTGGATCTCCAACGCCCGGTACCTTTCTTCCAGGCTTGGCCCTGCTCCAACTCCTGCTTCTCCGGTTCCGGCTGGGTCACTCATGATGCTTTCTCCTGCACAAACAGCTTACAGAGACTGTCGGAATGCTGTGATGGGATGATGAGCTGCTTGTGCGTAAAAGCGTAGTCCCTCAGAGTCTGTGCAAGTTCACAAACCTCTGTCTGTGACGGAGCCCCTCAGACATGGCTCCTCTAGTCACTTGCAGATTCCGACAGTGGTTGTTTTCGGAATCGTTTCCAGCAAAACAGTTCCTTAACGGAAACACGTCTTCTGGACTCACGGCGTGACAGTTTCCGGCGAGGCGTGGGTCTCCCTATGGGAACTTCAGATACCTCCCCACTGTTCTCGCTGGAAGTGTCTCTGAGCCCTCCCGCCTGCTCGCATTCCCTCAGAGATCCACTCCTCCCCCTGCTGGTTCCTGCTTCAGCTGTTGAGTCTCTTCCAGCCTCTCTGAGCCCCTCCACCACCTGTTCCTCCGATGGCAGTTCCCTGACACAGGCCTTTGACCATTTTGGTTCCCCTCCTCTGGACACGTTCCAGTTTGTCAGAGTCCTTCTTGAACTGTGGTGCCCAGAACTGGACACAGTACTCCAGGTGAGGTCTGACCAGAGCAGAATACAGTGGCACTATTATATATTCAGTAAGTCAAGTGGCAAGCAGCTCCTTGTCTTTATACCTTTAGAAAACAAGCATACCAAGAGTATCTGGAGACTTAACTTAGAAATCCCCCTGCCTGTTGGTGCAAGCATATGTGTTTATTTTTTGGTATTATGTAATGTTCACCATATATATATATATATATATATATATATATATGGGGGAAAAGAAATATTTTCTGAAGTGTAGCAATCTCCACTGAGGAAATAGGCAACCACTTAATTGTACATGCCAGCTTTCATAAACAGGGAGAACAAAAAGGGTAGCAAAAGAAAAAACATGAACATGAAAGGCATGCAGTTAACAATATAAATACGCAAATTGATAGATCACAACACTTACAGGAACATAAAATCCTGTTGAAAACATAATTATCATAGTTGGTTATTACATACTAAAGGAAATGAGTGTAGTAAAAGCAATCAGATAAGACATATTAAAGGGGAATTTTCCCAAGCCATGCATGATTGCTGCTGGATAATGTTGTTGCTAACACTGCTCTCTTAAAACCTAAAGCTATGTTTTGACACTGATCCTTTTTCATATTTCTTTCTTTACTTCCCTGCTTGGCATAAACTTATGATCCAGAGCAGAAGTTTAAGGGATGCTTCTGACATAACCTTCAGGGCATGGAAGCAACCATTGAAGGAATCCACAGAACAACTCCTTCTCACACCAATGTTGCTCCAGTAGGTGCCTCAAGCATTGTCAGGAGCTATTGCACATGATAGGTCTTCCAACAGTACAGGAGGAAGACATGTTGCAAGGACTTGCTCCGGGAAAGGCAAAACCTGCCAAAACAGGAAAATTCTTTTGCGGCCCTTCAACAGTGACGATGATGTAGCAGTGCCTGTGTACCTGTAGAGAAGAGTGTAACCTGCAAAAGAAGGCTTAATTGAGGGAGGGCAGGATATGAGAAGCTCTGGAGTCAACTGACACCTCGCAGGTAAGAGTCACCTTCTGTTGTGTGGGCAGGGTGGTCCCTCCCCCTACTTGGCCGATCCCTTGGCAACGCCTCTCCAGGCGGGATTGGGCGATTGGCTGAGGTAGGCGGAGACCTCCAGGTATCCAGCCTGGGGAGGGCAAAGCCAGCCCTTACTACCAGGAGCCACACTGGGATCCGGGGCGATGCACGTGACCACACAAAAGGCCGCCCCCAATTGATGTGGGAAGCGGTCATTGTAGCTTGAATCCATTAGTTTGGATCCTACCTCCAGAGCAGGAGAAAATGAGTTTGCTTCCTCTTCCATGTGACAGCCCTTGAGATTTTTGAAGATGGCTATCATATATCAAATTCAAATTTTATTAAACGGTCACAGACCAGATTAACTCGTACAGCTAGTCAGCGAAGCATAACACCGGAAAAAACAAAGGACAATTTCAATACAGATTAGGCCATAACAGCAATTTAAAATTAGACAGCATAAATAAAATTAAGTATTTGCCTTCGCTGCATATTGACATTGGAAAGCTCTTGTTTCCTGCGCCTAATAGCGGCTACACAAAATTTGGCCACATTGATAGTGATTTCAGGAACCTTATCTTCTACCAATCTTCTGGTTCATTTTTAAGCTTTTGTAGAACTGGGGCAATAAAGGTCAAATGTAGATCCTCGTAGTAACTACAGTGCATCAATACATGCAGACTTGTTTCCACTTCCGATGAGCCACATGGGCAAACACATGACTCATATGGTTTGCCCTCATATCTGCCTAGCAGCAGGGCAGAGGGCAGAACATTAAATCTGGCCAGGGTAAAGGAGTGTCTGTACTTAGGTATTTGTAAATCAGCCAAATAATTTGCGGGTGAGCTATCATATATCTTCTCAGTCTCCTTTTTACCAGGCTAGACATATCCAACACCCTCAAGAGTCAAGATTTCATATCTCAAAGTGAATCAGCATCTCTCGTCATGGGTTGCTCATACGCATTAATTGCATCTTTACTTCAATTCTTCCCAAATTAGTCTTACAGTTAAGAAATAAATGACCCATTTAAGTTTCACTTGATTCCTAGGATCTCTAAGGGTGGTAATGTTGGGAAGAATGCTAATATTTATGCATGTGTTATCTTAAGCAATGCTGCAAATATGTGTTGTGCTGGAAAGTGCTGAACCTGCCATAGAAGTATGTCAAAGTTAGAGTAATTAGATTTTTAAAGTGAAAAGTTTATTAGTGGCTTCAACTCAAAAGCCAATACTAAACACATTCAGAACAATCCAAGTGCTGTGTGCTATCTGAGCCACCAGGTGCACACTGCAGAAAATGTTGGTTTTATTTCATTTTAAAGATTTAATTGGGATTTTAAAAGTATCCTTCCCCAGCCAATATGCTGTAAACAAATTGCAGACCCTCCAAGTGTCCCTATGTTCCAAGGACATCCCTGATTTAGAGAAGCCGTCCTGGTTTCTGATTTGATCCCGGAATGTCCCACTTTTCCTTAGGATGTCCCTATTTTCATTGGAGAAATGTTGGAGGGTATGCAGTTATCCAACCCCCAAGCCGTCTGAAGGCAGCCCTGTATAGGGAAGTTTTTTTAAAAAAAAAGTTTAATGTTTTATTATGTTTTTACATATGTTGGAAGCTGCCCAGAGTGGCTGGGGCAACCTAGCAAGATGTGTGGGGTATAAATTATCATTATGGAATAGGACGTCCCTATTTTCATGAGAGAAATGTTGGAGGGTACCCAGGGTTTGGTTTCATCAGAATGAGGGATAGCAGAGACTGTGGCATCCTTAAGATATAGGGGTTATACAATATACAAGATATAGGGGCTATACAACCTGAACCTACGATGGAGAGTTTCACACCATGAAGACCCCAAGAGGGCATTGTTACTTCCATGGTCGCAGCCTTGGATTCAAACTGAAATGAATTATTTCTCTCTCTCTCTCTCTCTCTCTCTCTCTCTCTCTCTCTTTCTCTCTCTCTCGCTAACTTGCTGCTTTGCTTCTAGGTCACATCACTACAAACTCTCAGCTCTCAACTCTGGTTTCTGTACTTCTCACTATCTGTGAGTTAAGGGAGCATTGAGGTTGTGGATCCCACCCATGGGCCATCTCACACAGAGTGCCTTCCTTTGTTCCCCTTATTGGCTCTTCACCCAGCCTATCACCTCAAGAATTAGAAGCCTTGGTTAAATATTAACACTTGCTGGATCCAGGGATTAGCAGGATCTCTACATACAGCCTACTTCCCCATTCAATTGGAATTTAAAAAGGAATCTTCTCCAGCCAATATGTTAAAGAGTAACATGCCTTAGTCTAGACTGCTGTGAGCATACCATCCAAAGAAATACAGAAAGAATAGGTCTTGAACAGGGCACTGAGATGAAGACACTGTAGGTGTTAGTTCACTTGTATTTTCTCTGGAGGGTTTTTTTTAAGATCAGGGGGCAGCTGAAAGCTGGGAAGGGAAGGGAAGAAGTGCCACAACATATCAAGAAGAATCAGAAGGGCAGAGGTTTTTCTCAATATTTACCATGCCAGGGGAACTAGCACAAAGGAGTTGGCAACCAAGATGTTGAGGGTACACAAAAGTGACATGGGCTGCATAAGGACTTTGGAATAAGCCCACTGAAAATAATGTGTTATGTGTCTGAGTTGACATTCATAGGATTGCCCTGTGAGAGTCTAATGAAAGAGTTGCAGTGTTAACAATGGGCATTTGTGAATCTCTTTCCTCTCCATTTTACTGTACAGCAATATTGTCACTGGGAAGATGCATGATATTGAATGCTTTGCATAGGCATCTGGAAACAAACCTCATCAAACACACTAGAGATGACTTCCAAATATTATTATTTTTTAGTCTTGGTTGGCAACCAACCTTCTCCACCCACATGTTAGAGCCAAAGGTCTGGAGCTGGAAGCCTCACTCTGTGGGTGGGCTCCCCACATGATCTGACATGACAGAAGCCTAGGCAACAGGGTGTGTGGGAGAGGGGCTGGTGAGCAGACTTTGCTCTCCCACTCCTGCGAGTATCATCACCGGGGAGGAGAGAATGGGGAGACTTCCGGAGGCGGCGCCAACGGCAATGGCGGTCTCCTTCTGATCTCGGAGGGGGAAGCTCTGCAGGAACTGGGTCTGTCTGCTACGGCGCAGCGGAGACCCCTTTAAAAACCGCAGGCGGAGGAAGCCTGCGGCTGTGGGACTTGGCGGGTGCCAGAAGCGCCCCCCAACTGGTAAAGGGACCCCGCGAGGGGTTCCAGAGCGGAACGGGGGTGGCGCGGCACTGAGAGTCAATCGCTACTTCTGTGGAGCAAAGCCGTGCAGCTGTTGCCGGAGAGCGCTGACCTTTTTCCTTTGAAACTTCGGCTTACAAAAATACAACCCGTGAGTAAGACTTTTAAAAATCGGGAGTTCAAAGGGTTGTTTTGCCTTTGATCGACGCAGCAAATTTGAATTTGATTCTGAAGCGGGAAGATGTAAAAAGGAAGTCCGTCTTCCGCTGTTGTAGATAAGATCAAAGCAAAGACTTTTGAAGCTAGAGCTGGAGAAGTGGAAAGGACTTTAAATTTCATTGTCAGACACAAGAACCCCCTCTTAAAGTGAGGGGGGGGGAGGAATTTTTGGATTTGAGGAAGAAGTGAGGGAAAGACCACTGTCTAATCCCTGCTATTGGTCTGCCAGAGACAATAAGAAAGTGTTGCACCGTTTATGAACATTTGTAACAATTTGTAAATACTCTGCATGAGAGCTGGAAACTGTTGCCTTATATTGAATTGTTGCCTTTACTGGAAAGTGAAAGTTATAAAAGCAAGATTGCCTTTGGAAAAGTTGTTTGGAATGTAACATTGTTGCTAAGGTGCTCCCCTAGAGGAAGACTGGGACATAGCTGGGGTTTTTCCATTACAGTTGGCTGGAAAATTTTCCCATCAGAAAAGAGGCTTGAACTGTGTGAGTGACCTTGAGGTTTAAAAACAAAGTAATGGATCAGGAAAAAACCCAGCCTTCAAGGCCAAAAACCAGATATCAGCAACGGAGACATTCTGTAGTAGCACCTCCTGAAAAGGAAGACACTGGGCAGTCCGGTGCAAAAAATATAGGCCCTGAAGAGACACTAAATGCATCTTTAGATAAAATATTTGGAGCTTTGGAAAAACTGTCAACCAAAATTGATTTAAACACCACAACTATTAGCTCCAATACTCAAGCGATTGACCGCCTATTGCAGGAATCTAAATTGACAAGGAAAATTGCCGGCGAAGCTAAAGAGAAGGTGGTGGCGGTAGAAGGAAAATTACAACCAATTAATAAACAACTAGAAGATCATAAGGCACAATTGTCCTTAATTGAATTGAGAGATAAACAGGCAAATTTAAGAATCAGGGCGGTACCGGAATTGGAAGAAGGTAAACTGTGTGAATTTCTCACACAGGAATTTGAAGAATTTTGGGGCCTGGACTCAGAAAAGGATTTTAAGATACTGACAGCCTTCAGACTTGGCAAAGGCAATAAAGAGGGTAGGAAGAACAAGGTAAGAGACTGTTTGATTACACTCAAATCAAAAGAGGAGAGAGACAAAATACTAGGCCTACATTACAAGAAATCGCTAGAAATTGAAGACTCAAGAATTGAAATTTTCAAAGATATCCCAAAATACCTATTGGACCTCAGAGCCAACTACGGAGACCTGGTGAACTTGTTAAGAAGAAACAGCATCATCTTCAGGTGGGAATTTCCCCAGGGGCTGTCGTTTACTTACAGAGGGAAAAAGGTTAAGATAAGATCCGAGGAGTGAGATTCCTGAAGGACCACGAGGAGAATCTACAAAAAGAGGCAGAGGGAAAAGAACCAAAATTAAAACCAGGAGTTTTGGACCTGGCAAAGCTACCACTGGAATCGGATAAACCAGAAGTGATACCACCAACAGACCAAGAAGAAGAACTGGGAGCAGTTGGAGGAGACGCATAACAATCTCACAATGTCTCTGCAGGTACTAAGTTGGAATATTCAAGGTTTGAACTCCCCTGATAAGAGGAAAAAAATCTTTCATTTATTGAAAAAGGAAAAATTGGACTTGATATGTTTGCAAGAAACCCATGTGATCAGAACACATAGGAAAGTTTTAATCAACAAAAGATTAGGACAAGAATTTATCTCATCAGACAAAGTCAAAAAGAGAGGAGTGGTGATCTATGCAAAAGAGAATTTATCACCCAAATTTGTTTTTAAGGATGACCAAGGAAGATTTGTGGCTATTGAAATACAATATCAAGGTGAGAAATTTTTGATAGTAGGGATATATGCACCAAACAAGGGGAAATCAGAATTCTGCAAGAAACTGCATGAGACATTGTTGGACTTTATGGACTTTAACATCATTATGCTGGGAGACATTAATGGAGTGGTATCGACAAATATGGACAAATCAGAAAGACAAGTGGTGACAAAAGATGGAAGACTACCGAAAACCTTCTTTGAATTGACAGACAATATGGACTTAATTGACATTTGGAGAACCAAGAACCCCCTAGGTAAAGAGGGGACATTCTTTTCTGAAGCCCAAAAGACTTGGACAAGGATTGACCAAATCTGGATAACTAGAGGAATGGCTCCTAAGATTCGAAAAGTGGAAATCTGCCCAAAAACCTGCTCCGACCATAACCCTGTGAAGATGGAAATGAAACCAATATTGACTGGTTCCTTCAGATGGAGGATGAACGATGCCTTGTTTAGAGATCCAGAAATCATCAAGAAGGCCCAAAAAATTATAAAAGACTATTTCGAGATAAATTTGAAGACCACAGTGGAAAAAAGAACAATCTGGGACGCAAGCAAAGCTGTAATGAGAGGGTTTTTGATACAACAAAACGTAATAAAAAGGAAAACACAAAATGAGAAAAAGGAGAAGATCTTGGAGAAAATAAGGGAAGGAGAGAAAAAATTGAGACTTAAACCAAAATCTCAAGAGATTTTGAGAGAAATTAAGCTATATCAAGTACAATATATGAAAATGATAAACCAGGACATTGAATGGAAAGTTAAACAGATGAGATAAAAGACCTTCGAATCAGCCAATAAATGTGGAAAGTTATTAGCATGCCACTTGAAGAAGAGACAAAAATTAAATACGGTTACTAATCTCGAAGTGGATGGAAAGAACATACAGAAACCACAGGAGATTAGAAGCTGCTTCCAGAGATACTTTAAACAACTCTACACACAAGGACCGCAGACTGAGTCAAAAATTGATCAATTTCTGAATTCAAATGGATACAAAAAATTTCTCAAGAAAACAAAGTTTTATTGAACTCCAAAATATCTGAACAAGAGGTGGAAGGCGCGATTCAGAACATGCAACTGGGCAAATCTCCAGGGCCTGATGGATTAACCTCCAAGTATTACAGAACCTTAAAAGACTGTTTACCATATTTTTCGCTTTATAACACGCACCTGACCATAACACGCACATCGTTTTTAGAGGAGGAAAAAACATTCTGAATGAAACAGTGGATGTATCATTTTTGTGCTTCATGCTGTGGCCACAGACATGTGATCTGATGGTGAATTTGGGGTGACCCAATGCAAAAATCCTGAGAATTCCTGTGGATCCATGCTTTGTAACCACGTTTTTGCACCATTGCAGCCCCAGGCAACAGTGGGTGCGTGATTTTTCTGGTGCAGGCTGTAGCCATGGACATGCTATGTGATCTGATGGTGAATTTGGGGTGACCCAATGTAAAGATCCTGAGAATCCCTGTGGATCCATGCTTTGTAACCACATTTTTGCACCATTGCAGCCCCAGGCAACAGTGGGTGCGTGATTTTTTTGGTGCAGGCTGTAGCCATGGACATGCTATGTGATCTGATGGTGAATTTGGGGTGACCCAATGCAAAGATCCTGAGGATCCATATGGATCTATGCTTTGTAACCACATTTTAAGTGGGGAGCAAAGGAAAAACAAAGAAGGGACATGAGGGGGGGGTGAAGAGAAGCAGCTGGCTAAGAATGCAGGAGAGGGATTTAACGGGAGGGAGGAAAGAAAGGCAAAAGTTTCTCCCCACCCAAGCCAGCCATCTCTCTCTCTCTCTCTCTCTCTCTCTCTCTCTCTCTCTCTCTCTCTCTCTCCCTCCCCCTCTCTCTCCCTCCCGCCCCCTCTCTCTCTCCCTCCCCTCTCTCTCTCCCTCTCCCCCAGCAGCACCGGAGCACAGAGAGGAATTAGAAGGAAGACACTCTGCTTTCCCCTCTGCTTGCCTGGAGGGGAGGGGCTTTCCCTGCTCTTTGTTCCGTTTCAGCAAACACAGCAACGAAACAGAGCAGGGTGGGCAGTAAGACCCTGAGGCAGAATGCAGGAAAGCAGCCGCTTCCTCTTTTCAGGTTTCCCTTCTCCGTGAAGCATGATTTGATTTTTGCCTGATTTTTCGGCTCCAGGGACCACACATTCGCTCAATAACACGCACAGACATTTCCCCTTCCTTTTTAGGAGAAAAAAATCTGTGTGTTATAGAGGGGAAAATACGGCAATCCAACCTTTGAAGGAGGTTTGTAATGAAATTATGGAAGGGGGAAAAGGCACCGGAGATGTGGAAAGAAGCTTACATCACACTTATACCAAAAACTGAGTTGGAAAAGACACAACTAAAGAATTACCGCCCCATATCCCTACTTAATATGGATTACAAAATATTTGCAGGTATTTTGGCTAGAAGACTGAAAAAAGTTTTGGCAGAAGTGATATATAAAGACCAGGCTGGCTTTCTTCCTGGAAGACACTTATCGGACAATACGAGGAATGTAATTGACATTCTAGAAAAGCTGCAGGTGAACATTAACACAAAAGCAGTTTTGATTTTTGTAGATGCGGAGAAAGCCTTTGACAACATTTCCTGGAGTTTTATGAAGAAAAATCTTCAAGGGATGGGGGTTGGTCAGAACTTTGAAAATGGTATAGGTGCGATATACTCTGAACAAAAAGTTAAATTGATAGTAAACAATATGGTTAGAATCATAGAATCATAGAATCATAGAGTTGGAAGAGACCACAAGGGCCATCGAGTCCAACCCCCTGCCAAGCAGGAAACACCATCAGAGCAGAAGAGTTTAAGAGTTACAGAAGAGTTTAAAATTGAGAAAGGGACATGACAAGGTTGCCCAATTTCCCCATTGCTTTTTATTTCAGTCCTGGAGGTTTTGCTAAATATGATTAGAAGGGACCAAATGATTCAAGGTATTCAGGTCGGAGTTAAACAATATAAGCTTAAAGCCTTTGCAGATGATCTAGTGATGACATTACAGGAGCCGATATCTAGCACCAAGAGGGCTTTAGAAGTAATCCAGGACTTTGGTCAAGTGGCAGGTTTTAAGCTGAACAAAACGAAAACTAAGGTTTTGGAGAAAAAATTGACACCGATAGAGAGAGAGAGGTTTCAGAAGGAGACAGAATTAACATTAGCAAAGAAGGTTAAATATTTGGGGGTGAATATGACACCTAAGAATGTGAATTTATTTAAAGAGAACTATGAGAAATGCTGGTCAGAGGTGAAAAAGGATTTAGAAATTTGGACAAACTTGAAGCTTTCCTTGCTGGGTCGAATTGCCGTTATTAAGATGAATGTATTGCCGAGGATGTTATTTCTATTCCAATCATTGCAAATCATTGACAAGATGGATTGTTTCAAGAAGTGGCAAAGAGACATATCTAGATTTGTCTGGCAGGGCAAAAAGCCCAGAATAAAACTTAAAATTCTCACAGATGCTAAAGACAGAGGGGGGTTTGCCCTACCAGACTTAAAACTTTACTATGAGTCAGCAGCTTTTTGCTGGCTGAAGGATTGGCTGCTTCTTGAGAACACGGATGTGTTGGATCTTGAAGGGTATGACAATATATTTGGGTGGCATGCATATCTTTGGTATGGCAAGGTCAAAGCACATAAGGCATTTAGAAACCATATGGTCAGGAAATCACTGTTTAATGTCTGGATAAGGTATAAAGACTTTCTGGAGAATAAAACACCAAGGTGGTTATCACCTATGGAAGCGAAAGCTTTGAAAAAACTTAACATGGAGGCTAAATGGCCAAAATACTGGGAAATTTTAGAACAGGAAGGTGATAAATTGAAATTGCAGAGTTATGATAAGCTTAAGAAGAAGGTGCGAGACTGGTTACATTACTTTCAAATAAGAGAGGTTTATAACTTGGACAAAAAAATTGGTTTCCAGGTGGAAAAATCAAAGTTAGAAACAGAATTGTTAGAACCCAATGTAAAGATACTTTCGAGAATGTATAATCTGCTGTTGAAATGGAATACTGAGGAAGAAACAGTAAAATCGGCAATGATAAAATGGGCACAAGACATAGGTCATAACATTATGTTCGCTGACTGGGAGAAGTTGTGGACCACCGGGATTAAATTTACGGCATGCAATGCCTTAAGAGAGAATATTATGAAAATGATGTATAGGTGGTACATGACCCCAGTCAAGCTAGCAAAGATATACCATTTGCCCGAAAATAAATGTTGGAGGTGTAAGGAAATTGAAGGTACATTCTTTCACCTTTGGTGGACATGCCCAAGGATTAAGGCTTTCTGGGAAATGATATATAATGAACTGAAAAAGGTATTTAAATATACCTTCCTGAAGAAACCAGAGGCCTTCCTCCTGGGCATAGACCCATTCCAGTCCGGCTTCCGCGCTGGTCATGGGACCGAGACGGCTCTGGTCGCCCTAACAGATGATCTCCGCAGGCAGCTGGATCGAGGCGGGTCAGGGCTGCTGATTCTTCTAGATCTGTCAGCAGCCTTTGACATGGTCGATCACGAACTCCTGGACCACCGCCTTGCCGACGTGGGGATCCAGGGCACAGTCCTTCAATGGCTGCGCTCGTTTCTCTCTGGTCGGGGACAGAGGGTGGCGCTTGGGGGGGAATTGTCATCACGCCACTCCTTGGTGTGTGGAGTGCCTCAGGGGCATCTCAGGGTGCAATTCTCTCCCCGATGCTTTTTAACATCTTTATGCGCCCCCTCGCCCAGCTTGTCCGGAGTTTTGGGTTGGGTTGCCATCAGTATGCTGATGACACCCAACTCTATCTGTTGATGGATGGCCATCCTGACTCGGCCCCAGACACGCTGACCAGATGTCTGGAAGCGGTGGCTGGATGGTTACGTGGGAGCCGGTTGAAGTTAAATCCTTCGAAGACAGAGGTCCTCTGGCTGGGGCGGGACGATATGGGATCGAGGGGGCAACTCCCATCTCTTGCGGGGGTGCAATTAGTGCCAGCACCGTCCGTTAAGAGTTTGGGTGTAATCTTCGATACCTCCCTCTCTATGGAGTCGCAGATTACAGCTATAACAAAGGCGGCATTTTTTCACCTCCGCCAAGCTAAGCAGTTGGCCCCTTATCTCTCTCGTCCTGACCTAGCCACTGTGATCCATGCGACGGTCACCTCCAGACTGGATTATTGTAACTCGCTCTACGTGGGGCTGCCCTTGAGACTGACCCAGAAACTCCAGCGGGTGCAGAATGCCGCGGCGAGACTCCTTATGGGGTCTTCGCTGCGAGAGCACATTCATCCGGTATTATACCAGCTGCACTGGCTCCCGGTGGAGTACAGGATCAGGTTTAAGGTGCTGGTTTTAACCTTTAAAGCCCTATACGGCCTAGGACCCTCGTACCTACGGGACCGCCTCTCCTGGTATGCCCCACAGAGAAACCTACGGTCTGCAAATAATAACATCCTCAAGGTCCCAGGCCTCAGAGAGGTTAGGCTGGCCTCAACTAGAGCCAGGGCCTTCTCGGCTGCGGCTCCAAACTGGTGGAATGCTCTGTCACAAGAGACTAGGGCCCTGCGGGACCTGACATCTTTCCGCAGGGCCTGCAAGACAGAGTTGTTCCGCCAGGCTTTTGGTCAGGGCGCAGCCTGACTCCCTCCTCTGGCAACCTGCACAGAATTTTGTTACTCGGTTGCCATCAATTTGATTTTAACTAATTTTTATAATGAAATATTTTTAGAATGTGTTATTATTTGATTGTTTATTTGATTGTTGTTAGCCGCCCTGAGCCCGGCTTTGGCTGGGGAGGGCGGGATATAAATAAAAATTATTATTATTATTATTATTATTATTATAGTCGAGCAATCGGTGTTAAAGAAGGATAGAACTTTCTTTATGTACGCTACAGCAGCAGCAAGAATTCTTATTGCAAAACATTGGAAGACACAAGATCTACCCACCTTGGAAGACTGGCAGATGCAACTAATAGACTATATGGAGATGGCGGAAATGACTGGCAGAATCCGAGACCAGGGAGAAGAGCAAGTGGAAGAAGATTGGGGGAAATTTAAAACCTATTTGCAGAAATATTGTAAAATTTCTGAATGTTGATGACATTGAAATGAAATGCTGGGGTTCTAGCAACAAGGTAAAATCTAAGATTAAACCAACAACAGATAAATTAATGGGCTATGAATTTGCTGAACCAACATTTAAAAGGGATACAAGAACAGGGGACGTGAGGAAGTCAGGAAAATATGTGAATTTAAGATGTAAAATTAAGAAAGAGGGAATTTTTGTGTTTTTCCTATATGTGCTTTTTCTTTTTATTATTAGTTTTTAATGTATGTATTTTTGTATTTTGTATTTTTGTGTTTAATGTTTGTATTGTTGTATTTTGTAGTAGATAGTTTGTGTCTTTATTTTCTTTTTGTCTTTGCCTTTGTATTCTTTTTATATTTTGTATTGTTAAAATTTTAAAAAAAGAAAAAAAGAAAAAAAAGAAAAAAGAGAGAGAATGGGGTCAGAGGGGGCTGCAGTTTTGACATGATTTTAATTCTGCCTCACTTGTTTCAGTGTAAACATACGTGACCAAAGGCTGTGCGTTCAATGGCATAATGGATCCCTGCTTAAAGAGACTTGAGAAGAGAAGAAACTGCACCCACGTTAATTACTCTGCCAAAGGCTGCAAGCATTTTACTTAAAGCTGGATAAATAAACGTCTACATCTATAACTCATTCAACCAGATGCAATCCTACCTACTACATGAATGAGTAGATTATTGACGGGGAAAGCAGCAATGGCCAAGCTTCCTCATCAGCCCAGAAGGGAATTCAGCATCTTTAATTTCTCCAGCCACATTTCTTCTAGGCTGTGTTTTTTTTTTTTAACCCAACACTAATAGCATGTATGCAAGATCAAAATTTTCAATTTTCAATTTAATTATTGCAGAACAGCTAACAACCTCTTGTTCTGTGATCAAAATCACTAACGTGGATTAGAGTGCTCTTTCACAAATAATCTTACATTACTATGTGTCCAGAGAGTTTCTTTTTTCATTCACTAATCACTGTGATTATATCAACAAAAGAGTTCATATTGTATAATTCAAGGACTGAACTGTATGCACAATACTGTATCTGGGGTTAAAAAAGATTTTCGATAATCTCATTTTCAAATTCATTTCTTTTTAAAGAGAAGACAAGTTCCTAGACCCCCATGGTTCTGCAGACATGTTTGAATTAGGTTGCCAGTATTTTCTTTAAGAAAGCTTCCCAGGTGCCTGTTCAACTGCAATTCAGCAGGAAAGTTTTCTCCAACTCTGTATCTGCATTTTGACCCAAGTGATACCTGTAAGATGTCTACTTGTTGCCACTCAGTTACAAAGGAGCCCCTGCTAGTGGACAAAACAATACTCTTTATGCTCAGTTTTTGCAATCCAAATAATGGTGCTGTGTCTAGAAACCCACAGTTAAGGAATGGCAGATCAGAAATGGTGACCTGAACACAGAATCTGATTAGGGCAGATGTAGTCTTGATATGCAGCATCAGCAAATGGCTTGTTCTAGTCGGGTTAGCAGCCCCCAACATAAGCCAATGTTGTGTCTGCTGTTAAGAAAGAGTGAGCCCCATATTCACATGGGCCCAACCCAAAGCTTAAATGGCCATGGCAAAATACCACAGTAAATAGTACCCTGTGGGAGCAGAGCTCCACTTAGACGGACTAAGTAATTGAAATCCATCCATATCTCCAAGGAGATGTCTTAGATCCTTAGTCAGAAATGTGCCTTTACTGGAGATGCCCTTAAGTGGATGCCGCATGCCTAGCAAGGTGGTCAGGCTTAAGGCACCAGACTCCTAGGATGACCCCTAGGACTGAATGGCAATGGAATTCTGGAAGGTTGGAAATGTGGAAGCAAGGCTCCCAAAGGGTCATATCCCTCACTCTCTTGGCTCACATCGGAAGGACCGTGAACCTCAGAATTGTGTGTTGACCCCCCAAAATGCTGCATAAGTGTCTCAAGTTCAGCACTGAATCTTGTAACAGCAGCAGGATCTGAACTAATATTAGCCACAATTGCCCCCAAGCGATCCAAAGTATGCTGGAGCTCCCACCAAAACTAAATGGCACTCCCACCAAAGCAAAATGGTGCTCCCTCCAAAACAAGAGGGCATTGTGCCTCTCCCAATGCAAAAAGAAGCCCAAAATGGTGACCTGGGTGGAAGGGGGGGCATTTCCTGCCCTCTAGAAAACTCCCACCAGCCTACTCCAGACAATAATTAAAACAGAGATCACTGCTTTAGGGGAGAGGGCACACTCAGAGAATTTTAAAGCAATGTGATTGTCTGGATGAAGCAAAACAAGGCAGTAACAATCCCAAGATCCCAAGGCTGTGCTATGGCTAGAAAACCCAAAGTCGCAGCCGCTGCTAAAACTAAGCCAAAATTGCAGCTGCTGCTAAAAGTAAGCCCTGTGGGGAGCAATATACAAGAAGTGGCAAGCTCCCTTTACTAGGAGCACTCAGGGGCTTGCAGCCCCATGGGGCGAAAGTCCCTCTGTAGAGAAAGGAGAAGGGATAGGGGTGGGGATTTAACTTAAATTGAGGGAGAATTAAATTAAATTAAGTGGGGAAAAGGAAGGAGGGGAAAAAAGAAGCAATATCACCAAATGACGATCGTCGAAGGCAAGTTTCTCAGCTGCACACAGGACATGCTGCTCACTGTTCTGATGCACGAGCCAAAAGAGGAAGCTCTGGGACACGTGCATGGGTTTATATAGGTCCCTTGATTCGTTTAGACTTACCAATCGGGTGTTGTGGCCATCCAATAGACCCACCCACAACCAGGAGGTCAGTCTCCAGGTCTCACCGCAACACGTGCCCTCTTTTAGGGAGGACACGATGTATAGATTATGGTAATTCAACCTATATATTTTACGTGGGTTCACCTATGTAAGAAATGAAATTGATATAAAAGATGGCAAATTTTGTCTCCTTGGCCAGCTCCTTACCAATATGAAAGATGTTTAACGAACCATTTCTCTGTTTGTTTGTTTGTTTGTTTGTTTGTCTATCTATCTATCTGTCTCTCCGTCTCTCTCTTCTGTCTGTCCAGCTTTGCCTCACATAATCCATCCCAGATCCTGACCCACAGTTCTGGATAGGGAAATACAAGCTTAATTCCAAAATGTCAATAAGCAAGGAAACGAAGCATTTCTGCTTTACAACTATATGGGCTGGAGGAGGTTAGAAGGAGACAATATTAATTCCTCTACTCAGGCCCACCAGGCCCACCACTGGGGTCAAACCACACCCGCCTCTCCTGGCTCTGACATAAGATATGATGGTGTGGGTGGGGGGACCTTTCTCACCCCAAGGACAATTCCCATCTGGGCCACCTGCCAGAGACTACTCTGGTGGGTGAGGCTGGAGGCAAAAGTGGGCAAAACAAAGAGTGTGGATTTCACCTTTCTGCCTTTCTACTTTCTCTACCTTGCTCTGTATCCTCCCATCCATGGTCAGAGTTCAAGGACACACAGCAGCCAGCCAAAAAGAAAGCAAGGGAGTGAGGGGTGCAGTCTGTCGGGGCTTAGAGGGGGCCTGGAGGACTATCCCTGGTAGATGATGTCAGGCATGGGAAACTCATACCCTCCAATGTTCCTCAGATGAAAAGAGGGGCATTTCTCATTCACCCCCAAGTGACCTTCCTCGACCCCCCCCCCCACAAGGCGAGAAGGAAAGGGGGCAGGGTTTTCCTGGGTGGCCTGCCCATCACCCCCATAAAGCCATGCAAGGTCCAAGGGATGCAAGCAGGCCAGGAGAAGGAGGATGTCCAGCTCTCGGCTCTGAGCCAAAGGAGCTTGTCCAGAAAAGACTCAGGAGGGAGAACAAAAGCTCCCTGGCCTCTAGTTTTGTGTCCTGTTAAGTCAGAATGTGTTGCAGATCTCTGGAAAGATGCAGTAACATTATTGCTTATTTAAAACCAAATTCCTGAGTCTGTTCTCTTTATTTTGTGGGGAGTGGGTATAAATTATTTTAACCCATGTCAATAATTGTTCTTCCATGGCAGATATGATGGGTGTCCCTCATTTCAGGATAAGCCCGAATTCCATGCCCTTTCTCCACAAAGAGAGCTTGAAAACAGCCTCTGGAATAGAAAATGATCTATGCAAATATGCAAATGCTTTGCACTAAAGCCCTGTAAATTTTTAATACAACTTCTTAAAGATTTAATGCTAAAACTGAGATATATTTAAACAAAGCTTTTGTATGGTAAATGACAATCCATGTAGATCCAGCTCATTTTAAAGTAAAATTGGCACTGGCTAACACATCAACATCTAAATTTCCTTTCTACTATTTAATACTTCTCAGACTAACCCTTTCAAGCAGAAAGCTATTTGACATGGCAAATGTATTCCAACTTCAGATATATATATGATGCTCTGCTTATTTGTTATTAGGGAGTCTGGTGGAGGAAGCCAAATTGTTCTGTCTCTTACTCTGGGACAAAGCAAGCATCTGAATTTTCTAATTTCAACTTTGAATTTAAAAATCTATTTTTAAAAATATGAATGTTTGTTTACTTCTCTTTATCCCTTTGATTTTGCAATGCTTTAATACCTTACCAAGTACCATGGCTAACTATCAAATACAGCCATACCTTGGATCCTGAATGTTTTGCGAGTCGAATGTTTTGGCTCCTGAACACCGCAAACCTGGGAGTGTTCCGGCGAACCTTCTTTGGAACCTGAATGTCTGATGCGGCTCACACGTGCCTTGGTTTCCAAACATTTTGGAAGTTGAACGGACTTCCAGAATGGATTCTGTTCAACTTCCGAGGTACCACAGTACTAAATATTGCTGGATGTGCTCCATCAGGCATTTTCAGATTTGGTATATCAGTGTTGATAAGGTTCTTTAGAAGCTTAGTAGGGTTCCTATGTGAGAAGGTCAGCAGTGGTGGGCTTCTTCCCTAGAAGACAGTTTGCTGGATGCTGCTGCTTTTCTTTGGCAATGCACAGGCACAAGGAATGATGGGGTGTCTTGGGTTCACAATGAGTGATGGGAACACACAAAGGTGCCCCATGTTTATTGAGTGTGCATCCTAGAGAATACATAAGAATCATATGCAATTTGGAAGACAAGCTGTGATTTTGCTTGAGCTACCAATACAGTTAAATACTGAATTCTACTGAATGCCAAATATCAAATAATGAAATCAAATATCACTGGGTATTAATTGAAGACATCATAAGATATTGGGTGAATATGGAAGGCTGGTGCCCCTGCTTCTTTCACTCGTGAATCCCCCCCCCCCTATGATTTTTCTGCTCACAGAATTTGTCTGTTTCTTGGACAAATTCAGTTTCTGCAGCAGACCTCCAAAGTTAGTTTTATGCTAAATGTCAGGGACATGACTGAACTGAGCATAGGGGAAGAGTTGGGCCCAGAAAATGAACAGAGAGAGACAGAGAGCTCACTGCCAGAGATGGGGAGGGGGAGCCAATCACAGACACAGATAACTCCCAAGAAGGGGGAGAGTTAGAAGGCTGTCAGAGGGTTGCTAGGCAACTAGCAGAGAGACAGTGAATGGGAAGTTCATCTAGTGGAAGTGGGGGGGGGTAATTCCACCCCCTCAGTCCCTGTTCTTGGTGACTGGAAAAGGTCAGAGTGCAATGGAAGGGCAAGAGGGCGGGGTGGGACTCTGGCATCCTTCCTGCTGTGAGAGGGGCAGAGATTCAGACTGATCAACTCCTTCAATGAGAGCAGGCTAGAAGCCGTACTCTGGATGTGTTTTTGTAAATAAATGTACCATAAAACTGCTAGAGAGTTATTAATTCTTATTGATGCTTGCTTGCCTGAGATCATTATACTGAATTTTTGTCAGAGAACAATTTTGGGGCAAAAACCACCTGCTTTATTTCAATGGAAACAAAATGTTCTGGTTAAATAAAAAAAGCCTTACTTTTCTATTCATCTCTTCACAGACTCGTCTTTTTTGCACTGTGCGCTCCCAGGGATGTAGTGAAAATTCTGATACCATTGTGCAAGACATCTAATTAGATTTGGCTACAGTTTGTGAGCCTCACATTTACCTGTGCATTCAAACACCTCTCCATATTCAGAGGTAGATTCCCCTGCTTATCTAAGTGCATCATGGGATGTGTATTGGATGCTTTCATTTACCTTTTCCCTTCATGCCACACAGTTTTGTGGCCCTTTGGTCCCTGGAAATCAGGGGAAGGAGTGCATTTTCTGGGGTCAGATATGCACAGAGATATCAGTGAAAGCCCCTTGTGAAACCGCCTTGTTCATCTCTGAATGCTTCTTAATAGTTCCATGATCTCTGCTGAGTATTTCATACCCCCTGCCAATATATATCTCCTCCCTCAACTGCAAAGCCTCAAGTTCTGAAATTTAAAGATAGTATGTTCAGTAGAAACTGTGTACTTAACATCAAATTTTATCACATTTTTCTCAGCTCTTTGGATTAGATGTGGAATTATTTGTAATGACAACACTAGTTTACAAAAGTGTGTATTAAAAATTAAGCAGCCCAACAACACCTCTATCAACAACCTTATTCCTTGATTTTGTATAGTTGTTTTCAAAACCAACATTCAAGTTAATTTGATACCCCATGACAGAGATCCAAAGAAGGTTTTTGATAGACCTCTCTGATCTGAAAGTGTGTTGCCTTTATCTGTTTTCTTTTGCTGCCCAAGAGATCTGTAGCTGTATCAGCAAACAGCCAGGCTACCTTCCTTATCCAAATTTCTATCTAAACTGTCTCATGTCAGCTAAAAGGCTTTATACCATCTCTTCTGCTACCTACCTACGCGCGCACACACACACACACACACACACACACGGGGGGGGGGGTGTCTTCATCTCCTTCTGCTTTCCTGGTTATCTCCCTACCCTTATCCTGACATTTTAAATCTGTGCTCATTGTGGAAATTCACCAGAGGTTACAATATCAGCTAACAACTACTATCAGCTACCAGCCATACTGCCAGCTAGCAGTTGCAGGAGAAGGAAAAACTATGCAGAGGTTGCTAACCAAGGCCAAATTTCTACTTGAAGCTTCCTATCTGGATGTGGGTACAGTCAAACCTCTACTTACCACCGCCTCTTCTTATGGTCATTCCAAGTTACGACTGTGGCAAACCTGGAAGTAACTGGTGGGTTTGCTGCTGTTTGTGCATGCGCACAATGGCGCCTCTCCCAGTGACCTGTTTCAACCTTCGGATGGACCTCTGGAACAGATTATGGCCACAAATAGAGTTTCCATTGTATTCTCTTTTAATAGCCCATGGTTGGTGGATTAATCTAATTATGATATACGGATGCTTATTCTAACGACACCCACATTGTGGCAGAGCAAAGTGAGGCCTTTTATGGTACCCGACTGCTCAGTATCCTCCCCTCTTTCTCAGTGAGCCCATTCAGGATATCATAGCATGCTTCAAGTTTGAAGACTAGCTCTATTCCCACTCTTTTTTTCAAGGGAGCCAGAAAACAACCACTGTAAAAAGGGCTTGGGGAGGAATTTGTTGGGCTCCCTATTCTGTTTCCTGAAAATATTTCATTGGAGCAACTTAACCATCTAAGGCTGGGATCCAAAGAAACACAATTCCGTGCTTCCAAGGGAAGTGTGGACATCTCTCCTGAAGAGCAGCTCTTTATTTATCCAATTATTTATCAAAAATTACAGCAGGTACACACAATCCCTGGACACCAACCACAGCTATGTGGATCTGACTAGCTTCCCCTCTCATTTTTCCTCTGCTATCCAAAAATGATCTGGAACCCCCCTTTTTCAGGCTTTCCTGTCCCCTTCCACAATTGCTTAACTAGATAAGTTTTTATATGCAACATATACAGCAAGTGCAAATGCCATTTTCGTAAAGGTCACTTCAGTTTTGGAAATGTTTTTCCTAAGAACAATGCATTTTGAACCATGGAGTCCAGAAGCAATTTTAAGCACCACTAGCAACTGGGTGGGGTGTGTGTGATTCCAGCCATTCACCGGAAGAGAGAGTCAAGCAGTTCTGGCAGCAAGCTGACTCCCTGTTGAGTGAAATGAGTTGTGAGGATGTTTGCATTTTATTATTATTTTTTACCCTCCCTCCTTCCCTAAATGTGGATACATTTTAGGTTCAGGTGAAAAAGAAGATCAGAACACTTTACAAAATGATTGCAAGTCCTCTGCTGTGAGGGAATGTTCCCCCATGTAGCTGGAATATATCAAATTAATAAATCCCTATGAAACTAATAATCTCACATTTGCTGTGGAGTTGTATGTGACAGATGTTTTTATCTTTTCATTCCTATGAGCCACTAACGTTGTTTTATATTCCAGATGTATGTCCTTGCTCTCCAAAAACTACCACACTCTGCACGACACAGTTAAGCTATAAATTTACAAAAATACAGTCTTCTGAAGTTCCTGCTTGTTTCATAATCCTTCTTCCATATCTTTAGTTGCTATAAAATATATTGAGCTGTCAGTGTGGGGGTCAGGAGACGAGAACACTTTATAGTTTTCTGCAAGTGCCTTTTGTTTAACTTAGAAAATAAGGGATGGTGTCAAGGGAGTGATGAACTCAAGGTAATGGAGAGCCACAGAGGCATTAAAATGGTAAACACTGTGTAACCCTGCCCTTCCTTCTCACAGAAATGCAGCGTCTCAGTGTATGTTTACTCCAGTCACCCACTAATGAACCATCTTTATTAAAACATATAAAGAACAGGAAGTAACAACTCTCAAGGGCTGGGTAGTAAAAATCAGCTGGTGCCTTCCTTATGAACTGTATTATAAAATCATCCAGTTTACAACCTTGAAATGTGATGCACTTTATCTGACCCTGGATTACTGTCAGTTACTTTTAACTTCATTTAACATTTTACTTTTACCTGTGTGAAGGATAGGAAACTTCATGGGGTTTTCTTCAATTCTGCACGCCCCAAATAGAGTCATCCTTTCAAAATACTTTTTTAAAAAATGTAGAAAGAAAAGTCCACATAATAAAAAGTGCAATTTTTAAAGGAAGAAAGGTGCATATAATCAGAAAGGGCATTGCAACAATCCTGGAAATGACTGGATTATGATGCTTTATTGTTACTAAAACAAAAACAAAACAACCACTCTATGTGGTGTGGGACAAATACAAAAACCTGCTGGAGCAAAAAATGCCCTGGTGACTATTGCCTCTAGAGGTGATTTCGTTAAAGAAAAAGAATATGAGGAAAAACATATAAACAACTACTGGAGGAGGAAGAAGGCTAGTTAAAATTGAAAACAAAACAAAAAAGGGAGCATTTTTCCCTCTGCAAAGGAAGAGGTTTGAATGCAGACTGCTTCCTCTCTGAATGGGCTTCAAAGGCACCCCTTGAAGGTTTGCTCCCAGCACAATCAGCTGATCGGTGCGGAAAGTGTGTCTTCAGAGGAGGTGTCAATAACCTGAAATCATTATGATACCAGGTGGTTGACAGGTGGGCAGCTCTGCCTCTTCTGTCTGTGTTGGCCCACATGATGAGGAATTAGTCTGGATCTAGTTCCTCAGCGAGTACAACAAGGCTGTATATTGTCTCCCTACTTATTTAACTTATATGCAGAACTCATCATGCAAAAGGCTGGGCTGGATGAATCCCAAACCAGAATTAAGATTGCCAGAAGAAATATCAACAGCCTCAGATATGCAGATGACACAACCTTGATGGCAGAAAGTGGGGAAGAATTAAAGAACCTTTTAATGAGAGTGAAAGAGAAGAGTGCAAAATATGGTCTGAAGCTCAACATCAAAAAAACCAAGATCATGGCCACTGATCCCATCACCTCCTGGCAAATAGAAGGGAAAGAAATGGAGGCAGTGAGAGACAGTACTTTCTTGGGCTCCATGATCACTGCAGATGGTGACAGCAGTCACGAAATCAAAATATGCCTGCTTTCTGGGAGAAAAGCAATGACAAACCTAGGCAGCATCTTAAAAAGTAGAGACATCACCTTGCCGGCAAAGGTCCATATAGTTAAAGCTATGGTTTTCCCAATAGTGATGTATGGAAGTGAGAGCTGGACCATAAAGAAGGCTGATCGCCGAAGAACTGATGCTTTTGAATTCTGGTGCTGGAGGAGACTCTTGAGAGTCCCATGGACTGCAAGAAGATCAAACCTCTCCATTCTTAAGGAAATCAGCCCTGAGTGCTCACTGGAAGGACTGATCCTGAAGCTGAGGCTTCAATACTTTATCCACTTCATGAGAAGAGAAGACTCCCTGGAAAAGACCCTGATGTTGGGAAAGATAGAGGGCGCAAGGAGAAAGGGATGACAGAGGACGAGATGGTTGGACGGTGTTCTCGAGGCTACCAGCATGAGTTTGAGCAGACTGCGGGAGGCGGTGGAGGACAGGGGTGCCTGGCGTACTCTGGTCCATAGGGTCACGGAGAGTCGGACACAACTAAACGACTAAACAACAACAAGAAGTTCCTCAGCCCTGGTTGTTGGGAACCAGAAACCTCAAAGTCTGCATGCAGGATCAAGGAATATATGTGTGCTCAGGCCTTCTCCCTCACAAGATAACAACAAGCATATGCAACATTGGCACCTATGCTTGGGAGGCAACTTGCAGCTTCTCATTTGGCCACATCCAGTATAAACAGGAAGATGATATTATTCTGCCTTTGTCTGGCCCACAGATATGCTGGTCCTCTGCTTAACTTTCAGCACCAGAACACACCTAAACCTAAAATTTATTCACCTAACAAAGGGGGGAAAGGGAGGGTCCAAAAAAATGGAGATACCCAAAAGCAGGGTTTCCCAAACATGGGTCTACAGCTGTTTTTGGACTACAATTCCCACCCCTAGCTAGCAGGACACTAGCTAGTAGTTTGGGAAACCCTCCTCTAAAAAAATCTAAAGCTGTAGTGTATATGGAGAACATTTCAGAATGAAGTATGCTGAGTTGTTCCAAGTTATTCTTATTTTAGAAATGAGCAGTGCCATTTTTCTGGAAACTCACCATGAATGCCTCCCTTGTTGTTTCTTATAATGGCAATGGCGCCCACCTGTGAGGTGCCAGAACTGAGTTCCAGCGAGTTCCAGCTGAAAAAAATGCCCTGGAAATGAGCATGGCACACTGAGAGGCCTTAGAAGTATCCTAAGGAGCCATGTAGAGATAAGCACACAGAAGACTGCAAGACGACAGAACCCATGAAGCATTCTTGGTCAAATTTTGGGTTCTGGTGTCGCAAAACTTCCACATCCATGCCAGTTCCATGGTAGGAATGGCTGCTTTGCCTATCAGTGATTCATCACATAGCCAAGCCAGATTGGCGATGCAGCCATATTACACCATCCCTTTTACTACATGATTCTTGACTAGGAGAATTCAGCTCTGTTACTAACTGGGGATGGAGGAAGAATAAGCAAGCCAGAAAGGGAAGTGGAGCAGAAGCAACAACGCAGAGTAAGTGGCACCAAACAGAAAATAAAGAAGGAAAATTGTCTGGTCGTTAGTGTGTTCTAGAATAAGGTTCCATTACATCAAAAATCATGTGATTGTATTCAACTTTAGTCAAATGTAGAGTGTTTATGTTTACTTTTCACTAGGAAAGGGCTGAAGTACAGTATCTCAGGAAAAAATATTCTGAAACACTCACTATGAATTTCTTCTCAGAATGGCTGCCCCCCTCCAATTGCTGGAATAACCCTCTCAGTTTCTCCACTCATAGAAAAGGCCCACTTCCCCTCCGAGAATATTCGGTGCAGAACTATACATACCCCAATATTTTCGTTAGGAGTCACTAAGAGCATCTTTGTCCACTAAAGGTGGTGCATGGTCCATTTGGGATGTGTGTCCAGAGGCGAGATTCTCTCAGGGAGGCAAAGCAACAGGAGCAAAAGCCAGGGCAGTGAGCAAAAAGAAATTCATCACATGTACAAGGCTCCATTATATGACATGATGACAGAGTCTGGGTGCTATGAGAAATTCTTGAAACACAATACACATAGATTTAAAGCCTCATTTTCACATTGTTGTTGTTGTTGTTGTTGTTATTCAGTGGTACCTCGGGTTAAGAACTTAATTTGTTCCGGAGGTCCGTTCTTAACTTGAAACTGTTCTTTTTTTAAAATAAAAAAAAATATTTATTACTTTTTCAACATTTTCAACACAACATTACAAACAAAAAAAGAAAAGAGAAAAAACAATACAAATACAATACAAAAACGCTACATGGACTAACAAAACAAAGCAAAAACAAACAAAAACAATTTAAAAACACCTCAAACATTTTCAATATCTTATATTTCCAGCGACCTCCTCAAACCTCCCTTTTTGTATTCCACTTCTATTAATTGTTTCAGCAATTCCTTTCCATCTTACTCTGTTTTCTATCCTATAATTATCTTAACACATTCTTGCCTTATTTTTCCTTTAATTTTCTATTAATCTATTTATACTTAATTCCTTATAGCATTTCTACTAAAGCCATATAACTTCATTCCAGCATTTTCTAACATTCTTTAATTTTACAATATTTCTATAAATAGTCTTTAAACTTTTTCCAATCTTCTTCCATCGACTCTTCTCCCTGGTCTCGGATCTTGCCAGTCATTTCCACCAATTCCATATAGTCCATCAACTTCGTCTGCCATTGTCCAACACTTCAGTGCTTTCAAGAAGCAGCCATTCTCTCAACCGGCAAAAAGCAGATGGTTCACAACGAAATTTAAAGGTCTGGCAGGGCAGGTCCACCTCCTTCTTTGGCATCCGTCAATATTTCCAAATCCCCTTTCTCTTCAACATCCTTCACAGTTATCCTTCAACAGATTCACATTTTTGGCGGTCATACTAACCCCCAAATACCTCTCTTTCTCAACCGATGTTAGTCCTGTCACCTCCTGAAACTCTGTCAAGCTTTACTTTTCCAGTTCAGATAGGGCTCTGGTCCTCAAATTCATCTGTTCTTCTTTAAGTTCAATCATAACGAATGTCAGCTTATGTTCATCAGGTTGTCTTTGTATGGATGGGACTCTCCTCTCCAGTTGTATTGCTTTAGATTCAGCAGCAAGGGTTTTTTCCCTGACTTCATCTGCAGTTTGCCGTATCAGAGTAGATTCCTGTGTCAATTTCTGGGTGGTTTCTGAATTGGTATTCACCTTTTGTCCAAAGTTATTTAAACTTTCTATGATTAAAGCAATTTCAATATTTGCAGCATCCATTTTCACATTTATCACATCTGTTTTCTTGTGAAGTTGTTCCAGTGAATCGTTTATTTTCAATAATGCAGCCACTAAGGCCTCGACATCCCGTCTGTTTTTTCCTTTCCATTTGCCATAACACTTAAGAGATTCAAGGTCAATTCCAAAGTCTCACAATTTTTATCTTGCAGCTGGAAATTCCCCTAGCCCAGCTCCTGTAAAGTAACCAATTTCAAAAGCTTCCACTAGGGGAAAGCAGTTTCTATTTGTATCGGTCAGTATGTCCTCTTTTAAACACAGTTTCAATAATCCAAAGTTAGTTTCAATTTTCAGTTACTTTCCTCCTTTTTTTAAAAAACAGCCGGAGACAGTAGAAACAATGTATTCTCTTGTTTAGCTACCCGTCAATGAACGTTCTAAACGCTGTCAATGGACATTCCAAAAAACATCAATCCTGCTAGCAGTCTGTTTCCAGGGTCAGAGCGGCGGTATTTTAACTCTCTTAACTCTCTCCTACAGGCATATTCAGTCCACCACTCCCCCCCCCTCTTCTCCTGTCTCCAAAAGGGGGGGGGGGGTTAGTTCTTTACCGATGGAAATTTAGTCTTTTACAAAAGGCTTTCCAAGACTTTAGCTTGCAGCCTCGTTGCTTCAGTTTATCTACAAAAGGGGGAGGCGGACTTCCTGTATTGAACCTCCCCGTTTCGTTGCCAGATTAAACATTTAAAAATTCAATTCTTCCCAATTCAGCTCTACTCACGGGTAATTACTTTAGAGTCAAATTGTCCACAGGAAAAAGTCAGTGCTCTCCGACAACAGCTATGCGGCTTCGCTCCGTGGAAGAAGCAGACAATTCGAAGCACCGCACGACTCACCCCACATCGCTCCGGATCCCCGAAACCGGGTTTCCCCGTGAGTAGGGGAGGCGCAAAAGGTGCCCGCCGAATCCCACGTTCACAGGCTTCTCCCGCCTGTGATTTTTACGGGTCTCCGCCTTCGCCGTGGCGGTACAGACCCAAATTCCCACGGGGCAAATTCCTCCCGATCAGAGGAATTCCGCCATTGCCGGAGGCACCAACCCGGAAGTCCTTAACTTGAAACTGTTCTTAACCTGAAGCACCACTTTAGCTAATGGGGCCTCCCGCTGCCACCGCACCACCGTCATGCAATTTTTGTTCACATCCTGAAGCAAAGTTCTTAACCCAAGGTACTATTTCTGGGTTAGCGGAGTCTGTAACCTGAAACGTCTGTTACCTGAAGTGTATGTAACCCGAGGTACCACTGTATATACTTCACTTGTATGATTTTTTGACGAAGTACAGAATCCCAAACAGCTTTTTCCACATATAAGACTTACTATGACTGCGAAAAGATGGGCTATACTACTTGTAGCACATGTGATAAGAAAAGCGTCTACAATGTTTGTTGTAGAAAGCTGGGGAATCTTGAGAGGTCATTTTCACTCAGTCCTAAAAACTTTAAATCTGAAAAATTGAAAGTGTCTGTATTACTAAGATTGTTTTCTCTTCAGCTGAAACAAGAGTTCTCCTCATTCAGAGACAATATTAACACTTTTAAACTATTCAGTGTGTCTCTCTATATTTGTATTCAGACTACTTTTGAAATACTCCTGTTGACTGCCCAATGTGGAAAGGGTGTGAGGATTGCAGTTCCACTTTACATTTTCTTAGACTCAGTCTTTCCAAAAGATGAATCAAGCACTTATTTTGAGAGATATCACAATCCTTTGGAAAGAAATAGCTTAAAGATGAAGAGGGGAATGTGTGAAACTGATAAGAACACTCTCAAAAATGGAATTAAAAGGTTGTAGGAAGAAACCTGGAAAGGCAGCTGGCACAAAGAAAGAAATGCACCCCCTCCCCCTCCACATAAAGACAGTGAGCATCTTTATCCACTGAAGGAATGGTGTGTTCATGTGCTGGGTGTGTGGAGAGGACAGATTCTCTCCTGGAGGCAAACCTGGTTGAGTGAGCAAAAAGTACAGAGGCCAGGTCTGCAAGCGAGGTCTTTGGACCAGCCCAGTGCTAGGAGCTTTTGTGGATTTTATCTGAGAAGAAAACAACTTTTATAAAATACATATAGCAAATCCAGGGGATAAGGATTTCACATTTAAGTGGCATTTCAAGTTTACAAAGCACAATTAAACTTGGCTGTTGGGATATGCTTTTTAAATGGCAGTTCATATGGGGCCTGAGTTTCAGTCACCACATATTCTTGTTTTCAGTGCTTGTAAAACATTTTTCTTTTCTCAGAATCTGAAGTGGAGTGTTAAGACTTCCTCTCCTGCCATTGTTCATCGCTGAAGGAGGTGGTTATTTGTTTTGCTCAGATAAGGTTTTCCCAAACATCGAGCTTCTTATAAAAACAGATGATGTTTTCTCTCTTTTTCTAGTTATCTGTTATTTTGTAAGGAAACAGAAATGTCATCTTGCTTCCTGGATAAATTATATTTTTGTTTAAAGGAGAGCTGCACAAATCTTTGAGATATAACATAAAGGCTGGCTACACAGGCTCAGATAGGTGCTGGGCAATGCAAAAAAACTCATGCAGTGATCTTGCCCTTGGGCTGCTCTCCTGTGCACCCTTCTTGAACACAGGGGAGCTCATGCTGGACTCAAGATGCCTCAGATTTCACTGCACATCATACATACCTAACAATCTCAGTGAGACTTTACATGCTCCTTGACTCAGGATTGCAACAAATGATGCTTAGAAGACAGGCATATTGCTTGGACAATAATAGCACCACCCAGGTGTATTTTTAATTGGTATCTGTGAAAATATTTGGAGATTGTGATAGGAATTTTATGGTCTTAGATATATGGTAATGTTCATAACTGCACATACATAGATCAATACAGGAAGACCAACCTGGAACCATTTTGATTCCTAAACTGACCAAATCCTTTCTCTGCAAGGTTAAACTGGAAAAGCCTCCCCATTGTCTCTTTCCTCACAAATCCTGTCTCAAGGATATGTCTGTTTGAATAAGGTGTGAGCCTGTGACCTGGCCCAGGAAATAAGTATTTTACCATTACAAAAGAATGGCCAGGCTCCCCAGGAAATCCAATCAAGCAACCTGCCAAACAGGAGACAAACAAGGACAAGAGAAAAACAACATTTAAATTTCTGTGATGTAGGTGGGATGTATCTGAGGGGTGGTCTTAGGTTACACCCCTTCTGTGATGTATGCATAATGTTTCTGGGGGTGGTCTTGATCTAGAGCAGTGTTTCCCAACCGGTGTGCCGCGGCACACTACTGTGCCGTGAGACACCGGCTGGTGTGCCATGGGAGGGAGGCGGGCGAGTCGGGCGGCGAGAGGCGGCGGCGGCGGCGGCGAGGATCCGCGTCGAGCCGGGGGCGGCTCCGCGGTGGTGGTGCCGAGCGGCGGGGCAGCTCGCGCAAAAGGGAGGAGCGCGAGACAGCGGAGGAGGAGGAGGCCGGCATGTCCGGGCAGCAGCAGCAACAGCAGCAGCAGCAACTCCCGGCGACGGCTCCTCCTCCGCCCGCTATCGCCGCCGCCGCCTCAGCTGCCCTCGCTCTGCTGCCTCCTCCCACCCCGGCAAGGGGAAGGGAAAAAACGTTCACTTTTGTGCGTCCCCCCCCCCCCGCGTGACGCTGCGCGCTGACGTCACGGGGCGGGGCTTTAATGGTGGTGTGCCGCGAGATTTTTTTCCGGTAAGCAGGTGTGCCGTTGCCCAAAGACGTTTGGGAAACACTGATCTAGAGGATGGGAATTTCAAAAGTCTTTATAAGCCCTTGCACAGCAATTTTGGGGGTCCTCTTCCTCTCCTGCGTGTGAGGGGAGCACCGTGTTGCAACAGATCAATAAAGATCAGGCTTACTAGCTGCTTTGCTTCTCAATATTCTCTGGTTGGCCTCTGTTATTTTCTCCTACCAATAGGGAACCTATGTAAGGACTCTATATGGGCTCTTGGATACCACATAAGGGAAAAGGGCATATTTTTATTTACAACAAGATCGTATAACAACTGCTGTTCTGTGAGACCCTGTGGCCAATGGTAGAGCACAATCTTTTCATGAATCCCTGCTGTCTACTGTTCAAAAGGATCACAGGTAGCAGGCTTTTGTTTCTCGGGATGTTGGTCTTCGTCAGGCAGATGGTGAGGCCGAACTCCCTTCCAACTTGGGCAAAACAGTTGATGAGCCTCTGTAGAGCTTCCTTGGAGTACGCTGCAACAACATGTGTTGGATAAGGACCTGCCACACTTTTGTCTTGGTGTGAAGATGTGCCAGGTTGAACAGACCCCTGTTGCTCCTTGAATGGAAATACTCACTACCTTCAGGAGAGCAACAGGGAGAAGAATACGCCAAAGAGGGTTGTGGAAGAACACAGTCCTATTTCACGCTGCCCTGTACAGAGAAGGTGCCCATGGATGAGCCATCATAATGGATGGTCCACACATATTCTTGTGGAAGGACAGGATCATCTTGTGGCACTTAGGTGGGCAACCTATCTTGTGAAGCAGTGTGAAGAGTCCTTTTTGGCTGATGAGATCAAAGGCCTTTGCCAGGTCTATGAAGGCAACAGACAAGGGGTGTCTCTGCTGTCAGCATTTCTCCTGCGGTGGGTGGAGTGAGAACATCATGTTGACTGTTGACCTCTGAGCTCTGAAGCTGCATTGTGATTTGGGATAGACCTTGTCTGTGAGTGATTCTGATCTGTTGGGAACTACATGGGTGAAGGCTTTCCCCATGGTACTCAGCAGGGAGATCCCATGATAGTTGTTATAGTCATGGTGGTCACCTTTGTTGTTGTAGAGGATCACAATGCTGAAGTTGTGCATGTCTTGTGGCATGGATCCTTGTTCCCAACACTGCAAGAGGAGACCATGGAGGTATGTCATGAAGGAGAAGTTGAGGCTGGCTTCTAGCTCTCCTGTTGGGATTCTGTCCTTTCCTGGGGCTTTACCACATGCCTGAGCGTTGATGGTATTCTTCAGTTTGTCATGGGAAGGAGGGACATCCAGCTCTTCCAAGACAGGCAGGGTCTGGATACTGTCGATTGCTGTGTCAGAGACCATGTTTTCCCATGAGTAGTTTTTGGTTTCAGTAGTGCAGTTATCCTGACTGTTGGTCCAAAGGCTTTCTTTATGCCTTCATACATTTTATGAGTGTTGCTGTTGTCAGCAGTGAGTTGGATGCTCTGGCACAGCTTTACCTTGATCCACCACCTGGGAATCTGAACCTTTCTCAGTTCAGCAAGTGTCTTCTTGCAAGGAGCATGCTTACAGTTCACAGAAACTTCGTGCTTTGTGGCAATAACAGGCCTCATATCCTTAATGCCAGCCTCAAACCTGTCAAAGATTTGCTGCTCTCTTTTGCCAAAGGAGGACCTAGCTGTGTTGTAGGTTGCCTCTCTGATGTGGTTCCACCTTGCTTTGATGCTGTCTTTGGGGCTGTTCTGTGGAGCTTGTTCAATAGAATCAGAGAAGCATTCACAAAGTTCAGGTATGGCTGTTCTGGCACTGTTGATTCATGGCTGCACTTCTGCTTTGTGCTATGGGTCTTCTTTGGCTGGAGAAGGGTTTTGCTCACCACCAAGGATCCACAGCAGGCGCTGTAACTCTCCAGTGGTTTGACTTCACCCCTGTAGGCACACACTTCCATTGTCTCCAACCAACCAACCAACCAACCAACCAACCAACCAACCAACCAGTGTTTCCCAAACTTTGTTTGCTTTGCATTTGAGCTTTGGTTTTTGGAGTTGGCAGACCTCCACTGCTGGAAAGAACATACAATGTTCCTGTAATGGAGAAAAAGAGAGACTGGGGAGACCCAAAGGAGGTTTCCTTGCCCTTTGAAACATCTTGTCAGTGGTAAAGGTGAGGCAATGCCAGTAGTAGAGTGACACAAAAGCATTTGTGATAATGAACTGGAGGTGTGGTGAAGCAGCAGGCAGAGAAAGTAAGTTGCTTGGTTGTTTTTGGGATGCCTTGAGCTTTAAATTGTTGTTTTTTTAGACAAACCATGGCTTAGCAGCATACACAGCCACTGAGGAAAACAACAGAAGGAAGAAAGATAAAGAATAACAGCAAGGGTAAATGTGAGCCTAGGTTGTCACATATGCTTAAAAATTGGCGACAACTGGGGATATAATGATGCTTTACATATATAATTTCTGTAATCATTACCACAAAACTGTAACATTGGTTTTATCATTTGGATTTTTGCTGTTTGGTGGAATGGTCACTTGCCTAATGCCATCTAGAGTGTTTAGTGGTGGAGAAGAGATTTGATCCAGAGACTTCCTGGCTCAGAGCTCATGCTCTTAGCTCTGGTGCTTTGGCTCATAAGCTGCAAGATCAGGGTAAGACAAGGGTGTGTGAAGCTCTCATCTTCTTGAGGTTCAGGGATTTTCTTGCTAATCCACCTCTGCTTATTGCCAACAGTGCCTGTGGCACTTTCTCCCCTTATTAAAGCTCATTAAAAGAAATCACCACTGACTTTTTATAGAATTTCCCTTGATTAAAAACAAGTGTAAGACACTCCTGATATGCTTCCTGGTGCTAAGTGATTTTCTGCTATATAATCAGCTTCCAGATTTTCCATTGTTCAATTTGAATCACTTTCTTTGTGTACATGCTCCCGGCTGCTTATTGCAAGGATAATATGAGATTTGTGATCCAATGCGTCAATGATCTGCTCACCATAAATAGAATTGTGAAAATGTTCACATTCCTGAACAGGTGTAAGTAGTTCTTCCATATTAAAAGTGTATGTTTGAAATCCATCAGCGCAATTCAGCTGTGCCACAATATGCCCCTAGATGTAATTGTCAAGAATGCGTATCACTCAATGGCTCTTCTCTGGATGGTTCAGCACTTGAGGATCCACAGTATTAGGTTCTGTCTTTCCTTGTGAAGGAAGAATTTGATGTGGAGAACACTTTTAAAGGTGTGATTTTCCCATGTGTATGGTAAGCTGCTAAAGGTTATATTATGTGAGCTTGTTGCACGTGTGAATAACTGTTTCTGTGGTATTCAGTGAAAGTCTTCTAAGAAGTGGCAAGTCAAATGTTCGCCAGGTTAGTCTTATGTCTTGGAAGTTGAGGTTTAGGGTAGTTGATGTACTCTCTCTCTCTAAACCCTGGAACCTACCATAAAATAATAATCACATGATCTGTTTTGTATTCCTAATGGACCTGCAGATAATGGAGCTGCAACTTCCCATCTTCAGTACAGGCAGGATTGTTGCAAATATTGCTAAGAATAGATAATGTATTGGAATAAGTTCTAATATGTGGGGGTGGGGAACTTCTGGCCCTCAGGTCAAACTTGGCCTGGTTTAGGGCCCAATTTGACCTGCAAAATGATTTCACCCAAACCAAAGCCACCTGAGCCACATCTGATGTCACATGGATGAGACAACCCACCTGTCAATCATCTGATATCATAATGACATCCAGTGATCGAAGAGTGGATTGTCACACCCACCTACCAAAGTTGGCACACAGTATTGGTGTCAGATAATGAACTGGCCCACTGGGCCCGAGAAATCCCCCTGTCCTGTTTTAGAGCATTCAGACAATTCTGAGAGCCTCTATGGTAAGGTGGTTTGAATCTTTAAGAAAGGCTCTGTCAAGTACAGGAGTTCCCCTCTCCCTTCTAGTAGCTCACCAATAAGAATTAACGAGCATCTTTTGTTCTTTTGTTCAAGGTGAACAAAAGACACTTTGATGGCTGTCACCCATGGAAGCAATATCCCTTAAAAAGATAAATATAAGGACAAATTGGTTTTATAGAGAGCTCCTAGTGGAAGTGGAAAATCAACTGAAATTAAGAAAATCTGACAAAATAAGAGAATAGGTATCAGACTGGCTACAATATTTTCAATTAAATGAGACATTTAAAGAAAACAAAAAAGAGGATTCAGTTATACAATATCTAGATTTCAAAGAGAAATTGTAGAGGACAATACCAAACCATTGAAGAAAATGTATAGTTTGTTGCTAGAATGGGAAACAAAGGATGAAGAGGTGCGATGGTGTGTGATGATAAAGCGGGTGAGAGATCTGGAACATAATAGCCAAATGTGTGATTGGGAAAAACTTCGGAAGGTGGATCTGAAATTTACTGCATGTACAACACTGAAAGAGAACTACATGAAAACGATGTATCATTGGTACATAACACTGGTAAAACTTGCAAAAATGTATAGAAGAAGTTCTAATAAGTGTTGGAAATGTGAAGAAAAAGAGGATACTTTTTACCATATGTGGTGGGAGTGTAAAATGGTTTAAAATTTCTGGGATATATAATGAACTGAAGAAAATGTTTAAAAATGACTTACCAAAAAACCAGAAGTGTTTTTATTAGGAATAACAGAAAATCAAATCCTGAAGGAAAAGGAAAAACTGTTTATGTATGCAACAACAGCATCCCAGACCTTACTAGCCCAAAGGTGGGAGGAAGATAAGATACCGACTATAGAAGAATGGCTATTGAAAATGACGGACTATGCAGACATGGCAAAACTTACAGAAAAGCTCAGAGTCAATGATATTGAGAAATTCAAAAAAAGAATGGGAGGCATTTATTGTATATGTACAAAAATATTGTAAACAAGTAGAAACATTGGCAGACTTTGACTAAACACTTGCAAATAGTTAAAATAAGATAAAGTTTATGGAAGTTTATGGCTCTTATTCACAATCATATTGGGTGATTATCTGTAGCATTTATTCCACTTCATGCATGAGAGATAATAGCAACATGTTGCATATATAGTTTTACTCTTAAGCTCTCATATTGATCAGTTCCTTGCCGTGTATTTACTTTCTGCTGAGTTTCCAGAATGCTCATGCATCAGCGAACAAACATAATGCGCTTGTTATGGGGATAAGCAAGCTTCTAACATGTAGATCCTCCAGATGTTTGATTGCCACATAAATGAATTTGCAAGATGTAAAATTACAGTATATTTTGATGGGAAAAAATGCCTTGCAACATTAAATGAATTCCCCAGCCTTGCTACCTCTTCAGAACATTTTAGTTTCAACCTTCCTTTCTTCCCTTGGGATGATGTGCTCCATCATTCAGATGGCACATTTATACTGTCCCCTCCTTGCCTTTTCTACAGTTGTACCAAAAACATCAGCTCCCAAGTTTCCAGAGTGGAAAAGCTGCTGGAGGAGCTAAGATTTGACCTTACAGAGCAGACCCTCCCAGGAGCCCATGTGTCATACAGATCTGGTGGTAGGTAAGCTAAAGAGCACCTTGACAGGGAAGAGGAGAATCGGCAGCAGCCTGGGAGCATTCAAGATGTGGATGTCACTTGGTGCAGCAACCAGCTGTCACAAGGTGGTTGTTGGGACTTTGTTCAAGATACATTTGCCGGGAGAAAATGAATGCAATTTCAACTGTTTATTCCATGATGTGTGATTTCAGGGGACTCTGGCTTTGCAAATTAGGTCCCAAATTTATTTTGTTCATCAGACACATATACATATAGTTAAGGTGCTAAACGTGCAGTATCTTTTCATGGTGTAGTGGTTAAGAGCAGTAGATCCGTAATCTGGGGAACCGGGTTCGCGTCTCCGCTCCTCCACATGCAGCTGCTGGGTGACCTTGGGCCAGTCACACTTCTCTGAAGTCTCTCAGCCCCACTCACTTCACAGAGTGTTTGTTGTGGGGGAGGAAGGGAAAGGAGAATGTTAGCCGCTTTGAGACTCCTGAAGGGGAGTGAAAGGCGGGATATCAAATCCAAATCCAATGGTTGGGGGGCAGGAGGAGGCACCTCCAAGATCTGTTTCGTCTCATTATTAATGAGGAAGTCGCTGGTAAGGATCCATTTAGACCTTATATGACAGATCCTTTTGGCAAAGGTAAAGACCTAGAGAAATAAGGCCTAGGCTGATTTCCATTTTCCCCTTTCTGTCTTTCCTATGGCAGGAAGAAGAAAAAATTATTTTGTGTAAAAGAAATATTTCTTTCATATGATCTTAGGGAACAAATTGCTTAAATGAAAACAAATCATTTTAATTTCTATCATCAGAAGTGACCCAAAATAACTTACATTAAAACCAATTAAAATAAACACAACCAATAAAAGTCCCCAAACACACCTTTACAGATAGAAGATAGACCTTGCAGATCCTGTTGCGCTACAAGAGGCCACAAATGCCAGATTAAACCCTTCATGTGGTACCCTCCTCTCCCACATCCTCCCACAGCACCCTTCCTTCCTTTAAAGCACGTCTTCCCACAAAAACCCCTGGGAACTGTAGTCTGCAAAGGCTGGTGGAAATGGCAACTCTGCGGTGGGTGAATTACCGTTCCCAGGAATCTTTGAGGAAAGCCATGTGCTTTAAATGTATGATGCATGTTCTGAAACATGGGAAGAGGAGGCCCACATGGCATCCTTGAGTCCAGCTATTGACTGGGCACTCAGCACCTGTGAGTCTTGCCTTTTCCCATATAATTCTGAATATTTTTATGCCCATGAAGTAACTTAAAGTGAACTGAAAAACAGATATGAGTGATCTTGTCACGCAAATCAACAGCACTCCTTAAATCACTGCAAAATCTTGGAATCACTACAGTTGTTGGATGACACACAGGGAGCCTGTGACAGTTTTCTTTGTGCAAGAATGCACTTTTAATATATCTTGGCTGCAGTGTTCCTGTCATGGGTTTTGAGTGCCTTCTGCTTCTCTAATCTGGAATGGCATAGGAGCAAATTGTGGGGGAGAAGCTAAAAATGTAAAAGAGTGTGGCACTGGAATCTTGGGGTTTGATGAGATGACAGGGGGATGGCTTGATGTAGAAGAACCAAAACATATCACAAAGATGTAAGAAGAAATGCCTGGCCACAGGCAAGCATAAACACCAGCTCCTAAAGACAACAGTGGTGACAATGGGGAAGAGACATAATAAAATGCTTCCGCATCTGAAGAGGTGTGCATGCACACGAAAGTTCATACCAATAACAAACTTAGTTGGTCTCTAAGGTGCTACTGGAAGGAATTTTTTATTTTGTTTCCACAAGAGTGTCCCAGACTCTTGAGGTTGGTTTTCTCATTATTCCAAACCTGCCTTGCCGACCCCTCCAACAATGCAAAATCAGGAACAGACAGGCTGGAGATTGTTTAAAAGAAAATTATTATTGTTCCTTATTTATGTATTTTGCATCTGTGTCTCTAGAAAGACAGTGAATGGCATAAGGCTACACAGTGTGTTTTGTGGCTGATTTAACCCTGGTCTCCCACACCCTTGTCCACAACACCTGATTTCACATTCTGGACAAAAGGTTAATCAACTGTGAGATGCGCTGGCAGGCACGGGAGTTTCCCCTTCTCTCTGGAAGCTTCCGATAATAATTAACAAGCCTCTGACAGGTTTATAGACCATTTTATTTACAGCAACACAGAGAGAGCAGCATGGAGCCACCCTCCTTCAGGATCTCAGTTGCTCACGTGGAATCCCCGCCCCTTCCACAGCAAGAAGCGTGCCACTGCTCTGCTCTCCTGCCCCGGTGCTTCTGTTGAGCCTTCACCATTTCAGACCTCCTAGTACAAGGGGAGGGAGGGAGGTCCCTGCCACTCTCGAAGGAAGAGTCTCCCAAGTGGTGGCTCCCTCCTGGTTGCCTAGCTTCTGACTCAGAGTTATCTAGCTATTCCCCTGACTGTGCCGTCTGTGAATCGGCTGCTGGGAAAGTTGAAGGAAGTGGTGATGGGGGGAACTCTCCCCTTAGAATCATAGAGTTGGAATAGACCACAAGGGCCATCGAGTCCAACCCCCTGCCAAGCAGGAAACACCATCAGAGCACTCCTGACATATGGTTGTCAAGCCTCTGCTTAAAGACCTCCAAAGTAGGAGACTCCACCACACTCCTTGGCAGCAAATTCCACTGTCAAACAGCTCTTACTGTCAGGAAGTTCTTCCTAATGTTTAGGTGGAATCTTCTTTCTTGTAGTTTGGATCCATTGCTCCGTGTACGCTTGTCTGGAGCAGCAGAAAACAACCTTTCTCCCTCCTCTATGTGACATCCTTTTATATATTTGAACATGGCTATCATATCACCCCTTAACCTCCTCTTCTCCAGGCTAAACATAGAATCATAGAATCATAGAGTTGGAAGAGACCACAAGGGCCATCGAGTCCAACCCCCTGCCAAGCAGGAAACACCATCAGAGCACTCCTGACATATGGTTGTCAAGCCTCTGCTTAAAGACCTCCAAAGTAGGAGACTCCACCACACTCCTTGGCAGCAAATTCCACTGTCAAACAGCTCTTACTGTCAGGAAGTTCTTCCTAATGTTTAGGTGGAATCTTCTTTCTTGTAGTTTGGATCCATTGCTCCGTGTCCGCTTCTCTGGAGCAGCAGAAAACAACCTTTCTCCCTCCTTTATGTGACACCCTTTTATATATTTGAACATGGCTATCATATCACCCCTTAACCTCCTCTTCTCCAGGCTAAACATGCCCAGCTCCCTTAGCCGTTCCTCATAAGGCATCGTTTCCAGGCCTTTGACCATTTTGGTTGCCCTCCTCTGGACACGTTCCAGTTTGTCAGTGTCCTTCTTCTTCTGTCAGAGGCTGCTCTGTCTGTGTCTGCATTCCTTCATCTTCAGAGTCAGAGCAGTCTCTGGCATCTGATTCTGACCAGCCCCTGACATGCACTGAGGGATGGAAATCATTTTCCTCACAGGTCTGGAAATTTATGTGGCTCCTTATGAACAGCTCTGTGAGGCACCTTTAAGGTTAACCCATTTAGGCTGCAATCCTGTAGATACGTATCAGGGAGTAATCTCCATGGAATTCCGTGGTGCTTACTTCTGAGTAAGGTAGTCACTGCGGCAGGAACCCACTTTAGAAATTGTACAGCAGTAGCCCCTTCTGAACCAAAGGGCTAAGTGCTGACAAAACTGAAATGTTTAAGTGCCTTGCTATTTCTTTGCAAAGGAGGATGATAGGGAGAGAACTAGATCAGGTGGGGATTGCAGAACTTTTCTCTCAGCAGAGAGAAGCAATTGAGAAAGCAAGGATCCCTTCTGAACCCAAGGAAGATGCTTTGCATTTTGGTGAGGTGCTTAAGCATCCAAAGTGTCCAAACCAGCACGGCTACACCTCCAGGACCTCTCAGGGGCTGAGTCTCACCATGTCCAGTGGGCACCAATTGCCACCCATCTTCAATGCATTCTCTCCAATTCAAAAATTCCAGTGTCCCTGCAGCTGCCCCAACCACCCTGCTGTCTCCACCTGAAATCTTGCCAAAATCTCATGAGATCTGGCCACCACCGCACAACCCAGGTGAGGTAGGGGCAGGGCAGCACCTTCCTGTATCACTTCAGATGGTGAAATGGGATGCCCTGTCTCAATCTGCTTCCTTATGTAGTAGCAAGGCAAAGCAGGAAGATGGTAGCAAAAGGTTTGCCTGCTTGTCCGTTGGCCTGCCTTCTGCGTGTCTCCTGCTGGTGGGATGCATGTGTGCTGGTATAGTTCTGTGTCATAACTTGGCAGTGAGGCCTCTCTAGAAAGACCCCCAAGGGTAGGTTGGTTGGCCTGGGTGGGGGGGACAAAGGCTTAGGGGTATTCTCAATCCGACTGGGGATTTTAAGTTTAGAAAATACTTGAAGGGTGCCCCCCCCCCAGTCACAAATGCCTGGTGTTCTATGTCACCAACCATTTTGCTTGGTCTCTGTGGGTTTGGGGCATCCATTAGAGTTTGAGATAGTTTTGTTTTGCTGTCATAAACGTTTGTTCTTTTCCCAGAATCAAGTTTTCTATGTACATTGATGCATTTATTAATTTTGTTCAGTATTGATTAGCATTCAGTCATACCTGGTAAATTTGAAAACACTTTGTTTCTAGCTGTAAAATGTTGAGCTTGCATCCAGGTTTCTGGAAGCTGTTGCATGGTTACATTTTTGCTCTCTTAAATGCTTCACAGATTTGTAACATAAATCACTTTTAGTTCTGTCTAATTTCAAAGTGTAAAGGACACATCAAATTTTGCTAATATGGAGCTTTAGGAAGTAGTTTATAATACTGCTGTGTTTTGTAAGGATACAACCCTTAGTGGATTATTGTAGTTCTTTAACAAAATTTTAATGTGAAATTTCTTTGCCTTCAGACTCTCACCCATAAAATTGTATGAGCTAATATTTATTTCTGTGCCACTCATACAATATTGATGCATGTACTATACAATTCATTATGTATGTTATTATTATTTTATTTTAAAGGTCAGCTTTTTTAATATAAAGTTTGAAAAAAAGACATGCTCCAGGCAAGACAACTGTTTATTCACGTAAAATAGAAAAAGATGCCCACCTCATTCATGTCATAAATGTACTCAGAAAAAACTGAATTCAATTGACATGAAATGTGTGTCATTATACATTAAGCGGAGTTTAATTTGAGAGGCTATTGGTATCTGTCTTAATGTACATGTGTAGGAAAATACCCATGTATCTGGACCTCAAGATCAAGAAGGTTGTGTACGTAATTTTGTCTACTGGATTAAAATGTTCCTACTTGATTTTTAAAATCTAGTTTTTTTCTGAAGTATATTGTATAATGGCAGAAGTCTTGTTGAGGTTGGAGTTCAGTTGCATCATTAAAACATTAAAACACCACAGGCATAGGAACACCCACTTAGCCCATCATTTCAACCAGTGATGTTTTTCTCATTTGCCAGACTCTGTGTTTTTTATTTGCTCTCAGCAACTGTGGTTAATGTTTAATGTATTATGCTTAATAGCATCACCGGAGGCCACCCCGGTCTCAGGTTAGGGCCCTGTAATCTCAGGATCAGGAATGGCAAACCCTCTCTGGAGTTGCAGGGATCCAGATAATTCTTTCTCCTCTGATCCTTTTCTGTGCATGATGCTGAACTCTCGGGAACATATAAATAATAATAATAATAATAATAATAATTTATTATTTGTACCCCGCCCATCCATCAACTTCCTGTGAGAGTAATAATAATAATAATAATAATAATAATAATAATAATAATAATTTATTATTTATACCCCGCCCATCTGGCTGGGCCTCCCCAGCCACTCTGGGCGGCTTCCATAGAAACCAAAAATACACTAAAATATCACACATTAAAAACTTCCCTGAACAGGGCTGCCTTAAGATGTCTTCTGAATGTCAGGTAGTTGTTTATCGCTTTGACATCTGCTGGAAGGGCGTTCCACAGGGAGGGTGCCACTACCGAGAAGGCCCTCTGCCTGGTTACCTGTAGCTTTGCTTCTCGCAATGAGGGAACTGCTAGAAGGCCCTCGGCGCTGGATCTCAGCGTCCGGGCAGAACAATGCGGGTGGAGACGCTCCTTCAGGTATACTGGGCCAAGGCCATTTAGGGCTTTAAAGGTCAGCACCAACACTTTGAATTGTGCTCAGAAACGTACTGGGAGCCAATGTAGGTCTTTCAAGACCGGTGTTATATGGTCTCGGCGGCTGCTCACAGTCACCAGTCTAGCTGCCGCATTCTGGATTAGTTGTAGTTTCCGGGTCACCTTCAAAGGTAGCCCCACGTAGAGCGCATTGCAGTAGTCCAAGCGGGAGATAACTAGAGCATGCACCACTCTGGCGAGACAGTCCGCGGGCAGGTAGGGTCTCAGCCTACGTACCAGGTGGAGTTGGTAGACAGCTGCCCTGGATACAGAATTGACCTGCACCTCCATGGACAGCTGTGAGTCCAAAATGACTCCCAGGCTGCGCAACTGGTCCTTCAGGGGCACAGTTACCCCATTCAGGACCAGGGAGTCCTCCACACCAGCCCGCCCCCTGTCCCCCCAAAACAGTACTTCTGTCTTGTCAGGATTCAATCTCAATCCATTAGCCGCCATCCATCCTCCAACCTCCTCCAGGCACTCACACAGGACCTTCACCGCCTTCACTGGTTCTGTTTCAAAAGAGAGGTAGAGATGGGTATCATCTGCATATTGATGGACACCCAGTCCAAACCCCCTGATGATCTCTCCCAGCGGCTTCATATAGATGTTAAAAAGCATGGGGGAGAGGACGGAACCCTGAGGCACCCCACAAGTGAGGGTCGAGGGGTCTGAACACTCATCCCCTACCACCACTTTCTGAACACGGCCCAGGAGGAAGGAGCAAAACCACTGTATAACAGTGCCCCCAGCTCCCAGCCCCTCTAGACGGTCCAGAAGGATGTTATGGTCGATGGTATCAAACGCCGCTGAGAGATCCAGCAGAACTAGGAAACAGCTCTCACCTTTGTCCCTAGCTCGCCGGAGATCATCAACCAGCGCGACCAAGGCAGTTTCAGTCCCATGATGAGGCCTGAATCCCGATTGGAAGGGATCCAAATGGTCCGCATCCTCCAGGCGTGCCTGGAGTTGTTCAGCAACCACTCGCTCAATCACCTTGCCCAAGAATGGAAGATTTGAGACTGGGCGATAGTTGGCCATACTGGCCGGGTCTAAAGATGTTTTTTTAAGAAGCGGTTTAATGACCGCCTCTTTCAGCGGATCTGGGAATGTTCCCTCATAGAGGGAAGCATTCACCACCCCGCAGAGCCCATCGGCCAGCCCTTCCCGGCTTGCTTTTATTAGCCAGGATGGGCAAGGATCAAGGAGACAGGTGGTTGGTTTCACACGTCCAAGCAGCCTGTCCACATCCTCGGGGGTAACGGATTGAAATTGATTCCATGCAACTTGACCAGACAGGGCTCCAGCACTCTCCTGCCCCAGCCCTGCCCCCATGGTGGTGTCTAGCTCCTTCCGAATATGAGTGATTTTATCTGCAAAAAACTTTGCAAAATCGTTGCAGGAGATCTTGAGGTCTTTACAAGGCCCCAGTGGTAAAGGTGGTTCCGTTAAATTGCGGACCACCTGAAAGAGTCTCCTGCTACTATTTTCTGCAGATGCAATAGAGGCAGTGAAGAAAGTCTTCTTTGCCGTCGCTATCGCCACTTGGTAGGCTCGATGTTGAGCTCTAACCTGTGTCTGGTCAGATTCAGAATGAGTTTTCTGCCACTGACGCTCTAGCTGTCTCAGCGATTGTTTCATCGCCCTCAGCTCCCCAAAAAACCACGGGGCTGTCTGGGCTCCATGCAATCGGAGAGGGCGCTTCGGAGCCAGACAGTCAATAGCCCTGGTTAACTCCGCATTCCAGCGGGCCACAGGGAATCAGCTGAAAGGCCATCAACATGGGATAAAGCATCCCCTCCCACTCTCTGGAAACCATTTGGATCCATTAAGTGGCGGGGGCGGACCATCTGAATTGGTCCCACCTCCCTGCAGAGGGGAAGGGTCGCGGAGAAGTCCAGTTGTACCAGGAAGTGATCTGACCATGGCACTTCTTTTGTTTCACTTTTACTTAGTGTCAGATCACCCACGTCACTAGAGGTGAACACCAGGTCTAAGGCATGTCCATGACTATGAGTTGGGCCCAACTTATTCAGGGACAGCCCCATGGAGGTCATGCTTTCCATGAAGTCCCGAGCGGCCCCTTGTAAGGTCGTGTTGGCATGGAAGTTAAAATCCCCTAGGACAACCAAACTAGGTGTCTCCAGGAGAACATCCGCCACAACCGGAAGCAGCTCGGACAGGGAATCCTTGGTGCAGCGGGGAGGTCGGTACACCAAAAGGAATCCTTATCATTATCAGATCTTGCAAACGCTTTAATGCTTAAGTGATCTTTGCTTTTGAAATTAAATTATCTTTCAAAATGTTTGAGGGTTGTTTGTTTTGCTTTTACAAGATCTGCAAGGTATGCATTCCTCTTTCAGTTTCTTGCAGGTGGTGCTATTGTTCAGCCAGGCTCTTTCTATTGCGTTTCTCTTTGAAATTCAGATACAGGCCCATATTTCCATGAAAATGTGTCCCCATGCTACAGTCTAACTGAGTATGCAAACACCTAACTACTTCTATAATTGGCAATTTGTATTCATAATTAGAATAAATGCACCTTGAATAATAGCAGTACCTGTACATAACTTTCTTTTGCTGAGCAAGTAGCCCTGATTCATGTCCTCCTATGAACATGTATCCATTTCTTTGGCGAAAGGGATATTTCCACACACAAAGATTAACAGCTGAAGAGGCCTCTAGGGCTCCACCCTAGATTTTCACCTGTAAATATCAATTTAAGTGAGCTCCAGCAATATGCATCCATCCACTACTTTCTTCACTGTGTAATATATATTTGCTACATTTTACTTTCTGAATCCAATGCATCATGTTTTGCTTTCTGCTTTGTTGGCTTATCTATGTAGCTGCTTAAATTACAGGCTGCAAATGTCTGTTCTTGTAACAAATGGATAATTCCACTGAGGTTTCAATCCACACATTCCTCTATGTCGTTGTGTTTGGGGATAATGCCCACCCCAAAAAACCCAACACATTTTTTTTTAAAAAAAAGATTTGTTGTTTGTTTATGCAAATGAGGTCTGCAAGGAAAGCTAAGATAGCTTTGCTTCTGACCTAGCAGCACATGCGAGTGCACTGGGGGCTTCAGCAGGGGCCCTGCCTCCTCCTGCTCCTTCCCTAACCCTTGTGGTTGCTGTCAAAATTTGGGGCTTGCTCACCTGGGTTTTGCTGGGGTGGGAATAAATGTTGTCCATACAGTGGTACCTCAAGTTACATACACTTCAGGTTACATACGCTTCAGGTTACAGACTTCGCTAACCCAGAAATAGTAGCTCAGGTTAAGAACTTTGCTTCAGGATGAGAACAGAAATCATGTGGTGGCAGTGCGGTGGCAGCGGGAGGCCCCATTAGCTAAAGTGGTGCTTCAGGTTAAGAACAGTTTCAGGTTAAGAACGGACCTCCGGAACGAATTAAGTACATAACTAGAGGTACCACTGTACACTAGGATTGCAGCTTTGCACTTTCCCCCGGTCTTTTCCCCTGACGGGGACTCAAGGCAGCTTACAGCTAAAATTGTATTTCATTCCATTTATCTGTTGGAGGTGTTGCACATGATTCCTTCCCTCACATTTTTTTTTCTTTACAACCCAAGCCCAATATGCTATGCTCACCCCCTGATCACTCTCTCACACACACATATAATAATGCATATATTGCATCAATATTGTCCCTGCCCCAGCCCATGTTTTAGAGTGTACCATATTTTTGTGTTGGGATGAGGTGTTACAAATGAACTGGGGAAAATTATGCAAGCACAGAAGTCAAAAGTAGGAAGCACCGGAAGATGTGTTATACTAGGTTAAGTTATTAGTTCCTTTTTCCCATTATTGTTTACTTTGAAGGGCAGCTGATCTCCAAATTTGAAGGCTGAGGATCCTATCATCTGATCCTATTGAATTTGAGCTGCGGGGGGGGGGGAGGCAAATTTCTACTGCATTGCTGCCACTTTGCAAGTAAGACTAGATAATTTAGAATTTAAAGTTCAGTGGAGAAATTTGGTTGGGGAGCATTTAAGCAATTTGCAGGCTGATTTGAGTTCTGCTGGGTTGGAGTCTGCCATTAAAACTGAAACATACAATTCTCCAAGCATATAGAAAGTATTGGGAAGAATATGTTGGGATCTTGTATAAAAGGTAAAGGTAAAGGTACCCCTTCCCGTACAGGCCAGTCGTGTCCGACTCTAGGGTTGTGCGCCCATCTCACTTAAGAGGCCGGGGCCAGCGCTGACCGGAGACACTTCCAGGTCACGTGGCCAGCGTGACGAAGCTGCTCTGGCGAGCCAGCACCAGCACAGCACTCGGAAACGCCGTTTACCTTCCCGCTATAAGGCGGTACCTATTTATCTACTTGCACTTAGAAGTGCTTTCAAACTGCTAGGTGGGCAGGAGCTGGGACCAAAAGACGGGAGCTCACCCCGCTGCGGGGATTTGAACCGCTGACCAGGCGATCGGCAAGTCCTAGGCACTGTGGTTTTACCCACAGCGCCACCCACGTCCCCGGCAGGATCTTGTATATTCTTATATAAAGAAATTATGGGGGGGAAGGAAAACATTTGCAACAACAAACCCTTTGGTGCCCAGGAAACCTGGATAAACCAAACTTTCCATAATTGTTGGTGGTGAAACATTAACTTAGTCATGCTCTTTTGTTTCTTTTTTTCCTTTTCTTTTTTTATTGACCCATTTCAACATACAGTGCAATAAAAACCAAACTAATCTACATAAAAATAAAAGAGAAAAATCAAAGAAAACAAAGAGAGAAGGGGGGAGGAAGGGGGGAATGCAGAGCCCTATATGATGGGCAGATCTTAACCCTCATACAAAAGGGGATGGACGCTCCCAGCTCTCACCTGGGAGCTCACCTTTCTTCTCCCAGCCTCACACCCTGGAAGATCTCGCTTTCCTGCCTCTCACACAGGGTCCTTTGCCAGCCATCCATCACCTTCCTGTGAGTATAATAATAATAATAATAATAATAATAATAATAATAATAATAATTTATTATTTATACCCCGCCAATCTGGCTGGGCCTCCCCAGCCTCTCTGGGCGGCTTCCATAGAAACCAAAAATACACTAAAATATCACACATTAAAAACTTCCCTGAACAGGGCTGCCTTAAGATGTCTTCTGAATGTCAGGTAGTTGTTTATCGCTTTGACATCTGCTGGAAGGGTGTTCCACAGGGAGGGTGCCACTACCGAGAAGGCCCTCTGCCTGGTTACCTGTAGCTTTGCTTCTCGCAATGAGGGAACTGCTAGAAGGCCCTCGGCGCTGGATCTCAGCGTCCGGGCAGAACAATGCGGGTGGAGACGCTCCTTCAGGTATACTGGGCCAAGGCCATTTAGGGCTTTAAAGGTCAGCACCAACACTTTGAATTGTGCTCAGAAACGTACTGGGAGCCAATGTAGGTCTTTCAAGACCGGTGTTATATGGTCTCGGCGGCTGCTCACAGTCACCAGTCTAGCTCCTGCATTCTGGATTAGTTGTAGTTTCTGGGTCACCTTCGAAGGTAGCCCCACGTAGAGCGCATTGCAGTAGTCCAAGCAGGAGATAACCAGAGCATGTACCACTCTGGCGAGACAGTCCGCAGGCAGATAGGGTCTCAGCCTACGTACCAGATGGAGCTGGTAAACAGCTGCCCTGGACACAGAATTGACCTGTGCCTCCATGGACAGCTGTGAGTCCAAAATGACTCCCAGGCTGCGCAACTGGTCCTTCAGGGGCACAGTTACCCCATTCAGGACCAGAGAATCCTCCACACCTGCCCACCTCCTGTCCCCCAAAAACAGTACTTCTGTCTTGTCAGGATTCAACCTCAATCTGTTAGCCGCCATCCATCCTCCCGGCCCCAGAATAGAGACATCAAAAAATAAAACAAAACATAAGGAAAAATAGAGTTAACAGAAAAAGACAGAAGCAAAAAATTGCAAAAAAAAGAGGAAAGGAGAGTTAAGAGAAATAAATAAAGAGGACTTGACCTCAACAGCCATGTTTCCCCTTCCTCTGAGGCTTCTATCTCCTTTCTCCATGAGCCTGGGCAGCCTCTGAGTTGTTGGTTCTTCAGTGGTGGTGGTGGGAAAGCGGTGTGCCGTGGGTCAGGCATGGAAGGCGGAGAAGGAGGGTCGAGAGCAGCGGTGGTGGTGAAGCAGCTGGGAAGGGAGGCTTCACATTGCCTAACTGAGAGATCCCTGCCCCCTCCTGCTTGCACGCAAGCTCTGATATGTTGCATGAAGCCTCCCTTCACAGCTGAGAGATCCCCATCCTGCTCCTGCTTGCACACAAGTAGGAGTTGGGAGGCTGCTCCAATAGGCAGCGTGAAGCCTCCCTTCACAGCTTAGTTGCTGCATCTTAGAGCCCCTGCACTACCATCATAGTGCAGCTCCTGAAGCCAGCCAGAGCCAACTGCTCTGGGCTGCTGAGACTCCCGCTGCTGCGTTTCCCAGGGACATTAGATGAGATCCAGGGACATTCTGCGGATGGAATTTGTCCGGGGATTTATTAGCAAACCTGGGGCCTGTTCCCAGGAAACGGGGGTGTCTGGTAACCCTACTCAAATTCATTTATTTTCCTTGCAAAAGGTTCCAAAGGGGCTTTTCAATTGCTATTATTGCTAAATATCAATAATATTCTTCCTCCAGAGCAATATGACGACTTTATCTCCAAGAAGTTCCATTATCCCTTATTAGGTTAATAATCCATAATTACCCAATTATACTTTCCAATCCCATTTCCTGTTGGCTATGATTTCCCATCCTAATTTAGAAGGAAAAGCCCTTCCATTTCCATTTCTTCCATTCTTTTCCCTTTTTAAAAAATGATTTATTGGTTTAAAAACATAACAAAACAAAAACCAAATCAAACAATATATAGTGGTACCTCTGGTTGCGAACGGGATCCGTTCCGGAGGCCCGTTTGCAACGTGAAAATCCCGCAACCTGAAGCGCTGTATCTGCACAAGTGCGTGGTGTGATTTGGCGCTTGTGCGCAGGCGCAAGCGGCGAAACCCGAAGGTAACCCTTTCCGGTACTTCCAGGTCGGTGTGGTATGCAACCTGAAAAAGGTATCATGAAGCAAATGTAACATGAGGTATGACTGTATAGCAATCAACAACAACAAAAATCCAAAATTAACACTCCATACGTACCAGGGAGAGACAGAGAGAGAAAATTAATTTCATTCTTTACTAATTCTAATATGACTTCCGGTCGCCCCCCACTGTGGTTCCTAAATTCCCTTTCACTGTGCAATTAATTTTATCTCTCCTAGATTCTCTATCATTTTTATTCTGTAACAATCTATTGTTTCAAGCAGAAACTCAATCCAAGCCTGCCAAGGAATTTGTAGTATTACAATGTTTTTTTAAATATTCTCTATAAATATTCCACTCTGTTGAATATTTGATCTGTATGGTCTTGGAATCTTGCTGTTAATCTTGCTAGTTCAGCATATTCTAACATTTTACTTTGCCAATCTAGCTTTGTGGGCGCAGAGTCCCCTTTCCATATTTTAGCAATAATAATCCTAGCTGCTACTACTGCATACATAAATATTTTCCTTAATCTTTTTGGGATTTCATTATTCATTATGCCTAGTAGGAAGGCTTCAGGCTTCTTTGGTAAGGAGAATTTAAACCTTTTTAAGAAAAGTTCATTGTAAATTTTTCCCCAGAAATCCTTGATTTTCTTACAGTGGATCCTGGTGTCTTCTGCCTCTCCACATCTCCAACAGATGTTTGATCTAGCTTTATACATTTTGGTGAGTTTTACAGGTGTTAGATACCATCTGTAAAGCATCTTCATGCAGTTCTCCTTCAAGTCATAGGATGCTGTGAATTTGAGGTCCTCCCTCCACAGCCTCTCCCATGATTCCATTTGGATGTTGTAGCCAAAGTCTCTAGCTGATTGCACCATAACAGATTTCACTTCTTCCTCCAAGAAGGTGCTTATGCATATTAGAAAGTGTTTTCTTATATTTATTTATTTATTTATTTATTTATTTATTTATTTATTTAGTCGTTTTCTAATCTTGAGGGTTCCGTGGAGAAACCTTTCTGTTTATCCCTTTGAAATGTTTCATTTAGCTGAAAATACTGCAATCAGTGAAATGTTTCCTAATTTCTTCAAAAAAATTAGTCTTAATTTGTTTTCTTTTTCTTCCAATAGATCTTTATAAATTGCCCAATTAGTTCTCTCTTTTTTTTCTTAACTGAGAATGCTTCTGTCAAGGACAGCCACCATGGCATCTTTGGTTCTAGCAAGTCCTTGTATTTAGCCCATACTGTGTAGAGAGGTTTTCTAATCACGTGGTTCAAGAACCCTTTGTGGGCTTTAACCTTTCCATATCCCAGGTAGGTGTGCCAGCCATATTTGTTGTTAAATCCTTCCAGATCCAGTAGGTCTGTGTTTTTTAGTGTCATCCATTCCCTGACCCAGGACAGGCATCAATAACTTATGTTTAATCCTGGGCTTTTTGCCTTTCCATATAAATCTTGAGATGTCCCTATGTCAATCTTTAAAGCAACTTCTTCCCACTGTTATTGGAATAGATTGAAATAGGAAGATCATTCTTGGGAGTACACTCATTTTTAATGTGGAGATTTTGCCCCAGAAATATATGTTCAACCTAATCCAGTTCTCCAAATTCTTTTTAATGTCCTTCCATGTCTGAACATAATTGTCCTGAAATAGGTTGGTGTTTTTTGTCGTTAGCCAGATACCTAAATACTTTGCTTTTTTACTAATTTCTAATCCTCAAGTTTGTTGTATTTTATTTTTCTCCCGATTCCCCAGATTTTTTGTCAATAATTTTGTTTTTTTCTGGTTAAGTTTGAATCCCTCCACTTGTCCAAATTCATTTATTAGTTCCAGCACTCTTATTAGACTTTCTTTTGGTTTTTCTGTGGTAATGATCAACTCATCTGCAAATGCCTTAGGTTTGTACGCTTCCTCCCTAATTACTATGCCTCTTATCTTCTTGTCTTCTCTTATTTTCTTACTTAGAATTTCCAGTACTAATATAAATAAGAGTGGGGCTATCTTGAGGGCCCTGGTACCCGGCGGTGCCCTGAGGTGCTCTCCTGCTCTCTGGGTTTTTATAAAAAGATCCGGAGACAGGATAGAGCTGCAGGCATGAAGGGGAGCATTCTTAACCCGTGCTGTGTAGTCTCAAGCTTCTCATGAAAGTGGCGAGCTTCCAAAAATTAAATTGAATTCGGAGTTAAGGTCAGCAGAGCGGAGCTGACCATTGGTTTAAATTTGAATGGATTAAAATTCGACGAGCTGTGGGGCGCAAAGAGGGAGTCTGACGCAGTGGCTAGTAGAAGATGGCGTATGGCGAAAGGCTAGAGGAATGAGAGCTGCAAGAAAGTATCTGCTGAGTGAGTACTTTCCTTTGAAGACCTTGATCACAGACTAAAAAGCTACAAAGTGCCAATAAAGTTTACAAGGTGTCAAGGCAAAGTTATCAGTGAGAATAACTATTTGGAGGAGGAATTGATAGTTTATCTTGTTTGCACTAGTCGGGACAGTAACTGTCTGAGGCATAAATGCTGATTCATAGAAAGGAACCATATTCATAGAATCATAGAGTTGGAATAGACCACAAGGGCCAACCCCCTGCCAAGCAGTCCAACCCCCTGCCAAGCAGGAAACACCATCAGAGCACTCCTGACATATGGTTGTCAAGCCTCTGCTTAAAGACCTCCAAAGAAGGAGACTCCACCACACTCCTTGGCAGCAAATTCCACTGTCGAACAGCTCTTACTGTCAGGAAGTTCTTCCTAATGTTTAGGTGGAATCTTCTTTCTTGTAGTTTGGATCCATTGCTCCGTGTCCGCTTCTCACACTCGTCCATTTTAAAGGAGTTATTTGTTTGCAGCCGGTTTCGGCTTGACACAAAAGACTTGGATGATGAATTTAAGATTATTGCTGGAAATATAAGAATATTGGATGGAAAGCTGGTGAAAGGACTTACAACAGACTCTTGGGGGGGGGGTTAAGAACAGTGTTGAAGGAGGAGAGAGGGGAGCCCGCTCCCCCCCCCCAGATTTCGGGAGGGAGAAGAAGCCAGAAACTACATGCAACATTGTTGCTGGGGTTTGTGGAGCCTTCCCAAAGTAACCACTGCACTGAGCCGACAAGAGGCAGAAGAAAAGAGAAAATATCTATAAGTGGATTACAAATTGTCCTTTATTTTGCCTATTCTCATTTTCCTTTTCTCTCTGACAACTTTGTTTCCTGCGTTTCCACCTTCCCGCGGACTTGCGGGCGGAGTGCTGGAGGAGAGGACAAAGAAACTGAAAGGAACTGGAGTGACATACATTTGGGTTTAGGCTGCCACCGTGTGGGCGGAAATAAAACTGCAGTTCAAAAACAGAACATTGGAAATTGTGACCTCTGGAGGCCTGTATGGACATTATAAAGGTGTAATCTTAACAATATTTGTCCACGATGGCGGGGAGGAATGGGGAAAAGGGAATTGGCACTCCAGTAGAAAGACGCCCATCGAGGCAGGATAATGGAAAGGAGGGGAAGGAAATTAAAGACTATGCGAGTTTATTGGGAGAGATAAGGAAATAATTTAAAATGAATGAACAATACATAGAGAAAAAATTACTGGAGTCCAAGAATCACTAGACAGGAAATTAGAGGTGGTGATGAGTGAATTGTCAAGTAAAGTAAAAGATTTGGATGGGAGATCGAAAGCAGTCGAGGATGCAGTGAAGCGTACTCAGAAAGATTTAAGGGAGACAAAGAGGGAGACAGAATGGATCAGAGGAGAGATGTTAGAAATGAATAAACAGCAGGAAGAGATGCTGGACAATATGGCTCTTCTAGAGATGAGGCAAAAACAACTAAATTTGAAATTTAGGGGGGGGGTCCCTGAAGAGATGAATGAAAATATAAGAACTAAAATCATAAGAGAATTGGTGAACTGGATGGATTTAAAAGAAGATATTGAACCAACTATTGTGAATTTGTTCAGAATAAAAGTTAGATCAGTGAAAGCAAAAGGGAGGAAACTCCCAGGGGATGTTCTAGTAATGTTCAATTCAATGGGTGTAAGAAATGAAATACTGAGACTGAATTACAACAAAAACCTCTGTATTGATGGTAAAAAAATTATTGTTTTTAAAGAGGTCCCCATAAGATTTTTGTGAAAGAGGGACATTTATAAACAACTGGTGGGCCTCTTGAAGAAAAATGGGATTCAACACAGATGGGAATTTCCGAAAGGAATTTCCTTTTACTATAAAGACAAAAGGTTTAAACTAGGAAGTCTACAGGATTTAGAAAAATTCACCAGAAGATACGATTGCCATTGGGTTGTGGTCAGAGGTGGTTCTTGGTTGTATTTCGGGGGGGGGGGGGTTACCTTTATTATCAGTTCATTCGAAACCCAAATGGCATCAATTCTCCCCACTGACTGGTTAGGGTCTGAATAATGCAAGAAGCTATTTTCTGTCTGGTGTTGGAATCTCCATGCATCTTTCAGATCAAAATTTCTGTTAGTTGAAAAAAGGTGAGGGGTAGTTTCCCTTCTTTAACCTCTGTTCCTCTTACAGTTCTATCAATTTCAGTCAAAGTGACCCCATTTAAATCTCCCAGGAGTATCATCTTTTCATCTGCATGATCTATCATCTTTTTTTCTAGTGTTTTATAAAAATCTGCTTTTTTCCCATTGGGCACATAGACTCCTACTATCATTATTTTTTCACCTTGTACTGTTATTTTAACTGCCACTATTCTTCCCTCTTCATCCTCATATAATAGCTTTGGTTCTAGCTCTGGTTTAACATAAAGCATCACCCCTCTTTTTTCGTTAGATCCGATGAAATAAATTCTAATCCCAGCTTTTTCTTTATCAAGACTCTCCTGTGTTTCCTCACCACGTGTGTTTCCTCTAGACATATTATTTCTGGTTTTTGTTTGGTTAATATGTGTTTTACTTTGTTTCTTTTAACTTTGTTGTTTAGTCTATTCATGTTCCAGGTAATAATCTTTAAGTTCATGGTTTAATAGCAATTCAATGTATTAAAACAATTACAGGTCATAAATCGACCAGGCAATCAGTTCCTAGTCCAGCCCTCCTCTATTTCTGTTGTTGGTTTTGTGTTCCTGTCTCCTCCCACTAGCTGTTTTTCCCTCTCCTAGCTCTCTCCAAAATTTGCTCCAAAATTTGTCTGCTTCATCTGCTGTCACACAGCTCCGCCTTTTCCCTTTGAAGAAAAGGAGATTCCTTCCAGAAACTCCCACCCACGGAAAGTTGGCTTTCAGTGCTTCAACCAGAAATTTATAATTGACTCTTTTTCTCAACAGGCATAAGGGAATCTCCTTAAGATAAGATAAGATAAGATACTTGTGAAATAGAGGTAGTGATTCCACCTGGTGGTTGTTTTTTGTTGTTGTCATACTTCTGTCTCCTAATTGCAGTCTATCTCCTTTCTTCCCTTTGCTCCTTATCTTCCTTCTCTTGCCCTCCCCTCCCTTATCCCTACTTTTGCTTCTCCATTTCCCTTTAACTTTCCCTTCAAATATTTCTGTTTCCTTGTCTCTTTTGGTCAATGGAGGGGTTAGACTATAATCAGCAATACCAGTCAAGCGCAATTAACTAATTAATTGTTAATTAACTAATTAAAGTATATTCAAACATAATCAGGTGCAATTCCCTTTTTGGCCACCAGGTGTCCCTCTCCACTTAGATATGCTACCTCAGTTCAGTTTAGCTGAGTCCTCTTTGTTTTTTATATACCTTCCTCTTCATTTACTTTCCCCTTTATTTCTTTTCTTACACTTCCCTCCCCTTTCTCCCCCCCCTGTTTTAAATTCCCTCCTTCAGAAGAGAACCATGTACTTGTTTTTGTTTGTTTAAATAATAATAGAATATGTAACACAGAGGTGAGTTATACTAGGTTGTGATGCTAATAATAGGGGAAATGTTTCCAAATGTAGGCAGGCGCTGTTCCCTTTTTGGCCACCAGATGTGTCTTATAGCTTGAGTTTGCTGTCTCAATGAAAGTATGGTGTGTTCTCAACTTCCACTCTCATAAGCAGTTTTAGTCTCAACCCACTTCTGTTTGAAAGCCAGGAAAAATGTTGGCACAGTGAGTTTGCAGTTTTGTCGTTTAGTTCCTCTCCTTCTTCAGCCACTTGTTTAGCCTAATCCACAGCGGAGACGGATACAGCAGATAAATGCAGTCTTGGAAATAGAATCTCCTGTAGAATGTGGGACAGAGCACAGGGGAGTGGTCTTCAACCACTTCCCAGGTCTAATCCATACAATTTGCTTTTCCCCAGAGGTCTCTTTGTCTCCCCTTCCCCCGCTGTAGCTCTGGAGTCCTTCTGCCTCCCCCCCTTTTCTTCTCTCTCCTCTCCTCCCACATGTGAAAGATATGTGCTCCCCCCATTCTCTGTTAAGTTGGCTCTTATTTGACTCATTTTAAATAGTGTTTTATATCTCAAAAAGTTCCAAAGACATTCTATTGGCTAGATTTAATTTCCACGATAGTCCTTTCTGATCTAGTTTCTGCAGTTTTCCTGTGCAATAATCTTTAAAACATGATGAGGTAAACCTTCTTTTTCCTCACCCACCATCAGTTCCAATTTCAATTCATACAGTTGCCTGATTAGCTTGATTTAAAGCCCTCCTGTCTTTATTTCTTAAGCATTCTAGCATTAGTCAATTCATTCTCCTCACGCTAATCAGTTATATGTTAATTCATTAATTTCTGGAAAGTTTACCACTGTCGCCACTCAGATCTTGGGGCTTCTCACTGGGGGTGGAAAGCTGTTCTTTGCACTGGGAATCTTTTCCTTTCACTCTCACAAATGGAATCGAGGACCCGCATTTGCACTGTTGCTGCTTTCTTTGGGCTCAGGACACCCCCTTGAGCATTTTGGAGGGTGTGCTGCCCTCACGCTCCCCCCACAACCTCCCCCCCCCCACAATCACGCTCATCTCCAAGGAGCTTGAAAGCATGACCTGTTTTGGGACACAGCTAAACCAGAAGTCCTCCATTCTTTTTCCAAACAAATGAAAGACATTCCAGTATCCCTTATTAGGATCCCAGGGCTGGTAACAGTGTATCCAATCAGGACAAATGTTTGCAAGACAGCTTGGCATGCAATAATACTTTGAGTGACACCCCACAATCTAACTTTTCCAGCAATATAAAAAATGTGCACCAAAATCATCTTTAATAAAAGTTGTGGACAGAGAAATTGGAACAACAATTTCACCGAATTTCTCCACGGGGAGGATAATTTTCCCCAATATCCTCCACGGGGAGGATAATTTAATGGGGGGTTAGATCTTACCATTAGAAGCGGCAATCATGACATTAGCACCAATTCTATCTTTGTTCCAGAGGTCTCCCAACGCAGCAGCAGTAGCAGCAGCAGCAGCAGCAGCAGCAGCAGCAACAACAACAACTGTATTGTCTGGCAGGCCCCAATAATACATCCTCCACAATGTGTCAGACATATTGTTGTTCCAGGCTACCATAGGAGGCAAATGGTGGCTGCCCCCCAAAAGTTGAAGAATATTCAGACACATTTCTATGAAGTAGCCTTCCTTTCTGGTGGAGTGAGAAAGAATAAAAATCTCAAACCTTTCAGCAAAAAAACCAAGAAAACCTCTGAGATAGTTCAGCTCATCTCTATGAGAAAACAAAACAAAGCGCAGCAGAAGTCATTTTCACACTTGGAAGCAAACAGGGTGTGCTCATGTGTGTTTCAGGACACTGTCACTTTGAATGCATGAGGATCCCTTCGAGTTCCCATCAGCTAGCACTCTCATGTCAATCATCTGCCATCTGGTACATTGGGGTTTTCATTAGCTCTGCAACTGCCTGACCTTGTGCCAGGCTTCAGCAGACAGGTAGTTCATAACCCTTCACTGTCAAAATTAGCATTCATGATACTACTTAAACTGTGGAGCAAATTTTGAGTTCATTATTAAATGAGGCATATGTTACTACACTCATAACCAATTCAGTTGAGTTATTTTTAGTTTGACCTTTTCTGTATTCATCAAATCAGCTTTGAAATAGACATTGAGGTACCCTTTAAGTGTGGGGGTATAAAAATTCATATAGCTAATGGAAGTTTGTGTGTGAGAGAGAGTTTTCTGGCAGATTCTTATTAGATCTCACTGGCTGCATGATATATATAGTACACTTGCTACTCATTTCAGTACAGATGAGGTAAGCTTAGATCTTACAGATACTAATATTCATATATTTTAGCTGAAGCAGTTCATGTTCCCTCTGAATTTACAATTGAACTCATATAGATCCAAATCATGGGCACAGATTATTAATCAGTCAAATGTTGAGGTTGAGCATAACTATTGGGTAGATTAACTATATAACTCTTGTTGATATAATTATTATTTCATGATTGTGCCTGGAATTCATGAATGGCCCATCTGCAGATTCTGCATGCAGAGTGCAAGCATGTCTCTGCTCAGAAGCACATGGCACCGTTTGCAGGTTTCCTTGCAGTGAGAGCCAGGCTTCCCAGCTTTCCCCTTTGGCCTGGGAATCCAATGCATCTGGCCCTCGAGGTGCCCAAGTCACACCTTCACTAGCCAAGCTCCAGGTTCTCTTCACGTGCTTTTGCCTAGATGGAATGTATCATCAAACTAGGATGATGTGTCTTCCTTGCCTGAATGAAGGATGGGGAGATGTGAAGTGGCAGCGGTGGAACTTCTGACTTCTGCATGTCTGAAATGTAGGCTGTTGTACAAAAGTAAGAGTCCCAAACATTGATCCACCCACTTTGGACTCTGGCCACATCCACCATTGGTATGCAGCCCATGGCAGGTTGTCAACCAGGGAAGGAAATCTATTGTTGTGAATCAAACATACCACTTCGTGCAAGGGCTGGCTGTGCAGCAGCAGCAGCAGCCATTTCCCCTTGGGGAACTCATCGTGTAACTGATTCCAGAGAGTTTGAAGTCAGCACCTAGCAGCTGATTGGCTTGGCATCTACTGGAGTTGGCTGGCATTTCCAGCTTCATCTCCACCTGCTCACCCAATGGCACAGATTATGTCAGCTCTGAAGCATGTTAGCGAGACAAACTGGGACCTGAGTGGGCAACCAGAAGAAGTCATTTCTAGTCAGAGGTGCCACTGAGGTGGGGTAGAGGGCAAGGCCTCCCAAAAAATATTCAAGGAGGGGCCAAGGCCCCTCAAAATTCTGTGGTGGCCATGCGCACATGCTCACTTTACTCAGGCATGAGGCATGGCATGCTCATGCCACATGCGCAAGCCATGTGAAGGCAAGCTGGCACACTTGTTTCTAGTATACCATGGTCTTCAGTGCAGGCATCAGGAGCTCTCTGCTCACACAGTCATTAGGAAATCTGGATGCTGTTGGGAGGATTCACTGCCTGAGGTTGGCTCAGGATCCAGCATGACAACATATTTGTGTGTAGGATCAAGGCAAACACTGTCCTGATACTAGCCTGCTGTCCTAGCCCTCAGTCCATGGCAGGAAAATATGTTCCCTGGAGCACCAACCACTGCAACCATCTTCTCTTGCCTGAAAGATAAGTTTCCAGGCCTTGGAACAGAGCTGGAACAGGTCGGAACTTCCAAGACCCTCAAGATTTTGCTAGTAAAAAGCATTTCAGTTAAAATGCTTTCAAAAGCTCAGCTCATTTTAGAGTGAACAGCACACCAAGGGGGCTCCACCACAGTCCAATAGAAGAGCCAGCAAATCTACCAGCCTTGTGATTTCTACATCAGTACCTACCTTAACGTCAGCACATGGGAGAATGTGGCTTCTATGGTCATGATGATTAAACAATGTTGTATATGTTCAGCTGTGCACGTTGAAGGCAGTTACTTTAATTTTCCACTGCAGTTTATTTCACTGCTTTTCATTTTAAAAGTTAACTCATGGTGAGTTGTGTTGTAATATACGTAATATATGTAATATTACTGACCCACACTAGCACTGAAAAAAGGGTTAACCTGAACCCAGTGCTCAAGTTACCAGAGTGGGTGTGGCTTAGCAGGCCCCCTCAAGTGAATGGAATCCCTATAAAAGGGAAATCTTAAAGCCTGCTTCCTTTCTAACCCAAAGATTGCACAATCATTTTGTATTAAAGCCAATGTGTTTTCTTTTAAAGTAGTTTCAAACCATTTTTCATCTTCAATTTGATGCCAACAGATGGAGATTTGCTTGCTTCAACTTCTCTGTTTAAAGGTAGATGAGTACAGATACAAATCTAACCAAGGACTAATCTACCACTGGTCAGTTATAACATTAAAAATGTGTTATAAAAATATGACACAAGAAGGCTCTGTAGAGCAGTGATCCATTGTTAAATGGGAAATTGCATTGAGAGCTATATTACAGGGTTTTTTAAAGTTTTTTTTTCCAGATAAGTGTAAATCCAGCCTAAGAGCTCTAGAGTTTTGGAGAATAGTCTTTCCCAGTCCTGCTTGAGGATTCAAGGGACTGATTCTGGTACCCTTTTTACACGAAGCATGTGTAATACCTCTGAGCTTTGCCCCTTTCACCTTTTCTCCCCCCCCCCCCGGTCACTTTTAGTAGGGTGAGTGAGTTCTTTCCTGGAGAAGAGGAGCATTAATTATCCCATTCATTTGGGAACCAAGTCCAGGCTAGAAGAATCTTCACACCACGATTAGAAGAGAGAGAGTGACCAGCAGAAATCAGGCTTCAACTCAAGCTATACAGACTTTGCTGACAGATTCTTTTCTTTAAAAAATGAAAAGCACTGAGGGCAGGCTTCAAAGAGGAAGCAGAGTTCAAATAGGAAAACCTTTTTTCTTAATTCAGAGCTAGAGGTTTTTTGTGTTTTTTTAAGATTTACCTGATATGAATGAAATCCCCGCTACTCTTCTCTCTTACAGATCTAGTATTTCTTTGAAACTGACATGACTTGTCTGGAATCAGAATTTCAAAAAGCCTCCAAACACTCAGGAGAGGGGAAATTTGCAAATGTTTGAATGTCCTTATGACTGTGGTAAAAGTTCTGGATGATTTTGAACTTTTTTTGTAATTAAGATGGGGTGCAAATGCTAAATTATTTAACCTTATTGCCATCAGCGGCATTTGCTCACCACCAATTTTTGGTCACTTCTTTCTTCCCAATTGAGCTCTCGCATTACTCTTTTGTGGTCTATCAACATTTGGCTTGTGGAGGGAAACTGATACACAATGGAAGCACTCTGCCCTTGGACGGTTCTGAAAAACAGCAACATGTTGGATCTAGAGATACACACCTGGCTCAGGTGTGCCAGGGCTGGCTGAAGCTTAGCTAAGGACATAGACTAAGCTGAAGCATATATCATGAGACATTGTGCAATATCATCTGCAAGAAATTGTTCAACAGCCTGTGCTGACAGAAGCACACTGCTGACTTTCAGTTCTCTTTCACATGCAAGGAGGGGACAAAAAATGTGTGAGAAACCCAGCTACTCTTCAGTTCTGAAGGATGCCATTCTAAAGCAGACCAGCAGAACTGTTCCAGAGCTGAAGAAAAATCTCATTGGTTTCTATCAGCTTCCCTGTTTTTGCTGCTTTAGCAGACACAAAAATAGATGTCCTACTGAGCCTCTGCTGGATCTGCCCTCCCCACCGAATAAGCTACAATGAGCTTATGACATGACTTGTGTGAGTCAGGATGTGTTTGGAGGACATTAGTCCAATGTGTAGGATGAGAGTATTGTATTACAAGCACACACCCCTAGCCTGTCTCCCTTTACTGAAAATAAAGATGGCACCATCTTTTCCACATTTCTTCTCTCTTCCTTTAATTGCATGGGCACTGCCCTGGGGGAAGGATTGAAAAGGAAGGCGGTTTTTTAAAAGGAAGAGTGGGAGATAGCCCACATCAGCATGAGCCAATTAACACCTCTTCCACTTTCCACAGAATACCAGCCCCACAGATGGGGTGCTAGCACAAGACTAGAATGTTGAAAATGTGGAATTTCAGCATTTTGTAAATCTGAATAAGTAGTTTAATTCCAAAGCTAATAGCATGTACCATTTAATCTCTCCATGGAAGGATGCTTCTTATGGCAAATAGTGAAATTAATACCAATGTGTGCTAGTATGAGGTAGGGAGGGAGAAATAGTCCATGGTGTGGAATTGATCTTCCTTGTTTGTTTACAGACATGTATTCTACAATTCCACCTCCAGAATGGGGTGGGGGCGGAGATCTGGACATACCTAAAATACAGAAAGCAGCAATGGAAAGCTAAAAACTTAAAAGCACCAAGGGCAAAATAAAATAAATCATACAGAGCAGGTAATAATGGTTTGGTGAGTTAAAGTTAAAATAAAAAAAAAATCCCTCAACTCTGCCATTGTTTCTCCTTGCCCTCAGAAAATCCCATTTGGGGGCTTTCTGTTGGGCTTAGCTGGCAGACATGCCACCAGCAGGTCACATAGTAAAGGGAAGGATGATGTCAGAAACGTGGCCCCAGAGGCGAAGCTAGCTGCTCCAGCACCTGGAGCTGTGTGGGGGCATGGTGAGCCACCCATAGGGGTGGCACAGTGAGCATTCCACAGGGGTGGTGTGGTGAGCACGGAGGCAGCACCACCTGTGGTGAACATCCTGGGGGGTGCTGCCACCCACAGCTAGCATCCCAGGGGGGCGGCACAGTGATGTCACTCCCTCTCAGGGAAGACACCTGGGGTGGGCCTCCCACACTGCACCCCCTTTCTCTTCCACTGTGTGGCCCCCCAGAGCACTGTGGAAGAGTCATCCTCAGAAATTGAGCTGAGCGAGCAAGGGGCTGACTCTGCAGATGAGAGCCGTCCGTCTGAGTTTAGAGAAGACAGCCCAGCCCCGCTCCTTCCTAGCTCCTAAGGAGAGCTCCCAAGGAGAGGAAGAGTTGTAAATTGGCCAAAGTGCTGCTAGGCAACCAGCAGATAAGCTAGATTCGGAGGCTGTATCTTCTGGGGAAGAGACAGGCCAGCTGTGCAGTCCTCATATGAGGAGGCTAGAGAAGCTCATAGAACAATGGAAGGGAAGGAGAAGAAAGGCAGGATTTTGGCATCCTTCCTGTTGGGGGAGGGACAATGAGTGAGACTGAGCAACTAAGGTTAATGAGAGCAGGCAGAACACCATGCTCTGGATGTTTTTGGGTTTTTTTGTAAATAAACTTATATAAAACTGATGGAGAGTCCTTGCTGCTTATCAAGCTGCTTGCCTGCAGGAGCTTGTCATAGATGAGGTTGGTAGGTGGCCAGGCAGAGGGGAGCTCAGCCAGGAGATTCAAGCAGAGGGACATCCCTGCTCTGCTCATGCCCCCCATCCCAGCCACTGAATGGCAGAAGGGGAGTTGGGGTTGCTCTGCCAAACAGCTATTTGGATCCTAGCCATTTTCCATGGCACTACAATGGCAGCCAACATTTATTTTTATATACGGAGATGATGAGGCATGTTTTGCCACCAGAGTCAAAATGGGAAGGTGCCACCCACCGCCAAAGTCTTGATTACTGTCGTCATCTGGTTGTGCCTTCTGGGTTCCTCTGAGATCTTGCAAGAGGTCCACAAGATCTTGCTGGAACCTGGAAGCTACAGCGACTTCTCTGGCAGTGATGGCAGGGCATCCCCTTCCACGGGGGAATTGTGGAGTAGCAGCAGCAATGAGATCTCACTGGAAGCCACTGCTTCTCCTTGCTCTCCAGCAGCAGGGGCAGGCAGAACCCCCACCAGATTGGGCTGCCCAAGGCAAAAGCCAGCAAAGTACATCATGATTTACAGAATATCCTCATAAGCAAAACAGAGAAGTCTGTGCTCAAAGGAGCTTGCCAACAGAAGTATAAATAGATATGCATGAAACCTCAGAGAAGACATATCTATAGGAATGAAGTGTAAAAAATACCCACATTCTGTCAAATATGCAAGTTTCTTTTCTTCAGTCTAAGGCTGTGATTTATTGTGAGTAAATCTTTCCCAAAGCAATGGGACTTTCTTTCAAACAGACATGGTTCAAGTGTATGCTTGTAAATTAAAATGTCAGTTTCTGTAAACTTCGTATCAAACGTACATGCATTACATTACATCTTATTACTTCATGGTGTCAGAATTTTGCAGAGCCTGGAAATTTGATAAGACACCATCACTCTAATGGAGTTAGGAACTTAGCGCGTGTGTGTGTCAATGTTTGTATGTATATGTGTATGTGTCTGCACACAATTTGTTTGTTGTGCACCATTAATACTAACTGAGAAGTTATTGATGAACTCAAAGTCTTGAAGCAGTGGATAGTGGGAAGCATGTTTTGCAGTCCTGGTGCAAATGAAGAAATAATGGGGGGGGGGAATAGGATAGGGTCATCAACAGGTATTAGCACATATAACTTGGAGGAACAAAATTCATTATCAGTCTGTCTTCTGACTGCTACCAACAGGGAATGATTGAAATGGAATAAATTCTTTAAAATATCTTCCTATTCTTGAATACATTTGTCCTAATAGTAATTGTCATAAGCAAAGTTCTAGCTGGATCCTTGATGAACTGTTCCCATTACAACATGTCAGATATATGTTGTATATATCAATATATTTATGAATACAACCCCTCTCTCACGGAATATTGTTAAGGAAGGCCTTGTAGGAAATTGCAATAATGTTTGCCACCCTGTCTAATCAGAACAACATTTCATTATTATTATTAGTTTATTTATTGAATGGGATGCTTTCCAGGAAGACCTCACAAAGCAGTTTAGATAAGTTTCTTACAGCAGGAAAAATCTTTTCTCTTGATATAATACAAATTAAAGATTCATCGCACATCCACCACTGGAGGATTTGGAGGATCACATGGCAGTGAGATGGGAGAGACACTGAAATGGGAAAAGTGGTTGTTTAAAACTACGAAATGTTCAAGTGTTCCACAATCCTCTCACAAGAGGCAGCTGAGAAATGAATTTTGTGGGAGAAGTTTCAATACAGTGAAAGGAGAGGGATACTCACAGTTAAAAGGGTGGCTGTTTTCAACAGAGGGGGTGGGGAGAGACCGGGGAGTGGGGAGAGTGGCAATTTGAAATAATGGCAGGTAAGATATAATTGGCTTCAGAAATGGGGCCAAGAAGGTGAAAAGCGAGCTGAGCATGGGGTGGAAAGGGGACTCTTTAGTTGGCAAATATGAATAAATCCTTATTCAGTGCTATTTTTCTAGAAAACAAGGTGCTGGAACTCACCACGAATGCCTCCCTCATTCTCTAAGAATGGCAATGGCGCCCACTTGAGTTCTGGCAAGTTCTAGCTGAAAAAAAAGTCCTGTTCTCATTACAGAAGGTTGCTATTCAACTTCTAGGGTTAGTGGTTCATTTAGCATGCAAAAAGGGCACAGGAATGAATGGGCTTCACTCTGCCCTCTGCCCTTGCTGTTCCTGTTACACTCCATGAGTTGGAGGGTGAACCTCCGAAGGTGTAAGCCTCCAGGCTTGTGAAGGTTCCCCTACATTTTAGACACCTGAGAAATTTTCATTCTCAGGAAATCAGGACGTGGAGCCACCCACATATTCTGATCCTCTGTCACACTCCCTTTTCATTCACTGTGTCTCTTCTTTTTACACCTTTCCCCTATCTGTCTCTCTTCTCCGCTTTTCTGAATAAGTATGATTTGTTTAGATTTTTAGTTTTCATTGTATATGTGATGGGTATGACATGTTTTATATTGTAACCCCCGTGTTTTTAGAAGAAAGAAACACAGAAAATTGGCATTCTAAAATGTGGAGGGAGTCTCAATGGAAACAGGAGGTTCTCTCCCCTTCTCCGCTCAGGGAGGGGGACTTGTTTTCCCCAGCACATTTCTCCCAGAAGCCCCCCCCCCCATATCTTGTTAACCTTGAATCAGAAAGGCAGATAGCTCCAATGTTAGAAGATCACTGAAGCAAGCGCAGTCCTATTTGCACCTCCTGAGGCCCCCATCCCAGCAGGAGGGAGGCCAGGCTGACCAGGGATGCGAGCTTTCTGGAAAAAAACTGAACTGGAAATTCAGGGCAATTTCCCATATGGTAATTTGCATCAGAAAAAAAAATCAGTTTCTGTTAGAAAAATTTTCCAGTGCCCTAGAGTGTGATCTAATTTAGCATGCTTATTTTACTGCATTTGGCAAACAAAGCCAAGAGCTGTTTGACAGTGGAGTGAACTCCCTCAGAAGATGGCGGACTCCCTTTCACTGCAGGCTTTTAAGCAGAGGCTGGATGGCCATTTGTCAGGGATGCTTTAGTTGAGATTCCTGCATTGCATTCCACTGGCGGAGTTTGCCAGAGTGCTTTCCTGGAAGGTGATTGCCAAAGGGACATGCCAGGGTGCGGATGCTTCACCCTGGCATGTCCTTCTGAAGATTGTTATGGGACTCGGGGGGGGGGGTAGCCCCCTCCTTGAAAATATGGGGGGCCTGGTCCCCTGGCCCCTGATGGTGCCCTTGCAAGCTTACCTGATATTTATTTACAATTGGCATCCATTCATTGTGACCAGAGAACTTATGAAACAACAAGTTTCATAATAAAGCACTGGAAAACTTTCCACCCCGCCCCCCTTTGCTGCAGGTCTTGCTCCAGACTCTTGTGGTCTCTTTCACTTGCCCTCTCCTGGGATGCAAGCTGTGGCCAGGAGAAAGAACTGCAGCCTCCCCTTTGCTCACACCTTCTATTCAGGGATTGAGAAGACAAGTCAAGGAGAGGGAGGAGAGGGGGTCCCACTTAGGGAGGGGGGAGGCATGCCTAGGACTGCACTGCTAAGTTATCTTTCTCTCTGAACCAGTTGGTCTTGACTGCAAAGACCAGGTTCTAGCACTCTGCAGAAAGTTGTTTTAACAATGTGATGTCAAACTGCAGGAAATTTGAAACTTATTCATATATTTTCAAATGGAAAGTAAGTTTGAAGCTTCACTCTAAAGCAGTACACTTATCATTATGCAAAAGCTTACCAACCATATGGCTGGTTTAAATACACTAATTGCATGAAGTGCTTACAATAAAACAGGTGCTAAAACCATGTTTTCACACCCTGTTGTTCATTTTACAGTTTCCAGAGGACCTTGTCTCTACCACAGAGGACTCCTGCTCAGTTGCACAGGCTTCCAGCTGACACTTAAAGATCTCCTGCAAAGCCCAGTTCACGCAGCAGCTGGCAATTTATTCTTTCTTTTTATAGAAACTGTTAACACTTTCTCTTTTTTAAAGTGGAATAGAAAAATAAATAATGGGAGAATGTAGCAGAGAAAAAACAGAGCACCACACAACCTTGTGCTGTCCTGCAGGTGAAGTTCATTATACAAAGTTAGACAATCCTTTTTTTGTTCAATGCCAGTTTTTTTTTAAAGAAACGTTTTGTCTAGGATAGTCCTATGAATGGGATGCAAGGTAGTGAATTTTCTCTTCCCACTTCTACTCTCAGCCATTCTTTGAGCTTCATTTCCATGTCTTACCTTGTTCTGTCTCAGAAAGAACCTCCAAAACCTGCTATGAGATTCAGCCAGCTTGGCCAGTGCTCAGGGATGGGTGGTGGAATCCAGCAGCAGCAACTTGTACATGCTCTGAGTGTATCGTGTATTTGAGCTGCCACTGTTTTTTAGCATAATACCCAGTGCTTTTTTTCTGGCGGAATGTACCGGAACACATTACTGCTGCTTTTTTTCTAGAAAAAAGCACTGCATGCACACGCACACACACACACATGACAGTCTGCGGCTGCCATTTGGCGGCGGCTGAGAAGAAGCAAGGGTGCTACTGGAGGGTGGAGGAGGGCACAGGAGGCAGTTTGTGGCATGCGGGGCTCCTACAGAGCAAAGATGGCGGCAGTGGCAGCAGCCAGCAAGCTCGGGGCTTCTCCTCCTTGGGGCTGCAATAAAAGGAAGGGTCAGATGGAACCTGGGCCAGTCGGAGGCTTCCATGCTGCCCCAGACCAGAGCAGCAAAGCACTGGAAGGACTCAGGAAAGTGCCCTCTTCCTCCTCCCTCAGCCTGCAGAGGATGCACACCCCACACACTGACACAGCCACTCACCCCTCACTCTCCCTCCCTTTCCTTGCAGGGCAGCTGGGGGACCAGTGCAGGATTGAAAGAGAGAGCACGGGTGAAATCACACCAAAGTGACATTTCAGTCTGCTATCTAGATTCATAATGGTGTCCAATGTTCAAACACAGACAAAAACCAAGTTCCATTTCAGGAACGTTTGTGCCTAGCAGGATGGCAGTATCCTGAGTGGCATCCAGACTGGCACAGTTGCAACTGGTCATGTAAAACTGGGCAACAGTACCTTCAGAGTCATCCACATCTGTGCAGTGTGGACCTGTGATGCCAAAGTGGTCAAAATAACATCAAACTGGGCAATGGCATCTTTAGAAACTTCCACATTTGTGCAGTTTGGACCCATAACTCCATCCATCCTTCTGCCATCTGGATTCAAAATGGTGCCCAGAGTCAAACACTGATGAAGATGCTTCACCCACCACAGAGACTCTCATGCCAAGTTTGGTGACAAGTTCTCAAGAAGCATCTGAATCCATAGAGAACAGACAACCACTTTGTAAAATATATAGTAGATATTCATCACATTTTTCAGAATAAGTGTAAAGGTAAAGGTAAAGGTACCCCTGCCCATACAGGCCAGTCGTGTCCGACTCTGGGGTTGCGTGCTCATCTCGCTCTAGAGGCCGTGAGCCGGCGCCGTCCCAAGACACTTCCGGGTCATGTGGCCAGCGTGACGAAGCTGCAGCTGGCGAGCCAGCACCAGCGCAGCACACGGAACGCCGTTTACCTTCCCGCTATAAAGCAGTCCCTATCTATCTACTTGCACTTAAGAGTGCTTTCGAACTGCTAGGTGGGCAGGAGCTGGGACCGAAAGACAGGAGCTCACCCCGCCGCGGGGATTCGATCCACCGACCATACGATCGGCAAGTCCTAGGCACTGAGGTTTTACCCACAGCGCCACCCGCGTCCCTGCACAGGTTATAAGTGCCTTTATCATAAACATTTGGATGGATAAGTCTGATTAAAAAAATAAATAAAAAGCCCCTCCCTCACTAACCTATATCCATGGTGTGGGGCTTGAGATGTCAACTTTTTAATATTCTCCAACTTACCATTTATTTTGCTGGCTTAATACCATTACAGCCAGGTAACTGGCGGAGTGTTTAGGAACTTCTGCAATGCATGGGACATGACTGATGTGTAAGAAAAATAATTTTGATGCATGTTTTTCTCAAAATTAATATGACACTTCTTTTTCTGTTATGGACTACAGTAGTATTTCGCTGCATCATGTGCAATGTCAGAATCAAACTATGAGGTAAAAAAATTAATATAAATGAAAGATGCTCAGCAGGCTTGGAAAATACAAATTGTAGAACATTATGGGATGTCACAGGCAATTACTATTACCATCTCTTGTACATTTCACTATAGGAGGGGGAAATCTGGGTTTATTTATTGGAGAAATTTGCTAAAACAATAAAATTAGATTGTCAGGGCATATTAGAATTTGCTAACACATCCTTCCTCCTCTTTTTTCATTCCCTTTCCTTAAGCATCCTTGCTTCCTAGACTTGTTTCTTAATTTCTATCTGTGAGCTTGCTGGCCAGCCCATCAACCCTATTTTTTCTTCATTTCTTGCCAACATTTTTCCTTTAGAATAATATTTTACTATATATTTTCTTTTAGCTAAAATACTGTGGAGCGTTTCAGTCTTTCAGCAAATAGGAAGTTCATGAACATTCAGAGACATCATGGAAGCTCAGCTCCTGGCTTGTGTGATGGGGCAGTTGACAGGAAAGAGGCAGTTTCATGCTATTCAACCACTCAAGTAAGGTTTGCATCTGGGGCCACAGGGCTGATGCCCAGAGCCTCCTGGTCCTGATGCTTCCACTGTCTTTGAGGCTGTTACCTGCTCACCGGTTTTCTCCAGGTGTGCAAACAGTGAGCAAGGAAAAGGAGTAGCAGTGGTGCAGATTGGGCCCAGAGGGACAGAAAAGACAAATGGACAGTTTAGACAGAGGCAATGAGGTCGACTAAACTAGTCAGGGCATCCACTGAGGGCATCTTACCAAATCTGGCACCTGCTCTGTATTTTCAGAGTTACAAGCACTGAAGAAGTATACAAATTTAAAACACACACACACACACACATATATATATATATAAAATATTATATTACAGCTATATATTAGAGCTACAGTTATATATATTACAGCAATCAATCATAATTTTAACATTTCAAACTCTGACTCCCTTCCCCCTCTTTCTGTGGTTCTTTAAATTTCTTTTCATCTTCCTGCATACTCCAAATTATCTCAACATATTTTATATATCTATTCCCACATATATCCCATATATATTTTGAATTTGCAGGTTTTTATATCATGCCAATGTCTTTATCTGTTTACAGGTGGTTTGTAAATCCTCAACAACCCATTTACATTCCTTTCTTTGAAAAAATTGTTATCTTGATATCTTATTCTCCTGGTAAGTTTCACCACTTCTGCGTAGTCCATTAACTTCTATATCGATTCTTCTCTCTTCGGGACCTCTTCTTCCTTCCATTTGGGGACAAATAACATTCTCGCAGCTGGGGTTGCATACATAAATAAATTTATATACTGTTTAGGTATCCCATAATTCCCAAAAGAAAAGCTTTTGGTTTTTTAAATAAATGTTATCTTAAATATCTCTTAATCATTTCCCATTAAGCTTTGACCTTATTGCAAGACCACCACATATGGAAAAAGGTATCTTCTTTCTCTTCACATTTCCAGCACATATTTGATTTGGATTTATACATTTTAGGTGTTAGGTACCTCTATATAACATTTTCGTATAGTTTTCTCTTAAACTATAACATGCTGGAAATTTTATTTCCACGTTCCATAAACATTCCCTTGCACCCGTTTCTATATTATGACAAATATCTATTGCCCAGTGTATCACTGTAGATTTCACTTGTTTGCCTCCCATTCCAATTACATCTTATACATTTTAGATATCACTTTAATATTACAGTTTAACACGTCTCTTTCTAGTTGTTATAATTGTTCCCCCAAACCCCACTTCATATCCTTTTTAAATACTTTATTGAAATGATGATATTGTAACCATGTTGTTAACATCTCTGGTAAATCCTTAAATTCTTTTAATTTAAATTCTCCTTCTTCTTCTCTTAATAAAGTTCTATAATTTGCCCAATATCTCATCATATTTTTCTTTTTCATTGCAATGGCTTCCAAAGATGAAAGCCATAGTGGTGTTTGGGTCTCCAACAAGTTTTTTTATACTTATCTCATGCTCTATACAATTTTATTCCTGATTATATGGTTTGTAAAACCTTTATGTACTTTCACCTTTTCATACCACAAATAAGCGTGCCAACCAAAACTATTATCAAGACCTTCCAAATCTAAAATATGTGGATTCTTCAATAACAACCATTCCTTCAACCAGCACAGACAAGATGCTTCATAATATAATCTCATATCTGGCAAGGAGAAACCTCCTCTCTCTTTCAATCTCTCGATCTATCAATATTTTATATTTTATTCTCTGTTTTTCCCCCTTGCCAGATATATTTAGAAATATCTTTTTGCTATTTGTTGAAACAATCTGTCCTGCTGTTCACTGGTATTGATTGAAACAAAAATAACATCATTGGTAATACATTCATTTTAATGGTCAACACCCTACCCAGTAATGAAAGTTTCATTCTACTCCATATTTGCAAATTTATTTTGACATCCTCCCAAGTTATTAAATAGTTATCTTTATACAAATTTATATTCTTTGCTGTTAACCACACACCCAGATATTTAATCTTATTTTCAATCTTTAAGCCTGAGAAATTTTGTAATTTCTTTTTACTCTCATCATTCATATTACAGATTTAAAACCTGAGCAAAAGTGAAAGAAAGAGACAGGTCAACCAGGTCATATGAAATAAACATATTATAATGTAGAAATGAAATTAGTTGTGCATGCATTCTACATATTAGTTACTTTTTCTGTTGGTATTGTTTTCAAACAAATGAAAAATCATCTGACAGAGACTGTTACACTGAAATGAACATCCTCAAATTATTATGTGGGTTTTGTAGGGGTGGGAAATTCTTTGCTTGTTCTTCTTTTTATCAAATGAAGGAGTAAATTACATTATGGAGACGTTTCCTTGAACTGATAACAAGAATATGCAAAAGAAACTCACCTTCAAATGGCAAATATAAGAAATAAAATTTGCCAATCCTTTCAGAAGACAATCTAATCTCCCTTAGCCCCCTCTGATGGTTGAGCTAGCAGATAACTGCTTATTTATATTAACGGGATATATTAACCACCCAAGTATTACAAATCAATACTCTCACAAAATCTACCCAGTGTTTCAGACAAATATATCCGGAGTCATAAATGTTTGTTTTATTTCATTTATATTTTTTTGAGCTGAGAATTGTGTCAGAACATTTGGGAAACACAAAAGCCAGTAAATAACTAGATTCCAATTCATGCATTAACTGTGGATTAGGTCAGTTCCTATCAGAATTCCCAAAGATCAAATTCCTCAGGCATCCAGATGTTCATCCCTCTACCACCATCATTATTCATCTGTGTCAGTGAGTCTCACTAGTGCTATTCATACCAAGTTCCTCTCTTTTGATGGGCTCAGCCTTTCTGTCTGTGGATATGCTCACTTCCCGTGTTCTTCCATAGTAGCATGAACCAACGTTGCAATTTTATTAGAAGTCAAACTGATTGACAGTTATTCATGGACCAGGTGAAAATACCTGGTGCTGACTGGGAGTTCATTTTTCATCTCTGTTGACATGCCATACATGTAAATCCATACACATGAACAGCTGGTGGATTTCATTCTCAGCTGCTGATAACCTGTTATGGGAGCAGTAAGCAATTGCAAGGCACATGGAAGCAGCAGAGGGAGGAGATCCTTTAACAATGCACAAAAGTTCAGGGGCCCAAGGAGCCATTATGGAGGCGGGAAGAGGGCTGCAGCAAGTCCATAAGCGGGTGACTCTAAAATGCAGGGTGGGTGGGTTCAGTTTTGGACTGAAAATGGGCCACTCTAGACCAGTGACAGATCTACTATGAAACTAATAAAGTTTAAGCTTCAGGGTCCCTAATCCTGGAGGGGCCCCAGAAGTGTCTTTAGTTTACATTGCTTAAAAACTTTGGATCTAGTAGACCCAATATGAGTGGCACAATTCAAATTGATTAATTTTTTGTTGTATATATTTCCCAAAGTTTGAGAGTCAATAGTACAGATGTTGTAAAGGTCTGGTGAGCTGTAGTGGAACATCCCCATTGAAGATGAATGTGGGGATTACCCAAACCTTGTTGCTGGTTGCAAAGGGGTCCCCATAACAATTTGAGACTCACAGTCCCCAAAATGTTGGTTTGCCACTTCTCTAGAGACATCTGGGGCTTGTCTGAGCTGAAACAGGATCTCCCATAGAGTCTCAAACTAGGATGCCCTTTGTAGAAACTGCCATTCTCTGGCGATGGACCTACAGCACCATATGTATTGTAGCCTGCCCTCCATACGATAAGCAGGGCAGCTCTGGGAGGTGGCTTAGATGTCAGGAGAGTGAGTGGCCAAAGGTCAGTCAGTTAGCTTCATAGAGAAGTGGGCATTTGAATCTGGAGCTCCCCAGTCCCAGTCTCACATATGAACCACCACCTCACAGGGCACTTCCTTCCAGCACTGATGCTTCTGTGTTACTATCTGCATTGCACATTTAAAGGTCAAAAACTTTGTTTATCCACTCTAATTGTTAACACAAGGACTCAGCTGAGAAAAAGTGTGTATACTTTGGAAGAAAAGTGGTACTAAAGATTAAGTATATATCACAGATGTCATTCTCATACTTCCTTGACTAGCACATTAATGGACAATTCAGCATGTGGCATAATAACCTTTTCTCTTTGAAATATTTAACATAAGTCAAATGAATTGCCCAGGCAAAAGGATTGAGGTGATTATAACCTCATTTTGTTCTGTTTGTTTTGGTGTGCTTTCATTCTTGGGGAAAGAGGCTATTGGCTTGGCATTAATTAATGCATCTTGTCTTCCTTTGGAGAGGCTGCTCTGTCAACTCTTTCATCTCAGTCAGCCACTCTCTATGATGTTCCCAAAGAACATCAGGAGCTGTCCAATTCTGAATGCTGCTTGAATAGCTGTGCTACTGCTTATTAAAGGTTTTTTTTTTTAAGTATTATGTTTCATGCCGCCAATATTCTTTCTCTGGAATCCCAAGAAAGAAACTTAAAATATAGAAAACAACAAGAATAACACAATTCAATAAAAAACCAGAGGCCTACCTCCTGGGAATAACAGATTTGGATATTCCACAAAAGAGGAAGGGTATCTTTTTATATGCGACGGCAGCAGCAAGAGTTTTGATCGCAGCAAAATGGAAGAGTAATGAAATCCCCTCCATACAAGATTGGATCCAAAAGCTGACAGAATATGCCGAATTAGATGGTTTATCAGAAAAGATAAAGAATAAATCAAAACAGGAATTTGTTTCTAAATGGGAGGTTTTTAAAGAATATCTGAAAAATAAATATAGTAGTTTAAATTCTGTTGCAGCATTCGAGGAACTTCAGTAATAGTTGCTAGGTAGATAGAAGAAATTAGATTTACTGAGAATAAGTTTAATTATGAAAATGTGTATTGGCAATAAGTAATATGAATTTGAAATATGGAATAGACGGGAAGTTGGGTCTTTAGTGTTAAGACCAATAAATGTTTTATTGTTTGCCAAGAAAATTATGTGTCTATGGTTATTTTTGTAATTTGTGTGTAATTTGGTATTTGTGTTTCTTTGTGTGTGTTTTTGTTGTTGTATAAATAAAGATTAAAAAAAAAAAGAATAACTCAATTGCTAAGAAGATAGTTGCTTGTCATGTTCAGGCACAAAACAGGTGCACTTGCCCTATGATTCCATGACACACAAATATCCTTGATTAGCATAAGACTGAATCCTGTGTTAAGGAAGAACTATCTTCACACTGTAGCCTATTGCAATTAGCTAGAACTTGTGTTCAGTAGGTTATTGCAAAGTTTAGAAATGCCAGAGTTGACTTTTCAGAAGTTGTGTGTACTTGCAAGGTTCTTGGTGCACATTGTGGCTTCTGCTTCTAAAGACACACTTCTTTGGCCAGGCTTTGGGGGAGGGGCAAAGCACAAGGTGATATTTTCTTCCCACTTCTTCTGCCCTTTCATCTGTGATCATCATTAATATCATGGCGTTATCTGATTCATTTTGTTTTAAATTTCAATTATCCATTGTGATTTTAAAGCTTACTGTATGCCACCCTTGGATGCAGGGAAACCGACAACTTCCCTTAATAAATATATGCACTATTTTTTGTTTGTTTATTTAAAACAAACAGCCCATCTTCCTAAAACCCCATCACAAAGGATGATATACAAATATAATTTTAAAATACAAAAAGGAAAACAAAGCCCTTTCTCTGCCACAGGACTCTGTCCTTAGGAGCATTTCTCCTTCTGCAGAGATTTCAGAGGGTTTTTCTGTAACTGATGGCCAACTGATGGATGGTGACAGGGAGGCTCTTTGAAGGCTCTCCCAGTGCCAGTCATAGGATTGCTACATCTTCAGCGCATCTTCAGAGGAGGTTGCCAATCAGACCAATGAAAAATTACTTGGGAGGAATTGGCCTTCTGGGCACAATGATGTGACCTCCAAGCAAGTCTTCTGCTATTGAGCTCAGAGTATGGGCAGGTTGATACGGCTGTTGGCGGCCTTTAAGTATCTTGGACCCAAACTGTGTAGGCCCTTAGACAGTAGCTGGGGAGTCCATTTTAAAAGGCTGCCCCTGAATACAGTGCATGGCATTAGAGGTGACCTGTATATGGACAACTGAGGCAAGGTCAGACTTCTCCATGTAAGGTTGCAGTTGCAATAGTAACTGAAGTTGGAGGGAGAACACTTTCAGCTGCTCCAGGGCTAGGTAGACTCATGGCCTGATTCAGCAGAGGAATTATTTGGTCTTCCATTCTCAATTCAGTCATGGATGCATCCATCAGCACTGCTCCATAAACCTGGGCTCTTCTGTAGACTCTTCTCCAGTCACCTGCACACTTTTTAAGAGTCTGGAGAAAGTAAAGCTGTGGGCCGGATCATTTCATATTGATCTGTGTTCATCTTCTTGACAGAATTAGTAATGCAGATGTGCTCAGATGCTCTTTGAATGCCAGATAGCGAAGTCCTTTTAGCATGTGGATATTTTTCCTCTTAGTACACATGTATTAGCTGAACTTTAAACTGTTCCTATGATTTTTAAGAGCTTTGTAGTCATCAGAGATCAATTAGAACTATAGCAAACATGTGGTTCATATTGAACCTTTTAAGTAAATTTGGTAAGATGATGCTTCATGTCCCACTCAATATAATATATATATATTCACCACACAAGGACCCTCTACCCCCCCCAAGCCAGACTCCAACCGCAAAATCAGAGCTCTGCTTAGAGGCCAGAGACCCCCTTGGCTCAGAGTCCTTTCAGACCTACGTCTTGAGATGCCTGTGGACTCTTCGGGGGGGGGGGTGTTGCTTAGGAGTCTTCTCATTGGGGGTGAAGATTTAATTTCAGATATGTTAACTTTGCTGTTATTACTATTGATTTTTAATCTTCATTTGTAGATCTCATTATGACATGTGAGGGTGGTTTACATTTGTCATATATGTTCTGGTATGTTTTTATTTCTTGCTTTTTATAGATTTTTGCAAATACAGACCCTCCAAGAGTCCCTATTTTCCAGGGACAGTCCTGGATTTACAGAAGCCATACCAGCTTCTGATTTGAATCCAGAATGTTCTACTTTTCCTTAGGATTGTCCCTATTTTCATTGGGAAAATGTTGGAGGGTATGGAGTTATGTGACCCCCTGAGCCAAGGAAATAAGTAACTATACAACCTTTAGAATACATCTAAAGGCAGCCCTGTATAGGGATGTTTTTTAATGTGTAATGGCTGGTGTATAAATAATAAAATAATAATAATAATAATAATAATAATAATAATAATAATAATTATTGATTAGGATGTCCCTATTTTAATCAGAGAAATGCTGGAGGGTATGCAATTATGCATGCATATATATATATATAATTTTAATTTTGCAACACAAACACACATACTAATAAAAAGATAAAGATAAAAAATGAAAAAAGAAAGAAAAGAAAGAAAAGGCAATATCAAAGGAAAATACAAAAATCTATACTGAACAAATATTAAACAATATGTATATACCATATTTCAATTCTTCTTTTCTTCCATTTGACTTCCTTCATTCTCAGAGTGGTTCTACTTTCATCTTTAGCAAACTGTTTCCTTCTCATTTCATTTTTACCCCTTTTTCTTTCTGTTTTTAGCTTTTACCCCATAATTCATTTTGCAAAAGTTAAGCAAAACAAGTCCAAGTATTAAATTGAGGGTACTGCTTTTTAAAGGAATCTCTATATTTTCCCTATTCTTTTTGAAATTTTTGTTTGGTCTGACCCCGAATAGTGTCTGTCATTCTAGCCAATTCTATATAGTCAAATAATTTATCTTGCCATTCTTTTTTTGTAGGTATGATCCCCCCCCAAAAATTGTTGGCAATTAATGTTCTTGCTGCCATTGTAGCGTAAAGAAATATTTTCTTATTTTCCCTCGTTATGTCCATATCCAGTATTCCCAGTAATTATGCAAATCTTTTCCTGCTGTACGCCGCCTTGAGGGGTTTTTTAACCGTGCAGAGATTTCACAAGAGGAGGGAAAGACTCCTTCCTGGCTGTTGGAGCAGTCTGGCCAAGGAACGAGCCACTTGACATTGAGACTGGGTCAATGCCTGTCAAGGGGCACTTGTGAGTAGAACAACAAGGTGTCTTCCTGAGGCCATTCTGTGTTGGCTGCTCCCAGCCTGGTGGTGCTCCTGCTGATCACCCTGCTCCCCCCAAATGGGAACCACAATGTCCTCCTGTGCCTCTGAAGCTGCCCTTGAGACTGGGAGAAGCATCTCAAGCCATTTCAAGATGAACAAAATCTGGGACAGGAAAGGGGAGGCAAAGGGTTCACCCCACGGGGCATCGCCAAATCACCCTCCCTGCCTCTTTTCTGCACATGCATTTGCCTTCCAATGCTCTATGTCCAGCTTCTTGGGCTTTGGTGAGGGCTGCAGGGCCTGCTTCCTTCCAAGGCCTTTACCAGGTGGACTAGGGGATGTGGCCCAGGGCCTCACACTTCCAGCTACTTACTTTGAGGCTCCTGGGAAGCCAAGGGACCATCTGCTGGAGTGAGGACTGCAGGGCCCATTGGGTGGGGCCAGACTCACTGGAGTGAACTCCCGGGGAAGTGCTAGGGAGGCACAACAGTGTTCTGCTGTTGCTTCCCCCCCAAAAACTTAAAATGCCACCGTCTGCATAAGAACATTTCAAAACACATGGACACTTGGAGCAGTCCAAGTGTCCATGTGTTTTGAAATGTTCTTATGCAGATGGTGGTGTTTTAAGTTTGGGGGGGGGGGTTTGTTGTTGTTTTTTTGCTCTGTTGGTGGGTTGGGTGTTTGGGTGGGGCTCTAGATTGGTTTAGTTTTGGTATAATTGTATTTCCCCCTACTGTTTTATTGGCTATTGTATTGTTTATACTTTGTTCTGAAGGAGAGAGGGTCAGTGCTGCCTGGGAGTGGGCCCCAGCCATAAGAATGGCTGGGGCAGGTTTCTCAGGGGGAGGTGCACTGAGACACCAAATCTCAGTGATCATGGGCAGGAGGAAGGAGTTACGCTAAGACCAAACCATGTCATAACCAAGGAGGCAGGTTTAGTCATTGTTTGAGGACTATCTCTGCCTCTGGGTCTGGTCTTGACCAGAAGGATATCGGAATCAACAAGGGAGACCCACATGACCTTAAGGTGCTGCTGTGCAATGCCAGATCAATGATTCACAAGACCACTGCCATCCATGACTTGATCGTGAAAGGAGGACTTAACCTGGCACGTGTAACAGAGACTTGGTTAGATGAAGCAGATGGGCCGGTTCTTGCCGTTGCTTGTCCACCAGGTTTCTCTTGCACACAGCAACCCAGGTCATATGGGAGGAAAGCGGAGGAGGTTGCAGTGATTTTTAGGAAGTCATTAGCTTACACCAGGCATCCTATTGGGAAGACCCAGTTTTCTGAGTGCATGTTCTGGAAGTTAGGCAGTAGGGGCAGTACAGGATTCCTTCTGGTGTACCAACATCCCCGATGCATGAAGGATTCCTATCCAAGCTGCTTCAGGTCCTGGAGACACCTAGTTTGGTTGTCCTAGGGGATTTCAACATCCATGCCAACATGACCTTACAAGGGGCCACTCAGGACTTTGTGAAAACTCATAGATATGCCTTAGACCTGGTGTTCAACTCTATGGATGTGGGTGATCTGACACTAAGTAAAAGTGAAACAAAAGAAGTGACATGGTCAGATCACTTCCTGGTGCAACTGTACTTCTTGACAACCCTTCCCCTCTGCAGGGAGGTGGGACTGATTTGGATGGCGCCCCCCCCCCACTTAATGGATCCAAATAGTTTCCAGAGAGTGGGTGGTAGGGGATGTTTTATCCCACGTTGATGGCCTTTCAGCTGATTCCTTGGTTGCCTGCTGGAATGTGGAGTTAACCAGGGCTATCGACTGTCTGGCTCTGAAGCGCTCTCTCTGATTGCATGGAGCCCGGACAGCCCTGTGGTTTTCCCCAGAGCTCAGGGCAATGAAACAATAGCTGAGATGGCTAGAGCGCAGGTGACGGAAAACTCATGCTGAATCGGACCAGACACAGGTTAGAAGCCAATGTCGGGCCTACCAAGTGGCAATAGCGATGGCAAAGAGGACCTTCTTCCCCGCCTCTATTGCATCTGCAGAAAGCAGCAGCAGGAGACTCTTTCAGGTGGTTTGCAATTCAGCAGAACCACCTGCAGTAAGGACCCCAATATCTCCTGCAATGATTTTTCAAAGCTTTTTGCAGATAAAGTTGGTCAGATTCGGAAACAGGTAGACTCCACCGTGTGAGCAGGCTGGGGAAGTGCTAGACTCTTTTTTTTTTAATAATATTTATTAATTTTTCAACAGTTAAAACACAACACTACAGAAAACCAAAAAAAAAAACAAAAACAAAACAACAATACAGCACAATACAAAAACACTACAAAACACTAACACACAAACAACTAACAAAACAAAACAAAAACCATTTAAAACACAATCCAATTTCAATATCTTATCTTTCATTCACTTATTTCCATGACCTCCTCACACCTCCCTTTTCGTATTCCACTTCTATTAATTGTTTCAGCAATTCCTTTCCATCTTCCTCTGTTTTCTATCCTATAATTATCTTAAGACATTCTAACCTTATTTTTCCCTTTAATACACTATTAATCTATCTATACCTAATTCCTTATAACATTTCTACTAAAACCATATAACTTCATTCCAACATGTTTCTAACATTCATTAATTTTACAGTATTTCTGTAAGTAGTCTTTAAACTTTTTCCAGTCTTCTTCCACTCATTCTTCTCCCTGGTCTCGGATTCTGCCAGTCATTTCCGCCAGTTCCATATAGTCCATCAACTTCATCTGCCATTCTTCTTGGGTGGGTAGATCTTGTGTCTTCCAATGCTTTGCGATGAGTATTCTTGCTGCTGTTGTAGCATACATAAAGAAAGTTCTATCCTTCTCTGGCACCAATTCGTCGACCATGCCCAGGAGAAAGGCCTCTGGTTTCTTAAGGAATGTATATTTAAATATCTTTTTCATTTCGTTATAAATCATCTCCTTAATCCGTGGGCATGTCCACCAAAGGTGAAAAAATGTACCTTCAATCTCATTACATTTCCAACATTTATTGTCGGGCAAATGGTAAATGGAAGTGCTAGACTCCTGTCTAGTAACATTGATTGGGATCAATTCCAATCTGTTACCTCCAAGGATGTGGACAGGCTGCTTGGACGAGTGAAACCAACCACCTGTCTCCTTGATCCTTGCTCATAAAAGGTTGCTGAGAAGGGCTGGGTGATGGGCTCTGCGGGATGGTGAATGCTTCCCTCTGTGAGGGAGCCTTCCCAGACCCACTGAAAGAGGTGGTCATTAAACCGCTTTTAAAAAAACATCTTTAGACCTGGCCAATATGGCCAACTACCGCCCAGTCTCAAATCTTCCATTTTTGGGCAAGGTGATTGAGCGGAACAACTCCAAGCACGCCTGGAGGATGCGGTCCATTTGGATCCCTTCCCGTCGAGATTCAGGTCTCATCATGGGACTGAAACTGCCTTGGTTGTGCTGATCAATGATCTCCGGTGGACTAGGGACAAGGGTGAAAGCTGTTTCCTTGTTCTGCTGGACCTTTGATACCATCGTCAATAACATCCTTCTGGACCATCTAGAGGGGCTGGGAGCTGGTGGCACTGTTTTACAGTGGTTCCACTCCTTCCTCCTGGGTCGTGTCCAGAAAGTGGTGTGGGGGATGAGTGTTCACACCCCTAGGCTCTCACTTGTGGGTTGCCTCAGGGTTCCATCCTTTCCAACATGCTTTTTAACATCTTTATGAAGCAGCTCAGAGAGAACAGGGTATTTGGCTGAGTTTTTATCAGTATGTGGATGGTACCCAGCTCTACCTTTCTTTTTAATCAGAACCAGTGAAGGTGTCGTGTGAGTGTCTGGAGGTGGTTGGAGGATGGATGGTGGCTAACAGATTGAGGTTGAATCTTGACAAGACAGAAGTACTGTTTTGGGGGGACAGGGGGTGGGCTGGTGTGGAGGACTCCCTGGTCCTGAGTGGGGTAACTGCCCCTGAAGGAGCAGGTGCACAGCCTGGGAGTCATTTTTTACTCACAGCTGTCCATGGGGGTGCAGGTCAATTCCGTCTCCAGGGCAGCTATCCAGCTCCATCTGGTATGCAGACAGAGACCTTACCTGCCCACAGACTGTTTTGCCAGACTGGTGCACGCTCTAGTTATCTCCCGCTTGGACTACTGCTATGCGCTGTATGTGGGGCTACACTGGAAGGTGACCCAAAAACTACAACTAATCCAGAATGTGGCAGCTAGACTGGTGACTGAGAGTGGCTGCCAAGACCATATAACACCGGTCCTGAAACACCTACATTGGCTCCCAGTAGGTTTCCGAGCACAAGTGTTGGTGCTCGGCTTCGGCCCAGTATACCTGAAAAAAGCATCTCCACCTCCGTTCTTCAGCCCAGACACTGAGGTCCAGCTCCAAGGGCCTTCTGGTGGTTCCCTAACTGTGAGAAGCGAGGTTATAGGGAACCAGGCAGAGGGCCTTCTCAGTAGTGGTACCCGCCCTGTGGAACACTCTCCCATCAGATGTCAAGGAAATAAACAACTATCTGACTTTTAGAAGACATCTGAAGGCAGCCCTGTTTAGGGAAGTTTTTAGTGGTTGATGTTTGATCATGTTTTTAATATTCTGTTGGGAGCTGCCGATAGCAGCTGGGGAAACCCAGCCAGATGGGCGGGGAATGAATGAATGAATGAATAAATAAATAATTATTATTATTAGGAAGGAGGCTTGAGCCCTCTGACAGGATCCTGCAGCCCTCCTGCCTCTTTCCCTAAGCAATGGAGCACTTGCCTGGCTTGGGCAAGGAGGGCACTCAGACCCTGCAGAAGCTTCCCCAGCTTTGGGAAGAAGGTGTGAGGCTCTGATTTTTGGGGTGCCAGTGCTGCATACCTGCGCATACCACCAGAAAAAAACCACTGGTTTCACTGTATGTCTCATAGAAGAATGCCAAATCCACTGGTTCTGTAGTACTAAAGCCAATCCAAAGACACAGGAATCCTTTGCAATGGTCTAACAGAGATATATCAAATGCTCATCTCATGAATTTGTTGCTCAAACACTGTTATGGGAGGAAGATTTTGCTGAAAAAGCAGAACTTTTATGCAACTTTTCTCCAAAGCATCCTCATCCCACCTCAGGAGATGTGGCCTTTTCTCCGGTTTCTAAAAGTCAACCTGTTTGAATGAACTGAGAAAATATGGGCAGCTTAATTTGTTTAATGAGTCACAATGCCGGCTTTTCTTTGCCCTTTAAAATCCGATCATGCCAGGCTCACACATGGTCTTCTGCCAAATATCTCATTCAAGGTTTTGAGATCCATATTAGGTTTGACCCACTTTGACCTCTATGGAATAGAGGCACAGAGCCTGACATCTTAGGATAGATCCTGTTAGATGCTCCCCACTTCCCCAAGTGGTGAACTCTAGGGCAACGCTGTTTGGTGTTATTGCTTTTGGATGGAAGTAAAAACTTATAGCCTCTGCAATGTTTGGATGTGAAAAAGATCAATATGAGGGGGGGATGGATAACATATGGAGAGTTAATAGTAAAAGAGGGAGGGAAATGGAAAATGAGGCCTTATGAAGAGGTAAAAGAATTTGTATATGATTGGTTGCATTATTAACAGGTTAATGAAATGTTTAAAAAAGACTGTAAAGAGGGTGGTTATGGAGAAAAAGTTTCAAAATTTCAAAAAGAAGTATTGAATAATGAATATAAAATTTTGTCAAGAATGTATAAACTGTTGCTGGAATGGCACACAAAAGATGAAGAGGTTAAATCGGTGATGATACACTGGGCCAGAGATTTTGGATATAACATACAATATGATGATTGGATAAAACTATGATTGGATAAAACTATGGAATGAAAGACTTAAATTTACGGCATGTACTGCGCTAAAGGAAAATGTAATGAAAATGGTATACACTTGCAAAAATGTATAAAACATGTAATAAGTGTTGGAAATGTAAAGAGAAAGAAGGGACATTCTACCATATGTGGTGGGATTGTAAGAAAGTAAAAGGTTTCTGGGAAATGATATATAATGAACTGAAAAAGATGTTGAAATATACATTTGTTAAGAAACCGGAATAGTAGGAAATGAAATAAATAAAAAAGATTGTAAACTTTTCCAATATGCAGTAACAGTGGCGAGAATACTTCTGGCCCAAAAATGGAAACAGGAAGAATTACCGTCGGTAGAAGAATGGAGAATGAAATTGACTGATTATGCAGAACTGGATAAATTAACAGGGAAGATTCGATATTTACGAGACCACAAGTTCATCGAGGACTGGGGAAAATTTACAGATTATCTGAAAAGTATATGTGAAGAACAGACAACGCTTGTAGGTTTTCAAGATGTTCTGCGAAAAATTGAGGAATATTGTAAAAAAGGGAATAAGACTGGGGAGATTATATATAAAGGCAATACTAAGATTGGGAATTGTGTTAATAATATAATTTAAACGGAAGATTGGCAGAGAAACTGAGGGAAGTAAAAAAAAAGAAGAATGTGTGATAAAAGGTGATATGGTGGTATAAATTTGTATTTGAAAAATGAATAAAAAATATTATTTTAAAAAATGGAACTATTGTACATTGTCATGCTTGCAAGGGGACCAGGACTATATTACTTTTTCTTTTTCTTTCTTAAGGAAGTAGTAAACCAGAAAGAAGTGGCAGTTCAGTTTCAGTCTATTTCTGAAATTCCTTTTACTACAAAGGAATGTTTTACTACAGAGGGATTTCAGAAATAGACTGGAAAGAGAAGCTGCTGAATTGCAACTCATTACCAAACTTAAAACCATGGAGAGACCTGGTCTGAACAAAGACATTGGATTCTTATCTCATTATACATGACTAAGCCATTTTTCACCTTCTCGCCCCTTGCCTTTTCCTGTAAGACCTATTGCAGTTGTTAAGAGTCGTCAACAGGCTCATCTCAGCTATCTGCCAATCTCCCATTCCCACCACCCTTCTGAGTAATACCCCTCCCCACCTTCTCACTATATAGAAGGATCTGGCAACTTCTGTTTCAGTGTATCTGAAGAAGTGTGCATGCACACGAAAGCTCATACCAAGAACTAACTTAGTTGGTCTTTAAGGTGCTACTGGAAGGATTTTTTTTATTTTCACTATGGCAGACCAACACGGCTACCTATCTGTAACTGAAAGTTAACTGAATGTACCGGTAGTTCTCCTGTTGAAAATAAGGGGGTTTGCTCAGGGAAACCACCTGGGAACTATCAGCTCCCTGAGCTCTTCCAAGGAGGTGTAGGAAACAAATAATAATGATTTCCTAGTTTGTTGACCCAGCTAATGTTTCCCTGTGCGCAATGAGTGAGACTATTGGGCTTCAGAGAAAAAGAAACCTTCTATGATAATATTAAGTGAGAATAAGGATTACAAGAGGTAAGATTTAAAGGAAATGGATTCTCAAGATTAGAAAATCTTAAGGTCAGGGACCATCTCTTACCCATTGTTTTACCAAACCTGATGTGAGCTCTTTATTATGCTTTACACTGGTGAGTGTACATGTCTAGAACCATTCATCACTTTGATATCCCAGTCTTATCTTCAGGCACAATCCAATTTTTAAATCCTTAAGTAGACAAGAATGTGAGAGGATTAGAGCAAAGCATACTGAAAATGTGTAATGTGAAGAATCTTTTACAATCACGGAATAAAAGGAAGCTGCATGATGAAAAGGCTTTCATCCCCTTTCTTATGACAGCTGGGTTGCAACCCCTAAGGAGAGAGCTAATTTCACTGCAGTTTTTAAAAGACTCTTTAAGAATGCCCCCCCCCCAACTACATAAATATGTAAGGCTGGCGTGAGTGCAAGGCAGGGGGATATGTCACCACACTTACCCCATTACTGCTTACAGAGTATTCAGTATTCATTCCCCATATAATGATCATAAAAGGTAAAGGTACCCCTGCCCGTACGGGCCAGTCGTGTCCGACTCTAGGGTTGTGCGCCCATCTCACTTAAGAGGCTGGGGGCCGGCGCTGTCCGGAGACACTTCCGGGTCATGTGGCCAGAGTGACAAAGCTGCTCTGGCGAGCCAGCACCAGCGCAGCACACGGAAACGCCGTTTACCTTCCCGCTATAAAGCGGTCCCTATTTATCTACTTGCACTTAGGGGTGCTTTCGAACTGCTAGGTGGGCAGGAGCTGGGACCGAGCGACAGGAGCTCACCCCGCCGCGGGGATTCGAACTGCCGACCATATGATCGGCAAGTCCTAGGCACTGAGGTTTTACCCACAGCGCCACCCGCGTCCCCATAATGATCATAAAATGTTCTAAAAACCACATTCACAACTGAAGGCTTCCAGCTTAAAAGCAAACATGTTATGAAAAGTAGTGGGGAGAATGGGGAAACAGAAAGAGCTACTTTTAGGTAGGGGAGAATTCCCATGCTGACTTGTTGAGATAATACTGTCCTTGATGATGGTAACAACAACAGCAAACTGTAAGGTGAAAGGGTGAGATCTAAGGTCGTACCAGTGGATGCAATGAGATTCCCATCCCCCCCCCACACCCCATTGTCTCTCCATATGCTCTAGTGGAGCCCCTGGCATCGTGCAGGAGATGTGGGGGTGCTGCGGGGGGAGGGAGGTTAGGCAAGTCCTATTTGCACAAGTGGAAATCTGTTTTGCAAGTGAGGTGCCACAACTAGATACCCCCTTTCGTTGTTATTGTTTGGACTTTTTTAAGAAAAAAGAATCTGAAATTCACAAGGGAAGGAAGGAAGGAACACCTCCCACAACTCGCGGGGAAAAGAGTGTGGATGAGTTAAGGGAATTGTTCCCCGGCTCCAAATTTGATCTGATATGGAGAAGAGTTCCGTGGCTTTACCCACTTCTCCACTGAGATGGGCTTCACGGACCCCCAAAACTGATTTCTAATTCTGCCTGGGGCAACCTTCATCACCACCCCTAGTGTCAAGACTAGGCATGCTCCGTCTCAAACGCATATCAAGAAACACTGGTTCATTCAGGGAAGTGCCCTGGCTCAGTTGCACAGCATTGGTTTTGTATGCAGAAAGTGCTCAGTCCAATCCCTGGCCACCTGCCAACATCCTCAGAGAGGAGGGCAGCACCGTAATCAACTTGCATCTCTGCCTGGAACTCTTGGATAATTGTCCAGGCAGGTCCTTTATGTAACCCATGAGAGCAGCAACTTTGGACTGTCCCAAACCTGTTCCATGGGAGTTGGCCAGTGATGAACCTTGCCATGGTTCAAGCCAAGCAAGCAAGGTCTCACTGGGGACCAGGGTGCAGATTCCTAGCAGGCAGATACCTAACACCAGCTTGGGTTTGTCATGGTCAATCCTCCCTTCAGACCTATCATACTAGGTTGATCCTGTCCAAGGCCATTTCCACCCTCATACAAACAACGTTCTTCTGCCTAACAAAAGAAAGCCATAATTTCACTGAGGGAAAGGCAAAAAAAGCCCCCAACCAAGTGCCAATCAAGCTGAGAGAAAAAAAATCCTTTCTGGCCCTGTCAACCAGGGACCCAAAATTCCTCAGTGTAGGCTCTAACCTGAGGGTGGGCAGGCGGGAAGCTCTCAGAGCAAAATGGCTGTGAGTTCTGAGGGAAGCAGCTTTATATAGGCTTTCCCCTCCCCTCTTCAGCAAGGGCTCATGGGAGCCCATTGCATGAGCAAGATTCTGGGTAAATCCTTGCCCAGTGTTTTGCTGCCATCTCTGAGCCCCAGTGCTGCCAGGCAAAGGCTTCCCTCGCTTATTGGGCATGGAGCAAGGCTTATCCTTCAAAACTTTAATAATAGTGAATGGGATCACTGGTGGAGAAAGGGGGTGCGGTATGTGCGGTGCACCCCAGGTGTCATCCCTGAGGGGGGATGACAAAAAGGCACACTGCATGGGGATTGGACTGGGCACACCACATGGGGCTTGCCCCGTCACCTCATGCACGACAGATCCCCCCCGGCAGCTCGCCCGCCCCCCCCCCCGGGTGCACAGCATGGCCGCAGCTCCAGGCACCCATGCGGCTAACTTTGCCACTGAGTGGGATTCCAGAAAATTATTGAAGAAGTGCCTTTCATTTTAGTTACAAGACTCCACAGAGTTTTTAGAATAAATAGGCAAAATATGTTCTCTTTGTTACAACAAGTAAAGCATCTTAATTGAAAATATTGATAGTGACACACTTTAGACTGATTGTTATATAATTCTTGCACTTACATTGATTGTATCTTTTGGACGTTTCCCATTTTCTCCTCAGTCTGCATCCTTTCACTTAGCCCTCTGTGCATTGTAAAATGCACCCTACTGATAATATTTTGCATTACCATTCTGCTCACTGGTTCCAGAGTTTAACACATTGTAAAATGGATCTATCAGACAAATTATTTCTAAATGTGTCAGTATAACTAATGGATTCAGAAAGGTTTCTCCCATTACAGAAAATGTGCCTTTGCAGGGGAAGAACAATAAACATGGGCACTTCCTCTTCCTACAGTACAAGTCACACAATTGCAGAAATTCTAAGCACATGTTGCAGGAGCAGAAAAGGGATTGTGCATATAGGGTGCAGTTGCCATACATCCGGATTTTCCCGGACGTATATGGAACACTGCATTCAGCAGTAGTATCTGGGTGGGAATCTGGGAAATGTCCAGGGGAAATCCAGACCTATGGTGTCAGGGGTTTAGGAGCAGAAGCACGGGCAAGGGAGGAAACAGAGAGCGAAGGGGAGGAGGCAGAAGAAAAGATGAGTGACGACGACGACCCGAGATCTCCTAGTCTTTCCAGTGAATCAGAGGATTCACAGAAAGGAGCACCAGTGGCGAGGGCAAGGGGGGAGTCTAGGGGGGCACCCCAGGAAGACAGAGCCAGAGAGGACTCAGGGGGGAGCAGCTGGAAATCGGGACCAGCGTCACCGCCAGGAAGCAGGGAAGAGGAAGGGAGCCAGGGGGGAAGCGCTGGCAGCTCACCACAGGAGGGAGGACATGAGTCAGGAGTGGCCACACCTCCACAGGAGGGAGGACATGAGTCGGGGATGGCCACACCTCCATCGGGGAGCGAAGAAACGGTTGAGAGGAAAGTGGAAGGTTGGGCGCGCGCGCCAAGTTCAAATGCAGAGGAAGGCGGCGCAGTAAGCAGCCCCGAAAGAGAGCCAGGTCCTAAAGCCCGGCGCAAGGAGGCAGGAGGGTCTGGGTCAGCGTCAGAAGAATCCCGGAAGGAAGAAGCCCCGGGGGGTAGAGGGACCCAGAGGAGGACAGTCAGGAGGAAAAGGTGGAGCAAGGCTAGGATATTAAGTTGGTGCACACAGGGCGGAGACTCAGACGGAGCTTCGCCGACCTAGCTACTAGGCGTAGAGTTGCGCGCAGCAGCGTGAGAATGGAAACTGTAATTCAATAAAGACTTTTACTTAATGACCGCTGGCTAGCGTGATCCTCTGTGAGCTAGGATCTTCAAGCAGCTCTGACAGTAAGCTCCGTCTCCACTTGTGGGCATCTACAGCCTCGAGGAGGGGAGAGACACAGGTGCCTACTAGCAAGCTCACGAACGGCAGACGACATGACGGCTGAGCAGCAGATAGAGGAACTCAGAAACGCGGTGGCACAACTGAACGCCGAGGCTCTAGCATCCAGGAAGAGGGAGGAGGAAGCAGCCGCAGCCTGCAGGGATCTCCAGGTCAGGTTAGACGTGCTGACAAAGCAGACACCCCGGCAGGAGGGCGTTGGGTTGGCGAGACGGACAGGCGGGCTGGTCTCTCACTTCGATGGGAACCTGCAACAGTATCCCAACTTTAGAGCCGACGTACTGTGCGCACTGCAACTGCTGCATAAAGACTTTAGAGATGAACAAGAGAGAGTGGGGTTCATCATGTCCCATCTGCATGGGGATGCGAGAGCATGGCTACGCAATTTATGGAGAGATAAGGATCCGGCGCTACAGAATGCAGATGCCTTTATTAAAGCGATGGATGGGTGTTTTTTATCAAGTATTGACGTGGATCTTGCACGGAAGGAGGTGCATGGGCTGAGACAAGGGAGGGCCAGCGTCAGGCAGTACCATGCCCGCTTTTTCGCCTTGGTCAGTGCCCTGGAATGGGACAGAGATTCGGCTCCTGTAAGAGACCTCTTTTGGGAGGGGCTGCATAACTCGATTAAAGATGAGATCGCCAGGGGGGAGAGACCCCGAACCACCCAGGAGGTCGTTCAGAGGGCACTGGCAGTGGGGGTGAGGCTGGAAGGACGTCCGTGGAACAGGGACGAAGGGCGTGGAGGGCGCGAACCAGCCGGGGGCCCCTCCTTCTTTCCCAGGGAAGCAGCGCGGGCGCAATCCACGCCTCCGCCAGGAGGAGGAGCCGAACCTATGGAGGTGGGAGGTGCAAGGGCTCAGTCAGCAACCAGAGCCCTAGCACCAGCAGCAGTGAAAGCGAAGCCTCCTAGAGGGAACAGGAAGTGTTACGTCTGTGAGGAGCCAGGGCATATGGCGAAAGAGTGTCCCCAGAGGCCCCACAAGCTCACTGCAGCCTCAGCAATGGTGACTGCAGCAACACAGCAAGGAGGACCACAGCAGGGAAACGAGGCTGTCTGGCTGGAGGAAGAGGCACTGGGGCCCAGCCAGACGTGTTAGTGACGCAGTCCCCAGCGATTTTACAGCCCGTGAACCCCCTCCCGCCCAAACCAGTAGTGAGGCTCACAGCGTCTCTCCAACTGCCCAATGGAATCACCATGGACGTGCCAATCACCATTGACTCAGGCAGCAATGCGGACTTTATAGGGCAGGACTTTGTCGACAGGCACGCTGTGCAGTTGCTGCCGGCCACACTGCCCCTGCAGGTTGTCACGGTGGATGGCAGGGAGCTGCTCGGGGGGCAAGTGGTGAAGCAGACGCCACCAATGGTGATGCGACTTGGGAATCACAGAGAAATCATCAGCTTCAACGTCACTCGACTATCTGACACGCCCATTGTATTGGGCATGAGTTGGCTGGACAAGCACAGCCCAGCGATGGCTTGGTACCAGAGGCAGCTGACCTTCGGCTCTTCCTTTTGTGCTGAACACTGCATCGTGCCCAGGCAGGAAGGAGAGGAAGAGGAGTCACAGCTGCTGCTAGGCACGCTGCAAGCGATTCCACACAAGTACGCTGAATTTTTGGAAGTTTTCTGCGAGAAGGAGGCAGACAGGCTACCCCCTCACAGACCATATGACTGCAAAATTGACCTGCTGCCGGGGGCGGCGCTGCCTAAAGGGAAACTGTATTCCATGTCAGAGGACGAACTGCAGGAACTCAAAGAGTTCATTGACCATAATTTGCGACGCGGCTTCATCCGGGAGTCCAGGGCAGTGGGGGGCAGTCCCGTATTCTTTGTTAAGAAGCGGGACACGCCCCAGAAAAGACTGGTAGTGGATTACAGGATTTTGAACAGTCTGACTAGGCCATCGGACTTCCCCATGCCCCGTATTGACGACCTCCTCGCAAAGGTACGGAAGGGCAGAGTGTTCACCAAGTTGGACCTGCGGGGGGCGTACAACCTCATTCGCATGCGGGAAGGAGATGAGTGGAAGACAGCCATGTTCACGCCACTGGGGACCTACGAATATAGAGTTATGCCTTTTGGATTGCAAAATGGCTCCCACGTTTTTCAAGCGTTTATGCATCACGTGTTGGCGGGACTTCTCTACAAGACGTGCGTCTGTTTCTTAGATGACATCCTGATCTTTTCGGAGTCGCAGCAGGAGCATGACGGACACGTCAAGGAAGTGCTGAGCAGGCTACAGCAACATAGGCTCTACGCCAAGCTGGAGAAGTGCCAATTTGACGTGCCGGAGGTGGATTTTCTGGGCTACAAGCTGTCTGACAAGGGGCTCGCCATGGACAGCGCCAAGGTTCGAGCGGTGTTGGATTGGAAGAGTCCGCGCAACCGGAAGGAGGTCCAACGGTTTGTCGGCTTTGCGAACTTCTATCGCAAGTTTATCAAGGGCTTCGCGATGCAGACAGCGGCCATCACTGACACGCTTAGCTCCAAGAAGAAGAAGTTCGTTTGGACAGCGCAGGCGGAGCAGTCCTTTCAGGCACTCAAGCGTCTCTTCGCGTCGGAAGAGCAGCTGCTTCATGTCAACCCCAGCAAGCCGATGAGGGTGGAGACAGACGCCTCGGACAGAGCCGTGGGGGCGGTCCTGTTGCAGAAAGACCCGCAGGGGGTGTGGCGACCGGGAGCGTTTTACTCCAGGAAGCTCAGCAAGTCCGAACAGAACTACACCATCTGGGACAGGGAGTTGCTGGCCATTCACGCAGCGTTCAAGGCGTGGAGGCACTTTCTGATCGGCGCCAAGCACACGGTGCAGGTTTGCACGGACCACAAGAATCTAGAGCACTGGCGCACGGCACAGTTCCTGAACCAGAGGCAGATACGTTGGGCTGAGTTCTTTGCAAACTTCGACTTCCGAATAGAGTATGTCCCGGGGGACACCAACATCATGGCAGACGCTCTCTCCCGTAAGCCACAGTATCTGGAGGACGCAACACCAGCGGCCGCCATGCACATCTTCGCACCAGCAGTGTGGGCGTGCGCCGCGGCGACCGTGGACCTAGAGGCGGTGCGACGTGCGTTGCAGGAGGACTCCTTCGCACAAGCAAAGATGGCAGAGGTGCAAAGGGGCAAGGCAGCGGCCGACGGTTTCCGGCTACGAGATGGATTGCTCATCCGAAAAGGGGCCATCTACGTGCCGGGAGACGAACTTCGAGCCAAGGTGCTGCAGCAGCTGCACGACGCGCCCACGGCCGGGCACTTTGGCAAGGAGAAGACGGTGGAATTAGTAGCCAGGGATTTCTGGTGGCCTGGAATGAGAGGGGAGGTCGCAGACTACGTGGCGAGGTGCGACACCTGCCAGAGGGCCAAACCAGTGCACAAACCGCCGGCCGGACTGTTGGAACCGCTGCAAACCCCGTTCGAACCATGGGAGAGAGTGGCCCTGGACTTTGTCACGGATCTGCCCAGCTCAAGGGGCAAGACAGCAGTGCTGGTGGTGGTGGACCTGTTTTCCAAGATGGCGCATTTCATTCCGTGTGCGAAGGTGGCCACGGCGGAGCAAACCGCCAAACTGTTCATAGACCACGTGTTCAAGGTTCACGGTCTGCCACGGTCTATTCTGTCCGACCGGGGGCGGCAGTTCATCTCGAATTTCTGGCAGAAGCTGATGGGCTTCCTGAACGTCAAGATCAACCTGGCGTCGGCGAGACACCCGCAGACCAACGGGCAAGCGGAGCGGGTCAATGCCATCATGCAGCAGTACCTGAGATGTTATGCAAATCAACAGCCTGCGACGTGGGTGGATTACCTACCGCTTGCCGAGTTCGCCTACAACAACACAAAGCACGTGTCCACGGGGGTCACGCCGTTCTTCGCCAACAACGGGAGGCACCCCAGAACCTTCCCGGGACTGGAAAGAATGGGGGAGGGGGAGCCGCAGACAGCAGATGCGTTCGCGTTGGAGCTGCAGGAGGTCCACGATCAGCTGAGGCGCCACCTGGAGCTGGCCAAGCACGCATACAAGGTACAAGCAGACAAGCACAGAAGGGTTGGAGAAGAGCTCCACGTGGGAGACTGGGTTTGGTTAGCAGCCCACGCAGTGCCGGCCAGGTCGTTGGCCAAGAAGAAACTAGGGCATAAGCAACTGGGGCCCTACCAAGTCGAAGAGCAGGTCAACCCGGTAGCTTTCAGACTGGCACTTCCGGAGGGTTCCAGAATGCATCCGGTATTCCACAGATCGGTGCTCACTCCCTACAAGGCACCGCACAGGTTCCAGGAACCCGGAACAGCGCCGAGTCCGGTCAGAGACAGAACAGGGCACGCGGAAGTGGCACAGAAGGAGCGCATCAACGAAGTCACTGAGATTTTGGACTCCAGATGGGGGGAAGAGGGGGTAGAATACTTTCTCGCCAAGGAGGGCACCCCGGCCAGTGCGAACAGCTGGGTGCCGGGCTACGCCTTGGACGAACCTCTCCTCAAAGACGAGTTTCATGCCCTCTTTCCCCATAGACCTATGCCGGCAGAATATTTTGACGACTGGCTTTTCACGCCCACACTTTCGGCCAGCACTTTCCGGGGGTTCGACTCGGACGAGGACCCGACACAAGACGTCCGTTCCCCGGAGGGGTCACCCTCGGGATCTGCATCAGAACCCTCGTATTGGTGGGACGATAGGCCAGAGGAGCAGTGGCGCAGACGGTGGCTGGAAGGCCCAGGACGAGCAACACCGACAGGAGGAAGTGAGGGAGAGACGGACATGGACGTTTTCGGGGACGACCCTGGTTTCGAGCACGGCGGCACAGAGATGGAAGCGGAGGTGACTGTCGTCGACGAGAGCGGGGAGGAAGACCCGGGAGACTTCAGATGGAGGCCTGCCACGGGAAGCGACCGATACCCGACGTTCGTCCCTTTGCAACAGCAGCCCCCAGCTCCAGCACCGGAAGGAGGGGAGGGGGGAATGGGGGGCTTCGAGGGGGGGATGGATGTCAGGGGTTTAGGAGCAGAAGCACGGGCAAGGGAGGAAACAGAGAGCGAAGGGGAGGAGGCAGAAGAAAAGATGAGTGACGACGACGACCCGAGATCTCCTAGTCTTTCCAGTGAATCAGAGGATTCACAGAAAGGAGCACCAGTGGCGAGGGCAAGGGGGGAGTCTAGGGGGGCACCCCAGGAAGACAGAGCCAGAGAGGACTCAGGGGGGAGCAGCTGGAAATCGGGACCAGCGTCACCGCCAGGAAGCAGGGAAGAGGAAGGGAGCCAGGGGGGAAGCGCTGGCAGCTCACCACAGGAGGGAGGACATGAGTCAGGAGTGGCCACACCTCCACAGGAGGGAGGACATGAGTCGGGGATGGCCACACCTCCATCGGGGAGCGAAGAAACGGTTGAGAGGAAAGTGGAAGGTTGGGCGCGCGCGCCAAGTTCAAATGCAGAGGAAGGCGGCGCAGTAAGCAGCCCCGAAAGAGAGCCAGGTCCTAAAGCCCGGCGCAAGGAGGCAGGAGGGTCTGGGTCAGCGTCAGAAGAATCCCGGAAGGAAGAAGCCCCGGGGGGTAGAGGGACCCAGAGGAGGACAGTCAGGAGGAAAAGGTGGAGCAAGGCTAGGATATTAAGTTGGTGCACACAGGGCGGAGACTCAGACGGAGCTTCGCCGACCTAGCTACTAGGCGTAGAGTTGCGCGCAGCAGCGTGAGAATGGAAACTGTAATTCAATAAAGACTTTTACTTAATGACCGCTGGCTAGCGTGATCCTCTGTGAGCTAGGATCTTCAAGCAGCTCTGACATATGGCCATTTTCCCATATAAAAAAAAATGGCATTTTTAAAAAAGTGATTTTGCCCAAAAAGCTCAACGACTTTGGCCAAAAAGAGAAACCCTAATATTTAGGCAACCCTAATGTATGATGACATACTTGCCTTCATTGGTAATTTGGCTCCATCAATTTTTTTAAAAAAACCATCCTGGCTGGAATTGAAGGCAGCTGGCTTCTTTTACTTGTGCCTGTCTTCCAGCAGACAGCTGGGGAAATGGGGAAGATTCCCGATAACTGGTTAAACTGGCATCTGCTTCTCTGGGAAAAGGCCCGGCTGGCCAGAACATAGCCAAAGCTGCAGCATTTGTCATGGCAAGAAGGACAGCCATGGGGACAGTAGCAGCCACAGTTTTGTCACTCAGGCAAAGGAAATGCTGCCCATTCCAAGATTTAGATCCTGTGGGAAATGCTGGAGTACCAAAGATGTAGGGCCTGCCAACAGGCATTGAAAACCAGCGAGTTGCAAGGAGGGGTCTGCCACGGCCTCCGTGTCTGAATGGGAGCAAAGATGCCAGGAAGAGGAGAAGATTATGATGCTTGGGTGCTCCAACTTCTTTAGGAGCACAGACCAAGAGAAGCAAGACAAAGGCAAGGGAAGCCCTGATCTTCTCACTCCTGCCCCCAAACATCCAGCAATGCATAGTTTGGAAAATGGATACACATGCAATAAAAGTCTTTTTCAAGAAATGTCCCTACCACAAAATTCTTAGTTCCTACCCCAAAATGAAACTGGGGGATTTTTGTGTCAGCCAAATTGACCCTCATTTAAACAAAACTTAATGCCACTGGTTCTCTTGTCTCTTCAACATTTTATTTTTTAATTACATTTATATACCACCTTTTCCTGAAAGGAGCTCAAGGTGGTGTGCCTGGATCTCCTCTCTCCATCTTATCCTTACCACAACCATATGAGTCAGAGCAATGTTTGAGAGCAATCCTCATTTTCTGCTTCAATCCAAGGCTGCAGCTCTGGGAGAAGCAAGACCCTTTTGGGGTGTCCATGCTGTGAGCCCCTCCATCGTAGACTCAGGTTGTATATATGTGTAAAGCTACCATATATCCTAAAGACACCACAGTCTCCGCTCCCCCTCATTCTGAAGAAACATGGACCCTGGGTAAGTGCCTGGAACCCCAGAAATCTTGCACCGCTCAGAGATTAGGGTGGTGAGCAACAAAGTTAAAGCTGTCTTTAGGTAATTCTCTGTGCCCCCAAATGGCAGATTTTGCACATAACCAGCCAGTCTGCTCACTGAGAAGCTCATTGCCTGATCCGAGTATTGTCTGCTCTTGATTCCTGTTCATTTTTGCATGTTAGGTTCTATTGTGTACATTCCATCTAACCATTATGCTACCATAATTATATTTTGCTGGTAAAGTATAATTCACCTTTGACTCAGATTTGTTCCTGTGTGTTGCACAATTTCTGTGTGTCAAAAATTCCTAGAGGGATTATTGTTAACCCCCTCTGAAAACTGTAGCTCTGTGAGGGGAAGTCCTAGCTATTCCCAGCACCCTTTGCAAACTACATTTCCCAGGGTTCTTTGGGGGTTTGAAGTGGTATGATACTGCTTTAAATGGATGGTGTAGATGGAACCAGAGATGCTTGTTCCATGGGCTCCATCACCACGCCAGACCAGGATAAAAGTGCTCTTTCGAAAATTAACCACAGAAACAGCCATCACTTTAGAAGGGTCTCACTCATGTCTTTCTTCATTACAGAACCACACCATTTGTGACACAGGATATTGAAATGAGCCTACCAAGCAGGTGTAGTATTAGGTTTTGTTTTTTGTTTTGTTAAACTGGGGGCTGCTCTCCAAGGCTAGTGGACCCTGCTTGTCTCATGCCTGCCACATCACACAACCACATTAGGCTTGACATCAGCTTTTGTGGTGCATACATGCCAAAAGTACCTTCTGTTGGCTTTTGAAGTACAAATGCATTAATAGCCTTGTTAATGGCTTTTCTTTGTTTTTCTTTTTTTTAGAAAAATCTAATAACAACACCCCCCCCCATGGTAACTTGAGCAGTCAGGGGCAGCAGCATTTATTTTGCCAGCATCTAATGGATTTCCATTTTAACATGATTTTAGCCTTATATAAATTGCACAACATATTAAGTACTTTTCATCATAAAATCAATACAATATTCTTTTTAAAAATTGCATTTTATTAGTCCAGGGGCCAAGTTGAACATTCCACCGTTATATAACAATTGAACATTTAGTGTTTTAATCTGAAATCGATCATTAAAGATTCATTTTGTCTCACAACACCTATTTGTACACATTGGCTTCACTTTTTCCCTATGTCTTCATTAGCAGCCTGTCATTTTCAAACTGTTTTGCCACCTATTGCAATCAGTCTGAAGCTCTGGCAGCCGTTCTCTCATTAGATGCTGGCTGGGAAAGGGCCCAGGCTCAGGAAGCACTGGAAAGAACAAATCTTAACAAGATGAAGCACAGATTAGAAATTAAGAGTTAGATGCTATAGCTATAGCTGCGTTGGCACCACAAAATGTTGAACCAATGCCAGTCAGTCTAACAACCTTTGTATAGCAATGGGCATATGCCCCCCCTACCCCACACCCTTAGATCTCACTCCAGAAATAATCCAAATTGCTCTCCCCATAGTGGGAGTTGTGGGGTAGTGCAAGAGAAAGGACTGGATCCAGGTAAATAGTTGCATTCATGGAATGACTTTGCTGTGTGCAACAGAACTGCCCTTCCACTCTCTGCTACTTGAGATGCGCCTGTTCCCTAAGCCCAGCCAAGGCCTTTGAGTAGCACCCCAAGCCCTTTAAGCACCCTCATGCAAGAGCAGAACAGGGTGCAGGTTGGCACTATGGATCCAACTCAATGCCCCTGCAACACGAGAGATGCACAGTTTAGGCCACCCACCTCCCTGCCAAATGCAAAGCTTCCTGCTATCCAAGCCAAACCTTGTTGTTGGTTGGACAGGTGGGCACTGATCAGAAAGTTATGCAGTCTAAGGCTGCAATTCTGTAGCCACTTACCTGGGAGTAAGCCAACATGGAACTCAGTGGGCCAGACATCGGAGTGGACATGTATAGGATCTCACGGCTGGTTTCTCTTGACAAGTCCACGTGTTAGGTTTTGAAGTTTCATGTCAACACAACCACCTCTTTTCCTCTTGAATCGTCTACATTTTATTTATACACTCCCCTCTTTCTGTTGGAATCCTGATAATTTCACATTTGATAATCCATTCAACTATACTGTAGCACAGTTGTACTATACTGTTGCTTTCAAAGCTGTTACTTTATTGTGCAAAATCCAAAGATTTTGTCATTGTGTGTAGCCCTTACCGTCTTTGCTCAGCATGCACAGAATGATGAACAGATGACCATTAGGCTTCTTTTGATTCTCAGTTCTGCCCACACATAAGTTCAAGAGGAGACCCCACTGTTCTCATTTGTGCTTCTCTTTGTCACGCCAACGTACTTCCATAGTAAAAAGTCCTTCCTTCCTTCCTTCCTTCCTTCCTTCCTTCCTTCCTTCCTTCCTTCCTTCAGCAGCTAATAAGCCATTTTCAGAATGCAGGCTTTTTGCCTTCTGTACTGGAAGCTACTAATGAGTGTTGATTTTTAATATCTCTCCCAGGATTGTTACTAAAGAAATCTCAGGTTGTAAACTGACATTCATTGTCATAAATAATCTGCCAAGAATTTCATTTGTAGGTAATTATGGAAGCCAAATGTGTAACAAATATATTGGTAGTAAATTATGATAGGAATCTTGATTACTATTTATTAGAATAACTATCTATTATGGGTCAGCTGCTAACTCAAAAAAGGAGATCTACACTTGGGTTAATCACAGAAAAGGAGAAGAAAATTGACCTGTAGTGGTTTTGTTTTCCATCTGACCCTAATGAATTTGGCTAAAGAAGGTGATCTTCTTAGGCCTTCCTGACACAAGTTTTTCATTTGTTCACAGCTCTTGATCTCTTTCTCACATACCATGCTACTTTTGTACTGAAAAAATCCTGCAAGAGCTTGTTGTGAAAGCAAATTAGTTACCTTCTCAGGGAAGAAATAGAACATGACTGCTTTATTAGGAAAAGTCTTGGTGGACTAAGGATATCGTTTTCCTTTTTAGAAGGCACATTTTGTGCTGACTGCAGGCAGAATTCACCTGCCAGAATGTTGCTGACAAGTGAAAGGGAAACAGTAATTAAAGGGCAGGTAATGTGAACTACTCATAAGAAATCTAAATATTATTATTATTACTGCAGATATCTTCATGCAAGAGAATCCAAAATAACTGTCAGAATGTTTTCTTTTTTAAAACTGAAGTCTTAAGAATCAGGGAAGGGTGGAGTCCTTTGTTCCTCTTTCTGGCCCTGAGTATGGATTTGTTTTATGTAGGACAGGTATAGTCAAGGTGAGATGCATCACATGACATTGTACATGGTTGATCTTTCCATAAATTCACATCCCACTGAAACACATTCTTGAAGAGAAGAGCAAAAACTGCAAGCATATGGCCAGCAGGCATAACAACACTACCCCCCCACACACCTCACCAAGTTCAAACTCTGTGGCAACAGATCCTGGGACATAAGGGATGGTGTCTTGTGGATAGGGTGTAGATTGGTTGATTGGGATGGAAGCAGGCGAGGGCAGAAGGGGAACTAGGAGAATCTGGAGGATAGTGAACTGGTCTCAGCCTTCACACAACAACATATTTGTGCTTTGACAGAAGCAGAACCAAGGCTCTTGTGCTACTTTGTGTGTCACTATAATGATCTCTGGCAGCCAAGCAGCCTGATAAAGCAGCAAAGACTCTCTGTCAGTTTTATGCAAGTTTATTTAAAAGAAAAACACCTTCAGAACCTGGCAATCTGCCTGCTCATATTAATCTAGTTGCTCAGTCTGACTCATCATTCCTCCCCCAACAGGAAGAACACCAAAATCCCACCTTTCGTCTCTCTCCCTTCTCTTGCCCTTGGGGTCTCTCTAAATGCCTCATTTTAGGACTGAAGGGTTGAGCTACCTCTTCCTCAGAATACTCAGCGTCTGACACATCTTATCTGCTGGTTGCCTGACAACGCCTTGGCCGACGTCTAGCTCTTCCTCCCCTTGGGAACTAACCATTTCTTCTCTGGAAAGGAGGGGCCTCATGTTGTTCTCTCTAAAATCAGAAAGACAGCACTCACCTACAGAGTCAGCCTCTTCCTCACTCAGCTCCATTTCCAAGGCTGACTCTCCAGGTGTGCTCGGAGGGGCCACGTTCCTGACAGTCACCTTGCAACAATAGCACCATCTCGTTGCTTCACTGATGCAGGCTAGCAATATTTGTGTCTAGATGTGCTCAGGGCTTTAGTGGAAGGTAAGAGTGCGGCTCAGAGGAGACTAGAAAACAAGATTTCAGATTTCATGCGCCCCTTGGTTCAACTCTGCTTGTAAACTAGCCAGACTCCATCTACATACAATATATAATGACTATAAACTTTCCGGCGCTCTGGCCTTACCTCCATCTTATTCCCTGGCTAAAAAAGCATACAAACAGGCCCAGAAATCGGCCAAACGGGAATGGCATTTAAATCACTGGCAGACTATAATTTCTGCCTCAAAATCTCATAACTCCCGGAAATTTTGGTCCTTAATAAAGGGAAGAAACACGAAGTACCCCTTAACGGTGATCCCGGCCCCTACATGGGAGCAGTTCCTGAGAAAATATTTCTCAGTGCAGAAGCTCTGGCCACTCACTGGAGACCTTCTAATCCCCTTCCCATCTGGCCCAATACCGACCCTGCTGAAATCCTAGAATTGATAGCTGAGCTGAAAACTGGTAAGGCCCCTGGGCCAGATTTGGTCCCTGTTGAGGCTATAAAGCTACATTCTGCATGGTGGGCAGGGATTTTAGCTAAAACGTTTGACGCAATAAATGCCACGGGCTTAATACCAGGAACGTGGAAGGAGGCCATTATAATTCCTATCTACAAAAAAGGCCCTCCCGGTGACCCAGGGAATTACCGGAATATCAGTCTGCTATCGTCCATTGGGAAAATATATGCCCGTTTTTTGCTGGCAAGGTTGATGAAGTGGTCAGTTGAGGCTGACCTGATTGGGCATGAGCAAGCTGGATTAAACCGATCCACAACAGACCAGGCAATTATTCTTTATCACTTAGCCCGGAAATACTCAACACCTCGACGGGGCCAACTTTGCGCAGCTTTCATAGATTTGAAAGCTGCGTTTGATAGTATTCCGAGAAAATTACTATGGGATAAACTTGCCTGCTGGGGAATAGATAGGAGGCTCCTGTGGCTTATCTCCCAACTTCATGCCGGATCCGTGGCCAGGGTAAGAATATCCCCTGCTGGAGACCTAACTAACCCAGTGCCAGTAAATAAGGGTGTACGCCAGGGTTGTATTTTAGCACCACTTCTTTTTAACTTATTTATCAGTGATATGAGGAACCCATTAATCGACTCACAAAAATTTATCCACACCCCCCGTATAGCAGATTATCGTTGTCCTTTACTTCTCTGCGCAGATGATGCGGTACTACTCTCTTACTCCAGAGTGGGTTTAAGGAGGGCACTAAAGATTTTTGTGTCATATTGCCATACTAATCATCTGTCTATCAACCACACCAAGTCCAAAGTACTGATATTTTCAAGGAGTCGAAAATTATATTCATGGAAATTGGAGGGCACGAAAATCGAACAAGTACATAAATTTAAATATTTAGGAATTTATTTTCAATATAATTTAGGGTGGAAAGCGCACGTTGAATATCTTCAAAACAAGACAAAAGCCCTATCACACTCCCTCCTCCGTTTTTTCTACTCTGAGGGGGCCTTATTCATCCCTGCGGCCTTGAAAGTGTATAGCATCAAAGTGATGGCCACAATGGCCTATGCTGCACCTTTATGGGCTGCTTTTGCAAACCTCTCACCTTTAGAGTCGCTTCAAAGCCAATTCTTACGCCGACTTTTAAAACTACCAACATGCGTAAGTAATGCGGCTATTCGCTTAGAAATGAAGATCCCCTCAGTGGAGTTAGTTTTATGGAGGAGAGTTTTGATTTATTGGATATCCCTATGGCATAAACTCCCGAACCACTATCTCATTCAATGCATGTGGTGGGATGACTTCACAAATTTGTGGTCAGGAAAGATCCATGCCAAATTGCTGTCCTATGAGATCTCGCCCACTGAATTGCTCAAACTGGATCTAAACGTGGCAAAAAGGTGTATAAATCAAAGGCTGGATGATGCGGAGCTATACCAAAATTTCTTAGCTGGTGGTGGAGCCTGCTCGCCGTTAAATCTCGGCATAACCCCTATCTACCGTGCTCCGTCCTACTTAACATCGCTTACGGCCGCATCTCACCGATATGCCTTCATTAGAGCTAGGTTCAATGTTTTTCCAACAAACATGCTGAGACATAGATTCACTAAGGGCCAAGTCCCTTCAATGTGTGCTTGTGAAATGAAAACATCTGAATCTCTTCATCATGTTATGTTTATCTGCCCCATGTACAGTTCAGCTCGTGCTAGTATACTAAACTCCATAATCCAGCCTATGGCTGACAAACCAGTAGACCTACAGCTTGCCTGGGTTCTTCAAGATGTGGATCCTTATATTACCCTACAGGTTGCTAAATTCCTAACAGCCGTCCTCTCGTACAAGAGACGGAATGGAATGTTAGCTGATTATTGATAGTTATAAGAATTTTCAATAATGACATCAGATATTGATTTTAGCGTAGTGCCTAAATTTTTAATCTTAATCTTAAATTTTTCTTTTGAATTGCCAATATTTGTCCTTTTGAATTGCCAATAAACATTTTGATGATGATGATGATTTCAGGATTCAGCCTGAAACCCTGCTTGCTTTTGGCAACACAGCATGTTGACCACAGCTCATATTTACAGCTGCACCATTATAAACCACCTTGATTTAGAAATTATCATTATCAAATATCACAGTGTGATGGGAATTAGTTTCACAAAAACAGCCAATTTTTTTAAAAAATAATAATAATTAATGCATTTATTTATTCAATTTCTATACCAATTTTCATGGACCTGAATCAACCGAGTCAAGATTCTGATTAAACACCAGTAAGTACTTTCTGACAGTCAGAGCTGTTCGACAGTTGAAGGGTTGTGTATTCTCCTTCACTGGAGGTTTGTAGGCAGATGCCATGGGCGCCTCTGCTGAGATTCCTGCATTACAGGGGGTGGAACTCAATGACCCTTGAGATCCCTTCCAACACTAAGATTCTATGATTCTAAGATCCAGGGATCACAGGGCAGTTTACAATAGAAAAACACAAAAATACATAACGTTGTAACAAACAAAAACAATTACCCCCCCCCCCCAGTTTAAAATGCCATATATTGTTTAATTAGGCAAAGACTAATTCAATATAATAAGGCAATCTGTCCTTGTTGAATGATAGTACTATAATCATATTATCTGTATTTCATCTGTAGCTCCACTGTAAAAAATAAATAAAAAATATTTAGTCAGGCTTGGCCAATGGAACAACTTAGAGCTGCATTGAAAAAACTGGAATGTAAGACATGGGGGAAAAACATGAGATCAAACAAGACAACTATAGTATTCATGTTTAATATTGTATGTCACATAAGCAAAAGAGGAAAGAAATCAAATAACATCAGTGAACCAGGAAAAAACAAAAAGTCTTATAATTTACTTGGCAATTAATATTGAACATAGATTTGCCCTCATTTAAAGGGCTTGTGACTAGTCATAGAATCATAGAATCATAGAATCATAGAATCATAGAATCATAGAATCATAGAGTTGGAAGAGACCCCAAGGGCCATCGAGTCCAACCCCCTGCCAAGCAGGAAACACCATCAGAGCACTCCTGACATATGGTTGTCAAGCCTCTGCTTAAAGACCTCCAAAGTAGGAGACTCCACCACACTCCTTGGCAGCAAATTCCACTGTCGAACAGCTCTTACTGTCAGGAAGTTCTTCCTAATGTTTAGGTGGAATCTTCTTTCTTGTAGTTTGGATCCATTGCTCCGTGTCCGCTTCTCTGGAGCAGCAGAAAACAACCTTTCTCCCTCCTCTATGTGACATCCTTTTATATATTTGAACATGGCTATCATATCACCCCTTAACCTCCTCTTCTCCAGGCTAAACATGCCCAGCTCCCTTAGCCGTTCCTCATAAGGCATCGTTTCCAGGCCTTTGACCATTTTGGTTGCCCTCCTCTGGACACGTTCCAGTTTGTCAGTGTCCTTCTTGAATTGTGGTGCCCAGAACTGGACACAGTACTCCAGGTGAGGTCTGACCAGAGCAGAATACAGTGGCACTATTACTTCCCTTGATCTAGATGCTATACTCCTATTGATGCAGCCCAGAATTGCATTGGCTTTTTTAGCTGCCGCGTCACACTGTTGGCTCATGTAAAGTTTGTGGTCAACCAAGACTCCTAGATCCTTTTCACATGTACTGCTCTCAAGCCAGGTGTCCCCCATCTTGTATTTGTGCCTCTCATTTTTTTTGCCCAAGTGCAATACTTTACATTTCTCCCTGTTAAAATTCATCTTGTTTATTTTTGCCCAGTTCTCTAATCTGTCAAGGTCGTTTTGAAGTGTGATCCTGTCCTCTGGGGGGTTCTCTTATTTACCTATCTGTCAACATACATTTTATTCACAGTCAATGAACTTTCCCACAATGTGGATCTTACTGGCAGTCCGTTCCCAGGTTCAAAATGGTGGTAATTTATCTTTCTTCCCTCTCTCTCCTGCAGGCTTAGGTGATCTAAAATTTCCCCCCTCTTCTCCTGCTTCCAAGGGGGGTTTAGTAATTTTAACCGATGGAGATTTAATCCTTTACAAAACGCTTTCCAGACTTTAGCTTGCAACGTCTTTGCTTCAATCCATTTACAAAAGAGGAAGGCGGACTTCCTGTTTGAAACCTTCCCGTTTTGGTGCCAAATTAAGATATTTAGAGATCCAATTTTCCGTTCTACTCACGGGTAGTTGTTTAAAGTCCAATTGTCCACAGGAAAAAGTCAGCGCTCTCCGGCAACAGCAATGCGGCTTCACTCCGTGAAAGAAGCAGTCGATTCACAGCACCACGCCGCTCACCCCACGTCGCTCCGGATCCCCGTAACCGGGTTTCCCCGCGGGTAGGGGAGGCGCAAAAGGTGCCAGCCGAATCCCACGTCCACAGGCTTCTCCCGCCTGTGGTTTTTAGTGGGTCTCTGCCTCGCTGTGGCGGTCCAGACCCTGATTTCCACGGAGCGGATTCCTCCCGATCAGAGGAAATCCGCCATTGCTGGAGGCACTAACCCGGAAGTCCTGGGAAGAATTGGATTTTTAAACGTTTAATCTGGCATCAAAACGGGGAGGTTCAATACAGGAAGTTCCCCTCCCCCTTTTGTAGATAAACTGAAGCAAGGAGGCTGCAAGCTAAAGTTTTGGAAAGTCTTTTGTAAAAGACTAAATTTCCATCGGTAAAGAACTAAAACCCCCCTTTTTGGAGACAGGAGAAGAGGGGGGGAAGTGGTGGACTGAATATGCCTGTAGGAGAGAGTTTAGAATCATAGAATCATAGAGTTGGAAGAGACCACAAGGGCCATCGAGTCCAACCCCCTGCCAAGCAGGAAACACCATCAGAGCACTCCTGACATATGGTTGTCAAGCCTCTGCTTAAAGACCTCCAAAGAAGGAGACTCCACCACACTCCTTGGCAGCAAATTCCACTGTCAAACAGCTCTTACTGTCAGGAAGTTCTTCCTAATGTTTAGGTGGAATCTTCTTTCTTGTAGTTTAGAGAGTTAAAATACCGCCGCTCTGACCCTGGAAACGGGCTGCTAGCAGGATTGATGTTTTTTGGAATGTCCATTGACAGCGTTTAGAATGTTCATTGAGAGGTAGCTAAACAAGAAAATACATTGTTTCTACTGTCTCCGATTGTTTTCAAAAAAAAGGAGGAAAGTAACTGAAAATTGAAACTAACTTTGGATTATTGAAACTGTGTTTAAAAGAGGACATACTGACCGATACAAATAGAAACTGTTTTCCCCTAGTGGAAGCTTTTGAAATTGGTTACTTTACAGGAGCTGCCTCAGTCTTCTCCGATAAAGAAAACAATGCTCAACCTGAAGAATTTGGAGCAAATGATTCAGCAGAGGAAACACAGCCCAGAATAACTAAGGAGATAGTACAAGAATACTTGGCTAGTTTAGATGTATTCAAGTCTCCAGGGCCAGATGAACTGCATCCAAGAGTATTAAAAGAACTGGCAGATGTGATCTCAGAACCACTGGCAGTCATCTTTGAGAATTCCTGGAGAACAGGCGAAGTCCCGGCAGACTGGAGGAGGGCAAATGTTGTCCCTATTTTCAAAAAGGGGAAAAGAGAGGACCCAAATAATTACCGCCCAGTCAGTCTGACATCAATACCAGGGAAGATTCTGGAGCAGATCACTAAGCAAACAGTCTGTGAGCACCTAGAAAGGAATGCTGTGATCACCAATAGTCAGCATGGATTTCTGAAAAGTAAGTCATGTCAGACTAACCTGATCTCATTTTTTGACAGAATTACAAGCCTGGTAGATGAAGGGAACGCAGTGGATGTAGCCTACCTTGATTTCAGCAAGGCATTTGACAAGGTGCCCCATGATATTCTTGTAAAGAAGCTGGTAAAATGCGGTCTTGACTATGCTACCACTCAGTGGATTTGTAACTGGCTGACTGACCGAACCCAAAGGGTGCTCATCAATGGTTCCTCTTCATCCTGGAGAAGAGTGACTAGTGGGGTGCCACAGGGTTCTGTCTTGGGCCCGGTCTTATTCAACATCTTTATCAACGACTTGGATGATGGACTCAAGGGCATCCTGATCAAATTTGCAGATGACACCAAACTGGGAGGGGTGGCTAACACCCCAGAGGACAGGATCACACTTCAAAACGACATTGACAGATTAGAGAACTGGGCCAAAACAAACAAGATGAATTTTAACAGGGAGAAATGTAAAGTATTGCACTTGGGCAAAAAAAATGAGAGGCACAAATACAAGATGGGTGACACCTGGCTTGAGAGCAGTACATGTGAAAAGGATCTAGGAGTCTTGGTTGACCACAAACTTGACATGAGCCAACAGTGTGACGCGGCAGCTAAAAAAGCCAATGCAATTCTGGGCTGCATCAATAGGAGCATAGCATCTAGATCAAGGGAAGTAATAGTGCCACTGTATTCTGCTCTGGTCAGACCTCACCTGGAGTACTGTGTCCAGTTCTGGGCAGCACAGTTCAAGAAGGACACTGACAAACTGGAACGTGTCCAGAGGAGGGCAACCAAAATGGTCAAAGGCCTGGAAACGATGCCTTATGAGGAACGGCTAAGGGAGCTGGGCATGTTTAGCCTGGAGATGAGGAGGTTAAGGGGTGATATGATAGCCATGTTCAAATATATAAAAGGATGTCATATAGAGGAGGGAGAAAGGTTGTTTTCTGCTGCTCCAGAGAAGCGGACACGGAGCAATGGATCCAAACTACAAGAAAGAAGATTCCACCTAAACATTAGGAAGAACTTCCTGACAGTAAGAGCTGTTTGCCAGTGGAATTTGCTGCCAAGGAGTGTGGTGGAGTCTCCTACTTTGGAGGTCTTTAAGCAGAGGCTTGACAACCATATGTCAGGAGTGCTCTGATGGTGTTTCCTGCTTGGCAGGGGGTTGGACTCGATGGCCCTTGTGGTCTATTCCAACTCTATGATTCTAGGGGAATTTCCAGCTGCAAGATAAAAAAGCGTGAGACTTTGGAATTGACCTTGAATCTCTTAAGTGTTATGGCAAATGGAAAGGAAAAAACAGACGGGATGTCGACAGAAGAGGCCTTACTGGCTGCATTATTGAAAATAAACGATTCGCTGGAACAACTTCACAAGAAAACAGACGTGATAAATGTGAAAATGGATGCTGCAAATATTGAAATTGACTTAATTGTAGAAAGTTTAAATAACTTGGGACAAAAGGTGAATACCAATTCAGAAACGACCCAGAAACTGACACAGGAATCTACTCTGATACGGCAAACTGCAGATGAAGTCAGGGAAAAAACCCTTGCTGCTGAATCTAAAGCAATACAACTGGAGAGGAGATTCCCATCCATACAAAGACAACCTGATGAACATAAGCTGACATTCGTTATGATTGAACTTAAAGAAGAACAGATGAATTTGAGGACCAGAGCCCTATCTGAACTGGAAAAGGAAAGCTTGACAGAGTTTCAGGAGGTGACAGGACTAACATCGGTTGAGAAAGAGAGGTATTTGGGGGTTAGTATGACCGCCAAAAATGTGAATCTGTTGAAGGATAACTGTGAAGGATGTTGGATTGAAGAGAAGGGGGATTTGGAAATATGGACAAATCAGAAGTTGTTACTGTTGGGCCGAGTTACTGTGGTGGGGATGAGGGCTGCTGTGTTGCTGGGGATGTTGCTTTTGTTTCAAACATTGCAAGCTTTGGATGGGATGGATTGTTTCAGGAGGTGGCAGAGGGATGTTTCTAGAGTTGTTTGGCAGGGCGGGAAGCCTCGAGTATAACTTAAGATATTGATGGATGCCAAAGAAGGAGGTGGACCTGCCCTGCCAGACCTTTAAATTTTGTTGTGAACCATCTGCTTTTTGCTGGTTGAGAGAATGGCTGCTTCTTGAAAGCACTGAAGTGTTGGACAATGGCAGACGAAGTTGATGGACTATATGGAATTGGCGGAAATGACTGGCAAGATCCGAGACCAGGGAGAAGAGTCGGTGGAAGAAGATTGGAAAAAGTTTAAAGACTATTTATAGAAATATTGTAAAATTAAGGAATGTTAGAAAAATGTTGGAATGAAGTTATATGGCTTTAGTAGAAATGTCATAAGGAATTAAGTATAAATAGATTAATAGAAAATTAAAGGAAAAATAAGGCAAGAATGTGTTAAGATAATTATAGGATAGAAAACAGAGTAAGATGGAAAGGAATTGCTGAAACAATTAATAGAAGTGGAATACAAAAAGGGAGGTGTGAGGAGGTCGCTGGAAATAAGTGAATGAAATATAAGATATTGAAAATGTTTGAGGTGTTTTTAAATTGTTTTTGTTTGTTTTTGCTTTGTTTTGTTAGTCCATGTAGCGTTTTTGTATTGTATTTGTATTGTTTTTTTCTTTTTTGTTTGTAGTGTTGTGTTGAAAATGTTGAAAAAGTAATAAATATCATTTTTTTAAAAAAAAGTCCCCACAACGTTCGAATGGTCTTTTCCTGACAATCCTCTCCAGGCTGCGGTCATCCCTGCTGCTTGTGCACCTTTTTCTGCCACACCTTCCCCTTCCGCATAACTTTCCATTAATGTGCTTCGCTACAGCACTTTGGAAACATCCAACTTCTTCTGCAATTACTGTTTGAGGCTTTCCTTCCTTACGGAGGGTCTCAATGATGGCTTTCTGCACAACTGTCAGGTCAGCAGCCTTCCCCATGATTGTGCTTCCTACTGAACCCATTGCAGATGTTATGGATTGAATAGCTACTGCACCTTTTCACAATATTCTAATTTTCTGAGATTGTTAATTTGGGGTTTTTATCAGCTGTATCCCATAATCATCACAATTATAACAAATAAAGGCTTGACATATCTCGCTTTGTATGTCATGAGTCTATCTCATATATTAGTTTCACCTTTTAAGTTGAATTACTGAAATAAATGAACTTTTCCACGATATTCTAATTTTCCGAGTTTCACCTGTACATGCTTTTAACACAATGTAATTGTGTGAATTTCTTTGCAAAACAGATGATAGGAGTGTAAAATGGATGATTGCAAGTGGATGAATTCAAAAGCAGCTTCTGCAGTTGGTCCCATGGAAGAAACCATTACAGAAATGGATAATGGTCTTCAAAAAAATAATGAATCAATGCAAAACCTTTTGAATGTACTGAAGACAAGATTATTGATGATCTGCCAGATGGTTGTGTGTTGGTCTCTCTCATATAAGTTAGTCAAGTGGCATACATGAGAAATGTATTGGTGAAATGTAAATGGATTATGTACTATTGATTAAATGAAATATGTCTAGTAAAATTATATGCCCTATAAGCTTTCCTGTTAGTATTCCAAATTATGTTATCCACTATTAGCACAGATATGGACACACTTTCACTGGGAAACAAAACAAGTTGACATGGCACATTGAGGAATGGAAAGGGTGAATAAAGGCAGGAAAAAACAGTTAAGGTAGTGCAGTGCAGAACAAAGAAACAAAGGAGTAGAAGTAGAGAAAGGCAACCTTATTCCTGCAAAACTGCCCTTTACATCTGCACAGCAGCAGTGAAATAGAACTTACAACAGGGCAGCAACCAACCGAGTTGGCTCAGCACTGTGGTAAACAGTCCAAGGAGTTTCATGGGCTTGTCTGAGTCAGCTTGCCCTGTGCCCAAACACCCACCCACCAGTATTGTGGACTCAATAAAACAGGTACAGGCAACAACCATTTCATGTGGGGTTCTGTTCTCAGCCCTCACACATACTGGCGGAGCCTGTCCCCCCCCCCATTCCACCCCCCACTCTGTCCTCTTCCGGTTCCCAAAGGACCCACATGTCTTCCATCCATCCATCATTGTATGTGTATGCCACCTTTTCACAGCCCAAACCGTGCTCAAGGTGGCTTACAACACATTGACAATCACATGTCAATTGGGGGTGCCTAAAATGGTTGCTGAATGTATGGCCCTTTTGTCTGGACTGAGTTGAAATTTGCAGGAGTGTCAGTCCTGCAGAGTGGGCAGATTCTTCTGGATTACAGGCACATAGGTCCAGGAATTCTAGACCCTTTGCAATGTTCCCATTATTACAAGCTTGGCCTGTCATTCGCAGCAGGTCTTCCTCCAGCCCCTCCCCAATGAGGCATTTGCTTGCTGTTCTCTCCACCCTGGCATTATTCCTTATATTAGGCGCAAGAGTCTTTCTTGTAGCAGATGCTTTCCTGTAGTTTTCTTTAACGTCTGGAATGCTGAGGCACAACAAACTACTTCAGAGGCCTCTGCTTTAACACATGCCATTTCATACAACTCCAGCTCTGCCTCTAGCAAGCCCCCATTTCTTTTAAGGCTCCCCGCTTCATCCGAATCCACTGCACACACCCACCACTCAGATTGAGCCTGGAAAATGGGGGCTGTCCAAGAGACCTCAGGTCAAGCAGGCTCCTTGTTTCTTGTTCCTCTGGCCCTATTAATTGTCTTTTTCTGGTTTCTGGACTGTTATGACCCAAAAGTTTAACCATCTGCTCAGACCACATAAGAGCTCCACTTTTTTCGGGTCCTGATTTACTAAGTGCTACTCACAATCAGACCTTGATGGCTATTTATTTACTAAGCCAGGCAACTTTTGCTTAAAATTGGAAGCAAGGCCAATTTAATTAAGATTTTAGAGGCAGCCATCCAAGGACAGCAATTTCTGCCGAACATTTTAAGAGGGAATTAATTGGAACCTTTTGGAAATGTTGGATAAAATATCTCTCAGTCATACGAGTGGGGCATTTTGAGGCTCTGCTTTCCCAGCAAGTTTATATTACCACAGATGCCTGAGGCATGCCATGTAATTATTGAGAAATTCCACTCAACTAGGGAAAAATAGACAGCAGTGCATGATAAGTGGCATGCCTCTTTAGCTCTAAAAAATATTCCCTTCAGACCCAAAAGCCAAGTTCAGTTCTCCAAGTGAGGTGAGCATGTTGTGAAACTGGACTTTGGGTCTCTGTGAGACATTCGCATAAGGCTAACCTTCAGGTATCTCGCCATCACAAATGGAACAAGTTCTAAACATGGTCTAGCATGGTCTCTTGTTTATAATCCAGAAGGGTTGCTGTGTTACTCTTTCACAGAAAATTTGTGGAATTCATGGCTTTTTCCATGTAGCAGTGCTGGAGAGCCAGGCCCTTGTGTTAGTGTCCCAGAGGGAATCTTCTCACATGCACACTGTTCCTATGTTTGATGAAGGACTACTGCCCTGTGCTTTGGGCCAGGAGTCAGATGCTGCCATTCACCTTTGCAGCACCACACGGCTTGCTAGAAGGAACAAGGGAAACAAGGAAAGATGAGGATTTCCTGGTTTCTTTCTCCAATTCATTGGACCAAAGGGGATGTATATGATTTCCTCTTGTGGTTCTTACTTATTTTCATTGTTTTGAGATATTTGATGCTGCTTAATTGCATCACTTAAAATGTGGAATTATTATTAGCAATAATTTTATTTTGTTTTGAATGTGGAATTGGTACTGATTCTCTTTTGTTGGAATAGGTTTGCCTACAAAATTCTGTTCAAATGTGAAATAGTATATAACTAACTAACTAACTAACTAAATAACACATATATGAATGAGTGCTGTACTGAGTTGCTATGAAAGTGGGCATGCACAGTAGATATGAGGAATAGTGCACATAATCAAAGAATGGATGCACACACTGGTCCAGCAACACAATAGTCATGAGCTGGTTTGAGGGCTGCCTTCTTCCTTTTGAAACACTTTGCAGTTGCTTAGAGCAGCTAACATCTCTAGGTCTGCATTGTGGGGGGGAAACATGTGTGATCCATTCCTGGAGAATTGTATGGAGAAAGCATCTATGGAGTAAGCCATATTTCCCCCATACAATGCCCCTGGCACACTTACGGTACAAATAAAAGGTGGCTGCCCCTAGAGGTACATAGGGCAGCCATTTCTTATTCTGTACAATTCCTCAGGAAGAGCATGCACAGGATGATGGCTGGCCACTTCCTGTGAGCATTTCAAAATACTTTTTTCTTGTTCTGACATAGTAAAGTTACTAGCTGACCTAAGGAGTGTTTACAGAGAAAGAAGGCCGTTCTTGTACTTCATTTTTATTTCTTTAGTAGAACTTGGTGGATTTCATTTTATTTCACAACGCACATGGTTGAAACTGACCTGGGATGGAATGAAGCTGCTGTCCTGCATCCCCAGCCATCTTGCCCAAGGAGACAATCTAGTTCAGGACCATAGGAAGCATCCTTATCCCCTGCATGGTAGGGTCCTGATTTGAATTAAGACCCTCTGAACCTGCACTTTCTATTCCAAAAGAAGGCCCCATTTGGTTTAATGGAATATCTCTCTCTCTCTCTCTCTCTCTCTCTCTCTCTCTCTCTCTCTCTGCAATGAAAATTGTTCTATACACCTGTAATCTTCAGCAGTTTTCCTGTGGAGGCTGAGGGAAGGCAGCTCTGAGCGATGAGGTGTTTTGTCTTGTGTACAACTGCAGTGTGGGGTGATTGGGGTGCCTGGGGTGCTGCATCTATGGTTGCAGTGAGGTGCCTACTGTGGGGGTGGATTTTCTTTCCACCTAAACAGTTTGTTTTATGTGAAATGGTGGCAGAGTGGGGGAGGAGTTGCCATTTTGTGCTCATCCCTCCATTACAACCATTGTGTGATTGCGCCCACAACACTTCATTAACATTTCAAATGTGCCTACCAGCCCCAAAGGTTTTGTGATCCCAGAATCTCCCTATACTGTAATTATGCACACCTTACTAGATCTTGAGTGGTGACCACACATTGCAGCTTAAATCCAGGTCCATTGCAAGCCCCCCCCCCCCATGGCTCCTAAAAATAGTGGTTGCATACTTTTCCTTTAATGCACAAATTAGATTATTCTTGCTTTTATTTACATAATGCATTCACCGCAATATAAAGTTAATTTTATTTGAACCATTTATAATTTAAAATATTAAAACAAATTCTTTCCAATTAACTACCAAACACCAATTATTACTTTCCATAATTAGCAGCTGAACAGTTACTCCTGCCAGCAGTTAAACTATAGTAGGAACAAATTAGTGAAGCATTTAAAAATTCATCGGGGGGGGGGCGTAGCTAAAGCAATATTTAGCAACAGATACTGGAAGTTAACCTTCATGTATCAAAGAGGCTTCCTGCTTATTTGGCACTCAAGAAATCAATGAAGAACAAATATACTTATAAAAAGTCTATGTGAAAAATGCTCAGTGAAGAATAATTTTGCACCTCTGCTGATTGGATTATGGCTAGATAAAAATGACACAATATAATAAAGTTTTGCTGGGGGTCAGTGAGCTAATCCTGCAACAGTGTAATGGAAAATCTGGCAGCCAAGGATGGGTTCAGGCATGTAGGTTCATCCTTTCTTTGTCGCTTGCATGAAGTGTTAACTTGGGGTTGTGGCATCAGACATATAACTCTTGATTCACAAGAAATAATTTTCATATCAATTCAGCATCAGCTTACAATTTTCAGTGAGTTTCAGCTTTCCTGTGGAGTTACATTTTCTTCAGCCACTCATGTAAAGAAATATAGTGGCTTATTATCAAGTGTGCGCTGTCTCAGAGATCTGTAGTGATTAATGTACTCATGTATTTCATGCAATCAGCACAGCTGCTAGGTAGATCATCTCCCAACACCCTTCCAGTTAGGTGGTTCTGGCTGGATTTCATTTATTTGTTGCATTAATATCCCACCTTCTTCTCCTAGGAGCTCATGCTGGAGTAAATGGTTCTCCCTCTCCTAATTCAATTCCAACCACAACCCTGTTGGGTGGGTCTAACTAAGAGGCAGTGACTGCCCCAAGGTCACCCGTGAGCTTCATGTGGATTTGAACCCTCCTCTCCCGATACTCCTGGTCCCACACTCTTAAGCACTGCAGCCCACTGGCTCTCCATATCTTGTAAATCAGCTGGTGAAATCCACCCTTGCCCATCTCTGCATTTCATGCCACTGTGCTCCTTGCCTCTCTACTGCTTTTCTTGTAGAGTTTTTGTTCTCCTTCCAAACTCCTACTTATGTTTTTTTTTTATAAAATTTTTATTGGTTTTACAGAGTTTTTTAAGAAAAACAAACAAACACTTAAAAAGACAAACATACACGTATAGTTTCAAGCATATTTTCATAAACCTCTTTTCTTTGACTTCCCCATACCCCCCCTCTCTGCATCCCTATGTCCATAATTCTACCAACAACTCCCAATTATTACTTTCCAATCTCTGTCATCTTAGTCCTCTTTTGTATTCTAACCTTATATCCCTGTACCCCTTTGTTTCTGAAAACCACAACATTTTAACATTCATTAAGTTTATAGTAGTCCTTAAGATAACTTTTAAATTTTCTCCATTCTTCTTCCACCGTCTCTTTTCGTTGGTCACGGATTCTGCCTGTCATCTCGGCCAATGTCATATAGTCCATCACTTTCATCTGCCATTCTTCCAGAGTGGGTAAATCTTGTGTCTTCCAATACTTTGCGATGAGTATTCTTGCTTTTACAAACTCCTACTTATGGCTACACCTCGTTATTTAGGACCACTCCTTCCAACCTTCCTCTTGGGGTACATTCCAAGTCTGCAATTCTGTTTCCTCTTATTTGAATGCACACTCCTCTGCATGGGTAAAACACTTTGCAGAAAGAATCTAGATGGACTTCTACATGCCTCCTTAAGTGTGCTTGTTTTACCTGAGCCAGTCCCAGAAATTCCTTGTTATGGTTTCAAGCTGACAGTCAAAGGAGCTGGCCACCAAGTGGAGAACTGGACCAGAATCCTGATCCTTTAGAGCCAACAGAGATCAAGGGTGGTAGTTCAGAGACGCCATCCCTGGCAACTGACACATCAGTGACATCGGATGCTTCCCATGGTATGACACCTGCTTAACAGCATTCCAGGTGAGCAGGCACAGAACAGGGAGCACATTCTCATCTCTGGGACAAGGTGTTGTCTTTGTAAGAGCCATGGTCTTTAGACTGAGGAGGTAGAACTTGGGACAGGTGGAGAGAAAAGAGTCCCATAAGTCTTCAGGCCACCTCCAGCCTTTATTGGAGTGAGCTCCTCCATGGAGCTATTATTATTATTATTATTATTATTATTATTATTATATTTATTTATTTATTTATTTATACCCTGCCCATCTGACTGAGTTTCCCCAGCCACTCTGGGCGGCTCCCAATCAGTGTTAAAAACAGTACAGCGTTACATATTAAAAACTTCCCTGAACAGGGCTGCCTTAAGATGTCTTCTGAATGTCAGGTAATTATTTATCTCTTTGACATCTGATGGGAGGGCGTTCCACAGGGCGGGTGCCACTACCGAGAAGGCCCTCTGTCTGGTTCCCTGTAGCCTCACTTCTTGCAATGAGGGAACCACCAGAAGGCCCTCAGCGCTGGATCTCAGTGGGGGTGAACGATGGGGGTGGAGACGCTCCTTCAGGTATACTGGACTGAGGCCATTTAGGGCTTTAAAGGTCAGCACCAACACTTTGAATCGTGCTCGGAAACGTACTGGGAGCCAATGCAGATCTCTCAGAACCGGTGTTATGTGGTCCCGGCGGCCACTCCCAGTCACCAGTCTAGCTGCCGCATTCTGGATTAATTGCAGTTTCCAGGTCACCTTCAAAGGTAGCCCCATGTAGAGCGCGTTGCAGTAGTCCAAGCGTGAGATAACTAGAGCATGCACCACTCTGGTGAGACAGTTCACGGGCAGGTAGGGTCTTAGCCTGCGTACCAGGTGGTGCTGGTAGACAGCTGCCCTGGACAAAGAGTTAACCTGTGCCTCTATGGACAGCTGTGAGTCCAAAATGACTCCCAGGCTGCGCACCTGGTCCTTCAGGGGCACAGTTACCCCATTCAGGACCAGGGAATCCCCCACACCCGCTCCCCCCCTGTCCCCCCAAAACAGTACTTCTGTCTTGTCAGGATTCAACCTCAATCTGTTAGCCGCCATCCATCCTCCAACTGCCTCCAGGCACTCACACAGGACCTTCACTGCCTTCACTGGTTCTGATTTAAAGGAGAGGTACAGCTGGGTGTCATCTGCATACTGATGAACACCCAGTCCAAACCCCCTGATGATCTCTCCCAGCGGCTTCATATAGATATTAAAAAGCATGGGGGAGAGGACAGAACCCTGAGGCACCCCACAAGTGAGAGCCCAGGGGTCTGAACACTCATCCCCCACCACCACTTTCTGGACACGGCCCAGGAGGAAGGAGTGGAACCACTGTATGACAGTGCCCCCATCTCCCAGCCCCTCTAGACGGTCCAGAAGGATGTTATGGTCAATGGTGTCAAAGGCCGCTGAGAGATCCAGCAGAACTAGGAAACAGCTCTCACCTTTGTCCCTAGCCCGCTGGAGATCATCAACCAGGGCGACCAAGGCAGTTTCAGTCCCATGGTGAGGCCTGAATCCCGACTGGAAGGGATCCAAATGGTCCGCTTCTTCCAGGTGTGCCTGGAGTTGTTCAGCAACCACCCGCTCAGTCACCTTGCCCAAGAATGGCAGATTTGAGACTGGGCAATAGTTGGCCAAATTGGCCAGGTCTAAAGATGTTTTTTTAAGAAGCGGTTTAATGACCGCCTCTTTCAGCGGGTCTGGGAAGGCTCCCTCACAGAGGGAAGCATTCACCACCCCGCAGAGCCCATCGCCCAGCCCTTCCCGGCTCGCTTTTATCAGCCAGGATGGGCAAGGATCAAGGAGACAGGTGGTCGGTTTCACTTGTCCAAGCAGCCTGTCCACATCCTTGGAGGTAACAGATTGGAATTGATCCCATGTAACAGGACCAGACAGAACTCTAGCAGTCTCCCGCCCTGGCCCTGCTCCCACGGTGGAGTCTACCTCCTTCTGAATCTGAGCGATTTTTTATCTGCAAAAAACTTTGCAAAAGCATTGCAGGAGATCTTGGGGTCCCTACCAGGACCTGGTGGTACAGGTGGTTCCGATAGATTGCGAACCACCTGAAAAAGTCTCCTGCTGCTGTTTTCTGCAGATGCAATGCAGGCGGCGAAGAAGGCCCTCTTCGCCGTCGCCATTGCCACTTGGTAGGCTCGACATTGAGCTCTAGCCCGTGTCCGGTCTGATTCAGAATGAGTTTTCCGCCACCGGCGCTCTAGCCGTCTCAACGATTGTTTCATCACCCTCAGCTCCGGGGAAAACCACGGGGCTGTCCGGGCTCCATGCAATCGGAGAGGGTGCTTCGGAGCCATACAGTCAATAGCCCTGGTTAACTCCGCATTCCAGCGTGCCACCAGGGAATCAGCTGAAAGGCCATCAACTTGGGATAAAGCATCCCCTACCACACTCTGGAAGCCAATTGGATCCATTAAGTGGCGGGGGCGGACCATCCGAATCAGTCCCACCTCACTGCAGAGGGGAAGGGTTGCGGAGAAGTCCAGTTGCACCAGGAAGTGATCTGACCATGGCACTTCTTTTGTTTCGCTTTTAGTTAGTGTCAGATCACCAACACCCATAGAGGTGAACACCAAGTCTAAGGCATGTCCACAGCTATGAGTTGGGCCAAACTTACTCAGGGACAGCCCCATGGAGGCCATGCTTTCCACGAAGGCCCCAGCGGCCCCTTGTTAGGTTGTGTTGGCATGGATGTTAAAATCCCCCAGGACAACCAAGCTAGGTGTCTCCAGGAGCATATTCGCCACGATCTGAAGCAGCTCGGGCAGGGAATCCTTGGTGCAGCGGGGAGGTTGGTACACCAGTAGGAATCCTGTACTGCCCCTGTTGCCCAACTTCCAGAACATGCACTCAGAAAACTGGGTCTTCCCAGTAGGACGCCTGGTGCAGACGAATGACTTCCTACAAATCACTGCAACCCCCCTCCCCGTCCACATGACCTGGGTTGCTGTGCGTAAGAGAAACCTGGTGGGCAAGCAGCGGCAAGGACAGGCCCATCTGCTTCATCCAGCCAGGTCTCTGTCACACATGCCAGGTCAAATCCTCCATCCAAAATCAGGTCGTGGATGGCAGTGGTTTTATTCATCATTGACCTGGCATTGCACAGCAACACTTTCACGTCATGTGGGTTTCCTTTGCTGATTACTGTATCCTTCCGGTCAGGACCAGACCTGGAGGCAGGGGTAGTCCTCAAACAATGACTAAACCTGCCTCCTCGGTAATGACATGGTCTGGTCTTAGCATAACTCCTCCTCCTGCCCGTGATCATTGAGATCGGGTGTCCCAATACATCCCCCCCTGTGGAACCTGCCCCAGCCATTCTATTGACTGAGGCCTACTCCCAGGCAGCCCTGACCCTTCCCCTTAAAAAGCAAAATACAAACTATATAATAATTTAACAGAATCATAATAATAATAATAATAATAATAATAATAATAATAATAAAACAAAACGAAACAGAACAAAACAAAACAAAACAAAGCAAGAAACAATAGCGCTGACTAAATGCTTATCCCACCCCAAGCAAAAATAAAATAATGAAATAATATAATATTATAAAAAACAACAACCGCCATTTAAGGTGCTGCAAATTAAATTTTTATGGTTGAAAAAATGGGTCTGTTACTGGTATTAATTTGCCCTTTGTAGAGTTTTATGACTTGGCTGATGTTTAGGCCTTCCACAGATGGGGCCAGCAGCTCCTCTCTGTTCGCTTGTCTTCTCCATGTCTCCTCAGTTTCCCTCTGACACACAGCTCTCATTTCAGAATGTATGTGCTGCCTCTTCCTTTTTTCTTTGGCACCCTTTGCTCCCCCCCCCCCCCTTGTAGCACAGCCTGTACAACTATTAATGGATTTCTAAAGTGGCAAAGCTCTCATCAGCTGCACTGTGTGGCCATCTCTCCAGCTAGCTCACACCTTCTGTGCTGTTCGCATGTCAGCTTTTTTGGGAAAAATAAAAACTCTTTAAGTTCCAATTGCGTAGATGTTTTGCCTTTTACCTCTGCTCCTGAATATGGAAATTTTACATTTCTAACATTACCGTGATGAGGGAAATGGAGAAATGTTCACACTTCTAATTATTTTCTAGAGCGGAAGATAAATAAAGCTTGGATGATTAGAAGACTCCTCAGTGGAATTTACAGAATGGAATCCTGTTTTGCTCTGGCAGACTTAGGAAAAAGGATAGAAAAGAATGAGTGCAACATGAGCTTGTAGCACAGTAGCACTGAGTAGCATGTCCCATCAGCACAAGAATTTCTACCTGCAATGGGACTTAACTGGTCTCTTCCCTCTGTGTTCCCCTAAATCTGTTCTGGTGGTTGTCCCACCCTCTAGAATACTTTTGGGGAGATTGTGGCATTGACAGGGTGTGGAAAAAGAGGGAAGTCCCATTGCACAAGTGCAAGTTCCATCCTTGCACTGATGAAACACATTCATTGGATACTGCCCATTTCAAGCACTTTTCAGGTCTTCAGTGCTTTGCAAGACTTAGTTCTGCTCCAGAGGCTATGCAAATAACTTATCTTGAAGCTGTCCAAGTTCTGCAGATCTCTTGAACTTACTGAAACTCCACCAACTTTTGCATGGACCTCCAATTTTAGTTACCAACATCTGCTGCCTCCAGGATGCTTGTAAATAAATGACTTTTGGCCAAAAGGCTCAATCTGGACAAGGTGAAATCCTGTGACAGGTTAAGAGACGTGAAGAACCTCCTGCTAAACTTCACCAGATGTATCTAAACTTTTTTTTTTACTTGCCTTGAAATTCTTCATATATTTTGTCCTAGTGAGATGCTCAAATTTCACCTAATTTCACTCCGTCAGGGGATCTACAACTGAGTTTGGTTGGGTCCCTCATTTGGAGTAGTAAAAGAAAAATTGGAGAACAGCTGGTAGAGCAGGAGCAGCAACTGAGCATCATTCATAGCATAAGAGAAGACGAAGGACACAATACACTGGTACACTTGTGCTTCTTAATTGAAGAGAATGGGAAATTTTTATCCAGTGTCAGAGGTCCCCTCTGCCCAGAAGGCAGCAGAGCCAAGAACATGAGACAAGTGGGCCCAGGCAAATGGAAGAATCCCCTAGAGCAATAAATCTGGGTCAAGGGGCTTCACCTGGAAGCAAAAGCAGATGGGTGTAGGACTATAAACTCATAGTATCTTGAAAAACAGGCAAATATGGATTTGGGAAGGAACTAGCAAGCATTGGGATTCAACTGACCTGTATAAAGATGACATATTCTGCAATTAAGTACCACAGCTTTCCCAAATCATCTAGTCTGTTTGGGCAGCAGAAGTCAATTTAATTTGTACAAAACAGGCTTTTACTATTGGGATTCTCCTCTGCAAGACTTAATTTCCCAGCAGAGTGTTAAGCCACTGATAATTTTTCTTTTATAATTAAGAATTATGTACCTAAAACCTTAAGATTTACCAGGCAGATAGTGCTTCTGCCAATGTAATGATTCACATGCACACAGGAAGTGGCCTCTTTGGGTCACTATAGCTCATTGTGACTCACGCTGTAACAATGCGGTTGTAACACTGTGCACTCCATATGGTGTGCTTCATTATCTACTGAGACCTTTCTACAAATAAGAGACTACTAGAAGCAGCTTTGTTAATGTTATTCAGTAGCACAAAACCAATACATTGTTTTCATGAACAATTGAATGCTTAGTCACACTCAGTGACCGCAGCCCTGACCCACACAGGGTGCAGTTTGCACAGTTGTCTTGTGTGTGCACACTTAATTCCCCCTGCTGCTTCCCAGGGTGCCCCAGTTTGTAATTTCTCTTCTCAGGGTACAGGTGGCCCATAAGTAGGGTTGCCACCTCTAGTAGGGCAAATTATAGGACGGGGGGGGGGCATTTATTTATTTATTTTTACCTGGGCTTAAATGACTTCAAAGCAATCCATTACAATGACACACATGATTTACAGTGGTTTATTCAATCAAAAAAATGTGCAAAAGTACCATAATTTACAAGTGTTTTAAAAAATTGCATATTAAATGTGTACCTGGCCTTTGTAATGCTAATTGGTTTGACACAAACCAGCATTAAGCATCACAGTTGCATAGTATTCACCCCCAAACAATTGCAAGCTCTCTGTAACTTCAAAGAATATTGGACAGGAGTTAAGCAAAATTAACACCTTTGTTTCTGTGGCAGGGGCCGTGCAGCAAGTCCCTCTGTTTTGAGCCAATAGAGTCTCTCTCTCTCTCTTTCTCTCAATAAAGCAAAATGCAAAATTAACATCTTCCTTTCCATAGAAAGGGATTTGTCTGCAATATTTTAATTCAGTGTTTTATTGGTGTGTATAAGCATTTCTGTCCTTCAGTAAAATATCACATACAAATTTTGTATGTTCATTTCAATCACATTTCTTTGGTGTTTTATCCATTCACATTGGTGAAACACAACACCAATAGATACAGTATAATCATACCAAAATCATTTTTGCAGTGCTTTATCAATAAACATGTGCACATTGAAAACGTGAAAGTAAAGGCAGAACAATGGGGGATTACTAATGCATTAGTTTCAGTTGGGAAACACAAGCTGGTAATTTGGATCCCCAGAATTCATAAATGAATTATTCTATGACTTCTTATCAGAAATATCAAAATGTTTCAAAGGTCAATTTATCTCCCCAGGCTTGGAACAGAAATGAATGATTCAGTCTTCCTGGTCTGTTCAGTAGCTTTCCCATATTTAAAGCTAAGATTTAACTACACAATTTTAAATGTCTTTTTTTCCAAAATGTTTTTATTTAACAGGATTTATATACTGCTTAATAATCACAATCTCTAAATGGATTACATTAAAATTACCAATACAATCAGACATTTAAAAAGTTACCCTAAAACATTTTCCGTATGAAATCAGCAGTTTTAGAAATATACGTTAGGAGGAAAAAAAATTAAAATACATATCAGATTTGCACGTCTGGGTAGGCTTACTTAAAGCAGCCTTTTAGCAGGCACCCAATCAATGCCATGGAGGTGCCTGCCTGCTGGGGATGGGCAGGGGGTTCCTCATGGAAGGATCCACTCCTTCCATTCACACGCTCAGAGCTAACATCGTGTGGCTCTTGTCAAAGTGACAGTTCTACAGACCAAAGAGTATGCAAGGTAAGATAAAATACAGATTTTAAAAATGTATTTTGATGGTTTGATTGCTATTTGAGTTAAGGTTGTTCAGGAGGTAAGAAATCCAGCGGAGAGCTAAGTTCTGAGCCACAAAGTGCTAATAATAATAATAATAATAATAATAATAATAATAATAATAATAATATCTTTATTGTCATTGCCCCCTTCGGGGACAACGAAATTACTTGACTGCTCCATAAAAACACTAATTAAACAATACAGTATAATACAGCAAGGGAGATTAGATGACTTTCAAAGTCTGGGCTTCCCATTCAGGGCCGAGATCGCTCTGGAGAAGAAGCTGTTCTTAAGACGGCTCGTTCTTGTCTTCATCGTCCTGTATCTCCATCCCGACGGCAGGAGCTCGAAGAGACAGTGACCAGGATGCGATGGATCTTTTACTATGTCCAGTGCCTTCCTATGGCACCTTGTGGCATAAATCTGCTCTAAGGTGGAGAGTGGGCAGCCAACAATGCTCTCTGCTGCCTTAACAACTCTGCACAACCCCATCCTGTCCTGGGTAGTACAGCTTCCGTACCACACACATAAGCCATAAGTGAGCACGCTCTCAATGGCACAGTGATAGAAGGCAAGCAGCAGTTTCTGCGGAAGATGGTTTTTCCTTAGTATTCTCAAAAAGTACAGTCTCTGCTGTGCCTTCTTCACAAGCCCCCTTGTGTTGACACTCCAGGACAGATCCTCTTGTAATTCAGTGCCCAAAAATCTGAACGTTGTTACCCTCTCCACACAGACCCCATCAATCAAAAGTGGCTGGACGTTGTTCTTCTGTCTCCTGAAGTCCACCACAAGCTCCTTTGTCTTCCTTGTATTTATGAGCAAGTTGTTAGCTCTGCACCACTCTGTCAGCCGCTCCACCTCATCTCTATAATCTGTTTCACCCTCCCTTTCATGGATGAGCCCAATCACGGTTGTGTCATCTGCAAATTTGACAACCCTATTACTAGGGTGAGTAGCGACACAATTGTACGTGTAGAGAATATAAGGGAGCGGACTGAGTACGCATCCCTGTGGTGTTCCTGTGTTAGTCTTAAGCATATTAGAGGTATAAGGGCCCAACCGAACCCTCTGGGGGCGGTCTGACAAAAAGTCCAGTACCCACCCACAAAGTGATAACGGAAGCCCCAGATCTTCCAGTTTAGACATCAGACGTTGTGGTAGAATGGTATTAAATGCCAAGCTGAAATCTAAAAAAAGCAGTCTGGCATAACCCCCTCGCTGCTCCAAATGTGCAAGGACAGCATGGAGGGCAATCGCCACAGCGTCCTCTGTTGATCTTTTCATTTTATAAGCAAATTGGAATGTGTCCAGTCCCTCTGGTAGGCAGGCAATGACATAATTTCGTACCAGCTTTTCAAAGCACTTCATGATTATAGGTGTGAGTGCTACTGGACGAAAATCATTCAGATCTTCTGGGTTAGATTTTTTTGCTATTGGAACGATAATAGAGGACTTTAGGCAGGATGGAACAATAGCCTGGGCTAGGGATCGATTTAAAATCCCAGTGAAAACTCCTGCTAGTTGATCTGCACAGTCTCTCAATACCCTTCCAGCTACCCCATCTGGCCCTGTGGCCTTCCTTGGGTTGATTCCCTTCAACACCTTCCTCATCTCTTCTTTCTCCACAGAGACTACTACATTCCTTTGTACTGATGATGGTAATGGTGGTGATGATGACAAAGCCTTCACAGGGAGTGGTGGTGGTGTTGGTAAAGCCTCAGCAGGTGTTGCTGCAGATGTTACTTCAAAACGGGCAAAAAAGGCATTCAAATCCTCTGCGAGGGATGCCCCTCCCTCATCTGCCAGGGAGTCCTTGGATTTATACCCTGTTAATTCTTGTACACCTTGCCACACCTGCCTGGTGTTGTTACTTTGTAGATGATTCTCCAGCCGCTGTCTATACGCCTCCTTTGCTACACGGATACCTCTCTTTAGGTCGGCTCTAGCTAAGCTGTACAGCGACTTATTTCCACTTCTGAAAGCAGTATTTCTTGCCTTTAGCAACCCCCGGACCTCCCTTGTCATCCAGGGCTTCCTGTTTGGGTAGATCTTTATCCGTCGCCTCCGTGTTACATTGTCAGTGCAGAACCTAATATAGTCCAACACTTGCTCAGTATGAGTCTCTACATCCTGTTGGGCTATGGTTCTTGGTGTGTGATTGGCCTGATCTTATGATCTATTTATGGACAGAAAACTCAGCATTAACAGATTTCCCGACTTCAATCCCTGTAAGATTGCTTTATGAAAACAGCAAAACGTAATGTCATACCAAATATTATAAATTAAACAACTAAACAATTCACAGCACTAGGAATAATAAAATGATTTCTAGGTGCTGAAAAATACTTTAGCATTCACAAACTTTGCCACAGACTAGAAAATATTGATAGATATACACTGTACAGTTAATGCTGGCCATGTTGATGTTGTTGTTGTTTAGTCGTTTAGTCGTGTCCGACTCTTCGTGACCCCATGGACCAGAGCATGCCAGGCACTTCCGTCTTCCACTGCCTCCCACAGTTTGGTCCAACTCATGCTGGTAGCTTCAAGAACACTGTCCCACCATCTCGTCCTCTGTCGTCCCCTTCTCCTTGTGCCCTCCATCTTTCCCAGCATCAGGGTCTTTTCCAGGGAGTCTTCTCTTCTGATGAGGTGGCCAAAGTATTGGAGCCTCAGCTTCACGATCTGTCCTTCCAGTGAGCACTCAGGGCTGATTTCCTTAAGAATGGATAGGTTTGTTCTTCTTGCAGTCCATGGGACTCTCAAGAGTCTCCTCCAGCACCATAATTCAAAAGCATCAATTCTTCGGCAATCAGCCTTCTTTATGGTCCAGCTCTCACTTCCATACATTACTACTGGGAAAACCATGGCTTTCACTATATGGACCTTTGTTGGCAAGGTGATGTCTCTGCTTTTTAAGATGCTGTCTAGGTTTGCCATCACCTTTCTACCAAGGAACAGGCGTCTTTTAATTTTGTGGCTGCTGTCACCATCTGCATGTTGATAGCATCAAGTAAACACTTTACAGAAGCAACCTAGGGATAGAAATGAAATGATGTATAACTTCGTGGTATAAGACCAAGGAAGACAAATCAATGATGCTGTGGAAGAATAAAATTTGTGGTATTGAACTATAAGATCAAGGAAGAAAAATCAATGAGTTTGTGGCAGAATAAGCACTTTTTTTCAAATTATGGACTGTATAAATACAAAGACACATTTAGCAAGGCAGAGTGGACAGAAATCTGGGCCCACAAAGCGATTCTTCTAAAATAAGTAGTGACCTACCATCAAGGTCTGACAGATTTTAGATTTGTGAAAAACAACAGAAGGAAATAGCGTTAGGATGCCTCGAAACCCAAAGCCAACAGCTGATGAGGCAATTCAAGCAACCTTATCAACTCTCTGTGGTCTTGACCTTGGAAATAAATTTACTGCCCCCTTACGACCTAATTGTCTTGTTTGTTGTCAGTGGCAGTCTGAAAAAAACAAAAATGAACTTTTTCCTTGAGTGCCTTTTCTAAATGATCCTGTATTTCATGGGGTTTTTTACAAGGCTTTAGTCTACTCAACTTGCCTTACTGGTGGTTATCAGAAAGAAAAAAATTAGTTTGGATCACAGAATAAGTTGCATCCCAAATATTGGTTAAATGGGTGACAAGCAGATTCCATGCAACAGTTGTATTTTCAAAGTTTTTCTCCAGTTGGTCAATCTGCTAATTTAACTGTGAATTTTGCAAAGTATATTTGCCAAGAATATGGCTGAAATATGGTCCCTCCTTCCAATTTTATCCTCTCAAGAACCCTGTGAGGTAGCCTGAGAAAAAGTGGCTGGTCCAATGTTGCCCAATAGGTTTCATGACTCTGCCCTGATTTAAGCGGGACATCCGGGGGGGGGGCTATGCTCACCCCTCTTTTTGTAGGTACTATCTTAGGCCTCTTCTTTAACATAGTGCCCTTTTATGTGCATTATGGATTAAAATTTCATTTTTAAAAAATGAGAGCTGTTCTGGAGATGGGGAAGAGAAATGGCTACATAGCACATTTCTCTACATTCAGAGCAGTCTATTGTGCTTCCTTCCCTTTCTGAAAACAAGTCAATTGCTGTTGCTAAGCTTTCCCCGTTATGTGCAATAGGATTAACTGTACCACTGCCCCTGCCCTGCTGTCTCACATCAGTTCACAACATGTCCAGAAGGATCCAGAAACATTTAATTATCATCTGCTGCCCAGGAGTGCCATGCATAGGTTATGGTAACTCACAGCTTACAAACATTTATTTTCTGTGCATTCAGCTTCAATTTAAAATTTAAAATTACAAAAAAACAAAAATATAAAGGAGGATGGCTTCTCAGGGGTGGGGATGCTTTTACCATCCCACCTGCCCTTGAACCCAGTGTGTTTTTACTGTGGGCTATTCTGGCTTCAGGCACTCTTCCTGGAATGCAACCCCAGCATAAGTTGAGTCACCTGTATCCCATTATGTGCTGATATCTGTAGGAATGAAAAGCAGACTTAAGATACTTCAGGAGCAATCCTATAGCAAGATTGGACAGCCAGCCAGTCCAATCTACACTGGTGTAGATATTACACCAGTGTAAGCCCTGAAAACTCAGGGGGACGGGGAGGGGGCAGGACCAGAGGAAGGGAGAATTTGGCTGGTCCTAGGCCCCTTCAGCTCAGTCATGTGATCTGGCAGCCCAGTATAAGTCAAACTGGCAAAAAGGCAAGTATAACAGTTTGATTTCCCTCTGTGAGGCATAGGTTGGCTCTTCCAGCAGTAGCCACACTGCTTGATGGCATTTGGATTTGTTGTAACTTTATGCCAACTTCAGTTACACCAGCTTGCTTTGCACCAGCTTCTCGTCTATAGCTTTGGCTTTGTTTCAAGAGTCATGCTGATGAAACCTGCAGAATATGGTAGTAAAAAGTTTCCATTGAATGCTCAAAAGCCTGTTGATAATAAAGAGAGCATGAATTATACTATTCTAAAATCCTAAAGTAATGTCACATTAGACTCAAATTCAATTCCAGCACCTTCAGTGGAAGTCTGTGTTCAAGCTGTTCAAGTGTCATTTTTATCTGGCTTGAAAGATGTTGTTGTTTGGGCACTTCCGGGTTAGCGCCTCTGGCAATGGCGGATTTCCTCTGATCGGGAGGAATCTGCTTCGTGGAAATTAGGGTCTGGACCACCACGGCAAGGCGGAGACCCACCAAAAACCACAGGCGGGAGAAGCCTGTGGACGTGGGATTCGGCTGGCACCTTTTGCGCCTCCCCTACTCATGGGGAAACCCGGTTTCGGGGATCCAGAGCGACGTGGGGTGAGCAGCGCGGTGCTTCGAATCGACTGCTCTTTTCACGGAGTGAAGCCACATTGCTGTTGCCGGAGAGCGCTGATTTTTTCCTGTGGACAATTGGACTTTAAACAACTACCCGTGAGTAGAACGGGAAATCTTAGATTGTTCAAGTCTGCAGGAGAGAGAGTAAAGAAAGATCAATTTCCACCGTCTTGAACCTGGGAACGGGGTGCCAGGAAGACAGACGTTTTGGGAAAGTTCATTGACTGTGAATAAAATGTTTGTTGACAGATAGTTAAAAAAGAGAAACATATTGATTCCAATGTTTCCTTTTGCATTTAAAAGGAACAAAATATTTAAAAAACGAAAATAATTTTGTTGCTGGATCTGCTTTTAAAAGGACGGATACAAATAGAAATTGTTTCCCCTAGAGGGAGCTTTTGAAACTGTTGTTGGAGTCGATCTGGGGAATTCTCCAGCTGTAGAGATTAAAGATCGTGAGAACCAGACATTGACCTTGAACAAGAATGTGCCCAGAAGAAGCCTTAGTGATTGCTTTTTGCAAGACAAGCGCTTTATTGGAACAGCTACATGAGAAGATGGATTTGATGACTGTTGCAGTTAATAATTTTGGACAACAGTGAATACCTATATAGAAACCACTCAGGAACCGACCCAGGAACCTGCTTTGACATGGCAAGTTGTGCAGAAAACAAAGGAGGAGGTTGCTGTTGAACCTCAAGTAATACAAGTGGAGAGAGCGGCGGCCTTGCAGGAACATAAGCTGTTGTTTTTGATGACCGAACCTGGAGAAAGTCAGATTTGGAGAGATGGAACCTCGTTTGGATTGGAGATGGGAAATTGGATACAGCCCCCTATGCAGGGCTGTTCTGGCTTCTGGGATCTGGTTTTGTGCCAGGGGGAGTCTGGAGTTGTAGGGGCCTTTAACTTTGGAGGGACTTTGAAACATGCCTTGAGATACCTTTTGGATTTTAGTGCTGACTATGGAGAACGGGCTGACCTGTCGAGAAGGGATAAAGACATTGTTAGGTTGGAGTCTCCCCGAGATCTACTCCTCAGTGATAAAGGAAGGAAATTAAGAACAAGATCAGCAGACAACAAAGTAAAGTGCAGGTATAAATATGAAGAAGATCTGCAGAAGGGACATGGAAAAGAGTTAAGAGCCTCGGATAGAAGATCACCAGGTTGATGGACTAAATGGAATGGATAGAAAGGACTGACAGAACCCGAGACCAGGAAGAAGAGATGGTGGATGAAGATTGGAAGAAAGTTTAAAAATTCATTTAGAGAAATATTGTAAATTAATGAGTGGTAGAAAAAATGTTGGAATGAAACTATTTGGCTTTAGTAGAAATGTTATAAGGAGTTATGTACAAATAAGTTTTAAGTTTTAGGGCTTTTTATGGTAAGATAAGGTTAAAATAAATTAAGACAATTTAATGACAGAACATAGTGAAAGATGGAAAGGATTTGCTGAGATAATTAATAACTAGAAAACAAAAAAGGGAGGTGTGAGGAGGTCGATGAAACAAGATAACGAAAGATAAAGATTTGGGAATATTGGATTTGTTTTTAATTTTTTGTTTGCTTTTGGTTTTGGTTTTGATGTATTGTGTGTTTTGTTCTCTTTTTTCTTTTTATCGACTTGTATCGTTTAAATTTTTTCTTTCTTTTCTTTTTCTTTTTTTCTCTGTAATTTTAAATTCTCAATAGATATCATTTTTTTAAAAAAAATAATAATAAAAGAAAGATGTTGTTGTTTGAGCTGAGTGAAAGTGATATTTCTGCCCTGTGTCTAGCAAGGTAAAATATTATTAATACATCAGCTACCAAAACTGAAATGAAGTGGACAATATTCTTCTACATTTCTAAAATTGTTTTTGTTTAGAATGACGTGTATTGTCTTTATCTGCCTAATGAGTTCTTACTATGCACAGTTGTTGCTAGTATATATTGAATTTAAACCTAATACAGCAGCATATTCAGACACAATTAATTCTTCCTTTCCTGTTTCTCAAGCAAAACTCACTTATTTACAGTGATGGATAAGTGTCCCAAAAGCATTATTGTAAGATCCATGAAAAAAGAAAATAATAGCAGGTGCAGTGAACAGCAGACTCCTATCCTTGTCTACTCAGAAGTAAGTCCCATTGGGTTCAGTGGGTTGAACTTCCAAGTAAGGGTGCAATCCTTATGCACAAGAAGCTGGAGTAAAGTTGCACCAGATCCCAACAGTATCCATCTAAGTCAGAATGAAAGAGATACATCTACTCCACTGAAGATCTGCTGGATTCTAACATGCTCATCCAGGCAGATCTTACCATTGGATTGTTTTTTAAGTGTGCTTAGAACTGTAGGCAAAAGTGCATTCCTACTCCTAGTCCATCGCAGTGGACTAGATGACCCCGGGTCCCTTCCAACTTTATAAGTCTATGGTTATCTGGAGTAAGCCCAAAGAATATGGTAAGATTCTTCTATTTTGAGGCACAGCACAGCACTACAGCCAAGAGCAAGCTAGTCAGCAGTTGCATGGGAATATACAATGTTCACTTAGTTCTTGTATTAGCCTAAGTATTCAGAATACCCCACCCTCTTCAAAATAAAGTATATCCAATTTTGTGGATTATCATCTCGTATAACATCTCACCACTGCTGGGGTGAGGCATAAATTGCTGTAGAAATAATAAATACAGCCCTATGAGCTTATCCTTCAAATGTGTGCATTTGGTTGTACTGATATTAGATCAAATTTCTGATGGAACACATTTTTTCAATCCAATCCTATGGGCAGAATGAGTTGTGCTTCAGATCACACGGGGCATGCCTAAACATAAAAACATAGATGGAAGGAGTAGAGCTGCAATTGCTACTTGGTGACTGCATCAAACTTTTATCCATCCAACTAAAAAATGGTAATTAAGACTGCATTTCCGTCTAAGCTTAAAATATTGGCCAAATGGTTATTTATTCTGGAGAAAGGGCAGAGAAAAACCCAACACAATGGAGCAGAAATCATTGTAAATATTTGCTGAAATCTGGGAGTAAGAACATTTGGACTCAGTGCAGCTTACTTCCGAGTAGATATTATAAGGTTGTAACCCAGTTAACCTGATGTATAATTATGACCGAGCCAAAAGTTCCAAAATGAACATGTTTTGGCATGAAAAATGAGCTTTCAGGAGCAAAAAGGGTTCACGGATGTCCTCCTTGTATCTTTTCTTTGTCACTTGTTTCATTGTTCAGCAGCCACTGCACTTCTCCTGTTGCTGCTCAACACCATTTCCTCACTTTTTCTGTGACAGTAAGAAACATCACCATCATCCTGATTTAGTGATCTGATTTTGAAATGGAAAGACTGCCCATTTATTCCTCCTCTCTGCTTCCTGATTCTTAACAAGTTACTGATCCATAATAGGATCTCGCCTCTTATTCCATGGCAGCTAAGGAGTCTTTGGTGAGGTGGTTTGCCAAGCACAAGTACACAGTATCTGCTGGGGCACCTCCATATGTTGTATGACGCTCTTAATGACCTTGAAATGGTTAGTGAGACAGGATTTTCCCTTGCAGAAGCTGTGCTGGCTCTACTTCAGCAAGACTAATTCTTATATACCCTTTAACAATGCTTTCAACAAGTTTTCCTGGAAGATACGTTAAGATAACCAACGTATTATTTTCCCCTGGTGGAATTACAACGGCACAGGGTTTTCTGTTTATTCTATGAGCATCACCTGTTCTCTTTCTGGGGACTGGGCACGGACAGCACTAAGCAGTGAGGTGCTTTGTTGGTGCAGGGTTGCAGTGCCTGCTTGGCTGCTCTGTGTGTGTGTGAAATACTTGTGTTTCAGCATCCCATGGTGGCATCCTGCAGCTTCCCTATACTGCTCCAGAATCACAGGATGCCCGGAGTACGGCCTATATATGATCCAAGCCTTTCACAGTGTAATCCTGTTGTAACTTAGCAACCCACATAAATAAATATTTCAGCACATTGGACACTTGGGGGAAACCAAGAGGTGCTTTTCTTTCTCTACTGCACATATTCATATCAATTCTAATTAAGTCTTCAGTTTAATGCTGCTTTTCAGCCACCCAAGGTAGTTGGCTCATTTCATGTTTCTCGGGATGACATGAGCTCCCTGGGGCCTGATCAAATGTGCCTTTCATTTCATTAATTCCCTGCTTTGCTACCTATATAACCTCCATTTACTATGGGACGCATTGCCTCAGTGAGCGCAGGAGCAGTTTTTGTGGTCCCGTTCATTACTCACCCTGATTTTATAGGACATTGTCCTACATAAACACGACACCTGCACAGCTGCAGTACTAGAAACCACAATGGTGATGTGCAGAATGAAAAGGCAGGAGGCTGTTTGCAGACCAAGGAAGCAAGCCTGAGCTCAGATACATTTCCAGGCACAATTCAAAGCACTGGTGCTGACCTTTAAAGCCCTAAATGGCCTCGGCCCAGTATACCTGAAGGAGCTTCTCCACCCTCATCATTCTGCCCGGACATTGGGGTCCACCTCCGATGGCCTTCTGGTGGTTCCCTCACTGCGAGAAGTGAAGTTACAGGGAACCAGGCAGAGGGCCTTCTCAGTATTGGTGCCTGCCCTCCCATCAGATGTCAAAGAAATAAACAACTATCTGACTTTTAGGAGACATCTGAAGGCAGTTTAGGGAAGTTTTTAATGTTTAGGGAAGTTTTTAATGTTTGAAGTTTTATTCTGTTTTAATGCTCTGTTGAAAGCCGCCCAGAGTGGCTGGGAAAACCCAGCCAGATGGGCGGGGTATAAATAATAAATTATTATTATTATTATTATTATTATTATTATTATTAATGCTGGGATGAGAGACTTGGGACCCAGCAGATCTCTTTCTCAGCTGGCTGGCTTCTGGCTCAGCTTGGCTCCACTTGGTGTAAGTCCCATCAGTTGGCGGAACCAAGGCTGGCATAAGCCCTGAGAAATGGACATGGAGAGCGGGGGGTGAGACCAGATTGGGGGGGGGGGCTGAGGCTGCCTTTTTGGCCTGCTCTGTCACGTAACCTGACAATGAGTAAGTTCTACCAGCACAAGGGGCAGCGTAACTCAAACTGCACAATGAAAGAAATGAGGAGGACCTGATCCTTGGAAATCTGTCCCACATTCACCTGCTGACCCTGATCAACCTACAGCCCCAACCCTGTGGAGAACTGACCTTAAGAAAACAGAGAAACAAAGAGAAACTGAAATGAACAACTACCCTCCTCACTAATGAACACACCATCTCCATCTTCACAATACAGTGGTACCTCGGGTTAAGTACCGGTACTTAATTCATTCCGGAGGTCCGTTCTTAACCTGAAACTGTTCTTAACCTGAAGCACCACTTTAGCTAATAGGGCCTCCCGCTGCAGCCGCGCTGCCAGAGCACGATTTCTGTTCTCATCCTGAAGCAAAGTTCTTAACCCGAGGTACTATTTCAGGTCTGTAACCTGAAGCGCATGTAACCTGAAGTGTATGTAACCCAAGGTACCACTGTAATATCATGGTCTGTTTCCAAAGCTTTACTGAAATGAAGAATCATTATACCTGCTGAACATTTGGCCTGCTGTGAGCCACTTGGGGAACAAGTTTGTGGGAAAGTGCCCCCCCCCCCAGTTCTTGCAACATATAGGCCCTTCTTACACATGGATCACAGAGTCAGAATTATGAATACTTAGTAAGAAAACTCTGTTATGTGAAACAGAACTGAAAGGAAGAGTGGGATTTAGATGCCAGAATAACACAGCCATGGGGGAAACACCATATGCAGCTCCTTTGATTATTATTTGTAACTGAATTTCTATACCACCCTTCACCCAAGGATTGGAGGGCACATTACAATATAAAATCACAAAATCACATAGCATGCTGCCGTAGCAAACAAAACAGCAACACACACACACACACACACACACACACACAGTTTAAAAGGCCACAGTTGTTTAAAAAAGCCAAAAGCCTGGGAGAAGAGGGATGTTTTGCCGAGGCGGCAGGCCTGCTCCTGTGTTGCCCACTCCCACCCTCGTGCAGAGGAGGCACACCAAGAAGGGCCTGCAAAGATGATCAAAGCATCCAAGTCAGTTCATATGGGTGCTTTCAAAAGTGGGAGAAGCTGTACCATTTCTATCAGAAAGACCCACACTGCCGGTTCTTGTCCACACGGCTGGCTCTTTTGAATGATCTTCCCATCACATGGGAACTGTTTGTGTCTTGGGAGAATGTCTGAGTGGGGAGGTCCAGAGGTTTCTGCTGCACTCCTTTTCCATCAGTCCTGGCAGCCGCTGTGCCCAATGGTCGGAGAGGGTGGGAACTGGAGCCCAGTAACATCCAGAGGAACACAGGCAACCCATCCCTGGTCCAAGGACTTTTGAGTCTTTACCAATCCCAGTGTAGGGATTTCTGAATGCTTCAGATGTTTTGATCTTGCTCTTGAGCTCTCACTGCTCTACCTGCCATTTTGGAGGACAGTGCCAACTGGGCAGTGGTATCTCTCTCTCTCTCTCTCTCTCTCATTATTCCTGTGCCTCAGCCTAATGCTAATAACGATGGCGCTATTTGAACATTAATTAAATACAAATTGGCATTTCATCACAGCTCCACATTCCAGCGCGTGATTTGCAGCAAATGTAATTAATCACAGTGTTTTTGCTAACAGAGTTCTGTTAGATATATTTCTGCACACTAAATGTTATGTCTCTGGTATAGCAAAGCCATTATGGCTGAAAGCCCTGTGCTCTGGCAGGGATTCTTTTTATGTCAATGCAGTTTGTGCAGGAGAAGAAACTTATAACCTCCCTTGGAAGCAATTTACATGGGTCGCCTAACTATTATTTCCCCTGCCCCTGTCAACTACCAGGCTGCTCCTTTTCCCTATGCAGCCACATATATCTGTGCAAGCCTTATTTGGGGCAAAAGTCTTCATTTTCCTGTGTGAGGGGCTTGTGAATAAGAGTCAGTAGGAACTTGGCCAGTAGCTCTGTGTTGTTCACCAAACAACTTATTTCCAACAACGTCCCCTGGAATACAGCAGAATCTCTTCAGAAGAAGGCCCTCTTCAGGGCAAAGTAGGTCATTCTGCTGCAGAAAGGGGATGCCATGAATTTCTTCTCCATCCCTAAGGCCTCCATGGACCCCAGAGGTCTCCCTGCACACACACAAAGCCCATGTCATCGTTTCCCTCTGTCAGTTGATGGTGAGGGAAGTCTTCATTGGAGAGAGTGCAGTCGTCTCTGCTGCATTCCTCCTGTGTTTTCTGTATCCCAGCACTGAGGTATATCTGAAGGGAGCAAAATGTTTATTTTCATTCTTTTCAAAAGCACTGAATAATTATTTCATATGTATGGGAGGTAGATTTGTGGTTATCAAATATTGCCCCTTGAGATTTAACTTGTGACTTCTATATGCAATAAGAAGAGAAAAGAAAGGTTTTATCCACTGCACTCTGTATGGAAATTGGTTTCTTATCTTCTACAAGTGTTTTTTTTTATTTTTATGGGGAGGGGACCCATTAACAAAAACTTTGTCTTAACAGTACTTTCCAATAACCATATTCTTCAGTTCTTCACGTTACTACTATCTGTGTAAATACTGCTGTCATTCATTGGACCATGCTATTTTCACTTTTAAGTTCTTCAGAAGATTTAATCGAGTTGAAATTCTAATGAATTTAAATGATACTAAATCCCTTGGAGAAGAGTGCTCATTAGGGATGGAAAATAATTTCTCATGAGCCAGTTCCTGGTTCCACATTCTCACGATCAAAGCAGGATTAGAATGGGTAAGTGAGATGGTTCATTCCTTTCTGTGATGTGGGGGTTTTCTTCTGGTAAAGTTCAGTCAAGAACTAGTAGTAGCTCTGCCTTCCATACCTGCTTCTGTGGCAACAACCTTGGAACAGAAGGGTTGTGATGGGAAGCAGTGGGACAAATGCCAGTTAAACTTGCCCAAGCTATTCCTGTGAAGGATACTGAGGGTCCGGTGTCCCTGGGGTTCCTATATCTCCCTGCTCCCCCACCCCTAAGAAGCAGGAATAGCCTTTCCCTTGACAGTAAACTCAGCTTTTTGTTGTTGTTTAGTCGTTTAGTCCGACTCTTCGTGATCCCCTGGACCAGAGCACGCCGGGCACTCTGTCTTCCATTGCCTCCCGCAGTTTGGTCAAACTCATGCTGGTAGCTTCGAGAACACAGTCCAACCAAACTCAGCTATACAGCTGCAAATAAAACGTTTTAAGTGTGTTGTAAGGTGCATTATACAAATGTGACACTAGATGGCGATGGTGAGCTATGGCAAATTAAATATATATTTTCAAAACGTTATTTTAAAAAAGCATTTTCTCAGCATTATTTATATGTGTCTAGATTCCACCAGATTCTCTGAGGAAGTTAACTTGGGGAGCAAGACTTACTGAGTTCAGCCTGGTGAGGGCTTTTCTTCCACTCCCACTTGCCTCAGGTAAATGTGTGCTGGTTGGATGGTGGCAGCTTTAAAGCCTGATCCTTTTAATCCTTCCAGGTGCAGGATTAGGGTTAGGGTTAGGGTCTCAAATTTCAGTGGTGTCCTATGCTGTGCTGAAATTCAGCACCTCTCCACCGGTCAAGCTCCTTTTTAAATCATACTTGTGGTGCCCCCAAAGCTCCCTGCCCAATGCGACCAAACCGGTTGTGGTCCCCTAAATCCACCTCTGCCAGGGGCCCCCAATCCTAGAAAGTGGGGCTCCTAAAGTGAGGGTTTGTTCACTAGTAAGGCCTGCAGACTTTACTTAGCAGTCAAAAATATGGAGGAATTGTGAAGTCTACCTTAGATACTTGGGGTTTTATGGAATTTACTTGAGGAGTAAGGCATCCTGCCTATTGTAGGGCTTTACTTTTTGTCCTTTCCCTTATACTTTTTATACTAAAGTGTGGGCACAGGGGTTGTAGCACAGCCACTCTCAGGGGCAGCAGATCCCAATGTAGATCTTTACCTTTGTTTCTGAGGTAAATCTTTACTCACCCCTTCCTCCCTGGCAGGAGGGGATGATGAGACCATTTGGTAGTTCAACTCAGGAACCAAAATATCTTGGGCTGCCACTTTTAATCCCATTCTCATTTGCTTTGTATATACCTGGAATTCAATTCTCCATTCAAACTTGCCAATATTCAGTTACACATAACTTTACTCCCAGGAAATTATGACCTGGTAATATTATGGGAATTATACAGCCTGGTCCTTTGTATTCTTCTTTGGGAGTAACCAGTCATTGCATCTGTAAATTGGAAGATCCATGTTCAAGTATAGAATTAGGGAATACTTAATCCCAGGTTTCAGAATGAACTCTGGAGAGAAACAGTCAAGCGAGTCTCCTCCTTGTGTGTTCAGGGACAGCAAGGGGATTTGCTGTCCCTGAATTAGCAAATATTGTTTTAGAGCCTTGAAAGCAGAGGGGATTTCCAGGAGCTGGTGGAATGGGACCTGCTTAAGAGGCCACTATGATATCCCGTGGCATGGGAGCAAGACAGCTCAATTCAAATGCATTCATTGGGTTGAGGCCAGACCAGGGCTTTCCGTGGTAAGTGTCATCCTTGCCTCCTCTTGGAATTTCTTGGGGATTCCTCCTCCCTAAGTAGGATGCTGCTTCTTACCCAGCCTTCCAGGCTCAGTGCTATTTGACCCTTTGTGCTCCAATCTCCTCTAGCTGCTTACAGGCTTACAGCAATGTGGGTATACAAAACACCCTGGTCTTCTCTGTTGCCATGCCCCTTCTGTGTGACTCTCCTCTTTTAATTCTCCTGATGGCACAGACCCTTCCACTGCTGCCCTGTCCTGACTTCCCAATCCTAAAGCAGGAGCCCAAGGCTTCCAGTCCTGGTGTTACCTCCTGCTGTGCCTTGGGTGGCTGTTGAGAGGCATCACTTCTAGGCAATGGTCGTTTGTGGTTTTCATGACTGGGGGTCAAGAAACAGCATCTCTTGCTCCCTGCTCACCTCCACAGCTACCAGAATCCTAGTTACTGCAAACAACCTCTGCCCTCTTAAAGACTTTACAAGGGTTGCCAAACCTCAGGGTTTAACCCAGTGTTTCAAGATTAGAGGTGCCTCCTTGAGGTTTCCGAGAAAAGGTGTTAAATATCAGGGTGAGAAGTAAAAAAGGAGGTGATGCACACACTTATTTCCACATGGACCATTCCTAGATTTCTCCTATGCTCTAAAATTCAAACCAACACTTCTTCCCACCATTTCTAGGCTTAATTACTTTTCTCTGTTTCTGTGTGAGATATTGTGGAATTCAAGACAGGCATGTTAAGGGAAGAATCTCACACCCCAAAAAGCTGGTGTAAGTTACACGGCTGTAAAGTTACACCATCTCCAAATGCTATTCCTCGGTGGGGCTAACTAAGCCAGCCTAAACCTGGCAGAGGGAAAACAAGCCTTTAAAATAGTGTTTAACTTACGCCACCCCTTTTTGTCAGCTTAACTGACACTGAGTTGCCGGGTCACATAATCAAACTGAATGGATTTAGGATCCAGCCCAAGTGCCACCTCTAGTCCCACAACCCCAGAACAGCCCTTTTTCAGGGCTTCCATTGGCTTCAGGAACGCCAGATTCAGCTCAGTCATCTGAGTCCCAGGATGGGGAGAAATTGCCAGCATATCTCCATCTGAGCCAAGGATGAAGGAGTGAAGGTTTCCTGCTTGGCAGGGGGTTGGACTCGATGGCCCTTGTGGTCTCTTCCAACTTTATGATTCTATGATTCTAAGGTAGCATAACTTAGCTGCATCAGGAACCTCCCAGCTCAGCCACAGATCCACTGAATCCTAAGCCACTCATGTCAGGAGACGTTGCTGCAGGATTGAGGTTTACTCCCTAGATGTGCTTTGGAAACTCCCAGGAAAAAAAATATTTCCCCCCCTGAGATGGACTAAACAGCACAGATTGAGATCTCGCTTAGAGGGAAACTGTCAGGCAGCACCAGGCTCCCCCACAGCTCTCATGGTACCTCCCTTGAGCTTCTTCTCAGGCTCCCATTCGTGAGCCTCAGGGCCTCTGCAGATCTGGCACTCTGCATCTTGGTTTGGTATTGGACAATGTATTTGCATTGGGTATAATGCAGAGTGAAAATTGTATACTGTATGAACAATAACATCTTTCTTTTCATGATATAAAAATCTATCACTGATACATATCAGGGAAAGGAGACAGTTCCCAGCCTGTTCTCTCTTTCCTTCTTTTTCTCCTTAATACACTACCTCTAGTTTATTGTTACCTACGCCCTTCAGGGTAAGTTCATATTGTTTTCTTAAAGTGGTGTCCCCTGACTTAATCTATCATTTTCAAATGTATAATTTGTGCCTGCATTTTGTGATGTCATAGCAGCTGCCCAAGTAATATAAGCCCTAGTGGCTTGGTCTGATCTTAGACAAGACGGCTTTGATGCAATGGAATAATTTATGTTCGGCTCCATGTCCTCCGGCCAAGTGTGTTGTATGTTAGTTCCTCTGCTTCGTGAATTAAAAATGTTCTTTACAGTGTAAATACTGCTGGGTGAAAACTTGACCCTGCAGTTTTTCTTAAGGTGGCACATTGTGCAAGATCTAGCACGGGTTCCACAGTCTAGCAATTCTGTCCAGAGATGCCACAGAGAAGGTCCTGCTCTGTGGCTGATAATTCTCACTAAGATCACAGAACAAAACTTTCTCTACTGAGTGAATACAGAAATGCATCTTGAAGGAGTGTCACAGAACAAAACCCATTTGGTATTACCTCATTGAAGTGGGCCCAGAAGCCTTTTGGCAGCCAATTCAAATGTGCCAGAATGGGCCAATAGAGTTCCCTTTGGTATCATCATCATAAAATGTTTTGATTTAGCCATTTGTAAAATTTCTTTATACCCTCAACATTAAGAAAAAAAATATTATGGCAGTGAACAGCATAAACTCAACAATATAATTGCAGGCATATAATAGATTCACAAGCCTGTCGATAATATTAATCTACCAACATAGCTGGATCACCCCTCAAAGAAAGCCATGGGGAAACTGCCTCTCTTTTACTGAAGGGCAGCTGATAAGTTGATTTGGAGGCAATAAGCACACTTTGGGGTGAAGTTTACAAAATTTATTAGCTACTTAAACATAAAATGCACATGCATAGTCACTAAGGCAAACTGCTATATATTTAAGTGCTGTCATGGCACAACCCTTCACAGACTGTTTCGGTGATGTCCGTCTCCCTGGGTTAGAACCTTCCTCTGTGTTAGAATCTGAATCAGCCTCTAGTCTCTCTTTGACATTTAAGATTGCCTTCCATTATATGATAAAAGCATATTCATCTACCGGGGTGCCAACTTGCCCCCCACATTGAGGGGACCCAGCTTCATGTGCCACCATATGCACAATGCCATGCACTCGCCCATTGGTGGTGGGGGATGGGGAGCACAGGGGGTGATCTTCACCCTCTGCATGTCCTACCCCTGCCTGGCATGTGAGCAACTGAGTGGCATTCCCACTTGCCATACCAAGAATCGCTTTTACAGAATTACGATTCCAATCAATGCCCTTGATGGTGCTGGATGGTCGGTATGGCAAAGTACAGTACGAGGAGAGACTTGGTATATGTGGGCAACCCTGTCTAGAGGATCTGTACCATTATTTATTGCAATGCCTGCTATATATCGATCCAAGAGACCAATTTATAAAACCCCTGCTTACGAATGGAATACCCTCTAACAGGGTGAAAGGGTGAAATGGCTGCTGAGCAATACTGATGACTTTGTAACTTATAAAGTAGCATTATATGTGTTGGCAGCTAAGAAGATCAGGAGAAAAGAGCTAGATAAAATAGCGGTCAACTGCAAAGGGGATTCGGACATTTAAGCTGGCATATTTTATCTGAGATTTCCCTGCTATTCTAATTTATGCAACAAATAACCTCTAGGAGACTTGTCCGTGGTTTATTGCACAGGTAGTGCTAAATGTTTTTCTAAATGTTTTTATGGTTATTGCTGTTTTCCCTTTTGATCCCCCTGTGAACTATGCCATGGCCTTTGGCTAGTGCAATAAAGATTATGAATGAAAACTGAGTGGCATTGTTGCCAAATACCTTCCTGCCCATTCCCAGTGGTTTCATATAGATTGGCCAATATTGCCAACTATCGCCCAGTCTCAAATCTTCCATTCCTGGGCAAGGTGACTGAGCAAGTGGTTGCTGAACAACTCCAGGCACGCCTGGAAGAAGCGGACCATTTGGATCCCTTCCAGATTCAGGCCTCACCACGGGACTGAAACTGCCTTGGTCATCCTGGTCGATGATCTCTGGCGGGCTAGGGACAAAGGTGAGAGCTGTTTCCTAGTTCTGCTGGATCTCTCAGCGGCCTTTGACACCAACAACGTAACATCCTTCTGGACTGTCTAGAGGGGCTGGGAGCTGGGGCACTGTTATACAATAGTTCCGCTCCTTCCTCCTGGGCTGTGTTCAGAAGGTGGGGGGGGTGAGTGTTCAGACCCCTGAGCTCTCATTTGTGGGGTGCCTCAGGGTTCTGTCCTCTCCCTCATGCTTTTCAACATCTACATGCAGCCACTGGGAGAGATCATCAGGGGGTTTCGACTGGGTGTTCATCAGTATGCAGATGGTACCCAGCTCTACCTCTCTTTCAAATCAGAACCAGTGAAGGTCCTGTGTGAGTGCCTGCAGGCGGTTGGAGGATGGATGGCGGCTAACAGATTGAGGTTGAATCCTGGCAAGACAGAAGTATTGTTTTGGGGGGACAGGAGGCGGGCAGCTGTGGAGGACTCTTTGGTCCTGAATGGGATAACTGTGCCCCTGAAGGACCTGGGAGTCAATATCTATCCCACACAGCCATTCCAGGAGGATCCCATGGTCAATGGTATCAAAATCCGCGGAGATTGAGGAGGAGCCAAGGCCACACTTCCCTTGTCATTCTTTCACTAAAGGGTGACCAAGACAGATTCTGTCCCCAAAACAGGCCTGAACTCAGAATGGAAGAGGTCTAGCTAATTGGTCTTCTTCAGGAATGTCTGCAATTGCCACCCACCCACCCTGCTGATCACCCCCCCCCCAAAAAAAAGCACCCTTGCTATTTTTGACCAGCTGAGAGCTGTCAGGAACCACGGCAGTTGAAGAGTTAGGATGGTCCCATCAAAGTTTACCATCAAAGTTTCTTTAGATAACTATAGTCAAATTCACTGCATTTTCTAGTCAGATTTAATGTACTTGGATATAGAACAACATGGTTTTTAATTATTCAGAATTTTATAAGATGCCAGTTTGATCACAATTTCTGACAGCTCTAAATTAGAAATTTGTTTTTATGCATAAAAATGTATTATTTGGGGCAAGTTGAGAGACAAAGCTCTTTCAATTTGAGTTGTGATTGTTAGTTTATTTATTAAATCCCACCCAACATTTTCTTTTCAGGAGCTGAGATTGACACACATAGGGTTTTTCTTCTTTCCCCCCTCAAAGCAGCCCTGCGAGGTAGGGTACATAGAAAGAATCCAACAGCATTCATCAAGCTTCATGGCTGCACAATGTATTTGCCACACTCTCAGCCAAATCCCAATTGCTTGCTCTCTCCCCCTCCCAAAAAAGTTTTGTTGGCTTGTTTGTTGTTATTTTCTGAAGACAGTCTATATCAACCTACTCAATTTCCTTAGTTCTGTGACTTTAAAAGCCAATGGAACTCATAATGCATTATTGTTTGTTCACATGGTAGGAATATGTTGGCACAAAAAGAATTCAAAGCTGTCAAACATAAAAATCATGTTTGCTACAAACATTTAAAATGTAAATTAGCTTGAGCAGTATGTTTCAGCAGACACATACACACAAACAACCGTTTTCTAAATAAAATACACATTTATTAAATGGAATGTTACAATAAAAAAGGACTTACACGGTTACACAGAGTGAAGGAGCAATTCATCCAATCCAGGACACAGACAGCTAAAGTGTCCCTTCCTGGTGCTGAGTCAGGAAAAGCGGACAGGCAGACAAGTTGAGACTGAACTATGAAATCAAGCTAGCAAGAGGGGCTACAGTCCTAATCCCACCTACCTGGGAGTAAGAACAACTGTATTCAATGGGGCTTGCTTCAGAGTAGACATGAATAGAATGGTGGGAATAAAGTTTGACATCGGGATCTGCTGCCCCTATGGATCCTGCTGCCTGAGGCGGTCACCTAACCTTGCTCCCTGGGTGGGCTGGCCCTGCTCCCATGTACAGGCAACACACCATATGCACGAGGGTTGCATTCTGACACACCGTGCACAGTGGCGGATCATGCATAGGCCCGCCCGCCTTCCCCTCCCTATCCTGACCTTTTTTTTGTCCATTGCATAATTCCATATTATTCTTATTTATTATTCATCTAAGTTCCTTTAATATTTTGTAAACTATACTGTAGTGTTATTTTTAAACTCTGGATCTTTTGAAATCAATTTTAAAAATACTTTTACAAACCCTGTATTGCTGTTATCTCATTTGTGAATCACTTTCAACAAGGCATCTCAAAGCAATTTCACAATAGAGTAAATAAATAAATAAAATACTAAACAACTGTATATATTACAACTGCATGTGAGTTTCTAAAACATTATTACTGTGTCCATAGGGCAGAAATTATCTTACTATTTCCATGCTTTAGGGAACATACATGCATTTGTAATAACTGCTTATCTTTTAAAATAAAGTTTTTAAAAAATAAAAAAAAAAAATAGTAGAATATAAAGTTCATGGCCAGCCGTTAAAATATATTCTTATCACCTAAACTTATGGCTTCATCATCATCACCAGAATCAAAATGATATATCACTCCAGTGCTCCATGAATCAGCCCTGGAGTGAATCAAAAGTTGCAGTGCTGCTGTTAAGTTCTCACCAGTCACATGGTTACTGCTATGCTGCTGTTCAAATACACATATTTCTGTTTTCCCAGCTCCTCCCAGTTGTAATAAGTGATGCAGGACTAGACAGTAATCCATGCCTTCCTAACATCCAGCCTTGACTACTATAACTTATGAGAGGCTGCCTGTAGTGGTTTGGAGTTACTCGTGCGTAAACTGTCCCCTTTTGGAGCTTGGCTGCCTGGGTTAAACCGTCCTGGGTTAAACAGCTCATCTCAGCGTGGCTGCCTCAGTCACTCGCAGAGTCTGTCTGTGGGCGTTTCTTAAACCGTTGCCAGCATAAGAGTTGTTTGACTCCCAATCGTCTCCACCTCTCATTGCGCGGGAGTCTCCTGCGCAAGGAGGGCGTGGGTAGTGGAGGACCAGGGCTCTCCTCACTGACTTCCAAGGAAGAATCCCAGAGCCCTTCCACCTCTTCTCCCATTTGCTCTCCTGGCTCCTTGGTGTTACGCTGATTTCCTTCCCCCTCCATCAAGCTGCGTCTCCCCCTAGTGCTTGTTCCTTCCCCTGCAGAATCAGAGAGCCTCCCCTTCGCCTGTTGCTCTGATGTCAGTTTCCTGACATCCACCTCCCCTCTAGGACCCCCCCAACCCCCACTCGACCTGTGGAATCGATTTCTCTCTCTTCCTCGGCCGACGAGACGGGGAAACCCCTGAAGGAACCGTCACCCTCCTCAGTGGATTCGAAAACCTCTGTCCACCTGCTTTGGTTCCCACCCACGGGGTGACCCTCCCAGTCCGATTCTTCCTCGGATTCTGAAAACCCCTCAAAACTCTCTTCGTCATCTGTGGTTCCAAATTGTTCCTCCCAGAATCTCTCTAAGGGTTTGGGCTTGTCTGGGAACCGGCGATGGAATACTTCCACCAGATACCTGTCATCGATGGCTTCCGCGGGGACCCATGTGTTTTCTGACCTGGGCTCCCCTTCCCAAGCCACCAAGTACTCCACCTGACGACCTCACCACCTCGAATCAATTATTTCCGTGGCCAAGCTCTGGTGTTCCCTTTCTTCTACCTGTGGTTGTGGGATGACTCCTACCTCCCGCCCTGGGAATTCCCGCCCCTCCCTGTGTGGTGAGAGCAAGGACCTGTGGAACACAGGGTGTATCTTCATACTGTCGGGCAACTTGAGCTTGAATGCTACGGGGTTTACCTGTTGTGTTACCTCAAATGGCCCCAGCCATCGGGGCTGCAACATCTTACACCCTCCCTTAAAAGGTAACCCTTGAGTGGACAGCCACACCCGTATGGTTTCCCCTTCCCTGCGGTGCTTGTCTGCTTGCTTCTTGTAAGTCGCCTTAGCCCTCTCTAAGTTCATCTTAAGTTGCTGGTGTAGGGCCTCCATTTCTTCCACGAACTGCTCCACTGCGGGTACACTCTAGCTTTGCTCCTCACTCCCCGGGAAAGCTCGTAGCAGCGTAAGTATTGTTGAAGTATACTGTTTGCCCTTTCCGCTTGCCCATTGGTCTCTGGGTGCCTTGCTGTCGAGAACCCCACCTCTACTTGCAGCAAGCTCATGAGCTTCCTCCAGAACCGGGAGGTAAATTGTTTTCCGCGGTCGGAGATAACCCTCAAGGGGGCGCCATGCAACCTGAAAATGTGCTCTATGAACAATCGTGCCGTCTCTTCAGCCGTCACTGCATGTGAGCAGGCTATAAAATGGCACATTTTGGTCAGTAAGTCGACTACTACCATGACCGCGGTTTCCCCCCGTGATTTGGGCAAATCAGTCATAAAATCAATGGACACCACCTCCCAGGGTTTGCTCGGTGTGGGTAAGGGTTCCAGTAAACCTGCTGGTACCGTTCGCTCCCCTTTAGCCCTTTGGCAGCGGTCGCACCCTCGTACATATTCCCGTACATCCTCCCTCACCCGTGGCCACCAGAACTGTCTGGTGACCAACATCATCGTTTTGTGCTGTCCAAAGTGCCCCGCTGTGGGGTTGTCATGGAGTTGTTTGAGTACCCTTTCTCTTAGAGCTCCCCCCGGTACATACATGGCCCCTCTATAGTACAACACCCCTTCCTTTTCCTCAAACCCTTCTGTCTCTGGTTGAGCACTCGTGCAGTCCTCCAGTATTCCAAGTTCTTGTGATCTATACAAACCTGGATCTTGTGCTGCGCCCCTATCAGTAGATGACGCCAACGACGAAAGGCAGCGTAGTTCGCGAGCAGTTCCCAGTCATACACGGTATAGTTTTGCTCCGACTTGCTCAGCTTCCTCGAGAAGAAGGCACACGGTTTCCATTCCTGTTTGCTCTGCCTGGGCTGCAGAAGGACTGCCCCTATGGCTCTGTCAGACGCGTCGGTCTCTAGCCTCAGGGGTTTCTCCAAGTCTACGTGTAATAATTGCTCTTCCGACGCGAACGCCTTCTTCAATCTTTCAAAGGACTGCAAACTTCTTTTTGCTACTGAGACAGTCCGTGATGGGTGCGGTCAAGTGAGCAAAGTTCTTGATGAACTTCCTATAGAAGTTGTTGAAACCTAGGAACCTTTGTACGTCCTTATGTGTCCTTGGGGGCTTCCATTCCAACACTGCCTGCACCTTGCTTGGGTCCATCGCTAAGCCCTTGTCAGACAACTTGTACCCCAGAAACTCCACTTCTCTGGCATGAAACTGACATTTCTCTAGCTTGACCCACAACTGGTGTTTCTGCAATCGTTGTAGCACTTCCCTGACATCTCGTACATGTTGCTCCTCGCTTTCCGAATAAATCAAGACATCGTCCAGGAAGGCCACACAGTTCTTGTAAAGCAGAGACCCCAACACATGGTGCATGAAACCTTGAAAACAGGCGGAGCCTGATTGTAATCCAAAAGGCATAACTAAATATTCAAAGGCCCCTAGGGGGGTGAACATGGTGGTCTTCCATTCATCCCCCTCCCTCATCCTGATCAGGTTGTAAGCCCCCCTGAGGTCTAGTTTGGTAAAAATCTTTCCCTTCCTCACCCTCGTCAAAATGTCGTCAATTCTGGGCATTGGGAAAGTCACTGGTTCCGACACCGAATTTACGGCCCTAAAGTCCACTACAAGCCTGGGTTTGTCCGTGTCTTTTTTGTCCACAAAAAACACCGGACTGCCCCCCACCGCTTTCGATTCTCTTATGAATCCTCTCTTTAGGTTCTTGTCAATAAACTCCCGTAACTCCTTCATCTCCCTGTCCGACATGGCATACAGCTTACCCACCGGCAGCTGCGCACCTGGGAGCAAATTGATTTGGCAGTCAAAGGGCCTGTGGGGTGGTAGCCTATCTGCCTCCTTCTCACTGAAGACCTCCTTCAAATCAGCATATTGTGGTGGCACCTCCCCCTTCCGTCCTACTGCCATTCCTGCCACTCGGGCGACACTCATCCTGGGTGTTTCCCCTCCTAGGCAGTGTTCCAGGCAGTAGGCTGACCCAAAGCTGACTGTCCGCTGATACCACACCACCACAGGATCATGTTGTGCTAGCCAGCTCATTCCTAATATTATTGGGGGGCCTGCTAGTGAGGCAACGTGAAAGGCGATCGTCTCTGAGTGCCTAGACACCCTCATTCTCATTGGTGGGGTCTGGTGGGTCACTTCCCCTCCAATAAGCTCCCTCCCATCAATGGTGGTTACTTGCAAGGGAAAATCCAAAGGTAGCATGTGAAGCTGGTGCTCTAATGCAAAGTCCCTGCTGAAGAAATTGCAGGAGCTCCCCAAGTCCAGCATCCCCTGAACCTTGACTGGGTGCCCATTCGGGAGTTCTAGCACCACCTCAATGGCTATTGCTGCCCTTGGGGAATATGGTTTGGGCACTTTTACTGGTTGCTGGCCTGGCTGCTGTGCCTGCTGATTGGCAGCCAAGCGTTCCCGTTTCCCTGTTCCTGTGTCTGTTGCTCTTCCTCCTCACCTCCCATGGCCCCCACCATTCCTTGCCAGGCCTTTCTCTGCGGGCAGACTCTGGCAAAATGTCCTGGCCGCTGGCAGAGGAAACATTTCTTGGTCGTTTTAACGTCCTTTCCCTCCCTCTTGCGCCCTTCGCTGGAGTTTGAAACCTCCTGGGCGCGCGCGCCACCTATTTCCATTGGCTCCTCCGGCGGGGAAAGCTGCCTTGGTATTTCAGGAATGCGGTAGTCATGGCAACGCTGCTCTCTCCTTTCCCGCCTCTCCTGCGCCTGCGCTTCCTGCCGTACACCAATCGCAAGTGCTGCTTTGGTCAGCTGGTCCATGGACTGTGGGCGGGGTGCGCGTGAAAGCTCATCCTTGACCGTTGGTGACAACCCCTCCTCAAACAACATTTGTATGGGTTAAGAGTCCAGCTGCCACCCGAGACGGTGAACTATCATTGCAAAACGTGACCAGTAGTCTCTAACTGACTGGTCTCCCTGCTTACAGTTCATCAGTTCCCGTTTTGTCACACTTTGTTGCACATCACTGGAAAACATTGCGTCCATCGCCTGGAAAAAATTCCCCAGGTCCTGCATGGCAGCATTTTGCGTCGCCATAAGGGGCCTGATCCACTCTCTAGCCCCATCCTGCAGGTGCCCCACAGTATAAGCAACCCGCGAGGCGTCATCTTCAAAATCGCTCTGTTGCAGTTTCAAGGCGTATTCTATTTCTGTTCTAAATGCCCCATAATCCTGAGGTCTCCCCCCAAACTTATGCACCAGTCCCAGTACCTTGCTTGCTATGGGGGTGGGCCTCCCCTGGGCATCCTGAGACCATCGTTCATCCAGCCTCGCTGTCAAGAGGGCTATGTGCTGCTCCAAGTCGTGGTTTCTCTCCTCCAGCGATTGTCCTCCAGCAGCCCCCTACGTGGCTCTGACTTCTCCAGTCTTACTCATGATGCCGCCTACTTGTTGCGCACGAGCAACTTTCAGTGACAGACAGACTGCTGTAGTGGTTTGGAGTTACTCGTGCGTAAACTGTCCCCTTTTGGAGCTTGGCTGCCTGGGTTAAACCGTCCTGGGTTAAACAGCCCATCTCAGCGTGGCTGCCTCAGTCGCTCGCAGAGTCTGTCTGTGAGCGTTTCTTAAACCATTGCCAGCATAAGAGTTGTTTGACTCCCAATCGTCTCCGCCTCTCATTGCGCGGGAGTCTCCTGCGCAAGGAGGGCCTGGGTAGTGGAGGACCAGGGCTCTCCTCACTGACTTCCAAGGAAGAATCCCGGAGCCCTTCCACCTCTTCTCCCATTTGCTCTCCTGGCTCCTTGGTGTTACACTGATTTCCTTCCCCCTCCATCAAGCTGCGTCTCTCCCTAGTGCTTGTTCCTTCCCCTGCAGAATCAGAGAGCCTCCCCTTCGCCTGTTGCTCTGATGTCAGTTTCCTGACACTGCCTCTGGAAACTTCAGCTGGCATTGGCTGTTAAATGTGGCCTACTCTTCAATCAGTATTTGAAGATCCTCGTTGGCTTCCAGTTTCTGGTCACAAGTCAAGTTTTCAGTTTTGTTCAAAATAAAGCCCTAAGCAGTCAGGGGCCAGGGCATCTCCAGGGCTTCCCTTATGAACACTGTGGGATCTTCATCGTGACCCTTCCATGAGTGTCCCAGCCTTTGGAAATCAGGTGGACAGTCAATGGAAACAGAGCAGCCTTTTCTGTGGTTGTTCCCTGAATGCACAACTCCTTCACAAGCCATGATGTTCCAGCACCATTGTATTAGTCTTCTGGTCCCAAGTGGAGTCTAATTGGGCCTTTTTTGTTCATTCTCTTATTGGTTAGTAAATCTGTTTTTCAAAGTACCGTATATACACAAGTATAAGCTGGACTGAATATAAGCCGAGGCACCTAATTTTATCACAAAAAACTGGGAAAACCTACTGACTCGAGTATAAGCCGGTTCACCACACCACAAACTTCCTGGTGGACCAGAGTGTGTGTGTGTGTGTGCACGCACATGCGCACACGGCAGAGGGGGCTTCTCTCCCCCCCAGCCCCTCCCGTCCCCCTGCCTACCTAGGGTGCTGCCGAGAGGGCAAAGGCTGGTGGCGGCAGTGGCGGAGGAAGAACAAGCAGCCCAAAATTCTCAGGAAGATTTTTATACAATTGATACAACAGCATGGAGAAGTAGGATGGGGGGAGGGGTGGAATTGGTTTTTTCCCTCTCCCGTGTGTGTGTGCGCATTTTGTTCCTTTTATTAAAAAACGGAAGAAAAAAAATGAGAAATCCAGCTACAGGAAGCTCTACTTTCTCCCCCCCCCAGCCCCTTGCCACCCCACCCCCAAAAAAACCACCCTCCGTGACTTGACTCCCCCACAAGTTCAGCCCCACTTACCTGGCCATATTACACAAAACATAAATATAAACCCCACCCACATGGAGACAGAGGGCGGAGAGAAAGGGGGAGGCCCCACCCTCTTTTCACATTTATGTTACAGCACATGAACCACTCTAAGCCAAGCTTTCCGGATGTGTTGGGCTGCAACTTCCACCAGCCCGGGGCTGAGGAGAGTTGGCCAATGGGAGTTGTGCTCCCATTGGCCAACTGGAGGGCATTTGGTTGGGGAAGGCTGCCCTCGGCTGTAGCTGTGTTGCAGGGCTTTAATAAGCTGGTTGCCTCTGAAGATGAAGAAACTTTTAAAGGGTTCACACAGTGGCAAAGGCGGCGGCGGAGGAGGGAGCAGCCCGAAAAGACCCTCACTCATGTATAAGCCGAGGGGGGCTTTTTCAGCATAAAAAAATGGGCTTATACTTGAGTATATACAGTAAGCGGTCTGTTGTTGCTTTTTCAGTTGTTTTGATTTAGGGCTATTTGTTTTCATTTTCCTGAAATGAAAATGAAATGAAATGAAAATGGGTTAAACAGCTTCTAGCAACTGAGCAATTGAGCTACTGCTTTTTCCAGGGGTAGCCGACATGGTGCTCTTCAGATGCTGTTTAACCTCAACTCTCATCATCCCTGGCCAGTGGTGCCTGGGAGCATGTTATGGACTGAGCTTGGATCCTAGAACAATAGGCAGGTAGGATCCTAGAAGGCAGCAACCTGATTGGTTTGCAGGAGCCACCCAATCTGGCTCCAGGAGGAAGTGAATCAGCAACTTGATTGGACTGCAGAAGCAATCTACTCCAGGAGTGGAGTTGAATCAGCCAATCACACAGGACCCATTGTGTAAATAATGTATATATAGCCAGACGTTTTTGGGGAAAGTACTCACTCACTGTTTACCATGAGCTGAAATAAAGAGTATGAAATCAACACTCAACTCCGAGTATATTTCACTGGCAAGGAGGATGGGATCCCACAGAGCTGACCGCCGCACATTGCCCCGCTGCATCGCACTGTGCATCCAGGCTTCAGCTCTGGAACCCAAGGAACCCAGAATGGCAAGCAACAACAGCTTCTCACCGTTCAACCCAGCATCAGGAGACTGGGAAGGGCACGCCCCCCGGTTCCAGTTCCTCCTTGAAGCAATGACGAACACCAAGAAGAGGGCAACATTCTTCAGCGTCTGTGGAGAGGAAATGTTCGAGATAGCCCGGGCTCTCCTCACACCCGAAAATGTTGCTACCGTCCCTTACAAAACAATCATGGAACGGCTGAAGAGGCACTTTTCTCCACAGCCCGTGGTGGTAGCTTGCCGCAACGCCTTCTACACAAAGCAGCAAGCCCCCAGGGAAACCATAAATGGGTTTGTGACCTCCCTCTGCCAGGTCGCCTGGCTCTGCAACTTCAAAGAGTTGGAGAACATGCTCCGCGACTGCTTCATGGGTAGCTTGAGGGATGAGAAGCTGCAACGACACCTCTATGCCAAGAAGGACCTAACATTCCAGGTCACTCTGGAGGAGGCCCTGGCAACCAAAGCTGCTGAGAGGTCTGCACAAGGTTTCCGGCCGAGCCCGCTGTCCCAACTGAGGGTCCACCACGAAGGCCTCACTGACGACTCAGAATACGACAGGGAGGACGTCCACTGAGTGCAGTGGCACACACAACCAACACGTCCACCACAGCAGCCTTGGCTAGCAGCGGGGAACTGCACAAGCTGTGGGGAGAGCCACTAGCAGAGGACCTGCCATTTCCAGACCACAGAGTGCCAACAGTGCAGAAAATCGGGACACATCGCCCGGGTGTGTCGTGCTCAGCCAGCCCAATGCCAGGCATCAGATGACCAACCAACCCAATAGCCCCAGGTCCCAGGGCCCGACACACCAAGGCAACTCAATGGAGATCACGGACTGCCAGGTATACCAGTTGCCCCATTCCAACACAGAGAAAATTTACGTAGAGGTACAGATAGAGGGGGCCTCATGCCGCATGGAGCTTGACATGGGTTCAATTCTATACATAATCTTGACACGGACCTTAAGGAAGTTGATGATCTCCGGTGGGCTAGGGACAAAGGTGAGAGCTGTTTCCTAGTTCTGCTGGATCTCTCAGCGGCGTTTGATATAGAATCATAGTATCATAGAATCATAGAGTTGGAATAGACCACAAGGGCCATCGAGTCATCAACCATAACATCCTTCTGGACCGTCTTGAGGGGCTGGGAGCTGGGGGCACTGTCATACAGTGGTTCCGCTCCTTCCTCCTGGGCCGTGTTCAGAAAGTGGGGGGGGGGATGAGTGATGAGTGTTCAGACCCCTGGGCTCTCACTTGTGGGGTGCCTCAGGGTTCTGTCCTCTCCCCCATGCTTTTCAACATCTATATGCAGCCGCTGGGAGAGATCATCAGGGGGTTTGGGCTGCGTGTTCATCAGTATGTGGATGATACCCAGCTCTACCTCTCTTTCAAATCAGAACCAGTGAAGGCAGTGACGGTCCTGTGTGAGTGTCTGGAGGCGGTTGAAGGATGGATGGCGGCTAACAGATTGAGATTGAATCCTGACAAGACAGAAGTACTGTTTCTGGGGGACAGGAGGAGGGCAGGCTCCCAGTACGTTTCCGAGCACAATTCAAAGTGTTGGTGCTGACCTTTAAAGCTCTAAATGGCCTCGGTCCAGTATACCTGAAGGAGCGTCTCCACCCCCATCGTTCTACCCGGACACTGAGGTGCAGCACCGAGGGCCTTCTGGTGGTTCCCTCACTGCGAGGAGCCAAGTTACAGGGAACCAGGCAGAGGGCCTTCTCGGTAGTGGCGCCCTCACTGTGGAACGCCCTCCCACCAGATGTCAAAGAGAACAACAACTACCAGACTTTTAGAAGACATCTGAAGGCAGCCCTGTTTAGGGAAGCTTTTAATGTTTGATGTATCACAGTATTTTAATATTCTTTTGGAAGCCGCCCAGAGTGGCTGGGGAAGCCCAACCAGATGGGTGGGGTTTAAATAAATTATTATTATTATTATTATTATTATTATTATTATTATTATTATTATTATCCCTTATGGTGGCCACAAACTCAGGCCAACCCCATTCACCCTCCAGGACTTTCAGAAATGGAAGGTCTCCACACTGAGGGTGGGAACCTTCAGGGTACAATATTGAGGGTGGACCTGATCATGGTTAAGGGCCCCTATGTTAGCTTACTGGGGTTGGAATGGTTAGGGCCACTGGGACTAGCCATCACCGGGGTGAGCCAAACCAGCTCCCACATGGACGCCAAATGCAAAGAGTTTCTGGGGGTTTTCGACCGGGCGTTGGGACAATATACTGGAGCCCCCCATCACTGTACAGCTAGACCCGGCCATACGACCCATCAGGCTCAAGGCCAGCCAGGTCCCATTCGCCCTGAAACCCTGCATAGATGAGGAATTGGACCGTCTCGTGGAGCAAGGAGTGATAGAGCCGGTGCCCAACACACCCTGGGAAACCCCAATTGTCATGCACATCAAGCCCAACGGCTCGGTCCACATCTGCGTTGGACTACAAGTGTACCATAAACAAAGCCTTTACGGCCCATGCATAGTCGTCACCCTGGCAGGGTCTACTTTTTTTGGCAAGCTGGACTTAGCCCAGGCCTATCAGCAGTTGCAGGTGGATGGGGCCACAGCAGAGGCACAAATGATTGTAACGCACATAGGTGCATTCCGGGTCAAGCAGCTACAATTTGGAGTCAGCGTGGCACCAGGCATATTCCAGAATCTAATGGACTCTCTCCTTAAAGGGAGTACTGGCGTCACCCCCTTCTTCGATGATGTGTTGATCGCCGGGCCCATGCTCAAGGAGTTCGGGGACCACCTCCAGACTGTCCTGCACCGTTTCCAGATGGCTGGCCTCAAGGTGAAGCAGGAAAAGTGCCTACTAGGAGTGGTCCAGGTGGACTTTCTGGGATTTATGCAGATGGGGTCCACCTGACTGGTGATAAGGTGCGGGCTATTTGCAATGCTCTGGCGCCCAAGGGTAAGGCTGAACTCCAAGCCTTCTTGTGACTATTGAACTTTTACCATGCCTTCCTTCCTCATAAGGTGGCCATAGCGGCGGTAGTGGAATCCCTTCACAGACTCCTAGACAAGCGGGCCCCGTGGGTGTGGGGGCAGCACCAGGAGGCCACATTGTAGGCAGTCAAGGACTTGTTCAGCTCAAACTCGGTCCTGGCACACTTTGATGAGAGGCTGCCGGTGGTGCTCGCATGCAACGCCTCACCCTTCGGCATCGGCGCCATCCTGGGACACAAACTCCCAGACAGAGGTGGGAGGTGGGAGAGAGGTGCCAGTAGCATACTTTTCCCAGATGCTCACCCCGGCCGAGTGGAACTACCCGCAAATTGACAAGGAAGGTCTAGCAATCGTGAAGGGTGTAAAAAAATTCCACGATTTCTTATACGGGAGGCCCTTTACTGTGGTGACTGAACACAAGCCACTGCTCGGCCTCTTTGCCCCCGAGAAGCAGACCCCCCATGTCCTCAGGTGGTTGATTTTCCTTGCCGGCTACCAATATGCATTGGTCCACCGGCCCAGGGAGGCGATGAGCAAAGTGGATGCCCTCAGCTGGCTGCCACTACCAGAGGCAGGCCTTGACCCAGTGCCCACAGAAGATGTTATGAGCCTGGAGCTGCTTCCTAACCACCCCATCCAGGCACAGGAAATAGTGCACCACTCCATGAGAGATAGGGTCATCTCCCGGGTCCTGGACTGGGTGTGGCGGGGATGGCCCAGTAGCAGCCCTGGGTCAGAAATTGCCACCTACATGACCCGCAGACATGAACTGTCGGCCCACAAGAGTTGCCTGTTATGTGGAAGCAGGGTGGTTGTTCCCCAGTTCCTCTGCCAAAGGGTCCTCATGGCCCTACGTGACACACATCCAGGGGTAGTGAGAATGAAGGCCCTTGCCAGGAGTTAAGTTCTGGGAGTCTGCCTGAGCACTGCACATGGATTTTGCTGGCCCCTTCCAGGGAAAAACATTCTTCATAGTGGTGGACTCTTACACCAAATGGCTGGAGGTCACCCGGGTACCATCCACTTCTACGGCCGCGGCCATCTGGGTACTACGGAGGCTGTTCACAATGCAAGGGGCTCCCCGACACCCTCATCTCAGACAACAGAACCTCATTCACGTCAGAGAAGTTCCAGACCTTCACAGTGCAAAATGCCATCTGCCATGTCTGCTCGGCGCCGTTCCACCCCGCCACCAATGGCCAAGCAAAGCGCATGGTGTGGACCACCAAAAACGCCCTCCGCCACATGACACAAGGGCTTCACAGCATTCCTTCTAGCCCAGCACAGCACCCCCAGCACAACGACCGGCTGGAGCCCAGAGGAACTACTCAAGGGCCAGCGCTTCGCAATTAGAGTGGACCACCTTCACCCTGACAGAGCTCAGGATGAGGTAGCAATGGGGGAAAGCAGGGCCCCCTGGACCTTCAAGGCCTGGGACCCTGTGTAGACAAAGAAATTTGGGGCAGGCCCGGCATGGGTACCCACGACAGTCACCAAGGCGGCTGGTCCCGTGTCATATGAGATGCTAACGGGGGGGGGGGGCTGTGCTGGCGCCGCCACTGCAATCAGCTACGGTGGCAGTTCCTGGGAGAAAACTGGGAGGAGGGCCTCACAGAGGGGTCCCAAGGGGATAGCTGGGTGGTGAGACCTGTAGAGCAGGGGGAGAGGGCAAGAGAAGGCAGCACAGAGGTGACCCCCGGGGCCAAGCAGCCACAGGAACCAAAGCCGCAACCGAGTGGGCCGGCTGTGCCAGACCAAACAGCCCTGTCACAGCCAGCAGCCCTGGAATATGAGCCACAGCCAGAACCCCTGACCAAGGAACACCCCAGGTCGCAATGCATACGTAGGGAGCTGGCGTACCTCGAGGACTACGAATGCTAACCCCCTGGGCGCGACTGGAACTTAGAGGAGAGGTTTTATGTACTAAGCTTTGATCCTAAAACAATAGGCCGGTAGGAAGGCAGCAACCTGATTGGTCTGCAGAAACAGTCCAATCAGGCTTCAGGAGGGGAGTTGAATCAGCCAATCACACAGGACCCATTGTGTAAATAATGTATATATAGCCAGAGGTTTTGGAGGAAAGCACTCACTCACGGTTTATCATGAGCTGAAATAAAGAGCATGAAATCAACACTCAACTCCAAGTATATTTTAGAGCAGAAGCACCAACTTGTGAGGGAGATATTGTGTGTGTTGAAGACGCACACGCAACATCGCACATGTGACATTGTGATGTCAGGAGGATCCAGTGGGCAGAGCCAAACAAGACGGCAGTGCAGCTTCAATGGCCGACAGCTCCTCCTCTCTGGTGCTCGGCCTCTTCCTGCTGCTGCCACTGCCACTGCCTGGGGGCTGCTTCTCCCCCATCTTTCCCTTACACAGCAGGGGGAGGAGGAGGAGGAGGAAGCAGCCACTGAAGCTGCGCCACACTTGGCCTCCTCAACCCCCTGATTTTTCTGAAAAGAGCTGGGCCCCTCGGCACCTGTGGCTGAGAGTGATGGCATTTAGAGTGCAACTGCATCTGTAGGCTCCCTTTGTCTGCCCCTGAATGAATCCATCATTTATGTAGAATAAGCTTCCTCCTGCCACTGTGCTATGCAGTGCTCTTGGTGCAAAGGATGAAGAGGAAAGAGCAGGAGTGCACAATCCCTCCTCTTCAATGTTTTCACTTATGCCTGGATGGATCTTCTGTACCTTGTTCTCCCTAAACAGGGGGCGGAGTTACACCTTCAGCATTCATCGCAGTTTTTTTGTGCAATCAGACGGTACCAGCTTGTTTCTCTACTCTGACAGGGAATCATAAAATACATTTTAATGTTGCAATGCCAACTTTTAAATATTGGATACTTTGTTGATTGTTTTGCTCCCCCAGTTTAAATAACTGCGTGCTTTTTAAGGCAGGTGCATATGTTGGCATGGATTAATGAGATCTGCTACAGTCTAGCAAGCATCCCTAGGTGACCAGCTTACCTTCCACCACAGGGAGCCAGCTGCCTAATGCCCCCATTCTGTGACAACTTGTCCTTCTTTTCACCTTGTCAATGAGCCAATCTTGTACAAGGTTGGAGAACAGGTAAGCATCTGCCTCTCTGAATGCTGCCAACATCTCTCCATTATGAACTGCCTGGGGTACTTCAATGAAAGGCACACATCTTTCTCCTGATGCACACACAAAGAGCTTTATATATCACCAGCAAATGCAGTGGCTGCCAGCTGGGACAAATGTTAGGTTGGTTTCCAAAGTTTTGCCCAAATCATAACACATATTTTGAAATCATTTAGAAAGCCTCTGTATTGGAAAGATCTCCTTTGATGAGATGATTTATTATACAATATTTAAAAGAAAACTGTCAAAATCAATGGTTTGTTAAAAAGACTTGGCCAGGTTTATCTTGGGCAAATATTTAAGGTTACTTCTGATTCCACCTGTGCATTAGGAATATATCAAACAGGTTAATTATATGTTGCCTCACATTTTGATATTAGATCCTGCAAATATACATCACTGCTCAAATTTGGACTGCAAAGCATTTGGTATATTTTGTAAAAGCACACTTGAAACAGCTACTTTTTATCAGAATAGCCACAATTCCAATTAGAGTTCTCCAGCTGATCTTCGCTTCTCCCGACAACATAGACACAGAACATGCAAATTTTCTTATGAGTTTTCTCAAAGGTAATATTGTAATTCAGACCCATAGACTACAAAAAGACAGCAAATCATCAACTTAGATAAGAACAAAATAATGCTTACATTAATGAATTGTTTTTCTACAAGGGCTAAGGAAGATAGAGAACTTTATTTTAATGAAAGGAAGCTGGAGAGTGAACTGAAGTAAGAGTTACAGAAATAGTTGCATGAAATCCAGTGCTGCCTTGGGTGAAGCTCAGTGCAGATGTCCACTAACGTTACAGAAGGAAAAGTGATTTCTACCTATGGTGCCTTCGGGCCCCTGTCCCAGGCTTCCATAGCACCATCCATCTCCGTTACAATGAATTTCATCCAGAGTAAAATTTGATGGTGAACTGGAACTTGAGACAGTTACAGGTAGGTAGCCGTGTTGGTCTGCTGTAGTCGAAACAAAATAAAAAAAATCCTTCCAGTAGCACCTTAGAGACCAACTAAGTTTGTTATTGGTATGAACTTTTGTGTGCATGCAGGAAAACTCAGCAGTGGCCAGAGGATTGGAGAAGATCAGTCTACATCCCAATCCCAAGGAAGGGCAGTGCCAAAGAATGCTCCAACTACTGCACAATTGCGCTCATTTCACACGCTAGCAAGGTTATGCTTAAAATTCTACAAGGCAGGCTTAAGCAATATGTGGGCCGAGAACTCCCAGAAGTGCAAGCTGGATTTCGAAGGGGCAGAGGAACCAGAGACCAAATAGCAAACATGTGCTGGATTATGAAGAAAGCTAGAGAATTCCAGAAAAACATCTACTTCTGCTTCATTGACTACACAAAAGCCTTTGACTGTGTCGACCACAGCAAACTATGGCAAGTTCTTAGAGAAATGGGAGTGCCTGATCACCTCATCTATCTCCTGAGAAATCTCTATGTGGGACAAGAAGCTACAGTTAGAACTGGATATGGAACAACTGATTGGTTCAAAATTGGGAAAGGAGTACAACAAGGCTGTATATTGTCTCCCTGCTTATTTAACTTATATGCATAATTCATCATGCGAAAGGCTGGACTGGATGAATCCCAAGCTGGAATTAAGATTGCCAGAAGAAATATCATCAATCTCAGGTATGCAGATGACACAACCTTGATGGCAGAAAGTGAGGAGGAATTAAAGAACCTTTTAATGAGGGTGAAAGAGAAGAGTGCAAAATATGGTCTGAAGCTCAACATCGAAAAACGAAGATCGTGGCCACTGGGCCCATCACCTCATGGCAAACAGAAGGGGAAGAAATTGAGGCAGTGAGAGAGTTTACTTTCTTGGGCTCCATGATCACTGCAGATGGTGACAGCAGCCACGAAATTAAAAGACACCTGCTACTTGGGAGAAAAGCAATGACAAACCTAGACAGCATCTTAAAAAGCAGAGACATCATCTTGCCAACAAAGGTCCGTATATAGTTAAAGCTATGGTTTTCCCAGTAGTGATGTATGGAAGTGAGAGCTGGACCATAAAGAAGACTGATCACCGAAGAATTGATGCTTTTGAATTCTGGTGCTGGAGGAGACTCTTGAGAGTCCCATGGACTGCAAGGAGACCAAACTGTTCCCATCTGAAGGAAATCAGCCCTGAGTGCTCACTGGAAGGACAGATCCTGAAGCTGAGACTCCAAGACTTTGGCCACCTCATGAGAAGAGAAAACTCCCTGGAAAAGACCCTGATGTTGGGAAAGATGGAGGGCACAAGAAGAAGGGGACGACGGAGGATGAGATGGTTGGACAGTGTTCTTGAAGCTACCAGCATGAGTTGGACCAAGCTGCGGGAGGCAGTGGAAGAGAGGAGTGCCTGGTGTGATAGAAATCACTTTTCCTTCTGTAACGTTAGTGGACATCTGCACTGAGCTTCACCCAAGGCAGCACTGGATTTCATGCAAATATTTCTGTAACTCTTACTTCAGTTCACTCTCCAGCTTCCTTTCATTAAAATAAAGTTCTCTATCTTCCCTAGCCCTTGTAGAAAAACAATTCATTAATGTAAGCATTATTTTGTTCTTATCTAAGTTGAGGATTTGCTGTCTTTTTGTAGTCTATGGGTCTGAATTACAATATTACCTTTGAGAAAACTCATAAGAAAATTTGCATGTTCTGTGTCTATGTTGTCGGGAGAACTCTCTAGCTTTCTCCACAATCCAGCGCATGTTTGCAATTTGGTCTCTGTTTCCTCTGCCCCTTCTAAATCCAGCTTGCACTTCTGGGAGTTCTCAGTCCACATACTGCTTGAGCCTACTTTGTAGAATTTTATGCATAACCTTGCTAGTGTGTGAAATGAGTGCAATTGTATTGCTTCCGGGTTGGCGCGATCTGGAAATGGCGGATTCCCTCCGAGCTGCGGAGGGAATCGGCTCAACTGAGGACGGGTCTTGCCGCGCCGGCGACGCGGGGACCCTCAAAAACCGCAGGCGCTGAAGCCTGCGGACTGAAGACTCGGCGGGCACCTTAAGCGCCCCCCGATTCACGAAGAGCCTTTTTAAAGGCTGCGGAGAGGATACGGAGGGTGGCGTGGTGCTGAGAGTCGATCGCTACCTCGGTTGAGCGCAGCCGCGAGCCATGACTGGAGAGCGCTGATTCCCTTCCTTGAAATTCGGACTGAAAAGAATAACCCGTGAGTAAAACGAAATTGGACTTTATGAATATTATCCCGTGAATTTGAGACGACCGGGGGGTGTGCTAAAAGGAAGTCCGCACCCCCCCCCTTCTTGCAGACGATCTAAAGCAACGATATAAGAACTAAGCTGGAGTGCCTACCCTTTGTGGGGTGAGTTGAAAAAGACATTAACTTCCAAGATTTGGTAAAAAGAAACTTTGAGTTGGAGAGTGGAGTGTTGGAAGCTTTCTTTCTGTTGTAAACAACCCCCCCCCCTCCCGGGCCCGGGAGCGTCCTGCCCTTGAGCTTGTGGAAGAGGTGCGGAGTTTGACAGCTGTCAAAGCTGTCAAACGGACAGTTTAAGTGGAAAAATCGTTATTTAACATCCCTCTGGACTAAAATGAGTTACAATTGAGTTAAAATTGTTGGAAACAAAGTAATAACAATAAGTTGGAGGATTGTTGGAGAAAGATTACCAAGTAACCAGATTCCCTCTAGGGGGAAGTCTGTGAAATTACAATGGCTGTGGATGGAAAGTTACTAGTGGAAATCGAAAGAATGTTTTATCTGGTGGGAATCTTACAAGAGCAGAGTCTGGCTATGAATAAACAACTCATGACCTTGACTTCTGGAACAAGCAGCTCTGCTGAATGTATTGAGGACCTGGATGAGAAAGAATCCACAGCTGAATTGGAAATGATATCTAAAGAAGTGGAAGAGACTAAACAAGAAAAAGAGAAAGTAAAGTTGGAAAGCACCAGCCAGAAGTTGGCACCTGTGGAATATAAACAAGGAGACCTTTGGATTACATCTACCACAAATCTGCAAAAGATGCAAAAGATGAAGGAGGAGGCCCCGGGAGCTTATGGAATACAGGAACTTAAAATAAAGAAATATGATGGGGGCCTCCACTTTGACTTTGACTCTGAAGATGCAGACTTTGTGGAAATTTTCCAGCAGCTGCTTCCAAATGTCCTTGTGGGAAGAGAATATGGTTGGATGGTGACAGATTTTTTTCGAGATTCGATGGCCGACATAAAGGATTACCAACAAGACCGGCGGAGAGGGACTGAAAGAGATTTGAAAGCCTCGGACGTGAGGAACCCAGGCTAAGAACTGATATTTTGGACATGTATTGGGAAGGGACGAAAACCGGGGATGGGAGGGAGGGAAGAATAGAATTGTAAAAACACTCAAGACCTTTGGGTTTAGTTAATATGACTTTTATTTAAGACAAATTGGGAAATCAATGGAAGAGAATCTGAGTCCAACTTAGAAAAATTCATTTTACTTGTATTTATAAACTTTAAGATGATTAAGAAGAGAAATACCAATTTGCTGACACAATTCTGGGAATTGGGATACATGAAGGGGGGTGGGGGGAAGTCAGGGAACAAGGTTAGGAAAGTAGGATTTTCTGAAACTATACATGTTTTTGTCTTTTGTCTTTTTTGTGTGTATTTGTCTTTATAAAAGGTGAAAAACCAATAAAAATTTCTATAAAAAAAAATGAAATGAGTGCAATTGTGCGGTAGTTGGAGCAGCTTATTTCTTTATTTAGTGTCAAATATTCCTGCCTATATTTATGTGTGTTTTTTGGTATATTGACCTTCAGTTTTCTTTCCCAAATGAAGGCAGATAGATCTGCATTGCTGTAGTTGTTTGTGACAGAATTTGATATTTTTGCCAATAACCTTGTGTTTGCGCACACACAAAATCTAAATATCAGATAGTGTCATAGGCTGGGGCAAACTCCCTATATCTTAGAAATTAATAAATGGTAGGATTTTGATTATTTGGGATATAAAGGGAGAAATACAAGCTGCAGAAGTTCCTGGGCTAGCCCATGCAAAATGACCTGGCCAAGCTACAGCCATTAAAAAGCAATGCAGGGCCATTGGCAATGCAAGATATCTTTCCTTCCCCACTGCCCTCAGGTGTGAACAGAGACTGGGAATTTGGAAGGTTGCCAGGGTAACAGGGTGTGAGGTGACAGGAAAAGAGACCCTGGAGCAAGGTGTGCTGGGGAAAAGAATGAAAAGGAAAGATGGGGATCCATCTTGGGCAGGCGGACTAAAGGCTGGCTGCACTGCTATGAGGGACAAGCCCCTGTTGAAAGAACTTTGCTGTGAGATCTGACTCCCTCCATAGGGACTGAAGGTGTAAATAGGTGAATATACCACATTTCTTCAAGCTACAACAGTCTCTGCTGTGTCTCAATTCTCCAAAGGAACACAGAGCCTTGGTGAGTGCTTGGACCCCCCCCCCCGACGCTTGCCTCTTCTCAGCAGAGAGTATCTACATGTCTTAGGATCAGAAAGGGGCCATGCTCTGGGTTTCCTACAATCTGAATTGTGGTACATTAGCCCTAAAGACCTTTCTAGTGTTGGAAATATGATTGAAAACTTTGCAAATACACAGTGAGATTCATCTGGCTTGTTCTCTCCCAGTCTTCAGGTGCTTGGTTAAAACCTCTTCCTTGCTTGCATAGATAAGCTTTTGCTGGGTTAGGGAAGTTCCTGCTTGATTAAGAGAGAAATCTCTTAATACTCAAGATGCTGTTGTAAAGCAAGCCCATGCAAAGTTACACCAAATCCAAAAGCTGCTCAGCAGAAGGACTGCTGCTCTGTATAAACACAGCAAAGGGAATGCAATAATTGAAAATAGTGTTCTATGATGGGCTCTACAAGGTCATGAGACTGAGTTGAATGGACTGAGGATCCAGCCTAAGGACCTGCTTTTTGGTTCCACCCTACCACTTCCCTGGATCCAGGGACCTGTGACCGTTATCTTTGTTTTTTTGATGTTGAGCTTCAGACCATATTTTGCGCTCTCCTCTTTCACCCTCATTAAAAGGTTCTTTAATTCCTCCTCGCTTTCTGCCATCAAGGTGGTGTCATCTGCATATCTGAGGTTGTTGATATTTCTTCCAGCAATCTTAATTCTGGCTTGGGATTCATCCAGTCCAGCCTTTCGCATGATGAATTCTGCATATAAGTTAAATAAGCAGGGAGACAATATACAGCCTTGTCGTACTTCTTTCCCAAATTTGAACCAATCATAACTAGCATACAGACCACAATTGTGCACATTTGATTGCCTGGGTTTGGGGAAACTGACTATGGCAACTCTTTCTGAGCTTCTTGGAGTCAGAAATGGAGGTGAGCACAGGAATAAAGACATCCAACCCCCCCCCCCCGGTCAGTCAGGTCAGCAGAATGCTGAGAGATCTGGACCTGTGTTTGTGTATGTTTGCATACTTCAAAAGAGAACCTGGCTTTGTAAAAATGTACATAACAAATCAAATACCCCCCCATCTTTATTTATTTATTTTTATTGAACTTATACCCCATCTTTCCTCTGAGGAATTCAAGGCAGCACACGTGATTCTCCTGATTCCATAATAGCGTTACAACAATCTTGCACACAGTTTAGGCTGCGAGTCGCCGACCAGCCTGAGGTGACCCAGGAAGCTTCACAGCTGTGAGAATTTGAACCTTCCAAATTCTAGGCCAACACTAACCACTACACCACACCGGCTATTAATTTTATGAAAACTCATTTGACTTCTTTGGAAATTCCTGCAAGCTGTTTTGCTTGAGATGGACCTTCTGACATTATCACAAATTTAACTGGGGCAAAATCCTATCAGAATTCAAAAATGAAAAACCAAGTTAATTAAAAAATGCAGTATTTAGAAAGAGTTAATACATTATTACTGGTTCTACAACAGCTGTTTCCATATTTATTTTACGTCAAAGTGGGGACATGGTTTTGCTCCCATGTTCTATCAAGCTTGTTTACAACAGATTAGAAGAATATGTCTTTTCTAATCTTCCTTATCTGTCTTTTCTTGTCTGTTTTTGTTCACAACATTTAAGATATACACTAGGCCACAGTGACATTGTACTAGCAGTAGCTATCAGACCTAGCACACGCTTCGTGCTCAGAAAACTTCAAAAAAGATATGTGTCATCTTTCTGATTGAACTGTATAAACAAGAGCATATATTCTATTCCTAGTAAATTCTCCTTGTGCACGGTATGATTTTTACCAGAAAAAATTACAACACAGTCCTATGCTATACCCTCCAGGTGTCCCTATTTTCTAGGGAAAGTCCTGGAATTACAGAAGCTATCCCGGTTTATGATTTGATCCACAATGACCCAGTTTTCCTTTTTCCTCTCCTCCATGTCTCAAAAAGCAAAAATGGAGTCCTGTTTATACTGAAAATAAAATACCAAATGAGGAAAACAGTGAAGCAGGCATATGAAGCCCTTTGTATAATTTTGAAGCAAAAGATTCAGGTAGGTAGCCATGTTGGTCTGACACAGTCGAAATAAAAAATAAAAAAATAGTCCAGGTGCTACTGGACTATTTTTTTAAATTTTTTATTTGAAGCAAAAGGTCACCAATCTGCTTTCAGTTCTTTCATTGCAATGCTTCTGCAGCCAGCCTTTTCTTAGGAAATGTGGGGAGTGTTGATCCCTTTCTTGTAAATGCAGCCTTACTCTGACTACTCAGAAGTACCGTATTTTTGGCAACACAACACTCACATTTTTCCTCCTAGAAAGTAAGGGGAAATGTCTGTGCGTGTTAGCGGATGACTACAGGTGGCGGGGGGGGGGGATCTACTGCAGTCGTGAGCAGAGGATCCATGGTTCCCCTTCCTTCCATCCTCCGTGGCTTGCTTTGAAACAGCAAAGCAGGAGAAGAGCCGCTGAGTGGGGAGGAGAGAGGGACAGAGAGCCTCCTTGCTTTAAAGGAGCAAAGCGGGAGAGGAGCCACTTACACGAGTGTAAGCGGCTCCTGTCCAGTTGGTTCCTTTAAAGCAAGCCGGCTCTCTGTCCCTCTCTCCTCCCGACTCAGCTCGCTAAATAGCAGCAAAGTTTTTCAGCTCGCTAAGCCGGGGATGAGCGGGAAGGAGGGAGAAAAGCAGAGCCTGCGTGCTTTAAAGGAGCAAAGTGGGAGAGGAGAGGAGCCTTCTCCCCTTATACCCCTCTTCTTCATTATTAGCAGCATCCTTCTCCACCCACCCCACGCATGCTTCTTCTCCCCTTAAATCCCTCTTCTGCATTGTTAGCAGCATCCTTCTCCTTGTCCCTTGAGTACTTTTCCTTCCCTCTGTCAGTGTTTGTAAAAAGCAAAAAAAATAAGGAAAGGGTTCTGACCTCCCTTTGTCTCCTCAGCCTGGTCCTCGGACCCTTGTCAGCACAAAAGAGTCCACGAGAATATCCTTGCAGAGTTTTATTCTCAAAAGTCTTTGTGCAAAACACGACTGAATAACTATACACACCAGCACCAACCAACCAACCCAAACACCAGCCTCAGCAACAAACTAACATTTCTCACTTATATATACAACTTGGTGCAGACCGCTGAGTCATGCTGACCCAGCTTTATTCGCATTAAAGAAACAGCGGCCATTTTAGCCGTGACCACTTAAAACGTGGTTACAAAGCATGGATCCACATGGATCCTCAGGATTTTTGCACTGGGTCAAATTCACCATCAGATCACATAACATGTCCATGGCTACATCTTGCACCAAAAAAATCATGCACCCACTGTTGCCTGGGGCCGCAGTGGTGCAAAAACGTGGTTAGAAAGCATGGATCCACATGGATCCTCAGGAGTTTTGCATTGGGCTACTCCAAACTCACTGTCGGATCACATGTCTGTGGCCACAGCATGAACCACAAAAATCATACATCCACTGTTTCATTTATAATATTTTTTTCTTGTTTTCCTCCTCTAAAAACCATGTGCGTGTTATGGTCGGGTGCGTGTTATAGAGCGAAAAATACAGTAAGTCCCACTATATTCAATGGAGCTTATTCCCAGGTAACTGGCTCAAGACTGGGCAGCCTTACACTGCACTCCTCAGCATTTTTACTCAGAGGTAGAATCATAGGATCATAGAGTTGGAAGAGACCACAAGGGCCATCGAGTCCAACCCCCTGCCAAGCAGGAAACACCATCAGAGCACTCCTGACATATGGTTGTCAAGCCTCTGCTTAAAGACCTCCAAAGCAGGAGACTCCACCACACTCCTTGGCAGCAAATTCCACTGTCGAACAGCTCTTACTGTCAGGAAGTTCTTCCTAATGTTTAGGTGGAATCTTCTTTCTTCTAGTTTGGATCCATTGCTCAGTGTCCGCTTCTCTGGAGCAGCAGAAAACAACCTTTCTCCCTCCTCTATGTGACACCCGTTTATATATTTGAACATGGCTATCATATCACCCCTTAACCTCCTCTTCTCCAGGCTAAACATGCCCAGCTCCCTTAGCCGTTCCTCATAAGGCGTCGTTTCCAGGCCTTTGACCATTTTGGTGGCCCTCCTCTGGACACGTTCCAGTTTGTCAGTGTCCTTCTTGAACTGTGGTGCCCAGAACTGGACACAGTACTCCAGGTGAGGTCTGACCAGAGCAGAATACAGTGGCACTATTACTTCCCTTGATCTAGATGCTATACTCCTATTGATGCAGCCCAGAATTGCATTGGCTTTTTTAGCTGCTGCGTCACACTGTTGGCTCATGTCAAGTTTGTGGTCAACCAAGACTCCTAGATCCTTTTCACATGTACTGCTCTCAAGCCAGGTGTCACCCATCTTGTATTTGTGGCTCTCATTTTTTTTGCCCAAGTGCAATACTTTACATTTCTCCCTGTTAAAATTCATCTTGTTTGTTTTGGCCCAGTTCTCTAATCTGTCAAGGTCATTTTGAAGTGTGATCCTGTCCTCTGGGGTGTTAGCCACCCCTCCCAGTTTGGTGTCATCTGCAAATTTGATCAGGATGCCCTTGAGTCCATCATCCAAGTCGTTGATAAAGATGTTGAATAAGACCAGGCCCAAGACAGAACCCTGTGGCACCCCACTAGACACTCTTCTCCAGGATGAAGAGGAACCATTGATGAGCACCCTTTGGGTTCGGTCAGTCAGCCAGTTACAAATCCACTGAGTGGTAGCATAGTCAAGACCGCATTTTACCAGCTTCTTTACAAGAATATCATGGGGCACCTTGTCAAATGCCTTGCTGAAATCAAGGTAGGCTACATCCACTGCGTTCCCTTCATCTACCAGGCTTGTAATTCTGTCAAAAAACGAGATCAGGTTAGTCTGACATGACTTATTTTTCAGAAATCCATGCTGACTATTGGTGATCACAGCATTCCTTTCTAGGTGCTCACAGACTGTTTGCTTAATGATCTGCTCCAGAATCTTCCCTGGTATTGATGCCAGACTGACTGGGCGGTAATTATTTGGGTCCTCTCTTTTCCCCTTTTTGAAAATAGGGACAACATTTGCCCTCCTCCAGTCTGCCGGGACTTTGCCTGTTCTCCAGGAATTCTCAAAGATGACTGTCAGCGGTTCTGAGATCACATCTGCCAGTTCTTTTAATACTCTTGGATGCAGTTCATCTTGAATACATCTAAACTAGCCAAGTATCCTTGTACTATCTCCTTCGTTATTCTGGGCTGTGTTTCCTCTGCTGAATCATTTGATCCAAATTCTTCAGGTCAGGCATTGTTTTCTTTATCGGAGAAGACTGAGGCAAAGAAGGCATTGAGGAGTTCAGCCCTTTCTGTGTCCCCTGTTTGCATTTCACCATCTTCTCCTCTGAGTGACCCCACTGTTTCTTTGTTCTTCCTTTTGCTACGGACATACCCATAAAAGCCTTTTTTGTTGCTTTTAACCTCTCTAGCAAGCCTGAGTTCATTCTGTGCTTTAGCTTTTCTGACTTTGTGTCTACACGTGCTGGCTATTTGTTTGAATTCCTCTTTGGTGGTTTCCCCCCTTTTCCATTTTTTGTACACATCCTTTTTTAATCTTAACTCAGTTAAAAGTTCTTTAGATAGCCACTCTGGCTTCTTTAGGCACCTTCCATGTTTCTGTCTCATTGGTATTGCCTGAAGTTGTGCTTTTACTATCTCCCTCTTAACAAACTCCCAGCCATCATGAACTCCCTTTCCTTTTAGTATTCCTGTCCATGGGATCTCACCCAGCACTTCCCTAAGTTTTATGAAGTCAGCTTTCTTAAAGTCTCGTAATCTATTTCTCCCCTCGTCCACCAATATTAATAAACAATGCAGTTTCACATTAAATGAGCTGAAATTTCACAAAGAATGTTTTTTTTGTCATTTTTTTAAAAAAAACCCTTTTCATTTTCTCCTGAATATAGGAGAATATTCAGTGAAATGTCCTTCCCATCTGCCACCCACAAATAGTGTGGATATTCTTGGGAGTACATTTTTGCTCAGCCCTAAATGTAACTTTATGAGAATCTTCTGTCTCTCATTTTGAGGTGAGCTAAGTATGTCTTTCTCCTGCCAACCTAGCAGTTCAAAAGCATGTCAAAGTGCAAGTAGCTAAATAAGGTAAACGGTGTTTCCGTGAGCTGCTCTTGTTCACCAGAATGACCCTGAAGCTGTATGCCGGCTCCCTCGGCCAATAAAGCAAGATGAGCGCCGTAACCCCAGAGTCATGTGCAACTGGACCTAATGGCCAGGGGTCCCTTTGCCTTTACCTTTTAAGTATGGCTTTGGATTAAGCAGAAAGTACACTTTAATGTTGGATTTCTGAAACGGCACAATTTCAAAATAGCAGCATTTGAAACTTCTTGTGTTTACATGGCATTTCCTGTTCGGTGTATAGCAATTTTGTAAACAAACATGGCGAACAACAAATATAGGTCCTTAAGCAAATGAAAAGCAATTGGCATATTTCAAGGCAGGAGTGCTCTTCATTGAGGGTATAATGAAGTGTTCCCTGTTGTAAAATTGTCATTAAAGAGACTAGTTAACACATCAAAGGTCATTTCTTTTGAGTGGAATTCTAACTGCATCTTGTTTATCCTTTTTCACCAAAACCACATAAGAAGTGATGGAAGGGTGTGGGGAAAAAACAAATTGGCAAGTAATCTATCTAAATCCAACTAGAAAATAACTAATAAAACTGTTATTTCACAGCTAGTTAAAACTTCCAACAATGCTTTCAAACGTTAGTTGTAAACTGATTCCAGCTGTAATGGTTCTAGGGGTTGCTCGTGCGTAAACAGGTGCCTATCTCCCCGGCTGGGTGCAAACACCTGGCTGGGTTGCCAAAGTGAACCTTTTTCTGTCCGGACAGCCACTCATCCGTGGCTGACTCAATCGCTGGCAGAATCCGTGAGTGGGCGTTTCTTAAACTTCTTCCAGCAAAGAAGTTCTTTGACGCCTAGTCTCCGCCTACCTTCTCTGCGCGAAAGCCTTCTGCGCAGGGAGGGCGTGGGCAATGCAGGACCCCTACTCTCCCCGCTGGTCCGAGGCAAGGAGTCATGAGACCGCCTCACCACTTCCCCCAGCTGCCCCCTTCTCCACTGGTGCTACGCTGATTCTCTTCCCCAGAAGGTGGGCTGCTCCTCCCAATCCCTGGACGCTCTCTGGAATCCTTCTGGCTTTTGCTCTCCCCCTCCAGTACTGATGGCAGTTCCCTGACACCAGCCATTTATTAGCTTTATAGTTGTGTGTGTGTTTGTGTGTACACACAAACACTGCACACAAACTCACAAACACACACACAGCCTCCAGTCTTTATAATCCCATAGCAAGATCTTCTGGGATGAGCCAAGTTATGATAACACCAGATTAAGCAGCATCTTCTTAATAGGATTGCTCCATTACTTAGGAATACAGGCAGAGGGCCTTCTCGGTAGTGGTGCCTGCCCTGTGGAATGCCCCCCCCCCAGCAGATGTCAAAGAAATTAGTGAAGTTTTTAATGTTTGATGCTGTATTGTGTTTTTAATATTCGGTTGGAAGCTGCCCAGAGTGGCTGGGGAAACCCAGCCAGATGGGTGGGGTTTAAATAAATTATTATTATTATTATTATTATTATTATTATTATTATTATTATTAAACTCATTAAACTCAGCAGGACTTACTTCCCAATAGACATGCCTAGTACACCTTCCAACATTTGTTTGATGAAAACAGGGGCATCCTCTTCTACATCAGGAAACTTCTCCGGTGTTTGATCTCGCCATCTGCACATCGACTTCGGTCACCTTAAGCCAATTGCAACCTCTCCACCAAACCTACCTCACAGGATTGTGGTAAAGAAAAATGTGCAAGGAAAGGGATCATCTACAACATCCCTTCCCTTGCACATTTCCCTTGCACAGATAAATGGAATGAAATAAAATTTAAGCTGTAAGTTTCCTTGAGTCCCTGTCAGGAAAAAAGGTGGGATGTACTACTACTGGAAACTGTGAGAATGACAAGGGACCTACCAGAGAGTAAAAACTATTGAACTCAGTGGGACTTACTTGCCCAGAATAACTAAGGAGATAGTGCAAGAATACTTGGCTAATTTAGATGTATTCAAGTCTCCAGGGCCAGATGAACTGCATCCAAGAGTATTAAAAGAACTGGCAGATGTGATCTCAGAACCACTGGCAGTCATCTTTGAGAATTCCTGGAGAACAGGCGAAGTCCCGGCAGACTGGAGGAGGGCAAATGTTGTCCCTATTTTCAAAAAGGGGAAAAGAGAGGACCCAAATAATTACCACCCAGTCAGTCTGACATCAATACCAGGGAAGATTCTGGAGCAGATCATTAAGCAAACAGTCTGTGAGCACCTAGAAAGGAATGCTGTGATCACCAATAGTCAGCATGGATTTCTGAAAAATAAGTCATGTCAGACTAACCTGATCTCGTTTTTTGACAGAATTACAAGCCTGGTAGATGAAGGGAACGCAGTGGATGTAGCCTACCTTGATTTCAGCAAGGCATTTGACAAGGTGCCCCATGATATTCTTGTAAAGAAGCTGGTAAAATGCGGTCTTGACTATGCTACCACTCAGTGGATTTGTAACTGGCTGACTGACCGAACCCAAAGGGTGCTCATCAATGGTTCCTCTTCATCCTGGAGAAGAGTGTCTAGTGGGGTGCCACAGGGTTCTGTCTTGGGCCTGGTCTTATTCAACATCTTTATCAACGACTTGGATGATGGACTCAAGGGCATCCTGATCAAATTTGCAGATGACACCAAACTGGGAGGGGTGGCTAACACCCCAGAGGACAGGATCACACTTCAAAATGACCTTGACAGATTAGAGAACTGGGCCAAAACAAACAAGATGAATTTTAACAGGGAGAAATGTAAAGTATTGCACTTGGGCAAAAAAAATGAGAGCCACAAATACAAGATGGGTGACACCTGGCTTGAGAGCAGTACATGTGAAAAGGATCTAGGAGTCTTGGTTGACCACAAACTTGACATGAGCCAACAGTGTGACGCAGCAGCTAAAAAAGCCAATGCAATTCTGGGCCTCATCAATAGGAGTATAGCATCTAGATCAAGGGAAGTAATAGTGCCACTGTATTCTGCTCTGGTCAGACCTCACCTGGAGTACTGTGTCCAGTTCTGGGCACCACAGTTCAAGAAGGACACTGACAAACTGGAACGTGTCCAGAGGAGGGCAACCAAAATGGTCAAAGGCCTGGAAACGATGCCTTATGAGGAACGGCTAAGGGAGCTGGGCATGTTTAGCCTGGAGAAGAGGAGGTTAAGGGGTGATATGATAGCCATGTTCAAATATATAAACGGGTGTCACATAGAGGAGGGAGAAAGGTTGTTTTCTGCTGCTCCAGAGAAGCGGACACTGAGCAATGGATCCAAACTAGAAGAAAGAAGATTCCACCTAAACATTAGGAAGAACTTCCTGACAGTAAGAGCTGTTCGACAGTGGAATTTGCTGCCAAGGAGTGTGGTGGAGTCTCCTGCTTTGGAGGTCTTTAAGCAGAGGCTTGACAACCATATGTCAGGAGTGCTCTGATGGTGTTTCCTGCTTGGCAGGGGGTTGGACTCGATGGCCCTTGTGGTCTATTCCAACTCTATAATTCTATGATTCTAAGTGGTTTGGAAGGTATTAAACAGTAGGTATTCAACAGTATTAAACAGTATTAAACAGAAGGTATTCAACAGTATTAAAATGATGTTAAACAATATGAAAAATAGGTGCATAGTTGTGCCAAAAATTTATGAATGACAAAATTTGGGAGTCCATTTTGCCAAATATTTCCAGCAGAGTACTGAAACTCTCAAACAGTTCAGCAACAGCATAAAATTGAAATTTTCAAATCAGAGACATTTCCACTCAGGTCTGGTTTCATCAGGTCTGGTTTCAACACAACTCGAGTGATACCCTGAGGCTGTTGCCACAGCTTTTAAGCAGACAGGTCTTGGAAGGCATTTGGTTACATTGTTAAAGACAATTAGCAACACTATGAGTGCAATAATGAACTGTGGGTGCATTGGAGCTGAAATCTTATTCACCAGATGAGAATATGGACACATTTGTCTTACAATTTTTCTCATACCAGGGATGCAAAATTCACCTCATCAGTGAAGGCTCTGATGTATTTATTTGGTCTGTCATAGCTGCCCTCAACTGAATAAAACCTGTTGTTTTAACAAAAGTTATACTAGATAGTTGTCCAACGTTGATGATACCCACTTCAGCATCTGCTCCTGTGTATAATGGCAGGCTGCGCATCAGATGGTACCTTAATGTTTATGTTCATGTATTTACTGACATTTGCCTTAGCAACAAGATGCAGCCGGCCAGGAACCAACTCTGAGGGCCTCTGAAGAATAGCAACACTAGCAACAGGTCTTGTGCTAAAAACTGTGCCCCATTTTATTCCAGATTTTCTCCCCCTATGAAATAAAATTCTTTTCTTCCTCCACTTTCTCGGGGTGTTTTAGAATTTCTGTGGGTTGAGTTTGCTGTGCTGTGTTGAGGTGCCTGAGGCAGCTGTGTGCTTCTTTCTGCCAGATAATTCTCTAGGGCTCTGCAACCTCCCTGGCTGCCCACCCTTCCTTAGTCTTCCCTCTGCCTCGCTGCCAGAGCTAGGAGGGCAGACCCACAGCTCAATTCCACACAGGGACACTTGGGGATATCAGCTTACAAAAGTGTTGCTTACAAAAAGAAGGAGTAATACACTGGCCATGAGCAGAGAAGGAGAGGGGATGGTTTCGTATGTAGGAAGCACACACTAGCCTTCAGATATCAGTAGTGGCCAGGGACCTGGGAGCTGCAAGTCCTCAGGGATGAGTGAGAGAGGGAAGAGGGCTCTCTGGACACTTGGGGCCAGGCCCACATCTGAGTACAATGGTGGTCATTGCAAAAAGGACTTTCCCCTTAGTTTGGTCAAATTATTTTTATATTTTTAATTGCAAGTTAATATTGTGTGATTTAAAAGCCATAGCTTTTCTTTTGTTTTGATATCTTAAGCTATTATTCACATGTTATTCACTACCCTGGTAACTGCCTTCATCTTGCTGCTAGCCTAATAAAAACACTTACACTGTGTTATTTGGAGGGCTATGTTCTTCTGATAAGCATTTTTTCCGCTCTTCAGTCTTTGCCTTAAAACTACTTACGTGGTGGCAATTTAACTTTTCCAAAAGAAAACAGACATGAAAAAGCCCTTTAAAGTATTTCTTCCTTGCATTACACAAATAATCAACAGAGAAATTACCTTTGTTTAAACAACCATTTTCTTTCTCTGGTGTATTTTTCCAGTGTTACTTGTTTCTGCTGGATATACCTGCCTCATTTCCCTTAATTATTTGACATTTTCCAGGTTGTTCTCTCTCAGCTTCCTGTTGCCACCTGTAAGCTAAGCACTGTGAGACCCAGGGAGCAATCTCATGCCCAAGAAACTGGTGAAAAGCAAGCCGGCATAAAGTTTTGCCAGATCCAAACTGTTCAGGAACAGGCTTACTGGTGGCTGAGCCAGCCCAAGTGGGGCAGAGGGAAAACAAACCTTTAAAATAGTGTTTTGAGATACACTACCTTTTTCCCCAGCTCAGTGTTTGCTGGGTTGCCCAGTCCTAGGATTCAGTCTAAGCTTCCGCTCTGGTCCTGCCCCCTAACCCCTTTCCCCCTGCTTAGGCTGGCTTAATATCCAACAGGCTAGCAACTCTTCGTTTTATTTCTAATGCAAAATACTGGTTGCCCAAAATCCATGCCAGCATGAATATCTTTTACTGACAACCTGGAGGGTGGAATTAATCCTGTCAGAGATTCACCTGGCAGCCCGACCCATAACAAGGCAGCATGCTGGGGGCAGGGGCAGGGGCATGGCAGGGTGGGATACAGGGAGGAAGGTCGGTGGTTTGACTCTGTGTGACAGGGTGAGCTCCTGTTGCTCTGTCCCAGCTCATGCCAACCTAACAATCTGGAAGCATGCCAGAGCAAGTAGATAAATAGGTCTGCAGTGGCATTTCCATGTGCTCTGACTTTCATCACAGTATTCTGTTGCGCCAGAAGCGGTTTAGTCCTGCTGGCCACATAACCTGGAAAGCTGTCTGCAGACAAAGCTGTCTGCTCCCCCGGCCTGAAAGTAGAGATGAACGCTGCATCCCATAGTCGCCTTGACCGTTCAGGGGTCCTTTCCCTTTCCCTTTTACAGGGAGAATGCTTGGTGGCCACAGCCAAAACCAAGTGGAGCCTAGGCCAGCCAAATGGGTGGTACCTTGGGACATGCCCTATAGGAAATAAAGGGCTGGGCTCAATCCCACAAAATTGGCTCCTTGCCCCCATCCACTGACCCCACCAGCAGAAGAGAGCTGTCCAGATCTGGTTGAGTTACACAGTCTGACAATGCACAGCACCAGCAAGAATATCAATCTGCCTGCACTGGCCATAGATCACATGATGCTTCTCACAGTGCAGCTATCTGTCACACATGCTCCTCATGTGGGGACTTTGAGCTTGGTAGATGGACTCTGTGTGGGAATGTTCAGGGAGGCAGGAGAGGATATATTGTTTAATTATATCCTTTCCAACTTGTGTTAACAAGTTCTACAATTTAGCAGAGTAACATTCCCCTTTTTAAACTTGCACAGTGGATGCGTTTGCTCAGGCTCGCTAAAGCCTCTAAAATAAGTTTCCTTGGTAATTTCCCCTTTAGTCCCTCATGAAAAGAATAGACACGACACAGTCTTGTATAAAAGTATATAAAAGAGTTTACTCACATTCTGTTCACAAATGGATCCCAGAAGGAAGACTTAATTTACAAAACATATACACCTGGAATCTATCACATGAGATAGTTCCTTTGTCCTCTCTCAGACTAAGTAGATGTTGCTTCTTCAATGAATGGAATCAGAGAGATAGATGGCAGCCTTCGCTGAGGTATTTTGTTACTTGCACAGTTGAGGCCACGCCCACCTCTGGTCACATGCAGAGGAAGTCTGTCCCAGCCCAGGAGAAACAAGAAGTTCCGACTGGCTGGTCCAGACACCCTCTTTTATGTCCACTCTAGGAATGTTGTACTTGACTGCTCTGTGTTTCACATCCCACACTCTGAGGAAGGACCACCATGAAGGAAGAGAACTTTTTACTTTAGGAAGCACCAAGTACAAACCATGGCCACTTGGCACATAAACACCATACTCTGAGCAAAATTTGCTTCCCTGTGACAGGGAAGGACAATACTGATGCTAAACACTTCTCCTTCGAGCTTCACTCCTTAACACAGATCCAGCAGCAGCCCCCATGAAAAAGAGCAGCCCCCAACACTGTTGTGGTGCATTCGGCATGGAGACCACCATAAGATCAGCCCAGCATGGTGGAGTGGTGGTGGTCCTCCCTGGAGAAACCCCAAGAAAACTGCTATTCCTTGCATGGAGCATTGGCAAGGCCCACACAGCTTCTGCCACCCAGACCCTCCATATTTTGGAGATAAAGGGGTTAGACTCAGAGACAGGGCTTTGGTGAAGACCACCTAGTGAGTCCATGGCAGAGGCGAGATTCACATGCTCATTGCCAATGCACAACACTGGCTCTTTTAAATAATCCCCGAGTACTAAATTCATTTATGAATTAGTAATATTCATGCATTATTAATGAGTATTTTCCCCCTCTTTTTTAAAAAAGAGAAGTCATTCTTCTGTTTAAAATAGAAAACGCTACTAAATTCTCTGGAAGAAAAATTAATATTGACCATTTTTTCTATAATTATGATTTATTAATGAGGAAATGGTTGCATATGAGAAAAACGGCACGTGTCAAGCATACACAGCGCTTCCACATTTGTGTGTTTGTACACACACAAACACACAATCGATCAATTGCATTCACAATATTAGTGAAAATATGTGACTGTGGCCCTCTCTGAAATAATTATTTTGTAACTTAGAAGCTGAATTTGTGAAGCAGGAAAAGTTTATTAAAATGCTACTGACCTTGTTGTTTCCTTTGCCGTGTGGGCAGCTGAATCTGAAGTATTTGTAATGAGTTGAATGGAAATGAAAATAGTTGCATAAAGTCGATAATTTGGACTGTCAGTACAAACTAGTGTCAACATTTTTTCAAAACTTCATTCAAGAAGCAGATCATAAAGTGTGTATATATCGCCAAAGCCAACATCAGAAACAGGTGCCACTGCAAAATAACGGAGTATTTTTACTCACATGCCTCTATCTGTCTCCTTTTTAATCTGTGTCTTTGAACAAGCTCATTGATTTCCACCTCAACACCAATACCAGACACAGAAAACAATATTGCAGCATTCCTTGCAGTCAGGGCTGGTGCCCAAATGAGGCTGCTCCCCATTTTATTCTCACAACAACCATATGAGGAAGGTTAGGCTGAGAGATGGTGATGGGCTCAAAGTCACTCAAGTGGAGATGTGAATCTAACCACAATATCACACGGAATCTCTTGATTCCCAGATGGGTAAATGTTTTAGAGCGAAGCCTCTGAAACAATGGGGAAGCAAGGCATTCCACTGATTTGAACAAAGCTGTATAACTTGCAAAGGATTTTCTCATTATTTCTATTCAGGCACGCTCAGTTGTGGCTCAACAGATCCGTTTTGATTATCATTTTTGTTGACCACAAGACTTTGCTTAATATGAACAGTGAAATTAATTTATTACACACCAGCTTTTCCCATCCAACTAGAATCATGCCAGAATCCACTGAAACTGTACATTTGTTCTTTATTAGTTTTATATATCTAAAATGCAACAAAGGCACAAAGGCCTCTAGGGCATATGCAAATAATAAGGTATGTAATAAATAATTAACATAAAGCAAAAACAGTGAGATTAAAATTGCAGAGATCTGACCCTTATACACCCAAGGAAACATCCTAAAATGTTAGCTCTCACCCTATTTCTTGAAGGCCAACAAACCAGGATGGCAATGAGTTCTTGGGATCTGAAGAGCAATATATCACTTTCCTGAGGATGGGAACTTGAGCCTGTCACCCAAAATGATCACTAAAGAAGACTGATGACAGACCATGCAGGGTTGAATAGTTTAAATTTAACACACTTGGTTGGAACTGCATCCAGAAACAAATGTCAACCAAAGATGCAATGAATCTCCTACAGTTTATGTGGTTCAGTAGCTGAGAAGATGCATTCTGAATGTTCTGCAAATGAAGCTGAAAAGACCAGGAAGTCACCACTTCAAGAAACAAAGAGAAGACCCCCATACCCCTGGCAAGATGCACAAGAAAATATGCAGCTTCTCCTCAAGGACAAATGTCCCTGTCTCTCAGAAATAATTGAGGAAAGTGGTCACATGTTCTGGTGTTAGCAAACAGAGCCAGTGGCTATTTTTAAAAGTGTTAATCAGGAAGAACAAGTTTAGAACCCCCTGAGGTAGGGTCTTCAACTCAAAATAGATTGGGTCACGTTAAGCAATATTTTTTTCTTATACACCCCTCTTCTTTGTTTGTTTATTCAAAGGAAGACTCCAAATACAGCTTTGCTGATATTCCCAGTTGCCTCCAGCACTACTTTTCCATGCTTAGTTCCTTCTGTGGTGTCACAGAGATTGCAGTCCCAAAAACGCGAGAAGACTCTGACTGTTAATTATTTCAGATTTATTGCTAAAACAACAAACTAGGACGGAGCTCCTCTACTCATCATCCTCCCCAGAAGATGGAGTTGCCCGGACTGAGCTCCTCCCCCTTCCCCAGCATGGAAGGCCCCACCTTCTCTTCAGGTATCTTTCACGCATCTCGGCCATTTTTGAGATCCTATGAGATTTGGGAGAGAATGTTTCCTGCATTCCAACATCTGGCTCACTATTGGAGCTCTCACACAGCTGCCTGTCACTCTGGCCCTGGTCTGAGCTCAGGTTACAGCTGCTCTCCCCCTCCTCTCTGCTTTCCGCTGCTAACTGTTCTCTCCCTATGCCTGCTTCTTCTCCTCCTGTCAGCATCTGAGCTTCACTGACACCTGAGATATGTTGGGCTCTCCATGCCCCAAGAATACCCCTTTGTTTGGGGTATGGGGATTACACCAGGAAAATCTTTGGTGTATATCAATGGCTTGCAGTGGGTATTTACGCTGGTGTGGGCTGATAATTTATGTGTCAAACGTGTCTCAGTATTCCCAAGCCATCTCTTCTAAAGTAGCCAATACCAGGGAAGACTTTCCACTTCCTGGAAAGCTTTGTGAAAGTTGTGGAACAATCCAAACCCAAGATCTTCCAGGAAGATGGGTGGGTGGAGTTGAATGAATAAACAGATCTCTGCCTGAATTGTCTGAGCTGAGCAGGCTGAGATCCTTCAGCCGGAGAGAGAGAGATGTAAGTTCTCCATCCAGGCCCAGGCAAGGCTCAGTTGGCGCAGCCAAAGATGGCTCAGGTGAGGCCAGGGCAAGGCCCCCCCCCATGGCATTCTGGGGTAAAGTGGGGTGGGTTGGGGCATTAGTAACTTAAAGGTAAAGGACGCCTGACAGTTAAGTCCAGTTGTGGACAAGTCTGGGGTTGAGGCACTCATCTTGCTTTACAGGCCGAGGGAGCCAGCGTTTGTCCACAGACAGTTTTCTGGGTTATGTGGCCAGCGCAACAGAACACTGAAACCAGAGCAGTGCACAGAAACGCCGTTTACCTTCCCGCTAGAGCAGTGCCAATTTATCTACTTGTGCTTTTTGGTGTGCTTTCGAACTGCTAGGTTGGCAGGAGCTGGGACCAAGCAATGGGAGGTCACCCTGTTGTGGGGATTTGAATTGCCGACTTTCTGATCAGCAAGCCTAAGAGCTCAGTGGTTTAGACAACAGCGCCACCCGTGTCTTCTATTAGTAACTTACCCTTATTCTAAACTGAATATATTGTAAAGGATTGCTTTCCTTGGGACAGCTCAGCTGGCAGTAGCCCTGAAGCTGAAGAGAATTTGGAACAGGAGCAAGTTATACCAACATAATTTGCACTGTCTTCCTACAGTTCAGATTGCTTTGCCAGGGAGCCAGTTTCAGAAGGGAGATGGTGGTAATCTATATTTCACCTTCAAGGTTCCCAGAGCAATACATAACAAAATAAAAAATGTGTCAATCAACACAGAACCCATAAAATAGCAATACAAACCAGATATCAGAAAAGAGAAAGATTAAAATAATGTTACAATTTTTTTTGGGGGGGGGGGGGGAGTTGGCTTATGTGAGATCTTTATCACCCCTGGATCCATCAAGTTTTAAAATATAAGCCAGGCTAACATCCTGTGTTGAGGTGATCGCCTAGGTAATGGGCTATTAAGGAAAACAAAGGGAAGGGGCTCTGTGTGAGACGGTAAACAGGTGTGTTGAGGGAAAGCAGTAATGTTTTGTAGAAGAAAAGTAGCAAGCTGGAGAGAGTCAGAAAAATGTTTGAAAGCAATGTTGAATTTCTGGTTGAATCCAAGGCTGTGGCTATGGGAGAAACAAGGCCCTTTTAGGGGGTCAGTGCTGTGAACTCCTCAGGTTGTATATATGTGTAAAGAAACCACCATAAAGACATGGCAGTCTCTACTGTGCTTATTCCCAATAGAACGGCCCTGGGTACAGCCCTGGGTAGAAGCCTGGAAGCCCTGGAACCTCCCTGCGCTCGGAGCAGGGGGTGGCTTGCAACAATAACAAGGTTCTGAAATTGCAACCGGTGCAGCAAGCTTCTCCGCCAATCCATGGGCCTCAGAAAGCAGGTATGTCTGGAGCTGATGCCTAAAAGGAATTAGTGTTGGAGGCAACTGAATTGCTGTGCGGCACAAATTCCATATTCATGGTGTTGTGACAGAAAAGACCTTGTCTGTTTCATTGTGCCACAAACTGCAGATATTGATGAAACAATGAGCATTGCCTCATCTACAGATCTTAAAGCATTGGAGAGGATGGTAATAAGTGAAATCGTTCTTCAGATACTTGGGTCTTAGCCCATATAGGGCTTGCTAATTCTAAAATAACCAAGCACATAAAATATCATTGAAAGTTTTTTTTTAAAAAAATATGCTTTTTATTAGTTTTCTTACTTAACAAACACCCAAAAAATTAACAAAAATGATAAAATAGTAACAAAACAAAATACATCCATCCATCCATAAATCCATACGTTCCTACAAAAGAACTTGTGCCACCATGTTCTTAATACCCAATTCCTTATCTTCCCCAACAGACTTCCGTCTTCCTCAAAGTGGGTCTGTCTTATCTGTTTAATAAACCGCTTCTTTAATCATTTCGCCATTTCTTCTGTTATCTGAATATTATACTTATAATCTATATTGTGGTTTGCGAAAATTAATCAAAGAATGTCCAAGTTTTAACTTGAGGGCACTTTTTAAAAAATATTCTTTATAAATTTCCCTCTCCATTGCGAACTTTTGGTTTGGTTGTCTCCTAATTGCCTCCATCATTTTTACAAGTTCGAGATATTCAAATAATTTATCCTGCCATTCCTCTTTTGTTGGTACTAATTCTCCTTTCCAATTTCTGGCAATTAATGTTCTTACTGCTGTTTTGCATATAAGAATATTCTCTTTTTTCATTTGGAATATCAGAATCTAAAATGCCTAAGAGGAAGGCTTCAGATTTCTTTATGAAAGTTTGCTTAAACATTTTTTTCAATTTCTCATATATAATATCCCAAAAGTTTTGTTTTGTTTTGTTTTTTTGCAACCCCACCACATATGAAACAGTGTCCCTTCTGCCTGTTTATACCTCCAGCATGTATTAGATCCTGTTTTATACATTTTGAATAGTTTGCTGGGAGTAAAACATCTTCAAAAGATTTTCCTTTAGTGTATAACAGGCCGTAAATTTTTATTCTTTATCCCATAATCATTCCCATGCCGATAGTTGGATATTTTTACCACAATCTTTCACCCACTTAATCATTACTTCTTTCACCTCTACATCTCTCACCTCCCATTCTAGAAGAAGCCTATACATTCTAGATATTACTTTTTTTTTCTTATTTGGTAGTAATTATTTGTCTGCTTTTGATTCTTCCATTACAAAACCCTTTTTCTTGTCTATCTCAATCACTTCATTTAGTTGATATTATTGTAGCCAATAATAGACAGCATAGACCTAGATAGCATCTTAAAAAGTAGAGACATCAGCTTGCCAACAAAGGTCCATATGATGCTGTTAAGGTGCTACACTCAATATGCCAGCAAATTTGGAAAACTCAGCAGTGGCCAGAGGATTGGAGAAGATCAGCCTACATCCCAATCCCAAAGAAGGGCAGTGCCAAAGAATGCTCCAACTACCGCACAATTGCACTCATTTCACACACTAGCAAGGTTATGCTTAAAATTCTACAAGGCAGGCTTAAGCAGTATGTGGACCGAGAACTCTCAGAAGTGCAAGCTGGATTTCGAAGGGGCAGAGGAACCAGAGACCAAATTGCAAACATGCGCTGGATTATGGAGAAAGCTAGAGAGTTCCAGAAAGACATCTACTTCTGCTTCATTGACTATGCAAAAGCCTTTGACTGTGTCGACCACAGCAAACTATGGCAAGTTCTTAAAGAAATGGGAGTGCCAGATCACCTCATCTGTCTCCTGAGAAATCTCTATGTGGGACAAGAAGCTACAGTTAGAACTGGATATGGAACAACTGATCGGTTCAAAATTGGGAAAGGAGTACGACAAGGCTGTATATTGTCTCCCTGCTTATTTAACTTATATGCAGAATTCATCATGCGAAAGGCTGGGCTGGATGAATCCCAAGCCAGAATTAAGATTGCCGGAAGAAATATCAACAACCTCAGATATGCAGATGACACAACCTTGATGGCAGAAAGTGAGGAGGAATTAAAGAACCTTTTATTGAGGGTGAAAGAGGAGAGCGCAAAATATGGTCTGAAGCTCAACATCAAAAAAACGAAGATCATGGCCACTGGTCCCATCACCTCCTGGCAAATAGAAGGGGAAGAAATGGAGGCAGTGATAGATTTTACCTTCTTGGGCTCCATGATCACAGCAGATGGTGACAGCAGCCACAAAATTAAAAGACACCTGTTCCTTGGTAGAAAGGCGATGGCAAACCTAGACAGCATCTTAAAAAGCAGAGACATCACCTTGCCAACGAAGGTCCGTATAGTGAAAGCCATGGTTTTCCCAGTAGTGATGTATGGAAGTGAAAGCTGGACCACAAAGAAGGCTGATCGCCGAAGAATTGATGCTTTTGAATTATGGTGCTGGAGGAGACTCTTGAGAGTCCCGTGGACTGCAAGAAGATCAAACCTCTCCATTCTGAAGGAAATCAGCCCTGAGTGTTCACTGGGAGGACAGATCCTGAAGCTGAGACTCCAATACTTTGACCACCTCATGAGAAGAGAAGACTCCCTGGAAAAGACCCTGATGTTGGGAAACTTTCTGCCAAAACTTGAAACATCCCGTCCCCCCAATTACTGGGATCATCTGAAACATTAACATCATCTTAGGGAGCACACTGATTTTTACTGCGGATACTCTCCCTCAGAGCGACAGGTTCAGCCTGTTCCATATTTCTAAATCCTTTTTTATTTCTTTCCAGATCTTTATATAATTATCGTTAAATATGTTACTGTTTTTATTTGTAAACCAGATTCTCAGATATTTGACCTTATTAACTTTTGTTAGACCTGAAATTATTTGCAGTTCTTCTTTCTCTTGTGCTTGCACATTTTTTTGCCAACAGTTTGGTTAAAATTTCAATTGATTCCTACTCAACTAAAACATCTGAAGAATTTTGTGGTAAGCAAAGAGCTTCAACAAGACTAGTGAGATTTCTCAAATAAGTTTCACTCATTGCTAGGCTATCACTCATGATATCACTGAATCCATAATTCAGAATATGAATTTGGCCTAGTGGCTACTTTGGGTCATAATGAGCAGACCCTCATGTAAGCACCAATTTTCTGCAGTTGCTAGAGCAACGAGCTCTGAGTAACTATTGTTGTCTCCTTCGGTGGATTTCTTCCTCAACAGATCACCACTGGCTCTCAAACTTTGGGGTTGTTAAAATAGAACAAAAAAATACTCTAGACTCCCAATATTTAAGCTATGTGGACTAAAGTGATTTCTGGGGCCCTTCCAGGATATGGGGCCCAGAAGCTTAAGCTTCGTTCATTTCTTACTAGAGCCACTCCTGATTAGTACTGCTTTGCACATGCAGGTTTCTCCCCACCATATGGGTTTTCCCCAAATGAATATCCTCATGTATTAAAGAAGTGCATGGGGGTGGGTCATGGGCCTGGGTGGGTTGCCTTGCCTCCATACACTCAGTTAACATGAGAAGGGGCCCTATGCCAAAACTGGAGAAAATCCTGACTGGCTCAGGAAAGTGTGGTCAGTGGGGGCATGAGATGGTCAGCTTGCATGGCCCAACTCCCACTATAATGCACAAAAATGCATCACCTTCTAAAATGACTGTCTCAAGGCAATGTGCACCGCAGATAATTAAAAACAGTTAGAAGCAGAAAAACAGCAAATAATTTTAAAACAGAACTAAAACCACACAAGGCAGCGGGTGGCACTGTGGTCTAAACCACAGAGCCTAGGACTTGCCGATCAGAAGGTCAGTGGTTCGAATCCCTGTGACGGGGTGAGCTCCCGTTGCTTGGTCCCTGCTCCTGCCCACATAGCAGTTCGAAAACACGTCAAAGTGCAGGTAGATAAATAGGTACCACTCTGGCGGGAAGGTAAACAGCGTTTCTGTGTGCTGCTCTGGTTTTCCAGAAGTGGCTTAGTCATGCTGGCCACATGACTCGGAAGCTGTACGCTGGCTCCCTCGGCCAATAGAAAGCGAGATGAGCGCCACAACCCCAAAGTCGTCCACGACTGGACCTAATGGTCACAGCTCCCTTTATCTTTAAAACCACACTAAGATGACACTGCCGGTAAAGACCCATTTATCCAACTAGGAAAGCTCGTTCCAGTGAGCACTCTTAGTGCATTCACCTTGGCCATACTTGATATGTAACCTTAGTTGCAATACTTTTCAACGGTGTCAGCCCAGAATTTATTTGTTTATTTTTGCTTGTCATCAAGTTTGCTACAAACACCAGCTTGCTCTGTGAAAATCAGCAGGTGTGGGGCTTTTCATGGCATAGAAAGAAGTCTACAGGCTGTTGTACTGCAAAAGGCACAGGGCCAGGAAGAAGTTGGCCACACTAGAATCAAGCTATTGAAACAATTGTGGCATATGCCAAAAGACAAGTGGGTGTTTTCAATTGTTTTCCTAGATATGGCATGAGAGAGATTACCCAATGGCAAAAATGGTTACAGCAAAGATTGGAATCAAATCTATGCAGTCGTACCTTGTCTTGTGATCAGGATCCGTTCCGGACCCCGGCTGCTAGCCAAAAAGGACACAGTGCACACACATGGAGCAGTTTGCACTTCTGCGCATGCACGAAGCCCAATTTAGCACTTCTGCACATGCATGAGCGGCAAACCCGGAAGTAACCCATTCTGGTACTTCCGGGTTTGCCACGGACGTTCACCGGAATGGATGCTAGACAAGACAGACGTTCGCGGAGGTATTACTGTATAATTCGGCATGACAAGAGACAGGAATGTGAATGGCTTCTTTGCAAATTACGCTGTACATGTGCACCTGATTAATGACTAAGATGAAGAGTTTGCAAATTGCAGTTTGATAAATGGAGGGTGCTGTATTTAAATTCATGCATTTGCAAAAAACGTGGAACTGAGTGAGTTGCTGTAGCTGGCTCCCCAACTGGTGCCTTGACACTTGGGCAATTAAGTAAGCAGAAAAGAAGGTGGCAGGTGCCTTTGCAAATAAAGCACTGCATGTTTATGCAAACACAATTACTTGATGTCTATGAGAAAGCAGGCAAAATTGGCTCAGCAGCCAATAGTTGTGCCTGCCTTTGATGCTGCACAGTTTGGCCTCCTCTGCCCCCTCCATATTGGGGGAGCTGAGCTCCCTGCTAAAGGTGTATTGAGCATGTTGGTGACACCTCTAGGATCTTAAGTCATTCAGGACTGAAAACAATAAGGTACACACGTTTGTTCCTTCTTAATTTAAAACGTGGGGTTTAATAAAGTTGTGCCCTGCACACCAGAGCACTAACAACAACAACAACAACAACAACAACAACAACAACAACATATTATTTATGGCCCGCCCCTCTGGCTGAGTTTCCCCAGCCACTCTGGGCAGCTCCCAATCAAGTGTTAAAAACATTACAGCATTAAATATTAAAAACTTCCCTGAACAGGGCTGCCTTCAGATGTCTTTAAAAGATAGGAAAGCTGCTTATTTCCTTCACTTCTGAAGGGAGGGTGTTCCACAGGGTGGGAGCCACTACCAAGAAGGCCCTCTGTCTGGTTCCCTGTAACCTCACTTCTCGCAATGAGGGAACCGCCAGAAGGCCCTCGGCGCTGGATCTCAGTGTCCGGGCTGAACGATAGGGGTGGAGACGCTCCTTCAGGTATACAGGACCGAGGCCGTTTAGGGCTTTAAAGGTCAGCACCAACACTTTGAATTGTGCTCGGAAACGTACTGGGAGCCAATGCAGATCTCTCAGAACTGGTGTTATGTGATCCCGGTGGCCACTCCCAGTCACCAGTCTAGCTGCCGCATTCTGGATTAATTGCAGTTTCCGGGTAACCTTCAAAGGTAGCCCCACGTAGAGCGTGTTGCAGTAGTCCAAGCGGGAGATAACTAGAGGATGCACCACTCTGGCGAGACAGTTCGCGGGCAGGTAGGGTCTTAGCCTGCGTACCAGGTGGAGCTGGTAGACAGCTGCCCTGGACACAGAATTAACCTGCGCCTCCATGGACAGCTGTGAGTCCAAAATGACTCCCAGGCTGCGCACCTGGTCCTTCAGGGGCACAGTTACCCAATTCAGGACCAGGGAATCCCCCACACCCGCTCCCCCCCTGTCCCCCCAAAACAGTACTTCTGTCTTGTCAGGATTCAACCTCAATCTGTTAGCCGCCATCCATCCTCCAACCGCCTCCAGGCACTCACACAGGACCTTCACCGCCTTCACTGGTTCTGATTTAATGGAGAGGTAGAGCTGGGTGTCATCTGCATACTGATGAACACCCAGCCCAAATCCCACGATGATCTCTCCCAGTGGCTTCATATAGATATTAAAAAGCATGGGGGAGAGGATGGAACACTGAGGCACCCCACAAGTGAGAGCCCAGGGGTCTGAACACTCATCCCCCAATACCACTTTCTGGACATGGCCCAGGAGAAAGGAGCAGAACCACCGTATAATAGTGCCCCAGCTCCCAGCCCCTCTAGACAGTCCAGAAGGATGTTATGGTCAATGGTGTCAAAGGCCGCTGAGAGATCCAGCAGAACTAGGAAACAGCTCTCACCTTTGTCCCTACCCCACCAGAGATCATCAACCAGCGCAACCAAGGCAGTTTCCGTCCCATGGTGAAGCCTGAATCCCGACTGGTAGGGATCCAAATGGTCCGCATCCTCCAGGCGTGCTTGCGTGCTTGGAGTTGTTCGGCAACCACCCGCTCAATCACCTTGCCCAAGAATGGTAGATTTGAAACTGGGCGATAGTTGGCCAAATTGGCCGGGTCTAAAGATGTTTTTTTAAGAAGCGGTTTAATGACCGCCTCTTTCAGCGGGCCTGGGAAGGCTTCCTCACAGAGGGAAGCATTCACCACCCGCAGAGCCCATCGCTCAGCCCTTGCCAGCTCACTTTTATCAGCCAGGATGGGCAAGGATCAAGAAGACAGGTGGTCGGTTTCACTTGTCCAAGCAGCCTGTCCACATCCTCGGAGGCAACAGACTGGAATTGATCCCATGTAACAGGACTAGGCAGAACTCTAGCACTCTCCCGCCCCGGACCTGCTCCCACAGTGGAGTCTACCTCCTTCTGAATCTGAGCGACTTTATCTGCAAAAAACTTTGCAAAGGCATTGCAGGAGATCTTGGGGTCCCTACCAGGCCCCGGTGGTGCAGGTGGTTCCGATAGATTGCGAACCACCTGAAAAAGTCTCCTGCTGCTGTTTTCTGCAGATGCAATGGAGGTGGCGAAGAAGGCCCTCTTCGCCGTTGCCATTGCCACTTGGTAGGCTCGACATTGAGCTCTAGCCCATGTCCGGTCTGATTCAGAATGAGTTTTCCGCCACCGGCGCTCTAGCTGTCTCAACGATTATTTCATCGCCCTCATCTCTGGGAAAAACCACGGGGCTGTCCGGGCTCCATGCAATCGGAGAGGGCGCTTCGGAGCTAAACAGTCAATAGCCCTGGTTAACTCTGCATTCCAGCGTGCCACCAGGGAATCAGCTGAGAGGCCATCAGCTTGGGATAAAGCATCCCCTACCACTCTCTGGAAGCCAATTGGATCCATTAAGTGGCGGGGGTGGACCATCCGAATCGGTCCCACCACCCTGCAGACGGGAAGGGTCGTGGAGAAGTCCAGTTGCATCAGGAAGTGATCTGACCATGCCACTTCTTTTGTTTCGCTTTTAGTTAGTGTCAGATCACCAACATCCATAGAGGTGAACACCAGGTCTAAGGCATGTCCATGGCTATGAGTTGGGCCAAACTTATTCAGGGACAGCCCCATGGAGGCCATGCTTTCCATGAAATCCCTTGTAAGGTCGTGTTGGCATGGATGTTAAAATCCCCCAGGACAACCAAGCTAGGTGTCTCCAAGAGCATATCTGCCACGAACTGAAGCAGCTCGGGCAGGGAATCCTTGGTGAAGCGGGGAGGTCAGTACACAAATAGGAATCCTGTACTGCCCCTATTGCCCAGCTTCCAGAACATGCACTCAGAGAATTGGGTCTTCCCAATAGGACGCCTGGTGCAGACTAATGACTTCCTAAAAATCACTGCAACCCCCCCTCCCCGTCCACATGACCTGGGTTGCTGTGCGTAAGAGAAACCTGGTGGGCAAAGCAGTGGCAAGGACAGGCCCATCTGCTTCATCCAACCAGGTCTCTGTCACACATGCCAGCTCCATCCACAATCAGGTTGTGGATGGCAGTGGTCTTATTCATCATTGACCTGGCATTGCACAGCAACACTTTCAGGTCATGTGGGTTTCCCTTGCTGATTCCAGTATCCTTCTGGTCAGGACCAGACCTGGAGGCAGGGATAGTCCTCAAACAATGACTAAACTCTTTCTTAATTGAACCAAGGGGAAATAAGGGGGCAACCGGCTGAACTTGCTCAGTGGTGACTGGGAAATTAGCTAGTAGTTGCCTACATTGCACATGAAAAATTAGCTTTTAGCTCCTGGAATTTGTCTTCCTCAGGAGTTACAGTAAAGAAGAAGTAGTCACAGACATAACTGGGAGGCTGTGCACATGCATTACACTTAAAAAGAAATCATGAAAATTGTGGTTGTTAAGGGTGCTGGGAACTGCATTCTTGACACCCTTGATTTAAAATTACTTCTTGCATTATATTCCAGGAATTCATTTATGTGATGTGAAGGAAACAAGTTATAGGGAAGATCCATGAGCTCCAAAAGCCTCAAAGTAGTTTTGCAGTTCAGTTGGTTTGTCTTTAAGGAATCTCATTAATTTAACCCACTCTTAGTAGTTCTTAGGAGACATTTGGTGTTTTCAAATAATACCACTTTAAAACAGGTCCTAGTATGTGGTCATTAGACCAGGACATTGCAGAGGTTGAATAATCAGCATGAGTAACTTCTCTGAGCACAAACTCCCCAAAGAGGCATTTTGATCCTTAGTTATCTAAGTTTATGCAAATACTCTTGTCAGAAGAATCCAAGAAGAAAGCTAAATTGTAACATATTGAATCAAATTAGATTATACTTAATCACCATAAGTGGCAGCCACATCCCAACGTCTTAAAAGGAATTTACTTGGATCCCATCAAAGTAACAATCCAAAATGAAGATTGATCTGTGTAACTCTGATCTCTGTGCTTTACCGCTTGTCATGCGTTAATCCTATAAGCTAAGGAGATTCAGGGAACAGATCCGCTGCCTACTCACATTTTACCTGGTGCTATTTACTCATACAATCTTCATCCAGCTTGACAGCAGGGAGCCTTATATTTTGTAAAGGAACTGAATTTCTTAGAGTTTAAGCCCATCAATGTGAGTTATTCTGAAAAAACGAATGCAGTTCTTTATTTCTAATCAGGCACACCCCACCTTTTTCTATTTAAATAGCTTACTCAACTTCATGTAAAAATGAATTAGGTAGTCAGCAGATATATCATGCTGCTTGCACACTTGAGAAGAAAGAGGAAAAGGAAGGCATGGCAAATGAAATGTCAAAATATAAGAAAGGGGGGTGCATCCTCTGTCCCCCTCCCTGCCACCCCAGTTGATACAATTCCATATCTAAAACTTTTTTTCAGTTCAATGAAGTGTTTGCCAGTGTTCTTATTTTACAGGCACTTCTTCCCTTTTGAGTTTTGGGTAGAATGGGGTTGTTGTTTTCTTTGATAAGAAGTGATACAGGAATTGCAAGACAAACAACTTGTACAAATGTAACATGTAAACTTGATTAAGAGTCATCAAGTTTACATGATACATTTGTACAAGTGTGTGAAATAGGGCTGCACAGACCTATCTCTGAGAAATTTCACCTCTACTTAAGATTATTTTTTTGCTGTTGTTAAATTTCCTTAGACACTTTGCCCAAGATGACACCCAAATCGGCCATGAAATGCTGCTTTAGGTGAAGCTTACAGGCCACTTTGTTGTGGCATCCTCGGGAGCCTGCAGAAGCCACTCAGTTTGTGTGCTGCAGCATCCAGCAAGGACCTAGTTAGGAGAAGGAGATAATGGCTGGCTGGAGTGGCTGCTGCTCATTGAGACTGGTAGAGTGAGAGGCAGGGAGACCTGCTGTAAATAAAGGCAGAGGCAATGACAGAGAGGGCCAACTAATTCTACATTTGCGCCCCTTCTCATTCCTGCTGAGTTCCACCACAGCAGCACTGAGACGAGGAGGAGGAGGAGGATAGGCCACCCCTTGGGCTGGCTGACAGGATATAGGCAGGCAGCCATGGGCTAGAGGAGGAACACCGGTTGAGGTTAGAGGGGCAGTTCCCCACCCACCGCAATGGACCAACCTCCACTGACTGCTTGTCTGTATTTTCCTGCCTCCTCTCTAGATCGCGGTAAGGCAGAGCCTGTAGGAGATTTGGACTGAATCCTTTTTGCTGCTCAGAAGAGTACAAGCCTGCACTCGAAGTGTTTTGTTCGGGAGTGTCACGTCATTTTAAGCAAGTGTCCTAGGAGGCTATCACTATGCAATCTCTGCTGTTCCCTTGTTTAACCAGAGCTAGATGTTTGCTGTATTAAACTATGTGAGTGCATAAGCTCAGGTCACCAGTTCAAGATTTGCTGTGGATTTGAATCCAGAACTTCTGCAGACTGGGCTGCAGCTAAAGTGCCTTCTAACACATTCACAAGCCTATTGCATATTTAAAAAGGTCAGCAGAGTGGGGAAATTGGTTTAACATAAGGCAGGGCAGTACAATTGTTGCTTATGAGTCACTAAGGGGTAAAAATTACATCTCCTGAGGTTATCCACTATTGTCTGTTTATCTGCATTTGCAGTGTCCTTTGTGCACTCCAATTCTGCCACAGGAGCGGCTTTTTCCAATGGGCTCATTTTGGGCTTGACAGGAAAAATCTCATGATGGTCTTCAGCAATGTGGTTGTCTGTAAGACTTACAGCTGTGCTGTGGGATCAGTCCATGGAAAAGGAGCTCCATAGGGGAGCTGAGCTAAAGCAGAGCCTGAAGAGGTTGATCCAGCCTATAATGAGGCACCTAATATGAAGGCCTCTATTAATGCTTGATGATGTCTGGAAACAAATAACCTGCAGATTCTACAATAAGAATGGCTGAGCACTTCCTGTAAAGGATGGAATACCCTCAGTGTTTGGAATTGCATAAGAAATCTTTAGTGATATGGAAAAGGGCTTGGGGACCTTAGATGTCAGCACTACAGAAGAGGAATTTATAGACTGAACAATCTCTCTTTTGTAACTGACATTTGAGGTCCCAGAGGCACTCTTATGTAGCACTGTGGATTTCTCTCTCTCTTGCATTTCTAGAAATGTGATATATGGTGCATAAGCTATCTGAAGGAACATTTTCACACGCAAAAATGATAACAGCACACTTCAGATTAGAAAGTCAAAACTGATTGAGTTGCCCTTTTGTTCCTTCCCACCAATGATTACTTGTTTACGCAAAATAGAAGGTATAATTTTCCAGAGAATGGGAGAGAAAAGTTAGTGATCCTTGCTCCATCAGTTACTTTTCACCAACAATATTTAAAGTAAGAATGAATGATCTTTCCTAGAAAGTAAAGTAGGAAACTTTCAAAGGCAGGTTGGTCTAGTTTGGCCAGACAACAGGTGAAGTGAACTGCTTTAGGCAGCAGCCCAAGGAGAGGAGAAATGAAAGAAGGAACCAGGTGTGAACATTGCAGCAAGACTTGGGCAAAATGTTGGCCCTAGCGGGGAAAGGAATGTGGTTTCAGACTAAACATAACCAGAATTTCACAATGGATATACTTCTCTTGTCAGCATACCCAATAACAGGCAACACTGTGCTCTCACACCTAAGCAATCCAGGCCGTTAACATAATCAGTGTGATGGGACTCTCATATTTCTGCCTGATCATCACTACCTAACCATGTCATTATTGTGTCAGGCTGCTAGGTGTGCATTAGCCACACCTAGATAATTTATTTTATGTGATGTCTCATAAACAAATAAATAAATAAGCAAGCATGCTGAGATCTTTGTCTTATCACAACAGCCAAACACAGCATATGGGGAAGAAGAGGGTGATTTGGAAGAACAGGTGACAAGAAGGCATCATGCATCTATGCAGAACATTTAAAAAATAGATGAATACTGCTCTGTTTATTAAACAATATAAATAAAAGTCCTTAAACTTAAATTATTATGCAAATACTAAACATGCAAGCATCCCAACCCCTTTGTACTGAATGGCCAGAACACTAGCATCTGGGAGCAGATGTCATTCTTGGAGATTGGATTTTAGTCACATTTAGCACATGGAAGATTTTAGAGGTCTCTAACATTAGCTAATGATAAAAACTGATTCTCAGGCTGCACATAGCTCAACAGCAGCCTCAAGCTTTAACCCTGCACAAAAATAATTTTACATTCAGATATTATCAAATTTTGCTCACAGCAAAATTGGGGGTCAATTTGGAAGAACTTTCCATGATGAAAAGCTTGTAGACTTTTCAAGGGAAGTCTAAGATACATCACTAACATTAGTAAAATTTTCCGGATGTCAAGATTCAAGTCCACAGTGGGTCCAGAACTGGTAACCTGAATGACATCAGGCAGAGATTCCACCTGTGCCCTGTCACCACCTGCCTGTCACCAAAAACATAAACTTCAGGGAGCCTGGCCATACCAGCAAGGATCCTCTTTCACCAACACGCCAGAGTGACTCACATAATAGTAGTGGGCACCTTCCTTGACAAGTTCCTTGGTGGGAGTAACTTGGCAATTCTGGGTTGGCTGTGGATGGTCTTTGGGTTTGCTTATGCATGCATGCATACATATATATATACATACACGCACCTTTTACACAGAGTCATGCTCAAGGTGGCTTAACAACATGAAGAAAAGTTGCACAATTCAAAACAAAGAGCTACGTTTATTCTTGATCTGTTATATAAGGTACTTGATGTGGATGACCAAATGAAAATCACATATTTGTGGGCTGGTTTTGACAAAGTTACAATAGACAAAGTTGCAGTTGTTGCCCAAAATTGAGAACATTTATTGAGGATAACATGGTTGACTGTAAAGATTAAATTGGAAATAAAATATAAAAACCAATTTGAAATGTAAACCTATTTATATATATATATTGTGCTTTAATGATGTGTATAGGATGTATATTTTCCCCCCAGTGGTTGATATGGCCACTATGGTTGAAATAACAACAAATAATAAACAGAAACATAAAAAGTAGTCATAAATAAAACATCAAAAAGTGCACAACCATATTGAATAATTTCCACACAAATCATAATAAAGATACCAAAAATGATACCAAAAATGATACCAAAAATAATATCAATACCAGCAACAACCCCCTCCCAATGAAACCCCTAAGCAATCCCCCAGCCCAAGAGTCTGCTCAGCAGTCTCAGCTTTTGTAGATGGAGTCAGTCCGGGCACCATCTGCCTAGGCCTGGTGGGAAAAGGCCTGCAAGGCAGGGAACAGGTCTTCCAGGACTCACAGCCAAATGGTCATCCATCTAAACTCATCCTGGCACAGAGCCTGGCTACCCAGAACTCCACTGAAGACAAGTCTGACCAAGGGCAGGGGCTTGAGCAGCAAAAATATGCTACCAAAGGTATTCTGGAATTATATGAAGCAAACAGAGTCAATAGTTCTCTTCTATTATTCTAATTTCTGAAGAGTGGGCTTGAATGACTGATTATAGAATCAAGAACCAGGTTAAAAATTGTGTTACATTACAGCATATGCCCAAACTTTGATGAAGACTGATGGTCCTGGATAAACTGACTGAATTTCTGAAACATTTTCAAACATACACTAGTGAATGCAGGTTAGGTGACTGTCAGCACCTACCAGATTATGACATTCTCAAACTTGTCTGTGATTATCAACATTTACAATGCATGTAGACCATGACCAACCTTCAGGCTCACACTGCACCAGATACATAACAATTGTGCATATAGATGTTCTTCTGCACTGTGTGCTTAGCTACTGAAGTCTGTAATAACATATTTTACCATTTTTTTTGAGCCAAGCATCTTTTGCCACTCTCCGTTTTTCACACACACACACACACACACACACACACACACACACACACACACCGTTCCCCTTTAAATGGCAAATCAAAGGCAGTGAAGAGGACTAGAGCTTTTCTTGGGGAAAGGAGCTGTTTTTTGTAGACTCAACAAGCCTCAGAGCTGTTGGTGGGTCACCTTGTTGACTGGGTTGTAGAGGAGATACCATCATTATTTGCTTTCTCCTCTAATCATTTCATAGAATCATTTTAATTCACTTGTTGAAACACATGAATATATTACATCTGTTTGCAACTTTACATTAAATGTTTTAAGATACTGTGTACTGAAATAATGTACTTTCTGGCGTGCTTTGCTTACACACACATGTGCAAACTCTCTTTCTCTCACACTTCTGTGTTTTACAAAAATGGAAGGATAGAGAAACTTTTGTCAGGCCATTACAAACTGTACCCCAAGGTCCAAGAGTCCCTCATGCAAAAAAAGCTGAAAGGAATTGCTGGCAGAACATCAGGATAATGCCTTGATCTGAGATTGGCCCAATCTTAAAACCTTACAGGATTGCGGGAAAGGGACCCTTTTGTTTTTAGCTAATTTGGACTTACCAATTATTCTAGTTCTGGCTTCTGCTGTAGATCACAGTTAATCCTCTGTTTCATCATTTTTACAGAGGTGTCCCTTAATTTCCCTAATGGAAAATAAAAACTGGTCATCTTTGAATAAACCAGAACCTTTTAACATCCATGCCGACACGACCTTACAAGGGGCCGCTCGGGACTTCGTGGAAAGCATGGCCTCCATGGGGCTGTCCCTGAATAAGTTTGGCCCAACTCATAGTCATGGACATGCCTTAGACCTGGTGTTCACCTCTAGTGACGTGGGTGATCTGACACTAAGTAAAAGTGAAAACAAAAGAAGTGCCATGGTCAAATCACTTCCTGGTGCAACTGGACTCCTCCACGACCCTTCCCCTCTGCAGGGAGGTGGGACCAATTTGGATGGTCCACCCCCGCCACTTAATCGATCCAAATGGTTTCCAGAGAGTGGTAGGGGATGCTTTATCCCGTGTTGATGGCCTTTCAGCTGATTCCCTAGTGGCCCGCTGGAATGTGGAGTTAACCAGGGCTATTGACTGTCTGGCTCCGAAGCACCCTCTCCGATTGCATGGAGCCCGGAGCTGAGGGTGATGAAACAATTGCCGAGATGGCTAGAGCATCAGTGGCAGAAAACTCATTCTGAATCTGACCGGACACAGGTTAGAGCTCAACGTCGAGCCTACCAAGTGGCGATAGCGACGGTGGTTCCCTCATTGTGAGAAGCAAAGCAACAGGGAACCAGGCAGAGGGCCTTCTCGGTAGTGGCGCCCGCCCTGTGGAACGCCCTCCCATCAGATGTCAAAGCGATAAACAACTACCTGACATTCAGAAGACGTCTTAAGGCAGCCCTGTTCAGGGAAGTTTTTAATGTGTGACATTTTAGTATATTTTTGGTCTCTGTGGGAGCCACCCAGAGTGGCTGGGGAGACTCAGCCAGATGGGCGGGGTACAAATAATAAATTGTTGTTGTTGTTATTATTATTATTATTATTATTATTAACCTGTTGGTTTAATCTGAAGTTGTCCGCTCTAGTATTAAGCCTGTCTACTTTACACGGTTGCTGTTGTGAAGGGATAAAGAAGATTTAACAATCTTTTTTTATATAAAAAAATGTGCCTGGTTGTAAGCCAGTCTAATGGTTTCATCTGAGACTGGCCCAAATCTTAAAATTTTACAGAATAGATGTAAGAGACTTCTTATCCTATTAAGCCCAATGATTTCTACACATCAAATCACTTCTGGCCAATAGCCTATCTACATTCCAATAACCCCCTAAATATATGTCCAATAGTGAGTGCCAGGAACATGTATATTGTCTTGTCTTGTCTTGATGTTTCCTATGTTTAACTTAAAACACACAGCTGTCTTACTCAAAGTTAGGTACAAGACTCACTCCTCAGTACTTGTTCTTTTAGTGATTGTGATTTTCATAACTCAAGCTCAGATTGTAGTGGCTTGAAATTGATTGATTGATTGATTGATTGAATTTATATACCACCCTATACTCTCAGGTCTTAGGGCAGTTCACAGAATAAAATCAGAATATACCGTATTTTTCACACCATAGGGCGCACCTAGTTTTGGGAGGTGGAAAACAAGAAAAAATTCTTCTGAACCCCAGAAGCCAGAACAGCAAGAGGGATCTGGCTTCTGGGATACCGTGTGGCTGTTCTGGCTTCTGGGGTAACCGCACCAAGCCTCTTCAGGGCAGCGGGATGAAGGCTCCCCCTGCCCAAAGAGGCTGCACAGGGCTAAAGCAGAAGCCAGGACAGACGCGGCGCTGAAGGGGCACTGTGCCTTCTCTCTCTCTGTGCAGTGCCCCTCCTTCACAGGAAAGGTGCTGTGCAGAGAGGGAGAAGGCGCAGCGCCCTTCAGCGAAGCTGGAGAAGGAACAGAAGAAGACCCTTCCTCCTCCGGCTTCGCTGGATAGGCGCGTAGCTGCCAAGTGGGAGGAGGAACAGAAGGAGACCCTTCTGTTCCTCCTCCGGCTTCACTTGATAGGCGCGTTGCTCAAGGGGCGCTGCACCTTCTCTCTCTCTCTGCGCAGCCTTCTCTCTCTCTCTCCTTCATAGGAGAGGCGCTGTGCAGAGAGGGAGAAGGCGCAGCGCCCTTCAGCGAAGCTGGAGAAGGAACAGAAGGAGACCCTTCTGTTCCTCCTCCGGCTTCCAGGACAGGCGCATCGCCACAAAGCCAAGGAGCCTGCATTCGCCCCATAGGACGCACACACATTTCCCCTTCATTTTTGGAGGGGGAAAAGTGTGTCCTATAGAGCGAAAAATACGGTAATACCACAAAATACGCAATCAAAACGAAAACAACAGCAACCCAATAAGCATCCCCCCTACACCTTTTAAAAGGGCATAGGATGTCAATCAAATCATCTAAAGGCCTGGTTACAAAGGAATGCTTTTTCCTAGCACCTAAAGGTATATAATGAAGGCGCCAGGCGAGAGCATTCCACAGACGGGGAGTCACTGCAGAGAAGACCCGTTCTCGTGTTGCCACCCTCTGGACCTCTCGAAGAGGAGACACACAAAGAAGGACATCAGATGATGTTCTCAGGATCTGGGTAGGTTCATATGGAAAGAGGTGGTCCTGGAGGTATTGCGGTCCTGAGCCGTTAAAGCTTTATAGATCAAAACCAGCACTTTGAATTGGGCCCAGAAACTAATTGGTAGCCAGTGCAGTTGGATCAGAATTGGTGTAATATGCTCAAACTGTCTTGCTCCGGTGAGCAACCTGGCTGCTGAATTCTGTACTAGCTGACGTTTTCAAACCATCTTCAGAGGGAGCTAGTCTGATTTAGGGGAGCTAGTCTCAAACGTTTGTTGGGGGAGACCTAGGTTTTTTCCTTGTAGGGGGAGTTATTTGTCCTGTTTTCACGCTTTTTATGATGGAGGACCACTGTAGCCACCCCCAACGACACGTTCTCAGGATGGAGGGGGAGGAAACAGCTGCAGTCGCCTGTGGTTCCTGCGCAATGTTTGCCATCTTGCCAAAGGTTGCAGGCAGCTTTACCTGCAGCAATTGCATGTTGATTGCCCTCTTAAAAGACAAAGTCCAGCAACTGGAGGAACGTGTAGCTACGCTCCAAAGAATCAGAGAGCTGGAGCTCTACTGGGAAGCAACAGAGCACACCATCTCCACCAAGGAGGAGACAGGGGACTCCCCTGAGAAGGAGGCTAGTTCACCAACACAGGAGCCAGATATATGGAGAAACGTGACTCAAAGAAGTAGGAGGCCCAGGGTTCGCTCTGATTGTTTAGAAATACACAATCGCTTTGAGGTCCTCTCCCCTAGCATGGAAGACGAAGAGCAGACTCCATTTGAGGATCTCTCCCTCATTTCAGTCGATCAGGTATATGAAGATGAGCAGCAAAGTCAGTCCTCAGGGAATGTGCAGGCGACCTTGGAACGGACAGCTCACGGAAGAACCCCGACCAAACCTAAGAGGAGGCGTGTAGTGGTGATAGGGGATTCCCTACTGAGGGGAACAGAAGCAGTGATCTGTGGGCCTGACAAGATGTCTCGGGAAGTGTGCTGTCTTCCCGGGGCTAAGATTCAAGATGTAACTGAACGACTGCAAGGAATCATAAAACCCACTGACAAATACCCCTTCCTCTTGGTTCATGTGGGAACAAATGACACTGCAAGCAATAGCCTCCAGAGGATCAAAAGAGACTACGAGGCTCTGGGCAGGAAATTGAAGCAACTAAATGCACAAATTGTCATCTCATCTGTCCTCCCAGTTGAACGACGTGGCCCAGGGAGAGAGGGAAAAATAGTGGAAGTGAACAGCTGGCTTCGCAAATGGTGTAAACAAGAACGGTTTGGATTCTTAGATCACGGACTGCAGTTTCTTGAAGATGGACTTCTGGCAAGCGATGGGCTGCACCTCACAACGGTTGGGAGAAATGTTTTTGCCAAAAATCTCAGAAACCTCATCAGGAGGGCTTTAAACTGACTAATGTGGGGGAGGGAGACAGTGCTCCTGAAGGTAGGAGTCTATCAGTTGATGAAGATGATCATCCAAATGTCATAGACCAAATGGAGCAAACAGCACGCAGAGCTAGTGGTGGGAGGAAAAAATCCTTAAATAAGAGACACGGGGGAATGATTAATGGACTTCAATGTCTGTGCACTAATGCGCAAAGCATGGGAAATAAACAAGATGAGCTTGAGCTCTTGGTACAGCAAACTAAATATGACATAATAGGCATCACTGAAACCTGGTGGGATAAGTCCCACGATTGGAATGTAATAATGGGGGGATACAATCTATTTCAGAGAAACAGACCAGACAAGGAAGGAGGAGGAGTGGCCTTATATGTCAGGGATGTGTATACCTGTGATGAGATCCAAGATTTAGAACCTCAAAGCCAAAGTGAGAGCATTTGGGTCAAAATTAAGGGAGAGAAGAATAACAGGGACCTCATTGTGGGAGTTTACTATAGATCCCTAAGCCAAACGGAGGACATAGATGATGCCTTCCTGGAACAGATGGCCAAGCATGCAAAAGGAAGGGAGATAGTAGTAATGGGGGACTTCAATTACCCAGATATTTGTTGGATGTCAAACTCAGCCAAGAGCATAAGGTCAAACAGATTCCTCACTAGCCTTGCAGACAACTTCATTGTCCAGAAAGTGGGAGAAGCAACAAGAGGAACAGCCATTTTAGATATGGTCCTAACCAATCTTGATGACCTGATTAGTGGGGTAGAAGTGGAAGGATCATTAGGCGCGAGTGATCATGCTCTTCTGAAGTTTACTATACAGCGGAAAGGAGCAGCCAAGCATACTAGGACTCAATTTCTTGACTTTAAGAAAGCCGACTTCATAAAACTTAGGGAAGTGCTGGGTGAGATCCCATGGACAGTAATAATAAAAGGAAAGGGAGTTCATGATGGCTGGGAGTTTGTTAAGAGGGAGATAGTAAAAGCACAACGTCAGGCAATACCAATGAGACGGAAACATGGAAGGTGCCTAAAGAAGCCAGGGTGGCTATCTAAAGAACTTTTAACTGAATTAAGATTAAAAAAGGATGTGTACAAAAAATGGAAAAGGGGGGAAACCACCAAAGAGGAATTCAAACAAATAGCCAGCACGTGTAGACACAAAGTCAGAAAAGCTAAAGCACAGAATGAACTCAGGCTTGCTAGAGAGGTTAAAAGCAACAAAAAAGGCTTTTATGGGTATGTTCGTAGCAAAAGGAAGAACAAAGAAACAGTGGGGTCACTCAGAGGAGAAGATGGTGAAATGCAAACAGGGGACACAGAAAGGGCTGAACTCCTCAATGCCTTTTTTGCCTCAGTCTTCTCCGATAAAGAAAACAATGCCCGACCTGAAGAATTTGGAGCAAATGATTCAGCAAAGGAAACACAGCCCAGAATAACTAAGGAGATAGTACAAGAATACTTGGCTAGTTTAGATGTATTCAAGTCTCCAGGGCCAGATGAACTGCATCCAAGAGTATTAAAAGAACTGGCAGATGTGATCTCAGAACCACTGGCAGTCATCTTTGAGAATTCCTGGAGAACAGGCGAAGTCCCGGCAGACTGGAGGAGGGCAAATGTTGTCCCTATTTTCAAAAAGGGGGAAAGAGAGGACCCAAATAATTACCGCCCAGTCAGTCTGACATCAATACCAGGGAAGATTTTGGAGCAGATCATTAAGCAAACAGTCTGTGAGCACCTAGAAAGGAATGCTGTGATCACCAATAGTCAGCATGGATTTCTGAAAAATAAGTCATGTCAGACTAACCTGATCTCGTTTTTTGACAGAATTACAAGCCTGGTAGATGAAGGGAACGCAGTGGATGTAGCCTACCTTGATTTCAGCAAGGCATTTGACAAGGTGCCCCATGATATTCTTGTAAAGAAGCTGGTAAAATGCGGTCTTGACACTGCTACCACTCAGTGGATTTGTAACTGGCTGTCTGACCGAACCCAAAGGGTCTCATCAATGGTTCCTCTTCATCCTGGAGAAGAGTGACTAGTGGGGTGCCACAGGGTTCTGTCTTGGGCCCGGTCTTATTCAACATCTTTATCAACGACTTGGATGATGGACTCAAGGGCATCCTGATCAAATTTGCAGATGACACCAAACTGGGAGGGGTGGCTAACACCCCAGAGGACAGGATCACACTTCAAAACGACCTTGACAGATTAGAGAACTGGGCCAAAACAAACAAGATGAATTTTAACAGGGAGAAATGTAAAGTATTGCACTTGGGCAAAAAAAATGAGAGGCACAAATACAAGATGGGTGACACCTGGCTTGAGAGCAGTACATGTGAAAAGGATCTAGGAGTCTTGGTTGACCACAAACTTGACATGAGCCAACAGTGTGACGCGGCAGCTAAAAAAGCCAATGCAATTCTGGGCCTCATCAATAGGAGTATAGCATCTAGATCAAGGGAAGTAATAGTGCCACTGTATTCTGCTCTGGTCAGACCTCACCTGGAGTACTGTGTCCAGTTCTGGGCACCACAATTCAAGAAGGACACTGACAAACTGGAACGTGTCCAGAGGAGGGCAACCAAAATGGTCAAAGGCCTGGAAACGATGCCTTATGAGGAACGGCTAAGGGAGCTGGGCATGTTTAGCCTGGAGAAGAGGAGGTTAAGGGGTGATATGATAGCCATGTTCAAATATATAAAAGGATGTCACATAGAGGAGGGAGAAAGCTTGTTTTCTGCTGCTCCAGAGAAGCGGACACGGAGCAATGGATCCAAACTACAAGAAAGAAGATTCCACCTAAACATTAGGAAGAACTTCCTGACAGTAAGAGCTGTTCGACAGTGGAATTTGCTGCCAAGGAGTGTGGTGGAGTCTCCTACTTTGGAGGTCTTTAAGCAGAGGCTTGACAACCATATGTCAGGAGTGCTCTGATGGTGTTTCCTGCTTGGCAGGGGGTTGGACTCGATGGCCCTTGTGGTCTCTTCCAACTCTATGATTCTATGATTCTATGATTCTATGATTCTAGGTAGCCCTACATATAAAGCATTGCAGTAATCTAGCCAAAAAGCTAGAGCTGCCATATGTCTGGAATTTCCCGGACAAAGCCAGAATATGGCAGTCGTAAGCAGTGTCTGGGCAGAAATCACTTAAATGTCTGGGAAAATCTGTACATATGGCAACCCATGTCAGAAGTTTAGATGTTGTCAAATTTCCTTAAGAATAGCTCAAAAACTTCAATTTTTGTGATTTTGCAGTACGTTTCCCCTACTGACACCTCTTCTATTGGTCTGCTGTGGCATGACCTAACCACAGAGGGGTCACATGTCATTGTAGGGCACACCCCAATTTGTCTTGGGGTCTTAATCCCCTCCCTGTTGGTCAGATGTGGGATCACATGGTTGAAGAGAGGTCACATGGCTTCTGTGACATCAGGGCCATAATCATTCTGATGTGGGCAGGAGGGAAAGCACCTTTACTACTCTTGGAGATCTACACTGGCTGCCAGTTTGTTCCCAGGAGTTTTCAAAGTGTTACTATTAAGGCCAGACTTAAGGCCACAGCATCCCAGACCACACTGGTCATGCTCTTAACTGCCATACTCATTGCACCCCCTCCATAGACTTTCTGTTCAGTTTCAAATGTGTTGCTGCCTAAATTCAGCAAACGGTGTTCTTTTCAAATGATCACCCCATTTCTTCCCTATCTTTAACAGTGAGTCTATAGCTCCTTTTGTTCTCAGATGCATATATCTGTGTTAGATGCATAAAATTAGGAAAATACGTTTGCAGAGGCTTAACTTAGCTGTGTAGTTCAGAAGATGTGTTTAAACTGTTTGAACCCCTCTAAAGCCAAGGGGAGTGCAGGAAGCTAATCGGTCTGTGGGCTCTCTCATTAGGACTTCATAAACACTCTAAGCTGAAGAGCAACAAATCTATATTTGGAACTACAAAACAAAAGAATAGCTCAAACCAAACCTACCCCAACCCCCTGTTTATGCTTACTGCTTTCAAGAACAATATTTACATCTACATTCTGCTGGAAAGCCTTGTCGCTTCCACTCAAAGTGCATTTTAAAAAGCAGGATAATTTTATTGTACTTGTAACAAGCAACGAGGGACAATGAAAATGTGATTCTTTTGGATTGCAAACAAAATTATGGCAAAGCAGTATTGTCATCAGGAAGAGTTGTGGCATGTGCCCTTTATTTAAGAGCTGCTCCTGTCAGTTTCAGGACAGGGCAGGGTGTTTCTCACAAAGGAAGAGGAGACTCAGCCTGAAGCTCACTGTCTGCTTCATATGAACTCCAGTTGTTCTCGAGATGCGATGTATAAATAGAAAAGGGGGGAAAGGTTCAAAGCTCGATTGACAGTCATGCTGCTTCAAGTGTCTCAGAAACATTACGATAAGAACTTATTGCCCCCGGACTCAGGGCAGAGAGGAGACCTTCTTTCACCTGAAAGTGATGCTCCTGTTATTGCTGACTGCTAAGCCAACAGCTTACCATAGGGAAATTCAAAGGGCTACAGATTTAGGCCAGCAGATTTAGGCCAGCAGATTTGTGTACTCAAAGTGCTACTTAATTGGTTGCTTATTTGGCAGATAGAATGGGGGGGGGCTTGAAACTATTGCCACAGACTCAAGTAATTTTTTTAAACATTTCTTTTCTTTTTTTCTTTTTTACTACATCTCTGTTTCACAGCAAGAATGCCTCTCTAAGCAGCTGATGGATGCCACTCCCACTAAAAACCACTCAAAAAAAATGCTGCATTCTGTTGTAACACTGTCCTAAAAGGATTCCTTGGGGTGGGGGTTACTAGCCACAGAGAGCATCACTGTTACTGCCACCAGCAAGTATGGCCAATTTCCCCTAGACATTTTTTTTGGGGGGGGGGGGATAGAGTGGCAGCCTGCAGGTAGCAGCCACTTTAAAGACTTCTGGTGTCACTTTTGCTCTCTGCATCAAAAACAAAACTTAAGTAGGTTTGTTTTTAAACAGACTCACTGAAATCACTGCTGATAACCAAAGGTAGGTTTTCTCCACAAACCTTTCATTGCGGACCATTCCCTGTTCTTCCGACACTGTGCAGAAAAAAAGTTCTGTGTCCACATTTGGAATTATGGGACACTCATTCTCTACAGCCATAAAACACGAGAGACTGGCTACGTCGCTATTTAATTTTACATAAAACCTCTCAGGTTCACCCAAACTTTTCAGTGTGGTTGTATGGAGTATGGTGTATGGTTGATTTATTATTTTATTTTAATGTCAAGAGCATAAGGTCAAACAGATTCCTCACTGGCCTTGCAGACAACTTCATTGTCCAGAAAGTGGGAGAAGTAACAAGAGGAACAGCCATTTTAGATCTGGTCCTAACCAATGTTGATGACCTGGTTAGTGGGGTAGAAGTGGAAGGATCATTAGGCGTGAGTGATCATGCTCTTCTGAGGTTTACTATACAGCGGAAAGGAGCAGCCAAGCATACTAGGGCTCAATTTCTTGACTTTAAGAAAGCCAACTACATAAAACTTAGGGAAGTGCTGGGTGAGATCCCATGGACAGCAATACTAAAAGGAAAGGGAGTTCATGATGACTGGGAGTTTGTTAAGAGGGAGATAGTAAAAGCACAACGTCAGGCAATACCAATGAGACGGAAACATGGAAGGTGACTAAAGAAGCCAGGGTGGCTATCTAAAGAACTTTTAACTGAGTTAAGATTAAAAAAGGATGTGTACAAAAAAATGGAAAAGGGGGGAAACCACCAAAGAGGAACTCAAACAAATAGCCAGCACATGTAGACACAAAGTCAGAAAAGCTAAAGCACAAAATGAACTCAGGCTTGCTAGAGAGGTTAAAAGCAACAAAAAAGGCTTTTATGGGTATGTTCGTAGCAAAAGGAAGAACAAAGAAACAGTGGGGTCACTCAGAGGAGAATATGGTGAAATGCAAACAGGGGACACAGAAAGGGCTGAACTCCTCAATGCCTTCTTTGCCTCAGTCTTCTCCGATAAAGAAAACAATGCCCGACCTGAAGAATTTGGAGCAAATGATTCAGCAAAGGAAACACAGCCCAGAATAACTAAGGAGGATAGTACAAGAATACTTGGCTAATTTAGATGTATTCAAGTCTCCAGGGCCAGATGAACTGCATCCAAGAGTATTAAAAGAACTGGCAGATGTGATCTCAGAACCACTGGCAGTCATCTTTGAGAATTCCTGGAGAACAGGCGAAGTCCCGGCAGACTGGAGGAGGGCAAATGTTGTCCCTATTTTCAAAAAGGGGGAAAGAGAGGACCCAAATAATTACCGCCCAGTCAGTCTGACATCAATACCAGGGAAGATTCTGGAGCAGATCATTAGGCAAACAGTCTGTGAGCACCTAGAAAGGAATGCTGTGATCACCAATAGTCAGCATGGATTTCTGAAAAATAAGTCATGTCAGACTAACCTGATCTCGTTTTTTGACAGAATTACAAGCCTGGTAGATGAAGGGAACTCAGTGGATATAGCCTACCTTGATTTCAGCAAGGCATTTGACAAGGTGCCCCATGATATTCTTGTAAAGAAGCTGGTAAAATGCGGTCTTGACTCTGCTACCACTCAGTGGATTTGTAACTGGCTGACTGACTGAACCCAAAGGGTGTTCATCAATGGTTCCTCTTCATCCTGGAGAAGAGTAACTAGTGGGGTGCCACAGGGTTCTGTCTTGGGCCCGGTCTTATTCAACATCTTTATCAACGACTTGGATGATGGACTCAAGGGCATCCTGATCAAATTTGCAGATGACACCAAACTGGGAGGGGTGGCTAACACCCCAGAGGACAGGATCACACTTCAAAACGACCTTGACAGATTAGAGAACTGGGCCAAAACAAACAAGATGAACTTTAACAGGGAGAAATGTAAAGTATTGCACTTGGGCAAAAAAAATGAGAGGCACAAATACAAGATGGGGGACACCTGGCTTGAGAGCAGTACGTGTGAAAAGAATCTAGGAGTCTTGGTTGACCACAAACTTGACATGAGCCAACAGTGTGACGCGGCAGCTAAAAAAGCCAATGCAATTCTGGGCTGCATCGATAGGAGTATAGCATCTAGATCAAGGGAAGTAATAGTGCCACTGTATTCTGCTCTGGTCAGACCTCACCTGGAGTACTGTGTCCAGTTCTGGGCACCACAGTTCAAGAAGGACACTGACAAACTGGAACGTGTCCAGAGGAGGGCAACCAAAATGGTCAAAGGCCTGGAAACGATACCTTATGAGGAACGGCTAAGGGAGCTGGGCATGTTTAGCCTGGAGAAGAGGAGGTTAAGGGGTGATATGATAGCCATGTTCAAATATATAAAAGGATGTCATATAGAGGAGGGAGAAAGGTTGTTTTCTGCTGCTCCAGAGAAGCGGACATGGAGCAATGGATCCAAACTACACGAAAGAAGATTCCACCTAAACATTAGGAAGAACTTCCTGACAGTAAGAGCTGTTTGCCAGTGGAATTTGCTGCCAAGGAGTGTGGTGGAGTCTCCTGCTTTGGAGGTCTTTAAGCAGAGGCTTGACAACCATATGTCAGGAGTGCTCTGATGGTGTTTCCTGCTTGGCAGGGGGTTGGACTCGATGGCCCTTGTGGTCTCTTCCAACTCTATGATTCTATGATCCTAATGTCTTCTTACAGCTACTTAGTGCTTCCCCCTTGTTGTATACTATCTGTTATGAGTTGCGGGGGGAATAGTCTGTATGCCAAGACCCTCTCCTTTTAATTCTTGGATCCAGAAAGAGCTAAAATCTAATGATTTTATGAGTCATTAAGGCAACATAGGATGTGGCTCTGTGCCAGGCTACAAATGGGTAGGTCCCCGTCCCTCGACCTGCTGGTAGTAAGTTAGGAAAGACAAAGGCCAGAGGTGCATTGTGTGTGTGTCAGCTAGAAGCTGGAAGAAAAGCTTCAGACTGGGAAGCCAGAGAGAATCAGAACAGTGTTTGATTTCTGTTTGAATCCAAGGCTGTGCCTATAGGGGAAGCAAGACCCTCTTGGGGTGTCCATGCTGTGAACCGCTCCATCACAGGCGCAAGTAGCATAAAGGTGTAAATAACCCCTATATCATAAAGACACCCAGTGCTATTTTTTAAAAAAGAAGTGGTGCCGGAACTCACCAAGAGCGGCTCTGTTGTTCTTTTCTAATGGCAATGGCGCCCACCTGAGAAGGTACCATAATGGAATTCTAGTGAGCTTCAGCTGAAAAAAGGCCCCGAAGACACCACTGTTGTTTTGGACAAGTGTTCTGTTGTTGAGATGATAGTACAAATTTTCAGTAATATTTTCTTTCTTTTCTTATCTCATCTTGCAAAGCCAGCAGTAGGGGTATGATGGAAGATCTGGGGAGTTTGGTGGTTTTTTCCTACCTTAGTCTATTGATTAGTTGCTGGTCAGTATAATTTTTAGGGAAGCAGGACAGAGGCAAAAAGGACAAGCTCTATACTGGTACAAGAGAGGGGAGTTGGGTGTCAGAAGCCTCTTGTTAGCCTTTGCTGACCATTGCAGTGTGGTGTTATTTTTGAAGGGTGATAAGTCAGGAGGGTTAACAGAAAGATCTGAAATTTACACTATTCACCATTCGAGCTGGGTTAAAAGGTTACTGGGGAGACCAAAGTTATGCTTTGCTTGCAAAAGGCTGATTCCTGAACCAAAAAAGCTAAAGACTGGTGTTTGAGACAAGTTGTGGTCTCCGACTAATGCCTGGTATAGGAGGGTCTCTTGGGTCTTCCCCTTCCTGGGTTCCTATCACAGGTTTTGCTGTCTCTCATTCTGAGGAATGCCTGGGACCCCTGGAATCTCACACCACTTGGAGATTGCAGTGCCGTGCAACCTTTCACTTTCAGGGCTTTTAATAGGAAAGCACATTTTTTACTAGTAAAAAAAGAATACAAATAAATTGAATTACAACATGCCAATGAGGTGGTGTTGGTGGCATTCTTCTAGATCTCAGCACAGTGTCGTTTTCCACCAAAGCATGGCAGGGGAACTAAGCACTGCCAGTCCCAGCACCCTTGGTAGGAAAATGCACTCTGCAAGCCCTGCCACCACAACCTCTGTTTTCTCTTCTGCTTGGCTACATTGTTAGTATTGTTATTCTTCTTCCAAGGTCTGGGGCAAACACCACATGGTTTGGCTACCCTTGTGTCTGCCTTGGCCATGCCTGTGGCCATTTGGAAAGGGCTGTTTGTTTAGGTGGGGTTGATTGATTGATTGATTGATTGATTGTCAATAATACCAAAAGAAATAAGACAAACATGAACACTGATTTAAACAAAAATTATATATATACCCTACAGTACAAACATAAACCCTGTGCACCCTTGTGACTTCCCTCCACCACAAACTCAACTTCCTTAAAATTATAAAATGAATGCTATCATTGCATTCTTTGGATAGTATATCTCTTACAACCATTTCTAATTATTATTATTTTCATTTCACTGGTCAACAACAAATTTGTTGTCTGCGTTTTTTCAGTTGATTTAGGACAAATCTGGTGCACTGAATCCAAAAATCACATTGGTTTTGCTCAATCAGGTCAAGTTTTTGAGCTATGGCCACATGTCTTTTTTTACGTTTTTGTTCACGTGTACGCTTGTGTGGAGCATTTTAGAAGAAGTTGGTGGGGGTAAAATGCCATGTCGAATAATTGTTTTGATTGAAAATGATTATTTTAATGACAAGAAGTATTCAGGTCCGATAGTTCTGGGTGATTATGTCGAAATCTTCCATAAATTGGTGCGGCAAAGCATAAAGTTGCTTACCATGCTTATTTGGGTATTAAACTTGGTGATCAGGATAAAGCTTGGGCGCCACACATGGTGTGCAAGGCATGCACTGAGACTCTACGAGGGTAGACCAATGGCAAGAGGAGTCTGAACTTTGGAATTCCCATGGTTTGGAGGGAGCTGACAAACCATGTCACTGACTGCTACTTCTGCGCTGTTGTTGTGACTGGGATCAACAGAAAGAACCGGAGCAGCCTCAGGTATCCTGATCTTCAATCAGCACGTCGTCCTGTAGCTCATTGTGATGAAATTCCAGTGCCTATCTTCGGAGAACTTCCTGACATTAGTGACGAAGATGCCTCCAGTGTTGAAGGACATGAAGAAGAAGTGGTTCTTGAAGATGATGCTCCACATCCATTTTCCCAAAAGGAGTTGAATGATCTAGTTCGTGACCTCAGCTTGTCAAAGGACTCTGCCGAACTGTTGGCATCCAGATTGAAGGAAAAAAAACCTCCTCTCTGACAATGCTCGCATCAGCCGCAACAGGCATCAAGAGTACCTCCGTTTTTTCTTGGAAGAGAAGGACTTGGTGTACTGTGCAGATATTGTGCAGCTTCTGCTCTGGCTTGGAGTGCCACAGTACGAACCCAAATCCTTTGTATGCCACTCCAAAAGTAACTTATACATTTTAGACAGATTTTTAACTTTAGTGTCCACCAACTCCATCTCCAACTTAGATTTTTCAGAAGCAAAACCATTTTTCTTATCTAATTTATACTGTTCATTAATCTGGTGATAATGTAGCCAATTTAACTTATCTTTAACTTGATCAAATGGTTTTAGCTTATATCCTTCTTTATCCTCTAATAATAAATCTGAATATCTCAACCATTTGGTATCCATAGTTAACTTTTTCTGGGCCTTCGCCTTCATTGGTGAAAGCTATCTGGGCATCTTCCTTTCTAAAATGTTGAATCCCTCCAAATCTAATACATCAGTATCTTCTAGTTGTAGCCACTCTTTAATCCAGCAAAGTGCTGCTGCTTCAAAATAAATTTTCAAATCTGGCAGGGAAAATTCCCCTCCTTCTTTAGAATCTGTAAGTAATTTGTGTTTAATTCTGGGAGGTTTTCCCTACCAGATAAATCTAGATAAAGCTTTCTGCCATTCTTTAAAACATTTCACATTGTCTATAATTGGGAGGGCTTGAAACAAAAAAAGCATCTTTTGGCAACACATTCATCTTAACCACTGAAATCCAGCCCATTAATGACAAGTTTAAATTTGACCATATCTTCAAATCTCTCTTGATTTCACTCCACATTTTCTCATAATTATCTTTGTACAAATTCAATTTTCCCCCAGACAGGTTCATAGAATAGAATATTTAACTTTTTTCACAAAATCTAGGCCCGTCTTTTCTTATAGTAGTTTTCTTTCATCATTATCCAGATTTTTCTCTAATACTTTGGTTTTGCTCTTGTTTAGCCTAAATCCCGCTACCTGTCCGAATTCCTATATCAGCTCCAGTGCTTTTACTGCACTGGAGTCTGGGTCTTGTAGTGTCAATACTAAGACATCAGCAAAGGCTTTTAATTTATATTGTTTGGATCCTACTGTAATACCTTTTTGTTCATCTTTTCTAATCATACTTAGCAAGACCTCTAGGACTGAAATAAACAGCAGAGGGGAAAGTGGCCACCCTTGCCTGGTTCCCTTCTTAATGAGGCCTTTGGTTGATCTGAAAATGTGTGGGGGTTTTTGGGAGGGGTGTATTTTTATTTTTATTAGGTATTTTGTGGTTTTATATCTTAATTTTATTCTGTGAACCACCCTGAGGCCCCCGGTATAACAACAACAACTCTGATCAGCCCCAGCCAGAATGACTAATCGGTCAGAGGTGATCAGAGTAGTGAAAAAATAAACGCTGTGCAGTAAGGTTTGGATTTTTGCACAGGTTTGCAAAGCACTCCAAATTATTTTTCTCTACCTGTTGCAAACTTTGTCTGTGTATGCAGATGCATACACAAGTAGAAATGAAGATAGCTCTGGCACAGAATTCAGCTTGCTGCCATGGTCCTCATTCTAGCTGAATACTTATTACCCATAGAATCTGCAAATATTCAGTAACTGATGATCTCTAGTGCTGAAGATGTAATCTTTTATTCATAGAGAACCCAGTTTGGCTTAGGTCTCACACAAATATGAGCCACTGTTTTCGAAACATCTCTTACACAACTACTAACAAAGTTTCCCAGCATATGCCTGAGAACCATAAAAGGAGAGAACTGGCATGTATAGGGATGCTTCAGAAAACAGAACTGGTGGCAAGAGAGGCAGAAAGAAGTGGGGGCAGAGACGAAATTGGAATGAAAGTACAAAGAATTGCATTGTTTTTAGATACCAATAGATCCTGTCCCTCTGAAGCTCATTTGACAAAATCAGCGTTATTCAGGTTGGCTGAACTAGGTGGTATATTTGACTACCCATAATTCTTGTCAACACCAGTAAAAAGTGTGAAAGTCATGAGTTGTAAGTTATGTAGGTTAGGTGAGGCAAAGGATGCTGAGGTCTCCTCTCCTGGGACTGCCAGTCACAAAATAAAGCATTAAATTTTTAAAAAGCTATTGTCAAAGACATCACACATTGGCATCCGCTGCTGCCTTCAATTTGTGTTGCACACAGCAGGGCCCTCTGGCAGTGAGGATCTAAAAATGCCATCAGATATGCTTAAATCTTCTCAAGCTGGCTTTTAAAACTCATTTACAGCTCCTGACAAAGAAAGGAGGAGAACTGAGACCTTTTTAATTGTATAATGAATGTGAGTGTCAAAAGGTCAGAGAATATCTGAGTTTGTCCTTTGAATGAAATGAAGTGCTTCACTGGTGTGAATCTTGGATTCTTAAACACTCTTAATTCATCTTTGCTTTGGGCCTAACACAACTGAGTCGGTTCAGACATTCTCAAAATGCAGTGAATGCCTGTCCTTTTCTGCTAGCTTGGGATACTTGGCAAAAGAAAAGTCTTCCAATCCTCAACACTCAGAACAGTCTTTAGGGAACAGAAAGTTCCCTGAGATGGAGTTGTCCAAAACTAACTGGGCATTTCATATATAAAAAATAAAGTGTTAGTAATTTAATGAACCATGTAACATTGTGAAATTTCTGCATCTCTGACTATAATGCCTACCTGAAAGGCATGAAAAGGAAGTAAAGGGAAAAGTTCAGTGATTTCAGTTGAAATAGTCCTGGAGAAAGGATTCTTTTATATTTAACAATGACAAAAACAAACAAACCATTGTATGTCAATAGGGAAAAGAGAAAATGCACATGAGGTGATTGTGAAATGACAGTTCTTTACAGGCATAAAACGTCTAGAAAGTGAATGTTTATGGCCTAGGAAAACACTTTCATTATGCATTTTGAAAAGACATTTGCTTGCCTATTTACTGCACTCCTTATGAAAAGCTGTGCCAGAAAAAAGCCTTTTATCAAGCACCTCAGAATTTTTGGTTCAGATGTCTGAGTTCATACACCTCAAGACAACAAATTAAGCAAAAGAGGTTTACATGGTACATTTCTAGGTTATGAGAAAGGTGCATATCATGTGTTAATGTCTGATACCAATGCTATAAGGTTGACTGGGAGTGAAATGCAAAATGGGACAATATGGGGATTTTTCAGTGTCATCCAGCTTCAGATGATACAGGTAATGAATCTGATGCTGGTGGTGAAGGTGATGATGGAGATGATGGTGCTGGTGGTGGTTCTGATAGTGATACAGACACAGCTGATTACAAAAGCACCAAAATATCTCTCAAACCAGATGATCAGTCTGATACTGAATTGGAGGTACCCCTTTTCACTATGGGGCAAATTCCCGCAAAGAGTGAAAGACCAGACCCTGAGGATATATGTATTGTACGAAGGACTTGGAGAGTTACTAAAGGTAAACCTCCTAAAAGGTATGCTGATGAGTTTGCTAACACAGCTGTTGCTAACATGGCTAGCTAACATGCTAGCAACTCAAAACAGGTTTTTGAACCTGCAAATTTCCAAGAAGTTCAAGGTTTGTCCTCAGAGGATGCTGAGCCTTGGCTTAATGCCATGAAGGCTGAACTTGATTCCTTAAGGAAGAACAATACTTGGGAATTGGTTCCAATAAACCCCAACATGAAGTTAATTGATAGCCGTTGGGTCTTTAAAGCCAAAACTGACCAACATGGAAAGGTAATTTGGCACAAGGTGAGACTTGTCGCTCGTGGATTTGCACAGATTCCAGATCAAGATTACCATAATGTCTATTCACCAACTGTGAAGTTTGAAAGCGTAAGGTTAATGCTTAAAATTGCTGCTAAGGAGGAAATGACTGTTTCTCATTACAATGTTAACACAGCTTTTTTGTACAGTGAACTGTCTGAAAATGGGATTTTGGAGCCCGTTTCAGACTGACTGCACAGTCAGGTTTTAGATTTGGGAAACCCATTCCTTCACCACCTGCTGGTATACAGATGAATCAGGGAATGGTGTGTAGTCTTAAGAATTCCATGTATGAAGCCATTCTTCCCTGGTAGGCATTTGTTTCCCTTTCCAGTCCTTAGCTACCAGGATTCTTGTCGCTGATGTGGCATATAAGAATATTTTAACTTTATCTTTTGGAATGTCATCGTTTAATATTCCTAATAGGAATGCCTCTGGAATTTTACTATAAGTTATTCTTAGTAATTTCTTTATCTCTTCATGTATCATGCCCCAGAATTTCCCATGGCTATGTAAACTTTGTAAACTTGGAGTCTGCCAAACTGATGTAATAATAAGACAAATACCAAAAAGTTTAGTGAAGAAGGAGTGGGACTGTTTGAATGAATACTTCAAAAAACTAGGTTCAAGGGTAAAAATCTGGTTGAGTTTAGAATGACCTCATGAATAGAAAGGGAAAGGAATATTGACACATAAATATATCCAGTTAGAACTGGATATGGAACAACTGATTGGTTCAAAATTGGGAAAGGAGTATGACAAGGCTGTATGTCCCTGCTTATTTAACTTATATGCAGAATTCATCATGCAAAAGGCTGGGCTGGAAGAATCCCAAACCTCAGATATGCAGATGACTCAATCTTGATGGCATAAAGTGAGGAGGAATTAAAGAACCTTTTAATGAGGGTGAAAGAGGAGAGCACAAAATATGGTCTGAAGCTCAACATCAAAAAAACAAAGATCATGGCCACTGGCCCCATCACCTCCTGGCAAATAGAAGGGGAAGAAATGGAGGCAGTGAGAGATTTTTCTTTCTTGGGCTCCATGATCACTGCAGATGGTGACAGCAGCCACGAAATTAAAAGATGCCTGCTCCTTGGGAGAAAAGCAATGACAAACCTAGACAGCATCTTATAAAGCAGAGACATCACCTTGCCAACAAAGGTCCATATAGTTAAAGCCATGGTTTCCCCAGTAGTGATGTATGGAAGTGAGAGCTGGACCATAAAGAAGGCTGATCGCTGAAGAATTGATGCTTTTTAATTATGGTGCTGGAGGAGACTCTTGAGAGTCCCATGGACTGCAAGGAGATCAAACCTATCCATTCTGAAGGAAATCAGCCCTGAATGCTCACTGGAAGGACAGATCGTGAAGCTGAGTCTCCAATACTTTGGCCACCTCATGAGAAGAGAAGACTCCCTGGAAGAGACCCTGACGTTGGGAAAGATTGAGTGCACAAGGAGAAGGGGACAACAGAGGACTAGATGGTTGGACAGTGTTCTCGAAGCTACCAACATGAGTTTGACCAAACTGTGGGAGGCAGTGGAAGACAGGAGTGCCTGGCGTGCTCTGGTCCATGGGGTCACGAAGAGTCGGACACGACTAAACGACTAAACAACACCAAAATATACATAAATAAATTAGGATTGAGATAATAAGGAAATACAGAAAGATATAAAAAGACTGAAATGAAGTGTTGTGAGGTCAGTGGAAGTCGTTTTATCAACTTTGGTTTTGTAACGATGAATACGGTGTTGCAAATATGTCTGTCTTTCTTTTTTCTTTGTCTTTTATCTTTGTCTTTTTTCTTTTTTCTTTTTTCTTTTTTCTTTTTATTTTCTCTCATTCTTTGTTTTGTGTTTTAATCTGTAAGATTTGGACTTGTTTCTCTTTGTTTTGGTGTATTGTTATATTTTGTTGTTAATATTAATAAATATTTTTTTAAATTAAAAAAATCCATGTATGGACTCAAGCAAAATACTCGTTGGCACTCAAAATTGACAGTATTATTTTCCTTGGGTTTTCACCAAGGTGACCCTTATGTGTTTGTCAAAGAGGGAAAGCAACACAAGCTCTTTTGTATCTGTTGATGATATCCTTTTCCTATGGAAGGATGAAGCCATGTACAAGGCCACCTTAGCTAAATTACAGGAGCTTTTTGACATAAAGAATCTTGGTGAGGGAACCAATTATCTCTCTCTCAAGATAGAGAGAAACCAGGAAGGTGATATTCTGGTACACCAAACAAAGAAAACCAATGATGTAATAACTAAACTAAATTTGATTGATGCTAATTCTGTTGATACACCTATGGTTACTGGTTTTCAGATTTATGATACTGATGATACCTTTTCTGATGTCACTTTGTTCCAAAGTGTTTTAGGCAAACTGAGTTTCATTGCCAGATGTACAAGACCAGACATTGCAGTCAGCATGAATCTGTTAAGCAGACATGCTACCAAGCCCACTGTTAAAGATTGGAAAGAGTTGACACGCATTGCTTGCTACCTCAAAGGTAGTATCCATTACAGACTGAAATTTACTAATCAGAAGTCTGGAGAGCTTGAAATATATGCCGATGCAAGTTTTGGAAGTGATCCCATAGATGGTAAAAGCACTTCTGGTGTGTACTATGTGTACAACAGCTGTTTGTTTGACTGGTCATGCAAGAAGCAAACCACTGTAAGTTTAAGTTCCTGTGAAGCTAAACTTAATGCTCTGACGTATTCACTCATAGATGTTGAATGCTTGTTGCAATAGTGTAAAGACATGAGACTGAATGTGTCTTGTCCTGTACAGGTTTACCAGGACAACAAATCTTTCTGGGCTTTGCTAAATTCTGAAGGTAGTAAGCAAAGAACCAAATACTTGCAAATCAAGTTATTTCATGCAAGAGACTGTATCAAGATAAGATTGATAAATGTATCCTATAGGACAGGAAAAAAATTCCTGCTGATCTTTTGTCGAAGGTTGTTAACAAGGAACAACTAGATGTGTTTGTACATATGTTGCAGATGGGCTAAATGCCACTGCGATAGTTGCTATGAAAAAAGGGGAGGATGTCAGTATTTTTCACTGCTACTATCAGAGGTCACATGACCAGATGATTTCATTTGTTATGAATGTCTGTGTGAACGGAAGTCAGGCTAATAAACTTCTGCTCTTTGTTAATTCTCTCCAACAGAGAGGATGTGTGAGAAAGCAGCTCACACAACAATTGTTTTCTTTCTTTGCTGTAAATAAAATGCTTAATGCTACAATTCCACCACAACTCTGCTTCTGCTGATCTCTGATGATTTTATGTGCACATATCTTTCTGAATGTGTGTCGATGTATTTACAGGACTCCAACATCAAGAGAGCATCCCAATAAGACCCAGGTGATGACTTAATACCCGCAGGGGGCATAAAAAACAATTTGGACTTTTGGGCCCCTACCCTCACATCACTTTTCACCAGTATAGACATCTATGGACATATTCCCGAGGACTCGGGACTTTCAATCATTGTCTCAATATATAAAAAAGGAAAGAAAGATGATCCCGCCAACTACAAACCAATCAGTCTCATCATAGAATCAAAGAATCATAGAATCATAGAGTTGGAAGAGACCACAAGGGCCATCGAGTCCAACCCCCTGCCAAGCAGGAAACACCATCAGAGCACTCCTGACATATGGTTGTCAAGCCTCTGCTTAAAGACCTCCAAAGAAGGAGACTCCACCACACTCCTTGGCAGCAAATTCCACTGTCGAACAGCTCTTACTGTCAGGAAGTTCTTCCTAATAGAATCATAGAATCATAGAGTTGGAATAGACCACAAGGGCCATCAACATAATTAGTAAACTGTATGCAAGATGCCTGCAACAGAAATTTCAAGACTGGCTACAAGAAAACATACTTGCAGATGAACAAGCAGGATTCAGAGAAGGACGCTCAACCATTGACCAATGCTTAGTTCTCTAACATCTAATAGAAAAGGACTCATCTAGTAATACTGTCTCTCTCTATCTGGCCTTCAACTACCTCAGAGCAGCCTTTGACTCCATTTCCAGAATAAAGCTATGGGAAAAACTGGAGACTTCCACACTTGACAGATGCTTGCTATTTTTAATATGCGCGCTACCTGAAGGGGCCTCACTAAAAGTGTGATGTACCTCCCATGGCCATTTATCCAATGCAATAGTAACCGAGAAGGGAGTCAAACAAGGATGTATACTGGCCCCATCACTATTCAATCTTTATATAAATGATATGATTTCCCAACTTCACAATATGAATTTGCACCCTCCAAAACTTGCAGGAAAGAATATTCCGGTGCTGTTTTACATAGATGACACAGCAATCCTATCAAGATCACCAATAGGCCTTAAAAGAGCCATGAAAACACTGTTATATGGTGCCCAATTAGGCCCCTTCGCCAACTGTGCACCACTAGAATTGGTTCAATCCAAATTCCTAAGATCTGCTCTACAAGTGCCTAAACATGTCTCCAATGCTACCATACGTCTTGAAACTGGATCCATAAGAATTGAGCGGCTCGCCACTCTTAATTACTGGTTGAGACTATGCATTTTCCCATGCGGCCTTGACTATTAAGGACAATTTCCAATCAACATGGAAATGAGCAGTGAAATATATAATAAATACTCTAGGCTTCAACCCACAGATTTTACTTAACATGGGTTATGAACAAGCAAAAGAATTAAAATTAAAATTAAACAGGGTGTGAAAGACACAGAATGCCAGGCAGATCTAGCCAGGTCCCCAAAATTTCTAATTAGTGAAACCAGAAGATGCCTCACCTCCCAAATGCCATATATAACCAACCTTGAAATCCCAAAACAGCAATGGGCTTTCATTCTGGCCTGTTGTCAGGCCCTCCCCTCAGCCATTCAGGAAGGCCATTATAGGAAGACACCATATGAGGAGAGGAAATGTCCATGTGGCTCTGGGCAGCAGGAAACAATGGATCGTGCCTTTTCCCATTGTCAGTATTATATAGACATACGGGCCAGGTTTATCCTGCCTATCCTACATAAATTCCCAGGGTGTACAGAACAACTCAACATCTCCCTCCTACTCCAGGATGAAAACCCAGATGTTACATACTCATAAACTAATTTTCAACATGTGAATAGAATACGAGATTAAATGTGGATAATGGATGGATAAAAATGGATAATTAAAACAGATAAGATTTAAAAGGCATGCAGTTAAAAGAAGTATAAGAGGTAAAACTGAAGGGAATACAGGTCTTGCAAGATGGGCCTTCAATTTAGGACATTATGCCCAGCAGGAAGGCTTCAGGCTTCTTAGGGAAAGAACATTTAAACATTTTTTTAAGTTCGTTATATATTGTTTTCCAAAATTCCCTGGTTTTTTGTTTTTGTTTTTGCAGTTCCACCACATATGGATCATAGTGCCTTCCGCCTCCCTGCATCTCCAACAGATGTTTGGCCTAGATTTATACATTTTGGCCAGTTTTACAGGCATTAAGTACCATTTGTAGAGCATTTTCATGAAATTCTCTTTCAAATCATAGCACGCAGTTCCAAATCTGGCAGTGAACTGCCCTTAACATCAATTAATAGTTTGTGCTTAATCCTGGGCTTTTTGCCCCACCAGATAAATCTTGAGATGTCCCTCTGCCAATCCTTGAAACAGCTTGCTCCCCCAATCATTGGAATTGACTGGAACAGGAAGGTAATTCTTGGAAGCACATTCATTTTTATTGTAGAGATTCTTCCCCAAAAGGAGATGTTTAACCAGCTCCAAATCTCCAAGTCTTTTTTAATGTCCTTCCAGGTTTTGACATAATTGTCCTGCAATAGATTGATGTTCTTTGTTGTGAGCCAAATACTCAGATACTTTGCTTTGTTTTTACTAATTTCCAGCCCACAAATTTGTTGTAATTCACTTTTCTCCTGACTCCCCAATTTTTTTGCCAGTAATTTCATTTTTTTCTATTAAGTTTGAATCCCACCACCTGTCCAAATTCCTTTTTTAGTTCCAGCACTCTTGGTAGACTTTCTTTCAAATTTTCTGTGGTAATAATAAGGTCATCCATGAAGGTCTTTAAAATATCTACTGTTTGGAATTTATGCCTCCAATGTTGGCAAAGCAGAATTTTTTAAGAACTTGGAAACAAGACTTTTGGACTATTTGGATTGTAAATTGATTATAAATTGATCTTAATGGGAGACTTGAATGGAGTTGCATCAACATTAATGGACAGAACACAGAGACACAAAATAATGAATGCTGGCAGATTACCAAAGACATTATTTGACATGGTAGACAAATTTGATCTGTCAGACATATGGAGAGTAAGAAATACAATAGAAAAAGACTTCACATTCTATTCAGATGCAAATCAATCATATTCTCGAAATGATTATTTATGGATATCCAGAGACTTGGTTCCTAGAGTAACTAAAACTGAAATCTGCCCAAAAATCTTGCTCAGATCACAATGCAGTGTTTATGGAGATGAAATTGTCTCTGCAGGGATCTTACAGATGGAGAATGAATGATGACTTGTTGAGGAATGAGCAAATAATTAATAAGGCCCAAAAGACTCTAAAGGATTATTTTGAGATAAATATGAATTCAGAGATGGAAAAAAGAGTTGTTTGGGATGCAAGTAAGGCTGTGATGATTGTATCAGAAGGAAAGTCTGTGGAGAACCCTGCGGAGATAAGAAGATGTTTCCAGAGATATTATAAACAACTGTATAAAAATGGTAAGGAAGATGATGACAATATTGAGCAGTTTATCAAAGTAAATGGACTGCAAAAAATTCCTGACAATAAAAGGATCCTACTTAATGGACTAATTACACAACAAGAGGTGGACAAGGCGATAAATCAGATGCAACTTGGCAAAGCCCCAGGACCAGAGGGCCTATCAGCAAAGTATTATAAGACCATGAAAGACTGGCTTATTCAGCCATTGGTAGAAGTTTGCAGTAAGATATTAAGAGGGGACAAAGCACCCGAAACCTGGAAGCCTTTATAACTCTGATACCAAAACAAGATCAAGATAGATCCAATTATAGACCAATTCGATCGATTATAGACCAATCTCATTACTCAATGTGGATTACAAAAATTTTGCTAATATTTTGGCCAATAGACTGAAGAAGGTATTGTCAGATTATATTCATAAGCACCAGGCAGGATTTCTGCCTGGAAGACGCATGAAAGACAACATTAGGAATTGATGTTTTGGAAAGGTTGGAAGTTTTTTAAAAAATTGTAAAGCGATGTTAATGTTTATTGATGCAGAGAAGGCCTTTGACAACGTGTCTTGGAGATTTATGATAAAATTTTTAGAAAGTATTGGGGTTGGACAAGATTTTCTAAATGGTATTAATGTGATCTACTTTGAATAAAAAGCAAAAAATATAATTAATGTGGTGTCAGATGAAATTAGAATTCAAAAAGGTATCAGGCAAGGGTGCCCACTTTCCCCACTGCTTTTTATATCTGCTCTGGAGGTTCTGTTAAGTATGCTAAGGAAAGAGGAAGAAGTTAAAGGTATAACAGTAGGTTCTAAACAATATAAACTAACAGCCTTTGCTGATGATTTGGTGTTAATAATTCAAGATCCAGACTCTAGTGCTGTAAAAGCACTGGAGCTGATGCAGGAGTTCGGGCAAGTAGCAGGATTCAAGCTAAACAAGAGCAAAACCAAAGTACTGGGGGGGGGGATTAGATATTGAGGAGAAAAAAATTCTCCAATAAAAAACAGGCCTAGTTTTTGTGAAAAATGTTAAATATCTGGGTGTCAATTTATCATTGAAAAATCTGAATCTATATAAAGATAATTATGAAAAATTATGGAATGAAATTAAGAGAGATCTTGAGATTTGGTCAAATTTAAAACTGTCATTAATAGGCTGAATAGGTCAAGATGAATGTATTGCCAAAGATGTTGTTTTTATTTCAAGCCCTACCAATTATTGATAATGTGAAATGTTTTAAAGAATGGCAGAAAGCTTTGTCTAAATTTATCTGGCAGGGGGGAAAACCCAGAATTAAATATAAATTACTAACAGACTCAAAAGAAAGAGGGGGATTGTCCCGGCCAGATCTGAAGATATACTTTGAAGCCGCAGCTTTTTGCTAGGTTAAGGAATGATACAATTAGACAATGCTGATGTTCTTGACTTGGAGGGATTTGACAATGTATTTGGTTGGCATGCATATCTATGGTATGATAAGATTAAGGCCCACAAAGGTTTTAAAAATCATGTAATTAGAAAATCTCTATATAAAGTCTGGATAAGATATAAAGATCTAAAAAGGAAAACACCCAGGGGCTTTCACCAATGGAAGCAAAGGCCCAGAAAAAGTTAAATATGGAGAGTAAATGGCTGAGATATTCTGATTTATTGTTGGAGGATAATGAAGGATTTAAATTAAGACCATTTGATCAAATTAAAGGCAAAGTTGATTGGTTACAATATTATCAGATCAATGAAATATATAAGCTTGATAAGAAAACTGGTTTTGCAATGGAAAAAAACAAACTGGAAACAGAGTTGTTAGATACCAATGTTTAAAAAAATTCTAAGATGCATAATTTATTGTAGGAGTGGCATACAAAGGATGAACAAATGAAATATGTGATGATAGATTGGGCAAGAGATTTTGGACATAATATAACGATGGAAGACTGGGAAAGGTTGTGGAAGAAAGGGTTAAGTTTACCACCTGTACGGTATAAAAGGAAAACATTATGAAAATGATGTATAGATGGTACTTAACCCCAGTAAAATTAGCAAAGATCTACCATATGAATGATAATTTATGTTGGAAGTGTAAAGAAAAAGAAGGTACCTTTTATCATATGTGGTGGACATGTCCCAAGGTGAAAGACTTCTGGGAAAAGATTTATAATGAATTGAAAAAAAAAATGTTGAAATATACATTTATTAAGAAACCAAAGGCCTTTCTACTTGGAATAATAGGATTGGAATTGCCCCCAAAATATGCTTTATTGTTTTTGTATGCCACAACTGCAGCAAGAATTTTGTTAGCCAAAAATTGGAAATTGAAAGAAATACCAACAGTGGAAGAATGGCAGATGAACATGTTGGACTTTTTGGAGCTTGCCGACCTGACCAGAAGAATCCGCAATCAGAAAGAGGAGGAATACCAAGAAAATTGGAAGAAATTTAAAGACTATTTAGCTAGATATTCTAATATAAGATAAGTAGAATCACTTGAAAGTACCAAACTGGCCTAGGATTAAACTATGTTTAATTGTATAATAGTATAGATTGAGAATATTATGAAAAGGAAGGAACATAGTAATTTGAATGAGTTAATTTCATTAGAAAGTGGATATTGGAAAACTGTTGCAAGGAGACCCATTGAAACTCAGTTAGGGGGAATTTTCACTTAACAATGAAAATTAAATTGGGTTCTTAGAAGGGTTAGGTGTTTATATGTTTGTTTGTTTTTCTTTTTAACATTGTAATGTTTTTCTTTTTTTGTGTTATATTTGTTATAAATTTGGAAAATCAATAAAAAAATTGAGGGGGGAAAATCCCAAAACTTGTAGGATTCCCCCCCCCTGCTACTATACTTATCTTCTCGTCCTCTCTTATTTTCTTATTTAGAGTTTCCTGTACTAGAATAAATAGCAGTGGGGACAGAGGGCACCCTCGCCTTGTCCCCTTCATTATGTTACAACTTTCTGTGATATCACTATTTATAATAAATTTAGCTCATTGCTCTGAATAGATTACCTCTATTCCTTTGCAAAATGTCTCTCCAAGACCCAATAAGTTAATTTGTGTTTTCATAAAACTCCAAGAGATGTTGTCAAACACCTTTTCTGTGTCTACTAGCATGCTTACTGCTGGTTTGTTGTTTCTGGCTTCTAGTTATTCCAAAATATTAATGACGTTTTTAACATTTCCATTTATCTGTCATCCAGGGGGAAAGCCCGCTTGGTCCTCATGGATTATTTCTCTCAGTGTCTTTTTTAGTCTTTCCGCTAATATGGCTGCAAAAAGTTTATAATCATTATTAAGTCTGTAGTTGGGGATGAGTGTTAAATCTGTCCCCTGTTTGAGGATTAGCATTATGTATGCTTCCTTCCAAGTCTCTGATGTTTTACCTTTAATTAGTATATCGTTCATCACTTCTTTTATAGGTTGTGATATCACTTTTTCCAGCTTCTTGTAATAACAGGCTGACAATCCGTCTGGCCCAGGTGACTTCCCCGCTTTTGTGTTCCCAATTGCTTGTTGGATTTCCATAGCCATAATTGGTGCATTAAGATATTCGATTTTCTCACTCTGTATTTCAAGCAGGATGTTTTGTTTTAAAAATTCTTCAACTTTTTCTTGATATTCTGTTCCTTTTTGGTAATTCTGTGTAGTAGCTCACAAAGTTCTTACATATTTCATTCAGTTCATCAATTATTTTTTCTCCCACTTTCAGCTTATTTATAGCTATCACTCTGCCTTTTCTTAAACTGCCATGCCAGTAATTTCCCTGGCTTATTTGCGAATTCAAAATTTCTGTGTTTTAATATTTTGATATTCCATTCAACTTCTTGGTTTACAAGCATTGAGAATTTTGTCTGCAGCAATCTAATATTCTGCTTAATTATTTCACTGCTTGGGTTTTTAAATAGAATCATAGAATCATAGAATCCTAGAGTTGGAATAGACCACAAGGGCCATCGAGTCCAACCCCCTGCCAAGCAGGAAACACCATCAGAGCACTCCTGACATATGGTTGTCAAGCCTCTGCTTAAAGACCTCCAAAGTAGGAGACTCCACCACACTCCTTGGCAGCAAATTCCACTGTCGAACAGCTCTTACTGTCAGGAAGTTCTTCCTAATGTTTAGGTGGAATCTTCTTTCTTGTAGTTTGGATCCATTGCTCCGTGTCCGCTTCTCCGGAGCAGCAGAAAACAACCTTTCTCCCTCCTCTATGTGACATCCTTTTATATATTTGAACATGGCTATCATATCACCCCTTAACCTCCTCTTCTCCAGGCTAAACATGCCCAGCTCCCTTAGCCGTTCCTCATAAGGCATCGTTTCCAGGCCTTTGACCATTTTGGTTGCCCTCCTCTGGACACGTTCCAGTTTGTCAGTGTCCTTCTTGAATTGTGGTGCCCAGAACTGGACACAGTACTCCAGGTGTGGTCTGACCAGAGCAGAATACAGTGGCACTATTACTTCCCTTGATCTAGATGCTATACTCCTATTGATGCAGCCCAGAATTGCATTGGCTTTTTTAGCTGCCGCGTCACACTGTTGGCTCATGTCAAGTTTGTGGTCAACCAAGACTCCTAGATCCTTTTCACATGTACTGCTCTCAAGCCAGGTGTCCCCCATCTTGTATTTGTGCCTCTCATTTTTTTTGCCCAAGTGCAATACTTTACATTTCTCCCTGTTAAAATTCATCTTGTTTATTTTTGCCCAGTTCTCTAATCTGTCAAGGTCGTTTTGAAGTGTGATCCTGTCCTCTGGGGTGTTAGCCACCCCTCCCAGTTTGGTGTCATCTGCAAATTTGATCAGGATGCCCTTGAGTCCATCATCCAAGTCGTTGATAAAGATGTTGAATAAGACCGGGCCCAAGACAGAACCCTGTGGCACCCCACTAGTCACTCTTCTCCAGGATGAAGAGGAACCATTGATGAGCACCCTTTGGGTTCGGTCAGTCAGCCAGTTACAAATCCACTGAGTGGTAGCATAGTCAAGACCGCATTTTACCAGCTTCTTTACAAGAATATCATGGGGCACCTTGTCAAATGCCTTGCTGAAATCAAGATAGGCTACATCCACTGCGTTCCCTTCATCTACCAGGCTTGTAATTCTGTCAAAAAACGAGATCAGGTTAGTCTGACATGACTTATTTTTCAGAAATCCATGCTGACTATTGGTGATCACAGCATTCCTTTCTAGGTGCTCACAGACTGTTTGCTTAATGATCTGCTCCAGAATCTTCCCTGCTATTGATGTCAGACTGACTGGGCGGTAATTATTTGGGTCCTCTCTTTTCCCCTTTTTGAAAATAGGGACAACATTTGCCCTCCTCCAGTCTGCCGGGACTTCGCCTGTTCTCCAGGAATTCTCAAAGATGACTGCCAGTGGTTCTGAGATCACATCTGCCAGTTCTTTTAATACTCTTGGATGCAGTTCATCTGGCCCTGGAGACTTGAATACATCTAAACTAGCCAAATATTCTTGTACTATCTCCTTAGTTATTCTGGGCTGTGTTTCCTTTGCTGAATCATTTGCTCCAAATTCTTCAGGTCGGGCATTGTTTTCTTTATCGGAGAAGACTGAGGCAAAGAAGGAATTGAGGAGTTCAGCCCTTTCTGTGTCCCCTGTTTGCATTTCACCATCTTCTCCTCTGAGTGACCCAACTGTTTCTTTGTTCTTCCTTTTGCTACGAACATACCTATAAAAACCTTTTTTGTTGCTTTTAACCTCTCTAGCAAGCCTGAGTTCATTCTGTGCTTTAGCTTTTCTGACTTTGTGTCTACACGTGCTGGCTATTTGTTTGAATTCCTCTTTGGTGGTTTCCCCCCTTTTCCATTTTTTGTACACATCCTTTTTTAATCTTAATTCAGTTAAAAGTTCTTTAGATAGCCACCCTGGCTTCTTTAGGCACCTTCCATGTTTCCGTCTCATTGGTATTGCCTGACGTTGTGCTTTTAGTATCTCCCTCTTAACAAACTCCCAGCCGTCATGAACTCCCTTTCCTTTTAGTATTGTTGTCCATGGGATCTCACCCAGCACTTCCCTAAGTTTTATGAAGTCGGCTTTCTTAAAGTCAAGAAATTGAGTCCTAGTATGCTTGGCTGCTCCTTTCCACTGTATAGTAAACTTCAGAAGAGCATGATCACTCGCGCCTAATGATCCTTCCACTTCTACCCCACTAACCAGGTCATCAACATTGGTTAGGACCATATCTAAAATGGCTGTTCCTCTTGTTGCTTCTCCCACTTTCTGGACAATGAAGTTGTCTGCAAGGCCAGTGAGGAATCTGTTTGACCTTATGCTCTTGGCTGAGTTTGACGTCCAACAAATATCCGGGTAATTGAAGTCCCCCATTACTACTATCTCCCTTCCTTTTGCATGCTTGGCCATCTGTTCCAGGAAGGCATCATCTATGTCCTCCGTTTGGCTTGGGGATCTATAGTAAACTCCCACAATGAGGTCTCTGTTATTCTTCTCTCCCTTAATTTTGACCCAAATGCTCTCACTTTGGCTTTGAGGATCTAAATCTTGGATCTCTTCACAGGTATACACATCCCTGACATATAACGCCACTCCTCCTCCTTTCTTGTCTGGTCTGTTTCTCTGAAATAGATTGTATCCCCCCATTATTACATTCCAATCGTGGGACTTATCCCACCAGGTTTCAGTGATGCCTATTATGTCATATTTAGTTTGCTGTACCAAGAGCTCAAGCTCATCTTGTTTATTTCCCATGCTTTGAGCATTAGTGTACAGACATTGAAGTCCATTAATCATTCCCCCGTGTCTCTTATTTAAGGATTTTTTCCTCCCACCACTAGGTCCGCGTGCTGTTTGCTCCATTTGGTCTATGACATTTGGATGATCATCTTCATTAATTGATAGACTCCTACCTTCACTTCCCATCACTTGCCAGAAGTCCATCTTCAAGAAACTGCAGTCCGTGATCTAAGAATCCAAACCGTTCCTGTTTACACCACTTGCGAAGCCAGCTGTTCACTTCCACTATTTTCCCCTCTCTCCCTGGGCCACGTCGTTCAACTGGGAGGACAGATGAGATGACAATTTGTGCATTTAGTTGCTTCAATTTCCTGCCGAGAGCCTCATAGTCTCTTTTGATCTTCTGGAGGCTATTGCTTGCAGTGTCATTGGTTCCCACATGAACCAAGAGGAAGGGGTATTTGTCAGTGGGTTTTATGATTCCTTGCAGTCGTTCAGTTACATCTTGGATCTTAGCCCCGGGGAGACAGCACACTTCCCGAGACATCTTGTCAGGCCCACAGATCACTGCTTCTGTTCCCCTCAGTAGGGAATCCCCTATCACCACTACACGCCTCCTCTTGGGTTTGGTCGGGGTTCTTCCGTGAGCTGTCCGTTCCAAGGTCGCCTGCACATTCCCTGAGGACTGACTTTGCTGCTCGTCTTCATATACCTGATCGACTGTAATGAGGGAGAGATCCTCAAATGGAGTCTGCTCTTCGTCTTCCATGCTAGGGGAGAGGACCTCAAAGCGATTGTGTATTTCTAAGCAATCAGAGTGAACCCTGGGCCTCCTACTTCTTTGAGTCACGTTTCTCCATATATCTGGCTCCTGTGTTGGTGAACTAGACTCCTTCTCAGGGGAGTCCCCTGTCTCCTCCTTGGTGGAGACGGTGTGCTCTGTTGCTTCCAAGAAGAGCTCCAGCTCTCTAATTCTTTGGAGCGTAGCTACACGTTCCTCCAGTTGCTGGACTTTGTCTTTTAAGAGGGCAATCAACATGCAATTGCTGCAGGTAAAGCTGCCTGCAACCTTTGGCAAGATGGCAAACATTGCGCAGGAATCGCAGGCGACTGCAGCTGTTCCCTCCCCTTCCATCTTGAGATCGTGTCGTTGGGGTTGGCTACAGAGGTCCTCCATCATAAAAAGCTTGAAGACAGGACAAATAACTTCCCACACACAAAAAAACACCTAGATCTCCCCCAACAAACGTTTGAGACTAGTTCCCTAAATCTAAAAGATGGATCTAACTGCTGCCCTGCAAACTCTGATAAGCTCCTCCCACAGCTAATCCCCTGCCTCAACAGAAACCCTGCCCCCTCTGACCTTTACACAGGGAAAAATAGCTCTTTTTCATTTTTGCTTATCTCATTCAATAATCATAGTTTCTCTCTCTCCAACTCTGAGTTTTCTTCTATTGCTGGTTTGTAGAATTTTATCTCTGATTTGACTACAGTTGAAGGATACCAAATAGTTGCTGGGTCATTTGTTGGCTTTTGCCACACTTGATTTGACTCTGAATACTTTTTCAGTACTTTTTCAGTATATTTCGACTTCTTGCAGATCTAACCATTTGGCTAGTTCCTTAATAATTTTCTCATCAATGATCTCCTCTGCCTCCTCAAAAATGCCTCTAAATCTCAAAGTCATCTCTCACCTCTGCATCTGCAGCATGGCTATCACATCCCATGCTGCCTCCTGAGTTTCCTTCAGCTCCACAGTCTCTTTTTTAACCAAAAAAACAAAAATAAAAATACAATAAAAATACAGAATAAGTACACAGATAAAAAAATAAAATAAAAGATCAACCTTTCCATATCTTACATTCATATCCTTGTTTCCCTGATCTCCTCATACCTCCCTTTTTTGTATTCCAATTCAATTAATTTAATTCAGCAATTTCTTTCCCTCCTTATTATCCTGATCTTTGATCTTAATATATTAATATATTATAACATTAAATTTTTACCTATTTAAAAATCTAATTTTCCATATTCTTTTACCGTATTTTTTGCTCTATAGGACGCACCGGACAATAGGACACACCTTGTTTTAGAGGGGGGAAAACAAGAAAAAAAAATTCTCCCCCTCTCTGCCCAGCACCCCTTCAGCGAAGCGGCAGGAGGCGCTGCGCAGAGAGGGGGAGAATTTTCCCCCTCTTGTTTCCCCCCTCTAAAACAAGGTGCTACCTTGGAAGCCTGGAGAGCGAAAGGGGTCGGTGCCCACCGACCCCTCTCGCTCTCCAGGCTTCAGGTTCCTTTCGACCTGCTCTTTGGGGCTGGCAGGGGGAAGCCCACCACCAGCCCCAAACAGCAGGTCGGGGAGCAGGTAAAGGCGTGCAGCGGAGAGGCTCCTGCCATAGCCCCCCGCGTGCTCTCCCGGCTGGAGAGGTAGTGCGCGGCTAAAGAGACTTCTGCCATAGTCGCGCGTCACCTCTCCAGCTGGGAGAGCGCGCGCACGGCTAAAGCAGCCCCCCGCGACCCTCTCACAGCTAGAGAGGTGACGCGCGACTATGGCAGAAGTCCCTTTAGCCCCGCACTTGCTCTCCCGGCTGGAGAGGTGGCGCGCAGCGGAGAGGCTCCTGCCATAGCCCCCCGCGTGCTCTCCCGGCTGGAGAGGTGACACGCAGCTATAGAGGCTCCTGCGTAGTCGCGCGTCACCTCTCCAGCTGGGAGAGGGTCGTGGGGGGCTGCTTTAGCCGCGTGCGCGCTCTCCCGGCTGGAGAGGTGGTGCACGGCTAAAGAGGCTCCTGCTGTAGTCGTGCGTCACCTCTCCAGCTGGGAGAGGGTCGCGGGGGGCTGCTTTAGCCGCGCGCGCGCTCTCCCGGCTGGACAGGTGATGTGCGGCTATAGAGGCTCCTGCCAAAACCGCGCGTCACCTCTCCAGCCGGGAGAGGGTCTCGGGGGACTTGTTTAGCTAAAGAAGCCCCCCGCGACCCTCTCCCGGCTGGAGAAGTCGTGTGCGGCTAAAGAGGCTCCTGCCATAGCCGCGCGCCACCTCTCCAGCCGGGAGAGGGTCACGGGGCTATGGCTTCTTCGCTCCATAGGACGCACACACATTTCCCCTTCATTTTTGAAGGGGAAAAAGTGCGTCCTATAGAGCGAAAAATACGGTATATCATTACAGCTAGAAACCGCTTAACTTCATTCAAACATCATTCTAACATTCATTAATTTCTTTAGTCTTTAAATTTCTTTCAGTCTTCTTCCACCAACTCTTCTCCCTGGTCTCGGATTCTACCAGTCATTTCCGCCAGTTCCATGTAGTCCATCACTTTCATCTGCCATTCTTCCAGAGTGGGTAAATCTTGTGTCTTCCAATGCTTTGCAATGAGTATTCTTGCTGCTGTTGTAGCATACATAAAGAAAGTTCTGTCCCTCTTTAACACCGATTGGCCGACTATGCCCAGGAGAAAGGCCTCTGGTTTCTTCAAGAAGGTATATTTAAATACCTTTTTCAATTCATTATATATCATCTCCCAGAAAGCCTTAATCCTTGGGCACGTCCACCAAAGGTGAAAGAATGTACCTTCAGTTTCTTTACATTTCCAACATTTATTATCGGGCAAATGGTAGATTTTTGCAAGCTTGACTGGGGTTATGTACCACCTGTATATCATTTTCATAATATTCTCTCTTAGGGCATTACATGCCGTAAATTTCATACCTGTGGTCCACAACTGTTCCCAGTCAGCAAACATAATGTTATGTCCAACATCTTGTGCCCATTTAATCATAGCAGATTTCACCGTTTCATCCTGAGTATTCCATTTCAATAGCAAGTTTTTCTATCTTAACTTCCTCCGTCACCACATTATTTACAATCAGTTTTGCCTTTTGTTCAGAATATATTGCACTTATACCATTTTCAAAACCTTGGCCCACCCCCATACCCTGTAGATTTTTTTTCATAAAAATCCAAGAAATGTTGTCAAAGGCTTTCTCCACGTCCACAAATATCAAAACTGCCTTAGTGTTTATGTTCACTTGTAATTTTTCTAAAATATTAATTATGTTCCTCACATTGTCAGATAGATGTCTTCCTGGGAGAAAGCCTGCTTGGTCCTTATGTATCTCTTCCACTAGCACTCTTTTTAGTCTTTTAGCCAAAATGTCTGCAAAGATTTTGTAATTCACATTAAGCAGAGATATGGGGCGGTAGTTTTTGAGCTGTGTCTTTTCAGTCTCTGTTTTCGGTACAAGTGTGATATATGCTTCTTTCCACGACTCTGGTGCCCTTTTCCCCTCCATTATTTCATTACAAACCTCTTTCAAAGGTTGTACTAGCCATTCTTTTAAAGATCTGTAATATCTAGAAGTCAGTCCATCCGGTCCTGGAGATTTTCCCAATTGCATATTCTGAATGGCACCTTCTATCTCTTGTTCAGTTATTTTGTAGTTCAACATTAATTTATTTTCTTGAGAGATTTTTTGTAATCCATTTGTTTTCAAAAATCGATCTACATCAGTCTCTTTCTGTGGCCCTTGTGTATATAGTTGTTTAAAATACCTCTGGAAACAATTTCTAATCTCAACTGGGTTCTGTATATTCCTTCCTTCCACTTCTAAATTTGTAACTGTATTTAATTTTTGTCTTTTTTTCATTTGCCAAGCCAACAATTTCCCACATTTATTAGCCGACTTGAATGTCTTTTGTCTCATTTGTTTAATTTTCCATTCTATCTCCTGATTCATCATTTTCATATATTGCACTTGATGTAACTTTATTTCTCTCAAAATCTCTTGAGACTTTGGTTTTGCTCTCAATTTCTTTTCACCTTCCTTTATTTTCTCCAAAATTTTATCCTTCTTCTCATTTTGAATTCTCTTCTTTAATGCATTCTGTTGTATCAAGAACCCTCTCATAACCACTTTACTTGCGTCCCAGATTATTCTTTTTTCCACGTTAGTGCTCACATTTATCTCAAAATAGTCTCTTAAAGTTTTTTTGGGCCTTCTTAAGCACATCTTCATCTCTAAATAAGGTGTCATTCATCCTCCATCTAAAGGAGCCAGCTGGTATTAGTTTCATTTCCATCTTAACAGCATTATGGTCGGAACAGGTCTTGGGACAGATTTCCACTTTTCTAGTCTTTGGTGCCATTCCTCTAGTTACCCATATTTGGTCAATTCTTGTCCAAGTCATATTGGCTTCAGAAAAGAAGGTTCCTTCTTTAGCCATGGGGTTCTTTGTTCTCCAAATATCAACTAAGTCCAAGTTGTCTGTCATCTCAAAAAAAGTTTTCGGTAGTCTACCATCCTTAGTGACTACCTGTCTTTGTGCCTTGTCCATATTTGTAGATACCACTCCATTCATGTCTCCCATCAAAATCATGTTGTAATCCAGATAGTCCAACAGGGTCTCATGCAACTTTTTAAAAAAATCAGATTTCCCCTCATTTGGTGCATAAATTCCTACTATCAAAAATTTTTCTCCTTGTGTTTGAATTTCGATTGCCACAAATCTTCCTTGGTCATCTTTAAATATAAATTTCGGTAATAATCTATCTTTTGCATAAATCACAACCCCTCTTTTTTTAACCTTGTCCGATGAAATAAACTCCTGACCAAGTCTTTTATTAATTAGTAGTTTCCTATGTAACCTTGTTATATGTGTTTCTTGTAAACAAATCAAGTCCAATTGTTCCTTTTTTAATAAATGAAACACAGATCTCCTTTTCTGAGGGGAATTCAAACCATTACAATTCCAACTTAATAGTTGCAGAGCCACGATGTAGTTACTTTACTTCTCCTCCAACTGCACCCAGTGCCTGTTCCTGTTCTGTCGGTGGTATCACCTTCTTCAGGCGATCTTTTAGTTCCGGAGGTAAATCTGGTATGTCTAAAGTTTCACTTACAATTGCTCTTAACTCCCCTGTAACTTTCTTCTGCAGGTCTTCTCCGTGGTCTCTCCAAAATTTATCTTTGTCATCTTCTGATCTTATTTTTATCTTCTTCCCTTTATAACTGAAAGATAGGCCTTGGGGAAATTCCCACCTAAAAATGATTCTGTTGCTTCTCAACAGGTCGACCAAATCTCTGTAATTGGACCTAAGGTCCAAAAGATGTTTTGGAATATCCTTGAATATTTCCACTCTCGACTGATGTATTTCCAAAGCCTTCTGGAAATGCAGACTCAGGATTTTATCTCTCTCCTCTTTTGTTTGGAGGGTGATCAAACAGTCTCTCACCCTGTTCTTCCACCCTCCTTTTCCAAGCCTAAAAGCTCTCACTATCTTGAAATTATCCTTCCCCAAATCTGGGTTCCAAAAGTCTGCAAATTCCTGTGTAAGAAATTCAATCAAATTATCTTTTTCCAATTCTGGTACGGCCCTGACGCTTAAATTCACCTGTTTCTCCTTCAGCTCAATCATAGACAGTATTGACTTGTGATCTTCAATTTGTTTATGCAATGGTGTTACCTTCTCTTCTAAGACAGTGGCTGTAGCAGTTGCAATTTCTTTAGCCTCCTCGGCTGTCTTCCGTGTCAAAGTAGATTCCTGCAATAATTTCTGAATATTTTCTGTGTTAGTATTTACTTTCTGTCCCAAATTGTTAATACTTATAGTATTTTGATCTATTTTGCCCGATGCCTCGGCTACTTGTTTACTTATTCTTTCCAAAGATTCATTTATTTTACTTAATGCCTGAGCCAGGGCATCGTCAGCAGCCATACCTTTGGGTTTTGGTTGTGCCGATGAGGTTACTGTTGGTAAACCAGAAGGGCCAGATGTCGAAGCCCTTCTTTGCAGCCCGCCGTCTGTATGAAGTACTTTGCCAGACCTCGTTGCTTGTAACAAATCTATCTTCTCTTTCCCATCTGCCATATCCCTCTAGATATAGCCCAAGGTCGATGTCACGCTCGAAGTCAACGTTGTTTTGAAATGGAAAATCCCCTTAGCCCAGCTGCAATTGCAACAGTTTCAAACTTCCTCTAGGGGGACACAGTAATAATAATAATAATAATAATAATAATAATAATAATAATAAATTTTATTTATATCCCGCCCTCCCCAGCCGAAGCCGGGCTCAGGGCGGCTAACAACACTAAAATAGTGCAACATTATAAAACATCATAAGAATTAATTAAAATCAAAATTGATGGCAACCATAAACTAAAGTATTGTAAAGATTGCCAAAGGAGGGAGTCAGGCTGTGCCCTAACCAAAGGCCTGGTGGAACAGCTCTGTCTTGCAGGCCCTGCGGAAAGATGTCAAGTCCTGCAGGGCCCTTGTCTCTTGTGACAGAGCGTTCCACCAGGTTGGAGCCACAGCCGAAAAAGCCCTGGCTCTAGTTGAGGCCAGCCTAACCTCTCTGTGGCCTGGGACCTTCAAGATGTTTTTATTTGAGGACCATAAGTTCCTCTGTGGGGCATACCAGGAGAGGCGGTCCCGTAGATACGAGGGTCCTAGGCCGTGTAGGGCTTTGAAGGTTAAAACCAGCACCTTAAACCTGATCCTGTACTCCACCGGGAGCCAGTGCAGCTGGTATAGCACCGGATGAATGTGATCCCGCAGCGAAGACCCCGTAAGGAGTCTCGCTGCGGCATTCTGCACCCGCTGGAGTTTCTGGGTCAGTCTCAAGGGCAGCCCCACGTAGAGCGAGTTACAATAATCCAGTCTGGAGGTGACCGACGCGTGGATCACAGTGGCTAGGTCAGGGCGAGAGAGGTAAGGAGCCAACTGCTTAGCTTGGCGGAGTTGAAAAAATGCCGCCTTTGTTATAGCTGCAATCTGCGCCTCCATGGAGAGGGAGGTATCGAATATTACACCCAAACTCTTAACGGACGGTGCTGGCACTAATTGCACCCCCGCAAGAGATGGGAGTTGCCCCCTCAATCCCATATCGTCCCGTCCCAGCCAGAGGATCAGAAATGTCTTTAAAATAATTAACTTCTCCCTTTCGCCCCCCAGTTAGCCCAAAAGACAACAGTTTCTATCTCAGTTATATCCAGTTACTTTATGACCAGAAGAAGCCTGTCAGCAATATAGTATCTTGATTGTATCTCAAATGCAGAGTTAACTGTCAAAAAGAAGTTTCAAAAGCAGTGTGATTCTCAATACGGCTTTCTTACTGTCACTGGGAACCGTTCCAGGGTTTTGAGCGGTGGATTTTTACTCCTCTTCCTTTATTTTGCAGGGAAATAACGTTCCAATCTTCTCCCCCCTCCTCCCCTGATTTTAAAGGGGGGAAAACATTATCTTGATGCTCGAAATTATTATCCTTTCCCAACGTCTTTTAAAGCTTCCGCTTTCAAGTTCATTGCTTTACTCCATTTACAAGAACAGGAGGCAGACTTCCTGTTTATACCTCTCCGCTTCAGTGCCAAATTGATCGTAAAATTTGTAAGCTTCCTTTAGTTCCAATGTTAGCCTACTCACGGATCGTTGTTTTACAGCCAAATTGTCCCAGGAAAAAGGCAGCACTCTCCAGTAACAGCTACGCGGCTTCGCTCCACGGAAGAAGCAGACGACTCACAGCACCACGCCACTTCCCCGCTCCGCTCCAGAGCCCGTTACTGGGCTCCTTTGCTGATTGGGGGGGGGCGCAAACGGTGCCCGCCGAGTCCCACGGTCACAGGCTTCACCCGCCTGTGATTTTTGAAGGGTCCCCGCTGCGGGTTGATGCTTGGCTATTATCCAGCAATGTGCTTATACCTTTCATGTGAACCATGATATATCCTGTCTACATGCAAATGAAGTGAAATAAAAACAAGAGTTCTGTATTTTCAATTGATGTAGATCAGCATAAATAGGAAGTAATTGTTCATTAAGTAAATTTTAAATTATATGTGATTTCATCTGCATGTGCACACAATGGATTAAGTACTACAGGTTTTTCCCCTAAACCATATATATATATTTATAGGAACTCAAACACTGAGATCCTGCTCTGTTCCAGTAACAAGAAGCCGTAAGCACCAGCCTGAAGATGACGAGTGAGACCTCGTCGAAACGTCGCCTAGACACCCCAACTCTTACACGGGAAGACACCCGAAGACACCAAAACCTGCATTCCTGTACCCGTGAAAATCTACGAAAGCATATATATATATATATATATATATATGCAGGTTTTGGTGTCTTCGGGTGTCTTCCCGTGTAAGAGTTGGGGTGTCTAGGCGACGTTTCGACGAGGTCTCACTCGTCATCTTCAGGCTGGTGCTTTCGGCTTCTTGTTACTGGAACAGAGCAGGATCTCAGTGTTTGAGTTCCTATAAATACTGTTGAGGGGGTGTGGTGTATAGCCTCCAACGTTCTGGGCAGAGAGGAAGTTCCCAGGTTAGTGTGCCTTTTCTTCTTTTGTTCTTTAATTACTTGAGGGATATCTTGAGTGATTTCTTGAGTGATATTCTGAGTACCACTTAGGTGGGTCATTAAGTGTGGATTAGTTGCTAAAGCTTTCGTGTCTTGACCTCTTGAGCTTGTGAAGAGTTTTTCTGAGAAGATGGCTGTACTGCACTTAGTTGTGCTCTGGCTTGGCTTCGTGTATAGGGGCGAGCTGTGGTTTTGTGCCCTGTGCCAGCCAGATCTGTGTAGGGATTGCAGGGGGGTGCAGCATCCGGAGGTGCCACTATGGTTTGGCTACTGGATGGAGTCTGTAATTTATCTGTGGAGAGGGTCTGGGTTTGGGTCTGGTGTGGTTGATTGGTGATGGCGTTCTGTGTGCCTCTGGTTCTGGTGTCGGTTTTTGTGGGGAGGGCTAATTTCCAGATGTCTGGCAGGCGGGACGTGTCGTCACGCTTGTTCATGTTGTGAGGGTGTTTCTCTATCTCGATGGCTTCCATGGTTATTCTCTTGTGGTGATGTTCCATGTTAAAGAGCAATTTGGAATCTGCAAAATTAATTTCGTGTCCTGTTTCTTTCATGTGTTGGAAAAGAGAGGAAGTTTTTTCTTCTTTTTTGACGGCATTCTTGTGTTCTGCGATACGTGCATTTATTCGTCTGTTTGTTTGTCCAATGTACGTGGCTGGGCAGACTTTGCAGGGTATTTCATAGACCCCTTGGTTTTCCAACTGGATTTTATCTTTGGGGTTTCTGAGGATATTGGCTATTTTTTGGTTGGTGCAAAAGGCTCACCTACTTGTGAGCTTCGATGTTGTATCTCTCTTCACACAAGTGCCCATTAATGAAGCCTTGACAGCCATTCAAAACAAATACAATCCCCCCGAATACATCCTGGACCTGACCAACCACTGCCTAACCAACACGTACTTCATCCACAATGGACAAAGATACAAACAGATAGAAGGAGCACCTATGGGATCACCCCTCTCACCGGTCATCGCAAATTTGTACATGGAACACTTTGAAACCAATGCTTTAGACAAGTCAGAACACAAACCCAAACTTTGGCTCAGATATGTTGACGACACCTTTGTAATTTGGCCACACGGGAAAGAAAAACTAGATAGCTTCCTCACACATCTCAACAGCCTACACCCCAAAATACAATTCACTATGGAAATAGAAGCCAACAACCAACTTCCCTTCCTTGACGTCCTAATCTACAAAAAACCTGATGGCTCCCTAGGACACACTATCTACCGGAAAAAAACACACACCAACCGCTACTTACATGCACAATCACACCACCACCCTGCACAAATAAACTCCGTAGCCAAGACTCTCATCTCCAGAACCAAACGCCTGGCTGACAAAGACCACTTGACAACTGAGTTACAGAATCTCTCAAATGTGTTAATCGCCAATGGATACCAGCAAAACAGGGTTACGAAGCTAATCCATAAAGAAACACCCCCCAAAAACCAAGACACAGAAGAAAACAATGGCATGGCCCTCCTTCCTTATATCAAGGGCACTACAGATAAAATTAGCAAAATCCTCCATAAACACAATATCAAAACACAAGAATGCCGTCAAAAAAGAAGAAAAAACTTCCTCTCTTTTCCAACACATGAAAGAAACAGGACACGAAATTAATTTTGCAGATTCCAAATTGCTCTTTAACATGGAACATCACCACAAGAGAATAATCATGGAAGCCATCGAGATAGAGAAACACCCTCACAACATGAACAAGCGTGACGACACGTCCCGCCTGCCAGACATCTGGAAATTAGCCCTCCCCACAAAAACCGACACCAGAACCAGAGGCACACAGAACGCCATCACCAATCAACCACACCAGACCCAAACCCAGACCCTCTCCACAGATAAATTACAGACTCCATCCAGTAGCCAAACCATAGTGGCACCTCCGGATGCTGCACCCCCCTGCAATCCCTACACAGATCTGGCTGGCACAGGGCACAAAACCACAGCTCGCCCCTATACACGAAGCCAAGCCAGAGCACAACTAAGTGCAGTACAGCCATCTTCTCAGAAAAACTCTTCACAAGCTCAAGAGGTCAAGACACGAAAGCTTTAGCAACTAATCCACACTTAATGACCCACCTAAGTGGTACTCAGAATATCACTCAAGAAATCACTCAAGATATCCCTCAAGTAATTAAAGAACAAAAGAAGAAAAGGCACACTAACCTGGGAACTTCCTCTCTGCCCAGAACGTTGGAGGCTATACACCACACCCCCTCAACAGTATTTATAGGAACTCAAACACTGAGATCCTGCTCTGTTCCAGTAACAAGAAGCCGAAAGCACCAGCCTGAAGATGACGAGTGAGACCTCGTCGAAACGTCGCCTAGACACCCCAACTCTTACACGGGAAGACACCCGAAGACACCAAAACCTGCATTCCTGTACCCGTGAAAATCTACGAAAACATATATATATATATATATATATATATATATATATATATATATATATGCTAGATTTTTTTTTATCCCCTACAGATTTTTAAGAATTTAATTCAAGTCCTGTTAATTTTTCAGTTCTGAAATTAATGGGCAAATTCACATTGTTAAGCACATTGTAGCATGCTGTCAGGGAACTGCCATCGGAGGAACAGGTGGTGGAAGGGCTCACACGGGCTGGTAGAGACTCAGCAGCTGAAGCAGGAACCAGCAGGGGGAGAGGTGGATCTCTGAGGGAAAGCGAGCAGGAGGGAGGGCTCAGGGACACGTCCAGCGAGAACAGTGGGGGGGTATCTGAAGCTCCCATAGGGAGACCCACTCCTCGCCGGAAACTGTCACGCCGCGAGTCCAGGAAACGTGTTTCCGTTAATGAGCTTTTATGCTGGAAACGATTCCGAAAGCAACCACTGTCGGAATCTGCAAGTGACTAGAGCAGCCATGTCTGAGGGGCTCTGTCACAGACAGAAGTTTGTGGGCTTGAACAAACTCTGAGGGACTACTATTTTACGCACAAGCAGCTCATCATCCCACCACAGCATTCCGACAGTCTTTGTAAGCTGTTTGTGCAGGAGAAGGCATCATGAGTGACCCAGCCGGAACCGGAGAAGCAGGGGTTGGAGCTGGTCCAAGCTTGGAAGAAAGGTACCGAGCGTTGGAGATCCAACTGGCGCTGCAGACGGCGAGGCTTGAGGAGAGAAGGGCTCAGGATGCAGACAAGAAGGGGAAAGCCACCCAGTTCACCAGAAAGGTACCAGGATTGGTGCAGAAGTTTGGGGGGGACCCCATGCCTTTAGAACAGAGATGCAATATGCCCTCAATGTGCAGTTTGATGAATTCCCTGACGAGGAATCGCGAGTGGCTTTCGTGATTGGGCATCTTGAAAGGGGGGCGAGGGACTGGGTTAGACCCCTGATGGCAACGAATAATGACGTCCTAAAGGACACAATGAGGTTCTTTCGTGCAATGGATCTCATGTTTTCCAGCGATATTGAGCAGGGAGTGGTGCGCAGACAGCTAATGGCTTGCAAGCAGGGGAGCCGATCTGTCCGTGAGTACTGGACTGAGTTCACCATGCTGGTTCACAGATTGGGGTGGGACTTATCGGCGGAACCCATTCAAATGCTATTTGAAGAAGGCCTTGCTTCGGCTGTGAAAGACGAACTTTCCCGGGGTCCCAGGGCGGATTCTATGGATCAGCTGACCAAATCTGCACTGACCATAGGAGCGCGCCAGGAGGCGAGAGCTTTGGAGAGGCGGGAAGGGAAGGGGGAACGTTGGAAGGAGTTCCGCATTCCAGACATTCCAGAGACAACTTTCCCACCGGCAGAGCCGATGGAAATCGGAACAGCGCGCGCACGCGCAGTTTCAAAGCCCAGGGAGGGGGAAAAGAAGGAGGGAAAAGGCGCCCGGAAATGCTATCTCTGCCAACAGCCAGGTCACTTTGCCAGAGTCTGCCCCCAGAGGAAGGAATGGCAAGGGATGGTGGGAGCTGTTGAGGAAAGAGAGGAGGAAAAACCGGAGCAAGTAAAAGCCAACGTCTGGTTGCCACCGTCGGGGCACAGCAGCCAGGCCAAAGAGCAGTGAAAGTGCCCACGCCAGAACCTCCTAAACCTGCCCTAGTGATAGAAGTGTCGCTAGAGCTGCAAAATGGACACCCCCTAAAGATAAAGGCGCTGTTGGACTCAGGCAGCTCCTGCAATTTCATGAGCAAAGAGTTTGCAGCTGAACACCAGATACAGACTATCCCTTTAAGCAACCCCCTGCAGGTGACCACGATCGATGGCAGGGAGTTGTTGGGAGGAGAAGTCAGCTTGCAGACCGTCCCAATGATAATGAAGGTGGCCAGGCACACCGAACTGATAGCGTTTAATGTGGCCACCTTGGGAGGAGCTCCTATTATTTTGGGGATGAGCTGGCTAGCGTTACATGATCCGCTGGTGGGCTGGCATCAGAGAGTGGTTTCCTTTGGTTCAGCACATTGCTTAGAACACTGCAAAGGGGGAAAGGGTTCAGCAGGGGCCCAAGCCACCCTAGCAGGGACGGAAGTAATGGAGAAAGTGAAGGTACCACCACAATACGCAGATCTCAGCGACGTGTTCAGCGAGAAGGAAGCTGACCAACTACCCCCGCATAGACCCTTTGACTGTCAAATCAATTTACTCCCTGGGGCACAGCTTCCTGTTGGCAAGTTGTACGCCATGTCAGACAGAGAAATGCAGGAGCTAAGAGAGTTCATTGACAAGAACCTGAAGAGAGGTTTCATCAGAGAGTCCAGAGCAGTGGGAGGTAGCCCAGTGTTTTTTGTGGATAAAAAAAACACGGACAAGCCGAGACTTGTGTGTGACTTTAGGGGGTTAAACGCAGTGTCAGAACCATTGGCTTTCCCTATGCCCAGGATTGACGACATTTTGACCAGGGTGCGGAAGGGAAAGATTTTTACAAAGCTGGACCTAAGGGGGGGCGTACAACCTGATACGTATAAGGAAAGGGGATGAATGGAAAACCACCATGTTCACCCCCTTTGGGGGCATTTGAATATCTCGTTATGCCATTTGGCTTACAAGCAGGCTCGGCGTGCTTCCAATCGTTTATGAACCACGTACTGGGGCCTTTGCTTTACAAGAATTGTGTGGCCTTCCTAGATGACGTGTTGGTGTATTCGGAGAATGAGGAGCAGCATGTGAGAGACGTCAGAGAAGTGTTGAGCAGGCTGCAAGCCAACCGGCTGTGGGTGAAACTGGAGAAGTGTCAGTTTCATACCAAGGAGGTGGAGTTCCTGGGGTACCGACTGTCAGACAAGGGATTGGCCATGGATCCCGGCAAGGTCCAGGCAGTGCTGGAATGGAAAACACCCAAAACCAATAAGGATGTGCAGAGGTTCTTAGGGTTTGGGAACTTTTATCGTAAGTTCATCCGAAACTTTGCCCACCTGACGGCGCCCATTACAGACTGTCTCAGCAGTAAGAAGAAATTCGTTTGGACTGAGGAGGCGGAGCGAGCTTTTGAGGAACTGAAAAGGGCCTTCGCCTCTGAAGAACAACTTCTGCATGTGGATTTACAAAAAAAGATGAGAGTCGAAACAGACGCATCAGACAGAGCCATAGGGGTGGTGCTTCTTCTGCAGCCAGGGAAGGAGGAGTCAGAGTGGAGACCGTGTGCCTTTTTTTCGCGAAAGCTGAACAAATCCGAGAGGAACTACACGGTGTACGACCGTGAACTTCTTGCTATTCATGAGGCTTTCCGGAGATGGAGGCACCTGCTAATTGGCGCACAACATAAGGTGCAAGTGTGCACTGACCACAAGAACCTAGAGTATTGGAGAACGGCACGAGTGCTCAACCAACGGCAGTTGAGATGGGCCCAGGAGTTCTCCAAATTTAACTTTGAGATTTGTTACGTGCCAGGCCCAGAGAACGTTAGGGCGGACACTCTCTCACGCAAACCTGAATATTTGGAGGGGGAGGGAGCACCCGAAGAAAGACATGTCATTCCAGAGGACCGCTGGGTGTGTGGGGCGGCATTGGTGGGGCAAAGAGAACTGGTAGAGGGAACGGAGAATGATGAATACGCCCAGGACAAACTCAGGGGTCTCAGGAGGGAGGGAGATAAACCCGGAGGTTTTGAGGAGGGAAACGGGGCGTTGTATTACAAGGGAGCGTTATATATACCTGAAGGTGATTTGAGGGAGAAGGTACTCAAGCAGCTGCACGATAACCCCACAGCAGGGCATTTTGGGCAACACAAAACCATGTGGCTGGTTACCAGGGAATTTTGGTGGCCCAAGGTCAGGGAAGATGTGCGGGAGTATGTGAGAGGGTGTGACCAATGCCAGCGAGCCAAAGGGGAGAGGCGGGCACCGGCAGGGTTATTAGAACCGCTACCCACACCTGAAAGACCATGGGAAGCAGTGGCAATAGATTTCATGACTGATCTGCCAAAGTCCAGAGGGAAAACAGCCATCATGGTTGTGGTAGACCTGTTAACCAAAATGGCCCACTTTATAGCCTGCTCACATGCTGTCATGGCAGAAGAAACCGCTAAATTGTTTGTAGAAAATGTGTTTAGGTTGCATGGCGCCCCCTTGAGGGTGGTTTCAGACCGAGGGAAACAATTTACTTCCAGGTTCTGGAGGAAGCTCATGAGCTTACTGCATGTAAATTTTCGACTACGCGGCATCCTGAAACCAACGGGCAGGCGGAAAGAGCCAATGGCATCCTCCAGCAATATTTGAGATGTTATGTCAATGACAGAGAGAATGATTGGGTGGAGAAGCTGGCGTTGGCGGAATTTGCCTACAACAATGCGGAGAACGTGTCCACGGGGATGAGCCCCTTTTTGGCTAATTACGGGTGCCATCCCAGGGCTTTCCCAGGGGGGGAAGGGGAGAGATGGAGCGTTCCAGCTGCCGAGCAGTTCGTAGAAGAAATGGAAGCGATCCATCGCCAGCTCCAACTTAACTTAGACAGGGCCAAGGAGGAATATAAGAGGCAGGCAGACAAAAACAGAAGAGAAGGTGAAACCATTAGGGGGGGGGGGACCAGGTGTGGCTGTCAACCCAAGGGTTACCCTTCAAAGGGGGTTGTAAGAAGTTAAGACCCAAAAGATTGGGCCCATTTGAAGTCACGCAAAAGGTCAACCCAGTGGCTTTCAGACTCCGGTTACCGAACCACATGAAGCTGCACCCAGTTTTCCACAGGTCGTTGCTGTCACCGTATAAAGGGGACAGAGAAGGGAGGGTCACTCGGGGACCAGCAATAGAGGAAAGGGAACAAAGCTACCATGTAGCGGAGATCCTCGATTCCAGGTGGAAGGGAGATCAAGTAGAGTATTTGGTAATGTGGGAAGGGGAACCGGAGTCGGAAAACACCTGGGTCATGGCAGAGGATGTCAATGACGAGGTTTTAATAGAAACTTTTCATCAGAGGTTCCCACATAAACCTCAGCCTGTAGCGAGGTTCCGGAGGGAATACTTTGCCACCACCGACGAAGAAGAGGAGTTGGAGGGGTTCACAGATTCCGAGGAGGAGGAGGATTCAGCGAGCCGGAATGGCGACCGATGGAGGGAAATGTTCGAGACGTCTGAAGATGAAGAGGATTCTTTTCGTGGTTTTACCTCCTCACCACCCAGAGGAGAGGGAACGGGAGGGGGTGAAGGGGGCCCTGGAGGGGAGGTGGATGTCAGGGAACTGCCATCGGAGGAACAGGTGGTGGAAGGGCTCACGGGGGCTGGTAGAGACTCAGCAGCTGAAGCAGAAACCAGCAGGGGGAGGAGTGGATCTCTGAGGGAAAGCGAGCAGGAGGGAGGGCTCAGGGACACGTCCAGCGAGAACAGTGGGGGGGTATCTGAAGCTCCCATAGGGAGACCCACTCCTCGCCGGAAACTGTCACGCCGCGAGTCCAGGAGACGTGTTTCCGTTAAGGAGCTTTTATGCTGGAAACGATTCCGAAAGCAACCACTGTCGGAATCTGCAAGTGACTAGAGCAGCCATGTCTGAGGGGCTCTGTCACAGACAGAAGTTTGTGGGCTTGAACAAACTCTGAGGGACTACTATTTTACGCACAAGCAGCTCATCATCCCACCACACATGCCCATCAATAATTTTTTTCCATACATTTAAATTAAAATATTAGGATTTAGAAGAATACACTGTTCATAAACACTGGAATTTATTACTATCACAGACTCCCAAAGGATTACATTGTCTTTTAGTAAGCAAATAATATTATTATTTTTTTTTTAGTGGAGGCGGCACCTTGTAAATAATCTTAAAACTGATCAGCAACTCTGGTACATAGTGGTTTACTAGATATTGACCATAATTACTTTCTGCCCATCTGTGCTCTACAGGGCATAAGAAAGGCCAGCAAGCAGTATGTTTTCAGAATACGTACATTACAAAATCAGCTGAACTGTACAAGCCCATTTGCCTATTCTTTAAACAGTTCCACTTCATATATTAAACATATATTAATGGCAGACTCTGCTGCAAAATAGATGTAATATTTATTACCACATAAGGATGTTCATCTGCTTCTAGCTGACCTACCTTCTTGAACCTTACAAGAGTCAGCACAAATGTCTCTAGGAAGGTTAGTGGCAAAAGTTACCATTTTTGCCACTGCACACCAGAGGATGTGACTGAATCTCCTTCTGTCGGCCAGGCCCAATGGCTTCCCCTTCCCCTTTCATGGCACCATTTTTCCCACATGGAGGTGTGGCAGGGCAGGCCCACCTATGAGGTGGAATGAAGCAGCTGCCTTGGGTGACAGAATCCTATGGGGTTCCAATGGGATCCAGTTTTCAATGGGTATCCCATGGGGCTCTCTTTCAGCTGCATCACCATGCAGCCCTGACGAGCAAGGCTTCGGTGGGAGGTGGGGGCAGCAGGGGCAGCACCCGCCTGTTTCACCTCAGGCCACCCCTGTGCATAGCCATGCAGCTGGCCAGGGGAATGGCTATTCCATGCATAGGCCCTCCAGATGTTTTGGGACTACAACTCCCATCATCCCTGATCACTGGTCCTGTTATCTAGGGGTGATGGGAGCTGTAGTCCCAAAACATCTGGAGGGCCGAGTTTGTCTATGCCTGGGTTATTCAGTAGCGGTGAGGGGGAGTCTAAGATTTGGCAGTGAGGGGTGGGGGTGTCTTCCTATTTAATACAAGGTGGTTGATGGCGTTTCTCTTCTCCCCCCACCCTCAACCTTTTATTTATTTATTTAGAAGCAAGCTTGCAATCATTAAAGGGCATGGCATAGCTGCCCACAGAAGGAACCTGGCAGCATTCCTGAACAGAATTCTCCATAGGAACATCAAGGCTACGTTGTGACTTTAAAAAGAAAGGAGAAAAATTGTCCATGGCTGCATAAGAACCCCTCCCTTAAAATAATAAAAATTCACCCACCCGCTTAGATTAAGGCATAATTGGGGGCATTCTCTCTCCCTCCAGCCCCCGCTACAAAATTCAGCTAAACTCAATACTTTGCCCAAGCAATTGTTTCGATTTTTCATTTGTTGTTAAATGAATAAACACCCCTCTTTAAGAGCACATGTGTTGGGTTACTGTTGGAGAAGGGCTCAAAGTGGGCTTGAATGTCTGAAGGAGAAGTTGAAAGGGAAAGAGAAAGAGAAAGAGAAAGAGAAAGAGAAAGAGAAAGAGAAAGAGAAAGAGAAAGGGTTGGGAAGCCCTTGCTTTACGTCTATCAAATTTCAGCATGTTTCTGGCACACCAAGTTCCACAGGCACCTTTTACAAAAGGATGACTTTTGTGTGAAGCTTAACATTTCTACCTGGCATGAGAAGATGTCACCTTCCTTGAGGAGCTGTCCTGGCTACTCTGTAAATGTCATAAAAATAATAGGCCCTCAGTACCAAATAGATGCCAAACTCAGGACGTCTGTGTGAATGTCACAGAAATTTATGCGGTGTGCCTACTGCAGGTGTATTTTGTGTGTGTCAAAACCTGTCAGGTTCACCTCCAGGTACATGTGCATTTGAGGAGCAGTTACCAGTGGCTAAGAGTAAACTGCTACTTGTATTTTGCACGGGTCAGTAGCTACCGGAGTTTGTCATTACCCACAAGAATGAAGAGAGAGAGACTGCCATAGCTGTATTCTGCAACAGGCATTTAATGCACTTTACTGTCTGTTTCTCACACAGCACTCTAATTATCTTCATTTTCATAGCTATATTTATATAACTGGTAAGTTCGTCTCCACCATCCCCAATGCTATTTGAAATTAACATAGAATTTCTCATATTGTGACATTTTCTTTGGTGACACAGGCTCATTTTCTCCCCATCAAGTGATTTCATCATGTTTCCATAGCAGCAAGCCATTACTTCCGTTGGAAATAAGGGCCTGCTGTGTCACTCTTTCCTACAGAGGAGGTGATGAAATTAACCTCTGTAACTCTGGTGTCACTTCATCTTGTCTCTGTGTATGTGGGAGCTGAAGAGTTGCTGGATTATATGTGGCCCTCTCATAAGTGTCAAATATAAGGGACAAGGGACCTTTGACAACTTTTAGGAGTATTAAGTATGACTTGCAGAACCCCACCGCTTTCCATCAATATTACTGAGACACTTTCAGGGTTTGAGCACAGACGTCCTTGAATGGCAGTGAGCTCTCCTCTGGAAGACATGTCCAAGTTCCATGAGTGTGGCAATAATCTGAGAGAAGAGGGCTATAGTTGTTAACAAACAGGCAGCATCACAGAGTCATATTGTGTATACATGCGCTCAGCACAACCCTGCCATGCTACCTGTTTGTAATAATTACAGTACTTTTCTCTCAGATTATGGGGGAGTGCTTGTCTGTCACAAACATGGAAACGTCTATGCAGTGTGGCAATGCTTCTGCAAGCATACTGTAACCACAGAGAATTGAGACCTTGAGTAGATGTAGATGGAGTTGTAGATGGAATCAGAATTGTGGACAGGATCCTAAGGGTCATCTAGTTCAATCCCCTGCTATGCTGGAATCTCAGTTAAAGCATCCATGACAGATGGCCCTGTAACCTCTGCTTAAAAACTTCCAAGGAAGGAGAGCCAACCATTTCTTCTGGGAACCTGTTCCACTGTTTGCTCTCACTGTCAGATAATTCTTCCTGATGCCATTTTCTATGTGACAGCCCCTGAGATATCTAAGATGGCTATCATATCTCTTCTCACTTTCCTCTTTTTCAGGCTAAACACCCCCAACTCCATCAAATGTTCCTCATAAGGCTTAGATTCCAGACCCTTTAGCATCTTGGTTGCCTTCCTTGGAACATGTACCAGCCGCTCAAAATACTTCTTAAACTGTGGAGCCTAGACCTGGACATAGTACTCCAGGTGGGGTCTGACCAAGGCAGAATACAGCAATACTATGACTTCCCTTGATCTGGACACTCTACTTCTGTTGATGCAGCCAAGAATAGCATTAGCATTCTTTGGCTATTGCATCACACTTTGCCTGCCTCCAGTCTGCAGGGACCTCCCCTGTTCTCCAAGAATTCTCAAAGATTGTAGACAGAGGCTCCAAGATTACACCAGCAAGCTCCTTTGGTACCCTTGGGTGCAGCTCATCATGCCCTGTAGATTTGAACTCCAGTAGTGGTTAAGAGCTGTAGACTCGTAATCTGGTGAACCGGGTTTGTGTCTCCGCTCCTCCACATGCAGCTGCTGGGTGACCTTGGGCTAGTGACACTTCTCTGAAGTTTCTCAGCCCCACGCACGTCGCAGAGTGTTTGTTGTGGGGGAGGAAGGGAAAGGAGAATGTTAGCCGCTTTGAGACTCCTTTGGGTAGTGATAAAGCGGGATATCAAATCCAAACTCTTCTTCTTCTTAAAGTAGCTAGGTGTTCCCTTACCACCTTTTTTCCTATCTTGGGCTGCAGCTCCCTCCTTATATTGTTTATTATTTATCAGTAGGCTGGGCACTGCTTTCCTTTTGGTTGAAAATGAATTCTCTTTCCCCCACCCCAGCATGTTACAGGTTCTATAATGCCGCTCATATAAACCCTTTTTGTAATATATGACACCTCCCGCATAAATGCATATTAGATACAGTAAATGCAAAAGTGTGTGCATCTGCTGTAACATAAAATCCTAGTTAAAAATTTATACTTTAAATCAATGCAGTAGGCATGATTTCCACCTGAAAAGAACAATAATTAACAATGCATTCCATTGGTTTAAAAAATTCACAGTAGGAATTGGATGAAAGGTGGAATCCTAATGCCCCTTACTGGACAGTAAGCCCCAATCAAGTTTCCATAAATATCCTCAAGTGTGATCTAGAATTTAATTTAGCCTTGGATGGTTCTTTCCTTGTGGCGGTGGGGCTGCAGGAAGCCTCAGACATCCTTCCCTAAATCCCCAGACCCTGATAAGAGTCACCCTTCCCTACCATCTATGCTTGGACCTGTATGTGTATATGTTAGAGCCATCCTGGGACAGGGATGAAAGTGGACTTTTTGGAGCTACTCATTGAACTCTTGTGACATGCATAGCAGCGATAGAAGAAAAGTCTGCACCCATTGAATGTTACCAATACTTGCCTGATATAATATTGGTTTTGCTTGTCTATTAAACGATTGTTATTATGCTATGGTAGTGTTAAATTATTGGCTAGGAAGGTGAGAGTAGTTCTTCATTAATACAACACGTAAATTACATTTATTCTTCATAGTAGTGGGAAACAACAGTAACTCATCCACAGGGTTCAAGATAAAAACAAAAACAAGCCCCACTACATTAGAATGTTTCAAACATGCACACATTCCTCTTTTAAATATGCGATGCAACATGACATTTTCATCTGGTTCTGTCAGGTCACATCATATTATGTCACATTGCAAGACATGTTTAACCTAATGCAAGCTGATATATCTTGCAATGTCTGAATCAAAAATTTAGAAGCTTTTTTAATATAAAGAAGGAACCCACTGGTTGGATATGCTACAAGTTAGCTATATACGTCTGTGTTGATGATCGGCAGGTGCTTTTATGTGCTCCAAATTGATACCTGGCTTAGTAACAGACTCTTGAGCCCCATATATTTATACATTTTAAAATATGAGCAATTTTACTGAAATGCCACTTACTTTTTTTGTTGTAATGGGTCTTGACAAGGAAATGTTCATGTTGTGCAACTATGAAAATGCCCTTTCTGGCAGGCAGCCCTCTTGCCAGCTTTATTCATCAATGGAATTAAACAAGAAAAATGGGCAAAGCTAAAATCTTGGGGATTTACTAGAGTTTAGTCACACAGTTCCACCATTACTCCAAACTGCCGTTCTCCTGCCATAAGTAATGCACATTTGCTAGGTAATTTTTTCAGTATGAATGTTCTGTTTCTGTGAGAGAGGCAATTGTGATACTATTCCTCCAAAGATGAGGAGGGCATTTTGGTCTTCTAGTAGACCACTGAACAATTCCCAAGAGATTCCCAAGTTTTTGCTGATAATGGAAATGCTTGCAAATATTTTTTTTCCAGAAATAAGGCTCTTAAGCAAGGTTTCTTGTGCTCTTAAGTAAAGATCATTCAGCACAGTTCCTGGCATCAAAAGTCATTCAATGATCTAACCACACCCAATGCAGGAAACATGGCTGATTGAAAGGAGGCAAGGTCATAGCAATGAATTCTCTGAAGTCTTTAATGAATTCATTCAGTTATTTCTTACAGTTCCTTTAATTTATATATTTCCTAGATAGACCAAGGTTCTCCCTTGGTTTAAGCCTTTGTATGTTCAATTAATACATTAAATGGGTTAATAAGATCAATAAGTGACAGGTTTACTTAAGGGACAGCTTAGGAACATAGGAAGCTGCCTTATGCTGAGTGGCTCATCTCAGTATTATCTCCACTGAGTGTCAGTAACTCACCTAGTTACTCCTAGATCTACCTGGAGATATCAGGGACTGAACATCATCACCACCACCATTTATTATTTATACCCCACCCATCTGGCTAGGTTTCCCCTTGCATGAAAAGCACCTCCCCCCCCCCCGGGCTACAAGGCTTTCCTCAGAGAGGTTGATCAGTGTTCCCCATGACTGACTTGCACCAGCAATACTCAGGAGAGTGTGGGGAGCATTTTCCATTTACGGGGAGCAATGGAAGTGCTCATCAGGACTGCTTGGAGCCCCCAGTAAGCTGAGTGTGCCCTGAAACACATCCCAAAATTCTTTGCAGTACATAAATGTTCTGGGGAAGGCATATTAATATATGAAAGGGTAAGAAAACCACTAAATTACCACAGTGAGAGAGAAAAGGCTACTTTATTGACAGTGGAAAAGGTTATGATGGTGCAGTTGCTAAAGCGTAACCCTGCATGTTATGGCCCTATTACAGCTGGGATGCTGACCAGTCTATGATTGATGCCCCCCCCCCATCCTCCCTGTTCTGAACGCAGCACCTCAGGATGTGAAAGAAGCACAGTAAGCCTCGTGAGTCCATGGTCATTGTAACCCAGACTCTTTCATTAGATGCAATGAGCGTAGGGCTCTCAGTCTGAAGGCTTTGTTTGCAACTCTTACAATTTATCCAAGTTGAGGAACAGGAACAGCAGTGTGGTTTAAAATCAGTTGGTTCATCAGTACCAAATGTAAAAAATGAAGAAGAAATATGGAAAAATAAATGAGTCAGATTACAGTATAAAATAGAAAATAAAAACATAGAATGAGCACTATTTTCAATGGACTAAACACTCAGAGGCAAATATAAATTGAAGCACATTAAACAGAAGTCCAAGAGCACAAGCTTTAGGATTGCTTTAGGAAAGCATCTCCTTTGTGTGTTACTATGGGGGTGCTATAATGTAGAGATTTCACTATATTTCATCTAATATGAAATTTACAATCTTGTCCCTAGTTGGGATGATGTGGTAATCCAGTTTTAATTTCAAGGTAGCTATTGTACTTTCTGGCTGCAGTCCTATGCTCACTAACCCAGGAGTAAGTCCCATTGAATTCATTAAGTCTTTTTTCTCAGTAGACATTGCAAATCTAGTAGAGTTGATCTAATTCTATCAAGGAGGTTTAAAAAGGGCTGGAAGCACAACTCCATGGGTTTAAGAATGGGAAAATGCAACCAGATTTGCATCCCACTAAAATCAAAGAACAGCATCTACACTTGGATGCATGCAGGTATGCTTCCCATTGAAAGCAATAGCTGTCATCCATCTTTAGGCTGAGTAGGTGGGAGAGAGGGTTTTTTGCTCAGTTCATACAGTATTCCTGCTTGGCAGGGGGTTGGACTCGATGGCCCTTGTGGTCTCTTCCAACTCTATGATTCTATGATTTCTGCACATGATATACAAGTAGATCAGTCTGTAGATCAGATGCATATCAGAATGCAGAATCCAATGTGATAGGTACCTGTCAAAGGTGGACAGAAGAGGGGATTTCATGACGTCCACTGCCTTGCAGCATATCTTCAGAAGAAGAAAGGGCTACAAATCTAAAGCAGAGTCCCTATGGTGGTTGGATGCTGCCTTGTATGCCTTCTCCTGGCAACTCCTGCAGCCAAGCTGGTGCCCAACGTCTTGCTCTGCTTTCCTTTGGACCACATCAGTGAGGCTGAGAGTGGGGTCTTGGCATCTGGATAGCCCAGGACCTCCATGCACACTGCCCAGGCTTGTACCCCAGAAAGGTCACTCCAGTTCTGCTAATGCAGCAGTTTGGCTTTACCCCAGGAGGCACACCCCATTCTCTTGCAAGACAAAGGGGTACCATCAATACCTCCTGAAAGTCTCTTAGTCTATGAGTCACATATTAATATCTTTTCTATGATTTCAGGTATCATAATGAGTGTAAGATGACCAAGAAAAATGGGTAGATCATTTACAAAAATAATTCAAGGTGGATGAAACTTATCCTAACCCCCGGCGGTGCATAAGGTGAGAGAGCTGGTCCCTGCATGCCTGTATGTCACGAGAGGTCATAGTTATGTTTTTGATGCTGCCATTTGTTGTTCTTGTTTAGTCGTTTAGTCGTGTCTGACTCTTTGGGTTAAAGCTGCAGATAGTCCATCTTCTTCTGTGATTTCTCTCTCCTCTTTTAGTATTGACTAGTGTTGATAACCAAGAGAGAGGTTAAAAGAAAAATGTAAGCAAGAAGCCAAACATAGCACCATATATCCCCATGCCTGTTTCTTTATCAAGTGGCTTGATTATTTAAATTCTGGAAATGTATTTCTTCTGAAGCTTCAAAGGCCAAGGGAGCCGGCCTTTGTCCACAGACAGCTTTCTGGGTCATGTGGCCAGCAGGACTAAACCGCTTCTGGGGCAATGGGACACTGTTATGAGTGCCAGAGCGCACGAAAACACCATTTACCTTCCTGCTACAGCAGTACCTATTTAGCTACTTGCACTGGTATGATTTTAAACTGCTAGGTCACAGACTGCAATCCTACAGCCACTGAGCTAGGAGTAAGTCCCAATGAACTTATTGAAACTTATTGTGCTCTTAATCTCCCATGAGCAAATGCTTTCTCCAAATGGAAGGAAGCCTTTTGCTCCTCACACCTCACAGAGAAATCAGATCTTATTTCATAGGTAAAATTTTATTTTAAAAGAGTGTTATCAGGGAATTCACACACTTGAATGCAAGGGCTAGGTGTCTATAAACTGGCTTGCTTTTCTGCAAGTAGCAAAGGGGAGGCTGCAGATAGCTGGAATGTGCAATTAATTGCCACATTTAGTTTTATTTTATTTATATATTTTATTTATACATACCACCCTTCATCCAAACATCGCTTTATTTTTGCCAAAACAAAAATAGTTCTGCGATTTCTGCCTTTATATACAGACACTGTGGACTGAAAACTGCCAAGTTCTAATTGGTTAAGGCCATGAACATTCAGGGTAGATATGTTAAATTGTGGGTGAACATATCAGACGACACAGCGATTCTTCAAACAGCTCTTGTTTATTCAGAGGCCAGAACAGAACTGAACTGAAGGGTTCAGCCAGCCTGCTTATATAGAGCTCCAGTACACATAATTGTAACAACTTCTAAAACTATCCAATCACTGAACGTCACTTTCAATCCCTTATTTGCATAACTATCTACAGTATCCCCCTGCTGGCCCATGGTGAGAACTTCAGTACATAACACCCCTCCCCACCGAGATAAGGCGTTAGTTACAATCGTAATGGTTTCCTTATATACAGCACTACACATAATGGTTCAATTAGGCACAAAAGCATATTGGTTACATTTCACATACTTCCATTAGACCAACAGTATTACATGTCCAACAACATAGTCCTTTAAATAAGTTGGGCGTTTGGAAACTCTGCCAGACTGCTGTGGAGCGGTACCTAGGTCCGGTGGGCTGCCCGATTCTTGCTGAGGCTGTGGCACGACCCTAGGTGGCGTTGAAACCAAGTCCTCTGGATCTGCTGCTGTGGGTGGAACATCCGCAAGTGGAGTTGGCGGAATGTCAGGCATGGCAGTGGTCTGAGTCTGTGGGAAGTCTGGCAGACATTCTGAAGTGGCTTGGTTCAGCTCCACGCCTGCAGTTTGTGAGAGAGGTGTAGGTGGAGCCTCGCCATCTGTAAGGGTCTGTTCCAGAGCCATGAGCGTAGTTGGGGGCACTGTGGTAGTGTCCAAGTCCCCAACCCTTCGCCTAAGCTGGTCTATGTGCCGGTGCCACAAACATCCAACTTCAAGTGCCATGAGCGAGGTATGAGCGAGGACCAGTGACTACTGTGGCTGGCACCCAAGGAATGTCCCCCACAAAGTTCTGGGCAAATACCTGGTTTCCTGGAACAAATGACCATGGCGCGTTGGCACAGCCTGGGGGTTCGGCCACGGCAAAGTCCGGGTGCAGCCGGTCGAACGGGGACCTGAGGCGGCGGCCCATAAGCAGTTTGGCAGGACTCCGCCCTGTGGCCGCATGAGGGGTGATGTGTTGCATGAACAAGTATTCAGCAACCTGCTCATGCCAGTCTCCCTGGTCGAGGCACGCCAGTGCCTCTTTTGCCGAGCGCACCATTCTCTCCGCTTGCCCGCTGCTGGATGGATGAAAGGGTGCCGTTAGGGCATGGTGGATGCCCAGACCCAAAAGGTATCGCTCAACAGTGCCTCAGGTGAACTGCGGTCCATTGTCAGAGACGAGGACATCAGGATACCCATGCGTTGCAAAGAGGCCTTGCAGCACCCAGATGACTGCCTCAGTAGTGGTGGAGGGCATCAGGGCCACCTCCAGCCATTTGGAATAGGCGTCCACCTCTACCATAAAGGTCCGGCCGTGAAAGGGGCCGGCCAGATCGATGTGCGCCCTCGACCAGGGTGTCTTGGGCGTCTCCCAGGTGTGTCCCTTAGCTGCCGGTGGCACAGGCCTCAATTCTTGGCACGCTTGACAGGCGGAAACCCAGGCAGTGATGGCACCGTTCATGTTAGGCCACCAGACGTAACACCGAGCCAACGCCTTCATTTTGACGATTCCCGGGTGGCCAACGTGCAGAGCTTCAAGGATGCGTTGACAGAGTCTTTGGGGAATCACGACGCGGTCTCCCCACAGCAGACAGCTGTGTTGAGCCGAGAGTTCGTGTTGTCTGGTTGCGAAGGGCTGGAACTCCGATGCAAAAGGCCCTTGTGGCCACCCCCTCCACACCCAGTTGAGCACACGGCTGATGATGCGATCCTGGGCAGATGCGGAGGCCACAGTGGCAGCCAATACAGGCGCTGCCGGAAGATCCTCAATCAGGAGGAGCGATGAAGCAGGAGCCGGGTCTTCCACAAACACTGGAAGAGGGCAACGGCTGAGGGCATCGGCATGGCCCATCAATTTTCCCGGGTGATGGACGAGCTGCTAGTGGTAGGCAGCCAGGAAAACAGTCCATCGCAGCATGCGTGGTAAGAGGACCAGTGGAGTTGGGCGATCACCACCGAGGAGGCCCAGGAGCAGCTTGTGGTCAGTGATGAGGTCAAAAGTCCTGCCATAGAGGTATTCATGGAACCTCTTCACTCCAGCCACAAGTGCCAGTGCCTCCTTGTCGAGCTGGCTGTAATTCCGTTCAGTCGGAGATAGTGTCCTGGAAAAGTAGGCGAGCGGTGCTTCTCTTCCGTCTGGAAAATGGTGACTAAGGACAGCACCAATGCCAAAAGGTGAGGCGTCGCAGGCAGGGACCAGCGGCCTGGCTTCACAGTACTGTACCAGCACACTGTCCGATGAAAGGAGAGCCTTGATTGCGTTGAAGGCCGCCGTCTCCCGATGACCCCAAGACCAAGGCGTCTTTGTGCTGAGGAGTCGGTGAAGAGGCTCAGCCACCGTGGCTTTGTGGGACAGGAACATGTTATAAAAGTTCAGCAGTCCCAGGAACGCCTGCAACTCCGTCTTGTTCTTTGGGATGGGGGCCTGCTGGATAGCGCGGATCTTGGATGTTTTGCTTTTCTCATAGCAAAATGTCACAACTTTTCACAGTTAAGACACTGGGTGAAATCCTAGTCATCCAGGTTTGGGTGAAGGGGTGCATCACCCCGATCTAAAGCAGGTGCAGTCTCAGGGTGCTCCATTAGAGGGCTCCATTAGAAGAAGCCAAGGGTGGGACAGTCGGACCATAAAGCTTCCAGTGGCATCCTGGGGTGGGGAGAGCTGCCTCGGCAGATAGCATCTGGGGGAGGCCACTATCCTTGGCACAACCCAGTTCCATTTGCAGGTGCCAGTGATCAGTAGTTGTTTGCAAACCTTGCTTTCCTCATCAAGCTGATGTCAGGTGTGGGGCAGGTGTACTGGCTGGGGAAAATGGCAGCACTGGCCAAATTAGGGTCCCGTGCCGGGCCTCATTAGGCCTACAGGCTCAAGGCTCCCCACGAGTGCACTATAGGAATTCAGACATTTGCAAATTTGATGTGATTTTTGCTTACATTCTGTGAAAAACAATGCCTTTATAAAGCAAAAGACCGAAAATGTTAGGCATTAGTTGCCTCCAATTTGGGGATATAGAGGAAAACAAAACAATCTCAGTTTCACAACATATTTCACTGTGGGCCAAGTAAGTTCTGAGCACAATTCAAGAGGGAGAAATATTCTGTGACTCATCATTTCCCCTTTCAGTATACATTTCCCCATAATTTAACCTATTAATTGCCCCTGTACTTTTCATTAGCTTTTAATTCATGCTGTTTCCCCAAAGCAGTGTGCTAATTTCCTCCTCAACTAATGAGACATTCAGTTATAGTCTTGAAGCCATCACCTCATGTAGCCTCAGGGTCTCTCTGGGCCAATATAGAAATGATCTCGGCAGAGTGGAATCTACTTCCACACCAGTTTAGCCACAGCTGGAGCAGAGTTGACCATTGCAGGCGACCCTGATTTGTGAAGGAACCATTTCCCTGATCCTGCATCTAGCTGTTCCTGCATGCTCAGGGAAGTGGTTCCCACAGTGTCATGGTGATGTCTGAAGTGGTCCTCAATCAAGCATTTTGGAATGTACCAATTGTCCATACGCCACAAACAATATTAGAAGAATAAAAGATGAAGGTGAAGGTACCCCTGCCCGTACGGGCCAGTCGTGTCTGACTCTAGGGTTGTGCGCCCATCTCACTTAAGAGGCCGGGGGCCAGCGCTGTCTGGAGACACTTCCAGGTCATGTGGCCAGCATGACAAAGCTGCTCTGGCGAGCCAGCACCAGCGCAGCACACGGAAACGCCATTTACCTTCCTGCTATAAAGCGGTACCTATTTATCTACTTGCACTTAAGGGTGCTTTCGAACTGCTAGGTGGGCAGGAGCTGGGACCGAAAGACGGGAGCTCACCCCGCTGCAGGGATTCGAACCGCCAACCATGCGATCGGCAAGCCCTAGGCACTGAGGTTTTACCCACAGCACCACCCGCGTCCCATTAGAATAAAAGATATCAAGTTGCAAAGCCACTTTAACAGAGAAACATCCAGAAGAATGTAGAACCTTGTAGAAACATCAAGCAGAAGCCTTATGATACTTGTCTGCAAAGGGTGACAAGAAGCTGTCTTTTTAAGTAACATTGAAAAGAAAGCCAGATCACATAGGTGAGAGTGAAGCAGAATTGTTTCAGAAGATGACACCGTTAGAATGGCGAGACTGATATAGCTGAGCCATTAATACAAGTCATGGGAGAGTGATAAATGATTTATGTGTATTGAGAACAGCAAGCATATGATCCCTGTCACATTTCAGCAAATGTCTAGCAATTCACAGGCAGTAATTGCATTTGTTTCTGCTTACATACACTAAAGGAAAGGAAGAAAAGAAAAGATCTCCAAGCCTCACAGGGGCTTTATTAAATAAAATACAGCTACCAAGACAAATGAAGGAACTTGCTGCGATCACTATTTTAAGAAGATAATGTTAAAGTAGAGTATTTTTATTTTTTATTTTTAGAAATAACATTAAAATTACACATTGCTTCAAGAAGCAGAATTCATATATTTCTTGCTGCTCCTACTAAAGCTACTAGAACCTAAGGTGTAAACCTAAGAACTGAAAACGAACCCCTAAACAATAGCAACAATAAAACGGGTATACATTTCAAATGACAGGTTCAATGGTGTGACCATACTTAATTCTGAAATAGTGAGGGGACTATTTAAATGCAGGTTCAAAGGGAGCATCAGAAGGATTGACTCTCACTAGGGTTCTAGAGGGAAGCTGAGATAAAAGTTATACCACAGATTAGGCAAAGTACAAAGAAATCCAAGAAGATACCAATATGGTTAATGAGCAGAGTTCAGAATACAGGACAAAAAAAGACATCCTTTGAAGACTTTTTTCTTTGGCACCAAATGTGCAAAAGAAGGAACATCATGAATTATGGCAAAATAAGTGTTCTGGCAAGAAGGCAGACAAAGAATGAATTCTTGCTACAAATATTAAACAAGCAATTTAGAAACTCTACATGCACAAATTTACTTACAATTATCAAACACCTAGAAGAACAAACCATGCTGAGGAACAATAAACATGGCTTTTACAATAAGAAGCCTTGACTAATCAGCACTTACAAATTCATTGCAAGTGTCAACAAATATAAGGGTGGTCAAGTAGATAAGATATACTTGGATTTCCCAAAAGGTCTTCTGACAGGTCTTCTTTGGGGCTTTATTGTTAAAGAGCAGAGGCTTGGGCTGCTTAACTGGCCCTTTTCTAGTCCTGGTGCCTGATCTTCTTTCAAAGGGAGAGGTCAAGGCTGGTACCTGATACCTTCTGCTTGCAGAGTACGTGTTTTCCAACTGAGTTGTGGCCTGTTGCCCTGCCTCCTACACTATTTGGGAAGTTTAACTATGAGTTCAGCTCTCTCTAGCATAACACAAACTTATTTTTTCTGTCTATTCCTTTTAAAAGGAATACCTTTTAAAAACTGATTTTCTGCTCATTGACCTGAGCATGTTGACATCTTCCAAACTGATTTGGATTGTGTTTTATAGTAAAACTAGCAATTATGCCTTTCACAAAGACTTGAAGACCTTTGCAATTTTCTTCCTCTTGTTTTTCTTCTTAACTTTTTTTTAATCAAGCAAATAAAGCTTCAAGCTATCATCATCATCTTGAATGCAGTTATAGAGAGAGAGATGGTCAAGAAATTCCTTTGGTTCACATTTCAGTGCACCTGATATATCTCCCAAAAATTCAGCTAGGGTCTGTGAAGTGTTCCTCCTTTCTGGAGAGCTTATTCAATCTTTGACTGATGGTATCTGGAACATCAATCATGTGACAGTTCATGGAAAAGGAATTAAGAGACAAGGGCATAATTAAGGTTATAGATGAATGTGAAAAACGTGCCTACAACCTTGTTAAATGTTGAATAGTAATAGCTAGTTTAAAGTATTAAAAGGTAGGCTCTTGGCAGGTATACTGATTTTACTGTTTTGTTTTTGTAAAACAGAAGCAACCATATATATATATAAAAACAGAGGTACATGTAAAACAGATTTTCTTTAGCCTGGCACCTCTGTTTCCTTTACAAACTTCTACAGGACTTCTGTAATCCCAGTTAACTTCTTTTAAGCTTTAGAAAAGGGCAGCATAGGATCTCTGCAACTGTCTAGCATCAAACCATAAATTAAACACTAAACTCAATGAGTGGAAGGTTATAGGGCCGGTTCCTATTTAAGTAGTGCAGAGATGGAAAGGCCTCTCTCATGCTGAAGACTCATCCACACTTGTCCTGTGATTATGAGGCACAGGTCGGAGAGGTTTTCCTTTTGTCCTGCCACTTTCCCTGGGAAAACCCAGTGTTTACCACTGAATTGAAACAAACAACAATCTGCAGAAAACTGACAGTAAACAGCAGGTTTTCCTGGGGAAAGTGTTGGGGCAAAAGAAAAATCACATGGAAATCCTGGGACAAATGGAAGTGTGATGAGCCCTGATTATGCAAAGTGATTGCTATCATACAGCCATAACACTGAGAAGAAGCTGATTGATAACTCCACTGAATCCTCATTTGAGACAAGGTGTCTGATAGCCAGTTCTTATAGGCAAGTCAGTTGGAAGTCAGTTGGCCTTGGTTGCCCTGAAGGAGGACCTTTGCAGAGAGCAGGGCTGAGGGAGTGCAACTTTGCTCCTTCTTCTCAATCTCTCATCAGCTTTTGATACCATTGGCCATGGGCTAGCTCCAGGGAATGGGAATTGGGCACCCTGCAATACAGTGGTTCCAATCCTAGCTTCAGGACCAAGTCTAGAGAGTAGCATGGGGAGAGTGCCTTTCAGCCCCCTGGCAGCTACATTATGGGGTGCCACATGGGGACTATTGAAAGTATCTCAGGTGCTATTCAATATCTACATGAAGTCACTGGGAGCAGTCATTGCCATCATTATGCTGATGACACTCAGCTCCATTTCTCCATAACACCTGAATCAGGAGACTCCACCCAGTGGTGACATGGATGAGGGACAAGCTGATCTTGAATCCTGGCAAGATGGAGGCATTGTGGGTGAGCAGCTCCCATGTCTAAGAAATTGGTGAGCTGCCTAGCCTGGATGGGGTTGCACTTCCCCTGAAGGATCATGTTCTCTGTTTGGGGATGTTTCCGGATCCAGTTCTGTCACTGGAGGGTCAGGAAGCATCCGTGCCTAGAAATGCCTTTTCCCAACTATGGTTGGTTTGACAGCAATGGCCAAAGTCATTCATGTGTTGGTTACATTGAGACTGGGTTACTGCAGTGGCCTCTTTGTGGGGCTTCCCTTGTGCTTGATTTGGAAGCTGCAGTTATTGCACAATGCTGCAGCACAATTGCTTACAGGAGTGAGGCCTTCTCAGCATCTAACACTCTTGCTCAGAGATCTGCACTGGTTGCCCATTTGCTGGTGGGCCAGCTTCAAGGTGTTACTGCTAGCATAGGAAGTAACTTGAGACCAGTTTACCTATGAGATCACCTAACCCCAAATGTGTCCGTTTCAACCTGCAGAATTGGCACTTTTACAGGTGCTGCATAATACTTGCACTGCATCTATAAGAACTTGATTGTTAAGTGTGGCAACATCTCCACTTTGGAACTTCCTGCATATTGATACCAGGCAGGCACCTTCACTGTATTATTTTTGCTGCCTGCTGAGGACATTCTTATTTAGACAAGCCTACCCAGATACTGAGAAAGTTTAAAGTGTTGTCTAAACAATAATGTTTCTTCAGTGTATGCTTCGCATCACTTGGGGATCACATCAAGAGTGTGTCCTGCCTGGTGTGTTGGATTGATGAGCATTTAAAAGAGAGCCATGGTTGTCATGAAGGCCATGAAGTCTATGCCATAGTACTGGGAAAGACCTCAAGGAGCTTGTAGTGAAGTTAGGAGATTTTTGTTAGTCAAACTTTGGTCAAGCTGAAGGAAGCATTGTGGGAGAACTAAAGGCCAAAGGATTTATGGGAAATGTGTCCTTGTTACTTTAAGCTGTGGACTAGCTGTCTCTGGGAGTGTGAATACTTACCTCATGCATCTGCAGGAAGGAAAACTTTTAGTTGATTAGTGGTCATTTAACACCTGGTTACTAAGTGTCGTCCCTGTGTGAACAAGGGCTATCAAACCTCATTACAGCAGAAGGAGGTTCTGCTGTGTCTCTGAGAAGTTGGGGAGGAACCTTTTGATCCCAAGGTCTTGAGAACAAACGAACTTCAGCTGCCACAAGCTGAGTTATTACCCAACTAGTTGACCATTGGTAAATTTGGAATTAATCAGGAATTCTGATTGGTCTTGGGGGGGCCACTAGGGGCACATTGGAAGATGGCTGACAATACCATCTCTCCGACCCACACGGTGTAATTAAGAGGCTGTTATGGGAGTAGGCAGCCTCCCTTGTTGCCCCAAGAAAATGGGGAACACTGCCCTTGCCTGCTGTGCCCATAAATCACCCCCTAATTCAAAAGAAGGGGGTGAGGGCCCTAGGCAGAATGCCCCCATGTGGACCTCAGCTCTCCTGGACGCGGTCTCTGATCGCGCACTAGCTGCAGCAATTTGGAATAATTAATTACAAAAGAAGCAAATGCACATATTTCAAGTGAAGAAGGGGAGTGAAGTCTGCTAATTTAAGTGACCTCTGCAAAAGAAGACGATGGGTTGGAGAAACAGGAATATTTTACGATGAAGGTACACCAAAGGCTGGGTATGTTGACAATGGGACTGAAGGGGGGGGGCTTTTTTACTTTCCTTCTATGTGATTTACAAGAACCCCTCCTCATTAGAATCGTCGGTTGAACTGACCCAAGCAGGATGATTAAGGTCTGTGTGGAGATAAACTTTAACCAAAAGTATGCTTTATGGAGATCGAGAAGCAATAAGAGCTTTTGGAATGGCGCAGCAATTAATTCGGAGTTGCCATCTTGCCAAAGGATTTATAGCCGGGAGGAGGAATGGTCCTGTTTTCAGACTGCATTCCTGGTGAATCTCCTCAGAGGTTTTGAGAAAGGAGGCAGATTGGTGAAGATTAATGACGCTAAGACTGTTTTGAAGTGATGTTATATGGAAAACGTCCGGATATGGCTACTGGATAAAAAAATAATATCCACGCAGGATTACAAACTGTTCTAACCAGCTTGTGGAGACTATCAGAGGTCACAAAGAGAAAGGAAAAATATATGAAAATAACAACAAGAGATGTGGAAAAACAATAAGAAAGGACTGGGTAGTACTGTGAACATCATAAGGTTAGATTTGTGGACATTAAAACAGCAGTAAGAAGCAAGAAGTTGATTGGATCTCCTTCGGAACTTGAAATATGGGTACCCCCAACAAAAATTTAAAATTTGGCTGTGTAATTTGGAATTTATGTAATTTGGTTTGATTTGATGTGATTGGTCGGTTAATAAAAAATTATTCTTTAAAAAAAAGGAATTCTGATTGGTCTTGGGGTCAGATTCCATGTGGGGTTTTAAAGGATAAAAACCCTAGGAAAGGAGCCTGCAAGTGCGCAGCCTATCTGCCCTTCTGTCAGGTACCATCATGCTGACACTCGACTTGCTACATTCATATGCGTGTCCTTTGTGATGAAGAATTCCTATTGTCTTCTTGAGATGCGGATTCAGCCGAGGACTTTACGAACTGCTCTAACTTTTCTTGTGTTTTGTAAGTATATTTAGCTAGCAATGCTTTACAATGTTGTTATTTTCCTGTCTGAAACGCTATAAGAGATGTGCCTACTTTTAAGTATGTTTAATCTTATTTTTTTAATAAATTTTAAAAAGAGGATTTTCCTATTTGTTCTGTGTATCGTTCTGGGGGGAAAGCCTGAATCCAAAGTCTGATCACTTGTCTTTTTTCTTTGTAATTTTGTCTTTTTATTTTTTGTAATTTAAAAAAAAAAAATTCTTTCTTCAATAAATATCATTTAAAACAACAACAACAAAAGTCTGATCACTTAGCCTCCTACTGAACCTGTGAATTCCTGCCTGTAATTTGTGGAACCTGTTGAATTTCTGCCTGCGTTTTGTGGAAGCAATTGCAGGGTGGGGCAGCCGGCAACGAGGAAGAGTAACCTTCTCCCTTGGGTTAATCTTCTGGCTATCCCCGGACAAGGGAGTGGTGGCAGCAACTACCCCTTTTTGTTGTGTTTTGTCCTGAAAAAAATAAATGTTGTGGCACCACCTTCCCTCTTTTAGCCTGGCTGGTCCCACTGGATTGTAGGACGGGTGAGGAAGGGGCGTGTGCCGCCAACATTACTACAGAGCTAATGTCACAAAATATCCCAGAATGGCTAAGGTGGGCCAACACAGCTCTATTTCACTCTGTGTCAGAGCTAATATTTTAAGAGGAGAGAAGGAAAAATTAAGGGGAAATCTCTTCTCTTTTTTAACAAATGGTTTAGGCAAGAGACAAGCTGAGGAATGGAGCAGGCATCTTTTATATATTTGGAAAGGCATGGCTACGTCAAATGCATTGGAATTATCCTTAAAGAAAAGTTTATGCTTGTGAAAATTTTGTTGCTGTGTTGCTGGCAAGGTTATTGTCAGTTTGGATTATCTGCTGCCTAAGTATCACTCAGGCAAATTGGTTCTGCCTAGGGGCTTGTCTAACCTGGATGCTTAGCATTCCTAAACCTGTTTCCATCATAAATCAGCATATTTTGAAGTCCTGTTTCCATTTTTCTTTAGGTGCATAAAACATAATAATAATACATTGCTTGAAAGTAACATATTATAGAAAATTTTGGACTACATTCAAGACTTAGAAGACAGTAATTTAAAATCTTGTACAGTGGTACCTCAGGTTACAGACGCTTCAGGTTACAGACTCCGCTAACCCTGAAATAGTAGAATCATAGAATCATAGAATCAGAGCACTCCTGACATATGGTTATCAAGCCTCTGCTTAAAGACCTCCAAAGTAGGAGACTCCACCACACTCCTTGGCAGCAAATTCCACTGTCGAACAGCTCTTACTGTCAGGAAGTTCTTCCTAATGTTCAGGTGGAATCTTCTTTCTTGTAGTTTGGATCCATTGCTCCGTGTCCGCTTCTCTGGAGCAGCAGAAAAAAACCTTTCTCCCTCCTCTATGTGACATCCTTTTATATATTTGAACATGGCTATCATATCACCCCTTAACCTCCTCTTCTCCAGGCTAAACATGCCCAGCTCCCTTAGCCGTTCCTCATAAGGCATCGTTTCCAGGCCTTTGACCATTTTGGTTGCCCTCCTCTGGTCACGTTCCAGTTTGTCAGTGTCCTTCTTGAATTGTGGTGCCCAGAACTGGACACAGTACTCCAGGTGAGGTCTGACCAGAGCAGAATACAGTGGCATTATTACTTCCCTTGATCTAGATGCTATACTCCTATTGATGCAGCCCAGAATTGCATTGGCTTTTTTAGCTGCCGTGTCACACTGTTGGCTCATGTCAAGTTTATGGTCAACCAAGACTCCTAGATCCTTTTCACATGTACTGCTCTCAAGCCAGGTGTCACCCATCTTGTATTTGTGCCTCTCATTTTTTTTTTCCCTAGTGCAATACTTTACATTTCTCCCTGTTAAAGTTCATCTTGTTTGTTTTTGCCCAGTTCTCTAATCTGTCAAGGTCGTTTTGAAGTGTGATCCTGTCCTCTGGGATGTTAGCCACCCCTCCCAGTTTGGTGTCATCTGCCTCGGGTTAAGAACTTTGCTTCAGGATGAGAACAGAAATCGTGCTCCGGCGGTGCGGCAACAGCAGGAGGCCCCATTAGCTAAAGTGGTGCTTCAGGTTAAGAACAGTTTCAGGTTGAGAACTGACCACCGGAATGAATTAAGTACTTAACCCGAGGTACCACTGTAGTCCAAAAATCCCTCTAATATGTGTGCATACACATACACAACACTTCCTAATGTTTTTTCACTAGAATGTCCCTAGAAAGAAAATATGTGAGATCATTTCAGAACTAAATTAACATTGGAGCAGGCATCTTTTATATAAAGGTTGCTGTGTTCCAGCTGCATATGATTTTTGGAAACTCAAAAACTCACTTCACAGAAGCCCAAAAATTATTCTCTGGCTCATGATTAATATCCAGAGCAGAGGAGAATACCCAGTTTCTCTCCCAGACTCACAACTTTTCTCCTTGATCCCCAACCCCATTGTTCTCCAGCCCTGACAATCTGCAACTCTTCTTCTCCTTAAATGCATTATCAGCCATCAGTAGTGGCAGCACTCAAGGAGAAGAAAAGGAGGAGGCCTGTCCCTTCAGCTCTCCCTCTCTGAGGCCCTGAGGCACTTAGCAGAACACCTGACAAAAGAGACAATGGCCCAGGAAAGATAGAGCTCCTCTGAAGCAACAGGAATTTCACCCTGCTAAGCTGCTACCCAACGTGCCAGGACACCAGAGAGAGGAAGGAGAATGGATTGGGCTGCTGCCGCCACCACTGCCTGGTAAGATCATAGAATCATAGAGTTGGAAGAGACCACAAGGGCCATCGAGTCCAACCCCCTGCTAAGCAGGAAAGATGGTTCACACCCATCTGCTTTGGAAGACAATGGAGGAGTGTGCCTTTGGGGGTGAACTTAAACCCTTGGAGAGTTACAGCACCTGCTACAGCTGTAGGGACCAATATGGGAGAGACATATTTTGTTGCAGCTGGGCAGATGAAGCTTGTGCTGCTGCAGATGCACTATGGTGTTCCTTCTCTCTGTGCTCCTCCCAGTGGTCATTTCTCCTCTAGTCACTGATGTAGATACACAACCTGTCTGTCTCCAGGCACTGCAGCTGTCTGAAAGAGATTCCCGCATGGCGGGATTAATGTTGCCAGCCTTCATGTCAGGTTTGCAGCATGTGAGACATACCTGCATGGTCTGAAGGCACATGAGGCCACCAGGCAGCATAAGATGGAGGGAAGAAAGTTCCATGGTGGAAGAATGGTGGTCTATAAATGTCAGGGGCAGGAGAAGCATAACCAAATGCTGGTGCCAATTTTCCTCTTTCAATAAGCCTTTTAAAGTGGGTATTTTTTCTCTCTCACTCAACATCTGTATTAGATTTGAAATTGTTAGTACTGTTTTTGTATATGTATATATAAGCAACTGTTTTAAATAAGTTTTATTGTATTGTAAAAGCTTCAAGGGAAGTGATTCATAAATGATATAAATAACTAAAACATGCACATATTTACCATGCATAAAGCAATGGTTGTCTAACCACACAACTCTTCCCACATCAAAAACGAAAAGGGCGAGGGGTTCAATTTTTTTTATGCTCGTTTGCAGATCAACTAAATATGCTTACCACAGCAAAAGTAACTCTCCACAAACATGTCCAAGTAAAACACATGTGGGTCAAAACTTATGCTTATCTCATGATTTCTGATATTTTAGAACACACTGCCATCATATGTATCCACTTTTTATGTAGAAGTAGGTTGGATTCTAATAAGAAGTGCAGGATTGACTTGCCTCCCCCCCTCCAGCCGCATTTTGTATTATATCTTGAGCTACCTAAACAAAAGTATACCCAATGATCATGAGGTCATCAACATCTTTTCCCTTAATTTCCATTTTATTGTCTGCCACTTATTTATTTTCTCCTTTTTACAACTGCATCTAAATGTCTTAGGAGAACTGGTGGAGGATTTGGGCCATATCTGAACCCTGGAATCCAGATGTTGTAACCAGCTGGCAACCTGCGTGCCTCTTCCAAAATAGCAAGCCAAGGCATGGGCAGAGCTGAGGAAGAAGCTGAGGAAGGAATTTTGGCTTCCAAGGCAAGGGACAACTTGCCTGTAAGGCTGGGTCAGCCACAAGTCCAGGAACTTCATCAATCCAGGGAAGAGAAAGGACAGAAGAAACATTCCAGGTGGCATATTTTGCACTTCTGCTCTCTGCTGCTCATGATGTCAATCCCAGTTATCCTAACTATACCTGAAAAGAGGCACATGCATCTGACAGGTATCAGGGTGTGAACTAAGTAAGACACAGCAGTCTACTTTCTTTTTTTTTTTAATATTTTATTAAGGATTTTCTTGTTTTACAGAAGTGTAGTGCCTCATATATATTTTTTCCCCATGTAACATTTTTACAAATCCGTTTCATTTGTTGAGGCATTAGGGGGAGAAGAAAATAAAAATAAAAATACTTTCTGCATTCAAAGGTGCATGACTTTCCTAATAGAGTTTACTGAGGTTCAAATAAATTTGAATTCTGTAGAGGTGAAGGAAGAAAGGAGCAAGCTTTTCTCCACTTCACAGGACATTTCTTCTTAACAGTAGAGTCCACCATTAATCTCACAAGTCTGCGGACACTGTTTTTGTTTGGGGTACAAGAAAATGTTAGTAAAATATTTTTGGAGTGAAATAATATGGAAACACTTGAATATATGAATGGGAAGCATATTAAGCTTTTATTAGAGGTTGAATTTAGCATACACATCATGTAAAAATAAACTTAGAAATAGTAAAGGAGGTGGAATGAAAGAGGAATTAAAAGATTTATGGACATTAATAGTTAACAATCCAACTGATGAATTGTATAGTAATATATGAAAGAAGAAATTTGAGCTAAATGATACATTATCCCAAGAAGTAAAATTCATGCTTATCCGTATGGAACAAAAGTATTGGGAAACAGGCAAAAGAGTGGGGGAAATCTGGGGAATCGACTTAAGCAAAAGAAAGAAAAGTCAATAATCTCCAAATTAGAGGTGAACTAGGTGGTGTGTGCACGCCTCCAACAGAAATTAACCAGTTTTTTTATAAAAAATCTTACCTGAATAGTAAACCAGAAGAGGTATAGGAAGAAGTTATGGCTTTATTTACTTTTTTAAATAAAACTACCAGGGTTAGGGGATACGAAAAAACAAACATTAATGTCCCCAACATCATAAACTGAGATTTGGGAAATAATCTCAAATATGGCAAATGGTAAAGCACCAGGGCTAGACCAATTTCCTGTGGAATGGTACAAAACATATATTGATCTTTTGGCACCTAGGTTACATCGCTTATATGATATATTTAGAGAAGGAATTAGCTCAACATTATTCAATCAGGCTTACATTACTGTCATTCCAAAACCCAGCAAAGATCAAATGCAATATACCAATTATCACCCAATTTTTTTATTAATATTGATTCAAACATTTTAATGGTGATATTAGCAATTAGGCTACAAATAGTAATATCAACTATTATTAAAAATTACCAAACAGGGTTTATAAGGATGAGACAAGTCACTGATAATATCAGGCTGGGAGTGGATATGATAAATTTAAACAGGAACAAAGATGACTTACGTAGCTATATTATCTCTAGATGCGGGGGGGGGGGGAAGCTTTTGATTGGGTCCACAAAGAAGACACGGAAAAAGTACTACAAAAAATTGGCTTTTTACTAGACTTTATACAATGGATCAATATATTACATTGCTCACATACGTATAGAGTGAAGACAAATGGCATAATATATGCACCTTTTGTATTATCCAGAGGTACTAGGCAAGGCTGCCCACTTTTGCTTTTGCTTTTTAATATCTGTTTGGAACACTTGGTATGTACTATTAGAAAGCATAATGAAATCTTTGGTGCAATTCATAACTCACTCAAATACAAATGGGTAATGTTTGCAGGTGGCATTTTTTTGTCTATCACAAAATCTCATTGTTGAAAAATATAGATGTTTTTGGCAATATCTCAGGATAGACTATAAAGTGGTCCAAATCAGAGTTGATTTTAATAGGAAATATTTTTTTGGTTCAATTGTTTAAACAATTCCAATTTTGTATTTGTACAGACAATATTAAGTGTCTAGGCATACTAATACCATGAGATCTCTCTAAATTAGCCTCATTGAACATCAACCAAATATGTCATGAGATATCTATGGATATTGACAGATGGGAGTCATTGATCCCTGGCTGTGGGGAAAGGTCAATGCTCCCAAAATGAATATAATTCCTAGACTGGTTTATATCTTAAGAGGAATACCTAACAAACACTTTCAAAAAACATATCTTTGTTTATAAAATGCCTTCGGGGCTTTTCAACTCTGAGCATATCCATGCAGAAAAGGAAGGAGGGTTCGGGATCCCAGATTTAGAACTATATCAGCATGCATATTTACTGTCAAGTACACAATTCTGGAGACCCACAACTGATAATAACTGTCCATATTGGGCTACCTTGGAATACTCTTATGTAGCACCTCTCTGGAAAGATGGGCAGCCTTCAGATCCAAATATATTAATGCCCAAGATGCTTCAGAAACAATTTCATCAGTTTGAATGATATGGCACCACATGTCCCAAAAATAAATAAATAAATAAAATAAATGACCTTTTAGCCCACAATAAAATGACATTGTGGGGAAACCCGAGTCTAAAAATAGCGAATGACCACTCCCCACATTAAATGGGGGGCGCCCTTTGCGTGGTCACACGAAGCCCCCTGGACCCTATGTGGCACCATTAGCATAGGCTTGGCTTCACCTTCCCCAGGTGGGATACCTGGATGTCTCCACCTACCTCAGCCAGTTGCCCAATCTCGCCTGGTGATCAGGCCAGTAGTGGGAGGAGGGACCACCTGCCCACACAATAGGGGGAGGATCTTACCTGGGAAATGTCAGTTGGCTCCAGAGCTTCTCCCACCATACCCGCCCTCAGTTAAGACTTCTTTTGCAGGTTAACCTTTCTTCCACAGGTACGCGGGCACTGCAATGTCAAGGTCACTGTTGAAGGGCCGGAGAGGAATTCTCCTGCATTGGCAGGTTTGCCTTTCCCGTAGCAAAACGTCACAACTTTGGCAGTATCACGCCTTGGACGGAATCCTTTAGTCTATCTTCCCTAAGTGGGGGTGGGTGTGTAGCGGTGACACCCTCCTCTTTGCGGCGGCGATACCAGGGTTCCCAGTTAAAGGGGTTGTGTTGAGGGGAGGCTCTGGCCATACGCCTATAGGTTGTCAATGCTCTTTCCTGTGACAGCGGCGTAATGGGGGTGGGCTCTCTCTGCTTGAAAATATGTTCTCCAGAGCCAGCCCACCCACCCCCCACTGGATAACCCTGATGTTCCCCAGATCTCTGGCAGGGGACTGGGAGGCCCAATGCCTGAGCCAAGGTCTACCCACATCTGAAACATAATAAAGTTGTGGCCAATTTTAATCCCATAGCACGTTGTCTTGAGTCTTTATTCCACATGGGGGCCGCCCAGGGTTTGGGGGACTCCGCCTGTCCATGCAAAGAAATTGTGGTATGGAAGAGTTGGATGAATTTGGGTATGTTAACTTTAGATCAATTGATAGACGAGAAGGATGAATGTTATGCATATTCAGACAACTCAGACAAAGATAAATTACCTCTAAATACTCAATGTCAATATCTTCAGATAAAGCACCAGGCAACTGCCATTTACAGACCAGCTGCTTTTACAGTCACAGAGACCACAAAGACATGCGAAATGCAGCTCGCTTCCATGATTGGATTGAATATATGTACAAACTTGCTACACATGAACAAGTTGCGTACAAAGGTAGACTTGCCATGGACAAATGTAATGATATTTGGAATTCATTTTTATAAATATTGTGTTAGGTTAAGGTCTGGTTAACTACAATAACTTTTTTTGTGAAGTACAGTATACAATTTCTTTTCTTTTGCTCTGTTTTGTAGTCTACATCGATACTATTTCTTTTAAATAAATAATATAAAATAAAAAGATTCTCTAAATAAATATAAAACCAATTTTCCCTAATTATAAAAAGAAAGATAAAATATGACACTAATAGCTCAGTTCTGAAGGGATTTAGCCAAAGCAGATATTTCTTACTGGTACACAAAGTTAAGGGAATCAGCCTACTAGGAAAACAAAACAAAAAACAGTGTATTGGCTGAGAAGTTCTAGTGGTCAAAAAAGAAATGACAGATATATTTCTGTTTGGTATGATGTTATTGTTTATAACAACAACAACAACAACAACAACAACAACAACAACAACAGCCACTCTGGGTGGCTTCCAACAAAGTATTAAAATACAGTAGTCTGTTAAAAATTAAAAGCTTCCCTAAAGGGAGCTGCCTTCAGATGTCTTCTAAAAGTCTGGTAGTTGTTCTTCTCTTTGACGTCTGGTGGGAGGGTGTTCCACAGGGCGGGTGCCACTACCGAGAAGGCCATCTGCCTGGTTCCCTGTAATTTGGCTTCTTGCAGTGAGGGAACTGCCAGAAGGCCCTCAGCGCCCAACCTCAGTGTCTGGGCAGAACGACGCTCCTTCAGGTATACTGGACCGAGGCCATTTAGGGCTTTAAAGGTCAGCACCAACACTTTGAATTGTGCTCGGAAACGTACTGGGAGCCAATGTAGAATCATAGAATCATAGAGTTGGAATAGACCACAAGGGCCATCGAGTCCAACCCCCTGCCAAGCAGGAAAAAATGTAGGTCTTTCAAGACCGGTGTTATGTGGTCTTGGCGGCCGCTCCCAGTCACCCGTCTAGCTGCTGCATTCTGGATTAGTTGTGGTTTCTGGGTCAACTTCAAAGGTAGCCCCACGTAGAGTGCATTGCAGTAGTCCAAGCGGGAGATAACCAGAGCATGCACCACTTTGGCGAGACAGTGTGCGGGCAGGGAGGGTCTCAGCCTGCGTACCAGATGGAGCTGGTAAACAGCTGCCCTGGACACAGAATTGACCTGCGGCTCCATGGACAGCTGGGAGTCCAAAAATACTCCCAGGCTGTGCACCTCGTCTTTCAGGGGCACAGTTACCCCATTCAGGACCAGGGAGTCCTCCACACCTGCCTGCCTCCTCTCCCCCCAAAACAGTATTTTTGTCTTGTCAAGATTCAACCTCAATCTGTTAGCCGCCATCCATCCTCCAACTGCCTCCAGACACTCACACAGGACCTTCACCGCCTTCACTGGTTCTGATTTGAAAGAGAAGTAGAGCTAGATATCATCCGCATATTGATGAATACCCAGCCCAAACCCCCTGATGATCTCTACCAGTGGCTGCATGTAGATGTTGAAAAGCATGGGGGGGAGGACAGAATCCTGAGGTACCCCACAAGTGAGAGCCCAGGGGTCTGAACACTCATCCCCTACCACCACTTTCTGAACACGGCCCAGGAGGCAGGAGCGGAACCATTGTATAACAGTGCCCCCAGCTCCCAGCCCCTCTAGACAGTCCAGAAGGATGTTATGGTCGATGGTGTCAAAGGCCACTGAGACATCCAGCAGAACTAGGAAACAGCTCTCACCTTTGTCCCTAGCCCGCCGGAGATCATCAACCAGTGCAACCAAGGCAGTTTCAGTCTCATGATGCGGCCTGAATCCCAACTGGAAGGGATCCAAATGGTCTGCTTCTTCCAGGTGTGCCTGGAGTTGTTCAGTGACCACTTGCTCAATCACCTTGCCCAAGAATGGTAGATTTGAGACTGGGCAATAGTTGGCCATATTGGCCAGGTCTAGGGTTGTTTTTTTTAAGAAGCGGTTTAATGACCGCCTCTTTCAGCAGGTCTGGGAAGGCTCCCTCACAGAGAGAAGCATTCACCACCCCGTGAAGTTTGGGGAAGGATCAAGGAGACAGGTTTCACTCCTCCATGCAGCCTGTCCACATCCTTGGAGGTAACAGATTGGAATTGATCCCACGCAACTTGACTAGGCAGGACTCTAGCACTCTCCCGCCCTGGCCCTGCTCCCACGGTGGAGTCTACCTCTTCCCGTATCTGAGCAACTTTATCTGCAAAAAAACTTTGCAAAAGCATTGCAGGAGATCAGGTGGCCCATACTGGGCCCCGATGGAGCAGGTGGTTCCGCTAAATTGCGAACAACCTGAAAGAGTCTCCTGCTGCTGTTTTCTGCAGATGCAATAGAGGTGGTGAAGAAAGTCTTATCTCAACGATTGTTTCATTGCCCTCAGATCCATTGAAAACCATGGGGCTGTCCGGGCTCCATGCAATCGGAGAATTGGCTTCGGAGCAAAACAGTCAATAGCCCTGGTTAACTCCACATTCCAGTGGGCCACCAGGGAATCAGCTGAAAGGCCATTAACATGGGATAAAGCATCCCCTGCCACTCTTTGGAAACCATTTGGATCCATTAAGTGGTGGGGGCGGACCATCCGAATCGGTCCCACCTCCCTGCAGAGGGGAAGGGTCGCAGAGAAGTCCAGTTGCACCAGGAAGTGATCTGACCATGGCACTTCTTTAGTTTCGCTTTTACTTAGTTTCAGATCACCAACATCCACAGAGGTGAACACCAGGTCTAAGGCATGTCCACAGCTATGAGTTGGGCCAGACTTATTCAGGGACAGCCCCATGGAGGCCATGCTTTCCACGAAGTCCTGAGCGGCCCCTTGTCCCTTGTTGTGTCGGCGTGGATGTTAAAATCCCCCAGGACAACCAAACTAGGTGTCCCCAGGAGAACATCCACCACGACCTGAAGCAGCTCGGGCAGGGAATCCTTGGTGCAGCAGGGAGGTCGGTACACCAAAAAGAATCCTGTACTGCCCCTATTTCCCAACTTCTAAAACATGCACTCAGAAAACTGGGTCTTCCCAATAGGACACCTGGTGCAAACTAATGACTTCCTAAATGTCACTGCAAACCCCCCCCCCCCCCGTCCACATGACCTGGGTTGCTGTGTGTAAGAGAAACCTGGTGGACAAGCAGCAGCAAGAACAGGCCCATCAGCTTCATCCAACCAAGTCTCTGTTACACATGCCAGGTCAATTCCTCTATCCATGATCAAGTCATGGATGGCAGTGGTCTTATGAATCATTGACCTGGCATTGCAGAGCAGCACCTTCAGGTCATGTGGGTATCCCTTGCTGATTCCAGTATCCGTCTGGACAAGACCAGACCTGGAGGCAGGGATAGTCCTCAAATAACGACTAAACCTGCCTCCTCAGTAACAACATGGTCTGGTCTTAGTGTAACTCCTCCTCCTACCCGTGATCACTGAAATCGGTTGTCCCAGTGCATTCCACCCATGGAACCTGCCCCAGCCATTTTGTTGGCTGGGACCCACTCCCAGGCAGCCCTGACCCCTCCCCTTAAAACAAATAAAACCCTATATAAAAAAACAACAACAAAAAACAAAAAAACCAAAAAACAGTAAAAATTACAACCATACCAAAATTAAACAAATTCCCAAACCCAACTAAACATCCATCCCAACCCCCACACCAAAAAGAATTTAAAAAGGTAAACAGGAATAACAATAAAAAACATTTTAAAAAGAACTCTCAGCTGTTGTGAGATCTCCTGAGCAGGATGGTGAGAGGCAGAGACAGGACCTGCAGGCGCTGACAGCAGAGGAGTCCTCTTGGGCAGACCATAGCCAACTCCCCCCGCCCCACAGCGCAGCCTTTAAATGGCTGTGGATAATACAACAAAACACAAATACTAAGGTTCAATGGAAATGCAGCTCACCCTTGGAAAATAAGGGAAATCCATGCTAATGCTATATTTACAGACTTGTTATAATTTATATTATATCAAAAGTCTGTACTATATTCCTAATGCCTCTGGTCCCCTTTCTGTCTCTGATTCAATACAGTGGTGCCTCGCAAGACGAACGGCTCGCAAAACGAAAAACTCGCAAGACGAAAGAGTTTTCCATTTTTGAGTCGTTCCGCAAGACGAATTTCCCTATGGGCTTGCTTCGCAAGAAGAAAGCCCATAGGGAAATCTCCGGGGACCTCTTTTAAAATGCTGGCGGTCGGGAGCAAAGACTTTCGCCCACCTCCGGCCTTCAGAAGAGGTCCTGGACCTCTTCTGAAGGCCGGTGGGGGGCAAAAGTCTTTGCTCCCCCCCCCCTGCCTTCCTTCCTGGGACAGCGGAGACTTCTCTGCTGTCCCGGGCGATCTTAAAATGCTGGCGGGCGGCAGCGAAACGTTCGCTGCCACCCGCAGGCATTTTAAAATCGCCCTGGGACAGCGGAGGCTTCGCTGCCGCCCACCAGCATTTTAAAATCGCCCCGGGACAGCGGGGGCTTTTAAAATGCTGGCGGTCGGCAGCAAAGCCCTCCTGTCCCCGGAGCTTGTGGGGCGGGAGGTGGGGAGAAGGGCTTTTCTTCCCACCGCCAGCCTTCAGAACAGCCTTCTGAAGGCTGGCGGTGGGAAGAAAAGCCCTTGCCCCCCCCCCAGCCTTCAGAAGAGGTCGGGAGACAGACTGTCCCCGGACCTGGTCTGAAGGCGGTTTCCATAGGAATGCATTGATTGATTTTCAATGCATTCCTATGGGAAACCGTGCTTCCCAAGACGAAAAACTCGCAAGAAGGAAAAACTTGCGGAACGAATTAATTTCGTCTTGCGAGGCACCACTGTATTTCATACCAGTTTTCTGTGATGATTTTGTTCTACACTTGAGTTTGCATTTTAATAAAATAATTCCCCCCCCCCAAAAAAAAAAATAATGTAGGGATGCTGCTAATATTTGTGATCTTGCAATTTTTTGACAGATCTTTCTCCACAATACACAGACATATATATCCCTTTTTGCAGAGAAGTGAGCAGGCAGCAAGTTTGAGAATATCATCATGAATCCAGGAGGAGAGCAGCAACTGGAAGCATAAACTTTTGCAGAGTAGCCAGTTGAGTTGCAAAAAACATTGGTCCAAAATTTGATCTCTGCTTCCTCTGCAGCTATCTTGCCCAACAGCCCTTTAATCTATCACTTGCTGTTTGGGCTCCTCTAAAAGTAATCTGTACACAATTTATGGGAAGCTGCTTCTTTTTTTAACTCTGTGTCTCCACTGTTGAAATTAAACTTCTACAATTTATATATTTCTTTACTTCCAATTATGAAACACTTCCCATAAAGCATCCCAAAGTGATTTCACAACAAAAACAAAAGCAGTAAAAACAGTGGCATAATTGTTTCTTTTTGCAATGTCATATAAAAAAGTCAATTATAACAATTAAGAAACAATTAAAAACACGTTATGTAAAACAATTAAGAACAATTTCATACATAAAAACAATTTCATATCCAACACAGTTGCATACTGGGATAAAGGTCTCCACTTAAAAGGCTTGTTGAAAATGGAAGGTCTTCAATGCATGCCCCAAAGACAACAGAGACAGCACCTGGGGGATATGGACCAAGAAGTCATTCCAAAGGGTACTTGTGGGAAACACACTGTATTCCACTTCCCCTATCATTCAGAAGAGACTGCCTGATAAAAGAACGTCCACGGGGTGCCCTCTCCTGCAGAGCACACCAATCAGTTGGGGATGTAAGGGGCAATATGATCTTATATATCCTGGTCCAAAGCTTTACAGACCCATAGAACTGCAGAGTTGGAAGGGACACCAAGGGCCATCTAGTCCAACCCCCTGCAGTGCAAGAATCACAACCAATAAACTTCAGATGGGTGGATGGGTAGCCATCCAACTGCTGACTAAAACCCTCCCAACCAGGCCCATGTCATAGTCCTGTGCTGCTCAGTCACAGCAGAGCTCAGTGGAGGGAGAGAAGCTAGCCAACTAGCCTTGTTTCGGGGGGGGGGGTACAAGGTCCAGGAGTATCTCAGTTCACGTAGTCAGATAATCCGGGGGTCAAGAAAACTGAGGGTCCAAGGTCACGAGAAGCAAGAAGCAGCAAGGTCTGTCCAGGAATGACGAATGTTGTTTCCAGCAGCTGACTGAGGCTGGAAACCCTGCTTCAGAAAGCTGAAGCCAGCTGGTTCTCATCAGGAGCAAGATGGCTGATCGGCAGCAGGTAGAGTCATTTTGCCTTCTGCTCTTTCAGGCTGCTGCTCAGTAGGTGAAGCTGACCCCTGGCCTATGACAGACCACCTTGTAAGGAAAGCAGACATGCTTCTTTATTTCCGCCTGGTAGAAACTGAAAAAGCAGAGCAAAGGGAAGTCCCAGGGGTGAAGTCCAACTCCAGCCCACAGTGCAAACATCTATTATTTGCCTCATCAAAGGTCTGACCACTGTCGCCAAATGGCTGGTAACCTCCAGACTGGAATACTGCAATGTGCTCTGTGTGGGGCTGGCTTTGAAGCTGTTCACTGGAGCAGATTATCACCATCTTGGCATTTATTTACTTACTTGTTGTTACAGTTACATCCCAACTTTTCTTCAGGATACTCAATGCAGTGTACACAAGTCTTCCTCTCTCCACTGGTCCAAAGTCACCTAGGAAGCTTTATGGCTCAATGGGAATTTGAACTCTGATTTCCCAGATCCTGCTCCAGCACTCTAACCACTACACCACACTTCTCTGCTGCAAGGGTTGCAGCAATGGCTGTCCAATGGCTACTGCATGTGAGCACTGGTGTGCAATGCCCTGAATGTGCTAAAGTGGCTACAGAGTGAATGGAGCATGGTATCCTGAAAGAAGGACTGGCTGGCTGGCTAGAGCACTCCATAACACAAGATATTTTTACAGGTCCACTTGTAATTCACACAAATCCCACCTCTGTCTTTAAAATAAGCAGAAGGGTCAGATACAACACCAAAAAGGGTCATGAGGAATTTATTTGGAGATATCTCCAAACTGATTCTGCTCTGGTACACCCCCGGACCTTGGCTTTATCTGTTAATTGTGGAATACAGTAAGCACTTTTATTTCTGGAGAAATCCATTCTCTCTTCTTGTTTTCTGGCAAATATTAGCATTGCTTGTGCAGAATTCAGAATTCTGTGCATGTATGCATGCAGAGAGCAAAAATCTATAGCAAAGAATTCTTAAGAACTATTGCCTTTTTTCTTCAAAGTGTCACCATTATTGGAAAAGGAAGGATGTGCCATCATTCACAGGCGCTTTCTGGAATACAGGATGTCGCTCTTATGGTTAAACCTACAAACTATGTGAGAATGCAGGAAGGAAAGCAGCTGGTTGATAAAACTGTGGAATAAATTTAAAGACAATATACAAACCTCACTCTAGTTGGTACGGGGGGGGGGGGCAGACACACACACACACACCAGTTCATTGCTACTATCAGAAAGAATCAAGAGCAGAATTTTTTGTTTTCAGGAAGATTTGACACTTCAAAGTTACCTGCCAAGAAGGGACAGTTGCTATCCATTTTCATATGCAACAATGAAAAACCAGAGGATTCAGACATAATAATGATAATTTGTTAAATTTATATACCTCCTTCCACCCAAAGACCATCCAAAAACAAAAAAGTACATGGCATAATAACAAAACAAAACAACCACACACACTCCCAGACCCCTAGATCAATTCTTTCCCTATGTATCGTATCTGTCCTGGTCTGCCACCATGCTGCAGTTTTCATGCCCACTGGCAGACACTGCAATGTGGCCTGTGAGGGACAACCTAATGAATAAGACCGAGTGTGGCATGCCCATTTCCAAGCAGGGCAGTGGAAGGGGTGGTCATGCCTTCTGTTTTCCATTTGTTTATTAAACCACAACAGTTAAGCATCTTGGTGTCCCATTAATTGAAGTAAAAGAGTTAAGTATGCCTTTGAACAGGATTTAAATGTCCTTATTTGAGGGGCAAAGGTTTTATTTTCACACTGAAGAATTTGGATTTTCATGGCATTATGGGAGAAGCATGCCAAGGAAACCATAGTGCTTCAAGGAAGAAAATCACACAGCATATTTGAAGATATTAGCATCCAGATCACCTGGGATAATTTGAAGAGATGCCATGGCCATTCTGTTTAAGTGATCCTCGTGGTACTAGAAAATCAAACAAATCAAAAGCTGACACCAATCTGAAATACTTGACAAGCAATCTTTAAGCTCTCTGAGAAATTCCAGGTATACTATGCATAAGTTTTAAAGATCTAGATAAATCAATTGCTTCACCTTTGTTCCCCTGAAGAATACTATTGATTTTTATGAAAATGAATTAAACCTTTAGTATCAATTAGATTCTCTGCTTCTTCTTAGAAAAGGCATCTCATTGCAGAGTCCAGAGATTTACCCAACAGCAAATAACAGTGGTATGGTTGGTCTACTTATTGGCATTTATACTGGATAAATAATCCTCAATTACATGTCTGTTTGCATTCAGATTTACAATTTTGATCAGCTGATGTTTTTAAGGTTCTCTGAGCCAGTTCCTTTACTGTTCTCTCTCTCTCACACACACACTTCTTCTTTGGCGATCACTCGTAGCCGAGTAAAATTGTCTTCTATCAACACGGTTTTAACAATGAGTCCATAAGTGACTGTGGAGGCCAATTCTGGATCCACACATCCTTCCACAGTGGGGACATTGGTTTTTGGGCGGGAGTTGATCACAGTGTGGATTTGCCAAGCGTGCCTTCATCTTAACACATTTCTCCCTTGCGTCCTGAGTTCGAATGTCTTCAAAGCCCATGACACCTTCGGTAAAGGCTGTTCTCCAATTGGAGTGCTTGCAGGCCCGTGTTTCCCAGTTGTCGGTGTTTATACTACATTTTTTAAAATTTGCCTTGAGACAGTCTTTAAACCTCTTTTGTTGACCACCAGCATTATGCTTTCCATTTTTAAGTTCAGAATAGAGTAGTTGCTTTGGAAGACAATCATCAGGCATCCGCACAACATGACCAGTTCAACGAAGTTGATGTTGAAGAATCATTGCTTCAACACTGGTGATCTTTGCTTCATCCAATACACTGATATTAGTTCGCCTGTTTCCCAAGTGATGTGTAAGATTTTTCAGAGACACTGTTGATGGAATCTTTCGAGGAGTTGGAGATGGCGTTTGTAAGTGGTCCATGTTTCACAAGCATGTGGTAAGGTTGGTATTACAATAGCTTTGTAATTGAGCATTTTGATTTCCCTGAGAATGTCCCGGTCCTCAAACACTCTGCCCTTCAATCAGGAGAAAGCCACACTCACAGAGCTCAGGCGATGCTTGATTTCAGCATTAATGTTGACCCTTGTGGAAAGATAACTGCCTAGGTAGGAGAAGTGATCAACATTTTCCAACATTACACCACTGAGTTGGGTTTGTGGCGCTGCAGAGGGGTTACACACACCCCCCCCCCTCACACTTAAGGCCTTTTTTATCTTACATGTGCAAGAAGCCCTTCCTTATGGCCTAATGGAAATTCAAAAATATTTGTATTTTGTTTGTTTTCATGCCACCAACTGAGTGATTCCTTTCTGTTTCTCCTCAAACATTTGTGATTCCTTCCTCACATTCTTTGAAAATAACATCCCTTGGTGTTTAACCATGTACATACCTTAAATAATTATTCACAGCCCCAACACCAGGAATGAAGAATGCTTAAATGATTGCATCTTTATTAACTGCTTAAGAAGCTGCAGTTTAGATAACTCAATCTTGGCTACCTGCTTGCAGAGAGAGAGAGAGAGAGAGAGAGAGAGAGAGAGAGAGAGAGAACACTCTGAAGTGATAGCAATTCATGCCTCCCCTGTCTTTCTTCAGGTAGGTGACGCCACCTTAGCAGCTCAAGCTCCTACAACAGGCTTTTCTCTACTGCAAGGCTTTATTGTCAATCCACCATAAAGGTGGGTGAGAAGGGGCTCCTTTTAATCCTCCCCATGCCACCAGAAGGGCACAGCCTCCCAGGGCCCAAGTGCCCCAGTTCCCACTCCCTGAGCTGGCTGCCAGGGTGAGATGGTGCCTCAGAATAATTACCAGGGATTTGTAATTATATTTTTTTCACTAGGCACCTGGCCCCACATGCTGATGGTCCCAGCCCCATCTGAATGTGGAGGAGGTACACTACTTTAGAGTAGGAATATGACAGACATCACAATTCTTCTCAAAATGCTTTTGCATACATTGAAACCAGTCACGTTTCTCATTTGCAGAGCCTCCAAATTCCGCAAATGACATGTGTGATTTCAAAATGTTTCAGGAAACAAATTGAAGCAAACTCTTGGAAATAGGACTCCGCAGCCAGGCTCCATTGCCTTATTTCCTGCACAAGTGATTCAGCCTGCCAGGTGACTTCACTCCCATTGTAGTTCCATTTGTAGCCCTCCAGGTGTTGCTGAGCTACAACTTCCTTCATCATTGACCATTCTGGCTGAGGTTGTAGTTCAGCAACTTTTGGAGGGCTACAGGGTAGCTGCCCCTACTACAAAGCCTTGGCCCTGGGCTGCACCCTTCAGTAGGAGCTCCTACCAGACAGAGCACCTTCACTGCCTCCCTCCATACACCCTGCCTCTAGAACTTGGCTGCCTCTAGCTCTGGCACTTGCCTCTGCTCCATCTGCTTATTAGATGCTATCTTTTGATGTGCTTTAGACTATTCCACCTGCCTCTGCCTCCTACCTGGCCCCGGACATCCTTTCTCTTGATCATGGATCCTTGCTGTCACTTGATTTGGGACATCCCTAGACAATACCAACTTACATGTTTAATCAACAACAACACCCAAAGGCAGATTGTTAATGCATCAGTACTGTTCTGCAAAGAAGCCTGGGCAATCTGGTGAATTTGGGTGAATTCTGTAAGCATCCTTAATTTTTAATTTTCTGTCCTTTTGATAAATATGCAGGTCAGCTGCAGATATTTGCCCAAAGTATAAATAGCTATTGTTCCTTTCCATTGTCCTCTGTAACTGAACTATGCGTTAGCAGCTGGGACACTCACATCCCAGGAGGAAACATAAGTTTGCAAGTACAACGTGGTTTTGAGTCATGACCGAAAGAGAGAGACCTTCAGTCAAGTGACCCAAGAAAACAAACGAAGCTGAATAAAGCAAACTAAAATTAGTAACAGGCTAACAGCTTGTCCATTGCCTACAGCAAGACACAGCAGGGAGATGATGGTGATGTTTTATGACAGACAAGTTCAGATCCCTCCTTTTTAAAAAACAAACAAAAAACAAAACTAAACTCTGTATAGTGAAATAATCAACAGTTTAATCAATAGCATCCAGAATTGAGCTGCTACAGCATATATGCTCTAAATAGGGCAGTGATTGAGTGGGCAGGGGTCAATTAGGCTAGCCTTCTCAGATCAGATACATGGGGGGGGGCTGCTTCCCACTCTAGATCTATTGATGAGACAATTTGATTGGTCCCACCACCACCATCATGCATGCCATACAACACGCCAGCTTTCTAGCTCACAATCAATCACAGACACAATCCATCACAATTAAGGCCAAGAAAATTAGCTAGATTTCGCTGGTCAAAGTTTTGGCTGTTTATTATGAATGTGTGTGATGCATCGTGTCCACTTTCTATATCATGCACAACTCCCAATGTGTTCATGTCCTGTGTGCCAGTTTTCCTTTTCTCCCACTCCCACTCTACCTTTTCCCTCCTTCTCGCATTGCTGTCGAGCACCCTCTCTCACAAACTTCTTTTCCACCTGCTGGACTTGCTGCCTCCTCGGACTTGTGTGTTCTCCATTCCTCAGCTCCATTGCCACTTCAGCTCCTGCTCTGCTGAGCCCTCACCTCAGTGGGGTCAGAGCAGCTCAACCAATGCCTGGACAACTATCAGGCTGGAGCCAGCAAGCGAGCAACAGCAGCTGCCAGACTTGGATGGCAGCCCAGGGGACGAAGGGAGGTTTGTTATGGGAAGACCAGAGGAAGGTACAGGGGGGAGTTCTCAGCCCAGAGAAACACAGGACTTAGCAGATGATAGCTTGTCTGAGCCAGTTTGCAAACCTCTCAGCATGCAAGAACACAGAAGAGGAGGGGTACAAGAAAAGGGCAAATTGACATCACAGAAGCGATGGAAGATATTCATTTTCACATGTTGTTTCCAGAGGAAGAGGAACAACGCTGAGGATTTAGTTGAGTCATCATCAGGGTAGCCATAAGTCACAGGGGCAGAGAGCTCCAGATAAGTGGCATTTTTTTTCTGCAATAAAACCAACTTTTAATTGACTGTACATGTGCGCGTCTTGATGATGCTACAACAACCAATGTCTGTCCATCTGTGGCATTAGGGCAGCTCAGCCCATTGTTGCTAAAGGCTTTATCACTCCATATGCTACAAAGCTACATAGAACCCTACAGAATGGATAGAATGGACGCATCAAAACTGCACTCTCTGCCCCTATCCTGCACACATTTATTTAAACATCTGAAGAGAGCCTATGTTTCCAAGCAGTGTGCTAAATATGCTACTATTTTGTAGTCATCTGTCCACGTGAGAAAATAAATATATTCAGAAAGAGAAAACTTTAGGTGCCCTGACCATTCTGTTGAAGTGACCAGAGTGCTTTGTGTGTCCTTACTTTCATTCTACAAATTCATCATCTTCCTGTACATCACACTTTCTGAAAACTCCAGAATGTCCTTTAAGTGCAAGAAGTGAGAGAGGCGGCGTATCATGCGCCTGAAATCTGTTAATTGTGGCTTCTTGGTTTGTTTAAGGGAAGTCTGATTATGACTAAAGAAATCAGTATGGATTTCTTTTAAATGTAAAAGGCAGGGCATCCTTTAAAAAGAAAATCAGTGCACCAGCCTCATTATCTCAGGCACTTGCAGCCAGCCTCTCAGCTTCCTGGGCTTCATCAACTAACTCTCCCAGGGAGATTTTTCAGATCAAGATGTGTGGGCAGCTGGGAGGCTGAAAAGCCCTGGAGAAATGTCTCACACTTCTGCTTGTCCTGTGACTGCAAAGCACAGATGGTTTGCTGCTTGTCTAGGCGTGGGTCCGAGTGGTTTTCCCTTTGCCCCACCATTCCTCCTAAAAAAACCCTCTCTTTAGTCAGAACAAACAGCAATCCGCAGAAAACCCTATCACTATTTGCTCTGATTCAGCACTAAGTCATGGGTTTTCTTGGGAGAGAAGCAGAACAGCAAATGGAAGTGTGGATGAGTCTTTGGTAGGTTGCCATACGTCTGGAATTTCCCAGACATATCTGGAATACTGCAGTAGGAAGCAGTGTCTGGGCAGAAATAGGCAAAAAGAAAATATGTCCTGGAAAATCTCGATGTATGGCAGCCCTTGTGAGCAGTGCCAATTTCCCATAAAATAGAGCAAAAATTGCCCTTTTTTTTTTACAATTTTGCCAAAAAAGCTTAACAACTCTGGGCAAAAAAGAAAAAAAAGAAAGAAAAAAGATCAATCTGTCCAGATTATTACTGTTTGAAATATGACAACCCTATTTTAGGAGAAAGAAAAACACTCATAACCCTTTGGCCAACACTTACTCAGATGTCATACTTTATCTACAGTTTATTATCCTTTGGGAATTGTACTGTTAACAATCACTTTAAAAAAGAAAAAGAAAACCCTTTTCCAAAAAGTGTTCCAGTACAACTCTTTTTGAGTTTAGAGAAAAGGTGAGGAAGAGGTTTAATAATAATAATAATATATTTCTACCCCACCCATCTGGCTGTGTTTCACCAGCCACTCTGGGTGGCTCCCAACAGACTATTAAAAATACAATAAAACATCAAAAATTAAAAACTTAACAGGGCTGCCTTCAGATGTCTTCTAAAATATAGTTGTTGTTTCCTTGACATCTGATGGGAGGGCATTCCACAGAGCAGGCGCCACTACTGAGAAGGCCCTTTGCCTGGTGACATGATAGAGATTTATGGCATCGAGAAAGTGGATAGAGAAAAGTTTTTCTCCTTTTCTCATAACACTGGAGCTCATGGGCATCCAATGAAGCTGAATGTTGGAGGATCCAGGACAGAAAAAAGGAAGTCCTTCTTCATGCCCAGGAGCCAGGGAGAGCCACCAAGCTTGATGGGTTTGAAAGAGGATTAGGGAAATTCATGGAGCCAGGAGCCTTGATGGCTATGCTCCAGAGGCAGCAATGCTTCTGATTACCAGTTGCTGGAAACCACAGTGGGGAGAGGGCTCTTGTGTTCAAATCCTGCTTGCATTTAGTTAGCCACCGTGAGAACGGGAAGCTGGACTAGATGGGCCATTGGCCTGATCCTGCAGGCTCTTCTTGTGTTCCTACATTAGACATGCATAGGACTACACTGCAAATGAAGTTCTGTAGAGTACAGGGTGATTATTTAAAGCACCCCAATCTCCCATCTTCTGATATACTGATAATGGCATAAATATAGTTTTAATGGCATTTTACTTCTGCAGAATGGCAGTCATATAATACATACTGTGACTGCTGAAAAGATAGCCTTAATGAAGAGTACTGGTGACATAAAGCACAATGTGGATTTCTGTTCCAGCCAACTCCTAAAATGTGATGCAAATGTGAAAAAGGAAATAAATTTAGCATACTTCAGGAAAATAAAAGCAATGATATCATGATTTATGGGGACAGAGAAACCACCACTGAAGCTCACCGAGTGACCTTTGGTCAGTCCCTGTCTCTCAGTCTCACCTATTTCACAGTATTTTTGTGGGGATAAAATGGAGAACTTTGTATATCATTTTGAGTTCCTTGGAGAAATGGTGGTGAAACTCAGAAAATTAGAATATTGTGGAAAAGTTCATTTATTTCAGTAATGCAACTTAAAAGGTGAAACTAATATATGAGATAGACTCATGACATGCAAAGCGAGATATGTCAAGCCTTTATTTGTTACAATTGTGATGTTTATGGTGTACAGCTGATGAAAACCCCAAATTAACAATCTCAGAAAATTAGAATATTAAATGAAATCAGCAAAAAAAGGACTGCAAATGGAGCAATATTGGACCCCTGAGAAGTAGAAGCATGCACATGTACTCAGTACTTGGTTTGGGCCCCTTTTGCATCAATTACTGCCTCAATGTGGCGTGGCATGGATGCTATCAGCCTGTGGCACTGCTGAGGAAGACCAGGAAGCTTCAAGAGCAGCCTTCAGCTCTTCTGCATTGCTCGGTCTCATGTCTCCCATCTTTCTCTTGGCGATGCCCCATAGATTCTCTATGGGGTTCAGGTCAGGTGGGTTTGCTGGCCAATCAAGCACAGTAATCCCATGGGCATTGAACCAGGTTTTGATACTTTTGGCAGTGTAGGCAGGTGACCAAGTCCTATTGGAAGATGAAATCAGCATCCCCATAAAGCTCGTCTGCGGAAGGAAGCATGAAGTGCTCCAAAATCTCCTGGTAGACGGCTACGTTGACCCTGGACTTAATGAAGCACAGTGGGCCAACACCAGCTGATGACATGGTTCCCCAAATCTCTTTTCTTATGAGAGCAGCTTTTGCATCTCACTTGGAAACGAAGGACCCAGAGTCTGGAGGAAGAATGGGGAGGCACACAATGCCAGATGCTTGAAGTCCAATGTGAAGTTTCCAGTCTGTGTTGATTTGGGGAGCCATGTCATCAGCTGGCAAATAGGATGTGATGTCAACAAGTTGTTAGCTTCACTCATTCCATGGCTCAGTAGCTTCTAGTAGAAGTCTTCCTCTTTACCATAGTGTGTTGCCTGAATAAGAAAATATACAAAAAAATACAAGCCATGTGCAGATGCATAACTGGTGTACAAATGAACATGTGAATGGTGGACAATAAAAATCATGGGGCAGGAGATTTGAACTGCACCATACAGAACTGCATACAAAACATTGGGGTATATATTTGTAGACTGCTGGGCAGATGGGAATTTGAAAGTGTGGGGTTCAGACTAGGTGAGGCCAGCCAGAGATCCCAAGCCTCACTTTATGAATTAATCTAAACATGGATTATTATTTGCACTGCTCTAAAAATATAGTTTGAACGTTATAGTAAGACTTAAATATTTGCAATGCAATTCTAGCATCAATCAAGCCTTAAACGTTTATTTAAAGGTATACTGAAAAGAGTCTAAAATGATTTGTCCTTTGGCCCCGTTTAACATTCCATATGAAGAGAATAGCATGCTTTGGAAGAAGGCTTGCACATTAATAAACATGTTCATTTGCTTCAGTCACACTCTTTAGTTTCTGGTCTTTAATACTGGTTAGCCCTGTCTCACTGGGTTAAACCTGAACCATGATCAGGTCCACAGAAGAGCATTGGCCAGCTAAGCACGACACTAACCTTTCCTAGTTCTCCCTGCCCAACCAAAGGCTCATTAGTCCAGAATCCTGTTCTCAGCACCCAAGCCTGTGGAAGCCTGAAAGCAGGAGACGAATGTGACAACACTCTCTTTTCACTTGTGCTTCCCAGAAAATGGCGTTCGGAGACAGACCGTCTCTGGTCCGGGAGGCAGGACATACCCACTGTGGCCTAAAGACACAGGTAGCCTTATCCTCCATGAATTTGTCGAAACACCTTTTAAAGCCAACCAAGTTGGTGGTCAATAATACACCACGTGGTCACAAATCTCGTTACAATATAGATTTAACCCATACATTACTTTTCAGCCTTCCATTTCAATGGGGTTCTCAGAGAAAGAAGAGGAAACTTTCACCTCTCACTGAGCAGCATCAATCCCACTGCAAATGGAAAGTCTCAACACCCACCCCACCCAAAAAAACCTAGTTAGTGAAAGTGTCTCAAAATTAATGCAGGCAATTCCGCAGATATTTTTGGTCTGGCCATAACAGCAGATACTTTCAGCCAGGTCACCTGTTATCTTTGCATTTTCTCCATTGTGGGTTATGCAGCTTGCATGACATCTTGTGTACTGATGTGACATGACATAATGTGATGTAAATGGACGTGACAGGGACAACTTAGGAGGAAATCTACTTTGAATCAGATACTAGCCATCAGTTTCAACACTAGGTATCTGATCTGATTTGCTGAGATTCAGGGGAATGGATAATTTGTGAAAAGCAGGTCCTATTGGGTATCTGTGACAATCCTCAAACCGTGATTCATTTCTGACTACATCTCACTCTGAGGGCATTCAGAGCAAACTTGCTGGCGGTGTCAATGTACCTATTAGCAGGATAAATTTGGAATCTCGGAGACAAGAGAGAGTAAACAAATTAACACAGATCATGACCATCAAACCTCCAGGATATGACGGGGCTTCTTCTGAGCTGACAAAGAAAAAGAATATTTGAAGGATAGAAATGCATGGAGAGATAAAGCAAGACATTTACAAAAATAGCATCGTCACAGTCCCATAATCCTTTTACATTCTAAAATGTGTAAATCACACAAGTGCATTATTTTCCTGCATATGCTGTGCTTAATCATGAGAAATTAAGAACGTGTTGACAGGATGGGGAAAATTGACTCTTTCCCACTTTTTTATATCTGCTCTGATGAAAAATTATACCCACAATGGATTTACTTGGGAATTTAGGATTCCAGTGCAGAGAATATATTCTTCCCTAAGGAAGGGAGGTTTGAAATCAGTAGATGGTACAGAACATCTCATGCAGGAAAAATAGACAAGGAGAGGAGGGAGAGTGCTGGAACCTTGAGAGGGCACCCCTGGGATCCCCAAAACCAGGGCCAGATTTACGTTTGATGAGGCCCTAAGCTACTGAAGGTAACGAGGCCCTTTAGGGGCCCAGCTGTCCTTTGTCAACAACAAATTGTCGCTGTTTTTGTGTGTTGAATATATGCTATATGGTAATTTATGGACCTAATATGTATCTAAAGCCATTTGCACATGCAGAATATAGGCACCCTATATACAGAAATGAGCAAACCAGTGATATTTTAGGGAGCAGGCTAGCAGACAGGGCCCATTGCTTACATCATAGGAACCTACACAACACAAAACACTGTTCTTGTATGTAGGCTTTATTTTATTTGTTTTTTTATCTTATATATTGGAAATGTACATCCAGTTCTTTTTTTCCTTTAATTTTTTTGGGGCCTCCAAGAGAGTGGGGCCCTAAGCTATAGCTTATATGTAAATAGCTTATTGGTAAATCCGGCACTGCCCAAAACATTCCTGACCAGCTTCACAGCATTCACTACAACTCCTCTGAGAGTACCATGCAGATTTTTCAGCACTGTGGATGGAGGACCTTAATGGGAAAACATATCAAGTCAGCCTTTTACTGGTTTTAAGACTAGGGCTTCTATCCCTATGTGTAACATTTCTTTTACACTGCAGTGCTTGCTCCATTTTGGGATGCCAATGCCACACTAAATTATAAGTGGTGGGAAAGTAATGCATGCTGGGATGCCGCTCCAGATTTTACCAAGTGAGTGGCAGTAGCACCATCATGGAAGCACATTAAAATTACACTGCAAAACTTCCATAGTTCTCTGACTTAATGGGGTTGCCGACAAATTTTTTTCCTGGAGGCAATTAACACAGAAATGAGTGCTAAACTTTCATTAGATTCCCAGAAGTGGTTTTCTGTTGTGTGAAAAATAATATAAAAAGCAAAAGTTATCAGGTAAGAAAGGGTCTGGAAAACGGAATAAAACATTGTCTGAAAGAAGCCCCCATGGCATGAAAAAGATGCTTTCCAGGCAAAGGGCAAGTGTGGACAAGCCGTAAAAGGAACAAGTGGCAAGGGAAGCAACAGATCTAGCCAGGAGGTTTTTTAAAAAATGTCTCCCACCATGTCTTCTTTATAGTGATGAACTTCCTTGTCACTGCAGCTGAGAAGAACAAGCATGAATCAAGAAGCAAGATGGCCAGGCCTGCTAAGTGGCTCTTTCCACATGGTCTTCATTGCCTGATTATGCCCAATTGTGGTTTTTAGGATTTGAGTTAATGCTAATAACCTTTACAATGAGTATTCAAAACACTTCACCTGCAGCATATCTATAATCCTTACAGCAACCCTGTACCTTCCGTCAGGATATTATCTCCACAGTTTGGGTGAGAGGAATGGGAGACATTGGGTTGTCTAAAGGTACCTAGTGAGTGCCCAGCTCCTTCTGGCTTAGAGTTCTACCTCTCAGGGGAGCATCACACTCCGGGGGGGGGGGCTCTCTGGGGCTAAGGCCTCCATCTCAGAAGATGAGAGACAAAATACTCACTGACAATGGCAGATTTACAGCTGCAGTCCAGCCAAACCAAGGTCAAGCACAGAGAAACAGCTTAGGGACAAAACATGATCCAGAGGCAAGGTCAGGCAACATCACAGGGAGTGGAGACAAGGAGTAACAGGTGCTGGAAAACAATGAGCCAGGGAACTGTGTTGCTCAGGAGTGGATCATGAGGGAGACCTTAGATACCCTGGCATCTGCACCACACCTGAACCACATCCACTGAGGGAGAAAGAGTTTCAGGAATTGCTTACTCACGAGCCACTGACTACAACTCTAGGTTATGGCATTGGTCTTCAGCCCAGACCAAGACCTTTACACCACACTGTTTTCAAGGACTAGAGAACGAGTCTCCAACCAACTCTGACAGCTCCAAGGGTTGTTCAGAAGGTGTTGTCTTGGCAGGCCCCTCAATGGAATCCTCTACACACTCATTCCAGGGGAGCCTGCTTGCTCCTCATGTCCCTTGATCTGTGGGGAATGTCTGGTACCATTTCAAGGCTGGGCGCAATTCAGAAAAACCACTGAAAAGGGCAGCCTCATAGGGAATCTCTCACCCTTTGCAGTGTTATTGCATGTCCTAATGCGGTGCTATGTCTTTCTCTGCACCCCATGACACATCACTGGCTGCTGCTAGTGGAGAAATGCCTGGCATGATGATTTGAGTCAAATTACACCTTATCATAGGGACGCGGGTGGCGCTGCGGTGTAAACCACTGAGCCTTGGGCTTGCCGATTGGAAGGTCGGCGATTTGAATCCCCGCAACGGAGTGAGCTCCTGTTGTTCAGTCCCAGCTCCTGCCAAACTAGCAGTTTGAAAGCACGTCAAAGTGCAAGTAGATAAATAGGTACCACTCTGGCAGGAAGGTAAACAGTGTTTCCATGCACTGCTCTGGTTTGCCAGAAGAGGCTTAGTCATGCTAGCCACATGACTCGGAAACACTGTCTGCGGACAAATGTCGGCTCCCTTGGCCAGTAAAGTGAGATGAGTGCCGCAAACCCAGAGTCATTCATGACTGGACTTAACGGTCAGGGGTCCTTTACCTTTACCTTTACAACCTTATCATCGAGAAGAGCCCAATGCTGGGCTCCTGTCTTGGGTGGTAGTCCCATGCTTATTTGAAAACATAGTTCCACATGTAGCCATTGCTGGCTTTCAGTCATTCAATCATCTTGCCTATGAAAAGCAATCAGAAGTCATTGTTTGGGACACACACCTTTTCACCCTCAACAAACACAGCTATTTCAACAAGAAAGTCATCCAGAAAAACATTCAGAATAGCACTGGTCCTTTTTGCACTTGTTCCCTGTGCAGCAGCATGACAAGCCGTGTGAAGAAGAGCAAGTTCACAAGCTTTTGATATGTAATCCTAGAGGGGTTGGATTGCTAGAGTTCGTGTCTTTGACAAAGGAGGCAAGGCAGCTCTCCGTTTTTATCCTGCTATTGCTTCTGCCCACCCTGCCCACATTACCCTCACTGTTCCTCTCCCCAATGGCTTGCTGCCTGATCTTCCCCAGTGACTGTTTACATGGCCTCAGGCTTTCCATTTATTTTATTGGTTCACTGAGCCCACCATAGAGGATCATGCCCTTGGGAGGAGTTCCCCCTGCTTCGTGTGTGTGTGTGTGTGTGTGTGTGTGTGTGGCTTATATATATAATTGTGCAGTAGCACCTTAAAGACCAACTAAGTTTGTTCTGAGTAGAAGCTTTTGTGTGCATGCAGACTTCTTCATACACATGGCTGTGAAAAGGGTGCTTGGCAGTTGCATGGGGTGGGAGAGAGAAGCTCTAGGAGGAATATGGGGAGGGGGGGTATGGCAGGGGCTGGAGAACAGAGCAAGCAGGGACACAGCCCCGAGTTGCAGACCCTCCAAGTGTTCCTATTTTCCAGGGAAGTCCCTGATTTAGAGAAGCCATCCCAGTTTCTGATTTGATCCCAGAATGTCCCACTTTTCCTTAAAGGTAAAGGTAAAGGGACCCCTGACCATTAGGTCCAGTCGTGACCGACTCTGGAGTTGCGGCGCTCATCTCGCTTTACTGGCCGAGGGAGCCGGCGTACAGCTTCCGGTTCATGTGGCCAGCATGACTAAGCCGCTTCTGGTGAACCAGAGCAGCGCATGGAAACTCTGTTTACCTTCCCGCCGGAGCGGTACCTATTTATCTACTTGCACTTTGACATGCTTTCAAACATCCCTATTTTCATTGGAGAAATGTTGGAGGGTATGGAGTTATCTGACCCCCGAGCTGTCTGAAGGCAATCCTGCATAGGGTTAGTTTTTTTTTAAAAAAAAGAAAGTTTAATATTTTATCATGTTTTTATATATATTGGAAGCTGCCCAGAGTGTCTGGAGCAACCCAGTAAGATGTATGGGGTATAAATAGTAAAATTATAATTATGGAATGGAACATCCCTATTTTCATCAGAGAAATGTTGGGGGGTATGCAGTCGAACATTGTAACACTGTCCATTGTGTTTTTAGAATTTGTATTTGAATATTACTTGTAAGCTGCCTTGGTAGGATTTATATCCTGAAAGAAAGAATATAAATAATTGCCATACATACATACATACAATTATTTGTGGTTGATGGCCAAAGCCTTTTAATTCAACCCCTTTGAATTTAGATGCTCAGAAACAAAGAGCTCCAATGTTGTTAGCCAGAAATTTGTCCATATTACAATGCAGGGTATAAGAGACAATGCAGAAGGATTTGAATTAAAATGCCCCCACTGCTCTTCAGTGGAAAAGAATAGATATACTACACCTGCCAAACGTTTGTGAGCTTTAGAGAGAGCCATATCACAATTCCTGTCACAGGCTAATGTTTCGACAGACATAGGGAAGCATTACAGGCCCAGTGGATATTCCAGATTGTGTCAAGTGCATGCCATGCACACTCCTGTCAACCTCAGAAGCCACTGGAAATTCAGTTTATAGTCATGAGCAGTAGGCACTGTGCATTTTTTAAAAAATGAAACAGTGGTTTGATGAACATTTGGAATGGGAAATGATGCCTTTTTACCTCACTGTGATTGCTGCTGGGATACTATAATGATCGTTAGCAGCAAACAGTCCAGCAAGCACAGGAATGGTTATCAGTTCAATTAAGCTTTATTTACAAGCATATTGCAGAGCTGCTTTCACACACATCCATCACACATCAAAGATGGACTAATCTGATTCTTCTCGGTTACGCCCCCAACAAGATCAGAGCCAGAACCCCTTAAGCCTGCCTCTGTGTTTATGTTCTTCCTGGAGGTGTGCCCAAAGTCAGGACTTCAGACTCAGAGCATTAATTAGCTCTCCATCACTGTCACTAGATTGTGGTTCCGGAGTCACCCAACCCCTTGGCAGACTGCCTTCATCTAGACTCTCTTCCAGCCCTCCCCACTCCACTGATAACGGAGTGCCAGGTCTTATAGTTCACATGGCATCGCAGGTACTGCTGCAATGTGATGTTAGTCCTTTCTGATTCCCCATTCATCTGTGGGTGCCTAGCTGTGGAGAGACACACCTCTACCTTGAGCAACTGCATGAGTCTCTTCCAAAACTGTGAAGTGAACTGCGACCCACGATCAGAGACCACCCTTAAAGGCAACCCATGCAACTTGAACACATACTCCACGAACAACTGTGCTGTTTCCTGTGCCGTGGGTAACCTCTTACATGGCACAAAGTGTGCCATCTTCATGAACAAGTCCACTACCACCCAGATCACAGTCTGCCACCGCAACTCTGGTAGATTGGTGATGAAGTCCATGACTATCACTTCTCAAGGACCTTGCAGTGTCAGTAGTGGTTGCAACAACCCAGCAGGCACCTCTCTGGGCCTTTCTGTCCACTGGCAGGTCTCATAGGCTCTTACGTACTCTTCAGTCTTCCCCCTCACCTTTGGCCACCAGAATTGCCGCGTCACTTGATATTATATTGTCTAATAAAATGTCCAGCTGTAAGGTTATCATGGTACTACCGTAAAACTTTGGCTCGCAGTCCCCCCTCTGGAACATAGCGTGCCTCTCCCTTATACAGCAAGCCATCTTTCTCCTCGAACCCTTCAGCACTGCCTGCATTCCTATGCAAGCCTCTAGCTTGGCTTTCACAAACTCATCTTCTGTTGTCTCCTGTCGGAACTCAGTCGTCTCTGCCACCGTGATGGTCGCTAAGTGCAGTTGTCAGGATCAGGCATCAAGATATGGTGAACCATGGGAGCCAGCTCTCCTCCTTGATACTCCAGCTTCCTGAAAAGGGCATCTGCTCCCTGGTTCTGACTACCGGCTACATATTGCACTCTGAAGTTAAACCTGGCAAAGAACTGCGCCCACCAAATTTGCCTCTGGTTAAGGTGTCTCTCTGTTTGCCAAAACTCTATGTTCTGGCAGTCCGTGTGCCCTTCTACCTGATGCAGCGTGCCCTCCAGGAAATGCCTCCACACCCAAAATGTGTCCCTGATAGCTAACAATTCCTTTTCCCAGATGGTGTAGTTTTGCTCAGAGGAAGGCACGTGGGCATAGATCGCCATTCTGGTCTTCTTGAAGCAGCACCGTTCCTAGCACCCTATCAGAGGCATCGATCTCCACCACCATGGGGGTCGGCATGCCCTAGATGCTCCTCTGAAGCAAACACAACTGTGATGGCCTGGGAATCTGATTCAGAGGCTGAACCTGGGGAATCCCAGCCTGCACAGGAGTCCCCGCCTCCAGGGCCGGCTGAACCGGGGCAGGGGCTTGAATCGGAAGGGCCCTCACCTGTGCCGGATATTCAGGAGCAGACACCAGCTGAACCCGCTCTGGCTCTGGAGGTGATCGAGGACCCATTGCCTGCAGGTTGAAAACCTGTTCCTGACAGCACCCTGACCTGCTCTTCTGGAGTTCCTGACCACGCCCGGCTCCTTGCCTTGGACCTTCACCCTTGACGGTCAGCCTCCACCCTTGACCCAGGAACGGACTGTGACCACGCCACATAGGTAACCCCCCCCCCCCGGACCAGCACAACAACTTTGAGTTGCTCAAAAGCTTGCTGAGCCTTGGCTGTTCACAGGAAAGGTTTCTTTCCCCTCAAACAGTCGGTGAGGGGTTTTGTGAGCCTGGAGTACCTGGCTACGAACTTGCAGTAGTAGTTCGCAAATCCCAGAAACCTTTGCAGATCCTTCTTGTTTTGGGGCTTCTCCCACTACTCCACCACCTGCACTTTAGCCAGATCCATGTGCACTCCTCCTGGCATTATACAGTACCCCAGAAACTCTACTTCTGTGACGTGGAACTTTGTGTAAAGGAAATGCTTTCTCAACCTCTGTCGCACCTCTGTCACGTGTGGGCACTGCCTTGCCATGTGGGTCCCCTTGCCACAGACAAAGCATAGCTTTTCTCTTCTTCCTCTTCTTCTTCTTCTTCCTCTTCTTCTTCTCTCTCGGCTGACGAGGTCTTGAGCCTGGCCCTCACAATCTGCATCACTTTCTCCTCAGAGTCCTGTCTGGGTGGGCTGCCAACCTTCCACTCTGGAATGTAAGGAATGTCCACCAACTTGGCCGGTTGCTGGCCCAGCCCTCTCCACTCGAGTCTGCATTCCTGGGCTCTCCTGTCCAGGTGCAGAGTAGCTTGCACCAACCCAAGCAAAGGGGTCTGAGGGGGCATTCTAGCCAGTTCATCAAGTAGATCCCCATTCAGCCCAACTCAATATTATTATTATTATTATTATTATTATTATTATTATTATTATTATTAATTTGTACGCTGCCCATCTGGTGGGTAAAGGCTTATCTCCCCATCCTAGCTGTTGGCCGTACAGATTGAACTCTGACCAGAATTGTAGGACTGTCTTGTTTCCCTGTTTTAGCTCAAGCAGCTGCTGGGAAACAGCAGCCTCCCACTGTCACTAGATAGTGGTTCCAGAGTCACCCGATCCCTTGGCAAACTGCCTTCTGGGCTCTCTTCCAGCCCTCCCCCCTCCACCAATAATGGAGTGCCAGATCTAGAAAGGGAGGGTTGTGGAATCTGCGGGGTGTCATTTTGGAAAGTCAAGCCTTCTGTCTCTTCAACAGGCTGACTCTCTTCTCCTGTCTCATCTGCTGGGTCCTGGGGAGCCAGGTTTCTGATAGACACAGTTTATTAGAGGAGATCAGCCCCAGAAGCACAAGGCAAGTCTATTCTCATGGTTTCCTCCCACAGTTTTGCTGCTGCTCAGTCTTAAGGTTCAAGGCAGAGGTGGCCATATACGTCCGAGACATCTACAAAATAATTAAAAGTATTTGAAACCCTGTATGTCCCCCAGGATCCCTGTAGCACTGCTGTTTCACTGCTCCCCTGGCCTCCCTGAGTCACTGAGGCTTCCCATGAAGAAGTGGGCAAGGGGGCAGGGAGGTTGGCCTGGTGCAAACACATAAGCAGGAGCACCAAAGTGCCCCCACTTCCACACCACCTTACCCCTCCCAGTAAGCAGCAGTGATGCAGCTGTCAGAAGGTCAGGTGAGTGCTGCCACCTCTCCACAACCATCCCCTCCTGCCACCACTGCCAGGTATGTTGGGGGACAGAGAGCAAGTTGAGGGAACTCATGAGTTGGGCACTTTGGTCTCCTTGGGATGTCTTGGGGGGGGAATATTAGGATATTTATTTATTTTAGAAATAGTTGAGTTTGCTGAGTCCACTTGTAAATCAAGACGGAGGTTCACCCAGCACTAATTCAACATCTCCACTGTAAGTAGAATTATTTATTGATTGGTGCCCTCTTTACACAATGAGGAAAGCATAAAGGAAGAGCTGGTTACATATTCTGAAATTCTGAAGGTTAGCTTTAAACTCCAAGCTCATTCACAAACACAAACACTGTTGGGGCTTTCTTCACTGTTGTTGTTGCTCCTGTGAGTATTGGGAAGACCCCCCCCCCCGCACGCCAATTCCATCGTGCCCAAGGGGTGGGGCCTACGCTCACACATACTCTGAGCAGCTCTCTGCAGCAAGTGGCGAAAATGGTTTAAAACGTTTTAAATGTTCTTAATCTGTGGCAGCTCGGATGGTGTATTTTTATAATATTATTTTATTTTATTATTTTATTCCTGTTTGGGGTGGGACAGATGTTTAGTTGGGACAGGGAGTAGTTAAATTTTAGCATAATTGTTTCTTGCTTTGTTTTTACTTTCATTATTTTGTTAAGTTATTGTATAGTTTGTATTTTGCTTTTTAAGGGGAAGGGTCAGGGCTGCCTGGGAGTGGGCCTCAGGCAACAGAATGTCTGGGGTTCCACGGTGGGGGGGGTGTATTGGGACACCCGATCTCAGTGTTCACGGGCAGGAGGAGGAGTTAACGCTAAGACCAGACCATGTCATTACCGAGGAGGCAGGTTTAGTCGTTGTTTGAGGACTATCCCTGCCTCCAGGTCTGATCCTGACCGGAAGGATACTGGAATCAGCAAGGGAAACCCACATGACCTGAAAGTGTTTCTGTGCAATGCCAGATCAATGATGGAGAATACTGCCATCCCCGACCTGATTGTGGATGGAGGATTTGACCTGGCATGTGTGACAGAGACTTGGTTGGAAGAAGCAGATGGGCCTGTCCTTGCTGCTGCTTGTCTGCCAGGTTTCTCTTACGCACAGCAACCCAGGTCATGTGGGCGGGGAGGGGGGGTTGCAGTGATTTTTAGGAAGCCATTAGTTTCCACCAGGCATCCTATGGGGAAGACCCAGTTCTCTGAGTGCATGTTCTGGAAGTTGGGCAATAGGGGCAGTACAGGATTCCTTTTTGTGTACTGACCTCCCCACTGCACCAAGGATTCCCTGCCCAAGCTGCTTCAGGTCGTGGCAGATGTGCTTCTGGAGACATCTAGTTTGGTTGTCCTGGGGGATTTTAACATCCATGCCAACACGAACTTACAAGGGGCCGCTCAGGACTTCGCGGAAAGCATGGCTTCCATGGGGCTGTCCCTGAATAAGTTTGGCCCAACCCATAGCCGCGGACATGCCTTATCCCTGGTGTTTACCTCTACAGATGCTGGTGATCTGACATTAAGTTAAAGCGAAACAAAAGAAGTGCCTTGGTCGGAACCCTTCCTGGTGCAACTGGACTTCTCTGCGACACTTCCCGTCTGCAGGGAGGTGGGACCAATTCGGATGGTCCACCCCTGCCACTTAATGGATCCAATTGGCTTCCATAGAGTGGTAGGGGATGTTTTATCCTATGTTGATGGCTTTCAGCTGATTCCCTGGTGGCCCACTGGAATGTGGAGTTAACCAGGGCTATTGACTGTCTGGCTCCAAAGCACCCTCTCCGATTGCATGGAGCCCGGTCAGCTCCGTGGTTTTCCCTGGAACTGAGGGCAATGAAACAATCGTTGAGACGGCTAGAGGCAGGTTTAGTCGTTGTTTGAGGACTATCCCTGCCTCCAGGTCTGATCCTGACCGGAAGGATACTGGAATCAGCAAGGGAAACCCACATGACCTGGAGGATGTGGACCATTTGGATTCCATCTGATCGGGACTCTTTTTTTTCCTTTTTCTTTTTTGAGCAAAAATCATTTATTGTACATGAAGCTTTTTTTTTGAATTTGCATTTTATTTATTTGTTAAGATTCTTATATTGCATTGGTAAACGTTGTCATATTACATTACAGGACTTACTATAATATAATTTCCAACATGTATACAAAAATAATATACAAATTTTATATACCTAAAAAGAAAATGAAACAACAACAAAAAAGAACAAAGAGAAAAAACAAAAACAAATTTCCCCCAAAATCATATACATACCAACACACTAGATTCCCTGTCTTTCCCGTTGTATATTCCTTTTTTTACAAATGAATGTACTCTTATTATTGTATATTTCTTTACATATTATCTAATACATTCCTATATCAATATGTGCTCTTAGTCTTATTTCTCAGCTCAGTCTCACTTCAACGTCAATCAAATGCTATCAAAGATAGCGAACCTTTACTGTATTTTTGAAAATATGTTTTATATCTATCCCACTTTTCCATAAATTTTTGTTTTGAATTGCCTCTCAGGGTATTTGTTAACTGCACCATTTCAGCAAATTCTTGTAGCTTGTAATGACAGTCCGTTATTGTCGGGCCTTCTTGTTCCTTCCCACCCCTTTGCCACCAAAGTCCGAGCTGCGGCTGTTGCATATAAGAATACCTCCCTAAAGGCCTCTGGGATGTCCCTGCCAACAATGCTTAACAGAAATGCCTCTGATCTTTCTAAAAAAGTTATTCCAAACATTTTTTTCAACTCCTCGTAAATTAAGCCCCAATCGGGATTCAGGCCTCACCATGGGACTGAAACTGCCTTGGTCACACTGGTCGATGATCTCTGGTGGGGTAGGGACAAAGGTGAGAGCTGTTTCTTACTTCTGCTGGATTTCTCGGTGGCTTTTGGTACCATCAACCATAACATCCTTCTGGACCATCTAGAGGGGCTGGGAGCTGGGGGCACTGCTATACAGTGGTTCCGCTCCTTCCTCCTGGGCCGTGTTCAGAAAGTGGTGGTAGGGGATGAGTGTTCAGACCCCTGGGCTCTCACTTGTGGGGTGCCTCTGGCGGACTGTCTCGCCAGAGTGGTGCATGCTCTGGTTATCTCACGCTTGGACTACTGCAATGTGCTCTACATGGGGCTACCTTTGAAGGTGACCTGCAAATTGCAATTAATCCAGAATGTGGCAGCTAGACTGGTGACTGGGAGTGGCTGCCGGGACCATATAACGCTGGTCCTGAAAGAGCTTCATTGGCTCCCAGGACGTTTCTGAGCACAATTCAAAGTGTTGGTGCTGACCTTTAAAGCCCTAAATGGCCTCAGTCCTGTATACCTGAAAGAGCATCTCCACCCCCATCGTTCAGCCCGGACACTGAGATCCAGCGCCGAGGGCTTTCTGGCGGTTCCCTCATTGCGAGAAGTGAGGTTACAGGGAACCAGACAGAGGGCCTTCTCTGTAGTGGCGCCCTCCCTGTGGAATGCCCTCCCATCAGATGTCAAGGAAATAGGCAGCTATCTTATTTTTAAAAGACATCTGAAGGCAGCCCTGTTTAGGGAAGTTTTTAATATTTAATATTTAATATGCTGTATTGTTTTTAAAACTTGATTGGGAGCAGCCCAGAGTGGCTGGGGAAACTCAGCCGGATGGGTGGGGAATTAATAATAATAATAATAATAATAATAATAATAATAATAATAATAATAATAAATTCTTCACTTCTAAGGGAAGATAATTTCAGGCACTCCAGAGGCAGATATAGCAATATATATTTTCCATGAGATCTGCCCTGATTCATTACTATGCAATGAAGAACATTCCAAAAGTTTAAAGAATAAATATGAAATTTAAATATATTAAATATATTTAAATAAATATGAATAAATATGAACTTGCAATCGGGCAGCTAGAATTATAACTCTCCATGCATTTGGCAGTCTACTTCACTGCAGATGTGCCCTTAGCCTGCAGAGAGCCTTCAGGAGGGGTTGGGGGGTGGCAGAAGTGGGGCAAGTGCCTTCTGTCTATGAACTGTCTGTTCTAGTTCATGTATTTATCAACACATTAATAGGGTTGCAAACCAAGCAATAATAGCTATGGGGTTCTCTGCAGGACACCACACACAAAACAGATAAGTACCTACCCTGAAGAGTTTACAGTTAAAATGTAAGCAACTAGGGGTAGGGCTGCAGCCTTGAAGCAAGCTGGCCAGGTTGTCAGAGCAGAAAACAAGGGAGCAGAAAATAGCGTTGGCTGGTCAGGTTTACTCAGAAAGCCAGGCTTACTCAGAAAGACTGAGGGGCCGGGAGAAAGAGACCAAGCCCCATGGGACCTTGTGGAATCCTACTGGGCCCTTGAGGCTACAAAGCCACCCCATTGCTATCCACCACAATGGACCAAAGAGCTACAGCAGAAATCCAGAATGCAAGGCACCTGAATCCTGCTGCCCAAATCCCCAGGTTTAGACCTCTGGCATCTTTCACGGAAGAATTGAAGAGGATATGGCTAAATAATGTAGCTTCAAAAAATGAACCTTTCCTCACAGAGATGCCTTGAATTTTAATGACTCTCATCTAACCAGCCTGACAAAATAAAAATATATAATGCAAGGGTAAGCAGGTCCCTTAGCTCGTTCACCAGGCAGAATATTTGAAAGTATATATTAAAGTCTGTTATTTAAATCTGCAGAAAGTCATTAAATATGAAGTCATGGGTTCATAGATGCTGCCTATATATCCACTGACAGAATTAACTACCTCTCTTTTATTTTAGATTTGATTTCAGAATATCCATCTTGCAGTTGTACTTTTTAAAAAAATATTCTCAGATCAAGAGCAGCAACTTCCTCACTAAGGTGCATTAAATATGAAGTTGTATATTACTCTCACAAGCTTTGGTCAAACCAGCAACTCAGCATTTCCCCCTTATCTCTATTGATGCATTTTAGTATATCACATACAAAAAGGATGAGAACAAGTCTCTGTGTGTTTTATGCATTTTGCCCAGAAGTAAGTCCCACTAGATTTAATGGGCCTCACTCCCATTGCAGTGCAGTCCTGTGCACACATTCCTGGCCATTAGCCCTGCTGAACACAGTGGCATTTACTTCTGAGTAGGTAAACATACGCTTTCAGTGTTAATCACCCACTTTTAACAGATAGCAGGTCTAAGGAAAGCCATCACTGCCTCTAAAAAGCAAATTAGTATCAGCAATTAACATTGATTGCAAGTTTAATTTTGAAGCTGTAGCAATCACACTGTGAAATGTTGCATCACATGTGTTTAGTAGTCAGCAATGAATGATTATTTATGACATTCCAGCTCTTTTTAGGACATCTGTAAATGCAGGACAACAAATGCTACATCTGCACAAATCTTTAGGTCCATGCTAAGTACTTCCTTTATTTCACTGTTTGAATGCCACAGAACTTTCAAGGAGCATTTAGCCCTGTTTGGGATGTGCTCAGAAACTTCCCATCCTGCTAGGACAGGCTTCGCTCTCCAGGGAAGGTTCCTACAGGGAATAAATGTTCTGAGTATGCACCAAATTAGAATTCCCCGCAGGAAGAGCTGGAGTCTTATCTGACCAGATGGAAAGGGAAGATTTGTGTCATGTCCAAGGCCAGCAGCCTGTTGGAGTTTGGGAGGCACCATTCTCACTTCGCAAACAGAAAGCTTTTTAATGTTTCAGCTGGATTTTGCCACCATTGCTTTCAATTACAAAAATCCCTAGAAGATTTGTGAGCATTCACAAAGTCCAGGTAATTTTTGGGATGGGCACGTCAATTTTGATTTCACACATCTGATGCTAGAATGTGAAAACTTCTAAAAGAATTGCTCCAAAATGGATGGCTTAGCATCCGAATAGCAAATGAGCATCAGAGTAAGATCAAAGTAGCAGATACCGGGCAAAAAACAAAAAACAAATCCTTTCTAGTGGTGGGAGCTTTCAGTGGTCCCCCTACTCCCTGGGAAGGCTTGTCTGGCATCCACATGAATCTCATATTGGTACTAGGCAAATGTTTATTTTTCAATCCTTCCAGGCTCTGTAATAACTTAGAGGCAACCTTTAGTATCTTTTATCATCATTTTTAGTATTATCTCCACAGTTTGGTGGTAGTTGGCTTTCAAGTTAGTTTTAGTTCTTCTCATGTTGAATTAGTTGTTGCTTTTGGCATTGTTTTATTATTTTGGCTGGCTTGGCGCAAATTTGCATTATAGTTAGATTGTTTTTGGCAGTGGCCTGTCTCAAGTGACAATGGAGTACACCTCCAGTGGTGAAGTTAAACCACTGGAGAATCACAGCACCTGCTGTGGCTGTAATGTAACGGCTGCCTCCCCCACTTTTTTTGCTGCAATGGCAGCACTGAAGTGACCTCTCTGGGGCCTGGGCAGTGTGTCTGTGGGTCCTGGGCTGCCCTGTCTCAGCCTCACTGATGGGTCCAAAGGAAAGCAGAGCAAGATGTTTGGCAACAGCTTGGCTGCAGGTTTTTATTGAAGGAGGCGTATGAGGTGCCATCCAACTGTCTTAGGGACTCCGCTGTGGATCTGTGTCGCCTTTACTTCTCCTGCAGATAGCCCACAATTTTTAACTTATTGTAGGTTGCCTAAAGTGGGGCAGTGGGGCAGGGAGACACCAGACTAGCTGAACAGACCTAGATCCAAAACTCACTCACCCACATGGCCCATTTTGAGAAGCAGGACGTAAGGAAGAAGCAAAATAGGAATGGTATATAGGCCACATAAACACCCCATTTCTGAGTATCTTGTCAGAAACTGGAAGCAAATGAATATCAACAAACTTTTTTAAAAAAATGTTTGCAAAGCTCATTTGTATTATATTTGCATTGTTACTTCTTCAAATTTGCATGAATTTCTTAACATGTGTAGACTTTTCTGGCTGTATCAAATTTATGCACTTCTCTGCATTATGCTTTGTATTTTGTAGCATTTAAATGAAGAATCAAATTGCTCTCTCAGTCCAGTGAGTAAAAAAATGCATAACGTTGCCTCAATTCCTTGCAAATATGCAGCATATTTTTGACTATATTATCTGCTTCAGCAACTGCTGTCATGCCTTTCTTTTTTCTTTTTTCTTTTACTCAGTGTTGTCAGCTGCTTGGGAAACAAGGATTAAGCTATCTAAACTACAAAGCTGAGCAAAAAATAATAATAATTAAAGTAGACTTTAATTTGTGTAATGGTGAATAGCAGTTTTTGCCTTGATTTCAACCAACATACATTTTCCAACAGAAAATCAAAAGGCTTCATGTCCCCCCAGACATTGGCCTCTGCTGCGTGTCTGTTGTCCTTGAGGTGAGTCAGGGGTCAAGCGGGGAGGATGGCAGTGGGACTGCTGTGCTGGGGGGGGGTAGGGGGAGATACAGAGGTGGGTGAAGGGAAACACGAGTGAGGATGGGAGGGCTAGTTATATCAAAGCCCGTGCCCCCTCTGCCTCACCCACTGTGTTTCTGCTTTGCCCTCCCCCTATCAGCCATCCATAATTTGATCATGGATGAGGGGCAAGCCTGGCATTTATAATTATGCCTTGGGTGGTGCCGCACCATTCCAAGTCAGAGCGGCAGGAGGGGGAGCTACAGTCATCCATACAAAACCCCTTCTCTCTTATTAGGAGACACAGAACAGGGAAGTTGCTATGGTGGCTCCGTACACTAGCAAATTCTGTGTCTCTGGCTCAAGACCACAAACCCTCAAAACCTGTGCAGATCAGTCTCCCTGGCTGTTCTGCAGCAGGCAGACATGGATGTGGAGTTGGAGAACCCTCATACAGCAGACCCTCCAAGCACCCCTATTTTCCAGGGACAGTCTCAGATTTACAGAAGCTGGCCCAGTTTCTGATTTGATACTGGAATGTCCTGCTTTTCCTTAGGATGACATCCCTATTTTCATCAGATAAATGTTGGAGGGTATGGTAGGATGTCCCTATTTTCATTGGTTATGTGATCCCTGAGCCAAGAAGATAAATGACTAGACAACCTTTAGAAGACATCTGAAGGGAGCCCTGTATAGGGAAGGTTTTTTTAAAAAACATTTTATTAAGAATTTAAACAAAACATATCATCTTAAAACATTTATCCCCCCCCCCATTTCCCTCCCCCCATAAAATGACCCCCTCCCTCCCCCCCTGACTTCCCTCAGCTCCAATCTCTGGTTTCTCTACAGATGCTATTCTCTGCATGTTACAAAACAGTATAGATCCTTAATTTATCTGACTGGTTATTGTCAATAAAAAGTTTGTGAGTGTTTATTCAAAACCTGCCAAGGAGTCCAATTCAGTTTGTTGTTTCTTTAAGTACTTTGTAAAAGATTCCCATTCATCTTTAAAGTCACAGTTATCCTTGTCCCATAGTTTATGTGTCAATCTTGCCAATTCTGCATAGTCCTGGAGAAGAGGAGGTTAAGGGGTGGAGAAGAGGTTAAGGGGTGATATGACAGCCATGTTCAAATATATAAAAGGATGTCATATAGAGGAGGGAGAAAGGTTGTTTTCTGCTGCTCCAGAGAAGCGGACACGGAGTAATGGATCCAAACCATAAGAAAGAAGATTCCACCTAAACATTAGGAAGACCTTCCTGACAGTAAGAGCTGTTCGACAGTGGAATTTGCTGCCAAGGAGTGTGGTGGAGTCTCCTTCTTTGGAGGTCTTTTTTTTTTTAGATTTTTTTTATTTTCAATGCAGAATCATAACAAAAATTGCAAACATTGAATCCAAAATAATACTGTACAAACAAAAATCTCCGGAACATATAGAAAAAGAAAAGAAAAAAACAGAAAAGGGAAAGGGAAAAAAAAACAAAGGAAACAAAACTAAACTAAACAAAACCGAAAAAGCACACATCTACAGAAAAAAACCATATCATTACGTACATAAACACAAATTGACTTCCTTCCTTTGTTCTAAGACCTCAAAAAATTTACTCTTACTGTATTGTTGTGTCTAATTAAATTACTTCCACCTTGGTACTTTTTTTTTTACACCATTTTTCTTTTTCTTTAACCCTGTAAAGCATCATTCATTACATACCAATATACTAACTCCAGAACAATGTTTTTTCATATACTCTTTGGCACAACCCCATTCGTTTAATAATTTCTGGTCCGATTGTCCCCTTATGTAAGCTGTGAGTCTTGCCAGATTTATGTATTCACATAATTTAACTTGCCAATCTTTCACTGATGGAATTTTCCTGCCTTTCCAGTTTTTAGCTATAAGCATCCTGGCAGCTGTTGTTGCATAAAGGAATACTTTCCTTTGATTTTCGGGGATCTCATTTGTAATTAAACCTAAAAGGAATGCTTCCGGTTTTTTACTGAAAGATAATTTAAACATCTTTTTGAGTTCTTCATAGATTTCATTCCAGAATTGTTTAATAGGTCAGCATTCCCACCACATGTGAAACATTGTTCCTATTTCTTTTTTACATCTCCAACAGGTATTCGACTTTAATTTGTAAATTTTTGCCAATTTTACCGGAGTTAAGTACCATTGGTACACCATTTTCATAAAATTTTCTCTTATTGTATAACATGCCGTGAATTTAATATCATATTTCCATAATTTCTCCCATTGGTCCAGCCGAATTACATATCCTATATCGCATGCCCATTTAATCATAACTTCTTTTAGTTCTTCATCCTTTAATTCCCATTCTAATAGTAAATTATACATTTTGGATATAATTTTTTTTGAGTTTTGTAGTAATACTTTTTGTAATTTTGATTCTTCCTTTTCAAATCCTATTACTTTATCCTGGTTGAATATTTGTGCAATTTGGTGATATTGTAACCATGTGGTACAGTATTGGGTCACCTCATCGTATGATCTTAGTTTTAATTGGCCCTGTTCTTCCTTTAGGAGCTGCTGGTATGTTGCCATTCTTCCTATAGTATTTATCTTTTTAATCAATATTACTTCTAGCTGTGAGACCCACCATGGGGTTTTTGGTTCTAACAACCTTCAATGTCTCACCCAGACCTTGTAAAATGCATTTCTAATTACATGGCTTAGAAATTCTTTATGAACTGCCACTTTGTTATAAATTAGATAGGCATGCCAACCATATCTGTTGTTCCATCCCTCCAAATCCAAAATGTCACTGTTATCCAATTTGATCCAATCCTTAATCCAAGTAAAGCATGCTGCATCGTAGTATAATCTCAGGTCGATGCAGCATGCTTTACTTGGATTAAGGATTGGATCAAATTCTTTGGAGGTCTTTAAGTAGAGGCTTGACAACCATATGTCAGGAGTGCTCTGATGGTGTTTCCTGCTTGGCAGGGGGTTGGACTCGATGGCCCTTGTGGTCTATTCCAACTCTATGCTTCTATGATTCTATGATAGTCCATCAGTTTCTCTTGCCATAGTTCTTTTGTTGGGGTTGCCTCGTTCTTCCATCCTAAATTAAGAAAGGATTCAGCTACACAAAATCTAGGTTTCAAACAGAAGTGATTGAATGGAAAGTGAAACTACTGAATGGAAAGTGAAACTACAGCATACTGCTAGAGTGGGAGACAAAAGATGAAGAGGTAAAATCAGTCATGATTAAATGGGCACAAGATATATATCATAACATTATGTTGGAAGATTGGGAAAGGTTATGGAAAATTGATTTAAAATTTACAGATTGTTCTTTGTTGAAAGAAAATTATATGAAAATGATGCATAGATGGTATATGACACCAGTGCAGTTAGGAAAATGTGTAAAACCAGCTCAAATATGTGTTGGAAGTGTAAAGAAAAGGAGGGGACATTTTACCATACGTGGTGGGATTGTAATGAAATTAAAAAGTTTGGGGAAATGATATACAATGAACTGAAGAAAATGTTCCATCTAACATTTGAAACATTCCATCTGAAGCATTTTTGTTAGGGATTGTAGGAAAAGACCTGCCAAGGAAGCTGAAAAATATCTTCATGTATGCGACAACGGCAGTAAGAGTCTTAATAGCACAAGGAAGGATGGAAGAATGAGGAAAGGATGGTGTGTGTTTTTTTGTTTAATGTTAATGGAAGCCGCCCAGAGTGGCTGGGGCAGCCTAGTCAGATGGGTGGGGTATAAATATTCAAATTATTAATACTATTATTATTACATAGGACGTCCCTATTTTCATTGGAAAAATGTTGGAGGGTATGACACAGTGGTGTTGGGGGAATTCAATATCCTTACCTCAAATGGTTCACCTTGGGACTTCATGGCCTTCATGACTAAAGGTAAAAAGGTAAAGGTAAAGGACCCCTGGACGGTTAAGTCCAGTCAAAGGCAACTATAGGTGCTCATCTTGCTTAAGGCCAAGGGAGCCGTCATTTGTCCCCAGACAGCTTTGCGGGTCATGTGGCCAGCAGGACTAAACCACTTCTGGTGCAACGGGACACCGTGACAGAAACCAGAGCACATGGAAATGCCGTTTACCTTCCAGTCTCAGTGGTACCTATTTATCTGTTTGCACTGGTGTGCTTTCAAACTGCTAATGTTTCCAATCAGAAAGCTCAAGAGGCTCAGTGGTTTAGACCACAATGCCACCCATGTCCCTACCTTTTACCTTCATGATTACCATGGGGCTGTCTCAGTGGTACATCAATGGTCCAACACATGTAGCTGGGCATACCCTCAACCTGACAAATAGGTGTGCCACCCTGGAGCAGCAATCAGGCTGAATGCCATTATGGAATGGCAGTGGGGCCTGACTGGGCTTTAGTGGATCCTGCACTGGCTTGGCCCTTTCCCTCTCCAAAAATGCCACACTTTGGAGCTTCGCACCAGTGGCTTTTGACCACCCATTTGGCAGGCAAACTGGAACTGGTGAAGGCAAGTATGGCTGGGTCCCTCTGCCCAATCCAGCACTGACTTCCTGAGTCCAGCACAAAAGGGATTTAGATTGCAGTACCAGACAGGGATGTGGGTGGTGCTGTGGGTTAGACCACTGAGCCTTGGACTTGCTGATCAGAAGGTCGCGGTTCGAATCCCTGCAATGGGGTGAGCTCCTGTTGCTCAGCCCCTGCTCCTGCCAACCTAGCAGTTCAAAAGCACGTCAAAGTGCAAGTAGATAAATAGGTACCGCTCTGGTGGAAAGGTAAATGGCGTTTCCGTGTGCTGCTCTGGTTTGCCAGAAGTGGCTTAGTCATGCTGGCCACATGACCCGGAAGCTGTATGCCGGCTCCCTCAGCCAGTAATGCGAGATGAGCGCCGCAACCCCAGAACCATCTGTGACTGGACCTAATGGTCAGGGATCCCTTTACCTTAACCTTTACCAGTCAGGAAAATGGTGAAAATGGTGTCAGAGGTGTACACGTCCAGATTTCCTCAGTAAATTATATAAGTGTCATTGCTCCTATTGAGGAAGGAATTGATTATAGTGGTAGAGCATGAGGTGTTGAATGTGAATGCAGGTTCTACCTACTGGATGAGAATTTTGCAGATTCATTGGACGTCTTAAGCACAGCAACATAGGCGCCGACTCCATGGGGCCTGAGGGGGCCCAAGCCCCCTCAAAAATTCGCCCCCCCCCAATAATCTCGGGCGCCCCTCCAGCAGAGCGCCACCGCCGCCCCTCCCCCAGCCCAAAATGCACAGGGTCGGGCTGCATGCCTCCTGCCCTCCCTCCCGAGCAAAAGCTCCACCCAATTTCCTTCGGAGCTGATTAATAGGCGTAGCACGCTCTCCCCTATTCGCTCACGAGGAGGCGGCGCCACTTTATCTGCATATTCATGAGCTTATTCATGAGCTTTTGTGGGCTCCCCCAATATATTTTATAAGTCGGCGCCCCTGCACAGCAACATATTATTGCGAGTTTGAAGGGGGGGCATCTGTTAGGCTTTTTGCTCAAGTCCCTTACAATCCCTGGATCCAGCAAGGGTTAACATTTAATGGAGGATTCAGTTGTTGAAGCAGCCAGACCAGCTTCTTGGTAATATGGGTCCTTAGTTTAAGAAAGGTCATTGCTTTGTGCTGGAGGACACCTGGCTGGTAGTGAGAAGGACAAAGCCCAGGTCAGGTGTGTGAGAGAGCTAGGCAGGAAGCTAGAAGCAGGCAGAAGTCGGAGAGGGAGAGCCATGTTTGATTTCTGCTGGAATCCAAGGCTGTGGTGATGGGAGAAGCAAGACCTTCTTAGGGTGTCGTGTCCGTGCTGTGAGCCCCTCCCCTGTAGGCTTCGGGTGTGCATATGTGTTAAAAAACCATACAGCCTTTGGCTTCTTGCCAAAGAAACCGAATCCTGGACAAGCGCCTGGAACCCCTGAAATCCCACACCCCTCAGAGATTGGGGTGGTATACAACTACATTATGGATAACATACGGTATGGTTGCAGTCTTGTTTATTGTAAAGATTACAATTAAATACATATAATCAAATTATCACCTCTTAATCATGTTAGTGTCTCATTTTCTGTTAAAAGATAAGCAATGTTTTTGAAGTGGAATTCCACATGCCTTCTGTTGCAATGCTCTCCTAAAGTGATGCTTTTATTTTCTATTGCTTTGTTGCTTTGGAGAGTCAATCATCATGCCTACACTAATTGTAACATTACAATAAACTTTGGCTGCTGCTCATTTGATCTTTATACACCTCAGCACACTGCAGAGTTGGTAAATGGTGCTGAACATCTGGGTTGTTTTACTGTGATTCCATTAAAAGCAGAACATCTGCCCTGGAATCTGAGGCTCCACTTGAAAGAACCCAGGAGATGCCCAGACAAATAAGAGGATACCTATAAAGCACCTCCGTAGACACTGCTAGCATCCCCATTGACTTTATCAGAATACATGTCCCCAAAGAAACAGAAAAGGAAACCAGAGAGGAGAAGCTGATTGCATAAGACACAGGTGCATTTTCAGAATGCAAAGAATACCTATGGGACGGATGAGATGTGACATGTGTAGGTTTCTTCAGAAAGAAAGTAGGCATGTAACACCACTGCCAAAATGACATCATGGTGCATCTGCCTTGACAGGAATGTTACTTCTGCACCCCTTGTTTGTTGCTGTACACAACAGAAACTAAAACTAGCATGTCCAAAAAAGATGGTATAGCCCCATAAGCTACTAAACATTGGAGCTTCAGGTTCATTAATTCAGCTAAAAGTCCATTTGTAATAATTTAAAATGTGAATTAGGTGTGGACCTATAAAAAGAAATCCAGAAGGAGAGAAGGGCAAGATGAAAAGAATGAACCCTTTCTTTCTTTCTTTCTTCCTTCCTTCAATCTAATCCCTCTTAACCACTGCCGCCATTTTACATGGCTTGGCTCCATGGAACTGCTCCACCGCTTGATAATGTATTGTAGAACTCTCTTTCATAGCAAACCTGTAACTGAAATAAATGCAGTTCCTGTGGGACCAGTCCCCCTCCCACCCCAAATTAGCCTGCAGGCTCATGGAAGCAATGAACAAGTCACTTTCTTTCTTTCTTTCTTTCAACTATCAGCTCCAAAGGTTTCTGCCTGTGCCTCTCTCTCCTGCTTAAGCTCCCTGGCAAAAAACCTCAACATTCAGTGGTTTGGATATTTTATTTTATTTTTGTGTGTGTGTGTGTGTGTGTGCTGTTTTTCAAAAACAAAAGCATCTATTTCCATCTCCCCTCTTCTCAGCTGCAGGGACCCACCACAACCCCCTCCTGGGACCTGTTTTAGCACTCAGCACAACCCTTTCCTAACAAAGGACGGCTACTATAGAAATTCACTGTGAGAATTCAATTAATAATCCACAGTGCTTTTTTTCTGGGGGGACGCAGGGGTACGCATACCTCTAAACATTTTGTGAATCTAAGTTTGGCCTCATTGAGGTGCAGTATTTCAATATGAGTAGGAAAATGAGAGTTCCCCTAAACACTTTTTTTTTTTAGAAAAAGCACTGATAATCCCACAATAAACTGTCATTTGCAAGTAGCAGAACACAACATAAACACAAATAAATAATGATAGCACTTCTATTGAGTGCAAAGGAATTAATTATCCCGAGTCCTTTGATGTTGCATATGGGTCCTCCCTTAAAGAGGGCACATATTGCGGTGAGACCTGGGCAACCGACACCCTGTGTTGTGGGTGGGTATGATTGGTCAGCCACAACACCTGATTGGTAGGTCCCTCAAAGCTCGGTGCAATCAATGGGACGCAGTCCAAACAGTTTGAGGGACCTATTTATGGCCATGCACGTGACCCAGAGCTTCCTCTTTTGGCGCATGCATTCGGAACACCAACAGTGTGTCCTCTGCGAGCCAAGAGAGAGAGAGAAAGTGATTTACCTTCGACGGATCTTCCTGGTGATATCTTTCTGTTATCCCTTCTTTTAATTCCTTTCACCCTCTTCCTCTTCCTTTTCCTAATTTTAATTTTTAAGTTAATCCTCCCTGTCCTTGACCTTTCCCTTACTGAGAGGGGCTTTCGCCCCATGGGGCTACAGCAAGGAGAGGTTCTTAGCAGGATCAGAAAGGATCCTCTCCTCCAGCGCCTGCGATGTTAAGTGAGGTCTTATTGACCCTAGCTTATACTCCCATTAAGTTGCCCGCCTTGAGGGCATGGCTGCACAGGTATCCTGAAACAGCCTCTGCTTCCTATTTGTAGTTTGGATTTTCTCAAGGCTTTCATATACCAGTGGTGTTTCTGCCCTGGGCTGCCAAAGTTGAAAATCAAAAATCTGTCAGGGAGTTGCCTGATGTCGCTAGGAGAAAGATCAGGAAGGAACTGGCTTTGGGTATGTTGGCTGGCCCATTTGCGTGCCCTTCTTACCCAGATTTGCACCTTTCTCCATTGGGTGTGGTGCCCAAGAAGGCCCCAGGTGAATTTTGCTTAATTCACAATTTATCTTACCCACAGGGTTCATCTGTAAATGATGCTATTCCTCCTGAGTTGTGTTCTGGTAAGTATGCCACCTTTGACCAAGCAGTCAAGGAGCTTTGGGAAGGGTGCACTTTTGGCAAAGTGCGATGTAGAAGCTGCCTTCCGCTTACTTCCTGTTCATCCACATGGTTTTCAGTTGCTGGGGTTCCAGCAACTGAATAATAAGCTGGATGGAGCTTATTATGTGGTTAAGGAAATGCCTATGGTGTGCTCTATATCTTGCACAGCTTTCAAGGCCTTCAGTACATTTTTGGACTGGGCTTTGTGTACTAAGACAGGTTTTAGGGGCATGACCCATTATCTCGATGATTTTTTATTAAGTTCAGTTAGGTTTTTAATGACCTAACTGAGGAGTTAGGGGTTCCCTTAGTGGCTGATAAAACTGAAGGCCCAGTCACAAGGTTGTCTTGCCTCGGGATTCAGCTGGATACTGTGGCATTAACTTCTGCTCTGCCTGAAGTAAAGTTGATGGCTTTGCGTGATATTATTATGGAATTTTTGCCATGGGAAAAAGTTACCTTGCGGCAGATTCAGTCGCTTTGGGGCCACTTGTATTTCATGTGCAGGGTGGTGACGCCTGGTCACCCCTTTTGTGCATGCTTGGCGAGACTTTCAGCTGGCCTGCGGTCACCCCATCACCGGGTCCGGTTGCCCAGCGAGGTCAGGGCAAACCTAGAAATGTGGCTTGAATTCCTTAAGGAGTTCAATGGCATATCCTTGTGGCAGGCTACCTTGAATCTGCAATTTGATTTCCAGGTCTATTAGGACGCCACTGGTTCTTTGGGTTTGGGGCTCTATTTCCGTGGCCATTGGTGCACTCAGAGGTGGCCTGAGCAATTGCAGGATACAGCTATTACCCGTGATTTAACCTTTCTTGAGTTTTTCCCCATCGTAGTGGCAGTGCACATCTGGACCACGAAGTTCAAGGACAGGCGCGTCTGTTTCTGGTCTGATAACCAGGCCGTGGTGAGCGTTTTGGCAAAGCAGTCATCCTGCTCCAGCAGAGTCTCTGCCCTCTTGCACACGTTTGTGCTGCGGTGCCTCAGGTTTAATAATGTATTTTCTGCCCGTTTTATTCCTGCCGCTAATAATGACATTGCCTTATCCCATTTTTAGATGGAGCGAGTCAGATCCCTGGCTCCAGAGGCCCAGCAGCCTCCGGAATATTTCCCGGAGCAGCTTTGGAACCTTGGCAAAAGATAGTCCTACGGGGAGTAATAGCATCTGTTTCTCCTTCCACATTGAGGTCTTATAAGAAGGCCTGGATGGATTTTTAGCTTTAGAGCGCAGCATTTGACAAGTACAAACTCGCCATTCATACATCAGGTGTTGTAGTATTTGGCTCACCTGTGTTTTATGGGTTGCGCTGTGAAGTCCATTTACATTCAGTCTTCTGCCATTTCCTTTTTCTGTAAGTCCCTTTATTCTCGAGACCCTTGTGCAAAATTTGTGGTGTACAAGGCTCTCGAAAGCTGGGCCAGGTTACATACACCTAAGTCACCAGGTAGGAGGCCCATCACATTTGACATTTTGTGTGCTATGCACAGCACCCTGAGATCAATTTGTTGGTCTAATTTTGAGGCGAGACTTTTTACGGCAGCATTTTCAATTGCCTTTTTCGGTGCACTGCATGTGGGCGAAGTGGTGGTGGAGTCAGTGCAGGGAAGGAATCTAAGGGGCTTGCTTTTGCAGGATGTTCAGCTGTTTGATGCTGAGTTGGTCCTAACCATTTGGAATTCCAAAATGGACCAGTTGGGCAGAAGTGCCTTGATGAGGTTGCCTGCCACTGTGAGCCTGGCCCTTGTCCAGTTAAGGATGCCAAGAAATATTTGTCACTTCACCCGCCTGGGGATGGTCCTTTCCTGGTTCACGAGGATGGGTGCCTTTTAAGGAGGCATCAATTTGCTGCAGTAATGCGCAATGCGCTGGCAGCGTGCAGCCTGTCGGCCAGCGAATTTGCACCTCATTCCTCCTGTATTGGGGCAGCTACCACCACAGTGAATTGGGGCCTGTCCGTTGACAGGATTAAGGATCTGGGCCACTGGAGATCCAGAGCATACCAAGGTTATGTTCGGAAGTGGCGTTGAGGTACAGTTGCTAATGTTGTTTTGTTCATTCCTACGTCCACCCACCCTTCACGTCTGGATAGTCGGGCACAGCATTGTCCACTGGGCCAGCAAGAGGGTGGCAGAGTCTGGAATTGGACACAGGCTTGGGCTTCCCGACCACGTGTGCGTATCCTGGATATCCAGACGAGGAATGCATTAGGAGGAGCTTCTCCCAACGGTGCGGGCGAAGGTGTCTGTGGAAGGCATGCCTGTGGCGATGATGGTGCAGCTGGGCAAAAGCGATTTGCCGGAAGCTCCTGGCTTGAGCCTGTGGACCCACATGCAGGAGGACTTGGAAGAGTTGAGTCTTCCTGGACTCAGGTTTTTTGGTCACAGCTGTTGCAGCGATGTATGTGGTGAGGAAGCCGATGCCCAGCTGCCACTGAGAGGACCAGGAAGTGCGTCCAAAGTGTAGTGGCCAAGAAGGTTCTGGCCTTGGGCGGGACGGTGATCTGTCACCTGGGCATTACCTTCCAAGATGCATCCCTTTACAGGCTTGATGGGGTTCATCTGTCTGTGATTGGGAATGATTTGTGGCTGGCTACTGTGTCAGCGGGGTTAAGGGACTGGTTACAGGAGTGACTGGTTGGAAGTGAGTGCGGGTGCTCAAGTGGCAGATAGGCTCTGGTTCAGGTGATAGGGTCTCGCCATCCCTATGTGAAAGGTATTCCGTTAAAGGAACCCAGGGACTCGATGGTTTGGTCAACCCCTGAGAGGGGGTTGTGCCCATGCCTGAGTCTAGGGGGACATTTGGGTGATGGAGATAGCCCATTTCCGGCTTTCCGCTTATCCAGGTGTTCACCCTTGGCTGACCTATGCTGGAACCCTGGGTCAGCGCTACCTGCATGGCAGGGAGCTAGTCAACCCAGAGCCTATGCAACCAGTCACTTTCTGTAATCAATAAAGTTGTGGCCTAGATTCTGCCAAAAACCAAGCCAAAATTTGAGTCATGTGTGAATTTATTTTAGGGGGGAAATTTGTGAGTCTGAACATGCAATTGATTAACCTGGGTCCTCCTGCTAGCCTTTAATGTATGAAAACTCATATTTATTTTGCTGCTTTTATTTTTTAGAGTTTGCATCAACTGTTTTATAAACTGCTTTTTAAAACAACCCCCCACCCAATGTCTTGCAATGTTGGGTAGTGATTGGTTCAGTGAAGATGTTTTATTGCTGTGATGTGAGCTTTTGTTGAGAGATAATTAAGTAGATTGGAAATCCTCTTCAGCGATTCAGACCACAGCTTTCATCTCAGCCATTATATAATTTACTTTTGTCAATTTCAGTATGTTTCTATTACAGCTGCAAAACTCTACACCACATGGGCTGCCATACTTTAAAAGTAACATGTGGATAATCTTATTAATCAAAAGCTTGTGTATCCTGCTGGAAAAGTTAAGTGAACTCCGTAAAATACTAATAAGGGGAGAGACGTGGTTGTTGTGATCTAAATTCATTCCAAAGGCCAGAATGACACTTCACATAGCAAGTTGCAGAAGAAAGTCACACACACATCTTTCTTTTCTTTTTGGTTGCTCTGAATATCAACTGACAGGATGAGAACTTTTTCAGGGCTTGATCCCACAGCTGGCATTGTAAATTTTTATACTGCTTTGCTTACGGATCTTCAAACTCACCAGTATTTTACAGATTAAAATGTTGTCATATTTTTAGAGCCTCTTTTTCTCACACCAAGGATCACTGCTGGAATTTGATGTCACACATTTAAACACAGTACTCTGCAATAGCAGAAATGAGCTTGTGCTTTTGCTTAAACATATGTATTAAAAAAAACCTGCAAGTGTTCTTATTATCAGCAGCTTTAAATGGTGTTTGCCAGTTGCCGCATGTGGAATAGCAGGGCTGTACACTGCATAGGGTCTCACTCTGAGCATTCATTTTATGATGGTGATGTGGGAGCCACGACAGTGCCAATTAGTTCCACATTGCAGAATTGGCCACATTGGCCTTGAAATTTCACGGAAGGAAAAATATGGTTGCAGCTTTTCTCCCAGCTCTTAGCAATGGAAACACAATATCTATCCACTACTAAGAGATCCACAGCTTTGGGGAAAATTTATGATATTTTGGAGTGGGGTGGACGCTTTACTCTGGATGTATATTTTGCTCTAGGAGGCTTAGTTTGGTCAGAATCGAGCATACACTTCCAGAGTCAATGCTAAATACATTACTTCTGGTCAATGAGCCACCATAGCCGCCAGAGGGCTGTGAAAATTTGTGCCCTGGGATTTTTAGACTTGTCTACCCATGTACTATCTGATACCAAAGTGGCACATTGTTTGCCAGATTATTTTCAGCTCTCCCAGTCCACTAAGAGGGGGGTCACACCATACCTCATTCAAGGCAGTGGGCATAATTCATTCCTGCAGTGAGGCATCGGCTAATCCCTGGACCCAGCTCTTTTCCCCCAGCCCCCAACAAATGGCAGTTTTGCAGCAGTTAGTTTGTCTAGTGCTGGAAAGAGCCTCCACTGAGACGGGGAATTTACTTTCCCTTACCCTCTGCTTTCTCTCCTGTTTTCTTTAACTTACTGCAGCTGCCCTTCATTAGCATTCACAGCAACATCTGGTGTGAATGAAGATAATAAAACAATCCTTCTGTGGTCTTCCTTACAGCCAAAGCCAGCCAGTGATCCTGCGATGTGCCTGGGTTCAGTGGCACAAAGTCACTTGCTCTTCATTGTTCTCTATATTCCATCCCTTGGGGGCCTAAACAAAAAGATGCTTTTGGATGATACAGTAAGAGCTGCAGATGTGTCAATAGCAGGCATGTCTGGTGATCCTGGAAATCCTGTTGGAGCATGCTGCTTCCAACTAAATAATAAAAATACTTTGGAGTCCATCTGCTTCTTTTATATGCATGTGAATAATTGCTTTTCAGATCCCACAAGTTCATAATAACCACCCTGTTCCATGGTTTTATGTTGTACTTTTCTTTCACAAAGAAAAGCATTCAACAAAGGAAACAGAGTCTCATTATTCCAGTTTTTAAGTATTAGAAAAACCACCAACAAAGTCAAATGAAACAATTATGCCTCTAGCTCTGTCTCCTGCCCAGTGGTCTCCTCTTTATATATTCAGAGGCATGCAAAATGACTGAATCAGTAACACTCTTTAAATCAGGGGTGGGGAATCTGTAGCCCTCCAATTATTGCAGGACCACATCCTATCCCTGACCATTGTCCAGGCTGGCTGGACTGAGGGGAGTTGGGTCCAGCAATGACCCACGTCTGTTTTAAATATTGCAGTCGTACTGTGGAAGCCACTTTTCTATGGGGCTGTCCCATAGCAGAAAGCAGCCAGCCCTGCATTCAGTTCAGGAGACTCCACCACCAGGCTGAGGTGGGCTGGCTTGTCAGCTAAGGTGATGACCCCTGGCAGCACCTGGGATGTTAAACTCCAACTGCAAATGGTGGAGGCAAGACCAAATCACAGTTCAAGTAGAAGCAAGCTTGAAGGGCCCACTGAAATAGGGGCATAGCCTGTTCTATGAAAATTTGGAGTTGGCTTTTACAGCCCAACTCCCCCAAGGGACACAGTATCCCCAAGTACGTTCTTGGTCAGAAGAGCCAGTAGAAGAAAGCAAGGAAGATATTTTTCTGTTGCAACAGAGCCACCCTGCCCCCCCCCCACCACCAGCAAGGAGGTGAGGACCCAGACCAAAGATGTGGAGCACGGGTCAGCAACCTTTTTCAGCCATGGGGAGGTCCACCATTCCTCAGACCACGTGGTGGACCGAAATATATATATTTTTTGGGGGGTGAACAAATTCCTATGCCCCACAAATAACCCAGAGATGCATTTTAAATAAAAGGACACATTCTGCTCATGTAAAAACACGCCGATTCCTGGAACATCCGTGGGCTGGATTGAGAAGCCAATTGGGCCGTATCCGTGAACCAGAGTTTTAGTCAATGGGTGGAAACAAGCAATGAATTTTTGAAATATTGATTAGGGGGAAATGATGTGACATGTTGAAGACTGAAGTCATTCTCTTGGAATAGTGGATATTTGATGGTGCAGTTATTGATCTCTGAAAACACAAGACCTTTTCTATTTTCCAGCAAGGATTGGTTGTGCAGATTTCCAACATAGTTCATAGAATCATAGAATCGGAAGAGACCACAAGGGCCATCGAGTCCAACCCCCTGCCAAGCAGGAAACACCATCAGAGCACTCCTGACATATGGTTGTCAAGCCTCTGCTTAAAGACCTCCAAAGTAGGAGACTCCACCACACTCCTTGGCAGCAAATTCCACTGTCAAACAGCTCTTACTGTCAGGAAGTTCTTCCGAATGTTTAGGTGGAATCTTCTTTCTTGTATTTTGGATCCATTGCTCCGTGTCCGCTTCTCTGTGTCCGCAGAAAACAACATTTCTCCCTCCTCTATGTGACATCCTTTTTATATATTTGAACATGGCTATCATATCACCCCTTAACCTCCTCTTCTCCAGGCTAAACATGTTCAGCTCCTTTAGCCGTTCCTCATAAGGCATCGTTTCCAGGCCTTTGACCATTTTGGTTTCCCTCCTCTGGACACGTTCCAGTTTGTCAGTGTCCTTCTTGAACTGTGGTGCCCAGAACTGGACACAGTACTCCAGGTGAGGTCTGACCAGAGCAGAATACAGTGGCACTATTACTTCCCTTGATCTAGATGCTATACTCCTATTGATGCAGCCCAGAATTGCATTGGCTTTTTTAGCTGCCGCGTCACACTGTTGGCTCCTGTCAAGTTTGTGGTCAACCAAGACTCCTAGATCCTTTTCACATGTACTGCTCTCAAGCCAGGTGTCACCCATCTTGTATTTGGGCCTCTCATTTTTTTTTTTGCCCACGTGCAATACTTTACATTTTTCCCTGTTAAAGTTCATCTTGTTTGTTTTGGCCCAGTTCTCTAATCTGTCAAGGTGGTTTTGAAGTGTGATCCTGTCCTCTGGGGGTGTCAGCCACCCCTCCCAGTTTGGTGTCATCTGCAAATTTGATCAGGATGCCCCTGAGTCCATCATCCAAGTTGTTGATAAAGATGTTGAATAAGACCGGGCCCAAGACAGAACCCTGTGGCACCCCACTAGTCACTCTTCTCCAGGATGAAGAGGAACCATTGATGAGCACCCTTTGGGTTCGGTCAGTCAGCCAGTTACAAATCCACTGAGTGGTAGCATAATCAAGACCGCATTTTACCAGCTTCTTTACAAGAATATCATGGGGCACCTTGTCAAATGCCTTGCTGAAATCAAAGTAGGCTACATCCACTGCGTTCCCTTCATCTACCAGGCTTGTAATTCTGTCAAAAAACGAGATCAGGTTAGTCTGACATGACTTATTTTTCAGAAATCCATGCTGACTATTGGTGATCACAGCATTCCTTTCTAGGTGCTCGCAGACTGTTTGCTTAATGATCTGCTCCAGAATCTTCCCTGGTATTGATGTCAGACTGGCTGGGCGATAATTATTTGGGTCCTCTCTTTTCCCCTTTTTGAAAATAGGGACAACATTTGCCCTCCTCTAGTCTGCCGGGACTTCGCCTGTTCTCCAGGAATTCTCAAAGATGACTGCCAGCGGTTCTGAGATCACATCTGCCAGTTCTTTTAATACTCTTGGATGCAGTTCATCTGGCCCTGGAGACTTGAATACATCTAAACTAGCCAAGTATTCTTGTACTATCTCCTTAGTTATTCTGGGCTGTGTTTCCTTTGCTGAATCATTTGCTCCAAATTATTCAGGTCGGGCATTGTTTTCTTTATCGGAGAAGACTGAGGCAAAGAAAGCATTGAGGAGTTCAGCCCTTTCTGTGTCCCCTGTTTGCATTTCACCATCTTCTCCTCTGAGTGACCCCACTGTTTCTTTGTTCTTCCTTTTGCTACGGACATACCCATAAAAGCCTTTTTTTGTTGCTTTTTACCTCTCTAGCAAGCCTGAGTTCATTCTGTGCTTTAGCTTTTCTGACTTTGTGTCTACATGTCCTGGCTATTTGTTTGAATTCCTCTTTGGTGGTTTCCCCCCTTTTCCATTTTTTGTACACATCCTTTTTTTAATCTTAACTCAGTTAAAAGTTCTTTAGATAGCCACCCTGGCTTCTTTAGGTACCTTCCTTGTTTCCATCTCATTGGTATTGCCTGAAGTTGTGCTTTTACTATCTCCCTCTTAACAAACTCCCAGCCATCATGAACTCCCTTTCCTTTTAGTATTACTGTCCATGGGATCTCACCCAGCACTTCCCTAAGTTTTGTGAAGTCGGCTTTCTTAAAGTCAAGAAATTGAGTCCTAGTATGCTTGGCTGCTCCTTTCCGCTGTATAGTAAACTTCAGAAGAGCATGATCACTCGCGCCTAATGATCCTTCCACTTCTACCCCACTAACCAGGTCATCAACATTGGTTAGGACCAGATCTAAAATGGCTGTTCCTCTTGTTGCTTCTCCCACTTTCTGGACAATGAAGTTGTCTGCAAGACCAGTGAGGAATCTGTTTGACCTTATGCTCTTGGCTGAGTTTGACATCCAACAAATATCCAGGTAATTGAAGTCCCCCATTACTACTATCTCCCTTCCTTTTGCATGCTTGGCCATCTGTTCCAGGAAGGCATCATCTATGTCCTCCATTTGGCTTGGAGATCTATAGTAAACTCCCTCAATGATGTCTCTGTTATTCTTCTCTCCCTTAATTTTGACTCAAATGCTCTCACTTTGGCTTTGAGTTCAGTTCAGACCACAGAAAAGCTGGCTGAGCTGTCTCCTGGCTAGCTCTCAAGGTATCACACATCACACCTGAGCAATCCATGCAAATGCTTTGAAGTGCTTTTTTTAATAAAAAAAATTGTAGTAGTAGTAAGAATAATAATAATAATATGTCGCCCATCTGGCTGGGTATCCCCAGCCACTCTGTGCGGCTTACAGTATATATAGAAACATAATAAAGCATCAAACATTAAAGAATATAATATCTTATACAGACCATAAATAAACCAATAAGTCAATAGAAACAGCAGCAGCAGCAACAACAACAAGTTGTTTATAATTATTCCCAAATTGAAACAACGGCCAACCGTAACAAAAAAATTATCCAACCTCAACCCCACAAACAAAACAGAGCAACCAAAATTAAAATTTCACAAATTAAAAAAACAAACATTTAAAACATTCTGAAACATTTTAGCCAGTTGCCCAACCACAAAGTTGTTCCAGCAATGTCCCTCTGGTTCCTTCCCCTTTTGTGAGATAAGAAATATATTGATGAACAAGCATTCACATGCTGCTTTAAAAAATAAAAAAAGTGGATTATGAGAGTTGAGACAATACTGACAGTAAGACATACCTCTTGGGTAGAAGAGGCCCAGTCACCATTTGACTTGCTGACCATAACACAGGTTGCAAAGCTGGGGTCTCGCCACAACTGAACAAGCCACTATGATTGTCCTTAAAATGCTACATCTATATAAATTCTCAATGACAGATGGGATACGAGGAGAAAAGGGGTAGGAATCAAACATAAACCAAAGCTTCAAGGCTGATCAAAAGAACAGTGAGGTCAATTCATACAGAGTAGAGAATATTTAAAAAATTTTATCTTGCTTGGCCTTACTTTTGATAAGTATACTAATAATCTGTAATGAGAAACTGTAAAGATCAAAGATATCAAAGTTTTGAAGTTAGAATCATAGAATTGTAGAGTTGGAAGGGACCCCAAGGGTTCTCTAGTCTAACCCCCTGCAATGCAGGAATCTCAGCGAAAGCATCCTGCACAAATGGCCACCCAACGTCTGCTTAAAAACTTCCAAGGAAGGAGAATCCATAATCTACCTAGGGAGACTGTTCCACCGTTGAACGGCTCTTACCATGAAGAAGTTCTTCCTGGTGTTTAGTTGGAAGCGCCTTTCTTGTAACTTGAAGCCATTGGTTCGAGTCCTGCCCTCTGGAGCAGGAGAAAACAAGCTTGCTCCCTCCTCCATGTGACAGCTCTTGAGATATTTGAAGGTGGCTATCACAGCCCCTCTCGCTGTCCCCTTTTCCAAACTAAATCCTCTATGTCAAGTCCACAAATAGCACTTCATATTTTTCACTTCCCTTTAAATAACTGCAGTAGTTATCTCTGAATTACTCTGAATGGAACAGGTCATTCCCTATATTAACATGAGGATGTCAGGTGCATGACAGCTGGATAATGAAAAATGCAGAAATAGCACATGGTTCATGAATCTTGCTCTGAAAGTTAAAAGAAGATAAAATAAAAGCATTGAGGAAAGCATTGAGGAGGGTGTCAGTGTACAGTCTCCAGTTCAATTTGTTTAATGAATACCACCAGATCATCCCAAGGATTTTCAAAAACCCTTATTTGCATGTTAAGATCCCCAGACCTTCCCCAATAAATAAAGACACAATTTACACAGAATTTAGTTTAAGGTTATTGGCATAATTTTGGCCACAACTTTATTGATTACAGATTGTGAGTGGTTTGCTTAGGCATTGGTTCCCACTAGCTTCATCTGACCTTAGCAGGGCAGCACTGACAACTGGACAGAGGTCAGTAAGGGAAAACATCCTGGGGGGCATTGGACCAGGCTCAGACTCAAGCTCACCCCAAATGCTCGCAGGGGCTCTGGCGTGGCCCTAACCCCTGGAAGAAGATCAGACAAAAGCAAGGCGAGCCCCTGGATTCCTTTAACGGAATACCCTAGCATTGGAGGGGCGGGCACAGCTTATCCACATCCCCTCCACCACCAATGAACCAGTGCCTAACTGTCACATGAGCACCCGCGCTCGCTGCCAAGCCACGCACACCTGCAACCAACCCTTCAATCCATCCCTCTGATACCTCTGTCAGCCAAACATCATTTCCGGCGTTGGAAAGATGTACACCATCTGGCCTGTACAAGGCCGCATCTTTGAAGGAAATGCCCTCATGGCAGATAACAGCACCTCCCGGGGCAAAGACCTTCTTGGCGACTGTGCTATCCACACGCTTCCTGGCCTTTCCACACCATGCACGTTGCTGTAGCAATTGCAGCCAAAATATTTTGAGTCCAGGGAGAGTGACCGCCAGCTCCTCCATGTCCTTATGCATGTCGGAATGCAAACTTAAGCCGGGAACCAATGGCAAATCATTTTCGCCCAGCTGCACCACCAGTGCAGGACGCCTTCAACCGCACCATCGGGAGAAATTCATTCCATTGCATTCCTTTTTTTAAAAAAATAATTTTTATTAGCCGATCAATCAAATCAAATCACATCACATAAATTCCGAATTACAAAGCCAAATTTTAAATTTTTGTTGAGGGGACCCATATTTCAAGTTCCGAAGTGGGATTCCGATCATCTTCTTGCTACTGCGTTAATATCCAAATCAGTCCAAATAATGTTTATAATTGTATCCAGTCTTATCTTGCTGTTTCCACATCTCATCTTGTTCGTATATTTTTTTCTTTATGATCTCTTATGATAATCTCCTTAAGCAGATAAACACCAATAATAATCCTGTGTGAATTTTTCCATTCGTCCAATCCTCATATCAAGATGGTTTCCATATATCACCGCTTTCATAAATAACATCGCTCTTTCCATCATTAATCTCTCAAATCTGTCGCTCTTAAGTCCCTCTGAGGAGTCTCACCTACAATATAAAAACAGCTCTGTTCCTCCTCCCAGACTTAAGTCCTCTGACAGAACTTGCCAACATGGCGACGGTATTTTTAACTGAGTCATTCCAAAGCTCTTATACTTTCCACGCTCTTCTTGAAACATGCTTTGGTTAGAAAATAATCTCCACACAGTCATAAATCACAGCTTAAGTCATTAAAACGGTATTTCTGACTTGTGGGGGGTGATTCTTGGTTAATCGCATAGAGGAAAGAAAGGAAAGTTTTTCCCCCTTCTCCCATCCAGTCCCTTTACCATACCGAGCCTTGGTGATCTTCTCATGATTTATTCTTGTTCCTCCGACCCGTCTTGTTCATCAGAGATCTCTTCAGATAGCAGTCTTTACTCCCCCTCCTTCCTTGAAATATGTGCATTCGCTTCCTCCTAATTGTTTCTTTTGAAGTTATTGCAGCTAGAGGCGCGGATCAGAGACAGCGTCCAGGAGCGCTGAGATCCACAGGAGGGCTTTCTGCCTAGTGCCCCCATCCCCACAAATTCAGGGGTGGTGTAGGGCACAGCAGGCAAGGGCAGCCCCCCCCAACCTTGGGGGGGGTAGGGAGGCTATTTACTCTCATCACAGCCTCCTAATTACCTCGTGTGGGTTGGAGAGATGTTATTGTCAGCCATCTTCCGATGCGCCCCTGGTGGCCCCTCCCATTCCATCACATTCCACGTCTGGACATACAGGAAACGCTCATGTGGTTGGGAAGGCCAAGGCAGCACCCCAGTCCAGACTCCGCAGCCCCCAGACTGGTCCAGTGCATGATGCTGTGGCCAAATATGCACGGTTGCTAGACCTGAGAAAAAGGAAATAACAGGCAGGCATCAGAACACACGTTACTGGTGACGCTTCCTTACGTAACCCTTGTAAGCATCCGACTTCCAGTGTCCCATATTTTTTATCCTGTCCACCGATAGGCCCCAATGTGCCGCTATTGTAGCAGCGCCTATGCTGAACATATGCGGTGCATACTCAGCAGCTAACAAGCCACAGGCTGAGATAGCTTTACGTATCACCCATGTAAACTGATGCCTAGCTAGCGGGGTCCCATTCTCATGCACTAAGAATGGGCCAGCACCAGGGTGATGAAGAGCCATGTATTTCCTGGTATCCTTAACTGGGCAAGGGCCTTCCCTACCAGTAGCAGTCAGCTGAACCATGGCAACTCTGCCCAATTGGTCAGTCTTGGAATTCCTGACAGTAATGATGAGCTCCGCTGCTGATAACAATACATCCTTCAGCAATAGACCCCTGGAAACTCGATCCTGGGCAGATTCCAGCACCACTTAGTGCTCCGGAAAATGTGGTGGAATGCAGTCTAGCCTGAAGCACTCCATCTGAAAATGGGACAGAGCATCAGCAATGTCATTAGAAGCTCCTGGGATGAACTGGGCAGAAAACACAATATTGACCCTTAAGCAGCGCAGTACAAAAGCGCGTAACAGGGCAGAGACTCTGCTGGAGTGTGAAAACTGCTTTGCCAGAATGCTCACCACTGCCTGGTTATCGGACCAGAAACAGACCCGACGGTCCCTGAACTCCTTGGTCCAAATGTGCACTGCTACCAAAATGCTTGTTTACAAAGCTATTGTACTACCAACCTTACTGTATGCTTGTGAAACACGGACCACTTACAAATGCCATCTCCAACTCCTTGAAAGATTCCATCAACAGTGTCTCCAAAAAATTTTTACACATCACTTGGGAAGACAGGCAAACTAATATCAGTGTACTGGAAGAAGCAAAGATCACCAGTGTTGAAGCAATGATTCTTCAACATCAACTTCGTTGGACTGGTCATGTTGTGTGGATGCCTGATGATTGTCTTCCAAAGCAACTACTCTATTCCAAACTTAAAAATGGAAAGCATAATGCTCGTGGTCAACAAAAGAGGTTTAAAGACTGTCTCAAGGCAAATCTAAAAAAATGTAGGATAAGCACTGACAACTGGGAAACACTGGCCTGCGAGTGCTCCAGTTAATTATAAATTAATTTATCCAGAGACTTCTGGTTGGTCACCCGGTATGGCAGGAGTTGGATCTCCTGAACCTGAGATCCAACTTCACAGAATTGGCAAACATCTTGAGGAGGAGAAATATTTTTTTCAGGTGGGAATTTCCAGAAGGCCTCTCCTTTAAATTTGGAGGAAGAAAGCAAAGAATTAAGACTGTTAGAGAGAAGGACAGATTTCTGCAGAAGTACCTGGTGGAACTTGGACTGGAAAGCCCACAGCCGCCAGGGGCAGAAGCGGCGACCCCTTAATTTAACATCATGGCTTTGAGAATTTATTCTTGGAACGTTAACGGCTTAAATTCTCCTCAGAAAAGGAGATAGGTTTACCACGTTTTGGAAAAACAGAATTTGGATGTAATTTGTTTACATGAAACACACATTAGTAGACTACATAGAAAAATCTTATCAAATAAAAAACTTGGTCAAGAATTTATTTTTTCAGATAAAGTGAAAAAAAGAGGAGTGGTTTTCTATGTCAAAGAAAACTGGAATCCAAAACTGATCTTTAAAGATGAGGAGGGAAGATACATCGCAGTGGAAATTATAGCACAAGGCATTAAATATTTGTTATTGGGAATCTATGCACCAAATGATGACAAATCAGATTTTTTTAAGAACTTGGAAACAAGTCTTTTGGAACACTTGAATTACAAATTAATTTTAATGGGAGTGGCATCTACCTTGGACAGAACACAGAGACAGAAAATACTGAATGCTGGCAGATTACCTATGACTTTCTTTGAAATAACTGACAAATTCGACCTGTCAGACATATGGAGAGTTAGGAATCCAACTGAAAAAGATTTCACTTTTTTTCAGATGCAAACCAATCATTCTTAAGAATCGATTATTTGTGGATATCCAGAGACTTGGTCCCTAAAGTATCAAAAATGGAAATTTGCCCTAAAACTTGCTCAGACCACAATGCAGTTTTTATGGAATTGAAAATGTCCCTACAGGGCTCTTTCAGATGGAGAATGAATGATGATTTGTTGAGGAGTACCCAAATTGTAAATAAAGCCCCAAAAGCCGTAAAAGACTATTTTGAAATCAATATGAACCAGGGAATGGAATCAAGGGTTATTTGGGATGCCAGTAAAGCAGTAATGAGAGGATTTCTCGTTCAACAAAATTCAATTAGGAGAAAGACACAGAAAAAAGATAAAATTTTGGAACAACTAAAAGATAAAGAGAAGATCCTTAGAGGCAACCCAAAGAATTTGCAGACACAAAAGCAAATTAAAGACTCAGTACTCACAGATCATTAATCAAGAAATAGAATGGAAATTAAGGAGAATGAGACAAAGGAATTTTGAATCTGCAAATAAATGTGAGAAACTTTTAGCTTAGCAATTAAAAAAGAGAGAAAAACAAAGTACTATTACAAGTATTGTAATGGAAGGAAAGTCTGTGGAGAACCCTGTGGAAATAAGAAGATGTTTTCATAAGTATTACAAACAACTGTATAAAAAGGAGAAAGAAGATCATGTTAAAATTGAGCAATTTATTAGAACTAACAGTCTGCAGAAGATTCCCGAGGATAAAAAGATCCTACTAAATGGACTAATTACAAGACAGGAAGTGGAATACACAATAAATTCAATGCAACTTGGCAAGGCCCCGGTCTATCAGCAAAATGTTATAAGACTCTGAAAGACTGGCTTATTCAACCACTGCTAGAAGTTTGCAATAAGATTATAGGAGGGGGCAGAGCACCTGAAACCTGGAAGGAAGCCTATATTATTCTGATCCCAAAACAAGATCAAGATAGATCCAATGTCAAGAATTACAGAGCAATCTCCCTACTCAATGTGGATTATAAAATTTTTGCAAATATATTGGCCAACAGGCTAAAGAAGGTTATGTCTGAATATATCCATAAGGACCAGGCAGGTTTTCTGCCTGAAAGACATATGAAAGATAATATCAGGAATATTGTAGACATTTTGAAAAGTTGGAAGCAAGAAAGTACTGTAAAGCAATGTTAATGTTTACTGATGCAGAGAAAGCCTTTGACAATGTATCTTGGAATTTTATGTTACATAATTTAGAAAGTTTGGGGGTGGGTCATGAGTTTCTAAATGGTATCAATGTGATCTATCATGAACAAAAAGCTAAAATTATAGTAAATAATGTAGTATCGGAGGAAATTAGAATTGAGAAGGGAACCAGGCAAGGGTGCCCACTTTCCCCTCTGCTATTTATTTCAGTCCTAGAGGTCTTGTTAAGTATGATAAGAAAAAATGACCAAATTAAAGGTATTGTAGTAGGATCCAAACAGTATAAATTAAAAGCCTTTGCTGATGATTTAGTATTGACATTACAGGACCCAGACTCCACTGCAGTAAAAGCACTGGAGTTGATACAGGAGTTCGGACAGGTAGCGGGATTTAAGTTAAATGAGAGCAAAACCAAAGTATTAGAGAAAAATGAGGAAAGAAAATTATTACAAGAAAAGATGGGCCTAGTCTTTGTGAAAAAAGTTAAATATCTGGGAGTTAATTTGTCGGGGGAAATTTGAACTTATACAAAGATAACTATGATAAATTATGGAACGAAATTAAGAGAGATCTGGAGATATGGTCGAACTTAAAATTGTCATTAATGGGCCGGATTTCAGTGGTCAAGCTGAATGTATTGCCAAAGATGTCGTTTTTGTTTCACACCCTCCCAATTATTGGCAATGTGAAATGTTTTCAAGAATGGCAGAAAGCTTTATCTAGATTTATCTGGCAGGGGGGAAAACCCAGAATTAAATATAAACTACTAACAGATTCCAAAGAAAGAGGGGGATTTTCCCTGCCAGATTTGAAGATCTGTTTTGAAGCAGCAGCATTTCGCTGGATCAAAGAATGGATACAACTAGAAGATACTGATGTTTTAGATTTGGAGGGATTTGACAATGTGTTTGGATGGCATGAATATTTATGGAATGATAAAGTAAAGGCCCATAATGCTTTTAAAAATCATATAATCAGGAAATCTCTTTATAATGTTTGGATAAAATATAAAGATATCTTAGAAAGGAAGACACCCAGATGGCTCTCACCAATGGAGGCAAAGGCCCAGAAAAAGCTAAATATGGAAACCAAGTGGTTGAGATATTCAGACCTGCTATTGGAAGATAAAGAGGGCTATAAATTAAAACCATTTGATCAAATTAAGGATAAGATAAATTGGTTACATTATCACCAGATCAATGAACTGTATAAATTAGATAAGAAAAATGGTTTTGCTTCAGAAAAAAACAAGTTGGAAACGGAATTGTTAGACTCTAAAGTTAAAAATTTATCTAAAATGTATAATTTATTGTTGGAATGGCATACAAAGGATGAACAAGTTAAATCTGCGATGATAGACTGGGCAAGAGATGTGGGACATAACATAATGTTTGAAGACTGGGAAAGATTGTGGAAGAAAGGGGTCAAGTTCATTGCATGTACAGTGTTAAAGGAAAATATTATGAAAATAATGTATAGATGGTGCTTAACTCCTGTAAAATTAGCAAAGATTTACCACAACACTGATAATTTATGTTGGAAATGTAAAGAAAAAGAAGGTACCTTTTATCATATGTGGTGGACCTGCCCCAAGGTGAAAGACTTCTGGGAGAAGATTTATAATGAATTGAAAAAAATGTTGAAATATACATTTATTAAGAAACCAGAAGCCTTTCTACTTGGAATAATTGGTTTGGAATTGCCCAAGAAAGATGTTAGATTGTTTTTGTATGCCACAACAGCAGCTAGAATTTTGTTAGCTAAGAATTGGAAATCACAAGAAGTCCCAACAGTGGAAGATTGGCAGATGAAGATGATGGACTTTTCGGAGCTAGCCGACCTTACTGGAAGAGTTCGCGACCAGAAAAGGAGGAGTACCAGGAAGAATGGAGGAAATTTAAAGACTATTTAGTTAACTATGTTAAGATAACTTAATTGGGGAAACTTGCAAATACCAGGTAGGCCTAGGATTTAAATAGGTGATGTTAGAGAATAATATGTTTAAAGGTAAAATGAAAAGAAAGAAAGATGTTAAGTGAATAAGTTAATATTACGAGAAAAATTGGTTTTGGAAAACTGTTACAATGATATACACTGAAATTCAGCTAGGGGGATTTGAGGAAGTCACCTAACAATGTTACTAAGATTGGATTAAGATCAGTTATGATTTATGTTTGTTTATTTTTTTGTTTGTTTAAAATTTTGGAAAATCAATAAAAAAGGGGGGGGGGAATTATCCAATTACATTTTTCCATTTCCCCCTCACCCCTCCAAAAACTTCCCTCAGCTCCTTTCTCTGATTTGTTTATACATATTATTCTCTGCATGTTATAAAATTGTACATATCATATTTATCATGTGTTCTACTAATGTATTTGTGGGTGTTTATTTGAAACCTGCCAAGGATTCCAAATCCTTTTGCTGTCTTTTTAAATAGTTTGTAAATAGTTCCCATTCTTCCTTGAAGTCAAGATTGTCCTTCTCAAGCAATTTATATGTCCACTTTGCATAGCACATCAGTTTTTCTTGCCATTGTTCTTTCATCCGGGTTTCCTCATTCTTCCATCCTTGTGCTAACAAGACTCTTGCTGCTGTTGTAGCATACATAAATAGATTCTTTGTTTTCTTTGGCAGGTCTTGTCCTAAAATCCCTAACAGAAATGTTTCTGGGGTTTTTTTTTTACAAATATCATTTTAAACATTTTTTTTCAGTTCATTATATATCATGTCCCCAAAATTTTAAATTTCTCTACATTTCCACCACATATGATACAGAGTGTCTTCTTTTTCTTTACACTTCCAACATGTATTTTAACCCGGTTTTATACATTTTTGCCATTTTTACTGGTGTAATATACCATCTATACATCATTTTCATATAATTTTCTTCCAAAAGTGAACAGTCTGTAAATTTCAAATATACCCTCAAATTGTATATTATGTATATTATGTGCTATATCTTGTGCCCATTTGATCATAACTGATTTGACCTCCTCATCCTTCGTTTCCCATTCCAGCAGAATACTATATGCTTTCTTCAGCAGTTTCCCTTCTTCTTCTATAACCTCCTTTTGAAATCTTGAGATTGTATAGCTAAACCCTTTTTTGTTATCTTCCTTGTACATCTCATATAACTGTCTATAATACAGCCAACTCTGAAAATGTTCTTTGATTTCCTCATAATCTTTTAATATCCATTTTCCATCTTTATCCCTCAGTAAATCTCTATATGTAGGCCACTTCCCTTTTTTGCCAAGCGATTTGAGTAACGAAGTTTCAATTGGTGATAGCCACCAAGGTGATTTTTGTTCTTTTAAATTTTGTACCTCTCCTAAACTCTCATTAATGATCTCCTAATTATATGATTATACTTTCCTTTTCCCATACCATAAGTATGCATGCCATCCGTATCTGTTATCATGACCTTCCAAATCTAGAGCTTCCTCCTTTTCCAGTTTAACCCAGTCCCTAATCCAGACCAAACATGCAGCCTCATAGTACAGTTTAAGATCTGGAAGGGCAAAGCCTCCTCTTTCTTTTATATCGGTAAGTATCTTATGTATAATCCTTGGCCTTTTGCCAAGTGCCCCAATTTTCCAGGGACAGTCCCAGAATGACACAAGCTATCCTAGTTCCTGATTTGATCCTGGAATGTCCCAGTTTGCTTTTTTTCCTCCTCTCCAGGTCTCGGTGCCAAAAAGGGTACAGTGAAGGCACCTGCTTGACCTCAACAGGCAGGGAGTTCCAAAGTGCAGTTGCTGCCACAGTAAATGATAAGATTTCTTACAAATGTGGAACAGGTGTTGTGTGGCAGTCGTAGCTGTTCCAATCCCTCTGATCGAAGCAGTCAAGAGGGCACCTGTGAGGTAAAGTTTCATTTAGTGGCTGAGCCTTTCTTCAGCGCTGGGGCAAGAGCATCCTCCTCCAGGAAAGCTGAGGGCAGGTGGCCTCCTTCCATTCCTCCTAAAGTGCAACGATGCTTCCTACTTGCATGGTTGTTCTATTGAACCCTCAGGGAATCCCTCCTGCGTGGAAAGTGGCCATGGAGTTTATCAGATAAAACAGATGAGCGCTGAAAGCTACAGAAAGATCACACAGCTGCAATAGTGATGACGCCCCCAGATATGCACCTAAATGAAATAAAACCTTATCATCTCATTTTCCTAACTCACAAATCAGAGCTTCTTCTAAATTTAGCTGATACATCATGGGACACATGAGTAGAAGGATTCTAGTAATAGATTGAGCAAAGCAAAATACCTTCCACTTGATTGTGGCTTCAAAGAGAAATGGCCCATTAATATTCACTCCTCAGGGAATGTGCAGGCGACCTTGGAACGGACAGCTCACAGAAGAACCCCGACCAAACCCAAGAGGAGGCGTGTAGTGGTGATAGGGGATTCCCTACTGAGGGGAACAGAAGCAGTGATCTGTGGGCCTGACAAGATGTCTCGGGAAGTGTGCTGTCTCCCCGGGGCTAAGATCCAAGATGTAACTGAACGACTGCAAAAAATCATAAAACCCACTGACGAATACCCCTTCCTCTTGGTTCATGTGGGAACCAATGACACTGCAAACAATAGCCTCCAGAAGATCAAAAGAGACTACGAGGCTCTCGGCAGGAAATTGAAGCAACTAAATGCACAAATTGTCATCTCGTCTGTCCTCCCAGTTGAACGACGTGGTCCAGGGAGAGAGGGGAAAATAGTGGAAGTGAACAGCTGGCTTCGCAAATGGTGTAAACAGGAACGGTTTGGATTCTTAGATCACGGACTGCAGTTTCTTGAAGATGGACTTCTGGCAAGTGATGGGCTGCACCTCACAACGGTTGGGAGAAATGTTTTTGCCAAAAATCTCAGAAACCTCATCAGGAGGGCTTTAAACTGACTAATGTGGGGGAGGGAGACAGTGCTCCTGAAGGTAGGAGTCTATCAATTGATGAAGATGATCATCCAAATGTCATAGACCAAATGGAGCAATCAGCACGCGGACCTAGTGGAGGGAGGAAAAAATCCTTAAATAAGAGACACGGGGGAATGATTAATGGACTTCAATGTCTGTACACTAATGCGCAAAGCATGGGAAATAAACAAGATGAGCTTGAGCTCTTGGTACAGCAAACTAAATATGACATAATAGGCATCACTGAAACCTGGTGGGATAAGTCCCACGATTGGAATGTAATAATGGGGGGATACAATCTATTTCAGAGAAACAGACCAGACAAGAAAGGAGGAGGAGTGGCGTTATATGTCAGGGATGTGTATACCTGTGAAGAGATCCAAGATTTAGAACCTCAAAGCCAAAGTGAGAGCATTTGGGTCAAAATTAAGGGAGAGAAGAATAACAGAGACCTCATTGTGGGAGTTTACTATAGATCCCCAAGCCAAACGGAGGACATAGATGCTGCCTTCCTGGAACAGATGGCCAAGCATGCAAAAGGAAGGGAGATAGTAGTAATGGGGGACTTCAATTACCCGGATATTTGTTGGACGTCAAACTCAGCCAAGAGCATAAGGTCAAACAGATTCCTCACTGGCCTTGCAGACAACTTCATTGTCCAGAAAGTGGGAGAAGCAACAAGAGGAACAGCCATTTTAGATCTGGTCCTAACCAATGTTGATGACCTGGTTAGTGGGCTACAAGTGGAAGGATCATTAGGCGCGAGTGATCATGCTCTTCTGAAGTTTACTATACAGCGGAAAGGAGCAGCCAAGCATACTAGGACTCAATTTCTTGACTTTAAGAAAGCCGACTTCATAAAACTTAGGGAAGTGCTGGGTGAGATCCCATGGACAGCAATACTAAAAGGAAAGGGAGTTCATGATGGCTGGGAGTTTGTTAAGAGGGAGATAGTAAAAGCACAACGTCAGGCAATACCAATGAGACGAAAACATGGAAGGTGCCTAAAGAAACCAGGGTGGCTATCTAAAGAACTTTTAACTGAATTAAGATTAAAAAAGGATGTGTACAAAAAATGGAAAAGGGGGGAAACCACCAAAGAGGAATTCAAACAAATAGCCAGCACGTGTAGACACAAAGTCAGAAAAGCTAAAGCACAGAATGAACTCAGGCTTGCTAGAGAGGTTAAAAGCAACAAAAAAGGCTTTTATGGGTATGTTCGTAGCAAAAGGAAGAACAAAGAAACAGTGGGGTCACTCAGAGGAGAAGATGGTGAAATGCAAACAGGGGACACAGTAAGGGCTGAACTCCTCAATGCCTTCTTTGCCTCAGTCTTCTCCGATAAAGAAAACAATGCCCGACCTGAAGAATTTGGAGCAAATGATTCAGCAAAGGAAACACAGCCCAGAATAACTAAGGAGATAGTACAAGAATACTTGGCTAGATTAGATGTATTCAAGTCTCCAGGGCCAGATGAACTGCATCCAAGAGTATTAAAAGAACTGGCAGATGTGATCTCAGAACCACTGGCAGTCATCTTTGAGAATTCCTGGAGAACAGGCGAAGTCCCGGCAGACTGGAGGAGGGCAAATGTTGTCCCTATTTTCAAAAAGGGGAAAAGAGAGGACCCAAATAATTACCGCCCAGTCAGTCTGACATCAATAGCAGGGAAGATTCTGGAACAGATCATTAAGCAAACAGTCTGTGAGCACCTAGAAAGGAATGCTGTGATCACCAATAGTCAGCATGGATTTCTGAAAAATAAGTCATGTCAGACTAACCTGATCTCGTTTTTTGACAGAATTACAAGCCTGGTAGATGAAGGGAACGCAGTGGATGTAGCCTACCTTGATTTCAGCAAGGCATTTGACAAGGTGCCCCATGATATTCTTGTAAAGAAGCTGGTAAAATGCGGTCTTGACTATGCTACCACTCAGTGGATTTGTAACTGGCTGACTGACCGAACCCAAAGGGTGCTCATCAATGGTTCCTCTTCATCCTGGAGAAGAGTGACTAGTGGGGTGCCACAGGGTTCTGTCTTGGGCCCGGTCTTATTCAACATCTTTATCAACGACTTGGATGATGGACTCAAGGGCATCCTGATCAAATTTGCAGATGACACCAAACTGGGAGGGGTGGCTAACACCCCAGAGGACAGGATCACACTTCAAAATGACCTTGACAGATTAGAGAACTGGGCAAAAGCAAACAAGATGAATTTTAACAGGGAGAAATGTAAAGTATTGCACTTGGGCAAAAAAAATGAGAGGCACAAATACAAGATGGGTGACACCTGGCTTGAGAGCAGTACATGTGAAAAGGATCTAGGAGTCTTGGTTGACCACAAACTTGACATGAGCCAACAGTGTGACGCGGCAGCTAAAAAAGCCAATGCAATTCTGGGCTGCATCAATAGGAGTATAGCATCTAGATCAAGGGAAGTAATAGTGCCACTGTATTCTGCTCTGGTCAGACCACACCTGGAGTACTGTGTCCAGTTCTGGGCACCACAATTCAAGAAGGACACTGACAAACTGGAACGTGTCCAGAGGAGGGCAACCAAAATGGTCAAAGGCCTGGAAACGATGCCTTATGAGGAACGGCTAAGGGAGCTGGGCATGTTTAGCCTGGAGAAGAGGAGGTTAAGGGGTGATATGATAGCCATGTTCAAATATATAAAAGGATGTCACATAGAGGAGGGAGAAAGGTTGTTTTCTGCTGCTCCAGAGAAGCGGACACAGAGCAATGGATCCAAACTACAAGAAAGAAGATTCCACCTAAACATTAGGAAGAACTTCCTGACAGTAAGAGCTGTTCGACAGTGGAATTTGCTGCCAAGGAGTGTGGTGGAGTCTCCTACTTTGGAGGTCTTTAAGCAGAGGCTTGACAACCATATGTCAGGAGTGCTCTGATGGTGTTTCCTGCTTGGCAGGGGGTTGGACTCGATGGCCCTTGTGGTCTCTTCCAACTCTATGATTCTATGATTCTATGATTCTATGATTTCCTTTCTCTTTGTAATCAACATCCTGCAAAATGGTACAATCTTCACACACATTCAACCTCCCCTGCCCTGCCACAAAAATACTCCATAGTGTAGCATCTCAGCCAAAATACCAATTATTCCATGTGTTAATTAGACAGAAGGGAGGAAGCAACCAGTGAACATTGTATTCTAACAGTCAAATAAGTCAGGGCTTAATCTAAAAGAACCGCTTGTAAATGAAACCCATAAGAACATACTGTGTAGTCAATGATAGTTTTCCCTTTTAAAAGATGGGGAGGGCATGGCATTACCTCTGCAATGCCAATTGCTTCCTGATTACACTTCTGAGATTACACTGGAAAATATCATTATGGCTCTCTGCAGTAGACAATGCTCATTAGGAAAAATATAAATACAATTACAAATAGAAGACCGTTGAAGATATGCATGGAGGGACCATTTTGAATTTAGTTTAAACATATATGTTTTTAATGGCTTTCTGTGAATTCCGAGGAGAACATGAAAGGGAGCTTGAGCATCCAGTGCCATACTCTGATTTTAAAAAAAAAAAGTAGCTGCAATTAAATAATTCAGAAATAATTAATTCCGAAGACAACCCGTTAAATTATAACCCTTCCCACTGGTTAACTGTGTGCCAAAATGTATTGTTTAATTTATCATTCCTAGTATTTTTAGAAGGCCTCAAGGCAGGGAATGAAGCAATAATAAATAGGGAATAGTGGATAATTAGAGAAGGAAATGTGGAACAAAATTACTAAGGGCTTTAGGTGAAGTTCATTATTACTATTTAATAGTGCCCAAGAGCATTTGCTGAAATTATGGATCATGTTTGAATGGGTTGGGAGAAATCCCTTGAAGAGTGTGAGTTTTGCTCACTACCATAACTCCAAAACTTGCAGAGAGGTTGGTAGAATTAGAACTAGCAGGAAGAAGGAGGTGGGCATGTGTGGGTGGGTATATTTGTGTGCGCATTGCAATCTGTCTATCTATCTATCTATCTATCTATCTATCTAACCAAGCATCTTAGTTGATTGTGCAAGGCGTCCTAGAGACTGCAGAAGACCATGGCCCTTCATTCTTGTTCATGTCTGATTCTGTTACATGATCATTACATAATAATTCATTTCAAAGGTGAGTGGTACAGGGACCATATTGGGAATCTACAGGTAGGCTAGCAGTAAATAAAGCCACTTTCTTCTCATTCTCCAGGTTCCTTACTTTCTTCCCATTCTTCTGAAGTGTAGGGATGGGAGGGTATATGTGGGTTGGTGGGTTGAGCTCCATAGGTTCCCCTCTCTGCAAGCTTTTAGAAGTGTGATTAAAATCATTAGAGAGAGCTTTTCGACAGTAGAATAGTCTCTCTCGGGAGGTTGTGGGCTCTCCTTCCTTGGAGGTTTTTAAGCAGAGGTTGGACGGCCACCTGTCATGGATGCTTTAGCTGAGATTGCTGCATCACAGGGGGATGGACTAGATGACCCTCGAGGTCCCTTCTGACTCTTGTGACTATATGATTCTGTGTTGTTGGTGAAAATCCAGTCATCACATTGAAGGATTTGGGGGAGTAGGGCTGCATTTGTGGACACATCATCTTCTTTTACCTTGTCGTACTGAATACCTCTTGCTGTCAAATCTATTACTTTTTGCCAAAAGCAAGACTTGCATGATCTGACCTCCCTGTGTCATATTCAATTTCTGAGCTGCCTTCTGTACACCTTAATAGCATCCATGTCTACTGCCTTATTTTCAAGGTGTACTTGTCATTGTCTTCTTCTAAAACTTATCCTATCAATATTTGAGGTCTATCACAGTGAAGGTCATAACTATATAACTTTTGCCTTGAATTTTAATACATTTTAATACTTATAATACAGTATGCATAGGGAAATGAAAAGAAAATATATGTGGATGACAAATATCCTTGAAGGGCTGTACAAACAAAAGCACCTCCCCCCACCCAATTACTTAAATGTTTAAGGTAATATTTCTAAATATAAGGTTCATTACCTTGTACCTTACTTATTTGGCTAATTTCTGTATCTGCATGTAGTAGCCCCCAAACTACAACTAAATCAGTTTGGGGACATACAATGCTGCCATAATAGCCCAACAAAAATCACCATTTCAAGTGTCAGATTTTCTTTCAGGGTTTCACTTGCTTGGTTGTACATGTGAATCAAACAACGGGCAATTTTTATTAATGTAGGGAATGCATTCTAAACATAGGGTGGCATATCATGGAAATAGCAAGTGGGAAAGCTTCACTATAATTACCAGTTTTTCAATTGGCAGTCTGCATTCACAGTCCATGGCATGTGACATTGGGCCAGTTCTCATGTCTACAGTTTAATCTGAATGAGCAACATGCTAATGCTAATGTATGCTGCTCAAAAGTTTCCACAATGCTCCTCTCTTACTCCTGCTGCTGAACAAGCCTTGGTTCCCACTTGTGGTTTGTTTGGAAAGAAACACGCCCCAAGCCAGGATCCAGACACTATACTTCTGTTGATGCAGGCTAGAATAACATTTTTTATTTTGCTGCTGCATCACACCATTGACTCACTTGCAGCTTGTGGTCTACTAAGATCACTAGATTCTTTTCAGATGTGCTACTGGCAAGCCAGGTGTCCCAAATCCTATATCTGTGCAGCTAGTTCTTCCTGCCTAAGTGCAGAACCTGACTTTTGTCCCTATGGAAATTCATTTTGTTACTTTAGGCCTAGTTACCCAATCTGATAAAGTGATCCCAATTCCGTCTTTTTCAGCATTAGCTACCCTTCACAGTTTGGTGTCATCTGTAAATTTGATGAGCATCCCCTCAATTTCTTCATTCAAGTCAATTATAAAGACATTGAACAACAAAGGGCCAAGCACAAAACCTTGCAGCACCCCACTTGTCACTTTTTCCAGGATAATGAGGAATCATTAGTGAGAACTATTTGGGGTTGGTCAGTCAACCACCCCCACATTCCCACATTTTACCAGCTTCTCCACAAGAATATCATGGGGAATTAATCCAAAGTCTTATTGAAATCTAGATACACTATGTCCACAGCATTCCCATGATCTATCAAGCTTGTAAGTCCATCAAAAAAAGAAATGAGATTCATCTGGCATTACATATTCTTGAGAAACCTATGCTAGGTCTTCATAATCACAGCATCCTTTTCTAAGTGCTCACAGACCGACTGTTGAATTATCTGTTCTAGGACATTTCCTGGGATCAATGTCAAACTCACTGGTCAGTAGTTACCTAGGTCTCCCCCCCCACACACACTTGAAGATGGGGACAACATTTGCTCACCTCCAGTCTGCAGTGAAATTACCTGTTCTCCAAGATATCTCAAAGATTATGGACAAAGGCTCTGATATTGCATTCACAAGCCCCTTGGCATGAGGGTTCTCAGGGTGCCCGGGGGGTGGGATGGACATTGTTGTCTTGGAAATGCCAGGCTCTTTTCTTAATCAAAATGGACAACAAAAACATCACTTCACCATGATTTCACCTTTTTTAAACTGCCATTTGAGATACAATTGCCAAACACGGCATGAGAGTTGCTGGGGTGAGACAGGGGTCTTTGTTGCTGTTTGGATGCCAAGGACCATTGTGATGTGGGTCAAAATGTGAATTTGGCAGGACTTCATCCAACTGTTGGCGTAAGGGGTCCAAACTTACAAATTACACTTTCCATTTGAAAAAACACAGTGTTTTTTGGTTTCTAAAAAATCATCAGTATCACCAGGCACACTCTGTTAATATCAAATCGGAATGTATAAAGCTTTATTCCATGATATTCAGAAGGAAAAGCCATATCTTACTCCAAAGAAGGGAGATACCCATTTTTGTGAAACTATATAATGCAATTTGTTAAATATGGTGAAGAAGGAAAGCAGTTGCAGAAGGAAACCATTTAACCTGGATTCCTAACATTCAGGGGGAAATGAGTAACCTGGTCCCTCCCCACCCTTCTTTTTAAACATTTCTACACAATGCATCTTATTTGGTTATTCAAATTAATCTGAAATACTACTGGGCAGAATTTTCCTTAGGAGAAGGAGAGTTGTTCTCTATAGTCTTTCTAATTTTCTGTTCACACAAAGCCAAGTTCCTATGCAATGTCCCAATGAAGTTGTCTTGGGAATGTACCCACATGCATACAAAGCGAAGGTGAATGTTATTGCAAGGATGCATATATTTTCTACTGAACGTTGCCAGTGATCTGGCTAATGTTGTACAGCAGGTTGCTCCTGACCTGCAGAGAAGGGGCATAATTTGTCAGTCCAATGAGGGTCACACTGTGTCCATTACTGAGTTCTTAACTTCCATTCAACTGAACAGAAAATGCACCCCAAAGCAGGGATTTAGGAAACAAGCATATGATAATGCTTGTTATGTACTTCGTTGCTGGTGCTTTGTTTTTTAATTTAAGTAGAACATTTAGTTTGAACATGTGATTAGTATTTTCAATTGCTACTGCAACCTAGTGGGTATTAACTCCCTATGAAATGCAAGCTTTAAAATCTACAAAATTTATTGCAGGTTGCAATTTAGGGAGCAATCCTGTGCACAAGAGGCTGGCATAAAGCATGCTGGTGCAAATTAAGCTGGTGTAAAGTTGCACCAGGGCTGATGCTCTGGTAAGCCTGGCAGAAGGAAAACATGCCTTTCCAATGTTGTTCTACGTCGTGTTGCCAGGTCAAGTGACCAAGCTGGTCCTGCCTCCACCCTGGCCCTGCAATGCCCTTTTCTGGGGACTAGCACTAGCATATCTTTGGCTAAGCAAAGCTTGGGGGCTTCACACCAACTGCACTGGCGACCTGCTCCATCCTAAGCTGCTTAGCACAGCCTATCTTGCCCTAGTATTGCCACTTAGGAGAGTTCTCCTACATGCTTTGCAGTGACCCTTTGTATGTATTGTCAAGTGAGTGGTTTGCCTATGAGTAATTGATAGAGCTGGTGTTTGAGGTAGTGGATGCATGACATTGACTAAAATGTTATATTATACAGCCTTGTGGTGCTCTCTGATTTTATTTATTTTGATATTATGTTTATGTTTATGGATATGGATATGGATATTGTTAATGCATTTTGTTATGTGAATAATCTGACATGCTTTTATGATGCTAAAATGATGGCATGACCCCCAAAGACGTGCTCTATGGGGAGCTGACCTCAGGCACCAGGCCCACTGGCAGACCAACTCTGCATTACAAAGATGTCTGCGAATGTGGTTATGAAGGCTGGCAACATCAGCCCTGCCATGTGGGAATCCTTTGCCGACGACTGCAGCTTCTCAAGACAGGCAGTCAGGTTGTGCATCCATAGCAGTGACTAGAATGGGTGCTGGGAGGAGTGCAGAAAGAAGAAACATCATCTCAGTAAGTAAAGGAAAGAATATGAATGAGGAGAGAACAATTCAACATAATTAGCTCAAGTTTTGTTGATTAAGAGAAAATTACACTCAGGCTTTAAAGGAGACTCCTAGCTCAGTAGTTTTGAGATCTGTCTGTCAACAATCAGGTGATGCCAAATGCAGCAGTTCCATTATTTACTGGCATCTTGTTTTGCAAGAAAGGAGGTTGGGAGCCGCTTGCGTTGCTGCTGGTGGTTTTTCACAGGTGGGCCCTCGGTCCTGACAGGACTTTTGAAGTGCACAGGTAGGGCTGCAACAAAAGGCCTTTCTTCAGCTCCCTGCCCTTGAGGGCCAACCTACCCTAGATTAGGGGTGGGGAGCAGGTTTTTTCTTCACTGAAACAGAGTTCTGAAGTGCAGCATCTGCTAGCAACTGTCTCCCAGAGGTCTACTTGTCTTCTCCATTCCACGGAAGACTGGAAACATGGAGGAAGAGCCAGCGTCTTCCTGTGCAGCTTCACCTCCTCACCTGACTTTTCCTGCTTGGTCTAATATGGAAGTCTTAGACAGTTCTATATATAGTACTGAGCTGTCCAACCTTTGGTTCTTTTCACAGTGAATAAATGTTTTGTTTCATTTGTGTCTTAAATGGTTCCATTAATTAGCACCTGGGTCCTCTGACAATATAGATGCACACTCATTTTTAATAATGTCAGCAGCCCAATTAGTTCTGTGAGGCCGTGGCTGAAGTGATAATGGGGGATTAAACTCACGTAATATATAAATCATAGCATGATGTCTAGCTATTAGTTGCTATAAATGATTTCACTAGAAACAGGAGCTGCTATTGATACCAAGTGTTAAAGGAACAATTCCAGGGTATATACATTTTTATAGCAACTTAATTTAACAGCAACTTTGGCAGTAAGAAAGCATTATAATTTTAGTGAAACATGTGGCCTTGTCAAGGAATGAGAGTGAAGAACATTTCACTCACACATTTTAGGGGGGAAAGACAGCAGTAGAAAGTTAGCATGCATTCAAAAGGGAATTTTGTACAGAGCCATATATACTGGTCCCCTTCATGGAGCACTGCCTTGCTGTGGTGAAGGGGCTTGAATAACTCAGAGAAGCTATGAACTATGCCGAGCAGGGCACCCAAGATGGACAGGTCATAGTGGAGAGTTTTGACCAAATGTGATCCACCTGGAGCAGGAACCAGCAAGCCACTCCAGTATCCCTGCCAAGAAAACTCCATGGACAAAGACAACAGGCATATAAAAGTTATGACGCTGGAAGATGAGCCCCTCAGGTCAGAAGGCGTCCAACATGCTACTGAGGAAGAGCAGAGGACAAGTACAAGTAGATTCAGAGCTGATGAAGCGGCTGGGCCAAAGCCAAAAGGTGGCTCAGTTGTGGATATGCCTGGAAGCAAAAGGAAAGTCCAATGCTGTAAAGAAAAATATTGCATAGGAACCTGTAATGTAAGAAACATGAATCTGGGTAAATTGGATGTGGTCAAAAATGAGATGGCAAGAATAAATATTGACATCCTGGGCATCAGTGAACTAAAATGGACCGGAATGGGTGAATTCAGTTCGGATGACCATCATCTCAAAAATGATAGAATGATCTCGATACGAATCCAAGGCAGACCTTTTAACATCACAGTAATCCAAGTTTATGCACCAACTACTGGTGCTGAAGAAACTGAAATTGACCAATTCTATGAAGACTTACAACACCTTATAGAAATGACACCAAAGAAGGATGTTCTTCTCATTACAGGGGATTGGAATGCTAAAGTAGGGAATCAAGAGATAAAAGGAACAACTGGCAAGTTTGGCCTTGGAGTTCAAAACGAAGCAGGGCAAAGGCTAATAGAGTTCTGTCAAGAGAACAAGCTGGTCATCACAAACACGCTTTTCCAACAACACAAGAGACGACTCTACACATGGACATCACCAGATGGGCAGCATCGAAATCAGATTGATTATTTTCTCTGCAGCCAAAGATGGAGAAGCTCTATCCAGTCAGTAAAAACAAGACCTGGAGCTGACTGTGGCTCAGATCATCAGCTTCTTATAGCAAAATTCCAGCTTAAACTGAAGAAAGTAGGAAAAACCACTGGGCCGGTAAGATACAATCTAAATCAAATCCCTTATGAATACATAGTGGAAGGGAGGAACAGGTTAAAGATTTAGATTTGCTGGACAGAGTGCCTGAAGAACTATGGATGGAGGCTCGTAACATTATACAGGAGGCAGCAATGAAAACCATTCCAATGAAAAGGAAATGCAAGAAAGCAAAGTGGCTGTCCAACGAGGCCTTACAAACAGTGGGGGGGGGGGGGAGAGAGAAGGCAAGCAAAATGCGAGGGACATAGTGAAAGATACAGGAAATTGAATGCAGATTTCCAGAAAATAGCAAGGAGAGACAAGAAGGCCTTCTTAAACGAGCAATGCAAAGAAATAGAGGAAAACAATAGAATGGGAAAACCAGAGATCTGTTCAAGAAAACTGGAGATATGAAAGGAACATTTCATACAAAGATTACCATAATAAAGGACCTAAAGTGGTAAAGGACCATAAAGTAGGAAGGACCTAACAGAAGCAGAAGACATCAAGAAGAAGTGGCAAGAATACACAGAGGAATTATACCAGAAAGATATGAATATCTCATACACCCCAGGTAGTGTGGTTGCTGACCTTGAGCCAGACATCCTGGAGAGTGAAGTCAAATGGGCCTTAGAAAGCATTGCAAATAACAAGGCCAGTGGAAGTGATGGTATTCCAGCTGAACTATTTAAAATTTTAAAAGATGATGCTGTTAAGGTGCTACACTCAATATGCCAGCAAATTTGGAAAACTCAGCAGTGGCCAGAGGATTGGAGAAGATCAGTCTACATCCCAATCCCAAAGAAGGGCAGTGCCAAAGAATGCTCCAACTACCGCACAATTGCACTCATTTCACACGCTAGCAAGGTTATGCTTAAAATTCTACAAGGCAGGCTTAAGCAGTATGTGGACCGAGAACTCCCAGAAGTGCAAGCTGGATTTCAAAGGGGCAGAGGAACCAGAGACCAAATTGCAAACATGTGCTGGATTATGGAGAAAGTTAGAGAGTTCCAGAAAAACATCTACTTCTGCTTCATTGACTATGCAAAAGCCTTTGACTGTGTCGACCACAGCAAACTATGGCAAATTCTTAAAGAAATGGGAGTGCCAGATCACCTCATCTGTCTCCTCAGAAATCTCTATGTGGGATAAGAAGCTACAGTTAGAACTGGATATGGAACAACTGATTGGTTCAAAATTGGGAAAGGAGCACGACAAGGCTGTATATTGTCTCCCTGGTTATTTAACTTATATGCAGAATTCATCATGCGAAAGGCTGGGCTGGATGAATCCCAAACCGGAATTAAGATTGCCAGAAGAAATATCAACAACCTGGATACACAGATGACAACCTTGATGGCAGAAAGTGAGGAGGAATTAAAGAACCTTTTAATGAGGGTGAAAGAGGAGAGCGCAAAATGTGGTCCGAAGGTCAACATCAAAACAATGAAGATCATGGCAACTGGTCCCATCAACTCCTGGCAAATAGAAGGGGAAGAAATGGAGGCAGTGAGAGATTTTACTTTCTTGGGCTCCATGATCACTGCAGATGGTGACAGCAGCCACAAAATTAAAAGACACCTGCTTCTTGGGAGAAAAGCAATGACAAACCTAGACAGCATCTTAAAAAGTAGAGACATCACCTTGCCGACAAAGGCCCGTATAGTAAAAGATATGGTTTTCCCAGTAGTGATGTATGGAAGTGAGAGGTGGACCATAAAGAAAGCTGATCGCCAAAGAATTGATGCTTTGGAATTCTGGTGCTGGAGGAGACTCTTGAGAGTCCCATGGACTGCAAGAAGATCAAACCTATCCATTCTGAAGGAAATCAGCCCTGAGTGCTCACTGGAAAAAATAAAAAAGTTCCTTCCAGTAGCACCTTAAAGACCAACTAAGTTAGTTCTTGGTATGAGCTTTCGTGTGCATGCACACTTCTTCAGATACCTCAATGGAAGTACAGATCCTGAAGCTGAGGCTCCAATACTTTGGCCACCTTATGAGAAGAGAAGACTCCCTGGAAAAGACCCTGATGTTGGGAAAGATGGAGGGCACAAGGAGAAGGGGACGACAGAGGACAAGATGGTTGGATAGTGTTCTCGAAGCTACCAGCATGAGTTTGACCAAACTGCGGGAGGCAGTGGAAGACAGGAGTGCCTGGCTTGCTCTGGTCCATGGGGTCACGAAGAGTCGGACACGACTAAACAACAACAACATATATACTGATAGTGCTACATAGTATAAAACACACACACACAAGTTCCTTTTGGTTCATTTCCAACTCCCTTTCTACTTTTGCTTGTATTAAAGTAGGAACAAATAGAGAAAAGTGATAGGTAACTGCTGGTAATCACAGTGCTGAAAGTTACAAGTCATTCATATTTTGAAAAAAGAAAATCCAAAATTTTGAACTGAGCTATTTTCTACTGTAATTTTCTTTTGTTCATTTGTTGTTTTTGGTAGACTCAATGACAGCAGAAACATAATGGTGAAGCTGTAGCTAAGGGCAGATCTACACTCATGGTTTATAACGTAGAGAAATGGTTAAATAATGGTTTTCAAAATGCAGAGGGACAAATGTCTCTGCTCCTAACGTTCTTAATGCATCATTAAAATTTGATACCAGAGGGCGAGGCAGAGCAACCAGCAGCATTGGGGTGGAAGAAAACCCACAACAAGGTAAGAAAAATGTTTTTATTTGAAGGTATGCCCTGTGACGTTTTAGAATGATAAATAGAATATTGTTCTAATAACGTTAAACAGGTCAGCGTAGGTCCAGCCTAAGTACAAGGGAGGGTCCTGTAGCGCACCAATATTGCCTAAATAACACGTGTTATTAACAGTTGTAATTTCCTGGAGTATTGGAAGCATAAAAATCTCCCAACACAACTATCTTTTGGAGTTGAATTTGATTATGTTTTGAGAAGGCTGTGCCTGTAACACTTTCATTAGGGAAACTTGAAACTGAAAATGAGAAAACTAGTTGAAAGGAAAAGGAGGAAATATCACCAATGTGCAATCTCACACTATTCAGAATAACAAACATTTCCATGTAACTTCTTATGCCTATTAAGTGCCTAATTAGGATTGCCAACTCCCCCCCCCCCCCCAAGGCTCCTGTTGTTTTATTGGGGATTCTGGCTGCAACGGCTCTTCCATCTGCAACAACTGGTTCACTGGGTGAAGAATGCACAGCACCTGAAAACATGCCAGAGTATCTTGTGAAACATTTAACTGATTCACAAAGAGCCATTTCTGATGCTTTCTACACCAACTTCTGCACTGGCCATCTTGAAACATACTCTTCATATATTGCCAAGTTTTGAATCAATCCATTTTACTCTTTTCTAACTAAGCTCTTCCCACCACCCAATTTTTCATTACACTGGTACCTCTGGATGCGAACGGGATCTGTTCCGGATCTCCGTTCACATCCAGAAGCGAATGCAACCCTCGTCTGTGCATGCGTGGGTCACAATTCACTGATTCTGCACATGCGTGTGACATCATTTTGACCATCTGCGCATGCTCGAGTGGCGAAACCCGGAAGTAACACACTCCGTTACTTCCGGGTCGCCGCAGCATGCAACCCGAAAATACTTATTCCAAAGCTACTTCAATCCGAGGTATGACTGTATAGAGAGGGGCATGACTGGCCATGCAATATGTCATTGTGACACCATATTATCTCAGCAGCTCTGGTTTAATGTAGAGCAGGTCTGTTTGCCATTTATCACAATTTCATGAAGGAGCTAGGCAAGGGAAACCTGGATTATTTATTCATTTATATACCGCCTTTCATCCAAAGATCTCAGGGCAGTTCACAAGATAAAAATACAGGATAAATGCATAAATTAAATAGTTAAAATGAAAAACAAAACAATAACAACCCTTGCTCATCTGTGAAGCCAACTGGGTGACCTTGCTCATGTTGCTGTCTCTCAGCCTGGTCTCCATCAGTGCAGTTCTTCTGCAGATAAAATGGGACTGCTCTCTATAGGCAAAACACCAAGATCCTTGGATGAAAGATGGAATATAAAAGAGAAATCCATGCATAATGAAATTCAAAATGGAATCCAAGCTCTCAATTACTTATATCAAAACAAGTCAAATGGGGGAGGTTTTGCCACAATGCAGTCAGTAGTTCCCTGCATCTTAAGAATCCCCCCGGTCTGAAAGTTGTCAAGTTAATATTCAGAAACATAGCTGCATATCTTTGAAAATAGTCCTAGTGGAACCCAGTTAGTCCATAACCTGATTATGATGGCGCTATTATTACACATCTATTTACACCCTGCCTTTTGCTCTGACAACTTACATATAAAAATAAGAACTGCTAAAACAATAATTAGGAAGTAAACATTGATAGAAATAAACCTCAGTATATGTGTGTATAAAATATATTAAAACCCTCCCAAAAGCACTTTGTAGTGCTCTAATCCCTGTCGAAATGCTAGACGTCCCAATTGACTTTAGAAGACTTAGCTGCTCACACAGGCTGTTCCTTGGTCTCTTGACCTGTCTCCTGTTTTAATTGTTAAGTTTTAATGGGACTGCTTCATTACACATTTTAATTATTATATATATTAATAATGTATTATGTTTTTTCTATTTTGTAAACCACTTAGAGGTCTATTTTGGCATTAAATGCTATATTAATTAATCATGGAAAATGATTTTATTGGCATCTGATAAACAGCAAAGGTCTGTCTTATTTCAGAAAAATACTTAAGGGAAAGGATCACAAGAGAGAGGAAGATGTTGAAAGTGTCTTAACTTTAAATCAGTTACGTATTTCGAAAGAACAGAAGTTGGCAAAAACGGGCCGTGCATTGAACCGTGTTTCTCATATTTCAGTTCCCTTTCTGGTTTTAAAAACTGCCTGTAGACATGATGTGTTAATGAGCTCACTTAAATTGTTTTAAATATATAAATCAAAGAGCTTTCATACAGCTGTTGTTCTTGGTTTATGAAGAAATATTTTCAAGCTAAAACCAATTATGTTTGCAGTGGCTTATCACAGCAATTATATGAAGCAGCAGGCCAGTCAGTAATGACTTTTTAAGCTAAGAACACCTTCCCACTGAGCTCCATTACCTGGATTATAACCACAGTTTAAAATTAGGTACCAATGCATGTAATTTATTTTTGTTTTTGTACTTAATTGGCCATTAACTTTTTCATGCCAATAATTTCTTTTCTATGCCACTTACTTGAAAAATAGTTCCTGAAATGCACATTCCAGAAAAAGTCCCCTACTTCAGGAGAAATACTTAAAGCTAATCCATTCCAAGTTTGCCCCTGTTTGATTTCCCCAGGAGCTAAATGACTTTCTCCCAGGAGCTGCCAGAGCAGGGCAGGCAGCTGCACTTTCCCTCTCCAAAAGTGGCCGGGCTTTAGTGCCTTTTAAAAAGTTAAAATAAGCTATGGAATAACATTCTCTGAAGGCAAATATTTATACGACCCTCCCAGTCCCAATTAAGAGTTGATGAATACTCAGAAACCTCAGCGCTTTATTGTATCCTTTAAAAAATTCAGTTTGGACATGAATTCTAATATTTAATTTTTTAAAAAATATTTTTTCTGACCTTATCACCTCTTTTATCTCAGTTTGACAAGTTAATTCTGCTTATTAAACAAGAATGCATTCTTTTTCAATTGAAAACTAGTCAATTTCTCCTTTTTTGCAGAATGGGATGCAACAACCTAGAAATAATTTTAAATAAACTCTGCTTACCAACCCACTAGAGTTTTCCCACCCCAGGCAACCACTCAGCTTGCTCCCCACCATCCTCCCAACCCCATTTTTGAAATTACTTCTCTTTTTTTCTGCTGCCCCACTTGGGAACGCTGTTCTCAGCTTCACTTCCACAATCTCCATGGTCTTGCCTCTTTCTCCTGCCACACCTGGCAGCTACTAAGCACCAGTCTCTTCACCTTCTGCCCAACGATGAAGCCACCAATCCCCTCCTCTTCTTCAGACCCTTTCAGGCCCCAGATTTCATCTTCATCCCCTTCCCAGGCCTCCTACTCACTCCTTTAGGTTCACCTTCACTCCTTTTCTTCCAGCCTCCTCCTAACATTTCTCACCTCTCCCTTGCACACAAGGTTGCCCCATTTCCACCCCTTCTCCTCCCTCCTCTCTCTTGTGCCGCCCTCTAAGCACCACCCACATCCTGATCACCTTTAGCTGCTATTCCTAACTTCTCCTCCTGTCCTTTTTTCACACTCTCTCTTGCACACAGACCATCCCTATTTCCATGCTTCATCCTCTCCCTTATCCTCCCAATTTATGTCTCCATACAGCAGTGCTGCTGGCCGTGGGGTTTGCTTTATTGTTAAACTGTGGTGTTTCCTGAATTACTCTTTTTCTATACTGCTAATTGCTCATGGTGCCTGCCTGCTGGCCTTCTTGCTGCACTTGGGATTTTAGACCAGACCCTCTGACATTCAGCAGCATTGTCCATCTCCTATTGTAGCCTTATAGGAGTTCACCGATTGGGTCTGCGTTGCTCCGGGACAGGAAGAAGGAAGTCAAATGACACTGAGTTGGTTCAAAGAAAGAGTTTATTCTGCTCTCCGGATAGCAGAAGGCACTTGCATGGTGAGTCCACAGCAAGTCCAAAGAAATGACAAGTTTCATGCAGTATATATATCCTCCAGGCACCCTCTCCCTCCTTCCAACCACGTCAGCCTATGTACGCAGGTTGACATCACATATGTTCTTGCTCTGGTATTCTTAACCATAAAAGGGAATTCCTTCCTGTACTTCTGACCATAAAAGGATCTTCCTCTTCCTACTCTTATCTGGGAAGAGGTAATCATCTCCGGGAACACGCTCTGGCGTTTGTTCCCGGACTTGGGTTTGTGTGTCAGAGTGTGTCCAGGACGTAAGATAAAGCACAGACGTGTCTTCTCTCCGTTCTGTTCTACTACTGGTACAGTGAAGGCCATAGTTGCCGTTACAACTGATAAAGGAGAGGGCTCTGAGCACTTGTCTATACAGCCGGGCTTTTGTTTATGTATTGAGCTCAGAGCTCAAGTTCATAGAATCATAGAATCATAGAGTTGGAAGAGACCACAAGGGCCATCGAGTCCAACCCCCTGCCAAGCAGGAAACACCATCAGAGCACTCCTGACATATGGTTGTCAAGCCTCTGCTTAAAGACCTCCAAAGTAGGAGACTCCACCACACTCCTTGGCAGCAAATTCCACTGGCAAACAGCTCTTACTGTCAGGAAGTTCTTCCTAATGTTTAGGTGGAATCTTCTTTCTTGTAGTTTGTATCCATTGCTCCGTGTCCGCTTCTCTTGAGCAGCAGAAAACAACCTTACTCCCTCCTCTATGTGACATCCTTTTATATATTTGAACATGGCTATCATATCACCCCTTAACCTCCTCTTCTCCAGGCTAAACATGCCCAGCTCCCTTAGCCGTTCCTCATAAGGCATCGTTTCCAGGCCTTTGACCATTTTGGTTGCCCTCCTCTGGACACGTTCCAGTTTGTCAATGTCCTTCTTGAATTGTGGTGCCCAGAACTGGACACAGTACTCCAGGTGAGGTCTGACCAGAGCAGAATACAGTGGCACTATTACTTCCCTTGATCTAGATGCTATACTCCTATTGATGCAGCCCAGAATTGCATTGGCTTTTTTAGCTGCCGCGTCACACTGTTGGCTCATGTCAAGTTTGTGGTCAACCAAGACTCCTAGATCCTTTTCACATGTACTGCTCTCAAGCCAGGTGTCCCCCATCTTGTATTTGTGCCTCTCATTTTTTTTTGCCCAAGTGCAATACTTTACATTTCTCCCTGTTAAAATTCATCTTGTTTGTTTTTGCCCAGTTCTCTAATCTGTCAAGGTCGTTTTGAAGTGTTATCCTGTCCTCTGGGGTGTTAGCCACCCCTCCCAGTTTGGTGTCATCTGCAAATTTGATCAGGATGCCCTTGAGTCCATCATCCAAGTCGTTGATAAAGATGTTGAATAAGACCGGGCCCAAGACAGAACCCTGTGGCACCCCACTAGTCACTCTTCTCCAGGATGAAGAGGAACCATTGATGAGCACCCTTTGGGTTCGGTCAGTCAGCCAGTTAAAAATCCACTGAGTGGTAGCATAGTCAAGACCGCATTTTACCAGTTTCTTTACAAGAATATCATGGGGCACCTTGTCAAATGCCTTGCTGAAATCAAGGTAGGCTACATCCACTGCGTTCCCTTCATCTACCAGGCTTGTAATTCTGTCAAAAAACGAGATCAAGTTAGTCTGACATGACTTATTTTTCAGAAATCCATGCTGACTATTGGTGATCACAGCATTCCTTTCTAGGTGCGCACAGACTGTTTGCTTAATGATCTGCTCCAGAATCTTCCCTGGTATTGATGTCAGACTGACTGGGCGGTAATTATTTGGGTCCTCTCTTTCCCCCTTTTTGAAAATAGGGACAACATCTGCCCTCCTCCAGTCTGCCGGGACTTCACCTGTTCTCCAGGAATTCTCAAAGATGACTGCCAGTGGTTCTGAGATCACATCTGCCAGTTCTTTTAATACTCTTGGATGCAGTTCATCTGGCCCTGGAGACTTGAATACATCTAAACTAGCCAAGTATTCTTGTACTATCTCCTTAGTTATTCTGGGCTGTGTTTCCTTTGCTGAATCATTTGCTCCAAATTATTCAGGTTGGGCATTGTTTTCTTTATCAGAGAAGACTGAGGCAAAGAAAGCATTGAGGAGTTCAGCCCTTTCTGTGTCACCTGTTTGCATTTCACCATCTTCTCCTCTGAGTGACCCCACTGTTTCTTTGTTCTTCCTTTTGCTACGGACATACCCATAAAAGCCTTTTTTTGTTGCTTTTTACCTCTCTAGCAAGCCTGAGTTCATTCTGTGCTTTAGCTTTTCTGACTTTGTGTCTACACGTGCTGGCTATTTGTTTGAATTCCTCTTTGGTGGTTTCCCCCCTTTTCCATTTTTTGTACACATCCTTTTTTAATCTTAACTCAGTTAAAAGTTCTTTAGATAGCCACCCTGGCTTCTTTAGGCACCTTCCATGTTTCCGTCTCATTGGTATTGCCTGACGTTGTGCTTTTACTATCTCCCTCTTAACAAACTCCCAGCCATCATGAACTCCCTTTCCTTTTAGTATTACTGTCCATGGGATCCCACCCAGCACTTCCCTAAGTTTTATGAAGTCGGCTTTCTTAAAGTCAAGAAATTGAGTCCTAGTATGCTTGGCTGCTCCTTTCCGCTGTATAGTAAACTTCAGAAGAGCATGATCACTCGCGCCTAATGATCCTTCCACTTCTACCCCACTAACCAGATCATCAACATTGGTTAGGACCAGATCTAAAATGGCTGTTCCTCTTGTTGCTTCTCCCACTTTCTGGACAATGAAGTTGTCTGCAAGGCCAGTGAGGAATCTGTTTGACCTTATGCTCTTGGCTGAGTTTGACATCCAACAAATATCCGGGTAATTGAAGTCCCCCATTACTACTATCTCCCTTCCTTTTGTATGCTTGGCCATCTGTTCCAGGAAGGCATCATCTATGTCCTCTGTTTGGCTTGGGGATCTATAGTAAACTCCCACAATGAGGTCCCTGTTATTCTTCTCTCCCTTAATTTTGACCCAAATGCTCTCACTTTGGCTTTGAGGTTCTGAATCTTGGATCTCTTCACAGGTATACACATCCCTGACATATAACGCCACTCCTCCTCCTTTCTTGTCTGGTCTGTTTCTCTGAAATAGATTGTATCCCCCCATTATTACATTCCAATCATGGGACTTATCCCACCAGGTTTCAGTGATGCCTATTATGTCATATTTAGTTTGCTGTACCAAGAGCTCAAGCTCATCTTGTTTATTTCCCATGCTTTGCGTATTAGTGTACAGACATTGAAGTCCATTAATCATTCCCCCGTGTCTCTTATTTAAGGATTTTTTCCTCCCACCACTAGGTCTGCGTGCTGTTTGCTCCATTTGGTCTATGACATTTGGATGATCATCTTCATCAATTGATAGGCTCCTACCTTCAGGAGCACTGTCTCCCTCCCCCACATTAGTCAGTTTAAAGCCCTCCTGATGAGGTTTCTGAGATTTTTGGCAAAAACATTTCTCCCAACCGTTGTGAGGTGCAGCCCATCGCTTGCCAGAAGTCCATCTTCAAGAAACTGCAGTCCGTGATCTAAGAATCCAAACTGTTCCTGTTTACACCATCTGCGAAGCCAGCTGTTCACTTCCACTATTTTTCCCTCTCTCCCTGGGCCACGTCGTTCAACTGGGAGGAGAGATGAGATGACAATTTGTGCATTTAGTTGCTTCAATTTCCTGCCGAGAGCCTCATAGTCTCTTTTGATCTTCTGGAGGCTATTGCTTGCAGTGTCATTGGTTCCCACATGAACCAAGAGGAAGGGGTATTTGTCAGTGGGTTTTATGATTCCTTGCAGTCGTTCAGTTACATCTTGGATCTTAGCCCCGGGGAGACAGCACACTTCCCGAGACATCTTGTCAGGCCCACAGATCACTGCTTCTGTTCCCCTCAGTAGGGAATCCCCTATCACCACTACACGCCTCCTCTTAGGTTTGGTCGGGGTTCTTCCATGAGCTGTCCGTTCCAAGGTCGCCTGCACATTCCCTGAGGACTGACTTTGCTGCTCGTCTTCATTTACCTGATCGACTGAAATGAGGGAGAGATCCTCAAATGGAGTCTGCTCTTCGTCTTCCATGCTAGGGGAGAGGACCTCAAAGCGATTGTGTATTTCTAAACAATCAGAACGAACCCTGGGCCTCCTACTTCTTTGAGTCACGTTTCTCCATATATCTGGCTCCTGTGTTGGTGAACTAGCCTCCTTCTCAGGGGAGTCCCCTGTCTCCTCTTTGATGGAGACGGTGTGGTCTGTTGCTTCCAAGAAGAGCTCCAGCTCTCTAATTCTTTGAAGCGTAGCTACACGTTCCTCCAGTTGCTGGACTTTGTCTTTTAAGAGGGCAATCAACATACAATTGCTGCAGGTACAGCTGCCTGCAACCTTTGGCAAGATGGCAAACATTGCGCAAGAACCTCAGGCGACAGCAGCTGTTCCCTCCCCCTCCATCTTGAGAATGTGTCGTTGGGGGTGGCTACAGCGGTCCTCCATCATAAAAAGCATGAAGACAAGACAAATAACTCCCCCACAAAAAAAAACCTAGGTCTCCCCCAACAAACGTTTGAGACTAGCTCCCCTAAATCTAAAAGATGGATCAAACTGCGTGCGCCACTAGGCACGCGCTGCTGCCCTGCTAGCTCTGATAATCTCCTCCCACAGCTAATCACCTTCCTCAACAGAAACCCTGCCCCCTCTGACCTTTGCACAGGGAGAACAGCTAATCAGCCACAAAGAAACACAAACACACAAGAGAAAACCCTTTTTGCTCCTTCTTTAAAGTTAATGGAGTTTAGCTAAGGAAAAATAGGGATTTTGGTGCAGTTTCAAACTGCCTGCACAGTCAGTTTTGGGTTTTGGAAATTCATTCCTTCACTATAGCTAATTTCTATCAGAGAATATGAGTCCACATTCAGCAGGTGATGGGTTGGCCCAGGTACCACTGCTTCAGCTTTCCACACAGAAAGAATGTTTGTCATGAAAACCATCTTTGTCACTTATGCATATATTAGAAACCAGACATTTGAAACTAAATGTTTTGAAATACAAATGTAAAAGGGGGAAATAGTATTTGCCAATGTAAATGAGCAAAGCTGGTGGTGATGTATTAGTCTCAATAATCAAAAAAGGATAGTCAAGACAATGGGGAGTAGAGCAGGTAAGGTAAAGACATCACTGTGTTTAAGCAGTAAGAGTGTAAAGCAATATTAAAAGCAATTTAAATGATAATTGTATGTACAGAATACATTCACTGAGCTTATTTAACACCCACAATGTTTTATGTTGTTCAGGGAGATGGATGTGACATGGGAGACAACTGGTTTGGCAGCAAAAGCTCCCCTACCCACAACCCAAAGGCTCCTGGCTTGTTGTTTAATAGTAACAATATAAAAAAGAATTTATTCTAGCATTGCCTAACGAGAGATGTCGAGGTGAACTAAAATGCTTTTTCATAAGATTGGTGAAATTGTTCAGGGTGATGTACACACCTCTATTGCTGGGTGGTGGGGTTGCACCCCATTTTTAAAGTTTAAAAAGTTTCCAAAGGAGCATACATATCTCATAAAAACAAAAAAAACCCTGTTGAAATACAATTGTGTAAATATTACAGAGAAATTGAAATTATGGGTAAAGCAACCTATATCAACATATAAAATCAGCACCACTGTTCATCACAAGCTCAGCAACTAGGGGTGGATCTACACACAGCAAAAAAACCACTATAAATAAATCAGAAATTATATCATTATAACAAAAGAAAAAACACTATGGAAATTTGCAAAGACATTCTTTTTGCTCTCGTGATCCATCTGGTGTAGCATGTTTATAATGCATTCAAAACACTGTTTTTTGACTAATGTAGCTGAGTCCTAGGTCTTAACTTACCTCATCTCCAAGGCTGGGTGGGAGCAGCAGAAATTGTACCTCCAATATCTTAATGCCCAGCTAGGCTCATATCAGAGAAGAACTTCGTGGACCCAAAGTTCCGAAGAGCCCTAAGGTTCCGAAGAGCTCTAAGCAGTCTCTCTCTGTCCAGGAGGCCCCACAGCTTAACCTACTGAAAACCCCCAAGGCAATTAGGAAAAGCGCCAGGATATGTAAAGAGAAGCAAATAGAATTTTGAATTTTTTTTGCAAGGGGTGTGTGTCTGCTATGCATGTCTATGTTGCCATCAGACTTCACCTAAAGCAAAATCTGAGGTCAGGGCAGTGGCTCATTTCTGCGGAGGGGGAGGGAATGAAATATTGCAGATGAATAATCTGCAGTGAAGGTTGAAATCTGAGCTGAGCATGATTTGCAGGTATTGTTTAAATCACATTATATTTTTTTTAAAGTCACATTTATGCAGATAGAGTAGGTATGGGCCGTAGCCTTCCTCCATTTTGATGCACATTCCTGGGGGGTGGGGGTGAGAAAGAACTGTCTGGCGGTCTAACACCAATCTCTGTCAGAGGTCCTGTGCTCTGTCTTCAGTTGACGGGAATGACAAGTGGAGAGAGGGGCAGCTACCCTCGCGTCCTGCTTCTGGGCTTCCCATAGGCACCTGGTTGGCCACTGCGAGAAAAGGATGCTGCTGGCCAAGAGTGGCCATTTGTCTGATCCAGGAAGGCCCATTCTGTGTTCTTAGGTAAAAATTGAAGTTCAGAACGTTGAGGCTGCAGAAACTCTTATGTCAAGTACAAGCAGATGAATAATCATGGCCATTATTAATAGCCTGCAAATGGAATGCACTTTTGCTAATGTAATATAACAATTAATTTCACACATTAAACAGGCTAGGTGATTTTCATAATGCCTTTGCATGTTAAAATGAGCATTGCACACCCTTTGTATGTATTTATTATTTTAATATGCTCTTACCAGAATAGACAATTAACACTTAGAAACACACATTAATGGTATTTATAGTCATGTGCACTAATTATATCAAAGAAGAGCTCTGTGTGCTCACTCATTCCATTGATGGTATGAAATTAATAAAAGTGCGAGCTGGCTAATTCCCATGAATAAATTAGATTGCATGATTGGCTTTCTTTTTGAACATATTTACTTAGAGATCATTGAAGATGTAATGAGGATCATGCATTAATTTCACAATAAACGATGAGCAGTTATTGGTAGGTGAACATTTTAAAAATGAAATGTAGTAACATATTAGTTGTTTTTATATTCACTAGCAGCTCCCCATCGCACCGCGTGTTGCTTGCTGCCCCCACCAAACTGTCACAAAGTGAAAAATTGTGACGTACCCAATTCTAGCCTACAAGTTTCCATGGCAGAGACAGTATTGGTGTTGGGCGTTTTTTTCCCCTTTTCATTTTGGTTAAAAGGGGAAAGTATGTTGTTGTTTAGTCGTGTCCGACTCTTCGTGACCCCATGGACCAGAGCACGCCAGGCACTCCTGTCTTCCACTGCCTCCCACAGTTTGGTCAAACTCATGCTGGTAGCTTCGAGAACACTATCTAACCATCTCGTCCTCTGTCGTCCCCTTCTCCTTGTGCCCTCCATCTTTCCCAACATCAGGGTCTTTTCCAGGGAGTCTTCTCTTCTCATGAGGTGGCCAAAGTATTGGAGCCTCAGCTTCAGGATCTGTCCTTCCAGTGAGCACTTAGGGCTGATTTCCTTCAGAATGGATAGGTTTGATCTTCTTGCAGTCCATGGGACTCTCAAGAGTCTCCTCCAGCACCATAATTCCAAAGCATCAATTCTTTGGCGATCAGCCTTCTTTATGGTCCAGCTTTCACTTCCATACATCACTACTGGGAAAACCATAGCTTTTACTATATGGACCTTTGTCGGCAAGGTGATGTCTCTACTTTTTAAGATGCTGTCTAGGTTTGTCATTGCTTTTCTCCCAAGAAGCAGGCGTCTTTTAATTTCGTGGCTGCTGTCACCATCTGCAGTGATCATGGAGCCCAAGAAAGTAAAATCTCTCACTGCCTCCATTTCTTCCCCTTCTATTTGCCAGGAGTTGATGGGACCAGTTGCCATGATCTTCATTTTTTTGATGTTGAGCTTCAGACCATATTTTGCGCTCTCCTCTTTCACCCTCATTAAAAGGTTCTTTAATTCCTCCTCACTTTCTGAAGGCAGAAAGTGAGGGGAAAGTATATAGGTATATAAAAAAGGATCCATGTTTGGGGCAAGTAGTCTTTAGTGAGAGAACCCCAGCAGAGATTTAAAATCACCAAACATGCAGCAAAGTAAAATGTACATAAGCTCTTAGACCTTTAAAATACTTACTTCGAAGTTCTTTTCAAAGTTTTCCCTGTCCCTTAGAAAGAGACCACATATTTAGTAAACTAAAAATAGTTTACTTACAAACTCTTCAAAGGTCATATTCATGTGCTTTTCCATACAGCAGTCCGAAAACACAGGCAGTACAGCAAAAGCAAAAAATCAGACACTATTCTGGAAACTGGTAGCTTCTGGAACCCATAAAGCTATTTCCCCCTTAACCTCACAAATTCCCCCTAGCCTGTGGGTCTCATTCTTCCAATCTTTGTACGAGGACGCTGAACCTTCACTACGGAATTATAATAAAGAACAGCTGGCTAAATGGCCGCCAGTTTCAGGAACTGAAGTGAAATCATATATAAACCAACTGAAAACAGCCAAAGCCCCAGGCTCAGACGGCAGTACGCCAGAAATGATAAAAGCACAGGCGGATTGGTGGGCACCTTTCTTAGCCACCCTCTTCACATACATAGATGACACTGGCCGCATCCCAAGGGAATGGGGAACAGCCATAATAGTTCCAATCTATAAAAAGGGCAACAGAGGGGACCCAGCGAATTATAGGCCGATTAGCCTATTAAGTGTGATTAGTAAACTCTATGCAAAGCACCTCCTTAATAAGTTTACAGAATGGCTAGAGAACGAAGATATACTGGCAATAGAACAAGCGGGCTTCAGACCTGGAAGGTCCATGACAGATCACTGCCTAACGTTACAACATCTCATCGACAAATACAAATCAGGAGGGCAGGACTCACTATACACTGCCTTCGTTGACCTAAAAGCAGCCTTTGATACAGTCTCCAGAAAAAGACTCTGGGACAGACTACGGGATGCCAATATAGATAGAAGGCTCCTGCTCTTAATTCAGGCACTGCACGCAAACGCAGCTCTTAGAGTCAGGTGCAGCCACCTAGGACACCTAACGGACCCTATTAAAACCTTCAAAGGAGTCAGGCAAGGGTGCCTATTGGCCCCTCTACTATTCAATTTCTATCTAAATAACTTAGTATCTGCACTCAGTGACTCAGAACTCCACCCGCCGAAGCTCGCAAATCAGCATATTTCAGTCCTGCTATATGCCGATGATGCAGTAATTCTATCTAGAACCCCATTGGACTCAAAAGAGCACTAAGAAAACTCGCAGCATACTGTGAATCTGAATGTCTCAAAATCAACTATCAAAAGACCAAGATACTCGCTTTTGGGGAAAAACATAGCTTAGAAGCTGGGAACTCCAAGGCCATAAATAGAACAAGTCACAAACTACAAGTATCTAGGAATGGTGGTACAGGCCTCAGGACTACACATAAATTCCATCGGGAGTTCAGCGGAAAAAAACACAAGTTGTATCCTTAAATTCTTCAGAGCACAAGGGGACTTCTTTGTCCCCGCAGCTCTAAAATTATACAAGGCCAAAACTTTGGCACAACTCCTTTATGGTTCCTTTTTGGGCCCGCCTTCCTCTGTTTCTCCCCACTTGAGAGAGTTCAATCTAGACTTCTTAGAGCTCTCCTCCAAGTCCCCAGATGTGTCTCAAATGCATGGGTTAGATTGGAAACGGGGATGATGAGAGTGGAGGCTAGCATCTGCCTAACATCAATCTACAAATGGCTGACATTGAATCTGCTCCCCCGAGGGATAGCCCCATTGATCCTCTGCAACCAATTCCAGTCACGCTGGCAGACTGCAGTCCTGAACACCCTCCGGAAACTGGGTTTTGCCCCTCAAGCCCTTCTAAGTCTGGGCTTGGGCCAGGCAAAAGCCACGGTCAAGCAAAGAATATTAGATACCAAGAGAGAACAGGACTGCGCAAGGTGCTCCGACTATAAAATTGGAGAAATCGAGAGATATATAGCTGCACCAGCAGCATATCTCTTCTTTCTCGTATCTAGAAATGCAAGAAGGGCCTTTACACTCGCTAGAAGCTTGGCTCTTCCCACGCTGGTCCTGGATGCAGCCTTTAGAAAAGTCCCCTATGCTCCGAGACTTTGCACCTGTCCATTGGGAGAGATAGGAAGCCCAGAACACTTGTTCTTTAGATGTTCCTTTTATGAAGAGGCACGTAGTAAGATCATTGCTCCCAGTTGTCTTAACTAAGTGTTTTTATTTGTTTTTAGTTCTTATCTGTTTTAATTATCAGCTTTTATCCATCCATTATCCGTGTTTAATCTTGTATTTTATTCAGATGTTTTATCCAATGCTTGTTTCTTTGTCCTTATTTGCTCTAACAATTATCGGTTTAAAAAAAATCCTAACTGCTATTTTATTTATATGTTTTTTGTTTTTTATCCTGGTCTGTGACTGTAATAAAGTTCATTCATTCACAGGCAGGTAGGATCCCAAGTGGCAAATGTTTCTAAATTATTTGTATAGAAGCACAAAGATGGCATTTAAGCCATGCAGTCTGAGCTTGGAGCAACCAGCTCAGACCTTTTTACCTGGACCTCTCAAAATGATGGGGAGTGACCTAGCTAAGCCTGGCAGCATAGCTTACTCTATGGTCTTAACCCCTTCATGCCCAAGCCTGAATAGCTCAGTTGGTTAGAGCAGGGTGTTGATAAAGCCAAGGTTGCATGTTTGATTCCTGTAGGAGACAGCTGCATATTCCTACATTGCAGGGGGCTGGACTAGATAATCCTCAGGTGATGATGATCCTCAGATGACCCAACTCTACAATCCTATGCATTAATTAGAGTTAAGTATGTTGGTTATACGAGACTGGTTCCCCAGAATTTGAACCTGACCCTCCCATGCTTGTATAGCACTCTGATGAGAAACAATACTAATCATTGGTTAATATATTTGATTAATCGCAGCACGATGAGTTAATTCAGTTAAAGTACTTGTACAGCCCAGGTTCTGAGTTAGATGAGGTCTTGCAAACTGAAACAAAAATGTTTCAAGTTGACAATGTTTGTGAGTTTCTATGGAAGTGTTAGGCTACCTTCTTATAACTCTCCCACTGTTTTGTGCCTCGATTCTATTCTTCTTTCACAGCACATTAATAAAAGTATATATGAATATGTAAATGTTTTATCAGAAATTGATAAATATTTCATAGCATCTTGAAAAAAGTCAATATCACGGGAAGCCTGCATGACTATGACATGATTAGAATATGTCTTTTCATGCTATCATGATTGTGAGACTCTTCTAGAGTTTTGGCAACAGTTTCTCTTTTTTAACCTGTGAAAATGAAGAATTTTCTCTACCTTTTCAGTATGGATGGGAGACTCTCAGCTTTACTTTTAGTATTTGCTTCACCAGCAATTCGTACATAATTCACCTCAAAATGTGAGACAAGATATCCTTTTGAAACATGATTGCCTTAATTTGGTTTTTTGTGTGCCAATTTTCTTCTCTGATCAAAAACAGAAATACAGCGCCAAGTCTCGGATATACATATGTAGCGATTACTTGGCTACGGCTTGTGAAGGGTTGTTGTCTTGTTTGCATTTTTATATATTTTTGGTTCAGGCATGAAAAGTTAGCAAAACCTTTTTTCTTTGTTTACTTGGAACAAGTGAGGCTGTGGACTCGCCTTGCAGCTGAGCTCCAGTCTTTTTAAAAACATTCTTCCCACCACTCCTGTGTTAACCTCAGCACTTTGTGAAATGATCCACCCACCTGAAATCACTGGATTTTAGCTACAATTAAGGGTGGCAAGTTGGGAGATGTATCTGACCTTGAGGCATAATTCACATTCAGGGGCGAAACTGGGCTTTCTTTCACCTGGTCAAAATCTCAGTTGGCCAAACACCCCTTCCACAGGTTTGCTTGCATATGTGTGTAGGCACCTACCCCTGAACACATTTGTTCTGAAAGGGCAATATAAAAAGTAGGCAGTATATTATTTGAATACAAAGGTTTTATTTTTTATAATATTTTATTGGTTTCCAACATAATTTACACAACAAAATATCCAACATAACTTATAACAAGTAACATTTCCTCACTATATCTGGAAAGAGCACAGGTAGAACTCTGCTGCCTGATGATTTGGTGGGACCCACCAGTCTCCTAGGCCCCAACCCACTTTCCCACTGGATAGATCTTCTTAGCACCCTTCTTTTCAGTCCTGGGAGCCTCTTTGCCCAAACGCACAAAGGTTGGGAGTGGGAGCTCACCAGGCCCAGGAAGGGGTCCCTATGTAGCACTCAGGAGTGACAGAAGCTGCTTCATTCCAGCCAGGAGTGGTGGGAAGACCGTTTTGGCAGGAACAGGCTCACTGAATTTGTGCAAAGCCATGAAAATGACTTTGGGGCTAGAGTGAGAAGAAAATAGTATTTCCTCGGCAGAATGATTCTTCCTTCCCAGATTCTCCTCTCCTGTCTATGAACAAAGTCATTAATTTTAACCCTTAGAAGGCTAAGCTGCATGATTTTCTATGCAAGCCAGAGCCAAGGGGGAAGCTTACATTGCACCCAAATGGATGGTGGTTAGGCCTGGGGGGTGGCCAGTGTGCGCTCTGCAGCAGAGACTGACATTTGCCTCCCTGGTGATTAAAATAGGAGGGTTACAGGGGATAGCTCAGCAAAGATACCAAATTGCAATTGTTTAGTGTGGGGGAATCCATGAAATAATTCTAACAGGCACCTTCTGGAGGCTTCAACCCAGGCAAAATTCCTGGCTAAACGCCCTTAATTTTGGCACGGTCACATGCACATTTTCCTTTGCAAAGGAATAGGAAAGGAATAGGATCTACATAACAGCACAATTCCCATTCATTTTACATGTTACCCAAGTGACATAGAACTTCAGGAATTGTCCATTCATGTGACATAGAACACAATCACGCCTGTTGTATCGTACTGATCAACAACTGCATTAGAATGTTTTAAAAATATAAACAACATTTAATTCCCAAAGCTGCATGCTTTCAATATTTGCCGGTATGGTGCTACTGTTAAAGGTACAGGACTGAGAATCTTGTCCTTAAATGTGAGGTTGTCGGGCAAAGAGAAATACTTGAGCAAGTCAAACTGTTTCAATACTCAGGCAGTGATTATAGAAGCCATAAATTATACCATCTTCATTTACAAAGTATGAAAATGCGTCTGCAAAATTGCATTTGAGTAATTTCAAACAAGTGAAAAGGATCACAATTACAATGCTGGCAAATATCCTGTAGAAGACGAGGCCTGTGAGGTGGGACCTTTGTGCTCAGTGCAAGTCCATGTGCTGTGAATACATGGAGCAGAAAGAGGAGCTCCGTGGCAAATCACAGGTTTTGCCTGCAATGGCTACCAGCTTCAACCCATGTGATTTCCAGGTAGGGATGCAGAAAGGTTCCTGTCTGACCCCCCTGGAAACCTACTTTCAGTCACAGTAAGTTGACCGGGGCTCTGACACGGCACAAGACAGCTTACTACATCCTTAGGTAGTTTAAAGAATATAAAGAGTCATTAGATTGTTTAGCAAAAGATAGAACAGGGTAGCCAATGAAAATCCGCTTTCTGGGCTTACAATGATAATACACCCTGACCCTATACAACTACAGGAAGCAACAATGTTGCATGGGGCTTCCATTCCCAGCCCCTGTGTGTATTGGAGCATGCATAAGAGCACCCCCTGTTACACCCCACCTCGGCCCCATTCTGCCCCACCCATTCCTCTCCTCTTCTTCCAGGTCCAAAAGATCCCACACATAGGCAATTGGGTGGCAATTGAATGTGCCTAAAATGGTCACCATCTGTATCTTCAAAAGTACCTCACACTGTATTCCCTGACAAAACCTGGCTACAGTAAAGGAGGAGATCCTGGGTTTGGATGACATACATGCCAAATGTTGCCTTAGCTGCTTTGTTGAGCTGACCTGAAAAGCCTGGGAGGGGGAAAGTAATAATGTATTTTTAATCTTTTGTTGGAAGCCGCCCAGAGTGGCTGGGGAAACCCAGCCAGATGGGCAGGGTCTGAATAATAAAGGTAAAGGTAAAGGTACCCCTGCCCATAGGGGCCAGTCGTGTCCAACTCTAGGGTTGCGTGCTCATCTCGCTCTAGAGGCCGTGAGCCGGCGCCGTTCGAAGACACTTCCGGGTCACGTGGCCAGTGTGACGAAGCTGCAGCTGGCGAGCCAGCACCAGAGCAGCACACGGAACGCCATTACCTTCCCGCTATAAAGCGGTCCCTATTTATCTACTTGCACTTAGGGGTGCTTTCGAACTGCTAGGTGGGCAGGAGCTGGGACCGAACGATGGGAGCTCACCCCGCCGCAGGGATTCGAACCGCCGACCTTACGATCAGCAAGTCCTAGGCACTGAGGTTTTACCCACAGCACCACCCGCGTCCCTGTCTGAATAATAAATTATTATTATTATTAATTACTCCTACTTGGGAGCCAACATGCGCACACTAAGCCATGACCTTTTAGATGGAGTTCACTGACAATGCTACTGAAAAACGGTCCAGAGAACATAATGACATAATTGACTGTGTGAACATCAGCATGGGGCATATAGGGAAGAGAACTGCAAGAATCTGTTGACTAATCTGGTAGCCGAGAGATTTCTAATTCTGTGCACAAAGCAGCATCTGAGGAATGCAGTTAAAGTGGTTCCTTTAATGTGTAGCCCAAGTGCCAATATATCATCAAGAAGGTGCAAAAAGTAAGCTTTCTTCATAGTACATATCAGCACACAGACAAGCAGGGAATAATAAAATAAAAATTATAGTGATAGCATCATGGAAAGAGAGCGAGACAGTGCCAGGATTGCTCTGCTGAGCAGACTCCAAGCGCTGACATCTGGGGATCAGGTGTGTTGCCCTGACAACCAGCAGCTCGGCAGGCGAAGGCTAATTGCTGAATTACATCCAAAAGGCCGGACGAGACTTTCCTGAGCTGAAGCAGAGGTCCACTCGGAGAGGTGAAGTCCCATTAAAAGCAGCCCTAGTGAGCAAAGCAGAAGGGGGGGAGGAGGGAATGTGATGGAAAAACAGAGTCCAAAAGCGAGGAAAGTTTGTAAACTTGTTCTGTCTGAGGGATATACATACTGTGTACAAAGTAATAAAATGGAGTCTGGAAGTTTGCTTTAAGGATTTTCTGGACGTGGCACTATGTGTAAACTCAGAAACAGACTTTTAAACTACTGTTGCATGGCCTGGGGCAAGAGAAACTGTTTTCCACACACACTAACAACCCCAACTGTTTTTGTTTCTTTTGTTTCTTCCTAACAATGGATCCTTCACTTTCAATTTTTCAAGTCTTTTTTCTGTTCTAATTACAGTAAACATATGTCAGACTCTAAAGGATACATTTTCCCTCTCACCTACGGCTATCAAGCTTCATTTTTATACCTCAGAAATTTATAGGTGAAAGCAAATGTCTAGTTTTGCTGCCTTTGCCAGAAAGTTCTATAAATAGGAAGAAAGTAGGAATCTGCCTTACGCAGAGGGAGGTCCATGGTCCATCCAGCTCTTACCATCAGGAGCTCTCCAAGGTTTCAGGCAAGAAGTCTTGCCCAGATCTATCAGGAGATATTGGGGATTAAACCTGGAATTTTCCCGCTGAGCTAATGGCCCTTTCCCATAGTGGCACTGTAACCCAACCAAAGAATGGCTCTCGATGCATTAGGGTTTGTGAGGCTGTGTTAGAGGCAGTTATACTCTACCAAATAATAGATAGTCTTGCCTGACAAACAGGATTGTAAGGTGGGCCTTTCCTCCAGGAGGTTTGTGGGTCACAGTCAGAAAAGAAGAGAGCCCAGAGCACCCTTCCCACACTACTTTTCAAAGATTATTCTGAACTCCCAGGATCCCCACCCACATTTTGAGATCCACAGAGCAGACTCTTGTGGAGAGTCTTGCAAAGAGAAGAGATGCAATTAGTTTGGATTGCAGTGTACAAATAAAGGGCATAAACCAGCCAAGTGGAAGCATTTTTAAGTCCCACCGATTTCAGCGGGAGAAGATTAAGCAAGCAATTGACATCATTTTGGATGGCTGTGCTCAAGAATATTATGCCAACATTTTGGATCTGAACTTGTTTCAAAGAAGTACAAAAAGAATTCCACTAAGCAAGCAACAAAATCAATAACAGAATCAGAAAAATGTCACAACTCTTTATGTGTGTGTTTGTGTGTATTCAAAGGAAATAGTTTCAGAGCAAGTTAGTTGATGTAGATTAATTATTTATTTGCTGCATTATTTATTATTGGGAGAAATGTGGAATATCTTGCATACTTGCCATACCCGTGTGTTCAACTTCTGCATTAAAACAATGTACAATTATTTTAATAGAAATATTTACAATTCTGATATGTCTTTCATCCTTTCATTTTCTTCAGGGTGAATTTCAGCAACTCACAAATCAATAATTTAGAATTTACTGAAAACTGACAAAGTGACATTTGAGAATGAAGCAAGAGCAAAATTAGCTTCCAGGTGCAAACACTTACTTGGGAAACTTTGCCAGAAGCTATATGTGCACCTTATTATACACACCAACTTAGAGCAGTAATTTTAAAGATTTATTGTGTTTATTAGGAATTCTACTGCATAGAGTCCCCCCTTCCCCCCCCCCCAAGTGTGTCTCAGAGACACACTTGTAATGCTTGTGACATCTTTGCAAGGGTGGCTGCAGTATCTCCAGTGGAGACATAAAAGAACCAAACCATGGGGGGGGGAGAGCTATTTCCCCCACAACCAACAAAAACCAGATGACCCTCTTGCCAGGCTGACAGGACTGTGTGTATTTAGGTTGCAACACACTCTCCACCTGCCAGAAAGCAAGCCCCATCCTATTCCGTCAGACTTCTTTTATTTGTCTTTGCTGCATTTGCTTGTGAGCAGGCAGGGGTTACTTGTACTGTTAATATCTATGAATTGTTACTTCAGAAACAGGCAAGCTGAATAAGAACAGTTGTTTTTAAGTTCAGAAGCTTTGCCTGTGTGCAAATAACACTTCCCCTAAATAATAATACCTTCCCAAAGTTGCCACTTACCCCCTTTAAATGTCCCGCCCTACTCAGAAGAGTAAAGCTGGGGCTCTTGCAAAATCCACCCTGAGCTGCTGGGAATTAGAAATGGACAGAACTGGATTGGCTAGGCAGGGTCACTTTCAGCAATCATTCTGATTTATTTTCACAAAATCAGCTACGGGTGTTCCCGGACTGTGAGCGCCTGGCCTTTCATCGTTCTCTCTTTCTCTCCGTGTGTGTAAGGGGAGGGAGGGAGGGAGGAGTTGGCAAGGTCTAACACTGGGGTGGAGTGGAGGTTGGTGAGCAACACAAGCAAGGCTGGCAGTGCAAACGGCAGCAGAATGGCAGAAGAGCAGGCAGACAGATGAGGCTGGCCAGAGAGTGAACAACCTGGGCATGGGCAGCCCAGGTGAGCCACAGAGGAGCAGCCAGGACAGAGCAGCTTCCTCGCAGGGATCCTACTTTGCTGCCACTGCCCACCTCACAGTGGGGCTGCCATCTTGGCCTCAGCAACTGAGGATGCGGAGGTAGCTGCAGAGCCGGGTGGTGTCAGTGGCTGGGCAGCCTGTTCCTCCATTGTTCACCTGGGCTGTTCACCTTGCCAAGCTGCAAGGCAAGGCGGCATAGTGTGGGTGAGCTCTAAGGCAAGGGGGTCTTCCTCTGAGGGAGAAGGACCACTTGTGGAATGCGTTCCCCAGTGAAGTGCTGTGTAGAATCTCGCCTTGAGCCGCGGTGTGCGCATGAAAGAGCTGGAGGAACCCACCTGTGCAAGACACTCTGTAATCCAGACTTTCTTCCAACTCTCACTTACATTTTAATTTATGCCATGACACAACAATCCTCTGGGGGAATTATTGCATGGGGCCCCTCCATATGCTTTATTAATAGACGTGAACATATCTACTGTTGACAAAATAGAGAAATCTACCACACTGTTGCTCCCTGAGGAGGACGAAGCTGCAAGTTTCTTGGCAGACGGTGTACAACATAGAAAACTAAAATCAGCACAAAATATCTATGAAATATTAAAACCATCAGTAAAATAAAACATCAGTTGCATTGAGGCACAGCTAGCCATCCTCATTCCAGATGTCAGGCTGTCCAGAAAGTTTCTTTGCTCTCCGAGTTGAATGTGTGTCTTCGGCCACCATCCTTTGTGTTGACCTGCCCACCATATCCGTGACCTGCAAGCGACTCATTCTAGTGCCAGAGAAGAGGGGGAAGAAAAAGCCTTCAGCAGCATGGCATCTCGCACATAATTGGCAAGAAATGCATTCCCATCTGCAACACAAATCCCACACACTCCTGCTTTATTAGTTAGGTCAACAAACAAACAAACAAACCCTAATAGAAACCCTCCCTTTTGCCTCTCAGCCTCTAGTGCCAGCAGAGTTTATATCTAGCCGACAAGGTTAAAGTGGTTTAAGAGTAATTCTTGCTCTCCTATAAGGACTTCAATAACTCAGTGAAAGAGGACAGACAGAGAATTTGCAGCACCTGCCTCACTGGAATGCTCTTCATGCTTGTCATTACATATTTGCACACTCTGTGGGGTTCAGTAGGTAAAGGATGGGAAGGAGGAAAATATACAGTGACGTCCTACAGCCGGAGCCTCAGAACTGGCCTCTAGACCTTTGCTCCCCCGTTGTCTCCTGCACAGGAGACCTACCCTTGCAATGATTCTACTCTTGCCTATTTTATTGCATTTTAAACTGTTTTGGGAGCATTTGTCAGGAGGTAGAGTTGTACTCTAACATTAGTCACTCACTCACTCAGTCCTTTGAAGGGACTAAATTTCTGCAACATGTACACTTGAACACAACCTTAGACTTATTACCAAACTCACAATTCTCCTGGCAGGTTCAGGATATTTTTAAGGGTGGGGAAGGACTGACAGTTCAGAAAACTTCCAAGCTAAAAGGATTACCTCCCTGCTCCCCAACTCCAATTTATTGCAGTTTTCTTTAGAGTTAATACTGTTTTATTATGCAAGCTTACTTATTTTTCTCTAGGCAAACTGTGTAATCTCAAGTCTTAGAAAAAATAGGAAGTTATTCCTTAATAACTATGTAAATTGTCTATTTCACTCCAAATGAAGTTTATTTCCCCATGCCTTTATTCAATAAATATAATAAGTGTTTTCCCAAAGTGTCAGCAACTTTTCTCCCTGAGTTAATGGAGGGAAGCAGAGAGACAGAAATGTTGCATTTAAAGGCCATCTGCTAAAATCTTCCTTGGTGGTGAATCTGGAACGATGTCCTTTCACACTTTACGGTTGTGGGTGTCAGAGAATTCTGGCAGAAATAAGAATTGTTTTCAGTCCATAAAATATACATACGTACTGTAATTGATTACTCCTCCTCTCATTTGCATTGTGTTTCCTTTGCCTTGAAATGAATGGAGTGGAATAACCTGAGGATGATGTGGGAATAAATAGTTGTGACGGCAGGAGCCAGAACAACAAGCCCAGCAGCATCATGGGACTTTCCCTTCTCTCCTCATTCCTCATCCCTGCATGCCCCCCTCCAATCCTCTCTGGGGGTCTGGAGGACTCCCATGTTAGCACACAGAGCAGGAGAAGATAGAAGATCATTCCATCTGGCAAGGTGAAATGCTTGCACTGAATGTAAATTCCACCCCAGGCACAGTGAGATGAATAGCTTTTGTAAAAATGCAAACAGCAGCTGAATGCAAACAGCACTGCATGTGGCGAACACAAGTCTGATTGGGAACCAATGGTTTCTTACATCCTTACAGTTACAGTCGCTACAGACCATATAAGGGTTACATCACTGCAGTAACATGTGTAATGCAGTGCCACAGAGGGCAATTCCCTAGGGCCCTGGGTGCCCAGCTCCCACAAGACTCCCCATGAAGGGGCTGTGTACCCACAAATTTCAGTGCCAACGCAATCCAGAGCCATATAAAAGTGGATCCCATCAAAGTGGTTCTCGTGCTTCTCCCTCACTATTTTAAATCTCCATGGATCTTTGAAGCCTTATTTAATCTTAATTAAAATCAAACCAAGACTTTAAGACAATGTTGGCTAAAACTGTCTGAAATGGGATAAAGTAACAAAGAATCCAGAGTGTGAAGTTGTTCTTCTTTTTAGAAAACCATTCTGACACATTTGGGCATATATCCTCTGCTGAGACAGGATCTCAGTGATTGCTCCATTAGTTAGAAGGAACATCATAGGAATCACACAAGGCATCCCCATTGTGCAACTGACATGAAATCCCAGAATCAAGCCTTGCTCCTTGTTCAAGAATCATTTTTATTTAAAATCTAACAGGAGAATCATTCCCTTTTTACTTCATTCAAGCTATTACGGAACCAAGCATCAGTCTTCTCTGCAGCTGGTGATTGCGGCTGCTGCTGCTTGCCTCATCGGGGGGGGGGGCGCACATGATTATGATGTTCAACAATTGAGTCATTAGGATGGGGTGCATCACCACCCAATGATAGCCTGTAAAGCATGAAGATGCATGGCTCATTCACTGCATTATTACAAAGCCTATGTTTCCCTCTTTTTTAAAAAAAAGTTCTGTTTCCCTCTCCAACTGCAAAACGGAAGTTAATGGCTCTATACTGTAATGTATACCTCCTAAATTAGAATCCTAGAATGTGCCTCTAGATAATCAGAATTCAGTCTGCTGATCAAATGGGTCACAGCAGAGAAAGATTAGGGTTAGGTATGGGTGTGGGTGTATGTGGGTGGGTGTTTTGCTCTTTTTAAATGGATGTTGCATATCCTAACAGTATACAGGCATAGACATTTATGTCAAAATTCATTCATCCCTGCTTCATTCACACTTCTGTTGCTGTTTCAAACCACCACTTTCCTCTGTATTCCTCTATCCCTGCTTTAGCCAAACCTCCATGATTGTGATTCAGCACTGCAAATGCTCCCAAGGGAGCTGCTTGCCTTACATTTTTATGTACTATGTAAGAATATTTATTAAATCTATGCCCCACCCTCCCTTACAAAGGAACCAAGGGCAGCCTTTATTGTTGTCTTCATATCATGTCATATATTCATAATATGCCCGCCTTTATTCTGAAATCACCCTGTGCATCTTCTAGCGACTGGTTGGCTAGGATTCATCTCAAAGTGCCTGTGGTCTTTAAACATTAGGATATATTTGGGGTTTTTTTTTAAAAAAAAATCAGACCAGTTTGGTTGTCTGAGGAGAGAAAGAAAGAAGTGTTATAAATGGTAAAACAAATACATGAGGCAGCAGCTCCCTGTTAGCTGTTGGAAAAAGCCCCCAGAACTCTGAGCATCCTCCTGTACGCGCAGCTCTGGAAAAGGCATCTCCCTTCTCTTCCAGTGCGCTCAGCGACATGTACCAGCTGGTATATGCACACTACACTTCTGGCATAACACAGCAAGAAGCGTGAGACACCGTAGAGCTAATCTGCTATTTATTTACACACTATGTACAGACAAAAACATAATGGTGTCCGTTCTCTCCAGGTCTGAGAGAACAGCAGGCACAAGTAAAAGTGAAAATACATTACAAAGTACATACAGTGGAAGAGATAAGACTGTCTTCCGTTTCCCACACTCTTCTCAGACAGGCATGTGATTTACACCAATCACAAATGCAGCATCGGAGGAGTGAAATTGCTAACATCCCTTCCCCAGTCTTTTTGAGGTTGGATTCATCACTCTCATGTTGCTTGCTGGTTAAATGAGAATATATTTTATAGAAAGCTGGAAGGTGGAGGGAGGCTGTACCCTTTGTGCAACCACTTGGGACCAGCTTTTTTGGGGTGAGACAGCTGAAAACACATTTCTCAGGATGACATCCACCCCTCCCATCCACTGTGACATGATTTAAGCAAAGTCCCAGTGCCCTTCCCTTGTGCCCTCTTCCAAGGCCACTTATCCCAAAGCCTCCATCAAACGGAGCCCTCAGGTAACCATTCTCTGCTGAGAGTAGCTAAAAATGCAATAACAACAACAAGAACAATGAAATTCTGCCGCACAGTTTTGTGCCTGCATCAGTTAGCTGAAATGCTATATTGATGTAGCTCTACTTTCACATCAGGCTTTGTGGAAACTAAAACAGGATGGAGAGCAGGTGAAACTGCAGAGGAGAGATCCATTACAAAAGGGAGGATTGTTCATATTCCGGTTTAGCTATTCTTCAGCCCACATCATCCCAGCAGCAAACAAGGCCAGGAAGGAATGGGGAAGCAATGAAGGAAAGAACATTGGGGAGAGGCAAAAGGCCCTTGAGTGAAGAGGGCACCTAACAAAAAGCATCCAGAGGCACCAAACAACAAGGCAATCAAGAGAGGTGATGCGGCATTATGTTACGGATCCCCAGAGCCAAAGGTCTGGTAGAAAATATGGTGAGAAAAACAGAGGTGAGAAAAACAATTTTGCTTTGTCATTTTGGAAATGGAGCTCTCAATGGAAGAGAATTATATCTCTTCCTGCTGAGAAGTAACTGCCAACAGGAGCAGCATTCGCCTCAGAAAAAGAACTGATAAAAAGCAAGGTGTGTAGTCGGGATGGAAGGTTTGCAGAGCTTCGGTTGGAAGGTTGCTTCCCCTCCACTGTGGGTCTTCCTTTTCCTGTAAATATCCCCTGAGCCTTGATTAAGGGAGGGAGGGCAGGGGAGAAAGAGAAAATTGGCTACATATTTCTCCTGCTTCCCTCCAAGTGTGCCAGTTTCAGAAACACCATGCGAGAAATAGGCAAATGCACTGCTGAGATTATCCACAGAAACTCCTGGGCCCTAAACGGAGAGTCACAAAGACCCCTGCACACAAACAGGCATGAGCAGCCGACACAGGCCTGAACAACCAGCTGAACGATAATACTGTTATGGATTGGGGAACCATCTAATTCCAGAATCCAGCAAATGCTAAAAGCTAAGCAAGGATTCAACGGACTGAAACAGCCAGACAAGTTTCTAGGTAATGGCCCTCTAAGTACGGGCCATTAAGACAACAAAGAAAGTAACTCTGTGCCAGATCGCAAATGAGTGGGTGGGCCAGCTAGAAGGTAGAAAATGGGAGAAGAGAAGAAGAAGAGTTTTGGATTTGATATCCCGCTTCATCACTATCCTAAGAAGTCTCAAAGCAGCTAACAATCTCCCTTCCCTTCCTCCCCCACAACAAACACTCTGTGAGGTGAGTGGGGCTGAGAGACCTCAAAGAAGTGTGGCTAGCCCAAGGTCACCCAGCAGCTGCATGTGGAGGAGCAGAGACACGAACCCGGTTCCCCAGATTACGAGTCCACTGCTCTTGACCACTATACCACACTGGCTCTCAGGTTGGGCAGCTGGCAGAAGCATTCCAGATTTCTGGAAGCCTGTGGCTCTGGGAGAATCAAGGCTCTCTTGGCGTGTACATGCAGTAAGCCCCTCCATCGTAGGATATAAACCATATATCCTAAAGACACCACAGCCTCTCCTATCAGTGAAGAAATCCAGCTAAGAATCATCCCCAGAGAAAAATCATCCAGATGCCCCAAACTCTACGGTCTCCCCAAGATACACAAAGAAGGAACACCACTCAGACCAATAGTCAGCTCCATAGGCTCACCTCTACAAAATCTCGCTAAATTTCTCGCTAAGCAACTTCAGCCCTATGCAGAATCCATCGCTTCACACGTTACTAACTCCTTCCAGTTCATAGAAACAATAAAGAAGCAAAACCTACATCCCGATGACCTACTTGTAAGCTTCGATGTTGTATCTCTCTTCACACAAGTGCCCATTAATGAAGCCTTGACAGCCATTCAAAACAAATACAATCCCCCCGAATACATCCTGGACCTGACCAACCACTGCCTAACCAACACGTACTTCATCCACAATGGACAGAGATACAAACAGATAGAAGGAGCACCTATGGGATCACCCCTCTCACCGGTCATCGCAAATTTGTACATGGAACACTTTGAAACCAATGCTTTAGACAAGTCAGAACACAAACCCAAACTTTGGCTCAGATATGTTGACGACACCTTTGTAATTTGGCCACACGGGAAAGAAAAACTAGATAGCTTCCTCACACATCTCAACAGCCTACACCCCAAAATACAATTCACTATGGAAATAGAAGCCAACAACCAACTTCCCTTCCTTGACGTCCTAATCTACAAAAAACCTGATGGCTCCCTAGGACACACTATCTACCAGAAAAAAACACACACCAACCGCTACTTACATGCACAATCACACCACCACCCTGCACAAATAAACTCCGTAGCCAAGACTCTCATCTCCAGAACCAAACGCCTGGCTGACAAAGACCACTTGACAACTGAGTTACAGAATCTCTCAAATGTGTTAATCGCCAATGGATACCAGCAAAACAGGGTTACGAAGCTAATCCATAAAGAAACACCCCCCAAAAACCAAGACACAGAAGAAAACAATGGCATGGCCCTCCTTCCTTATATCAAGGGCACTACAGATAAAATTAGCAAAATCCTCCATAAACACAATATCAAAACAGCCTTTTGCACCAACCAAAAAATAGCCAATATCCTCAGAAACCCCAAAGATAAAATCCAGTTGGAAAACCAAGGGGTCTATGAAATACCCTGCAAAGTCTGCCCAGCCACGTACATTGGACAAACAAACAGACGAATAAATGCACGTATCGCAGAACACAAGAATGCCGTCAAAAAAGAAGAAAAAACTTCCTCTCTTTTCCAACACATGAAAGAAACAGGACACGAAATTAATTTTGCAGATTCCAAATTGCTCTTTAACATGGAACATCACCACAAGAGAATAATCATGGAAGCCATCGAGATAGAGAAACACCCTCACAACATGAACAAGCGTGACGACACGTCCCGCCTGCCAGACATCTGGAAATTAGCCCTCCCCACAAAAACCGACACCAGAACCAGAGGCACACAGAACGCCATCACCAATCAACCACACCAGACCCAAACCCAGACCCTCTCCACAGATAAATTACAGACACCATCCAGTAGCCAAACCATAGTGGCACCTCCGGATGCTGCACCCCCCTGCAATCCCTACACAGATCTGGCTGGCACAGGGCACAAAACCACAGCTCGCCCCTATACACGAAGCCAAGCCAGAGCACAACTAAGTGCAGTACAGCCATCTTCTCAGAAAAACTCTTCACAAGCTCAAGAGGTCAAGACACGAAAGCTTTAGCAACTAATCCACACTTAATGACCCACCTAAGTGGTACTCAGAATATCACTCAAGAAATCACTCAAGATATCCCTCAAGTAATTAAGGAACAAAAGAAGAAAAGGCACACTAACCTGGGAACTTCCTCTCTGCCCAGAACGTTGGAGGCTATACACCACACCCCCCCAACAGTATTTATAGGAACTCAAACACTGAGATCCTGCTCTGTTCCAGTAACAAGAAGCCGAAAGCACCAGCCTGAAGATGACGAGTGAGACCTCGTCGAAACGTCGCCTAGACACCCCAACTCTTACACGGGAAGACACCCGAAGACACCAAAACCTGCATATATATATATATATATATATATATATATATATATATATATATATATATAAATTTTGGAAAATGCATCTGTTTGAGCTAATGCATCTGTTTGAGCTAATGACTCAAGGTATTTTGTTCCGTGAACCAAGTCGAGTCTTGGAAGTGAGAACATATGCTAAATCAAGTTTGTTCATGAGCAATGCTTTGATACTGGAGACAGGCAACACAGCAGGAGCTGAAGCAAACCTAACCACCTTTGCATTTGCTGTTCTTCTCCAGTGACAGAACTGCAGAGAGCATGGACCTACTCAAGAGCAATTTTAAGATAGGGAATTTGAAGCAAAGAAGGCTTGAAGCAGAAGGAAAATGAGACCTCATGTGCTAATATCAAATCAAGGGTGGGTCCCTGCTTTGTTTTACATACTAGCTTTGAAAATTTCCTGTATGTTTTTTTAAAGCCCCAGCTTGTTTTTCTTAGCTCTCAGGCTTAATTAATCCTATACCATAGTTTCCCACCATATTTCCCTAAAGCAGAGCCAACTAAGAGAGTCCTATACAGTTCCTTGTGGAGGAGAGAAAGGACTTCACATATCCCCATAGTTTCACTGCATTGCACTTCAATACAATTAGCGGTAGAAGAGAAAAAAGAAGCAGCTTCGGAAATAGGTTTATTGGTTTCATGAGGAGGGGAGGGGCAGCTGCGGGGCATTCATGTGGGGTTCATGTGCAGCTGATGGGCGAGTGGAGCAAGCAGGGGTGCAACCCCTAGCATATAACAAGTGCACCTTCAAACACATTTAAAATTCATTCAGACACCGACTAGGATTAAAACCTGCGCCTAGAAAGCTTGTTCTAAGGAAGGTCTTCAGCAGAATCCCCAAATACTATAAAGATAAGGATAGTACCTTTCTGGTATGTAATGGGGGGTATTCAAAGGGCAGGTTCTGCAATACTAAGGGCCTCATCCTGAAAGCACTGTGCAGAACGAACTGCTTGAGCAGATGGTCCCTACAGGTTTCCCTCTCCTGCAACGCAGAGGAGTTGAAATGATGGTGCACTTCAGACTGAAACACCAGGTACATTGGCAGACCTGTGAATTAATCATAACCTTTCAAGGTAATTAGGTGTTTGCAGAACAGGATCATCTAGATGCTTTGGTTTTTCCCCCTGTGCAACTTGCTTCGTTTTCTGGGTGACAAATGTTCCAAAGAACAAATGATATCCATAAATCTCCCCAAATATTTTTATTTCTATAAATATGCGTGAATGGCCTTCCCAAGTCAGTGAGGCTGGGAAATGGTCTCCAAGGTCTGGCTTTTGAACACTTTTGTATAATACAGTGAAAACTGAAAGTAGTGACATTATTTATGGAGCTTCCATCATCAAAATGCCCTATGTTGAGGCTGCTTCCTCTTATTCCGTTACAGGTTACTTTTGCAAAGCAAGGTGGGAGATGGTCATCCTCTTCCTACAGCAGGGGTCTGCAACCTTTAAGACAAAAAGAGCCACTTGGACCCATTTCCGAAGGAAAAAAACCTGGGAGCCGCAAAACCACCGCAACATTTAAAGCAAATATAGCACTGCATATATTGTTTCTTACCTTAATGTCCGATCTGACAGCGGGCGGGAAGGTGACGTCGGGACGGAGCGTGACTAATGCACGCACCGCCCCCATGCGACGTCACAGCCAGTACAGCGCCCGCCACAGTGGGGAGTATCGGGGCGCACAATGCGCCTCCTCCCCTCGCTAGTATCTGCCCCGGAGCCGCGGCAAAGGTGTAAAAGAGCCACATGCGGCTCCGGAGCCGCGGGTTGCAGACCCCTGTCCTACAGCATAATATCCATGTCCTCATGGAGATCTATGTGTCTCCTTCTCACGAATTCTGAAGCAGCTATAAAGGAAGCATATCACTCTGTGCTATTTCCTATTTGGAAGTATCCCTCACCTGAACTTCCTTGATATGGGGATCAAAGTCAAGTCTATTCCAAAAGACAGGAGAACACCAGCAGACGACACTGAGTGACAGCATCCTAGTATATATCAAATGATGTAAACATGCCAAATCAACACAAAGTTGCATAAAAGACATCTCAGGGTCACAGGCAACACCATGTTCCATGCGTATTTCAGTAAAGGAACTGTGGCAGAATGAAGCAGGTAAGAGACATTCATGACAAAATAGATGGAGCACTGAATGGTTTCAAAGGCACAGCTTTTGCATAGCCCATTTTAATTATATGATTGCAATTCAATTATAGTATAATTATGGGTGCAATTACTGTTTTGTATGTTTCATTAAAACTGCATACATTAATTGTATCAAACTCCTTTTGATGAGCTTAACTAGCATAAGCAGATGTTTATAGCTGAGAAGCATCGTTTGCCTGCCCTAGAAATGTTTGTCTTGCAAGGTGACTATCTCAAAAGAAATGAAACAACAGAACAAATGAGTCTGATAATGTAGCTGCTTTGTATTTCGCAGGCATGGAACACACACCGGGTATCGATGAAGGGCTGTCAGTGTGCTTCTCATGCATGCAATGGTTCCCCTGGTTGTCTTCCCATGGTGGCCGCAAAGGCTCTGAGCAACGCCATCCCTGCCCGCATGGTCTTGAGGTGGTGAGGGTGCTCACCTTCCGCCCCGCTTGAGAAGTCCATAGAGCTGAAGGAAGAAGTGATCTCTGGATCCAAGCCACTATCCTCCATAGCTTTTTAAGAAATAAATGTTACTAGTATCATGATAGCTACCTCACCCCAATGCGATGTTTGCCCCAAAGGGCAGTTACTGAATACACATGTATAGGTTTACGCTGTCAGTGTGGAATTCACATAGAAACTACAGGCCTGTTTCCTGATCAAGATGGTTTGTGGATAAGCTCCCAAGAAGTGTCCAAACATTTTATTTCTTTTCAGAAATTAATTTGTTAAATGTTTGTGGTTATCTTATGCTCACCGAAGACTTACATTTATTTCATCAAGTAATGATCACAAAAATAGAATTATCAATCATAATCAGGAATTATCAATAATATTTGATGGTAGAGCATGAATCTTAGGGTTGTGGGTTTGAGCCCCAAGTTGGGCCAAAGATTCCTGCATTGCAAGGGGTTGGACTGGATGACCCTCGTGGTCCCTTCCAACTCTACAGTTCTATGGTTTTAGTAAATAGAAATCCTTGACCATGGCAATCAACTTTTTATTAACTTGCTCTATCACGTATTGGATGCTGTGTGTAAATGTCATAGTGTTTCCTTCTCAAGAGACAACCTTGGAGACCCTAGCAGCGTTTGCCATGAATGAAATATTTCTAGAGTTGGTACTGAGGATGGAACTATATATCCTTGGCAGGTTTATTAGCCTATGTCAAAGAACAGCATGCCTATCACCATTATTTTTATGTATATGTCCTCCTCCTGCCTCATATATCCACAGTTATGATGTCTTCAAATGTTCTTGCCCCAAAAGTCGGTTTTGCGCATCTGTAGTGGATAAGTGGGGGCAAGTGTTTTAGTTTAGATTTCTAGCCAGATTCAAAAATGTCACAGATCTTATTCAGTAGATAATTAAGGTATGGGTACAGTCTTAATTTGCACGCTGTGAAGAGACATAATTTAAAATGGTATTAGACACTATGATCTATTAATCATCAGCTGTAGGAATATTTAAGCTTTAACTGTACAGGATTTTCTACTGAGAATCTGGGCAGGGTGACTGAGGCAGATCCCATATCCAAATCAAAACTCAACTCCAAATGCCTGAGACAGCTGATTTCTTTTGGTATTGATCTTGAAACATTAATCCAGAATTTGTACAGTAAAAACACTCACTTTTCAACCAACTATTTCAGATCCTTAAATTAAACACCTGAAATGTTTTTAACACCAGTAATGCTTTCCAGCACAACTTGTTGTTCTGTCCCTCAGAGTCCCTTCCTCTTGGTTTGCTTCTTCCTAATTTTCCTTGGCCTTTCAGAGTGTTTCCCCCTCTTTCAAGGTAGTTTTGGAACAGTTGGACGGGACAGAAATAGATTGGTTGGTTGGTTGGTTTTATCCCCCCCCCCCCCCGGGTGAATGACTGGTATGGTGATTTTATTTACCCAGCTTTCTGAAAACAAATTGGTAGGTTTGTGCAGCAGCAGAGGAAGCCTCTCAGGCACCTGGGGCAGTGCACCCAGGTGTGGGGCGAACCGCCCATAGGGATGTGGCATGCGGGACGCCCAAAGGGACACAGTGAGCCCCATCCCTATGGGTGCCGCACGTCCCACTCCGTCCCTATCGGCGACCCTATTGGCGATCTGCCCAGGGGGGATTTTATCACCCCCCCTCAAGGATGACACTCGGGGCAAACCGCCCCCACTGCCCCCCTTTCTCCGCCACTGGTTTTGTGGTGTGTGTGTGTGTGTGTGTGTGTGTGTGAGAGAGAGAGAGAGAGAGAGAGAGAGAGAAAGAGAAAGAGAAAGAGAAAGAGAAAGAAATAAGAAAGGAATCACTTCCACTTGGTTTCTGGAACAGCAGCGGTATTGGTTTGCTGGACTAATTCCTTTTTAGTATTAAATGCTGTGTATACTTATTTGAGAATATCTCCATCAACTTTGTGTGTGCATGTGTGTTTGTGCATATGTAGACACACACTGAGTTGAGACACACACTGCATTGGACTGGCAATTCTGCTCTGAGGTGAAAACGGAAGGAGTCCCATCCTTATTCTGAACACCCTTAGTCCTGGCCCTTTGTGCCGCCCCTTGACACATTGCCCCTGTGAGAATGCAGCCCTCAATGGCAGGGTGGGGAGGTTGCTCACTCCTGCTTTACAGAATATGCCATATTTCAGAACTTTTAAAACTGTGTCCTTGAATATTTCCCTGTTCCAATACACTTGGAGAACCTGTTGTTATTCTGATATGCTGGATCATGTCAGGAAGGGTCAGGGATCCTCACAGACTTCCTAAAGGGTCCTTGATGAGAATATAGTGGTGGAAAACAGGAATCACAGGAAAGGTGTTCAAACAGGTATCAAGTTACCACACCCATTACAACTAATCTAGATTGAAAAGAGGATGCTTAATAGAAACATGAATAATCTCAGGTCCATCTGTGCTTGGAATAGAATCAGTGGTTGTGTCCATCTTTTAGAGATCACCAAGAGCATATAGAAATCATATTTTGTTCCCAGCTTGACCTTAGTAAGTTGTATTGCCCAGGTATTATATTATTGACAAGCCATTGGCCTTGAACTATACTGCTCTAGGTTTGACATAGCCCACTTTTGAACCACAAAGCAATTTCACCTGCTGCTTTCTAGTTCTTTATAGAACATATTGTAAAAGGTTTGCCCTTGGTTTTCTCCTAAGAATACTCTTTAGGAAAGTTGCAAATGACATGTTCTCCACATTTCCATTTTCTCTCTCTCTCTCATATTTAACACTCAGCTCAGTTTTCAGAATGGAATGCCTCCTCCATTTTACATAAGCTGGATATCCCTAATTCACCATCATTCTAGAAAACTAATTTGAACTGGTTTGGACAATGGTTTGGTGGGAGGAAGTTAATGTCTACTTTCTAGCACATTGGAGGAAAATGTTAAAAACTGATGATATTAATAATTCTGGCAGCAGAAGTCTGTGAACCTCAAAATCATTAGGAAGAACTTCCTGACCGTAAGAGCTGTTCGACAGTGGAATTTGCTGCCAAGGAGTGTGGTGGAGTCTCCTACTTTGGAGGTCTTTAAGCAGAGGCTTGACAACCATATGTCAGGAGTCCTCTGATGGTGTTTCCTGCTTGGCAGGGGGTTGGACTCGATGGCCCTTGTGGTCTCTTCCAACTCTAGGATTCTATGATTCTATGATTCTATGAAATCACATGGGCTTTCATGGCTGGTATGAAGTAGAGGTGACTGCTCCAGAACTGGAACTCTATCACCAGTGCAAATGTCAAATCAAACTCTGAAAGGTAAGCTTAAAAAGGTTGTTGGGAGCCACATAGAACCATAGAAGGGTAGAGTTGGAAGGAACACCAAGGGTCATCTAGTCCACCCCTGCAGTGTTAAAGGTTTAATAGCTCAGTGCCAAACCCCCCTCCTTTAGCAGCCTCTGGGAATTTTTATTCAATTTCTATATAAATGATACAGTACTCCTCTTCCACAATATGAACTTCCACCCTCCAAAACTAGCAGGAAAGCATATCCCTTTACACAGATGACGCAACAATCCTCTCCATAACTCCTATAGGCCTTAAAAGAGCCATGAAAATACTGGCAGCATACTGCAAGGAGAGCGAACTAGAACTAAATTATCAGAAAACCAAAATCATGGTCTTTGCCAAAAGGTCCAAACATTGCTCATGGTACATCAATGGCCATTAGATCGAGCAGGTCACCTGCTTCAAATATTTGGGTATAACCCTTCATTCCCCAGGAGGCAGAAAAGCCCACAGGGATTATGTTGTAGGGAATGCCCAGAGAAGCGTAAATGAAATACTCAGGTGGACAATAGATACCTGCAACCCTCAAACTGTTTGAGGCCAAATCCATTGTGCAGTTTGTATATGGTGCCTAATGAGGCCCCTTGCTAACTGGGCACCATTAGAACTGGTACAATCTAAATTCTTACCATCAGCCCTGCAAGTGCCTAAACATGTCTCCAATGCTACTATACATCTTGAAACTGGATTTGTAAGAATTGAGGTCAGATTATGGCTTGCCACACTAAATTACTGGCTTAAACTATCCTTCCTCCCACATGGCCTTGCTGCCTTAACCCTTAAGGACGGTTTCCAAATGACATGTAAATACATAGTGATAAACCTAATATCAACTCTAGGCTTCACCCCACAGGTCCTACTCAACATGGGGTATGAACAAGCAAAAAAAACCATCAAACAGGGTGTTGAAAGGCTTTCCCTCTGGCCCATTGCCAGACCTCCCTTCAGCCCCCCAGGAAGGCGATTTAGGCAGACACCGTATGAGGAGAGGAAATGCCCCTGTGGCGCTGGGCAAGTGGAAACAACAGAACATGCCTTTTTCACAGCCAATACTGTACACAGATATATGAGCCAGGTTCGTCTTGCCTAGACTACATAAATGTCCATGTTACATACAGAACAGCTTTACACCTCCCTGCTACTTCAAGATAAAACCCCAGATGTTACATATGCATTTGCAAGATTCTGTGCTGCCATGAGGGATATTCATCAAAAGATGGTTTGCACCACAAACTAGGTCCAAAATGCAAGACCTGTGCTCCTTCATGCTCCTTCCCTTATAGTTGCTTTTAACCATTTGTCCTTGTTTCTTTCTTTTAAAGTTATGTATCACCTTTTAATTACTAGTTTTTATCCCTTACCTGTTTAAAGTCTTATGTGTTCAGTTTATTTGTATGCTTTATCTTAGGCTGGTCTGTGACCAAAATAAAGTTTGATACCGATACTGAAACCCCCTCCTGCAATCATTTCTGTTTTCCACACTGACATCTAGTTTCACTCCTCATAAGAACGTAAGATGAGCCCTGGTGGATCAGACCAAAGGTGTATCTAGTTTAGCATTCTGTTTTCAGAGGGACCAAACAGATATGTATGAGAAGCTCAGAAGCAGGACCTCTTCTGCTTATGATACCCAGTGACTGATCCCCAGGGACATACTGATAGATGTGTAGTAATCATATTGGGTTCTCAGCAGTAGCTTCTAGTATTTTTAACTGTATCAACAATGAAAGGTCTGGAGCTATAAACTCTGTGGCCAACTCACATTTGGAAATCCAAGTTTTCTGCTGAAAAGCAGCCCCTGCAAGGAAGAAGCAGTAGGCAGAAGAGATAGCTAGACTTTTCCTTGAGCTGCCTTTCCCCCAGGTTGGGTTCCAGATGCAAAGGCAGATGTTGCTCAGCAATGAAATAACAAAACCTGTCACTTTCTTGATGATGATGCTGTACCCAGGTTGGCCAAAACTGGAACTTTTAATCTTGCACTTTGCTTAAAGATTCTTCTCTCTGTGGCTGGACAATGCAGCTGGGATCTTTCAAATAGAAGACAACACAGATTCTGCCCAGATCATTGGAACCAGAATCAAGGTTAGATTCAGGCTACAGAGAACCCCAGGTGCCAGTGTGGTTATGCCCACCCCCACCCCCCGGGCAATCTCTAGAAGTAGAGGTGTGACTCCATGATTCTATATTCTTCCAGGTACAGAAGCAGAACTCCAGCAGCTGCTGATGTTCAACATCAGGGCAAGGGCATTATCTTTCTGTTCTGTTTGTGGAGATTCTGGGTTTCTCTCCACTGTGGAAAAGAGGGTGCTGGTTGGGTTACACGGCCCTTTGGTTTGAGCAGCAGAGTTTTTATGTTCTATGAATCATAAGCAAAATGTGTTTTCATTCTTCCACGTTCTTCCTTTATTTCAAATCGACCGTTCAGATATTAGAGAGTATTGCCATTTTAGACAAAAATGTAAGACATGTCCAGTATTCTGTTATAAGAAGGACAAGGCTTATTTGTGGGGTGCTTTGGACAAGCTGGTGCAGATTCTGCTCTATGGACCAATTTGTCTATATAGGAAATGGACCTTCCCAGGGCTTGCAACTTGGCCCTTCTGAAGCTTGCATTCACTTCATATTTTATAACAGAAGAGGAGAAATAGTGGCTTACATTAGCAGCTCTTTCTCTAATAGAAGCACATCTCTACATGTTCATTTCTCCTTTCAGCCTGCTTCACATTCCAATTTATGGCAATTTTCATTCATTCATATATATCAGCAGCATTGGACAGCCAACCCTATTTGAAAAAAGAGGTGACTAAGCAGTAACAGCTTTCAAATAGGGCTCATATTTGCCAGGCCCCCACCCCACTTTAATAAATGAATTTCAGTAGAATTCCATTTTTATTTCTTGTTATTGGGCACTGAGAATATTCAGCTCAAAAGAGTTTTATTTAGGTCAGGGTGAAAAAAATAATCTCAGCTACAGCCATTATGTTATAGTAGCCATTGGTTTCTTCATGTTTATCTTGCTATTTTAAACCCTTTTTATTAGGGCTTTGCCTGCCAGCAAACTGTCATACTGGATAGGTGGCAGTTAACAGACTAAGGTTGAATCCTGACTAGACAGAAAGACTGTTTTGGGGGGCAGGGGCAGGCAGGTGTGGAGGACTCTCTGGTCATGAATGGAGTAACCATACCCCTGAAGGACCAGGTGCATAGCCTGGGAAAAATACTGGATTCACAGCTGTCCATGGAGACGCTGGTCAATTCTATGTCCAGGGCAGCTGTCTACCAGCTCCATCCTGTATGATGGCTGAGACCTTACTTGCATGCACACTGTCTCACCAGAGTGATGCATGCTCTGGTTATCTCCCACTTGGACTACTGCAAAGTGCTCTACATGGGGCTACCTTTAAAGATGACTTGGAAACTACAACTAATCCAGAATGCAGCAGCTAGACTGGTGACTGGGAGCAGCCGCCAGGACCATATAACATGGGTCTACATTGGCTTCCAGTATGCTTCTGAGCACAATTCACAGTGTTGGTGGTGACCTTTATTTTATTTTTTTAAAATACTTTTTATTAAATTTTCCATTTTAACAATCCAATCAAATCACATTGAATATTCCAAATTATACAAATACATATCATATAGTCCAAATATTCTGCCAAATTATAATTTTTTTGTTGGGACTTCCTATGTTTCAAGTTCGGTGGGGCTCTGATCATCTCATATCTCTGCTGCCTTGAATTTCCAATAGTTCCTTTAAATCTTCCTGTTGTTAACCTTCCTTCTTTCATGGCCTCTGAGTTGTTTCCACAGGCGAGTTGAAGTAAGCAGTGAGGTGTTTCTGTGTGAATTTTGTGTGCTTGACTCTCCTATTGTTGCAGTATCTCCTCAAACGCTGGTGTTTATGCCGAATCAATCCAAAAGTCATTTCGCTGCTGGCAGACGCCATCTTCTCTCAGTTCCGATGAAATCAAATCTAGGTATTTGCTCATTAATTTTCCCAGACCAGTTGCATCAAACATTAGCCTTTCCAGAGGAGATTTACCAAATCGGACTTGGAGTGCAGATATAATAACAAATTAAGAGCTCACCTCCCCCTATGACTATTTATCTCTGCAGCTCGGTCTTATTCCATAATGGCGGATCCCAATTAAAGAATGTGTCACATCAACATTCTCAGAAGCCATCCAAAGTTTTTTGAAGTCTCTCCAGCGGCTAACGAGAGCCGGCTTCTTTCTAATATCAGTACTTGGAGGGTCTTTTATCTTCTTCCAAGCAATTCAAAAACCAAAAGCTTTAATTATATAATATTGTTATTTCCACACAGTTTATATTTTCCAATCTCGCTTGCTATAAATAATGTAAACGGTTCTTCAGGGAGGGGGGGTTGTCAGGTATTGTAATAAATCATATTAAAAAAAGCTTTACCCTCCCTCCTTTTCCATTACATTCCAACATACCAACTTATATGTTATTCTTTCTTCCTCTCCGTCACTCTTGACACCTCAGTGGCTGGCTTAATTGGCAGATTAATTTCCCTCTCCTTACTCGAAGCATGTCCAAAACTTAAATCCAATTTTTCATCTTAAGAAATGGAACTTGGTGCGCTTGCAGGGACAGCGTCCAGGAGATCTGAACTCCCTCAGGGGCTTTCCATCCAGTGCCCCCACCCCCTCCTTCTTTACAAATTTGGGGGTGATTTATTGGGCATCTGCGGATGAGACTGCATCTTCCCATACCCCGGGGAGAATTTGGGAGGCTGATTACTCCCATCTCAGCCTCTAATTACCCCGTGGGAGCTGGAGCGATGGTATTTTCAGTCATCTTCTGTGGTGCCTCAAGCGGAAGTCAATGGGGTAACCTTTAAAGCCCTAAACTGCCTCAGCCCAGTATACCTGAAGGAGCATCTCCACCCCTATTGCTGAGGTCCAGCTCCAAGGGCCTTCTCAGCAGTGGCGCCCTCCCTGTGGAATGCCTTTCCTTTAGTTGTCAAGGAGACAACCTTTAGAAGACATCTGAAGGGAGCCCTATATAGGGAAGCTTTTTAATGTGTAATGTTTTATTATACTTTTATATTTGTTGGAAGCCACCAGAGTGGCTGGGGCAACCCAGTCTGATGGGCAGGGTAGAAATAATAAAATTATTGTTGTTATTATTAACTCCCTCTCCCAGATTCTTTGCATAGGATGATGTGCCCAAGTTTTTTTTTGGGGGGGGAGTTTCTTTTGGACTTCTTTTTTGAATTCCAGGGATGTGTGATGGTCAGATGTTTTAACATTTAGTTTTTCAGTGTTTATTACAATACAGAGACTAGTGATCCCAGAAAATGTCATACACATGCCATAGGCATCAATAAAAGCCTTGAGTATGTGACACAATCAAACCACGTAACATCCTTGTGATGCTGCCTAATCAAGTGTCAGGGAGAGAAAGGAAGAGAGAGAACATTATAAACCAGAACAAAATTATATGTCAAGGATTCAAAAATGATGTGCCAAGAGCATTATAGTAAAAAGGGGGGGGGGATCTCATTGACAGCAGAGAAGAAAATCGCCACTGCAATCAAGATGAAATTATCTGATCCCATAATTCTTAATATGAAAAGTGGAACAATAATAGTTTAATGAAATAGTAATCATACTTGAATGGGAACCTAAAATTTTAATCTTTTTCAGGTTTGGCTTTTATAAACAGGCTGTTAAAAGAATAATGGAACCTTGATTTTACTGGCAACGGAGAGTCATCTGATTTTACTATATCAGGAACAGAGATGCAGCACATATGATTCAGAGAGAAGAATATGGGCACTGGATGCATAATGACTGAAATATAATATAAACTAATAATCTTCTCTTTTAAGTAGTCTGGCTTTGGCAATCAGAAGGGAGAACCAATTGGATTAGATTGCAATCAGGTATAATATTGGAGTAGTGTCAGAACTGTGATGAGATACATGCACACTGCTTCATTTGCCTGTCAAAGACTTTATATATATATTTTAACCCATGTGTCTGCTCAGCCACTACTGACAAAATAAGCCTTTTCTATTAATATAGCACGCATTTACATCTGCATTTATTAAATTTAATGCCCTTCATCAGTAAGTGTCAAAGTGCTTTACAAAATTGGAAGGGGGACACACCTCACCATCATAAAATGTAGAGAAAGAGAAAGATGTGTTCCCTTTCTGCCTGTTGTATGCATATAGGACACTGTGGTTAGTACTGGGGTAACTTTGGGCAAAGGTCTGACATATTTTAAAAATGAAAAGTAGAAGCTAGAGGCCACAATCAGCAATGAAGGAAAAGTGGCAGGGCCCTCATAACTTGTACCGCATAGAGAGAAAAACAGCTTGGAGATGGTCAATTTTGAGAGAAAAAACAGCAGGTGGAGAGAAGGTTAAGATCCACCATGTCCCTTCTTGAGGGCAGAATCCTGTGCCTGATTTTTTTTTAGAATGAAGGGGGGGTATAAACTCTGTTGGCCCTATGTTGTTTCTTGAGGGAAAATGTGAGGGAGAAAACAGGAGCACAGTGCAAATTGCAAGTTCCAAGAGTTTGGAATTTGTGGGCCATGGTTGAGACATGTGCCTATCTATGTCGGAACCCTCCTTTTCTATGTTCAGGAACAAGCCTTTTCTAGAACATGAAAGCCTGGTGGGATTTAGTGAGATGCAGAAGTTCATGCTGAGAGACCAGTTTGCACAAAGTGCTGTTACAGAGAAGTAGCATCAGTTGTTGGGGCAGCACTGCTGAGCTGACCTCCCTTTAGCCCCATTGTTGTGATGTACTTAGGGGGAAAGGCAGCAGAGAAGAATGCACAGTGCAAATGCACCAGCAGAACCAATCCCATGTTCCTGTCGGTATGTTTGCACTATGCTGACCTTGCCATGACTCCCCCCCCCCCGCCCCAGTATGCCACAGTGAGAGTGGTGATGGGACGTCAAGGAAGCAGTGACACCATTTTGATTTATGAAGTTCTTAGACCTTGTTCGTCTGAGGTTTAAGGGAAGCGAGCAAGAGCAGGACACCAGATTACACAGACGGGTGAACAACTTGCCTTAGAGTGTCACCAAAGTGTCTCATGTGTACAACTGTGGCCTATTTGTGCAAGGTGATGACTGCAGTTGGCGTGGCCAGTCTCCCTTCAGCTCCCACTCTGGGCTAGATCTGAGTGTCAACTTTGAGGCCAAAAAGCTCTCCTTGCTGCTGTGCGTAAGATTACAAGGACTACTAGAAACTCAAAGTAACTCAGGGGTAGAAGGCAAAACAGACGGAGAAATTGGTTTTGCTATGCTCACCAGTGTTCCTCACAGAAACTGAAGTTATGGGTTTGAATTTTCAAGGAAGGGAAGAGAATTCATTCTTGGTGAATGCTTCACAGGCATGACCATTGAATTACATTTTGCTTATATTTAATGAAGCTGAAGCTTCCATCATTCTATGATTCTATGGAAGCTAGCCTCAAAGGACTTGGGTGGAAGCGGCAACATGTATAAAAAGGGCAGGAAATGCTGCCGGAATAATCCTGGTTCCCTATAGACACCATCCATACAATCTCTGTTCCTGTGCTAGATTTGATTGTGATTTTATTTTGAGAATAAAATGTTTCTATTCGTAAGCCACTTTGAGAGTGGCTTACAACATATAAGCATTCTAAATCAAATAAGTAAAGTTAACAAGAGTATATTTACATCCCATCTTGTTTTCATGTTGCAATTCTATGTAGCTCTCACATGGCGTGTTCGTTTTCAAACAACATGTATGTGGCAGTTTCTGATATCCTCTGTTAATTCAAATGATCATGTAGCAGGGGACCTCTTTCAGTTCTGCTCAGTGACAAAAAAGAAAAAGGAAGGAACACAGAACAGTTCTTGCTGAGTTTAGAAATAGTCAAAGATTAATTCCTATTTCATACATATGAAGAAACATACCACCAAAAAAAAAAATCTAAATTTATTTGTATGGATTCCCTGTAACTCTCACCAAAGGGTTCAAATATACAGCATACCTGGAATAAATCATCTGTTTCATTTTGCTCAATATTTCAGAAGCTATATGTGTGCTTTTTCTAGATTCTCCCCTTTGCATCTTAATACTGTCTCAGTATATCTGGATTCTAGACACAGAGAATGAGGACCCTCCTTTGACGGCTGCACTGAATGATTCAGTTTGCAATCACTGGACCACTTATTTTGGAGTGCCCCCATTGAAATGAATTGGACTATTCCATTACTATTTTGAAATAAGTGGTTTGAACATTTCAACTTTGGTCATGTAGATAACATTAACAATTGGTGTCATGGTTGATATCAACAAGTCATTGTACATGAAGCACATCGATTGTAGTAATGAAAATCACTTGATTTTTAAACAAGCTTTGGCTACATAAATCAGTATTTTCTCAGTAGAAATAAGCATTCCCTGGCTCACAACAGAGACACACAAAGCATATTTTCACCTTCTGGCATATGTGTATTTGGAAGTGGGTGCACATTTTTTGCAGCACATTGCTGAGCATGACATGCAATTATTATCCAGTTATCTTAGCTATGTATCATGTTCTCCATTTAAAAGCAAAAAGCTCTATCTAAGCAGTATAATGGATCCTTGTCACATATCTTTATCAGTGATAGTCTTAACTTCACACCATGCTGCCCTACTTGTTTTCTGAGCATCATTAAGGCCTTGAATGTGCAGAATGTGCAGGTTTTCTCTTTCATTCACTCAGGCATGAGCTGCATCTTCTGGTTTGCACTTCAGCCCTGGCTCTCATCATGATTACTGCACCTGCGATTCTGGGGTGAATGGTGACAGGTTTGACACTGGGGGAAGACAGAGTAGCCAGTCCTATGCCTCTTTAGACCCCCCCCCCCTCCATAGTATCCCTCAGGATAGGCTGGCTCTCCTTGATGAAGTTGGTGATGTGCTCCTTGGTCAGTTCTGGATCCAAGCGCAGACTCTTCATGATGGCACAAGGGCTTGGAAATCCTAAACGACTATGAGCTTAGGTGTCTTTGAAGAAGAAGGAGACATTTTCAAGGAGGAAAGGTCTACCAATGGCAATTAGCACTGGCATGTCAATAGAACCTCCATGTTAGTTCATAGCGTAGGAGAAGCAGGGGACAAACAACAGCAAGGGCTGCGCCTCCAGGCCCTGCCTGTAACCTCCTGCAGCCTTCCTGGAGGCATCGTGCTAATCACTATTGAAAACGGGACATTGGACTACATGGACTTCTGATCTGGTCCATCAGAGATCATATGTACCAATGGGGATGCTTAAATTATATGCAGTTCTTTGCAGTGGTTTGCAGTTGGCTACAGCTGCAATAAATCTCAGGAAAGCAGCTGCATAAACCAAATTCTGGTTCCGAATTCCATATTTATCATAGGATAATTTTCCATATTGATCATAGGACACTGACAAACTGGAACGTGTCCAGAGGAGGGCAACCAAAATGGTCAAAGGCCTGGAAACGATGCCTTATGAGGAACGGCTAAGGGAGCTGGGCATGTTTAGCCTGGAGAAGAGGAGGTTAAGGGGTGATATGATAGCCATGTTCAAATATATAAAAGGATGTCACAAAGAGGAGGGAGAAAGGTTGTTTTCTGCTGCTCCAGAGAAGCGGACACGGAGCAATGGAGCCAAACTACAAGAAAGAAGATTCCACCTAAACATTAGGAAGAACTTCCTGACAGTAAGAGCTGTTCGACAGTGGAATTTGCTGCCAAGGAGTGTGGTGGAGTCTCCTGCTTTGGAGGTCTTTAAGCAGAGGCTTGACAACCATATGTCAGGAGTGCTCTGATGGTGTTTCCTGCTTGGCAGGGGGTTGGACTCGATGGCCCTTGTGGTCTCTTCCAACTCTATGATTCTATGATTTACTTGCTGGCTTCCTTTTTCTTTTCTCTAGTTAACGGTGCCTAATGCAAGCTGCAACTCCCCCGCCCCCTTCCTTAGTGTCAACGTTTGTCACTATATTTGCAATATTCTGTAAAGCTGAAATAGGAGGAAAATATGCTCAATATATTTAATTACCACAGAAGTGAGCCGTTTTAATAGGGATGTAACGGTTGTTAATGAAGACCCTAACAGCAAAGACTTTTATATTCTTGTCTAAATCAGGACACATTTTGCATTAGTAATGGTGAAGAATTAACAAGGGGAAAATGTGAGTCTATTTGCACAATCTCTGCAAGCCCCGTTATAAAATGGCATCAAGGATTTCTTTCTTTCTTTCTTTTTTAACTGAGTTCAGGAAGGTAATTTAAAAATGCCTAAACTTCAGGCAGGCACAAGTAATTACAGAAACTCATGAGGGTGTTTCAGTGTTCCTAATTACTGTCATTACAGCTGTTTTATCTTGATTTCATACCCAACTAATGACCTTCATATATTCTAAACATCCACATACACTTTTTTCTCCTGTTCTTTATACATTTTATACAATACATACAAGCAGCCTCAACATCAGAGACTCTACAGATGTCCGCCTATCTAAAGTTCACATTCCTATTCTAAAATAAAAACCAACCATGAAAGGCGTTGTATTATTTCCTACTTCAAACCATACTTAGATCAAGTCATTTTGCCTCCAAGCTAAAATGATATTTAATTTTTTTAAAAAAGCTTTCACTTTTTAAAGTGGCCCACTTCAGTCAACAATCTCACTTCTCTCTCTGTTCGGTCAGGCCACAAAATTACGCTTCCCATCCTGTCCACTCAGTGCCTGCTCCACCACCCAGTCCCCCTGCACACGAACCCAGAGGACATAAGTCCAAATTGCATGGTTGATTCCCATATTTGGGGAAGGGGGTTGAAAAGGTCATTTGGGCTTGCTGACCCAGAGTTGGGGAGAGAGCTCCAGCTAAGCTGAAGACAAGGGAGGTCAGCCAGCAGGACCTGCCTGTGCCAGGATCTGCTAGATCAGTGGGAGATCGGGGCCTTTGTATGATGGTCTAGCTGCTGCTTGAGCCAACATCGTTAAGAGAGAATTGGGAGCCGACAGTCTGCACCTTTGATCATATGTCTCTGTTATATGAGAGAGAAATAAGTGTTTCTCCCTTCCACACTAATGTGTTGTATCCAAACTAAGAAATGCTCCCTGGCTGCAGTCACAGCCATTACGTACCTGTGCATTCTTCCAGCCAGAAAAGGATCATAGCACTCTGCTTCTAGATTCTCCATGCAAGTTTCCCATCCACAGTGCCATGAACAGCAGCAGGAAGGACAGGGGTCTCTAAATGCTGGTTGTGCACAATATGAGTGTAAGGTGTGTGTGTTTGCTTTGGGCGTGTACAAACAAGAAGATTCAGTTCAGACCCCGATCAGGTGCTTCAGAAAACAGACCAATTTGGTTTATTTTGCTTTGGAGTCTGCCCATTTCATCTCAGGATTTGTGGAGAGGGGGATAAAAAGGGGTTTGCTTCTCCTTGGTGTGAGTTTGCACGCAATTTGTTTGCATCATTTGTTCTGCATGCATTTTACTGTGAACTGACCTTATTCATTGATCTGGATTTATATGCTGATTATATCAATTTGATTCTGCAGTTTTTTTGAAACTTGTGATGCGGTTTCAGTTGAAAAAATGCACACAAAATGCATATTTCATGAAAAGGAATGTTAGGGCATGTTAGGGGGAAATGCACTGAAAGCATACAAATATATGTATTTTAGGGGAGCAATGTGTATAAATGAATACAAAATTTACTTACTTGCTTGCTTACTTACTTACTTACTTACTTTCAATTTGATTTTTTAAAAAACAGAATGGAATGAACCTGCACAAAACTGAAATGGATGGAACAAAAATAACTTTCCCTTGTTATGATGAATGATAAAATGTTTTAGGGTGTTTTTTGTTTTCCTCTTCAGATGATTGAACCAATATCACAGGAAGAGACTTTATGTGCTTTGTGACAAATACCACTGCACACTTGGGGAGGCCGTCTTTAGCTGCATCCAAGTGAGCACTGCATCAAACAAGTTTAATATAATCCCCTAAGTAAACAGAATGGAATCTGTTGCATCAGGCAGGCTTCTTGCCTCCTGCATGGCTATGAGAAACACAATTCTATTTACCAGGAGATTCAAAGTTCTATAAATTCTTACTTCATGGCTTACTGAAAAGCAAGATGCCAAAACAGATTCCATAAGACAACAGACAAAGAATGCATTGCTAGTCCTTTACATGCTTTTTCACACCAGAATTCACAGATATAATTATGTTCTGATCTATGAATCAAGTGTCCTGTTTTTAAGGATGCATTGAGATAGCACTTTATTCCATTCTCCTGATGTTTCCGTACTCAATATTCTCACAGTATTGGGTGAAAGCCACTTCTGGAACTCTAGTGGAAGTTTAGAACTCATTTCCATGTTAATTGTTTCCAGAAAAATATGTATGCCAAATTTTATGTATGTAAATTTTATATGTATGTAAATTTCATGTAACGCATAAAATTGTGGGTGTTTTGTGCTGCCATGTTCCCATGGGTTTCATGGCTCACACCACTCGTATTCCAGCTTTCTTTCCTGCTCTTCTCATGGGTGATGGAAACGGAAGCAGGACGAAGCAGGAATCCTTCATCAGGCAGCAGAGGGCCCTGGAGGAGATGGAAGCTCTGTCAGGGATGCTTCAGCTGAGGACCCTTCCAACTCTGCCCTTCCATGGTTCTCTGAAAGGCACAGTTAGAGACGTGTTTGGACATGAGAGTGGAGAAGTAAAGTGGGGGGGGGGGGGTTAAGAGCAAGGAACGGGACTTTCTGGTAAAATGGAATGTGACTGAGGAATTCAATGGAGCTTAGGAATCACTTTCCGTGATGTCTGGTTTGCTGCAACTGACTAGGACCCCTCTCCTTTCTCCTTATTTGAAAATAGTGAAATATGCTGAGAAATGATCTGAGAAAAGGACTGCAGGGCTTATTAAGCTGGTCACCAATGTCTCATTTCAAAGCTAATTCTTATGTCTAAACTAAAGTCTAGCTTCAGATAAATTCTCAATTCTAAAGCTGTGAGCCTGGATGCTGTTTTTCCATTGACTGTATTGCAAAAGAGAAGAGGGGGGAGGATGTTGGTTTTTATTTTAACCCCATTCCACTCACGTTTCTTACAAGCAAAATTCCAACTGAGAGGAAAATGAAAACAGCTACTGCTCATCCCTAAAGAACCTGCCTCTGCGCTATCAAGCTATGCAACACATTAGACAAATGCATCACACAAAGCCTGATATTAATGCTTTTAAAGCATCTTGGGACTATTTTTTCATTTTCATAATTTTCACACATTTCAAAGAGATGGTTCTAGGGAAAAATGGGGGAAAGCTAAGAACAAAGAGTCACAGTCACTTATGGATAGCAATCAGTCGTCAGATGTGTAAATTATTAACTGTATTTAAGGACTTGATTATAATCAGACACTAATCAAATGCTCATATCTAAAGGCAAGCTTGTGGACATGGAGAAATTAGATTAAATTTATATTTTTATTCTTTCCAGGGGCTCCTTTAGAAAAGTCAAGTAAAATAAATGCCACAAGCCCCCCAAAAATCCAAATACCATGTGTGTGTGTGTGTTATTTGGAATATGCACACTTTTCATTTTTATTGTATTTATTTTATTTTAAAAATTGCCTAAACCTTTTTGTGTTTACTGCAGCTTTTTCAAAATAGCATCCCCCCCCCCCCAGTGCATCACCCTATTATCAGGGAGCGAATTGGGGAGGGCATTTTGCCAATTTTGCAGGCTGGGGACGAAAACAACTGAAATAGTTGGGGGGGAATAAAAACAGACTAAAAATAATGAACGAAGTTAGATCAAGGTTTCATATTTGGTTTATCTTATTTATGTAGCAGGGTGACTGGTGGCGGAGGCATCCTTTGGGGGTAACAGTTGTGGAAGTGAAGAAGTGTGTCCCTGCAGGTGTGACTTGACTTCAGGTTATTTGAAATGGTTCTGATAGACCCAGCTTTCCCATAAAGATCTACACTAAAGCGCTAAGTACCTAAATATGGTTTCATGCCCAAGGCATTCCACATAGGGTTAAAATGAGAAGATTAGTCCCTTTTCTGAATGCCAGCTTCCCCCTTCTTCTCAAATACTTTTGTATGACTACAGCTAGTCACTTCCTACAGTCAGTGGTGCCCTAAATAGTTAAGGGCAGAGGGCAGCCAAATAAAATGCATGGGGCCAGTTTCCTAAATAGTACTGTATATCCAGTTCTTTTTTCCTGGGGGTACAAACATGAGCCTGAACAAACTGCGGGAGGCAGTGGAAGACAGGAGTGCCTGGCGTGCTCTGGTCCATGAAGTCACAAAGAGTCGGACACGACTAAACAACAACACTCAGAGCTACACAGTACCGGCACCTTTTTTTAAAGAAAAAAAGAACTGTGTATATCTAAACACCCTTTTAAACTGAGCTCCTCCCCAATATATAGTTTACAGTCAAATTACTGTTATATATTGTCTACAGGCAAATAGGGCCTTTCAGCACACTTTACATCTGCAAAAGCAATCATTATCCAAAGGAAACTCATTACTGCCAAACAGTCCCACTGTAAGATCCCTGAGGAGGCAAAATATCGTACTCACAAACAATGCCTACTAATAGCTGCCTATTTGTCTGCTCTACTGAATAACAGCACCCCCCCCCCCAATTCACTTTCTACCTGAAGTTCATAGTTAGATTAATTAGGAGTCACCATGTTTCAAATTAAAACTCTGACATAGCGCGTTCTCCAATTAAATGAGAGCGCGTGTTGCGGTGTGGGCCGCCGGGCCAGCCCTATTTTGCCAGGCAGGTTAATGATTGTTGCCTGGTGCTTTGATTGGATAACCGGGTTGCAAATTGGGTGGGTGGGACTATAGTCTTTAAATATTGGGGCACTCTGGTTTTCCTTTCTCTTTTGCATAGTGCATTGGATCATCCGCCCACCCGCCCACCCTCTTTTCTGGTTGACCTTGCTTTGCCTGTCATGGGGTCGCCTGCCTTGGTGCAGGGGCCTAGTAGGAATTTTGTCCATTTGGCTGATTGGCTGTGCCATTTGGATTTTGCCTACTACTTAGCAATTCGTCACAACTTGTAAGGTTGCGGTTAGGCATTGGTTATAATATGCTGGTGGTGGAGGGGTCAGGATAGGCTGTGCCTGCCCCTCCTATTGCGCTGAAGGAAATTCCGTTAGAGGAATCCTGGGGCTTGCCACGATTTCGTCCAGTCCCTGTCATGGGACCAGGGCCGGCAAGCCTTGGGGAGCTGCTGGGGTGAGTGGCATGGGTCCGACGCTCAGCTCAAATGATCCCCGACTTTGACATTCCCTTCTACTGGCTTCTGATCAGACCTCGGTATGTCAGTTCTGTCCCAGGCGGGGGGAGAGATAGTCATAACCAATGTCTAAACAACCACTCACTGATTTTGTATTTTAATAAAGTTGTGGCCAAAATAGTGCCCAAAAACCAAAACTAAAATTACGTGTTGTCAGAGCTGCTTGAAGATCCTAGCTCACAGAGGATCACGCTAGCCAGCGATCATTAAGTAAAAGTCTTTATTGAGTTACAGTTTCCATTCTCAAGCTGCTGCGCGCAACTCTACGTCTAGTAGCTAGATCGGCGAAGCTCCGTCTGAGTCTCCGCCCCGTGTGCACCAACTTAATATCCTAGCCCGGCTCCACCTTTTCCGCCTGACTGTCCTCCTCTGGGTCCCTCTACCCCCCGGGGTCTCTTCCTTCCGGGATTCTTCTGACGCTGACCCCCCGGACCCTCCTGTCTCCTTGCGCCGGGCTTTAGGACCTGGCTCCCTTTCCGGGCTGCTTACTGCGCCACCTTCCTCTGCATTTGAACTTGGCGCGCGCGCCCAACCTTCCACTTTCCGCTTAACCGTTTCTTCGCTCCCCGATGGAGGTGTGGCCACTCCTGACTCGTGCCCTCCCTCCTGTGGTGAGCTGCCAGCGCTTGCCCCCTGGCTCCCTTCCTCTTCCCTGCTCTCTGGCGGTGACGCTGGTCCCGATTTCCAACTGCTCTCCTCTGAGTCCCCTCTGGCTCTATCTTCCTGGGGTGCCCCCCTAGACTCCCCCCTTGCCCTGGCCACTGGTGCTCCTTTCTGTGAATCCTCTGATTCACTGGAAAGACTCGGAGATCTCGGGTCGTCGTCATCACTCATCTTTTCTTCTGCCTCCTCCCCTTCGCTCTCTGTTTCCTCCCTTGCCCTTGCCTCTGCTCCTAAACCCCTGACATCCATCCCCCCCTCGAAGCCCCCCATTCCCCCCTCCCCTCCTTCCGGTGCTGGAGCTGGGTGCTGCTGTTGCAAAGGGACGAACGTCGGATATCGTTCGCTTCCCGTGGCGGGTCTCCATCTGAAGTCTCCCGGGTCTTCCTCCCTGCTCTCGTCGACGACGGTCACCTCCGCTTCCATCTCTGTGCCGCCGTGCTCGAAACCAGGGTCGTCCCCGAAAACGTCCATGTCCGTCTCTCCCTCACTTCCTCCTGGCGGCGTTGCTCGTCCTGGGCATTCCAGCCACTTTCTGCGGAACTGCTCCTCTGGTCTATCGTCCCACCAATACGAGGGTTCTGAGGCAGATCCCGAGGGTGACCCCTCCGGGGAACGGACGTCTCGTGTCGGGTCCTCGTCCGAGTCGAACCCCCGGAACGTGCTGGCCGAAAGCGTGGGCGTGAAAAGCCAGTCGTCGAAAAAGTCTGCTGGCATTGGTCTATGTGGGAAGAGGGCATGAAACTCGTCTTTGAGCAGAGGTTCGTCCAAGGCGTAGCCCGGCACCCAGCTGTTCGCACTGACCGGGGTGCCCTCCTTGGCGAGAAAGTATTCTACCCCCTCTTCCCCCCATCTGGAGTCCAAAATCTCCGTGACTTCGTTGATGCGCTCCTTCTGTGCCACTCCCGCGTGCCCTGTTCTGTCTCTGACCGGACTCGGCGCCGTTCCGGTTTCCTGGAACCTGTGCGGTGCCTTGTAGGGAGTGAGCACCGATCTGTGGAACACCGGATGCATTCTGGAACCCTCCGGAAGTGCCAGTCTGAAAGCTACCGGGTTGACCTGCTCTTCGACTTGGTAGGGCCCCAGTTGTTTATGCCCTAGTTTCTTCTTGGCCAACGACCTGGCCGGCACTGCGTGGGCTGCTAACCAGACCCAGTCTCCCACGTGGAGCTCTTCGCCAACCCTTCTGTGTTTGTCCGCTTGTACCTTGTATGCGTGCTTGGCCAGCTCCAGGTGGCGCCTCAGCTGATCGTGGACTTCCTGCAGCTCCGACGCGAACGCATCTGCTGTCTGCGGCTCCCCCTCCCCCATTCTTTCCAGTCCCGGGAAGGTTCTGGGGTGCCTCCCGTTGTTGGCGAAGAACGGCGTGACCCCCGTGGACACGTGCTTCGTGTTGTTGTAGGCGAACTCGGCAAGCGGCAGGTAATCCACCCACGTCGCAGGCTGTTGATTTGCATAACATCTCAGGTACTGCTGCATGATGGCATTGACCCGCTCCGCTTGCCCGTTGGTCTGCGGGTGTCTCGCCGACGCCAGGTTGATCTTGACGTTCAGGAAGCCCATCAGCTTCTGCCAGAAATTCGAGATGAACTGCCGCCCCCGGTCGGACAGAATAGACCGTGGCAGACCGTGAACCTTGAACACGTGGTCTATGAACAGTTTGGCGGTTTGCTCCGCCGTGGCCACCTTAGCACACGGAATGAAATGTGCCATCTTGGAAAACAGGTCCACCACCACCAGCACTGCCGTCTTGCCCCTCGAGCTGGGCAGATCCGTGACAAAGTCCAGGGCCACCCTTTCCCAAGGTTCGACCGGAGTTTGCAGCGGTTCCAACAGTCCGGCCGGCGGTCTGTGCACTGGCTTGGCCCTCTGGCAGGTGTCACACCTCGCCACGTAGTCTGCGACCTCCCCTCTCATTCCAGGCCACCAGAAATCCCTGGCGACTAATTCCACCGTCTTCTCCTTGCCAAAGTGCCCGGCAGTGGGCGCGTCGTGCAGCTGCTGCAGCACCTTGGCACGAAGGTCGTCTCCCGGCACGTAGATGGCCCCTTTACGGATGAGCAATCCATCTCTTAGCTGGAAACCGTCGGCCGCTGCCTTGCCCCTTTGCACCTCTGCCATCTTTGCTTGCGCGAAGGAGTCATCCTGCAACGCTCGTCGCACCGCCTCCAGGTCCACGGTTGCCGCGGCGCACGCCCACACTGTTGGTGCGAAGATGTGCATGGCGGCCGCTGGCGTTGCGTCCTCCAGATACTGTGGCTTACGGGAGAGAGCGTCCGCCATGATGTTAGTGTCCCCCGGGACATACTCTATGCGGAAGTCGAAGTTCGCAAAGAACTCAGCCCAACGTATCTGCCTCTGGTTTAGGAACTGTGCCGTGCGCCAGTGCTCCAGATTCTTGTGGTCCGTGCAAACCTGCACCGTGTGCTTGGCGCCGATCAGGAAGTGCCTCCACGCTTTGAACGCTGCATGAATGGCCAGCAACTCCCTGTCCCAGATGGTGTAGTTCTGCTCGGACTTGCTGAGCTTCCTGGAGTAAAACGCTCCCGGTCGCCACACCCCCTGTGGGTCCTTCTGCAGCAGGACCGCCCCCACGGCTCTGTCCGAGGCGTCTGTCTCCACCCTCATCGGCCTGCTGGGGTTGACATGAAGCAGCTGCTCTTCCGACGCGAAGAGACGCTTGAGTGCCTGAAAGGACTGCTCCGCCTGCTCTGTCCAAATGAACTTCTTTTTCTTGGAGCTAAGCGTGTCTGTGATGGCCGCTGTCTGCATAGCGAAGCCCTTGATAAACTTGCGATAGAAGTTCGCAAAGCCGACAAACCGTTGGACCTCCTTCCGGTTGCGTGGGCTCTTCCAATCCAACACCGCTCGAACCTTGGCGCTGTCCATGGCGAGCCCCTTGTCAGACAGCTTGTAGCCCAGAAAATCCACCTCCGTCACGTCAAATTGGCACTTCTCCAGCTTGGCGTAGAGCCTATGTTGCTTTAGCCTGCTCAGCACTTCCTTGACGTGTCCGTCATGCTCCTGCTGCGATTCCGAAAAGATCAGGATGTCATCTAAGAAACAGACGCACGTCTTGTAGAGAAGTCCCGCCAACACGTGATGCATGAAAGCTTGAAAAACGTGGGAGCCATTTTGCAATCCAAAAGGCATAACTCTATATTCGTAGGTACCCAGTGGCGTGAACATGGCCGTCTTCCACTCATCTCCTTCCCGCATGCGAATGAGGTTGTACGCCCCTCGCAGGTCTAACTTGGTGAACACTTTTCCCTTCCGCACCTTCGCTAGGAGGTCGTCGATTCGGGGCATGGGGAAGTCCGATGGCTTGGTCCCATTGTTTAAAATGCGATAGTCCACTACCAGTCTTTTTGGGGGCGTGTCCCGCTTTTTAACAAAGAATACAGGACTGCCCCCCGCTGCCTTGGACTCTCGGATGAAACCGCGCTCCAAATTATGATCTATGAACTCTTTGAGTTCTTGCAGTTCGTCCTCTGACATGGAATACAGTTTCCCTTTAGGCAGCGCCGCCCCCGGCAGCAGGTCAATTTTGCAGTCATATGGTCTGTGAGGGGGTAGCCTGTCTGCCTCCTTCTCGCAGAAAACTTCCAAAAATTCTGCGTACTTGTGGGGAATCGCTTGCAGCGTGCCTAGCAGCAGCTGTGACTCCTCTTCCTCTCCTTCCTGCCGGGGCACGATGCAGTGTTCAGCACAAAAGGAAGAGCCGAAGGTCAGCTGCCTCTGGTACCAAGCCAGCGTTGGGCTGTGCTTGTCCAGCCAACTCATTCCCAATACAATGGGCGTATCCGATAGTTGAGTGACATTGAAGCTGATGATTTCTTTGTGATTCCCAAGTCGCATCACCATTGGTGGCGTCTGCTTCACCACTTGCCCCCCGAGCAGCTCCCTGCCATCCACCGTGACAACCTGCAGGGGCAGTGTGGCCGGCAGCAACTGTATAGCGTGTTTGTCGACAAAGTCCTGCCCTATAAAGTCCGCATTGCTGCCTGAGTCAATGGTGATTGGCACGTCCATGGTGATTCCATTGGGCAGCTGGAGAGATGCGGTGAGCCTCACTACTGGTTTGGGCGGGAGGGGGTTCACGGGCTGTAAAATCTCTGGGGACTGCGTCACTAACACGTCTGGCTGGGCCCCAGTGCCTCTTCCTCCAGCCAGACTGCGTCGTTTCCCTGCTGTGGTCCTCCTTGCTGCGTTGCTGCAGTCACCATTGCTGAGGCTGCAGTGAGCTTGTGGAGCCTCTGGGGACACTCTTTCGCCATATGCCCTGGCTCCTCACAGACGTAACACTTCCTGTTCCCTCTAGGAGGCTTCGCTTTCACTGCTGCCGGTGCTAGGGCTCTGGTTGCTGACTGAGCCCTTGCACCTCCAACCTCCATAGGTTCCGCTCCTCCTCCTGGCGGAGGCGTGGATTGCGCACGCGCTGCTTCTCTGGGAAGGAAGGAGGAGCCCCTGGCTGGTTCGCGCCCTCCACGCCCTTCGTCCCTGCTCCACGGACGTTCTTCCATCCGCACCCCCACTGCCAGTGCCCTCTGAACGACCTCCTGGGTGGTCCGGGGTCTCTCCCCCCTCGCGATTTCATCTTTAATCGAGCTGTGCAACCCCTCCCAAAAGAGGTCTCTTACAGGGGCCGAATCTCTGTCCCATTCCAGGGAACTGACCAAAGCGAAAAAGCGGGCATGGTACTGCCTCACGCTGGCCCTCCCTTGCCTTAGTCCATGCACCTCCTTCCGGGCAAGATCCACGTCAATGCTTGATAAAAAACACCCATCCATCGCTTTAATAAAGGCATCCGCATTTTGGAGCGCCGGATCCTTATCTCTCCATAAATTGCGCAGCCATGCTTTAGCATCCCCATGCAAATGGGACATGATGAATCCCACTTTCTCTTGCTCATCTCTAAAGTCTTTATTCAGCAGTTGCAGTGCGCACAGTACGTCTGCTCTAAAGTTGGGATACTGTTGCAGGTTCCCATCGAAGTGAGAGACCAGACCGCCTGTTCGTCTCGCCAACCCAATTCCCTCCTGCCTGGGTGTCTGCTTTGTAAGCACGTCTAACCTGACCTGGAGATCCCTGCAGGCGGCAGCTGCCTCCTCCTCTCTCTTCCTGGATGCGAGAGCCGCTGCATTCAGTTGTGACACTGCTTCTCTGAGTTCCACTATCTGCTGCTCAGCCGTCATGTCGGCTGCCGTTCGTGAGCTCGCTGGTAGGCACCTGCTTCTCTCCCCTCCTCGAGGCTGTAGATGCCCACAATTGTGAGACGGAGCTTACTGTCAGAGCTGCTTGAAGATCCTAGCTCACAGAGGATCACGCTAGCCAGCGATCATTAAGTAAAAGTCTTTATTGAGTTACAGTTTCCATTCTCAAGCTGCTGCGCGCAACTCTACGTCTAGTAGCTAGATCGGCGAAGCTCCGTCTGAGTCTCCGCCCCATGTGCACCAACTTAATATCCTAGCCCGGCTCCACCTTTTCCGCCTGACTGTCCTCCTCTGGGTCCCTCTACCCCCCGGGGTCTCTTCCTTCCGGGATTCTTCTGACGCTGACCCCCCGGACCCTCCTGTCTCCTTGCGCCGGGCTTTAGGACCTGGCTCCCTTTCCGGGCTGCTTACTGCGCCACCTTCCTCTGCATTTGAACTTGGCGCGCGCGCCCAACCTTCCACTTTCCGCTTAACCGTTTCTTCGCTCCCCGATGGAGGTGTGGCCACTCCTGACTCGTGCCCTCCCTCCTGTGGTGAGCTGCCAGCGCTTGCCCCCTGGCTCCCTTCCTCTTCCCTGCTCTCTGGCGGTGACGCTGGTCCCGATTTCCAACTGCTCTCCTCTGAGTCCCCTCTGGCTCTATCTTCCTGGGGTGCCCCCCTAGACTCCCCCCTTGCCCTGGCCACTGGTCTCCTTTCTGTGAATCCTCTGATTCACTGGAAAGACTCGGAGATCTCGGGTCGTCGTCATCACTCATCTTTTCTTCTGCCTCCTCCCCTTCGCTCTCTGTTTCCTCCCTTGCCCTTGCCTCTGCTCCTAAACCCCTGACACGTGTGATGTGTGAAATTATTTGAGGCGTGGCCTGGGGACCTACACACACAAATGCTGCTGTTTTGAACTCTCAAATTCCCACAGACCAACTGGGCTGGTTTCTACAGTGTCATACAATGCTCAAGCATCTTTTTTATCATTTAGCTATGGTTAAGTTAGTTGCTTCTTTGAAGTATGGTTTTGGGAGGCATTATGTAAAATATAATGAATTACAAATCAAAAGAAGCTGGACAAACCCATCCAGTACTCTCTTAGATTAAAAATAAACGAAGAACAAATATACAAATTTTGTTTCCAGGATTACCAATGGATGCATTTAGGTTATTAAGATAATAGTAATTTAAATGAATTACTTTGTACTTACTTAGTTCGCTTGCAATTCATACGTTAATGTCTGCAAAGTTTATAAATGTTGTCCATGTTACCGTAAAAAATTCTGATATTTTTCTATCCATTTGCTATTTTATTTGGAGTGTCAAGCTTCCCATTACTGTTAGCTTCTTTCCAAAGAGGGATCCTGCTGCATCCATGGCTGTAGCCTTGGATTCTGGCCGAAATCAAGCATGTTTCTCTCTCTCCGGCTTCCAGCTGCTTCTTCCTCCAGCTTCTAGCTGACTCACATACAACTCAGCTCTATACTTTTGTCTTTTCTCACTACCTACCAGCAAGTTGATTGAGTGGGAGCCCCCATGTGTGAAAATCTAGACAGAAAAGTTGTTCAGCTTTTTTTGCAAAGTTGCAAAATCGCAAAAAATTGCCGTTTTAATGGGAAAACGGAAAAAAAGACACTGCTGACATGGGCTGCCTTACGTCTGGATTTTCCTAGACATTTTCCCAATTTCCACCAACTGCCAACTGCCAATGCAGTTTTCCATTGCCTTAACAACCCTTGCTTATAGGGCCTTTATCACACCAGGAAAGTCACCAGGATATTCCAGGAATTTGAATCCTTGCTTAGATTTTAAGGCTTGCTGGACCCAGGAATTAGAAGGATCTCAGCATGCAGCTTACCGCCCCCAATGGGTTCCTTCAGTTTTCAGACCCTCCAAGTGTCCCTATTTTCCAGGGACGTCCCTGATTTAGAGAAGCCGTCCCAGTTTCTGATCCCCAAAAGTCTCACTTTTCGTTAGAATGTCCCTTCAGTGGTACCTCTGGTTGCAGACGGATCTGTTCCGGAGCTCCGGTTGGATCCCGAGCTTTCTGCAACCAGAGGGATCGCTTCTGCACATGCATGCATGGCGGTAGAGCGCTTCTGTGCATGTGTGTGTGGTGAAACCCCCAAAAATACTTCTGGGTTTGCTGTGTTTGTGTCCTGAAGGATACGCAACCAGAGGTGTGCGTATCCAGAGGTACCACTGTATTTTCATTGGAGAAATGTTGGAAGGTATGGAATAAGAAGGATTCCTCACCACTCCCACTGTCTTGGAATCGCCAGATAATACCTGGCTCTTAAGGAAACCTTTCCTTACCCATAAAACTCGCTGCATAACCTCGGGCAACCCTTTGACAATAATACATGTGGAAACAAAACAGGAAGGAACTCTCAGGAAACAAATGAACTTTTCCGAAGATCTCTTACAAAAAGTTTGTATATACCAAGGTGATTTAAAGTTCAGTGGTTCCTTACATAGCTAAAGAAAACTGATTCAGTTGCCCTCACGACAGAAAAGATGGTCCCTCCTGGTCTCCAATTAGGAGGATAAAACTGATCTGCCAGAATTACTGCCAAAATTCAGCACAAAGGTAATCAGATTTATGCTCAGGAGCATATGTTTACTCTGAAACCTTGCCAATGAGGTTTGGCAAGGGTGTGGAGAGCACCTCAGCTTGCTCACAGAACAGTTATGTCAAATGTGGCAAACACTGGGCATAGGATAGCTCAGTAGGTAGGCCATAATCTCAGGGTCATGGGTTCAAGCCCCACATTGGGCAAAATATTCCTGCATTGCAGGGAGTTGGACTACATGTGGTCCCTTCCACCTCTACAGATTCTATGATAACAGTCTCTGTATTAGCAACCATGAATCTAGTGTTTCAGAGGGAGAAAAATTGCTCCTCGTTTTGTCTGGAACCAGCAGAGTCCATTCTGGGACCAAAAAGCAAAAATATCTGCATTTCTTGCAGTCTTGTAGAAGAACCTGAAAACACCAAAGGAGGAAGCAAAACCAGCTTCCAGAGAATATAAAGCAAGCAGGAAAGAACCACTGACAGGGTGAAAAACTCAACCAAATACCAAGAACTGTGACTGAGGAACTTGCTAGACTGGTTACAGGATCTGAGCTTGGCCCCTGCAGTCCCAACTCACTCATACAAAGAGCACCATTGCATTTGCTCAGGCCTTTCTTAAGGGGGGCACGGGAGGCAATTGGCTCAGGCCTTCTGCATGGGGCCTTAACAGGGACAATGCTGCATAGTTGCCAACTCTCCCCTCCTAAAAAGAATCGAATGGAAAAATCACAAAACAATCATAGAATAGAATCATAGAATCATAGAGTTGGAAGAGACCACAAGGGTCATCAAGTCCAACCCCCTGCCAAGCAGGAAACACCATCAGAGCACTCCTGACATATAGTTGTCAAGCCTCTGCTTAAAGACCTCCAAAGCAGGAGACTCCACCACACTCCTTGGCAGCAAATTCCACTGTCGAACAGCTCTTACTGTCAGGAAGTTCTTCTTAATGTTTAGGTGGAATCTTCTTTCTTGTAGTTTGGATCCATTGCTCCGTGTCCGCTTCTCTGGAGCAGCAGAAAACAACCTTTCTCCCTCCTCTATGTGACATCCTTTTATATATTTGAACATGGCTATCATATCACCCCTTAACCTCCTCTTCTCCAGGCTAAACATGCCCAGCTCCCTTAGCCGTTCCTCATAAGGCATCGTTTCCAGGCCTTTGACCATTTTGGTTGCCCTCCTCTGGAAACGTTCCAGTTTGTCAGTGTCCTTCTTGAATTGTGGTGCCCAGAACTGGACACAGTACTCCAGGTGAGGTCTGACCAGAGCAGAATACAGTGGCACTATTACTTCCCTTGATCTAGATGCTATGCTCCTATTGATGCAGCCCAGAATTGCATTGGCTTTTTTAGCTGCCGCGTCACACTGTTGGCTCATGTCAAGTTTGTGGTCAACCAAGACTCCTAGATCCTTTTCACATGTACTGCTCTCAAGCCAGGTGTCCCCCATCCTGTATTTGTGCCTCTCATTTTTTTTGCCCAAGTGCAATACTTTACATTTCTCCCTGTTAAAATTAATCTTGTTTGTTTTGGCCCAGTTCTCTAATCTGTCAAGGTCGTTTTGAAGTGTGATCCTGTCCTCTGGGGTGTTAGCCACCCCTCCCAGTTTGGTGTCATCTGCAAATTTGATCAGGATGCCCTTGAGTCCATCATCCAAGTCGTTGAGTCCATCATCCAAGTCCTCTCTCAGGGGGAGGGAGGGGGAAAGCCAAATGCAAGATCAATCATATTTGAAAGATTATTTCTGGATTCTTGATGTAATTTTGCTTTTAAAAAGAAACAAAATGCACATAGGGAAAATATCAGGATCAAATGGACTCTGGAGCTTATCAAAAGGACAAAGCAGGTGAATATATTTAATGTTTCTGATTAAACATCTGCAGATGTCAGCATACTGGCCAGTTCATCAACAGAAAGTGGAAGTGGATGGGCATTGCATGGACAATCGTGGATTTACTTATCTGGGACTTGGCTTGCTTTGTGGCTCAGTTGCCCACTATATGTAGATGTTTAGCCTAGTCCAAGTGGACACTGGTTTCCCTGCGGCTGGACTCACCTGTGTGCATCACGTACTTGCTTGCGCTTTGTGTTTCCAACTGTGTGGAGCTTGTTGGGAATTGTGTGGCCCTCCGTTGACTTTGTACCCAGGCTCTGAGGAGCAAGAGGCTGAGCTGAATGCTGTTTCTCCAAGTCTGCACTCCCAGGGAAGGCAAGCTCTTATGTACGGGAAGGCACCCAGGACTGTTTTGTCTGCACTTACAGAAAACTTTCTTCATGAGCTGGTTAAAGAAAAGGCACTGGACACTTTGTACCAGGAGAGAAATAGAGTCTCAATTCATAGAGTCGGGAGTAGAAACATTAACAGAGCCAATCTAACTAGAAAAAAAACAGCGCAAGTTAAAATGGCACACGTCCCTGGCCAGGGAAGAAGCGGCGAGTGATTATCTACTCTTGGCATGAGGGTGGAAGACCTACAGCCAAGAGGCTGCTGTAGAGGCAGCACCTCCAGCCTCCAAGGAGCAGGGGGGAGTGGCCCCAGCAGCCCCAGGCAACCCTTGGCGGCGGGATCTGCTGCTGCCTGAGAGGGTCAGCTCCCCTTGCCTCATGGGTGGGCCAGCCCTCAGGGGGTGGGTGTTTCAGACAGGCCAGCATGGGAGTCTCCCAGAGGTAGCACACAAGGAGTTGGTAAAGGGGATACATCTAACATGTACTTTATGTTTGACATAAAGTGAGAAAAAGAAAAAGAAAGAACCTTTAGAGCAGTGTTTCCCAAACGTTTTTGGGCAACGGCACACCTGCTTACCGGAAAAAAATCTCGCGGCACACCACCATTAAAGCCCCGCCCCGTGACGTCAGCGCGCAGCGTCACGCGGGGGGGGGGGGACGCACAAAAGTGAACGTTTTTTCCCTTCCCCTTGCCGGGGTGGGAGGAGGCAGCAGAGCGAGGGCAGCTGAGGCGGCGGCGGCGATAGCGGGCGGAGGAGGAGCCGTCGCCGGGAGTTGCTGCTGCTGCTGTTGCTGCTGCTGCCCGGACATGCCGGCCTCCTCCTCCTCCGCTGTCTCGCGCTCCTCCCTTTTGCGCGAGCTGCCCCGCCGCCCGGCACCACCACCGCGGAGCCGCCCCCGGCTCGACGCGGATCCTCGCCGCCGCCGCCACCGCCTCTCGCCGCCCGACTCGCCCGCCTCCCTCCCACGGCACACCAGCCGGTGTCTCACGGCACAGTAGTGTGCCGCGGCACACCGGTTGGGAAACACTGCTTTAGAGGAATTGTAATACCGTGTATTATTGTGAAGCCTTTTGCCCTAACTTGCCATTATTATAATTTCTAAATCCACTAATTACTTGTACTTCAGGTTTTGTGGTAAAGCCCTTGTTTCACATAGTTTTAAGTGGGAAAGCTTCAATTATGATGCTTTAATTATGCTTTAATTATGACAATTTTGGCTCCATTGTTTAACCAAATAAAAACACAGTAGAAAAAAATGAAGGGAAAAGTGTTTGCATCACCCAGTTCTAGTTTCAATATTTGCTTTTTCTAAACACAGAAAAAGAAATATGTTAACATCTATCGATCTGCCATGCTTGTAGATTAATTAATGCTAAAAGATGGAACTGTGAACTTATCTGGCTGAAGCAGCGAATATCAAAGTTTCTCAGTGGCCTGATGGGGGAATGAAATTTTAATATCAGTGGGGAACTAGAGTGTAATGTTAAGTTAATAGCTTTCTGGTTTCAAAGGGAAAGACAAAACAGGATTAAATCCAATGAACTAATGTGAAGTTGAAGGATCTAATGTAGCCTTGTAAAGAGCCACTTGCCTGGCAAGGACTTCCTCCAGCTGACAATCCCCTGCCCTGTCATTGAGGAAGGGGCCATAGCTCAGGAACAGAAAATATACATTATGTGCATACTGTCTGACTTCCAGCCCCTGCCAACACCAGGGGCTAATAATAATAATAATAATAATAATAATAATAATAATAATAATAATAATTTATTCCTATATTAGTGTTTTAAACTGATTGTGAACCACCTTAAAGCAGGATGGTTGAATGGCAACCTAGAAATGTCTATACTGACACAAGTGGAAGCTAAAGGGAGGCAAGTCTTGGAAAACCGCCTTCATCTTGATAAGCAGAGGGTGTGCTGCCGCTGGGCTGAAGAGTTGTCTGAGATATTCTCTGAGAATTTGCTTCCTGGCTCCCCCAAACGATTAAATGATACTAGACTTCTCTGGAGACTCTTTGGTGAAATGCCTCCCGGCTTCTGTGCCCATTTCAAGCTAAACTGTGGATCTGTAGGGAACGTGGCCCCCCAGAGCACAGGGGAAGAGTCAGACTCAGAAATTGAGCTAAATGAACGAGGGACCGGCTCTGCAGATGAGAGCTGGCTGACAAGTAGAGAAAGGGCAGTTTGACCCCCCTTCCCAGGAAAGATACTGTTCGCTCTCAAGAAGAGGAAGAGTCGGAAGGCAGCCAGAGCGCTGCTAGGCAATCAGCAGATAAGCAAAGGTCTGAGACTGTGTCAGCTGAAAGTGGGGAGGGTGAAGGCCAGCCTCTCAGTCCCTGTTCTAGGAGACTGGATAAGATCAGAGGGCAATGGAAGGGCAAGAGGGGAAAGGCGAGAGTTTGGCATCCTTCCTGCTGCAGGAGGGGCAAAAATTCAGACCGACCAACTATTGTTAATGCGAGCAGGCAAGAAGCCGTGCTCTGGAGGCATTTTTGTTGTACATAAAACTGCCGGAGAGTCATTACTTCTTATCTGGGCTTGCTTGCCAGAGATCATTACAGTATCTAGCTTTCATTATTGTTTATTTTTAAAAAGAAGTATCATTGAAGGAAGCATTGGTTGTGCACCCCTCTAGTTCTCCTAGTCTTCCTCTTTTAGCCCATTGCTTCCTTCACCCAACTACCCACAGAATTTCATTCAGTATTGGCACCAAAATTTATCTGAAGTGTATTTTCTGAGTAATTCATTTAGAAAGTTTTCTTTCCTGAACTGTTGGAGAATTATGCCAGTGCCCTACTGGCAAAAATGTCTCACCTGTTCCAAATTTCATCATCCACAAATGGTTGTTTTCATTCATTTATTTCATAGTCACACTATCATCATTTTGTAGTTTTCCTATCACCCCCCCCTAAATTTCTCAAATATTTTGCCTGAGCAAGAGTCTCAACATTCCACCTCAAAAAATCTGCTTTATGCTGTGTTTGGTGGTGTTTTTGTGCACACAGACATGTAGAAACACATTTAACCGCTTATGATTCTTAAAACACTAAACACTGGGGTCACATTCATTAAAAAGCACTTGGGCTGTATTACTTCCAACCAATTTTTTCCCCACAATAAAAATCAAGGCAAGCAAACATGTGTACATTAAATCCATCAAACCCTTGTGTGGAGCCTTCAAATAAGCCTCGGTGAACCTGTCAGGATCTATTATGCTCCAAAGTAGCCGTTAGGTTCTATTATGTCAATTATCATGTACATTCATGACAGACTGCTCTCTTTATTTTTTTATTTTTTAATATTAGCATTAAAAATAAATCCAGGATGAGGTTGGATGGCTGAAAGAGTTGCTATTGCTTCATAAAGTATTTCACTCAGAAGTTATTGGGTCAAATCTAGTCAGGGTCAGTGGTGACTAAGAACCTCTGGTGATTTGTGATGATGTCCCACATTTAGGACCTCCCTAGTCTTTCAGGTTTTCTCTATATTCTTTCTTGCTTTACGTTTGTGTGTTTCAGACTAATCTAATGATACTGAGGAAGTGTGTTGCGTGTGAAGACCCCCAAACCCCCTCCAAAATAAATCACGCAGGACACAGAATATTTGTTTAAGATTTTTGGCATTAATTTGGCCACAACTGTATTGATTACAGCATGTGAATGGTTACTTAGGCATTGGTTCAGACTACCTGCACCGGCAGGAACAGGACTGACAACTGGAACCTCCAGAGGCCAGTAAGGGAAAACATACTGGGGGAGCATAGAGGCGGATTTCCGCCTCTTAGTTCACCCCAGATGCTCCCAGGAACTCTGGCATGGCCCTACCCCTGAGAGGGGATCGGACAGAGCAAATCGGGCCCCTGGATTCCTTTAATGGAATTCCCTAGCAGCAGCAACGAAAATGAGGGGCCGGCACAGCCAATCCATAATCCCCTCCACCAAAGAATGAAACAATGCTTAACCGCCAACCTTACAAAGTTGTGACGATTTGCTACACAGTAGGCAAATACCAAATGGCACCAGCCAATCAGCCAAGTGGCAAAATTCCTACCGGGCCCCTGCTCCAAAAACAGACGACCCCTAGACAGGCATAGCAAGGTCAAAAACACAATCTTAAATTATAGGGAGGGAGATCCGCTGCACCATGCGCAAGAGAAAGCACTTCACCTCGTGCAGCCCCTTAAATAACCCCTTAATTGCCTGTCAAACCCCAACCAACTGAAAAATTTCCCCAGCAACAAAGGGGAGGCCAATGAGGTGAGGAGGTCATCCAAACGGGCCCACCCCAGCAACAAGAAGGCAGTTTGGTGATCTCACCACAACACGTGGCTCTCCATGATTTGGAGCACACAATCTCCTGAAACAGAATGGTCTTCCACATCTAAGGTAGGAAAGTGAAAGTGAATGGGGGGCGATCCTGGAACTCTGCAATAAAAGAAACCTTTAATAACACTGTCAAAAAATAGTTTTGTAAATTAAATCAAGTATACATAATTATGAAAATGTGTGTATATTGCCATGCCCTGACAACGATAATGCATGCTTCAGTCTCATTGCATTAACTGAACATTTACTTTGAGGCTTATCTAACCCTTTTTGTACCAGATTCCTGTCCCCATGCTGTAAGGTAAAGGGACCCCTGACCGTTAGGTCCAGTCGCAGACGACTCTGGGGTTGCGGCGCTCATCTCGCTTTACTGGCCGAGGAAGCTGGCATTTGTCTGCAGACAGCTTCCGGGTCATGTGGCCAGCATGACTAAGCCACTTCTGGCGAACCAGAGCAGCGCACGGAAACGCCGCTTACCTTCCCGCTGGAGCGGTAACTATTTATCTACTTGCACTTCGTGCTAACAAACTGCTAGGTTGGCAGGAGCAGGGAGCAACAGGAGCTCATCCCGTTGTGGGGATTTGAACTACCAACCTTCTGATTGGCAAGCCCTAGGCTCTGTGGTTTAACCCACAGTGCCACCTGCGTCCTGTACTTATTTGCAAATAAACCTACCCACAAAAAGCCTTGTGTGCGTAGACCTGATCAACACAGTTTGACCTTTCCAATAGGGTGGTCTGCACATCTTGAGCCTAGCCACCAGGGCCCACCCTACCATTATTCAAAGTGAAGCAACTGGGCACTGGCCGGCGGTGGGGTGGGGGTGGGGTTAGTTCACTTTGGCTTGCATTTTAATGCCAGCCAACCTCTGTTAAAAACAATACATGGGTTGAAACACAGCTCTCCTTCGAAACATACACTACACAGATTTTTCAGATGCAATTCTCCACCAAAAAATGTGATAAGTTATATGCATAAGAAGGCCTATATTTGGGGTCACTGACAAGGGCAAAATACCTTCATGTTCCACTTCTGTTACTTATTGTGATTCAATAGAGAACTTAAATTAGTTTTCTCTTAAAGGCAAATACAACATTTAAATATTGCATTAGTAAGAATAATGATAGTAATAATTTCATTTATGAACAACAGAAGCATAAAGAGAGCCCTGCTGAATCAAACCAGTGGTCCATTTAATCCAGGGGCCGACCAGATGCCCATGGGCAGACCTTGGGGTTTCTCATTTCAGTGGCACCCTGTGCAATGCCCCAAATCAGCACCTCCTCCTCTCCTCTTCCATTCTGCATAAGAGTTGTGGGGCCCCTTGCGGAGCCCCCAAGGCTCTCCGCCCAGTGCAACCAAACTAGTCGCGCTCCCCTAAACCTGCCTCTGCCTGCAAGCAGGATCTGAGCGCACGAGCCCCCTCCCCTCCCCTGAATCCCCCAACTGGTATTCGGAAGCACTGCTGCCTCAACCATGGAGGCAGAGCGTCGCTCTCATGGCTAGCAACCCTTGAGAGTGCTCTCTTCCTTGAACCCAGCTAATCCTCTTTTAAGGCCAACCAAGTTCATGGCCATCTCTGTCACCCAGGGGAGAAAATGCCATAGTTTAACTATGTGATCCATGAAGAAAGAAGAGAAGAAGAAGAGTTTGGATTTGATATCCTGCTTTGTTGGTGTTGTTGTTTAGTCATTTAGCCGTGTCCGACTCTTCGTGACCCCATGGACCAGAGCACGCCAGGCACTCCTGTCTTCCAATGTCTCCCGCAGTTTGGTCAGACTCATGTTTGTAGCTTTGAGAACACTGTCCAACCATCTTGTCCTCTGTTGTCCCCTTCTCCTTGTGCCCTCCATCTTTCCCAACATCAGGGTCTTTTCCAGGGAGTCTACTCTTCTCATGAGGTGGCCAAAGTCTTGGAGCCTCAGCTTCATGATCTGTCCTTCCAGTGAGCACTCAGGGCTGATTTCCTTAAGAATGGTTACATTTGATCCCGCTTTATCACTACCCAAAGGAGTCTCAAAGCGGCTAGCAATCTCCTTTCCCTTCCTCCCCCACAACAAACACTCTGTGAGGTGAGTGGGGCTGAGAGACTTCAGAGAAGTGTGACTAGCCCAAGGCCACCCAGCAGCTGCATGTGGAGGAGCGGAGACGCGAACCTAGTTCCCCAGATTATGAGACTACCGCTCTTAACCACTACACCACACTGGCTCTCAGTTTCTTTTATCTGTTCTGAGTCCTCAAACATTCAACTTCATTGGATGACCCTGAGTTCTATTAAAGAGGGAGAAAATACATTATTTATCAATTTTCTCCATGTCATTCCTAATTTTATAAGCTTCTGTTATGTCACCTCTTCATTTCTATTGAATTGCTTCCCACAAGGCATCCTGAAGCAATTTCCAACAACATATCCAGTAATAAAATCAAATCCAATATAGTTACTGTCAGGGGTTCAGAGACAGAGACACAGGTGAGGGAGGAGACGGAGAGCGACGAGGAAGAATCCCAGGACAGTGAGGAAGAGGATGACAATGACTTGAGATCTTCCATGAGTCTCTCAAGTGAATCGGAGGATTCTCAGGAGGGGGCGCCCCTAGTCAGGACAAGAGGGGTCACAGGGGGGACCTGCCAGGAGCAGGGAAGCAGCAGGGAAACCCCGAGCGGGAGTGGGAGATCGGGGCCGGCTTCCCAGCAGGAACGAAGGGAAGAGAGGGGGGTTCCCAGTGTGACACACGGAGCGGAGCAGGAAAGAGACAGGGGAAGGAGATCTGGGGAGAATGTCCTGCCGGAAGAGGGGGAGAGTAGTACAGGGAGTAGTGCCAGTGTCAAAAGGAAGGTCAGGGGTAGCGAGCGCGCGCCAAGTTCAAATGTGGAGGCGCGCGGAAATGGAGAAAGCCCGGAGGAGGAGCCCAGCCCCAAAGCACGAAGGAGGGGGGAACAGGCATCTCAGGAATCCGCTTCAGGAGAGAGCAGGAGGGAAGGAACCCAGGGGGGCAGAAAGACCCTGCAGAAAAGGAAAGACAGGAAGCGGTGGTCTAGCACAAGCCTCTTAAGTTGGTGCAGGGGCGGGACCGATTCAGAGGGGACTTCAAATGTCTGACGTTAGACACTCGGGGCTGCACGCCTCGGTTGTGGAACCAATAATGAACTGCAATAAACATCCTTGTATATAAGAAGAGCTTGGCGTTGGTCTTTTGTGAGCTGAGACCAGACGCCGCCCATGGTGATGCAGATTGGCAATCACCGAGAAGTCATCAGTTTCAACGTCACCCGTCTTTCAGACACGCCTATAGTGTTAGGCATGAGTTGGCTGGATAGGCACAGCCCGACCATGGCGTGGTACCAGCGGTAGCTCACCTTCGGCTCGTCCTATTGCGCGCAGCATTGCATCCAGACCGGTCAGGAGGAGGAGGGCCAAGAGGAGGGGCAGCAGCTACGTCTCAGCATGGCGCAAGCAGTACCCCTCAAGTACAAGGGGTTTTTGGAGGTTTTCTGCGAGAAGGAGGCTGACCAGTTGCCACCTCACCGGCCCTACGATTGCGCTATTGACCTCTTGCCAGGGACAACGCTGCCGCCTGTGAGGCTGTATTCCATGTCCGAGGAGGAGCTGCAGGAGCTCCGGGAATTCATAGATCACAATCTGCAGCGGGGATTCATCCGAGAATCGAAGGCTGTAGGGGGCAGTCCTGTGTTTTTTGTGAAGAAGAAGGACACGCCCCAAAAGAGACTGATCGTAGACTTCAGATTCATAAACTCAAAGACAAAGCTCGCGGCCTTTCCCATGCCCAAGATCGACGACCTGCTCGCGACGGTGCGGAAAGGGAAGATCTTTACCAAGTTGGATCTCCGCGGAGCTTACAATCTCATACGCGTGCGAGAGGGTGATGAGTGGAAGACGGCCATGTTCACGCCGTTGGGCACCTACGAATACAGAGTTATGCCGTTTGGTCTCCAAAATGGCTCCCACTTTTTCCAAGCTTTTATGCATCATGTGCTGGCGGGACTCCTCTACAAGAAGTGCGTATGTTTCCTCGACGACATTCTGATCTTCTCAGAATCGCCGGAGGCTCACGAGAGCGACGTGAAGGAGGTCCTGCAGAGGCTACGGGAGCACAGGCTCTACGCCAAGTTGGAGAAGTGCCAATTCGACGTGACGGAGGTGGATTTTCTGGGCTATAGGCTGTCCGACAGGGGACTAGCCATGGACAGTGCCAAGGTCCGCGCGGTGTTGGACTGGAAGAGCCCGCGAAATCGGAAAGAGGTCCAGAGGTTCGTCGGCTTCGCCAACTTTTACCGCAAGTTCATCAAGGGTTTCGCCAAGGAGACGGCAGCTATCACGGACACTCTCAGCTCCAAGAAGAAGAAGTTCACCTGGACGGACCAAGCGGAGCAGTCCTTCAGGAGACTTAAGAGTCTCTTCGCGTCCGAAGAACAGCTGCTACACGTGAATCCTGGCAGGCCCATGAGGGTGGAGACTGACGCATCTGACAGAGCGGTGGGGGCCGTCCTCTTACAGGAAGACCCGCAGGGAAACTGGAGGCCCTGTGCTTTCTACTCCCGGAAGCTCAGCAAGTCGGAGCAGAACTACACCATTTGGGACAGGGAGTTGCTGGCCATCCACGCAGCTTTCAAGGCGTGGAGGCACTTTCTCATCGGAGCCAAGCACACCGTGCAGGTCCGCACGGACCACAAGAACCTAGAGTACTGGCGCACGGCGAAGCTACAGAGCCAGAGGCACATACGCTGGGCAGAGTTCTTTGCGGATTTCGATTTCAGGATAGAGTACATCCCAGGCGACAACAATGTCATAGCAGATGCGCTCTCCAGGAAACCGCAGTATCTCGAGGCAGCGGCACCGGTGGCAGCCAAGCACATTTTTGCACCGCAGGCGTGGGCGTGCGCTTCAGCCGCCGTGGACCTGGAGGCGGTGCGTCACGCGTTGCAGGCGGATCCGTTCGCACAGTCCAAGATGGAAGAGGTGCGGAGGGGCACAGCGAAGGACGACGAGTTCCAGATACGCGACGGCCTGCTGACCCGTAAAGGTGCTCTCTACATTCCAGGAGACGATCTCCGCGCGAAAGTTCTGCAGCAGTTGCACGACGCACCCAGCGCTGGCCACTTCGGCAAGGAAAAGACGACAGAATTAGTGGCCAGAGACTTTTGGTGGCCCCAGATGCGAGGGGAGGTCGCGGAGTACGTCGCCAGGTGTGACACGTGCCAAAGGTCCAAGCCAGTGCACCAGAAGCCAGCGGGACTGCTGGAACCGCTGGAAACGCCACTGCAACCGTGGGAGAGGGTGGCGCTGGACTTTGTCACTGATCTGCCCAGTTCGCGAGGCAAGACGCCGGTGCTTGTGGTTGTAGACCTGTTCACCAAGATGGCGCATTTCATTCCTTGTGCGAAGGTGGCGACAGCGGAGCAGACAGCCAAACTGTTCATCGACCACGTGTTCAAGGTGCATGGCTTGCCACGGTCCATTCTGTCCGACAGGGGGCGCCAGTTTGTGTCCAGTTTTTGGCGGAAGCTCTTAGGGATCCTGCACGTCAAAATCAACCTGTCGTCGGCGAGACATCCGCAGACCAACGGCCAAGCAGAGAGGGTCAACGCGATCATGCAGCAGTACCTGAGATGTTACGCCAATCAGCGACCCGCGGCTTGGGTGGATTACCTGCCGATGGCTGAGTTTGCCTACAACAACACGAAGCACGCGTCGACGGGGGTGACGCCGTTCTTTGCTAACAATGGAAGGCATCCCAGAACCTTCCCGGGGCTCGTAACGACGGGGGAGGGGGAGCCACAGGAAGCCGATCATTTCGCAGCAGAATTGCAAGAGGTGCACGACGAGCTACGGAGACATTTAGAGCTAGCTAAACAAGCCTATAAGGTGCAGGCGGACAAACACAGGAGGGAGGGGGAAGACATCCAGGTGGGAGACTGGGTATGGTTAGCGGCCCAAGCGGTGCCGGCCAAGTCGTTAGCTAAAAAGAAGCTAGGACACAGGCAACTAGGGCCGTACCAAGTTGAGGCCAGGATCAATCCCGTAGCGTTTCGATTGACCCTCCCCGAGGGTTCCAGAATGCACCCGGTTTTTCATAGGTCGATGCTCACCCCCTACAAGGCCCCACACAGATTTCAGGAGTCAGGGACGGCACCAGAACCAAGCAGGGAGTCGCCCAAGAGGGGGAGGTCACCTAAGGACGAACCAGTCAACGAGGTCACAGAGATTCTGGATTCAAGATGGGGGGAAGAGGGAGTAGAATATTTTCTCGCCAGGGAGGGCGCCCCGGCCAGCACCAACAGTTGGGTGTCAGACTACGCTTTGGACGAACCCCTCCTCAAGGACGAGTTCCATGCCCTTTTCCCACACAGGCCCATGCCAGCACAGTTTTTCGACGATTGGCTTTTTACGCCCACACTTTCCGCCAGCACCTTCCGAGGGTTCTCCTCCGCAGAGGAGACGACGCCAGAGTCGAACCCTCCAAGGGGATCGTGTTCGGGGGTGGACACCGACCCTTCTTACTGGTGGGACGACCAACCAGAAGAGGACTGGCGCATGAGGTGGCGGGTGGGTCCTTGGCAAGCAGACCCCACCCAGGCAACAGGGGGAGGGGAGGACGTGAACATGTTGGGAGAGGACAATGGGTTCGAGTACACAAACAATGAACTGGAAGCAGAGGAGATCGACGTCGACGACCTGTGTCCCGCAGCGACCTCCGCAACGACGGAGCCCCCGGAACCTGCGCCCGAGCAGCGGGAGGGGGGAAGGGGGGGCTTCGAGGGGGGGATGGATGTCAGGGGTTCAGAGACAGAGACACAGGTGAGGGAGGAGACGGAGAGCGACGAGGAAGAATCCCAGGACAGTGAGGAAGAGGATGACAATGACTTGAGATCTTCCATGAGTCTCTCAAGTGAATCGGAGGATTCTCAGGAGGGGGCGCCCCTAGTCAGGACAAGAGGGGTCACAGGGGGGACCTGCCAGGAGCAGGGAAGCAGCAGGGAAACCCCGAGCGGGAGTGGGAGATCGGGGCCGGCTTCCCAGCAGGAACGAAGGGAAGAGAGGGGGGTTCCCAGTGTGACACACGGAGCGGAGCAGGAAAGAGACAGGGGAAGGAGATCTGGGGAGAATGTCCTGCCGGAAGAGGGGGAGAGTAGTACAGGGAGTAGTGTCAGTGTCAAAAGGAAGGTCAGGGGTAGCGAGAGCGCGCCAAGTTCAAATGTGGAGGCGCGCGGAAATGGAGAAAGCCCGGAGGAGGAGCCCAGCCCCAAAGCACGAAGGAGGGGGGAACAGGCATCTCAGGAATCCGCTTCAGGAGAGAGCAGGAGGGAAGGAACCCAGGGGGGCAGAAAGACCCTGCGGAAAAGGAAAGACAGGAAGCGGTGGTCTAGCACAAGCCTCTTAAGTTGGTGCAGGGGCGGGACCGATTCAGAGGGGACTTCAAATGTCTGACGTTAGACACTCGGGGCTGCACGCCTCGGTTGTGGAACCAATAATGAACTGCAATAAACATCCTTGTATATAAGAAGAGCTTGGCGTTGGTCTTTTGTGAGCTGAGACCAGAGGCAGCCCGTGACAGTTACCAACTAGGATAAAGCTTATTAAATGATTAAATAAGTTACTAAGTTGCATAAAACAAACATTGGATTACAAATGCTTGTTAATGCATGTTTATGTTTCCTAATGATTACTGAAGTTCTACTCAAAATGTTAGCTTCATTGCAGAGTGCAATAGAGAAATTTTTACATAATGCTAAGAAATCTTTTCATAATGCAACATGGAAAATATTCCACAATACCTTTCACTGTATGTAGGTGTTAAAAGACGAGGAATCAATTCAAATAGAACACCTGCTTTGAATTGATAGAGCAGGATCCTCAGCCAGAGAGAAAGAGGGGGAGAGAGTTTAAACAGAACTCAAAGCAATGAGATTTTCTTCTTCATACTTGATGATGCATCAGAGCACAGCATCAGAAGAGAGCCATGAAATTATAGCACAAATTCTGTAATGAGACTTCATGAATTTGTAAAAAAAAGCTTAAATTCTAATTATTATTTTGCACATGGAACCAGTACCCTTTTTGGCCATTCTCTTTCATACCCCTTATTACAGAAATACGAACAGAGTAATCCAGTGGTCTTTTTCCTTTCCCTGAAATAAAGTAGCATGCTGAACCACTGTGACCCTTTCAATATTCAGTATGTGCAATTTGAAAGGATTGAATCCAGTTATGGACTTAGCAAAGAGCATTTAATGAATCCCGGAAATAGAGTAATTTGCATGGAAATGATGTAAGGTGTTTTTTTAAAAAAATAATAATAAAAAAAGCACAAAGTGTTCAGCAGAAGTAAAATAGAAGAACATTTTCTGTTGGTTTGATTGCTTGCAACAGAAATTTGTTTCATTTATCAGGTAGTATCCCACCTTAGGACCAAATAGGTGATGGGGTAGCTCATTACAATTTATGCCAAAATATATAATGGGTAATTAGAATTAAAACCAATGTAAACCACAAAGCACCCTAAAAATAATAAATAGTAGTTCCATCTCTACCTGCTTTCTGTGATACAGATAGTAGTGGATATTTGTTTTTTGATAACAATTTATTAATTTTCCAAATATAACATGAAAGAATAAAAAATAACAACAATATATAAAACAAACAAAATAAAGAAAAAGAAAACATCATAAGTAATTTTTTAAGAAACATGTTTGGTTTCATTGTTTGGCACTTGTTCATGCTCGTCCATAAAACCTTATATTCTTAATGATCCAATTTTAAACCTTCTTCATCTTAATACAAGTGACTTTTAAAAGTTATACTAATGTAAAAATCTGTACACAAAGCTTAAACGATATGCATTGAACATTTACCCCTTTTAAAAAATTCAGAGTCCTTTCTTTCTTAGGTTTCAGGTTATCTAATTTGTCCCACATAGTTCAAAAGTTTATTTTGCCAATCTTCTTTTTTGGCAGAGGCTTCTTCCTTCTAAAGGAGGTCTGTCTGATCTTTGTGGGGATGATTAGGGAGGCAGGAGAGGATATATTATTTAATGATATCCTTCCTAACTTGCGCTAGCAAGTTCCATATTCTTGCAGAGTTCAAACATCCCCCTTTTTAGACTCATCTGAGTCTTACTATTAAAGATTCCTTCCTGGTAAAATCCCTTTTAATCCCTCTTAAAAAGAATAAACACAAGAATCTGATTCACGTTAATATAAAAGTAGTTTACTCACAGATTCATTCAGGTTCACAGATATATCCCTGAAGGCAGGCTCAGGTTACATAACAACTAGAACTACAGTGGTACCTCTGGATGCGAACGGGATCCATTCTGGAGCCCCGTTTGCATCCAGAAGCGAACGCAACCCACGTCCGTGCTTCTGCGGGTCGCGATTCACTGCTTCTGTGCAAGTGCGTGATGTCATTTTGACCGTCTGTGCTTGTGCGAGCGACGAAACCCAGAATTAACGTGCTCCATTACTTCCGGGTCGCCGCAGCACACAACCCGAAAATACTTATCCCGAAGCTACTTCAACCCGAGGTATGACTGTATTCCATAAAGAAGTCAGCCCCAAGTGACTGTGACTAAGGAGTCACTTCTCTAAACACAAAAACATACAAAATGGAGAACACACACACTGATCAGAACATGGAGGCCATGTGCTCCTCCATGCTAGTACAACAGACCACACACCCTCTTCAAGTCACATGCAGTGGAAGTCTGTCCCAGCTCAGGAGGAAAGGGGAAGCCTTCTCCTGAGTGGTACAAAACAGCCACTAACATGTCCACTGTGGGAATGTTGTACTTGACTCCTATAAGTTTCACATTGGCCTGGCATCGACTCTTGGGTACAGAAACAATGTCTTTCGTCCAATATGTCCATCAAAACCTGCACATCTCAATATCATATATTCAATTTTTTTTAAACAACAATCATTTCCCACATTACTTTCCAAAGTTTCTCTGTCTTTTCCCAAGCCTTTTTAATGATTTTACAATCATTAAAAAGGCTTGGGGAAAGGCTTTTACTGCCCTCCCTTCCTGTTTCTTCTCTATCATAGTCAAAGCCTCCCAGATCATTTCACATGAGGTACTGTTTTTAATTTGAACCACTCTTACTTTCCCATGTATTTTTCTCAAGCCTCATCCCTCAACCATTCCTGCCTTGGTAGTTCGTGCATTTGCCTTTTTAAATTGTCCCACAGCCTCTGAAATTAAATTGGTATTTTCCTGAATTTTGACAGCTGCCTTGTTAACATCTTCCTTAAACTGATCAAAGAGTTCTCTTTTAAGATCTAAAAGCAAATCATATAAAACATATCTTTTATTCTCTTGCATTACGGCCTGGCTGGTTTGTTTTAACATTGTGATTTTTACTTCTGCCATTTCTAATTTTAACTGAGGGGGTCTATTGTCTCCCTGTTTCCTGGCTTCCTCTGTATATTTTAATTTCAAAACAAAGTCTTTTCCCACCACACAGGGCGTTATTTTTAACCTTATTGGTACTTTACCAAGGACACCCTCAAGCTCAGTAGAGAAAGCCAGTACTTGCAGCCTGTTCCCTCCCCCTATTCTAAGTTACTCACAACTGCAAAATTTTAACAATTGTATATTTGAATCTTTACATCTATTAACATCAAAATAACTTTTTAAATATCCAATATAATAAATCTATATTGAACCTTTTATTTTTAGACTGATATAGTGCAGTATTTGCAGTAGATAGTCTTTTAATCTTGATTTTTATCCAGCTAATGCCTTTTAATAATGTACATAGTTGTAATTTCATAGTAGGTCATATTTGAAGGCGATTCCCTCAGTTTAAAAAAACCACACTGTACTCCCTGCCGCTCTGGACCTAAACCTAAAAATGCACCTTTTTACAGGTTAGAGTTAACTAGAAGTGGAGGAGCCTTGCATACAGAAGAATGTCCTTTAGTGAACTGGCATCTCCAGTGTATGGATCACAGGAATGGAGAAGACCTTTGTTTAGGACCTGAAGAAGCCCTGCCATTCGGGCCAAATGAACCACTGGGTCCGACTCAATGGCAGGAAGGGCCCCCCCCTCCCTTTACCTGTCCTTTTTATAAAGGCTGCAATCCAAAGTCCTCCCATTCTAGTCGCTTCCATTATAGGCAGCTGGAATTCCGCAGCCCCTCCTTCCCAAACAAGGGGAAGCGCTATTTGCATTAGGGCTGAGCGGCTTTCCTCTGGCAGAATCAATATATCTGAGAGGTGTGCAAAATTTAGCTTCAGCCCTGCTCCCCACATCTTCCATTTTAAATGATTAAATGTGAAGATAAAGGCAGAGATCCTTGAAGTTAAACTGGTTTTACATCCATACACTGCTAGAAAGAACTACATGTTCTGTGTGTCAATAGGCCCTTTTGAGATGATAGATACTAAAATGTACTTTGCAACGTTATTTGCCAGGAAGTTATTTTTATGAGCTTGGCGCATAAAATCTGCTAGTGCTAGATAAAATTGACAGAATAATTAGGTTTCTTTTTAAACCACACCAGTGAATGAAATGTAGTAATTCCAAGATAATATTTCCTGAGGAGATGTCAGAGGTGGGGGAAGCAGGGAGAAGGAGAGGGATGATTCACAGCTGCCAACATGAGGCACTATAAGGCATGGTGAGTGGGCTGGAAAAGCCGTGCAGGTTTGCATGAGGCAGCCCTCAGCACTGAATACGTGGCCGGGGGGGGGGGGCGCATGGACAGTCATGCACTAACTCCTCCTCCATTGCCTTCCAGCTCATGGTGCTGTCAATTGCATTGCAGGAAAAAAATGATGCTATTATTAATAATAACAATAATATCAATATTAATTCATTTCACTTATTCATTTTTTAAAACCAAAATTCTCACAATAAAAGATTATATATCTCTGTGTGTAGATAGATATAGATGGTAGACAGACAGATTATAGATGATAGATAGATAGATGGATACATAGATAGACATATAGAGATAGAGATATGACAGCTGAGACAATGTAAGTGACCATACAATGCTTTTCAGTAAGGGAAGAAACATCTCCCTTGGAGACAGAGAGCCCTGGAGGGTTGCACTGCTTTTTTCCCTTTCTTCCAAAGTTCCAAACTGCCTTTTTGCCTCTGCCAAATGCTGGACGGTATGAAATTTTCAAGAAGAAGGTTACTACAGTTATGAATTAGTTCCCAGCAATCCATAGGTTTTTTTAGCAGTTGGGCAAGAAAGCAAATGTCTTAGGCAACTGGAGACTCTTGGAGAAATTTGCACTGCAATATACTCAACTGCAAGTCACTCTGTATTAGCCATTCTGAGATTTCTGAGGGAAAGTAGGATATACTTTAAGCATAAAATAGTAAAAAGCCAGTCAAGAAGATATACCTGTAACAAGGATGGTAGCAAAGCTTGGAGCCCCTGGAGTATATGCCACCATCCATAGGAGTAGAGTAGGCTGGCAGGTCAGTTGAAAATGTATGGAAGTCAGGTCCAATAACAACAGAGGAGGTAGCCTTTGTCTGATACAAAGTCAGCTACAATGCATAGAAAGAAGTGGTTTGAAAGACCTTCTCCAGCCCACTAACACAGGTTGCTGGCTGTTCCCATGCGTCCATGTACCATGGTGTCCGCTAAAAGCACCTGGCAATGAATTCAAGCCCTGGGATTGCCAGCAAATCAGACAGATAATCTGAAGGCCAATCAAAACCTGGATGAAGTCCATCCCTAAATATTGGGAAGAGGGGTAGAAAGCCTTATTGTGAGGTAAAGGCCATCACCTGCAGATTCAAAAAGGTCAGAGCTATAACCACATGGATAATAGTCTCCATTATTGTATTTGATGAAGGTAATAAAGCATTGATAGTTTTCCGGCCAACCCGCTTCCTTTAAAGCATAGGCTTTGATAGCAGAAGTTTGGGCTTTTCAGCAGAAGCTGTACATTAGATTTTTCAAAAACTGCACAGTATCTGTTGGCTACTAAAATGACTTCACAACTTGCATGATTATATTCTGTACTCAAGCTCTTTTAAATCATTTTTCCTTTATTTGCCAAGGACAAGGGGGGGGGGATCACCAGATACCTCACTCCAAAGCCATGGATGGGGTAGTTGCCTCACTTTACTTCCAAGTCATGCAGAAGTCAGAGACGTTTGCAGATCTCTCAGACCTTGCTCAGATCAGAATAGAGACCCTGTTCAAAAGTACCGGTAGTTGCTAGCCAGCAAACCTTGTCATTTTAAAAGCTTCCCTGTCTAACTACATTGCCATTTTAAATTCAATATACACATGAGCTGGCAGATTCCCCCTCAGCCACTTCTTCAGGGTAGAGCATGGCATCATGCTAGGCAACTGGGCTCAGCACCTTCCTGTGCTTTCTTGAAGGTGACGCTCTCTGGGGTTTTTATAAAGCCCCTGAAATAGCCCAGGGTCATTTGCAGAGCCAGGTGATCTGGAGTGGTCGGTGTGGAGGTAGAAGGCAGTTTATGATATTTTACCTTTCTCTCTCCTTCCTGAGAACCCTGGGAGAGCCAAAATGTTTTGCTGAGCTTTAATACCAATAATAAAGTTTGAGCTGGGGTAATGATGGCAATCTTTCTACCACCTAATGGAAAAGCTCCATTTATGGCCTGTGTTAAGAGTGGCCAATGAAGCATGGAAAATGTGTAGTTTGTGCAGAAAATGGCAGTTATGCCATTTTGGTTGGCATAAACAATGCAGCGACTGCTCGGAAATAGCCATGTGCACTCATGAATGGCTCCCCTTATGTGTTCTCTGTTCCTTCCTCTTCCTTTTTCTTTGCTGGGGCATAACAGGAAAGGAAGCAGTCCCTCTTCCCCTCAGAGCTACACTTTTCAAGGCCAAGCAGATGAACGGATAGTGACAGTTTATCCCCCATCTCTGATTAAGAAGCATTCATGTAACAATGGTCACTTGCCGTATCACTGGCCAATGAAATGCTCTTCTATGAAGTGTATATTTATATAAATCAAATTTTTCCAGATTTGTGACGGGGGCATTTCATTGTCGCTGCTGAGCCTACAGCCTGATCCCACCTTCTGCAATTAAACCCGCTCCCTTTAGATTAGATAAGGGGGACACAAACACTTGCAAAGGAGAAATCTGCTCAGCATGAACAAGACTTCCTGCTCCATCCCACCATCTATGGGGACTGAGGAGGGGACAGGAAGGGAGGGAGGCAGTAACTCACATAAAAAGCTACTGACAAGGTTGCAAGGGCAGAGCGCATGACGGAATGTGTCCTGATTTTTCAGAGTGCCCTCGGTAACATTCTGCACTGAAAGCTGCTGCTTGAACAACATACCAGCAGCAAAAGGATTCAGGGCAGTGGAGACAGAACAGGTTGGAAAACAGTTAAGAGCATTGGCAGCCATATCAGATTTGAAAAAGTATTATTAGATGCTCACCAGGGCTGGAGCTTAAAAGTTTTGCTGTATGGAATTTTCTCCACCGTTATTATTTATAACACACAAAAATATTATTTATAACACACAAAAATATAGCCTGTTTACATTTCCTGATGACAAGAATGAAGTCTGCTGAATGAAGGCTGCACAGCTAGAAACACGTTAAAAGGATGCGGATTTGATTTGTAAATGGGCTGTCACACAGGGACCAACATGAAATATAATATTGACAAATGCAAAGCAATAAAAATTAGCATTTAAAAACCTCTTGAACTGCAGCACAAAGCCAGTTGTGCTACATTTTGTAAAGTCAAACCGTTTAAGACAAAAAACAAAACAAAGCAAGCAAGCAAATAACAATGACCTTGTGGTGATGTTGAAACTGTTGATAAATGGAATGAACAAAGGAGTGCTGCTTTCCCCAAAATATATGATGCCCCCCAAGGACAGGCCTGCAAAACTTGTGACTTCCAAAGCTAACGGTGGCCTGGCAGCCACAGTACTTGGAGGGCTGGCAATGTTCTCTTAAGCCAGGCTCTGAAAAGAGCTTCCGGGGTCTCTAAAAGCCCACCTTGAAGGAGAGGAGACCATTACATGCTCTGGGATTCTTCAATGAGCTCAAAGACAACTGCTGGCTTCCCTGTCTGAGGAATGTTTTGCACAGCCAGGACAGAGGAGATCTCGTTCAGCAAAGTCCTTGTCAGCCACAGATCATGAGGGCCAACTGGTCCCCCCTAGATGCAGCCAACAGAAATCAAGCGGCCAAGGTCTTTAAAGACCTCTTAATGCTATTCAGTGTAAAGGAGTGGCAGGCCTGCCTTTCATAGAAATAGGACTACAGTGGTGCCTCGCAAGACGAAATTAATTCGTTCCGCAATTCTCTTCGTCTTGCGGTTTTTTCGTCTTGCGATGCACGGTTTCCCATAGGAATGCATTGAAAATCAATTAATGCGTTCCTAGGGAAACCACCTTCAGACCAGGTCCGGGGACAGTCTGTCCCCGGACCACTTCTGAAGGCTGGGGGGGGGGACAAGGGCTTTTCTTCCCACCCCCAGCATTTTAAAAAACCCTGGGACAGCGGAGGACTTCTCCGCTGTGCGGGGCTATCTTAAAATGCTGGCGAGCGGCATTTTAAAATCGCTCCGGACAGCGGAGGACTTCTCCGCTGTCCGGGGCGATTTAAAAGCCCCTGGGAAGGCAGGCAGGGGGGACAAAGACTTTCGCCCCCTGCCCGCCTTCAGAAGGTGTTCCCGCCCCCCGCCCCACTTCGGAACAGCTTTCCGAAGTGGGGCGGATGGGGCAGGTGTCCCGCCCCCCCCCGCCCCACTTCGGAACAGTTTTCCGAAGTGGGGCGGCGGGGCCAGGTGTTCCCGCCCCCCCTCCCCACTTCGGAACAGCTTTCCGAAGTGGGGCGGCGGGGCCAGGTGTCCCCGCCCCCCGCCCCACTTCGGAACAGCTTTCCGAAGTGGGGCGGCGGGGCCAGGTGTCCCCGTCCCCCCGCCCCACTTCGGAACAGCTTTCCGAAGTGGGGCGGCGGGGCCAGGTGTCCCCGCCCCACTTCGGAACAGCTTTCCGAAGTGGGGCGGCGGGGGCGGGTGTCCCCGCCTGCCCGCCCCACTTCGGAACAGCTTTCCGAAGTGGGGCGGCGGGGCCAGGTGTCCCCGCCCCCCGCCCCACTTCGGAACAGCTTTCCGAAGTGGGGCGGCGGGGGCGGGTGTCCCCGCCTGCCCGCCCCACTTCGGAACAGCTTTCCGAAGTGGGGCGGCGGGGCCGGGTGTCCCCGCCCCCCCCGCCCCACTTCGGAACAGCTTTCCGAAGTGGGGCGGCGGGGCCGGGTGTCCCCGCCCCCCGCCCCACTTCGGAACAGCTTTCCGAAGTGGGGCGGCGGGGCCGGGTGTCCCCGCCCCCCCCCCCCGCCCCACTTCGGAACAGCTTTCCGAAGTGGGGCGGCGGGGCCGGGTGTCCCCGCCCCCCCCGCCCCACTTCGGAACAGCTTTCCGAAGTGGGGCGGCGGGGGCGGGTGTCCCCGCCTGCCCGCCCCACTTCGGAACAGCTTTCCGAAGTGGGGCGGCGGGGGCAGGTGTTCCCCCGAGCGCTTCTAAAGGCGGGCGGCTGGGAGGGAATCCCTTGGCCCCCCGCTGGACTTCCCGAAGCTCTTTTGAAGTCCGGCGGGGGTCCAAGGGATTCCTTCCCAGCCGCCCACGTTTAAAAGCACTCCGGGGAAAGCAGCGCACTTCGCTGCTTTGCCCGGAATGCTTTTAAATGCGGGCGGCTGGGAGGGAATCCCTTGGCCCCCCGCTGGACTTCCCGAAGCTCTTTTGAAGTCCGGCGGGGGTCCAAGGGATTCCTTCCCAGCGGATCTCTCTGCCAGCAGCGGCAGCTCTGCCGCTGCTGGCGGAGACTTGCCGGCATCCCGAAGCCTGCGCGCAGCCTTCAAAAGCCGTCCGGGATAGCAGGAAGCGCTTCCCTGCTATCCCGGACTGCTTTTAAAATGCTGGCCCTGGGGAGCAAAGCCTTTTGGCCCCCGCCAGCCTTCCTGGACCTCTTCTGAAGGCCGGAGGGGGGGGGAAAGGCTTTGCTCCCCACCGCTAGCATTTAAAAGAGGTCCCCGGAGATTTCCCTATGGGCTTTCGTCTTGCGAAGCAAGCCCATAGGGGAATTCGTCTTGCGAGGCAAATCGCGGACGAAAAAACCTTTCGTCTAGCGAGTTTTTTGTCTTGCGAGGCATTCGTCTTGCGGGGCACTACTGTAGTGGGAAATGACAGTAGGGAGGACATCATGGCAGGGGTTGGCTTCCCCCATTCTGGATTTAGCCCCACGCCTATTTATTGTGACACAGTTCAGTTTAATGTCTGCCAATAGCTTCATTTCCTTAGATTCAAGAGAAGAGAACCATTACATAGAAATGGCAGATGGGGGGGGGGGAGATTTTTCTGAGTTCTCAGATTGTCTTGGAAAAGAACTACCCAAAGTTCCACAGTGTTGGAGTGTGGGATTTCTGTCCAGTAATTTCTGAGTTCACCAGAGGGGAGTCTCCTGGAGCTCTCAGGTCCTTTGAATGGCAGCCCCACCTGAGGCTTGAGAACCACCACTGCCTGTCCTTGCTATCTTCCTTATAGAATGGCAGATTTGGAAGAGACCCTGGAGGTCCTCCAGTCCAATCCCTGCAAGGCAGGAATCTCAACTATAGCATCCATGACAAATGCTTGGACTGCAAAAACAAACATGGAATAATGCACAGCTGTGCTTGGGGGCCACAAGTTGTTCAGGTGTACCCCAGGTAGAGGTGGGAGAGAAATTCAGTGCTATTTGAATTTAAAGGCAAATCTACCACATTTCACATTCCAAAACAATATGCGAACTGGAATACAGCGACCTTTTGACTTTCACACATCACCAAATTTTGTAGTAGAGTTCTACAGCCAAGTTACATCTACAAAAATATTTATACTGGGGTAAAGTGTGCTTTAAAATCCATAGATCTGTGAAATAACACACACAGAATGAATTATACGATGTGAAAATGTTTTGCAAAAATGTATATATCAGGGGAAATTGCATACAAGCATGAGTCTACTGGGAGAAATTCGCACTAAAAAGACGAATAATTTTCATGAGGACTTTGCAAACAAAATTGCAAACTGATGTGGAAATGTGTAGAATTTGGGTTTGGAAAAAGCAAAAACTGAGAGAAACTGAAGTGGGCAGATTCACCCATCCCTAGTCCTAGCAAAGTAATTTCTGTTTTATGTTTTTCAAAGCCTATGATATCCATACAACTGGAAGTTGCAAACCAGACCACCAATACTACCCTGTTCATAATCTTCCTTCTCCCTCTGGCTTGCTTTGCTTTACAGAATGATCCACCCACCTGCGCAGGCACTAAACCCCCTAAATCCTAAATGTGAGGAATTCCCAGAGGGAAAAGCAAATTTCCTTGCATTTTGTTGTCTCATGGGGGGGGGGGGGCAGGCCGCAGCAGAGTGAATGTGTGTAAACACTCCAAATGTGTACTCCAAGCAATAATTCTTAATTGAATCAATTACTGCTAGTGGAAGACAATACCCATTCCCAAGAAATAATTATTCTTGTAGCTGGATCCTATACATGCTTAAAAGGTAAAGGGACCCCTGACCATTAGGTCCAGTCACAGACGACTCTGGGGTTGCGGTGCTCATCTTGCTCTATAGGCCGAGGGAGTCAGCGTTTGTCCACATACAGTTTTTCCAAGTCATGTGGCCACCATGACTAAGCCACTTCTGGCAAAACCAGAGCAGCGCACGGAAACCCCATTTACCTTCCCGCCGGAGCGGTACCTATTTATCTACTTTACTTTGACATGTTTTCAAACTGCTAGGTGGGCAGGACCTGGGACCGAGCAACGGGAGCTCACCCCGTCGTGGGGATTCGAACTGCTGACCTTTAGATCAGCAAGCCCTAGACTCAGTGGTTTAAACCACAGCACCACCCGCTGCTTACTCCAATGTAAATCACACAGAATTCAATAAGGTATTCAAAGTATATATGCACAGGATTGCAGCCATAACTTAGGCCCCATCTGCCCAATACATTTAAAGCACTCTTACACAATTTTAACTGTCATGGCTTCCCACCAAAGAATCATGGGAACAGTGGTTTGTTAAGGGAACTGGGAGTTGTTAGGATACCCCCCCCCCCATCTCCATCACAATTCTCAGAGTCCTCTGGGAAGAGGGTTTGGTTGTTAACACTGCAAGGAGATCTGATAACTCTCAGCACCCTTAAACTGCAGTTTCTGGGATTCTTTGAAGCCATGATTATTACTATTAAAGTAGTACAAGAATGTTTTAAACATATGCCTTAGGCTTCATGTGGAACATTTATCACTATTATTATTATTATTATTAGAGAGTTCAGTCAGTAGAGCGTAAGACTCTTAATCTCAGGGTCATGAGTTCAAGAGATGCAGTGTTATAAATTTAAAAATATAAGAAACCACAAAATGAGTGGGGGGGAGTGTCAAAATACATATAATTGTTGGGAAATGTTGGATTGTGTTTGTGTCATAACATTTCTGAAAAATTGAAAAATAAAATTTATTTTTAAAAGTGCCAGTTCTGCAGCTTGGAGAGGTTGCAATCAGGTCTTAAACTGTTACATATAAAAAGGGGGAAAGTGATGGAGTTACGGATGCAAGCAAGGAGCCATGGATGCAAATATTGCAGCATACCATACACACAGGCTTAATGATTAGTCTAAGACTCTAAGCCAAAGGTCACATTTCTTGAATTGCTTTGTTCACAATTTCCCCAGAGGAGGATCTGAAGGCTCAAAACACAGCTGTAAATCTGAAGCTTTGCTCATCTGGCCTTGCAAGCTGCCCAATGTTTGCTGCAATGATGGCCCTACAGCCTTTCTCCACGCTTCTGGAGAGCAGGGTGGTTGGGAAGCAGACCCTTCCTGGGAGAAGGATTGGGAGCAAGTAAGCAAGAGACAAACCTATTAACTTTCCGAGCAGCTTTCTCCCTTATGAAACTTGGAGGGGGACTGGGGGCAGAATGCTGAATATTTAGAGATTTATGTGCATGCATGCATGTTGTTGTTGTTAAATTGAATTATATGTAATTTAGCTCTTCATTGTCTTTGCTGCTAAAGCTTCTTACAGGAGGCAAAAGTTGGGGCAGGTGGAGGAGAGAAGAGACGAACAGATTATCTGTTCAGCATCTTGATAGGCGTTCACTTATTTACAAAGTTGCTTTACAGCCACAACAGTTTAATTAAATTAATATTCTGACTTATTTACAGTAAGCATTATGAATACATGATTACTTTCTCTCTCTTTTTCAATGCTGAATTTCTAATCAGCTCACATGTTCGTAATTAAAGTATGGCACTAAAATACCAATTTTTGATGAGAGAAAATACAGGAAACATACTTTGTTTTTTCTACCTCTTTAATCTTTCATAATTTCCCCGTTGTGTTTAGAATATATTACACTGTGCAGGATCTTTGAGAAGTGGGAAAATTCTGTTCTAGATTGGAAACCTATTTTCTATATGGCATTCTAGAGGAAATTCAACTTTTAAAATTTACATCATATCTTTACACGCCCCAGAATTCATCTGCCACTCAGTTGCAAATCTAAGAGGGAGAAGAGACTTCTCTAAAAACTAGATGGGTCCAGATTTTGCCTTGGCTCCTGAGAGGACACCACAAGCACCTGCCAGTCCTATTGTGAAGCAGAGGGAGGCAGCTGCCTCGGGTGGCAAATTCTGAGGGGTGGCTAAAAAGTTATGCCACGTGGTCTGCCCGGCAGCCCCTAAATTAGATTGCTGGCCTAGCATGGCTGGTGCACCAAGGAGGTGACTGAGGGAACCTGCCTCGGGAAGCATGCTCCTTCCACCCCACCAGGGTGTGAGTCCAGATCTGTGGTGGAGGGGAAGCTTCGGTGGCAAGTCTTCCATCAGGCACCAAAGTGCCTTGGGTCTGACATGCACTGTTGCAGAGATGCAGAAAGCCCCACCATTAATGTCAGCTGAGAGCAGTGCTTTTTTCTTTAAAATATATATGTTTAGGGGTACTCTCATTTTCCTCCTCGTATAGAAATACGTACCCCTGTGTCTGCATCCCCCTGTGTGTCCCCCCAGAAAAAAATTACTGGCTGAGAGCATTTTCAACTTGATACTCTTCCTCTCCATATCTCAGAGCACTTCTGCTCCTCATATATGTGCAGCCAAATAAAATAGTCTGAAGATGCCAAGTAATTTTTCATTACAGATATTACAAACATAATTCTAATACGTGTATATATGTGTTTGGTGAGGAGCTATACCATCATCCACCCTCCTGTGCTTTGTGGGAGGAAAGGTTTAAAGGGAAATGCTTGTTGCTAGCAAATGTAAAATAAAAATAAATCTATTATATTGGTCTCACTTTAGCTTTTGGAAGCTGGAATCTTGCCATTTTATATACACCCAAAAGCTGCTTTGCTGTGAAATGGCAAAATTCCACAATAAATCAAATTCACAAATACGAACAAAGCAGAAAGAGGTGCTTTTTTCACAGCAAAAGCACAGAATTGATTTTGTGATATCGAAACAAACTATATACATTTCTCCATTTAGGAAAAGGAATAAACCCAAACTACAATATTACTGGGCATGCTTATACATTAGATTTTTCACGCATGTTCCCTAGGTGAAATTATATGAAGCAGTTTATTGGTGAGGCAGAGGGAGGGATGTAAAGTACAGTGGTACCTTGGTAGTTGAATGGCTTGGCTCCCAAACAAATCAGCTGCCGAATGCCGCAAACCCAGGAGTGTTCCAGTTTGCGAACATTTTTCGGAGCTGAATGTCCGATGTGGCTTCCGATTGAATGCAGGAAGCTCTTGAAGCCAATCGGAAGCCGTGCCTTGGTTTTCAAAATGTTTTGGGAGTCGAACAGACTCCCGGAACAGATTAAGTTCGATAACCAAGGTACCACTGTATTTGCCTCTAAATTTCATCTTAAATTGCATTATTTGGGTAGACTTTTCCTGGAAAAATGACATACAAATATTTCCTGGAAAAGTGACATACACAAAATCATAAAAGGGATTATTTCAATAGTTTCCCATCATATCTATCTTTCTGTTGTGTTTTATACTCAGCCTTCCCCCCAGATTGAGGTTTCAGCCTCCCTGGCCACTGGAGGCACCTTCAAGATCAGACTTCTCCTGGGGTCCCTATAATCCACTGGGACCTGGGTGGGATTCCTCAGATTTCCTGATCTCCTCCCACTCTTCCTTGTCACCTGCCCACCCTCTGCATGACATCTCCATGGGGCTTAGGGCAGGATCCATCTCTGGAGGTCAACTGACAGCTTCTTCTGGCCTTGAGGGGTGGAGGAAGACTCAAACCAGGGCTTTTTTCCAGCAGGAACTTGCCAGAACTCAGTTCCGGTGCTTCTCAGGTGAGTGCCATTGCCATGCTAAGAGAAAGAGGGAGGCGTTCATGGTGAGCTCCAGCACCTCTTCTAGAAAAATAGCATTGGCTCTGTCCAGAGGCTTTATGGCTAGAACAGCCAAATGTACATGATCTCCCTCGGTGAAAATATGTGAGAATATTGTGTGTGATGTCAGCTTTCCGTAGATTAAAGATGTGGGTTGATAATTAGTGAACTGTGAAGTGTAGGTGGATTCCCACGAGGCAAGACACAGCGATAACAGCAGGAACCTTTATTGAACTAACAGAACTGGACAACCGGGCAAAGCAACTGCTTATATGCACTTTTGAAGGTCTGGGTCACTCCCACTCCCAACGTGACTGGCTGTCTAAACTTCCAAACTGCGAATCATGACTCAGAGTTTAAGGGCCAATGGCAGAGGCCCAAATCCTGAAATGTTCTGTGATTGGGTATCATGTATTGAATCAGAACACAGGAGCTCAGAATCCTTAGTCCAGACTCAAGCTCAGGCAAACACAGACCACTGACTACATAACCAACTGGGTATGCAGAACCTGTCCACTGGCTGTGTCAGATTAAGGGCACTAAATTCCAACCATTTACATGATTAGATGTCATACTTAACAGACACTTTGATCCCCTAGTATAGAACCTCAGCTTTTCAGTGAGTAAAGTAAGTCAATATTACTCCTATTATTAATAACAGCATTCACAGAAACAGAATTTGAAATCATATTAAGGCATTGACAAAAATTAACAAAAGCAAAAAGAATTCAGAGTTTTGTCAAACGCAGCTTCTCAATTACTATATTGTACTGAGTTACAGCTTTCACAAGTCAAACCACTGAACAGCCTCAAAAATAGCTTTTACTGAAGACTGGAGAGGCAGCCGTCAAAACATGTTGTGTCTTCCTTGTAACAAAGAATTCCTTGCAATATTATGTATTCTAATTTAGTTCACTTGAGAACTGTTCCACATAGAGGTCTTTGACTTATGATTGGAATATCTGCTCTTAAATTCTTAAATTCTGGTTTGAATAATGATACGCCAAGGTTCTCATTATTGCAACTTTTAAAACTATTTCTGCAGCGCTGGATGACACCTTTTAACCAGGGTATTGGCTTTCTTTCAGCTTTCATTGATGGGGATTTTACCATATGCTGGAAACATTTCAGTTAGCAGCCACACACTTATTGCCTGTCATGATCCATGATGGGTCTCAGAGTATAAATTAATTTTCTGACATAAGAGGCCAGCCACTTTGATATGATCAGCTGCTGACACTGATTGGCAGATGGGAAACAGATGCTTTGGCAGACTCAAAATGTAACATTTACTGAAAAAAGTGAGTGATAAAAAATCCTTTAAATATTGAATGAAGGAAAAAGAACTTGCTTAAAACTTGCTGCACCCAAACCCACTAACTATAGGCAGTGCTTTTTTTCTGGCATTACCAGCACTGTTCTTTCCAGGAAAAAATAACTGATGACCCACAGAAGCGATGTCCCTTCACTGCTGGAGAGCAGCAGCTCCTCCTCTGCTTTCCTCCCCAGAAGCAGCCTTTAGCACGAGAGTCGCCAGACCCTGCAGAGCTCCACCTCCCAGTGTGCTCCGTGGGCTCCCTCACCACCTTTTCTGGAAGGGAGCAGATTATCGTTTGCAGCCCCAGGAAGAGCCAGTCGGTTGGTGGGAAGCTTTGACAGGTGTGTGAGATGGCTCCCCCCCCCCGCAACTGCAGCTTCCTCTCCCCCCAACTCATTCCACTACCCCCCAGCAAGGCCTGGTTTATTTGAGGAGCCCCCTCTGTCATTGAGTTGAGGGGGAGAACTACAACTCAGGCCCCTTCGTGCAGAGGGGTAGATGAGCTGGGGTCCCAGTTCCTCCCTCCCTTCAAAGACTAAATCTATTTCTCCTCTCTGTCTTCAAAATTGTGCGTAATCATATAGTTTCACCTCTTTTCCTTCTGGGGGGCAAATTCCCTTCAGTGGCAGAGCTTCATGCTCTGGCACAGGGGCACGGAGAGCAGGCGGGGGCGGGGCTGGTGTGCGTGCTGCCCACAGAGGCGTGGCGTGTGTCCTGAGGGCGGGGCATGCCACCTGCAAGGGCATGGCACCCAGCATGGGCGGGGGGCAGCCACGATGGCACCCTACTGGGATCGCGCTACCAGGGGCGGTGGGCTCCCCCCCGCACTCCTCTTCCTCCGCTAGTGATTCCCTTGAAACTTTCTCTCCTAAGGGGGGGGGCATTCCACTTCCCCCGTTTTTCTTTATTTCTTTGGGGGGGGTTGCGTATCTCCTTCCTTCTTGAGTGTGCTGATCTCAGCAAAGGGGGCAGGGTAGAGGGAGGCAGGAAGGGATGTGGGCCACACAGGCACAAGATGGCCTCACTTACACCTTTGCCTCCGGTTCCAGGAGCGGGAAGAGAGAGAGTTTTGTGCACGCTCAGAATTTCATGTGCATGAAAAAGAACCCCTGCTCTCCTAGCATGCAATGAGGAAATATTATTTATAAAATTTGTTAGTCACTTTCTCTTGTCCAAAGCAACCCCAAGCGACATACAACCAAATTAGGAACTGACTATATATATGTTTAAGTAGTAAGTATGGGTCAGCTGATCTGTTGTTGTTGTTTAGTCGTTTAGTCGTGTCCACCTCTTTGTGACCCCTGGACCAGAGCACGCCAGGCACTCCTGTCTTCCACTGCCTCCCGCAGCTTGGTCAGACTCATGTTTGTAGCTTCCAGAACACTGTCCAACCATCTCATCCTCTGTCGTCCCCTTCTTCTTGTGCCCTCAATCTTTCCCAACATCAGGGTCTTTTCCAGGGAGTCTTCTCTTCTCATGAGGTGGCCAAAATATTGGAGCCTCAGCTTCAGGATCTGTCCTTCCAGTGAGCACTCAGGGCTGATTTCCTTCAGAATGGATACGTTTGATCTTCTTGCAGTCCATGGGACTCTCAAGAGTCTCCTCCAGCACCATAATTCAAAAGAATCAATACTTCGGCAATCAGCCTTCTTTTATGGTCCAGCTCTCACTTCCATACATCACTACTGGGAAAACCATGGCTTTAACTCCTTTTTACTCCTTCATGGATCACTGCCTTGCTGTGGCGAAGGGGCTTGAATAACTCAGAGAAGCTATGGGCTATGCCGTGCAGGGCCACCCAAGATGAACAGGTCATAGTAGAGAGTTTTGACCAAACGTGATCCACCTGGAGCAGGAACTGGCAAGCCACTCCAGTATCCCTGCCAAGAAAACTCCATGGACAAAGACAACAGGCCTCAGCTGATCTACAAATCACTAAAACAATGACTTAGGGCATGAGAAGATGAGCTCACATTTTCTGCCCTCAGAGAATGCAAGGTCAGTTTGTTGTCCGCCTCCTGCTTTCATGTCACCCTCTTTCATCCGTTGTAAATGTCATGGACTGGTTGGGCATAAAGTAATGGTGGGAGGAACCAGCCGGGGAATCCCCAAGAGAAGAAGGCTCAGAGCCTGAGGAAAAAATGGTGGGACAATGATGAGTGGTTGGAGGGAGAAGAGAGAGAAGATTGGGAAGAGAAGGTGTTGGATGTTGAAGAGGCAACAGGGTTTAGTAAGCGGGGAGAGACTGTGGCAGAGAGAGGTCCAGAATCGGAGGCAGAAGCTGAAGCAGGAGAGGAGGGAGGCCGAGAGGCAGAGATGTCAAGCTAATGAAGAGTCATGGGTGTCTCCCCCTCCTGCTGTGACAAGCTCCCCTCCTTGCATCTCCCAGAGGGCTGAAACAGGGGGAGCAGCAAAAACCTTCTTGCAGGCACAGTTTCTGATTGCTTAGGAAAAAGCTCTGGAGACTGCTGTGCGAAGGTGGGGACTATCAGTCTCTGGTTTTCATGGCTTTTCAGCTAAGTCTGTGATGATCGTGTTTTTGCTAATAAAAAGTTAACTCCAATTTTGAACATATGATTACTGACTGGCATGCTCCTGTGACCGTAGGTGTGTGTTTCTCTCCATACGCAGGACTTTACCAGAAATATGCTTGCACCTAAGTTTCTGGGTGTTCCCAGGGAGAGAGTCACGCAACAAAGGCCATGACTGTAAGTGGATATGAAAACAGACAGGAAGAAATGGAAATAACATCGTTCCAGTCAATAACCCGCCTTTCTTCCTCATTCACCACTTGCCCTCTTCCAGCTTCCTGACCTCCTAAGTTTGTTGATTCCAGCCATTCAATGCAATATTTGTTCAGCTGGCAGACCTGGTGGTTTAGAAGAGCTCTTCTAAGAAGAAAAGTGCATGATGCAGCCAAAATTAAGCACATTCCATTCTCATTTGTGGGAGAGATTTAAGCATACACTTCCATTAAAACAGAATTTTAAAGAGGCAGGTTAAAGAATGCACTTGCTTTTCCAGAAGGGAAAGATGGACAACAGAGAACAACATTGTGATATACAAATGTTTAATATACAAAAGTGGGAATGATGGTGGATGTACATTTGCAGAGATATTGCATAGGTTGCAATGGATGTCTGAATTTGGATGAATGTCAGTATTCACATGTGAATATTGACAATCCCAGAAAACTCGGATACAGCCTTGAATGCTGACAATCACCTAAATGTCAGTGTCCACATATACAGTATAGATCCAAAAAATAAGGAGATAGGTGCCTTTGTAGGTGCATTTATAAAATTTGACTTGTTAACAGTTACACGTGAGTGAAACATTTGGGGGCATTCTACAAAAAAACATGATGTGAACTGTTTCAGTCTTCGCTCTCAGGTACCTACCTACCTTTTATGGCCATTGTAAGCAATATGCATGTGCATTAGAAAGAAGATAACCAGAGAATGCATTAAGTGTTGTCAACCACTTGTGGGAGTAGGAAGTCAGATAACAAATTCAAAGAGGCAGGTGAGTTTCATTTGATACAAGGCGGCACAGCAGGTAGTGCTGGGAGCATCCACAAATATCTATTTCCACACAAAACCTTAGCCTAAGGCAGGGATGGAAAACTTTCTTCCTTTCTTTGGGGGAGGTGTGTTCCCTTGCTTGAAATCTTCCAGGGTCCACATCCGCGTGGCAGGCTGGCCAAAGACTTAAGTGGGCAGAGCAATAAATGTGACTCTTTCCTTTGTACAATAAGCAACGTTCATCTTTGTACCAAAGGTTAGATGCCAAAGTCAGGTGTTTCAGACTCAAACTTATACATCTTCAACCAGGCAAACAGGAGGCATTATTAAAGTTCAGTGGTGCATTCTGGTCAGGCAGAGGCATCTGAGAATGTGAAAAGGGGCTAGCAAGGGTCTGGCCTGGGGAGTGCTTAGGGCCAGACAGAACAGCCTAGAGGGCCACATGGAGGCCCCCCATTTCTGGTTTAAGGCTGCAATAAGTCCATTGTGTGGTTGAGATTGGATTCAGGATTTTTCAACTCATCCAGGTCTCATGCAGCCAATATAACAGCTGCAAAGATATTCTACTGGACTAATTTCATTGCCAAGCAAACAGCAATCCATGAAACAGAATGTTTAAGATTGCCTGTCACCATCACTTCTAGAATTCAGGATGGGGGGTGGGGGTGGGCAGAGAGAAAAATATCCAACATTTGCTCACACATTATTATGCAAAAATAGAGTAGGGACAGAAGCTTTAGAATATTGTAGAATGGATATTGTGCCACAACATCATAGGACTACTTGATGGCATTTCTCAGAAAAAAATTGTTTTCATCTGTTTCCTTGGGGTTTCTGGGGAACCAATAAATATTAAATAAGCTATTTTCTGATTTTGTTCCCCTTCTCTGCCTCACTTGCCTCACTAGGTCTATATAGTGCCTCCTTGTCTATTTTTGTGTGTCTTTTAATAACTATTTTTTTCTTTCCAAAAAGCTTCCTTTGTAATGCAAATGGATTCCAGTACAAAAACCACCTCTTTCTATATTCTCAAAGTCATCTTGTCATTTCATATACTGTCGTTTATGGACAGATTCACCCATGTGAATACATCCTGTCCTGTTTTTGTAGCCAGAGTTTCTGAGAGAAACACACAGAGAGAGAGAGCGAGATCATAAGAAAGAAAACTACTGCTCCATTTTGATAATAGACTGTCTCCATGGAGTCTTGTGCAATAATGTCCCCCCCCCCCCGCCAAATAAAATTCTCTCACACACACAAATACACAAACTTGGTTGTCCTCTGTGGTTGTATCTTTTAAATGTAGAATTTTGCTTTCTTTGGGAGAAAAGAACATTTTATCATAAGCTTCACTAACATGTCTCAAAAATTTCTCAGAATGAGAATGTAGAAGTTGCTGGTGTCTACTTTAAGTAAGCATAAAATAAAAGAACAGCCTGACTAATTTGGACCAAAGTCCCACTTACTTCAGAATCCTGCCTGCAGTAGTCAGTTGCCTCTGGAGAAGTAGCAAGTGCGCACCTGCTTTTATCTGAACAAGGCATAGAATGCTCCTTCTGAACACAGACGTTCCATTTAACTCTTGTGGCTATGCATGCAATTGTGTGTGGGCATAGACTATGATTTTGTGTCTAATCCACTAAAGGCCATCCCAGATCCTGTGAGAGTGAGTTATCAGTGAAGGCTCAGAAAAAGCTCAATGTGGAGGCCAAATGGCCGAAATATTGGAAAATTTTGGAACAAGAGGGAGACAAATTGAAACTGCAGAGTTTTGAAAAACTAAAAAATAAAGTGCGAGATTGGCTTCATTATTATCAGATAATGGAGGCATATAATTTGGACAAGAAAAGTGGCTTCCAGGTGGAAAAATCAAAATTGGAAACAGAACTGTTAGATCCCAAAACCAAGATTTTGTCAAAGATGTATAACTTGCTGTTGAAGTGGAACACTCAGGATGAAACAGTGAAATCTGCTATGATTAAATGGGCACAAGATGTTGGACATAGCATTATGTTTGCTGACTGGGAACAGTTATGGACCACAGGTATGAAGTTTATGGCATGTAATGCCTTAAGAGAGAATATTATGAAAATGATATACAGGTGGTACATGACACCAGTCAAGCTTGCAAAAATCTATCACTTGCCCAATAATAAATGTTGGAAATGTAAAGAAACTGAAGGTACATTCTTTCACCTTTGGTGGATGTGCCCAAGGATTAAGGCTTTCTGGGAGATGATTTATAATGAAATGAAAAAGGTATTTAAATCTACCTTTCTGAAGAAACCAGAGGCCTTTCTCCTGGGCATGGTTGGCCAATTGGTGTTAAAGAAGGATAGAACTTTTTTTATGTATGCTACAACAGCAGCAAGAATACTTATTGCAAAGTATTGGAAGACACAAGATTTACCCACTCTGGAAGAATGGCAGATGAGGGTGATGGACTATTTGGAACTGGCGGAAATGACCGGCAGAATCCGATACCAGGGAGAAGAGTCGGTGGAAGAAGATTGGAAGAAATTTAAAGACTATCTACAGAAATACTGCAAAATTAATGAATGTTAGAATGATGTTGGATTGAAGTTAAGCGGTTTTTAGCAGCAATGTTATAAAGGAATATGTAAAAATGGATTGTTAACAGGTGATAATCTAAAGTTATAATATATTAAGATAAAAGATTAAGATAAAATCAAAGAGGGAAAGGATTTGCTGAATTAACTAATTGAACTGGAATACAAAAAAGGGAGGTATGAGGAGGTCAGGGAAACAAGTAAATGAAGGATAAGATATGGAAAGACTGATCTGTTTTTAACTGTTTTTACATTGTATTTTTCTTTTTTATTTTTATTTTTCTTTTCTCTTTTCTCTTATTTTTGTAATATGTTGAAACCTTAATAAATATTTTTTTTTAAAAAAAGAGAGTAAGTTATCAGTGATGTGTTGTGTGAATAAGCCCACCTTCAGCACCATTGGCTGACACCACTGGTTACAACCCACTGGATCTAGAACTCTACCATCTGGTAGCAAGGGAGCCGCAGCATTCCTAAAAACTATGGTTGGCATTCACATCAGATTTCAACACATTCTCTCTCTCTCTCTCTCTCTATATATATATATATAGTTGCACATCTTTTTTCCCTTCTAGCAAATTTGTACCACCACTATATTTATTTAGATTAAGATTTTCTCATACCTCACTTTCCCCCTTCCCCTTAAAGCAGCTAACAGAGTCCAACTGTGGCATTTGCCTATTCTTTTAGAAATGTCTGTACAGGGGGAGAGAAAGAGTTAATAGGTAGACCAATAGAAAAGCCAGAGGCGGAGACTACCTGTTTATAAAAGGGCTTAGCCCAAGGTTTAGTTAGTTGATAGTTGGTTGGGAAGAAGCGGTTGGAAAAGCAGTTGGCAGACAGATGGAAATAGAGAGACAGTTAGTGCAGTGGGTTCTTGTGTGAGGTAGAAGAGTTGGAGACAGGCTAAAATAAGACTAAGAGGGTAAAAGGTAACAGCATTGCAAATGCATTTAAAGTTTATGTGTGTCTGCAATAAATTACAATCTTCATTGTTAACTTGAGAACCTGACTGTTGGGATTCGCAGGATGTTGAGTAAGTCTGCAGGCTTCAACAGGCTGATGCAATACTCTGTGAAGTGCTGGGTCAGAGTGACTCAGCAGGGATGTGATTGGCTATCACCTGTTTTAAAAGGAAAGCCTGTTCAACAGTAGCTCACATTAAAAAGACTGCACTAAAAAAAGCATTTCGCTAAAGGAGCTGCAAGGAATTCGCGACACTGACTGAGGCTAAATGATTTACCAGGGAGAACCTGGTTGGTGACAGCAGATTAGTGGTGTACGGGTCAATAGTCCGTGAGACAACTGGGGGCTCCGTATGAACGCCACACCAACAAACAGAATTAAAACACACACATATAACAAACAACATGCGGGGGAAGAAAGTTGATCAATATATAAAACTTAGCACTTAACTAGCAACAGGATCAAAAGTTCACTGCAAGAGGAAGGTCTTCAATCATTCCAGGAACAAGATGTTAAACCGCAGAAAAGGCTCTCTCATGATATGTCATTCATCTCCACATGTTGCTGGCATCTGTCTGTCTCAAGAGACAATGGAGTGTGTCTCCGGGGTGAAGTCAAACCACAACACTGAATTGACCTCCCAGGGGCGCAAGCCTGGGCAGTGTGTCTGGAGGTCCTGGGCTGGCCAGGTGACACAACCTCCACCCCTGGCCTCACAGATGTGGTCCAAAGGAAAGCAGAGCAAATATTGCCCCCAAAGATTCTCCAAAGCTGGCTTTAATTTTGGAATTAGATGTCTTATAGTTTGCTTTATATTCTTAATCACTATATTCTTAATCGATTGATTACATTTGCATGTAAGGCGACATTTTTCCACCTTTTCCGCATCAAGCAGTTGGTCCCTTACCTTTCCCGCCCCGACCTGGCCACAGTGATCCATGCGATGGTCACCCCCAGGCTTGACTACTGTAATTCGCTCTCTACATGGGGCTGCCCTTGAAACTGTCCCAGAAACTCCAGCGGGTGCAGAATGCTGCAGCGAGGCTCCTCACAGGGTCTCTGCCATGGGAGTATATTCACCCAGTGCTTTTCAAGCTGCACTGGCTTCCGGTGGAGTACAGAGTCAGATTTAAGGTGCTGGTTTTGGGATTGATGATGGGAAAAAGTGAGCTGACAACAAGTACCCTAAATCTAAAATATAATTAGATGAAAGTACAAAAACGCATGAAACAAGGTATCAATTTGCTGTTATTTTTTATTCTAAAGAACGCAGGGTGTGGAGGATGTGGGGAAGTCCAGTGGATCATGAAAAACTGTTTGGAAAATGTGAATTTCTTCTTTTCTAATCTCTTTTTTCTTCTGTAAAGTCGCTTTTGCTGAGTTACTGACGATGTATTTGACCTTGGAAAAAAGCAATAAAAATATTATTTAAAAAAATTAAAAAAAATAAGGTGCTGGTTTTGACCTTTCAAGCCCTTCACGGCCTAGGACCCTCGCACCTACGGGACTGCCTCTCCCGGTATGCTCCACGGAGAGCCTCAAGGTCCATAAATAGTAACACCCTAGTGGTCCCGGGCCCTAAAGAAGTCAGATTAGCCTCAACCAGAGCCAGGGCCTTTTCAACTCTGGCCCCAGCCTGGTGGAACACTCTGCCCCATGAGACCAGGGCCCTGCAGGATCTGATTTCTTTCCGCAGGGCCTGTAAGACAGAGTTGTTCCGCCTGGCCTTTGGCTTGGAGCCAATTTGATTCCCTCCCTCTCTTTCTTTTTTCTTTTCCTTCTCCTCCTGCGATGAGGCTACATTTTAATATTTTAATGTTTCAATATTTTAATGTTGTATTATAATTTTGTTTTTAAGATGTAATCATTCAACTTGTTTTTATTATTGCATGTAAGCTGCTCTGGGCCTGGCCTTGGCTGGGGAGGGCGGGGTATAAATAAAAATTATGATGATGATGATGTCAACTTTCATCTGAGGGTCACAGGACAGTTCATTTTTTTAATAAAATATTTATTAAAGTTTCACAAATTATACAGACAAACACAACAATACAAACAAACACAAACAAAAAAAGAACAAGTATAATTTCAAACCCTTATTTTCTTATAACTTACTTCTCCGACGTCCTCATACCTCCCCTTTCTGCACTCCAATTTCAAATTTTAATTCAGCAAATCGTCACCCTTAATTTTATCTAATTTTTAACCTTTCTTTTCTTTTAACTTAATCCTTACAGCTGTTATCCAATTAATTTCTAAACCAGCATCATTCTAACATTCATTGATTTTGCAATGTTTCTTAAGATAGTTCTTAAATTTCTTCCAATCTTCTTCCACCGACAGGAGAGTTCATAAACATACAGGCAGAAATCAGCCCCTGTCACAGCTTCCAAGCCAGCATCAGCAGCGCACAGGGTTCAGCAGCTGGCAGCAGCAAAAAAAAGAAGAAGCCTAACAGGGTGCAGTTGACTCAATTTTAGCACATTTGGATGCCTTGGAGGCAGGTACCAGCTCAGCTTCGCAAGAAATGCCAGCTGTGGATGTCAACTTGTTGTTGTTTAGTCGTTTAGTTGTGTCCGACTCTTTGTGACCCCATGGACCAGAGCACGCCAGGCACTCCTGTCTTCCACTGCCTCCCGCAGCTTGGTCAGACTCATGTTTGTAGCTTCCAGAACACTGTCTAACCATCTCGTCCTTTGTCGTCCCCTTCTCCTTGTGCCCTCCATCTTTCCCAACATCAGGGTCTTTTCCAGGGAGTCTTCTCTTCTCATGAGGTGGCCAAAGTCTTGGAGCCTCAACTTCACGATCTGTCCTTCCAGTGAGCACTCAGGGCTGATTTCCTTCAGAATGGATGCGTTTGATCTTCTTGCAGTCCATGGGACTCTCAAGAGTCTCCTCCAGCACCATAATTGAAAAGCATCAATTCTTCGGTGATCAGCCTTCTTTAAGGTCCAGCTTTCACTTCCATACATCACTACTGGGAAAACCATGGCTTTAACTAGACGGACCTTTGTTGGCAAAGTGATGTCTCTGCTTTTTAAGATGCTGTCTAGGTTTGTCATTGCTTTTCTCCCAAGAAGCAGGCGTCTTTTAATTTTGTGACTGCTGTCACCATCTGCTGTGATCATGGAGCCCAAGAAAGTAAAATCTCTCACTGCCTCCATTTCTTCCCCTTCTATTTGCCAGGAGGTGATGGGACCAGTGGCCATGATCTTCGTTTTTTTGATGTTGAGCTTCAGACCATATTTTGTGCTCTCCTCTTTCACCCTCATTAAAAGGTTCTTTAATTCCTCCTCACTTTCTGCCATCAAGGTTGTGTCATCTGCTTATCTGAGTTTGTTGATATTTCTTCCAGCAATCTTAATTCCAGCTTGGGATTCATCCAGCCCAGCCTTTCACATAATGAATTCTGCATATAAGTTAAATAAGCAGGGAGACAATATACAGCCTTGTCGTACTCCTTTCCCAATTTTGAACCAATCCGTTGTTCCATATCCAGTTCTAACTGTAGCTTCTTGTCCCACATAGAGATTTCTCAGGAGATAGATGAGGTGATCAGGCACTCCCATATCTTTAAGAACTTGCCATAGTTTGCTGTGGTTGACACAGTCAAAGGCTTTTGCATAGTCAATGAAGCAGAAGTAGATGTCTTTCTGGAACTCTCTAGCTTTCTCCATAATCCAGCGCATGTTTGCAATTTGGCCTCTGGTTCCTCTGCCCCTTCGAAATACAGCTTGCACTTCTGGGAGTTCTCGGTCCACATACTGGATGTCAATAGGGAAGTTTGTCTCCCAGTTCAGAGCTGGTGAGGTAAAGTCACTTGCCATGAAGGCATTGTGGTTGGTGGGGTTGAACTGTATAGGTCATGGGGAGTCCATGTGAAAGATGTCAGCACTGACCTCTTTCTACTGACCTGCAGAGGAGGTGCAAGAGCACCTCTTGGGGTGGGCAAAGAGATTTGTCCCCTTTCAGTGGCAGTTCAGGTGTGGGAAAAGAAATAGTTTGGTTTAGCCTGGTGACATACTTTAGGCACCTTTCAGGTGATGAGTCGACTCCAAGGCTCACTTCTCAAACTCTGTGGTTCAGAGGGTGAGATAGGGACCTCCTTTGAGGCCAAATTCCCTCATCCACCTGGGGTTCTGCGGTCCGGGGTTGGGGGTGGTAAGGCCTCCCTTCTCACCTTAAAGATGTGGCCCATGAATCGGGGCAGGTTGCTCAGTGACTATTGTTATATAGTTAAGTTAGTTCCTGTAACTTAGTCACCCACCTCTGCTGAATTTAATTTAAGGCCAAAATAAAAGTGGCCCAGTTCAACCGCAGCTTACCGTATTTTTCGCTCTATAAGACGCACCAGTCCACAAGACGCACCTAGTTTTTGGAGGAGGAAAACAAGAAAAAAAATATTCTGAATCTCAGAAGCCAGAACAGCAAGAGGGATTGCTGCGCAGTGAAAGCAGCAATCCCTCTTCTGTTCTGGCTTCTGGGATAGCTGTGCAGCCTGCATTTGCTCCATAGGACGCACACACATTTCCCCTTACTTTTTAGGAGGGAAAAAGTGAGTCTTATAGAGCAAAAAATACGGTATGTGTCTGTCTCTTTATTTGCCTGTTGGGATGCAAAGGATTCGCTGTAAAGTTTTGTGTATTGCTCTGTGATTTGTCCCAAGCTACCCTCAACTGTCTTGTATGGGTGAACATGTGAATAGTACGTAGAGGCAAGATTTATTAATGGCACATTTTAGCTAATGGCTGAATGCTGAGGTTGCCCCAATGTCCTCACAATCAGGGCTGAACTCACTTTGATGTAATATCTGCTGAACTTTGGGTTCACTTCTTTCTTCTGCCTTGAGGTAGAAAAGATATATTCAGAGACAATAGTTTTTTGTGTATATATATATATATGTATATGTATGTATGTATATGTGTGTGTGTGTGTGTATACAGTGGTACCTCAGGTTACATACGCTTCAGGTTACAGACTCCATTAACCCAGAAATATTACTTCGGGTTAAGAATTTTGCTTCAGGATGAGAACAGACATCGTGCTCTGGCGGCGCGGCGGCAGCGGGAGGCCCCATTAGCTAAAGTGGTGCTTCAGGTTAAGAACAGTTTCAGGTTAAGAACGGACCTCCGGAACGAATTAAGTACTTAACCTGAGGTAGCACTGTATATGGATCTTGCGTTCCATGATATCATTGTACCATATGCAGCAAGGCACAGTTCAGACAGACTAATAATATGTTCTCAGAATTAGAAAAACAACAACAACAATTAATACATACAATTGTGTGTGCATTTTTGGTATGCCTATATAATTATTATCAGGAGAAGAGTATTCTCTATTTACAGTGTTTCTCACACCTTGAACTTCGGGTCTCCTGTGAAAATTAATCAGTGTGCAGTGGTTCACAACAGATAAATCAAGAAAAAAAGAGGTTCACAACATGGAAAGCAAGTAAAATCAATTTAAAATATCTGAAAGAATAATTAAAGCTTTATTGCAGTGACTGCAGCAGCCAAATCAGAAAAAAATCAAAGTAGCAATAGTCAGGGAATGCCAGGATAGACAGGTAGGTTCTCAGCCATCTATAGAACCACAATACCTGATCTCCACTGACAGGTCATTCCACATAGTGGGAGCCACAGTGGAGAAGGCCATCTACACCGTGGAGGACACCATCTACAGACTGCACTGACCTTGGCAGACAATATGAGGATAGGCAGTCGTAGAGAACCTGGTCCCAAACTATTTAGGACTTTGTAGATCCAAACCAACACCTTAACCTTTGCTTGGTAGCTAATGTGCAGCCACTGCAGAACCTTCATCACCAGGTCTGCATGTGTACAGCCTTCTGAGTCACACAAGGCTTCTCCTATCATTGCATGGGTCCTAGTAACTAGGCTCTGCTTGTCCAAGAAAGGTTGTAGCAGGCAACCCCACTGAAGCTGGCACAACTTAATGCACAGTTCACATGGGCCTCCAACAACAAAGAGCTAGGACTGCTCTCAGACAAGGCACCTGGCTTTCAGGTGCAGTCAGCTGGTGAACTGCCCAATTCCCAGGCACAGGGACTCTCCACTCACAGTGCTTCTGACTTATCAGGATTCACTTACATGATTGCAGGCTAAATTGTCATTATCCAGATACACCATATCTGGTATAACACCATAAGCCCTTCCAGCTGACGTAGCATTTGACCAAGAAAAGAATGCAGCTTGTTCCACCTCTATTCCAGGTGGTCCAATGCACGGCCTAAGGGCTGCGCTTTGGAAGCCCTCAGCAGCATTTGATGCCTCCTCAGGTCTCACACTGCCATCCCAAAGCCAGAGAAGGAGGCACTGGGCTTTGGGAAGGCAGTGTGAGAGCTCTGACAAGGTCCTAGAGTCCTCCCAAATCTTTCCCAGTTGCCTAGTTAGCACTTTCCCAGCTTTGGGAAGGAGACAGGAGGACTCTCAGACCCTGCCAGAGCCTCACAATGCAGGCACTTCAGCTAAAGCATCCATGACAGATGGCCATCAAACCTCTGCTTGTCTTTTCCATTACTAGAGTTGAAGCAACACCCCACAAGTCATATTGGGAACCCTCACAAAGCCTCTATTTCTGTGTTTTTCTAGGTCCACAGACTTTGCAAGAAGTCATGTTGTCCCACATACGTTTCCAAGTACAATTCAAAGTGTTGGTGTTGATCTTTAAAGCCCTAAATGGCCTCGGTCCAGTATACCTGAAGGAGCATCTCCACCCCCATTGTTCTGCCCGGACACGGAGGTCCAGCGCAAAGGGCCTTCTGGCAGTTCCCTCACTGCGAGAAGCAAAGCTACAGGGAACCAGGCAGAGGGCCTTCTCGGTTGTGGCACCCACCCTGTGGAATGCCCTCCCACCAGATGTCGAGGAAATAAACAACCAGCTGACTTTTAGAAGACATCTGAAGGCAGCCTTGTTTATGGAAGTTTTTAATGTTTGATGTTTTATTGTGCTTTTAATTCTGTTGAGAACCGCCCAGAGTGGCTGGGGAAACCCAGCCAGATGGGTGGGGTATAAATAATAATTATTATTATTACTGTAAAGTGTTGAAGTTTTTTTTCCTTTGTTTTTTATTAAAGAACAGCAGCAAAGGTGGTGGTGGTGATTTTTTTTTTTTTAGCACCATTTAAATACATTCCTACTACCAATGATTCTTGCCTCTGAAGGCCACCTGCCTAATGAAGTAACCTTTCCTGATATCTGTTGGGATGCTGCACCCCAGAAAAGTCATCTGACAGGTCTATACTTATAGATGGTTTTGTTCTTTAAAAAGAAGAAATGAGAATTTTATGTATTTTTAAAGGTTTCTGTAAGTGTTGTACAGTATATAAAAGTGTGATATGTGTATATTGATATTTTGGGTTTATTTTAATGGAATTACATCAATATTTAATAAGAGATAGAAAATGACACAAATGAATGCATTTATTGGTGGCAAATGTCTTGGAAATGCCTGCATGAAACTGAATACACAGGGGACATAAGAATTCATGGTGCTCACATGAATGGCATTGCCGTTGCCCTAGTTATTCTTTGCTGCTTTGTTTTACCAAGTGTGTGAGAGAAAATTTGGGGAAATGTGTAACAGAGGGAACAAGCAGGACAAGGGGAGGAGGCAAGGGTAGTTTTGCCAATAATTTTTACTTTGGTGCCTTCTGTTGCTGAACAGAAGCCGTATGTACAGAACTGCTCACTTTCTCTACCTCTAGAACAGAAAGATTTGCAATGAAAATGAATACTAAAATGGTGCATTGCATTACTCCGTTAGACTGTCTGATTTTTATAGATTTTAAGATAAGAGCTGGATTTTCCTTGATTTGTCCTCATCTGTAAGCCAAAACAATTAAGAAAAATCTGAGAGAAATTTTGAAATGAAAGACACACTTTTAAAATCTATTAAGATATTGCAAATGCCATCTATGTTATTGTGTTTATAAAGTCATTCAAAAGCTTCATGCAGGCCCAATTTAGATGTGTGTATTTCTAAATGGCCTTTAGCGTGTTGAGGTCCCCAATACACCCCAAAAGAAAACACAATTAACACTTAATTTTGTTTATTTTTTTTGGCATAATTTTGGCCACAACTTTATTCAAATACAGCAATGTGAGTGGTTGCTTAGGCATTGGTAGCACTAACTGCCCCCGCACGGGGACAGCTCTGAAATTCGCACCCCCCGTGAAGTCAGGAAGGGTAAGTCACCTGGGGAGAGAGACGGAACTGGGAACCATGCCTCACCTCTCCCCAGCATGTTCCCAGGGGCTTGCATGGCCCTAGCCCCTTGCCAGGGGGTTTCGGACAAAAGCATGGGGGAGCCCCTGGGTTCCTTTAGTGGTAAAACCCTGCAGCAGCAGCATTTTGGGGGGCAGGCACAGCCGAATCCATACCCCTCCAGCAACCAATTCCAGACCAATGCCTAACCGCCAACTGAGCACTGAAGCTCACCGCCAAACCACTCACAAATGCAACCCTTCCTTCAAACCCAAAGCAACTGCAGCCAACCAGGTGTCGTTCCCTACAGGGGAAAGATGTACCCCATCTGCCCTAAAGAGGGCAACAGCCTTGAAGGAAATAGCAGGGTGCTTGATCACAGAACCGCCTAAAGCGAGGACCTTCTTTACCACCACCTTGTTAACGCGCTTCCTGGCCTGCTCAGTGGCAGCCGGACTGGGACTGCTACGCCAGAAGCGGCGTTGCAGCAATTGCGACCAAATTATTTTTGCATCTGGCAACATAGCAGCAAGTTTCTCCAGGTCCTTCCGTACTGCATTACGCAAGGCACAGCAATCGGTGGCAGGCAAATAATTCTCCCCCAGCTGGAGCACAATAGCAGAAGGGGGCCCCATAAGACTCAACTGCTTTTGTATCATTGGAAGCAATTCGGCCCACAGCATTCCACGTCTGGACAGCCAAGACACCTGCACATGATGGGGAAGGCCAAGTGCTGCTCCGAGTCCAGACTCCCGAGCTCTGATGCCGGCCCAGTGGACAATGCTGTGGCCTACAATCCAAACCCGAACTGCTGCTATACCTAAGAAGCGAAAACAGACACATATCAGCACAAACCATTCAACGCCCCCTTCGCACATAATCTCTGTATGCACAGGAACTCCATCAACCCAAATTCTTAATTCTCTCAGCTGACAGTCCCCAGTGAGCAGCTGTGGTGGCATTCCCTATGCGGAAAGAGTGCGGCGCATATTCAGCAGCCGGATGGCCACATGCAGCAATAACCTTTCGCATTACTCTAGTAAACTGATGCCTGGCCAAAGGAAGACCATTCTCATGAACTAGGAACGGCCCCTCCCCTTGGGGTCTGAGAGACAAGTATCTGGAGGTGTCCTTCACCGGGCAAGGGCCTGGGTTCCCTGTAGCAGGTAACCTCACAGTGGCACCTTGGCCTAACTGGTCTGTCTTAGAACTCCTGATTGACAAGACCACTTATGAGGAGGATACGGAGACATCCTGCAACAGGAACCCTCTGGACGTTCCTCCCCGACCTTCCTCAAGCACCACCTCACCAACCCTCAAGGCACCAAAGAAAGCCATGGAAAAGGTGGTGGGGAAAAGCCTGGCCTCATACTTGTTCCAGCAAACTGCTCTCAGTTTTACCCGCATCTTAGTTAGCAAATCAAAGGAAATGGGCCTCCTTCCTTGTGATCGCGAGGGGCAGAGCCTGCCCCAGCCCTCCAAAGCCTTGCGCACCACAAACTTGGCACAAGGATCCTTATTAAAAGAGGCTTTACAGAAGAAGGAAATCCCGGCAGCCTGGATCCGGAGTGTCCTGATAGCCCGCCCCAATTGAAAAAGGTGCGCCAAATACTGGAGGACCTGTGAAGAAACCAGAGATGAGCTAAGCTGGATGGACAAGGACTGATGAGAGAAAGTTAAAAATTCAGTCCACGCCTTCCTGTAGGAACGTAACTCCCTGCAAGACTAATTGCTGCCAAGGTTCCAGAGATGATCCGGGAAATATTTTGGACGTAGCTGCGCCTCTGGAGCCAGGGACCTGAACCGCTCCATCTGAAAACGGGATACAGCATCAGCGATTTCATTAGAAATCCCAGGAATAAAACGGGCTGAAAACACGATATTGAAACGCAGACAATGTAAAACGAAATCCCTAAGCAGAGCTGACACCCTAGGGGAGCGGACGACAACTTTGCTAATATATTCACCAGTGCCTGATTGTCAGTCCAGAAACAGACACGGTGGTTCTTGAACTCCTGTACCCACAAATGGACCGCTACTGCTATAGGAAAAAAACTCAAGAAAAGTTAAATCCCGCGTAACAGCCTCACCTTGCCACGCTGATGGCCAAGGCAAGGCACCCCATCGACCCTTCCAGTAAAGTCCAAAGCCTAAAGAGCCCACGGCATCGGACTGAACTTGAAAGTCATTATGCAGGTTCAAGGTGTCCTGCCACAATGACACCCTGTTGAAACAATTTAAGAAATCCAACCACATCCGCAGATCTGCCCTCACTTAGCTGGAAAGGCGAACCCGATGATGTGGAGCCCTGGCCAATCTGGTGCAAAAGGGGAGACCTGGAGCCACTACTCTGCATGCAAAATTAAGGTGGCCCAGAAGGGACTGAAGTTGCCTCAAGGTCACCTTGGCCAGTGGTAGCATATCCTCAATGACCTTCTTCAGATTGCCCAATTTATCATCGGGCAGGTGGTAAGTACATGCTACCATATCCAATAGGATACCAAGATAAACCAATTGGGTGGAAGGGCCTTCTGTCTTTTCCCCTGCCAAAGGGACTCCTAGCTCTTTCATAATAATGTGTGACGCCCTCCAGGCCTGTTTTAAAACGTAATGCCCAATCTAAAAAGGTGCTGAAGCACTCAAAAGCTGCACAGGCTATCGAGCAACCCATTGGCATAGCCTTGTCATAGTAAAATGCCCCCTCAAACTGAAAACCTAGCAACCAAAAGTCCTGGGGATGGATAGGCAACAGCCGAAATGCTGACTCAATGTCACATTTAGCTAAGAGTGCCCCGGGGCCAAATTTCCTGATCATCTTGATCGCATGATCAAACGATGCATATTTTACAGAGCATAGTTCCGGGGGTATAACGTCATTCACCGACGAGCCCCGAGGATGGGAAAGATTACCGTATTTTTCGCCCCATAGGATGCACCGGCCCATAAGACACACCAAGTTTTTTGGGGGGAAATAAAGAAAAAATAATTATTTCCCCCCCAGGCACTTGTGGGGCCAGCAGCGGGGAGAAGCGCTCTTCTCCCCGCCACCCGCCTTCAGACCAGGTCCGGGGACAGCGGGAAGACGTGCTGCACCTCCCAGCTGTCCCCGGAGTTGCGGGGCGGCAGCGGGGAGAAGCGCTCTTCTCCCCACCGCCCGCCTTCAGACCAGGTCCGGGGACAGCGGGAAGATGCGCTGCGCCTCCCCGCTGTCTCCGGAGCTTGCGGGGCTGGCGGCGGAGAGAAGCACGCGTCTCCCCACCATCAGCCTCCGAAACACATCAGGAGACAGCAGGATGGTGGCGTTCCGCCTCCCCGCTATCCCCTGACCTTGTGGGGCTGGCGCTGGGGCTCTCCTGAAGCCTGGAGAGCAAGAGGGGTCGGTGCACACCGACCCCTCTCACTCTCCAGGCTGCAGCGAAAGCCTGCATTTGCCCCATAGGACGCACACACATTTCCCCTTCATTTTTGGAGGCGAAAAAGTGCGTCCTATAGGGCGAAAAATACGAAAAATACTGTATGTATCAAACGAAACTCCCCTGGGGCTTTCTTAGGAGCAATCCCCAGGGGTGAAAGGTGAAACCTGTCAAACGGGGGGGGGGGCATAAAAGGCCCCGCCATCCAGCGTAAAGCCACCCCCTTTTCAATTTTCTTTCAGGCCACTAACGGCCTTTCCCTAACAGATTTCTGGTTGTCAGGATTCCGTGCCACGGGGAACGTGGCTACTGGAATTCTAAAACCATGTGTAAAACCCTCACGAAGATATGAAGCTGCCTCCTGGTTGGGGTAAAGAAGGAGCCAAGCCGAAAGCTCTGCGAGCCGGACTGTCATATAAGCCAGGGCTAACTCTCCCTCATTTGGAGTGTCCTGGAGTTGCCAGGGGGGCAAGTCTACTGACTTGTTGACCGCCCCCCTTCCCCCCCAAAGGGCCACCTCCCTGAAAAGCAAGTGGAAATGGGATGATTTCCTCCACACTTGTCGCAAACATGCGGGTTTTTGCAAGGTTGGCGCTGGCAGTAGCCCTTATTAAATTCCCAGCAAACCAGGCGTCTTTTAAAGGCACCCATTTTTTGTTTCTGTGGCTCAAACATTCAAATCCCTACGATCCCAACGGGCAGTGGGGATTTTGGCCGCCCTATGCCTACAGTTTTCATCGTAAGAAATTGCGGCACTTTTGCCAGCCATTGTAAAGGCCGCCCTAACAATGGACTGATAAATTATGAAATGACTGGCTCTCTTGGGATAACAGAGGACTAAAAATCCAAAAAAAATAACCTTGAAAACAATCAAGCCAACGCTCAAATGTCTTCTCTACTTTGCTAGTTCCAGTCTGCTTTTTTGCACCCGGAGCCACCTTCTCTTGCCCAGGAGAGGGCAGTGGTGGAGGAGCCAGCTTAAAAGTGTCGACATTGCGACCATTAAGAATTCGGGTGCGCAACTTTGAAGAAAGATGACTCCTCGGGATGATGTCCTTTGCCGAATTGGTGGCGACTTTAACGTCAGGCACCAAAGCACCATCCAGACACTCCTGCATAGCACCATACCTAAGTCGATGTGAATTGGCTCTGCAATCCCAAGCCCAGCGAAGAAGGCCAGTCGATTCACTGTAAGCCCAGTAGAGGCCCATACCTACCTCCCCCTCTTCGTCAGAGCTTTGGGAGGACGTACCTGTGGAGGAAGAGGACGTATCATGCCTGCTCCTCTTGGCCTTCTTCCTGGAATGCTTCTTGCGACATTTACCACCGGAAGACATCCTTGGAGGCACAGGTAGTGGAAGTCCTCAGTGGAAGACTCCGAAGCTGGACCCTGGCGGGAGGTACCTGGGAGAGACTGAAGAGAAACCACTGGTGAAGGAGCTGCAGCAATGGAAGGGCCTGCTAAAGACCGTGCAGTATCCCTACCTGCCGAAGAGGCACCATCACGCCCCTGCCGCCTGCGAAGCCTTTGGGTCGATGCACCCCTTTGATGCGTACGACCACGAGAGGCAATAGGGGTTGAGACCCTGACCAATTGGGGATCAGAGAATAAAACCCCTGAAACCTGAAAATCCTCTGAGTCATCACTAGAGGATGAAGAGACTGGACCCGGCTGGGCAGTCAGTGTAGAAGGCTCGGCCTGTGCGCTGGGCTGAGGGGCACAGCACTGAATGAGGCGAAGTGGGGAAATGCCTCTGGATTGCCTGACAAACTTGCCACTAGAGACTCGATACGGCCCCCTGCCTGACTAGGTGCAGGAGAGCGCAGTGATTGTGAAGGGCCACGAATTCTCCTTTTTCCCAAAGTAGGCGACGCCTGCTGGGGCCAGGCCTTCTTCGGAGCCATGGAAACTGCAAGTATACAAGCAGAGAAAGTTAACACCTGAAGATAAAAGCCCAAGTGCTAAAGACGAGTGTAGAAAGAAAATAAAATAAAAATTGACAATAACATTACACCAAAACAAAACAAAATATAAAATAAATAGATAAATAAAATTTAAATTTAAAATATCAAATAAAAAATGAAAATTACAATAGATAAAGAAACTAGGATAAGTAAATAAATAAACTAAAATACGCTTAAAATAAAATACAGCTAAGAAATATTAGCCGACATCCTCAGCCTAAAATGCGAATGCCCAATGGATGGCCCAATGGATGGCTCAAGCCAACAAGCAAAGATTGGCTGCAATAACAAGAAAAACCAGAAGGGGCGCCAGGCTCAATATTGAGCCTGGTGCCCCTTCTAGTTTTTCTTGTCATTGCAGCCAATCTTTGCTTGTTGTTATATATATATATATATTAATAACACTATTGGCCAGCAGAACCAGAGCCCCACAGCTGAACCAGAGCCCTACAGATTGGGCTGATATACCAATCACGGCCACTAGAGGCCCCTCCAGTGCAGCCCGACTCAGAAGGCCTGGAAAAAGGCTGCGCTGCTCCCGCCAAGGCCCTGCAATCGGGCTGGGGCAAGGAAGGCTGCAGCGCCCGCACGCTGGCGGCAAGGAAGGTGATATGGGGGCCGCGGGGCCTCCAAGCTAGTGGGGAAGCCGCTCTGCCTCCGTGCCGCCAATAGCGGCGTGAAAAATGGCAAATTCACTTTTATTTTATTTTTGTTTATCTTATTTTACTTTTTAAACCGGACGGGGGGGGGGCGTGAGGAGCTGAAAAGTGGGCCCCCCAACCACCCCCAGACCAGGGACAAAACTCTGCAGAACCACCAGGAAAAGATAAGTCCCCAATAAAATTAAAGGCTCAATATAATTAAAGCTCAATAAAAGTAAAGGAATTAAGTGGGGACGGGGGTGAAGGGAGGGAACAAAATTAAGAAAGGGATTGGGTGAGGGAAATTGGGGTTAATAGGAGACAACAATTAAGGAGAGAGGGAAAGGGGGGGGGGACAAGGAATTATCTAAATAAAAAGGAATAGCAAGATCCTAAACTGAGCTAAGCAATACAACCGTCTCCTTTCACTGATCTGAAGCACGCAGCGAAAGAGGACGTCTGTTGCTGCGTGCCTTGTATTTAACAAATAGGGCTGTCAATCACTAAATGGCAACATCTAAATTTCCCCAGTAACAGCCCGCCCCTGCTTACGAGTTGGCCAAACCATCTGCCCAGAAACAGCAAGGTGTCTTGGCATCCCCAACCGCAACACGTGCTCTCCGTGATGGAGAACACGCCTTCTACAACAAAATACACAAGCAACTGGGTGTGTTTTTCTGAGCGCTGTAGATAATTAATCTCATTTTCCCTGTGCTTCAGTTTGTGTTCTGTTAGTTTTCTTATTCAAACTTTTGACTCACAAATCTAATTTGAAGCCTCTTTAACTGACCTATGTGGTAATGTGTTTCATCTGCATGTGACGTTTAGCAGTGAGCAATAAGGCCAGCATACTAATTTGCTCCTTGGTGGATGCAATTTTTGGTGTGCAAACATCACCTGTTCTCAACACTTCTGCACTACAGAAAGTGCCCAACCCCTCCCCCCCAAAAACTCCAGAAGAGATGGATGTCTTAAAAGGCAGATAGGAGAGTGACGTGTGAGGGAGGCGGCAGTGATAAACAGGGCCTGTTAGAATAGCCCTGGTCTAGATGGTGCCACAGAGGGAAACCTGAGCATGGACTCAGGGGTTGGACTCGATGGCCCTTGTGGTCTATTCCAACTATGATTCTATGATTCTATTCTATGACTGCACCATTACAGTAGGCAGGGCAAAACTGAGAGGGTTATACCTCTGGTCTCTCACAAACAGGAGGACAGCTGCTTTCTTTGGAACAACAGTTAAGGATGCCATGGGATAGTCAGGAAGCAAGGGAACCCAGTAAGGCTGCCCAATGATTTGTGAAAGGATAGAAAGGGCTTCACCAAAACCCCACAAAACAACTGGCAAAGCTCATCCATGAGAATTTCCCTCCTTTTTGATGATTTTAAATGTCGTTTATTTTCTCATTAACTGATAGAGAATTGTGAACCGCCCTGAGACCTGCAGGTATAGGGCAGTATACAAAGTAAATAAGTAATAATAATAATTGGGGGTGGGTTAGAAAATGTTGGAACAGCATCAGTACAGGATTAAACTGAATGTTTATGATGTGTATGATGCAAGCAGTAGTCCATTAAGTGCCAGGTATGAAGGGGGCTTTACTCCTCAGGTAGGTTGGGGAGGGAAGGGTGGGCTTCTTAAAGCTGTAATGGAGACTTGACAAGGGAGGACCCCTTTATTAGAGCGCATGCGAGATATACAACCGCTGAGAGGATGATTTCTTATTCCTGCAACACAACAAATGAACATCTGAATCAGTCGAGTTCTGCAAAGCTGCCTGTTTAGTTTTGCAATATGAACACAGTATATATCCAGGAAGAAGAGCAGGGAAAGAAAGGAAAACGGCAGGGAATACAAGATGTCGGAATCCTGGCAGCACCTGCAGTTATTAATATATTATTTTGAACGAAATGTCATTACTATTTTATTTAAAATTAATGCAATTCACCAGACCATAAAGAAGGTCCTTTAGAATAAATGGCGGCTTTCCAAGCACAGCTACTGGGCTGCTGATTACAATGGATTCTGACATTTTTGACAGTTTTATAATTCTCATATTCTGTTCGTAGCTATGCTCTGAAGTGTGTCTGCTTTGCTGAATTCTTCCTCCTGGGGCATGGCGCTAAAGTTTGGTGAACTGAAAGGACAATAAAGCAGTTTGATAGGCAAAAACAGAAAATTACTGTGCTACACAAAGTTGCTTGTTTGATGACTCCAGGAAAATTAGCATTCACAGTTTTAAAAACAAATGTCACTTAAACCCCCCCCCCCACACACACACACCTTTAAATGAGCAGTTAGCTATAAAAGACACCCATTGGTTCAAAAAGGTGAGGTCACCATCTCACAACAATGCATGGAGCTGGTCAGGAAATGATTGTGGAAGCCATTTTTGAGGGGATTTGTTGTCGTTTTCCCCCCATCTGAATAGGAAAGTAAATAATGAACTGTGCCCATCACAACTGATGCTTTAAGTGGGTATGTTTATGGGATGTACAGTAATTCACTTCTTTGATACAATCCACATTAACTTAGAAATGTGGTAGAGGAGGAGACGTCCGTTAGCCGTGGGGAGGATTTCCCTAGCTCTCACTTGCAAAGGCTTATTCTGGCAGAAAACGTAGTTCCGCCTCCATACCTAGAAGGCATCTCTAGAAGGCACTGAATAACACCCAGCTGTTTCCCATCTGCAAGGACTTGTGCATCCCACTCAAGCTAATGCATTCAGACACTCAAGCCACATGGGGTGTGTGTAGGGGACAGGGGTACTGTCCTTACCCCCCAACATCTCCATCCCATGTGCTCTATCCTGAGTTTTTCAACAGGCCTTATAAGTGCTGGCATGCTGAAAATGCAAAGTTCCCAATCGTGCAGAGGCTTATGTGTATTGAGCTGAATGCAGTTGGAAGTCCCCTGTAGACCTTCCTGCTCGATGTGCAAAGTTCTCCCGTGGGGATAAGGTAGAAGCTCCAGGTAGTTCAGCACCAGGCAAGGCACACGAAGTGGTTGGCAGCAAGGATTTGCATGGCCATGAATATGCAGACAATCTCACAAAGTCAACCGTCATCTTCGTAACTACGGGGGAGTATTTTCACCATATTTTCAGCCATGAATGTTTACCGCTGCCTTTCTCCCAGTGCAGCTCCATTGTCCACTGAACCTTCGTGAACTTTTATTTGAGCTGCTGTATAATTCTTTTTAAAATGATCTTCTTCATCAATGTGCACCCATGCTTTCCAGCCTCAAACGAGTCTAATTCCGGCAATCTTTTTACAAGATATAGAACATCAAGCTCTTGATAAAAACTCACTCCTTTTTCAGGGGTCCTTGGTTCATCCCCCTTCTGCTGGCCGGCTTTTGGTATATATTGCTTCTGGCAGTGCAATCCTAATTCTCAGTGAAAAATGGAATTGTCAACTGAGGCAACGGGGGTCACAACATCAGGGAGTGAAGACGGCTCGGCCCGCATCCTTGTCAACTGAAAGCATTTTGCATCGATGATCAGCGTTAAGCCAATGGGGGGTGGCTTTTGCTTTTAAAAAGTGTGACAAATCAAAATCAGTCTAGAGTAGAACACAAACAACATCTAAATCTGCCATCTATTTCCCCCAAAGCAGAATTAAAGGGGCACTTTGGGGAGAACTTTACATCTGGAGTGTTGAAATATACTCAGAGTCAAGTGTGAATTTCATGCTCTTTATTCATCTCATAGTAGCAATGAATGAAGTTTTCCCCAAAACGTCTAGCTATATATACATTATTTACACAATAATGCAATGGGCCCTGCATGATTGGCTAATTCCAGACTGCTCTTGTAGGCCAATCAGGCCGCTGATTCACTTCTACCTGAAGCTGGATTGGGTGGCTCCTGCGGACCAATCAGACTCCTGCATTCTGGATCCTATTGTTCTAAGATTCATCTAAGTACATAACAGGTTTGTATGTTTCTCTTGTACCTGTTAGACCTCAACACCTACCTACTTGTAAAAGATGTTAAAAACTGGCAAAGCGGGGAATTGTTTTGAGGATCGCAAAATGTTCACGAAACATCCACCAAGTTAGTTCAGTAGCATTAAAGAGAAAGCTCTCTATTCTGCCATTCTAAATTTCCCCTCACAATTAATGAACTAAAGCTTTAGTTGATTGATGTATCATTTAAATGGATTCATGCTCACAGCCCTGGTTTTTGTGGTTGGAATAGTAGTGATATTTTATTGTTTGTTATATGATGGTTTTACGATGTTTTATCCTTGTTATGTTATATGGTAGTTTATGGTACTCACAGTGTTTGTAAAGCTTCCTTGAATTCGTGGACAAAGACGGTAATATGGAGAGCAAGCATCATGGGATACAACATTTATACAGTGGTACCTCTGGTTATGGATTTAATTCATTTTGGGGTGCCATGCGCACCCCGAAAAATCCGTAACTAGAAGTGCCGCTTCTGCACACACATGGGGCGCGCAGAGCGCTTCTGCGCATGCGCGAGCAGCGAAAACCAAAAGTATACATTTCCGGGTTTGCCATGGCCATAACCTGAAGATTCTATAACCTGGAGGTTATGCAACACAAGGTACCATTTTATTGCATTCAAATCTAAATGGGCCACATGAATGTCCCACAAAAAAGCAACTTTTGTATTTCTTCTTACATGGTATGCAAATTCAAATTTAGGGCGTTGCTCTGCTTTGAAAATTTTAGCTTCCTTCCCCAACTCAACAAACCACTACTTGTTTGTTCTCTTGGAGGTAGGGAAGTAACCTAGTCAGTTTTCTACATGGTCAGCACTTCTTTCTTCCATTAAACTATAGTGGGGGGGGGGGAGTCTTCCAGGTACTTCAAGTAATTGCAGTCTGAAATTGAACAATCTGCCCAGTTCCACATTCACCTGTCGATAAAACTTCTGAATTTAGAACAGCGGCCATTGATTTCACTGTCCTTTGACTTGACCACATCAACCAAAATGACGCTTTGGGGATGTAGGAAAAGTAGTAGCCAGAGGTTAACTTTATTCATCTAGCACCATCACTAAGGGAAAAAGAACATGAAAAAAGCCAAAACAAAGAATTGATCAAATGGAGGAAGGACACATGAAATGAAATCTACCAAGCAGCTCAGAGAAAAATTGTCTTCCTAGGAAAAAAGAGATAATGAGAAATTTTAGCTCAATTGTCTGTAGATACAAATGCATAGTTTGATCCTACAGTATGAGTTGAAGGTCTGAGTTCCTTGAAAATGGGAGATTTGAATGTGCCTCATAATTTAAAAGTAGTGAATACTTAATGGGCCATGCTGCAAAACAGAACAGTTTAACTGTGGCTACATCTAACAGAACTATTAAAAGTATACGAAGCAAAAGGACCATGTTGGCCCACAAGACAAATTCCAAAATCCACATTAGAGCTGTACCTCAGGTTCCCAGAAAACCAGGCCTGACCGGAAGTCTCCAGCTTTGCCTGCCCTCCCCCTGGTGACAAGGGGAGGGTCCCAATCTCCAGGGGGAGGGGGGAGAGTGCCTGTAAAATAGATATTGTTATTAAGAGGACTGTGCAAGCAGCTTGCAAGCTTCAGCCTGGCATGAGTCGTCTTCACATTATTGCAAAGTCCAGTGATGGCCCTAAGTGATCTGACCTCCACTCTCCTCCCATCTCCCAATTAACTCCTGTCTCCAGGGCTCAGTGGGAGGAGGGAGGCTTCAAGCCCACTGGAATGGCCCTAATAGAAAGAACATGAGAAGTCTAGAACAAAGGAAGCCAGAAGATGGGGCTGCTGAGCAAACACAGGAGGGGAGGAAGCAAGGTGATACTAAGCAAGGAAGCCCAGAGTAGGGAATGAGAGAGGAATTCAGTGTCTAGAGATTTAGAATTCAATTTAATTATTCTCCAAATGAACTTTAGGACCACAGTAGGCAGCAGGAATTTAATCTAGGATCAGAACCACAACCCCAACTTTGATTGTGGGTTTTATTAATTACAAAGAAAAAAATATCTTGGAGCAGCCAGCATAAAACAATACTGTCAGCAGTCCATTCCCAAGCTTGATAACGTAGCAAGCGTAGTTAATTAAAAAGGATGATTTGTTGTCAAAACAACAGATAGCTCCGGAGGGCTCTCACACAGCCTCCCGGCATCATCAATCACAATGACCCTTCTGAAGACTGCTTCCGGCGTGACCAGAAGCAACGGAACTTTCACTTCCTATCTTGCAACCCTCCCATTTGCTGTGACCTTGGACTGAGTGGGTCAGCTCCCGCCTCTTCTCTATTCTCTGAGAGGCTTTCTCTTAACTCTTTCCCACCTCAAAATAAAAAAATTCCTTCCAGTAGCACCTTAAAGACCAACTAAGTTAGTTCTTGGTATGAGCTTTCGTGTGCATGCACACTTCTTCAGATACACTGAAACAGAAGTTGCCAGATCCTTCTATATAGTGAGAAGGTGGGGAGGGGTATTACTCAGAAGGGTGGTGGGAATGGGTGATTGGCAGATAGCTGAGATGAGCCTGTTGACGACTCTTAACGACTGCAATAGGTCTTACAGGAAAAGGCAAGGGGTGAGAAGGTGAAAAATGGCTTAGTCATGTATAGTGAGATAAGAATCCAATGTCTCTGTTCAGACCAGGTCTCTCCATGGTTTTAAGTTTGGTAATGAGTTGCAATTCAGCAGCTTCTCTTTCCAGTCTATTTCTGAAATTCCTTTGTAGTAAAACAGCTACTTTGAGATCTTGTATAGAATGTCCTGGGAGATTGAAGTGTTCTCCTACTGGTTTCTCTGTTTTGTGATTCTTGATGTCTGATTTATGGCCGTTTATTCTTTGGCGTAAGGTTTGGCCTGTTTGTCCAATATAGAGAGCTGAAGGACACTGTTGGCATTTGATGGCATACACAATGTTAGACGATGAGCAATTAAATAGTCCCGAGATGGTATGTGTGATGTTGTTGGGGCCAGTAATGGTGTTGTCCGGGTGTATGTGGCAGCAAAGTTGGCATCTGGGTTTATTGCAGGCTCTGGTGCCAGTGTCCGTGCTAAGTCTGGTTGTAGTATTATTGTGGGTTAGGAGTTGTTTAAGATTGGGTGGCTGTCTGTAGGCAATGAAAGGTCTTCCTCCCAGAGCTTGAGAAAGAGAACTGTCCTTGTCCAGGAGAGGTTGTAGGTCTCTGATGATGCGTTGTACTGTTTTAACTTGGGAGCTGTATGTGATGACTAGAGGTGTTCTGTTATTTTCTTTTTTGGGTCTGTCTTGCAGCAAGTTCTCTCTGGGTATCCGTCTGGCTCTGTTGATCTGTTGTCTAACTTCATCTGCTGGGTATTTTAGTTCTAAAAAGGTTTGCTGTAGATCTCTTAGGTGAGAGAAAGACTGGAAAGAGAAGCTGCTGAATTGCAACTCATTACCAAACTTAAAACCATGGAGAGACCTGGTCTGAACAGAGACATTGGATTCTTATCTCACTATACATGACTAAGCCATTTTTCACCTTCTCACCCCCTTGCCTTTTCCTGTAAGACCTATTGCAGTCGTTAAGAGTCGTCAACAGGCTCATCTCAGCTATCTGCCAATCACCCATTCCCACCACCCTTCTGAGTAATACCCCTCCCCACCTTCTCACTATATAGATCTGGCAACTTCTGTTTCAGTGTATCTGAAGAAGTGTGCATGCACACGAAAGCTCATACCAAGAACTAACTTAGTTGGTCTTTAAGGTGCTACTGGAAGGAATTTTTTTATTTTGACTATGGCAGACCAACACGGCTACCTATCTTTCCCACCTGTTTGTGCTTCCGGTGAGCTTTGACTGTGTTCTAGCCTGCTCCCAGCCATTCCTTTATCAACTGGCATTCCAGGGGGTGGGGGAGTTGGCCCTAGCTGGTGCTTATCCTGCCTGGCAGTTAATCCTCTCTGTTCCTGGCTGCTTTCTTCACCTGATGCAACCCATCCCTGGGAGCTGGCTCATTCATGACAAGTTGTGATAGCCTCGGATTCTGATTCAGAGGCTGAACCGGAGGAATCCCAGCCTGCACAGGAGTCCCCGCCTCCAGGGCTGGCTGAGCTGGGGCAGGGCCTTGATTCTGAAGCTTCACCTGTGCCGGATCCTCAGGAGCAGACACCAGATGAATCCACTCTGGCTCCAGAGGTGATTGAGGACCAATTGCCTACAGATGCACCTCTCCCAGCCCTGTCAGGGGAAGGTGAGCGTCCCCCTGGGTCCAGTAACCCTCCAGCCTCTCCTGAGCTGCAGAGGCTCTGGGCAGAGAGGCAGAGGGAACTGGTTTCTCCAGGAGGAGTGCTCGCCTTAAGGCCAGGAGAGGCGGGTCACCTGTGGGCCGGGACCGCCCCTGGCCTCAGGAAATAAGGGCCAGTCAGCCCGGTCCCAGGTTGCGGGAGCAATGACGTTGGAAACCTGTTTCTGCGAGCACCCAGACCTGTCTTTCTGGAGGTCCCGACCACGCCCGGCTTTTGCTTTGAACCCAGCTTCCCCCTTGGTGGACAGACCCTCGACCCAGAACCAGACTTTGACCACGCCTCACGGTAAAACACCCCCCCCCCGGTACCAGCACACAAATACTGAAGGAAACTGAGAGACAGAGTGGTGGTGGTGGAATCCTGATGCTAACAATGTGTCCACATTCTTACATCAAAATCACATGAAAGAGAGGAAGGCATAATAAAACAGCCTCACATAGTGCTAGATAAAATTAACGTCCTACCAAGGCAATGTGGAAACGCAAACTGGGGAAGCAAAACATGATTTTGCATATCTGTATTTTGCATTGTGTAAAGAGATTGGTGGTGTTGGCCACATTCACTTGTGTCTCGGGCTGCTTTTATTGAATTGTCCTCATGGGTGTCAAGAAATGTAGGAAGGTTCAGCAAAGGAAATATAGAAGCAGCACAAACTCGAGTAAAGAGCAGGCAGGTGCCTGAGAAGAAAACCAAGAAAGAAGCTGGAAAAGGGAGAAGCACCCAGTTCTGAACTTTAAAGATTCGTGTTGCTATTAAGTGATTAATCACTCTCAGGGCCCTGTTAGGGTGTGCTTGGAGGGAGAGTACAGCACAGTTTTTACACTGTTCAGAATGTTGTTATTTGTGCTTTTCTGTGCTCAGAATGTTGTTAATAGTTACCCGCTGAATTATTTCATGTGAACAAATGGAGAAAGCGTAAAAAGAAAAATAAGCCAAATCTTGAATGTAAGCTCCTTTGGTCAAGACTGGAGCCAACAGTGGTGATTTTCTGAGAAAGATGAATGCAGACATTCATTAACTAAGTATCCATTCCGAGGATCAGACTATCTTGGGATCAACTCTATCACTTCTTCAGGCTCACTTGGTCATCTGTTGTCAGGTGTGGAGAGTCCTCCCTTCGGTAACTTCACAGACAAGAATTAATGAGCAGTTAATAGATTTGTAGTCCTTTTATTACAGCATCATGTTGCAAGCACAAATACACAGCTCTCTACAAGGAGGGCAGTTGGGTAGTCTAGCCCTCCTTCCTGCTTCTGCAGCATTTTGGGCGCCAATGGGAAGTTCCTCCCTCCCTCTGACTCCTTTGCTCCGAGCTAGGAGATGGGGGGGGGGGTCCGCCACGCTCTCAAGTGATGTCTCAGCTAGCTGCCCCCTCCCTTCTGGTTCTGTTGTCATTATCTCATAACTGGTTAACTACTTCCTAAGTTGTTCAGCTCCTCTCTCTCTCTCTCTCTCTCCTTCTGAACACGCTGTGGAGAATGGAGGTGACTCTTCCCCCTCCAGCTCTCCATCAGAGAGAAGCTGGTCTGCCATAGAATGCATTCCCCAGTCCTCATCTTCTGATCAGTCCCTGACATCTGTGTCATCCTGCAAACTAGTAAGAACTGTGCCAACATCAGGTGCAGATGTGTACTAGAATGTGCAGCAAAGTGATAATGTAAAGCCAGCCAAAGCAGTTCGAACATGAACCAAACCATATGAAAGGTGCTAACTACAGCATACAGAGAAAAGTTTTCTACAAATCTCTTTGGATGACAAAATAAGGGATTTTATAGACTAATTGTGTAAAGGCACATGCTGAGGCCAAATAATCTCCTGCTTTGAGTAGTTTTCATCAAACAAATATTGCACACTGAATTGCTAATAGCACTACTGAACGACATGGGGTGCACTATGTCCAATACATTTTGTCTTCGAAGTACGATTAAGTGAATCTATGAACATTGTCTGATTTATGCCTGATTTTAAGTGGCAGGCTGCCATTGTGTGCATGTAACAAAGCACTTAGCAAATCCAGAGCATGCTGTCAAATGCTGATGCCACACCTAGATGTGTCATCAGAAATCTGAAGAAACAAGAGAGGAGCACATTTTCCCTTACCACTTGGCATCAGATAACAGAGAATCTGTACAGAGTGACAATCAAACCGCCCCAGCAGAACTCTTTCCCTTCCAGGGCAGTGGCTGGCTGGCTTGCCATTATCATCCTGCTACATGGAGCAGAGGTGCGTGGTTGAATGCATGGCAAATGACCACCCAGGCAAGTGGCCAAGCATTCCCACCTTCATTTTCTTTGCACCTCCATCGTCTTCTTTACTTTCAGATGGATGGATTCCAGTGGAGGGAACAATCGCTTTTTAATAACTTCATAATATCCATGTTTACCTTCCCCTGTGTATCCTTGATGCAGGATATATAAATCTAAATAAATAAATACCAACAGTACCTAACCAGACACACACGCACACACACACTGCTAGAAATTAATGTGCAAGACTCTGTAAAAAGCAGGTATCTTTTTAAAAAAAAAATTAAACTCTTTTATAATTCATTTTGTAGTAGCTTGTAAATATGTCAAATAAATATATGTTGTTACAGGTAACAAAAAATAATAGTCAAGAAATAGTCTAACACAATAAAAAGGTTAGTGTACCAATTTCCCCAACCTGACACACACACAAAGCACTTTGTCACTGTTTGCAGCTGAATCTCTTTATTAGAACTACAACTGATGAGCCCTATAGATAGATAGATAGCCAACCCCAATAGCCTATAGCCTATAGATAGCCAACCCCAATAGAAAATCAGCAACGGGAACTAAAGCACTAATTCAGAACATATGGAGCACTACAAATCACTGCAAAACCAACAGAGTACCGTATTTTTCGCCCTATAGGACGCACCGTCCCATAAGACGCACCTAGTTTTTTGGGGGGGAAATAAAGGGAAAAAAATTATTTCCCCCCAGGCGCGGGGCTGGGGCAGCCCGAGCTTCCCCCGGGATTCCCTACTGAGGGGATTCCCTACTGAGGGGAACAGAAGCAGTGATCTGTGGGCCTGACAAGATGTCTCGGGAAGTGTGCTGTCTCCCCGGGGCTAAGATCCAAGATGTAACTGAACGACTGCAAGGAATCATAAAACCCACTGACAAATACCCCTTCCTCTTGGTTCATGTGGGAACCAATGACACTGCAAGCAATAGCCTCCAGAAGATCAAAAGAGACTACGAGGCTCTCGGCAGGAAATTGAAGCAACTAAATGCACAAATTGTCATCTCGTCTGTCCTCCCAGTTGAACGACGTGGCCCAGGGAGAGAGGGGAAAATAGTGGAAGTGAACAGCTGGCTTCGCAAATGGTGTAAACAGGAACGGTTTGGATTCTTAGATCACGGACTGCAGTTTCTTGAAGATGGACTTCTGGCAAGTGATGGGCTGCATCTCACAACGGTTGGGAGAAATGTTTTTGCCAAAAATCTCAGAAACCTCATCAGGAGGGCTTTAAACTGACTAATGTGGGGGAGGGAGACAGTGCTCCTGAAGGTAGGAGTCTATCAATTAATGAAGATGATCATCCAAATGTCATAGACCAAATGGAGCAAACAGCACGCGGACCTAGTGGTGGGAGGAAAAAATCCTTAAATAAGAGACACGGGGGAATGATTAATGGACTTCAATGTCTGTACACTAATGCGCAAAGCATGGGAAATAAACAAGATGAGCTTGAGCTCTTGGTACAGCAAACTAAATATGACATAATAGGCATCACTGAAACCTGGTGGGATAAGTCCCACGATTGGAATGTAATAATGGAGGGATACAATCTATTTCAGAGAAACAGACCAGACAAGAAAGGAGGAGGAGTGGCATTATATGTCAGGGATGTGTATGCCTGTGAAGAGATCCAAGATTTAGAACCTCAAAGCCAAAGTGAGAGCATTTGGGTCAAAATTAAGGGAGAGAAGAATAACAGAGACCTCATTGTGGGAGTTTACTACAGATCCCCAAGCCAAATGGAGGACATAGATGATGCCTTCCTGGAACAGATGGCCAAGCATGCAAAAGGAAGGGAGATAGTATTAATGGGGGACTTCAATTACCCGGATATTTGTTGGACGTCAAACTCAGCCAAGAGCATAAGGTCAAACAGATTCCTCACTGGCCTTGCAGACAACTTCATTGTCCAGAAAGTGGGAGAAGCAACAAGAGGAACAGCCATTTTAGATCTGGTCCTAACCAATGTTGATGACCTGGTTAGTGGGGTAGATGTGGAAGGATCATTAGGCGCGAGTGATCATGCTCTTCTGAAGTTTACTATACAGCGGAAAGGAGCAGCCAAGCATACTAGGACTCAATTTCTTGACTTTAAGAAAGCCGACTTCATAAAACTTAGGGAAGTGCTGGGTGAGATCCCATGGACAGCAATACTAAAAGGAAAGGGAGTTCATGATGGCTGGGAGTTTGTTAAGAGGGAGATAGTAAAAGCACAACGTCAGGCAATACCAATGAGACGGAAACATGGAAGGTGCCTAAAGAAGCCAGGGTGGCTATCTAAAGAACTTTTAACTGAATTAAGATTAAAAAAGGATGTGTACAAAAAATGGAAAAGGGGGGAAACAACCAAAGAGGAATTCAAACAAATAGCCAGTACGTGTAGACACAAAGTCAGAAAAGCTAAAGCACAGAATGAACTCAGGCTTGCCAGAGAGGTTAAAAGCAACAAAAAAGGCTTTTATGGGTATGTTCGTAGCAAAAGGAAGAACAAAGAAACAGTGGGGTCACTCAGAGGAGAAGATGGTGAAATGCAAACAGGGGACACAGAAAGGGCTGAACTCCTCAATGCCTTCTTTGCCTCAGTCTTCTCCGATAAAGAAAACAATGCCCGACCTGAAGAATTTGGAGCAAATGATTCAGCAAAGGAAACACAGCCCAGAATAACTAAGGAGATAGTACAAGAATACTTGGCTAGTTTAGATGTATTCAAGTCTCCAGGGCCAGATGAACTGCATCCAAGAGTATTAAAAGAACTGGCAGATGTGATCTCAGAACCACTGGCAGTCATCTTTGAGAATTCCTGGAGAACAGGCGAAGTCCCGGCAGACTGGAGGAGGGCAAATGTTGTCCCTATTTTCAAAAAGGGGAAAAGAGAGGACCCAAATAATTACCGCCCAGTCAGTCTGACATCAATACCAGGGAAGATTCTGGAGCAGATCATTAAGAAAGCAGTCTGTGAGCACCTAGAAAGGAATGCTGTGATCACCAATAGTCAGCATGGATTTCTGAAAAATAAGTCATGTCAGACTAACCTGATCTCGTTTTTTGACAGAATTACAAGCCTGGTAGATGAAGGGAACTCAGTGGATATAGCCTACCTTGATTTCAGTAAGGCATTTGACAAGGTGCCCCATGATATTCTTGTAAAGAAGCTGGTAAAATGCGGTCTTGACTATGCTACCACTCAGTGGATTTGCAACTGGCTGACTGACCGAACCCAAAGGGTGCTCATCAATGGTTCCTCTTCATCCTGGAGAAGAGTGACTAGTGGGGTGCCACAGGGTTCTGTCTTGGGCCCGGTCTTATTCAACATCTTTATCAACGACTTGGATGATGGACTCAAGGGCATCCTGATCAAATTTGCAGATGACACCAAACTGGGAGGGGTGGCTAACACCCCAGAGGACAGGATCACACTTCAAAACGACCTTGACAGATTAGAGAACTGGGCAAAAACAAACAAGATGAATTTTAACAGGGAGAAATGTAAAGTATTGCACTTGGGCAAAAAAAATGAGAGGCACAAATACAAGATGGGTGACACCTGGCTTGAGAGCAGTACATGTGAAAAGGATCTAGGAGTCTTGGTTGACCACAAACTTGACATGAGCCAACAGTGTGACGCGGCAGCTAAAAAAGCCAATGCAATTCTGGGCTGCATCAATAGGAGTATAGCATCTAGATCAAGGGAAGTAATAGTGCCACTGTATTCTGCTCTGGTCAGACCACACCTGGAGTACTGTGTCCAGTTCTGGGCACCACAATTCAAGAAGGACACTGACAAACTGGAACCTGTCCAGAGGAGGGCAACCAAAATGGTCAAAGGCCTGGAAACGATGCCTTATGAGGAACGGCTAAGGGAGCTGGGCATGTTTAGCCTGGAGAAGAGGAGGTTAAGGGGTGATATGATAGCCATGTTCAAATATATAAAAGGATGTCACATAGAGGAGGGAGAAAGGTTGTTTTCTGCTGCTCCAGAGAAGCGGACACGGAGCAATGGAGCCAAACTACAAGAAAGAAGATTCCACCTAAACATTAGGAAGAACTTCCTGACAGTAAGAGCTGTTCGACAGTGGAATTTGCTGCCAAGGAGTGTGGTGGAGTCTCCTACTTTGGAGGTCTTTAAGCAGAGGCTTGACAACCATATGTCAGGAGTGCTCTGATGGTGTTTCCTGCTTGGCAGGGGGTTGGACTCGATGGCCCTTGTGGTCTTTTCCAACTCTATGATTCTATGATTCTATGATTCTATGACCCCAGCCCCCAAACAGGCAGCTCTCTGCAAGCCGTGGGAGCCCAGCGGTGGCTCCCGCTGCTTGAGAAGAGGTCCCCGAAGCCTGGACGCGCTGAGATCAGCGCGTGCAGGCTTCGGGATGCCTGCAGCTCTCCCCAAGCAGCGGGAACGTTCCCGCTGCTTGAGGAGAGATCCGCGAAGCCTGCACGCACTGAGATCAGCGCGCGCAGGCTTCGGGATGCCTGCAACTCTCCCCAAGCAGCGGGAGCGTTCCCGCTGCTTGAGGAGAGATCCGCGAAGCCTGCACACGCTGAGATCAGCGCGCGCAGGCTTCAGGATGCCTGCAACTCTCCCCAAGCAGCGGGAGCGTTCCCGCTCCTTGCCGAGAGGTCCGCGAAGCCTGGAGAGCGAGAGGGGTCGGTGCGCACCTACCGCTCTCGCTCTCCAGGCTTCAGCGAAAGCCTGCATTCGCCCCATAAGACGCACCCACATTTCCCCTTCATTTTTGGAGGGGAAAAAGTGCGTCTTATAGGGCGAAAAATACGGTAAGCTATGTGGCTAAAAGAAATGGTAAGTTGGCATTTCAAAGAGCCGACATATAAATGGGACAAAACCCCGTTTATGTTTGTGTACAAAGTCAAGGATACTGTCAGATTGAACATGACATTCAGTCTCAACACTGAATCTGTGCACCACAGATTCACACTGTACTGTACATACTGAAGGATGAACTCTGACATGATTGAGGCAGTGGGTGACGCTGTGGTCTAAACCACAGAGCCTAGGGCTTGCCAATCAGAAGGTTGGCGGTTTGAATCCCCGCGACGGGGTGAGCTCCCATTGCTTGGTCCCTGCTCCTGCCAACCTAGCAGTTCAAAAGCACCTCAAAGTGCTAGTAGATAAATTGGTACTGTTCCGGCGGGAAGATAAATGGCATTTCCGTGCACTGCTTAGTCATGCTGGCCATGTGACCCGGAAGCTGTATGCTGGCTCCCTTGGCCAATAAAGCGAGATGAGCGCCACAACCCCAGAGTCGTCCTCGACTGGACCTAATGGTCAGGGGTCCCTTTACCTTTTATTCTCTGTACCACTCCCTGCACCTACAGCTTGCCAGAGGAGGAGCTTGCCCAAGGGTGCTAAAGAAGGTTGAGGATCAGAGCCTCTGTCTATAATCTGAGAATTATTGCAGAACAGGTAAGAGAGCCCTGCAGACTGGAGGCAGGCAAATGCCCCCATCTTCAAACAGGGCAAAAAATAAGAACCAGGTAATTACCGATTGGTGAGCTTGACTTCGATACCAGGAAAGGTCCTAGAACAGATCATTCGTCAGTCTGTAAGCATTTAGAAAAGGATGCTGTGATTACTTGTCAGACAAGTCTCTTTTCTTTTTATGGAGTGACAAGCTTGGTAGATCATGGGAATGCTGTGGACATAGTGTATCTTGATTTCAATAAGGCTTTGGATTAAGTCCCCCATTATATTCTTGCACAGAAGCTGGTAAAATATGGGCTGGGCAAGGTATGTTTTAGGTGGATTTGTAGCTGGTGGCAGACTGAACCCAAAGAGTACTCATATCAGGAGTGCCAACTTGGCCCTGTGACCATGGGTGTCACACAGTGTTCATGGCCCTGGCACTGAAATTTGTGGCTGCATGACCCCTTTGTGGGGAATTTTATGGGTGCTCAGACACCCAGGACACCCCAGGGAATTCGCACCTATGTACTCATTAATGGTTTTTCATCATCCTGGGGGAAAGTGGCAAGAGGGGTGCCACAGATGTAGGTTAGGCCATGTGACACACATAGTTCTGTCCTCTAACAGAAGGGGGTGGGCAGGGCAATGTCCTGGTTGGGGGTAAAGGGGGTTTGGATGGCTCTTTAGGACATTTAAGCTTTCTCCCATCTATTTGAGAGTTGATTACATGTATGCAAGCCCTATATGGCTAGATGGGTATCCTAAGAGTGTCTGAAAATTGAAGCAAATTTGCAATATCTTCCTTAGATGAAACATCTAAGAAATTCTGAGGGAAGCCAAATTTTCCTTAGGTTTGGTGACATTTCTCAAAGGAGTTTCATACTAACTCAGCTTTTCACACAGTTCACACAAAATATTATATGCATGGCATAATAACTGTGTGCAAGCCTAAGGATCAATCGAATACCTACGTGGAACATACCTACTGGCAGGGCCGGCCTAGGACATTTTGGCACCTGAAAGAAACCACAAATAGTTATTCCCCCTTCCCAATGGGGAGGGAGAATAACTGTAAGCGAAGATATAAATCAGGAACAAGGCAGGGAATAAAGATCTACATCAGGATCTGCAGCCCCTGTAGATTCTGCCGCCTGAGGCCGTCACCTCACCTTGCTTCCTGGGTGGGCTGGACCTGCCTACCTGTCCTGGGAATTCTGCACAAACCCCAGAACCAGCCTCCTTTCCTGCCTTCATACAATGAACTATATGATAGGTTTTGAAGCAAGTATTAATAATATTTGTGTCAATAAATCATTTCCATGAATAAATGGCTTGGAACAAGCTCCACAAATAAATTGCTCACTCCTCAAATACAATCAGAGCTATTTAGCATCTGTAAAGCACAAAGTAATAGAAACCTGTTTTCAGGATGCTCTGAATACAGAAACGTGTCCTATTTTTTATTTAAAATGAAAGCACATTTCCAAAACAGCTACATAGCAATTCATTTTTAAGCCTATTGCAGCAAGTGCCATATAATGTTAAATTTGTTCCACGCATCCACTGTATTTTTAAACTCTGAAAAGAACCAGAAGAAGACATATGTCTTGCTTCAGTGTTTTGACATAAAGATAGTAGCAAGTTAATTAATTATAACCGCATATTTGTTTTGGAGGAAAAGTTGTAGTGCTAAATTAAAAACCTAAGACCTTTATCATGTCAATCATAATGAGAGTTGTGCACAGAAATAATTTAAAACGTTGGGTTTGCTGATTATTAAAACATGTTTCTGTTATGGTGGATTAAAATGTTTACACTAATCCTGTAATTCTCCAAATACTTAGTCTAGAGTCTATAATAAGGGCACTTCTGTACTGTTGCCATTTACAGGAGGAATTCAGTAACAAACAGCAAGTTTGGGTTGTGCAATTACAACTGATTTGGAGCTCTTGTGCAGCTCCAATTTTGGGGGGCAGGGAGAAGCCATGACTTTTTAGTGTGATACTGCTTTAAATGCATGGTGCTTGACAAGTATGATGAGGTAATGGCAGAACATTTCATATAATCACAGAAGTATAGAGGCCCATCTAGTCCACCCCCTGCAATGCAGGAATCTCAGCTGAAGCATCCAGGACAGGTGGGCATCCAACCTCTGCTTAGAACCCTCCAAGGAAGGAGAGTCTACAACCTCTGGTAGTAGTCCGTTCCACTGCCAGACAGCTCTTACTGTCAGAAAGTTCTTCCTGATGTTTAGTCAGAATCACCTTTCATGCAACTTGAAGCCTGTTTCATATCAAACAAAAGCAGTCTGTGAGGCTCAGATGGAAGCAGCAGAGTCACTTGGATGGGGAAATAGAGCAGGTTCTGGCAGTGTCAAGGGGCTGCAGGTGGCCCACTTGGGTTCCACATGTTGCCGTGAGCTGTATGCTGTGCCAGGTAAGGATGAACTTATCCATTACGGATTAATAAAACATGTACCAGTTCAGAATGCCGGTGAAATCACATATTTGGGTGCTGTCCACATTAAAAGCAAGTGATCCGTTCAAAGAGAATATCATGAAAAAGGCTACATTAGAACCCTGTTACTTTACATACTGATTTCTCATAGGTAGGGAGTTTATCCTGTGATTATATGATCCTCTTCCTACCTTCTCAGGTGGTACCACAAAGGGTTTTTTGGGGGCGGTATAGAAGAATACTGAACAAATGATTCAGAGACTGACTGACTTCTTCCAGGAGTCCTATAAAACTGTTCAAAATTCCTCAGGGTTTTTTGTTTGTTTTGCTTGAGAAAGAACCTACAAATTCCCTTTGGGTTTCAGTTATTGTATTATTATTTTTTCCATTTAGGTGGCAATTCTAGCCCTGACACATTTGCCTTAAGCATCATCAAATAATGTTTCTGTTACCCTGTAAGATGTAGATGTTTTGTGAAGGCCACAGTTCCATTTCAGAAGACATGGCACACACACACACACACACACACATATATATATAGCCAATGCAAGTCCTTGCTTATATTAAAAGGACAATAATTTCTTTATTTTGCTAACAAAATATTTTGAATGTGATTTTGAAAAAGAAGCATCAGCTACTCTAGTCTCCAGGCTGCTCTGTTCAGCAACATGATCTGTGGACCTGGGCAAACCCTCCACACCTGCAGGATAAAGGTCTTCCATTAACGACTTGGATGATGGACTCAAGGGCATCCTGATCAAATTTGCAGATGACACCAAACTGGGAGGGGTGGCTAACACCCCAGAGGACAGGATCACACTTCAAAACGACCTTGACAGATTAGAGAACTGGGCAAAAACAAACAAGATGAATTTTAACAGGGAGAAATGTAAAGTATTGCATTTGGGCAAAAAAAATGAGAGGCACAAATACAAGATGGGTGACACCTGGCTTGAGAGCAGTACATGTGAAAAGGATCTAGGAGTCTTGGTTGACCACAAACTTGACATGAGCCAACAGTGTGACGCGGCAGCTAAAAAAGCCAATGCAATTCTGGGCTGCATCAATAGGAGTATAGCATCTAGATCAAGGGAAATAATAGTGCCACTGTATTCTGCTCTGGTCAGACCTCACCTGGAGTACTGTGTCCAGTTCTGGGCACCACAGTTCAAGAAGGACACTGACAAACTGGAACGTGTCCAGAGGAGGGCAACCAAAATGGTCAAAGGCCTGGAAACGATGCCTTATGAGGAACAGCTAAGGGAGCTGGGCATGTTTAGCCTGGAGAAGAGGAGGTTAAGGGGTGATATGATAGCCATGTTCAAATATATAAAAGGATGTCACATAGAGGAGGGAGAAAGGTTGTTTTCTGCTGCTCCAGAGAAGCGGACACGGAGCAATGGATCCAAACTACAAGAAAGAAGATTCCACCTAAACATTAGGAAGAACTTCCTGACAGTAAGAGCTGTTCGACAGTGGAATTTGCTGCCAAGGAGTGTGGTGGAGTCTCCTACTTTGGAGGTCTTTAAGCAGAGGCTTGACAACCATATGTCAGGAGTGCTCTGATGGTGTTTCCTGCTTGGCAGGGGGTTGGACTTGATGGCCCTTGTGGTCTCTTCCAACTCTATGATTCTATGATTCTATGATTCTAATTGTTTCACAGATATAGTTTCAGCAAGACATCCATCCAGGAACCAGCTGCAAAGTAAAGGAAGCCAACTAAATTATATACCTTCATCTTAGGCACTTTAAAAGTTTCAATTTTTAATTCATTGGTTTTTATGTTTAAAATATTTAATGAAAGGAAATTGTTGTTGTTGTTGTTTAGTCGTTTAGTTGTGTCCGACTCTTCATGACACCATGGACCAGAGCATGCCAGGCACTCCTGTCTTCCACTGCCTCCCGCAGTTTGGTCAGACTCATGTTTGTAGCTTCGAGAACACTGTCCAACCATCTCATCCTCTGTCGTCCCCTTCTTCTTGTACCCTCAATCTTTCCCAACATCAGGGTCTTTTCCAGGGAGTCTTCTCTCCTCATGAGGTGGCCAAAGTATTGGAGCCTCAGCTTCAGGATCTGTCCTTCCAGTGAGCACTCAGGGCTGATTTCCTTAAGAATGGATAGGTTTGATCTTCTTGCAGTCCATGGGACTCTCATCTGTTGTGTCATCTGCATATCTGAGGTTGTTGATATTTCTTCCGGCGATCTTAATTCCGGCTTGGGATTCATCCAGCCCAGCCTTTTGCATAATGAATTCTGCATATAAGTTAAATAAGGAGGGAGACAATATACAGCCTTGCCGTACTCCTTTCCCAATTTTGAACCAATCAGTTGTTCCATATCCAGTTCTAACTGTAGCTTCTTGTCCCACATAGAGATTTCTCAGGAGACCGATGAGGTGATCAGGCACTCCCATTTCTTTAAGAACTTGCCATAGTTTGCTGTGGTCGACACAGTCAAAGGCTTTTGTATAGTCAATGAAGCAGAAGTAGATGTTTTTCTGGAACTCTCTGGCTTTCTCCATAATCCAGCGCATGTTTGCAATTTGGTCTCTGGTTCCTCTGTCCCTTTGAAATCCAGCTTGCACTTCTGGGAGTTCTCAGTCCACATACTGCTTAAGCCTGCCTTGTAGAATTTTAAGCATAACCTTGCTAGCGTGTGAAATGAGCACAATTGTGCGGTAGTTGGAGCATTCTTTGGCACTGCCCTTCTTTGGGATTGCGATGTAGACTGATCTTCTCCAATCCTCTGGCCACTGCTGAGTTTTCCAAACTTGCTGGCATATTGAGTGTAGCACCTTAACAGCATCATCTTTTGAAATTTTAAATAGTTCAGCTGGAATATCATCACTTCCACTGGCTTTGTTATTAGCAGTGCTTTCTAAGACCCATTTGACTTCACTCTCCAGGATGTCTGGCTCAAGGTCAGCAACCACACTATCTGGGGTATACGAGACATCCATTTCTTTCTGGTATAGTTCCTCTGTATTCTTGCCACCTCTTCTTGATGTCTTCTGCTTCTGTTAGGTCCTTTCCACTTTTGTCTTTTATTATGGAAATCTTTGTACGAAATGTTCCTTTCATATCTCCAATTTTCTTGAACAGATCTCTGGTTTTTCCCATTCTATTGTTTTCCTCTATTTCTTTGCATTGCTCGTTTAAGAAGGCTTTCTTGTCTCTCCTTGCTATTTTTTGGAAATCTGCATTCAATTTCCTGTATCTTTCACTATGTCCCTCGCATTTTGCTTGCCTTCTCTCCCCCCCCCTGCTATTTGTAAGGCCTCGTTGGACAGCCACTTTGCTTTCTTGCATTTCCTTTTCATTGGGATGGTTAATAGTTGCTGCCTCCTGTATAATGTTACAAGCCTCCATCCATAGTTCTTCAGGCACTCTGTCCACCAAATCTAAATCCTTAAACCTGTTTATCACTTCCACTGTGTATTCATAAGGGATTTGACTTAGATTGTATCTTACCGGCCCAGTGGTTTTTCCTACTTTCTTCAGTTTAAGCTTCAATTTTGCTATAAGAAGCTGATGATCTGAGCCACAGTCAGCTCCAAATTTTGTTTTTGCTGACAGTATTGAGCTTCTCCATATAATCAATCTGATTTTGATGCTGCCCATCTGGTGATGTCCATGTGTAGAGTCGTCTCTTGTGTTGTTGGAAAAGAGTGTTTGTGATGACCAGCTTCTTCTCTTGACAGAACTCTATTAGCCTTTGCCCTGCTTCATTTTGATCTCCAAGGCCAAACTTGCCAGTTGTTCCTTTTATCTCTTGACTCCCTACTTTAGCATTCCAATCCCCTATAATGAGAAGAACATCCTTCTTTGGTGTCATTTCTATAAGGTGTTGTAAGTCTTCATAGAATTGTTCAATTTCAGTTTCTTCAGCACCAGTAGTTGGTGCATAAACTTGGATTACTGTGATGTTAAAAGGTCTGCCTTGGATTCGTATCGAGATCATTCTATCATTTTTGAGATGATGGTCATCCGAACTGAATTCACCCATTCCGGTCCATTTTAGTTCACTGATGCCCAGGATGTCAATATTTATTCTTGCCATCTCATTTTTGACCACATCCAACTTACCCAGGTTCATGGTTATTACATTACAGGTTCCTATGCAATATTTTTCTTTACAGCATTGGACTTTCCTTTCGCTTCCAGGCATATCCACAACTGAGCGTCCTTTCGGCTTTGGCCCAGCCGCTTCATCAGCTCTGAATCTACTTGTACTTGTCCTCTGCTCTTCCCCAGTAGCATGTTGGACGCTTTCCGACCTGAGGGGCTCATCTTCCAGCGTCATAACTTTTATATGCCTGTTGTCTTTGCCCATGGAGTTTTCTTGGCAGGGATACTGGAGTGGCTTGCCGGTTCCTCCTCCAGGTGGATCACATTTGGTCACAACTCTCCACTATGATCCTCCATCTTGGGTGGCCCTGCACGGCATAGCTCATAGCTTCTCTGAGTTATTCAAGCCCCTTCGCCACAACAAGGCAGTGATCCATGAAGGGGGAAAGGAAATTACCGTATACCAATTGCACTGGGACGTTGTATTTTTTTGTTTCTTTTTTTTATTGATAGATATTTATTGAGAATTTTCCAAAAAGAAAAAACACAAAAAAGAAAATTAAAAAACATATACAATTTACAATCCTTATTTTTCTATAACATATTTCCCTGACTTCCCCACACCTCCCCTTCTTATATTCCAATTCAAATTGTTAGTTCAACAAGTTCTTATCCCCAATTTTTAACCTTTTTATATTTAGTTCAATTTAAAAAACCAGTTTTACAATGTCAAAATTTATACATCAGTGCTCATTCTTAAATCCTTTTTCTAAAGTCGACCCAAATTCCCTTCCACGAATTCCCCACTTTTCATACTAATAACAAAACAGAATAAAAAGAAAAAGATGGATTATAATTATGCACCCTTTGGATCCCCGAACCCCACCCCGTCCCCTTTCCCGGTTTCAATCCCCAACAAATGTCCATCAGTCTTAATCTGCTATCAGCCTGGAGATCTCACGTCCGAGGCTCTTAATTCTCTCTCAGTTCCTCTCTGCTGGTTTTTTTGATAGTCCTTAGTATTAAACACCAGATCTCGGAGACGCTCTGGCCCGATAGGGACAATGTTTCTTCCAGCCAGACCTCCATACTTAAAAGTGGAGCCCAAATCTTGTTTCTTACTCCTTTCAAGTCCAAATGTCCCCAAAGCTCCAACTTTCACCTTAATTAAATTTGTAATCCTTGGGTCTTCAGATCTCAGAATGGAGATCTCTCCATTCTTCAATCTCCAGTTCGGACCAGAATTTCATCAAGTTCTTATTTTCCTTTATAGCCATCATGTCAGGCCTCTGGCTCTCCTTTGTCATCTGCAACATTACATCTCCTCCTTTTTCCTCAGAAACAACATGTATCTCTTTCTCCACACTCTCAAAGGTCTCAAATTTCTCCTCTTGTCCAGCTGCATGAACTTCCTGGATCAAGTCCTTATCAAATTCAATGAATTTGTTTACTGTTAAGTCCAGAGTTGCAACGTTGGTAGCCAAAACATCAATTTGGCCTTGTAACTTTCCCAAGAGAAAAAAAACTCTGTCCAATTTAGCTTGAATTTTCCCTCCTTCAGCCATTCTTGTAATGTCCCAAAACCCCCTCTAGAGGGATTTTGGTTACTTAGTATTCCTTCCAGTTCAAATCCAAAAATCAAGTTAGTTTGTATCAGTTTTTCCTTGTTTTCAACAAAATATAGCCAAATTGTAACGAATATGATCAGCAGAGACAATAGAAAATAAAGTTCTCTTTTCCCGTGTTGACAGCTAATTTGACAGCTGTCAAACTCTTCAATATCTCTTCAACAGGCTCTCTCCGGATCACTCCCGGGTCCGGGGGGGTGACACTTCAGCTCCCAAAATTAGCTCTTATCCTCCAGTAAGATTACTTAAACTGCCAAATCGTGAAATTAATGTCTTTACCCAATAAAAAAGAAAAAATCCTCTCGACCTTAGTTAGCTGGTCCTTGCTTTAGATTATTTACAAGACGGGGAGACGGACTTCCTGTTTGCGCCTTCCCCGATCGTGCCTAATTCAAAAAAAAAAAAAAATTCCTTTACAAATCCAATTTCCGTACTACTCACGGGTTGCTGCTTTAAAATCCAATTGTTCACAAGAAGAAGTCAGCGCTCTCCGACCATGGCATGCGGCTTCACTCTGCAGGAGAAGCAGTCGACTCTCAGCACTGTGCCACTCACCCCGTCCCCCGTTCCGAAGCCTTTAAAAAGGCTCCTTCGCGGGTCGGGGTGGGGCGCAAATGGTGCCCGCCGAGTCACCAGGTTCACAGGCTTCACTGCCTGTGATTTTTAAGGGTCCCCGCGTCGCCGCAGCGGCTAGACCCAAATCCTGCGGAGCCGACTCCCTCCGGAGCTCGGAGGGAATCCGCCATTAGCCGATGGCGCTAACCCGGAAGTCATGCACTGGAACGTTGTAAGCTATACTATATGGTATTACCAAAAAGGGAGTACCCCATAGAAATCCCCAAGGGAAAATTCCTTTTGGGGATAATCTTGCCACCCACAGCAGCATCCCTTATAAGCCCCTGTGGAGCAGCTGGTCAAGGCAGATGCAGGCGCTTGCATCTAGGAATTGGCTGGTCCCTCTTGGAAGCCAAACTCTTGTTGGTGAAAGCAACATACAAGAGTGCATTATATATGGACAATTTCTTTTTCAAAACTTTGCGTATTTACATGTAACCAAATTTTCACACAAATATCTATGTATGCTAGCAGTGGAGGAGCTTCATGCTCCAGCACCGAGGGGTGGAGAGGAGGCAGGGGTGTGGTGGGGCGCGCATCCTGGGGGCATGGTGCACTGCCCGCAGGGGCGTGGCATGTGTCCTGGGGGTGGGGCGGGCCGCCTGCAGGGGCGGGCACCCAGCGTGGGCGGGGGAGCAGCCGTGATGGCACGACACCGGGATCGTACTGCCGGGGGCGGTGCACTCCTCCCCACACTCCTCTGCCAGTGTATGCTAAGAATCATTAGCACGAAAATTCTGGTTAATTTTCATGAGGACGTTGTTGTTGTTGCAGACTGATGTGGGGAACTTAAGACTGGCAAAATGAGAAACTGAAAGAATCTGAAATTGAGAGATTTGCCCACCCCCAAGTGGTAAGTAAATTCCTAGATGACTTGAACTGCTTACATACAGCTCAAAGTATATGGAAGGACCTGTCATTACCAACATAGTTTGCAGACAGCTTGCTCAGGTTGTTAAAAAGTTATGGTTTTTCAAAAATATCTCAGCCTTTGAAAAGTGAAAGATCTGACTGACTGATTAGCAGCACGGTTTGTAGTTATTTACAATGTGCTGCTTGACAGAGAAGGGCTGGAGATTTCACTTTCTGAAATGAACTTCCTAATGAGTCCAGACCTGCTGAGTTGTGCAGGTATCAGATAACACTTAGCAAAGATTAGATAGATGCCAGAGGGATTTTGCTGGGAAAAGGAGACCAGATGGTATCTAAGCATTGCTTTTCTCTCATCTACAACATAAGCTTTCTACTAAGACATGTGTGCTTTGGACCTCTGGAAACACTGCCAGCCAAAGGATATATGATTTATAGTAGAAGCAAGCTGTTAACAGAAGTCAGAGATCAGGCAAATATTCAAGTGATATCATAGCTCTCAAAATTTGCTGTAGATAATCACAACTCATAAAGGAGAAAATGTCTCAGCTCTGTCTGAGTGTAACTAGATTAAATGAGCATATACAACAAACAAGGTTTTCTTCTTCTTTTCTTTCCACTAAGATACTCAAGATGGTACTTGAAAATCCATAAAAAGTAAATCAGTACCCATTCAAAGTACATATAAAAACAAACACAATCAGCAGTGGAGAACTCATCTTAGCACCACAAGTTTTGACAAAATCCAAAGGCCTCCACTTGCCTTTTGAAACCATGGATTGGGCCCTCTCTGCTGCTCTCACTGCTTCCCAAGCCCAGTAATTAGGGCTGAACACCTCATGCTCCACAGATACCCTAGAGGCAGTTACACATCTGTGGTGCATTCCGGGCGCCCGGGAATAACAGAAACAAAATTTCTCAATGTGGCCAAGTATCTTAAAGGATCATAGTCTCCTCTAACCCTATCAACTGAAAGAAAAGATGTAATTTCAATATGTCAACAGTCTCTGGTAAGCCTTTAGAAAAGTTAGAAAAAGCAGATCAGTGCTTTTGAACCCCAGAATATCTTTGATAACCACAGTTAAAAATGGAATGCAGCTGGTGTGGCGTCTGCACAAGGTTGCAGAGATGACAGTAAATCCATGCCAGCATTTCTTCTCTTAGTAAAGCCATCAATAAGCACTAAGGCTGTGTTCTGCACCACTTTGTCCTGGGTTTTGGGGGGGCTGGTTGTCAAAGTGCTATATCATAGTCGTTTGGTGAGTGACACTGAAGCAGAAGATGTTGCTAAGTTTTATTTCATGATACAAAGCTACATAACACTATTTCTATGAGCCAGTGGCATGCAGTATAATTAAGATGTAGTGGGAGAACCATGAAATATACCTGAGAGCCGCTAAGTGCCAGAGGTCTTGTTATTTGTTCAGAAAAACAGTGCAGTATTATGATTTCTTCTGCAAAGGGGGAGGGCTGGTGGAGAAGAATAACACAAATAACTTTCAACACTGATGATTTGTATTCCAAAGTATGTTTTTTCTCCTAAAAGAAAATTACCAGCTTCTCTCTTACAGATCATATCACATCTGCTGTAGCAATATCGTGATGATAACCAAATTCAGATGGCACAGAAAGTTTGCTTCAGTCCCAACCTGTAGCATTTCAGGTTCAATTAAACAGACTTCTTCATTCTGATGAAACCAAACACTGTTAAAAAATCTTTAATGAACTCACACAAACAGAGTGGACATGGGCAATGAAGCAGCAGTGGCAAAGCTCTGGCACGTGGACCCAACTAAGCCCCCCAGGGCTCCCTATTTGCAGAAGTCACCTGTCAAACACTTGTATGGCACAGGTAAAGACATAGGCAGACCAAAAAATTGGATTTGCAGCCATCGCAGATGAGCTGATTGGTGTAAAGCCCTGTGTATAGTGCCACATACAGTTTTTTGCAAGCCTTCAGAGATTGTAATGCTTTGAAGCACCACAAACCGCACATGCTTTAATTTAAAGCTTGAGGCAAAAATGGGTCACCTGACATCATTATTACATCAGGTGCTTGACAGGTTGACAGCCCCACCCACAAATGCCAATAGGGAGAAGGATCTGACCTGCTAGTTGAATCCAGCTCTCTACTCCGGGCCTGAAGTGCACATTTTAGGTGAATTTGGTGGGTTCTGCTGGTGAAGAACTGCCAGTAGAACAGCTGGAACAGGAGGAACACACTTACACCAGAAATTAACCACAGAAATTGTAGAAAAACTAAGCCAATGGTTTTGAATATGCCTCTAATTACATGAATATTACATCACCATCATCACCATCATATTTTTCCATGTATATGCTTTAGAAAAGTCATGATTTTTAACTAGAAAAGCACTTCCCAGGGTCACCTGTTCATTTAAGGCATTTTAGAAACTGTTAATTAGTTTTCCTTTTGAAGGAAATAAACCATTTATTTTGATCAAAGGCTATTCCCTTAGTTAAATGCTCTTTTGGCCATTGCTGTTGGAGAGGCTGTGACTTATTTCGAGGGCAAGTCCCTGGAAGGGCTGGGAATTTGTAGAAACCTCTAACAATGCTAAAAGATCTGGAAATGTCGATGTGGTTCATAGATAACTTGCTTAGGGTACAAAACTACCACGCTTTACAAAGGCCAGGGAAACAAAAGATCTGATTGACTGATTAGGCGCCCTGTTTATTTGCAACTTGAAGCTTGATCGAGAGCTCACTCTTCCAGGAATGAACTTCCTAATGAGCCTCGTAGTGCAAACATCAGATAACACTTGAAAAGATTAGAGCTTATCTATGTATAGCTTGGCTCCTATACATGACGTGCACATTCGAGTTGCAACAAGAGATGCTAGGTCCCTGATTCATATCAGGGAAAGAGCGTTTATAATTAGAGCTTAGCTGAAACAACTTGCCTTGCTTCAGGAATCTTGAAGTCTCCTCCACTTTCTTGGGTTTCAGGCATACTCGCCTTGTTCCTTCCTCTGCTTTCCTTGTCTTCCCCACCATCTCATACCCCGCAAGTGTCCCAGATCACAGAAGACAATCCCAACTTCTGCTTCGATCCCAGAATCGAAGTGCTCTGGCACTCGTCCTCAGGGTCTCGCCAAAGTGCCTTCCTCCCAGCACTCTGAGGTTACCCTGCAGACAATCACCAGAGCACTGGACCGGAAGGCACACCCCTCCTGACGTCCCGATTTTGAGGACAAAAATGTTGGAAGGTATGCCATATGATACAGTTGGCTGGGTGACCAATGGCATGTTGCTGGTGTTGTCATGATTCTACAACTAAAAAAAAGGTTGTCACAGCAATCAAGGCTGAGGGAAATGAGGGTGGGCAAGAGAAATCATCACAGTAGCCTTTCCCTAATTCTATACACAAAGTGGTCTACAAGCTAAAGAATCAACAAAATATGAAACAAATGTCACACAACAATCTGATCCAAAACAAATAAGCCATAATAAAATATATGACTTAAAATAAGCAGCTTATATAAAATAAAGTAATATTCAGTAATCCATCAGAATACAATAATACAGAATAAAGTTAACTCTCAAAATATCAACAAGAATTTCACTGTCAACAATCACAATAAATCATTACTAAATGATAATCAATAAAAATAACAGCCAAGTTACAATGCATAAAATACAATTCATTTTAAAAACCCATGTAAATTACATGGTGTAGAAGATGTAGCAGCAAGGAGAATGAAAGGGCATTAAGCAACATCAAAGCAACAAGAACATTTGATGAACTGAACATCTTTTCAGTCATTTGTTCAACTGCAGAAAATGTGCTCATGTTGTGGCAAATAGCTAAGTGGGCAAACATTTAGCACCGATATAGTTCTAATAAACACTCTGTAGCCTGTAATCACATAGTGTCAGCGAGCCAGCCAGCAATAAATTACACAGAGTATGTGAAGTTAACTCTTTAACAGAAGAAGCAGTGCCTGCTCAGGGCAGCCAGTCCTAATGAGCACAGCAATTCTTAGAATCATAGAATCATAGAGTTGGAAGAGACCACAAGGGCCATCGAGTCCAACCCCCTGCCAAGCAGGAAACACCATCAGAGCACTCCTGACATATGGTTGTCAAGCCTCTGCTTAAAGACCTCCAAAGCAGGAGACTCCACCACACTCCTTGGCAGCAAATTCCACTGTCGAACAGCTCTTACTGTCAGGAAGTTCTTCCTAATGTTTAGGTGGAATCTTCTTTCTTGCAGTTTGGATCCACTGCTCCGTGTCCACTTCTCTGGAGCAGCAGAAAACAACCTCTCTCCCTCCTCTATGTGACATCCTTTTATATATTTGAATATGGCTATCATATCACCCCTTAACCTCCTCTTCTCCAGGCTAAACATGCATCGTTTCCAGGCCTTTGACCATTTTGGTTGCCCTCCTCTGGACACGTTCCAGTTTGTCAGTGTCCTTCTTGAATTGTGGTGCCCAGAACTGGACACAGTACTCCAGGTGAGGTCTGACCAGAGCAGAATACAGTGGCACTATTACTTCCCTTGATCTAGATGCTATACTCCTATTGATGCAGCCCAGAATTGCATCGGCTTTTTTAGCTGCCGCGTCACACTGTTGGCTCATGTCAAGTTTGTGGTCAACCAAGACTCCTAGATCCTTTTCACATGTACTGCTCTCAAGCCAGGTGTCACCCATCTGGTATTTGTGCCTCTCATTTTTTTTGCCCAAGTGCAATACTTTACATTTCTCCCTGTTAAAATTCATCTTGTTTGTTTTGGCCCAGTTCTTTAATCTGTCAAGGTCGTTTTGAAGTGTGATTCTGTCCTCTGGGGTGTTAGCCACCCCTCCCAATTTGGTGTCATCTGCAAATTTGATCAGGATGCCCTTGAGTCCATCATCCAAGTCGTTGATAAAGATGTTGAATAAGACCGGGCCCAAGACAGAACCCTGTGGCACCCCACTAGTCACTCTTCTCCAGGATGAAGAGGAACCATTGATGAGCACCCTTTGGGTTCGGTCAGTCAGCCAGTTACAAATCCACTGTGTGGTAGCATAGTCAAGACCGCATTTTACCAGCTTCTTTACAAGAATATCATGGGGCACCTTGTCAAATGCCTTGCTGAAATCAAGGTAGGCTATATCCACTGCGTTCCCTTCATCTATTCTGTCAAAAAACGAGATTAACCTGATTAATCTGCCATGACTTATTTTTCAGAAATCCATGCTGACTATTGGGGATCACAGCATTCCTTTCTAGGTGCTCACAGACTGTTTGCTTAGTGATCTGCTCCAGAATCTTCCCTGGTATTGATGTCAGACTGACTGAGCGGTAATTATTTGGGTCCTCTCTTTTCCCCTTTTTGAAAATAGGGACAACATTTGCCCTCCTCCAGTCTGCCGGGACTTCGCCTGTTCTCCAGGAATTCTCAAAGATGACTGCCAGTGGTTCTGAGATCACATCTGCCAGTTCTTTTAATACTCTTGGATGCAGTTCATCTGGCCCTGGAGACTTGAATACATCTAAACTAGCCAAGTATTCTTGTACTATCTCCTTAGTTATTCTGGGCTGTGTTTCCTTTGCTGAATCATTTGCTCCAAATTCTTCAGGTCGGGCATTGTTTTCTTTATCAGAGAAGACTGAGGCAAAGAAGGCATTGAGGAGTTCAGCCCTTTCTGTGTCCCCTGTTTGCATTTCACCATCTTCTCCTCTGAGTGACCCCATTGTTTCTTTGTTCTTCCTTTTGCTACGAACATACCCATAAAAGCCTTTTTTGTTGCTTTTAACCTCTCTAGCAAGCCTGAGTTCATTCTGTGCTTTAGCTTTTCTGACTTTGTGTCTACACGTGCTGGCTATTTGTTTGAATTCCTCTTTGGTGGTTTCCCCCCTTTTCCATTTTTTGTACACATCCTTTTTTAATCTTAACTCAGTTAAAAGTTCTTTAGATAGCCACCCTGGCTTCTTTAGGCACCTTCCATGTTTCCGTCTCATTGGTATTGCCTGACGTTGTGCTTTTACTATCTCCCTCTTAACAAACTCCCAGCCCTTTCCTTTTAGTATTACTGTCCATGGGATCTCACCCAGCACTTCCCTAAGTTTTATGAAGTCGGCTTTCTTAAAGTCAAGAAATTGAGTCCTAGTATACTTGGCTGCTCCTTTCCGCTGTATAGTAAACTTCAGAAGAGCATGATCACTCGCGCCTAATGATCCTTCCACTTCTACCCCACTAACCAGGTCATCAACATTGGTTAGGACCAGATCTAAAATGGCTGTTCCTCTTGTTGCTTCTCCCACTTTCTGGACAATGAAGTTGTCTGCAAGGCCAGTGAGGAATCTGTTTGACCTTATGCTCTTGGCTGAGTTTGACATCCAACAAATATCCGGGTAATTGAAGTCCCCCATTACTACTATCTCCCTTCCTTTTGCATGCTTGGCCATCTGTTCCAGGAAGGCATCATCTATGTCCTCCGTTTGGCTTGGGGATCTATAGTAAACTCCCACAATGAGGTCACTGTTATTCTTCTCTCCCTTAATTTTGACCCAAATGCGCTCACTTTGGCTTTGAGGTTCTAAATCTTGGATCTCTTCACAGGTATACACATCCCTGACATATAACGCCACTCCTCCTCCTTTCTTGTCTGGTCTGTTTCTCTGAAATAGATTGTATCCCCCCATTATTACATTCCAATCGTGGGACTTATCCCACGTGGGACTTCTCGGTAGGTCTTGCCCCTGTGAGGTAGGTGTGGAGGCTGAAGATCAGGTATAGGCAGACTTGGCCCTCCAGATGTTTTGAGATTACAATTCCCATCATCCCTGACCATAGGCGCCGACTCCATGGGGCTTGAGGGGGCTCGAGCCCCCTCAAAAAATTTTTTGGGGGGGCTCAGCCCCCCCAATAATCTCGGGCGGGCGCCCTTCCAGCAGAGCGCCGCCGCCGTCCCCCGCCTCCTCCCCACCTGCTCCTTCGCCAGCCAGCCAGCCGCGCTCCCTAATCGGAGAGCCCCGGCCGGAAATCCCGCGAGAACAGGGGAATCCCGACTGGCCACACCTCCCAGCCAGCCAATCGGCTGGCTGGGGGGGCGTGGCTTGCCCTATTTAGGGCCGGAGCCACTTTATTTGCATATTCATGAGCTTATTTATTATTCATGAGCTTTCCCGGGCCCCCCCAATATTTTTTCTAAGTCCGCGTCCCTGTCCCTGACCACTGGTCCTGTTAGCTAGGGATGATGGAGGGGCAAGTCTGCCTATGCCTGCTGAAGATCCTCACCTTCCCACAGCAGCCTAAATCTCTCCTCCTCCCCGGTGTCCTTCCCAAACAATCTGAGACCCCTCCAGCGTGGCTGCCTCTGCTCCTCCCTCTTCATACCTCTGGTCCTGGGAGCTTGCCGCAGAGGAGGGAGAGACCGCCTGGCTTCTTCAGCAGCCTGCCTCATCTCTGCCTCTTGGCCTTCATCCTTTCTTCTTTCTTCCTTCTTCCTTCTGCCTCTGATTCTGGACTGCTCTCTGCCTCTTCCAGCTCACTAAACCCTGTTACTTCTTCAGCTTCTGACACCTCCTCCTCCCAGTCTGCTTCCTCTTCTCCCTCTAACTACCCACCACCATCCCCCCCCCCCACTTCCTGGGCTCTGAGTCTTCTTCCCTTGGGGGTTTCCCAGCTGGTGAGTCCCACCACTCCACTGCATCCAGCCAGCCCATGGCACACAGAGCAGTGGCTCCCAAATTTTAAGGGGGGGGGCACTTGGAAATGGCTGCACTGTGTGTAGGACAGCTTCTATACATAAATTGTGCAACCTGCTCAACTGCCAAGTATCTCTATAGTGGGTCCAGGAACAGTTTTTATGGCTTATGTAAAGTAGAGGTAAAGGGACCCCTGACCATTAGGTCCAGTCATGGCCGACTCTGAGATTGCGGTGCTCATCTCGCTTTATTGGCCAAGGAAGCCAGCGTACAGCTTCCGGGTCATGTGGCCAGCATAACTAAGCTACTTCTGGCGAACCAGAGCAGTGCACGGAAACGCCATTTACTTTCCCGCCGGAGCGGTACCTATTTATCTACTTGCACTTTGATGTGCTTTTGAACTGCTAGGTTGGCAGGAGCAGGGACCGAGCAACGGGAGCTCACCCCATCGCGGGGATTCGAACCGCCGACCTTCTGATCGGCAAGCCCTAGGCACTGTGGTTTAACCCACTGCGCCACCCGCGTCTCTATAGCTTATGTAGACCAGGCCTAAACAACACTCATCCACTGATTCCTGAAGAGCCCAGGTCTTCTCATTTTGTCACACACAGTTCTGTCATGGAAAGCTGGGCAAACCTTATGTGGCATCAAAACAGAATATCTAAAGCAAAGCAAAACACAGGATGTGGAACAATTGGCAAAATGGTCAAGAGTCATCCCAGGGTACCTGAACTGTCTCTTGCCATTTGGCTGGTGGGGTGGCATTCAACTAAGTTTTACTCTGAGGAGACCCATTAAAATTGATAAACCTGACTAAGTTGACCCATTAATTTTGGTGTGTCTACTCTGAGTAAAGCCTTGGTGAATGCAATCCAAAATATCTGTGCAGAATTGGCTACAGAGGGAAAGTTCAAGCGCAAGTTTCTGTCGTGGGGGAGGGCGTTCCGTGGTGTTCTGTGAGTACAGTCATGCCATCTCTTCTCCCTCTAATGCGGGCCATTTACCCTTTGCTTTTGCAAGACAAGTGCATCAGAAGGGGCTCAGCAACCTTTGCAAGAAATACGGTATTGATTTTTGACATAAATAAAATAAATTGATGAGGAGAACTGGGCCAAATATTGCAAAAAGAAAGAAAAAAAGAGGGAACTATTTCATAGTTCAAAGCCAAGAAATGCACTCACAGAAGTGTATCTCGGCTTTGATAAGGATTTCATTCAGTTTGGTGCACAAAAGAAATGGAAGCAAGACAGATTAAAGGGAAGCCCTTGCTCTGCATTAGGTAGTTATTTGACTGTGAGCTCCATCACACACAGAGAGTAATTATGTGTGGTTCTGTGTCAAATGGCCAGGGAGGGGTTGAGGAGGTTCCCCAAGTGGGCAATCTCCAACCAGCACTGCTGCTGCTAACTCCCACTTTGATGCAAGCACTTTATTAGCAACTTTCATAATACAAGCCCCACTCTTTAATCAGATCTCTGATGAATGGCTAAGAGTTGGGTGGACTAGAAGGTGCAAAGAGGCAAAGGCTGAAACTAGAATGATTCTAAGGAACAGATGAATTGGAGTGGAAAAGTTAGGAAGTAATATTTCCACTCTTTGACGGGTGAATTAAATGCCAGGATAAATATCAAATAGTGAAATTTAGACTACAATTTTATGGGACACAAATGAAAGCATACTTATCTTTATTAAAGTTATCACCCATATTTCCTCAAGGCAGCTAACAAAAACAAACATGGTATGTGAGTGCAATAGAAATAGCACAAAAGAAAGAAAGAGTGAGATGTCTCATGCAGTCTACTTATGGTGCAGAACAGGACACTGCAGGTGTGATCCTGTGCATCAGAGCTTGCTGGCTTTGAATTGCTATAAAGGGCCGTGGGTGCCAGTCAACAGAAAAATAGAGGGAGAGGAGTCATGCTGCCCTTCCCCATGACTGCTTCATGGAAAACACTCCTGACTCTGGTGATCACAGGGATGTTGCTAAGCACTTGAAAGACTTGCAGCACAAGACCAAGACAGAAATCTGCATAATATGTGCATATGCTATTCTTTAACGTGTATGATGTGTAGATTCAAATTTAGGATCCATATCAGAGAGGGGAGAAACACTCTAGTTGTCAGGGCTTAACACTGAACAATGGGGTGCTGGCAAGATGGGGTCCTCCACCCAAACTGAAGCAAGTGTCTCTGGGAAATTAAGGTAGTGGGTAGTTGGGGTCTCATTGGAACGGTCCCATCATTGGAGTAGGGCAAAGCAAAAAAGAAAGGTTTATCACGGCAGAGACAGAAGGGGATTTGCAGCCAACACAAAAAAATCTGGGCCACCTTCTCACCAGGTCCCTGGTGAGAGCCTAATCTCTTATACCTAGGAAAAACAACTAATCACACTTTGGTTTTTCCTTGGGATAAAGACTGCCATAGTCTTTATTCCAGGTCCTTATGGTGCATCCCATATAGGTGCCTTGGAAAGTGATAAAAATGTGTATTTTCCCTGCTTTCAAGAGAATGACGCATTACTCAGTAGCAAAATTAGTAAACCCTAGATTAAAATTCTAACTTCAGGCTTGGGCATCACTTTAAAAAAATGAGATAAATGACATTAAAAGGTTTGAAACCAAGACATGCGGGGAAGAAGAGGTTAAGTGAACTGGCATGTGAATACTCTTAGGTCAGAGAAAATTGAAAGGAAAGATTGTCCTCGTATCTGTGAATGACTGTTTTAAATGCAATGGGGAGCAATTATTCCCCTAGTTGATAAGGGCAGAACAAGAAGTACTAGGCTTAGTCTGCAAAAGGGAAATGTAATTGCATATAAAATGATTTTAAGAAAGACCTGAATGATTAGATTGGAACAATCAAATAAGCTGTCAAAAGGCAAGACAGAATTCCTTCCAATAGAGCTAATCAATCATAGGCCTTGATATCTGTTTTTTTATATATATCAATAACCTAGAGATCGTTAATTCAGCCTTGTTTCATCCCTGCTTCTTATGCACAAGTGAAGAGATATCACCAACTTAAATTATTAGTCCTATAATTCTGCAAATGAAAATAGGGAGCCGAGTCGCCAACCCCAGCTTACCTGCTGTTGCTTCTTTAGGAGAAACAGGAGCCTGGGATATTTTTCTCAACAACCCAGTAATTCTATTCCAGTGTAAAAGAAAAGGCTTTTGTTTTGTTTGTTTGTTTGTTTAAAAAATAATTATTAGAAAAAGGGAAAGTCAGTAAACATAACATTTAAACATAAAGACATTCGTTTCCTTCATCGCTGCCTCAGAATCTTCACCTCATCTCCCTTGGGAAAGTGGGTCCTCTTTTGTCCTTTGGGATACATTCTCCTCCGCCCCTTTAAGGTTTGATGTCCCACTAGACTGTGCACATCACAGCAACTATAGCATATTGTCATGTTGCACAAAACATATTTCCTTTTCCTGTTGTTGCAGTTAGTAGGTGAGTTTTCTTACACAGAAATGGCTTCATCAGCAACATTTATAAGCCTATCCATTGAGAAGCCAGGCAGTCCTTCCTATGAAAGTAGATGGCTTTAACAAGGAATCAGGAACAGAGGAAATGCAGCCTACGGAGTCGTATCACTGGTCCATATAGTTCAGCATTACCTGTACTGCCAGGCAGCAGAGAGGATCTCTACCAGCCATACCTGGAGAGGCTGGGGATGAAACTGGGGACCTTTTGTATGCAAAGCACGGGCTGCACCCCCAAGCCATGGCCCTCTCTCTGCTCCACTCTCAGCCTCCATTATGAGGAAAACTGTTCCTGAGTCTGTGAAGCCGCTCCTCTGCTTGTTCATGTTGTATCTGCCCTCCTCTCCAGTGACCTTGGCTCACTTGTTATCCTTGGTTTTGCAAAGGTGGTTATTTCACAGTCATCTGAATCACAGTCAAACAGCAAGTCATCTATTGTCTCCTGCTTGGACAAAGATTGGATATTAGAAGATGGCACAGATGACGGACTCTTTGCTTCCCACCTAGTTGTTGTCTCTTTCACTGACTCATTTCCTGGCAGCCTAACACACTGTCCTATAGGCAATGTATTATTTCTATGAAGAATTCTCAGATCCTGTCTGCCCTTCTCCCACCAAAATATATGTACTGGAATTTCAAGTAATTTCACTGCTGCTGTATATGGCTCTGACTTCCATCTGTTTCTTGATCTGCTCTTCCCTTTAAATGCCATCTTTCTTTTTGAAAGACTCCAGAAAGCAATTCTTGCTTCTGTCAAACTGTGTCTTCTTCTGTACATTTCCTAGTTGCTTCCCTAGCCAAGTGATCTGCTTTCTCAAGTTGTTTCCATTCTTCCACATACTGCAAGTCTCAGAACCACTGCCAGCTGGAGTCACCCCAAAACAAATGTCTTTGGACAGCTTTGCATCTTTCTCAAACACCATATAATACAGACCAGTTCTCGTAGCATCATTTCTTATGCAGCCATAAGCATGAACCAGTCATCCTATACTCTGCTTCCAGTTGCTCTTTCACTCTGTGGTGAGTGTTTCAATCATATTCAGGCCTGTTCTGTTAACATATAATTCACAGTTAATTCTTCTGTGGGTGATAAGGTATAATCTGGGGTTTCTCAGCTCATTCGATAGCAATGCTCCAAAGTCTTCCAATTTCTGCATTAGCTCCACAAAAACAGTACCCAAACTGCCTTGCGGGTCTAGAATCTTCCCTTCCCTCCCTAAAGCTAGGCTGCAGGGATGAGACCAATCCTGCACCCACCTACCTGGATGTCAGTAAGTTTGGTCTTAAAGGTTTTTGATATCACAGGCTGTTCACAATATCTTCCTTGTGCAGGGGAAAATTGGTCTGTTTGTGAATGTGCAAGAATGTTTTGAGCTTACTTTTTATAAATCTGTTCACCATCCCTAGTTAGGACTGTGTGTGAGAACAGCAGGCTTTCATGCAAATGGCACACTCTAAGAAATTTATCGTATGCAGTTGTAACTTGCATGCCCCCCCCATGCAACTGCAATTGGTGATGCATCAGGACCTGATAATCTTTACTTCCAGCTGACTTTAATCCTTGAATATGTTTCTGTACACCTGCAACACAATGACCCTTAGGGAGGTCTTTTCTGTCAGAGGAGATGAGGGAAGAACATAAGCCCATGCAAAGTATTCAAATCTTCTTCCATCAGTCCTGTTCAGTCCACCAGTTGATGCACCTTGTGCTGCATACTGCTACTACAACTGCTGCTGCTACTACTACTACTACTAATAATAATAATAATAATAATAATAATTAATTACTTACACCCCATCCATCTGGCCAGGCCTCCCCAGCCACTCTGGGTGGCTTCCAACAGAATATTAGAAACACGATCAAACATCAGTCATTAAAAACTTCCCTAAACAGGGCTGCCTTCAGATGTTTTCTAAAAGTCAAATAGTTTATTTCCTTGACATCCGATGGGAGGGCATTCCACAGGGCGGGCGCCACTACCAAGAAAGCCCTCTTGTCTGGTTCCCTGTAACCTCACTTCTCACAGGGAGGGAACTGCCAGAAGGCCCTTGGAGGTGGAGACGCTCCTTCAGGTATACTGGGCCAAGGCCATTTAGGACTTCAAAGGTCAGCACCAACACTGGTGTGCTCAGAAACACTGGGAGCCAGTGAAGATCCTTTAAGACTGGTGTTAAATGGTTCTGGCAGCCACTCCCAGTCCCCAGGCCATGGACAGCTGTGAGTCCAAAATTACTTCCAGGCTGCGCACCCAATCCTTCAGGGTCACAGTTACTGCATTTAGAACCAGGGAGTCCCCCACACCTGCCCACCCCCTGTCCACCTAAAAGTAGTCTTTTGTCTTGTCAGTATCCATTACTTGCCATCCATCCTCCAACCACCTCCAGACACTCACACAGGACATTCACTGCCTTCACCGGTTGCAATTTAAAGGAGATCTGACTCTTAATTAATAATAAAAATAAAAATAGGTCCTTTACTTCTGCTAGACGCCTTCATTCCCCCCCCCCCCATCTTTCTCTCTTTTGACTTTCATGTAGCTCCATAAACTTCAGTGTTATTCCTTTTCTACACTGCTGTAAGTGGAATCCAAATAAACCTATGAATTTTGCAGCTGGTCATGCTCTGCATAATGAGAGGAGCAGACACCTCACACCTGATATCTTCTGAATTATTTTTTTGTAGCTTGGAGTGATTATTAATAAATATATATATATCTGTTTGCTGCATTGCCTTTTTTCTCTGACACGGAGTCCACATGGCTAAGAATAGAAAGGGAAGTTTAATTCTGCTCCCATATCATTTCCCTTTATATTATAAATTCTTTGCTTTCCAACTTCTGCCTCCCTCTTTTTGTTACTTTATGGCACTGGAGTAGTTTTGGGCTGTGTTCGCTGCTGCACATGTTGCCCATCATTGCCGGAAATCTGTCAGGAAGCTGAGACTCAGACAAATGCCTGTCAGCTTCCTTCACAGCTTCGGTGAAACCAAACCCTTCAAACGCTGAGATCAAGCGACATTTACCTCTGAATTGTTCATTTTCATGACAGACTGAACTGTGTGGTCAGTACATGCTGTTATTTTCTTCTTATTCTGCTATACGGTCAAAGGAGAGATTGCAATCTCTTAGGCAGCTCTTTCTGCTATTCATAGCTAGTTATACCACGTTTTATTTCTTTAAACATGATGAGTGTTTCTAGAAATCAGAGCCCAGTTATAGGTTGGTTCTTTTCTTCTGAGGTTAATGAGTTTGTGGGTAAATCCCTGAGGGTAAATCTTTGTTTTATGTAAGGAGGCTGCCAAAAATGTTGCACACAGTTGACATTGCAAACAAATTTTGGGAGTTCCTACTGAAGCTCTAACTATGTGTGTCACTATCAAGATGATCAGCAGTCACTAATCTCGCTGTTTGCTTTATAAGGGGACTGGCCAGCCCAGGAGGCAAAGGGAGGCAACAGGGCCAGCAGATCCAGCCTCCAAGGAGTGCATTTTCTCACTGCTGCTGCTGGATTTGCCATCTCCTTGGCTTACAGCCCACTGTCACCTCCACAGCTGCTGGTCTCTTCTCACCCCTAGGGAGGAAATGTCAGGGGCAGCCCACGGCAGTCTCCTGGGCTCTGCACCCACCTGGTGTAAGTCAAAGCTTTCCCTTTCCACCTTCGATGGCCTTTGATTCCCACTTCAACCATCTTTACGGTGGGTTATCTCACATGTCAAAGTTGTTGGTGTGAATAGAAATTTCCTATGCCTTATCGTTTTCAAGTTATAGTGAAAGGTGAGAATTAGGGAAATGTTACATGCATGCATAATGCACTTTTTTAAAGCAATGTGGTCCATAGTTGCTTCTGGGGCCCTTCCAGGATTAGGAGCCCAGAAGATTAAGCTTCATTTGTTTCATAGTACGTAGATCCTCCCCTGCTCTTGCCATCCCAAGTTGTTAGGCTTGCAGGTGCAATGTGTGAGGAACTGTGAGGAAAGGCGAAACAGTTCTGACAGACAGGTGGTTGGTGACAAGTGAATTTACTTATGGGAAATCATTCCAGTCTGGAACATTCTATGGGTACAGGAATCTTATCTTCATCTCAGCGGATTCTTCCCCCATAAAGTTCTGCTATTAGCACCCAGGGAAGAAATACAATGCTCCCAACATCCAAATGGGAAGAGGTTTTTGTCTGTGCTGATGTCAGGTCACCCAACTTGGAGTGTTATATAAACTGGATTCAAAGCAGGTACTATGTAAACCCAAAGTATAAGCATAGGGTAAGAACTTTTACCGAATTACCTGTGGGCTGAAATACATTTTACCATGGTGGATGTAGCATACCATTCCATCAGTATGCTGAGACCAACCAACGTGGCTCTTATTTTGCCTCCACCAGCAATGACAAATCTCTTCAGTCTGTGCTGCTGTTATGAGTGCTCACAAACTGAAGCTGAATCCAGGCAGGGCAGAAGTGTTGTTGGTTGGTGGACCAATAACACAAGGGGACATTATTCTTAAAGGAGCAGAGACACAGCTTGTGTTTGCTCTTAGACCCTGGTCTGCTTTAAGTGGTTTCGGTCCAAAATACAGATTTTTATACATGGTCCTGGGTATGTCATTCTACCTGCCTCTAATTTTCTTTTTCATATCAAGACTGAGGATTGGTAGACATTCTCATGCTCCCAAAAAGCTTTTCCCAAACAGAACACTCAGTGCAAAGGCAGAAAAGGCCGGAACGGGCTTTGGGGAGCCTGCACATAGGAAGTTATGTTCCCATCTGCTGAAGGATCTCTAATGCGAATGTATTGTTCATGAATGGCTCCATCCAAAACGATCATTTTAGCTGCAGACTTTCAGGAGGCTTTCATCAACAGGGTCACTAGAGAATGAGAGTCAGGCTGCACTGTCAGCTGAGTTATGTGATGTTCCTGACTGGCTTGGAATCCTGCACTTGACATGCCAGCTTTACATGGGCAGAGTTTTTCATCCAGGCTCCTACTGACATCAATTAACCCTTTGCAGAACACACTCATATATAACTGCAGAAAAATCTTTGGAGACTTGTGCTTGAAATCTGTTCGTATCCCACAGCCATGGCATTCTGGGACAATTCTTGTGCTGCCAGTGTAACAAAAGTGTCATTTTTTGCATATGCAACACATTCATTCTCCTCCAGCAGAGCTTTTGCTTTGAGAGAGGTATCATTCTTATTCTGCCAAGGAGCATTCAATTGACCTCAAGTAATTTCCTAGATTTGTCTGGTTTCAGCAAGTTCAGCTGGTATCTTACTTTCAACATATTTTCATGATATTTGTTCATTCCAAGGAGCTGTGCTGATGCATCTTAAGTTATGCTAGATGACAAGCCCTCTGGCCTCAGTACCTCTGATGGTATTTTATTGCAAAGCAAATCAAGAGTCTGCAAACATCTCTCTCTATCCTTTTTTAATACAATGCGCAGAAGGATGCACATGATGGCATGTACCTGTATCTATATATAGGTGTTTTAAAAATTATTTAGAGACTTTCCTCTTTGTAATACAATTACCGGTAGATATTAACATCTGAGGTGGTAGGATCAGGTGCTCATGGAATGATAACTGTTTTTATCATTGTTTGGGGATATTAGGATATAGTAAGTGTTTTCATCATTTCTTGGGGTAATATGTCTCATTACTCTGATTTGAAGAACAGTAATAGACACAAGAAGAGCTGCCTGGATCAGGCCCATGGCTGATCTGCAACAAGATGCCGGCTGGAAGCCCCAAAGGAGGACCTGTGTTCATACTGTCTTTGAGAGTCAATCAAATGCAGTTACAGCAATTTATCGCTGATGTCTGTCATCAAAATTCAAACAAGCTCAAGAAAATGCTCATCAGCCAAATGTGTTGTACTTAGTTATGAGCACTGATATGATGTGAGAATCAGCAGGGATTTGAACCGGGAGTCCAGTGAAGGCGCCTGCCTGATGTCAATAGGCAGGGAATTACTAAGTGTGAATTGTCAAATAAAACAAACAAAGAGGCAGTGAAACAGGTAATTAAAACCTTACAAACCCAATACTCAATGATAATTAATGAGGAAATTAGTTGGAAAATAAAAAGAGTGAAACAAAAATACTTTGAGCATGCAAACAAACTGGGAAAACTGCTAGCTTGGTAGTTAAAGAAAAGTGAGCAGAGGAACTCCATAAATAAAATTAATTTAAATGGGAAGATCACAGACAAATTGAAAGAAATAAGAGTAGGATTTGTAATATATTTTTCAGATTTGTATAGGCAAGGGAAAGAAAAAATCTTTAAGATAGAAGAATATATTAGAAGTAGTAACATACCACATATAAAAGAAGAACAAATGAAAATTTTAAATACCCAAATAATAGTGCAAAAACTGCTGGAAGCAATAAAAGAGTCAAAACATGGCAAGTCTCCAGGCCCGGATGTAATGACCACAAAATATTACAAAAAATTAAGTGAGCAATTAGTGAATCCTTTGAAAGATGTCATGAATGAGATATTGATTACAGGTGAAATCCCAGAAACATGGAAAGAGGCCTATATAACAGTAATCCCAAAACAAGATGCAGACTTGCTGCAAATTAAAAATTACAGACCTATTTCTTTGTTAAACAACAATTACATATTGTTTGCAAATATATTAGCTAACAGATTGAAAAAAATACTAAATGAGTACATTCACCAAGATCAGGCAGGATTTCTTCCTGGTAGACAAATGAAGGAGAATATTAGGAACATTTTGAATATAATAGAATACCTGGAGGTTAAAAATGAAAAGAAAGCAGTAATGATGTTTATCGATGCTGAAAAAGCTTTTGACAATGTCTCTTGGAAATTCATGACAAAGTTACTTGAAGAAATTTAATGTGGTCCTAAATTTCTAAAAGGAATATCAGCAACCTATTCAGAGCAAAAAGCAAAATTAATTATAAAGCAGGTGATAACAGATGAATGTAAGATACAAAAAGGAACTAGACAAGGTTGTCCACTATCACCATTGCTGTTCATCTTGGTATTGGAAGTACTTGCCAGAAATATAAGAGCAGACAAAGAGATCATAGGTGTAAACACTGGGAAAAGTGAGTTTAAATTAAAAGCATATGCTGATGATTTAGTGATAACTATGGAAGATCCAAAGATTTCACTCCCTTAAGTTATCGAAAAGATCCAGAAATTTGGGGAAGTGACAGGATATAAATTAAACAGAAATAAGACAAAACTATTAGTTAAAAACTTGAAGGAAGAAGAAAAAAGGAAACTGGAGCAAAACATTGAGATAGAAGTCCACAAGAAGGTTAAATATTTAGGTTTTTGGCTAATACCAAGAAATATAAATTTATATAAAGATAATTATGAAAAATTTTGGTCAGAGATAAAAATAAATTTAGAAATATGGAGCAGAATGAATCTCACATTGTTAGGAAAAATAGCAGCAGTCAAAATGAATGTGCTGCCAAAAATGTTGTTCCTTTTTCAATCAATCCCAGTAATGGTGAAAGATGAATGTTTTAAAAAGTGGCAGAAAGAAAGTTTATCTGGGGGGGGGGGCAAAAGGCCAAGAATAAAATATAAGATACAGACGTAAAAGATAGAGGCAGTTTTGCCCTCACAGACCTTAAATTATACTATGAGGCTGCCTCTCTGGTTTGGATTAGGGACTGGATGAAATTGGAAAAGCAAGAAGCATTAGAATTGGAAGGACATGACAATAGATTTGGCTGGCACGCATATTTATGGTATGGGAAAGGGAAGGTACACAAAAGCTTGTATAATCATATAATTAGGAAATCATTAATGAGAGTATGGGAGAGATATAAAGATCTATTAGAACAAAAGACTCCTTGGTGGCTTTCACCACATGAAGCTTTACTGCTCAAACCACTTGGGAAGAAAGGAAAGTGGCTAACGTAGGCTGACTTGTTAAAGGACCAAGAAGGAAAATGGAAATTAAAAGATTACGACGAAATAAATGATCACTTTCAGAGTTGGTTACACTATCGGCAATTACATGAAATATATAAAGAAGATAATACAAAAGGATTTAGTTGTGCGACATCCAGATTTCAAAAGGAAGTTGTAGAAGGGAAAGTGAAGCTGTTGAAAGGTAGTATTCTGCTAGAATGGGAAACAAAAGATGAAGAGGTGAAATCAGTTATGATTAAATGGGCACAGGATATAGGTCACAATATACAGTGGTGCCTCGCAAGATGAAAAGAATTCGTTCCGCAAGTCTTTTCGTCTTGCGATGTTTTTCGTCTTGCGAAGCATGGTCTGTCGCAACTGCGCCTCTTCAAGCGGCTTTTAAAAAAAGCGCAAGACGTTTTCGTCTTGCGAAGCAAGCCCATAGGGAAATTCGTCTAGCGAAGCAACGCAAAAACGGAAAACCCTTTCATCTAGCGAGTTTTTCATCTTGCAAGGCATTCGTCTTGCGGGGCACCACTGTAATGTTTGAAGACTGGGAAAGATTGTGGAAAATTGACTTAAAATTTACAGATTGCTCTCTGTTGAAAGAAAATTATATGAAAATGATGTACAGATAATGATTATTATTATTATTATTATTATTATTATTATTTATTTTTTATACACCGCCCATCTGGCTGGGCTTCCCTAGCCACTCTGGGCGGCTTCCAAAAAAATATTAAAATACTATAATACATCAAACATTAAAAGCTTCCCTAAACAGGGCTGCCTTCAGATGTCTTCTAAAAGTCTGGTAGTTGTTGTTCTCTTTGACATCTGGTGGGAGGGCGTTCCACAGGGAGGGCGCCACTACTGAGAAGGCCCTCTGCCTGGTTCCCTGTAACTTGGCTCCTCGCAGTGAGCGAACCGCCAGAAGGCCCTCGGTCCTGGACCTCAGTGTCCGGGTAGAACGATGGGGGTGGAGACGCTCCTTCAGATGGTATATAACACCAGTGCAAATAGGAAGAATATACAAAATTGCTTCAAATATATGTTGGAAATGTAAGGAAAAAGCAGGGACCTTTTATCATATGTGGTGGGATTGTTGTAAAATTAAAAAAAAATCTGGGAAATGATTTATAATGAATTGAAGAAAATGTTCCAATTAACATTTGTAAAAAAAAACCTGAAGTCTTTCTGTTAGGGATTGTAGGAAAAGACCTGCCAAGGAAATTGAAAAACATTTTTGGTATGTGACAATGGTGGCAAGAGACTTAATAGCACAGGGATGGAAGAATGAAGAAATCCTGACCAAAGAACTGTGGCAAGAAAAAATTATGGACTATGCAGAATTGGCAAAACTGACATTCAAACTACGTGATAAGGACAACTGTGATTTTAAGGAAGAATGGGAACCCTTTACAAAGTACCTAAAGAAACAACAAACTGGACTGGACTCCTTGGCAGGTTTTGAATAAACACTCACAAACTTTTTATTGATAATAGCCAGTCAGATAAACTAAGGATCTATACAATTTTGTAACATGCAGAGAATAACATTTGTTGATAAACCAGAGAGAGGAGCTGAGGGAAGTTGGGGGGGAGGGGGTTATTTTATGGGGGGGAGGAAAAACAGGGGGGAATTAAGGATGGTATGTTTTTTGATAAAATGTTTTGTTGAAATTACTAATAAAAATAATTTTAAAAAAAGCTAAGTGTGAATTGTGGTTGGGTTGGCATCCATCTGTTTCCAGAGACAATGGAGTGCGCCTTGAGGGTGAAGCCAAACCCCTGTGTTAGCAGCACTGAAGTGACTTCCCTGGGGGGCAAGGCTGGACAGGTCAAGTATAGTCTTGCCTTTTGCCCTAATTTTTATTTTTATTTTTTGTCATTCTCCTTATTTAGGGAAAATATCCACTTTTTAAGGGAAAGACATTTTGTGATTTGAAAGGCTATATGCAAATGCATCACTACTCAAAGTGTTAAGCACATTCTTAACTAAAATGTGAATTACAATGCATTAATGTTGTATTGCATAGAGTTTGTAGTAATGGTACACAAACGTGTAAAAACTTCCGTTCTGCTGCAAACTTTTTGACAAAAGAAAAAGTTTTCTCTGTGGTCATGGTTACATCTGAAGTACTTTAGATCAAGAAATTCTAGTTAAACTTGTGGCTTTACAGTATCCTTTGTGACAGTCAGAAATTAATGTGAGCCATTTCCCCCCAAAAAACTTTTGAAAAACAGTAAGAGAAAAGAACAAAAATAGAATAAAATCTCTCATTGCCCTTAATTTGCTTTCTGCCAGAATAAGAGCATCAACAATAATATTAATCATCATTATGATAATATCAAACACTATTACAGTCATTAAAAATAAATACATGTGAGGACATAAGAAGAGGGAAGGAAAATATGCCAAAATGTGGTTTGTTTTGTGGTACTTTTGTTTCTGTTATTGCTCGTACCGAAGGAAGAATTCCTGAGGAACCCAGCAGGAGTCAGCAAGGCCTATTGGGGTTATGAACTGGGCAGAAGCAAATCACACTGTAAACTTTAAATTGCCCTTTCAAATGGGGAGGATTAGGGAGAGGAGAGAGAAGAAGAATCAGAAGCAAAAGTCCATACTGGTGGAAGTATGCCATTTTATTAACTTAAAAGATTTAATTCTCACTTTTCGTCTAAAGACCCCAAAGGTGACTAAATGTCTATCCCTGCTCAGCTTTGTCCCACCCCAGAACTGAGCACATGGATTCTACTGTTTAAGGTGCACACTAATCGTCACGTAGCTTTGTTCATGTGATGTTCCTCCCTCATTCTGGATTGTCTCAAAACAAGGATACCCCCAAAGGGAAAGGGTCTGAGAAAATATGGATTGAGGAAGGAGAAAGTGTGGGAAGGTGGTGGTTTGGAGGAGAATGCCATGTGGACCGTGGAGAATTGCTGGAGGTCCGTGGAGTTTACTACCCACATTAAGCAACATTTTGGGTGAGCACTTAATCTTGTTTAGCTTAAACCCAGTTCATGACAATGGTATGTCACCCTACATCATAAAAGCATAAGAAAAGCCCTGCCGGATCAGGCCAAAGGACCATCTAGTCCAGCATCCCATTCTCACAGAGTCAGCCAGCAGGAAGCCCAGAAGCAGGACCTGAACCCAGCAGCAGAATTCCCCTCTCTTCCTCTCTTGCGATTCCCAGCCACTGGAATACAAAAGCACACTGCCTCTGACAGTGGAGGAGGTGGGACATAGTCCTCATGGTTAGAGGCTGTGGACTGCCTTAGGCTCCATGAATTTGTCTAATCCTCTTTCAAAGCCATTCAGGTTGGTGGCCGTCCCTGAATTTTGTGGGAGCAAATTCCATAGTTGAATTATGTGCTGTGTGAAAAGGTTCTTCCTTTTGTCTCTCCTGAATCATCCAACTTGGCCCTGAGTTCTCTGTGCCATTCATAATCTTTTATACCTTACTTGCCCTCCCTTTTTGCCTTTTTCTAAACTAAAAGGTCTCATATGTTGTAACTTTTCCTCATACAAGAATTGTTTGATCATTTTGTTCGCTCTTCTATGAACATTTTCCATCTCTACAATATCTTTTTTGTATTGTAGGATACACTGTAAACAGTATTCTAAGTGTTGTCTCACTTTTTTGTTGTTGTTCAGTCGTTTAGTCGTGTCCGACTCTTAGTGACCCCATGGACCAGAGCACGCCAGGCACTCCTGTCTTCCACTGCCTCCCGCAGTTTGGTCAAACTCATGTTGGTAGCTTCAAGAACACTGTCCAACCATCTTGTCCTCTGTCATCCCGTTCTCCTTGTGCCCTCCATCTTTCCCAACATCAGGGTCTTTTCTAGGGAGTCTTCTCTTCTCATGAGGTGGCCAAAGTATTGCAGCCTCAGCTTCAGGATCTGTCCTTCCAGGGAGCACTCAGAGCTGATTTCCTTAAGAATTGATAGGTTTGATCTTCTTGCAGTCCATGGGACTCTCAAGAGTCTCCTCCAGCACCATAATTCAAAAGCATCAATTATTCGGCTATCAGATTTTTTTGTGGTCCAGCTCTCACTTCCATACATCACTACTGGGAAAACCATAGCTTTAACTATACAGATCTTTGGCGGCAAGGTGATGTCTCTGCTTTTTAAGATGCTATCTAGGTTTGTCATTGCTTTTCTCCCAAGAAGCAGGCGTCTTTTAATTTTGTGACTGCTGTCACCATCTGCAGTGATCATGGAGCCCAAGAAAGTAAAATCTCTCAATGCTTCCATTCCCCCCCCCCTTCTATTTGCCAGGAGGTGATAGGACCAGTGGCCATGATCTTCGTTTTTTTGATGTTGCTTCAGACCATATATTGTGCTCTCCTCTTTCACCCTCATTAAAAGGTTCTTTAATTCCTCCTCACTTTCTGCCAGCAAGGTTGTGTCATCTGCATATCTGAGGTTGTTGATATTTCTTCCGGCGATCTTAATTCCGGCTTGGGATTCATCCAGCCCAGCCTTTTGCATGATGAATTCTGCATATAAGTTAAATAAGCAGGGAGACAATATACAGCCTTGTCGTACTCCTTTCCCAATTTTGAACCAATCCGTTGTTCCATATCCAGTTCTAACTGTAGCTTCTTGTTCCACATAGAGATTTCTCAGGAGACAGATGAGGTGATCAGGCACTCCCATTTCTTTAAGAACTTGCCATAGTTTGCTGTGGTCGACACAGTCAAAGGCTTTTGCATAGTCAATGAAGCAGAAGTAGATGTCTTTCTGGAACTCTCTAGCTTTCTCCATAATCCAGCGCATGTTTGCAATTTGGTCTCTGGTTCCTCTGCCTCTTCTAAATCCAGCTTGCACTTCTGGGAGTTCTCGGTCCACATACTGCTTAAGCCTGCCTTGTAGAATTTTAAGCATAACCTTGCTAGCGTGTGAAATGAGCGCAATTGTGTGGTAGTTGGAGCATACTTTGGCACTGCCCTTCTTTGGGATTGGGATGTAGAGACTTCCAGGGTCGCGCCATCGGTAATGGCGGACTCCCTCTGATCCGGAGGGACCAGCTCCACGGGAAATGGGTCTTTTCTGCTACTACGAAGCGGGGACCCTTTCAAAAATCACAGACAGGGGAAGCCTGTGACCATGGGACTCGGCGGGCACCTTTAGCGCCCCCCCAACCCGCAAAGGAACCCACTAACAGGCTCCGGAGCGAAGAGGGGGAAGTGGCACGGTGCTGAGAGTCAACTACTTCTTCCGTGGAGCGAAGTCGCACAGCCGTTGCCGGAGAGCGCTGCCTTTTTCCTGGGACAATTTGGCTTTTAAAACAATCACCATGAGTACTTAAATTTCGGACAATTGGACTCTAAATAAGGACTTGCGAGTAGAAAGGAAAATTGGACTTAAAAGTTTATTTCAATTTGGTACTGAAACGGGAAGGTCTAAACAGGAAGTCAGCCTTCCGTTTCTTTGTAGATAGATTAAAGCAAAGACATGGCAAACTAGAGTTCAGAAAATCGCTTGTAAAGGATTAACTTTCACCATTTAAGATTGTTGAACACCCTTCGGAAGCAGGAGAAGTGGGGGGATTTTTTCTGGACTGTTTAAACCTGCAGAAGTGAGTGTAAAGCAAAGTAATTTTCCACCGTCTTGATCCTGGAGCGGGGTGTCAGGACTGACGTTTTTTGAAGCTCATTGAGCAGAGACAAACGTTTTTGACAGATAGCTAAAAGAAGGGAAACATAGTGATTCCATTGTTCCCTTTCGCATTTTAAAGGAACAAATATTGACAAAATAACTGAAAAAGGAAACTTTGTTGTTAGATCTGCCTTTAAAAGAAAAGAACAAATAGAAGTTTTTCCCCTAGAGGGAGCCTGTGAAACTGTAACCAATTCTGAATCGGGGAGCTTGCAGCTGCTACAGATTACGATCGTGGGAATAGACTTCTGACCTTGCAGGACAATGTATTCAGAAGCTCTGTTGTGTGCTCTCTGTAAAACAAGTGCCCTATTGGAACAGCTACATGAGAAGACGGACTTGATGACTGATGCGATCAGAAATTTTGAACAGGCAGTGGGAAATTATATGGAGCCCACCCAGGAATCAAATCAGGAGTGTGCCCTGACAAAACAGATGAGGGAAGAGGATGTTGCTGAATCTTGGGCGCCAGAGATGGAGGGAGCTGCGGCCCAGCAGGAACATGAGTTTTTGGATTTGACAAATGAGCTTGGAAAAAGCCAGACTTGGAAAGATAAAGTTTGGTTTGGCTTGGAAATGGGGGGCTGGATAGACCCCCTATGCAGGGATGTTTGGACTTTTCAAGTCTGGTAATGGGCCGTGAGATGTTTGGGGTTGTGGGGGCTCTTAATTTTGGAGGGACTTTGAAACAGGTTCTTAAATACCACATGGAGTTCAGTGTGGACTATGGAAAAGGGGCTGATTTGTCAAGAAGGGTCAAAAACATTGTTAAGCTGGAGTTCCCACGAGTGAAAGGAGCAGGAGACAAAGGAAAATATAGCTATAAATATGAAGAAGAGCCTCGGAAAAGACATGGAAGGGACTTAAGGGCTTCGGATATAAGATTACCAGGTTAATGCGCTAGATTGATGGGATAGAAAGGACTGACAAAACCCGGTACCAGGAGGAAGAGACGCTGGATGAAGATTGGATTGTGTTTTTTTTGTTTTTTCCTATTAGGATTGTTTTACAAAATTGATGAATGTTAGAAAAATGTTGGAACGAAATTATTTGGCTTTAGTAAAAATATTTAAAGAATTATGTAAGAATATTATGGTTATGAGAAATTGGTAAAAGACTTAAGTTTTAAGCTTTAAGGTTTTTTATAGTAAGATAAGATTAAAATAGATTAAGGTAATGTAATGACAGAATATTATGAAATATGGAAAGGATTTGCTGCGACAATTAACAACTAGGATACAAAAAAAGGGAGGAGGAGGAGGTCAAAGAAAGAAGGTAATGACAGTTAAGGATTTGAGAATATTGGATTTGTTTTTAAACGTTTGTGGTATATTTTTGTCTTTTGATCGTGTTGTGTTATTTTTTGATTTTGATTTTTATTAATTTGTATTGTTTGATGTGGTTTGTTTTTTCTTGGTTTTTTCTTTCTCTTTTTCTACCTTGTTTTCTTTTTAATTCTAAATTTTTTTCAATAAATATCATTTTTTTAAAAAGGGATTGGGATGTAGAGTGATCTTCTCCAATCCTCTGGCCACTGCTGAGTTTTCCAAAGGTGCTGAGTGTAGCACCTTAACAGCATCATCTTTTAAAATTTTAAATAGTTCAGCTGGAATGTCATCACTTCCACTGGCCTTGTTATTTGCAGTGCTTTCTAAGGCCCATTTGACTTCACTCTCCAGGATGTCTGGCTCAAGGTCAGCAACTACACTGCCTGGGGTGTATGAGACATCCATACCTTTCTGGTATAATTCCTCTGTTCTTCAACTTCTTGCCACCTCTTCTTGATGTCTTCTCAAAATTACTGTGATGTTAAAAGGTCTGCTTTGGATTCATATCGATATCATTCTATCATTTTTGAGATTGCATCCCAGTACAGCTTTCGCAACTCTTTTGTTGACTATGAGGGCCACTCCATTTCTTTTACAGGATTCTTGCCAGCACTAGTAGATATGATGGTCATCCGAACTCACTTTAGATTGGTATAATGGCATTATAATATTGATTGCTAAAATAGGACTTGCCTTTTTCATAACTGCTAGAAACTGGGCCACTGTCTTTATCAAGCCATCTACTGTGACCTTGAGGTCTTGTTCATGGTCAGGAAGCACCACTTCAGAGCCCATTGGCAAATATGTGGAATCTTCTGTTTTTTATTCACATTAAGAGGGTCCCAGACTGTAGTGGGTGAACCTTGCTCTGAAAACCATGGTCAAAATTAAAGGGTTCAGGAAATCCGACCAGACCAAATTTCGTAAAATCATACATAGACTTTACTAAAACAAAACTCTACAAGAGAGGAAAAGCTCCAAATAATTACACATATTAAAATAGCTTAGAAGGTAAGAAAATAACAAACACTAACTTATCCAGCTGATTATCATAAATGCTTACACTTAAATCTCCGTAGGCTGAGAAACATAACAAAATGCTGTCAAAAGCCCAAATAGATGCTGACCTCAGCTTGGCTGGCCGCCAAGAGCTCCCACCAATCCAGGTTTTATGGGGAATTGGACCATGGGCGTTCACCTCTTCCAACCAATTACCTTGTGACAGCAGCCTTAAAAGGGTGATATCACCACATAGACATACACATGAATAGTGCCATTACATTAAATTTCAGGTGTGTACTTAGACTATTTTAAGTATACACTTAAAAATGTAAATATGACCGACACAATTTCAAACTTGCACCCTGCAAGTGTGCCTAGATTGGTTGTAGCTCCCTCTTGAGAGTTCTCTTAATTACAAATGCAGATTTCAGTGTGTGAAATGACCCTAAGCTCATGTACGAAAAAGGTCCTAGATCTTGGAGTTGGGAATGGGCAATGGCATAGGGATGCGGGGCCATCTGTCTTGGAAACAGCTGTACTACTTTTGAGGATGTGAAAATATAAGTCATGGACAGAAACATTGAGATATATCATTGACTGTTTTATTTTTGGAAAGGATAATTAACAGCAATATTTGCAAATCCTGTTGAATACCCATCACATTTTATTGACGTAGCTTAAGCAAATAGCCAAGCTGTATGATTCTTGCATTAGAGACACAGTCCAAGAAGAATTAATAGATCCTCTTCTCTTTCATCTGACCTTTTAAAGTTTCTTGGGAAATCAAAGGAGCATCAATTCTGACTCTTTCCAAAAATGTGCCCTTTCCACACAAACAGGATAATTTCCTAGCTAACATGCAAAGACCATAAACTCTCTCATATTTTTTTTAAAATTCCCCTAAGGATATTTTATCCCAGATAAAAGCTTTAATATTATAGTGATTCTTATGGGTAACACCACTTTCCTTTGTTTACAAATACCTGTCTGACATTACAAGCAGGAAGTATGGATAATTCAGCATTCTTCCTTCACCACCACCCCAGTTTACCAAGGATTTGTGCAAACTTTCTGAGATATGTTTCATTCAAATTAGTTTTGCTCCCCCTTTCAAGTGCTTGAAGATCAGCCCTACCCATGCAACATGGCAGATCTCTTTTGAGGGAATTTAATAAGCAATTTGTGATATAGTGTTTAGGTTTGCTTGCCATTCGGGGGGAGGTGGGTGGGCAGAAATTCCACCGATTCCATATGCCTAAGAACTCAGTGAACCTGAAGTAGCTCTTTAGATCCAGGCCAAGGACAAAAACAGAATCCTTAATTATAGGAAGCGTGTAACTAATCAATCTTTCTAATAGGAAATTCAGGTGGCAACAGAAATGAAGCCCAAATGGGACGCCTGAGAGGTGAGGGGATGTGTTTGCACGCCTGGGGAACCCTGTGGTTTGGAATTTACAAAAGAATAAAGTATCTCCCCACCACCACCAAAAAAAGAAAGCCCAATGAGAACTGAGTCATGGGATGTTAAACAACATTTGGAAAAGAAAAAGTTAGAAAAAGAGTGAGGCATAGAAGAGTGTGACCAGCTGGGGCCCTGAGCAGGGGCCCTGCTATTAAGCGACATGGCAACACTTGGCTGCAGGCCTCCTTTATTTAGCACTGATTTCAGAAGTTGTACTCTTTACATGTTTTACTGCTCTGTCCCTTCCAGCGACTCATGTAGCTCCTTCTACACAGTAGAACAATTATTCAGCCCCATTGTTCTCCACCGTTGGTGACCTGGAAGCTCAGTTGAAGCTTGGAGATGCATTCAATAGCTGTGTCAGTCAAAGGGCATATCAGAAAGCAAAAATGCGTAGTACAAAACATAATGGATAAAACATAACATAATCAAAATGAACAATTCAACCAATTTTCATAGATTTCACTGAAGGGTAGTAATTGAAGCAAATTGTTATAGTTCTGTATTTCACAGTTATTGCTAATTTAGTCCCTGTGACAGCTTAGCTCTGCATTTGCTGCAGTAATGCAAAAGAAGCCATTGCCCCAGTAATTTGACAATCATATTCAGGCAATCTACTATTTAAGGGATACTGACCAATAGGACCCTGTTTTTAATACTGGTTCCAGAAGTATCACTTGCTGTACAAAGGGTAGTTAAATAAAGAGGAAGACCTTCTACCACCTTCCTCACAGAGGCAGAAGCACATTGCACAGGCACCCTGGGAAACCTGAATCTCTGAAGTTGCAGTTGAAAGGTGATGCGTGGTGCGCTGCCTGTGGGGGGCGTGGCACACATCAGGGGTGCAGCAAGTGGCACGCGTCCCGAGGTGGCAGGGGCAGTTGTGATGGCACCCCCCATGGCACCCGGGGCAGCTGCCCCCTGCCCTCCCTTCATCTGCCAGTGGAGCCTCTTGGCAGTGTTGCACTTCTGCATTTCAGGTGATCTGAGGATTCGAAACTTTCTGCAGGGTCCTATGGCATCTGTAGCAATCCATGCATGGTCTATAGCATTGTGCAGAAAAATACCATCAAATATTTCGATTTATTTTTTGTCCTGCGTTTGTTGTGCTATAGCACTATGGTGCTCTGGCAGTGTGCTGGTTCAACTTTGCTTCTTTGAGATGTACTTCCTGTTGATGCTGGATACGGGCATTCTTGTGGGGCTTTTGGAAGCAGGTAAAGGTTTAGCACAACAATCAAGGTCTTTAAAACATAGAAACTGTAAAATGGTAACTGGTGGCACGATGTCACTGCACAAGCAACTACATTTGAAGAGTCACTATCTGCATAGCTTTAATAGATTTTTAATGCATACTTAAATAAATAGATTAGTATCAATGTTTAATTGCTTTTTTAATTATTATTTTCCCTTTGTTTTTAGCTGTTCTTATTTTTATCTGTAAGCTGCCTTGAGTCCCTGACATGGAAAGAAGTGGGATATGATGATGATGATGATGGTGATGATGATGATAGCAGGGAGATGTTTCTGCTGGGGCACCCTGGCAATTTTCTGAGTTACAAAAAAAAAAGAAACAGCAGCAGGCATGTGAACCACCCTGAGATCTTTTGATGATAAGCGGTATATAAATTTAATTAATTATGTGCATACAGAAACACACACACACAGCTGCTTCCCTATCTCTTCCTGTTGCTAGCTTTCCCTTCTGTCTGATCCACACCAACCAGCTCACTTTCCCCTTCTATGTTTGCTTGAACAAACTGCCGTCTATCGATTTGTAGTTATTTGTTTTTCTCTACCTGCCTGTTTCACCCACTTTCCTCCCCTCTCCAGACTGCAATGGGAGCTTTTTTGTGGGTCCTGCTTTCTGAGAGCTGGCATGGCATTGTAGCACAACTACCACGGTGGGTGGAGGAGAGTGGGCAGGAACTGTGTGAAAGCCTCTTGCACCCAGACACATGAACACTTAACAGAGGCAGACCAGACCAGAACAGAATAATAATAATAATTTATTACTTATACTCTGCTCATCTGGTTGGGTCTCCCCAGCCACTCTCACATCAACAAATGCAAGATACAAGCAGGCTGCATCATCATCATCATCATTAACTCTAACCTGTTTATGGATCAATTGAGAAATCACAAAACAATGGTCAACTGTAGAATTTTCTCCTTAAAACCATATTTCCTCCCAGGCCAGTATGCTTGTTTCTTTTATCCAGTCTTTCAACCTCGAAAATAGGTACAGTACCCTGCAATTTGCTCATTACAGACAATAGAGAGATTGGTCTGCAATTTGCTGAGTCAATATAGTTGCTCTTTTTAAATATTGGGACCACAATTCCTTCATTCCACCCTTTGGGTAATTGTCCTGTCTTTTTTATTGCCATAAATAGGGAGGCTAGACCACCTGCTAGCATGGGATTTCAAAAGCTCTGGAAAAAATACTGAAATTTCCTGGGGCCTTTAATTTTTCAAGCAAGACATCAGAAAACACTCACAGTAAAAGGCATTTCTGAAGGTGCACTAACTTTGGCCAGTGCTCTTGGTTTTGACAATCATGATATCAGAAAGTGACATTGGACTTTCAAAATGTTTCAAAAGCAAGTCGGAGCTAGACAGTATAAATTGAGAGCTTTTGCAGACGATTTAGTATTGACATTACAGGAGCCAGAATCTAGTACTAAAAGTGTTTTGGAACTGATTCAAGAATTTGGTCAAGTTGCAGGATTTAAACTGAATAAGTTAAAAACTAAGGTTTTAGAGAAAAATTTAACGGCGATTGAAAGAGAAAGGTTTCAGAATGAGACAGGTTTAACAGTGGTTAAGAAAGTGAAAAACCTTGGGATTAATATGACAGCTAAAAATGGGAACTTATTTAAAGACAATTACAAAAAATGTTGGACGGAAGTGAAAAAAGACTTAGAAATTTGGTCAAATTTGAAGCTTTCACTGCTAGGCCGTATTGCTGCGATAAAAATGAATGTATTGCCTAGAATGTTATTTTTGTTTCAAACATTGCAAATTTGGGACAAAATGGACTGTTTCAAGAAGTGGCAGAGAGATATCTCTAGATTTGTCTGGCAGGGCAAGAAGCCTAGAATAAAATTTAAAATATTAACGGATGCAAAGGAAAGAGGCGGATTCGCCCTGCCAGACCTTAAACTTTATTATGAATCAGTAGCCTTTTGCTGGTTGAAAGAATGGCTGCTTCTTGAAAACACAGACATCTTGGACTTAGAAGGTTTTAACAATGTATTTGGATGGCATGCATATTTATGGTATGACAAGGTCAAAGCACATAAAGCATTCAAAAATCACATTGTCAGGAAAGCATTGTTTAATGTCTGGATAAGATATAAGGATTTATTTGAAAATAAAACCCCAAGGTGGTTGTCACCGATGGAAGCGAAGGCTCAGAAAAAGCTCAATATGGAGGCCAAATGGCCGAAATATTGGGAAATTTTGGAACAAGAGGGAGACAGATTGAAATTGCAGAGTTTTGAAAAATTAAAAAACAAAGTGCGAGACTGGCTTCATTATTATCAAATAATGGAGGCATATAATTTGGACAAAAAAATTGGATTCCAGGTGGAAAAGTCAAAATTGGAAACAGAACTGTTGAATCCCAAAACTTAGATTTTGTCAAGGATGTATAACTTGCTGTTGAAATGGAATACTCAGGATGAAACTGTGAAATCTGCGATGATTAAATGGGCACAAGATGTTGGACATAACATTATGTTTGCTGACTGGGAACAGTTATGGACCACAGGTATGAAGTTCACGGCATGTAATGCCTTAAGAGTGAATATTATGAAAATGATATACAGGTGGTACATGACCCCAGTCAAGCTTGCAAAAATTTATCACTTGCCTGACAATAAATGTTGGAAATGTAAAGAAACTGAAGGTACATTCTTTCACCTTTGGTGGACGTGCCCAAGGATTAAGGCTTTCTGGGAGATGATTTATAATGAAATGAAAAAGGTATTTCAATATACCTTCCTGAAGAAACCAGAGGCCTTTCTCCTGGGCATAGTCGGCCAATTGGTGTTAAAGAAGGATAGAACTTTTTTTATGTACGCCACAACAGCAGCAAGAATACTTATTGCAAAGTACTGGAAGACACAAGATTTACCCACTCTGGAAGAATGGCAGATGAAGGTGATGGACTATTTGGAACTGGCGGAAATGACTGGCAGAATCCGAGACCTGGGAGAAGAGCTGGTGGAAGAAGATTGGAAAAAGTTTAAAGACTGTTTACAGAAATATTGCAAAATTAATGAATGTTAGAATGATGTTGGATAGAAATTAAGTGGTTTTTAGCTGTAATACTATAAGGGAATATGAAAAATGGATTATTAATAGGTAAAAATTTAATGTCACAATATTTTAAGATTAAAGATTAGGATAAATAAAGAGGGGAAGGATTTGCTGAACTAACAAACTGAACTGGAATACAAAAAAGGGAGGTGCGAGGAGGTCCGGGAAACAAGCTAATGAAAAATAAGTAATGGAAAGATTGAGTTGTTTTTAACTGTTTTTTTATTTTTTATTTTTATTTTTTATTTTTCATTTTGTAATATCTTGAAAATTTTAATAAATATATTTTAAAAAAAACAAAAACAAAATGTTTCAAAAGCAGCTTTACCATTCTAGAGCATTTTGGGGTCATTTTTCCACATTTGTTAACAGCCTGCCATCAAGTAATCGACCTTTCCGTCTGGCTTCTCTAATACAAGCTTTCACAACAGCTGGAAACTAAGGCAAGGACAATACTATTGTGCTAACATATCTGTTCTCCTTTCATTTACTTCACAGGTTCTCAACATGAAAAGCAGATACACTTTCTCACTTTAAGAGCTTTATTAAATTACCACATACTGTTTGTATGACAAAAACTCATTTTCTATTCATGGGATAACCAGCTAAATATAACCAACATGCGTAAGTCTGCATGAAGGAGTTAATGCAATAGAGTAAGCTGCCCTGCCAGGCTTGTCATTTATTATTTATTGAATTTATATACTGCCCTATACCCGGACGTCTCGGGATGGTTCACAGGTTCTCCTTGGGAGGAAGGTAAGCAAGCCTATTGTTGCACCTCAGTCTTCTTGAGAAGTTCAGTGTGTAAAGAGGTCTGAGCTGGTTGCTCCAAGTTTGGGCTGTATGGCTCTAACAAGCCTTGAGTTCCTATGCCAATAATTTAATAACTTTTACTACTTTGCAACTTAGCCAAGTTTTAAGAAGAAGAAGAAGAGTTTGGATTTGATATCCCGCCTTTCACTCCCTTTAAGGAGTCTCAAAGCGGCTAACATTCTCCTTTCCCTTCCTCTCCCACAACAAACACTCTGTGAGGTGAGTGGGGCTGAGAGACTTCAGAAAAGTGTGACTGGCCCAAGGTCACCCAGCAGCTGCATGTGGAGGAGCGGAGACATGAACCCGGTTCCCCAGATTACGAGACTACTGCTCTTAACCACTACACCACACTGGCTCTCAGTGCAACTTTTTCTGAGTGCTCTATGTACATGCACATGAATCTGACCTTTGGAGAGTAAACTAATTTTAACTTACCAAATGTGTGTTGTTGTTGTTTTTTATTCTAGGGGAAGAGGGGAACCTAGAAAGAACTTAGAAGGGCATATTTTAATGCTGCAACAGCCTATATTTCCATCCAGGAATTTTTCTTTTTAGATACCTATTTTTCCCCCTTCCCACTGCTAAGCTACACTGCTAAGCTACTCCAGCGGGTGCAGAATGCCGCGGTGAGACTCCTTATGGGGTCCTCGCTGTGAGATCACATCCACACGGTGCTACACCAGCTGCACTGGCTCCCGGTGGAGTATAGGATCAAGTTTAAGGTGCTGGTTTTAACCTTTAAAACCCTATACGGCCTAGGACCCTCGTACCTACGGGACCGCCTCTCCTGGTATGTCCCACAGAGGAACTTACGGTCTTCAAACAAAAACATCTGGGAGGTCCCGGGCCACAGAGAAGTTAGGCTGGCCTCAACCAGAGCCAGGGCTTTTTCGGCTGTGGCTCCAACCTGGTGGAACGCTCTGTCACAAGAGACTAGAGCCCTGCGGGACTTGACATCTTTCCACAGGGCCTGCAAGACGGAGCTGTTCCACCAGACCTTTGGTCAGGGCGCAGGCTGACTCCCTCCTTTGGCAATCTTCACAGAACTCTACCCAATGGTTGCCATCAATTTGATTTGAAGTAATTTTTTAATGAAATGATTTTAAAATGTTGTCTTATTTTATTGTTGTTAGCCGCCCTGAGCCCAGCTTTGGCTGGGGAGGGCAGGATATAAATAAAATTTATTATTATTATTATTATTATTATTATTATTATTATTATTATTATCAGACTTCTCTCTTTCCTGTCTTCATAGAGTGGAAAATCAATAATATTTTCTATTTAAAAGGGGTGTGGGCACGTGGGGCAAGTGAAAAAGAAGAAGAAAAGGATGCATACAAATGATTTTCCATCATGTTTTAAAATTAAGCCAAAATGAGAAAAGGTTTTATGTTGTCTTATTAACCATAAAGGAAACATGAAGGAAAACATATTCAGAATTCTGATACAATCTGACCTGATCTGAATGTTCCGGATGAACATTGTTGTCAGAGCTGCTTGAAGATCCTAGCTCACAGAGGATCACGCTAGCCAGCGATCATTAAGTAAAAGTCTTTATTGAATTACAGTTTCCATTCTCACGCTGCTGCGCGCAACTCTACGTCTAGTAGCTAGATCGGCGAAGCTCCGTCTGAGTCTCCGCTCCGTGTGCACCAACTTAATTTCCTAGCCTTGCTCCACCTTTTCCGCCTGACTGTCCTCCTCTGGGTCCCTCTACCCCCCGGGGCTTCTTCCTTCCGGGATTCTTCTGACGCTGACCCGGACCCTCCTGCCTCCTTGCGCCGGGCTTTAGGACCTGGTTCCCTTTCGGGGCTGCTTACTGCGCCGCCTTCCTCTGCATTTGAACTTGGCGCGCGCGCCCAACCTTCCACTTTCCTCTTAACCGTTTCTTCGCTCCCCGATGGAGGTGTGGCCACTCCTGACTCATGCCCTCCCTCCTGTGGTGAGCTGCCAGCGCTTCCCCCCTGGCTCCCTTCCTCTTCCCTGCTTCCTGGCGGTGACGCTGGTCCCGATTTCCAGCTGCTCCCCCCTGAGTCCCCTCTGGCTCTATCTTCCTGGGGTGCCCCCCTAGACTCCCCCCTTGCCCTGGCCACTGGTGCTCCTTTCTGTGAATCCTCTGATTCACTGGAAAGACTCGGAGATCTCGGGTCGTCGTCATCACTCATCTTTTCTTCTGCCTCCTCCCCTTCGCTCTCTGTTCCCTCCCTTGCCCGTGCCTCTGCTCCTAAACCCCTGACAATTGTGATTGGAAGTTCCTGGGCATTTACTGAATGTGTGGTGCTCAGTCTCTCAGAAGCCTGACAGGAAAAGGAACAGCTCTACCTACATGCAACTTCCATCTGCTTTGGTCTGGGCTGGACAGCAAACTGCCTCGAGCCAAAAGAGAAGCTGTCTCTGGCAAGCCCCCGGCCTCCTACTTCCCTTCCCTTTCCCCTTTCCCACCTGTTCCATATTTCCCATTCCCCTCGTGCCCCTTCCCTCTTCGTTGCATTCCAATATCCTGATGAATCCTCACCATTGTCATTGCTGCAGTCAGCCTTAAGTGGTCAAAAGCTTCACTTCTGCCTCCCCTGCCTCCGCTGGACAAATTCCAAGGCTGTCGTACTTTGAAATACCTATCATTACCATACTCAGTGTGGCATCGGGTCATTGGAAGATATTTATTCACAATAAAATGATAACTGTGACTTTGTGGTAGCAAACAAGAATCCATCCTTTAATGTGTCACATGACCCTGTTTGCAAAAATATCTTCATAAAAGGATCACATACAGTATTCCCAGTTCTTTTTTCCAGCAAAAAATTTGCCTGTACTCACCATGAAGTTGTTACAGTAAGTGCCACATTTTAAAAATTTGCATTGGGAAAGGTGCCAGTACTGCATACCTTAGAATACCCCCAGAAAGAAGGCACTGGGTATTTCTCTCTGTGTGTGCATATATGCCAGACACTGAGGGATTCTGTGTTCAAAAGCAGTCTGTGCCAATTTCTGCATACTTATACTGCTAATACTTGCAAACCGCCCTGTGATCCTCGGATGAAGGATAAATGGAATAAATGAGAGTAGTGAATCATTTCAAGATGCCTCCATGTGGCTCATCACTTCACCCAGGGGGTGCTTTCAAGTATTCACCAGAGGGAGTCCTTAATGCCCACTCACAGTGCCTGCCAGCTGTGACCAAGAACATCCCATAGAAACCAACCCCCCCCCCAGACATCCTAGTCATTTGCACACTGCAAAGTAAGCCAAGCCAAACCAAAAATGCCCATGTCCCAAAGGTGACTAACCCACAGGACTAAGCCAACAATTCCTACTCAGCCCCCAGAAGAGCAAGCAGGTATCCCACAGAGTGAGCAAGTTGCTTCTCTGGGCAAAGAGTGTGATGCCATGGGAAGGGCCGCCTGCCCCATCTTGGCTGGCCGTTGCCACGTCATGCGGACAAGAGGAAGCGCACCCAGAGGTGCCTCCCTGGTGATGGAAGAGGGCAGGGCAACGTCTCCCCTGGCAGAGACTGGAGCTGCAGCCAAAAGGGAGCTATGGTAACCCAGCCTCAAGAAGAGAAGAATTTGCCATTCACAGCAATTGCTCCTCCTCCTCCTCCTCCTTATACCATATGGCTCACTGAAATTTTAACTACCCTGAAGGTAACATACTGATATTGTCAAAATCACATTCTTCGTTGCAGTTTAACTATCTGTAACATTTATCTTAGGATTCTAATTTAATGCATTTTCTCCTACTGATAATGAATATTTCAGTATTTATCGTATCATGTGTAGCATCAAAATATAAATGATACTGATACACACACACACACACACACACACATTTCAGGACTAAGATGCACACACTGTCATATATGTGTTGTTATTGAACATTATATCCGATGACTTGAAGATAATATGCTCTCTTCAAAATGTGAATGTTGTTATGGTTGCAGGGGCTTGCTATGACTTTTGCTGAATGTAAATCAGCCCATTTGCTAAGCCAGAGAGCCACTGCAGAACTGCTCCTTGAGCCAAATTTTACAAAATGTGACAGCAGCCTCCATTTATCTTTGCAAAAACACAAAATGTCAAAGTTTCCATTGGTGCAGATATAAATTAGCCCTTCTCCTAATCTGAAGCACCAATCCCTAATTCTTAGCAGCAGCACAGTTTCTTATTATCTTACATGATGTGTGCAGGTAGTACTTAAAGCACGGAAAGTGAATCAAAATGCAGAGTATTCTGGCATATTCCTTCTCTCAGAAGCATTCGGAAGATAAGACCGGATTCCATCTGTATACAACAAGCTGCCCCCTCGGTTTTTTTACACACTTTAGTGATGCATATACAACATAGTGCAATGAAAGAATTAGATGAAGAAAAAATAAAAACCAAACTTCCAATAATAATCTTATACCACAGATATGAGAGAGTTGGAAGATTCCAGGTATAAATGTTCCCAGATTTAAATGAGTCAAAATAAAAATACTGCTTTTCCTATACATAGCTCTTGTGAGAGTTCAGGCATTTCGCTGGAAAGAAAAAACCAGTGATCAAATGAGTGAAAGTGTTTCAGGAATTCCAAATCTTTGCATATTGCATAATATTATATACTGGGGATTTTAAACTTTAATTTTTATCCTGTTCTTCCTCCAAGGAGTCAGGTTCCCTCAATCATTTTATCCTCTTAATAACCTTCTGAAGCAGCTTCAGTTGAGAGATAATGGCTGGCCAGGGGTTCCCTGGTGAGCTTTGTGACTGAGTGGGAATTGAAAGCTGGGTATCTTGGGCCATAGGGCACATTAACACATTTAAAGAACTATGATGTAGTCAAACCTCAGCTCCCGAACGGCTCCATTTTGGAATGCCAAAAACCCAGCAATAAATGCTCCAGTTTTCAAATGTTTTTCGGAACCCGAATGTCCGACACGGCTTCTGCTTGAGTGCAAGAAGCTGTTGCAACCAATTGGAAGCTGTGCCTCGGTTGTCAAACGTTTTGGAAGCTGAATGGGCTTCTGGAATGTTTGACAATCAGGTTTGACTGTACTACTTTAAGCAGCCATGGGATTTCCCCAAATAATTCTGGGAGCTGTAACTTGTTAAGGGTGCTGAGAGTTGTTAGAACATCCCTTATTCCTCTCACAGAGCTACAATTTCCAGAGTATTTTAGCAATCAATTCCTCTCCACAAGGAACCCTGGAAATTGCAGCTCTGTGGGGCATCCCTCTTAAGACTTTTGCAGCAGAAACAAAAGTCTTGTGCATCTGAAAGGCAGAGTTAATGACCCATCACAAAGTCATCTATGACTGCAATCCTGACCATGTCTACTCAAAGGAAGGCCCCATTGAAATTCAATTGGTCTTACTCCCAGGTAAGTGGATCAGGAATTGTAGACTGACTATCTTGCTTTTGCAGTTCAGTATAAACTGAAGAAATGGAGAAGAAATGGGAAGAAATGGAGAAGAAATGGGAAGAAATGGAGGCAGTGAAGGCAGTGAGAGATTTTACTTTCTTGGGCCCCATGATCACTGCAGATGGTGACAGCAGTCACGAAATTAAAAGACGCCTGCTCCGCATTTCATCTTTGTCATTAGAATGAATGGGGGGGGCAACACCATGTTCTCGGTGTCCTTTCAACATGTCCTAGACAAAAAATAACCCTGTGGGCAAATGGCTACGTGATGGGCAATTAGCTAGCTCAGTGATTTGTGAATAGAAACTACCAGCAAACCTATGTAGACAATAACAGGAGTACTGGAAGTTACATTAGACACCATTTTAAGAGACCATCAAACTACAGTGGTACCTTGGGTTACATACGCTTCAGGTTACAGACTCCACTAACCCAAAAATAGTGCTTCAGGTTAAGAACTTTGCTTCAAGATGAGAACAGAAATTGTGCTCCGGCGGCGTGGCGGCAGCAGGACACCCCATTAGCTAAACTGGTGCTTCAGGTTAAGAACAGTTTCAGGTTAAGAACGGACCTCCGGAACGAATTAAGTTCTTAACCTGAGGGACCACTGTATTTATAGAAGTGTAGAGTTGGAAAGTAATCCCCAAGGGTCATCTAGTCCAACCCCCAGCAATGCAGAAATCTCAGCTAAAGCATCCATGGCAGATGTCCATCCAACCTCTTCTTAAAAACCTTCAAGGAAGGAGAGTCCACAATCTTCCACTGTCAAGCAGCTCTTAGCATCTCCAATCTGTTAAGGTCCTCTTGAATCCCGATTCTGTCTTCTGCAGCATTAGATACCACACCCAGTTTGGTGTCATCTGCAAATTTGATAAGCATCCCTTCAATTCCTTAATTCAAGTCATTTATGAATGTGTTGAACAACAACAGGCCCAGGACAGAACCCTGTGGCACCTCACTTGTCATTTTTTCCCCAGGATGTTGAGGAATCATTAATGAGTACTCTTTGGGTTTGGTCAGTCAACCAGCTGCAAAACCCACCTAGCAGTTACCTCATTCCTCTTGCTTCAGAGACAGTTAGACTAGATGTTTTGTGGACTGGATAGTGCTGTGGACTGAGAAATATAAAGAGTCTCTCAGATGGCACTTGAGATGAAAACATATGGCAAATTACAACTCTATGAAAAACACTTCAAAGTGGCTGAGGGCTCATATGGTGGAATGTTCCACCCGTACCTGTGAAAACTAGCAACCCAGCAGAAGGTTAGGCTGGGGCTAGACATGGGCTCTGGTTAATGAGTTATCTAAAAAAATTGGAAACACCTCATTGCCTTCTCTGGAACTTGGACCCCATCATGCTTCCTGTGATATTATTGAGAAACTCACCACCACTTCTTTCCTTCTCCCAAAACTTCTCTGATGGGCTCAGAGAGGCCAGGCATATGGAATGCTGAAATGGAGCTTTCTAGTCTTCCTTGAAAGTATGGTTTTCATAACTCCCGTCTGGGGACACATGCTCACAATATCAATTTCTGGTGCTGTGACAAGCTAGAATTACTCTTCCCAACACACACCTAGTTTTTATGTTAAGTACAATTGGTTTAATTCATACTGAAATGAGAATGCCTGTGTGTATTGGTGAAACGGTTTAACACTGAAAAAATCCACTGCAGTATTCTAAGGCAGTGTTCCCCAACCTTGGGCCTCCATCTGTTTTTGGACTACAACTCCCATCATCCCTCGCTAGCAAGACCAGTGGTCAAGGATGATGGGAATTGTAGTCCAAAAACAGCTGGAGGCCCAAGGTTGGGGAACACTGTTCTAAGGGACTCTAAGCTTTAACTGAGTTGATAATTAACTGTTGCTGTTTTCTGCTAGCTAACATGTGAGTGTTTAACTTTAGATCACATGAGAGGTATTGAAATTCAGATTTGCCATCTTGGAAGAGTGCTGGCTGGTGTTCTTTGATCCCAGGCTCCATGGAAGTAAGGATGTGTACATACAACCCTGGGGTTGGAAGGCAGGCAAAATGGATCCTGAGATCCATCCTGAGAGAGAGCTATGTTTGCCAGCTCCAATTATAATTCAAAGTTATTTCTAAGAAGCTGAGCCTGTGCTGGACATTGTACATGATTTTATTGATATTTTTGGATTTATCATTTGATGTTTCTGTTCTGTTTTGAAGAAAGTTCTGCAAGTAAAATTTTGAACAATCTAGTGGGTCTGGACAATACTTCATTTCCAAAGGAGTCAGTTTTTATGCATCCAGTAACTTCAAACTGTGCAATATTAATATTTGCAATGTTTTATATACAGATAATGTTTTTCATGAAGGGTAATTAAGTCATTCATGACCTCTGAGCTGATATCTGAAATGGTACAGTCCAAACACAAATTAACCACTTTGTCTGCTGTTCATAATAACTAGGGCTATGATGTTCTTTCTGATGTTTTATAAGCGTTACCTCTGGCATTTTAATTTGAACTTGCTTTAGATTTCAGAGCTGCTTTAATGCAACAGCTCTGATATTTTGGAGGGTTCTTTAAAGGAAGTTCAAAGTGAGATGTAAATATTATACTTTTTCTTCATCTTAAATACACCCTTCAGCCTTTGAAATATATGGCATAGCAAACTTCTAGCTGTGACTCTTACCAATACTTTCTTCACTTCCCATTTTCCCTCTAAGTTGCTGAAAGGTCTTCTGTTAGTCAAAGCATTTCTTCTTTTCATTTTAGCAGTGTAATTCTTAACAGTGTACTTCTTCAGGGAGCCGTCTGGGTTGCCAGATGGCATCCCTTTTGATGATGGTGGCATATTCAGTATCTTATCCAAATATTGCATTACTATGTAATCTAGCATTTTATCCTTCAGTTCCCTCTCAAGTACCTCCTAAAAATATTAGTTCTTTCCAGCTTGATTCCTCAAGCATAAATTAGACCCTTGTCTTGTACATGGCCAGTTAACAGTTTTGTGGGGTGGGCCCGTGTTTTAAGGCGCTGAAGTCTGTACCAACTTTATTTTCCGTTCTCTGACAAACCACTGTGTCCTACCACATTTTACCCTTGGAAGAGAAGCCTTTTAAAATAGTGTCAGTGTGCACACACCTACATTAGAGTCCTTAAGGTTTCATTCCTATGCCTCAGCCCCCAAAAGTTAAATATCTGAAAGTGGTGCATTTCAACTCTTATATACCTGCATGTACTTGCACGCCTCTATACCCAGAGTGGCTGGGGAAACTCAGCCAGATGGGTGGGATATAAATAATAAATTATTATTATTATTATTATTATTATTATTATTATTATTATTATTATTATTATTATTATACCAAAAAATATAGAACAGAAAATTGAAATAAGGGCATATTCCTGTTATCAGAAAAACATTTCAGATTAACAGGTTCACCCAAGCTCCAAAATGTCAAGAAATTGCATTATTTTAGGCAACATTATCTGATACACTGCATCTCCCCCTCCATCCCACAGCTTCAGTCCAAGCCAAATGAAAGACCCTATTCCCTCACACAAAGCTGCCCAGGCTCTGAGATCTTTGGGGTGGGCCCTTCTCTCGGTCTGGCCACCCTCACAGGCATTCTTGGCGGGGACGCAGAAGAGGGTCTTCTCACTGGTGGCTGCTGCCTAACTCTGGAACTCCCTCCCTGGAGAAGCCAAACTGGCTCCTTCCTTCTTGTCCTTCCACAGGCAGGTGAAGACTTTCTTGTTCCAGCAGGCCTTTGGGAACAGACTGCTTTCAGTGAAAGGGCTGCTTGTGCGGTGCTTTTATTGCAATTATTTGTATGGTTTTTAATGAGAGAGAGTCTTAATTATAGTAATGTTCCAGTGTTTTTCAGTTATTGGTTTCCCGTCTCCTCACCCCACTATGTTCTTATTTCATCTGTAATAGGTGGTTTATGATTAATATATAGTAACAATAATTAGGATATGCTATATCCTGTGTTCAGTTCCATCTCCCCACCAGTCCTGCTCCTTCCTAGATTGTGTGTCTTTCAGATTGTAACCCTGACAGGCTGGGACTCTCCTGTTCTGGCTCACAGACAAAGCCACTCTCAGAGTCGTTTTGGCTGAGCAGTGGAGTACAAGGCTCCAGCTTTGTTTTAAACCAGGGGTCATCAACCTAAGGCCCATGGGCTGGAAGCGGCCCTTGGAGGTTGTTTGACTGGCCCCCGAGTCGCCCCCGATCAGAGCTGCCCACTTGCGCGCTGCACTAAACTGGTGGTGCGGGGACTCGCTTCTGCGGAGCAAGAAATCATGTCTGTGTAGATGCCAGAAATTGCAGGCGTGTGCGCTCACACACGCAAGAGATCCAGCCCACGGAGGGATCTCCATGGGACCGATCCGGCCCAGGCAAGATAAGCCTTGCTGACCCCTGTTTTAAACTGTTTAAAATGTTGCATTTTGAATTGTTGTGACCCACCTCCTTCGGAAGGGCAAGTAATAAATCAAATAAATGATAATTAAGGTAGAAAGAAAAAGCCCCCATTAGTAAGAAATTGCACACCATATAGAAGGGCAGGAATTCACAAGCAGCTTATTCCGATTCAGTGACTAATTTATTAAGTGAAATAGCTTTAAGAAATAAAATTACAAATAAGTGTTCATTACGACTTCTTCTCCTTCTTCTCCTAATCAGGCTCCTGTATCTTTAACAGGTTCTCCAATTCTGCCATCTCTCTGCCTGAAACAATTGGTTAATTGGATGACTTTAGCAGGGGATTTATTTATTTATTTATTTGAAATGTTTTTCTTATTACATTTATCTCCCACCCTTCCACCAAAAGGTGTGATAAAAATACAATTAAAAATAAAATAGAACCATATTCAAAAACTGTTATAAGCATCTGAAAGCAATTAAACACAATAAAATATTTATAACAAATTTAAAAAGCAGATGTTGCCAAATCATGTCTCTGGACAGACTCTCAGAAACATAAACTTTTTCAGCTGGAGTCTATATTGAAGTTCGTTCCCATGCCCTGCAACCTCCGTAGCAGATTTCTGCGCAATGTGCTGTTATTATAGGTGCAGCAGCATGTGAGGCTGGAACGTTATAGCCTTAAAGGATTCAAGGCGGGGGGGGGGATCACTTGCTCAGTATGGACCTGTTGTTAGAGAAGGTTAAGTCAAGGGCTGGAATGGAATTTTTGAGTGCACATAAGGATGCATTCACGCAGCAGTTTATCCTCCATTTGCAAATGGATTTTTTCTGGACGTAAACAACATGTAAATGAGCATTATCATTTCCATGTTGCAAAAAAGGAGAGAGCCGGAGGCACAAACATGGGGGTGGTCTATGTGCAAGGTAGAGTTGAAAAAAGGAGGAAGTAGGGGGAGGGGGTCATGGCGCAAACATGCAAAGGGGTTAGCCGAATAGGAGAGAGGACTGGAAATGGGGATGACTTGGGTGCAAAGGCAAGTTGAGAAAAGGAAGTAGGCAGGGGGGAAGGAGGGGGAAGGGGAAATGGAGGGGTTTCAATGTAGTTGAAGATGAAAGCAGGGGTGTGAAAGGGTCTGAAGAAGACCCTTCTGTCTGCCACCCAATAACATTTCCATGAATATTATTGGAAATATGTTGGAGGGTATGGAGTTATCTGACCCCTGTGGCATCTGAAGGCAATCCTGTATAGGGAAGTAGTTTTTTAAATGTTTAATATTTTATTATTATTTTTCTATATGTTGGAAGTTGCCCAAAGTGGCTGAGGCAACCCAGTAAGATGTGTGGGGTATCAATGGTAAAATTATCATTATGGAATGGGACATCCCTATTTTAATTGGAGAAATGTTGGAGGGTATGTCATGGTTCCCAGAGTATTTGGGGTTGATTGTAATAAGGTCCCCCCTCCCCGCATCTGTCAATAGGCAATGGATGCAGGCAGGTTTGGCAGCCAGTTTTGGGGCAGCCCACAAAGTAATGTCTGCTAATACAGCCAGGGCTAAGGTGTATGCAATTTAAGTGCCACAGTTATTGAGAACAGCAATGGCTGGTGAAGGTGAGGCCAAGGAGGCCAGGTAAACCATCTGCACACATTGAGGATGCACTCAAGAACATGTCCCAGAATGCTCAGCAATTGAATCTATATGAGAAAGGTATTTTAAAAATAGAAAGTATGAAAACAATTGCCATGATGCTGTTATGCAGGCACACAGGGTCCGTGGGCTAACAGTTTGATGGGGGCTGGACAACTGACCTTTTCATCAGTTCACCAAACATTCCACAGTCCTGAACAGAATCCTTCAGTGGGATTTTTCCCTCGCCCAAATGTCATCTTGTCTATTCCCCAAGCCATCCACAATATAGAAAAAGAGGGAATGTTTCAAAGGATCAGTAACCTTTGAAAATATCTAAGCTTTGCTAAGAGCTGTAAGCTACAGCCAAAACTGAGCGGTTTTCTATGAATACCACATTATTTTACCCTTAGATGCTGATGAAAAATGGCACAGACATGCTTTCCCCACAACTTAAACATGGAAACTTGAAAAACTGCAGTAATCCTGTCTGATTTTTCTGGAATCAGCTGTTGTTGTTGTTGTTGTTGTTGTTGTTGTTGTTGTTGTTGTTGTTGTATTTGTCCTCCATCTTCCCTTCTATAATTGATTTTATGATATTGTCTCTTGAGTATAATTGTATCTGGCTGAACCGGGGCCAAATATCACAACTGATATAGTCTGAGGTTCTAGAAATGAAATCTGATGTATAGTCTTGTATGCCTTTGGTCAGCTGAGTTCAAAGGTCCTGATTGAAGGAGCATGACGTTGGCTCAGTGGATGTACTGTTGGAGTTTGGAGCCCCCTTTCAAAACGAAGTCCAAGTACTCCCCTGAGAATTGGGAGTGCTCCAGTTTCCACAGCACTGTGATACTGAACTCTTTAGCTCATGGCTACAAGGGCTTCAAACGTTTCAGTTTTCCAAAGTGTGACGGAAGTTGAATAGGTACGGAAAATATCATGTTGTTTTGGCCCGCAGATGTCCTAACCACTAGAATCATAGAATCATAGAGTTGGAAGAGACCACAAGGGCCATCGAGACCAACCCCCTGGCCAAGCAGGAAACACCATCAGAGCACTCCTGACATATGGTTGTCAAGCCTCTGCTTAAAGACCTCCAAAGCAGGAGACTCCACCACACTCCTTGGCAGCAAATTCCACTGTCGAACAGCTCTTACTGTCAGGAAGTTCTTCCGAATGTTTAGGTGGAATATTCTTTCTTGTAGTTTGGATCCATTGCTCCGTGTCCGCTTCTCTGGAGCAGCAGAAAACAACCTTTCTCCCTCCTCTATATGACATCCTTTTATATATTTGAACATGGCTATCATATCACCCCTTAACCTCCTCTTCTCCAGGCTAAACATGCCCAGCTCCCTTAGCCGTTCCTCATAAGGCATCGTTTCCAGGCCTTTGACCATTTTGGTTGCCCTCCTCTGGACACGTTCCAGTTTGTCAGTGTCCTTCTTGAACTGTGGTGCCCAGAACTGGACACAGTACTCCAGGTGAGGTCTGATCAGAGCAGAATACAGTGGCACTATTACTTCCCTTGATCTAGATGCTATACTCCTATTGATGCAGCCCAGAATTGCATTGGCATTTTTAGCTGCCGCGTCACACTGTTGGCTCATGTCAAGTTTGTAGTCAACCAAGACTCACTAATGTTTCCTTGTTTGACCACTCAGATGATTTCTGATTGCTTTTCTCCTAGTACCTCTTTCCTCCTTGTGCCCTCTGTGCTCTGTCCCTATGGACTCTTCTTCCTTCTCCTCATTGTTCAGCATATATAGCTTTTGCTCCTTCTAATGCTAAACAAAGTTTTCGTCTCCCTCCTTTAATACTATGGCATATAGAGAAGACCATTCCCTGTTTCGTCAAATGTAAGGAGAAGCAGATGGTACACCAGGCTTGAAATCTTGGTGCATTGTGCTCCTGGCATCTGCTGCCAACTCACTTGCCACCTGCTTTCTTGATCAGCTGTAGCTTCCTAGTAGATTCCTATTGTGTTTGACTTCTTTTTTTAAAATAAATATTTATTAAAGTTTTCACAGTATTACATAATGAAAAAGAAAAAAGAAAAAATGCAAAATAAAAAACAGTTAAAAATAATTCCATCTTTTCGTCACATATCTTTTTACTTGTTTCCCGGACCTCCTCATACCTCACTTTTTTGTATTCCAGTTCAATTCATTAGTTCAGCAATTCCTTTCCCTCCTTATTATCCTGATCTTTAATCTTAATATATTGTAGCATTAAATTTTTACCTATTAAAAATCCAATTTTTCCATATTCTTTTATACCATTACAGCTAGAAACCACTTAACTTCAATCAAACATCATTCTAACATTCATTAATTTTGCAATATTTCTGTAAATAGTCTTTACATTTCTTCCAATCTTCTTCCACCAACTCTTCTCCCTGGTCTCGGATTCTGCCAGTCATTTCCGCCAATTCCATGTAGTCCATCATTTTCATCTGCCATTCTTCCAGAGTGGGTAAGTCTTGTGTCTTCCAATACTTTGCAATAAGTATTCTTGCTGCTGTTGTAGCATACATAAAGAAAGTTCTGTCCTTCTTTAACACCGATTGCCGACTATGCCCAGGAGAAAGGGCTCTGGTTTCTTCAAGAAGGTATATTTAAATACCTTTTAAAAATCATTATATATCATCTCCCAGAAAGCCTTAATCCTTGGGCACGTCCACCAAAGGTGAAAGAATGTACCTTCAGTTTCTTTACATTTCCAACATTTGTTATCGGGCAAATGGTAGATTTTTGCAAGCTTGACTGGGGTTATGTACCACCTGTATATCATTTTCATAATATTCTCTCTTAAGGCATTGCATGCCGTAAACTTCATACCTGTGGTCCATAACTGTTCCCAGTCAGCCATCATTATGTTATGTCCAACGTCTTGTGCCCATTTAATCATCGCAGATTTCACCGTTTCATCCTGAGTATTCCATTTCAACAGCAAGTTATCCTATTGTGTTTGACTTCAACCAGCATGGAGCTTCACTGTGGGTTTATGAAACTATAGAGTTGTCCATTAGTTTCAGTTATTATAATTGCCACTTTGGATTTTATATGAATAGTTAATTTGTTCAGTGCAGAGTAATCTATGCTCACTATTATAACAGCTCTCTCTTTCAGACTTCTGACCAAGGTGAATTGTGGAGGCAGCAGACATGATCTGACATGCTTCTGTGCATAGGACTCACTTATTTATTATAAAACTGTCTGAAAATGCAGAACAAAAACATTGGCAGGTGTATTAGAAAAATGAAAGACTTTGCCTATCTTTCAGCCTAACTCACTCCTGCATCCTTCAGACAATGATGTAGCAGGTAACAACTACCTGAACACAATATACATATTAACTGAATCTAAGTGCTGCAAAAATGGCAGTAAAATGCAGGAATCCAGTAGTGCTGGCATGAAGCATTCTGCCATAAAGCGCAACTGCTGAAAAATGCAGTGTGCTGCAACAAGGAGACAATTCTTCTTAAAGAGCTCTCAGTTCTAAGCATTCAGGAAACAATCTCCCAAGGACAATATGATAGTTTTAATGACAGAGTACTTCTCCCTCAAGTTCCCTCTCAGGAAGCTGAGAAGCTGCGACTCTCCCAGGTCCTTTAAATTTCTTTCCCAGTTGTCTCCTTCAAAGTTTTTCTTTTTTCTTTTCCTTACACCTTTTCATTTTGAAGTACGGTAGTTTCCTGTACAATGGAACCATGTTAGTCTTCTTCCAAACTCCATTACTAGACTCTTTCTTCTCAGTTGCAAGGAGGTCAGGGAGTTCATGCTTGAAAGAGAGGTTAACAATAATATTAAAAGGTTTATTTGGCTATGTTGGAAGCAAGAGGAAGAAAAAGAAAGCAGGAGGTCCTCTGCATGGAGAAACACAGAAAAATGCATACCCCCCCCCCCCAATATTCCTCCAACAAAAATAGGGACATCCTAAGGAAAAATGGGACATTCCAGAATCAAATCAGAACCTGGGATTGTTGTTGTTGTTTAGTCGTTTAGTCGTGTCCGACTCTTCGTGACCCCATGGACCAGAGCACGCCAGGCACTCCTGTCTTCCACTGCCTCCCGCAGTTTGGTCAAACTCATGTTTGTAGCTTCGAGAACACTGTCCAACCGTCTCATCCTCTGTCGTCCCCTTCTCCTTGTGCCCTTCATCTTTCCCAACATCAGGATCTTTTCCAGGGAGTCTTCTCAGTGGTGTAGTGGTTCCAGGGAGCCAGTGTGGTGTAGTGGTTAAGAGCGGTAGTCTCATAATCTTGGGAACTAGGTTCGTGTCTCCACTCCTCCACATGCAGCTGCTGGGTGACCTTGGGCCAGTCACACTTCTCTGAAGTCTCTCAGCCCCACTCACCCCACAGAGTGTTTGTTTTGGGGGAGGAAGGGAAAGGAGATTGCTAGCCGCTTTGAGACTCCTGAATGGGAGTGAAAGGCTCAAATCCAAACTCTTCTTCTTTTCTCATGAGGTGGCCAAAGTATTGGGGCCTCAGCTTCACGATCTGTCCTTCCAATGAGCACTCAGGGCTGATTTCCTTCAGAATGGATAGGTTTGATCTTTTGCAGTCCATGGGACTCTCAAGAGTCTCCTCCAGCACCATAATTCGAAAGCATCAATTCTTCGGCGATCAGCCTTCTTTATGGTCCAGCTCTCACTTCCATATATCACTACTGGGAAAACCATGGCTTTAACTATACGGACCTTTGTTCATAGCTGTCAAGTGTCCCTTATTTGAAGGGACAGTACCTTAGAATCATAGAATCATAGAATCATAGAATCATAGAGTTGGAATAGACCACAAGGGCCATCGAGTCCAACCCCCTGCCAAGCAGGAAACACCATCAGAGCACTCCTGACATATGGTTGTCAAGCCTCTGCTTAAAGACCTCCAAAGAAGGAGACTCTACCACACTCCTTGGCAGCAAATTCCACTGTCGAACAGCTCTTACTGTCAGGAAGTTCTTCCTAACAGTTCTTCCTTATTCCAGCGCCATGTCCCGCTGCTGTCCCTTATTGATAGATGTCCCTTAAATGTCCCTTAAATGATGTCCCTTAAATTTCAAAGGAAGCAGCTCCTCTCCCTCCCTCCCTCCCTCCCTGCTGGCCAGGGAGGAGGGAGGCTCCAACTGTGTTGCTTGGCTGTGTTGCTCACCCAATAAGAAGTCTAAGAACGACTGGGGGGTGGAGCTTGCATGCATTGTGTGTGGCTAGTTAATGCAAGCTGAGGGTTTTTTTGAATGCTGGATGACATTTTGTTGCACGTGCTGCTGCAAACTTTTGCAGTGCAAAGCCAGGCCGGGGAGCCATCTTAAACTGAGGCTGCATAGGCCTTGTGGTGCATGTGATTCAGATTCTATGCAGTTGAACCTCTGGTTACAAAGTTGATTGGACAGTGTTCTCGAAGCTACCAGCATGAGTTTGACCAGACTGCAGGAGGACAGGAAGACTGGAGTGCCTGGAACAGGTGAGGCTGCAGGTCCCTTATTTTGGCTGCTGGTCCCTTATTTTCAAGGCTGCTGGTCCCTTATTTTCAAGTCTGTAAGTTGACAGCCTTTGTTGGCAAGGTGATGTCTCTGCTTTTTAAGATGCTGTCTAGGTTTGTCATTGCTTTTCAATGCAGGTGTCTTTTAATTTCGTGGCTGCTGTCACCTTCTGCAGTGATCATGAAGCCCAAGAAAGTAAAATCTCCCACTGCCTCCATTTCTTCCCTTTCTATTTGCCAGGAGGTGATGGGACCAGTGGCCATGATCTTTGTTTTTTTGATGTTGAACTTCAAGCCATATTTTGCACTCTCCTCTTTCACCCTCATTAAAAGGTTCTTTAATTCCTCCTCACTTTCTGCCATCAAGGTTGTGTCATCTGAGGTTGTTGATATTTCTTCCAGCAATCTTAATTCCGGCTAGGGATTCATCCAGCCCAGCCTTTTGCATGATGAATTCTGCATATAAGTTTAATAAGGAGGGAGACAATATACAGCCTTGCCGTACTCCTTTCCCAATTTTGAACCAATCCGTTGTTTCATATCCAGTTCTAACTGTAGCTTCTTGTCCCACATAGAGATTTCTCAGGAGACCGATGAGGTGATCAGGCACTCCCATTTCTTTAAGAACTTGCCATAGTTTGCTGTGGCCGACACAGTCAAAGGCTTTTGCATAGTCAATGAAGCAGAAGTAGATGTCTTTCTGGAACTCTCTAGCTTTCTCCATAATCCAGTGCATGTTTGCAATTTGGTCTCTGGTTCCTCTGTCCCTTCGAAATCCAGCTTGCACTTCTGGGAGTTCTCGGTCCACATCTTGCTTGAGCCTACTTTGTAGAAATTTTAAGCATAACCTTGCTAGCGTGTGAAATGAGTGCAATTGTGCGGTAGTTGGAGCATTCTTTGGCACTGCCCTTCTTTGGGATTGCGATGTAGACTGATCTTCTCCAATCCTCTGGCCACTGCTGAGTTTTCCAAAATTGCTGGCATATTGAGTGTAGCATCTTAACAGCATCATCTTTTAAAATTTTAAATAGTTCAGCTGGAATACCATCACTTCCACTGGCCTTGTTATTTGCAGTGCTTTCTAAGGCCCATTTGACTTCACTCTTCCGGATGTCTGGCTCAAGGTCAGCAACCACACTACCTGGGGTGTACGAGACATCCATATCTTTCTGGTATAATTCCTGTTTATGGCTTCTCTAAATCAGGAAAAGAGGGGGACTTGAAGGGTCTGCCGTGACAAGAGGTGGAGGATAAGGTCATCTCTGGCCAACTCCCCAAGGATTACTCCAGGGACGTGAAAGCCATACAGCCACACCTGATGGTCTCAGAACCATAGCCTCCAGCTGGGTCACTGCTGCTACTGGAACCAGATTGCTTGAGGAAACAACATTCTTCCTCAAGAATGTGGGAGGGGGTCAGGAAGACAAGAAAAAGAGACATCGAGTTTCATTTTAACAGGGTTTATTTGCTAGATAAGACTACAAAGTAGAAAGCATTAAAAAAAAAAAACCCCACAGATATCTCATGTCCTTTTGAGTTGCTGGGATATTTCTTTGTGAGTTCTTATGCAAAATTTCTACATAAAATTAACTCCTTAAAGGTCACAACCAGGAAAAAAAAAACCTTGTTTCTGTGATTGTTAGTTATTCGAAACTTTTTGCAACATTGTGTTTTATTTGTTGTAACCCACCCTAAGGCCTGAGGGTGAAGGTGAGCAACTAAATAATAGTAGCTGAGCAGACTGATGCCTCCACAGAAAGTATCAGATAGATAACATGCTGATGCCACCTCTCTCCTCATGATCACAATGTCTTGTCTGTGTTTTCCAATATCACAATCAAGCAATTCTGCTGCAAATGATTTGTGGTTTTGGAAAGACTGGAAGCTGCTTTGAATTCCTAAACAAAATTTCCTAAACAATTCCTAAATTGTCTCAATAGGCAAACAGGCAATCTTTTTTAAATGTATAGCATGCTAGTAAAGTCAGCTTCACTCTGCGGGCAAAAATATGTGTTCTGAGTGCAGAATACAAGTGTGCCTCAAGTAAGATGGCTGTATCCAGGATGAATTGAGTATGTAGGTGTACAGTGGTACCTTGGGTTACATACGCTTCAGGTTGCATACGCTTCAGGTTACAGACTCTGCTAACCCAGAAATAGTACCTCAGGTTAAGAACTTTACCTCAGGATGAGAACAGAAATCACGCAGCAGCAGCGGGAGGCCCTGTTAGCTAAAGTGGTGCTTCAGGTTAAGAACAGTTTCAGGTTCAGAACGGACCTCCAGAACAAATTAACTTCTTAACCCATGGTACCACTGCATTTGGGGAAATTCAAGAGGCAACAGGCTAATCTTTTCCTGTTGCCACTTCCAGGGCTGAAGAGATAGGTGCCTGATTCTACATACCTCGTGTTTGATGGGCAAGCTGTGGATTCTGCACAAAAAAATATGTACAAAAAAGTCAGAATTAGCTCTTAGTCTTCAGCTCTTATTTCATGTTGTTTCCCACCCACTTCAGTCTGTTTCTGTGTTTTGCCAAGAACCTCACAATCTTTAGTGCATATAACAGTTTTCTTTAATTATGATGACTAATTTCTTGCCACTGCTGGTTTCCTCCCACTTGAGCCGACTTCAGCAAATGCTAATCACAAATATTTTAAAGGCCATATGGCTTTATCTAGCCAAAAACATTAATACAGTGATATTTGTGCACCCTATTCAGTGCAGGGCTGAGACCACAAACTGAAATATGAAGTGAGATATATTTTATGTATATAGCAAACATTAAGCCAGGTGATTTACATTGGTTTTTCTTAGACTCTTAGATTACTTTGGAAAAATCATACAAGGCCAACACATAATCATGGCAGATTTATTAAAGACAAGTGATGTATTAAAACTTGGGAAGTTATATTTTAAGTTAAAGGTAAATTAAAGCCATAAATTTAACATGGGCACAGATGAGCCCAGTCTTCAGCAAGCAGTAATCGGGTGCTTGCTTGTTTAATTACCTGGGAATGGATTCCTTCCTCCTAACCTGCCAGGGCACATCCTGCTCTCTTCCCAACACCCAGATGCCTGACATTTTGTTCATTAGCATAGGCCTGCTTGATCACTACAATGCAAGATAATTTTGTTAAGGGGAGATGATTGTCTCACCACATCATAATTGGATTTGGAAGACACATCTGCTGTTTTTCAAAATGACATCTCTGAGACGTTGAAAAGGCAACTTCCCAAAATGGCTTTCTCTGCCTTGACAGTACAGGTACAGTGAATAATTGTAGAATTGTAGAGTTGGAAGGGACCACGAGGGTCAAGTAGCCCAACTCCCACTGCAACGCAGGAATCTTTTGACCAATGTGGGGCTAAAGCCCTAAGATGAATAGTCTCATGCTCTACCCACCAAGTATGGATCAACAGCACCGCTGCTTTCCAAAAAAAGAAATGTGGATCTTTGTCACAGCCATTTAGCTCACGTGATGAGAAATTATGCCCGGTATTTTGTTCATAAGACAGGATATGGTTCTCCTCACCCCACATGAGATGTGTGATAGGAGTTGCCTTAGGATTCCATCAGATCTGTGAACTTCATCTCCCACACGACCTCTTGGCAAAGGGTAACTAGTACTGAACACAATGCCACACATACAACCGTTACCTGGAACAGGAAGCATTTGTGGTGGCTTTCCAGTGATAATAATAAGCTCGTCACAAGAGAACATTAAAACAGAATCACTAAACCTGCAACTCAGCACACCAAACCCAGCTCTGCCAGGTGCTGTTCTCATGTCAGCCTTTTGAGAAACCAACTTGGTTTTGGCAGTGCCAAGGCAGTCCTAAAACTGGAGCTCTAAAACTTAGCTTCTGGTTGGCAGCCATTTAAGGGTTTTAGGTTGTGTTTTTCATCTCATTTTAATGTTTTAGTGATATATATAACTGCTCACCACTTAGGAGATTTTTGAAATATTAACTGGTTTATAAATGCTCTCATATGGCTGCTGAACTGTTCGCTTTGATGGATTACAAGACCAGCAGAGCTAATGTGTTATGTTGCCTTTCATAAAATTGGAGCTGTGTTTATGAGCTGTTGTCAGATGGGTCCTTCCAGCCTTGTGATGCTGTGATCCTTAGCCTTGTTAGTGTGGCTATAAAGCAGGAGGGGGCAGAGTAGGGGAGATAAGGATCTGGGCCATTCATCAGCCCCTGAACATGCACCTACTATGCAAATGTGCGTGCATGCACAGCAGGCATCGTTATTGCACGGTATAATGCCCAGTCTTTTAGGATCTGCATGAATGCAGTACTATGCATGGTTTCCTGGAAGTAAGCACTAGAGAACTCAGGGATGCTTAATTCTGACTGCAAGTTCATCTTCTTAAACAATGAACTTTAACAAAATCACATGAGCCATCCAAAATGCAACCTTTAGCTTATAATCTGAAATGCAAACAATCTTACAAAGAAGTGTTTCTATTTGAACTGCTAGCATGATGAAGAAACCTCATCATAAAAAGTGAAAGAAGTATTCAGCTGCGCTTGATTATTTTCCTCACTCTCTAACTTCCTCATTGCTAATTTGTCATGAAAAAGCCACAAAAAACCATGAAAACCTCATTGTCACCTTATTTATTTGTCTGTCAACTACACTGGTGTACTGGTAGATGATGTCATTGCCTCTGCTCTGAAGGAAGTCCCAGAACTGCATTTCTCTTGCTCCCCCTTCACTTACTCCACAGATATAAAACCAAAATAAAAACTTGGATCAGCTACTGTAGCTAAAGTCTCTGCAGTTCTCCTCCAGTGAGCATATATATCCCCAGTTAAGTCTTGTTTATTGCAAAACTGCTCTCCTAACAACTCTGTGCTTTTTATGCTTTTTATATGCCTAACTTACTAGTTAGAGTGCACAAAAGAACCTTGCCAATGATTTTGTAAACAAGGAGATTATACCTGGAAACTTCATACCATTCCGAATCGAGAACAGGACTGTGTCCAAGGGATTTGAGCTTATCAACAAAACTTTAACCACAACAAAACAAAGGCCTGTTCCAGTCTTTTCTCAAATCCATTGCAGCTATAATCTTCTTCAAATAATGGCTTTTATTTTTTACACATCTTTAAAATATAAAGCTAACTGAAGCTAGCTCAGACTTTTATTTTATCATTCTGCTTCCTTTGGACCTATGTAACATATGATACACAAACAAATGTAAATGAACCTGCCAATTTCCTCTGGTTTTCCAGACGAATCTCATAATTTTGGAACCCTGTGGTGGTCATGGAAGTAGTTGGGAAGACAAATGGACAAATCTCTCAATTTCTCTCAGTTTCTTGTTTTTCCATTCGTCTGTTCTCCACATTTCTGCATCGTTTTGTGATTTATTCTTTAAAAAGACCTCATAAAACTCAATCATAATTTTAGTGCAATCCGCCCCCTCCCCTGCAATACATAAATGTTGGGATGCAATTTTACTTCATACATTTTCAAGCATTTTCCCATCATATAATTCATTTTATATCTCTCCCCCCCCCCATAATAATATACAGTCGTACCTTGGTTTTCGAACAGCTTAGTTCTCGAATGTTTTGGCTCCTGAATGTCGCAAACCTGGAAGTGACTGTTCCAGTTGGCGAACTATTTTTGGAAGCCAAACATCTGACGGGACTTCCAGAGCTTCCTGCAGCCAATCAGAAGCTACACTTTGGTTTCCGGATTCCATTCCGCTTGCAAGGTACAACTGAATATGTGTTTTGCATATACTTTCCTTTAATATACACTCTTTTGTACAAATAATATCCTTGGAAAACTGCATTTCCAAATTTGGAGAAGTGCGCTTTTCAAAGGATAGCTGTGTTTCAGTTCGTGTATTGATTCAGAAAGTATGAAGTAGTTGCATTAAAATCCTAACTGGGTAGAGTACATGTTAAATGCTCCTCTTATCTTATAATTGTGGCCTTTTCCTTGAAAAAAGGTCATTGAGTTCTGGTTCCTTTCATTTAAATGCAATTGGGCCCTATTATCACTGAAATATGGGAGTTGGGTTACATATTTTTTTGAAAAAATTAATGCTATCATATGCCACAATAAATTCTCAAAAGCACTTGTCAGAGCTGCTTGAAGATCCTAGCTCACAGAGGATCACGCTAGCCAGCGGTCATTAAGTAAAAGTCTTTATTGAATTACAGTTTCCATTCTCACGCTGCTGCGCGCAACTCTACGCCTAGTAGCTAGGTCGGCGAAGCTCCGTCTGAGTCTCCGCCCTGTGTGCACCAACTTAATATCCTAGCCTTGCTCCACCTTTTCCTCCTGACTGTCCTCCTCTGGGTCCCTCTACCCCCCGGGGCTTCTTCCTTCCGGGATTCTTCTGACGCTGACCCAGACCCTCCTGCCTCCTTGCGCCGGGCTTTAGGACCTGGCTCTCTTTCGGGGCTGCTTACTGCGCCGCCTTCCTCTGCATTTGAACTTGGCGCGCGCGCCCAACCTTCCACTTTCCTCTCAACCGTTTCTTCGCTCCCCGATGGAGGTGTGGCCATCCCCGACTCATGTCCTCCCTCCTGTGGAGGTGTGGCCACTCCTGACTCATGTCCTCCCTCCTGTGGTGAGCTGCCAGCGCTTCCCCCCTGGCTCCCTTCCTCTTCCCTGCTTCCTGGCGGTGACGCTGGTCCCGATTTCCAGCTGCTCCCCCCTGAGTCCTCTCTGGCTCTGTCTTCCTGGGGTGCCCCCCTAGACTCCCCCCTTGCCCTCGCCACTGGTGCTCCTTTCTGTGAATCCTCTGATTCACTGGAAAGACTAGGAGATCTCGGGTCGTCGTCGTCACTCATCTTTTCTTCTGCCTCCTCCCCTTCGCTCTCTGTTTCCTCCCTTGCCCGTGCTTCTGCTCCTAAACCCCTGACATCCATCCCCCCCTCGAAGCCCCCCATTCCCCCCTCCCCTCCTTCCGGTGCTGGAGCTGGGGGCTGCTGTTGCAAAGGGACGAACGTCGGGTATCGGTCGCTTCCCGTGGCAGGCCTCCATCTGAAGTCTCCCGGGTCTTCCTCCCCGCTCTCGTCGACGACAGTCACCTCCGCTTCCATCTCTGTGCCGCCGTGCTCGAAACCAGGGTCGTCCCCGAAAACGTCCATGTCCGTCTCTCCCTCACTTCCTCCTGTCGGTGTTGCTCGTCCTGGGCCTTCCAGCCACCGTCTGCGCCACTGCTCCTCTGGCCTATCGTCCCACCAATACGAGGGTTCTGATGCAGATCCCGAGGGTGACCCCTCCGGGGAACGGACGTCTTGTGTCGGGTCCTCGTCCGAGTCGAACCCCCGGAAAGTGCTGGCCGAAAGTGTGGGCGTGAAAAGCCAGTCGTCAAAATATTCTGCTGGCATAGGTCTATGGGGAAAGAGGGCATGAAACTCGTCTTTGAGGAGAGGTTCGTCCAAGGCGTAGCCCGGCACCCAGCTGTTCGCACTGGCCGGGGTGCCCTCCTTGGCGAGAAAGTATTCTACCCCCTCTTCCCCCCATCTGGAGTCCAAAATCTCAGTGACTTCGTTGATGCGCTCCTTCTGTGCCACTTCCGCGTGCCCTGTTCTGTCTCCGACCGGACTCGGCGCTGTTCCGGGTTCCTGGAACCTGTGCGGTGCCTTGTAGGGAGTGAGCACCGATCTGTGGAATACCGGATGCATTCTGGAACCCTCCGGAAGTGCCAGTCTGAAAGCTACCGGGTTGACCTGCTCTTCGACTTGGTAGGGCCCCAGTTGCTTATGCCCTAGTTTCTTCTTGGCCAACGACCTGGCCGGCACTGCGTGGGCTGCTAACCAAACCCAGTCTCCCACGTGGAGCTCTTCTCCAACCCTTCTGTGCTTGTCCGCTTGTACCTTGTATGCGTGCTTGGCCAGCTCCAGGTGGCGCCTCAGCTGATCGTGGACCTCCTGTAGCTCCGACGCGAACGCATCTGCTGTCTGCGGCTCCCCCTCCCCCATTCTTTCCAGTCCCGGGAAGGTTCTGGGGTGCCTCCCGTTGTTGGCGAAGAACGGCGTGACCCCCGTGGACACGTGCTTCGTGTTGTTGTAGGCGAACTCGGCAAGCGGTAGGTAATCCACCCACGTCGCAGGCTGTTGATTTGCATAACATCTCAGGTACTGCTGCATGATGGCATTGACCCGCTCCGCTTGCCCGTTGGTCTGCGGGTGTCTCGCCGACGCCAGGTTGATCTTGACGTTCAGGAAGCCCATCAGCTTCTGCCAGAAATTCGAGATGAACTGCCGCCCCCGGTCGGACAGAATAGACCGTGGCAGACCATGAACCTTGAACACGTGGTCTATGAACAGTTTGGCGGTTTGCTCCGCCGTGGCCACCTTCGCACACGGAATGAAATGCGCCATCTTGGAAAACAGGTCCACCACCGCCAGCACTGCCGTCTTGCCCCTTGAGCTGGGCAGATCCGTGACAAAGTCCAGCGCCACCCTTTCCCAAGGTTCGACCGGAGTTTGCAGCGGTTCCAACAGTCCGGCCGGCGGTTTGTGCACTGGTTTGGCCCTCTGGCAGGTGTCGCACCTCGCCACGTAGTCTGCGACCTCCCCTCTCATTCCAGGCCACCAGAAATCCCTGGCTACTAATTCCACCGTCTTCTCCTTGCCAAAGTGCCCGGCCGTGGGCGCGTCGTGCAGCTGCTGCAGCACCTTGGCTCGAAGTTCGTCTCCCGGCACGTAGATGGCCCCTTTTCGGATGAGCAATCCATCTCGTAGCCGGAAACCGTCGGCCGCTGCCTTGCCCCTTTGCACCTCTGCCATCTTTGCTTGTGCGAAGGAGTCCTCCTGCAACGCACGTCGCACCGCCTCTAGGTCCACGGTCGCCGCAGCGCACGCCCACACTGCTGGTGCGAAGATGTGCATGGCGGCCGCTGGCGTTGCGTCCTCCAGATACTGTGGCTTACGGGAGAGAGCGTCTGCCATGATGTTGGTGTCCCCCGGGACATACTCTATTCGGAAGTCGAAGTTTGCAAAGAACTCAGCCCAACGTATCTGCCTCTGGTTCAGGAACTGTGCCGTGCGCCAGTGCTCTAGATTCTTGTGGTCCGTGCAAACCTGCACCGTGTGCTTGGCGCCGATCAGAAAGTGCCTCCACGCCTTGAACGCTGCGTGAATGGCCAGCAACTCCCTGTCCCAGATGGTGTAGTTCTGTTCGGACTTGCTGAGCTTCCTGGAGTAAAACGCTCCCGGTCGCCACACCCCCTGCGGGTCTTTCTGCAACAGGACCGCCCCCACGGCTCTGTCCGAGGCGTCTGTCTCCACCCTCATCGGCTTGCTGGGGTTGACATGAAGCAGCTGCTCTTCCGACGCGAAGAGACGCTTGAGTGCCTGAAAGGACTGCTCCGCCTGCGCTGTCCAAACGAACTTCTTCTTCTTGGAGCTAAGCGTGTCAGTGATGGCCGCTGTCTGCATCGCGAAGCCCTTGATAAACTTGCGATAGAAGTTCGCAAAGCCGACAAACCGTTGGACCTCCTTCCGGTTGCGCGGACTCTTCCAATCCAACACCGCTCGAACCTTGGCGCTGTCCATGGCGAGCCCCTTGTCAGACAGCTTGTAGCCCAGAAAATCCACCTCCGTCACGTCAAATTGGCACTTCTCCAGCTTGGCGTAGAGCCTATGTTGCTTTAGCCTGCTCAGCACTTCCTTGACGTGTCCGTCATGCTCCTGCTGCGACTCCGAAAAGATCAGGATGTCATCTAAGAAACAGACGCACGTCTTGTAGAGAAGTCCCGCCAACACGTGATGCATAAACGCTTGAAAAACGTGGGAGCCATTTTGCAATCCAAAAGGTATAACTCTATATTCGTAGGTCCCCAGTGGCGTGAACATGGCTGTCTTCCACTCATCTCCTTCCCGCATGCGAATGAGGTTGTACGCCCCCCGCAGGTCCAACTTGGTGAACACTCTGCCCTTCCGTACCTTTGCGAGGAGGTCGTCAATACGGGGCATGGGGAAGTCCGATGGCCTAGTCAGACTGTTCAAAATCCTGTAATCCACTACCAGTCTTTTCTGGGGCGTGTCCCGCTTCTTAACAAAGAATACGGGACTGCCCCCCACTGCCCTGGACTCCTGGATGAAGCCGCGTTGCAAGTTATGGTCAATGAACTCTTTGAGTTCCTGCAGTTCGTCCTCTGACATGGAATACAGTTTCCCTTTCGGCAGCGCCGCCCCCGGCAGCAGGTCAATTTTGCAGTCATATGGTCTGTGAGGGGGTAGCCTGTCTGCCTCCTTCTCGCAGAAAACTTCCAAAAATTCAGCGTACTTGTGTGGAATCGCTTGCAGCGTGCCTAGCAGCAGCTGTGACTCCTCTTCCTCTCCTTCCTGCCTGGGCACGATGCAGTGTTCAGCACAAAAGGAAGAGCCGAAGGTCAGCTGCCTCTGGTACCAAGCCATCGCTGGGCTGTGCTTGTCCAGCCAACTCATGCCCAATACAATGGGCGTGTCAGATAGTCGAGTGACGTTGAAGCTGATGATTTCTCTGTGATTCCCAAGTCGCATCACCATTGGTGGCGTCTGCTTCACCACTTGCCCCCCGAGCAGCTCCCTGCCATCCACCGTGACAACCTGCAGGGGCAGTGTGGCCGGCAGCAACTGCACAGCGTGCCTGTCGACAAAGTCCTGCCCTATAAAGTCCGCATTGCTGCCTGAGTCAATGGTGATTGGCACGTCCATGGTGATTCCATTGGGCAGTTGGAGAGACGCTGTGAGCCTCACTACTGGTTTGGGCGGGAGGGGGTTCACGGGCTGTAAAATCGCTGGGGACTGCGTCACTAACACGTCTGGCTGGGCCCCAGTGCCTCTTCCTCCAGCCAGACAGCCTCGTTTCCCTGCTGTGGTCCTCCTTGCTGTGTTGCTGCAGTCACCATTGCTGAGGCTGCAGTGAGCTTGTGGGGCCTCTGGGGACACTCTTTCGCCATATGCCCTGGCTCCTCACAGACGTAACACTTCCTGGTCCCTCTAGGAGGCTTCGCTTTCACTGCTGCTGGTGCTAGGGCTCTGGTTGCTGACTGAGCCCTTGCACCTCCCACCTCCATAGGTTCGGCTCCTCCTCCTGGCGGAGGCGTGGATTGCGCCCGCGCTGCTTCCCTGGGAAAGAAGGAGGGTCCCCCGGCTGGTTCGCGCCCTCCACGCCCTTCGTCCCTGTTCCACGGACGTCCTTCCAGCCTCACCCCCACTGCCAGCGCCCTCTGAACGACCTCCTGGGTGGTTCGGGGTCTCTCCCCCCTGGCGATCTCATCTTTAATCGAGTTATGCAGCCCCTCCCAAAAGAGGTCTCTTACAGGAGCCGAATCTCTGTCCCATTCCAGGGCACTGACCAAGGCGAAAAAGCGGGCATGGTACTGCCTGACGCTGGCCCTCCCTTGTCTCAGCCCATGCACCTCCCTCCGTGCAAGATCCACGTCAATACTTGATAAAAAACACCCATCCATTGCTTTAATAAAGGCATCTGCATTCTGTAGCGCCGGATCCTTATCTCTCCATAAATTGCGTAGCCATGCTCTCGCATCCCCATGCAGATGGGACATGATGAACCCCACTCTCTCTTGTTCATCTCTAAAGTCTTTATGCAGCAGTTGCAGTGCGCACAGTACGTCGGCTCTAAAGTTGGGATACTGTTGCAGGTTCCCATCGAAGTGAGAGACCAGCCCGCCTGTCCGTCTCGCCAACCCAATGCCCTCCTGCCGGGGTGTCTGCTTTGTCAGCACGTCTAACCTGACCTGGAGATCCCTGCAGGCTGCGGCTGCTTCCTCCTCCCTCTTCCTGGATGCTAGAGCCTCGGCGTTCAGTTGTGCCACCGCGTTTCTGAGTTCCTCTATCTGCTGCTCAGCCGTCATGTCGTCTGCCGTTCGTGAGCTTGCTAGTAGGCACCTGTGTCTCTCCCCTCCTCGAGGCTGTAGATGCCCACAAGTGGAGACGGAGCTTACTGTCAGAGCTGCTTGAAGATCCTAGCTCACAGAGGATCACGCTAGCCAGCGGTCATTAAGTAAAAGTCTTTATTGAATTACAGTTTCCATTCTCACGCTGCTGCGCGCAACTCTACGCCTAGTAGCTAGGTCGGCGAAGCTCCGTCTGAGTCTCCGCCCTGTGTGCACCAACTTAATATCCTAGCCTTGCTCCACCTTTTCCTCCTGACTGTCCTCCTCTGGGTCCCTCTACCCCCCGGGGCTTCTTCCTTCCGGGATTCTTCTGACGCTGACCCAGACCCTCCTGCCTCCTTGCGCCGGGCTTTAGGACCTGGCTCTCTTTCGGGGCTGCTTACTGCGCCGCCTTCCTCTGCATTTGAACTTGGCGCGCGCGCCCAACCTTCCACTTTCCTCTCAACCGTTTCTTCGCTCCCCGATGGAGGTGTGGCCATCCCCGACTCATGTCCTCCCTCCTGTGGAGGTGTGGCCACTCCTGACTCATGTCCTCCCTCCTGTGGTGAGCTGCCAGCGCTTCCCCCCCGGCTCCCTTCCTCTTCCCTGCTTCCTGGCGGTGACGCTGGTCCCGATTTCCAGCTGCTCCCCCCTGAGTCCTCTCTGGCTCTGTCTTCCTGGGGTGCCCCCCTAGACTCCCCCCTTGCCCTCGCCACTGGTGCTCCTTTCTGTGAATCCTCTGATTCACTGGAAAGACTAGGAGATCTCGGGTCGTCGTCGTCACTCATCTTTTCTTCTGCCTCCTCCCCTTCGCTCTCTGTTTCCTCCCTTGCCCGTGCTTCTGCTCCTAAACCCCTGACAGCACTGATTTTGGGGAGAAAAGGAATTTGCAAGCTTCATAAGCTTGAAATTATAGACACTGCTGATACTCATTTTTTCACAATTCCATTGAATGCCTTGGTTTTCCAGCTCTGAGCAGTTTATGTTCTAAGATTCAAGGCAGGATGAAGAAGGAGAGATGCCTGAGAAATTAGACCTGAAACAAAGAAAGTGACCCATATCAGGTACAGATCAGAATGCTTCCCTGACTGTTGCAGTCTAAAATAAAGGAGCAAAATGTATTTTAACATGCACCTTTTGAGATCCAGTATGTTTTGAAATGTGTATTTTAAGAAAAAAGACTATCAAAAATATGTATTTAGATACATTTTGTGCTGATTCCCTCACCCCAAATGCAGTCTAATGCAGAAATGGAACAGAATGGACTTATAACTGAACACATATGAAAGCAACTTGGACTAAAAATAGATTGATTTGTCCATCCCTCAAGGAATGAAGGGGGAAGAAGTAAAGAATGAGCATTTAGTGAGTTTTAGAAGGGTATAAGGACTAAAGAATTGTGCTTGACATAGAAACTGGGTTTGAGGAGGGATCTGAAGGAAGACAGAGAGATGACTTCATGAAGCTGGGCAGGGTGACATAAAACAAATTCAGGTAAAAGGCTTCCTATGAAATTTAGCAATGACGCCTGTGGCTTACAATTAGAGATATTGTAAAACTCTGTTGAAAATGGACCAGCAGGCAAATTTCCTTTCTTTTGCTCATTCAACGCCCATCATGAAACACTCTTTTCACCTTAGTTCTCTACAACAAAAGTTTTTAAAAAAACTTTTTTAAAAAAAAACTTTAGACATGCAAACTTAATACGTAAGTATTGCTTTGCAATGTACATTATTTCCCTATTAATGGGTGTGTAATTGCTGCTGTCCCAACAGTTGCTTCTTTGTTGTTCTTTTGTCTGACATGTTATCAGTTGACTTTGTGTAAGTTGTTTCATTGTTAGAAGCAGCCTATATGCAATGAAGTTAAAATTCTAACCGTGTCTACTCAAAAGTAAACTCCACTGAATTCAGTGGGGCTTACTTCCAGGTACATGGAATAGTTAATTGTTGTTCTTTTCATATCATCTCTTGTTTTAATCTCTTTAGTTATCCATAGGTTCTATCTGTGCTTCTTAAGTAAAGTCTAAGCCTCTTTGTTAATGTGGGGAGAAACATCTTTATTTGGATCCATCCCCTAAATAAAACTTTGTTTTCAAATCTTTTCCCATGCTAAGCCAAATCCCAAAACATTTAAAGCATAAATTAGCTTCACCATTATCTTTCAGCTGAGAAACACATGACCATTTTCTGAATGAAATATACATTTATGAAATAAAACGTTGCAGTAAAAAAGGGCTTGTATGTGGTTAAATAGCATTGCAACTGAGTGAAGGGGTGATTAATTCAATCCAGGACACAAAGAGCAAAACATCCAACTGTCCCTCCCTGGTGCCTAAATAACACAAAGGAGACAGGATGGTAGGTTTAGACTGAACTGTGAAATCCAGCTAGTGAAACAGACTGCAATCCAAACCCCACTGATCTGGGAGTGGGCAAATAGGACTTACTTCTGAGTAGATGTTGCCGCTGCCCTCCACCTCAGCTAGCAAGGCCCAGTGGCCAGAGGTGATGGGCATTGTACTTCAGCAAGATCATGAGGGTAACACATTGGTCAGCCATGCTAGAGGATTCGCTACAGGAACTGGAACTGGAACAACTAGGCTGACTGTGTTTTACTTCAGAGAAATGTGCACCCCGCAGTTTTGCTGTGGAGTTCAGGTGCCCTGTGCCTTCCCTTCAGCATTGGCATCTGGCCCACCAATAAACTGCATTTTTAAACTGCATAAAAGTTAAAAGATGTCCAAAACGTGTTATTTTCTTATGGTTCTGGAAATCACATTTTCAAATGTAACTGTGTGTGTGTTCTGCTGGTATATGTGCACATTAAGAACATCCACTTCAGAGGTGATAAGGACATATCCAAAGCTGTTTTTCATCTTATTTTCGGACAGCTCTTGCCTGGAAATCCATAGAAGATAATGCCAGAACCAAAATGCATGAATATTACCTTATTAAAAAGTAGCTGGTACTTGCATTTTGAAGGATAGTCTGAGACACTCCATTCAGCTGTTGGGGGAGAAATTCCATTCAACATTACTGAAGGTGTCAGCTGGGAGAGGTAACACAGCAATCCTCAATTTTTCACTAAATGTTTTCTCTATGCCCTTGTATTTTATATATCCATTTCCTTTTCCTGATTTTAATCCTGGATAATCCAGTTATACCAGATAATGTAATTTTAGTAGCACACTTTGAGGTGGGCAAGCCAAATCTTTATAACAATATCTTTATATAACAAATAGTGACCTTTACGTTTTGTTTTATAAAACAAAAAACTAGCAGTGAAGCCTTATAAAACAATTATTTATCTAAGATATATTATGAGAAACAGAAGAAAGTATTAAAAGTTAGAAATACATAATTTTGCCAAAGGCTTCATAAAATTCTATTTTATAACCCATTAGAAGGGAAGAGTTTCATTTTGTCTTCAAAATTTCTCCAGTACTCCAGATATAGATACAGAACAACTGGCTCTGTAGTCATTATTTTGTCATTTCTCCTTTCAATTTCTTTATCTTAATTTTTAGGCAATCTTATGTTCCAGCCTGAACAAAACTGGTGCTTGCGAGCAACCTCTAGAATCAGCACTAATGTTGCACAAAATGTCAACATTCACTACAGAAAAGTCTCTACCATTGGCAAATCTTCCCAAATTTTGCAGCTCTGGCTCATAGTGTGACAAGCATGGGGCACAGGTGTGCATTCATTTCACATTTAATTTAAAATTGAACCCAACGGGCACTGTCATTCTGGGGGGGGGGCAATAAATATTGTTTGTAGTATCCAACTTGTATCCATTTGCTATTCATTCAGGGCTGGGCCTGTTTTCCTCACCCCGTTGTGCTCAGTGAGTGGATTTTGATGGCTCCTTTTGGTATTTAATTTTCTTTCAGTACCTTAGCCTTTGCCGCACCCTGGGGAGTCCAAAAAAATAATGGCTGCCAGGGGAAGCCACCATTTCTTAATTGTGGAGTTATTTATTTAAGCAATTTTGTAAGGGACGAGACTGTTGTAGCTTTAAGAAATATGGTTCATTCACATATTTACACCCAAGTTTGGAGGGAGTCCAGATCTTACAGCACTGTCATCTCAGGAGGGGCTTGTTCCCCACAGCAGAGCAGAGCTGGACTCCAAGGCATCTCTCCCAGCCAGCCTTCCGGCAGCTGCCCAAGATCGTTCTTTCTTTGTTCTCCCTTTTTCTTCCCAGCACACCTTGCTCTGAAGACTCTCTTTTCCTGACACCTCAAACACCCCCCATCACCATGGCAACCTCTCTCTGCCCAGCCCCAAAATGCCTCCTAGTTGGGCAATCAACACCTTTTGTCATATTAATGCCTTTATCCCAGGTGAGATCCTGGCATGGAAAGAAAGCTTAGCCTGTCTTTTCCCACTGGCCTTCAATCTTCCCTTCAATACTCCAAATAATAAAAATCCTACCATTTATTAATTTATAGAGTTTAGCGCCCGCCCAATCTACAACAATCATAGAATTGTAGAGCTGGAAGGGACTCTGAGGGTCATCCAGTCCAACCCTCAGCAGTGCAGGAATGCTGGCCCACAGCCATGGCTCAACCCCCCCCCCTTCTGGTTAACAGCCAGTGCACTGAGCCATTGCGCCTCCTGCTCCCTTATTCAGCAGTCTTATTCCATTAAACGTAGATTGGAATAGCCAAGTCTTTAAATCCATTGCAAAACAGCCAGAGAGGGATAAAAGATGCTCTGGAAGGATACAATGTCTGTGGCATTCTGAGAAATTAGCATGGTAGGTGGAAGGACTGGTAGTCAAAACCAGCTCTGCTTGCTCCACAAGGGGCAGAAATAAAATGTTCATGCAAAAGGGAAAAACAAAACATAGAATGAGTAAAGAAGCAAATGAGTGATCAAACAAACACTTTTTAAATAAAAGAACAAAACAAAACAAACAAAGTCTAATAACTGAAATTAATTGAATATTGAAACAAACAGAAAATTTTGTGGATAACTTACATGGGGCAAAACTGATTTTCTAACATCAGAGACCCCTTAGATAATTCCAGAAAAGACTTCCACTGGTGCAACACTCTTCCCCCTGCATACCGGTGCAAGGAGATGAACCCTGGTCTTATTTTGAACTGGTGTGCAGGTAGGAAGGTGGGTAAAGTTCAGGACCTTTCTGCTTTGAGACCACTCTCTATTAGTGCATATGTTTCCCTGTGTAAAAGGGGGACTGTGGCCACACTGAAGCCCCTCTGAGAAGAACCCAAGCAGTGGGAGAACAAAAGGATGCTCTTCTAGATCTGTCTGCCTGACATTTTGCCCCAGTATCTGGTTCTCAGATATACGCTCCCTCTGCATACGGAGCTTCTTCTTTCTATCTCGGCTCATTATACCATCATCTAGTGGCCTTCAATGGGCAGCTTGCAAGTGTGGGCTTTTGGTCTGGCAGCATTCACAGGGAAAGCCATTTATGAAAAAATGCTTCTTTGTCAAGCCTTACAGAACTGTGGTGACTCAATTGGGGGCCAACACAACTGCAGGAAACACGGTGTCTCCTGGAGAAAGCAGCCTTCACATGCAGTGCCTTTTCTCAAATGTAACAATTGCAGAGCTGGTGTGCTTGGTGCTGGCTTAGTTTGTGCTGAACTTGCTTTATTCTGCTTTCTTGTGTGTAGGGTTGCTCCCTTACTTGATTTCTGTGCAAGTTCCCAGGAGCACTTTTTAAATGGGAGGAGGCATTGGCCAATAATAGTTAAGCAACATCTTCCTCATCAATAAAAGTAAATTGGTCACCTCCACACTTCCAAGATGCACCTTCTCTTAGTGCATCTTAGAAATCCTTGAAAACTTGCTTTAACGTTTTTAATTACCGATACAATTGTTGTTTGCATTGGGGGTAGGAAGCACAACTATAAGTGCCACACACCTCAGTTCCTTAGCAGCAAACCTATCTCACCCTAAATAAAAAAATTCCTTCCAGTAGCACCTTAAAGACCAACTAAGTTAGTTCTTGGTATGAGCTTTCGTGTGCATGCACACTTCTTCAGATACACTGAAACAGAAGTTGCCAGATCCTTCTATATAGTGAGAAGGTGGGGAGGGGTATTACTCAGAAGGGTGGTGGGAATGGGAGATTGGCAGATAGCTGAGATGAGCCTGTTCACGACTCTTAACGACTGCAATAGGTCTTACAGGAAAAGGCAAGGGGTGAGAAGGTAAGAAATGGCTTAGTCATGTATAGTGAGATAAGAATCCAATGTCTTTGTTCAGACCAGGTCTCTCCATGGTTTTAAGTTTTGGTAATGAGTTGCAACTCAGCAGCTTCTCTTTCCAGTCTATTTCTGAAATTCTCACCCTGACTGTGTCAGAAGAGACTCCACCTTGCCTGCCAGCCAATCCATTGTTCCAGCAACTGGTATAAGCAACCAACTCACGGGAGGATCCTTCTAGCAAATAGAGCAAGGCTCCAACATGAAGATGCATAACCAGGAGAATGTGGGGGCACCTTTGCTGGCCCAGGCATTCGATCACTTCTGGATTGAGGCTGAAATACCAAGGGGACGCGTAGGTCCCCTGGGGGAGGTTCCTTAGGAAGCTGCCCTGTTTGCTACACTGCCAAGACCATCAGTGATTACGGGGCAAAGGTATTAGCTCCCAATGTCCCAACCAAACGGAGAGTGTATTAACTCTGCTCTTAAACTGGCAGGTGTTTTGATCATTGAATAATTAATCAATTCAAAGTTTAATTGAATTTTATGTCATTTTTATATATTGATGGAGATGTGTTGGTCTACTTCTCTTCAGAATCAATCCCCCAATGATTAAAAAGGGTAAAAAATAATGACTTCTGCTATCAGTGTTGCTACAGGCATAAATATATACATTTTAAATGAATCATATAAAACAAAGAAAAAACAGGATTAGTGTTTGTTTTTGTTTCATTAGAACCAGCCATAATGTGTCCCATAATGTGCCAAAATAACTGAATTTGAAGCTTTAAGTAATGTACAGCATAGATCAAATATGAGAAGCTATCTTTGAAAAAAATACTAAAAGGTATAGAAAATCAATGTCTGCTGCGAAGTGGATTTTCATGCCTTTAAAGAGTATATTGTCAACCAAGACCAGCCTAAATGTCAGGTTCATAATACCATATACCACGACTGATGGATTGCACATTCCATTTTGTGTGGCAAGAGTCTCAAAAGAAAAACCTGCAAAAGACAGGACTGGGAATATATTTATTCCCATTTCTATCATGTCCCATATCTAGAGTTTAGGCTAGATAAGACTGGTAGCACAATGGAAACAGCAGTGTGGAGACACCTGCTGAAATGAAAATAAAACACACACACACACAAACACATTTACTGTTCCTTAGTCCTAGCTATAAAAACCCAACCCAAGCTAAAGTCTTTCATTGGTGAGCCTCTAGAGAAAGCAAATCCAGAACTGTGGGGAAATAATTTGCAAGTATTTGTGCTTATTAAAATTTGGGGTTTACCTACACTTCCTCTTTTCCCACTATTTTCCCCTTAGGGAAATTGACTTGTTAGTGCTCAATCAGAGCAAATAGCAATCTTAGTTTTTTCCAGTTTGACGTTTGCTCTGATTTAGCACTAAAGAGTGGGTTTTCCACAGGAAACAAGTGGGACAAGGGGGAGCCTGCTTAGACCCATGCTTTCCAGGCATGGGGCAAGTGAATCCATTGGCTGAGCGGTTTAGACCACAGTGCCACTAATTGGAAGGTAAGCAGTTCAAATCCGCACAACGGATGAGCTCCCATTGCTCTGTCCCAGCTTCTGCCAACCTAGGAGTTCAAAAGCACACCAGTGCAAGTAGATAAATAGGTATCATTGCGGTGGGAAGGTAAACAGTGTTTCCGTGTGCTCTGACATCCATCACGTTGTCCTGTTGCTGGCCACATGACCCAGAAAGCTGTCTGTAGACAAATGCCAGCTCCCTTGGCCTGAAAGTCAGACGAGCGCTGTACCCTATAGTTGCCTTTGACTGGACTTGACCATCCGGGGTCCTTTACCTTACCTTTACCTTACCTTTACCTTGTTAGCTGAGACGGGTCTGAAAGGTTAGACTGAGAGGCAGTGGCAGGCCCAGGATCACCCAGCGAGCTTCCCAGCCAAGTGGCGATTTGAACCGTGGCCTCCCAGGTCCTAGCATAGCACTCCCACCACTGCACCTGAATGGAGTTCTCAAATCAAGGTCAAAGCAAATGTGAGTGATTTTTCAGTGCCTCTCAGGGCAGGGGGCACATTGAAAACCCTCAGGGCTGTCAGACGTGGAGGAGAATCAACCCCCACGCCCTGAGAATGCAGGTGCCGAAAGGTCTGGGCCTGGGCTGATGAGCAACAACAGAGTATGAATTTACAGAGCCAGAGTAATTATTTGACTGGAAAGGAGAGATCTCCTGAAGAACCAAGTGTCTCCTCAAGAACAAGCAACTCCTAAAATACCTTTATCCCTGGCAGCTGTGATCTATGAGGCCAGATTTCATCAGATCTTCATTCTAAACCTTCCAGTTGCAAGAAGCAGCACTGATCGTTGCCACCTCGGATTTAGGGTTCACGGTGTGTTGTACCTTCCCTGGAGTGTCTTTGGTGTTAACCTGGTGCTGATGCCTGCCTGTGCCTCTGGGTTATATTTTTATGGAATCAGAGAACTGTAGAGTTGGAAGGTACCCCAAGGTTCATCTAGTCCAGGCATGTCCAACACGTTGATCACGATCGACCAGTCGATCAAGGGATTTATTTTCATCAATTGGGGGGGGGGGAGAGAGAGAGAGAGAGAGAGAGAGAGACCCTGCGCGCTCCGACAGGCTCCTCAGAAAGAAAGGGCTGGTTTAGAGAGTTTGACTGGAACGGGGAGCTTCTGTTCCCAATGGAAATCTCTTTGGTGTTGTCCCTGCAGGCTGAACCTACTGGGGGCAACTCACCACCTGCCATCAGGCTCACTCTTGTGAGCCTCACCTGCAGGCCTTTGCGCTATGGTTTCTTGTCAATCCCAGTCCAGCTACAGTTTACTGGGAAAGGAGCAGCAGCCACAGAGAGAAGGGGGAGGGCAGAAGTTGTTGAAGTGTCACTCCTTACTTCCTCTGCTGCTGCTCCCTTCCTGCTGTTTGAGTTAATTTGTATGAAGTTAATTTGAATTTGAATAGTCTGTATGAATTTCTGACCTCATCTGTATAGTAGAGTCACACTGAAGTCTTAATTCTTGTGCTGCAATAAAGGGGGAAACACTGTAGTTTTTGTTTAACTTAAAAGGAAAATAATTTAGTTGCTCTGTGAATGCCTTTTTGCCTTAATCACTGAGAGATCTGCAGGATGATTATGTCAAATTGTCTTATTTTTCTCGTTTAAGGCAGAAAAAAGAATAATTCAGAATGGCATCCTTTTTCATTTATGCTACTTCACATATTCAAATGCAGCACCTTCCAAACAGAATCAAGAAAACGAGCTGTGATGATGAATCACGTTTGAAAACTATGTATACACAAAATCTATTTTGCATTATGTTATTCTAAACACACTTTGACAGGCTCTTAACTAAAGTATACTTCTGAAAGGAAAGTATGTTGCATATGTGTGCCATTTTATTTTCCACATGTTAAATTCTCCTTACCAAAATATATCTATGGGAAAGATATACAGAGCAATCCTATAAAAAGATCCACCAGAATCAGAGGGGCTGGGATCCAGCAGATCTCTAGTTGAGTGAGGCGGCTTCTGGTGCGGCCAGACTATGCCAGCTTAACTCCCTCATCCTGGGGGTGGAAGGCAGAGCAAGAGTGAAATGTTCAGAACAGGAGAGTTAAGAGAGTGGGAGCTCCTCTGACGCCCCCAGCCCAGGCTGTTGAGCAATGGAAGGGAGGAGTAATAGTTGGCAGCTATAGAGGGAGCAGATATTAAAGGCAGGCAGGCAGGTGAAGTCAGGATAGCAGGCAGAGAGAAGCATTTGGAAAATAAGCTGGAAGGAGGTGCTGGAAAGAAAAACACACAACAGCACACAGGTAAGAACTTCTGAGAGCTCTGTAGTGAGAACTCTGCAAATATCAGACAGCAGCACTGGGGATTTATTAGGAGCGGCTTCAGGAGTGAACTACCTTCAGCTGCAACCCTTCCAAAGAAACAATTTCTTAAGAAGTTAGTGACCAAGCTAGTCTACTTCTTTTCACTGTCCAATAACTGATGGAAGAGTCTCCTTCCCCCTTGGACCTTCATGCTCTGCCTTCATAAAGATGCCCTAGGAAGGTTATAAACAGACGGTTATTAGTGGAGTCCCCACAGGCATACCCAGCTGGCCACTACTGGATTTCTATCCACAAAAAGTATTGGATTGTTGCCTCAATTTTAGGGTAAAGGGCACAGAATACTGACAAATTGACTAATTTAGCATGTGAAAAGTTTAATTTATCCTGTTTTAAAGTTTTTTATCCTATCTGAAAGAGACCCTTTTGAGTCAAGGGTCAGAGTAAAAATTAATTAATAAAAAGAAGTATTATGTATTTTCCTCTTCAATTTTCAGTGAAGAAGCTAAAGTGTCTGATACACTTGTTATCTGTAAAGTAAGAAACTTATATGTTTAAAGGATAGATCATACATTTCATTTCTTCTTGTATTTTTATGAAGGAATCCAAATAGAAGAAAAGAGTTAAACAGTCTTTAAAAACAACAACCCAATGTGGATTTTGAAACTAAGCCAAGTTAAGAGGAAATCTTCGTTAACCCAAGGTAGATAAAATTCCAGTGTGTGTTTTCTCCTACCAAGCCCCAGGCTTAATAGCTGGAAATTCCTGTAGAGCAGAGGACTGTGAGTTGAAAATAATTGTAGAAATGGTTCTGGGCTTTTTGAAATCTCAGTAGAAAGCCAAATCTCTTTCAGCAATTTACTGACATCTCCAGAATGTTCTTTCCATCGATCTTTTTCTTCCCCAGGATTTTCTTCCTCTTGTTATCTAAGTACCAATTCTCTGGGGGTAACCTGGGCTTACATTTCATCTACCCTAGATTTCATCTGTGTGCCCCTCTCATTAGGGATCAAGCTAATGTTTACTTTCTGCTTTTTCTTAGCTCATTATAAAAGCAATATTTCCAAAAGCCTGAACGCTCTCAGCTGGAATACAGCATTCAATCTTTAGAAGCAGAGTTTGAAGATGAAGGGAGGGGGAGAGAGAGAAACGTACTTTTCAAATCTGCAAATCAAATGCTTGACTTGCTGGGCTGAACATGCGCATTCAGATGTGCAACAATCACTTGCAAAATAATTTGATTATTTTTTCTGCTTCAAACACCATACTAGCAAAGTTCTTCTTCTTTGGCGATCACTCATAGCCGAGTAAGATTGTCTTCCATGAACATGGTCTTATCTATGAGTCCGTAAGTGTGGAGGCCAATTCTGGATCCAGACATCCTTCCAAAGTGGGGACATGGGTTTCTGGGAGGGAGTTGATCACTATGAGGGTTTGCCAAGCATGCCTTCCTCTTAGCGCGTTTCTCCCTTTCGTCCTGAGTTTGAGCGTCTTCAAAACCTATGACACCTTTGGTAAAGGCTGTTCTCCAACTGGAGCGCTCGCAGGCCAGTGTTTCCCAGTTGTCAGTATTTATACTACTTTTTTAAAGATTTGCCTTGAGAGAGTCTTTGAGCCTCTTTTGTTGACCACCAGCATTACACTTTCCAATTTTAAGTTTGGAGTAGTAGTAATTGCATACCGTCCAACGACTTGGATGATGGATTCAAGGGCATCCTGATCAAATTTGCAGATGACACCAAACTGGGAGGGGTGGCTAACACCCCAGAGGACAGGATCACACTTCAAAATGACCTTGACAGATTAGAGAACTGGGCAAAAACAAACAAGATGAACTTTAACAGGGAGAAATGTAAAGTATTGCACTTGGGCAAAAAAAAATGAGAGGCACAAATACAAGATGGGTGACACCTGGCTTGAATAATGCAATTCTGGGCTGCATCAATAGGAGTATAGCATCTAGATCAAGGGAAGTAATAGTGCCACTGTATTCTGCTCTGGTCAGACCTCACCTGGAGTACTGTGTCCAGTTCTGGGCACCACAGTTCAAGAAGGACACTGACAAACTGGAACGTGTCCAGAGGAGGGCAACCAAAATGGTCAAAGGCCTGGAAACGATGCCTTATGAGGAACGGCTAAGGGAGCTGGGCATGTTTAGCCTGGAGAAGAGGAGGTTAAGGGGTGATATGATAGCCATGTTCAAATATGGAGGAGGGAGAAAGAGAAGCGGACACGGAGCAATGGATCCAAACTACAAGAAAGAAGATTCCACCTAAACATTAGGAAGAACTTCCTGACAGTAAGAGCTGTTCGACAGTGGAATTGAAAGATTTCTTTCAATTTCTTGTTGAGTTTAGTCACAACCGCCCTAAGCTGTCTAAAGAACTGGAGTTATGTGCTGTTGACATGGGTAAGATGCTGAGGGCTTTTAGAACTCCTTGCAATTCTTCTTTGGAGGTCTTTAAGCAGAAGCTTGACAACCATATGTCAGGAGTGCTCTGATGGTGTTTCCTGCTTGGCAGGGGGTTGGACTCGATGGCCCTTGTGGTCTCTTCCAACTCTATGATTCTATGAACTTTGTTTGACTTTTTCAAGTCCTAAACTGGGATCCACATCTTCACACCCACCTAGCATTTGCAGAAATCACAAGCGGAGTAAATGTGTGCGGATGGGCAAATTGGAACTTGAGTGCTCAAAAAATCTGTGATAACACCATGATGAACATCCTGGAAGGTTACAAGTAGCTGGAAGTGCAGGAGGAAGCATCTGGAACCCAAGAGAAGCCAGTTTCCATAAAAAGAATCTTGAGAAAAGAAGACTTGGAAGGGGGGGGGGGAATGACAATAGCTTTCAAGTATTTTCCAGGATGGTTTTTTTAAAAAACAAAAAAACAAACCTGAAGTAAGGAGATAATTTTGAACTCATTAAAGAAGTGTCATAAAATGACTGTGAAGCCTAACAGCAGTAAGGTTATGCATATGGCTATGCATTTTTCACAGTGGGAAAGAGCAGAACACAGTCTCTCTCTCTCTCTCTCTCTCTCTGTCTCTGTCTCTGTCTCTCTCTCTCTCTCTCTCTCTCTCTCTCTCTCTCCCCCTCAGAGCACAGAACAAAGGCCAGGGTTCAACAAAGTTTGATTCAGAGTAGATCTGTTGAAGTGGTTGAATGTGGCTGAGGGAGTCTCCACACTTCTGGTCACCCTGTGATTTCTAGGCCTGGGTCTGAGAGGAAAACCCACTGCTTACTGTTGAATTGGAACAAATGTGAATCAAGTTTCCTGTGGAGAGATGTTTGCTCCAGTCCCAGGGAAAGCAGTGGGGCAAAAGGAAAATCTCTCGGACCTGCATCTAGAAATCATGGGACAAAGTTTGGATGAGCTTTCAGTTAGGATCATTAATTGCAGTGGATTTACTCTGAGTAAAACATAAACAGGAAGTTAAAGAACATGAAGAGAGAAAAACAGCAGCATCTCAGTGGATGTGGCATTACAACATTATTGAAAATGGAATGTGTCAAAATGACCGTGACATTAATAAAGAAATGCTGGAAAAGCAGAGGTCCCAGTTTTACTTTCATCACTCTTTGTCTGTGGGGTTGCCAACCTTTGCAATGCGTTTTCCTGAAACTTTTTTTGATGTGTCTAGATCTAGCCCACTGCTTTTAGATGTTCTGTTTTCTAGTCCTGGAAGACCAGCTCGCTGCCTAGCAGCCCTTTCCCCACCTACCCTGGGAGGGCAGGGCCCAGACTGATTCCAGCTACAAAAGCTGAGGCTGCTGGATAGTCTCTTGGGCAGAGGGGACTTCGACAAACCAAGTTTTGTTTGTTGCTACCAAAACTAGAACAACAGAAAGCAAAGTAGTTGGAAACTTAAACTCCATCCACCAAGCAGCAAATTACTTCATGAGGAAATTATAGTGATTTGCATTCTCGCAGAGCAGAGTTGTTAATTGAAATAAATTAGCAGAAAATTAAAATAGGTTCCAGCGAGAGTCTTCCTGTGTCATATTGCACTCCATTTGGCTTACCACATACAAATGTCTTGGCATTCTTCTTGAGAACTAAGGGCAGGCAAAGCAATCTTGCAATAGGGAACTCCCCCCCCCCCCATTAACTGACACTTCTCTCCTGGGTAGTGTTGCACTGATCAAACCTATTAGTAACAACATACAGTGGTGCCCCGCATGACGAATGCCTCGCAAGACGAAAAACCCGCTAGACGAAAGGGTTTTCCGTTTTTCGATGCGCTTCGCAAGACGAATTTCCCTATGGGCTTGCTTTGCAAGACGAACACGTCTTGCAAGTCTTGCGATTTTTTTCGCTCCCCCCCCCTTTTTCTAAGCTGCTAAGCCACTAATAGTCTTTTAGCCGCTAAGCCGCTAAGCCTTTAATAGCCACTAAACCGCTAAACCGCTAATAGCGCTAATCCGCTAAGCCGCTAATAGGGTTGCTTCGCAAGACGAAAAAACTGCTAGACGAAGAGACTAACAGAACGGATTAATTTCGTCTTGTGAGGCACCACTGTATTTTCTTTTCCGGGACAGTGTTTGTCTCCCCTATGCACACTTATTTTATTGTCTACATCTGTTTATTTTGCGATGTCTTTCCCCCCCCCCCCCCATTGTGATTTTAAAAGAGTGAATATTGGAAATAAAAGTTTATTAAAAAAAACAACAACAAAAAACCAAAATGCCTACTCTGCTGCTGCTTTCCCACAGCAGCAATTGCTCCCTGTTCTTAAGGTGTTTTCCTTCTGGTTCAATTAAACGTATGAACAATCCTTATAGATTATATGCAGCATTATTTCTATTATTCCAAGCAGAATTATACATGTCATCATAAGTCTAATATTATTTGTATATGATATGCATTTAGACTCTGAATTTACTAAGGAAACCAGCACTTGAACAGATACATACAACAATGCACATAACTGTACAGTGGTGCCTCACAAGACGAAATTAATTCGTTCCGCGAGTTTTTTCGTCTTGCGGTTTTTTTTCGTCTTGCGAAGCACAGTGTCGGAAAAGTTTTGGAAAAGCTTCAAAAATCACCAAAGTCTTCAAAAACCTCAAAAAAGGCTACCACACCGTGTGCTATGAGTTGCTCCTCGAAGTAAAGTCATAACTGTATTAACGGTTTTAAGAAAAAGGAAACAAACTTGCAAGACGTTTCCGTCTTGCAAAGCAAGCCCATAGGGAAAATCGTCTTGCGAAGCAACTCAAAAAACCAAAAACCCTTTCATTTTGCGAGTTTTCCGTCTTGCGAGGCATTCGTCTTGCGATGTACCACCGTATAAAAATGCCTCTGTATTTACAAAATTATTATTTTTTGTGAATGGTTTTTTTGATGCCTAGAATACACATTAAACTTCCTTAGATTCTAGCCCTAGATAGTCTGACACTTAGTTTTTTAACACAAATTTAATTCAACACCTCAAATCTTAATTACATTCTGGCACTAGCCTTGTCATTTAAACTTGTAGCATGTAATACAAATCCTATCAAAGGAAAGGAAAGAAGTACCTGGCCTTTGCTTGATTATTGCCCTCATTCTCTGACCTTCTCTATACTAAACTGCCACAAAAATCTTGAAGGCGTCATGTTTTTCTCATTCAGTGGCCAGAGCAAAGAGGACCCATCAGTTGATCCAGAAGATACTGTCGCTCCTGCACCCCCCACTTCGCTACACCTCTGGGTGGAGGAACGTATATTTTGCTCACAGATGATTCTGGGTTCAATCCTCAGCATTCCCAGTGAAAACATTATGTGGAAAGCAGGGCTGCAAGGAGTGTCTCTGCCAACTAAAGTATGCAATATTAGCAGTGCTAGCCCAAGACATTCTGCTGTCCAAAGCAGAGTCCAAATTACACATCTATACCAAAAGCTCTTACTGTAACCTACGGATACCAATTCCTGCTTTTGCCTACAGCCACTAGCCCTGCAGTGGTTCGTGGTGCAGCACAGGCGAGGTGGCATCGCTCCCCTGGCTTCCCAACCCCCCAGTGACACTGCTGGTTACGGAAAGGGAGATGGGGTCAAGAGAAGGATGAGGGCTGGCAATTGGATGGCGCAGTGGTGCAGTCAATCTGGCATGGCCACGGCCACACTCCCTGCCACCTCACTGCCCTCCACCTCAGCAGCTGGCAGCGATGTTCAGTCTTTGGAAGTCAGGTGAGCCTTGGTGCCCTGCTGTCTCCCACTGCCCTGCTCTTCGTGGTGCCTGGCGGAGGCTCAAATGCCAGTACTCTTTGCTTGGGACTGTTAAGCCGAGGCACCAGGCTGCATTTGGCTGCATGCCTTTCGTCCAATTTGATATTTGTATCCTGCTCAAGTCTGCTTTATATTAAGTAATAAAATGAGGAGGAATGAATTGTGGGATCATGTGTGATTTGATCCTTACCATTAATCAGCTTCCTATGTCTGCATGCCATAGGAATGCAGAAGTCCATCATCCCATGTCGCTGATTAAAGGAGACTGGCATCCAGGCTGAACTTCACCTTTGATGAGAACTGAATTTGTATGCAGATTTCCTCCCTCCCCACAGCCCAGAATAACCAGCACTGCATGTTCTGCTGGATAATAAGCAGAGGTATGAGAGCACTTAAAGTTCTTATTGCATTAAAAGTTTTAAGACTGGATCAGCTCAACTGTACTGAATGCTGACAGCATTAATGGACACCAAGTGAACAAGCACATCTCCTGTTTCATTAAAGCATTAACTTTTCCAATTAAAGTTCAGCTTTTTAAAAGTCAATTTACATAGGCATCATCCTAAAACAAATAGAAATGCAATTTATCACTATTTCAGCTTTCTGAAACATTATCATGATGAACTTATTCACTGTCACAGTTACTGAAGTAGAACTTAGATAAAGAATTTGATTAGATAAGAAAATGGAGAGAAGCTTAACATTTTACAAACCGCAGCAAAGGTGTTTGACCTACTTGAAATGTTGCATTTGCTACTTAATTCCCTTTCAGGCTGGCTCTTGGTGAGGCAGCCTGTAAAACAAAGCCTCCTAGTACCTGCAGTGGTTGACATTTCCCAAGGCTGGCTGCTACATTCATCTCTTCATGAGACATCATAGGGAAAGAAGCCTCCCAGAACCTGTAAGTAAAATAAAGTAAAGGGACCCCTGACCATTAGGTTCAGTCGTGACCAACTCTGGGGTTGCGGCGCTCATCTCGCTTTATTGGCTGAGGGAGTCATGTGGCCAGCATGACTAAGCTGCTTCTGGTGAACCAGAGCAGCGCACGGAAATGCTGTTTACCTTCCTGCCGGTGTGCTTTCGAACTGCTAGGTTGGCAGAAGCAGGGACCGAGAAAGGGAGCTCACCCCATTGCAGGGATTCGAACCGCCGGCCTTCCGATTGGCAAGTCCTAGGCTCTGTGGTTTAACCCACAGCGCCACCCGTGTTCCCCCAGAACCTGTAGAGATTGTCAATTCCCAAAGCTGCAACAGGCATTTGATCCTCATCCTGACAGCAGCATAGCGCTTCATTGTTTATTTATGTTATTTTATTGCTAGAGAGAACAAGGAAAGCCGTGTCCCATATCTTTTCCTTCCTTGTTGTCTTCTCTGCACTCACCGGCAGGGGGAGAATAGAAACATTATTCCCACAGGGAAGATCCTGCCTAGCATAGAGGTGTTAATGCATTGTCATCTGCTTTGCATAGCTTGGCTCTGCCCTCCTCAAGCTGGATTCAGATGCCGTGGTAAGACACACCAACTTCTGCCATCTGTTAGCACACAGAGAGAACATACCAAATTTCCTGCCTAAATTTCACAAATGGAATCCTTACTCTGTTTGCTTTGAACACATCTCCATACACATCTGAAATCTACTTTCAGGGAGGAAGCCCTTCCAGAACATCAAGATTTAGCTACTTTATCTCTAGTGCTAGAGAAACCTTTCCTTCTCTAGTGCTGGCTCTGCCAGGGGACAATCAGAGCCAACTCAGCCCTGAAGCAAAATCCATTTGCTTTTTGTGATCCTTTGTGTACCTTTCAAAAGACTCAGGAATGTGTTTTGGGTTGTTGGTTTTTTAGTATTTGGAAGAACGAGGAATCAAGATAAATGAAGGCCATTGATCACTATCGTATACTACCCTTGCATAAACAGCATTTGTAGAATAGCTCAATTAGATAATTTCCTTAAATTGAGAGTTGTTCATGCACTACTAGAAATATATACACAAAATGTATCTAAAATGTAGATAAGATGTGTCCTAAATATATATTGATCTGCATTGAATAGGTTGAGGAGGAAATTTAAGCAAATTCATCTTTTCTCATCCCTGCATGCCAAGTTGCACCTGCTGAACTTCTGTCTCCAGAACAAATATAAGAATCCTACATTCCTTGTCATCTGGCCACGCTCCTAGCTGCCTGTCCATGAGACTAAGAAAAGATTATTATTTCAAGTTAAAACCTATGAGCCAAATGCAGCTGAAGTTAAAATGCAGCTGTTCCCAGTGGAAGAATTAAGCACAGCCTAATGTTTTCTCCTAAACTATGGCTGGATTGTGTCCTACGCACTCAATTAATAGAGCAGATATTATTAGTGTGCAGTTGCTATTTTGGAAATGCAGAGATCCCCATGGAATTTGCATGCCTTTGCTTAGCATGTCCCATATATCTCATCATGATTGTGAAGCCTCATGCCTGATTAGGCTCAGGCAGCCGACATGCAGGGAAGATGTTCTGCTGTTCAGATGCAAGTACCAGCATAATTGTCACCTAGCTGGAAGAAAATATGTATTGCAATACATTGCTCACATTTGTTCTTTCAATTAAACTGTTGTTCTCATCTTTACCTATCAAATTCTAATCAGATGTGCAAAAAGTGATTTTGTGAAAATCTTAAGAGTCAAAATCCCAAAACAAAACCATCCTGTCCTTGAACTCAGCTGTTTAGGGCCGTGTGAATGATACTTTTTCTAAGAAAACTGAAGCTACCAACTTGTGACCATAAAAGGCTCCTGCATAAGGATGTGTGAAATCTACCTGGAGACATCAAACATTTTTGGCAACGCAGGTCCAGTTCATGATTACACAAAATTACCGTATTTTTCACTCTATAGGACGCACATTTTCTCCTCCAAAAATGAAGGGGAAATGTGTGTGCGTCCTATGGAGCAAATGCAGGCTATCGCTGAAGCCTGGAGAGCAAGAGGGGTTGGTGCTTTAGAGTTCCCGCCGGGCTCCTAATGCTTGCGGATAGCAGCCTCCAAACCTGACCTGGTTTGGAGGCTGGCGGTGGGGGAAAGCAGCGCTTCTCCCCACCACCAGCCCCACAAGCTCGGGGGACAGCGGGGAGGCGGAGCACCGCCTTCCTGCTGTTCCCCGACATGGTTTGGAGGCTGGCGGTGGGGGAAAGCAGCGCTCCCGCCCCCTCCAGCCCCAAAGAGCAGGTCGAAAGGAACCCAAAGCCTCCAGAGCCCAGCGGGAACCCATTGAACGCACAGAACGCACCTTGACTTAGAGGGGGAGAAGAAGAAAAAAAAAATTCCCCTCTGTTCTCCCCTCCTATGGTCCGGTGCGTCCAATAGATCGAAAAATATGGTATATAGTATAGATCGAAAAATATGGTATATGGTATATATTCAGTGCTATTTTATCTTTGAGGCTGGCATAGATGTGATCATGCTCCCCCCTGTGGAAATGCCATGGTCTGATCACTACGCTCTGAAAGCCAAGATTGACTTCCCACTCCTCCCCTGCTCGGGTGGCGAACCTATTTGGGCTCGTCCGTGAAAACTGATGGATCCTGATAGATTCCGACAAGCCTTGCGGAACCCTGCTCGTCATGGCGACTCATTAGATGACCTTGTTGAGGGCTGGAATAACCAGCTCTTGGCAGCCATTGATGAGATCACTTCTAAGCGCCCTCTGCGACCCCGTCGAAACCGGGCCCCTTGGTTTACTGAGGAGCTCCGGAAAATGAAGCGGGATTTCAGACGGCTAGATCGAGTATGGCGACTGACTCGTGATGGACCCTCAAGAACATCTTATAGGACGCTTATGAAAGCCTATGAGATGGCTATGAAAGCTGCTAAGAAATCTTACTTTGCAGCTTCCATTGCATCCGCTAGCTCAACTTTTTAGAATAATTAGATCAATAACGTCTTTAGGAGGACAACCAAATTTAAGCACAAATTTGACCCACAGCTATGAGGCATTCGCGAGCTTTTTTGCGGAGAAAGTCCTATTGCTCCGCCGTGACCTCCCTGCCAATTTAGATACAGTGACTGAACTGGAGACCCCTTGACTGACTTCAGGTCCAGTGTTGGACCATTTCGATCGAATACTCCCTGCTGATGTGGATAGATTCCTCCAAGTTGGTAGGCCCACCACCTGCCTCCTTGATCTGTGCCCGTCTTGGCTGATTAGGGAGTGTCCAGATGTTGTGCGGACCCCTCGGTTGAAATTATCAATTTGTCCCTTGATACAGGGACATTCCCAGGGGAACTGAAGGAAGCAGCGGTATGTCCACTCTTAAAGAAAACTTCATTAGATCCCTTAGACCTATCCAATTACCGCCCAGTTTCAAATCTTCCATATCTGGGTAAGGTAATTGAGAGAGCAGTTGCTGAACAGCTTGGTAGGTTTCTGGAGGAAACATCAGCTTTAGATCCATTTCAGTCCGGTTTCCGTCCTGGTTTTGGGACCGAGACGGCTCTGGTTGCCCTAACAGACAATCTCCGTAGACAGCTGGATCGAGGCGGGTCAGGACTGCTGATCCTTTTAGATTTGTAAGCAGCCTTTGACATGGTCGCTCATGATCTTCTGGAGCACCGCCTCGCAGACGTGGGGATACAGGGCATAGCCCGTAACTGGCTGTGCTCTTTTATCTCTGGTTGGGGACAGAGGGTGGCACTAGAGAGGGAAATGTCGTCGCGCCATTCCTTGGTGTGTGGAGTGCCGCAGGGCGCAATCCTCTCCCCAATGCTTTTTAACATCTTTATGCGCCCCCTTGCCCAGATTATCCTGAGCTTTGGGCTGGGCTGTCACCAATATGCTGATGACACTCAGCTCTATCTGCTGATGGATGGCCACACCGACTCGGCCCCGAACACACTGACCAGATGCTTGGAAGCTGTGGCTGGATGGTTTCGTGGGAGCCAATTGAAACTAAATCCTTCGAAGACAGAGGTCCTACGGCTGGGTCGGGATGGCATGGGGATGAGGGACCAACTCCCTTCTCTTGCGGGGGCCCAATTAGTGCCATTGCCTTCCGTTAACAGTTTGGGTGTAATCCTTGACGGCTCCCTTTCCATGGAGGCGCAAGTTACAGCAACAGCCAAGGTGACATTTTTCCACCTTCGCCGCATCAAGCAGTTGGTCCCTTACCTTTCCCGCCCCGACCTGGCCACAGTGATCCATGCAGCGGTCATCTCCAGGCTTGACTACTGTAATTTGCTCTACGCCCTTGAAGCTGTCCCAGAAATTCCAGCGGGTGCAGAATGCTGCAGCGAGGCTCCTCACGGGGTCTCTGCCATGGGAGCATATTCACCCAGTGCTTTTCATCTGCACTGGCTCCCGGTGGAGTACAGGGTCAGGTTTAAGGTGCTGCTTTTGACCTTTAAAGCCCTTCACGGCCTAGGACCCTCGTACCTACGGGACCGCCTCTCCCGGTATGCCCCACGGAGAGCCTCAAGGTCCATAAATAGCAACACCCTAGTGGTCCCGGGCCCTAAGGAAGTTAGATTGGCTTCAACCAGAGCCAGGGCCTTTTCAACAGTTTGTATTCAAAGGTGAACTTAGCTAATCCTCACTTTCTAAGACCGCACATGAAATAAAATGCACCAGCCTTCAAAATTTGCAGTTCTCTGATTTTTGCCATATACAAAAATGCATATACCACAGTAAAAGATGAATAAAATTCACATATTAGCTCAGGTGGTTAGACCATGGTGCTGATAACGTCAAGGTTGCAGGTTCGATCCCCGTACAGGACAGCTGCCTCTTCCTGCAATGCAGGGGGTTGGAGTAGATCCCTTCCAACTCTATGATTCTATGATTCAATTTAGGGGGGAATTGTTTTGCAAAAATGTGTGTAATAAGCAAAATGGCACACAAAAATGTTTATATTAGGGGAAATGTGCACTGAATTTCATGAGGACTTGTTATTATTATTATTAATAATAACAACAACAACAACAATCAAAAGTAATGTGGAAACATGGAGAATTGAGTTGAAGACTTGGAAATTAGAAACTGAGAAAATTGAAACTGGTAGATTCACTCATTCTAGTAGGAGGAATCAAACATTCAGAAAACCTTTGGAATGGTGGGGCAACACTGAGGATGGCATAGAAATTGTGGATTGGCCTTGTGTTTAGGTGTTTTAAAAAGGCTTACAAACTGGGGTGCTTCATCCATTCTTCTCAAACTCTGAGTGTGCTCTTTATTTTCTCTTCTGAGGGACCAAACACTGAGATTTACTGAATGTCCAGGAAACAGACATAGTGTTGACTCTGCTGCCAAATGGTCACCTTCTAACAGCTAATGGTCCTTGAAGAACCCTAATGCATGATATCCATCTTCAGAACTAAATGAATCTCAAGTTCTATTTCCCCACATTTTTCTGGCAAAGTGGAGTCTGTGAGCACGTGGTAGCAAAGAGACTGCCCACATCTAGTTTCTTCTGCAACAGCAGCAAGCTGTTCCCTGAACAAAGGGATGTCCTTAGGGTGGAAAACTCCTGCTGGTGCCTTTTTTCTTTTTTTCTTTGTTAAACATGGTGATATTAGAAGTCGGGGAATACTGACTGGCTGATGGCTACAGTGAAGTAACAGGCTGCCTCACAATTCTTGTGGAGCCTTCTGGAAAGTACACAGCATGAAGAACAAATTGGTTTTGAAGGGGAGTGGGTGGGCTGCAAATGGGAAGCTTGGTGTATATTTGAATACATTAAAGTCTTATCCGTTTTCTTGGGGTGAGTTCCGAGAAAGGCTGAGCTGTGAATAATGCATCTGTCAGCTTCGCTATCAGAGGGCACTTTCCAGATGAAGAGTGTACTGGCAAGGACAAGGAGAAGGTGGTCCCCATGAGGCTTTCTCTTTGATCATCTTGTGGAGGATCTTTTTCAGAAAGGGGGTGGGCTGCCAGCCCACACAGCACAGCCTTTGCCAAAGTTAGGTCTCTATCTCTCTCTCACACACACCCCCACACTGGGCATTGAACCTAGGGGATAATAATAATAATAATAATAATAATAATAATAATAATAATAATAATAATTTATCATTTATACCCCCCAGCCACTCTGGGCGGCTTCCAACAAAACACTAAAATACAATAACCTATTAAACATTAAAAGCTTCCCTAAATAAGGCTGCCTTTAGTTGTCTTCTAAAAGTTTGGTGCAAGCTGGATTTCGAAGTTGCAGAGGAACCAGAGACCAAATTGCAAACATGCGCTGGATTATGGAGAAAGCTAGAGAGTTCTAGAAAGACATCTATTTCTGCTTCATTGACTATGCAAAAGTCTTTGACTGTGTCGACCACAGCAAACTATGGCAAGTTCTTAAAGAAATGGGAGTGCCTGATCACCTCATCTGCCTCCTGAATAATCTCTATGTGGGACAAGGAGCTACAGTTAGAACTGCATATGGAACAACTGACTGGTTCAAAATTGGGAAAGGAGTACGGCAAGGCTGCATATTGTCTCCCTGCTTATTTAACTTATATGCAGAATTCATCATGCAAAAGACTGGGTTGGATGAATCGCCGGAAGAAATATCAACAACCTCAGATATGCAGATGACACAACCTTGATGGCAGAAAGTGAGGAGGAATTAAAGAACCTCTTAATGAGGGTGAAAGAGGAGAGCGCAAAATATGGTCTGAAGCTCAACATCAAAAAAACCAAGATCATGGCCACTGGGCCCATCACCTCCTGGCAAACAGAAGGGAAAGAAATGGAGGCAGTAAGATATTTTACTTTCTTGGGCTCCATGATCACTGCAGATGGTGACAGCAGTCACAAAATTAAAAGATGCCTGCTCCTTGGGAGAAAGGCAATGGCAAACCTAGACAGCATCTTAAAAAGCAGAGACATCACCTTGCCAACAAATGTCCATATAGTTAAAGCCATGGTTTTCCCAGTGGTGATGTATGGAAGTGAGAGCTGGACCATAAAGAAGGCTGATCGCCAAAGAGTTTATGCTTTTGAATTATGGTGCTGGTGGTAAATCACTGCCAATTTTAGATACCTGTTGGTAGATCGCAGGCAACGTACCTGGTTTAGGAGACAGGACTTGCCATTGAAGAAGCCATGCTGGTTCTTCAGTAAGAGTAGCTCTTCTATATGCTTGATCATTCTAGCTTTAATAATGTTTCCACCAGTTTTATTTATCAACCAACTAGCCTATAATTTCCCACAAATACCCCACCCTGGATCCTTAAAAAAAAAAGGGGGGGGGAAGGATTTGTGTTGTGTTGGATACTTTCCAGTCCTCAAGTGTGGAGGCTGATCTAAGGGACAAGTGACATATTTCTGTTAAAAGATCACCAATTTCACATCTGAGTTGTTTGAGAACTCTCAGCTGGATGCCATCCAGAACGGGCAATTTGTCTATTTTCTTCTCCCTATTAGGCCTAGAAGTTCATCTCCCCTGGCCGCTATCTACCTCATCACCTCAGATGCCCTTCCTTCAAATCTAATTCAGGCACTGGGATCTGTGAAGACAGATATAAGGCTTCCTTCAGCTTCTCTGCCGTTTCCTGTCCTGATCTTTCAGCTCTTTCTCTCTATTTGCAGACAGGTTTATTTATTTATTCCTGTTCATTTCTATCCTGCATTTCCTCCCAATGGAATCCCAGTGCAGTTAGCAGTACAAATTGCAATAACTACTGTACAAACATTTCACTAGTTAAAACTTTTCTTTCATATCTGGCTCTCCACACTTCAACATAAACCCATGCTTATTTTTCCTTTGCTTCTTTAAAAAAAAAATGTAACTCTTTCCCTCTCTGGGTTTCCTCTTCTTCCCCATTTGTAGTTCTCTCTGCAGTCTTATTTTAAATAGTAGCATTTTTTTTCCAGAATATATTTTTGCCTGCAGATATTTTTACCTCCTCTCTACAGATGCTGACTCAAAAATACTTGGTAACTCTGCAAGCCTACTTTGTGGTGAAAGAATCCTCTGATGCCATTGCAGGAGCATTCGTTTTAACTCTTTTTAAAAACAAAAATCCAGTTACTAGCAATAAAAACAGCAACATTAATAATGGTGTCTCGTCTACCTCACTCCTCTTTTCTGCCACGTAGGAAAAGATCAAATGGGTCTAGACAGACTGATAACGTTTCTTCTTCAAGATCTTACCGGCTTCTTGGCACTGGTAGGACCATAGAGTTTTCCACAGACAAGAGACTAAGAGGAGGACAGCTGTCCATTGCTGTATGATACATACAAAATAAGTATATGAAAATCACAGCCGTCCTGGGAAAATCCTGGTCCTGGGACTTTTGAAGCATAGAATTATGCACAACTAATCAGCTTAGTTGTTGATGACAGTTAATAGATATACTTTTACTATGATATGTTACACATTTACTATTGAAAAAACACGTAAACATAATAGGCTGTATAATAACAATTGTAAAGTTATTTACTAGAAACTACCGGTACTTCTCAAAATTAAAAACAGTTTCTCATAATGTCAAAATCAACACCATGGCATAACATATTAAAATGTAGCTTATTCAATTAACCACCAAGTCCTGTATGTACAGAATGCAATTCCTATTTTGTCAGTCCCATAGTATATTCATTTCTTCATCTTCTCTTGTATATTTCTATCTGATGGAGAGTACCATGGAATAGTCTTCTAAGTGTCTAATGATGATGATAAGGTTGGTAGATATAAGAAACTGGCACTGGTGGATGCTGTACAGGCAGACAAGACAAGGATTCCTGGATATTCCCCTATTTCGCCGCAAGGGGCTTCATCAGCTCTGCGTAGTTCTAAATCATATGAACATAGACACTTTGTAATATCTTAGCTGTACAAATTTCAAAGAAACATACAAAGATATAACAAATGTACATACCGTTACTGTATATAACAGCTACATGGAACTTATTCATAACAGATTTGCAGACGTGATAAATCTGTAAGCCTGAGTACTTTATAAGGGGGCAACACCAGCTGAGGCGACAGGTGCAAATAATTCATGTTAATTCACAGCCGTCCTGGGAGAATCCTGGTCCTGGGACTTTTGAAGCATAAAATTATGCACATCTAATAAGCTTAGTTGTTGATGACAATTAATAGATATACTTTTACTATGATATGCTACACATTTACTATTAGCAAATGCTAGTTTTGAAATAACATTAGATGTTATCTAACAATAGATAACATTAGATTATCTATTTTTATATTTTCAACTATCTTCATTTTATTCAACATATTCCAGTTAGTTTTAACACACTTGATCCATGCCCTACATTCCTTTCTTATGAATAATTCTTTAAGAAGTAATCTGAAACCATTATATTTTCCTTCTTTCAGTTACCAAAATGAAAGAGTGGGTTGTTTTATTTTGGTTTTCTCCTTTTGGCATTTTTTGTGCTATCATGCTTCTGAATTAAGGAAAGAATTGAACCAACAGGTGAAACAGCATTTTTCCAAGCACACTCTGCTGCTTGCTCACACTTCTTCCATCCACATCTTTCTTCACTGGGCTAGGGAAAAGGGACAAGAAAGACCATGGGCTTTGCTGAGCAATTGCAGATCGTATCCTCCCTAATATGCTCTGGACTGTTGTAGCAGACATCCAGCTGGAACCAACTTAGGGCCTAAGAGGTGGGATGGATGCTCTGAAAGGTTTATGGAGAGACCATGTCACTTACTAAGACTAGGCTTAAACATATTGCTTGACGGAAATACAGCAAGATGTAAAAGTCTAAAGAGCACTTCATACCTTACACACTGAGCAAAGCTGAGTTTGCTACTGAATAGCACATTCAATGGGGAGCTAAAACCAATATTAGCTCCCTGACAAGAGTTTCTGTATAATGCATTTGATTTGCAACATTATTTTATTTTATATTTTGCATTTACATTTAAAGCATCTTACGTGATAACTTAAAATGTAATGTGTGCAGTGGCCCTTTTATATTCTGCTAACAATTAATAATAATGCTGTTTTTTTTAAACTATAGGCAATGTGACATTTTCTTATCTGCGGCAGATAACTCAGCTCTTTTAATTAGGAGACAGAAAGTTGTCACTGTGGCTGTTTGGCAGGTCTCTCTTCTTTTTCAGGCAAGGCTGCTGTTATTGAAGCCATTGTTTAATGATCATATAAGCAGAAAACAATTATCTAGTTATTTTCTTCTAATTTGAAAGCCTTATTACATGATCTGAAACCCAAAGGTAATTGCTTTTGAACTACTTGGTAACTTCAAATATAATTACTAAGTAATTTGCAAAATATGTACTCAAAAGGCCATATGTTCTCTTATTTTATGCACCACTAAATGGATAAGGGTGCCACAAAACTTTCTCCAAATATTTCTAACAGTTGCAGGTGCTACCTACACACATTCATTCATAACAGCATTTATACATTCTCCAGTAACCAATTCTCTTAGTGGCTTACAAAGACAATCAAATATTAAATGAAAATCTGCTGCACCTGACTTGGCAGAGGCACCCAGACATCACTGTCATTATCAGGAACAGGAAAAGGAGGAGGAAGAGAAGGAGGATTGAACACTGTTGTTGTTGTTGTTGTTGTTGTTGTTGTTGTTGTTGTTGTTGTTGTTGTTATCAACCTTCACCCAAGGATCACAAGACAGTTTACAATATAAAAACACAAAAATACACAGCATAGTGTCAAACAAAAGCAATACCCCCTCCACACAGTTTAGGAGACCCTAGATTAATTGGCCAAAGGCCTGAGAGAAGAAGAATGCAAAGAAATGTAATTCCACCCACCCCCCTCCTATTGCCCTGCCTCTGTTTCAGGGTTGCATAAGATGTGACCAAGCAAGGCAAATATATCCCTCTGTACATATCTGTTGGCCTACCATGAATAGCATAGAGTTCATGTTTTTGCTGCCTTCATACGGTTGCAAAAGTGTCGCCAAGCACCTGCCATGTGCGGCTTGTGGGCTGCACTCAGCTTGATGCGTTGCAACTTTCCTTTGTTCCACAGAACCAAAGCTTGTCACTCTAGTCCTTTTCCTGCCTGAAGAGTTCCACTTCCTACACTCACTCTACAAAATAAAAAACACAATTTCTGAGGGAAGAGCAGAAGACTTTACACCCACTGCTCTCCACCTCACAGTTTCATAGGAAATCTTGTTATGGGGGAATAAAGTAAGAAATTCCAGATGAGTTATCCCAGTGCTGAATGTGATATTTCCTTTGCAAACCGAGCACAACAGATTATATGGAGATATATGGCATGTATTCCACCTGTTTGTCCCTTCCTCTGCCCAAAGTGAGACCTTCCTTCTTTGGGGGGGCATATAAGGCACTTTCTCTTCATCCCCTGTCACCCTGCAATAGTCACAATATCAGGGTGCAACATACGGCAGAAGGGAAGGGGTACAGCACTGTTCCCAGAAAGGTTTGGTACCTCTTCTTGACATTTTTCACCCCAGCTAGTCATTAGAAGAATTTGTCATTAAGATCTGGTACCTGAGTTTGCATATTTCCTCCTCCTTCCCTATCCATTTTCCTTTTGTGTCATGCCTGAGGCAGGGAATGTATTTTGTTTGTGATCTGGAAACTACACTTAAAACTAATTTTGGCTGAAAGTGGGATAAAAAGTAAGTAAATAAATAAATGTCATGTAAAGGTAAAGGGACCCCTGAACGTTAGGTCCAGTCATGGCCGACTCTGGGGTTGCGGTGCTCATCTTGCTTTATTGGCCGAGGGAGCCAGTTCACGACTTCCGGGTCATGTGGCCAGCATGACTAAGCTGCTTCTGGCGAACCAGAGCAGTGCATGGAAACGCAAAAACAACTTTCTAACCCATCTTCATTGATTAATGCTTCATTGATTAATCCCAGACAAATAGCACCGACACATCTGTAGAGCTGCTTCCCGATGAACTGTCATGAGTGGCTCCACTTCTGAGGTTTCAGTGGGGAACCAGGCAGAGGGCCTTCTTGGCGGTGGCATCCTCCCTGTGGAACCATCCCATCAGATGTCAGGGAGATAAAGAATTACACCACTTTTAGAAAACATCTGAAGGCAACCCTGTTCAGAGAAGTTTCTAATGCCTGACATTTTATTATTGTTTACATTTTGCTGGAAGCTGCCCAGAGTGGCTGGGGAACCCTAGCCAGATGGGCGGGGCATAAGCAATAAAATTATTATTATTGGCTCATTGGTTTTAATTGAAGTTCCCTGAGCAATTTTGTCCCTCCCTAGAGAAGCCAGACGGGCTACCTCCTTGCTGTCTTTTCAGTTCTGGTACACCTTTGGCAATTGACTGCTTCAATGAAAGGGCTGGTTCCATGCTATTTTTATTGTAATTACTGGTATGTTTTAAACAGATTTTGTATATGTATATAATTTGAGTCTTTCAATGTTTAATTGTACTTTAATGATTGATTTACATCAGGGGGGAAATTATGTTAGTAAGAGCTGTTTGACAGTGGAAGAGTCTCCCTCAGGAAGTGGTGGACTCTCCTTCCCTGGAAATTTTTAAGCATGGGGTTGGACAAGATCAGAGGTGGACAACTCTCAAGAGACTGCGATCTACTTTCATAATTAAAAACTGGCAGTGATCTACCCCCATTTTTTTTAGGGAGGAGGAAAGCCCCATTTTGGGGGGAGGTTCAGCTCAAAATTGTTGAGCTTTTATACAAAGGAAGAAAGTCCCACTTTTTTTAGGGGTTAAAAAAAGTTTTTTGGGGGGGAGTTCCATTTTGGGGGGGGGTTAAAAGCAAGGGACAAAGGGGTAAAGTCTCTCACAAAAAGATTGCTATGGATCAAAACAGCAGCACAGAGAAAGCTCTGTTTCCCCTTCCAGAGATCATACAACAATGGAGGGCGGGGCATAAGTCAGTTTTAGCAACGCTAAGGAAAGGGAGCCAGAGATCGACCGCAATATACCAAAACCTCGCGGGGATCTACCAGTAGATCACGATCAACCTGTTGGACATCCCTGGACTAGATGATTCTATTATTTTTCTATGTTTTTAGCAGTGTCAGGAACGTGGCCCCCCAGAGCACAGGGGAAGAGTCAGACTCAGAAATTGAGCTAAATGAACGAGGGACCGGCTCTGCAGATGAGAGCTGGCTGACAGAGTCGAGAAAGGGCAGTTTGACCCCCCCCCTTCCCGGGGAAGATACTGTTCGCTCTCAAGAAGAGGAGGAGTCGGAAGGCAGCCAAAGCGCTGCTAGGCAATCAGCAGATAAGCAAAGGTCTGAGACTGTGTCAGCTGAAAGTGGGGAGGGTGAAGGCCAGCCTCTCAGTCCCTGTTCTAGGAGACTGGATAAGATCAGACGGCAACGGAAGGGCAAGAGGGGAAAGGCGAGAGTTTGGCGTCCTTCCTGCTGTGGGAGGGGCAAAAATTCAGACCGACCAACTATTGTTAATGCGTGCAGGCAAGAAGCCGTGCTCTGGAGGCATTTTTGTTGTACATAAAACTGCCAGAGAGTCATTACTTCTTATCAGGGCTTGCTTGCCTGCCAGAGATCATTACACACATGATGCAGATCTTTCAAAATTAGCCAGTACACTGTAGAGTCTCTCATCCCCCTACAAGGAACCTTCTACCATAGGAAAAGAAAAAACCCCTGACACTAGTGAATCTTTTAAAGAACTGAATTGTAATATTGTTCCAGAGCAAAAAGCCTAAAGCTTGCTTATACTTCCAAATGTGGAATTTCTTGAAAAATGAGGTATTATTGCTTGAGTGACCTTTTCTGTCCATCTATGAAGTCTTAAGCTGATGAATAATTTTAGCATGATTTCCCCTCTTAGACCTTGAAGGCATTATGATGACAAGAGCATGAGCTGAATTTGAATACTGATCATGCATCTTCATCAAAACCTTTAATTAAGTTCAGCTTGCTAAATCTTCAGTTTTGGCAATATTAAGAAAAGGGTGAAGGATAAACTGTGGTTGGTCCCAAGAACATACACATTTATTTATTCTGATATACATGAAGATGTAAGGCTACCATTGTGGAGCCCCCATGGGAGGATTTGTAGTTCTGTATTACAACCCAAGGGCGCAAAAGAGGGGGTACTACTTCATCTGGGAAATGCAAATTCCCCAATTCCCAGACCAAGAAACTGTCCACACACAGAATTACCATTTCACTGGATTAAATTTAAGTTTATGGTTGTCACCCAGCCTACCACTAGATCCAGAAATTAATCAAGGCTGACTTGAGTCAGATGTATCAGAGAAATAGCTTATCAGAGATAATACCTTGCTCAAGATGTTAAGAGAGAGCAAGACACAATTCTGTGGTGCTACTTTCAGGATGTGGCCACACAGGTAAGAGTGGAACCACTGCTGAACAGTTTCCCCAACTCCCACCTCATAGAGTTGGTCCAGGAAGATCTCTGATGGTACTGATGGTACTGATGGCTGATGGTACTGAAAGCTGCTGAGATACCCAGTATGAGTAACAGGGTGGGTCTGCCCCAATCCTTCCTCTGATATAGGCCATCCATCAAGGCAACCAAGGCCAATTCAGAGGCCAAACGAGGCCTGGACCCAGTCTAGGTCAAGGTAATCCATATCCTCTGAAAGCATCTGCAGCTGGACTGCCACTGCCCTCTCAAGCATCTTGTCCGAAAGGGAGGTGTTTGTGGCTGGGCAGCAGTTCTCCTAAGCATCGGAGTTCAAGGAGGGTTTCCTTCAGAAATGCCCCCCAAAGCCACCTTTTTAAGGTGGCTAGTGCCCCACCCTTGTGCAGAGATGCATTGACCACATCCTGGGCCCATTTTATCAACCTCCCACATGGTGGAGAGGCATTGAAAGGAACATCCGGTTGGCTGTACAGAGTTATAAGCAACTGGTCCACATCCCTAGGCCACATCAATTGAAACTGGTCCCATAAAATTGGAATAGATTAATAATCAAGTAGATTATGCCTCAGAAACCTCCTACCCAATGTCACAGCATTGTTATTCATGTCACAGAATCACTGGTACTTAGGTCAGCAAGCGATGCAGGTGGTACTGTGGTCTAAACCACTGAGCCTCTTGGGCTTGCCAGTCGGAAGGTTGGCAGTTTGAATAGATACCGCTCTGGCAGGAAGGTATATTGCATTTCTGTGCACTCTGGCACTTGTCTCACTGTGTTCCGTTGCGCCAGAAGTGGTTTAGTCCTGCTGGCCACGACCCAGAAAACTGTCTGCAGACAAATGCCGGGTCCCTTGTCCTGAACGTGAGATGACTGGACTTAACTGTCCAACTAACCTTTTTACTTAGGTCAGCGTGGAGGCAAGCAATTTTGCCCTTAAAATGTCTGACAGAATTGTTGCAGAAGGCTTCTAAGCTTTCCAGTGTATCATTCACTGGGGCGGATGTTAATATGCCTCACACCACTTGGAAAATTATGTTGGAGGCTATAATTGAAGAAGCAAAGTAGGCCTTCTTTTCTGCTCTGAGCACAATTTTATCAGCATGATTATGTGCTCTAGCATGTGTTTGGTCACCCTGACAATGAGTCATACACCAAGCTCTAGCCCAGGGGTCGGCAAACTACGGTTCCCGGGCTGGATCAGGCCCAATTGCGTTCAGGACAGCCCGCGGACTGTCTGTGGATCGGCGTGGGGTTTCTGTTTGTTCAGGTGGTGCCACCCCCCCAAACTCACACACCACGGCAGCGCCTCCTCCCTCCCTCCTCCTGGCTTCTCCCCGCCCTGCTAGAGAAGGAAGGGGGCTGGGCTGAGCTGGCTGAGCACCATTTTAAGCAGCCCCTCTACGGAGACAGCCCCTTCGCACTGCTCATCTTCCCTCCACTGTTGCTGTTGCTGCCCTGGTGCTCCTCTGGGCCAGAGAGTGGAGCGGACGAGATCGCTCTGCCTACTCATGAGAAGTGGCAGCAGAGGCAGCTCCTGAGAATTTAAGCACAGCGGCCGGGGGTGGGGAGTGGGGAAGAGGACCCCTAGCCTCTTCTTCCAGCCCCCCCCCCGTGCCGCTTCTCCAGCCTGCCACAAGGTCTGAGGGACAGTGGACTGGCCCGCGGCTAAAAAATGTTGCCAAGCCCTGCTCTAGCCATCACTAATCTTCTCTAGAGAAGCACAGTGCAACCGCCCAAACTCTGCAGTGCTGAAACTCAGGTAGTGTTCTCTTCCGGCTCCAAAACAGAGAATTGCCCTGCAGAGTCAAAGGTCCATCTCATCTTAGCTTGCTTGCTGTTTCCAACAGTCATCAGCCCAATGCCGCCCAGAATCTGACAGGCATCACATGAATGCAAAAGTCAAGCTCAGTGTTCATCCCCAGGATCTCATGCTGATGGAGAGATAAGTATTTCATGTAGCCATATGTAGCCACCGACATAAAAGCAGACCTCTGCCAGGATATAACTGCCCCTAGATCAGGAGCCTGAACGCCTAGACAAAGAGAGACCACTAATATTCCTGACATTAAGCACGTCTGAGGCGGTCTCTAGCCCAGTACATTGGTTTAACTAGAAATGCTGTTTGTAGGCTGGAACAAATAAATCAGTGAATACTAAAAGATATGTGTGCAATTGATAGTTTACAAATGTTTCTGCAGCATCATGCCCTCAGGCCTTACAGAAAATCTATTTTCAGGTGATTCGGAAACAGCTTTCCCATTTCTTTCACCTGCAAAAATGTTTGCTAAACAAGAGTCACCTGTGAATGGCATTTTGCTAAAATCAAATGTAAGGGTAACGTTCATTATGTCCACAGATGGTGAAGCATTATGATTGTGTTATGGGAATATAAATGGCAAGTTACTATTTCTTAATGTATACCCTCTTTACCAACAACCCAACAACTCTATAATGATTTGACCTGCACAAAATAATATGCTATGGTGACATTGATAAAGAATCTATTTTTTCTTGATGCAAGGTTTCTTTTTAACAGCCAAACCATTTTTATATTTTTCCTTTATTTACTTTGTAACCATTAATGATGGAAAGAATTTTTTTTATCAGGAAGTAGTTGAAAAACATTTCCTGTTCATTACTTGGTCAGGGAATATATGTATCACATGAGGAAAATATATAACTTCAAAGCACTGAAACAAATTCATTATTACTGGACATGGGCTTGAAAATTGCCTCACATGTTTTTTGAACTCCCTCCTCCCAAATGCCACCAGAATCTGTTCTCGCAGCAGAAAATGCATATTTGCTGTTATATATAGGTATTCCAGATAGGTATCAGGTTTGGAAATATGATATCCATCACTAGATCCACGAAAAAGATGTAGTTTGTACAGATTTAAACCAAATACATGCAATAGTTCTTCAGAACTGCCTAAACTTAAACATCTTCTCTATAAGGGGGACAACGTGTTGTGGAATTAATTGCACATATCACGGCCACTTACAGCAAGATGACCGGGCCCTATATTGAGCCTGATGTGGTCGCATGACAGCAGTGAGACTGGCTCAGGGATTGAATAGATCCCAGGCGGGCACAGCCCAGCCCCTCCCTAACCTTCAGGTGCCCCATGTCAAGGCTTTCTGCTGGCCCCGACTGCCAGGGATTCCATTAGTGGCCAGAGTGGGGCTGACAGTAGAAGGCCAGCTTATCTGAATGAGATGAGTGCAGGGACACCTCCGCTCATCCCAGCCCCCAGTCCAGCGGAAGAGGTGTTTGGATCACTCCACCCAGTGGAAGAAAGTAAATGGTAGCCATTAAGGACACCACTGGGCTTAAATTACTCTTCCAGCCATTGTGAATCAAGGCAGACCCTATCTAAATATCCCAAATCATAACGCTTTACTTAGTCACAATAGAACAGGGGTGGAGAACTGGACCCAGCAAGAGGGTTATTCCCCTATAAAAGACCCAACAATGTGTCACATTGTATTGCAGGGGTGGAAAACCTTCAGAATGGAAGGGGTGCCAAAGCACCCTTTATCCAATGAATGGTCTCTAAGTAACATTGCAACACATTGTCAACATAACATGTTTATTAGAAAGCAAAATTGCCAAATGGTTGGTATTGATCATAACCTCTGAAACAGTTGGCAACAAACAGTGAAAGTGAAATATGTTGAAATCAAATAATTCAAGGGAATGAGGGAGCTTTCCTACTTCAGGTATCATATCCCACAAGAACGACCACCTGAGAACGTTGAGCAGCACAGAACAGCAAAAACAAGTGTTCCATCAAATACCTGGGGAGCTAAACAGCAAGTAAGAATAGCATCTCGCTAGAGAAGAGTGTATCCACTATATACTGGAGTGATTCATAAATATCCCAGCTGCTCCTCTGAATATTTTATGCATCCTTATTAGGTTGGATTTGTTATGCAGCTGGCCTATCACATCAAATCAAATCTAGCTTTGTAAGACTTTTTTAAAAAAATACAAAAATCATATTGTGCAATTCGTGTACTATTCCATTCCTCTACAATAATTCCTAAGCCTGTGTTAAATATTAGTGCTTATCACTGAATGACGTTGAAGTGCAAGGAAGTTCAGCATCTACCTTCACTCCCTTGGCTGGCTACTGAATCCTAGAGGGAAGCCAGAAGGTTCTTTCCACTTGCCAGGTAGTGCTCTCTCGCTTGCTCTCACACAGTGGGGTGTACAAGGAAAATCAATGTCTGAACCTGCTAACTAATATATTCCTGATTTGCCTGTCTGGCATGTCTGATCTATGGGCACTACCTATGCTGATCGTAGCCTTGCTTCAAGTATTATCCTTCTAAAGCTTAAATAAATCCATCTACGTATTGTTTCTCTGAAACTGCATAGTGTGCTGTGATACAGAGTATGTGATAAATCAGTACTTTTCATTTGCATATTTTATATCAATAAATACCAGCTCAGTTTTGGTCTGTTGAGAATTATCTAGCTATGTTACCAATCAATATAGTATCTTTTCTTAATTTCCTCTTGGGGGGATATACTGGTTCTTTTTTTTTCAAACCATCCATGAAAGGTTAAAAATGTCTGTACTGTACACTAATTTCTAACCATAAGTGAAGGGTGCTGGGAATAAGAATTGTGTCTTGCCTTGACTTTTGTTTTGCTTTTTTGCATTCCACAATCTTGATATGAAATATTCAAAAGCATGCATATCAAAAATAGGTAATTTTGCCAAGACTGGATATTTCTGTTAGGCTTATACCCTAGGGGGAAATCTAGGCTGCTGGATATAATACTTTTTCATGACTAGATTGTCCAACCTAGGCACATTAAAACCTTAGAAATTAGAGATGCCACTGAGTTTCTTCTGAAGAGACATTTTAGGAGAGTTTAGAGGATCACTGGAGGAATTCTGAGGAAAGGAAAAAGTGTGTTGCTAAGCATGGGGGAAAACTAGAGTTTCATGTCACTGCTGCTGCTTCGAAGGGAAGCCTCACAAGGATCTATCTGTTGAGAGTTCTCACTAAAAATATGCCTTGTCCATTCATGCAGACAGTGTTGGCTCCACATTTTGGGAGACCCTGGACACAATTCCCTTAGTGGGTGCCTCCCAGAGAGGGTCCGCTTTCCTAGGGGCACCTACCCACTGCATGGTCCCCACTGCCCATTGGCTTGAACTTTCCTCCTGGATCCAATCTTCCCCTTAGCTCAGAAAGAGAAGGGAAAGGAAATGGAGATGTTTGCTTCTTCTATTTGGTCTTTCTTTTGCTTGCACACTGGGAGAAACAGCAAGCAAGGGGAAGAGCAGGTCCAGAGGTCCTGGGCATCAACACAGGCCCCAGCAATCCAGACTCCCTGATAATGGCCCTGCATGAAGAAGACCCTGAGATGTTTTTCTCCTGTGTCTTATCAAACCATTTTTTCTTTTCCTGAAAATTCTTCAGGGGTTTATTCCACAGATGAGCATATAATACGCTTCAAAATTTTATGCATTCAAAATTTCATAGCAACTCTAGTTCCAGGTCTTGTAATTATATATATGTGGTCGTCCCCCCCGCCACTGCCATATTACATCAGTAGTGGATGGCCCGCCCTGCCTGTTTGTTGAATCTTTGAAGAAAGCTGTTCATGAGCCCTTCCCAAACCGGTTATCAAGTGGCCCGAATCTATCTTCCCATTCTTTGCACATCTGGCAAGATGCGATTTTCACAAGAAACCCGTGGCACAGCTGCAGAACAGCACGGAAAGTTCTATGGATGTGAGAGAATTCATTGGCAGGCAATATGATCAAAATGCGGGTCAAGTGAAAGTGTAGAGGAGCCCTTAGCCTCAATGTGCACATTAGCCTGGGAGGTGCAGATGAAGTCATTTCATATCTGAATTCACAAAAAGTGAATTCCACATGCATTCATGGTCTCAGGTACTCACTTGCAGAGAACGTACCTAATCTTTACCAGCTAGTGCAGAAAATGTCAGCAATGGAACAGGAGCAGAGTGGATAGGAATATCTGTGCACATTTGTCAGATCCAGTTGTTAAAGAGGCATTTAGTGTGTTCACAGCAAAGTAAATTCTCATTTTCTTTCATTTTTAAATAGCTAGGAGGAGGGGAACAGGCGGTAGGATGACCATCACCCTGTGAACCCACCTGCCCTGGGCAAGCATTCCTAAATTGAACCTTGGAAGTTAATCTCTTCCTCATTTTCTGCATTGTATGGAGACATGAAGGTTTTATAGCTCGATCCATCTAATTTTACTTAGATTTTGAGAGTGGTGCCTTGAAAATTACCACTTGTTGAGAGAGCAAATAAACTCTGTGGCAATGACTCTTACCCAAGAGAAGCTCCACACAATATGCAGAAGAAATAATGGGGAAGGCTTGCTGTTTAAAGCCTTTTACTCAAACTAGTAATATCCCATCAAAGAAACAAGCTTGAATTGCACAGTTTATATTATGTGTGGCCTGGGGGCCATTCAGTTGTTTGTGCATCCAAAGTGAAGTGGCCAGCTTTTCTGAACCAATTGTTCCGTCTTATTTTCCTGGCAGATGCTATTCTCTCTTTATTTTATGGTTCATCTATTAATGTTCTATTCTGAGCTCATGTCTGCCTTTAATGTTCAATACAAAAGCTAATTGTTCTTTCAAGCTGCTTCTTTGTCTTCTTCTTTTTTAAAAAAGAAACCTTGATGTTTCATAAACTGAGCTGCAAATTAGGAGAAAGATAAATGATGCATATTTTAAAAACAGCAGTCCTCTTCATCTTCCAGCAACAAATGTGCAGACTTTAAAGATAACAGCCTTGATATTTGCACCTCTATTATTCTACAAGTAGCTCATCACCTTTGTACTTTTTTTAACTATAGGAAATATATAATGAACTTGCTTCTGTTGAAGTAAGCAACTTTGGCATTATGGTCAGAGAAGGAAATCCCAGAGGACTGTGCCCATAAATAATTATTATTACTGATTACAAGCATTCTTCTGAATTCTACAGTGCATGTAATTATAACTGCCTTTTGAAACATCAGCTCCCCCCTCTCCTTCAGCCAATGAAGACAGAAGAGAAGTGGAGAAGGCAGGTGCTATTATTATATATTAATTATTTTATTAATAATTTATATTAATTAATAACCCTATTAAATGGATTTATGGCACTGTACCTTTTTTGTGAAAGACAAAAATAGAAATAATAATGCATTTTTAAAATGCCACAATAAAAACCCAAAACCACAGAGATAAAAAACAAACTATTTAACTGCAGTCAAATTCAGTTTTCAGGAGGGAAAATATGATTCTGTGTTGCATCAACATCCTGACACCAAGACATCTGGCCAGTCAGGAAGCAGTGGGCATGGACCAATATTAAAATCTTAGAGTTGGAAGGGACCCCAAGGATCATCTAGTCGAACCCCTGCAATGTAGGGATCTCAGCTAAAGCATCCCGGACAGATGGCCATTCAACCTCTGCTTGAAAACCTCCAGGGAAGGAGGGTCAGGGATGAGAAATCTCAGCCCCAGAGAAACGTGGTCCCCTAGCCTTTCTGTTTGGCCCTCAGGATTCTCCCCAAGGCCACACGTTATTTGCAGCCACATCCTTTGCCTGCCCTGCTTTACACCCATCTGACAGGAATACTTCCTGCATCTCTGACAATGTTCCTTGTTTATCTGGATGGAGGATAGGGAGAGTGTGTGAAGACACTAGTCTACTCTGCAAAGGCAAAACTCCACTTAGGAGTGCTAAGGATTAAGTGGTATAGAAATGCCTTAAAATAAACTAATAAAATTCACTTTTATAACATATTTGCTATTCATTTTCATCAGAAATTTCAACTCACAGTTTCAATATCTGCCACTATCTTCTTGCTTCCCTATCCCTCCCTCGCCTCTTTTCTCTCTTTCTCCCATTCGAGACTTTCCTTGTCGACCTTTTAAGCATAGCATTTAAGTGCCACTCTGTTGCTAGGCATGCAAACAGGTTTGATTGTGGGGATTGTGAGGATGGCTGGTGTCAAGGCTGTTGTCCTCCCAGCCTCAAATCAAGGGGTGGAAGAAGCCTCACCTGAGGCAGCTGCCTTTTCTCTGAGATGAAATGCTTTTGGTTCCCCAAACTCCCGCTTCCTCTCACCTATTTGACAGCATCTGTCCTGCTTCCAATGGCCAAGGAGTTGAGGCCAGAACGGCACAGAAGAGTCATGGAAACATTTGGAAAGAGTCAGCTCTGGGAAGCGTTAATCACTGTAGCCACACTTGTCCAGATCTCCAGGAGTTTCTGTTTCCACTTGAGAAGGAATACTGCTCATAACCATCTGGGTGGATGGGTGGGTGGAATCAACACAGAGAAATGCTGCCACATGTAGGATGTAGGAAAGCCTTTGTGTGGATAAAAGAAGTGCTAAGCCGTGTGAGAAATGCTTGCCTTTTGTTCTTGATCCCCCCCCCCCCAGTACTAAAAACAAGGCTTGCTTTATCTTCTTCTGTCATCTCTTTCACAGTGGCAGCCAAGCTCTTTACTCTTTAGCAGTACCTAAACAGAAGACACTCCTTCAATTAGGATGTGAAGGAAAGAAAAGGATAGGAACGAAAGGAAGCTTTGTAAGTTAGCCCTTTGTGCCAGAAATGTTTGGGCAAAGCCATTGTTCTCGCACCAGCAGATTCCAATTTACTAGCCATCCTGCCGAGAAGATACTGTAAGGCACTTCTGAAATAAAATTACTTGGCTGTTTTCACAACATTCCTTGTCATTCTTATCTTCTGATGTTTAGGAATAGAATGAGAGGTATAACTCTTTTTTTCCAGGCTTGAGTACTGTTTATTTTCTGAAAGTCTTTAATAATAATAATAATAATAATAATAATAATAATAATAATAATAATAATAGAAACCAAACTCCAAACTCTACTTTCAGAGTTTAAAAAAATGGAACATGAACATGTGTGAAATAGTAAATTGCTAGAATTGCAAAAATCAGTTGACCACTCAAGAGTTATACTAGACTGCCAGATGATCAATGCTTTGACTGTTTGGGATTTTGCAGAGCCATTCTCCTAGAGTATAGAGTATACTTTTAATACATTTGTCCTGGATTGATATTTGGCAGGGGTAGCTGAATATGATTTTTATTTACACTTTTGACACTAGGCAAATGCATTCTTATCCTTTCAGGTATCTGTTTCTTTCACTGCTGCTGTGGTTTAATTATTTGCTTGTCTCTGTGTAATGTGTGTGTTTGTGTGTGTTGTGTTTTATTTAATCTACCCTGGAAGCTTGTTTGAAGTGTGGTATACAAATTCAGATAAAAAGCACAATTCTCATGCATTTTGGAACTATTTTCTGCAACAACTTTGAATCAGCTGGAGAACATATTATCCATGTGAATATTTTATTTTATCACCTCATGCAATAAACCTCCTGGTGACTTCCAAGAAATATTACTAGATATCGTGCTTTGTAATGGTCCATCGTCCTTGCCCCAGGCAGTCACAGCTAAAAGACCCTAAAAGGCTCTATGGGGTCTCCTCCTCCACATTCCAGCTGCCTTGGGTGCAATGGTATAAGCAGCCTGAGCGTAGGGATCAACAAATCTCTCTATTTTGGTTTCTCTCTGTTTCTTATTTTTTAAAACTTAATTTCAATTCTCTATGGTTCTGTATCAGATCACTTTTTTAAAAGTTCTCATGAAATTTCATCAGTACTTTACTACATATTTCTTCTAATAGACATGTTCCTCCCGCTCAAGAAATTTTCTCCAATATAATGCATCTTTATGTTATTGCCACTAATATCTGCAATGGATACATAGTTTCCTGCCCATAAGGACATAAGAAGGTGGCCCCTCGAGTCCAGTATTCAGTTCTCAGCCTGGCCACCCTGGGGCTTGCAGGAAACCGGCAAGCACAGTAATACTCTCCCTTCCTGCAGTTTCATAAAACTGATCTCTGCATTATTGCACGCATTACTTGAATGGAAAACTGCACTGCAAAATCTGAAGGAATGCATATTTTGAAGGAATGCTTCTGTTCATGCGTTGTTTCTGGGAGTATGACTTAGGCAGGCTCACCTTTAGATGCAAACTGAGGTGAATACCTGAGATGAATACCAATCCCTACCTGAGTGTCATGTTTGGTTGTGCTCTGCTCTATCGCCATCAGCTCCCAGAGGGACCCAGAACTGGCATGGGGTGCAGGTGCAGAATCTACCCCCCGACGTACTTTATCCATTTTCAGTCTTTGATTTCAGCCGTATGGAAATGGCAATTATGCCACTCAGCTAACATTAAGTACTATAAAGTTGAGTTTTCAGATGAGACTTTCAAAGGCAAGGCATGGTTTTTAATTATCTGGTTAACTTTATTTATTTGCTGAATTACATGTGCATGGTTTTAAGAATATATGTTCTCTGGGTAGTGCAAAAAAGTAAAAGAATAAAATATATAGCATTAAAAATAAAAACCATAAAAGCAGCATACAAATTTCTTCATTCTGGCAAATAAGCAGTAGGTCAATTAATTAATATCAAGGATATACAATAAAACAACAAAATACAGTAAATTAAGAAGCCCAGATTTGTTGAAGTTGTTCAGAAAGGCCTGCGAAGGAAGAAGAAAGTTCTTTGCCTGGGGCTGAAAAGACCGTGCGGATGCATGCTTGGTGAGCCTCCTGAGAAGGCTGTTCCATAAGTGGGCTGACAGCACATGCTCAAGAGCCCTGGTGCATATGTGTGCTGCTGGTCTGACTTTGAAAACCTTCCATTTGAGGCTGGAACAAAAGGGAAGGGTTGTGTTTCACTGATTTCTCCAGTTTTGTGTTCTCCAGTTGAATGAAACCCCTTTCCAGTTCCAATATGCCTACCACAGCACAGAAGCCACTTGTCCATGGCTTCAGCTTTTGCTACAGTGGCAGCATCTGAAAAGTCAGGACTCCATGGGTGAGGCTAGTTATGCCTGGCCGTCTCACTGTATGGTTTCTCAGGAGTTAATACAAACTGCTCCAGATTAATTCCAGCAGCATCTCAGAGTGCTTTGTTGCTCTCAAAACATAATATGCATAGTGCTAGAGGAGGAAGAGGTCACCCCAAGTAAAAGCTGTTCCTTTGGAGAAAATAGCTTTTCTAGATTTCGTTAAATACTGAGGGTTTCTCATCAACAAAGGAGAGTAACTGGAGCATCGCAGTAGCTGCTGAAGAGATTGTCAGGATCCTTCCTCTGGAAATATTGATTGCAGGCAGCCATTGGCTCCAATAGCCTCGGAAAGGAAACAACATTTCCATATGCAGTTGCTATTCTGAATAGATACTGTGCATACCAAATCCTCATCAATTTGTAACCAACAAAAGGGGGGGATTGATTTCTTTTCAGAGACCATTTCTATCCTACGATGTTGCTGCTCAAATAGCACCAAAAAACGCTGACATCTTTTAGTCACAGATCAAAGCCTTTTTTAAAAAGGGAGAACTTTGCTTTTGTCAGAAGAATTTGAAATGTTTAATTTTCTCTATAGGAAATGCTATGATAAGGCACAAATCCTTGAAAACAATCTCTCCTCTATCTCACTGTGGTATTTCAAAAGGGCAGCTCAGATATTTATACTGAATAACAAAGATATTGCGAAGGATCTAAACGTCTTCTGACAACTGCGGCCCACGTTTCACACTGTGGATTTGGGAGTGTGCATGTTGGGAGGAGATCCTATAGCCCTACAAGAACCAAAATGGAGCAACATCAGAAATAAACAAACAGTTCAACAGGACAATGCAAATTTAGCACGTAAGATTAGGAGAAGGCAGGACAAAGTATAGGTGCCATGCAATTCTCCAACAATGAGAAGAAGAAGAGTTTGGATTTGATATCCCGCTTTATCACTACCCGAAGGAGTCTCAAAGCGGCTAACATTCTCCTTTCCCTTTCTCCCCCACAACAAACACTCTGTGGGGTGAGTGGGGCTGAGAGACTTCAGAGAAGTGTGACTGGCCCAAGGTCACCCAGCAGCTGCATGTGGAGGAGCGGAGACGCGAACCCGGTTCCCCAGATTACGAGACTACCGCTCTTAACCACTACACCACACTGGGTGCTAGGTTTCTCATTGGTTATTATCCACTGCTGTAATATTTTGATAGCTCATAATAATATGGATTCCATGCGGATATCCATAAACTGCACACTTTCTGTAGGACAATGGGTGTCAGAAAATTCTCCCACGCAAGTGTAATGGAAATGAATGGGCGGTGAGAAAGAGTGCAGCTTCCATTTATGTCAGTGATACTTGCGCAGGAGTAAGAACGGCAGTGAGTGGGAGGTCCAATGGTGCAGATGCTGGTGCTACACTTCTTAATTATGGATGGCTGCTATTAAATTCCTGAGAAATTTATGTTGCTAAAATACAAATATTTAAACCACAGTGTGGTATTTTATATCTCCTTTCTGCAAAATGTATATTGTTGTTAGCCCTCCTATGCATTTAGGATTACCATAACTAGACTCTACAATTACATTTATTCTTTTACACTATCGGGGTAAATTGTTCTGTGATGTGACTTCCGGTCGGTGCCAGCGCTTAATGGCGGTCCTCTCTCCGAGCTCCGGAGAAGGACTGCTCCGCAAGTTCGGGTCTTACCCACTACGGCGAGCGGGGGACCCCTAAAATCTCAGGCGCGGAAGCCTGAGAGCAAGGAGATTCGGTGGGCACCTTTGCGCCCCCCGGTACTGTGAAAGAGCCTTTTTAAAGGCTCCGGAGCGGCATCGGGAGTGAGCGCGGTGCTGAGAGTCGTTACCCAGCCTGCGGAGTGAAGCCGCGTCGCCATAAGCGGAGAGCGCCGATTTCTTCCTGAAAGGAAAATCTGGACTGGATTCCCGTGAGTAAGAGCAGAAAAAGAATCGGGACCCTTTAAACTTGAAAATTTGGCTGAAAACGGGAGGGAATAAAATAAGGAAGTCTGCCCCCCCCGGACTGCAGAAATTTAAAGCAACGAAAGATCTCGCTGCAGTTACAAGAAACTTAGTTGCGAACTGTCAACCCTGAGCTGTCAAAAGTATCTCTTTCCCCCTGATCGGAGGAGAAGGGGGGGGGAAAAAGACAATTTCGTGAAGATACTTTTAACTTAAAGGAAACAAAGCTTTCCACTGCCCTGATCCCTTGGTGACGATCTGCCAGGAATTATCACCGGAAAATTGTCCTTTAAAATAGGTATGAAGTGGAAATAGATTATACCTTAAATGGTGAACGAATTTTAAGACTTAACGGGACTTTGTTACAGATATCTTGATATTTTGATTCTACCTGGAGAAAAAGTTTTAAAGAACTTTAATGGCGGACTTTTGATTCTTTACATCCGGCTTTCTGTTTCTTTGTCTCCTTTAATCTGGACACTATTAATTGCTCCCTCTGGAGGACCAAGAGGGAAAAATTGTGAAGTAATTGGCTGACAGTGGAATTTTCCATTAGAAGCTTTTCCTGTGAGAACGGCCTTGGGATATGAGTGGCACGGCAGAGGAGATAAGAACCAGATCTAAGGCTAAAGTGACACAAAAGAAAAGAGGCTCAATCTCTGGCAGTACAGTGCCTGCGCCGGAAAGTGTGACAACAGCATCAATGGAATCTATGACACAGGCACTGCTTAAAATAAATCAATCCCTAGAGGCCTTAACAAAGCAATCTACAGAAAATTCAAAGAAATTGACAGAACTCACAGCAAGACTGGACTTGAATACCACGTCAGTGGCAACTAATACAGAATCTATAAATAGGTTGATTCAGGAATCTACAGAAACTAAGAAAATCGCAGAGAGTGCAAGATCCATTGCCGAGGAGACACAGGGAAAATTTGCACCGATAGAGAAAAAGGTGAATGAGCATGAAGCGGCCCTCTCCTTACTGGAGCTACAACGGAAAGAACGGAATTTGAAATTAAGACAGGTTCCAGAGAATGAAAAGGACAACCTGAAGGAATTTCTCACAGAGGCAATCTTAGAAAATTGGCAAGGAGATCTCGAGGAGGATGAACTAGAGATAACAACTGCTTTCAGACTTGGTAGGAAGCAAAGTGTGAAGCCAAGGGATTGCCTGATTACTTTTAGAACCAAAGAGGAAAGAGACAAGATATTGGACCTTCACTATCAAAAAGCTTTGGTAATTGGAAACACTCAAGTCCAAATCTTTAAGGACATTCCCAAATATATCTTGGAAGTGAGGACTTTTTATAGAGACTTAGCCAATTTGTTGAGGAAGAACTTTATTCCTTTCAGGTGGGAATTTCCACAGGGGTTGTCCTTCAACTACAAAGGGAAGAAAAGAAGAATAAGATCAGTACAGGAAAAAGAAAACTTCTTGGAAAGGAATCTAGAGGACCTACAGAAAGGTACGGTGGGCCTGGTAAGAGGAGGACAAGAATCAACACCAGAAGGAGGAGGGCTAACAGACATTGCAAATCTATCATTTGGATTACCACAACCGCCAACTGAAGAGGAAGAAAAGCTTGGAGCAGTCGGAGGGTCAAATATCTAATAAACAAAATGTCGCTGCAACTTCTTAGTTGGAACTGCAATGGTTTGAACCATCCCAGGAAAAAACGACAAGTTTTTCATATTTTGAAAAGGGAACAATTGGACCTGATATGTCTACAAGAAACTCATATAACCAGAGCACACAGGAAACTGTTGGTGAACAAAAGATTAGGACAAGAATTTATATCTTCCGATAAAGTAAAAAAGAGAGGAGTAGTGATTTATGCAAAAGAAAAATTGGACCCAAAAATGAAATTTAAGGATGAAGAAGGAAGATATGTGGCAACTGAAGTACAGATTCAGGGAGAAAAGTATTTGATAATTGGAATATATGCACCTAATGATGGGAAGGCCGAATTCTTTAAGAAGTTGCATGAAACTCTACTGGACTACCTCGACTGCAAAATAATACTGATGGGGGACATGAACGGAGTGGTCTCCACAAACATGGACAAGGCACAAAGGCAGATAATTTCTAAAGAAGGAAGATTACCAAAAACTTTCTTTGAAATGACGGAAAACATGGACTTGATTGACATCTGGAGGACAAAGAACCCTCTGGAGAGAGAGGGAACCTTTTTTTCAGAATCTAAAATGACATGGACAAGAATCGACCAAATCTGGGTATCTAGCGTGATGGCTACGAAGATAAAGAAAGTAGAAATCTGCCCAAAAACCTGCTCCGACCACAATGCAGTAAAGATGGAAATGAAAATGACAACAACTGGATCCTTTAGATGGAGAATGAATGACTCCCTATTCAGAGACGAACAATTCTGCAAAAAGGCCCTAAAAACATTGAAAGACTACTTTGAGATAAACCTTAGAACAGAAGTGGAAAAAAGAACAATTTGGGACGCGAGTAAAGCCGTAATGCGAGGCTTCCTGATACAACAGAATTCAATTAAGAGGAAAAAGCAAAATGAAAGGAAAGAAAAAATTTTAGAGAAAATGAAGGAAGGAGAAAAGAAATTGAGATCTAATCCAAAGTCTCAAGAAATTTTGAGAGAAATAAAGTACCACCAGACGCAATATATGGAATTGACAAACCAAGAGATAGAATGGAAAATTAAACAAATGAGACAAAGGACTTTCGAGTCAGCAGACAAATGTGGGAAGCTTCTTGCATGGCAATTGAAAAAGAGGCAAAAATTGAATACAGTTACTTGTTTGGAGGTAGAGGGAAAGAATATCCATAAGCCAAATGAGATAAGTAATTGTTTCCAAAGCTTTTTTAGGAAGCTATATACACAAGGGCCAGTGAATGAACAAGAAATAGATGAATTTCTTAAAAATCATGGACTACCTAAAATTTCAGAACAAAGCAAATTGACTTTGAATGAGAAAATAACAGAACAAGAAATAGAGGAGGCCATTCAAAAAGCGCAATTGGGAAAGTCTCCAGGACCAGATGGTCTGACGGCCAGATACTATAAAGCTTTGAAAGAATGTTTAGTGCAACCATTGAAAGAAGTTTGCAATGAAATACTGGAGGGGAAAAAGGCACCTGAAACGTGGAAAGAGGCTTTTATTTCGCTTATACCAAAAACTGAGACTGAAAAGAACCAGGTTAAGAACTACCGCCCGATATCATTACTAAATGTGGATTACAAAATATTTGCAGATATTTTAGCAAAAAGATTGAAGAAAGTACTGATAGGTGAGATTCATAAGGACCAAGCTGGCTTTCTCCCGGGAAGACATATGTCTGACAATGTGAGAAACATAATAGACATTGTGGAATTGCTGGAAATAAACATCAACAGAAAGGCAGTTTTAATTTTTGTGGACGCGGAGAAAGCCTTTGACAATATTTGCTGGAGTTTTATGAAAAAGAATCTCCATAGGATGGGGGTAGGCCAAGGTTTTGAAAATGGTATAGGGGCAATATACTCTGAGCAGAAGGCAAAGCTAATTGTGAACAATGTGGTAACGGAAGAGATAGCTATAGAGAAAGGAACACGACAGGGATGCCCTATCTCCCCTCTACTTTTTATACTGGTCCTGGAGGTCTTGTTAAATATGATTAGAAAGGACCAGTTGGTTAAAGGAATCCAGCTCGGAGTGAAAGAGTATAAACTGAGGGCATTTGCAGATGACCTCGTTTTGACCTTACAGCAGCCAAGCACCAGTACAAAAAGAGTTTTAGAACTGATTGAGATATTTGGTCAAGTTGCAGGATTTAAATTGAATAAACAAAAAACTAAAGTGCTGGAGAAAAACTTAACAAATGAGGAAAAAGAGACATTTCAGAAGGAAACAGGTTTGGAGATAGTAAAAAAAGTGAAGTACTTGGGGGTGAACTTGACAGCTAAAAATATGAACTTATTTAAAGACAATTACGATAAATGTTGGACAGAAGTTAAGAAAGATCTAGACATATGGTCAAGGCTGAAACTTTCCTTGTTAGGCAGAATTGTTGTTATCAAAATGAATGTATTGCCTAGAATGTTATTCCTGTTCCAGACACTGCAAATAATAGACAAGATGGACTGTTTCAAGAGGTGGCAGAAAGATATATCGAAATTTGTTTGGCAGGGCAAAAAGCCAAGAATAAAATTTAAGACATTAACAGATGCAAAAGATAGAGGAGGGTTTGCCCTGCCGGACTTAAGACTTTACTATGAATCAGCAGCATTTTGCTGGCTGAAAGACTGGCTGCTCCTCGAGAATACAGACATTTTGGATCTTGAAGGGTTTGATAATAGACATGGTTGGCATGCATATATATGGTATGACAAGGTAAAAGCGCATAAAGGCTTTAAGAACCATATGGTAAGGAAAGCTTTGTATAATGTCTGGATAAGGTATAAAGACTTGCTTGAAAGTAGAACCCCCAGGTGGCTGTCACCAATGGAGGCAAAAGAGGTGAAAAAATTGAATATGGATTCTAATTGGCCTAAATATTTTGAAATGATAGAACAAGATGGCGAAAAAGTAAAATTGCAGAGTTTCGAGAAATTGAAGTTTAAGGTGAGAGATTGGTTACATTATCGTCAGATAAATGAGCTATTCAAACAGGACAGAAAGAAAGGCTTCCAATTGGAGAAGTCGAAACTAGAAACAGAACTGTTAGAACCCAATACTAAAAATTTGTCAAGAATGTACAATTTGCTGTTGAAATGGAATACCCAAGATGAAATGATGAAATCTAGTATGATTAAATGGGCACAGGATATAGGGCATGACATTGAGTTTGCTGACTGGGAGCAGTTATGGACCACTGGTGTTAAATTTACGGCATGTAATGCCTTAAGAGAAAACATTATGAAAATGATCTACAGGTGGTACATGACTCCGGCTAAGTTAGCAAAGATTTATCATTTGCCCAATAACAAATGTTGGAAGTGTAACGAAACGGAGGGAACCTTCTACCACCTTTGGTGGACCTGCCCGAGGATTAAGGCTTTCTGGGAAATGATCTATAATGAAATTAAAAAAGTTCTGAAGAGAACCTTTAATAAAAAGCCAGAAGCCTTTCTCCTGGGTATGGTGGGCCAAATGGTGCCAAAGAAGGATAGGACATTCTTTATGTATGCCACAACAGCAGCAAGAATTCTTCTAGCAAAGTATTGGAAGACACAAGATCTACCCACGTTGGAAGAATGGCAGACGAAGGTGATTGACTATATGGGACTGGCAGAGATGACTGGCAGAATACGAGACCGAGGGAAAGAGGCGGTGGATGAAGACTGGAACAAGTTTAAAGTTTACCTTAAAAATTGTTGTAATTTGGAAAATTAGAGGATCAGGGTTATAAGAGATAAAGAACTACAGTTGTTTTAAATATATTTTGGAGGTTAAATTCACGAAATAGAAATAAGTGTAATACAAAAGGGTTGCTGGAAAATCTTGAAACAAGAATGCAGAAAAGGGGTGGTATGGGGAAGTCATTTTTGTGTTTATTTATGTTTTTGTTTTGTTTTATTCTTTATTTATGGAAAATGAATAAAAATTTATTAAAAAAAAAAAAAAATTGTTCTGTGATGTTTCAGTCCCCGTCCCCAACTGATACATTCCTACAGAGTGGTTTTAGATACCACTTGTTTCAATAAAACTTTTAAAATATTTATTATTATTATTGAAATTAATTTTTATTTATCTTTTAAACCACAATCTCAAGATAATTTGCAAATCAAATATTTAAAAACAGTTAAAAATGCAGCACAACCATGCATCTAAAACAAGACTAAACCCCTAAAAAGTGGTCACCTGGTAAGGAATCTGATGAAACGAGGAGGATTTTTACATCTGTACTGTTCTCATTTTGTTCACACTAATAAATATGTAATTTCATACTCAAAGTAAATACAAATTTGGGGATGTATGGAGAAATCAAAAAGGAGCACTCAGTTCGAATGGGGTGATGGGAAATGGAGGGAGGGGAGAGAGAGGTGCTTCAAGCCAGCATGGCATGATTTTCGACACAATATATGTCCCCATTTGTCCAAGCATCCCTAGAAAAAACTCAACTTTTCTGTGAGGCATTTTGGTTTGATCTTGATTCCAAGCTGTCATCATTTTAAGTGTGTGTAGTTGTATTTGCCGCATTCATCCCTCCCTTTTTTTGTGCCCCTCCTCCGTCTCCCAACTGTCTGTTTTAGATTGCAAGTTTTCTGGGATAGGGACCCTAGTAATTTTTGCCTGTGACATTTTGTAAGCCACCATATACACTGATGGTGTTCTAAAAATAAATAATGGAAACAGAATACTGAATAAGTTTTCTCCCAACTTCAAATTTTCATGAATAATTAACCACAATGCTGTATATTTTGAGTTTCGATTTCTGGCATGTTTACTCCCCCCATCCCCATGTAACTAACAATATTCCTATAAGGATTCTTTTCATCCCACACTTACTTATCTGTACTCTCAACTCCAACTTCCTCTTAATGAATATTTTTGTCGGCAAATTTCCTCAGGGCTTTAAAACTAAATCTTAATGTAATTTTCTTCAAATATAGCCTTTCCAAGGGTTTTCAAGAAGATTTAGCTATATGGAAATTCTGAAAGGGTGCTTATGTGGCCTTTTTCGCTAAAGGGGTTTTTTAAAAAAATACTATACCCAACCTTCGGAAAGGATTAGTTCTTGCTCTTAACTGATTATAGCTTCTAAGCAGTTTGGCATACTTCCACATCACTTTTGCACAAACTATGTGAAAGTATGTTGTTCTCTAGTTGTGGTTGAAAGCATATTATCAAAAAGATAGACTTTCATGTTAACTTTTATGGTTTTCCACATTAGCATGCCCAGTGCAATCAGAGGGAAGCAGCAGCCTTGCCCATGTCTGGGTGGACAATGTGTTTCGACTTTGGGAACGCTACAGGGGAGGTGGCAGGCATGGGGTGGCTTGGGTTTTTATCTGGGATTTGAAAATTCTGTGGCAAAACCTCCAGCTCTGATAAAGATCTTCAATAAAAATTGAATAAGGACAGGCTGAAAAAATAGTCTCATTCAAAAGAAGATTAAAATGGAGCATGCTGATTTTTTATATTTTTTTGATTTTTAAAAAGAAAAGGATCAATTGCTAATAATATGTCCTGGAAAGGAGAGGACAAGAGCAGGAGCAATGCTTTTAAATATCTTGTGGGGATTACTTAGGTTAAACAATAAAGTTGGTGAAAGACAATATATAGGTTATCCTGCTGCTAGCAAAAATAGAAATTCTGCATTTTTCCTCTCTCCTGCCACGCTTAGCAAAACAACACATGTTACGTCACCACCAGTTTCACCGTCCCCTGCTACACTTCACAGGGAACAGACGGCCACTTGCAACTGGAAGGAGCCTTGGAGGGCCTGAGCTTTAATTATAGACATTACTAGAAGACGACAAAATGCAGGGCAGCCATGCACCCGCCATAATTTCTAAAACAATAAATCACTTACATGTAAATTCTGCATTGAACATAAAACATACCTTACACAGGTACAGTAGGTGGAAAACGCTATTAAGCAACACATAAGATTGTGTATGCAACAGTTTGCCTGTGTGTCTACATTTCAGGCAGCAGTTCGAAGAGTCTTCCAGGCTCATTCCTGTCTGAGTGGCCTGCCAAATTGGGTCTTTAAGAAACAGGGGGTGGGGAGAAAGAATGCACACACAATAAAGTTTGTGAATCAAATTTAAAGAGAGAGTCTCCTAAAGGGAGACAGGAAGGATTTCATAGAACAGTCAGTTGAAATCACTAAAGCGAAAATGCCTCATTTGAAGGCAAAAAAGAGCATATTTCCCTCATTTCCTTGCATCCACTTAGAAAGTATGCGGAAATCTTCCAGTGTGATATTTCCAGGGCCTTGAATCTGCATGCAGCAGACCTATGCTGCAGACATCCTGCGGGATCCAGCAGATGAAGGCAGGGCCGTGGTCTTTTGGCTCTGGGCTGCTGAAATACTTAGGCTGAACAACATCAAAACAAAGCCCTTTCACTTTGAAAAGCAAGGGAGTAGGGATCATCCAGTACAGCTGTTCTGAAGTCCTCTACGTCCTTTTTTCTTTTTCTAGAGTTACAAGTTGGTGGATCTGGGGAATGCTGTGGACATAGTTTATCTCGATTTCAGTAAGGCTTTTGCCAAGCCTTATGAGGGACAGTTGAAGGAGGTAGGTATGTTTAGCCTGGAAAAGAGGAGACAGAGAAGATATGATGCCTATCTTCAAATATCTGAAGGGCTGTCACATGGAGGAGGGAGCAAGCTTGTTTTCTCCTGCTCTGGAGGGTAGGACCCAAACCAATGGCTTCAAGTTGCAAGAAGGGAGATTCTGACTAAACATCAGGAAGAACTTTCTGACAGTAAGAGCTGTTTGACTATGGAATGGAAGGTGGTGGACCTTCTTTCCTCGGAGGCTTTTAAGCAGAGGTTGAATGCTCACTTGTCATGTATGATTTAGTTGAGATTCCTGCATTGCTGGGGGTTGGACTAGATGACCCTTGGGGTTCTTTCCAACTCTACAGTTCGATGATTCTATGAAATGTGATCACAGGCCAGCTAGATATGCCATACCATCAGTGTCACTGTCCAAAGGCTCTTTCTTTGTGTCCCTAGTCAAGATGTATGTGGCATCGTCGCATGCATAGCATCTGTTAGTGAGGGCCTCAGTTGTGGATTTAGAAGATTCTGTATTTGTAGAAGGGTTCAGCTTAACACCTGGTGCTACATGTAGGTAGATGTTTTACCCATGACTGAAAGCTGATCGAACTCGGATCTTACGTGAATAATGAGATGCCCAAGTCACCTGCTCTATTTATTTTTACATAACGCTTTTCTATTTGTCTTCTTCATAACTGAAACACTGTAAAATTAACCATTCTCCAGTATCTTTTGTCTGGAAAGGATGCTAACCCTGAACCACACACACAGTTAAGTATAGCTAGGGTTCTTAATATAGCTGTTTTTAAATGATAGAATTCTACCATATATTTTTAAATAAATGCCATCACCTCACACTCCATTTCACCCCAGGTTAATGAATCCATAACATCAGAAATAAAACCAGAGGTGTAATCACTGCATGGTAGGTACCATGGTTATTTTCTAAAGAGGCATAAATTATCTGTCATGGAATTATGCTAATAATGATACAAAATGATGGGGTCAACAGGTGCATTTTCAGTGTAATTAAACACTTGCCTACCAATACACCACCTCTCTTAATCAAATGCTTCATATATCATGAATTTGTCAAGACATAGAGAAACATCCTGCCAAAATCTGAGGTGTACGTACAGAGTAGCTGTTAACACCAGTCTTCTCACTCTGGGTCACTTGATGATAACTTATGTCACAGTTGGGAAGATACACAGTAAAACATTGTTTAGGCTTTTGATTTTGAAGGAGGCGAGGGTGGAATAGAACAGGAAATCAGTATTCTTACTATTCTCAACAGGAATGCAACTAAGAAGTTTCAGTCAATTAAAATCAATGGGTTTAAGCAAATAAATAATTAGCCTATTTTTTTTAAAGAAAAATCATGTTACAATCCTTAAATTAGTTGCTTTATTGAGATATTAAATACAGTAGTACCTTGGTTTTCTAATGTCTCTGTTGATGAACATTTCGGTTTTCAAATGCCATAAACCCGAAAGAAAATGCTTCGGCTTTCGAGCACACCTTGGAAGTCAAACAGGAAACACAGCTCCTGCTGAGTGCAAAACCATGAGGCCTAGCTGTCAGCCACTGAGTGTTCAGTTTTCGTACATTTCAGAACTTGAACGGTTTTCCAGAATGGATTACATTCAAAACCCGAGGCACCACTGTATATGGAAGTAGGGCTGGTGATTCTGTGACCCCATTGGCATGGCCAGACTGCATCGTGGTGAAGCTCAGGCTAATGGTGCCATTTCCTGCTTCAGGGGTGGGCACTGATTAGAATGGCGTATCCCCGTCGGGTCCAATGAGTTCCTGAATGCTTTTCCAGATGTTCTTTTGGATAGGGCTAGTGATCCTGAAATAGACTTTGTCTTGTTTTGGAATTCTGAGATGCAGAAGTTTATCCATGTGATCATTCCTGAGTGCTCTCTCTGATGGTGGGGGCACATTCAGCTTCTTGGGACACTGGAGGGGGGGCACCTAGGAGCTTTGAAACAGGCAGGACAATTGGCACCATGCAGGCAATGAGAATCCCCTGGTTTTCAATAGTTGTGCCACCTTGTGATCAGTTTCAGTTTATGTAGCCCGATAATGTGGAGAACGTTTAAGCACCTATGAGCCCTCTTGGCCATAAAGGTATTCCGGGGGGGGGGGGGCATGACTGGGGGGGGGCAGGGTGAACACATATTGATGTGAGGGGTGATGCCTGCTGCCAGTAGTGCAGCTACTTCTGAAGAAACCCTCCCTGACCTGATGTCTTTATTAACTACCCACTTTTTGAGCAAAGTACTTGAGTTGGTTGTGGGTGTGCAGTTGCAGGCATTCATGGAGGAAACCAATTAACTGGACCCATTGCAATTTAGGTTCAGACCTACACTGGACTCAGTCTGTATGTGGTTGGGGGTGCCGTGTGAGTGCTAATACTCTGGATTGGAATGCTGTCAAGATGAAGGCTGTGTGTGTGATCCGGGAAGTCAGTCAGTTTCCTGCCCTTGAATTGCCACAGGGATTTCAGTAGCATACTCTCATTTTCCAGAAGGAAACAGACAGAAACCTTGCGGTGGGGAATGCCTCTTGCATTTTAACCTTTCAAGACCACACATCTTGGGAAATAGATATCTGAGTGTCCTATCTCCTCCCGTGTCTCAATTCTGTACACGTTAGTTTGTGTGGTTTTATTTTCAGCAAATGATTAGCACAGAAAAATCTGAATGTTCTGAACGTATTGAAATTTTATGATGGCTTGTTGCAAAAAAACATTTCAGTGCAACTCTTTAAAAGGACCGCTTCCTACCAATGAACTTATCCAATTCCTGGTCTGTTCTGGAGACTGTAATCTGGCAGCACCTACCTTCTGATGTGCGGTAGGGGGAAGCTATGATGAAGTATTTTTAGTTATGGCTCCATCTTTGGAGAGCTATCTTCTGGCACAAGGTGAGAATGTCTTATTTGCCAAGGACTGTTACATGATGATGATGATAATAATAATAATAATAATAATAATAATAATAATAATAATTTATTATTTGTACTCCGCCCGTCTGGCTAGGTTTCCCCAGCCACTCTGGGCGGTTTCCACAAAGACCAAAAATACACTAATTCCCCAGATAATTTGGTTGTATAGGTGGTATGGCTTACAAATGATGATTATCATTATGATATTATTATTATTATTATTATTATTATTATTATTCCACCTTTCATTTCAAAAAGAAATACCAAGGTAGTTCACAAACAAAAGCTGACAACGAAAAAACAAGAATAAAACCAATTATAACAAATAAAGCTACTTGTAATTAAAATATATAGTAAAACAAATACATTAAAACATTCATAATTAAACTATGTATTAAACAAGCCTCTTAAAACAGCATGACAGGCAAAACAACAAACAAAGCAGGAGAGTCAAGTCAAGAAGAAGAAGAGTTTGGATTTGATATCCCGCCTTTCACTCCCCTTCAGGAGTCTCAAAGCGGCTAACATTCTCCTTTCCCTTCCTCCCCCACAACAAACCCTCTGTGAGGTGAGTGGGGCTGAGAAACTTCAGAGAAGTGTGACTGGCCCAAGGTCACCCAGCAGCTGCATGTGGAGTCAAGTCAGGAGTACAAGGAAATAATAATAATAAGAAGAAGAAGAAGAAGGAGGAGGAGGAGGAGGAGGAGGGAAAGGAAGACGAAGGTTGGTAACAATAGCTCTATTATTTTAGTATTATTGCATTATTGCATTGTTTATTTTGTTTATTTTCTGTTTTGTTTTCCTTTCCGAATCCACCCTGGGGGTTCTTTGGAACAGAGGGGGGCGGGACATGGAATCGGACACCTTGTTCCTATAGTGGTGGCTTACACTTTTCATTCCTTTGTCGTCATTTTGAAGTGGGGTGTTGTTTGCAGGTTATGACAATGTAATACCACAAACGCTGTATTGTTCCCTGTTCCCATGTGACGTGATGCCACTTTTATTTAAATATATGAGTACAAGATCCTCCAATCAGGCAAAGAGAAACAAATTTATTCCTTTAATAACTATCATCCCATATGGCCTTGTTGTTTTTCACAACCCAAGAGTCTTTAATGGTTTGTTTGTAATTCTGGTGATCATCAAAGAAACCCAGACTCATCTTGCTTCTTTTTGTAATCTAGAGCAATTGAATTTCAGATAAGAAGGAGGCGATCTCTGTGTGACCCACATTTGTTGGAGATAAATGTGTCTCATACAAACCTCTCATTGCCAAACTTGAATTCAGGCTTCTCTTTGCCATCTTTTGTTCCTGTTAAGTAGGGAAGTTCCCCAATTCTCTTCCCACTCCAGTCATATGCAAATAATGTGTCTGATTCATTTCCCTTTTCATAGCACATTTGTTCATTAAACATTAACACACTGTCTGTGTTTTTCATCACAATACATTTCCCCCCTCTGTTTAATACAAAGTCAGAGGGTGCTAGGGTACCTGCTTGTTATGTTGCTTTTTCCATCTCATTAACATCCCTCTTTTCAGTTTACAATGGAATTCAAGATATAGTTGTGTGTGTGGCTGTAGAAAGCTAAATAAATTATTCTACCCCTTATGACCATTTTGGCAGTTTCCTAATAAACGCTCTGCCTAGTTTCTTGGTTTTATCATTAATATATTCTCAAATAGTCTTCATCTGTTACACAAATGCTGGGACTTTAATTAGAGAGCTGTTAAATCTTCATACAGATCTCCTCTAATTCAGTGTACTATCCAGAGACACAAGGGAATGGAAAATCATCAGGCGAAACTGGGTTTAAAATATCAGATGGTTTCATGTTAACTTACAGTTGTATACATCCATAAGAAGAAGAAAAACACTCTGTAGATATTCTGATCTTAAAGGCGGTGGAACCAAAGTCCACTGAAACCATGTAGCATGAGAATTAAAATCTTGTGATACCATTTTCTCATTGTTATATTGCTAACAAAGGTGGAATGTGACATCTCTCTCAGTCTAAGGAGATACCTAAAAATCCCTCAGCTGCCACAATTCCTGGAGACATCTGCCATTTCATAAGAAAGGAAGACATCACTGCTAGATTTGTAGTTGTAAAGGAGCTATCTGCTATAATCCCTTGGATGATTCTCTTTTTCTCTTCTTTGTGCTGATCAAAACAGGAAGAAAACTACCAAACCTCAAACTTCACACTGAACAAAGGAAAAACAAACACAACAACAAAAAGAAAAAAAAGTGATCAGCACTGGCCCAGATGTAATTTGATTATAAATTATGGGAAATATTATCAGATTCTTGTTGATCCTATATAACATTCATACTGTTTCCATTTTTAAGGCATCTACATATTCTGTGCACTGCTGTATTCCATTCCAAGAAGGGAAGTGTGAAAAGAAGACGATCTCTGGAGCACACCGTGGGGGAATTAGAAGCAAGGGGCATATCAAATTCTCCATGCTCCCTGGGGTCCCACAGAGAATTTCTTAAAAAAATAAAGAACTGAGTGCAGATTTGCTACTATCTCAGGGTTATTTATTGAAGTGTTTGCTTCACATACTTCTATTTAAGTAACACCAACAATTCCTCTTCCAAAGGTAAGATATTGTTGAACAATAAAGGGTTGTTTCAATATAAAAAGGAGTTTATTTTCAATTGCTTTGAACTCTCCCTTTTCTGCGTAGGTAACACCCCAGACTATCTCAGTAGTTGTTTCAATTGGGTCAGGTAAGTTCTCTGCAAAGGCAGACAAAGTCAAGACATGATGCTTCTGCCAACACTGTGCTCTACAAGACCACTGTAGACCTCACCCAAACACACCAGGTTATTGGATAAAAGTTGTGCCTACTCTCCAGGAATGGACAAGTCTACCCTGTCCACAGGCGGATGGGAAAGAGATCCCCACCCCAGGGGCTTCAGCTCTGTGAGCATGGCCTCTGCATGGCCTCTGACCAGCATCCCGTGACTTTGGTCGCAGTAGGACTTTATTGGTGCCCAGGAGGGATGATTACGGCAGCCTGAAAGGGCCAGGTGTCATGGCTGCCACAGTATTACAGGTGAGTTCAGCAGCCCTGACACAAGGACAGAAACTGAGTAGCTTCTTGAAAAACAGTAGCCTGTTTTCTCTGTAAATACTTGTGTAACTTGCACTGGGGGCTGCATTTCCAACCCACTGCCAAGCAGTCTCTTGCCCAAAAGGTCCTGGGGTGGGAGGGAGGGAGCTTTTGCCTCATCAGCCATTTCAGTTCTTCCTTTCTCTGAAGGTCTGCATTGGGGATTTGACAGCTGCTCCCATATCCTGTGAAGCCTTAAAGTGGGTCTGACGCTTCAGGGAGAACTTCTTCTCTTTGGGCTGCTTCGATGAAAACACATTCTGCTGGAGGCAGCCCAGATCCCAAAGTTTCCCACACTGGTTCTGTATCCAAGTTTTGTCTGAAGCAGATGCACCTCTCTAGTGGAGACTGCCTTGGAGACTGCCAGAACTTCAGCAAAACTCTTGCCTTGTGCCTGGAACCAGCAACACCTGCAAGGTTTGATCCCGAGAAGTGATATGCAGATTGTGCCCCACACTGAACTCATGCTGGGGAATTGCAAAAACAAGAAACTTCATGGCTTGCAGCACTAATCAGAGAAATCTCTTGGTCAGAAACAGGCCAGAGTTTTAGGGTCAAGTATTTGCATGTGCTGTTAAGCTGTTCAGTGAGGAGAATCCGAATCCTGGCTCAGGTTCCAAACACCAAGTACAATTGTTTGTTTGACCAAAAGATCTCAGGGTGGTTCACATGGCCTCAGTTGGCCAACCGCTGAACAGCCCTCACGGTGCCCTTAGAGCCAAGGCTCATGGTCTCCACTCCTCAAGCTGTGCTTGCTAACTTGGCAGATACATCTGAGAGCGGTCTGCACCTCCCCCATCTTCAAGAGAGCAGAGTTATACAAAATTTCTTGTACTTTTACTTATTTTTACTTACAAAATTTACTTACAAACTTTTTACTTACAAAATTTCTTGTACTTTTACTTATTTTAAAATTTTAAAACTTTTACTTATTTTAAAAGTAAAATTTCTTGTACTTTTACTTACTTTAATATTTCTTTTAAACTGCTTAGAGGTTTTACTACAATAAGGTGATGTATTATTTTGAAAGGAAAATTCTCAGACTATTACTTAGTGATCATGAGTTGTATTCCAAATAAATTCTACGCAGAGTAGATCCACTGGAATTAATAGACCTCTGTTAGCTATGCTCACATTTCTGTAATCAATAAAGTTGTGGCCTAAAATTTTGCCCAATAACCTTAAACCAAAATTCTGTGTCAGTGTGAATTTTATTCTAAGGAGAGGCTCGTTTGGGGGCCTTGCCACATAAGTCTTGTTTTGTTCCATCCCCAAATAAAATGAACTTAGAATAATGTATTTTTCAACAAAATATATTTTTAGCAACGATGAAAGAAGCATCCATACGTTTAAAGCAAAATATAACTTGGAATATATTTTGACATATTTTATTGCCAGACTTATTCAGATCACACCTGATCAATATGATTCACATTACTTTTAAAGAGAGAGAAGAAATGAAACAGAACTACTTTACAGGCAGATAGTGCTGCTGAAGAATTGCTATGCTATACCCCTTCCTCTTGGTTCATGTGGGAACCAATGACACTGCAAGCAATAGCCTCCAGAAGATCAAAAGAGACTACGAGGCTCTTGGCAGGAAATTGAAGCAACTAAATGCACAAATTGTCATCTCGTCTGTCCTCCCAGTTGAACGACGTGGCCCAGGGAGAGAGGGGAAAATAGTGGAAGTGAACAGCTGGCTTCGCAAATGGTGTAAACAGGAACGGTTTGGATTCTTAGATCACGGACTGCAGTTTCTTGAAGATGGACTTCTGGCAAGTGATGGGCTGCACCTCACAACGGTTGGGAGAAATGTTTTTGCCAAAAATCTCAGAAACCTCATCAGGAGGGCTTTAAACTGACTAATGTGGGGGAGGGAGACAGTGCTCCTGAAGGTAGGAGTCTATCAATTGATGAAGATGATTATCCAAATGTCATAGACCAAATGGAGCAAACAGCACGCGGACCTAGTGGTGGGAGGAAAAAATCCTTAAATAAGAGACACGGGGGAATGATTAATGGACTTCAATGTCTGTACACTAATGCGCAAAGCATGGGAAATAAACAAGATGAGCTTGAGCTCTTGGTACAGCAAACTAAATATGACATAATAGGCATCACTGAAACCTGGTGGGATAAGTCCCACGATTGGAATGTAATAATGGGGGGATACAATCTATTTCAGAGAAACAGACCAGACAAGAAAGGAGGAGGAGTGGCGTTATATGTCAGGGATGTGTATACCTGTGAGGAGATCCAAGATTTAGAACCTCAAAGCCAAAATGAGAGCATTTGGGTCAAAATTAAGGGAGAGAAGAATAACAGAGACCTCATTGTGGGAGTTTACTATAGATCCCCAAGCCAAACGGAGGACATAGATGATGCCTTCCTGGAACAGATGGCCAAGCATGCAAAAGGAAGGGAGATAGTAGTAATGGGGGACTTCAATTACCCAGATATTTGTTGGACGTCAAACTCAGCCAAGAGCATAAGGTCAAACAGATTCCTCACTGGCCTTACAGACAACTTCATTGTCCAGAAAGTGGGAGAAGCAACAAGAGGAACAGCCATTTTAGATCTGGTCCTAACCAATGTTGATGACCTGGTTAGTGGGGTAGATGTGGAAGGATCATTAGGCGCGAGTGATCATGCTCTTCTGAAGTTTACTATACAGCGGAAAGGAGCAGCCAAGCATACTAGGACTCAATTTCTTGACTTTAAGAAAGCCGACTTCATAAAACTTAGGGAAGTGCTGGGCGAGATCCCATGGACAGCAATACTAAAAGGAAAGGGAGTTCATGATGGCTGGGAGTTTGTTAAGAGGGAGATAGTAAAAGCACAACGCCAGGCAATACCAATGAGACGGAAACATGGAAGGTGCCTAAAGAAGCCAGGGTGGCTATCTAAAGAACTTTTAACTGAATTAAGATTAAAAAAGGATGTGTACAAAAAATGGAAAAGGGGGGAAACAACCAAAGAGGAATTCAAACAAATAGCCAGTACGTGTAGACACAAAGTCAGAAAAGCTAAAGCACAGAATGAACTGAGGCTTGCTAGAGAGGTTAAAAGCAACAAAAAAGGCTTTTATGGGTATGTTCGTAGCAAAAGGAAGAACAAAGAAACAGTGGGGTCACTCAGAGGAGAAGATGGTGAAATGCAAACAGGGGACACAGAAAGGGCTGAACTCCTCAATGCCTTCTTTGCCTCAGTCTTCTCCGATAAAGAAAACAATGCCCGACCTGAAGAATTTGGAGCAAATGATTCAGCAAAGGAAACACAGCCCAGAATAACTAAGGAGATAGTACAAGAATACTTGGCTAGTTTAGATGTATTCAAGTCTCCAGGGCCAGATGAACTGCATCCAAGAGTATTAAAAGAACTGGCAGATGTGATCTCAGAACCACTGGCAGTCATCTTTGAGAATTCCTGGAGAACAGGCGAAGTCCCGGCAGACTGGAGGAGGGCAAATGTTGTCCCTATTTTCAAAAAGGGGAAAAGAGAGGACCCAAATAATTACCGCCCAGTCAGTCTGACATCAATACCAGGGAAGATTCTGGAGCAGATCATTAAGAAAACAGTCTGTGAGCACCTAGAAAGGAATGCTGTGATCACCAATAGTCAGCATGGATTTCTGAAAAATAAGTCATGTCAGACTAACCTGATCTCGTTTTTTGACAGAATTACAAGCCTGGTAGATGAAGGGAACTCAGTGGATATAGCCTACCTTGATTTCAGTAAGGCATTTGACAAGGTGCCCCATGATATTCTTGTAAAGAAGCTGGTAAAATGCGGTCTTGACTATGCTACCACTCAGTGGATTTGTAACTGGCTGGCTGACCGAACCCAAAGGGTGCTCATCAATGGTTCCTCTTCAACCTGGAGAAGAGTGACTAGTGGGGTGCCACAGGGTTCTGTCTTGGGCCCGGTCTTATTCAACATCTTTATCAACGACTTGGATGATGGACTCAAGGGCATCCTGATCAAATTTGCAGATGACACCAAACTGGGAGGGGTGGCTAACACCCCAGAGGACAGGATCACACTTCAAAACGACCTTGACAGATTAGAGAACTGGGCAAAAACAAACAAGATGAATTTTAACAGGGAGAAATGTAAAGTATTGCACTTGGGCAAAAAAAATGAGAGGCACAAATACAAGATGGGTGACACCTGGCTTGAGAGCAGTACATGTGAAAAGGATCTAGGAGTCTTGGTTGACCACAAACTTGACATGAGCCAACAGTGTGACGCGGCAGCTAAAAAAGCCAATGCAATTCTGGGCTGCATCAATAGGAGTATAGCATCTAGATCAAGGGAAGTAATAGTGCCACTGTATTCTGCTCTGGTCAGACCACACCTGGAGTACTGTGTCCAGTTCTGGGCACCACAATTCAAGAAGGACACTGACAAACTGGAACGTGTCCAGAGGAGGGCAACCAAAATGGTCAAAGACCTGGAAACGATGCCTTATGAGGAACGGCTAAGGGAGCTGGGCATGTTTAGCCTGGAGAAGAGGAGGTTAAGGGGTGATATGATAGCCATGTTCAAATATATAAAAGGATGTCACATAGAGGAGGGAGAAAGGTTGTTTTCTGCTGCTCCAGAGAAGCGGACACGGAGCAATGGAGCCAAACTACAAGAAAGAAGATTCCACCTAAACATTAGGAAGAACTTCCTGACAGTAAGAGCTGTTCGACAGTGGAATTTGCTGCCAAGGAGTGTGGTGGAGTCTCCTACTTTGGAGGTCTTTAAGCAGAGGCTTGACAACCATATGTCAGGAGTGCTCTGATGGTGTTTCCTGCTTGGCAGGGGGTTGGACTCGATGGCCCTTGTGGTCTTTTCCAACTCTATGATTCTATGATTCTATGATTCTAAGGAAGAAGAAAATAAGTAATATCCAGTGAGCAAAAATGTATAATGTGCACATTTATAATTTTAATTATATAATTTATAATGTATAAACAGAAGTGGGAAGTGGACTGAAATATTCTTACAAGCCAAATCCCCGCAATGGGGTAAGCTTCCATTGCTCTGTCCCAGCACCTGCCAACCTAGCAGTTCAAAAGCACACCAGCGCAAGCAGATAAATAGGTACTGCTGTGGCAGGAAGGTAAACGGCATTTCCATCCGCTCTGGCTTCCATCACAGTGTCCTGTTGTGCCAGAAGTGGTTTAGTCCTGCTGGCCACATGACCCAGAAAGCAGTCTGTGGACAAACGCTGACTCCCTTGGCCTGAAAGCAAGATGAGGGCCGCAACCCCATAGTTGCCTTTGACTGGACTTAACCATTCAGGGGTCCTTTACCTTTTTACCTAGTCACTTGCCAGTCCATGTGGGCAGACAGTCCTTTGAAGAGCTAGAGCTGTGGATTGGGTCACTTTGCATTTGAATTCCTTCAGCAATCCCTACATCAGTGTGAGTCCCCTGGGTCTAATAAAAATAGGACTGTACTACCACGATTTCAGACACATCTCTTTGCAACACACTCTCTGTACATATCTGCAGCCTGGTAGCAATGCCATGGTTTTAACACTTTGCGCCTTTTATGAAAATATTTCCACATCAACTTCTGCATGATCTCAAGGATTCTGGGAAGTGTTCTAAGGTTCGAATTCAGTTTTGATATTGCACTAGTCCCACCAGACTTCACCATGGGCCCAGAACTTATTGAAACATCCCTTACAGCTGCACTTTGTAGAGGAAAACTGCTAGATGTAAACAACTAGCAAGTTGTCCATCATTGGTGATCTTTTTGTTGATGAACCTATGATAGTGTTCAAAGGAACTAGGATAGCACAAGGGCAGGGTTTTTCATTCTGAATTCTTATTCCATAGCTGGTACGTCAGATCTTGGAATTGGGACGATAGATGTTAATTACATTGACCTGCAGTCTAAACCTTATGAAAGGTATAGGATGCTGTATTTCATAAAACAATTTACTGTGAACAATTTAAGAGCTGGAACAAATAGTCAAAGAAGTTTAATTAATTTCACAAATTGTCACAGTGAAAATCTGAGAATTCATCCAAGGAAACAAATATTTGAATATGTTTCAGATATTTGAAAACTATTTTCTTCCTCTCCAATTAATTGGGTCAGTAGGGGGGTTGGCTCTCAGTTTATTGACAGCTTTCCTCTTCTTCTGTTAGGAATGTAATAGTTTCACAATTGCAGTGAATAAGATAGGGAATTTTTAATCCCTAAAATGTTTGCTTTCTCAGTAGGCTTCTATTGATTTTTCTTTCAAAAAGGTATCAACCACTTAAATTAGTCCACGTCTGCAGGGCAAGCCTCCACTTCTCCCTGCCTGCTTGAAGCTTGTGGATTTCCTCAGTTTCTATAACCATTCAAATTAACTTGCTTTAAAAAAATGATAATAATAGATGAGTGAGTGGAAGAATGACAACTGGGGAGTGACAGGAGGAGAGTGTCGAGAATGAGTTGCAGAGGAAGACAGAAAATGAAAGGAAAGGAGGTGGGAGAGAGAAGGAAAGAAGCAGGGCAGCAGAGTGAAAGGCAGCATTACTGTTACAGAGGAGAGTCAGGGATCTGAGAAGTGCTGCTGGGGTTTGCTGGAGCAGCTAGAAAGTCTTTTAAAACTCAGATCATTTTAAAGCGTAAAACACTCGTAAGTTTAGAAAGGGTTTCCATGGCAAACCAGGCATTCTCCAGGCCCCCCAGCCCAGAATGCCTGCGTCTAAGAAGAAGGCCCCCTTGCACCCTTCCCAGGTGCCAAAGGAGGTGGGGAAGAAGCTGTCTTAACTTCCACCACTATTGCAGTCATGAATCATACTTGTTTAAAAAAGGGGGGCAGGGGTGTAGTAGTATCAGCAGCCCTGACATTGCCAAGAGGAGGATCTGCTGGACCATGCAGAGGACCTCCTGAAGTCTGGCACCAGCCCTACGCACCCACTGGATGTCACACTTCTGTGGATCTTGGGGCACAGTTCTTGGCTCAAAATCATATCAAAGTATGTACAATGTGCATTTTCACAGAATCATAGAATTGTAGAGTTGGACAAGCCCCCAGGGGTCATCTAGTCCACCCCGCTGCAATTCAGGATTCACAACTATGGATTCCATGACAGATGGCCATCCAACCTCTGTTTAAAAATCCACCACCTTTTGAGTGACCCCATTCCATCGTGGAACAGCTCTTACTGTCAGAAAATTATTCTTGATGTTTAGTTGGAATCTCCTTTCCTGTAACTTGAATCCATTGCTTCATGTCCTGCCCTCCAGAGCAGGAGAAAGCTACCCTATCACTTGCTTGCCTGAAAGGGTTAACCTGAGCCCTGAGCTCAAGTTACCAGTGTGGGTGTGGCTTAGCAGGTCCCAGCTGCCTTTGCCCCACCCTCTTTCCCCCTCTTTTTGTGTTTCCTGGAACAAGAAGGAGCCATGTCTCCAGTGGCTCCCAGCTCCAATAAAAACCAAATAAACTGAATATTTCCAAAAGGGAATTTTTACAGTCTGCATCTTTGCTAACCCAAAGATTGCATGGTCCTTTTCAGAAGTAAAAAAAGTACTTTTTTAAAAAAGTTGCTTTGAACATTTTTTACCATTACTGCCAGCTGATGAAGACTTGTGTGATGTAACTACTGGAAACTCTGTGAGTAAAACATTCACTTATTTGCCAAGCTAAGTGTCTACAATTTATTCTAGCCTAAGTACTTTCAGGGTAAACATTTGTTTAAAGGTGGATGAGGGCAACTATAACCAATCTAACCAAGTTTTAATGTGCTTGGAGCTATCACCACTATTCTAAACTCTGCTACGAGAGAGTAAGAACCTCTTCTCCAAGCCTGTCCTTCCAGCAAACATTACAGTGGCTGTAACATGAAGCTGATGAAGCCAGAGGCCTGTCTGAATAAAAGCCTCTTTGCCAGCTGGTGGAAGGTAATCTGAGAAGGGAACTGGATGGGGCTCACTGTGCTAGGAATTCCAGAGATCAGGACCAGCCACCCAGTTAAGTTCTGCCAAATATGCTTCAGGTCTTGGTCGGACAGAAATCAGTGCTTCCCCTGATGATCTTAAAACCTGGGAACGTTGCTGTTGTGCCATTGAAGGAATTCCCTTTGAAGGTCAACAAAGGAAGGCATACTGGGGTTGTTATGATTCCAGAAACAGACTCTTACGAAGCTTTACATTCAGTGGAAAGAGTTGTGGCAGAAAGGAGAATGTAACTTCGCTTATTCCATTTTTCCAGCAGTGCATTAACTTTTAAAAATTAGAATACCAATTTTTAAAACTAAAACACCAAGCAATGTAATTATTATAATTATAATTAAAATAGCTATTGGAATATTTTAAATACGTAATTTTTATGGTCTTGTTCTTTTAAAAAATGTATAGTTTTCTTTGATGTAGGTATTCATAGCATAACCTTATACAGAAGTCCTATTGAGTTCAACACGTACGATTACAGCTCTAAAAATATTAAATGTTTATATGAAATAAATGTTTGAGAGGGGCTTGGAACAAAAATTAAGCTGCTTAAAGGATTATTTGAACTGGAATTGATTCTTCTAACTAGCAGCACCTGCTTTCGTCTTGTAGGACTGATATAACACAGAGGGTTGCTTTCCTGACAAAAGCAAAGGGGAAGCTGTTTGCACAAAGAGGGTTTCCACCCCTCCTCCCACTTCACTATCGTGACCTGAGAAGCCTGTCTTGAAATTTGGGGGCTGCGGCACAGTAGGTTGAAGGAAGCAGTTGCTGCTGTGGGAAGTGAAACCAGGTTACCTTTCTCTGTTTTTATGGTTTTTCAGTAGAGTGCCGTATCAAAAAGTCATCATCAACAATGTCTCTTTTTTATTACCTTATGTCACAAAATTTAGCGTTTAGTTTGGAATCTACTGGTAGATTTCTGAGTTATTTGAATTAGATTTGTGAGGATTTTTGCCTTCTATTGCTTTAGCAATGACAACAACAAAACAACCTCTCCCCTAGGACTCGGCTACATTGGCAAAGAAAAAAATGCTTTATATGCATTGTTTATGCATTCTAACACTGTGACACCAGATGGTGCTGTGGAGTTCGATTTTTGCTTACCCAATTTCTCATACAAAGTTTTTATCTAATCTATCTATCTATCTATCTATCTATCTATCTATCTATCTATCTATCTATCTATCTACGGCCCTATACCCAGAGGTCTCAGGGCAGTTCACAGAAAAGATCACAAGATATAAAATAAAAATAAAAACAAAACCCAATAACATCCCCCCCCCCCAAAAAAAGAGCCACATTTTAAAATGGTATAGAATGTCGATCAGGTCAACCAAAATTTGCAACATGCTTACCTGAAATGCTTCTTTGATGTGTCTAGATGCAGCCCAAACTTACACTCCTGAAATGATTAAGCCTTGTGTGGAAGTCTGAAGTGTGGATTCTAGGCTTAGGAATGGTGACGATTTTCTCAGTACTTGAGCTTCTCTCATGCTGAACTTCCTTTGCTTACTTGCAGTCATTTGTGAGCTTTGAAAGTCGAACAGGTTTCATGCAAGTGTTAGCAATATTTAGCAGTACAAATTTATTTGGTCATGAAATAATAACGAACCAATGGGCAGCTTACTGAACCAGACCATTCCTAACCATGTCTACACAGCAGTAAGTCCCATTTTAATCAATGCTACCTACTCCCTGGTAAATCAGGTTACAATTCCACCCTTACTGCATTTGTTTTTTACTACCACTAAGTAAGTATCATAGAAAAATTCAGCCACCTCTGCTCTCCTATCCGCTTTATCATTTCATTGCTTGTTTAGATACCAAATCATCAACAACCAAGTATTTGCAGGTGTGATTTAAAAGGGACAGGATAGGAACACAAATTGCTCTGTTGGTATTGCACAAAGCCAAGAATAAAGATATCCACAAGACACAAAAATTATGAAACCCTTGGGAGCATGCAAATGGATATTGTGTGCAATGATTAAAAGTAGCAAAACTGCAAATAGCAAAATCCATTGCACAACAAGTTATTGCAGTGTCGCCTGGAGTACTGAAGTCAGTTATGCAATTTTTGCAAAATGCAAGAGTGGGCTGACCTGACCTGAGTTTCATGAGCAGTGGACTGAAATGAACCATGAGTTAAAAACTGAGCAGCTACAAGACTGTGAGCCCCATTGCGGGAAGGACGTTAAGATCAGTTCATTTCTGGTACTCAGGACAAATTCCTGCACTAAGAATTATTTAGTCTTTGATTTATTTATTTTGCCCTGAACGTAGATGGATGAATCTGGGGGATATAGTGAAAAAACAAAGAAGACCTTGCAGCCCTAAATCTAGAGTATTCAAAGCAGTGTACAAGCTGCTCGTAGAAATCCATACCAGGTAGGTTTGTATTAATTATGACGGTGGGTTACAGGAGAAAGACTGGACTATGGCCCTGAAGGTTTGGGGGGGGGGTGTCAAGATCTTGGAATGACTAAACGCTTTGCTCAGCCTCCACTGTATGTATGCAGGAAACAATCAATTAGGAATTTCTGCAATCTCCTCTGAGCCTTCTAGGGCTGCCTAGTACTACAAAACTATGTGAGTAAATGCTTAAAATGTGCTAATTAGAAGAAACTTTTCAAGTTGAATTCTGTGAAAACTCACTTAGAGGAAGGGGAGAATGAATGAAATAATCTGCTGTGTAAATCCCCCGTTGCTCAACCAAGATCCATAAGGGGGCAAAATGAATGTGGTAAAACTCATGAACTATGTTATAAAACGCAAATGAAACAATGTGTCACTAAGGCCGAGATGACTAATGGATAGCAATAGGGGGCCTTTGTTGTCATAATGCTTCAGGAGCTAGGAGAAGGTTCACAGCACACCTTAGTTATAGCTCAGGCCATATGTAGAGCATTATTTGTCAAAATGTCAGGCATAAACTGAAATTTCCCTGCCAGCACTCCCAAAATGTCAGGGAGTGTGCACTGAAGAAGCTTATGAGGTAAAGGGACACCTTTAGATGGATGGAGGAGCTGAGCACAGACAGAACACGGATAAAGTCCACTAGACTGGTTTTCCACTTTAGATGCTGACTTGGTATGAAATGCAAGTTAACTGCAACATTAAAAATAACAAGGTTAAAGATACAGTTCTTCACTCAGTTATTCTGGCCTGTTTATTATTTAATTTTGTTCATCTGTTTCATTCAGAGTAACTGGCCATAGTAGCAGCCAACAACATAGCATGGGTTGCCAGGTCCCGGGGCAGGCAAGCCGCCACCACAGAGCGCCCCCCCCAACCAGAGATAAGTGGGGCCGCGCTGCGCTGCGCTCCCTGCACACACAGAGGGAAACCTGGCTGGCTGGCACAGCCCTTGGCAGGTGAATCCCCCCAACGTTCGTGGAAAGGAGGGCCAGGCCAGGATGGGGTCACCCCTTGCCGGCTTCCCTCTGCTGGTGCCCACTCATTGTGGGCCTGGGCTGCTCTGCCCCCTTCACTGGGGCGGGATGGGGATCCCCACGCAAGCTGGCACCTGCAGAGGGTCACCTGGTTGCGCCCCCCCCATAATTTTGTGCCCAGGGCCCCCTTCCCACACCCGTAGGCTACACCACTGGTAGCAACAATGACTAGCAATACCATCCCTCTAATCCTCATCTAGCTAAGAATGTAAGGTGTGACTTGAAGGAACTGGCCCTCCTCCCTGATCTATGTATGGAAAGAATGCCCTATATGCCTTTAGTAAATGGAATGGAAGACTCAGGTGGAATCTTTGTTGTTGTTGTTTAGCTGTTTAGTCGTGTCCGACTCTTCGTGACCCCATGGACCAGAGCACGCCAGGCACTCCTGTCTTTCACTGCATCCCGCAGTTTGGTCAAACGCACATAGGTAGCTTCGAGAACATTGTTCAACCATCTCGTCCTCTGTCGTCCCCTTCTCCTTGTGCCCTCCATCTTTCCCAACTTCAGGGTCTTTTCCAGGGAGTCTTCTCTTCTCTTGAGGTGGCCAAAGTGTTGGAGCCTCAGCTTCAGGATCTGTCCTTCCAGTGACCACTCAGGGCTGATTTCCTTAAGAATGGATATGTTTGATATTCTTGCAGTCCATGGGACTCTCAAGAGTCTCCTCCAGCACCATAATTCAAAAGCATCCATTCTTCGGCCATCAGCCTTCTTTATGGTCCAGCTCTCACTTCCATACATCACTACTGGGAAAACCATAGCTTTAACTATACAGACCTTTGTCGGCAAGGTGATGTCTCTGCTTTTTAAGATGCTGCCTAGGTTTTTCATTGCTTTTCTCCCAAAAAGCAGGCGTCTTTTAGTTTGAAAATAATATTTATTACTTTTCCAACAATTTAAACACAACACTACAAAAAAAAAAACAGCAACAATACAATACAAGACAAAAACACTACATAACACTGACACATCAAACTAACATAGCCAAACAAAAACAGTTTAAAACACATCAAACAATTTCAGTATCTTATCTTTCATTCACTTATTTCAACGACCTCCTCACACCTCCCTTTTTGTATCCCACTTCTGTTAATTGTTTCAGCAATTCCTTTCCATCTTCCTCTGTTTTCTATCCTATAATTATCTTAACACATTCTAACCTTATTTTTTCCTTTAATATTCTATTAATCTATTTATACTTAATTCCTTATAACATTTCTACTAAGGCCATATGACTTCATTCCAACATTCTTCTAACATTCATTAATTTTACAGTATTTCTGTAAATAGTCTTTAACCTTTTTACAGTCTTCTTCCACTGACTCTTCTCCCTGGTCTCGGATTCTGCCAGTCATTTCCGCCAATTCCATGTAGTCCATCAACCTCATCTGCCATTCTTCCCGGGTGGGTAAATGAGTATTCTTTAGCACCAATTGGCCGACCATGCCCAGGAGAAAGGCCTCTGGTTTCTTCAAGAAGCTATATTTGAATACCTTTTTCATTTCGTTATAAATCATCTCCCAGAATGTCTTGATCCTCGGGCATGTCCACCAAAGGTGAAAGAATGTACCTTCAGTCTCATTACATTTCCAACATTTATTGTCGGGCAAATGGTAAATTTTTTCAAGCTTGACTGGTGTCATGTACCACCTATAAATCATTTTCATTAACTTTTCTCTTAGGGCATTACATGCCGTGAATTTCATACCTGTGGTCCATAACTGTTCCGAGTCAGGCATCATCATGTTATGTCCAACATCTTGTGCCCATTTAATTATAGCTGATTTCACCATTTCATCCTGAGTGTTCCATTTCAACAGCAAGTTATACATTCTTGACAAATTATTGATTTTTGGATCTAACAATTCTGTTTCCAATTTTGATTTTTCCACCTGGAAACCAACTTTTTTGTCCAAATTGTATGCCTCCATTATTTGGTAATAATGGAGCCAATCTTGCACTTTGTTTTTCAATTTTTCAAAGCTCTGCAATTTTATTCTGTCTCCATCTTGTTCCAGAATTTCCCAATATTTCGGCCATTTGGCCTCCATATTGAGTTTTTTCACAGCCTTTGCCTCCATTGGCGACAACCACCTTGGGGTTTTATTTTCCAGCAAGTCTTTATATTTAATCCAGACGTTATATAATGCTTTCCTGACAATATGATTTTTAAAAGCTTTATGAGCTTTAACCTTGTCGTACCACAAATATGCATGCCACCCAAAAATGTTGTTAAAACCTTCTAAGTCCAAAATGTCTGTGTTCTCAAGAAGCAGCCAGTCTTTCAACCAGCAGAAGGCTGCTGATTCATAGTAAAGTTTGAAGTCTGGCAGGGCAAATCCCCCCCTTTCCTTTGCATCAGTTAAAATCTTGAATTTTATTCTAGGTTTCTTGCCCTGCCAGACAAATTTCGAAATATCTTTCTGCCACTTCTTGAAACAGTCCATCTTGTCCACAATTTGCAATGTTTGGAACAAAAACAACATTCTAGGCAATACATTCATCTTTATAACCGCAATTTGACCAGACAAGGAAAGCTTCAAATTCGACCAGATCTCTAAGTCTTTTTTCACTTCTGTCCAACATTTCTCATAATTATCTTTAAATAAGTTCATATTTTTAGCTGTCATATTAATCCCCAAGTATTTCACTTTCTTAACCAGAGTTAATCCTGTCTCATTCTGAAACCTCTCTTTTTCAATGGCTGTTAAATTTTTCTCTAAAACCTTAGTTTTTGACTTGTTCAGTTTAAATCCTGCTACTTGACCAAACTCTTGAATTAATTCTAATACTCTTTTAGTACTAGATTCTGGCTCTTGTAATGTAAGTACCAGATCATCTGCAAATGCTCTCAATTTGTACTGTTTAGCTCCGACCTGTACCCCTTTAACCAGCTGGTCCCTTCTAATCATATTCAGCAAAACCTCCAGGACCGATATAAAGAGTAATGGAGAAATTGGGCACCCCTGACGTGTCCCTTTTTCTATCTTAAATTCTTCCGTGACTACATTGTTTACTATTAGCTTTGCTTTTTGTTCAGAATATATTGCACCTATACCGTTTTCAAACTCTTGGCCTACCCCCATCCCCCGGAGATTCTTCCTCATAAAAACTCCAAGAAATATTGTCAAAGGCTTTCTCTGCATCCACAAATATCAAGACTGCCTTAGTCTTGATATTCACTTGTAGTTTTTCTAGAATATTAATTATATTCCTCATGTTGTCAGACAAATGTCTGCCCAGGAGAAAGCCCACTTGGTCTTTATGAATTTCTTCCACTAACACCTTTTTTAATCTTTCAGCCAGAATATCTGCAAAAATTTTGTGATCCACATTAAGCAGCGATATAGGGCGGTAGTTCTTGAGCTGTGTCTTTTCAGTCTCTGTTTTCGGTATAAGTGTAATGTAAGCTTCCTTCCACGACTCTGGTGCCTTTCTCCCTTCCAATATTTCATTGCAGAATTCCTTCAATAGTTGTATTAACCATTCTTTCAAAGATCTGTAATATCTTGAAGTCAAACCATCTGGTCCTGGAGATTTACCAAATTGCATGTTCTGGATGGCCCCTTCCACCTCCTGATCCGTTATTTGTAATTCAACATTAGCTGTTTTTCCTGAGAGATTTTGTGTAGTCCATTTATTTTCAAAAATCGATCAATGTCCATTTCTTTTCTTCGGCATCAATTCTTTGGCGATCAGCCTTCTTTATGGTCCAGCTCTCACTTCCATACATCACTACTGGGAAAACCATAGCTTTATCTATACAGACCTTTGTTGGCAAGGTGATCTCTCCTTTTTAAGATGCTGCCTAGGTTTGTCATTGCTTTTCTCCCAAAAAGCAGGCGTCTTTTAATTTCGTGGCTGCTGTCTCCATCTGCAGTGATCATGGAGCCCAAGAAAATAAAATCTCTCACTGCCTCCATTTATTCCCCTTCTGTTTGCCAGGAGGTGATGGGACCAGCGGCCATGATCTTCATTTTTTTAATGTTGAGCTTCAGACTGTATTTTGCACTCTCCTCTTTCACCCTGATTAAGAGGTTCTTTAATTCCTCCTCACTTTCTGGCATCAAAGTTGTGTCATCTGCATATCTGAGGTTGTTGATATTTCTTCCGGCAATCTTAATGTGGAATCTACACACATATAAAAAACGCTGTGAAAATGCTTTTTAAAAAATCTATTGAAGAATATACTGTTTTTGCCATAACCCACCATTGCCATCTAGTGTCACATTTGTATACTGAACTTTAGAACACACATAATTTTTATTTTATATGCAGATGTATAGCTGAATCCTCATTTCCACTTACCCTACTGTTGATTTATTCTGCAGCAGTCCCCCCTGCAGGTGCGTTCATAACTGGCCATAAAGACTTTCTTTTTAAAAACTTTTATCCCACAGTAAATCAGTATACCAAGTGCTCTTCATGGCTTCCTCCTCCAGCACTGACTACCTTGCTCATTCTTACTGTAAATTGGCCTAACATGGCAGAACGGGGGGGGGTGTGTCTTTACCATGGGCAGTTTCATCACAACTGCATTCCAGTTTCTGAGAACAGTCTCTGCACTCTCTTTTAGCCCAGCACCGTACACATAAAATGACATAAAAATTGTCAACCTCAGTTAACTGTTAACAAAGCTTCATCAATGAATAGTTTCATAAATACTTAGCTCTCATCTAACTATGAAAGTTTCTGCATATTTATGTAGCAATGAGAACAGTGTTTTCATGCACACACAACTGTAGATATTCCTACCCGAACAGTGGTGTCAACCAACTGTCACTGCACTGTGATTCTACGGCGGTGGTATTGAATTTTAACAGTTAATTACATCAGGGAATCAGGCATGACCTCCTTCCCAAAATGGAATCATATAACTGTTGATTTGGCCTTGATTTGGCCAGAGATTATTCCACATCATCTGTCTTGGCTAGTTTTGGCATCATGATTTCTCAATCAATAGAGCAAAAGAAACATTTACAAAAGGCAAATACAGTGGGAAAAGAGGGGCTGTTTTAGGGTGGGAAGAGGATCTGCAATATTTAAATTTTAAAATATAAATTAAGAAACCAATTAAGTCCCATAGATCAGAAGGAATGTCAAATAAAACTGCTAACACATGCTGTCATTGCTGACGTTCAAGGCAGAATAGGATTCTGTTCCTGTGAGGACTGGAATTGGACCCCGTTTCCTATCTTTTGTGGGCATATGGCAACAACAGCTGAACGGCTACAACCTGCTGATTTTGGACTGCTGTGCGCAAGGAGGTAGAACAAAATGCCAATGTCCTTTTTTCTGTATACATGACAGACAGCATAGAGGGATGCAAAGTAGATTTCATTTATTTAAAAAAAAACAGCTCACACTGACAAATACATTTCAGCAACATAATATATGTCTGATGGTTGTCAGAGGGCTCATATTAGCCATCAGTCTGAGCAAAACAGATGGCTGTGACTCCAGAAGCTTATTCCTGTAAATCTGCTGGAATTACTGCAACTCAGACCCTGTGGTGTTCTGTGGCAGCGAAAGGGACTTTGTGTGCTTGTCAAGTGGAACAGACCCAGGAAACCCCAGGACAACGGGAACGTGGCCAGAAATCTGTGTGAGATGGAATGGACCAGAACCTCACAGATGCCACTGCTGATAGATGTGTTCCTTAGGAGGCATGCCAGGCAAAGCCTGACATGCGCTGAAGATCTTCCAAAGATGCGTTAAGCTTTGTTTGCTCTGAGGGCTCTGGAGTCCAACTCATGCTGCATGCCTCTGATATACAGGTGTCTCCAGGACATTCTAGGCCTTAACTCACAGAAGTGATTGCAGACTCCATTCCAAACGGCAGAAATCTGTCTCTGACTCTCACTCCAGGAAAAGAAAAATAAAAGAAAGTAGAGCTCCCCCTCAACACTCCTTACCTGTCTAAGAGATAAGAACACACCCGTTTATTTCCCTGTTTTCTCATATTTTGCTTCAAAACCATGTGGAAATTCTTTAATTTTTCTATATGCTTCTGAAATGCTTATCACAACCTGTATCACACAACCCACAAGAACAAGCTATAAAATGTTCCCCGATCCTCCCTCTTCATCTCTCCTGGAATATTTTAAGGTTTTTATATCTTCTGAAATGGCAATTCACAGATAGGGTTGCCAACTTTTAAAACAGAAACATGCAAGTGCCACTTTTCCGCAATGTAAATTTCATCCCAGGAAAACACGTCACCTGCTCCATTTCTGCTTGTCATGCTGCTGTAAATGGTGGGTGGACAGCAAAAAGCACAAGCCTCATCCTCTTACACACTTGGTCAGGAGACGTGTTCTTCTAGGCACAGCACATGGAGAAGTGTGGCCAAGCCCTTAGAGTGGGTGAACATTGATTGAAAAATGGAGCAGGTGGGGGGCAACGTGGCCGTGAGGGACAAAGAAACTGAGGGGGGATCAGATTACTGCTAGAACCCTTTGTATTGCTGTGCCTTTTAATCTTTGAATCAGTGAATGCTTTGGCAGCAACTGAATTGTTTGCTAGCAGCTCCAACTGAAATAACTTGTAATTTACAGCAACCCTGAATGCTGTTCTAACTCTTAATTTTTATACGGTGCATTTCCATGCATGCTTCTGGGCCTGTTCCATCAAGGTTCCTACATGGCTTTATTTAAAAAGTAAAAGATCTTATATGGACAACTGCTCCAAATTTTTAATATCCTTGTTATGTCTGTTAGTCTGTTAATGTGGGCTGGATGTTTATAATGAATGCTCCCCCCACCCATTTTAATGTACAGTATGTGGGTTTTTTGTTTTTCGTATGTTGAGTTGAGTTGCCCTGGTAAGAAAAAGCAATGAATAAATAAATATAATTAATAAGAATGATGATGATGAGATGAGGAAGATAGTCAAATTTGTATAGGAAAGTGTTAGGATAGCTGTTAGGAAATTTAAGATTTTGCACTCTAGAGACAAGTATCTGCTGAGCTTTTCCTTTATAGGCAAAGCAAACTAGAAGTGGTTTGAGCCAAGGTGCAGAACTTTAACTAAGCCACCAGTGAAGTTGGATGTTCCTCCAAGGGTGATGAATGAGAATGCCAACGGTGATAACAAAGGTATGGCACCATTATTAGTATGGGCTCCAGGTATCCTTTTTCTATGTTCTGCAAGAGGAATGGAAATGGCTGTCGTTTCAGAGTGAGCTGGCTTGTGCCAAGGGGGACATCCGGTCTGTGAAAGTCTTGCTTGGCATTTCAATTCAAAATATTATAGCTGCTCTCTCCTTACAGATTTTAGCAGCTAAATCTGGACAGCTGAATCTGAAGGGTTGCCATATTCCTTTAGTAAAGATGTGGCCTGTTTAATCTTAGCTGCCACTTAACGCTGACCTAATTCCACAGGATTTAATAAATCAGTTTTTGATATCCAGTGTGTAAGTGTAGCTGTTCATATTACTAACAAGAATGGCACCCTGGAATTTGGTGGATTCTGCTTTGTAGTTCAATGACTATGGCACAAAAAAGCTCTTTTTCCTCAAGTTTCTAAAAGTTCTGGCCTTCTATGTAAGACCTTGATTTGAAGATGTATGGATCTGCATGTTCTTTTTTGTTCTTGTTCAGTGATTGTTCCTGACAGGCCTCAGGAAGTCCCCATCTATTTGCAATAGACTTCTAAAAGCGCTGTAACATGCAAGCCTCGAGAATTCTAGCAGGTAAACAGAAAAATAAAAAGGTGACGGTTGTCCATTAATGCTAGCCACCACAGTAAACTAAAACAATGAGATTTTTATCTGACAGGAAAGAGAGAAGGAGGGGGAAGAGAGAAGACTTTCCTTGCCAATGAAAAATTGAACTTCACAGTTAAAGTGTGAGATTTTTGAAGTACCACAAATGTGTGCCTGACTACATAAGAGAACACACGCAGTTCTCTCTCGGTTGGCTTTACCTCCCACTGTGCCTATGGCTTAAAGTTAAGGGGAAAATGGAAACTTTCTGAAAGAAGGAAATGTTAGCCAACAAAAGGAGAGAGGGAGAGAAACTGACTATTTCAGGGCAATACAGCAAGTGCTTTGTGCACTATGTTCATACAGTCTGAGGTGGTTATATTCACTCCAGACATCAGCACGGTGCCAAGAATACAAACTATAACAGGAATGTTACAGAGAACAAGGGTTTCTTTTTGGCTAAGGTTTCATCTACTGTTTGTTTCCTCAATAATCCACCTAAGAGCACAGCTTTAAAAAAACCTTTGGAACTAGCAAAGTCTCTGAATCCTTCAGGTCTGCCAAAATTCCAGACAAAATTGAAGTAGCATTTATCTTCTGTCATTTGTGCAAATTCAATTAATGGACCTGGCAAACAATAACCATTTCAAATCAACACTACCTGGGATGCTGCATCAATTAATTTACCTACTTTGTGGTTCCAAAACAATGTTAGAACCTGGCTGGATCAGACCAGATCCATTCCCTCTAGCCCTCTGTTTCGAACAGTGACCAGCCAGATCTCTGGAAAACTTGCAAAAGGGATACATGAAAGCAATAGTTTTCCCTGTTGTCTGTCCCCAGGATCTGTCATATAGACATAGAGATTCAATTTAGGTTCAATTTAGCTCTCCTGCATAATAGTTCCAATACCTTTTATTGCTCAATATTCAACCAAACTGCAAATTTCATGGGGGAAAATAGCATTCCATTAAGCAGGCAGGGAAATTCCTCAAACCCAATCAATTTCAAGAGTTTATATTTGCATAACTAATCTCATTTGCATATGCATTAGGAACTCAGGAAATGAATTTTCTTTGTGACAAAATATCTTATGTTGAATCACAAGAGGCCCAGCGTATGTTGGCTTGCAACTGGAACTATGAGCTTTTGCTCAAACGGAACCTCATGTGGAGGTGATAGAGAAGTTCAATATACAATTAGTTCATATTCACTTAAAGCATATTAATGGTGAGCAAGGAGGTAAGGAAAGTAATAATGTGATCAAATCCTTAAAACTATCTGTTGCGGGATAATTTTGTGGAAGAAAACCATGAACACAAATAATTTGCACATTTATAAGCCGGTCCTTCTGCTTGTGTTCTAGAGGTAAAGACAACTCCTCAGTCAGTGCAAAGCCTGTCTGAGCTGGCATTAGAATAAGACCTGGGGATTATCCAAATTGTAATGCACTAAGGAGTTTTGCAGTGGCAAATGTGGGAGAGGTTTGGTGAATAGCTAGCTGTGATGTCAGAGAATGATCAGAGGGATTACAGCTGCTTAAATGAATGAACATCTAGATAATAGGATATTTGCTTCCACCCTAGTTGTTGATTTTTTCTATAATAGCTACCAGTTGTCTAACAGAGAGTCCAGATTTTGTCATTGTCAGTCCATTATTCACTACCTTCTCTGTCTTTTGAAACTGTGTTTTTGCTATGAGAATAGTTGCAGGACTAGATTGTCAATGTGGAATAGAAAGTGTTGTTAGTCTTTGGCGATGATTTACCTTTCTACATTCTTAAGTCCTGCACTTCCACAGTAATGCTGTTATCCAGTTGCACAGTCTTTTCTTCCACAGCTTGAGTCTTTTTTTGGGGGGGGGGGTCAACTTTTTTATTAAACTTTAAAAACTTTACATATATATTCCAGATTCCAAATTTGTTATACATTTCTCTTTAAACTTCACGCCTTTTCCTCTATGCTGTTCTTAATCCCATCCTATTTACATTCTGCATTTGAATGGAAATAATAATAATGATAGTAATAGTAATAGTAATAGTAATAGTAATAATAATAATCTATTTAAACCCCACCCATCTGGTTGGGTTTCCCCATTTCACCTGAGACATATTATTCTATTTCAGCACCTTGAGAGGTTCTGCTCAAGATGGACTCTTCTTATGTTCTTTTGGGAAGGACTTCTATAGGATGACAGGTGATTCTATAGGATGTCAAGAAAAGGAGAACTGTGAATAAATGGGAAAGCTCTCTCGCTTAATTCCTCGCCCCTCCCACAGAGTAAACACAAAGAGTCTGTGGCAGATTGAAACTTTTGATGCTTTGGCTGTTCCATACCTGCAAGGCAGGCCAGCAGTTAACCTTTGTCGTTTCAAAGGAAGGTAAGAGCAACAGTCAGGCAGCTGATCCATTCTGTCAAAATGCCAGATGGTTATAAGCCTTTGCTTCTGTCTGCTAATAAAACTTGCTGCAAGGCATGTCTTCCTCCCCCCCCCCCCACACACACACACAAAGAGAGAGCGATTCTACTTTTCTTATTGGGTTAAAAATAATTCATGATTTTAAAATGGAAGTGTCATTTAATATATTATACAGAACAGTTATTTTTACTTTATTCTGAAATATGTATATTTGATTTAAACCTTCTAAATCTTAATGTGCATATAAGACAATCCAACACAGACTGAAGAACTCACTGAAACCAGCATGCTTAACACCATGTTCAAAAGTGGGATGGCATGGGGGGCGGGGGGGGGGGCTTTGAATGCCCCAGAACTCTCTTTGGTGGCAAGAGTGAGAAGGAAGGAAGAGTAAGAAGTCGGCCCCATTCAAATGAGCGCATGCTGAGAATTGGGAAGTGTCAACATGAACATGGAGATGCTTTAAGTTGCATCCTGTTTTAGAAGATTCAGGAACAGAATACTGTGGTACCTCGCTTTACAAACTTCATACGTTCCAGAAGTCTGTTCTTAAACTGAGGCGCGCTTTCCCTAATGAGGCCTCTCACTGCCAATGCCCTTCCACTGTTCGGATTCCGTTCTTAGACTGAGGTAAAGTTCGCAAACCAGGACACTACTTCCGGTTTTGCGGAGTTTGTAAACCGGGCTGTTCTTAAACCAAGGTACCACTGTAGGTGGCTTTGGGCCTAGGAGAGCATTTTTGGACAGTTCTGAAAATATATGGTCAGGTGTAAGCCTACAGCTTAAATTTGACTGAGCTGTCACTAGATATATGGATTATTTTTTAAAAATATATAATGCCTAAAACTGTGCTGAGCAAAATATAGCCTGACAACATTATTATTCAAAATCTTAAGAACAACCAGTTTTAAAAGTTCTTTGCCTTCTGTATCTCTCTGAAGAAAAAGGGTGTATGCTCATTCACCACACGCAAAACATGTCTTTCATTGGTACAAAACTGCCTTTTTTGGTGCTTGTTGCAAGAGCATGATTTCCCAGAAAGCGTTTCATCTCACCATAATTGTGCATCATTCCATTCCCTGGCCAAAATTCCAGCCTGCTTGCTATAACTATGCTAGTTACTCCTGTCAGTGCTGGTCTGCTGCTCAGAATTGTAGGCTATTTTATGTATTCTCCTGCTCTGTAAAGTTGGCTGAACTGAACACCTTTTGCCAGCTGCTGCTCTGCACACGGCTACGCACAACCCACAAATCCATGATGACTGTGCACAAATCTGAAACCTTGTCTGAAATGCTTCTCCACAGCTGTGAATATACAGTGCTCACTTTGGGCATCAGAATCACATTTGTTCAAGGTTGCACCCCTAATGTTCACGCTACTCCATATCCTGACAGAACAGGATCTTTCTGTGAAACTTACTGTAGTAGTAACTCACACAACACCATTTTGCTACATGGAATGCTATGTAATAAATGCAAACATGTATATTTTAGCATATATACAGGTAGCAAGATGTGGGTGTATATTTATACTGTAATGACCTACATGTAAGATTCATGCTGTCTCCGATCTGCCTCTGACTTCAGTGTGAAAAATTGTCAGGAATCCAGTCTGTATGGAATCATGTGTGAGGAGGGAGAGGTTGCCTTGTGTGAATCAGCCTGTAGGCTCTTGAGACTTCTCGCTCAATATCTTAACAGTTTTGCATAAGTTCTTGTAAGTTAGAAAGTTTTAAAGATTTCTTTCTCCAGCAGAGCCTCCAAGCAAGAATCAAACCTCATCCTTCTAATTAATTTAAATGAAATCCCATGGCTTCTTTCAATGAAAAACTGCAGATTTCTATTATCCAGGACTGCATGCTACATTAAGTACCTTGCCTTTGTGCTGGGTAGAATTCAAGTAATCTGAAAGATAAGTGCCTCTAAAAATCACTTGGAATGTTATACAAATGAAAAGAAATATACCTCAGATTTAAAGCAGTCTGTAATGCTACTTGGGCTGCTTATAAGCCATAAGCAAAACTTGTTGACTTAAAATGTATTCTATCCATTTTCTCTGTAGCTGTGCATCAATAGTTTAGCATGCTGCCTGTGAAGAATACAGAGGAGCTTGCAGAGTATCTGGTCATTATCTATTTTTTCTGGATGAATTAGTTGGAAGTTTTACACTTAGGAGCTTGCTGAGATGGATTGGGCCATATGACTACAAGATTCAACTCAAGTAGAATTATGAAAGTTTGAATAGTATCCCACCTTCTTTGATCTTGTAACTATTGTCACCCTCCATAATATAATGCCAGCACAGGTACAATATAATCGAAGGCAGCCTAACCATCTCAAATCATATGTGGTTCTGCAATCCATGCACAAGATTTATGTATGATGGGTGGGTTGGCATACATACAGAACAAGCAAGGAGCCCGTGGAGGCAAGAGGCAAATGACCCAGTCTCAAAACAGGCCAAGGCTTAGGAATGGGTGGGCCATGTGCTTGCTCTGCACTGGAGGTGACAGACCAGGAGAAAGACCTAGGAGTCATAATAGAGAGCCCAAGGAAGATGTCGATTCTGTGTGCCATGGCTGTGAAAAAGGCAAACTCCATGCTAGCGATCATTAGGAAAGCAATTGAAAATAAGACTGCCAATAACCTCATACCTATCCAGATCTATGATGGCCGTGCCTTATGAGGAACGGCTAAGGGAGCTGGGCATGTTTAGCCTGGAGAAGAGGAGGTTAAGGGGTGATATGATAGCCATGTTCAAATATATAAAAGGATGTCACATAGAGGAGGGAGAAAGGTTGTTTTCTGCTGCTCCAGAGAAGTGGACACGGAGCAATGGATCCAAACTACAAGAAAGAAGATTCCACCTAAACATTAGGAAGAGCTGTTTGACAGTGGAATTTGCTGCCAAGGAGTGTGGTGGAGTCTCCTGCTTTGGAGGTCTTTAAGCAGAGGCTTGACAACCATATGTCAGGAGTGCTCTGATGGTGTTTCCTGCTTGGCAGGGGGTTGGACTCGATGGCCCTTGTGGTCTCTTCCAACTCTATGATTCTATGGGACCACCTTTGGAGTGCTGTCTACAGTTTTGTTTGCCTCCCCTCAAGAAGGATATTGTAGAGTTGGAAAAGCTTCAGAAAAGAGCACCCAAAATAATTAAGGGGATGGAGCAACTTCCCTATGAAGAAAGGTTGCAGCGTTTGGGACATTTAGTTTAGAGGAAAGGAGAGAAAGAGGTGACATTCTTCACACACAGCATAGTCAGACTACGGGACTCTCTCCCCCGGAGGCAAGGGTGGCCACCAACTTGGATGGCTTTAAAAGAGGACTGGACAAATTCAGGGAGCAGGAAAGGACTGCCAGGGGCTATTCTCTACTTCCGCAGTTAGAGGCAGCAATGCTAGCAGCTGGAAACCACAGGAGATGAGTGTGCTCTTGTTCCCCTTCCCACTTGCTGGCTTCCCATAGGCACCTGGTTGGCCGCTGTGGGAGCAGGCTGCTGGACTATAGGAGTCCTTGGCCCAATTCAGGCAGCTAAACCTATGTTCTAATGATAGCAGCCAGCCCTTGAGACTGATCTTGGTCACTTGTAACATGCAGTCACAGGAAAAGATTCCTTTCCCCCTTTCTTTTTATTTATGTGTATTGTTTAGAACAAGAATACACAGAGGAATTATACCAGAAAGATATGAATGTCTTGTACACCCCAGGTAGTGTGGTTGCTGACCTTGAGCCAGACATCCTGGAGAAGAGTCGGACACGTCTATACAACTAAACAACAATTGTTTAGAAAATTCACTTCCTTTTTACATTTAGAAAACAAAGGGAATAGAAAGTGTCACTGAACATTTGCCAAGTGCCTTTCCCATCTCCAACTCCTCGAAAGATTCCACCAGCGGTGTCTCCAAAAAAATTTATACATCACTTGGGAAGACAGGCGGCAAACTAATACCAGTGTACTGGAAGAAGCAAAGATCACCAGTGTCAAAGCAATGATTCTTCAACATCAACTTCGTTGGACTGGTCATGTTGTGCGGATGCCTGATGATCGTCTTCCAAAGCAGCTACTCTATTCCGAACTTAAAAATGGAAAGCGCAATGCTGGTGGTCAACAAAAGAGGTTTAAAGACTCTCAAGGCAAATCTTTAAAAATGTAGTATAAACACCAACAATTGGGAAACATTTGCCTGTGAGCACTCCAATTGGAGAACAGCCTTTACCAAAAGTGTCATGGGCTTTGAAGACACTCGAACTCAGGACGCAAGGGAGAAATGTATTAAGATGAAGGCACGCTTGGCAAATCCACACCGTGATCAACTCCCACCTGAAAACCCATGTCCCCACTGTGGAAGGACATGTGGATCCAGAATTGGCCTCCACAGTCACTTATGGCTTCACTGTTAAGACCGTGTTAATGGAAGACAATCTTACTCGGCTAGGAGGGATCGCCGAAGAAGAAGAAGCCGCCTTTTCCTCCTTTCCCCATATTTATTGAGGCTCAGGTAGTGGTTCCCAAAAGGCGGGGGCAGCTGGAAGGGGCACAAATACCCAAAATCTGATGAGATCCTGAGGAAAGTGGTGTCCCCTTCATCAATCAGCCAAAAACCTGTTAGACTGAACGCCTCCAGCAGTGGGCCCTCCTTCCTGCTTCATCAGCCCAATGTGATCTGAGAAGGGATGGGTGCAGAAAAACCTGCTTCTTTGTTCTTCTTCCATGACTGGTTTTAGGATAGCTATATAATACAACAATCCAAACCCTGCTTACCTGAGAGTAAGGACCATTGAATTCAATAGGACTTACTCATGAGTAGGCTTATCTGTTTTGTGCCCTGTTGTCATATATGCCTTTTTTAAACTATGTGTTAGAAATGCAATATATGTGGGGATGTGCATAGCCCCTTCATCCACCCACAACAAGTTTTGCTTTCCCACCTTGTCTACTTTTCTTTTTTTATTAATGGTCTAAAAGAAATGAGTTTTGTCCATGGCTTAAGAGCATGTGGCATTGTAGAATTAGACTTATTTGATTTGTCCTCAGTTTTCTAGCTTAAATACCTGCCTTTGCCGTTTCCCCTTTTCTCTTGCTGAATATTAAGGATGGTGTAGAATAATGGTCCCTCTCACTCACTCACTCAGTCAAATTTACTGATATACTATATGCAGCCTTGATATGTCTCATTAGGGACTCATTTACATGAACCAGAGATATAGCGCCAGTCAAATCCGTCATCATTCAGAGAATTCTACCTTGGAATTCCCCCAGTTACGAACTCTCAGGGACCAATTGTATCAGCTAGGGAGTCTTTTACAGGGCACAGATACCTTCCCATACAGCTAGGGACTTGCCAGCTGACAAGACTCTAATGAGGTTAATAGCTACTAAAAGATATTTCACAAGAACAGTTAAGGTATCTGGTCTTGGCTAAACTTAATTACATGGCTGATTGCATGAAACTTCGAGTGCTGAAGGCTAATGTATGAATTTGCAAAATGTGAAGGACAACATGCACAAAAGGGTATCAAATGAAATGGAATAATTTTCTCTATAAAAAGGCTGCCCCACTTCTGACTATTTTAATCCACTTTGCCATTAGGTCTGTACACCTAATTATTAGAAACAGCTCTACCATGAGGCAGCAGATGGAGGCAGATTTCGAGTTCCACTGAAGGTGGTGTAAGAAGACCCTTCTGGATCAAAGCAAAGGCACGTCAAGTCCAGCATTCATGCTCATGGGGTTTGACCAGATGCCCATGAGAATCCCACAAGCAGGACATGAGGGCACTTAGGTTCTCCCACAGAGGTTCCCCAGCAGCTGGTATTCAGAACCATGGGGCTTCTGATAGTGGAGGTTGCAAACAACAAAGCTAATTTGATGATTGTTCATGGGATAGATTTCCATCTTGGACATGAGATGAACAAGCAAACCTGAGCAATTTCCTCTTCGGTTTCCATTTTCACTGGAATTCTCTGGCATCCCTAGAAACAAGATAATAAACCCTAGAGCAACAGGAAAGCACCCCTGAGAGTTGTTAGGAATATGACAGTCTGGTGGTCTTAGAAGTGACAGTGGCCTGGGGGATACGTACCTTGAGAGAAGAGGGGTGCCCCAAAAGCCTCATGCACAGTGACTTCAGGCACCTCACACATTCGGCCACTGGTGGCTCCACCTGCAGGGTCACAGGAGCCAGAGGTTCCATCCCAGGCAGCAATCCTAGCAGAAAGAGACTTCAGCATCTTAGCAGACATGCAGAGAACCTGGGTAGGCCCTGAGAAAGTGCATTTTCTGCACCATCCCCTTTGCCAGTGCTTCAACCCTTGCAACCACGTTGTTGTTCTCTTGTTGTTGAGGTTTGCAAGAGCTAGGGTGAAAGTCTTCCTCTGTGCCACAATAGGATGGTGGAAATATTTGTCTCAGTTTGCATTTGTGTCCCTATCAGGAAGAAAAGCAGGGTATAAACCAACCAACCAACCAACCAACCAATCAGTAGGCAAATCTTCCAAATCCATAGTTTTCTGAAACCTTATGTGAACTGAAACACAGCCATCCTTTGGAATCTGCACTTGTCCAAATTTTGCAATACCGTTCTCCCAAACAATGATTATATGAATGCATATTAGGGACAAGGTAGTGGCACCACATTCTGTAGACCACCATATGCCTATGGGATCCCAGGAAGTACTGTGTGCCCCAGAGGCCCATCTGGCCTCAGTTAGAATATGGGCATTTAGTGTTCCCAGTTCCAGGCTCTGCAACATGCTTCTAGCCAAGATTCAGCAGGCATCCTTGCTTTTGACTTTCAGGCATTGCGTGAAGACCTGTTCAGGCCAACAGGCCTATGCAGCTGTTTATAACATCTGATGAGACAGTCATTTTAGGGATCATTTTGTACCATGCTTAATGGTGTTTTATGTTTTATTATGAATATCTTACACATATTATTGTACACCCCCCTGATATTTTAAGAGATGGTGATAGATAGATAAATAGATAAATATGGTGACCTGTAAAGGGACATTTTCTGCTGTTGCCTATAAACCTTTAGTGTGCTCTTCCTTAGGCGAAGCTCCATCAGTTATGCCTTTCAGATGTCTTTTGAAGATGCATCTTTCTTCTCCCCAGACTTTTCCTGATCTTTAAGTTGGGCCTGTCTTTTAGTATTTCACAATGCTTTACTGCATGGGGGAAAAAACAAAACTTTTGCTACTGTTTATTTATTTCACACACACACACACACACACACACACACACACACACACGTGTGTGTGTGTGTGTGTGTGTGTGTGTGTGTGTCAGGGACGAACCAGAGGTCTCAAGTTCCCCAGAGGGAGGGGGAAGCCTGGGAGCAGAAGATGTGACCGAGGTGCCGGAGGGGGAGGGAGGCAATGAAGAGAGAGAGATTGGAATAAGCCCAGGAAGGGCTGGGGAGACGGAAAGTTCACAGGGAACGCAGAAATGGAAAGAGGACAATGTCTCAACTAAAGGTGAATGGCTGATGAAGGTGATGGACTAGGCCGAAATGGCAAAAATGACCGGGAGAATCAGAGACCAGGGTGAGAAGAATTTCAAGATGGAATGGAAAAAAATATTATTTTTAAAAGAACATTGTAAATAAGCAAAAACTTTGGCAGGATTAGAGTAATACTTGTAAAATATGGAAAATAATGTTGAACTTAATGATATTCAAAATAACTGGAAAATTTAATGATGAGCTGGAAAAAAGTGGATTGATAATGGAAACCAGGAAAGGGCAGGGGGAAGTCAAGAGATTCAAATAATCCCAACTGTAAAGAGATTGATATGTTTAATTTGAAATGTTTTGTGAAAATTTAATTAATTATTTTTTTTAAAGAACTATCTGCCCTCCCCCCTTTAACCTCCTGCTGTCTTAATAGTTTATATTGGTGGCTTTAGTGATAGTCACTGCTGTGTGTGTCTCACCTTATCCATGTCACTGCAAAGGATATTTGTTGACTTCACTCATATAAATTTGAGTATCTATTTGCACTGATAAGGGTTAGAAACTCACTTTCTAAAAACTACCCCTGATAGCAAGCTGCTTTTTGTTCCCTGTGCTGCATTCTCTTCTGTTTCTTCATTTTTGTAAAATAACAGTTTGCACACAGATTTTTTAATGCAGACAGATCAAAGTTCTAGAATAGATAATAAATATGTTTGAATTACTACTTTGTGCAATAGTTTAATTAATGTCTGATAAAGTTGTGTTGAGTGAATTGACACGTCGTACTCCAAGCTTTACAGAAATAACAAAAACCCTGATCTAATATATAAACATGTCTTGTTTTGTGCATATTTCATTGTGTACAATTATATTAATGCTTTTTTCTGTTATAAATTACTTTCCAAAGCATAAGGCACTATATCAGCACTTTAATGTTCACATTAATTATTGCCTTTAATGGGAAGCTCAGTGGAATTAATAGCTTGTATGATAATGTAACTTCAAATTTAAAGGAGCGCTGGCAACGCGCAGAAAAGAGCAAAAGCCCCAAGTGATTTTCAGTTGGAAATCCTGCTGTATCCCCAAAGAAACTGAAGCAGCGAAATGGTTCAGGGAGCGTTATTTCTGGCCTAGCGCCATAAGCAATGTGTCTCTCTCACCTTCTAATCAGATGCTTCGTATTGATCTTCCTTGAAGGCACACAAAATTACCATTCTGACTCAGACCACTGGTCCATGCAAGCCCTGCAGTCTGCTCTGATTGGCAGCAAGTCTCTGTGGACTCAGGCAGCAGAGGCCGCCTCACGTTTTGTTACCTGAGACACGTTAGCTGGAAATGCCAGGGACTTCCAAGCATGCACCCCACCACTCAGGTGTAGCTGCCTCCCTTTTGCTGAACCACTTGCTGCCACTCCACTCTGTTACAAAAAATAGAGTGTGGGGCTAATAATACCAAGTTCACAGGTTCGACCCCCATATTCCTGCATTCCAGGGGGTTGGACTGGATGATCCTCAGGGCCCCTTCTCACAAGTGCTTTTTTCTGGGGGGACACATACCCCTAAACATTTTGTGATTCTTTGTCCTTTTGTACTTTTACTGTATTACCAGTAATTTTCCCTGATTTGAACTATAAAATGGTGATTTTCTTGAGTCAAAACAGTTTTTAAGAAAAAAGCACTTCTTCTAACTCTAGGATTCTATGAACCCACAGCGGGATGAGGAGTAAATGCAGACCTCAGTAGTCTAAAGGTGCCCTCTTTTGTTTCCTTTGGGAGAGGCTGAGGAAGTGGCCATCAGCCTCTCGCTGCTTCTGCAGACTTGGTCTTTCTCAGCTTGGAGGCCTGTTGAGGGAGGAAAAGGAAAGGAATCAAAGTATTTCGTTTCCATGACGACTTTATCACCAGGACACTGACACCCTTTTTCAAGTCCTGGAATCACCCCAGGGCAACATCTAATTCCTTTCCCTGCAGGGTTGGGCAGCTTAAAAACTCAGCCTGTGACAGAAGGAGGGAGTGGATTTCCCCTTGAGCACTGGGGTAAAGCCCAAGAAGATACTGATGACCCTTTGCAGTGTAGCTCAGTCTTGTGTACTTTCTGGAGACTTTTTAATATGGGGGGGTGCATATTCTGGATGAGATGGACTGCTTCTCCCCATGCAGACCCCAATAGATGGCACTTCTGACCAGAGGCCGAGCTAGCTGCTCCGGGGGCGGGGCGAGCATCCCTGGGGGAATGGAGCATCCCATGGCAGCCTGCTTCTGGGGGGGGGGAGCCGTGCCGCTTTGCCAGCAGTCTTCTTCCCTTCCCTCTTCCTTTTGACAGCTTGGGGGACACTCCCCCCCCCCCAGGAAGCAGCCCAGGAGCAGGGGGCAATGGCACGCCACCTGCCCGTGACTCCCAAGCCTCCTCCGAGTTGTCAAAACAAAGGGGGAAGGGGGAAGACCACCGACAAGGCAGCACAGCTCGTCCCTTCCCCCAACGGCTCTGGGTAGGCTTGGGAGTTGCGGGCAGGTGGCGCGCTGAATGTCACCCCCCTCAGTGATGACACCCGCGGCAGAGAGCCCCCACTGCCCCCTTCCTCCGCCGCTGCTTCTGACCTATCCTAATAGGATTGCTAGTTTCCCCTTCTCCTTTGAAGAGGCTCTGTGACTGCCTCAGGTGCATAACAGGCAGAAATCCAACAGGCAGAACGTCTCTCACCACTTCTTATGGGAGATATTCTAAACCTGTGCAGCAGTTATTAAAAGCACAGGGAAATTTACTTGACAGAAGTTGGTCCTGTTCTAGAAGATTACTGTGCACATGCTTCAAAAGCACTAATGGGTTTACTTTATGTTCGATAAATTGTAGCCTTGTGCTTTGAGCTTTGAGCCTACCTGAGTGCGCTTAGAAACTCTCAACCCTCATATCATCCTGGGTTGTGGTGATCTCCTCACCATAGCTGTCTCTGACTTTTAATTTTCTTCTGCATCTAGAAGGAGTGCCTTAGCTCCAGGGTCCTACAAACCTTCGAAAGCTGGCAATGTGTTGGGATGCTTGCATTTGAGCTGCGCTCTTCTGAGCAAATAGAAAGAATTAGCAGCAAATAGAAAGAAGCTCAGAATCACATCTTGGATATGTCCTCTTAACGAGCCCAGGTTGAGTTACAAGAGACAATTTACATGATAACAAACAAAAATGTGAACAATGAAATAAGTATGAACAATGAGAAAAATGGCGCGTGATTTCCATCCCCGGTCACCCTACAACCAGAATTTCCCATACAAAGCTAGAATACTGCAGTGTCCAGGTGAAAATCACTAAAAATGTCTGGGAAAATCCAGACATGTGGGAACCCATGCCAACAGTGTCATTTTGGGCGATTTTCCTTAAAAATAACTCAAAAACTTCAATTTGTGATTTTGCAAAAAGAAGCTCAACAGTTTTCGTGTCCAGATTTCACTTTTTGATATATGGCAACCCTATTCTCATCTGATCAAAATAATACCATATTTTTCGCTCTATAGGACACACTTTTCCCCCTCCAAAAATGAAGGGGAAATGTGTGTGCGTCCTATGGAGTAAATGCAGGCTCCTTGGCTTCAGCGATAGCAACGCGAAGCCTCTGAAACGCAGAGGGAGCACTCCCTCCGTGCTCCTTGGCTTTGCGTTGCTTTTGCTGAAGCCTGGAGAGTGAGAGGGGTCGTTGCGCACTGACCCCTCTTGCTCTCCAGGCTTCAGGGATAGCTGCCTGAAGCCTCTGGAGCGCAGCAGGAGCTCCCGCTGCACTCCGGAGGCTTCGGGTTCCTTTTGTTGAAGCCGAGAGAGCAAGACTCTCCTGGCTTCAGCGAAATGAACCTGAAGCCTCCGGAGCGCAGCAGGAACTCGTGCGGTGCTCCAAAGGCTTTGGGTTCCTTTTGCTGAAGCCGGGAGAGCAAGACTCTCCTGGCTTCAGCAGAGAGGGAGAGCTGCGCAGCGCCCCTTCAGCCAAGGGGGAGGAGAAATGGAAGGGGCTCTGTTTCTCCTGCCGCTTCGCTGAAGGGGTGCTGAGCAGAGAGAGGGAGATATTTTTTTTCTTGTTCTCCCCCTCTAAAACAAGTTGCGTCCTATGGTTGGGTGCTTCCTATAGAGTGAAAAATATGGTAATAATAATAATGATGATGATAATAAATGCTGTAAATGCTTGGGTAAACAGGTATGCACTTGATTCTTAAAGGATAAAAAGGTTGGGGGCTAGCTGTGCTTCCAAGAGGAGAGCATCCCCCAGGAGGCTATGACAAAGAAATCCCTTTTGGTCTTCCTGTAGAATCTACACCCCCCCTGGCAACTGTTTAGAGCAATGGTTCTCAATTAGTGAAGTACTGTGGACCCCCTACTTTAAAAAATATTGATATGTCTGTAGTCATTTTTGTTATGTGATTGGTGCCACGGACCCCCTGGGGTCTGCGGACCACCAATTGGGAACCACTGGTTTAGCGTGTAGAGCTTCCGCTAGAGATTCCAGGCTGGGGAAGGCAGAGGTGGGGCTCCCTCAGCAACCTGGGTCAGCCCTCAGGCATCTAAGATAAAATTTCAGGACTTTAGAGTCCCAGCACATTCTTGAACTGCAGCATCACATTAGCCATTATGGAAGTCCCTTTCAAAAATACACATACAAGGAAACTGTAAAATGTGTTTAAATAAAACTGAAAAGTAAAAAAAAGTAAAAGGAGACACCTCTCTGAGTGCTAGGCTTGGTTAAAAAAATGAAGAGTCCTCATATCTAGAGAAGCCATGACAAGTTCTCCAGGGCCACATTATTCCTGTTATATTCTCTCTCCCCCCCCCCTTCTTTCTTTCTGGTACTACGTTTGCCTTTTGTATTTATTGTCCTAAAATACAAGGGAGAGGGGGCAGCAGGAAGACTTCATATGCAAATATACAACTATTATTTCTTTGTTTAGCTGCTGCTTGAGTGTATGAACTGGAGAAGTGACTGACAGTTGCCTGTGAGAGCACACGGATCTGCCAGTCAGCGAGCACATCAGAAGTCCTTGTGTGGAGGCACAGGCTGTATGGGGGGGGGGGCTCCGTGGGGTGTCCATGGCGGCTGTGACAGGGTGATGTGGGGGAGCTTGAAATAAGGCCACTGCAATTGCATAAACTTTTGTTTATTTATTCATTCATTAATTTCACTCATTAGTTGTTTGTCACCCAAACATCTACATGTGAGTTACAGCAAATTTTAGTTTAGTTGAGATTCCTGCATTGTAGAGGGTTGGACTAGATGGCTATTGGGTCCCGTCCAACTCTACAATTCTACAAGCTGTCCCAGAAACTCCAGCAGGTGCAGAATGCTGCAGCGAGGCTCCTCACAGGGTCTCTGCCATGGGAGTATATTCACCCAGTGCTTTTCCAGCTGCACTGGCTCCCGGTGGAGTACAGGGTCAGGTTTAAGGTGCAGGTTTTGACCTTTCAAGCCCTTCACGGCCTAGGACCCTCGTACCTACGGGACCGCCTCTCCTGGTATGCCCCACGGAGGACCTTAAGGTCCATAAATAGTAACACCCTAGAGGTCCCAGGCCCTAAGGAAGTCAGATTAGCCTCAACCAGAGCCAGGGCCTTCTCAGTGATGGCTCCGGCCTGGTGGAACGCTCTGCCTCATGAGACCAGGGCCCTGCAGGATCTGATTTCTTTCCGCAGGGCCTGTAAGACAGAGTTGTTCCGCCTGGCCTTTGGCTTGGAGCCAGTTTGATTCCCTCCCTCTCTTTCTTTTTTATTTTCCTTCTCCTCCTGCGATGAGGCTACATTTCAATATTTTAATGTTTCATTATTTTAATGTTGTATTTTTAATTTTGTTTTTAAGTTGTAATCATTTAACTTGTTTTTATTATTGCTTGTTAGTCGCCCTGAGCCCGGCCTTGGCTGGGGAGGGCGGGGAATAATAATAATAATAATAATAATAATAATAATAATAATAATAATTTATTATTATTTATACCCCGCCCATCTGGCTGAGTCTCCCCAGCCACATTGGGCGGCTCCCAATCAAATGTTTAAAACAGTACAGCATTACAGTGGTGCCTCGCAAGACGAAATTAATTCGTTCCACGAGTTTTGTCGTCTTGCGGTTTTTTTCGTCTTGCGAAGCACGGTTTCGGAAAAGTTTTGGAAAAGCTTCAAAAATCACCAAAGTCTTCAAAAACCTCAAAAAAGGCTACCACACCGCGTGCTATGAGTTGCTCCTCGAAGTCAAGTCGCAACTGCACCTCTTCAAGCAATACACCCTGGGTATTAACGGTTTTAAGAAAAAGGAAACAAACTTGCAAGACGTTTTCATCTTGCGAAGCAAGCCCATAGGGAAAATCGTCTTGCGAAGCAACTCAAAAAACCAAAAACCCTTTCGTCTTGCGAGTTTTCCGTCTTGCGAGGCATTCGTCTTGCGAGGTAGCACTGTAAATATTAAAATCTTCCCTAAACAGGGCTGCCTTCAATGTCTTTTAAAGATAGGATAGCTGCTTATTTCCTTCACATCTGCTGGGAGGGCGTTCCACAGGGCAGGCGCCACTACTGAGAAGGCCCTCTGTCTATTTTTTTTAAAAAAATGATATTTATTAAAAATTTAAAAGTTACAGAAGAAAAAAAGAAATAACAATAAAGTAGAAAAAAACAAAAACAAAACACATAAAACATATAAAAACCATACAATAATACAGCAAAAAAACAGGCAAAAAAGAAGCTAAAAAACACATCCAATATTCCATGTCTTTGCCTTTCCTTAACTTATTTCATCGACCTCCTCACACCTCCCTTTTTTGTATTCTAGTTCAATTCACTATTTCAGCAAGTTCTTCCCATCTTTCTCAATTTTGATTCTATAGTTTTAACGATCTAACCATAAATCTAACCAATCAGGTTGTGGATGGCAGTGGTTTTATTCATCGTTGACCTGGCATTACACAGCAACACTTTCAGGTCATGTGGGTTTCCCTTGCTGATTCCAGTATCATTCTGGTCAGGACCAGACCTGGAGGCAGGGATAGTCCTCAAATAACGACTAAACCTGCCTCCGTGGTAATGACATGGTCTGGTATTAGTAGAGCTCCTCCTCCTGCCTGTGATCACTGAGATCGGGTGTCTCAATACATCCCCCCATTTGGAACCGGTCCCACCCAATCTATTGGTTGAGGCCCACTCCCAGGCAGCCATGACCCTTCCCCTTAGAAAGCAAAATACAAACTATATAATAACTTAACAAAAACAAAAAACAAAAACAAAGCAGGAAACAATTATACTAGAATTAAACCACTCCCCACCCTGACTAAATATTTATCTCACCCCAAGCAGAAATACAATAATAAAATAAAATAATATTATATTATATAAAAAATCCACCATTTAAGGTGCAGCAAATTAAAAGCACTTAAAACATTTAAAACCATTTTTGTCACTTGCTGCAAGGAGGCCTCTTAAGCTGTGGCGGTGAGTGCAGGCTCCGCCCCCTAGGCCTGATGGAGTTGGCAGGAGAGGGAGCGGTCCACCCAGCACTCACTAGAGCAGCAGCAGTGTCCTGGACGCCTTGATGGAGGCCCTCAAGCTGTGGCTATGGGTATAAATTATTATTATTATTATTATTATTATTATTATTATTATTATTATTCCATGAAATGGAGACCCTCGCATTGAGGAAGCGTGTTTTCCTCTATGTCCTGAATATTATTCTGCATGTTGTCTTACCCCGACCCCAAGTTCCTCCCTCCTCTTCCTCATTTCTCTTGTTCTCTCCAGCTGTAAGCAGGGGTGTGTGTGTGTTTGTCCTCAGGGAGTGTCAGGGAATCCAGGGTTCCTCTGTACAGTCCAGAGCGAGATAGTCTTGCAAATGAAAACTTTTTGGGGACCCATTTCATAAATAAATGAAGAGGACTCTAGATCCACAGAGTGGACAGATACATCCCAAACTATGTTGAATTCTGATCATTTGCAAGCCTTGCAAAGTGTTACGGTTTGCCTATTTAAGAAAACAATTAGTTTAATGGAAATGTAAGGGCAGCTGGGAATGAGTGCTTGCAGAAAATGAGATGAATTCATTTTCTTATCCTAGAGGGAATCCGTGGCAGTGAGAGATTGACAGCTGCCTCCTTTGGCAGCTTTTGAATTTAATGGAAACGACCAGGTTTTCTTTGTGGGGGAAGGCAGGTGGAATTACAATACACTTCCTTGCATTCTGATTTCTGTAAGCTGTTGCTTCTAAAAAGGGGCACAATCTTCCATTCTCTTGTGTAAGTCTCAAATGACTGGTCTTCAGTGGAGCTTCTGCAAGAGACCTACTCATAGTTGTGCCCTATGACATCCAAGGATATTGCTGAATCTTCATTTTCCTAGCAATGGTTCAAACCCTTTTGTTTCTAAACGAACCCAAAGGGTGCTCATCAATGGTTCCTCTTCATCCTGGAGAAGAGTGACTAGTGGGGTGCCACAGGGTTCTGTCTTGGGCCCGGTCTTATTCAACATCTTTATCAACGACTTGGATGATGGACTCAAGGGCATCCTGATCAAATTTGCAGATGACACCAAACTGGGAGGGGTGGCTAACACCCCAGAGGACAGGATCACACTTCAAAACGACCTTGACAGATTAGAGAACTGGGCCAAAACAAACAAGATGAACTTTAAGAGGGAGAAATGTAAAGTATTGCACTTGGGCAAAAAAAAATGAGAGGCACAAATACAAGATGGGTGACACCTGGCTTGAGAGCAGTACATGTGAAAAGGATCTAGGAGTCTTGGCTGACCACAAACTTGACATGAGCCAACAGTGTGACGCGGCAGCTAAAAAAGCCAATGCAATTCTGGGCTGCATCAATAGGAGTATAGCATCTAGATCAAGGGAAGTAATAGTGCCACTGTATTCTGCTCTGGTCAGACCTCACCTGGAGTACTGTGTCCAGTTCTGGGCACCACAGTTCAAGAAGGACACTGACAAACTGGAACGTGTCCAGAGGAGGGCAACCAAAATGGTCAAAGGCCTGGAAACGATGCCTTATGAGGAACGGCTAAGGGAGCTGGGCATGTTTAGCCTGGAGAAGAGGAGGTTAAGGGGTCATATGATAGCCATGTTCAAATATATAAAAGGATGTCATATAGAGGAGGGAAAAAGGTTGTTTTCTGCTGCTCCAGAGAAGCGGACACGGAGCAATGGATCCAAACTACAACAAATTGTAATAGCACCATATATTTCCTTTGACTCTGCCGAGTCATGACCCCCCTCCCTCCCCACAACTGGTATATTTATCCTCTTTCCATCACACACATCATTCTCAAATTAGTACTATTATACATTGGAGGTATTATGTCAATCCTGCTAGTGTCTTGACCTCTTTACAATTCTTCTTTAAATATTCAATAAATTTACTCCAGTTATTTTGGTATCTTTGATCTCCCTGGTCCCGGATCCTCCCTGACAGTTTGGCAAGTTCTGCATATTCTGTCAACTTCGCCTGCCACTCCTGTATAGTTGGTATATCTTGTACTTTCCATCTTTGGACCAGAAGGGTCCTCGCGGCAGCTGTAGCATACATGAACAAATTTTGATCTTCTATTTTAATTTCTGTTCCTATTAAGCCTAATAGACACGCTTCTGGTCTTTTGGGGAGTATATCTAAATATTTTTTTGAGTTCATTATAAATTGCTTCCCAAAATTTTTTTACCTTATCGCAGGTCCACCACATATGGAAATAGTCCCCATCTGCCTTTTTACATTTCCAACACTTACTTTCTTTTTTCCTATACATTTTAGCTAATTTTACTGGCGTCAAATGCCATCTATACATCATTTTTAGCAAGTTTTCCTTCAAAGCCATGCATCCTGTGAATCTCAAACCCTCCTTCCATAATCTTTTCCACGCATCCAATTCAATGTTATGCCCAATATCAATTGCCCGTTTTATCATTGATTCCTTTACTTCTTCATCTTTTGTATACCATTCTAGCAATAAGCTATACATTCTTGATAGAGTTTTATCTTTACAGTCTATTAACTCGATTTGGAAGTTTCTTCCCTTGGCAAATAAATTTCGATCGCTCCCTCTGCCAATCCCTGAAGCATCCAGTCCCACCTACAACTGGAATCATCTGGAACAGAAACAACATATTTGGAAGGACATTCATTTTGGCTTTTTGGTTCTAGTAAATTTCTTTTATAGCTCTGCCGAAGAATTCTCCTAGGCCCATTGTCTCTACAGTCCTTATCATAAAATTCCGCGAGACATTGTCAAACACTTTTTCAGTGTCCACTGCTTGCTTATCTGGTCTCATCTCTAAATATTCTAGAGTCTCAATCACAATTCTCATGTTGTTGCTCATTTGTCTTCCCAGTAGAAACCCTGCCTGGTCTTCATTCATGACGTCCTTCAATATTTTCTTTAACCTATTTGCAGTCACATCTTGAAAAGTTTATAATCATTATTCAAAAGACATATTGGTCTGTAATTTTTAGTTGATGTTAAGTCTGTTCCTTGCTTTGGAATCAACATTATAAGCGCTTCTTGCCATGACTCTGGGAGGATCCCCTCCTTCAAGATCTTGTTCGTGACTGTCTTGAGTGGTACTGAAAGGATGTCTTCTAATTTCTTGTAGTAACTTGCTGCCAGTCCATCCGGTCCAGGCGATTTTCCTGGCTTCACCTTTACAATTGCCTGATGAATTTCCATCATTGTTATGGAGGCTTTTAGATATTCAGTTTTATTGCTTGTAATTTTGGGGAGTTTACTTGGACTTAAATATTTTCTTAATTTATCATCATCTTCCTTTCCTGCATGGTAAAGACCTTTAAAGAAATTTATGAAGTAAAGGTAAAGGTACCCCTTCCCGTACGGGCCAGTCGTGTCCGACTCTAGGGTTGTGCGCCCATCTCACTTAAGAGGCCGGGGGCCAGTGCTGTCCGGAGACACTTCCGGGTCACGTGGCCAGCATGACAAAGCTGCTCTGGCGAGCCAGCACCAGCGCAGCACACGGAAACGCCGTTTACCTTCCCGCTATAAAGCGGTCCCTATTTATCTACTTGCACTTAAGGGTGCTTTCAAACTGCTAGGTGAGCAGGAGCTGGGACCGAAAGACGGGAGCTCACCCCACTGCGGGGATTCAAACTGCCAACCATGCGATCGGCAAGCCCTAGGCACTGAGGTTTTACCCACAGCGCCACCCGCGTCCCACACAATTTTTGGCACAATTTGATCTGACCCTACACTTTTTGTCTATGTCCATCGCAATGTCATCTTCTTGCAACCCCAACCAACTGGCCAGTTCTTTTACCATCTTCTCTTCTATATTCTCCTCCTGGTACACCCCTATAAAACAATGTCATCTGTCATTGATGCATTTCCAGTGTAGTGACTGCATCCCAGGTTTCTTCCTGTATTTCCCCCCCCCCAAAAAAAAATCTGTAATATCTTCCTTGACTTTTTCTTGATGTTTCTTCTTGTCTTTGTAGTTGTTTTGGACCTTCTTGATCACCTTGTTTGGAAGATTTATTTTTAAGTCCCTGCATCAATTTGTCCAGTTCTTTATTTTTAATAGATAAATCTTTGATTTGGCCTGAGAGATCAATTATTGATTTGGAATTTTACTCTGTTTTATTCCCCATCAAGTATAGTTTCTCATCTAAGGCTTTGATGTTATCATTTAGATCTTTTCTCATTCCTTTTCTTTTATATAATAATTTTTATTGAGTTTTCCATATGTATCATATTCACATTTTGTTACATAATTCTATAACCTAGTACCTTACTCAGACAGAGCATCAACCTCCTTCCCTCCCTCTTTCTGGCTTCCAAACATCTTTACTAAATTCTTAGCATTTCTATAACCACTTTTTTACCTTCTGACTTCTTTTAATATTTCACCTCATTATATGTAAATAAGTTCCTTATATTTACATTGCAAAACATTTCAACTCAAACCTACAAATGTTTTCAGATGTTTACAATTTTGTTTCAAATAAAATATAAATTTGCTCCAGTCCTTTTGAAACAGTTCGTCGTGCTAATTCTGGATTTCCCCTGTCTTTTCTCATTCCTAATATCAATTCTTTGATGTCTGCATTGGGCTCTACCTCTAACATTGATCCTCTTCTTACTTGTGTTCCAGAAGTAGATGTCAATCCTATTGTGGCTTATTTTTGTTGTTGACATTTTATATTCCCTGTCGGATCCCTTTGTCCACACTGCTTATATTCAAATTTTCCAAGCACTTAATCTTAAAAATTCTACTTGATTTTAGTAAATTATTAAGGGCTGCAGCTCCCTCCTTGCATCCTTTGTTCTGTTATCACCAGCTTGGGCATCACTTTCCTCTGGGGCAAAGTAGGCATTAAAGCAGTTCTACTTTCTCTCTATCACCCAATAGATGAGCACCTTTGTTGCTTCTTCCACCTTCAGGGAAATGAAACTGGCAATGAAGGAATTTCTTGGACCTTGCATTTTTCACTGAGTTTGTGTTCCAACGGATATTGGGGTAATTGATGTCTCCCATGACTACTATATCCTTTTTGAATGTTTGATAATTTGCTCTAGGAAGGCATCATCCAAGCCTTCAGTCTGGCCTGGCAATCTATAGCAGACACTCACAGTCATTGTTGTTTGCCTCTCATACAATTTTTATCCATATACTCTCAATCTGACTTCTGTGATCCAAGCCATGGATCTTTTCACAAGTGTATACGTTCTTTACAAAAAATGCTCCCCCTCCTGCCTTCCTGTTGGGTCTACATCTTTTGAGTAGGTTACACCACTCAATTTCTGCATTCTAGTCATGCTTTATCCCACCAGCTTTCAATAATGCCTATTACATCATATTTGCCATCCTTTATTAAAAGCTCCAATTCACCTTGCTTGTTTCCCATACTCTGTGCATTAGCTTAAAGATAACTGAAACCACGAGTAATTCCCTCCAGATGCTTCCTTCCTGTAGTTCCTGCCCTTTAGTGGGTTTCTGTAGCACCATGCCAGTTTCCTGTGCATCAATGAAGCTATTATCACGGTATCAGATGTTACCCTGTCATCTGTAATATTGTCTCCCTCCCCCTCAGCATTTAGTTTAAATCTTTGTTTAAATCAGCTAGGACTCTTAGTTATCTTTCTGAAGATGAATCTCCATGTCCTTTGTTTTTCAGATCAAGATTATGGTTTACATATTTTTATATTGCTGATGTTTTAGTTTTTCACCTTCATTGGTGTATTGTTTCTATTATAGATATGTGAACTTTGTTGCAAGTTCACTCTTAACACACTGAAGCAAAGCACTACTTATGTTGTTGAGAGTAAAAGAACATCCTTAACATGTGTTAGGCTAAGGATGTGTTGACCCTTGTTCTAACATTGTTAATAATCTTACTTACAGTGTGATCTAGTCACTTAGACACAATCTTGACACTTAAATTCCAATCTTTGGTAATTAATACCATGAGGCACGTTTATTTTAATAGTTACACATTCTGTCAATAAATTTTCCTGCTCCATTTTCACTGTTGCTGTGGTTGTAGTTCTTCCAGTAATGTGACAGAAATTAGTGTCCATTTGTCTCATACGGAACTGTGCAATGGCAGAAAGGGACCTGATGGTAACTAATTGGAGGTGCCATGTTCCACACACAAAGATTAATGGACAATTTCTATTAAAAGAGGGGGGAAAGGTTAAACTACTTGATTGATTGCTTCAGCTTCCAAGTGGCCATATACATCATTCATAGTTCTCCCTGTAGCCCATATGAGGTAATAAATTCATTATAGGGTCCATTCACAGTTCCTATACAGGTTGCATATGACTAATGGCACTATTGTTACAGCGTCTAAAAAATCAAGACCATGAACATCACAAAAGAATGGAGGATGTCAGAGAACAAGAGACACAAATATGAAGTGGTGTCATAGGAGTACATGAGAAGGGAACATTTTTCACCCACTATATTGAATTTCTAGTTCTGTATATTTCAATATTTTCATAATGGACCTAAAGTAAAATGTAGAAGCAAAATGTGAGGTCATGTATATTATAAGGAGAGAAGTGAACCTGCAAAGACCAGTACTAAAAAAATATCCAGCAACCCACATAATATTTTAGCATACCTTACAAATGCAATAAAGACTGCAGATTTTTAATATGTAAAATAAATAATCTTTCACATGTGCTATGAGATAGCTTCCAACCCAGGTGCACTTTGTACAATAGTTCAGAGCCTCGTTTTTGTTTTTGCTTTAAACTTTGTCCTTGTAGGCCATTGCCCATGAGAAGCCAGCACACAATACTGCCCAGATACAGAACAGTAAGCACAATCCGTTTGTTCTCTGCAGATGAAAAACTGCACACAGTTTCATGCATGAATCGTCTTTCCATATGGGGTAACAACTTACCACAAGCCCATATCAATGGCTTGAGTAAATAGTTATCCCAATACAATTTCTGTTTAAAGGACTTGCCCAAACTTACTTATTCAAGTTTAGGTTGATGCCAATTTAGGGTCAGGGTTCATTTAAAATTCATTCAGACCGGTTCAGCTATTTATAGTAATACATTGCAAATTGCAAAAAGAAAAAGAAAGCAAAGTAACCTTTGATAACTCTTTCCCCAGGATTCAAGTTCATGTAATCTCTGCATCACTTTTCACTCTTGCATTATCTTTACGTTTGCAATGAAAATCACACCCTTATCACATTTGAAAGAAATCACATCTCTCACTTCCCCCTTATCCCACCCCCTCCCCTTCATAGAAGAGCAAAGTCTGCAAAACAGCAGCAGCAGCAACAACAACAAAGGAGCAAGTTACAACAGAGCAGAAAACTACTCCAGTCTTCCATCCATTCCCTCTCTCAAGAAGCCCCTGCGCCTGTGGGTTTCAAGCTGAGTGGGCTTCCTTGCTAAGGTAAGGTTACCAGATTTTTTTCAATGAATTCGGAGACACTTTTCAATTTCAATGGATTTTGTATGGGGACTGATTTGTAAATCCGGGGACTGTCCCTGGGGAATGGGGATGTCTGGTAACCTTATGCTAAGGGGGAACGCCAGTTTCAGGGTCAAGGGTGATGGGGTCAGAATGCTCACTCCCATCTACCTAAGCTTCAGTACAAACAGAGGTGGAAAAGCTTGTATGTTTCCAGCAGCGATCAAGGCTGCATCCTTTGTTCCACAATCCAGAATGGCAAAAAGACACACATTTTCTGCCGAAATCATTCTAGCAGTACTAATAAAAGATGACAGTGGCACATGTAGAGATGATGACAACTCTCATGAAGTTGGTGATTTTGTTCCAAACAAGTGAAGTTGGTCTGAAATAAAAGATCATCTTTTGGGGGAAGCTAATCTTGCTCAGTTGAAGAGAAAATGGCAAAAAATAGTTGAAAGCGTGTCAGTAGTTTAAGTGACACAGGGAAGGGGAAACATCCCATATCCATGGTGGAAGGGGCAAGGGACCAAAAGCATCAACCTCAATATCGCCACAAAATATTTCTGATGCTGACATCATGAGAGGCAAGAATGGCAGAACATGGCAAACAAACCCACAGCCAATACATCACCACAGAACATTACTGGCTTAAAATGCATCTGGGGTCTTCTTTTTCTCAATTTGGTTTGGAAATGCAAGAGAAGTAGGGCAATCCTTGATAGAAGCAGTGAAATAAATGTGGGGATGAGTGGGATCCTACCATTCCTAAATAACTCACATATTTGTGGCCTGTTAATGTAGCTGGTTATTAATAACAGGACAGAGAAGCTGTCAGCCTTCACTGAGAATATCTTTTGTTAGAAGAAAGCAATTTTCCAGCCACACAGCTGCATGCTGAAAGCAATCCTGCCATATCAGATAATCAGGCTTCCTATCTGGATCTTGCAGAGAATGAGATGTGAAGCAAACATGGGCTGGTTCTGTCAGATGTTTCTGGTATCAGCAGCTTTTTCATTAGCCAGTGTTGTGGTAAGTCCACATCCTTTGATAAAGATGAGAACACCCAGTGTTTACTGGGGGATGCAGAACAAGTGCTTATCAGAGAGCCACAATGCACTCTCATAAAACTAAACAGGGATTTGCACATTTGTGCTAGATTATTTTCATTTTGAATAGGACACTCTTGAAAACCTCAGTGTTTGGTGCAACAGGAAAAGAGGGGGGGGGAATGTAACAGCTAACACAGCATTCAGGTTCATGAGTATATGGCTATGTTTTCTTTAACATGTTCTCTTTCTGTACTGTTCACTGTATAATGGATGCTAGTTACCCTCTTTTTGCACACTCCCTAACCCACTTGCTATGTTGATGCTTTGCAACTGGACCCATCAGTCGGGACTCCCCTCTGGCTCATGAACAGGATAGTAAGCCTGGTCAAAACAGCAGAGCTGCGCAGGAAAATAAGTTTCAGTCATCCATAAGTATTTGTCCCAAAACACCAAGGGACTCCCTACAACTTCCCCTCAGGGCATTGTGATCTGGGGTGGGAAAAGGAACCCCCACTGGGGCTTTTCCTGCATAACACAGCCAGGGTTTGGGACTCACAAAGTTGTGAGCTGGTTGGGGCTCCTGAGGTATGGCCAGGTGGGGTGGAAACTGTCAGCACACGGCTTCCAATGCAGGATGCGCTCAAGCCAGCTCTCACTTAGGCTCCTCCCTCCCTCCCTCCCTCCTCCTCCTCTTCTTCTGCGATCACTCATAGCCCAGTAAGATAGTCTTCCATGAACATGGTCTTAAAGTGAGTCTGTAAGTGACTGTAGAGGCCAATTCTGGATCCACATGTCCTTCCACAGTGGGGGCATAGGTTTCCTGGCAAGTGTTGATGAAAGTGAGGATTTGTTCTCAAATTGGAGTGCTCGCAGGCTAGTGATTCCCAGTTGTCAGTCTTTATCCTACATTTTTAAAGATTTGCCTTGAGAGCATCTTTAGGCAGCAGGGAGACCACAAAGTGTGAGTGTTCCTGCAGTTGTGAGTAATTGTTGCAGCTCTCATTGTTTAAGCAGTAATAAAATGTTGTCCCTAGTTAACTCAACAACAATTGTCTTGCCTCTTTATTTCATGTATTGGAGCAAAAACAAAGTTGATACCTGTATTGATTAGGTGTGTGAATGCACAAACTCAGTTTCTTTAAAAAAAGAAAAGAAAGGGTGACTGATTGTGTTGCTACTCATATTGCTATAGTTGCTATAAAAGGTTTCAAAGATAACCAAAACACATGCTTTTTTCTTAATTTTTTTCTTAAATTTAATCTTGAATATATCCAATAGCAGGCTTTCTTAAATCTCACTGAGTCTAGAGCTTGACCCAATGCATATCTCCCTGCTTAACCTATGTTACGAAAAAATCTGGGTGCGGGGCTACTCTGCCACCCAGCTCATCAGACTAGGTCCGCGGGTCCCTGCGGAAGAAAATGAGCTCAGCCAGACAGGAGCAAACTGCAGAAGATCCAAGTTTATTGCGCAACAGGTTCAAGGCGAGATTGAACAGCGAGAAAGGGGTGACATGAACTTTTGAAATTTCCCTCCATGTCCCAGAATACAGTGCAAAATACATCCCAGTTACATCATGAATACATTAAGAAGAGGTTGGGTTACACAGATTACATCACAAATACATTAGGAAGAGGTTGGGTTACACTGGATTAACATATGGAGGAGGGAGGGGGGAAATGCAGAGCTGGAGATATGCGCAGATAAGCACATCCTGAGAAGACAATGGTCCATGTATGCATGGTCTGTCACCTGGCATCGCCCGGGGGGGAAGGGCTTGGCAGAGCGATTTGACCGGATTAGGGTCTTGACACCTTGCTTGAGGGATTATGGAGGACAGGGGAGGTGTCATGGGGTCCTAGAGAAATTGAGCAAATTGGCACGTTGATCTTCTATGAATTTTTTAGATTTTAGTCCCTTTTGACATTGACAATTGAAAATAAATGGATATATTGTAGCGAAGAAGGTGGTGAAGAAGACATGCCCCCCCCTTTCCGTATCAACCTAGCTCACAGGCTTGTAGTAAGAATTACATCTTTTTTAAAATTCCTGGTTGAGAATCTTGCTCTTCCTTTCACAAGTAAATGGAGATGATCTAAATGCACATTTTGTCACAGTAGATGAAATGAAGCATTACTCTGGAATTTCCAGTCAATATGGGCTATACATAAACATAAGTGCATAAGATGAACTTAATATAAGAGCATCACTTTAAGAGAAAATAATGTCACTAAGAGTTTATAACTATTTGTTAAAAACCTAATAACATTGGGGGGGGAGGAAACAGGCAAAACTACTACATAAAAACTGATGAAGACTGCAATGGTAAATTAAGCCTGGTATTGGTGAATTTATCAGCACCCACAGACAAGCAAGGAAACACAGCATCAGCATAATTTCTATGCACATTTGTACATGGTTCTTATTCTGTTCCTAAGATGCATTTTAATTGCACTATCATTTCTATGTTTAAACTAAGTCATGCCTCCCTGGCCATTTATGACATACATTAGGCTTCCTGGAAAAGGAAAGAGACTAACATTGTCAGCAATAGGCAATGCGTTAATTTAGTTTTATCCATTATTGACAACATAATAAGAGTTAAACTGCATGCAGTTAGTGCATTATGCCATGTTGCAAAATTCTGCCTTTAATTCTGTATTGTAAGTGCTCACAGAAAAAGTTGTGGCAAAGACTTGAGGCGGCTAGCCTGGTAGTTTACTGGCCAAGCTCCTCTAGTTAAGATAGTGAGGTCTGGCTGCTGTTGCCTTTATGATTCAGGAATATAGATTTAAGTATTTAATTCAGTGACACTCTGCGCACTTTCAGATCTGCCCTTTTCCATCAGTGCATCCAAATAGCTTTCATTCAGACATTTTTCTTTAGTTCTCTCTTCCTTACTTCAACGTGTTGTAGCATCATTGTATTGATACCCAATTGCTACTTCAGCTCAAGCTCTGGTTTGTTATGCAGCTGCCTAACTTTGTTTCAGTGATCAAGATGAACACATTGCCAAAAATGTTTTTATTTGAGTCAATCCCAGTGGTAAGCAATGTGAGCTGCTTCAAAGAATGGCAAAAAGACATTTCAAAATTTATCTGGAGAGGGGGATTAATTAAGAATTAATCCAAGAATTAATGGGGAAAACTGGTTTTAATAAATGAATACAGAATATTTGTCACTTAAGAGAAGTGTCAAAGTTGCAAAGAGATAGAGGGAAGTCAACTAATATAGCAGGGATTCAAACTAGTTTAACGGAACGGATAGAAAGTGACTGTAAGGAAAGAAAGAAAAGAAGGATTACAAATGTAAATACTTTCTGAGAACCTGGCATATAGAAAATTCAAATTTCTGTTTGTATCCTTTGAATAATTTTGTGTACTTGACTAATTATTTTTTGTTTTTTATTATTTTTCTTTCCCCCTTTTTGTTTTTCTTTTTCTTTTCTTTTTCTATATTTTCTATATTTTTCCTTTTTATTTTTGAATATCTGGATGTAATTCATGCTTTCTCTGTAATTTTTAAAAATGCAGTTTTGCTAAACATGATTAGAAAGGACCAAGAGGTTAAAGGTATACAGGTGGGAGCTAAACAGTACAAATTGAAAGCATTTGCTGATGATTTAGTATTGACTTTACAGGAGCCAGAACCTAGTACTAAAAGGGTATTGGAACTGATTCAAGAATTTGGACAGGTTGCAGGTTTCAAGTTGAATAAGATGAAAACCAAGGTTCTAGAGAAAAATGTAATTATGAATGAGAGAGAGAAGTTTCAGGAGGAGACAGGACTAACATTAGTTAAAAAAGTGAAATACTTAGGGGTTAACATGACTGCTAAAAATGTGAACTTATTCAAGGATAATTATGAAAAATGTTGGACTGAGGTGAAAAAAGGATTTAGAAGTATGGACAAATTTGAAGTTCTCATTGTCAGGCCGAATTGCTGTGATAAAAATGAATGTGCTGCCAAGGATGTTATTTTTGTTCCAAACATTGCAAATTTTGGATAAGATGGATTGTTTCAAGAAGTGGCAGAAGGATATTTCTAGATTTGTTTGGCAGGGCAAGAAGCCTCGAATAAAATTTAAGATATTAACGGATGCTAAAGAAAGAGGTGGATTTGCCCTGCCAGACCTTAAACTTTATTATGAATCAGCTGCTTTTTGCTGGCTGAGAGAATGGCTGCTTCTTGAAAATACTGAAGTGTTGGATTTAGAAGGTTTTAACAATGTATTTGGTTGGCATGCATATTTGTGGTATGATAAGGTAAAAGTACATAAAGCATTTCATAGAATCATAGAATCATAGAGTTGGAAGAGACCACAAGGGCCATCGAGTCCAACCCCCTGCCAAGCAGGAAAATCATATTGTTAGAAAAGCATTGTTTAATGTTTGGATAAGATATAAGGATTTGTTAGGGGGGGAGACCCCAAGATGGTTGTCACCAATGGAAGCGAAGGCACAGAAAAAACTCAATATGGAGGCCAAATGGCCGAAATATTGGGAAATTCTGGAACAAGATGGAGAGATAATAAAATTGCAGAGCTTTGAAAAATTGAAAAACAAAGTGCGAGATTGGCTCCATTATTATCAAATAATGGAGGCATACAAATTGGACAAAAAAGTTGGTTTCCAGGTGGAAAAATCAAAATTGGAAACAGAATTGTTAGATCCAAAAACCAAGAATTTGTCAAGAATGTATAACTTGCTGTTGAAATGGAACACTCAGGATGAAACGGTGAAATCAGCTACGATTAAATGGGCACAAGATGTTGGACATAACACAATGATGGCTGACTGGGAACGGTTATGGACCACAGGTATGAAATTTACGGCATGTAATGCCCTAAGAGAAAATTTAATGAAAATGATTTACAGGTGGTACATGACACCAGTTAAGCTTGAAAAAAATCTATCATTTGCCCGATAATAAATGTTGGAAATGTAATGAGACTGAAGGTACATTCTTTCACCTTTGGTGGACGTGCCCAAGGATTAAGACATTCTGGGAGATGATATATAATGAAATGAAAAAGGTATTTAAATATACATTCCTTAAGAAACCAGAGGCCTTTCTCCTGGGCATGGTCGGCCAACTGGTGTTAAAGAAGGATAGAACTTTTTTTATGTATGCTACAACAGCAGCAAGAATACTCATCGCGAAATATTGGAAGACACAAGATTTACCCACCAGGGAAGAATGGCAGATGAAGTTGATGGACTACATGGAATTGGCGGAAATGACTGGCAGAATCCGAGACCAGGGAGAAGAGTCGGTGGAAGAAGACTGGAAAAAGTTTAAAGACTATTTACAGAAATATTGTAAAATTAATGAATGTTATAAAAATGTTGGAATGAAGTTATATGGCTTTAGTAGAAATGTTACAAGGAATTAAGTATAAATAGATTAATAGAGCTTTAAAGGGAAAAATATGGTTAGAATGTGTTAAGACAATTATAGGATAGAAAGCAGAGGAAGATGGAAAGGAATTGCTGAAACAATTAACAGAAATTGAATACAAAAAGGGAGGTGTGAGGAGGTCGAGGAAATAAGGGAAAGAAAGATAAGATGTTGAAAACTGGATTGTGTTTTAAATGGTTTTTGTTTTGTTTTTTGTTTTTTTATATTGTATTGTATGTTTTTTCTTTTTTGGTGTTTTGTAGTGTTGTGTTTAATTTGTTGGAAAACGAATAAATATTATTTTTAAAATAATAATAATTTTTAAAAATGCAATAAAGATAATTAAAAAAACAAAAAACCCACCAAGAATTTAACATAAATTATTAATAATTATTAAAGACAGAGAAGGTTTCTCTCTACTGGATTTAAGATTATATTATGAAGCATCTTTCTCCTGCTGGATCTGGGATTGGATAAACTTAACAAATGCTGATTTCAAAACAAAATAATAATAATAAAATTCTTTCCAGTAGCACCAGTAGATGCAGACCAACACAGCTACCTACCTGTAACTAAATGCTGATTTATTAGATTTGGAAGGTCATGATCAGATTTGGTTGGCATGCGTATCTATGGTATCATAAGGCAAAAGTTCATAAAAGTTTTCATAATCATATAATAAGAAACTTGATTTTTAAAGTTTGGGAGAAATACAAAGATTTATTAGAACAGAAAACACCATGGTGGCTTTCCCCATTAGAAGCAGTGTATCTCTCTCTCTAAAAAAAAAGTAAATATGAGGAAAAATTGACTGACAGAAGCAATCAATTAAAATTTAAAAAATTTGAAGAAGAGAAAAGGTAATAGACTGGTTACAATATTTCCCATTAAATGAAACTTTAAAAAATGATAAAAAGAAAGGATTTAGCTATGAAGTGTCAAGATTTCAGAGAGAAATAGTAAAAGGTATTACCAAATTGCTGTAAAAAATGTACAATCTGCTCTTGGAGTGGGACATCAAAGAGGAACAGGTCAAATGTGTTATGATTAAATGAGTGAAAGATGTGGGACATAATATATTAATGACGGAATGGGAAAGTTAGATTTGAAATTTACTGCATGTACTTTACTGTTGGACATGTAGAGAAACAGAGAACATTTTATCATATGTGGTGGCAATGTAGGTTAAAATCTTTGGGGAATAATGAAATGAAAAAAAATGTTCAGAGTAACCTTTGCTAAAAAACCAGAAGCCTTTTTATTAAGCATTCTAGGAGTGGAGATTCCAAAAGAACAAAAAATATTGTTTATGTATGCTGATACTGTTACCCCAGAAGAAGCAGTTCTGACCAAAGGAGATTGGCAAACCATGTTAATGGACTAATGTATGCTGAAATGACTAAATTAACTGGAAAGCTCAGAAATGAAGATGACAATAAATTTTAAAAAGAATGGGAAATGTTTATTGTGTTACAAAAGTATTGTAAACAGGTTAATACATTGGCAGGGTTTTAAGAACATTTGTAATTTTATAAATAATGTAAGAAATTTGAGGTAGGAAAATAATTTGGAGTAGGAATGATATGCAATTGAAAAAGAAAATTAAGGAACCAGAGGAGGGGGAAGTAATGGGAGAATCCCATTTTATGGATTTGATATTGCTTTTATGTATATATTTCTTTGTTTGTGGTTGTTGAGTTTGTTGTTTTTTATTTTTGTTGAAAATTTAATAAAAATATTGTTTAAAATAAAGAATGGAATGGAGCTTCCTGTTTCCGGGTGTGGGAAATGGCTGACTCCCATACGACCGGACCCCAGCCATGCCGGTAATTCAGAACTGATATGGGGGTTATTAGCTCTCCCCAGGTTGGGAGAGGACTGTCTAGTAGACCTGCAGATTGCCCAAGAATGCTGACTTGCATCAAGGTGCAAGCAGCAGGACACTGGGTTGCAAAGCACAGTACGGCTGGCACTCTCCAATGCCATTCTTATAGCCGGGAACATCTGTTTGAAAAAAATGGATGGATTTGGACAATAAACAGACATGGACTGGATTGAAGAAGCTTAAGAAAAAAACCTGCAGATGTGTACAGTCCCTGGGGGTTTAAGCTCAGTCTTCAAAAAGATTATCATCATGGTGTTTGGATGTTAAGTGGGCGGGGGACAGACATGTGTTTGGTATGTCCCCCCCCCCCCCGCCCACTTAACATCTACAATTGGTTTTCAATGCCAAGCCTCACTAGGAACTTTTTTTTTTTAAAAAAAAAGAAGAGTACAGATGGACTTCTATTTATAATTAGGCATTTAATTGTGCAGCTTTACTTAAGACTTGAAAGACTTGAACTTGATAAAGATGGAAGAGGAGGCAAGATGGCGCTCGCTAATATGACGCAGCATGGAAAAAATATGTTCCTCCCTTTCTTTGAGGGAAGCAGGAGTTATGTGCTGGCTGATTTTACAATGATTTGAGATAACAACTTGGAACAATACACAGTGCAGCTGTTTGCAGAAGTTTTTTATATTCATTATGAGCGAGAGAGAAGACTAAGTGGTGTCTAGCAGCCCCTCCTCTAGGGCCTGGAGGGGGGAGAGTGTGGTCCCCAAAGGCTGATCAATTGCCAAATGACTGATATTTGTGGAATACAGTTTATCTACATTGCAATATTGCAAACAATTTTGCCTAACAATTTAACTTGGAAGATACTGGTTCAATAAAGTTCAAAAGGAAGGTTTGGACAATTAATGATTGGGAGTTGCTGTGCCATTAAACTTCAGATAACAGACTTGGACAACATCCCGGATTGGAATGGAGTCAGAGGAAGCTGCGCTGATAAAAAGGCAGTTGGAAAAATATATACTAACAAAGCTGTATTCGACGGATGAAAGTACATGATGTTTGACATAATTGAGCATCGTGGACTCAGGGATGGAGAATTATAAAGCATCAAAATCGAGATGTGGAAAATATGGAAACAACGAGGAGAGCAGGACTGAGATGTGGAGATATGCTTCAGAGATCCAGACCATGGGGAGCTCCAAAAAATTAAAAATTATAATTTGGACTATAATTTGGTCTTCTTATTTTAGTTTTTAATTTTAATTGAAGTATTATGATTGGATATATTAATTGGATGTTTTTATTGAAAAATCAATAAAAATGATTTAAAAAAATAAATAAAGAATGGAATGATGATAATTTCAGAATGCAGATGGGCTCTGAACTTCAGGAATATTGTGAAAATCATGAAGATTCAACTTTGTCCTGACAGTTGAATGGGAAGATTGCAAGGCCTATATGAGGAGAAGGGCCTTGGCGTACACCTAACAGTATTATGAGAAGTAGCATAGGGCTTCACAAGAAAACAATTCAGATAAAATGGTGGTCTTTATTGAAACAAATAGCAACATGTCCTTCCCCAGATCTTTATTGTGCTAAATAGTTTAATGTGGTAAATATGAATTGAATAATTTACTTTCAGCTAAAGCTGAATCTGCACTGGCATTTTGTCTCAGAGATATTGGGAGAGTGGTTCAATCTGAAAAGACAGATTACTTAGACTTTGTATTTGGTGTAAGGAAACACACTTAAGATGAATGTGTTGCAACATGTGTGCTTCACAGTATTTTACAGTGGTGCCTCGGGTCAAGTACTTAATTCGTTCCAGAGGTCCGTACTTAACCTGAAACTGTTCTTAACCTGAAGCACCACTTTAGTTTATGGGGCCTCATGCTGCCGCCGCGCCGCCAGAGCACGATGTCTGTTCTCATCCTGAAGCAAAGTTCTTAACCTGAAGCAATATTTCTGGGTTAGCGGAGTCTGTAACCTGAAGCGTATGTAACCTGAGGTACCACTGTATTTCATTTTTAAAAACATAGTTTACAGGTGTATTTTCAAAAGAAATGAAACAAGGGACTTCTGGTGAGGCATCATGGCGGCTGCAATGGCAGAAAACAGTTCCTGAAGCCAGCCAGAGTAAACGGCTCTGTCTGGCTGACTCCTGGGCTGCCAGGACTGCCGCCGCCAGCACTGCCAGCGGAGAGGAATCGGGGGAGCCCGGTGCGTCTATCGGAGGAGCCAAAACACCCCCCTCCCATGACCTTGATTGAGCCGGGAAGGCACCCGGCTGGCCACCCACCCACCCAACAGGAGCTCCAGGACCAGGAGGACAGTGGAGCTAACACGAAGAGGGAGGAAGAAAGGGGGAAAGAGGAAGAAAAAGAAAGAAAGAAAAAGGAGCCCCAGCTTTACCGCTGCTGCCCCCATCGCTGCCGCTGACGGGAAAGAAGAGGAGAGGTAGGTGCGCACCAGGAGGGCAAAAGAGGCTCCAAAAGAACATGTGGCTGAGCCCGACCGGAGCCTACCCCTCCAGCAGCTAACGCTTGGAAACAGAGGAAGGCCGCATGACAAAGGAGGTCGCAGACAGGAAGAAACTACCTTTTTTAAAACCCCTTTTCTTTTTAACCCCTTCCTCCCCCCCTTTTTATTAATTAAAAGTGGGGAATTTAGGGAATTTTTTTTATTCCCCCCAAATACCTACTTTTATCATTTTTCTTTTTAAAAGGGGGACCACTGCTGCTGCAGCCACCCTTTATTTGAATGTTTACTTTTATTTTTACCCTTTTTACACATTATTTAAAGTTACAGATAGGTAGCCGTGTTGGTCTGCCATAGTCAAAATAAAAAAATTCCTTCCAGTAGCACCTTTAAGACCAACTAAGTTAGTTCTTGGTATGAGCTTTCGTGTGCATGCACACTTCTTCAGATACACTGAAACAGAAGTTGCCAGATCCTTCTAACTGGCAACTTCTGTTTCAGTGTATCTGCACAAGTGTGCTTGCACACGAAAGCTCATACCAAGAACTAACTTAGTTGGTCTTAAAGGTGCTACTGGAAGGAATTTTTTTATTTTGACATTATTTAAAGACACACATTTCCACCACCCCCTCAATTTATACCTTATTTTATTTTCACCTCAAACTCTCCTCTTAAGAATTAAAATGGCAGTACCCAGAAAAGAGCCCTGAACCAACACAGGCCATTTCCTGGGACTGCCACTTCGCCCCAGACTTTCCACTCTCTCTTACCTATCCTTTTCGTACTTTATTCACTTTTGGAAATAAAATAACGCTGACACCAAATCCTACATATAGTAAGTGAAATAGAAACATCACCACCCAACCCCTCTCTCACCCACCTCCTTCCCCCTTTTCTTCCTAATGTCTCAACAAATGAAAATGATTTGTAAAAATGTTACATGGGGGGAAAAACACGAGAGACACTGCACACTTTTGTAAATCAACAAAATCTTTAATAAAAAAAGAAAAAGAAAGAAATGAAACAAACTGATCCAGCAGGATGAGAACCATGAGCACTAAGCAAGCAGAGAACCATGAGCACTAAGCAAGCAGAGACTTTGCAGTGAGCCCCATTTCTAATATGTGTGTTTGTACACACACACACACACACACACACACACACACACACACAATGGGATATAATGTCTCATCAGTTATATGATCCAGGTATACTGGGCTCCATAGGAAAGAGCTGGCTAGTTCAGATATCATGTAATGCTGATAAGGCCTCTTTGAGTCATATGTTGTGGACATGTCCCGGTTTGTTTGTTTTTTTCTGGCCAGAAACATTGTTCAAATTACCATAATTTTGTTCTGGAATAATCCTTAATATGTGCAGATGTTCAAACTATATTTCTGTGGAGTTGGGACAGCAGAAGTGGATCCTGCATGTCCTTCAAGGCTGGGATGATAAACACCCACTTTATATGGCTCTGTGGTCTGACCAGGGCTATTTTTCTAGAAAAAGAGGTTCTGGAACTCACCACGAGGACCTCCTTCATTCTCTTAGAATACCAATGGTGCCCAACCAAGCTCTGGATGAAAAAAAGCTCTGGGTCTCACTGCCCTTTCTTCATTTAAACATGTACCTTTTAATCATCCATCTCATGCATATACCCATTTGAACATACAGAATTTTAATGTTAATATGTATATTTAAGTTAGGACTGATGGATTAGTTTTTATTGTTAATGTGAGGTGCTGGTGTATCTTTCTTTCTTTCTTTTTTGTTACATTTGCAAAACTAAGAAGATGTTGAAGCACCTCTGCAATACGGGATTGCAAAAGCACCTGAAAATTTTTTAGTCATAAAAGATATAGTTTAGCTTCCCTGGAGTTCTGCAACGGTTTTCAGAACTGGACCGTAGATGCCTTGCTTTAATTCTGTGGGTGCCTCCACAGTCCCAGCAAATATTGTTTCTTTTCAAGTGGACCATTGTATGAATTGCTGTCACTGAATTCATGACTTGTGGACTATAAATATTATAAAATAAATGCTATATATTGCTTGTGTATTCTCTCTCCACTGTGGGAATGTGATAACCTGAGCTAGATTAATTATAGGCATTTGGAGCAATTAAGATCAGGGCAAGGACACAGCGGAAGGTAACTTTGGTCAAAGAGAATTACATAAGTTGGTTGTATGAGGTTGGAGAGAAAATAAACAAGTGTTTCTATTTCATAAACTTGCATCTCTTTATTTGCAGTAGCACAATTATCTGTCATATCCTGAGATTTAGAAAAGTAAGTTTTTATTAACATTTTATAGGTGGAGATATATTTTCTCTTCCATAAGTACATACCTTCCAATTATTAATTGTTCATTTCAGTTCTTTTTGTAGTTATATTAATATTTAAAGTAAAATAAAAAGATACAAAAGAGACAAGTGCTCTCCTCCAGATGTCCTGCTTCCTCCCAGTATACTCTTCCCCCACCTCCACATAAAAATTATGCAGTGGCACCTACCCTGAGGAATCACAGGAAGAATGGGTGTAGCCAATGCTTGCTTGTTTTGGTAAAATAAAAATGTTAGGGAGATTAATGAAACCTAGTAATGGGTTTCAAAACTTCTTTTATCCCATTCCATCTGCTTGATGCAGCTGTCCCTCTCCCATCCTGCAGTGACAGACCACATTCTGAAGTAAGTTTAATTTACTTACTTAATAGGGGTCAGAGTCATGCATTGTACTTCATGCAACAGCAATAATCAATGCAGGTAATCAATGTACTGTACTTGAAATTCAGCAAAAGCAGCCTCAGACACGCATCTGACACTGGGAGCTAGGTTGAGGCATGCCTTCCCCCTTGCTTGCAGTGTGGAGAGGGAGGAAGGGAGGGAGAGAATGAACAGAAAGAAGCTTTGCTTCCTTCCTCTCAGGAGAAGAGGGTATGTGATATCATTGTACTTACTCTAGAAATTTGGAACTCTCTGGTTCTTAACCCCTTCATATACTAACTAGCATTGTTATGTTTGACTGCAAATCTCTCACACAATTTACATAATTAGAATCATAGAGTTGGAAGAGACCACAAGGGCCATCGAGTCCAACCCCCTGCTAAGCAGGAAACACCATCAGAGCACTCCTGACATATGGTTGTCAAGCCTCTGCTTAAAGACCTCCAAAGAAGGAGACTCCACCACACTCCTTGGCAGCAAATTCCACTGCCAGCACCCCTGAGAACCTAACCCTCAAATACATTGCAATCACCCTGCTGTTTGTGCTTTCCTCCCCTCTGGTCTATGGTACAGAGTAGGAGAGGGCGTGGGAACCTGCCAAAATGCAGTCAGCCCAAAATTTCTACTCAGCTCCAAAGCAACTACAGGGTTTACATTCCTTGGGGTTTTGCAGGAAATCAGAACCACCCAAGATCTTCCAAGATCTCATATGGTGCCACAAGACCTCAGAGAGGCTCACACCCCAGAGCTCATTGAGCAAGATAGAGGGCTTACAAAGCTCTTCTGCAAAGGGAAAACCTTGTGAGAGCCTTCAGAGCCTGGTAAGCAAGGTCTCCAACCCTGAATGATTGATTGGCAATTCGTGTAAAGCTGCAGTCATGCAAAGTAAAATCAGTGTAAGTTGCAATCAACCTGTAGTTTGGATCTGCACTATACTAGAGGAGAGATGGGTGCCATAAATGGCTATGGGTTTAACCTTGTGGTCACAATCCTCTGTAGGGATGACCTACACGTGGCTATTTGCACACCACCATGCCAACCCTGCCCCTCCCCTCCCACTCCACAAAATCTGCTGCAGGTAGAAGCCATGATCTAGGCTTTGAGGCAGCATTCTTTCCTGTTACACCCAGGGGAAAAGACTATACATGAAGTGAGTGAGTTTCCACAATGTACTACTGCTGCTGCTATTTTTTTTAAAAAAATCTCTTCTTAATGCACCCTAAAGTTCTGGCTAAGGGTAGCTTTAAAGAGAAGTAATTATATTTTACTTATTCTTATCTACACAGCAGTTTGATTGCTAACTGGCTGTGTAGTCAACAGCAAGGTAGATAGTTATCTCATTTGTGGAAATGCTAGTTTGGGATAACTTGAATGGTTGCAAACGTATCAAAGAACATGTAGGGTTGTAGCATAATTAAGCAAAATTAATTTGGCTAGCAAATGCAGACAGTTCTTCTCTCAGGCTATTTACCAATTGATTTTAACTAGATTTGTTTCAGAAGGAATATGTGAACAACTGCTCTGCTATTAATACATTCTTCTCAACACTGAATAATAGGATTTTAGGCTTAACCCCCCCCCCCCCAGATGATCATGAACTATGTATGGGATAACAAAAAATATCTGATATTAAATTAAAAGAATGCCTTTTCAGATAGATACAATTTGGAACCTTGGAACTGAGATTACTTTAGAAACATTTTGAAAAGTTTGATTGACGATATTAAGAGTATTAAGAGCACACAGCTCAAATCACTTGAAAGGTCTACCAAGAAATGCTCTTGCATATCTACCTTTCAATTCAATGGGAGCATTTCCTGGTAGATTGTCCACAGAGTCTTTCAAGGGAGAACTGTAGCATTGTAAGGGAACCCAAGAGGCAGGAATCCATACTAGATCATCCATGACAGATGGCCACCCATCCTTTGCTTTAAAACCTCCAAGGAAGGAGAGTCCACCATCTTCCAAGGAGACAGTTTCACTGTCAAACAGTTCACATCTTCACAAAGTTCTTCCTGATGTTTAGTCAGAACCTCCTTTCTTGTAACTTGAAGCCATTGATTCAGGCGCTACCCTCTGGAGCAGGAGAAAACAAGCTTGCTCCCTCTTCCACATGACAGCCCATCAGATATTTGAAGATGGTTCTTCTATCTCCTCCCAGTCTCCTCTTTTCCAGGCTAAACATACCCAACTCCTTCAACCATTCCTCATGAGGTTTGTTTTCCAGACCCTTGATCATCTTGGTTGCCCTCCTCTGAACATGTTCCAACTTTTGCCATAACTTTTAAGATACCACAGGAAACATTAATAGTTTTGCCATGGGCACCTGTCAGAGCCACATTAACTGATGGAAGACCTATAACATTACATTCTGGTTTCCTTCTTGAAAACCAGTGCTGAGAATAAAGGTAAAGGGACTCCTGACCATTAGGTCCAGTCACGGACGATTCTGGGGTTGCATGCTCATCTCGCTCTATAGGCCAAGGGAGCCGGCATTTGTCCACAGACAGCTTCCAGGTCATGTCGCCAGCATGACTAAACCGCTTCTGGCAAACCAGAGCAGTGCACAGAAACGCCGTTTACCTTCCCACCGGAGCGGTGCTGAGAATAGCCAAGGGTTTAATATATAAAATTTAGATTGTATAAATTTTAATACAAATATGTCAATTAATAAAAGGTTGCTTGGAACCATTTCATATGCATATTGTTCATCTCCCAATCTCCCATTCCTCTTCAGCACTGGCCTTTTGAAGTTTGTTAGATAATACTTTTTTTCCATTTTGGTAAACAAACATGATTTTAAAGTATTGCTAACTTTTTTTTTTTTTACAATGTTTCTATACTGCTTGATTGTAAGAAAACCTCTAAGTGGTGTTTAAAATAATACTAATACTAATGCTGGTTCATTTTGTTTAACATGTTTAATGAGGATAACATTTGGTTAATGGGTGAAGCAGTAGATGCCTTGGCAGTCTGTGGCATATTAGAGATACCTAACATCTACTGACCTTGGTAAAGAAATTCTTAATTTTATTGAATTAGTTTTATTTTGATCATTTATGATTCATGTCTTTCAAAATGCTTGGAGCTATGTGCAAGGGTAATCAAAATAGAAATGAAAACCAATAACTGTAAAACCAGTCAACACTAAAATCAATTATATCAAAACATATAAAAGTTATAGCAACACGTCAGCACAAAATTCAGTAGCAGGAGCACTTGCATTTTGTATCTTTGTTAATCCCAAGGCCCAGTAATAATCCTTTCAGGGTTGAAGGTTGGGAGGGATAGACGCTTTAACTATCCCAGGGGTCTGCAACCCGCGGCTCCGGAGTCGCATGTGGCTCTTTTACACCTTTGCCGCGGCTCCGGGGCGGATTCTAGCGAGGGGAGGAGGTGCATTGTGCACCCCGAGACTCCCCACTGTGGCGGGCGCTGTACTGGCTGTGACGTCGCATGGGGGCGGTGCGTGCATTAGTCACGCACTGTCCCAACGTCACCTTCCCGCCCGCTGTCAGATCGCGGCTCCGGAGATATATTTGTTTTAAATGTCGCAATGGTTTTGCGGTTCCCAGTTATTTTTTCCTTCGGAAATGGGTCCAAGTGGCTCTTTTTGTCTTAAAGGTTGCAGACCCCTGAACTATCCTCCTCAAAGGTAGTGCCGTTTGCAGGAGAGGAAGAGGGTCTAGAAACTCTCCTCTTCCCTTGGATGACAGTGCCCTTTGTTACGCCTGAGGTCCAGATTAACTTCCACCCAGAAGACCTTCATCATGCCAGCTGCCTTCCTTTGAAATGCCCCTGAAGCATTTCAGCCCCATCACTGGCAGTCTGCATCTTTCCCTGAAAAGCAGCAACAGACCTGGATGGAGAACATTACCCTATTTACTCTCTGCCCTGGTTTTCTTCCCTTATGTCAAATTTAAGCAGCAGCGGCTCTTGCATGACGGTGGGAGCGATGTATCATGCATGGTGGGTTGGTGGGTCACAAGTTGTGCAGATCAGTACTAGGATACATGTGCTATTTGTAGGAAGGCCGGCGAGGGAACCGTTGTAGGATTTTGTAGGCGGCTGAAGAGACTTGGAATCAAAGAAGTAGGAGCAGAAGGAGAAAATGTATTAATTACATATTGTATTCATTTGTAACAGATACAGTTCTGTATTGTGCCTAAGGCAATGAACAGCAATACAGATTCACAACAACAACAACACAATAGAAATGATTAAAAACCAGCAAAATAAGTTCAGAAAGAAAGCCAGTAACAAGTGGGCTCAAAACATGACAAATGGACTGATAAAATATTTAACTATAGAGAGAGAACTGAAAACATCAAGCTAACACAAATTCCAGTCAACGTGGGCTCGACATCTGAGGGACCCAAAGAAAAGTGCCCTTGGAGGTCCTGCCCCCATGCCACCCTGATGCCTCCCGGCTCACCAGATGGGGGGCACCCTTCGAGGGGGAGGCTGCTGCTGCTGCCGCCCCCTTAATGGTCCCCCATGTCTCTGGGGCCTTGGGGACGGACAGCGGTATTAGAGGTCAGTGATGTTGTGTTTGCTGCTGACAGGCGGATTCAATTTTCTTTGAAATGTCATGGTTTTGGATTTTTAATGTTTATTACATTTTCATGGTTTTAAACCCCCCCCCCCCCGGGGACCTTATAAAGAAAGCAGTGTTTTTTTCATAATGACCAAATATAAATAAATAGATACAGCCCTGGAAAAAAGGGGGCATCCTGTTTTTTCTTGTGAGAAGGCAGTGGCCAAAGTGGCTGCCGCGATCATGCATGATTTTGGGCTGGACTTTTTTCAGGCACAGTGCCCAAACCACACGTTTTAGGGCACTGTGCAAGAGTGCTGCCCTGAAAAAGCACTTTTTGGGGGAGTAGAGATCTTGCATGGCACCCCAAAACACACATTTGGGAGGCCCATGATCTTGTGCGGGTCATGTGACTCATTGCAGCTCCCTTTTATTTTGAATGAAGGATAATTATTATCCAAGGCTTCTTTAAAGATGACTAAAATGTAGATTCAAAACCCAGGCATTTTATTTTCAGTGTTAAAAAACCCATTTGTGTTGAAAAATATGATATGATGAGGGAACAATGATTAGTCTTATTAGTTCAAAATGTGCTATATATTAAATTAAAGACCTTGATAAGCCATGTTTTCTGTCTGTTCACAGAAGCTATCTAGACAACTGGACACATCAAGTTATTTTTTAAAACCACATTAATATCAATAACCATTTATTTTGTTCAGTGCTAGCCTTCTCATATACTGTGTACAAAACTCATTAAGATTTATGTATTGTATATTTAAAAAGTGAAGAAGATGCCTACTGTTCTATTTGTGTCCCTTCCTGGCAAGGATTGAAACCTTTTAGCTTGCAAGCCACACAGAACTCAGCAGGAGTTACTCCTGAATAAATGTGCAAAGGATTGTGCTGTTCAGACTCATTGCAACTTCTCTTTTGTTTTGAATGAAGGATAATTAATATCCAAGGCTTCTTTAAAGATGGCTAAAGTTTCTGACCACTGTGTTATCAGTGAATGAACATGCTTAGCTATCAGGGAATGCTAGAAATAATTATTGCAGCCATTGTTCAAGTCATATAGCTGGTGGAGTTAGAAGAACTTTGAAATTGTCAGTCTCTTTAAATACTTTCATAGGAAGTCTGGAAGGAAAGCCTTGTTGGTCTGTGGCAGCAAAAGCAACAAAGAATCCTATAACGCTATTTTATAATAAATAATATTTATTAATAAAACTGTTAAATATGGGAGACTGCAATATTATATTTGCTTCCTTGGGAGTAAGCCCACGGAATTCAATGGCACTACTGAGTTTAAGGGAAGCGGGTGGCACTGTGGGTTAAACAACAGAGCCTAGGACTTGCCGATCAGAAGGTCGGCGGTTCGAATCCCCATGATGGGATGAGCTCCCGTTGCTCAGTCCTTGCTCCTGCCAACCTAGCAGTTCGAAAGCACGTCAAGTGCAAGTAGATAAATAGGTACTGCTCTGGCGGGAAGGTAAATGGTGTTTCCGTGCGCTGCTCTGGTTCACCAGAAGTGGCTTAGTCATGCTGGCCACATGACCCGGAAGCTTTACACTGGCTCCCTTGGCCAATAAAGCGAGATGAGCGCTGCAACTCCAGAGTCGGCCATGGCTGGACCTAATGCTGGACCTTTACCTTTTTTACTGAGTTTATATTAATGGGCCTGCACTGTAAATATTAATTATTCAAAAGTGCAGAAAGCTTGCTCAGGCTTCCTTATACCTGCCTTCTTGCACCAGTTTAAGTCCCACTTGACAGACCTTACATACATCGGGTGGAAGAGGACCTAGAGCTATTGCGAATATTCAGTCGGCTTACCAGAGGGAACAATGACCTTTCTCCTCTCCTCACAGTCTCTGCTGGAGATTCTTCTGAGGGGAGAAGAAGGGAAAGTCCTGTTGCATAAGGGGATGGCTTTGTGCAGGGCTTCCACTGACAAGGCACAGGAAGCAAATCCCAGTTAACTATTTAGTATTATTATTGATAATTTACCTGTGCTTCACCGTAAGGTTCTAGAGCTGGTTACAACAATTTAAAGGACAACATTAAAAATGTGCAACTACGAATATATACATGCATACCAAAATAAAGTATATAACGATCAGCAGTTATATCATTGCAATAAAATTTTGCCTCCTAAAAAATAGGGTTGCTCCATATAGTCCCTTGATACATTGGGCTGCTCAGCTGCTCAGAGATTATCAGTGCTACTGAGGAATGATGGTGCATACTCTGAACTCTGGGGGGCAGCTGCCTTCCTGGCCCCCTTAAATGATACCCCTACGTCCCAACAGATTAGTGAGCCGAATAAGCATTGTGTTGTGTGGATAAAGATATCTGCTTATAAGAACGTATGCAACTCAAATAATTCACCAACAACAAATCTGCATTCTGGCGCAAATATTTTTTTAAAAGAGTTACTCTAATACTATTGGGACTTGGAAAAGAGCCCAAATGAATAATCATTTATAACTTGCAAAGATTGTCCTTAATTTATTCTATGCAAGTATCACTTTATAAATACAAAGGCATAAAAGGGAAAAAGCCCTGAAGGTTAAAATCATTGCACATCCTGGCAGTGAGAGACCCTGAATTTAGATAGACTGTCATTATGACAATTCATATTTTCATTCAACCTTCTTCTACAAAAGTAGAACAGTTAGGAAATGGATATTACCATAAAACATGGATGGAATAACTCCATGAAAAATGATCCCCACCCACAGATCCATATTCCCCTCCCTCGCAATTTTACTTGCTGAACGTCTGTAGGGCCAAGAGGCAGGCACTTATTAGCCATCTGTTTCAACTTGGGTGATGTTGTCAAATCCATGTGTTAAAATGGTTTGATTCAAATGTGTGTGCACGCGGGGGTGGGGGGGTCACCTTTCTTTAACAAACTGCTTTTAGTTTGAGTCATTATCTTCAGAAATATTTACTCAGAGACCTGTTTAAGTTTCTAGCATTATTTGTATCCAGTTTTGTTGTAGAGAAATTCACAGGAGACCATGTCTGATCTGGGATTATGCTGCATGTTTTCAAAACTTGGCAAGATATTTTTGAAATTTTAGAGACCCGAGACAACTTTGAAGTTGGATAAACTATAATCCTCGACTAAAATCAATGTAAGACTCAAGGTTTAGACACAAATCATATACAATACATTTCACACATAAAATAAACCGAAAGGGAAGACCGCAATACAGAAACTAATCCCAGATCTCTAGTTTGCAAATATTGGTTTATTCTCTTATGGATATGTTATAGCTTTTCAGTGACCGCTTTTCACGATAACTATGAAACCAGCTTTGTGCTCTCCTTATACACAGGGGCTTTCCAGCCCCCTTATAGTGGAAGTCCCCAGAAGGTAAAGTCCCGTCTCCCTGTTCCTATGATCCCTGGACAGGATGATCCTCCCCCCCCCCCCGGCCAGGTGGAAAGGGCCTTCAGCACTCACAGCTGGTATTTTATGATATTGAAAATATTAATTAATAAAGTATATATTGAAAAAATAAAAATAGCAACAGCAAAAAGTCCAACCTCAAGAGTTGGAGCCACTCCCCAGGACTTCTTGAGTTGTGTGGGAAGGAACTTGAAGGAACTGTTGCCCCTCCCTCCATTCATGACCCAAAGCATGTTTTGATCACTCCTTTTTTGTGTGAATCTTACCTGTATGAAATTATCTTTAAGGTCTGTCACATGATAGTCCTTGAACATTTATTTCCCCCTTTTCCATGAAACATTTATCTTTCTGCACCCTTTCTATAAGATGAATAACTAAGTATTTCTCAAATTAAGTATCCACTTTTTAAAAACTATCCAAGCTCTTTCAAAAAATGACCATTTTCCAGTCTAATCCTCCACATGTTACTTTTTCTTCCTCACTGTGTTGCCTTGAACAGGAATACAGATGAGGTGGGCGGCATCCTTTCAAAATGTCTTGTGAAAATAGAGGCTTCAGCTCAAGCAGTTTGTTTCAGTCTGAACCACTAGACAATTTAGCCCTCTGACCTGGAGAGCAATCACTGAATAGAAATGCATGATGCGGGTCAATTTCTTCTCTGCTTTGGTTTATGGTATTGACATGCGTATGGGTATTATTTGCTAGAACAGAAATAAGAAAAGAAAAACTGGTGGAAGTGAGGAAGGCCATGGGAAGATACGCTTCCTGTCAACAAATAACTACTGTTTCATAATGGCTTAAATCAGACATGCACATGCCAATGTACCATTGCCTAAAATAAATACTAACTGAAGTTTGAGGTTTTTCATTAAGTGAAACTTGAGGGATGTTTTTTTTAAAATGCTTTTTAACGCACACTTGCAATAAAGAGGTGAATCACTTGCCATTGGGTGAGGCTTGCTTATTTCTAATTCACACATCCCACCAGAGTGGGGGGCAGAATTGGATCCTACTATACAAAATAGGCAAGTACTTATTCCTGTTGGACTGACAGCAAGGAAAAATTAAAACAGAAGCAAATCAGAAATAACACGGAGTTATATATCTTTTCTAGGCAGCTCCTACTTTCTTCTTTGTCTTCTTTCACCTGCTTAACGGACTTTATGAACGTTAACAATCCACCCCACACTTTTGGAGAGCTGCACTTCCCTTGTTCTAGGGGCTTCCTCTGCACAGAAGTTGCTAGGCTTCAAGGGCATTTCTAGTTCAACTTTCCTAAGGCTCTATCCAGAGTTATGCCAAACTTCTGCCTGGAATGCAGGAGGGATCCTGCCGGATCAGACCAAGGCGTATCAAACCCACCAGCCTCTTTTCCACAGTAGCCAGCCACATGCGACCTCTGGGAAAGGCACCAGAGTCACCTCCCTTCGCCCAGAAGTGGCCTAGTCCTGCTGGCCACATGACCTGGAAAGCTGTCTGCCTGCTCCCTTGGCCTGAAGCGAGATGAGTGCTGCACCCCAGAGTCGCCTTTGGTTTTTGTTTTTTTTTAATTGAACATTTTTGAAATTACAAAGAAAAAACAAAGCAGAGAAAGAAGAAAGAAAAAAGAAAGAAAAAACAAACCACATCAAACAATACAAATTCAAAAAAACAAAAATATACCGCAAACATACAAAAATAAATCCATCATTCTCAAATCCTCAACTCTCATTACCTTCTTTCTTTGACCTCCTCCTCCTCCCCTTTTTTGTATCCTGGTTAATAATTATGCAGCAAATCCTTTCCATATTTCATAGTATTGATCTATTTTCATCTTATCTTATAGAAAACCTTAAAAACTTAAAACTTATATCTTATTTTTACCGACTTCTCACAACCACAATATTCTTACCTAATTCTTTAAACATTTTTGCTAAAGCCAAGTAATTTCGCTCCAACATTTTTCTAACATTCATCAATTTTATAAAACAATCCTGGTAATAAAAAAAGAAATAAAAACAATCCAGTCTTCATCCAGCGTCCCTTCCTCCTGGTCCCGGGTTTTGTCAGTCCTTTTTATCCCATCGATCTAGCGCATTAACCTGGTAACCTTATATCCGAGGCCCTTAAGTCTATTCTATGTCCCTTCTGCAGCTCTTCTTCATATTCTCCTTTCACTCATGGGAACTCCAGCTTGGTGATGTTTTTGACCCTTTTCAACAAATCAGCTCCTTTTCCATAGTCCAGACTCAACTCCATGTGGTATTTAAGAAGATGTTTCAGAATCCCTCCAAAATTGAGAGCCCCCACAGCTCCAAATATCTCACGGCCCATTGCCAGACTCGGAAAGTCCAAACATCCCTGCATAGGGGGGTCTATCCAACCCCCCATTTCCAAACCAATCCGAACTTTATCTTTCCAAATCTGGCTTTTTCGAAGTTCATTTGTCAAGTCCAAAAGCTCTTGTTCCTGCAAGGCCGCAGCTCCCTCCATCTCTGGTGCCCAAGATTCAGCAGCGTCCTCTTCTCTCATCTGCTCTGTCAGGACACACTCCTGATCTAATTCCCGGGTGGGCTCCACATAGTTTCCCACTGCCTGTTCAAAAATTCTGGCCGCATTAGTCATCAAATCCATCTTCTCACTTAACTGTTCCAGTAGGGCACTTGTTTTACAGAGAGCACACAACAGAGCCTCTGAATACATTGTCCTACAAGGTCACAAGTCCATTCCCACGATTGTAATCTGAGACAGCTGCAAGCTTCCTGGAATTAGTTACAGTTTCACAGTCTCCCTCTGGGGGGGGGACTTCTATTTGTTCTTGCAACAAAGTATTCTTTTTGAGACATTTTGTCAATATTTGTTCCTTTAAAGTGCGAAAGGAAACAGTGGAATCACTATGTTTCTCTTCCTTTAACTATCTGTCAAAAACGTGTATCTCTGGTCAATGAGCTTCAAATGTCAGTCCTGACACCCCGCTCCAGGATCAGGATGGTGGAAAGTTACTTTACTTTAAACTCACTTCTGCAGGTTTAAACAGTCCAAAAAAGATCCCCCTTCTTCTCCTGCTGCCGAAGGGGGGTTCAACAATTTTAAATGATGAAAGCCAATCCTTTAGAAGCTATTTTCTGAGCTCTAGTTTACATTGTCTTTGCTTTATTCTGTCTACAAAGAAACGGAAGGCTGACTTCCTGTTTAGACCTTCCCGTTTCAGTGCCAAATTAAAGTAAATTTTTAAGTCCAATTCCTTTCTGCTCGCAAGTCCTTATTTAAAGTCCGATTGTTCAAAGTTTAAGTACTCATGGGTGCTTATTTTAAAAGCCAAATTGTCCCAGGAAAAAGGCAGCGCTCTCCGGCAACGGCTGTGCGGCTTCGCTCCACAGAAATAGCAGTTGACTCACAGCACCGTGCCACTTCCCCCTCTTCACTTCGGAGCCCGTTAGTGGGTTCCCTTGCGGGTTGGGGGGCGCTAAGGGTGCCCGCCGAGTCCCATGGTCACAGGCTTCATCCGCATGTGATTTTTAGCAGGGTCCCCGCTTCGCCGTAGCGGAAAAGACCCGTTTCACGCAGAGCTAGTCCCTCCAGTTCAGAGGGAGTCTGCCATTGCGGACTCAGAGTCGCCTTTGACTGGACTTAACCATCCAGTGGTCCTTTACCTTTACCTTCTGATTCTACAGTTTGTGTGATTCTAATATTCCGCATTCTTTGAAAGGTTGCACATTTGGGGCAAAAAAGAATTCTAATAGGATGGATGTTAAAGCATTTATTATCTATTCTGCAGATCACATACAAATGAAAGGACACAGAAAAATGAAGCATGAATTATCAGATTGTTAATGCTGCAGATATAGAAAACTGCTCCCCACTGAGGTAAAAACTCAATTCAATATTTATGAAGTTCGCATTTTCAAAAACCTCCAAATTAATTAGGGAGGTTTCTATAAATAGTCAAGATTTAATAACTATTCATTATTTACCTTCTTCAGAGAGAAATAATAATACATGGAAATATCATTTACACTCTGAAATGGAGAACAAAAATATTTGCACTCCCTTTTCATCAGTTTCATGTGCAAATGCAAAGCTGTTAATTATTTAGATTAGGTAGAGGCAACTGACAGCCTGGAAGCTCAACGTGGCTGTCAGAGCTGCCCTCGATCCCAAAGAGATCCTGCTCCATCCTTAAAGCCAAGATACAAACAGAAAGCTGTTTCCTGCTTCTATTCCTATGCAGTCTGTTGTCAGATACTCAACAGGGGGCTTTTCTCCACTTCTTCTTATACTGCTGCTTTTCCCAGGGAAAACTACTCTTGGACGCTCCGTCAGAGCAAATGGCATTCGGGGCTTTCTCTGGGTTGAAGTTTGCCCTGATGTAGAGCTAAAGAGCAGGTTTTCCCTGGGAAAGGATTGGGACAAGGGGAAGACTGCTTGGGCCTCTGATTTCTAGAAATGGGGCAAAGAGAAGTGTGGATGAGCCCTAGGATGGGGAAGGTTCTGGATCAAACAGAAACTCTTTTCTAGAATACAGCTATGAATCACCGTGGCTCCATGACCTCCTTTTCTGCAAATGCCCTGGTTCAGTTCAGTCACTCTCTACACAGCAGGAGACTTAGACCAATACCTCATCTACTGCATATTTTGGAAAGTCTCTCTCTGCCTATTCTCTGTGGATATGGAAACCCCTTGGAATGTGTCTCTTCACAAATAATTTAGAAACATTTACAATGTATAACCTTTTCTTGCTGCTGTATGGAAAAGCACATGAACCAGACCTTTGGGAAGATTGTAAGTAAACCATTTTTAACTTACCAAACTTGTGACCTCTCTATGCTAAGGAAAGTGGGGAACTTTGGAAGAAACTTAGAAGATATTTTAAATGTCTAACAGCCTATCTTTCCATGCTTGGCTTCGCTGCATATTTTGTGATTTTAATTGTCTGCTGGGGCTCACTCACCAAAGAGTATTTGCCCCAAACCTGGATTTAGACATTCGATAAATTTATCTTTTATTTTACCATATCTATTTTTCCTTTTAACTACATTAACAAACACTTTCTTCTCTTTTTGTACCAGTGGCCATAATCCAGAAGGGACATATATATATCCCAGATACTGTGGATGAAAACAGTGTATGTTTTGTATGGATTTATAATACCAAGTAATGAGAGGGTTTAAAATCAATAGGATCTGCTTTATTGCTATGTGCAGTCATAGCTGTGAAGTGCAAAGAGGACAGGTTAATTAATCCATGTTTGTCTCCACTGCATTTATTTGAGGATTCTGAACATTAGGCTGCAAGTCCTAGTTGCTTATAAATGCCTGAGATGAACAATAAACAGATATCAATATCTCAAAATTGAGCAGCAACAGAGGTCACTCTCTGATCTCTGGAACCAGTAGTAGATAGGTAGCCGTGTTGGTCTGCCATAGTCAAAATAAAAAAATTCCTTCCAGTAGCACCTTAAAGACCAACTAAGTTAGTTCTTGGTATGAGCTTTCGTGTGCATGCACACTTCTTCAGATACACTGAAACAGAAGTTGCCAGATCCTTCTATATAGTGAGAAGGCGGGGAGGGGTGTTACTCAGAAGGGTGGTGGGAATGGGAGATAGGCAGATAGCTGGGAGAGCCTGTTGACGACTCTTAACGACTGTAATAGGTCTTACAGGAGAAGGCAAGGGATGAGGAGGTGAGAAATGGTTTAGTCATGTATAGTGAGATAAGAATCCAATGTCTTTGTTCAGCCCAGGTTTTTCCATTGTTTTAAGTTTGGTAAAGTAGCTGTTTTACTACAAAGGAATTTCAGAAACAGACTGGAAAGAGAAGCTGCTGAATTACAACTCATTACCAAACTTAAAACAATGGAAAAACCTGGGCTGAACAAAGACATTGGATTCTTATCTCACTATACATGACTAAACCATTTCTCACCTCCTCACCCCTTGCCTTCTCCTGTAAGACCTATTACAGTCGTTAAGAGTTGTCAACAGGCTCTCCCAGCTATCTGCCTATCTCCCATTCCCACCACCCTTCTGAGTAACACCCCTCCCCGCCTTCTCACTATATAGAAGGATCTGGCAACTTCTGTTTCAGTGTATCTGAAGAAGTGTGCATGCACACGAAAGCTCATACCAAGAACTAACTTAGTTGGTCTTTAAGGTGCTACTGGAAGGAATTTTTTTATTTTGATCTCTGGAAATCTTTCTTAAATAAAAATTAGGAAATTCTGAAGATGTCATTTGCACTGAATAAACAGAATTTGAGGAAGCAAACTCACAACTTTTGTTATTTTAATCTGCATAATCCAGTGCCTGTGAAGGCATTCCTTGATTGTTGTTGTTCAAGGCATTCCCAAGTTTCTAGGTCCCATAAAAGGCATAAAATTCATTATTCCTTAGGTTGGTGCCATCCATTACAGAGAAATTCTATGCATTTCTTGTCAAATGAGATCCATGAGAGTGACTCCCAGGATAGCGTGCATGGAGTGGCAGTCTCAAACACAACAATTTGGTTTTGGCTACATTTGTTTTTATGTGGTCCATGTTATTTTACAACCACCTTAACTGAAGGGCTATATAGCATCCCAGGCCCCATTCAAAGCCATGTTCAGATGCTCCCCCGGAACCCTTCTCTGCTGAGGAGTGCAGGCAATCCCTTTTATTCTTGAGTCGTATGGTGAGACTGCTGCCTGTAGAGGACCAATTCAGATCCCCACAAAGATGTGTGTGCAGCTCTGAGGTTCCTTTAATCTGGCAGCGTTTTTGTGAACTGGCCAAATTTCTACTTGCCCATAAAGGTCACTGGGCCACATTGGGGCAGTTTCAGCCTAACCTATATCTCGGTGTTCTAGTGAAGATAAAATGAGGGCAGGAGAGGACCACGCATACTGCCCTGAGTACCATGGAGGCAGGGCAAGATGCAAATTTAATAAATTGATCCCTGCATTGCAGGGGGCTGGACTAGATGACCCTCGGAGTCCCTTCCAACTCCACAATTCTATGATTCTATGAAACAGATCGCTGGGGTCTGATAATGTTTACTCAGGTTAGTTTTTAAGCTTTCCTAATCCTCCGTTCTCAATATCTTGGTTTTCTTAATGGCATCAGAACATTCAAATAGCATTAAATGAAGGTCTGTCTCTTGGGCTCTATTCTGTTGATGCCAGTGTGTGGTTTTTATCAGTGCTTTAGAGTGCAAGACACAGTGCAGAGGTTTCTAATTATAAAATACTAATTAACACTCACATGGACTTAGCACATGCATTTGTTTTGTGTAGGTGTTAAACATACGAACTATTCCCTATCTAATCTTGATCCCAAATGCCCTATTTTGAGGAAAGGATCCTCCTCCATTAAGGTAACTATAAAGAATTTAAAGTAAATAATAAAGTAAAAAGGGAAGTACCGCTAGTGGATGAGATGACCTCGTTCATCAATTTGATGCAAAAAGAAAGAAAGAAAGGTAAGGTAAAGGTAAAGGGGCCCCTGACCATAGAATCACAGAGTTGGAAGAGACCACAAGGGCCATCGAGTCCAACCCCCTGCCAAGCAGGAAACACCATTAGGTCCAGTCGTGACTGACTCTGAGGTTGCTGTGCTTTTAAACTGCTAGGTTGGCAGAAGCAGGGACCGAGCAACGGGAGCTCACCCGGTCGCGGGGATTCGAACCGCCAACCTTTTGATCGGCAAGTCCTAGGCTCTGTGGTTTAACCCACAGTGCCACCCGCGTCCCAAGTATAAAATAAAGTATAAAGGGTTGGTATAAAGGGTTATGAATAAAGAATAAATGATTATAATAAAGTATAAAGGGAAGTACCACTAGTGGATGAGATGACCTCGTTCATCAATTTGATGCAAAAAGAAAGAAAGTAAGGTATTCCTGGTTTATGAGTGCATGTGCAACTATACACACAAATTTGTTTTGAATGTTTACTTATATTAAAACATCAACATAGTATTTAATGTATAGAAAGCCCTTAGCTTCCCAACGCATCCCATTCCTAGGTGCCCACGTGTGGAGGACTGCCGAGAGCTTTGCTTGCCTCTCTCTTTAGCATGCAGAGCCCAGCCGGCCTTTACTCCAGCAGCACACAAGGTGGAGCGTGTCCCTTCCTAGTGATGTCACGATGTGAGCATCGCAGGACAAACTCAGGTGATATTTTACCTGTCAAACATCATCATCACTATTATTACATCTTTCTTTATATGCTGCCTTTTTCCCTGACAAGGACTCCAGATGCCTTACGGATAAAGGACTGAAATAAATATGAAACGCACTCACTTGTGCTGGGGCCCCTTTTCCCTGAGCTGTGCCCAAAGTGACCTGCTTTCTACCACCCTGGAGCTTTTGTGGAAGAGCTGCAGAATCAATGTATCCAGTACCCCACCCCCCTTTAGTGGTGTCTTTCATTTTTGCATGATCACAAAAACAGAAAAGAGTTTTCACTGCCGCTTTTTATTCATGTTTGTGGTTTTCGCTGCACCCCTAAAGAAAAGCTCAACAACTTAGACCTGCCCCCCCCCCCGGGGGGTGCTGGGCGGATCTTTGCACCCTGGCAGCACATATGCTGTCCATGTTGGGATCAGCCTAGCTAAAATATAATCCACTGCATCAGGCAGGAAAGCCTTAGCCCATTTGGGGGGGGGGGCATTTAGGATGATAGGAGCTGTAGTCCAACAACATCTGGAGACTCAAGGTTGAGGAAGGCTACCATAGGGAATGTCAAGGACCGAATGTCGCCCAATGGAGCCCTTAGCTAAAATATAGAAGGCATAAAGGCCAACAGGGAATTCCAAGGCTGCAGACCCAAGGGCCATCGGGATAGCTGTGGGGGAGGCCAGGAGAAAAGCCCAAAATAGGCTGTGAGAATGTGACAGCCCAGCTAGAAAGACACCCCAAAGCATGTGGGGGCACAGGTACACCTGAAGAGATCAATCACATGTGTTGCTCAGGAAGACAGTGAACAAGGCTGGCCATGGCACCACCCAAAAATAGGGCAGAAAGATGGTTGAGGCATGCCCATGTTGCTCAATCGGCTAGTGCTGTGGCTGGGAAGATGACAGCAAGGTGAAGCAGAAGTGGCTTCAGGGCTGAAGCCTCTCTCCCACCAATGAGACAGGATGGGGATAGACAGAGACAAATGAAGGCCCCAAACTGGGAGAGCAACCTCTTCCCACCCAAAAGGAAAAGTGTGGTTTTCTTGAGATGCTCTCCAAAAGGAGGGGGAAGGTGTGGGAAGTGCAGGCCAAAGTATGCTCGGCTACACCACGCCCAACATTTCCATGCAACAGGGGCCTACATGCCCACACTAAAGATGGCAGCTGGAGACTTTAGCCCTGAATCACAAAGACACCTCATGACCCAACTCCAAAATCTCTCATATATATATATATATATATATATATATATATATATGCAGGTTTTGGTGTCCTCGGGTGTCTTCCCGTGTAAAACTTTTACACGGGAAGACACCCGAGGACACCAAAACCTGCATTCCTGTACCCGTGAAAATCTACGAAAACATATATATATATATATATATATATGAAAGAGAGGGGGAGTTTTGAAGGTTGGAGTGGGTTTTTTTGGTGGGGGGTTAAGCTGAATGCCTGGGCCCCCTTCTAATTCTTGGAATAGCCAGGCTAGTTCATGGTGGGGTGATAGCCTGGGTGATGGGCCATTAAATGAATGAAGAAAGGGGCTCTGTGTGAGATGGCAAATGGGTGAATGACCCTCACCCAACTTTCAGGGGTCTAGAAAGGCAAAGCCAGAGCTGAGAGTTTGCCATGATGTAAGCTAGAAGCAAAGTTTGAATCCAAGGCTGCAGCTATGGGAGAAGCAAGACCCTTTGGGGCTTTTAATGTGGTGAACCTGTCCATTGCAGGCTCAGGTTGTATATGTACATGTGAATAAACTGTATGTCCTAAAGACACCACAATCTCTGCTGTGCCTCATTCGCCAAAAGCAACACAAACCCTTGAAGAAGCCCCTGGAATCTTGGACTCCTGGGAGGCTGGGGGGGGGGGGCTGCATTGCAACAATGTGAATTAGATGACGTTTTCAGCCATGATCATCATCCCTTCTGATGCCATGAACCATGCCAAATTCAGAAGTTGTTCTCCCAAATGAGCAGCCTTTACATTTGGGGGAGGGTTAACTCAAATAGCAATTACTTAACCTCCCCTGGTGCTTTGCAGGCAATCAGTCTGAAATTCCTCCTGTGAGAACGGTGTGCCTACAAAAGAAACATGCCAAAATACAGACACATTCCTCGGTTTTTGTACTATGAGTGGGGGGAGAAAAAAAGGATAATCTAAGGATTGAAATAAAAAGTTCTTCTTTTGTATTTTTTGCTAATGTTTCTTTTCCTTTCTTTTCTTTCTCTTCTTTTGTAGTTGTCATTTTACTGTATGTTGGGAAAATCTCAATAAAAAATCTTACTATATCTTTGTTGTTGTTAAGTTGTTTAGCTTTGAGAACACTGTCCATCCATCTCGTCCTCTGTTGTCCCCTTCTCCTTGTGCCCTCCATCTTTCCCAACATCAGGGTCTTTTCCAGGGAGTCTTCTCTTCTCAGGAGGTGGCCAAAGTCTTGGAGCCTCAGCTTCAGGATCTGTCCTTCCAGTGAGCACTCAGGACTGATTTCCTTCAGAATGGATAGGTTTGATCTTCTTGCAGTCCATGGGACTCTCAAGAGTCTCCTCCAGCACCAGAATTCAAAAGCATCCATTCTTCAGCAATCGGCCTTCTTTATGGTCCAGCTCTCACTTCCATACATCACTGCTGGGAAAACCATAGGTAGTAAGCTTGGCTATCCACCCCCCACCCCAACCTCTCCTCCTAGACTTGGCCAGGAAGAGGGAGAGTTCTCTAGGTGTTGCAAATCTCAAGCCAAACGGTAAAGCTGCCGCCACCTCCTTTTCCCAGGCAACCCTCAAATGGGGTTCAAGTAGGAGGACCCCCCCTTTGATATTTACTGGGTTTGGCAGCCCTGAGTTACTTTACTGTGACACAGACAGAAATTCAACAGGTAGGTGTCCCAAATGGTCAGGCACCAGTTTAGCTTCTCCGAGCAAAGACACAGAATACAAAAGACAAAAAGTCCTTTTCCAAATTTATTGAAAAAAGCTACTCAAAAGTTGCACATTTCTTAGAAGGTTACAAACAGAAAATAAAAACGTTGTAAAATACAGCTAACTAAAAACCGTACTCACACAGCATCAATAGTTCAAAACACAGTGAGTCATCAAGAGTCCTTTCACTGGTCAAATGCCCCCAGGCAAAGTACCAGGGCAAGATGTTCTACAATTTCCATCTGAATTCCCAAAACCTTTCTCCTTGAAAACCCAGGTGGAGAACAGTTTAGGGACCAATCATTTCTTTAGGTTAATTACCAATTTACCAATGGCTGCATGATGAGAATATATTTCCTGATTGTCAGGAGACCAGCACAGCTGAACTTTGTTTAGGCTCAGAGACCTTGAGATCAAAAGGTCCTGCTTCCGTTCCCAGGCCTCGCTTCCACATACCAGGCTCATAAACTGTAAATCACTTGATAGTCTCCTACACCTTTTTACAACCCTATCCACACTGAAGCCCCCAAATCTCATCCTGCCTAGAGTCAGGAGATAATTAATTCACACTTCCAGAGATGAAAAGTATTAAGTTTACAAAGACCAGATACCGCTTCCCCAGAAGGCCACAGTTTTGTCTCTCCCACAATACCTCACTCCTTTGTGAACCAGCGTTTGATATACCAATGTTTCCCAACTTCACTACACCGTAGCTTTAACTATACGGACCTTTGTCAGCAAGGTGATATCTCTGCTTTTTAAGATGCTGTCGATGTTTGTCATTGCTTTTCTCCCAAGAAACAGGCGTCTTTTAATTTCGTGACTGCTGTCACCATCTGCAGTGATCATGGAGCCCAAGAAAGTAAAATCTCTCACTGCCTCCATTTCTTCCCCTTCTATTTGCCAGGAGGTGATGGGACCAGTGGCCATGATCTTAGGTTTTTTTGACCTTGAGCTTCAGACCATGTTTTGCACTCTTCTCTTTCACTCTCATTAAAAGGTTCTTTAATTCCTCCTCACTTTCTGCCATCAAGGTTGTGTCATCTGCATATCTGAGGTTGTTGATATTTCTTCCGGCAATCTTAATTCCGGCTTGGGATTCATCCAGCCCAGCCTTTTGCATGATGAATTCTGCATATAAGTTAAATAAGCAGGGAGACAATATACAACCTTGTTGTACTCCTTTCCCAATTTTGAACCAATCAGTTGTTCCTTTTCCAGTTCTAACTGTAGCTTCTTGTCCCACATAGAGATTTCTCAGGAGACCGATGAGGTGATCAGGCACTCCCATTTCTTTAAGAACTTGCCATAGTTTGCTGTGGTCAACACAGTCAAAGGCTTTTGCATAGTCAATGAAGCAGAAGTAGATGTCTTTCTGGAACTCTCTAGCTTTCTCCATAATCCAGCGCATGTTTGCAATTTGGTCTCTGGTTCCTCTGCCCCTTCAAAATCCAGCTTGCACTTCTGGGAGTTCTGGTCCACATACTGCTAAAGCCATAAAAATGCTCACACCCACCAGTCCCACAACCAAAAGAGTAGGGAGAGGAGAAGATTGTGCTGCCAACACTCTGCTCAACACCAACACGGCTCCCTATCTTCTCCCTGGGTGAATCTTTCAGGAAAAAAACAAAAACCCACCACAAATCTCTGCTATTTTCTCCTCCGAAGGAAACAGACCAAAAAACAGCACCCTGGAAGTTCCTACAGCTTGAGGAAATCGGGAGTTTGTGATAGTGGGAGGAAAACCCATGAAATGTACAGGCACTTTTAAAAGTAGCTTTCTTTAATATTCTAGTACTGAGAAATCATAGTGTTAAAAGGGTTCCTTCCTTGCTTTCCATTTTTCACCTTTTATGTGTGTTAAATAACAGTCCGCAATCTGCTATATGGAAATTAATGGGATTAGATCACTATCGAAGCCTCTTTTGCTGGGTTAAATAGCTGAGCCCGGATAAAAGCCCCTTTGCTGTTCAGTGCTCCACCACCCTAGAAGCTCTGGCTATCTTTTGCTGGTTGTACTGTTATATGTCCTCATTGTGTTCCATAATGTCATTGTCTGAGATTCTGCTTTACCTGCACTCAGGAAATCCTTATTTCAGCAGCAGGTTAGCATTATACAAAGAGAGAGCTCATGTGAACCAATTTACTGTCTGAGATTTTACAGAACATAGTTGTTTTATTCTATGCACTGTAGCCAATTGCAAGTCTTTGATTTCTCACCTATTCTTTGCCTTAGTCTGTCTGCCTGATCTGAACAGCATTCTCTTATGCCTTCATTTTGTGAGTCTGCCTTTCATACCAGATAATGTTTGGTGTAGGTTACCACTGTCGACCTACAGCGTCTCTTAATTTGTCTTCTGTGTGAAAGGCTCATTAATATATTTCTACATTATCATTAATCTGATTCTAAAAGTAAAATGAATAGTGGATTTCCATGAGTGCTAAGCATATGATTTCTCAGTTGCAGTGGAGGTCCTCTTAAGAGGGGGACACACCACCAGCCCCTTCAAGGCAAGTGTAACTCCCCTTCTCCAGTGAAACCTCCATCTCTCCCTGGACATACCCAGTCAATTCTGTATGGTCAGGGCTAAGGAGCAAAGATGGGCAAGGATCCAGGAGGCAAGGGGTCGTCCACACATCTCCAAGCAGCTCGTTCACATCCTCAGGCAGCAATAATTTAAACTGATCCGGTATAGATGGGGCAGACCTAAAGAGGAGAAGGAGCTCTGGACCCCACCACTGGACTTGCTCTAACTGTGTCATCCGAGTCACAGGTTGAATGATTTTATCCCTTGTAAAGTTGTTATAGCAGGCCTCTCTCTCTCTCTCTCTCTCTCTCTCTCTCTCTCTCTCTCTCTCTCTCAGAGCAATGCTCTCTTGACTAGCTGGCAAAAGTCCATTCGCCACTCAGAAAAGCTCTGTGGGATGGCTACTTGTGGGTGCAATGGGGACAGGGAAGTGAGCTTTCTCGTTGCTGCCACCATCACCTGGTAGGCATGCTGGTGCACCCTCACCTGTTTCAGTCATGACCCATCTGTCTCATCCCACACAGGTCTCTAGAATACCAAGGGGATCCATGACAAAGGTGGGGGTGCCCAGGAATGACTGTGCCAATGACTCTGTGCATCTCCCCATTCCACAGTGAGACAAGAGCCTCCACTGGACCACCAGTCCAGTCAGCAGGAAAATCCTCCAGACTGATTCCTTCCATCTCCAAGAAAGGGCCAACTCAAAGGGTGCCCCACTCCTGCAGAGCAGAGTAGCATTTCCCAAACCTCATCCAGAATGGCCCTTCTATGACCACAGGCTCACAGGGAGCCCACAAAATATGACCAATCCACTCTGAGGGAAAGGCTAGGTCGATTTTAGCAATTACTTTACCTTGTTGCTGCATCAGGTAAATTTGCATTCCCTGCTGACAAGAGTTTCACTCCAGTTTCTAAGCAATTTACAAGGGGGGGATCTGCCTCAAGGTACATGTGCCAGCTGAAATACAAAAATCTATTTTAAGTATGTCCAATGATATTTTTAAAACGGTCTTTTGTAATGACTAGGTACCAGCTGCACCTATCTCACCGTCTTACAGATTTTACAAGGTGCGGCAATAGCTCAGTCAGTAGAGCATGGCACTCATACTCTGAGGGTCAGGGGTTTGAGCCCAATTTTGGGCACAAATATTACTACTTTGCAGGGGGCTGGTTTAGATGACCCTCATGGTCGCTGCCAGCTCTACAATTCTATGATTCTATATTTGTTTCTATTGTCTAGGCCAAATCTGGGTTAGCAAAGTAAACTCTCTCTCGTACACATCTGCTTCCTGGCTTCACAGAAGGGTCCATGAAGCAGGAAGACTTATGTTTGTCCCAAACAACACATACAGTACCAGGAAACTGTGACTCTAGCTTGGCTCAACTCTTTTTTTAGGAACTGGAAGGTGCAGATAATGTCAGCAGCTACCACTGCAAAAGAACTAGACGCATGCCTTACTTTAAGTGTCATACTGTCAGAAGGAAGCGATGAGAGTCTTTCAAGAGCTGAGGTTTGTTTAATTGCTTTGTTTCCTAAGCAGCCCTAGCTAATCTTACAAACCTTGGAGATTTGTTTAAAGTGTATTTTACAGACTTCCTGGCTGGCTTATGAAGCCTGAGGCAAGTGAGGGTCATAACTCACTGTGGGCTTAATTATCATTGTTATATTGGTGACACTTGGATTTATTGTAACACTGACAATTCTCTTTTATTTACACAAGTTTCACAAGGTTGTCTGGTAGTCCAAAAATGGATGGTTTTTCATTATCTTTCTTTGAACGGTAATAAAAAAGAATGATTGGATGTTGTCCCTCTATCTACCTTTAAGAAGATTTGTTGCTGTACCTTTTTACTAGTTCCTTTCATCTAATATCACAGATGTGTAAAGTCAAGTTTATTGAAGAATCTATTTTGCCCCCTTTCCTCCAACATATTTTAAGCAGTTTGGAGATGTGCTTTTTAAATGAAGACTGAAAGAAGCCACTTGACTCTCCCTTTGTCTGGAACAAAAACACAGTTTTGCACGCATACAGGAGGCTTGGCCAACAAGATTCTGCATTTTTAAAAGGCAAGGTTAAGCAATGCTATTTCTTTTTCCAACATGTTTCACTGCTAGGCATACCATAGGCAAACGTGTGTGTGTCCCCCAATCTCTGAGTTGTGCAAGATTCCAAGGTTCTTGTTTCCTTTGGAAATAAGGCGCAGCAGAGACTGTGGTGTCTTTATGATATACAGCTTATTTACAAATATACAGTATGCAACCTGATGGATTACACTCCAAGAGAGTCCTGTTTCTCCCATTGGTGCAGCCTTGCATCCAAAAAGAAATCAATTTTTTAAATTTTTTTTTTTTTTTGCCCTTCTGGTCCGTTTACTGAGTTTAACAGACTCACACTTTGTTTAACAGCCAACTCCACTTTGTCTCTGCTAAGCCAGTGGAGAGGGCTTAAATAATGCCCCTGAACTAGGAAGAGGCAGGTTTACATGATGCAAACTAGAGCTCTGATTTCATAGGTTTTGTTTGTAAAAGCAGGTATCAGGCTCTGCAAAGACATCAGGCTTGTGTGACAATGAGTAAAAGACAGTTTGAAATGTGAACTAGTGGAAATGAGTGCACTTAAAGTCAAATCACTTACCGTAACATTAGAGGGCTGTGTAACCCATTTTAGAAACCATGTCTTGAATGTTTGCAAAATAAATAAGCTGGTATATTTATTTTTAAAGGAAGACAACTATGGCAAAACAACTACATATGGACACATGGACTGAGCACACATATTTGGCAGAGGGTAGCTTTAAATTTGGGAGTGGGGCAGGCTATTTTTTAATGGAAAAGGTGGACTGGGGGCTATTGAAAAAAGCCTCAGGTGGTTGTTATATTTTCATTAGTGGAAAACTTCACCAAGAGAATAATTCTTATATAGATATTGCTTTGAGAAAACTAGACATTTTTAAAAATGAATTTTGATCCTAGGAGGGGATCTCAACATTTGTATGGACAACAAAGAGGATAGGGAAGGGAGGTCTAAGAAGCATCTCTCTGTTTCATATTTAAGGATTTAATAGAGGAAGCAGATTTGATAGACATATGGAGAGGGGAAAACAAACAGGTGAGGTTAACATAATATTCAGAGAAGATGACCCCTATGCTGGGCCTGATTCCAATTTTTATTTCTTGCTTAAGGAAGCAATGATTGAGCTTATTACTGTCCCAGCTCAGCAGTGTCCATCGTGTATGAACTGAGTGAAAGGCAATGTACAACTTTTGCATGGAAAGTGAACCAACTTCTCTTGCAGAGAAAAAGTTTCTGTCATAAGTTGGATGAAGCACAAACAGTATTTTGACATGAGTATAACATATGATGTGCTAGACGTTGTAGTATGAAAGCAGCAATTGAAAATAATGGCTTGTAGGAATCATAGAATCATAGAGTTGGAAGAGACCACAAGGGCCATCAAGTCCAACCCCCTGCCAAGCAGAAAACACCATCGGAGCACTCCTGACATATGGTTGTCAAGCCTCTGCTTAAAGACCTCCAAAGTAGGAGACTCCACCACACTCCTTGGCAGCAAATTCCACTGTCGAACAGCTCTTACTGTCAGGAAGTTCTTCCGAATGTTTAGGTGGAATCTTCTTTCTTGTAGTTTGGATCCATTGCTCCGTGTCCGCTTTTCTGGAGCAGCAGAAAACAACCTTTCTCCCTCCTCTATATGACATCCTTTTATATATTTGAACATGGCTATAATATCACCCCTTAACCTCCTCTTCTCCAGGCTAAACATGCCCAGCTCCCTTAGCCGTTCCTCATAAGACATCGTTTCCAGGCCTTTGACCATTTTGGTTGCCCTCCTCTGGACACGTTCCAGTTTGTCAGTGTCCTTCTTGAACTGTGGTGCCCAGAACTGGACACAGTACTCCAGGTGACCAGAGCAGAATACAGTGGCACTATTACTTCCCCTGATCTAGATGCTATACTCCCATTGATGCAGCCCAGAATTGCATTGGCTTTTTTAGCTGCCGCGTCACACTGTTGGCTCATGTCAAGTTTGTGGTCAACCAAGACTCCTAGATCCTTTTCACATGTACTGCTCTCAAGCCAGGTGCCCCCCATCTTGTATTTGTGCCTCTCATTTTTTTTACCCAAGTGCAATACTTTACATTTTTCCCTGTTAAAGTGCATCTTGTTTTTTTTGGCCAAGTTCTCTAATCTGTCAAGGTCGTTTTGAAGTGTGATCCTGTCCTCTGGGGTGTTAGCCACCCCTCCCAGTTTGGTGTCATCTGCAAATTTGATCAGGATGCCCTTGAGTCCATCACCCAAGTCGTTGATAAAGATGTTGAATAAGACTGGGCCCAAGACAGAACCCTGTGGCACCCCACTAGTCACTCTTCTCCAGGATGAGCAGGAACCATTGATGAGCACCTTTTGGGTTTGGTCAGTCAGCCAGTTACAAATCCACTGAGTGGTAGCATAGTCAAGACCGCATTTTACCCGCTTCTTTACAAGAATATCATGGGGCACCTTGTCAAATGCCTTGCTGAAATCAAGGTAGGCTACATCCATTGCGTTCCCTTCATCTACCAGGCTTGTAATTCTGTCAAAAAACGAGATCAGGTTAGTCTGACATGACTTATTTTTCAGAAATCCATGCTGACTATTGGTGATCACAGCATTCCTTTCTAGGTGCTCACAGACTGTTTGCTTAATGATCTGCTCCAGAATCTTCCCTGGTATTGATGTCAGACTGACTGGGCGATAATTATTTGGGTCCTCTCTTTTCCCCTTTTTGAAAATAGGGACAACATTTGCCCTCCTCCAGTCTGCCGGGACTTCGCCTGCTCTCCAGGAATTCTCAAAGATGACTGCCAGTGGTTCTGAGATCACATCTGCCAGTTCTTTTAATACTCTTGGATGCAGTTCATCTGGCCCTGGAGACTTGAATACATCTAAACTAGCCAAGTATTCTTGTACTATCTCCTTAGTTATTCTGGGCTGCGTTTCCTTTGCTGAATCATTTGCTCCAAATTCTTCAGGTCGGGCATTGTTTTCTTTATCGGAGAAGACTGAGGCAAAGAAGGCATTGAGGAGTTCAGCCCTTCTGTGTCCCCTGTTTGCATTTCACAATCTTCTCCTCTGAGTGACCCCACTGTTTCTTTGTTCTTCCTTTTGCTACGGACATACCCATAAAAGCCTTTTTTGTTGCTTTTAACCTCTCTAGCAAGCCTGAGTTCATTCTGTGCTTTAGCTTTTCTGACTTTGTGTCTACACGTGCTGGCTATTTGTTTGAATTCCTCTTTGGTGGTTTCCCCCCTTTTCCATTTTTTGTACACATCCTTTTTAAATCTTAACTCAGTTAAAAGTTCTTTAGATAGCCACCCTGGCTTCTTTAGGCACCTTCCATGTTTCCGTCTCATTGGTATTGCCTGATGTTGTGCTTTTACTATCTCCCTCTTAACAAACTCCCAGCCATCATGAACTCCCTTTCCTTTTAGTATTACTGTCCATGGGATCTCACCCAGCACTTCCCTAAGTTTTATGAAGTCGGCTTTCTTAAAGTCAAGAAATTGAGTCCTAGTATACTTGGCTGCTCCTTTCTGCTGTATAGTAAACTTCAGAAGAGCATGATCACTCACGCCTAATGATCCTTCCACTAACCAGGTCATCAACATTGGTTAGGACCAGATCTAAAATGGCTGTTCCTCTTGTTGCTTCTCCCACTTTCTGGACAATGAAGTTGTCTGCAAGGCCAGTGAGGAATCTGTTTGACCTTATGCTCTTGGCTGAGTTTGACATCCAACAAATATCCGGGTAATTGAAGTCCCCCATTACTACTATCTCCCTTCCTTTTGCATGCTTGGTCATCTGTTCCAGGAAGGCATCATCTATGTCCTCCGTTTGGCTTGGGGATCTATACTAAACTCCCACAATGAGATCATTGTTATTCTTCTCTCCCTTAATTTTGACCCAAATGCTCTCACTTTGGCTTTGAGGTTCTAAATCCTGGATCTCTTCACAGGTATACACATCCCTGACATATAACGCCACTCCTCCTCCTTTCTTGTCTGGTCTGTTTCTCTGAAATAGATTGTATCCCTCCATTATTACATTCCAATCGTGGGACTTATCCCACCAGGTTTCAGTGATGCCTATTATGTCATATTTAGTTTGCTGTACCAAGAGCTCAAGCTCATCTTGTTTATTTCCCATGCTTTGCGCATTAGTGTACAGACATTGAAGTCCATTAATCATTCCCCTGTGTCTCTTATTTAAGGATTTTTTCCTCCCACCACTAGGTCTGCGTGCTGTTTGCTCCATTTGGTCTATGACATTTGGATGATCATCTTCATCAATTGATAGTCTCCTACCTTCAGGAGCACTGTCTCCCTCCCCCACATTAGTCAGTTTAAAGCCCTCCTGATGACGTTTCTGAGATTTTTGGCAAAAACATTCCTCCCAACCATTGTGAGGTGCAGCCCATCGCTTGCCAGAAGTCCAATACAAGGGGGAATAAGATAAAGACAATACAAGGGGGACTAAGAGGGCAATCCTTTGGTGAAATCTGCCAGGATGAGCAGCTTAGGATGCCACAGATCTCTGGCTCAGTCAGCATTAAGTCCCCAAACCTGGCTTGGCGAAGGATATGCTGCCATACCCTGCTCATGTCAGCCTTTAAATAAACTCCAAGGAGCTCAAGGTGCTGTACATGGTTCTCTCCCTCCCCATTTCATCCTCACAACAACCCTGTGAGGTCGGATAGGCTCAAGGTTACCCAGTGGGCTTCATGGCTGAGTGGGGATCCAAACCCTGGTCTCTCCCAGGCCATAGTCCAACACTCTAACCGTTATGCCACACTGCCGTATAACTGGATCTGGTATAACATCACATCAGCTCAGCTTACACCAGCTTGCTTTATGCCAGCTCCCCTTAGTTATGTCATGAGTCTGTGGGGTGAGAGACACCCTAAATTCCTCAGTCCAATAAAAGTTTGAATTAATCAAGGTTTAGAGAGCTAAGCTGTGCCAAACAGGGAAGCCCTGGATGCAGCCTATGTTAAAATGCAAGCCAGGGCAGCCTGGTGAGTGTGGGTCTTTTGGGGAACAAAGCCTGAGGACGGCCAAGGCCCTAACCTGACAAAAGTGCCAGGCAGCCGGATGGGGGACGCCCCTCACTGAGCCCTGGGTTTTCGAGTAAGATGAAAAGCCAGGAGGGTGGAGTTTTGCAAGAGACTCTCTTGGGTGTATTGCTTTGGGCCCCTCCACAGTCAGCTCAGGCTGTTTATAAGGAAGCATAAAGACGCCACAGTGTCTGCTGTGCCTCATTTCCAATGGAAACACAAATCCTGCATACGTCTCCCACGGCCTGGAGAAAGGGGTGGCGTGCATCAGTTATTAGCTGACTCTGCAGACATGGAAAATGTTCATAAATTAACTGGAAGTAAAACATGAATAATAAGTGTAAGGAAAACAAACACGAACACACACCCCAACTCTTGTCGCATCCATTTTTGTTCTGATACCAAATTCACTCTCTTTACTCTCCCGCTTCCCCTCATTCAGACATGCGCCTGCCTCTTTTTGCCTAACCAATTTTGCTGCATCCTAGCTTTTCCATGTGTTCTCATGCATGCTTTTAGAATAATAAAAAAATCTTTTAACTCTTTTTTGAGTGTACTGTTAATAGGTTCTGGTCTTTACTAATTCCCTTCTTGATAGAATTATTTTTACTCCTGACATATGGTTGTCAAGCCTCTGCTTAAAGACCTCCAAAGTAGGAGACTCCACCACACTCCTTGGCAGCAAATTCCACTGTCGAACAGCTCTTACTGTCAGGAAGTTCTTCCGAATGTTTAGGTGGAATCTTCTTTCTTGTAGTTTGGATCCATTGCTCCGTGTCCGCTTTTCTGGAGCAGCAGAAAACAACCTTTCTCCCTCCTCTATATGACATCCTTTTATATATTTGAACATGGCTATAATATCACCCCTTAACCTCCTCTTCTCCAGGCTAAACATGCCCAGCTCCCTTAGCCGTTCCTCATAAGACATCGTTTCCAGGCCTTTGACCATTTTGGTTGCCCTCCTCTGGACACGTTCCAGTTTGTCAGTGTCCTTCTTGAACTGTGGTGCCCAGAACTGGACACAGTACTCCAGGTGACCAGAGCAGAATACAGTGGCACTATTACTTCCCCTGATCTAGATGCTATAATCCCATTGATGCAGCCCAGAATTGCATTGGCTTTTTTAGCTGCCGCGTCACACTGTTGGCTCATGTCAAGTTTGTGGTCAACCAAGACTCCTAGATCCTTTTCACATGTACTGCTCTCAAGCCAGGTGCCCCCCATCTTGTATTTGTGCCTCTCATTTTTTTTACCCAAGTGCAATACTTTACATTTTTCCCTGTTAAAGTGCATCTTGTTTTTTTTGGCCAAGTTCTCTAATCTGTCAAGGTCGTTTTGAAGTGTGATCCTGTCCTCTGGGGTGTTAGCCACCCCTCCCAGTTTGGTGTCATCTGCAAATTTGATCAGGATGCCCTTGAGTCCATCATCCAAGTCGTTGATAAAGATGTTGAATAAGACCGGGCCCAAGACAGAACCCTGTGGCACCCCACTAGTCACTCTTCTCCAGGATGAGCAGGAACCATTGATGAGCACCTTTTGGGTTTGGTCAGTCAGCCAGTTACAAATCCACTGAGTGGTAGCATAGTCAAGACCGCATTTTACCCGCTTCTTTACAAGAATATCATGGGGCACCTTGTCAAATGCCTTGCTGAAATCAAGGTAGGCTACATCCATTGCGTTCCCTTCATCTACCAGGCTTGTAATTCTGTCAAAAAACGAGATCAGGTTAGTCTGACATGACTTATTTTTCAGAAATCCATGCTGACTATTGGTGATCACAGCATTCCTTTCTAGGTGCTCACAGACTGTTTGCTTAATGATCTGCTCCAGAATCTTCCCTGGTATTGATGTCAGACTGACTGGGCGATAATTATTTGGGTCCTCTCTTTTCCCCTTTTTGAAAATAGGGACAACATTTGCCCTCCTCCAGTCTGCCGGGACTTCGCCTGCTCTCCAGGAATTCTCAAAGATGACTGCCAGTGGTTCTGAGATCACATCTGCCAGTTCTTTTAATACTCTTGGATGCAGTTCATCTGGCCCTGGAGACTTGAATACATCTAAACTAGCCAAGTATTCTTGTACTATCTCCTTAGTTATTCTGGGCTGCGTTTCCTTTGCTGAATCATTTGCTCCAAATTCTTCAGGTCGGGCATTGTTTTCTTTATCGGAGAAGACTGAGGCAAAGAAGGCATTGAGGAGTTCAGCCCTTCTGTGTCCCCTGTTTGCATTTCACAATCTTCTCCTCTGAGTGACCCCACTGTTTCTTTGTTCTTCCTTTTGCTACGGACATACCCATAAAAGCCTTTTTTGTTGCTTTTAACCTCTCTAGCAAGCCTGAGTTCATTCTGTGCTTTAGCTTTTCTGACTTTGTGTCTACACGTGCTGGCTATTTGTTTGAATTCCTCTTTGGTGGTTTCCCCCCTTTTCCATTTTTTGTACACATCCTTTTTAAATCTTAACTCAGTTAAAAGTTCTTTAGATAGCCACCCTGGCTTCTTTAGGCACCTTCCATGTTTCCGTCTCATTGGTATTGCCTGATGTTGTGCTTTTACTATCTCCCTCTTAACAAACTCCCAGCCATCATGAACTCCCTTTCCTTTTAGTATTACTGTCCATGGGATCTCACCCAGCACTTCCCTAAGTTTTATGAAGTCGGCTTTCTTAAAGTCAAGAAATTGAGTCCTAGTATACTTGGCTGCTCCTTTCTGCTGTATAGTAAACTTCAGAAGAGCATGATCACTCACGCCTAATGATCCTTCCACTAACCAGGTCATCAACATTGGTTAGGACCAGATCTAAAATGGCTGTTCCTCTTGTTGCTTCTCCCACTTTCTGGACAATGAAGTTGTCTGCAAGGCCAGTGAGGAATCTGTTTGACCTTATGCTCTTGGCTGAGTTTGACATCCAACAAATATCCGGGTAATTGAAGTCCCCCATTACTACTATCTCCCTTCCTTTTGCATGCTTGGTCATCTGTTCCAGGAAGGCATCATCTATGTCCTCCGTTTGGCTTGGGGATCTATACTAAACTCCCACAATGAGATCATTGTTATTCTTCTCTCCCTTAATTTTGACCCAAATGCTCTCACTTTGGCTTTGAGGTTCTAAATCCTGGATCTCTTCACAGGTATACACATCCCTGACATATAACGCCACTCCTCCTCCTTTCTTGTCTGGTCTGTTTCTCTGAAATAGATTGTATCCCTCCATTATTACATTCCAATCGTGGGACTTATCCCACCAGGTTTCAGTGATGCCTATTATGTCATATTTAGTTTGCTGTACCAAGAGCTCAAGCTCATCTTGTTTATTTCCCATGCTTTGCGCATTAGTGTACAGACATTGAAGTCCATTAATCATTCCCCTGTGTCTCTTATTTAAGGATTTTTTCCTCCCACCACTAGGTCTGCGTGCTGTTTGCTCCATTTGGTCTATGACATTTGGATGATCATCTTCATCAATTGATAGTCTCCTACCTTCAGGAGCACTGTCTCCCTCCCCCACATTAGTCAGTTTAAAGCCCTCCTGATGACGTTTCTGAGATTTTTGGCAAAAACATTCCTCCCAACCATTGTGAGGTGCAGCCCATCGCTTGCCAGAAGTCCAATACAAGGGGGAATAAGATAAAGACAATACAAGGGGGACTAAGAGGGCAATCCTTTGGTGAAATCTGCCAGGATGAGCAGCTTAGGATGCCACAGATCTCTGGCTCAGTCAGCATTAAGTCCCCAAACCTGGCTTGGCGAAGGATATGCTGCCATACCCTGCTCATGTCAGCCTTTAAATAAACTCCAAGGAGCTCAAGGTGCTGTACATGGTTCTCTCCCTCCCCATTTCATCCTCACAACAACCCTGTGAGGTCGGGTAGGCTCAAGGTTACCCAGTGGGCTTCATGGCTGAGTGGGGATCCAAACCCTGGTCTCTCCCAGGCCATAGTCCAACACTCTAACCGTTATGCCACACTGCCGTATAACTGGATCTGGTATAACATCACATCAGCTCAGCTTACACCAGCTTGCTTTATGCCAGCTCCCCTTAGTTATGTCATGAGTCTGTGGGGTGAGAGACACCCTAAATTCCTCAGTCCAATAAAAGTTTGAATTAATCAAGGTTTAGAGAGCTAAGCTGTGCCAAACAGGGAAGCCCTGGATGCAGCCTATGTTAAAATGCAAGCCAGGGCAGCCTGGTGAGTGTGGGTCTTTTGGGGAACAAAGCCTGAGGACGGCCAAGGCCCTAACCTGACAAAAGTGCCAGGCAGCCGGATGGGGGACGCCCCTCACTGAGCCCTGGGTTTTCGAGTAAGATGAAAAGCCAGGAGGGTGGAGTTTTGCAAGAGACTCTCTTGGGTGTATTGCTTTGGGCCCCTCCACAGTCAGCTCAGGCTGTTTATAAGGAAGCATAAAGACGCCACAGTGTCTGCTGTGCCTCATTTCCAATGGAAACACAAATCCTGCATACGTCTCCCACGGCCTGGAGAAAGGGGTGGCGTGCATCAGTTATTAGCTGACTCTGCAGACATGGAAAATGTTCATAAATTAACTGGAAGTAAAACATGAATAATAAGTGTAAGGAAAACAAACACGAACACACACCCCAACTCTTGTCGCATCCATTTTTGTTCTGATACCAAATTCACTCTCTTTACTCTCCCGCTTCCCCTCATTCAGACATGCGCCTGCCTCTTTTTGCCTAACCAATTTTGCTGCATCCTAGCTTTTCCATGTGTTCTCATGCATGCTTTTAGAATAATAAAAAAATCTTTTAACTCTTTTTTGAGTGTACTGTTAATAGGTTCTGGTCTTTACTAATTCCCTTCTTGATAGAATTATTTTTACTCCTGACATATGGTTGTCAAGCCTCTGCTTAAAGACCTCCAAAGTAGGAGACTCCACCACACTCCTTGGCAGCAAATTCCACTGTCGAACAGCTCTTACTGTCAGGAAGTTCTTCCGAATGTTTAGGTGGAATCTTCTTTCTTGTAGTTTGGATCCATTGCTCCGTGTCCGCTTTTCTGGAGCAGCAGAAAACAACCTTTCTCCCTCCTCTATATGACATCCTTTTATATATTTGAACATGGCTATAATATCACCCCTTAACCTCCTCTTCTCCAGGCTAAACATGCCCAGCTCCCTTAGCCGTTCCTCATAAGACATCGTTTCCAGGCCTTTGACCATTTTGGTTGCCCTCCTCTGGACACGTTCCAGTTTGTCAGTGTCCTTCTTGAACTGTGGTGCCCAGAACTGGACACAGTACTCCAGGTGACCAGAGCAGAATACAGTGGCACTATTACTTCCCCTGATCTAGATGCTATAATCCCATTGATGCAGCCCAGAATTGCATTGGCTTTTTTAGCTGCCGCGTCACACTGTTGGCTCATGTCAAGTTTGTGGTCAACCAAGACTCCTAGATCCTTTTCACATGTACTGCTCTCAAGCCAGGTGCCCCCCATCTTGTATTTGTGCCTCTCATTTTTTTTACCCAAGTGCAATACTTTACATTTTTCCCTGTTAAAGTGCATCTTGTTTTTTTTGGCCAAGTTCTCTAATCTGTCAAGGTCGTTTTGAAGTGTGATCCTGTCCTCTGGGGTGTTAGCCACCCCTCCCAGTTTGGTGTCATCTGCAAATTTGATCAGGATGCCCTTGAGTCCATCATCCAAGTCGTTGATAAAGATGTTGAATAAGACCGGGCCCAAGACAGAACCCTGTGGCACCCCACTAGTCACTCTTCTCCAGGATGAGCAGGAACCATTGATGAGCACCTTTTGGGTTTGGTCAGTCAGCCAGTTACAAATCCACTGAGTGGTAGCATAGTCAAGACCGCATTTTACCCGCTTCTTTACAAGAATATCATGGGGCACCTTGTCAAATGCCTTGCTGAAATCAAGGTAGGCTACATCCATTGCGTTCCCTTCATCTACCAGGCTTGTAATTCTGTCAAAAAACGAGATCAGGTTAGTCTGACATGACTTATTTTTCAGAAATCCATGCTGACTATTGGTGATCACAGCATTCCTTTCTAGGTGCTCACAGACTGTTTGCTTAATGATCTGCTCCAGAATCTTCCCTGGTATTGATGTCAGACTGACTGGGCGATAATTATTTGGGTCCTCTCTTTTCCCCTTTTTGAAAATAGGGACAACATTTGCCCTCCTCCAGTCTGCCGGGACTTCGCCTGCTCTCCAGGAATTCTCAAAGATGACTGCCAGTGGTTCTGAGATCACATCTGCCAGTTCTTTTAATACTCTTGGATGCAGTTCATCTGGCCCTGGAGACTTGAATACATCTAAACTAGCCAAGTATTCTTGTACTATCTCCTTAGTTATTCTGGGCTGCGTTTCCTTTGCTGAATCATTTGCTCCAAATTCTTCAGGTCGGGCATTGTTTTCTTTATCGGAGAAGACTGAGGCAAAGAAGGCATTGAGGAGTTCAGCCCTTCTGTGTCCCCTGTTTGCATTTCACAATCTTCTCCTCTGAGTGACCCCACTGTTTCTTTGTTCTTCCTTTTGCTACGGACATACCCATAAAAGCCTTTTTTGTTGCTTTTAACCTCTCTAGCAAGCCTGAGTTCATTCTGTGCTTTAGCTTTTCTGACTTTGTGTCTACACGTGCTGGCTATTTGTTTGAATTCCTCTTTGGTGGTTTCCCCCCTTTTCCATTTTTTGTACACATCCTTTTTAAATCTTAACTCAGTTAAAAGTTCTTTAGATAGCCACCCTGGCTTCTTTAGGCACCTTCCATGTTTCCGTCTCATTGGTATTGCCTGATGTTGTGCTTTTACTATCTCCCTCTTAACAAACTCCCAGCCATCATGAACTCCCTTTCCTTTTAGTATTACTGTCCATGGGATCTCACCCAGCACTTCCCTAAGTTTTATGAAGTCGGCTTTCTTAAAGTCAAGAAATTGAGTCCTAGTATACTTGGCTGCTCCTTTCTGCTGTATAGTAAACTTCAGAAGAGCATGATCACTCACGCCTAATGATCCTTCCACTAACCAGGTCATCAACATTGGTTAGGACCAGATCTAAAATGGCTGTTCCTCTTGTTGCTTCTCCCACTTTCTGGACAATGAAGTTGTCTGCAAGGCCAGTGAGGAATCTGTTTGACCTTATGCTCTTGGCTGAGTTTGACATCCAACAAATATCCGGGTAATTGAAGTCCCCCATTACTACTATCTCCCTTCCTTTTGCATGCTTGGTCATCTGTTCCAGGAAGGCATCATCTATGTCCTCCGTTTGGCTTGGGGATCTATACTAAACTCCCACAATGAGATCATTGTTATTCTTCTCTCCCTTAATTTTGACCCAAATGCTCTCACTTTGGCTTTGAGGTTCTAAATCCTGGATCTCTTCACAGGTATACACATCCCTGACATATAACGCCACTCCTCCTCCTTTCTTGTCTGGTCTGTTTCTCTGAAATAGATTGTATCCCTCCATTATTACATTCCAATCGTGGGACTTATCCCACCAGGTTTCAGTGATGCCTATTATGTCATATTTAGTTTGCTGTACCAAGAGCTCAAGCTCATCTTGTTTATTTCCCATGCTTTGCGCATTAGTGTACAGACATTGAAGTCCATTAATCATTCCCCTGTGTCTCTTATTTAAGGATTTTTTCCTCCCACCACTAGGTCTGCGTGCTGTTTGCTCCATTTGGTCTATGACATTTGGATGATCATCTTCATCAATTGATAGTCTCCTACCTTCAGGAGCACTGTCTCCCTCCCCCACATTAGTCAGTTTAAAGCCCTCCTGATGACGTTTCTGAGATTTTTGGCAAAAACATTCCTCCCAACCATTGTGAGGTGCAGCCCATCGCTTGCCAGAAGTCCAATACAAGGGGGAATAAGATAAAGACAATACAAGGGGGACTAAGAGGGCAATCCTTTGGTGAAATCTGCCAGGATGAGCAGCTTAGGATGCCACAGATCTCTGGCTCAGTCAGCATTAAGTCCCCAAACCTGGCTTGGCGAAGGATATGCTGCCATACCCTGCTCATGTCAGCCTTTAAATAAACTCCAAGGAGCTCAAGGTGCTGTACATGGTTCTCTCCCTCCCCATTTCATCCTCACAACAACCCTGTGAGGTCGGGTAGGCTCAAGGTTACCCAGTGGGCTTCATGGCTGAGTGGGGATCCAAACCCTGGTCTCTCCCAGGCCATAGTCCAACACTCTAACCGTTATGCCACACTGCCGTATAACTGGATCTGGTATAACATCACATCAGCTCAGCTTACACCAGCTTGCTTTATGCCAGCTCCCCTTAGTTATGTCATGAGTCTGTGGGGTGAGAGACACCCTAAATTCCTCAGTCCAATAAAAGTTTGAATTAATCAAGGTTTAGAGAGCTAAGCTGTGCCAAACAGGGAAGCCCTGGATGCAGCCTATGTTAAAATGCAAGCCAGGGCAGCCTGGTGAGTGTGGGTCTTTTGGGGAACAAAGCCTGAGGACGGCCAAGGCCCTAACCTGACAAAAGTGCCAGGCAGCCGGATGGGGGACGCCCCTCACTGAGCCCTGGGTTTTCGAGTAAGATGAAAAGCCAGGAGGGTGGAGTTTTGCAAGAGACTCTCTTGGGTGTATTGCTTTGGGCCCCTCCACAGTCAGCTCAGGCTGTTTATAAGGAAGCATAAAGACGCCACAGTGTCTGCTGTGCCTCATTTCCAATGGAAACACAAATCCTGCATACGTCTCCCACGGCCTGGAGAAAGGGGTGGCGTGCATCAGTTATTAGCTGACTCTGCAGACATGGAAAATGTTCATAAATTAACTGGAAGTAAAACATGAATAATAAGTGTAAGGAAAACAAACACGAACACACACCCCAACTCTTGTCGCATCCATTTTTGTTCTGATACCAAATTCACTCTCTTTACTCTCCCGCTTCCCCTCATTCAGACATGCGCCTGCCTCTTTTTGCCTAACCAATTTTGCTGCATCCTAGCTTTTCCATGTGTTCTCATGCATGCTTTTAGAATAATAAAAAAATCTTTTAACTCTTTTTTGAGTGTACTGTTAATAGGTTCTGGTCTTTACTAATTCCCTTCTTGATAGAATTATTTTTACTGTTGCTCAATCTGTTGCACTTGGGGTGTCAAATTCTGGAATGTGACAAGATCTGAAAAAGGTTGCCAGGATTACATGCGAGAACTGAAGGCAAATGGCGCACAACAGAACATTGCATAGAACACCAACCATGGTCTCACATTTGAAATGAGCTTTGGTCTAATTTATTTTATTTTAAAATTATTTAGCTCCTGTAGATATATATTGCTAATAATGAAAATATATAGTTGAGTTGCAATAATATATATTTTAAAATCCTGAGACATACTAATGCTCAGTCAAAATCTGCATTTTGGGAAACTGGTAACTGGGAAGCAAAGGACTATGTCACCAGATTATGCAGAAGTTGCAGTTAATGAAGAAGGCTGCTGCATTCTTTCCAACAAATCTTGGGAAGCATGAGCATATTCAACCTGGTTCATGTCAGCCGCCTCTCTTCCTGTGTGGTTTAAAGGATTTGGTTTTAACACTATAAAAAGTTCATGGGACTGAGACATACATACTTCTAATTGTCTATGCACCTCTGGTGGTGAGGAAGTTGGCTGCCCCCACAATTAGATGCAATTTGAAACAACTTCATCCTGCCCCACCCCAATACCCCATGGTAAAAAGAATGTTTAAAATGTTTTTAAAATGTTAATTTCAGGTAGAAGCACAATTTAATTTTTCATAATAAATCTAGAGCAAAAGCATTTGGAAACAAAAGTTTAGAGGTGATGTTTAGACGAGCACCATGACACCATGACGGCTCAGCATATTAGATGCATTCCACACGGCCACAGCTCTTGTGCCATCCTAGTCAAGACTGGAAACCTTAGTTCAAAATTCCCAAGCTTAAAAAGACTCTCAGACTATGCTAGCATTTGGAAAGTTAACAGTGTGTGTGGTGATGGAGGGGCAGAGCAGCCTAAGAGTGCCAGATGTGCCAGCTGTTACTCCTGCTACCCTGTATGGTCCTGACACATTTGCACTTGGTCACACCAAGATACCAGACTTAAAAATAATAATCTACAGTTGTCTACCCTATTTGTAAAAAGGTAAAAGGTAAAGGGACCCCTGACCATTAGGTCCAGTCGTGGCTGACTCTGAGGTTGTGGCGCTCATCTCGCTTTATTTGCCGAGGGAGCCGATGTACAGCTTCTGGGTCATGTGGCCAGCATGACTAAGCCGCTTCTGGCAAATCAGAGCAACGCATGGAAACGCCGTTTACTTTCCCACTGGAGCGGTACCTACTTATCTACTTGCACTTGGATGTGCTTTTGATCTGCTAGGTTGGCAGGAGCAGGGACCAAGCAACGGGAGGTCACCCCGTCGCGGAGATTCAAACCACCGACCTTCTGATCGGCAAGCCCTAGGCTCTGTGGTTTAGACCACAGTGCCACCCACATCCCCACCCTACTTGTCGCAAACGTGTAAGGTTTAAAGAACTCCCTATAGGATCTATTTTAGGCATTCAACAAGAGGAAATCATGACAAGAGCATAATACTCATTTCAGTAATATTAGGGTTAAGATTTTTAAAATCATGCTGCTGTTCTTTCAGTAGAAAGGTGGCTAATTTTTGTCACACAATACCATGTATACAAAGGAGAAGAACTAAGGATTGAAAGAAAACAAGTCGGAAAACGCACAGAGAGAAAAGGGTCCAATTGCTGTGCTCTGTCCTGAAAATCAAAATTCATTAGAATTCTGTCACATTCACAGCTCCAGCTTAACCCACTTAATGAGGGAAATAATTATATCACTTAGACTGCACTACCTTAAAAGATAAAACAAACTATACGAAAACAGGAAACCTGTTCATTGGGTTTCAGCAGCACATTGATATAATATCCTAGTCACTATCAATTTCTTTCATATGTAATGTAATAACATGTGTTTTGAATTTGTGAAGATACTGTGTTTTTCCATAGCAATTGAGCATTGTAAAGAACAACAGCCATACAGACATACATACAGAAATTGTGCTTTTTTTTACTGGTTTGCAGAAAATGGTGAGGCAACGACTGAGGAGGATAAATGGGGAATATCTGTTTTCCCTTGGCTGGCTTCCATGCTTTTGGTGTGTCAGGTCCTGTCTGCACTTTACATTCTGAAGCAGTCCCTTGCCACTTTAAACTGTCATGGGCTCCCCAAAGAGTGCTGCAGTAACTGAAGGGCGCTGAGAGTGGTAGCTTGGAGGGCAACAGGCGTCCCCTAGCAACTCTCAGCACCTTCATCCAACGACAGTTACCAGGATTCTTCGAGGGAAGCCATGGCTGATTAAAATGGTAGGATGCTTATTTAAGGGAACAAACACAAGAAGCTGGTGCAAAACAAGCCGGTCTAAATTATGGCAGCATGAAGTTCCAGAGCAGGGCTACTGGTGCAGAGCCAGCCTATGACTGGCAGAAGGAAAACAAACCTTTAAAATATAGTTTGGGTTACCACACCCTTTTTTGTCAATTTAAGCGACACCAGTCATGTCCCAACTTGGATGGGATGAGGATCTAACCTAAGTCCCCCCTCTCTGGTCCCACCCCCCCCTTTTCTGGGCTTATGCCATCTTAAGACCTGCCAGGTTCAGATCAGACAACTGGATCGATAAGGGGGAAATATGCCAGTGTATCTGTGGTTAAGTCAAGGATGAAGGAGTTAAGCCAGTGTATATCCAGAACCTCCTTGCCATCCTGCTGCTCAAAGAATGTCACTGGCTGCCATTTTACTTCAAGGGGCTGGTATTGGTATACAAAGCCCTACAGAGCTTGAGAGCAGGGTGCCTGGAAGGAGGCCTTGTCTCCAATGGATCCCAGTGGTCCCTGCGTTCTGCCAGAGAAGGCGTCCTGCAGATCCCGTCCTACCGGGAGCTCCTTTCTGCTCTACTTCAACATTGGGCCTTCAGTTTGGTGGTGCTTATCCCTTTGAATTGCCTCCTACCACATACCAGATAGGCACCTCCTCCATTGCCTTTTCAGCAGCTGAAGTCTTCTAAAATCTCTATCCTAGCTGGTATCTGTTTTGGTAAAAACTAATGGTATCCGTTATCATAGAACATTCCCAGGGAAGCTTTCTATACCTTCCGGTTCTAAGTAGGATCCAGAACATTTGCTCCTGATTACTAGAATTTCATATTAAAAAATGAGGTGAAAATAATTAGGAACCGTCATGCTGTCATCTGAGAAAAAGAGAATGCTATCACATAGAGAAAATGTAGCTGGGCAGTGAATAGGAAATGTTTATTTTTAGAGTGGTAAAACACATTACAGTGGTACCTCGGGTTAAATACGCTTCAGGTTACATACACTTCAGGTTACAGACTCTGCTAACCCAGAAATAGTACCTCGGGTTAAGAACTTTGCTTCAGGATGAGAACAGAAATCGTGCTCCGGCGGTACGGCAGCAGCAGGAGGCCACATTAGCTAAAGTGGTGCTTCAGGTTAAGAACAGTTTCAGGTTAAGAAGACACCTCCAGAAGGAATTAAGTTCTTAACCCGAGGTACTACTGTACTTGTTCTCTCCCCACCCTACCCCAAAGTACTAGGTTTTAGTCAAAATAAAATTGTAAATACAGGTTAAGTACTTAATTCGTTCTGGAGGTCCATACTTAACCTGAAACTGTTCTTAACCTGAAGTACCACTTTAGCTAATGGGGCCTCTCGCTGCCAGAGCACGATTTCTGTCCTGAAGCAAAGTTCTTAACCTGAAGCACTATTTCTGGGTTAGCGGAGTCTGTAACCTGAAGCGTATTTAACCTGAAGCGTATGCAACCCGAGATACCACTGTACACCATAGATTTTTTCGTGCCCTGAAGGTGCTCATAAACTGCTTATAAAGAGGAATATGACAGCTTAGATTTCAAAAGGGCGTTTCATTTTGTTATTGTGATTTCTTTCAGCGCTGTACACTGGTTTTGTCAGTAAACAGCATGTTGTATTTATGGAATTTTTGAAAAATCAATGGCGTCTTGTATCTGGAAATCATCCAGCTGTTTTTCAAATACCTTCTGAACTAGTGATTGAGACAAAAAAATCATGCTGGCTTTACACAGAGGCCTAGCGACACATAATTGTCAAGGACATGTAAACTGTAATAGTAGCAAACTAGTATTAGATCTACATCAACTTCCTCTTGAAAACAAAGATTTCAGCGTAGATGGAATATGATTTTTCTATTTATCATGATCACAAAAGGAACATTTCTTGAAGAAATGTTGACTTTTTCCATTCCATCCATTCAATTTACAGCTAAGTAAACTGTCTCTTTAAAAAGAAAAGAAAAGTATTTTTTTTCAGTTTTGAAAGCAATTACATTTGCTCTTTTGGTTTGTTTGGGTAACAGTTTTTTCATTTTGACAAACTATATCACAAAAGCAATGCAAAAGCTCTTGGAGATGGTTGACAAAAACCCCTTAGAACACTGGGCTCTTGTTTGAAAGCTTATTTCTGTAGAAAAAGAGCATATTGAGTAAGTATGTTATGATGGATGCATAACCCTAGCACTTCCGACCCCATAAAATCCTCATGGAGCCTCTGAACGTCTACATCAAGCAAGAGCTCGAATTTTCCTGGACAAATCTGCATTTTCTTGCCTCATTTCAAAGGGATCCGTGAGAAACTCTCACTAGCTACATATACACACCAATGTGAGACCTGCAGAGCGTACATCTCTCTCTCTCTCTCCCACCTGACACAATCCCAGGAACTTCTTGATTTGCCCCACTTAAGGGCTCCCAATTTATTTGTGTGTTTGCTTTTTAAAAACAAAAGCAACAAGGAAGCTCTATGTCTGAGGCATGGGCCACCCCCAGTAAAAATAGTGGCACTCGTTAAGCTTATAACAACTAGCAGCAGGGCTGACCCTGCCATGAGGCAGAATGAGGCAGCTGCCTCAGGCAGCAAATTCTGAAGGGTGGAAAGTGACTGGAAACGTGTGCCTTGTGGTCTGCCTTGTGGTCTGCCCTGCAGCCCCTAAGCTAGCTTCTAGCCCAAGGGTACAGTGGAGGACTCTGTTCCATCACTGGGGCTGATGTAAGAGTCAACTACCGGTCTAATCCAATTTTGTGCACAGAATGGGGAATGCACCATCTTGCCCTTCGCCTCAGGCAGCAAAATGGCTTGGGCTGCTCTGGTCTAGCAGGTCTCACCTGGCAGAAGGGTTCAGTCCTCTACTCTCTTGCCACCTAGATGGTTCCAATCTAGTTCAGTCTTGGAATAACCCCAAACAGCTTGGTTTCCCTTCCCTTCCCTTCCCTTCCCTTCTTCCTTCCCTCCCCTCCCCTCCCACTGTATTTTGTTATTTTGCATTTCATTCAGTTGGGGTTGCACAGCCTCATGTTCTCTCATCCAAGCCTTTGTCGCTATTCAGGGAACCCTCAAAGGGCTACCCGTAGTTGACAGGGGCAGCTGGAGAGGAGCCCTGAGGTAATGTTGGAATAAAATTCTCATTACCCCTGATCACACATGCTGGGGCTCCTGGATGTTGGGACTAGAGGTGGAACTCAAATGGCTGAATGCTGTTCATAAACAAACATAATTAGGGGAGGCAGAAACTTTATTTTTTCATCTTGCACGAGTTCCTAGGACTCCTGAGCATGTATTGTGCTCAGCTCCACACGCTCGTCTGTCATTCTGCCCTAGGGATGGGGCCTGTTCCCTCAGCATCAGGCCACTCTGGGACAGGGCTTTCAAAGTTTAAATGATCACTCTAAATAGAAATTTCTGACTGACAGCAAAGCTACCCTTTAAACTCCTGAGCTCTTAGCTGCACCCCAGTTGGAAGGGCTTTGGAGGCATGGATGTGCAGGTTGGTCCTGGGCACAATGTGCATTAAGTATTTACCCTACTTCTGAAGTTGGGGTTGGGATGGGGCAGCTAAATGACTTCCAAGGCACAGATCAGACCCTCAAACATCCAAACAGCAAAGGAGACTTTAAAGACATGGATAATACTGTTCCTAAACCAGCACTGGATATAAAAGAAAGTTGACATATGTGTATTTCTTAGTAAAAATTTACATGCTATTATATAGAAGAAACATGCTAAAAGTAAGAAAACCCCAGCACGCTCTTGTTTCAACAACAGGCCCAAATAGTCTATGGGCAAAAACATCTATTTCAGGGGCTCGATCTCCCTTTGAAATGCAATGGGTTCTGCAGCTAAAACAGATAGCCCACTGAACCCCATTTGTGCAGATAGCCCACTGAACCCCATTTGTGGTAGGGATCAGGGGCTGCAATTATTCATCATGAATGGAAAATGATGATTTGTCAGTAAACATAAAGAGAACAAGAAAAATACACAAAATCCATTTAGAAACTAAAATAAAATGAATTGATTGGCTGGTTGCATTGTTTTTCAGGTTCAGCTCACTCAAGTTCATTGATTCACCTCCTTTTAGTGGTTCACTGAGTTATGAGAACAGTAAAAAAAAAATACAGCAAATGTGTGTTCCTCTTTTGTTGAGTTTTGTTGCTGAATTTGACAAATCAATATGCTGCAGGACTGGAACCACCAGAATATATCCTTCCCATTGGATTTTAAATTTAACTTCTGATTTCAAAACAGTTCAGGGTCATCTTTGGCTAGCTCTCATTCCTTGAAGGGCTAGACTCTCCCTTTGGCTTAAACTTATGGTTTTGAGTCAAGAAAAGTAGGCAGCTGCCATTATAGCCAGGGAACTGATCTTTTCATTGTTCCCTTCTTTCAGTTTTACATTGCTGCATATTTTTTTAGTGCCTGCTTAAAACGTTTTTGTTTAGGAAAGACAGATATATGCAATTTGCATTTATTTTCTCACTTGTTAGTTACAGTTGATTTTAACTGTTTCTGAGGCCACCTGAGCCTCCAGGGAGGGTTTTGCACCACTAAGCTACCAATCTGCTCCTTCCAGGGCAATGCAACCCCATCCAGGACACCATGTCTCTTCACCTCCCAGACTTGGGAACTTGGGACACAGAACACAACTGTCTTTTCAGGATTCATCTTCAGTTTATTGGCCTTCAAGGACCTGTCAAACAGCTCTCCCAATTCACATAGAACAGAGATAGAGCTGGGAATCCTCTGCATATTATTTATTTGATTCATTTGATTCATTTGTATACTACTTAATCACTGTCATCTCTAAGCCATGTACAGGGAACCCATTAAAATAAGACTAAAAGTGAGTTACAATTATAAAAAACCTGTATCAGATGTTCAACAGGGATGGGTGTCTTTCTGACCGCAGCTGGAAAAGAGATCTGCAGAATTGTTTCCACCATACAGAACATGCATAGCTCACTCTAAATCATCTGATGGCAGCACTCAGTGGATTCATACCGACACTATACAGAGCTCTGCAGGAGGGCGGCTCTCCTGATGCCAAACACTAACTCTCCCAGAACTACTTTCTAGAAATGGCTCTGGAGATAGAAGCAGAACCACTAAAGTATGGTGCCCCCAACCCCCACCTTCCCGGTATACTCCAGGGAGGAGGTGAGAGATCGGGGGAACAAGGGACACACACACACACGCACAATCAGCAGGATGAAACTAGACTCGAAAGGATCAAAACAATCAGTTTCCTCCTAGCACACCTGGAACTGGACTGCCACCACCCTCTCAAGCACATTGTCTAGGAAGGGAATATATGCCGCTGGGTGATAGTTGTTTTGGATCTGGGAAGATTAACGAGAAGATGTGCCATCATCTACTTTCTACTCCCTGCTCCTCCCAAGAAGTGTTAATTACTCCCTAGGCTCATCTAGTGACTTTTCTTTGGCTTGCTCTAGAAAGCCAGGATAGGCAAGGGTCAAGGGGGCAGACGGTCAACCACACTTCAGGCAGCTTGTCCATTCCTTCAGGGCACAATAGATTGAAGAGAGTGCTCTGGATGCCTCCATTGCCCCGTGGCATCTAATTCTGTGCAAATAGGAGTGATCTTGTCCCTCAAGTGCCTCACAAAATTGCTAGACCAGGCCAGATGACAAAGTCCACTCACCACTCAGAAAAGCTCTGTCAGGTGGCTACATGCGGACACAATGGTGACAAAGACGACACCTTTCTTCACTGGGACCACAAGCACCTGGTAGAGTTTCAGTGATGCAGCCTCACCCATGTTCAGCCTGGTTCAGACTGAGATTTATGGCACCCATGCTCTGGCCACTGACCCTCCTGTTTCATCACGATCAGGTCACCAGGGTACCAAGGTACATGCTCCACAGGGACTCAGGAGAAAGTGTGCAGCTCACCATTGCACAGTGTGACAAAAGCCTTGACATGGTCACCCGCCTTCTCAAGTAAAAAATCCCTCAGAGTCTTCTTAGATCCATTAGATTCCACTAGTCTCTATGGGAGGACCATCTGAATGGGTCTCCTACCCTAAAGGGTAGAGTATCTATGTTCTACCTAAACCACACCATGAAGTGATTTGTTCACCATAATGGACTGACAATGAGACCCCCAAGGAACTGAGTATTACCCATTCACTCTGTGATAGAAACCAGGTTGAGGATAGCCTGGCCAGGGTTGCCAACAGGATTTTCCGGACCCTGTACACTCCAACCCACTTGCAAAAGAAGACACAGATTGCATTCCTTTTTTTGGTGGTGGAGGAATGGGAATCCTTCAAAAGAAATCAGTGGTGACACACATTATAAAATATGTGAGGTGAACAGGTTTTCCCGCCTCAGCCTATTTGCAAAGTTTCCACCTTTTGCATTTGACCTAGAATGGCATTACACTACTCTGAGTGCACAGGTGGACACAAATGGGTCAGCATAAGACCCTTAAGTTCATCCGCCGAGGTCCAAGTTATACAGTGGTACCTCTGGTTATGTACTTAATTCGTTCCGGAAGTCGGTTCTTAACCTGAAACTGTTCTTAACCTGAAGCACCCCTTTAGCTAATGGGGCCTCCTGCTGCTGCCGGAGCACGATTTATGTTCTCATCCTGAAACAAAGTTCTTAACCCGAGGTACTATTTCTGGGTTAGCGGAGTCTGTAACCTGAAGCGTCTGTAACCCGAGGTACCACTGTAAATGCCAAGTCGGTCCCGTTAATAACAGATGTGGCATTTAACAACACCAGAGCAGGGGGGCAGCTGACCAGCACTTCCAGATTCTGAAATACACTGGGCGAAGGAGAGGGAGCAAGAACTTTGATATAACCATCTCCCTGCCTCCACCAATTCCGCATCTCTCATGGGGCTCCTAAAACACAGAAGACAGGAAGAGGCTAGTGCCAGGGGACATCCAACTAGGAGACGCAATGAGAGAAATCAGGTGTGACTCACACCCCTTGAGTCAGCCACATCGAATGGACTTCACATATTGTGCTAGTAAATTAGTTATAATCTCTTTCATAGTGTTGTGACTTTTCCAACCAATTTCTATTCTTCCTTGCCTTATTTTAATTTGTAAATGGCTGAAGCAATATGGAACATTCTAGTGGCTTAACATAAAAAGCATGCATGGGCATTCCTGTCCATCTGCTGCTGAACACTCTTTTCATGAGTGCAAGTAGCACATAAGAGTTAAAAAAAGTGTTTTATTTAAAGTCATGAGCCTTCTTTCCAGGGAGATAAAAATCTTAGTTTAGTCCTGTGTCTCCATGGGGGCTACAGAAATAAGAAATTCCAAACCACGAAATCATCCCCTAATGTCTCTTTCAAAAGTAAGTTCATGGCAAAAGAAATCTGAATAATATATAAACTGCACAGCATCAAATATGTAAAATCATAAAGCTTCATTTAGTGCTCTCTCCAAGCTAATTTAGCACAGTTTAGCACAAAAACTGTGAACAGCCTCCAGCAATAATTTACTGAGACTAGGTATGAATATAGAATACATATATATTTGCAAAAAGTCCCAAAAGGTGAAACAGCATGTGGGTTTGAGGGATTGCACCAAATTTTGTCTAACGGAAAATCAGGGTAGCAGCAAAGATTGGTGGTGGATCCCACCCCCTAAATTCTCTAGATGAGATCAAACATTAAGCATCCTGTTTCCAAACACAGCCAGTCAGGTGCTTCCAGAAGAGAGACATGGAGGCTGTTTCTCCCCCAGCAATGTGTTCACCCTCTTCTGATACTCTGGACTGTGTTTGGATTAGAGGGTATAACACAGGGTGTAAATGTCTTTTTTTTATCCAGGTTTGCTGATGGGCCACAGCACTCCGTCCTGGGAATGTCATGCCAATGGATATTTAAATGGGGGGGGGGGTGCAGAGTAAGCAGCTGCCCAGAAAGCAAGGCAAAAGAATCCAGCCCAATGAATCATAGTAGGAAACCAGGAAATGGTTCATGTTGTCCTCATTCTTTAAAAAGTCGGTCTAAATGATGCTGTTCCTCTCATTGGTATAGCTGCTCACAGGTGTTTTGTTGACAGTTTCTATATACAGTAGTACCTTGGTTCTCAAACTTAATCGGTTCCAGAAGTCTGTTCCAAAACCAAAACGTTCCAAAACCAAGGCACACTTTCCCATACAAAGTAATGCAAAACGGATTAATCTGTTCCAGACTTTTAAAAACAACCCCTAAAACAGCAATTTAACATTGATTACACTATCTAACAAGACCATTGATCCATAAAATGAAAGCAATACTCATTCTTCTGTACAGTGGTACCTCGGGTTACATACGCTTCAGGCTACAGACGCTTCAGGTTACAGACTCCGCTAACCCTGAAATAATACGTCAAGTTAAGAACTTTGCTTCAGGATGGGAACAGAAATTGTGCTCCGGCAGCGTGGCAGCAGCGGGAGGCCCTGTTAGCTAAAGTGGTACTTCAGGTTAAGAACGGACCTCTGGAACAAATTAAGTACTTAACCCGAGGTACCACTGTACTATAAAACAAGCAAACAAACAAACAAATAAATAAATACAGTATTGTAAATGATAAAAATTAAAATTATTTTATTTTCTTACCTGCACTGATGATAGTCATTGTTTGGATGGGGGGGGGGGCTTTTATGCATTTCCACAGTCACACAAACAATCAATCAATCATAAAACAAAAAACAAGCCACAGTCACAAAAATGAAAAAGCCACACAAACAAAAATGCAAAAAATAGCAAAAACAAAAGCACCAAATATCACTTCAGAATACTCCAATCAGAAATGGAAAGCTTTAATTACGATGGGGAGGGGACTTAAATTAGTTGTGCAAGGGTAACATGGGATGAAAAAACCTTCACTACTATGCGGGGGAGCTGTGCAACAGTGAAAATGGAAGCTCAGGAGCATGTTCGGCTTCTGAGGCAAAGTTCGAAAACCAGAACACCTACTTCTGGGTTTGTAGCATTTGGGTTCCGAATTGTTTGGGAACTAAGCTGTTTGAAAACCAAGGTACCACTGTATAACACACAACATTCCTTGGGAGAAAGTGATCCTGTTCTCCTGGGTTTCATGATAGAGGCAAGGGAAAGCTGAGTGTAGTCAGAAATGCACTCTGGACCTTAAGAAGGCCAGTCTCAATAAGCTTAAGGAGCTACTGAGTGAGATCTCATGGTCAGATATTCTCAGAGCGAAGAGAATCCAAGGTCGATGTGAGTTTTTAAAAGGAGAAATCTATTCTGCTTGTAATTGAATTTTTTCTGCTTTTCTTTTTTATTAAAGGCATGCGAGCACTACAAGGAATAAAAAATAAAATAAATCTGTGAGGTTTGCAGCCTTTGAGTCTTCCAAATTCCTTCTGACATTATTGCATACTGTGTCATCTGTATATGGACCAGAGAAGAAGGAAGGAAATGTTGGCATCAAACAACTCTTGATGTCAGTCACAAAAGCAGTGCTCATCTTTTCTGTTTACCCTCTCCATCTGAGATGTTTGCTCTTTCTACAAAGAGAGATCCAGCACAACATCAGTCCTGGAAGAACTGGCTTGGAAAGAACCTCTAAGCATCTCTTCCCCAGCTCTGAACCTAGATGCTATTAGATTAAAGCACCACTCTTGAGATGTGGCAAACCAGTGTTTTGGGTGAGGAAGGGGAAGACAGTGTTCGGGGTGGCATGATCTGAGTAGCGAAGCAGGAAGGTTTATGCCACTTCTACACTAATTTCTTTCAGCACTTCCCAAACACACTGAAGTTGCACACTTTGAAAGTGAAGTCCCATCACTTGACAATCGACACTTGCAGTGAATGTGTAAACTCTCTTTGCTGAGGACCAAACTAGATAAGATACCAAGTACAAAATTAAGAATGACTTGAATGGCTTTTTAAAAAGAAAAGAAAATTGCAGGCATAGTGGCCACAATCCGGACTGAGTCCTTTATGGAAGGAGCTTTAATTCCTGCCCCTACTATGGTTCCAGCTTAAATTGGAGGCCCATGTGTGCTATTTGCGTTTGGAAAAGTGCCCATTTGCACCAACAAGTACTTTAATTCCAATGTAAAGAGCTGGCACTTTGCCCCTTGATGCAGGACAAAGATGTTAATGCCTCAGTCTGGATCCAGGCCACAATGGCTATTATTCACTTTTCTAAAGCTACAAGCACAACTGCCAACTGTGTGCATGGTGCCTCACCTAGTTTTGCCCAAAGAAGCATTGGTCTTTCGCATTCATAGCCCTGAGGTGACAGTGAAAGCTCTTTCTGGGGATGTTAATGCACAACAGATCATTCACTTATGCATATCAGGACTTGGTGTGTGCTCATTAAATGCACATGCAGTCAAGAGCTGAGCATGCAAGAGTAAACTAGTCCTGAACTTGGTTTTAAATTAATGTCAGAATCAAGCATTTTGACATGCTGAGGAATGCACAGCTTCTCCCTTTGCACATTATCCTATTGTAACTGAACTGTTTTTTAACTTCCATCTGCCTTGTAAGAATAATAGAACCACAGATTTGGAAGGTAACCCAAGGGTCATCTAGTCCAATTCCCTGCAATGCAGGCAGTGCCACTTAAATATGCCTTTTTTGTAAATCTAAACACCAAGGCTTGTTCAATGAGTATTATATGCATTATGCACTATCCATTCTGTATGTCAGATTCTCCCACAAAATATTTCAATGGATCACATAACTCTTCCAGTGTTTGAATTAAAACAACCAAAGTGAAAATGACACCCCAAACTCGTAGGAGCGCTTTTAAATGTGTCCTACCAAAGAATTGCAAAAAAACTTTTGAAGAACCTTTCACCCAAAGGCTGGGGAGGGATATTGCCTCCAAAAGCAGGCAAAAGATCACAGGGGCATTGGCATGAGACTGATTTACTAACCATATTTTTCCAATTTGCCTCAGGGCCTGTAAGTGATTGCAAGCTTCCATCCTTCTCAGACTTCTTCTGAAACTATGTGAGCAAACACACTCTTTTGCTTTTGTATTCAAGTGTTTAACAGCCTTCTAAAAAATAACCAGATCATGTTAAATGATATGCACATCTCTAGATATGCACATTTCCCAATTTGCCTTCACTAATATGCTGTTTTCAGGTCAAGTCAGTGCATATTATGTACAGTTGTTCAACATGTCTACGATGATGAACACCATAATTATTTTATTTAGAATGTACACTTTCTATAAAGAAGCTGGATGAACATTATACACAGTTTGGGCTTACTGTGCACAGTAATGAATAGTTTTGCTAGAAACACCACAGTCATTAACTTGAAAGGAAAAATGGGATTATTAAATTGTGCTTATAATATGTGATTATTACTTCCTTATGTGTGAGCATTGTGAAATAAGGGCTCACTTCATCTTTCTTCTCCCCCTCTTCTACCCCCAAATATAACTGCTCAACTGAAAAAGAAAACGATGTTCAGTGCCAGAACATTGTTGTATATTTAACTAAAACATGCAGTAAAGTAACATTTTGCAGAGGTCTATATTGTTTTGTAACGTCTATAGATCAACTTTCTACGTAATAAGTAGGAAAAACATGACTTTCTGTTTCACGACAGTTTTCCCCAATGCATTTCATCGCCTCTTGTCTTAGCAAACCATAGAAAGAAAGTCTGACATCTGGTGTTGTCGGTCCACCAGCGTAATGGACTTCAGTCTTCCTTTTCTTCTGCTGCCCCGTGTGAGCCCCAAATTGCTCAGGAGAGTTAGGAAGACTCCCTGGAGCAGACTTGTGGAGATGCAGGGGCCGGAAGGAGGAGGAGGAGGAGAAGAAGAAGAAGAAGAAGAAGAGGAGGAGGAGGAGGGAGGAGGAGGAGGAGTTTGGATTTGATATCCCGCTTTATCACTACCCAAAGGAGTCTCAAAGCGGCTGCCATTCTCCTTTCCCTTCCTCCCCCACAACAAACACTCTGTGACGTGCGTGGGGCTGAGAAACTTCAGACTGGCCCAAGGTCACCCAGCAGCTGCATGTGGAGGAGCGGAGACGCGAACCCGGTTCCCCAGATTACGAGACTGCCGCTCTTAACCACTACACCACACTGGCTCTCAAATAAGCAGAGAATGGGAAGGCGGTCTGTGTGAACGTATTCATAGCCTGTCTTGCTTCCATCATGGAATCCAAGGCAGTCCATGTGCAGGCGGTTTGCAGGCAGCTGCTCCTACAGGCCCTCTCCAGTCCCAGACCTTCTTAGCTTCAGCAAGGTGATGGCCTCATTCAGGCAACACCCCCCTGTGTGTGTGTGTGTGTGTGTGTGTGTGTGTGTGTGTGTGTTTGTGTGTAAACTCCAGGCAATACAAAGTAGCATTTATCTAGAGCTGAACTTACCGTATTTTAGAAAAATCCTGTATCAAGGGCACTGTAAAAGTGCAAATGATGTACATTAAGGAAAGGATATCTGGTACAAAATAAAACGAAGTGGAATAAATTCAAATGAATTTGTCAAACTATTAAAAGTCATTGATAGCCAATCCATCAGCATATCTACCCCAATCTGATTTTGAAATGCAGTACACTTGTACCTTGGATCGCAAACACTTTGTGATTCAAATGTTTTGGCTCCTGAACGCCGCAAACTGTTCCGGTTTACGAACATTCTTTGGAACCCAAAAGTCCAATGCGGCAGCCAATCTAAAGCTGCACCTTGGTTTACGAACGTTTTGGAAGTCAAACAGACTTCCAGAACAGATTCCGTTTGACTTCCAAGGTACCACTATAGTACTATTTTTGAAGGTGTGTGTTTGTGCATAATGGGGAATGTGTGTAAATTCCATCAGAACAGCTGCTTACACTTCGTTGTGTATTCCTGTTAACCTGATATGCAATAGCAAATGTAACAGACAGTTCCAAAACACACATTTCTGCACATCAGTGGTAGTTACTTTAACTGATTCCATGGCAAGAGACAAGACAGGTCGTTCTGCTTCAACAGTCTTTAAAATTAGAGACTAGGTCAGGGGTCTGCAACCTTTAAGACAAAAAGAGCCACTTGGACCCGTTTCCGAAAAAAAAAACAACAACTGGGAGCCGCAAAAACATTGCAACATTTAAAACAAATATAACACTGCATATATTGTTTCTGGCCTTAATGCTATATATACAGGATCGTGCAGTCAGCTGTCAATCTCAAGAAAAAAGGACAAATTAATAGCTAATTAAAATATTTAATTTACAACCAGGTAACCAGGTTAATGGGACTTTTGCTCCTGAACCTCAGTGCTCAGTGTCTGCACATCAGGGCTGTAAGACGTCACCTTCATTTTCACACAGGCTTGCAAGCTGTCATCTGTGAGGCGTGATCGGTGTTTGTTTTTAATATAGTTCATGTTGGAGAAGACCTGCTCACATACATATGTGGAAGAGACCACAAGGGCCATCGAGTCCAACCCCCTGCCAAGCAGGAAACACCATCAGAGCACTCCTGAGATATGGTTGTCAAGCCTCTGCTTAAAGACCTCCAAAGAAGGAGACTCCACCACACTCCTTGGCAGCAATTCACCAAACTTTCACCAAACTTTCCCCCGCTTAAGTTTAAAAAGGGGCTTCGCTTAAAAAGGGGCTTCAGGCAACTAACTCCACGTGGAATTCCACGCGACCGCGACTGCATAATCAATGCCACAAAATGCCAAAGAAAATTAACCAGGGCCCCAGTGAACCATAAATCATAATAAGTGCCTGATGTAAATAATAATTAATAATGAGGGCCCAATGTCATCCTCGTCATTATAAAAATAATCCCTCTCTTCGCGCCGCCCAGCCTCCCAAGAAAAAAACCCCACTTCAAACGGTCACAAAGCACAAATTCCACGCGACCGCGACTTGCTATGCCCAATAACCAATGCCCCAAAATGCCATAGAAAATTAATCAGGGCCCCAGTGTACCATAAATCAGTGCCTGATGTAAATAATATATAATAATGAGGCATTCATCATTATAAAAATACCTTTTTTGACACTTTTTATTATTTCTTTGTTTGACCCCTCAGAATTACTCCTCCTCATAGAAATAAACATTAAATTAACAAGTTACTTTTTTTTGAGTGTGTGTTCTTCACTCCCCTTCAAAACAGTGACCAGTGTATACGCCCCCTTTCAATGCAGCCTGCTTACAAAGGCGGGACGACAAAGACCAGCAATAAGCTGTTGCATAACGTTCCCCAAAAACTTTCCCCTGCTTAAGTTTAAAAAGGGGCTTCAGGCAACTAACTCCCACGTGGAATTTCCTATAGTAAGATGGCGGCCGCCTCAGAAGACCACATGGGCAGATAAGATGGCTGCTGGAAAGATCCGGTTACCCAGCAACAGCACAGCTGATTCCGACGCTTTTGAAAGCAGCCGGCAAAGCAAGTGTTGGAGCTCCGAAGCCACTGCGCATGTGACCAAATAGCGAGGACTTACTTTGCTAGAGACAAGCCTCCCAAGAAAAAAACCCCACCTCAAACAGTCACAAAGCACAAATCAGTAAACATAATAAACATTAAATTAACAAGTTACCTTGTTTTGAGTGTGTGTTCTTCACTCCCCTTCAAAACAGTGACCAGTTTTGAACAGTGGCTTCAGGCAACTAACTCCTCCGCCTCCTCCGCTCGCCTCCTTCCCTCGCGCCCGCCCCTCGCCCCCTCCCCTCGCCTCCTTCCCTCGCGCCCGCCCCTCGCCCCCCGCCTCCTTCCCTCGCGCCCTCGCCCCTCCCCTCGCCTCCGCCCCCGCCCCTCGCCTCCTTCCCTCGCGCCCGCCCCTCGCCCCCGCCCCTCGCCTCCTTCCCTCGCGCCCTCCACTCGCGCCCGCCCATCGCCCCGTCGCCTCCGCCCCGCGCCTCCGCCCCGGAGCCGCAGCAAAGGCTTTAAAGAGCCGCATGCGGCTCCGGAGCCGCAGGTTGCCGACCCCCGGACTAGGTGAACAGTTTCCAGAGCAAAGTGACAGTATCAAAAATCAAATAAGTAACCAAAGCAGCTGAGAGTTAGAAGACAGTGAAAATCAGTGGTGATCCAAGACATTTTGGGCCCTGAGCGAACCACAAAATGGCACCCCCCCCACACACCTTGCCAGGGAAGAAGGGTTGAGTGAAGATCTACATCAGGGATAAGAGAGTAGAGATCTCCCTTAGGAACAAGGGTGGGGCAGGACCAGCAGTGCCTCCTATTTGCCAGGAAGCCACTGCAGAGACTGCATCAGGGGTGGGGTTGCTGAGGAGGCACAGACCCAGCCTCCAAGAAACACAGCAGCCTGTTGCTGCAGTAGCAGTGGGCAATGCATTCATTGGAGACTGGGTCTACTGCCCCTGTAGATCCTGCCGCCTGAGGCAGTTGCTTCAGCTTGACTCATGAGTGGGCTGGCCCTGGTGAAAATGATACTCCACATTATTTAAGGAGGGGCAGAAAATAACATCAAGATCTATTTGGCAGGGGAAGAAACCAAGAATTAAATTTAAATTGTTAACTGATACTAGAGAAAGAGGGGGCTTCGCCTTGCCAGACTTGAAGTTATACTATGAAGCATCCTGCCTCTGTTGGTTGAAGGAATGGATGTTGTTAGAAAATACAGATTTGTTGGACTTAGAAGGATTTGATAATAGGTTTGGTTGGCACGCATATTTATGGTATGACAAAACAAAAGTGCATAAAGGATTTGGAAACCACATATTCCGAAGATCTCTATATCAAATATGGGATAGCTATAAAAACCTATTAGAATGTAAAACACCACGGTGGTTGTCACCTTTGGAAGCAATAAATGTAAAGAAGATAAATATGAGTAAAAATTGGGCCACATATGAAAAGTTAGTAAGAGAAGAAGGAAATAATTGGAAAATTAAACCTTGTGAAGAGGTAAAAGAATATGCAAATGATTGGATGCACTATTGCCAAATTAATGAAATATTTAAAGAAAAATGGATTTGGTTATACTAAGTCAAAATTTGAAATGTAAATATTAAATAACAAATTTAAAACATTGTCAAAAATGTATAAATTGCTGTTGGAATGGCATTTGAAAGATGAAAAGGTTAAGTCGGTTATGATACATTGGACCAAAGACTTTGGTTATAATATTCAGCTAAAAGACTGGGAGAAATTATGGAAAGAAGGAACAAAATTTACTGCATGCAATGCTTTTGGGGAAAATGTAATGAAAACGATGTACAGATGGTATATTACACCAGTGAAATTAGCTAAAATGTATAAAATAAGTAATAAATGTTGGAAATGTAAGGAAAAGGAAGGCACTTTTTATCATCTGTGGTAGGAATGTAAAAAAGTGAAAGGCTTCTGGGAAATTATTTATAATGAGATGAAAAAGTTGTTGAAATATACATTTATTTAAAAAAAGCATTTTTACTTGGTATTGTAGGCACTGACATTAAAAGACAAGATAAAAAACTGTTTTTATATGTGACAACCGCAGCAAGAGTATTATTGGCACAGAAATGGAAGCAGGAAGAAGTACTGACAAAAAAGGAATGGCAGATGAAATTGATGGACTACGCAGAATTGGATAAGATGACAAGGAGAACTGGAAACCAGTGGGACCAGAAAGACTGGAGTAAATTATGAGTTATCTGCAAGACAATTGTAACCAACTGACCATGCTTGTAGGACTACAAGAAGTTTTGTAAGGAGAACTATATGAAATATTGCAGAAAAGATTTATGAGAATGGATTTTAAGTTATGGATTATTAAAAGTAATAGTTAGGATAGCAAATATAAGATTAAGAGATGAGGTTTGAAAATTATTAGATGTGGTTGATGCCAAATAGCCAAAATGTTGTAGAAGATGATATGAGATGATATGTTCTGTTTGGAAAATATATGTAAAAACTAATAAAAATGTATTTAAAAAAAAGAAAATGATACTCCACAAGTTGGAACCTATAAAGAAAGTTTAGAGGGAGACTTTTCTTATTTGTTATTGTGCCTCCTTTCTTTTAGTCCCTGTGTTTCCACCCCACTCTGTGAGCTAGCTTGCATATGTGTGGTATTCAGGTGATTGCAAGAATATCAAGGGGTCTCGTGATCATATGAGTGAGTCCTGGGTCTATGCACATATGCAGCCATGATTTGCTTTTCAGATACTTTAAAAAAAAAGGCTGCAGTCTCGCAACCAATCTTAAAAGAGTTTGTTTTCTAACCTACAGAAGATGTTTCTAGTGATCCTTCATCCACATGCTGTTAAATCCCTGCTTTTCTCATGTGTGCTTTTTAAATGCACATTGGAGGAAGATTAAGAGGGTTAATAAATGAAAACAAAAATAGCTTGTGGACAAAGGAGAAAAAGATAAGTCATTCATATATACATAAACAAGAGTTCTTTCAGATATTTGTACTTTACCTCTCCAAGGTGCCTTCAAACAGAACATAAAAAATCATGCAATTAAAAAGCCCTCAAAAATAAAGCCCTGATCAATAAATACCAAATAAGCAATAGCAGAAGCAGAGGCAGGTCCACAGCCGCCATGGGCCTTCCGGAAAGGTCGGTTTTGCAGCCTTTCTGAAAAGTCACAAGAGCAAATTAGCTTCAAGTCTCATCAGGGAGGGAATTCCACTTTGGGGGACAATTCTGGTAAAGAGCCGGCATGGTTGGCATGGCGGTGCGGGCAGAAAGCGTTGCTGACCTGCCTTTGCAACACTGACGTCACTGCTGGCTCCTGAGAGGGGAGGTGGGAGGTGTGGGGAGCTCAAGCAATCCAGTATTCCAGTTACCACAGACCTCCTCAGGCCTCAACACACACACACACACACACACACACACACACACACACACACGCACACACACACCCATATTGCCACCACCAAAAGCTACTGGCACTGCTCATTCCTACATATGCCCTCAGCTCACATGGTGCAAGTACAGACAGAAGGGTGAGCCTTGTACAATGGCATTGCATCTTACGTGCATTACACAGTAACTTACACAAATTCAGTTATGCACACTCAACATCTGCAAAAAGCACTGAACAAACCTTTTGTTTTCTTTGTTCCTCCTTCCCTTTCCTGGGATCCCATCCTCCGGTTAAAGGATCTGTTCCAGCTTTTTTCTTCGGCCTACCTTCATCTCTCTCTGCTCCCCTATGTCCTCCTCCTCCTCCTGTTTTTTTATCCTTGTCCTCCAGGCTTGGAGGTGTAGGAGTGGGGGCTGGTAGCAGAGAGAGAGGGAGATGGGGAATGTGAGGCTCCCCCCCCCACCCTCTTGCCAGCCCGCACCCCTTGCACACAGACTCCAAAGCCAAACCTCACATAAGAGGCGGTTCCACTGTGCTGTCACCAACACCATCAATTTATTAGTCTTCTTCTACACAATCACCTTAAGGTGATATACAATAATACAGGGGGAGTTAAAAAATTGGGGGGGGGGGAGAGCAGATACATTTAAAACAAAAATAATACCATACAAAATAAGACACTCATGACATAAACCCATTCATTCAACTGGGAGGTGCTGGAATCACAGCCATCCTATGCTCAGGTTGTGTGTATGTGTAAATAAGAACCGAAAGACCCCACAGTCTCCGCTGGCCTTCATTCCAAGGAAGCCAAGCCCTGGGCAAAGCGCTTTGGGACCCCTGGAGCCTCCCCACTCAGAGGCTGTGGTGGTGGGTAACTCCTATGGAGCCCCCTGTTTCCGGTATGTGGGCTCAGGTCAAATGATAATGGCATGCGTAAGGCTCAGATACGACTGTTGGAGAGTATTGAATATTAAAGTGGGAACTTTCTGGTTTGCAGTCCAGTCACTGGGCTACATTTACTCCACCTGAGAAATGCTTCAGCTTTGGTCAGAGCCTGGAAAGCCTGTCACAGTGGGGCAGAGGCACAGCAGAGTCGAGGGAGAGAGTGGGGCAACAAGAATTAATCTGAGCATGTGTAATCAGTGGCGTAGCGTGGGGGGTGCAGGGGGGGCCGGCCGCACCAGGCGCAACATCTGGGGGGGCGCGCTCGCACTCGCAGCTCTCTGCCCCCTGCTAAAATCCACGGGTTAGGGGGCGCAAATTACTTGCCTTGCCCTGGGTGCTGGCAACCCACGCTAAGCCACTGTGTGTAATTCATGACATATGGGTCAGATTATGGCCACTTGAGCTCATCAGACAAAATTCCATTTTATCAGGCAAAGAAGTCAACATCTAAGCGTGGAAGTGCAGCACCAAACCTAATTCAATGTGAATTATTTTCTGCATAAAGAACACCTTTAGTCAATAAACTATTCATAATAAAATAGAGACTTCAAAACAACAGCACTCAAACTATTTAAGTTTCTTTTTTTCATTCTCCACATGTTCCCTATTTTATAGATTGACTCAAGACTATATTTTTCTCCTGTTTTCCTTATTTTCTTATTGTGCTATTTCCATCACGCATCACATGCTGAATGGAAATTGGACTTGGCTGCTTTTGTTTGTTGTGACTTGTAATTAATTTTAGTTTAGTTTTAGCTGTTTAATATATGAAAGTATACATATGATATGTATGCTTCCAGAAAAGCTCCTATTTAAAAGCTTGTTAATGGAAATTATGTAAAGCCTCATTTGAATGCATCTCTTCACATCACAAAGGAACACTGTAAGATGGGTTTTAGTTAGAGATATTGGCTTCCCAGGTGTTGGCCACTTACAGGTCAGATTAATACATCAAAAACACTAATCAATAATATATGACACCGTGATGAAAATAAGTTTTGAATCCGTGGTTTCTGTAACATGCCCTTTCATCTTGAACAGAGTATGGTGCAGTTTGCTTCTCTAGATCAAAGTCCAGTGGTCCATGATTAGATGCTCATTTTTATCTTGGCAGTGAGGTCCCAGTATACTCAGGGAGAAGAAGCCTGGCTTCTAGCCTTCTTTCTTGGTCAGAGTGGCTGAGGAGGAAGTGCAAAGGGCCCCCAGCAACATTTGTTGGTGAATGTATTACCATATCTTGCAGCTCCTTTGCAGATCAGGATCCTTCACAGTGATGCATCATGGGTTCCTTACAATAAGATGACACCACCAGCCTCCCCCACTGGTGCCTGGTTCTGCTCTTCAACATCACATGGACACGTGTGTTCTGCTAGCGAGCCTGTTTGGCCTGGATCACATAACAATACAAGTCATGCCTTGGAAGTTGAACAGAATCTGTTCCAGAAGTCCATTTGATTTCCAAAACATTCGGAAACCAAAGCGCAGCTTCTAATCAGCTGAGTTGGTTCTATCACCTCCTTTGGGCCAGCCTGTAAAAGGCCCCATACAACCTGGAAAAGCTCTGCTGGACGACATGAAGAGGATGCAAGGGAGGCAGCAAAGTATGCCTTCTTTGCTGCCTTCACTGCCACTAGGTAGGCTCAATAATGAGCTGGACAGTATCTATTTGAACTCAGTGCAGGAGGAGGAGCTAGCATAGAAGCTCATGACCCTCAAGCAAGGGAGAGGGACCGTGGTGGATTATTCGTCTAGTTTCCAGAAGTATGCCCGACAGTTGGGATGGGAAGGAAAGGCCCTAATTGCCCTATTCAAGGCAGGGCTAAATGATGAAATTCTGGATGATCTAGCAAAAATGCTGGCAATGGCTACCTTAGAGGAGGTGGGGCGAGCGGCCCTCCAGCTAGGCTTGAGATTGCAGATGTGAGACAGAGTATGTCGTGGACAAGTGAGGCCAGCGTCGTCAGAGCGTATGCACCAGTAGAGGCAGTGAGTGGCTTTGCAAACCACAAGGCGTGGCAGTGATCAGCCAGGAAGAACGGCAGAGTCTTATCAGGGACGACCTTGGCACCAGGGCCAGAGCATGCAGAGGCCCTGCCGGGAAATGACCTGCCCCAGCCCATCCAGGAGGCCACGGGCTGGGAGGAAAAGCTACAGATGGGCCTCCGCCAGGACCAGTCATTCAGGAATTACAATAAACACCACGCTACAACTCATAGGGGTGCGCAGCGAGCAAGTGTGTATATTCATAAATTCCAGAGCTTCCACAGATTTCATGGACATGATCTTAGTCGAGCGGCTGGGATTGGCCAAGCAGGAGTTGGAGCACCCCTTGGAGGCGAGGACTATAGATGGAGGACCCTTACTGTCGGGACGGATCTCAGAGGCCACAATGCCAGTAGGCCTGGAGTTACCAGGCCACCAAGAGGAGGAAGAGCAGGGGGAGCCGGAGGAGACCCCTAGAGGAGGGGATGATGTCAGGATTGTAGAACCCTCATATAAGAATTTGCCACTGTCTGAAGAGCACATTCCAGCAATCAGCTACAGACTTCACCGGAGGAGGGGAGGCTTGCAAGTCAGAGATAGGGAGAAGCAGCGCAAGAAGAAGACGTACTTCCATTGCTTCATCCGTAGTAAGAGAAAGGGAAACCAGAGTTCAGTTGAGTCATCTTAGGCTGTTGTGGAGGCCGGTCGGGAATGATCTGCCAGACTTTCTGTTTGTTCTTTGCAATAAATCATCCTTTATCCAGATTCATGGATTTTAAGTGCTGCTGACATGAGCCCTTACCAGTGTTTGGCTGCATTCATTCGGCTCGTTCCTTCACTTGTGTTCAAGCCATCTCCAAGCTTGTTTCCTCGCCCTAAGCTCTGGAGTATGCCAGTCGGGCTGCACAAAGTGGGAAAGTGAGTTCAGGGCCGATCGTGTCAATAGCCCAAGCCATTTGGGTGTTGCAGAGGCTGGCCAGGGCTTCGACAGGAGCACAATCATATCAGCCGGAAAACTCCCCAGAGCCATTTGGAATCCCACTGGATCCATCAGCCTCCGAGGGTGGACCTTCCTAATAGGTCCCCCGCTTCTGTGGAGGGGAGAAGGTGCTGAGATACTAAATCTCAACAGGAAGTGATCTGACCGTGACAAGGGACTGATGTCAATGTCCCCCACCTTCAAATCACCCTCTTCCTGCCCAGTCGAGAAGACAAGGTACCAAGGTACGACTGTATTCTTATGAGCTGGTGTGTGGACAAGGCCAGGCCCTAGCAAAAGTTTGGTTCATGCCTAGTCCCTTCAGCAGTATGGCCTCAGCCCCAGAGCAAGTATATCAAAATCAGCTCTGCTGTAAAGCCAAAATGTTGATCTCTAGCTCAACAGTGTTGTGCCGGATTTCAACCTAATGCAAATCATCAGACCCCAGGGCACACAAGAATGACACAGAGAAGAAGGTTCTGGTTTTTTAAAACTTCTATCTAAAATGTGCATTCTATTAATACAGTGGTACCTCGGTTTAAGAACAGCCCTTTTAACGAACTATTCAGTTTACGAAGTAGTGTCCCGTTTACCTCTTTCTAAGAATGGAAGCCGAACAGTGGAAGGGCACTGGCAACAGGAGGCCTCATTAGGGAAAGCATGCCTCGGTTTAAGAACGGTTTCGGTTTAAGAACAGACTTCTGGAACAAATTAAGATCGTAAACTGAGGTGCCACTGTAATGTGATATGCAGTTCCTTGAAATCTGTTAACGACCACTCTACAAATTAAATAGTATTGCTTTGCCACCCCCCATTCAATGTCCTTCATTAATACTATTTGCACACACTCTCCAGTCCCCTTTGCCTCATCTAGCAACCTCACAGGATCTTTTCTTTGCCTGCAGGACACAAACATCTAAAGGAACGGCATCCATTGTTCTTCAGGTTGACCATTTCTTTGTTAGGATTATCAAGTATAAATACCTGACCCTCTCTGTTTGGAGACAGATAATTCACATTTTAATTGTTGTTGGTTTGCCCAGTGCTTTTTTTCTAAAAAATGTTTAGGGGTACTCTCATTTTCCTACTCATATACTGCTGCCCCTCAATGAGGCCAAACTTAGATTCACAAAATGTTTAGGGGTATGCGTACTCCTGCGTCCCCTCAGAAAACCCCCCTGCTTTTGCCTATGTTCTCCAGACCCACTGACTCAAGATCACATTTTTCTTTGCTAGGGTGAAATCCTACAATACTTCCCCATAAAAAAATACTGACTTACTTATTCATTATTTCAAATTCATAATCCATCTTCCCTCCCTCAAGGAAGAACAGGACGTCTCACAATACAAAAAAACACCTAAGAGCAATTTAAAAACAACAATATAAGATATTGCAGACAGCAGTTAAAACAAGCCGTGCAGCAGCTTCATAAAACTATTGGCCAAAAGCCTGGATTGCTTTTCTTAAGCTATTTACATTTTCCCTGAATGCAGGTAAAAATTTATTTATTCTGCTTTTTTCTTCTTTTGGCAATGCATGCTGCTGAATGTTGACAGCAGTGGAGAGAATCTGCATTTTTTCAAAAAGGTCCTCTGAAAGTTTGCTGTGTGATGCCAGTGCAGGGCCCACAGGCAATGAGAGTGAGTGCAGCTGACTTAGGAGCTTGCTCAGAAATCAAGAACAGTGAAGGGAAGTTTGGGGTGAAAAGGTTATCAGAAGATCAGCATCAAAGATAGCAGGTGACTTCGGAGATCTTGCCTGCAAGGCAGGAGATTGGTTTCTGTGTGAGTATGTGAGTTTTGATGGAGTTGTTCTTTTGCTTGCTTTAAGCAACATACATTACCATCCTTCCTAAGGAACTGTCTCTGATGCCTCTCTCAGTGCCCTAAGTCAGCCAGCCACCACTCTGTTGAGGCATCAGGCATAAGCCTGCATTTTATTAATGTTTGATCAGGACTTGTATATTAAAGAGGGCTTAGATTTTCAAAAGTTTCATGCCAGGCAGACCAGCTGCTTAAGAAACACTGGCAATGTTTTCCTCCTAGACAAGGGGCCCCTTGATTGATAGCAGAAAACAATTCTCAAAGTCGTAAAAGCTGGAATTACAGACTGAGTAAGGACACTGACCCTACATGTTACAGAAGATAAAAAAGGCAGAGATAAGCATAATTAGGAATGAGTAAATAGTAAAATAATGCCAATGTGCCTCCCAGTAAAATGAGCCAGATCTTCTTTCCAAGGTTAAAGACCAAATGGAGAAGCATCTGGCTGCCAGAAAGAAAGCATTTTTGGGAAGTCTTTTTAAAGCTGTTTCTTTCTTAAACTGAGAGAGTTAGAGGGCAATAAATGTTGGGAAGAGCTAATGGGAACAGCAACTGGCCGGAGAAGGGGGGGAGTGTAAACAGGGGAAGAGGCTTTTTTCCTATTTTATTTTGAGGCTGTAAACTGTTCCTTCCTTGTTACTTTTAGGAAGTTTATCCTTCTAAAAAGCTATCTATGATAATGTATGAAATATGCTGGCTTAAATGTAATTATGCAAAGGATTTAACAAATGCTAGATTCTTATTTCATATAGTTGTAAGAGTTGTATTTTATCCTGAAATTTAAGTTAGCCACCAGCTTAGCCCTGCCAGACAGGAAGACGCCATCCAAGAATTCCTGATATATGAGTTGTCAGGCATTTGTTTAGAAACCTTCAAATGAAGGAGATCTTTCAATGTTGATGTGAAACTCAAGATCCTTGACATATGTTTAAGATAAAAATTTAAGATTAACCATTTGTTTTAGAAGGCAATAGGGCAAGGAGGGCAAGAGGTGAGCTGGTAATTAAGATTCCTTGTTGAGACACATGTAAGATATATTACTACTTATTTGTCATTTATAGATGTAACAATATATAGCTCTTTGTGTTCCATATAAGGACAGGAGGATATGAGTGTATCTTTTAGGATTGGTTATAGCAATCAGCCAATAGGAAATCCAACCAGGCTGATTGGACAGAGGCAGCCAAAGGAGGAGCAAAGGGGGCTGGATTAAGGGAATATAAGGACTGGCCATAATGGCAGGAGGCCAGGCCAGAGCTTGGTAACCATATACCACTGTGCCTCTCATTTATTTGTCTGACAAATAAATAATTATTTTAATTTCTCTATTGCTGCGTTGAATATTTCATTCCAGCTAAGCGTTAACCACAAGCAGGGTGCTACACTGTGGCTGGAAGGAAGCGGCATCTTCTGTTTGGCAGGGAGAAGCAGACATGTATCTTTGGTGACTGGGCAAGGCTGGGACCTCACTGCTGTGTGTGGCTGGCAGCAGTAGGCATGGAGGAAGAATGGAATCATGGAATGGTAGAGTTGGAAGCGGCCCTGAGGGTCATCCAGTCCAACCCCCAGTAATGCAGGAATCTCAGCTAAAGCACCCAGGACACAGGTCTTCACGGCCTCCCACAAAGTTATGTGAGAGTGACTATTTGTGGCAAAATATTTCTGAATTTTGTGCCAGAGTTGTCAATAATTATTTGGTTTTTTAATAGTATGAAATGTCACCATCTCTCATAGTTAGTAACCCTGAGGTATGATCAGAAATTCTGATGGATCCCCATTTTGCTGCTTTCTCCTCTACGCCAAAGTGGGCATGTGCTGAGTGTGAGCCTAGCTCTTTCTTTCACTCTTTTTCCTCCCAGCTGCTGTTGGCGCTTTTGTTCTTGCATTACACACTTATTCCCTGAGTCAAAAGTACTCCAGCAGAGAACAAGGAAAGAAGACCCCACAGAGTGACTGGGTGTCTTATAGGAGTGAGAATATCTGGGACTTCACTGCCTGTAGTAAGTGAGAAGATCAGAGAGCCAATGATGGTGGTTGCAGCAGCAGCAGCAGCAGCAGCAGCAGCAGCAGCAGCACAGCCTTAACCAAATTATGTTCTGGTTTCCCTTGGCAGGGCACATAGTTGCTCTGTGTGGAAGAAACTCCAGGTTACATTATCTTGTTGCAATACTTCCAGACAGTGCTCTTCTGAGCTGTGCTCTTAATCTTTTAAATACATAGTGCCACCCCTGTTTGCACTGATGAGGATCTCACTTGGTTTAGCTGTGTTCAGTGGTGCATGTAAGTAGTATCATTCAGATGCACCATCAGATCATAGGTTGACCTGCAAGTGAGTAGAGAGATAGGTTGGCACTTGGCAGGGTGGGAGTGAGGAGCAGAGTTGACTATGGGTTGGCAAATTTAGTGCAACTGGGCTCAAAAGAGGATGAAGCTGAAAGTGCAGCAGGAACCAACAAGACCAACTGTAGGTGGAGTGCTCAACCTCTTTCCTCACCCTGCCCAGGCAGTGAGAAGGAGAGAGAACCTATTGCCAGTGACTATCAGCCAGGTGTGAGAGTAAGTTAAGGGCCAGGGAGAATGATGGGATAGAGAAAGAGCCCTTGGTCCAGCAAAGTGTGGGATGAACAGCCTCATATAGCCAACATATGCTTAACTCTCATTAATGCATGAGAGGGTTAAGGCCATAGAGTAAGCTGTCCTGCCAGGCTTAGCTAGGTCACTCCCACTAACTTTGGGAGGAAGGTAATCCAGCCTATTGTATTTCCATCTACCAGAGGCGCTCAAGATGTCAAGAGGTCTAAGCTGGTTACTGCAGCTCAGACTGAAAGGCTCTTACAAGCAGAGGCGGAGCTAGCTGCTCAGACACACGGAGCGGGGCACACGCTGTACACCCAGGGGTGGGGGCATGGGGGTGGGGCGAGCGTCCCAGAGGTGAGACACCCATGGGGGGTGGAGTAAGCCGCCCATGGGGGGCTGCTTCCTGGGGGGGGGAGGGAGCCGCGCCACTTTGCCAGCATTTTCCACCATTCCCTCTTCCTTTTGACAGCTCAGGGAAGGCTCCCCCCCAGGAAGCAGCCTGGGAACGGGGGACAATGGCACGCCGCCTGCTGCAACCTCCAAGCCTCCCCAAGCTGTCAAAACAAAGGGGGAAGGGGAGAAGGCCACCGGCAAGGCAGCGCAGTTCCACCCCTTCCCCCGATGGGTCGGGTAGGCTTGGGAGTCTTAGGCAGGAGGCACGCCAAATGTCACCCCCCCCAGTGATGACACCCAGGGCGGCCGCCCCCACCACTCCCCTTCCTCTGTCCCTGCTTATAAGCCTCTCTTGGGTTCTGATACCAATAATTTAGGAACTTTCACCATTGTTTTACTGCCTGTAAAACGTTTTCTGAATGCTGTATGGAAAACCTCATGAACCTTTGGAAGAGTTTGTAAGTAAGCCAGTTTTTAACTTCCCAAACGTGCGATAATTTTCTATGCTACGGGAAGAGAGAAACTTTGGAAGGAGCTCACAAGGGCATATTTTAAAGGTCTAACAGCCTAGATTTCCACACTTTACTTTGCTGCTTATTTTGGTTAACAACAGCGGTCATGGATTAGGCCCCAGGTTATCACAGGGCATCTGGAATTCATCCATTGATATTTTTATTAAAGCTAGTTAACAAGGAGTAAGTATGCCTATCACAAACAGTTCAATACAGTGGTACCTTGGTTTAAGAACAGTCCTGTTTACTAACGATTCGGTTTACGAACTCCACAAAACCAGAAATATTGTCTTGGTTTGAGAACTTTACCTTGGTCTAAGAACGGAATCCGAATGGTGGAAGGGCACCGGCGACAGGAGGCCTGATTAGGGAAAGTGCGCTTTGGTTTAAGAACAGTTTCGGTTTAAGGACGGACTTCTGGAATGGATTAAGTTCGTAAACTGAGATACCACTCTAAAGCAAATGAGTGTATCATCTGTTTCCTATGGCAGCGTAATTCAGATGAGACTTTGCTAAAGCCAAGGAGCAATTCTATAACTGGGTCTTCCATTTTTTGCATAAACTCCAAAACCATCTTAAAGCAGCAAAATAGAGATCCATCAGAATTCCTGATTATCCCTCAGGGTTACTAACTATGAGAGACAGTGACATCTCATGCTATTAAAAAAACAAAAAATTCTTGACAACTCTGAAACATAAATCAGAAATAGTTCCACATAAATAGTCACTCTCAGGCAACTTTATGAGAGACAATGAATACCTCTATCAGAGGCTGGGGTAGTGGAAGTAGAAGACTTACTGTAAAAAATAAGAGCAACACACAGCAAGACAGGAGGTAGGGGAGAATTGGGGAGCAAGCCTATTGCAAAATCCACAGGGATGAGCAGTTTGGGATCCTGGGAATCTGTGGCTGGGCCAGGAACTTCCTGGTACAGCCACGCTTTGCTCAGCTGGGACCCAAATGCCTGAGCCAAGTTGGTGGATCTCAAGCTGGCATGAGCCCTGAAAAGGCGGCATTCTGGGGCTGTGCAGTGACAGGAGGGGAGGGCTTAGGTTGGACCCTAAGCTTGTTCAGTTCAGTCATGTGACCTGGCAACCTGGACAAAATGAAGCCAGCGACAAGGGTGGCGTGACTGAAACATGGCGTCAAAGGCCTGTTTTTCCTTCTGCCAGGTTTTGGTCAGTAGCCTCACTGCCAAACGGAATTTGTTGTCTGGTGTAACTTTAGGCTGCCTTAGATATATATATATATAAATGTCCAGTAGCACCTTAGAAACCAACTAAGTTTGTTCTTGGTAAGAGCTTTCGTGTACAGGCACACTTCTTCAGGCTGCCTTAATTCACAACAGGCTTGCTTTCTGCCAGCTTCTTGGGTGCAGGACTGCTCCCTAAAAGATTGGAAGTTAACCACACATGTGTAATAAGAAGACCTACGGTACAAGGTTGTGTTCTTTATTGTTTCTTTCAGATAAATTGGCATATTTTTTCAAGTTTGGAATGCTGTTAAAATGAAGGTAAAATCTGCCTCAGACATTTGGTAGTTTGCTATTCTCTGACAAGAATTCTCTGAGAAACATAAGTGTATTGAATTGTTCTCTTTATGGAAGGGCAACAGAAATGATCCCCAGAGTCCTTGCAAAGGAAAGTATTCTTCTCATCATGACTTAAATAACTGTATTAGCTTTGATGCCAACTCTGGGCAACCCAGGGGGCTCACTATCCTAGTTCGTTACCGTTCTGCTCCAAATCACAAAACAGTACTAAGGCTGTGATCTTATTTTACTGAATCACAATCATATTCGATTGAAATAACTCATTGTTTTACTTAATTGCAAATACTATCAACTGAACACTCCTACAATCAATGTCTTTTGGTCTGGAGTGCTGAGATGCAACACACATAGTTGGGAAAATGTTCAGAATATGGGTTTTCTTAGCACAGAAATTTAGAACCTCACCCACACACAATATCAACTCTTCTGCAAGAAGGCCAAGTCTACATCTCTGCTATCTGCCTTCATCATTTACATCTATATAATATATATTTATGATGAAATATACTTTATCCTTTTGTGCCCATTCTCTTTCCAAATACTTTTCTTTGCAAGGCTCTATTAGCTCTTCCACAACTTGATGTGCTACTCACTGTCTGCTTAACAGATTTTCTATTATCTTCTTTGTTTTGCCAGCAACAACAAAAGCAACTGAAACAGACCATAAAAAGATGCCAAAGAGGGGGAGTTCCTTTTATGCCCAAATGCAATTCTCCAGGTTACTGCAAATGTCATTTAACTTTCCCTGTTTAATGTGGCACAGGAGTTTGATAAGCCCAGAAGCCCTGGCAAGCCTTCCTGACAGCTTGTCAAGCCCCAGGCAATGGTGCGCTGTCGCTCCAGCCCATCATTAATAATGAACTATTAGCCATTCATTTTTAATGAAGGATTCTTTTGATTCACTTGTTTTATTTTAAACAATTTGTGTTAAAAACAAAGAACCTCGAAGGAAAAGGTTCTTACACCGCACCTTTCAAAACTTGCCACCTGAAAAACAAGAGAGAAACTCAAAACAGTGACTGAGAAAAAATAATGCTGCTGCTGTAATAGCCAAAGGAAATCAGAAAATGACTTGCGTGCTCACACATTTATTGTTCCAATTGATCATTTAAATTTGTCTCTTGCCTTCCCGCATAAGCACTCAAGGCGGTTAACAACAGAAAAATACCGTATTAAAGAAGAATCTTGTGACATCTTAAAGGCTAACACATTTATTGTGACGTAAAGGTAAAGGTACCCCTGTCCGTACGGGCCAGTCTTGACAGACTCTATTGTGACATAAGTTTCCATAAACTTCATCAGATGCATTAAGCATTATGTTGAGTTGCAAGTACAGATATCCATGGTTGTGTCTTTGTATGTTTGTGTGTGTGAAATGTCATAAAAGTGCAGTCAGTGATACTTATGATACTAACTTCAATAAAACGAAAGCTAGACTATCAAATAAATAATAAAATAAAAGCTGCACATCTTCCAACATTTCAAAGATTAAAATAGGGATGCTTAAGTACTTGTGAGCTTTATACCCCTATCCATACACTAATAATTTACTGCCTGAGGATGAAATTAGACATTTGACAGCAGATTCAGGGTCTCTGGAAACGGCTGGAAATTGCTCATGTTGTGTGTGTGATGCAGTTTGCAGAGGGCAAGTGGCAGGTAATATGATGACTAAACAAAATACAGTAAATATGTCTTGAGGAACCTGGTGAACATGCAAGTGGTGTGGGAGGCTGCATGGCTGAGGTGGTCACCAGCTGTCCTTTGTAAATGGTGCCTTCCACTTCCAATTTTGCTGCAGTTTGGTAACCAGGATCTGAGAATTATGTTTGTCATTGAATGTCTAGATCTTTAGTGTCTTCAGTTATTATTACACATTCTGAAAAGCTGTCTTCCACCTGCTGTGATCCATGAAGCTTGTCTGAAATAGGATATACTAGCATGTTTGTTTGTTTGTTTGTTTATAGGCATTTAAATCCACTCTTCACCAGGCGGTCTCCGGATAGGTTACATACAGCTCAATACAATGAAACCATTTACCAGTAACATATTCCACCCTCAAAGGCCTGTGCACAAATATGCATCTTGATCTGACATTGAAATGTATACAGTGGTGAGAACAGATGCATGTGGGAGTGGGGCCACTACAGAAAAGTCCCTTTCATGTGCCCCATGAACATCACGATGACAGAACTGCCAGCAGGGCATCCCCTGCAGGTCTCAACAACTGACTGGTCTATAGGGGAGAAGCTCCTCTTTTAGATTTGGGGGCCCTATGTTGTTTAGGGCATTGTTTAACAATGTAAGCACCTTGAATTGGGCTTGGAAGCACACCAGTAGTTGCTGTGTGATATCTCCAAAGACAGCTGCACATAGAGCACATTACGATAGTTCTGTCTTGACATTATTGAAGCAGAAATCTCTGCAGACAAGTGATCTCTGTTCAGCAAGGGCTGTAGTTGGTGAAGCACCCAGAGCTGGTAATAATAACTCCTAGGCCCTGAAGTCACCTGGTGCTCAACCAACAGTCCTAGGTCAAGGAGCATTGAAAGCTACCAACTTGGTCTCTCCAAGGGAGTGCCACCCCATTCACAACAGATGACCTGCTCCTTTCCTGGACATAAGAGCCAGCACTTCCATCTTGTCAGGACTCAGTTTAAATGCACTGGTCCACATCCAGCCCCCCAGTAGCTGAAGTGCCTCTCCTAATTTGGTTAGCATGGAGGGGTAGAGAAGTTGGTGGTCAATGGACTGATGACAATTCATTCACCAACCCCTGAGGACACCACCTTATGGATTCATATAAATACTGGATATAATTACTGAGACACCACAGGTTTGCTCTCCGATGGTAGCTCCTCAAGCTACTTTCTGGAAACCCCCTCAAAGGCAGAGGTGAAGCCAGTGCAACGTAATGGCCCCTTCTTCGAGCCCAGGAGGATACAGACGTCTGCAGTAGCAGAATCCACCAAGAGGTCAGGGAGAATCAACAGACTAAGGTAAAGGTAAAGGGGCCCCTGACCATTAGGTCCAGTCGCGGACGACTCTGGGGTTGCGGTGCTTATCTCGCTTTACTGGCCGAGGGAGCTTCTGGGTCATGTGGCCAGCATGACTAAGCTGCTTCTGGCGAACCAGAGCAGCGCACGGAAACACTGTTTACCTTCCCGCCAGAGCGGTACCTATTTATCTACTTGCACTTCATGCTTTCGAACTGCTGGGTTGGCAGGAGCAGGGACCAAGCAACGGGAGCTTACCCCATCAACAATTCAAACCGCCAACCTTCTGATTGGCAAGCCATAGTGTGCTGGGGGGGGGGGGTTACCGTGCGGTGTGGTCTGAGTCCGGTCCTGGGTCAAGGGTCTGGAGGCTGTCCGTCAAAGGCAAAGCGGGGTCCAAGGCAAGGAACCGGGCATGGTCAGGAACTCCAGAAGAGCAGGTCAGGGTGCTGGCAGGAACAGGTTTCCAACGATGTTGCTCCCGCAACCTGGGTGTGGGCTGACTAGCCTTTATCTCCTCTGAGGCCTAGGGCGGTCCTGGCCCACAGGTGACTCACCTCCCCTGGTCTTAAGGTGAGCACTCCTCCTGAGAGAACTTAGTTCCCTCTGCCTCTCTGCCCTGAGCCTCTGCAGCTCAGGAGAGGTTGGAGGGTTACTGGACCCAGAGGCAACCTCACCTTCCCCTGACAGGGCTGGGAGAGGAGCACCTGCAGGCAATGGGTCCTCGATCACCTCCAGAGCCAGAGCAGATTCAGCTGGTGTCTGCTCCTGAGAATCCAGCACAGGTGGGGGCCCTTCAGATTCAAGCCCCTGCCCCGGCTCAGCCCGCCCTGGAGGCGGGGACTCCTGTGCAGGCTGGGATTCCTCAGGTTCAGCCTCTGAATCAGATTCCCAGGCCATCACACCTAGGCTCTGTAGTTTAAACCACAGCGCCACCTGGGTCCCAATCAACAGAGTAGTCCTCTGCTAACAAAGACCACCTGCTATGGCCATCAAGGCAGTTTGAATGCCATACCTGGGCTTGATCCCGAATTGAAAAGAGTCCAGATAATCTGCTTCTTCCAAACTGCCACCCCTCACGCAAGCACCTTGCCTAAGAAATGAATATTGGCAACAGGCAACAGTGGCTTAATATTTCTGGGTTCAGTGATGCCCTCTTAAGAAAAGGGTGGTCTTAAGGAGAGGATGCACTACTGACTTTTCAAGGGTTTATGGTACCTGCTGCTTCTGCAACAAAGTATTTGACACTAAGTCACTGAGTCCATATAGCCAGTGCATAGATTATAATCATAAACCCATCATGAATGATCAGATTTCTGGATTAGGATGAATCTGTAATTTTGCTCTACAGTTGCAAGGGACCTAAAGCCTTTTCTTCTGGCAACACCTGCTTGGTGGACACAACAGATCTGAGTACAGTGGTACCTCTGGTTACATATGCTTCAGGTTACATACGCTTCAGGTTACAGACTCCGCTAAGCCAGAAATATTACCTCGGGTTAAGAACTTTGCTTCAGGATGAGAACAGAAATTGCGTGGCGGCAGCTGGAGGCCCCATTAGCTAAAGTGGTGCTTCAGGTTAAGAACAGTTTCAGGTTAAGAACGGACCTCCGGAATGAATTGAATACTTAACCCGAGGTGCTGCTGTACCTGCAGAGGTTAGGGCCATCTGATCTAGTAGCTATCACCATATCTTGCAGCAACAAATTCCATATGTCAATTATGCATTGTGCAAATAAGTACTTTATTCTGTCTGTCCTGACTTTAATGTCAGCCATGGCCATTGGGTGACCCAAGTGTTTGGTTCAAAATATTGTTGAAATGTATTCTGCCTGCTACTCTCTTTTTCTAGGTCCTCTGTCTATGCTACCCAGTCATCCCCAGGCTCACTTTACGTGCTACTCTGACTCCCTTTTCTTTTCCTATGATTTCCCCTTTGCAGATGCTACCACCTCCACTTCCAGAGCTTTTTTCTAGGTCAATTTTCCAGCTTTAACATTTCTTGTTTAAAGGTAAACATTTCCTGTTTACCTTTACCTTTAAAAGTTAACACTTATTATTTCTAAGCATTTTCTATCATCATATCTGACCTTTCCTTCTCTCCTGTAAACTACACAATCAATCAATGTTCTAGTAGCACAACATCCTCCCTGATAAATTAGAATATTTATGAATGTTCCATGACATCACAGCAATCCAGCAGCAGACAGCTTTTAAGCCTATTACTCTCCTAAATACTGACAATATGTAACATATTTAGTGTCAGGTGAAATTCTCCCAACCACCCCAATTTATTTATACATTTTAATGGAAATCCAGCATGGGGCTCCTGATATGTTCACATCAACTTAAAAAGCAGTGGGAAACAGGAGTTAAAGAATAGGAGTGGAAAAGAGCAAGGGAGCATATCTGTACCATATCTGTGCTGGTGGGGAAAGTTGGTACCCAAAGAATTGCTTTCAGATCCAACATCTTTTCACTTTCCAAGTCAGAAACAAAATTTATAATTTCCATGGAACAAGGCTCATAATTTTTAGTAAACAATTTTTATCATGATTTTTTTTTATCTGAGAATTGTCTCACAGGGAATATTTTCATTTTCCACTCTGCTGTGCATGAAAATGACAGATAAATTGGAAATTAGACTTCTTTGGGAAAAGGGAGGGGGATAGCTGAAAAGATGAAAGGTTAAATACAAAATTTACCTTTACAAAACAAGATCCAGCATCATCAGTGTTGAAGGATAGATTATTATTAATTATTATTAATTATTATTTATTTGATTTCTATACGGCCCTATACCCAAAGGTCTCAAGGTGGTTCACATAAAATATCAAATACATAAAACCAAAACAAAACCAACAACCCAATAAAAAACCCCCCAAAGAGCCAGCATTTTTAAAAAGGGTATATGATGTAGATCAAGTCAGGCAAAGGCCTGGCTGAAAAGGAACATTTCTGCCTGGTGCCTAAAGGTGTGTCGTGAAGGTGCCAGGTGAACTTCCCTGGGGGAATTCCACTGCATTCCACTGCAGGAAGGGCCCTGTTCTCATATTGCCACCCTCCTGACCTCTTGCGGAGGCGGCACACGAAGAAGGGCCTCAGAAGATGATCTCAGGGTCCGGTTAGGTTCATATGGAAAGAGGCAGTCCTGGAGGTATTGTGGTCCTGAGCCATTTAAGGCTTTAAAGGTCAAAACCAATACTTTGATTTGGGCCCAGAAACTAATTGGTAGCCAGTGCAGCTGGACCAGGATTGGTGTAATATGCTCAAACCGTCTTGCTCTGGTGAGCAACCTGACTGCTGAATTCTGCACCAGCTGAAGTTTCTGAACTGTATAACGCATTGCAGTAATCTAACCTTGAGGTTACCAGAGCATAGTCAACAGTAGTTAGGCTGTCCCTGTCCAAATAGGGGCGTAGTTGGGCCACCAGCCAAAGCTGATGGAAGGCACTCCGGGCCACTGAGGCAGCCTGAGCCTCAAGCAACAGCAAAGGATCGAGGAGTACAACCCCCTCCAGAGCAGGCAACCTCCCTAACAGTGCCTCAGTCTTATCTGGATTGAGCCTCAGTTTGTTGGCTCTCATCCAGTCCATTACTGAGGCAAGACATTGGTCCAGCACTTCCACTGCCTCACATGTAAATGTAAAGGAGAAATAGAGCTGACTGCCATCAGCATACTGCTGACAATGTACTCCAAAACTCTGGATAACCCCACCCAGTGGTTTCATGTAGATATTAAACAGCATGGAGGATAGGACTGAGCCCTGCAGAACCCCACACTGGAGGTTCCAAGGGGCTGAAAAGCACTCCCCAAGTAACACCCTCTGGGAGCGACCATCCAAGTAGGACTGGAACCACCGCAAAGTGGTGCCACCCACTTCCAGTTCGGAGAGTCGCTCCAGAAGGATACCATGGTCGATGATATCGAAAGCTGCTGAGAGGTTGAGAAGAATTAACAGGGACATGTTTCCCTTGTCTTTCTCTCAACAGAGGTCATTGTACAGGGCGACCAAGGAAGTTTCTGTGCCAAAACCAGGCCTAAACCCTGATTGAAATGGATCCAGAAAATCAGCTTCTTCCAATAGCACATGGATCTGATCAGCGACCACTCGCTCCAGAACCTTGCCCAAGAAACAGAGATTAGCCACTGGCCGGTAGTTTTTAGGTTTTCTGAATCCAGGGAAAGTTTTTTTAAGGCGTGGTTTTACAACTGCCTCCTTCAAACAGGCAGGGACCACACCCGCTCATTGATCACCTCCCTGGCTGAGCCAGCTGTTCCCTCCCTGCTGGATTTTATCAGCCAAGAGGGGCAAGGCTCTAGAGCACAACTGGTCACCCTGACTGATCCGAGCACCATGTCCATATCCACATCCTGTGCTCTGCACACCCCATGAGAATCATCTGCTATAAATCGTGTCCACCCTAAAAGAGGGCACGTGTTGCAGTGAGACCTGCAGACTGACCTTCTGGTTGTGGGTGGGTCTATTGGATAGCCACAATGCCTGATTGGTAGGTCCCTCGTTGCTGGGTGTAATCTGGCCAATGGGTGCAGTCTAAATGGATCAAGGGACCTATATAATCCCTTGCACGTGTCCAGAGCTTTCTCTTTCAGCTCATGCAAACGGTACAGCGAACAGCTTGTCCTGTGCAGCTGAGAGACTTGCCTCTGAAGATTGTCTTTGGTGATATCTTTCTTGTTACCCTCTTCCTTTTCCCCATTTAATTTTAATTCTCCCCAATTTCGTTATTCCCTTCCCCTATGCCTTTCCCTTCCTCTGGTGGGGCTCTTGCCTTCCTCCAGTGGGGCTTGCACCCCCCGGGGCTCTGAGCCCCTGAGTGTCCCTATTCAGGGAGTTTGCTGCTTCTAGTTATTGCTGCCCATACGGCTCCATTTGGCTTTCGCCTTCCTCTGGTGGGGCTTGCCACTTCTTGTTTATTACTGCCCACTGGGCTCCATTTGCAGTGGCTTCCCCTTTGCTTATTTTAGCAGCGGCTTCGACTTTGGGTTTTTTAGCCATAGTGCAGCCTTGGGATTCTGGGGATTGTCGCTGCCTTGTGGGGCTGCGTCCAGCCAATCACATTGCTTTATAATATATTGAGAGTGCCCACTCCCTTAAAGCAGTGATTTCTGGCTATTACTTTTGTGTACGCTGGTGGGAGTTTTTTCTAGAGGGCTGGAATCGCCCTCCCCCATTTCTGCCCAGCCACCATCTTGGGGCTTCCTCTTGCCTTGGGAGGAGTCCAGCGGCATCTTGTTTTGGCAGGAGCACTGATTGGTATAGTGGGAACGCTAATTTAATACCCCCCCCAACCTGGAAAAGAAGGGATTGAGATGCCTGTTAAAAGGAATCCCAGTCCTGCTCCCCCTGCTAAGAGGGTGATTAGGGGTCTGTCGCAATCCCGACCTTTTGGGGAGGCCTCCGCGGTGCCTCAGCTTACTCTAGATCGCTTGGGGGCGATTGTGGCTAATATTGGATCAGACCCTGCTGCCGTTTCAGGGTTTAATTCTGAACTTGAGGCGCTGATGCAGCAATTTTGAGGGCAGCCGGAGTCACAATCTGGCCCCTCCACGTCATCCACCATTTTTGAGGCTCATGGTCCTTCTGATGTGTGCGAAGGGAGTGAGGGTTGTGACCCTTTGGGGACCTTGCTTTGGCAATTCCAGCATTCCAGGATTCCACTGCTAGCTAGTCCCAGGGGTCATTCTAGGAGTCTGGTTACGATTGTCCAGCAGGCCTTTCGGCCTAGGCTGCCTCGTTCACAGTCAGCACCCATGGTGGCTGGGATGCTGGGTCACAATTGGCACCACGTGTGGGAGTGGAAGTTCTTGCCCAGCCAAGCACCTCACATGTTTTTAGTTCTTCGCAGTTTGAACCAGCCCCTTCAAAGGAGGTTCTCAGTGTCCAGTCTTCAAATGAGGATCTCCTGGTGCTTAGAGTCCGGTGGCAAACGACAGCATAGTATGCCTTCTTTGCTGCCTTCACTGTCACTAGGTAGGCTCAATAATGAGCCCTTACCAGTGTCCGGTTGCATTCATTTAGATCTTTCCTTCACTTGCGTTCAAGCCATCTCCCAGCTTGTTTCCTTGCCCTAAGCTCTGGAGTATACCAGGGGGCCAATCAAGCTCTGCCAAGTGGGAGAGGGCACTCAGGTGTGATCATGTGAATAGCTCGAGCCATTCCAGAGGTTGACCAGGGCTTCAATGGGAGCACCAATCATATCAGTCGAAAAACCCCCCAGAGCTTTTGGAATCCCACTGGATCCATCAGTCTCTCAGGGCGGACTTTCCTAATAGGTGCCCTGCCTCTGCAAAGGGCAAAAGGTGCCGATATCCTAAATCTCAACAGGAAGTGATCTGACCATGTCAATGTCCCCCACTTTCAGATCACCTTCTTCCTGCCCAGTCGAGAAAACAAGGTCTAGAGTGTGGCCTGCTATTTGCATTGGACCGGTGACATGTTGAGACAGCCCCATGGTTGTCATGGTGGCCATGAAGTCCTGAGCCACCCCAGAGCTAGCTGCCTCGGCATGGATGTTGAAGTCTCCCAGAACCATCAGTCTGGGAGTCCTCAATACCACTTCCGAGTCCAGCTCTGTCAGCTCAGGGAGGGAGACTGCTGGGCAGCAAGGCAGATGGTAAACCAGCAGAATCCCTAATCTGTCCCGATTGCCCAACACCAGGAACACACACTCTAGATCCCCCCCCCCCCGCAACTGGACAGGGAGCCTGGAGATAGAGAGAGAATCTCTATAGACCACAGCAACTACCTCAACCCTTGATTCTGGCCTGATGGTGCACTGAGTACCCAGGTGGGCACAACTGGGTGAGACCAACTCCACCCTGTTCACCCACCCAGATCTCTGTGATGCAAGCCAGATCAGCCTCCTCATCCATAATCAAATTGTGGATGAGGGTGATTTTATTCTGGGCTGACCTGACATTTAACAGCAGCAGTCGCAGACCCGAGGGCTGGCTGATACGACAATCCCAATTCCCTAGGTTGGAGGAGGGGCTGGCATACGGCACAGTTGCTAACTGCCTGGACTGTGTGCCCCTCACCTGGCCTGCCCCTCCTCCCACGCCATACCTCCCCCTACCCAGAACCACTGCAGTTGGGGCTCCCCCTGCTCTCCCCCACTCTTCTTCTCCCAGGCACATCACACCCTTGCAGCCAGATTTAAAAACCATTAAAACACTAAAAGAAAAAAGGGGGAATTTAAAAGAATATAAAAACAATTTAAAAGAGGAAACCCACCTTGCTGAGCAGCAGTCCTTATGGAGCCCTCCAGGCCCCGCCCCAAGCCAGATGGAAAGAGGTCAGACAGGACCTTTCAGGCTCTCAGCAGGCCCTGCAGATCAGGGAAGACCAGGTTAAAATGAAGCTTCTAAAATTACTAGTCTGTTACTCAATATGCACCTATTGATATTAACAGCTTTCTCCTATGCCAGTTCTTTTACCATCCTTGCTTTTTAAATCAGCCCCAGGCAGCCTTGCCCAGTGGTTAGAGATGATGGGAGTTGCAGTTCAAAAAATCTGGAGGGTGGATCTCTATTGCTGCATCCTTTTCACGTCTTTGTGAGATGAGTAGTTCTAGGGTCAATTCCAAGGTTTCATTTTCTTTGGATGAGACCTGCATTGCCTGTTTATTTGCTAATAGACTCCTAAAGTGGGTAGCACAATTTATTGATCCTGCATTGATTTGCCAAATAACAACTGCACCCCAAAAATTCAGTTTTGGCTAGTTCCACTTTAAATGTTCTTATTTCTCTAAATCTTCCTCTGTCAAAATTGAAACTACTATTTCTGTCCTCTGACCCACCCTCAAAGTCAAAAATGTTGGGATCTCTGCTTGGCCAAGCTGATAAAGTTCATCTTCCAGAATCGCCCTCCCAATGAATAATTAACGACCTGAGCCTTTGATGAGGCCTCAGGCACGTTCCCATTAAGCAGAGTTTCCAGCAGCATGCGGAAGTGATGAGATTATGGCTACACTGCAAAGAGTTTTATTTCTAAGCTACGCAGACAGAAAAGACATCCTCTCTCTATGAAAGCAGAGAGCAACTGAACAACAAAGGAACAAAGGAACAGGAAATCACTAAAGTCACATCTGTCTCCTTTCTCCCGTGAGACTTCCAACAGTATGGGATGTCTCTGGAATGTAAACAGAGCCTTGTGACTCTAAGCAGCTGCTCAGTGGCAAAACAGAAACTAACACAAACTTCCTGGAAAATCTAGGTGATTAAGGACCAAAGCAATAGGCTCAGTCACACACACACACAAAAACAAGACACCTGCCATCATTCTCCCATGTGACCCAAAACAGAACCAAGGATGGGGGTTACGGAGGTAGGAGCAGGTTTGATTCTCAAAGATTTAGCTCTCACACAACAGAATTACTGGGTGTACCTCTCTTTCTTTTACATAAGGAAAAGGCTGCCATTCTTTTTGAGGGAAAGTCAAGCTCTGCATTTGTGAATGGGGTGTGTGTGTGATGCCTTCCACCTTTAATATGGTATGGTGAGTTCCCTGGTTTCATGACACTGGCCACAAGGATTAGGAGACTTGGAGATGTGTGAGAAAACACCTCTTTGGGCCCTTTTTATCACAGAGGCCGTTGCCACTATAGTAGACAGCAAAAGGGCTGGGATTATGGCCCATTTCTGCGTTTGGGGTGGTGCCAGTGGTGGCAGGGCCGTCACCTTTCCAACAAATGCCTGTCAGACATGATGAGCCTCTTGGCTGGTATATGATACTCTTCGCAATCAAGTCCTGGGATAATTTCTGCTTAGAAAGTTTCGCCCTACTGGTGTAATCAGGACAGAAACTATATTAAATGAAATCTTCCAAATCATAAGAGGCTTTGAGCAATCAGAACTGACAATTGGTCTTAAAAGGGAATGAGTTTTCTGCTGCGTCTCAGGGGTTTCTTCATTGCTCTCTTCCTTTTGCACTTAAATCAACATAAGGAAAAAAACCGACTTTGAGGATCTGTTCTTGTCATAAATGTGCTGCTCTTTCCTCTTAATGTGTTTTATTATATCTATTTACATCTTTAACTTCATATTACTTTAATTGGACAAGGACTAAATTAGGCTATGGCAATATATATGAGCTCAGTGCTCTCTTATCTTGGACAATATGCTAAATTTATCTTCCTGAAGATATGATTCATATGTCCTGAAGACACTGCACCTTGTAGACTAATTATCATATGAATATACTAAAAAATTCTACTCTTTTCTCAATATCTTTTCATAAAATCATAGAATCATAGAAGTGTAGAGTTGGAAGGGACCCCAAAGATCATCTAGTCCAACCTCCACAATGCAGGAATCTCAGCTAAGGCATCCATGTCAGATGGCCATCCAACCTCTGCTTAGAAACTTCCAAGGAAGGCAAGTCCACCACCTCCTGAGGGAGACCATTCCACTGCTGAACTGCTCTTACTGTCAGAAAGTTATTCCTGATGTTGAGTCAGAATATACTTTCTTGTAACTTGAAGCCATTGGTTCATCTCCTACCCTCCAGAGTTGGAGAAAACAAGCATGCCCCCTCCTCCATGTGATATTTGAAGATGGCTATCATATCTCCTTTCAGTCTCCTCTTTTCCAGGCTAAACATACATAGCTCCTTCAACCATTCTTCATAAGGCATGGCTTCCAGACCCTTGATCATCTTGGTTGCCTTCCTCTACACATGTTCCAGCTTGTCAACATCCTTTTTAAATCGCAATGCCCAGAAATGGACACAGTATTCCAGGTGGGATCTGACCAAGGAAGAATAGAGTGGGACTATTACTTCCCTTGATCGGGACACTATACTTCTGTTGATGCACCCTAGAATAGCATTAATTTTGCTGCTGCATCACTCTCATGTTAAGCTTGCAGGCCACCAAGACCCCATGACCCCTCAATACAGAAACATGGTATTTTTGTGGTGGAAAAGAGGTAGCCATGCTCATTTGCTGCTTATTTGTCATAGCAAAAATTGTATAGGTCTTTGTGGTGCCACCAGATTCATTTGCTGCAATCATGCAGGTGTTTTGTAGCTTACAACATTTGCATATTTCCATTGGTTTTTCTTTATCATCTGTTGATAACGGGTTTTTGTTGTACAATTAGATCACCATTAATTTATAAATTCCAGTAAACTGCAAAGCTATAAAGCTACAGGTGAAAATCCTAAAACATTGCAGAACTCATTTCATTTCATCTTTTGTATGAAAATAATTTTGAGTACATATAGCTGAGCTTTAAGGGCACATGTATTCAGTGCCAATTTAGGGGGCTTAATGTAACATTTAGAGATAGACTTGCTGTTTATTCTCTCATACAGGGATGCCACTATGCTGTGCTTTGACAGAATTAGCTGGTGAGATTCTTATCCTGCCCTTGGCAGAAACAAGTTATACTCAGCTGGAGAAATTACTAGAATGTCCTCCCCAACTTTTTTGCCCACCAAGTATGGGTGATCTCCTGCTTAATTTCAGGAGTTTGCCTGAATCTGAAGAGCACCTCAGGCCAATAATGAAAAGGAAAGGCAAGCTTATTTGCGAGAAGGGCTTACAATTGCAGGGAACTTTTAAAAATAAAATAAATAAATAGATCTTTTTTCTTTTAAAAACTTTTTCATGTTTTTTAAAAATATGTTTTGCAATGGTTGATCTCTGCAAAACATTCACCATCTGTAAATGGCATGACATATTGTGTGTGGTTGGTGATTGCATTCCACTGACCATGGCTTATTTGGGTGACAGATCACAGTACATGTGGTGGCCTTTTCCACCCTGGTGCATCACAAGCTGCACAAGAATGTGGAAGATTAAGGAACAACTTCAAAAGGCTTCAAGGATGTTGTGGGTCAGTGTTTCTCAAATGTTTCCCCCCACAGACCACTTGGAAATTGCTGAGGGTCTTTGTGGACTACTTAATTATTTTTCTGCCTGCTGTTGCAATTGCAATGCATTGTGTTAGATGCCGCGTGCAATGTAATTGCATGTTTACGGACACACTGCAGACCATCAAGCTAGTGGACCACTGGTGGTCTACAGACCACAATTTTGGACCTCCTGATGTAGGCCATAATGTGGATGTGCCTGAGCATCAAATTCAGATTATGAATGGTAGTCATCATTGCACCATGTTGGTGGTGTCATATTTATGTGGTTGAAGCATTCTGACTTTGATACTTTTGTTTTTTGTTTTTAATATGATATTTATTGAAATTTTTTAGAATTACAAAAGAAAACAAAGCAGAAAAAGAAAAAGAAAAAACAAGAAAAAACAAACCACATCAAACAATATAAGTTCAAAAAACAAAAATACACCACAAACACTCAAAAACAAATCCATCATTCTCAAATCCTCAACTGTCATTACCTTCTTTCTTTGACCTCCTCCTCCTCCCTTTTTTTGTATCCTGTTTGTTAATTGTTGCAGCAAATCCTTTCCATATTTCATAATATTCTGTCATTACGTTACCTTAATCTATTTTAATCTTATCTTACTATATAAAACCTTAGAGCTTAAAACTTAAGTCTTATTTTTACCAACTTCTCATAACCATAGTATTCTTACATAATTCTTTAAACATTTTTGCTAAAGCCAAGTAATTTCGTTCCAACATTTTTCTAACATTCATCAATTTTATAAGACAATCCTAGTAATAAAAAGAAAATAAAAACAATCCAATCTTCATCCAACATCCCTTCCTCCTGGTCCCGGGTTTTGTCAGTCCTTTTTATCCCATCAATCTAGCGTATTAACCTGGCAATCTTGTATCCGAGGCCCTTAAGTCTCTTCCATGTCCCTTCCACGGCTCTTCTTCATATTTATAGCTGTATTTTCCTTTGTCTCCTGCTCCTTTCACTCGTGGGAACTCCAGCTTAACAATGTTTTTGACCCTTCTCGACAAATCAGCCCCTTTTCCATAGTCCACATTAAACTCCATATGGTATTTAAGAACATGTTTCAAAGTCCCTCCAAAGTTAAGAGCCCCCACAACCCCAAACATCTCACGGCCCATTGCCAGACTTGAAAAGACCAAACATCCCTACATAGGGGGGGGTCTATCCAACCCCCCATTTCCAAACCAGACCAAACTTTATCTTTCCAAATCTGGCTTTTTCCAAGTTCATTTGTCAAATCCAAAAGCTCATGATCCTGCTGGGCCACAGCTCCCTCCATCTCTGGTGCCCCAGATTCAGCAACATCCTCTTCCCTCATCTGTTCTGTCAGGGCATACTCCTGATTTAATTCCTGGGTGGGCTCCATATAATTTCCCACTGCCTGTTCAAAATTTCTGATCACATCAGTCATCAAGTCCGTCTTCTCATGTAGCTGTTCTAGTAGGGCATTTCTTTTACAGAGAGCACACAACAGAGCTTCTGAATACATTGTTCTGCAAGGTCAGAGTCTATTCCCACGATTGTAATCAGTAACAGCTGCAAGCTGGTTACAGTTTCACAGTCTCCCTCTAGGGGGAAAACTTCTATTTGTTCTTTCTTTTAGAGTCAAGTCTGACAACAAAGTTTCCTTTTTCAGATATTTTGTCAACATTTGTTCCTTTAAAATGTGAAGGGGAACAATGGAATCACTATGTTTCTCTGGTCAATGAGCTTCCAAAAACGTCAGTCCTGACACCCCGCTCCAGGATCAAGACGGTGGAAAGTTATTTTATTTTGCACTCACTTCTGCAGGTTTAAACAGTCCGAAAAAAATACCCCCTCTTCTCCTGCTTCCGAAGGGGGTTCAACAATTTTAAATGATGAAAGTTAACCTTTTACAAATGATTTTCTGAGCTCTAGTTTGCCATGTCTTTGCTTTAATCTATCTACAAAGAAACGGAAGGCTGACTTCCTGTTTAGACCTTCCCGTTTCAGTGCTAAATTGAAGTAAACTTTTAAATCAATTTTCCTTTCTGCTCGCAAGTCCTTATTTAAAGTCCAATTGTCCGAGAATTAAGTACTCACGGGTGATTATTTTAGAAGCCAAATTGTCCCATTAAACGTCTTAATTTGGCACCGAAACGGGGAGGTTTCAAACAGGAAGTCCGCCTTCCCCTTTTGTAAATAGACTGAAGCAAAGAGGCTGCAAGCTAAAGTCTTGGAAAGCTTTTAATAAAGAATTAAACTTCCATTGGCTAAAATCATCAAACCCCCCTTGGAAGCAGGAGAAGAGGGGGGAATTTTTAGACCGTGTAAGCCTGCAGGAGAGAGTGAAGAAAGTCAAATTACCACCGCTCTGAACCTGGAAACGGGCTGCTAGTAAGACTGAAGTTTTGGATATGCTCATTGACTGTGAATAGATCGTTTGTTGACAGTAAGTTAAATAAGAGAAATACATTGTTTCCATTGTCTCCTTCTGCGTTTATAAAGGAGTAAAAGTAATTGAAAATTGAAACTAACTTTAGTGCTTGAACTGTGCTTAAAAGGATTGATACAAATAGAAACTGTTTCCCCCTAGAGGAAGCCTTTGAAATTGTTACATGATCTGAGCTGGTGGAATTTCCAGCTGCAAGATAAGACTGTGAGAATCTGGGATTGACCTTGGACCATTAAGAATGTTGACAGAAGAAGCCTTAGTGGTTGCATTATGTAAGATTAATGACTCACTGGAACAGCTCCATAAGAAGACGGATGTGATGATTATAAAAATTGATAACTTGGAACAAAAAGTGTCTAATTTGGGACAAAAAGTGAATATTAATACAGAAACTATTCAGGAATCGATACAGGGATCTACTTTGACATGGCAAATTGAGGAGAAGGCGGGGGAGAAAGTTGTTGTTGTGGAACCTAAAGTAGTACAAGTGGAGAGGGAGAGAGCCCCAGCCTCACAGATGCAATTTGATGACTATAAGTTGATGCCTTTTAATGACTGAATTTAGAGAAAGTCAGACTTTGAGGATTGGAGCCCCGCTTGGACTGGAGAAGGAAAGTTGGATAGATCCCTTCACGCAGGGATTTATTGACCTTTGGGACCTGGACTTGGGTCAGGAGGAGACTGGAGTTGTGGGGACCACCAGACTTGGAGGAACTTTGAAATATGACTGGAAATATCTTTTAAATTTTAGTTTTAACTATGGAGATTTGGCTGACTTGTCGAGAAGGAATAAAAACATTGCTAGGTAGGAATTTCCCCGGGATCTACTTTTCAACATCAAAGGAAGGAAAATAAGAACAAGATCAGGAGAAGACAAAGTAAAGTGCATGTATAAATATGAAGAAGACCTGCAGAAGGGACTTGGAAAAGAGTTAAGAGCCTCGGACAGAAGATCACCAGGTTGATGGACTATATGGAATTGACGGAAATGACTGGCAGAGTCCGAGACCAGGGAGAAGAGACGGTGGAAGAATATTGGAAAAAGTTTAAAATCTATATATGGAAATAATGTAAAATTAATGAGTGTTAGAAAAATGTTGGAAGGGAATTATACGGCTTTAGTAGAAATGTTTTAAGGAATTAAGCATAAATAAGTATTATAGTATTAATGGAAAATAAGGTTAAAATATGTTAAGATAATCATATGACAGAAAATAGAGAAAGATGGAAAGGATTTGCTGAAATAATTAATAGAAATGGAATACAAAAAGGGAGGTGAGAGGAGGTTGATGAAACAAGGGAATGAAAGAGAGGATATTGAGATGGTATGATGTGTGTTTTTTGAATTGTTTTTGCTTTCGTTTGGTTAAAGTGTTAATGTGTTGTGTATTGTTTATATATTGTACTGTATTGTTTTTTCTTTTTCTTTTTCTTCTTTTTTCTTTTTTCCTTTTTGTAAGGTTTAAAAGTAATAATTTTTTTTAAAAAAAGAAGAAGAAAGAAAGTGATTTTCAATCCTTCGCTTTTGTCTGTATGTTTATGGTGATGGGATTCCAACGCCTTGGTTTATTTGTAAACCTTCAGAGTTACCTGTGAAATGTGTCAGAATAAAGGAGGCAGCCTTTTTTCTTTCTTTTTACTGTTGTCTTGTTGCCTGTGGGGCCCCTGTAAGTATCTGTTTTCCAGCACTGTCTACAATGTCAAAGAAGGAGGATAAACAGCTATCACTTGTCCATTAGGAATGGGTAAGTTGTACCTGCTGAACTTATAAAGTTGGACTGAATACAATGAATAAATCTGTGAAGCAGGGGCACATGGGCACCAGCTGAAAAAAAACAGCTTCCATGTTGCGATGCTTCATGTGCTAGTCAGCATGGTTGTAAGTCCCTTACCATGTTCATAAGTTCTATCATATATTCTATCTGCACACTGGCAGATAGTGTGGGCTGCCTGACAGCAAGCAGCTGTCAAACATTATTCCTGCTACAGGGATTGCCGCTAAAGGTGCTTCCATATCGCCTTCCTTGTGTGATCCATAGGAAGATACAGGTGACTCCATCCCCAATGTGGATTATCCAGTCCCACCCCTTGGATGTCCACGATTAGTGTGGTTGCCCTAGGAGGAAGGGTCAGTGGCAGTGGCAAAAGTATGTTTACCTTGTGTAGATTCTGTGTAGTGGAAGCTGGACTGTAATATTCAGTGATTTAGGGAAGGTATGTGATATGGTGCAAGTTTCTGCATTGCTAAAAGAAAGGTCTTTCCCTTCCATTTCCCCTACCCCACTTGGGGAGAGGACTGGTATTTCTTGAGTTTATAAGCTGAAAAGTTTATATCATTATGATCAATAAAACTAGATGAGAACAGCTCAAGTTAAGCTGATTTAAAGTTTCTTGACTACTGAGAATATATTTAACAATTATCCTACCAAATCAAACAGGCCTCACTAGCTATGTATTCTATAAATGCCTAAGAGGTACATAGGAGTCCCTGCTTTTGCAGTCCCAGCAACACAAACATAAAACTTATTGAGCCCCTGACTGGTCCACATCCATGCCGGTGCAGACAACCTCACTTAAAATGAAAACGCCAGGTGAATATGGTCAATAAGAGGAAGAACGCTGCCATGTTAATTAAGGCAATCATAGGATAACCTATTACAAAACCACCTTTTATGCAAAAAATATTTTGTTTAAAAGCTACTTATTTGCTTTAACTTAAAATGACTGATCTGCATTACTCTTGATACAGGAACACAGAGGTTAATGGTGAGAACCGCCTGTACACATGGCCTTCATTAACACTATATAATTATACCAAGATTCCTTCAGCTTGACTTGTCAGACAAGATTTTATCTAGATGAATGGTTTTTCCTTGCTTTGAATGCCTGAATGAGCCTCAGAGTTATTTGGCACTTGGCAACTTACGTTATGACATGTTATCAGCCAAGTCGTGCAAAGAAAATTTAATTATTTCAAAAAAAAAAAAGCATGATAGAAATATTTGCGAATGTTACAATAACTGTGAGCTCTGAAGGAGAAAAGAAAAAAAACACACACAAAGCTGAGACAGGTCCACTGAAGAAGAACATCTTTCTTCAGAAATTTACAACAAGGTTACCAGTCTGTGAACACAGTAGTCAACTATCAGTCCCCTGCTGCAATGTTATTTTGAGAAAGTTTAAAGTGGTTCAGGAAACATTCACAGTGTCCTCCTCTCCATAAATTAACTTAAACATTTTTGCTGTTATCACTCTTGTCCTGAGGCATTTTTTTGACATAGTTTCTATCAAGGGCAGGAAGAAGACATATTGCATCGTGAGATGAACCTCTGGCATACAGTCCATGGCAGGCAGAGAAGCTTCAGCACTCAACTTGTGAAAGGCCTTTCAGATACCTCTCCACAGACCACAGTGTCCCAGATTTAAGAAAAGGTGAGCGTTTCACATGTGGTTTCAGCCTCAAGCTCAGTTATGGATTCACTTGCCCTGATTGGCTATCAGCTATTTGGTTGCTCCCCTTCTCTGATTGCTGCATGAACCTTGTAATATTGGCAGTGGCTTTCGTAGGCTGCCATAATTCTATTGGGGAAATGGCTATAAAAAGTGCAACATATCAAATGTTTTAATGGCCTGAAATACATTAGCATTTTAGGGTATTTATTCTTCAGGAACAACAATTTTTTTGCATACCTTTTATAGTAATGTTTAAAGATAAAGAGACTCCTAACCGTTAGGTCCAGTCACGGACGACTCTGGGGTTGCGGTGCTCATCTCGCTTTATTGGCTGAGGGAGCCGGCGTACAGCTTCCAGGTCATGTGGCCAGCATGACTAAGCTGCTTCTGGTGAACCAGAGCAATGCATGGAAATGCCGTTTACCTTCCCGCTGGAGCGGTACCTATTTATCTACTGCACTTCATGCTTTCGAACTGCTAGGTTGGCAGGAGCAGGGACCGAGCAACGGGAGCTCACCCCATCATGGAGATTCGAACCGCCAACCTTCTGATCGGCAAGCCCTAGGCTCTGTGGTTTAACCCACATTGCCACCCACGTCCCACTATAGTAATGTTAGTTAAGTATAATTGTTTAATTGCACATTGAAATGAAGAATGCTTATATTTAAGTTGGTAAGAGTTTAACATTGGAAAATTCCATTTGAGTATACTAAGCTAGAAAGGGCTCTCTAAGCCTCTAGCTGAGTTGATAATTATTTGTTGTTCTCTACTAGCCCTCACACAAGTGTTTAACCTTAGATCATGTAATTAAGGTATTAAATTGCAAATTCACCATCTTGAAGGGTGTTGCCTGTTAGTCCTTCTCTGGGCGCCACAGAGAACAAAAGGATGTGGAAATGCTTCTCCAGGAGCTGTAAAGCCTTAGGCTGGATGGAGACTAATGCAAGCTATGGGAGAGACAGAGACTTGATTTCAGCTCTGATCATAATTATGCTTTATATTTAAGAAGAACCTGTGCTTGAATATGCATATGCTTTATACAAATTTCTGGGTGTAGCATTGAAGTTTTGTACCTGTTTTTGAAGACGTTCTAGTTAGTAAAGCTTTGAAAAATACTTATGGATCTGGACAATTTTTATTCCCAAAAGAATAATTTTATGCATCGAATTGCTTTGTGCTATTCCATATTAATATCTTCAATAGTTTTTCATTGCATCGCCTTCCTTTACAACTATACAGCTTTTCATGGGGCACAATAAATAATGATGGGAAGGTAGAGACGGAACATACAGCTGTATCTGTAGATGAGTTGGATAAAGATAGCATAGCTATGAAGGCTGTAGCACATAGGAACTACTTCTGGAGCCTCTCTTGGTCAAGTGGCATGAAGTGTCCAGTGTCCAGGGGGGAGTCCACTTTCATTTGTGGGGAAGGTGTTTGGAAGGATCCCAGGGGCGATGCTGTGTTAGCTTGTGGGGGCTAGGAGCCAGGTTGGAAAAGTACAACAGGGAAGGTAATTCCATACCCTCTGAAAGTTTGTAAGGCTTGTTGACAAGGTAGTCACTCACATTTACCTGTTTATTTCATTCCACCCTCTCTTACAGTCCACTTCTGCTTCTCCCTCCCCTCCTCTTTATTGACTTTTCTACTGTAAGAATCTTGATTGAAAGTTATTTGATTTGAATTATCTCACTCAAATTGTTCTGTAGGGCATAAAATTTGTTCTGTAGGCCATTTTCTGATAGGTGGCGTAAGTTGCAGGTACTGTTGATCTTGTAGCAAACCTTTCCTCCTTTAAACACACTCTTGAAATCAAACCTTTATTAGGCATTATGCAAATAAAACCATAAAAGAAAAAATAACATGTAAAAGCCTTGAAATATATATAAAAAGGCAGCAGTTGGCTACATACATATATATATATATACATATAGAATCAGTGGTTTTCCTTGTTAACCTGCTCCTTGGAGGACTGCTACCAAAAACTCGGCTACCCCCGCCGTTACACACTCACTCAACAACATCTCCTATTGTTTCCCTCCCTCCATTGTGTATCTGTTTATTCATTCATTCCATTTACAGACTACCCTTAATTTCAGCGTGGTTCACAATACATCATAAAAACAATAAAATGCAATTAATATCAACAACTCCACTTATCTAATCACTCCTTTACCAGCTAATTATTTCTGCAGCAGACTTGGGCAGGTCTGCCAATTACTACTAATTATAATTGTTTGGAGATTGCTATTAAATCTGAAACACATTGAGCCATCCTAATGCAGTTTGCCCTGTGTTGTCCAAAATGCCTGCAGCATCAAAAAAATGCTAGTACTATGGTAGTGGCAGATTCCTGACACTTGGTTCCAACATTCTCCCAAGCAGGGTGCAGGGTGTCCTTCCCTGTGGCTGGAAAGTGAGGCAGGCCACAGGCATTGAATAACACCAAGGCTTTCGCTGGACAGGAGAGGTGGCCCTGTATAGACCTCATGCCAGCTGTAATACTGAGGGTGACTCGGATTACTTGAATAGCCAAGGGTCCACATCCTGGTCACATTTGCATCTTGGATCAGCCTCAGACAACCTAAACTCCCATAATGGATTGCAGTGCAGGATTACTATTTTAGTGACTAGCTGTTATCTATTCGCCCCCTGCCCGTCCACCCCCCAATTCTTTTCCTTTTTTCCTTCTTTTTGCTTCTGTTTCTTTTTAGACTATATTTTAAAAGTATTTCCTTTATTCTGCTGTACTTTGTATTGGGTATGAGCAGTGGCGTAGCGTGGGTTGTCAGCACCCGGGGCAAGGCAAGTAATTTGTGCCCCCTAACCCGTGGATTTGAGCCCCCTAACCCTAACCCCCAGATGTTGCGCCCGGTGCGGCCGGCCCCCCCTGCACCCCCCACGCTACGCCACTGGGTATGAGCTTTTGTATATGTGTGGATATGTATCAATAAAATAGATGAGAGAGAGAGAGAGACTAAGCTACAAATTTCCCTGTTGGTCCTAACTGGCAGTGCCTATGGCAAAATGGCCAACCCTTTTCTGGCTGAGCAGCGCACTGACTGCATGTGATAGCAGATGTTTCCAAAGTGCAAAACTGGGCGTGGACATAAAAAAATTAATTGACAAATTTGGAGGTTGTGGGGAGAGTAACCTGCATTGGTGATAATGCTGATCATCATTCAAGGGAAGGCATGATCAGTTCCTTCCTTTCTCTCCCGTTGCAAAACAGACCATCATCCCAATTGCTGCTAATATGACCAGGCTAGTGCACCCAGCAGTCTCTTGTAGGAATCCTTTGTGTGGCACAGGCACAATCAGTGCAAAGGTCTTTTAGGGCAGTTGTGAATGTCAGCCTTGGTATATGATAGGCTTCTGGAATATTATCTCAATTATAGCTACTACTTATCTTCCATGTACCTTGAAATAAAGATGTTTCTTGTCACAAATAAAGTTGCCAAACCCCCCCCAAAATGACTGCATTGGGGAGGATAGAGGTGCCTTTTCACGTCGGGAGATGCAGTGCTTGAAAACAGAGTGGAAGCTGAACTATTGCCATGGCTACGAGTTCAATTATTAGCATCCAGATTGAGAGTTCACACTAAAATCCAATTATCAATGATTTAGCAGTGAACATTTAAAAACAGCTCTCTATAAATAGCATCTCAACGAACAGTGATTTCAAAATAGCATTAAATAGTAGGAGTAAAGAAATAATAGCAACAACAGCTAGATGTAAGTTATATGAAAATTAAGGCTGAGGCACAGTTTGAAAAACAAAATTAACAAGCTTTCAGAGTACACTGCAAAGGGCAGGGGAGTAGAAAAGCACAGATTGCAACATGTGTGTTAAAAACCCACTAACCCTCCCCCCACTCCAGTAAACAGTGCTTGGGGGATTTGCATCTGAATAGCAAATCTGATTCACTTCATAACCACGCTGCAGGTGTCTCATACATCAGATATGTTTACAGCACTCCTGGGCATTAGGTGCAATAGGAAGGACAATAAGCAGTTCCAGCAGAACAATCCAGCCACCTTGATCTTCTCCAAGACCACTTCTGCAAACTACTGGTGCTCTGAGGATGCACCAAAGCACATTGAAGAGAGAGGGGACAGGCATCCCTTCTCCCTTCCCATGCCGCCAGGGCTGGCCCATCCATGAGACCAGGGGAGGTGACCGTCCGAGGCAGCAGGATCCACAGGAGAGCAGCAGATCCTGATGCAGAGCTTTATTCCATCCTTAGCTGTGTTGTAGATCTTCACTTTCCCACTTCTTCCCTGACAGAGCATGTCGAGCACGTTCAGTGAGAGAGAAATTCAACCTTATTGCTAAATATGAAATGCAGCCAAACAAAAGTGGAAACCTGAAGTAAAATTAGGGCAAAAGAAGGGTAAACCAAACAACATCTTACAGCAAACTATTTTTTCTAGTGGGGATTTGGAGTAGTTTCCAGTAAGGCTATGCAAGCCCCCCCCCCCGCCCTAATTTGGACTGGGCCAATCTGTACCCCAAACAGGTATCAAAATTTGGAAATCTGAATCTTCAGTCCTTCCAGTAATTTCCCACAAAATTCCCAGAGATCTCTCAAACTTTCTTCACAGGTTGTGCCTAAGAAGGTATCTCCAGATGCATTTTCAGTTTCAACATTTGTGGCAACTCTTGTCTTAAACAAGTTGTGTTCAAACTGGGTGATCATGATGCTCTTTCATATTTTCCCCTATCAGCAACAACAAAACAGCACATTGTTCCAGCTTTCAAAAGATGTCTCAATCAATTTAGTACATAATTTTGACTTGATTTAGTACTAGAACTAGTAATTTATTTGCTTCGCACTGTTTGTGATGCTGAGGTAAAACTTAATGAACATGGTGGAGTTCTTTTCCATTATACTGTTAGTCCCATAATTTATTAAGCTTGCTGTGCCAATTCTCAACTGGTAGTATTATTAGTCATCGTCCTTCAAATGTTTAGGAGGTAGACAGGTTTGTACTTCTATTAATCGTGTGTGTTGTTGTAGTGTTGTGAGTTTTTTGGGGTGGGTAGGCTGTATGTCTCAGCACCCTTCTAAGTCTCATTCGTTCTGTTTCCATTGCTATCTTGTTGCCTTAGAGCAACCAGGGCACAGTCCTGTCAAGTTTAATTTCCATTTTATTTATTTTTTAATGTTTCCCCGCAAATTCCAAAGACATCCCAGCTGAGCCCAGATGGGGGAGATGCACCAGGGCATCTCTGACTGAACCAAGAATGCAGGAGATAAGCAGAGCCAGACCAGAGTCTGGTGATGCAGTCCCTCAGAAATTCCACCAGGGGGCTGGAGCCTCTCTCTGATTGGCTACCAAGACAGACAGTCAGAGGTGGGTGGAGCCAGCACGGCGCCATTTCTGAGGGAGAGAGTTGGAGAGGGAGATGGATGGAGAGAGAGAGAGCAGGAGGGAGAGAGGGAGACTTAGAGAGCGTTGGCCCTGGTCTCTCTGTGTGTGACATCCACTCTGAGGGAAAGGAGTCTCCTGAGCTTAGACTGGAAGACAGAGTGTGGTGTCTTGGGAGAGTATTCAGACAGGAGTGAACTGGAGGGCTGAGTTTGAGCAGGAGAATTAGAAGCTGTGAGGATAAAGTCTCCTTGGGTCTCCTTCCAGTCGGAGGGGAGAGATCTTCTAGGTAGAGAAGACTCCCAATCCTGTTAAGAGGGGTGAGGTGATTCCCTGGGTGTGTTGCACGGCCAGAAGTACCTCAGGAGTGTCATTGACAGAAGGTTGGGGATCTGACAGAAAGTTCCACCTTGCTTAAGGACCAAAGTATTAAGCTGTGACACCTATGCAAAAACTAAGCCAAGGAGCTGGAGTGAAATAACTGGAAATAAACTGAGCATTGACCATCTAGGCTAGAAACCTGTAACATGTAACTGAAGCATAAGAACTGAATTAAGCAACTGAAGTTTACTACCTTGTTTAGAAGGCTGTAAGATCCATTCGATTTAGATTATTAACAAGTTAACTGTTTCCAGAAAGAACATTACCTCCTGATATATCCTTGTTCTATAATAAACGTTTCTTATTTGTTCAACTTTTGCTTGAGTCTCCAAGTATCTAAGATTTCCCTCACACAAAATACAAAAAGATGACCTGTAGTGGTTAAATATATATATATATATTAGGAGTCATATGGAGGTGGAGGTTTGCGGCAACAACATAGCCCAGCTGTTCCGGGAACCTCAAGAATCAGCTGGTGATCCACTGGATCCTAACCCTGCTCATCTACTTGTATCTTGGTGTCCTTAACCCTTAAGTGCATTTAATTGGTCAGTTTTGGTACACCAAACTTTGTGTCACATTCTGTCTATAGAATTTCATCAATTTATACTAGATTTGCTGCCAGAAAAGAAAATTTAAAATTCAGGTTCTGAATCCTAGGCTGAATTTCATCCCACCATTTTTAATCACATTTGTATAGATAACATACAGTCAATAATCAAGCAGCAGTAATATTGTCAATAGTGAAGGACTACTAGTGCAAACCAAACTATCTATTTAATAATAATAGATTTGCCATAGAAAATCTGCTTTGAAAGAACTGGAAATTAGATTTTTTTTTGCCTGCAGATTTTGCTTGTGTTTGATGTGGGCTGTGTACAATTTCAAGCTCTGCTCCCCACCTCCTCCCTGGTCCATTTCCCCCCAAATATTTATAAAGGATTAAACAGAACAGAGTACATTTCTCTGGGATACAGCAGTTGAAGGCTGTTACAGAAATAAGGTAGGCAACTATCCTGGATCTAAAGGCAGTTCTAAAGTGATTGATTAGCTTTTGGCATGGTGTGCATTTTGCAATGTGCAATTATGTGAAGTATGGTGTCATATTATGCTAGAAATAATCACCAAGAACAGGAACATATACATTCATTAGAAATGACCAGGCATATAAAATACTCCATGTGATTTCCTAATGAGTAATTTAGATTCTGAGTAGGGTATCTATTTTCATGAACCTTTCTTGCAGTCAAATGTTAAGGAGCTGATATTCTTCTCCAAATGGCTTGCTAAGTCTTTAGGTCACTGTTCTAATAACTTTGCAAGATTTATATAGTTGTAACCGAATCCATGGGAACATTAGTAGCTGTACACTTCATTTCAAAGCAGAGCCAACTTTCTGAATGTCCCTTAATGCCCCAGGGACAACAGTCAGCTTGGGGAGAGGTGGGTGTATTCTGTGGGAAATAATAAATGAATGAGGGGAGCTTCCTTCTCAACAGGCATTTGCAGGATGTTGGCCCACGGTTTCTAGTCTTTCTTTATTTTTGTATCATGGATAGCTTTAAATGAGTACAACATGTTAAGCAGTACAGTAAGCAAAGGAATGATTCTCACAATATGAGATTGAGTCTAAATATTTCTACCTTCATAGCCAAAGGCCTGGGGCAAAAGATACCATCCATATTTTGCTTATAGGAAAATGCAAAGTAAAATTGGGTGTTCCCCCTCAGGTAAAACATGAAGGATTTGGGAGGAAGCCAAAATAATATCAACAGGCAAGCAACATTTATTGGGAGTGTTTTGCATATCTCTCCATCCTGTGGAATGCCCTTCCATCTGACTTTTAGAAGACATCTGAAGGCAGCCCTGCTTAGCAAAGTTTTTAATGTTTGATTTTTAGTCTGTTTACTATTTTGTTGGGAGCCTCGCAGAGTGGCTGGGGAAACCCAGCCAGATGGGTGATGTCAGGGAACTGCCATCGGCTCAGGGGGGAGAGGGGAAAAGCCGGATGGATTACAAAGATTGTGGGAAGCAGCTCCTCCTCAGCGGAGGAGAGTAACCACGCCTCCAGTGGAGAGGAGCTGCAGGGCTCGTAGGAGGCGAGGTGGTGCCAGGACACCTTGCCTGAGCAAAGTGGGGAGGAGAGAGGTCCTCCATTACCCATGCCCTTCTTGCGCAGTAAGCTTTCGTGCCAAGAGGGGAGGCGCAGACTGGGCATCAAGAAACTACTTTGCTGGGAAAGGTTTAAGGACCACCCACTCACGGATTCTGCCAGTGAATGAGCCAGCCACGGGACAGTGGCGCTCTGGACAGATAAAGTTTATTTTGGCATCAAAAGCAAGGCTTCACAGCCGAGCAGGGAGGCATTTGCCTGCTTGCTCTCGAGCAACCCCTTGGAACCATAACAGCAATCCCTGAGTCCTCTACGTTGTTCGAGAGCAGCCGTGGGAAGGCAGCATGATGAGCCAGACCAGACCAGCTGGGGAGACGGAGCAGGAAGAGATGGTGCGAGGGCTAATTGAGAGGAACCGAGATCTCGAGGCGCACGTCGCTATGCTGTCAGCACGGCTGGAAGAGAAGCAAGCACAGGATGCTCAGGTCAGAACCACCCTGATCGGGCGGAAGGTCCCAGGGCTAGTGAATAAGCTTGGAGGGAAGCCCCAAGATTACAACGCGTTCCGGACGGAAATACAATACGCTTTAGAATTAAAAGAAAGCAAATTTGCTAATGGTAAAGAGAAAGTTGCTTACATAATCGGACACCTGCAGGACGGGGCTAGAGAATGGATTAGACTGCTCATAGCAGCAAGGAACGATGCTTTGAAAAACCTGAAGAAATTTTATCAGGCGATGGACGCTATGTTCTCCAGTGAGGCAGAAGGAAGTGTAACACAAAGGGAGCTGCTGGGTTGCAAACAGGGGAGTTTAACCGTCAGAGGTTACTGGTCGCGTTTTGCGATGTTAGTGCACAAGCTAGGCTGGGACCTAGACTCTGAACTCATGCAAGCTCTGTTTGAGGCAGGTTTGAATCCCGAAGTAAAAGATGAATTATCCAGAGCACCCCGCCCACGGTCGATGGATGAGCTTACAAAAACTGTGCTTGCGATTGGAGTAAGCCAGGAAGTGTGGGCTCAGGAAAGGCAGGAGATTAAGGGGGGAGCGTTTCCAAGGCAACCACATTCCTGAGATGCCTAGGAAGGCTTCCCAGTTGGCAAAGCCAATGGAAATTGATGGAGCCCGCATGCACAAGGTTTCAAACGCCAGTGAGCTCAGGAAGAAGGCGGAAAGGGACTGGAAAGCAGCCAAGAAGTGTTTCGTCTGTCAGCGCCCTGGACATTTCGCGAGGGTCTGTTCCCAGAGAAAGGCCTGGCAAGGCATGATTGGGGCAGCAGGCCAAGAGGAAGAGGGAGAGAAGGCGTAGGTGCAGGGAAACGAAAAAGCCTGGCTACAGAGCAACAGGGGCAGCAGCAAGGCAAGTGACCAGTAGAAGAGCCCCAACCAGACCCTCCCAAAGCAACAATAGCAGTTGAAGTGGTGCTAGAACTCCCAAACGGGCACCCAGTACAAGTGAATGGTCTGCTGGATTCTGGTTCCTCGTGTAATTTCTTCAGTAGAGACTTCGCTCTGGAGCACCAACTACACCTGTTGCCACTAGATTTCCCCTTGCAGGTGACCACCATTGATGACAGGGAGCTATGGGGGAGGAAGTGACACACCAGACACCACCAATGAGGATGAGGGTTTCTAGGCATAGTGAAACCATTGCCTTTCACGTGGCCACACTGGCGGGACCCCCCATTATACGGCGAATGAGCTGGCTAGCACTCCATGACCCAGTGGTGTCGTGGCATCAGCGTTCACTCACCTTTGGTTCAGCTCACTGCTTGGAACACTGCCTGGGAGGGAAGGAACCAAGAATGACTATGGCCAGGTTGGCTGGGATGACTCTGGAGGAGAAGGGGCACATGACACCGCAATATGCAGATTTGTAGGAGGTGTTCAGCGAGAGGGAGGCTGACAGGCTGCCCCCCCACAGGCCATATGACTGCCAAATCAACCTGCTTCCGGGGGCCCAGTTGCTGTATGCCATGTCCGACCAGGAGATGCAGGAGTTGAGGCAGTTTATTGACAAGAACTTGAAGAGGGGTTTCATAAGGGAATCCAAGGCTGTAGGGGGAAGCCCAGTATTCTTTGTTGACAAGAAACGGTCTAACCAGCCTCGCTTGATAGTGGATTATAGGCTCGTGAACAGTAGAACGGAACCCGTGGCCTTCCCCATGCCCAGAATAGACGATGTTTTGACACGGGCGAGACAGGGCAAAATTTTTACCAAGCTGGACCTCAGGGGGGCATACGATCTGATCAGCGTGAGAGAGGGAGATGAATGGAAGACGACAATGTTCACCCCCCCCGGGGGCGTTTGAATATCTCGTCATGCCGTTCGGATTACAAGGGGGGTCCACCTGCTTTCAAGCCTTTATGCACCATGTGTTGGGCCTCCTGCTGTACAAGAATTGCATGGCCTTTTTGGATGACGTTTTAATCTTCTCTGAAAATGAAGCACAGCATGTGAAAGATGTCAGGCAGGTGCTAGAGAGATTGAAGAAACATCAGTTGTGGGTTAAGCTGGAAAAATGCCAGTTCCATGCCCGGGAGGTCGAGTTCCTGGGGTACCGACTGTCGGACAAGGGGCTGGCCATGGACCTGGAGAAGGTGAAAGCAGTGCTGGAATGGAAGCGCCCCAAAACAAAGGGTTCAGCAACTTCTACAGGAAGTTCAACAAGAATTTCACTCACTTGACAGCACCCATAACGGATTGTCTTGGCAGCAAGAAGATGTTTGCATGGACCGAGGAAGCGCAGTAGTCCTTTGAAAGATTAAAGAAGGTATTCGCCTCAGAGGAGCAGCTCCTGCATGTAGATCCGGGGAAGCCACTGAGAGTGGAGACGGATGCTTCAGACTGGGCCATTGGAGCAGTACTGCTGCAACAAGGGTCCGGGGAGGACTGGAGACCTTGTGCGTTTTTCTCCAGGAAACTGAGCAAGTCAGAGCAAAATTACACTGTTTATGACAAAGAATTGCTGGCCATTTACGCAGCCTTTCGGCAGTGGAGACACTTTTTGATTGGGGTACGGCACCAGATCCAGGTCCGAACGGACCACAAGAACCTGGAATACTGGCGGACAGCGCGCATGCTTAACCAGAGACAGGTCAGATGGTCGCAGATGTTCTCACAGTATGACTTTGTAATATAATACGTACCTGGGGGGGGGGATGTGAGGGCGGACACACTTTCCAGGAAACCTGAGTACATGGAAGGGGAAGGACCTCCTGTAGCCAGGCTTGTGTTCCCAGAGGACTGCTGGTTGTGTGGGGGAGCACTGGTAGGGGAGCAAGAACTGGTTGGGCTGATCAGACACGATGAGTTTGCTCAGACTAAAATCAGGGAGCTTAGAGATGGAAAGGGGTAAAATGGGGGGGTGTGAGGAAGAAGGAGGGCTCCTGTACTACGAAGGGGCACTGTATGTGCCGGGAGAGACATTGAGGGCCAAGATCCTTAGACAGCTCCATGACAACCCAACAGCCGGGCATTTTGGGCAGCCTAAGACCATGCTACTAGTCACCAGACAGTTCTGGTGGCCCAAGGTAAGGGAGGATGTACGAGAATATGTCCGGGTGTGTGACAGGTGGCAGAGGGCAAAGGGGGAAAGAACCACACCAGTGGGGTTACTGGAACCCTTACCAACACTGGAGAGGCCCTAGGAAGTGATGTCCATTGATTTTATGACAGATCTGCCCAAGTCAAGGGGGAAAACAGTGGTGATGGTGGTGATCGATCTACTTACCAAAATGTGCCATTTCGTGGCCTGCTCTTATGCAGTGTCAGCAGAGGAGACAGCCAGGCTGTTTGTGGACCACATTTTTAGGCTGCGTGGAGATCCATTGAGGCTTGTATCTGATAGAGGAAGACAATTTACCTTGCGGTTCTGGTGGAAACTCATGAGCTTGCTGCAGGTAGAGGTGAGCTTCTCGAGGCAAAGCACCCAGAAACCAACAGCCAGGCCGAAAGGGCGAACGGAATACTACAGCAGTACCTACACTGTTATGTCAGTGAGAGGCAGAACAATTGGATAGAGAAATTGGCACTAGCTGAATTTGTGTACAACAACGCTGAACACATGTCCACAGGAATGAGCCCCTTCATGGCCAATTATGGGTGTCACCCCAGGGCCTTCCCAGGGCGTGGAGAGGAGGAATGGAGTGTGCCAGCAGCGGAGCAATTTGCAGAAGAGATGGAGGCTTTGCACCAACAACTCCGGCTAAACCGGCTAAATGAACGTCTCCATTAACGTATTTAAACGTATTTAAACTCCGGCTAAATGAACGTCTCCATTAATGAACATTTTGGCTTTCAAACACCATAAACCCAGAAGTAAATGCTTTGGTTTTTGAACATGCCTCAGAAGTCAATCAGGAAATACGGAATTATTGAGTTTTCAGTTTCCCAGCGTTTCTTTTTTTATATAAAATATTTATTAAAGTTTTACAATTTTATCACACACAACAATACAAACAAACAAAAACGAAAAGAAAAAGAACAAGTATAATTTCAAAACCTTATTTTCTTAAAACTTACTTCACCGACCTCCTCATAACTCCCCTTTCTGCATTCCAATTTCAAATATTATGTTCAGCAAATCCTCACCCTTAATTTTATCTAATTGTCAACCTTTCTTTTCTTTTAACTTAATCTTTACAACTGTACTCCACTTAATTTCTAAAACCACATCATTCTAACACTCATTAATTTTACAATATTTCTTAAGATAATTCTTGAATTTCTTCCAATCTTCTTCCGCCGTCTCTTTTCCCTGGTCTCGGATTCTGCCAGTCATTTCTGCCAGTCCCATATAGTCTATCACCTTCATCTGCCATTCTTCCAAGGTGGGTAGGTCTTGTGTCTTCCAATACTTTGCAATGAGTATTCTTGCTGCTGTTGTAGCATACATAAAGAATGTTCTGTCTTTCTTTGGCACCAATTGGCTGACAATGCCCAGGAGAAAGGCCTCTGGCTTCTTAAGGAAGGTATACTTAAATACCTTTTTCATTTCATTATATATCATTTCCCAGAAAGCCTTAATCTTTGGGCACGTCCACCAAAGGTGAAAAAAGTACCTTCAGTTTCTTTACATTATCATAGCTGATTTCACTGTTTCATCTTGTGTTTTCCATTTCAACAGCAAGTTATACATTTTTGACAAGTTCTTAGTATTGGGTTCTAATCAGTTTCCCAGCGTTTCAGAACCTTGAACAGACTTCTGGAACGGATTATGTTCGAAAACCGAGGTACCACTGTACATCCATAAAACAGCAAAAAAATAAATAAAAATACATAGTATCTCAACAGTGATACACAATAACCAGCAGTTGAGTTATAAACTGCCCTGTGATTGATCTTCATATGAGGGCGGCATAGAAATTTAATGATGATGATATAATGATGTTATACAGTGGTACCTCGATTTTTGAATGTAATCCATTCTGGAAGACTGTTCGAGTTCCGAAACATTCGAAAACAGAAAACTCAATATGGAAAACTCAGTACCGAAGCCGTGTTTCCTGTTCAACTTCCAAGGCTTGTTTGAAAACTGGAGCATTTACTTCTGGGTTTACGGAATTCAAAAACTGAAACGGTCATCAATGGAGACGCTCGAAAACTGAGGTACCACTGTAATGCCACATCAGCTGAAATGGATTCCACAGCACCAGGTTAGTTGTGGCAGAGACTGTGCTATCAAAGTCTTTCTGGAGTCAAGTGACTTTGTCTTCAAAGCACAAATCAAAATGGTAGCAAAGGACCTCAAAGAGCACTAGAGGTCCATTCACCACAACAGGTGTAATCAACCTTTGGACCACTTGGGAAAGCTCTGCTGGATCATTACCAGAAGTCAGTCTTCTTTGCTGCTTGCTCTGCCATACACTCGGCATGATTGTGTGGTCCAACTAATGTTCAGTCAGCTTCAGAATGAGACTTGCACCATATGAATCCTAATTGTCATATGGGCTCTATAATCTCTAGCTTCTTCTTTTTAAAAAAATAATAATATTTTTATTCAATTTCCAATATAAAATTTAAACATACATTTTCAGTATTATCACAAATACATATTTTTGACTTCCTTCTGCTCATCCGCAAATCTTCTGTTTTCTAATCTTCTATCTGCAATTCTAAATTTAACATTGCCTTTTATTTTAAATAAACCTATTCCCTTGTTCCCTTTTTTACAATGTTTCTAGTACTTATTTCTTCACAAAGCTTCCTGTAAACCCACAAACGTTATTTGTACATCACATATGCTTTTCATATAGTCTACAAACTTACTCCAGTCCTCGGTAAACTTGTGATTTCGTCAGTTTCGAACCTTTCCTGTTAATTTGTCTAATTCTGCGTAGTCCATCATCTTCCTGCTTCCATTTTTGGGCCAGTAGTATCCTTGCCGCTGTTACTGCATATAAAAATAATTTATGGTCCTTCCTATTTATTTCATTTCCAACCATTCCTAACAAAAAAGTTTCTGGTTTTTTAACAAATGTATATTTCAACATTTTTTTCAGTTCGTTATATATCACTTCCCAGAAGGCTCTCACCTTTTTACACTCCCACCACATATGATAAAATGTTCCCTCTTTTTCTTTACATTTCCAACATTTATTGCATACTTGATACATTTTTGCTAATTTTACTGGAGTAATATACCATCCATATACCATCTTCATCATATTCTCTTTTAATGCAGTACAAGCTGTAAATTTTATCCTTTCATTCCACAATTTATTCCACTCATCTAATTGTATATTATACCCAAAATCTCTGGCCCAATGAATCATAACTGATTTTACCTCTTCATCTTTCATATACCATTCTAGCAACATTTTATACATTTTAGACAAATTTTTAAAATCATTACTCAATATTTCACTTTGAAACTTTGATTCTTTTTCCGAAAAACCTCTCTCCTTTATTTCCGTTTTAAACATTTCATTAATCTGATAGTAATGCAACCAATCATTTACATGTTCTTTAACTTCCTCATATGGCTTTAGCTTCCATTTTCCTTCTTCTTTAATAATCATGTTATCCACCCCCCTCTCATATTGATTTTTTTCACACTCATCACTTCTAATGGAGATAACCAATGCGGTATTTTTGATTCTAATAGGTTTTTATACCTATCCCAGACTTCCAAAAGAGATCTTCGAATGATGTGGTTTTTGAAACCTTTATGTACTTTATGTATAATTTATTTATTTATTTATTTATTTATTCATTATCTCTAGCTTCTTAACGTTCAAAGTGACTGGCAGGTTTGCATGGTGCTTGAGGCTGAATGTGTTGACAGCTTGCTTTGTCTCATTGTTCCACAGTGAGACCAAAACCATATGAGATTATCCAGTTCATTCTGCTGGAAAATGCCCCAAAGCATTCAGGAATTCTTTGGATTCCATATGCCTCATAAGACAGAGCATCCTCAATCACTGTAAAGAGAAACTACAACCAGAAGTCCAAACTCTACCAAGAGGTAGTCTGGCCAAGACAAAGAGGCACTGTGGACTCCCCCTACTTTCAGACCACTATTCTCATCAGTGGGGGCAAAAAAACCAACAATATTGAAGGTGTGCTCTGACAACATCTTGTGAAAACCCCATTGTAGCCATAGGTAAAGGTAATCCAGAACTGGACTCCATGTGAAAATTGACATTGTCTAGATTAGAACAATTGCTCTTGGTTCTTCCAAAATCATAGCAGACCACTTCAGCCAGGCAGGATACTCCAGAAGTATTCCTTGATTGTTTCTATGGCCAATCACCAGATGCAGACCCTCTACGCCAGCTTTGAGTTCAGGAGATTTCAGGAAAGGGTAATCAGGTGGAGTACCACTTCATCTTGGTGGCCCTAGCACAGTGCTGCACCAAGGATGCTGGTGAGCACACTAGAGTCAGGCCTGGCCCATCCAGCTCACCTGCCCATGTCTCGGCAGCGCATGCCAGGTCTTCTTTATCATTCACAGTTAAATCATGAATGACTGCTGCCTTATTATGACCCAGCCTGGTCTTTAGTAGCAGCACATAAGGTCAGAGGACTAGTAGAACAAGCAGCTATTTGGGGGGTTGGTGAGAATAAGGGGACAGTGAGCAAGCACCTATTCTGCCTGCTCTGACAACACATCCTGTCCCAAGCATCATATATTCCTTGCCCTAGTGTCCTTGGGATGGCAGCACCTCTCACATTCCTCCCCACAACCCAACTATCCAGACACATGTTCTCTCAACCAAGCAACAAGTTAAGAGCCACAAGTGTACTGTCATTCCTTCCAAGTACAAATGGAAATCAAGAAGGAAATAAAACCTTAACAACACATTAAAGCAGCTGAAATATAACACAGCCCACAGAGACCAGACAGTGAAACTAGGCATTCATTTTGTACTGCTTTCCAGAAACCTGGCACAGGGGTTCCATTACTGTAGGAAAGATAAACGAAGTTCTTTCAATAGCATGATATGTTAATACAAACTGCAGGAATTTTAAAGAAATGTAGCAGCTAAAACCCCATTGCTTGCCTTCCATATCTCAAGTGATGGATCAGCCGTGACCCCTGCTCTGCTACACACTTTGTTCTTCCTAGGAGGTGGTGTTGGAAGCAACATGTATTAAGGCTGCCTGCAAAACTTCACCAGCCATGAGCCCCGGCTCTTAATAAACTGCTTCTTACACTGATATCAAAGATGTTATAGTTTTCTAAAGGGATAAAATAGATTGACATGGCTTCCAGGAGACTGTGCTATTATTTGAGTGAGAATTTTAAAAGGTCTGTATATCTGACAGTTTGAGCATTATCTGTGCTCTCACACGGTCAGAACCTATACTGAGTCTTCTTGAAGTTGTAGAGGAGGAAGAGGCTTTTTGTTTTGTTCTAGTGCTTTTCATCCCCCTCCAAACCCAGTAGTTAGATTTATGTATTTACTATATTCATATAAAGCTGCCCATTAACATTGTTCTCTTGGCAGTTAACAACTTAAAAGGATAAAATGCAATTTCACAAAGCAACAATCTCCAGTATAGTTTGAATACAACCTCTTTTGTTTTTCTTTTTAAAAAATCAATTTCAAAATTCATTTTCATAAACAAAACAAAACAAACAAAAATAAATATTAAAATGCATAAAAAACTACAGAAGGTAAAAAAAACAAGGGTTCAATCCTATAGCTGTTGGGATGAGGTACCTGGTGCACTTGGGCTATGCTGCCGTAACCCCCTCATCCCCAGCTCAGTTGGAGATAAACCGGCATGACTCCCCCATCCAGGCTTAGATGACTGAGCCAAGCTTAGCAGATCTTGAACCAGTGTAAGCCCCAGAAAAGGGATGTGGCAGGGCGGGGAACTGGGTGGTGGTGACTTAGACTGGGTCCTACTCCCCTTCAGCTCAGTTACATGACCTGGAAACTTGGCATAAATTAAGCTGGCAGAAAGGGTGGTGTCCCTCAAACACCTTAAAGCCTTAAAGGCATGTTTCCCCCTGCCAGGCTTAGGCTGGCTCCACCAGCAGTAGCAACTGCTGCTCAAAAGAGTTTTGCTCTGGCACAACTTTACGCCAGCTTTAATTGACGGTGAACTTGCTTTATGCCAACTTCTTGAGTATAGGATTGCTTCCTTAATTCACTCACCTTTTTGCCCTCACACATATTATTAATAATTAAATATTGTATAATTCTTTATTCCATATATTACACAAACATTTTAAAAGGATATGCACAAGAACAAATTACCAATCCAGGTTGCAAGGGAGAAACCGTCAAAAATTCTTAGATGACTCCACATTTATGAAGTACTGCTGGTGATGGAGACAGTCCATATAGGAATGAATTGTATACAGTGGTACCTTGGGTTACAGATGCTTCAGGTTAAAGACGCTTCAGGTTAAAGACTCCGCTAACCCAGAAATATTACCTCGGGTTAAGAACTTTGCTTCAGGATGAGAAAAGAAATCATGCTCTGGCGGCGCGGCAGCAGTGGGAGGCCCCATTAGCTAAAGTAGTGCTTCAGGTTAAGAACAGTTTCAGGTTAAGAATGGACCTCCATAACGAATTAAGTTCTTAACCCGAGGTACCGTATTTTTCCATCTATAAGACGCCCCCATCTATAAGACGCCACCTGTTTTGGGGGACTCTGATTTAAGAAAATCGGGAGAGATCTATTCGTGTATAAGACGCCCCCCAATTATGGACATTATTTTTTAGGGGGGAAACCTAGTCTTATACACGGAAAAATACGGTAGTATGCCAAACAGTGTAAAATACTGCCTAGATCTTTTACTGCCTTTATTTGGTGTGTAATGTTTTCCACAGTCACAATCTTCCATATTTTCTTACACCATAAGGCAACATTTAGGTCTCCTAGCCTCTTTCCACTTTTGAGATTATTTTTCTCCTTCCAAGAAATGCAAGATCTATTGCCCAAGAATGGCATTCAACTATTTTTTCTCAGAGAAGATCCACTGAAATTAATGGACCTAACTTAGTCATTTTCTTTAATTTCAATAGGTTTACTTTGAGTAAATTTAGTTGAAGCCCACCCTATTTATTTTGTCATGTATTTGTTGCCTGGGTATCAAACATACACGTGATGCCTTCTCTTTGATAGCCCTGATCTGAAAATGAATGCAGCTGTATGGATTTATTAGAGACACAAGTTAGTGTGAGGTGGAGAAAGTTGATGTTAAAGTGCAGTGTCCAACATTTGAACCACGTTTACATTCATATGTGAATACTGATAATCCAAAACGGATTTCATAAATGCCTCAAAGCAGATAATCCTCACTTCTTGGGCTTCCACTAGTAAATGCTAACAAATCCTCTTGAGTTGTCTGTCAACACACAGAGACAATCACATACAAAACATGTGGGATTATCAAAATCCATATCTGTGTGTAATATACATTTTCACACACACAACACTACACAGACATTTGCCCTCATCCAGCAAGAGAAATTCATATAGAGAAGCAGGATTTGGTGTGTTTCACCAATGTAGGTGGTGATATGCCTTATATGTGGATGTAGAGTCTCATCCACATCACAATTCTTCTCTGGACCTCACTGAACTGGCAAGATGCATTTTTAAACTTTTTTATTTGCTGTCTGTTTCATAAAATGTATATACTGCTCAATTGTTTTTCTTTTAACCTTCAAAGTTCTGCCTGTGATGTGCATCTCTGTCTGGTGTCACCAGTTGTTGCGCATGTCTAGCTGCCTATGACCAAGAATGAATTGAGGCCAAACACTAAGACATTCAATTCAGGACTATCCTTCATCTCAGCTTCTTGTCTCTCAGCTGCTATATCTTCCTCCCTCGTTAATCTACAACAGAAACAGAACAGTTTCCATATTTTTGAAGCAGCTTCAATCTCCAAATCATGGTGTGGGGAGAAGTATACTTTGTATGCGATGGATATTCAAAAAAGAGCGGGTGAATACAGATGACCATTTGCCAAGTGGCAGATTATCACAGTGTACACATAGGTATTTGATAAGCTGATGGTCTACTAGAATAGACAAGCATTCACTACATAGACTAGGGACTGAAAAATTGAAAAAGGTTCAGCAAAATAATTTTCAGAACTAAACTATCCATTTTCTCCATCAGTCATCACTGGAGAAAATGTCTAGTGTGACTGGAATACATTAAACCATTTCAGTTATTTCCCCCATTGTTTAGTATGTCATATCTTCAGGACAACATAAGTATTTTCAGTAGAAATGCACAGAATTTGAAAGAAAACTTTCTAATCTTATCAGATTTTTGCTTTCCTTCAAAATACTGTAGGATCACTTCAGTATTTTGTTTTAAGAAATTTTTTTCATTGCAATTATAATGTTTTAAGGAACCAATGATGTTTTTATTTATTTATATTTTACTAGATTCCTTACCTGCTTTTCACTATAGCCCCCCCCCCCCCGGGGTGGTACATCAAAATTAAAATGTAATATTTAAATAAATTTAAAGACTTTACAAACAGAAGGATTGGGTAGGGAGTAAAGTTTTTGAAGGTGAATTGCTACATTGCCCATTGTTTGTCATAATGCAGCGTCAACAGGAGCTGGAGTCTTGTTCTGGTCTGAGGAAGAAGCCTGTCAGCTCTGCTTCAAAGCTGTTAAACTCATGCTATCTGCCTGCACATTATGATGCGAGGAAAGGTCTGACCTCTTCTGTGATGCCTCACCCTATGGGGCTGGTACAGTTCTGTCATACTTCAGTGAGAAGAGAGCTGAACAAATGATTGGTTTGTGTCTTGAACACTAACTCCAGCAGTGAGGGACTCCAACTGCTAAAAAAAAGTCAGTGTTGTGTAGCATGAAAATATTCTAAGAGCTAACTGTGACTCCTGATATTTCATTTAATGGGTGGGAATGATTGCTTACTACATGTTCGACTACAGATTCTCCCCACCTCCCAAGGCAAAGGGAACACAAAACTAATCTATGGAAATTCTCAAATGTGCTACAATAGACACAGGGCACAATCCTTTTGATAAGGCAGCAATTTGCAACCAAAATGAAGAGATTCAGTGTGAACAGCGGACACATGATGACAAAATTGTCCATACCTGTGGGGCAGGGATTAATGGCCAGAGGTCATTGAGAGAGTAAGCCAGGAGGTGGAACTCCACTGCTAACTGTAGAAAGGGGAACATATCTTGTTAGAATTGCTGCAAAAGGAGCATGAGTCTATTTAGGAATAGGCTTTATCCTGTTTCTGATTGTCTAAGATCACCTATGTGACCATCATAAGCAATGTGTCAAACACTGGCACTATGTGCGAAATATTAGGGAAGTTTTAAATGACTGATATTTCAGTGTATTTTTAATCTTTTATTGGAAGCCGCCCAGAGTGGCTGGGGAGACACAGCCCGATGGGCGGCGTATAAAATAATAATAATAATAATAATAATAATAATAATAATAATAATAATAATAATTACTCTCACTTTAAATCAGCTTTGTTTGTCCTCAGTAATGTTAGAACTTAGCCAAAACTGGCTATGTTATGTTATAACACCATCAAAATCACTATGTGTTCCTGACTGCCTGAGATCAACCTATGAATGAAAAAGAAGTCCACACACACACACACCCCACAAAAGCAGAAGCATATTGTGAGAACAGTGGCAGTAATCCGGCACAAAAGGCAGAGTCTCAGCAGCAGTAGGAGTCTGGGGGAAAATATTCCAGAACCTTACTTTGCTGTGGAAATCAAAGTGATAGAGCATTTGGCACAGAACTAGTCTATGAGGCTGAGCAAAAGAAGAGGATGAATCTGAAATTTCTCACAACAGCTTTCAGGACTCATCTCTGCTAGAGGCATTTCCCAAGACCTCTCCAACTCACATCCCTGCCTCAAGGGGGTAGGCATCCTATAAATGCCCTTATCTGAAAAAAGAGCTGTACACAAAATACCAGGCACCAACCATTAACTCTTCTGGGTTATGAAGCAATCTTCCTAATGAAACCTCACAGGAATTTACAGCAGATCAGCATAAGCCAGGTGACCAGAGTGCCTGGAGCAGAAAATTGCTGGACTGGGTGAGAAGTGAAACGGTTGTGTTCTATGTACTACTAGTTTTATATATGGCATGAACATCTCTGAACAAAGGTCAAAAGGTGTTGCAGCTTTGTGTGCATTCCAAGTGAATGTGCACAAAACCTTTGGGTTGATAGCAACTTTAGTGATCCAGGCCCTGTCAGAGCATCCTTCCAAGCTGAGGAATGAATTGCCCCTGCCCCCCTAGTCCCAGGACTCCTGATTGCAGATATTAATATTGTGCAGCATGAAGCAATTGGATGCATAAAAACTGACATTAGCCCACGTCCAGCTTAAGGCTATGCAGCGCCCGATAAGGTTTCATTATCACATCCTTTGTTGTATTTGTGGCATCCAGAGAAAGACCAAAGAGGCAACTCCCTTCAAGATGGAGATTTGCAACTGAATACCCTCAAGTGATCTAAGGTTAAATACTCACGTGAGGACTACCAGAGAACAACAACAGTTAATTATCAACTCAGCTAGAACTCAGAGACAGCTGTTGCTAGCTTAATATACTACAATAGAATTTTCCATTATTAAAGCCCTAGAGACATACATGCAGGTAGTCCCCATTTCCATGTAAATTAAACAATTGTACTTAACATTCCTGGTGTTTTGAATACTTCCATAGCAGCATTTTGAGTACCAAGGAAATAGAAGAGGAAAGAGGGAGCAGCAAAAATATGGGAAAGAAGAGAGGAAGCCCCCGGCCTGTCACTTCCCTGCCATCATCACCATAGCAGTCATTGCAGAAGTGATTGCTAAAATCTAAGCAAGAAAGAACTTGTCTTATGAATCATTGAAGTTCATATTCTGAATCAAGGAATTAGAAACTTTAGTAGCATCAACTTCTGTTGAGCGCTGCTTAGAATGCCTACCTCAAAAAACCTCAAAATATCCTTGCTTGTGGGTGAAAGATGGAAAAAGCATAGCAAAGAATTTTCATGGAGGCAGTGGCGTAGCGTGGGTTGTCAGCACCCGGGGCAAGGCAAGTAATTTGCGCCCCCTAACCCGTGGATTTGCGCCCCCTAACCCGTGGATTTGCGCCCCCTAACTCTAACCCCCAGATGTTGCGCCCGGTGCGGCCGGCCCCCCCTGCACCCCCCACGCTACGCCACTGCATGGAGGTAAGAACGAGCCAGAAGGTCTCCAGGAGTTAGCAAGAGAGATGTTGACCATGATCCCAAAGAACTTCCTTTTATATCAGTGTAACCAAAAAATTTACAGACAAAGTAACACAGCCAATCATTTTAAACCCCATCTCGTATTCCATTATATACCACCATAAATTTAAGTGAAAGGACAGCTATCATGTGATTTCTGTTTTATGACTGCATGGGAACTGCAGCTGCTTCTTTACCACTGAAGCAGCAGGGAGAGTGATTTCAGTGAACAAAGGAGAAATAAGAGAAAAAGGAGATGTCAGAGGAAGGAATGTGTGAGAGCGTTTGTGTGGTGTGTTTAAATCTCAATTCCTTCTCCTGCAATACTTCAATTATCTCTAAAGCACTTTTAAGAGGATGAATATGAGTCAAAAGGTAGAATATTGAATATTTAGATTTCAAATAATGTTAACACTAGCAACTCAAAGATATAATCCTGCCCAGTCAAACAAAAAATAGTTGAGAATATTGCTGCAAGTCACCCAAAACAAATTTCTCAGGAAAGCAAGCAATGAGAATGCATTTTCCAATTATTCATCCTTAAGGTAAAATGATATGTGAGGACTAAGGAGGACCAAGAAGTGTTAACAGCACCTTTAAGCACCTTTATTCAGAAATAAGAACTATTTTATATATTATTACAGAGATGTAGGAAATAATTTCATTCCTACTGTTTTATGTGAAACTTTTCTGTGTTCTGCTTCTCTGGTGGGTTTTGTTGCGATCTGCTTAGTGGTTTTATTTTAAATGCTGATTGCTATGCTTATAAACCTGCCGTGGGACCATGCCATCAAAGGCAGGGTAGAAATATTTCACACACATAAAGCAAATAACCGAATGCAGCCATTCCTGCCATGCAATGATGTGCTGCCACTGGCTCTACTCATGTCTTTCTATCCATCCCATACAGCATGTCAATAAGAAGCCACAGGAAAGCAACTCCCTAGCTGCTGACGCTAAATCTGAATTGTCTCCTATTCCCACTAAGTTCACAATAACTTGCGCGCTCTCACTCTCTCTCTCTCGTAATACATCGAATAGTAATCTCAAACCCTTAAAATAAAAATGGTCTTTTTCTATAGACCAGACTTCCCGTCTACTCCTTACTTCAATGTCTTATCACTTGTTCGCTGCCATAACATAGCAAGTTATGGTTAGAGTTTAATAATCTTTAATCTATTTTAGGTCTTACATCATACTTGAAACTGTTACTGAAATTATCCGAATGTTGCAACAGACTTTAAACCACAATTGTTATTTTTCAAACATTTTAAAGACTTCCCATTTTGAGATAAATACCTATTTTGGTTTATTTTTTATTTTTTCTGACAAGTTATCTAATTCAGCATATTCAGCCAATTTTTGAATTCAATTTGCCACAATGAGAACTCTTGCTGCGACCGTAGCATATGAAAAGATATAAAAAATATATTCCCATTCTTTTTTGTAATGTTCAAATCTGTGATTTCCAAAAGGAAAGCTTCTGGTTTTTCATTAAAGGATATTTTTAACATCCGCCCTCCCCCCCCCAATTCTATATGTATATCCTCCCAAAACACCTTAATTTCTTTGCACTGCCATGAAATAGAGTACCTGGCTTTTCTTTACAACTCCAGCAGTTGCTTGGGGCAGTTTTATACATCCTAGAAAGTTTCCAAGGGGTTAGATACCACCAATGTTGCATTTTAAGGAATAGCAGGTTGTGAATTTCCAACTTATTTTCCACAGATTTTCTCACTGGTTCATAATTATTGTGTACCCAAAGTCTTGCGACCACTTAACCATAGCTGCTGTGACCTCCTCCTCCTTGACTTCCCAGTCTAAGAGGTCCAGGTCTTGCAGCGTACACGACTCCTTTAACCAGGTGAAGCAAGCTGCCTCGTAATATAATTTCAGATCAGGCAGGGAAAAGCCTCCTCTGTCTTTTATATCAACTAAAATTAGATGTTTAATTATGGGTCTTTTCCCTTGCCATAAAAATTTGGAAATAACTTTTTGCCAGTTCTTGAGACAGCCCGCTCCACCCAGTATCGGAATCATTTGAAATAAAAATATTAGTTTGGGGAGCACGTTCATCTTTATAATGGAAATCCTGCCCAGAAACAACAAATTCAACCTGCTCCAAGTCTCCAGATTCCTTTTGATCCCAAACAAATTTTCATATAATTGTCCTGGAATAAATTTATATTTTTAGGGATAATCCATATACCTAAATATTTTGCTTTATTACATATCTTCAGGCCCAATGTTTTTTCTAGATCTTTCTTATCCTGTGTTGGTACATTTTTAACCAATAATTTTGTTTTAATGGTATTCAATTTAAAACCTGCCACTTCTCCAAAGTTCTTGATCAAATCTAACACCCTCATCAAGCTTTCTTTAGGATTTTCAGACATAATAAGTAGATCATCAGTGAAAGCCTTGAGTTTGTATGCTTTATTCCCCAGTGTAATTCCTTTGACAAGCTTGTCTTTTCGTACGTGAATGTTCAGGACCTCCATCACTAGGATAAATATCAGAGGTGACAGTGGACACCCTTGCCAAGTTCCCTTGCTTATTTTACATTCATCAGTGATTTTACCATTAATGATTATTTTAGCCAATTGTTCAGAATTGTTGTTGTTTAGTCATTTAGTCGTGTCCGACTCTTCTTGACCCCATGGACCAGAGCACGCCAGGCACTCCTGTCTTCCAATGCCTCCCGCAGTTTGGTCAAACTCATGCTGGTAGCTTCAAGAACACTATCCAACCATCTCGTCCTCTGTCGTCCCCTTCTCCTTGTGCCCTCCATCTTTCCCAACATCAGGGTCTTTTCCAGGGAGTCTTCTCTTCTCATGAGGTGGCCAAAATATTGGAGCCTCAGCTTCAGGATCTGTCCTTCCAGTGAGCACTCAGGGCTGATTTCCTTAAGAATGGATAGGTTTGATCTTTTCATCATTCAGAATACTCTCATTGAGTCACCATCTTTTATTTCCCCCCTCCCCTTCTTTAAATTTAACCCATACTGGGTTGTGGTCTGAGATTCTTCTTGGGTGAATTTCAACTTTTATAATTTTACATAATAATTCTTTAGAGGCCCAAATTGCGCCTGTTCTTCCGGCTGATTTTGGGGGATTTGAGTAATGCATAAATTCTTTATCTATTGGATGTTTAAACTTCCAGGTATCGTTCAACATCAGGAGGCCTATTAAGTGAAAAAAAGAGGTTTTATATTGAGTTTATATTGTCTCATTGCTTTTTCATTTGCTGTTCTGTCCATACCTGGATTAACTACTCCACTGAAATCACCTAGTAAAATGATTTTGTCCCCAAGGTATTCTAGCGCCTTTTCTTCTGAAAATTGATAGAATTCCACTTTTCTTTTGTTTGGCGCATAAATTCCGATAACGATTATTTTTTCAGTTTTGATATTTACCTCAACAATCACTACAGTGGTACCTTATTTTGAGTCCAGGATCTGTTCTGGAGCTCTGGACGCTTGATGAAAGGGATGCTCAACAATGTGCCACTCTGCGCACACACATGGAGCGGTTTGTGCTTGATTTCTGAGTTGGATTTCCTGATTAGCTTCCGTTTGCTGTGACCGTTAACTCTGATTCCTCTGGCTCCCCGCCGAATTGTCTCTTTCCTCCAAGCTCTCTCCAATATTTCCACCGGAACTTGTTTGCTTCTAGCACAGACAGGCACTTTCTTTGTTTGCCTTTAAAGAAAAAGGAGATGCTTTCGGGGTACTCCCATCTATAATCCACTGCCTTTGCTTTCAAGGCCTTGGCTAGAGGTTTATAATTGTCTCTTTTTTAATCAATCGGTTTGGGATAATTTTGGGAACAATAATATTGTTTCCTTCAATTTTAAGTTTCTTCTTATTACTAATTTGAAGAGCTTTATTTCTAAAGTCCATAGAGTTGAAGGAAACTAAACAATCTGCAGTCTCTGTGGCTCTGAGGACTGCGTGGAAGAAGGCACTCGTAGAAGAATCATGGGCTGTTGAACATAGAAGTTTGCTCCCCCCCCTCCCTTTGGAACAAGAATAGAATCTAGCAAGTTGAATACATGAATAGAGATAAGCAGAGACCAACTGGGGAGTCTAAATACTCTTCTGAGGAAGTTGTTAAGTTCTCTGTGAAATATCAGCATACTGGCAAACACTTGGCATGTAGGCCAAAAAGTGAAGGTTCCTTATTTGCTGCTGCTACTCTGATTATAAAATGAGGCTGACAATCACCATGATACACAATTAACGTTTCTTAAGGCTATTACCATAGTAAATATGCCACATTAAATTAAACAAATAGTAAAGCTACCAGCCAATCCAAGGTCATATCTGAGGCACACACTGTTGACACCATTTTCTATGTGGCAAAAAAAATAAATGCACCACATAGACGTATCATCTGACTCAGTATCGTTCTAAGCAAAAGCCATGTGAGGGTTCAGGATAATTTTAAGGTGGTTAAAGACAGGGATTTTTTTTTGAAATTTTTCAAGAATGTGTTTGATGCCCCTGAACTTCAATATCATGAGCATTTCAATATTATGGATTCTCCACTTTGAAGGCTGTTGTAACTTGAATATCTGATGAAATATGTCATTTTCTTTGATGTCAGCAATACGTGTAATGACTTATAAATACTAAGAACCCCCCCCCCCCGATGTTGAAATAAATAGGGGAAACTCATGGACATCCAATGAAGCTGAACATAGGAAGATTTGTGGAACAGGAACAGAACCACTTCTTCATGCTTCTACAGGAGACAGTGGTGGCTACCAACTTCAATGCTTTAAAAAAGGATTGGACAAGTTCTTGGAGAACAAAGCTAGCAAAAAAGTGTGCCACTGGCCTGCAAGTCCTCTTCCTTACAGTGGTACCTCAGTTTAAGAACTTAATCCATTCCTGAAGTCCGTTCTTAAACCAAATCCGTTCTTAAACTGAGGCGTGCTTTCCCTATTGAGGCATCCCATTGCCGGTGCCCTTCCACCGTTCGGATTCCATTCTTAGACCAAGATAAAGTTCACAAGCCAGGACTACTTCCAGTTCTGCAGAGTTCGTAAAACAAATAGTTCATAAACAGGACTGTTCTTAAACCGAGGTACCACTGTATTTCACTGTCTCAGTACCTGAATTTGTTTAGATTCCCCTCCCCCCGCCAATAATGCTACTTGCCAAAGATAGCTAAACCATTCCTGTGTTGTTGTTGTTGTTTAGTCGTTTAGTTGTGTCCGACTCTTCGTGACCCCCTGGACCAGAGCACGCCAGGCACTTCTGTCTTCCACTGCCTCCCGCAGTTTGGTCAAACTCATACTGGTAGCTTCGAGAAAACTGTCCCACCATCTCGTCCTCTGTCGTCCCCTTCTCCTTGTGCCCTCCATCTTTCCCAACATCAGGGACTTTTCCAAGGAGTCTTCTCTTCTCATGAGGTGGCCAAAATATTGGAGCCTCAGCTTCAGAATCTGTCCTTCCAGTGAGCACTCAGGGCCGATTTCCTTAAGAATGGACGGGTTTGGTCTTCTTGCAGTCCATGGGACTCTCAAGAGTCCATTCCTGTAGTATCCCTCTTTATTCTGACTTCCAGTTTGGGGCTATGACTTGCTTCAATATCATATTTCCATGGAGGCGCAGATTGCAGCTATAACAAAGGCAGCATTTTTCCATCTCCGCCGAGCTAAGCAGTTGGCTCCTTACCTCTCTCGCCCTGACTTAGCCACCGTGATCCACGTGACGGTCACCTCCAGACTGGATTATTGTAACTCGCTCTACGTGGGGCTGCCCTTGAGACTGACCCAGAAACTCCAGTGGGTGCAGAATGCTGCAGCGAGACTCCTTACGGGGTCTTCGCTGCGAGATCACATTCACCCGGTGCTATACCAGCTGCACTGGCTCCCAGTGGAATACAGGATCAGGTTTAAGGTGCTGGTTTTAACCTTTAAAGCCCTATATGGCCTAGGACCCTCGTACCTACGGGACCGCCTCTCCTGGTATGGCCCACAGAGAAACTTACGGTCTTCAAATAAAAACATCTTGAAGGTCCCAGGCCACAGAGAGGTTAGGATGGCCTCAGCTAGAGCCAGGGCTTTTTCGGCTGTGGCTCCGGTCTGGTGGAATACTCTGTCACAAGAGACTAGGGCCCTGCAGGACTTGACATCTTTCCGCAGGGCCTGCAAGACAGAGCTGTTCCACCAGGCCTTTGGCCAGGGCACAGCCTGACTCCCTCCCTCGGCAATCTTCGCGGAGCTCTGGCCCAATGGTTGCCAGTGGCCTGATTTGAATTAATTTTATAATGAATGATTTTAGAGTGTTGTGTTGTGTTGTATTTTTGTACAGTTTTATTGTTGTTAGCCGCCCTGAGCCCGGCTGCTGCTGCTGCTGCTGCTGCTGCTGCTGCTGCTTCTTCTTCTTCTTCTTCTTCTTCTTCTTCTTCTTCTTCTTCTTATTATTATTGTTATTATTATATTTGGATGGATGGCCATCTGCCATGGATTCCTGCATTGCAGGTGGCTGGACTAGATGGTACTCAGGGTCCCTTCCAACTCTGCAGTCCTATAATTCCATGATTCTAACACTGTAATGTACCCGGTGGAGGGTGGTGAGTATTTACTAAATATGTATGCAGTTGACCTCACCGTTAGGCTAGGGGATCACGTCAACTCAATACTAGAATCAAAGTTACAGTTAGAAGAGGACTTCCGGGTTAGCGCCTCCGGCAATGGCGGATTTCCTCTGATCGGGAGGAATCCGCTCCGTGGAAATCAGGGTCTGGACTGCCACGGCGAGGTGGAGACCCACTAAAACCCACAGGCGGGAGAAGCCTGTGGACGTGGGATTCAGCTGGCACCTTTTGCGCCTCCCCTACTCACGGGAAACCCAGTTTCGGGGATCCGGAGCGACGTGGGGTGAGCGGCGTGGTGCTTCGAATCGACTGCTTTTTTCACGGAGTGAAGCCGCATTGCTGTTGCCGGAGAGCGCTGACTTTTTCCTGTGGACAATTGGACTTTAAACAACTACCCATGAGGAGAACGGAAAATTGGATCTTTAAACATCTTAATTTGGCACCGAAACGGGAAGGTTTCAAACAGGAAGTCCACCTTCCTCTTTTGTAAATAGATTGAAGCAAAGGCGCTGCAAGCTAAAGTCTTGGAAAGCCTTTTCTAAAGGATAAAATTTCCATCGGTTAAAACTACTAAACCCCCCTTAGAAGCAGGAGAAGAGGGGGGGAATGTTAGATTGCCTAAGCCTGCAGGAGAGAGAGTGAAGAAAGATAAATTACCACCATTTTGAACCTGGGAACGGGCTGCCAGTAAGATCGACGTTTTGGGAAAGTTCATTGACTGTGAATAAAACATATGTTGACAGACAGTTAAATAAGAGAAATATATTGTTTCCATTGTTTCCTTTTGCACTTAAAAAGGAGCAAAAGTAGCTGAAAATTGAAACTAATTTTGCTGCTGGATCTGCGTTTAAAAGGACGGATACAAATAGAAATTGTTTCCTCTAGAGGGAGCTTTTGAAACTGTTGCAGGAGTGGAGCTGGGGAATTTTCCAGCTGCAGAGATTAAAGACCGTGAGAATCAGAGATTGACCTTGGACAAGAATGTCGACAGAAGAAGCCTTAGTGATTGCATTTTGCAAGATAAGTGCTTTATTGGAACAGCTTCATGAGAAGACGGATGTGATGACTACTAAAATTGATAATTTGGGACAAAAAATGACTGATTTGGGACAAAAAGTGAATACCTATACAGAAACTACTCAGGAATCAATTCAGGAATCCACTTTGACATGGCAAGTTGTGGAGAAGACGAGGGAGAAAGCTGTTGTTGAACCTCAAGTAATACAAGTGGAGAGAGCCCCAGCCGTTCAGAGGCAATTTGATGAATATAAGCTGTTGCCTTCTACGATTGAATTTAGAGAAAACCAGATTTGGAGGGATGGAATCCCGCTTGGATTGGAGAAGGAAAGTTGGATAGATCCCCTTATGCAGGGATGCTCTGGCTTTTGGGATCTGGATTTGGGTCAGGGGGAGATTTAGCTTTAGCTTTGGAGGGATTTTGAAACACGCTCTGAAATATCTTATGGACTTTAGTTTTGACTATGGAGAATGGGCTGACCTGTCGAGAAGGAATAAAGACATTGTTAGGTTGGAGTTTCCCCGAGATCTACTCCTCAGCGCCAAAGGAAGGAAATTAAGAACAAGATCAGCAGAAGATAAAGTTAAGTGCATGTATAAATATGAAAAAGATCTGCAGAAGGGACATGGAAAAGAGTTAAGAGCCTCGGACAGAAGATCACCAGGTTGATGGACCATATGGAATTGATAGAAAGGACTGACAGAATCTGAGACCAGGGAGAAGAGACGGTGAAAGAAGATTGGAATAAAGTTTAAAATTTATTTAGAGAAATATTGTAAAATTAATGAGTGTTAGAAAAATGTTGGAATGAAATTACATGGCTTTAGTAGAAACGTTATAAGGAGTTAAGTTCAAATATGTTTTAGGGTTTTAATGGTAAGATAAGGTTAAAACAAATCAAGACAATTAAATGACAGAAAACAGTGAAAGATGGAAAGGATTTGCTGAAATAATTAATAACTAGAATACAAAAAAGGGAGGTGTGAGGAGGTCGATGAAACAAGTTAATGAAAGACAAAGATATGGAAATATTGGATGTGTTTTTAACTGTTTTTGCTTTTGTGTTTGTTTTGATGTATTGTGTCTTTTTTATGTATTGTAATGTATTGATTTGTATTGTTTACCTTTTCTCTTTTTTTGCTTCTTTCTGTAATCTTTAAACTTTTAATAAATATTATTTAAAAAACAAAAACAAAGCATATGTTGCTGTAGCAGGTCTCAACATGTATGTGGATAGTTTTTTGCTTAAGTATCTTAACATAGGATCCAAACCACAAGCTATACTCAGACAGTTTACTAATATGCCAATATGCCCTGGAGCATTTAAATATTTAGAAATACATCTTCAAAGAAATATGGAATAAATATATGGTTTTAATTATGTCCTCTTTATTTAAAAAGTCATTTTAAAAGAATATTAGGAGATGGAAGACAAGAAATTTCCCTGTCTTGGGAAAGATTAGTGTTATTCAAATGAAGATAATACCATGCTTTGTTTACTTATTTCAAGCACTCCCCTTTCCCCTCTCTTCATATTTACTGAAGAATCAGCAAAGATTTTAAACTTCTTTTTCCTAAATAAAAGACACAGAACAGCACACATTGTTTCCAAGGAGCAAAATGGAGGGGGAAGGGGTGTTTCTTACTTAGTCTTATATTCAGAGGCATTTCAATTACACAAGTTACATTACATTTTAATTAAAACTAAAACACTGTAGATGAAAATAAAAATGACTATGCAAAAGTCAGAGACCAATATGGGCCCTGCCATTTTACTGAAAAATAAATGTGTCAGAGTGAAAACGTTGCTAAGATGCAGTGAGACCAAGGCATTCGGCAAGCAGAGAGGCTGAGTGCTTGGGAAAGGAGTGGGAAAGTGGCCCAAAAAACAAAGGAAGCATTAAATGAGGAGGAAAGCCCAGAGAGATGCAGGAAGGGACATGGGGACAGCTGTGAGTGGGAAAACAGAAACCTGGGCGAGGAAAAGCTGTATGAGAGGAGGGAAAGGCCTCTGGAAGGATGGAGAGGCTTTTCTGTCTGGACCTCAGAACTCTTCCAAGGCTGCCCAAAAGGTGATACGATTCTTGGACTGAAAAAATCCCCCTCAACCAGAGACACGGATGCTAGTCTGCATCCAAGCTCAGTTCACAGCACTTCTGATTTGCAAGGCTAGATGCAGGATACCTTGGCAGGTAACATGAACCTTGTTTTCATTTGAGTTTGTGCTTTAAGGCATAAGGGTGGTTTTTGCTGTTGCTATTTTCTTTTGTAAGCCACTCTAAAACTTAAGAAAGCAGCATGTGATAAACACTGTACTATTCATACCTCATTTTGGCAGAACTCAGGCCTGGCTTATATATGAATAGGCATACAGAGAATGGAAATTGTTCAAAGTTATTCATTCATACAGATTTTCCTCAATGCTGTTTTTCTTATACTGGCAAGGTGGGTGTATGTTTAGCAAATTGGCATAGATATGCTCTTGTCTAGAATCTTTTTCAATTCTCAAATGCATTTCATGGCACTGACAGCAAAGCAGTTTGTACATACCATGAAGAAGAAAAATATTTTTGCTAATGAATCACTGAGTAACTACTTTTACACTGCTTGGCTGTGACATGTCGCTCAATTTATCATTCACTGTTCCATGAAGCTGAATCTTTATGAAGATATTAAATTGCACATATCTGACTGACTGACTGACTGACTAAATTGCACATATTGTAATAAGAAGTTAATGTTCATCAGGAAAAAAGTGATCATAGAGTTTGAAGGTGGGTCCAACAGTAACAATGGATGAATAACAATATTGTTCTAGTACTCTTTTCCCTCAGTTGAGAAATAGTATAACCATTCCCACCAGCCAACCATTTTGAAGAGGTTTGACCCTTTTGTCTTTCAACTTACTTTTTACTGATCCCCTCATTTTTGGGAAGTCAAATGTGACTCTGTTGGATTTTCTTAGCAGTTGTCCATTTACATCCACACTGAATTGGATAGCACTTTCCCCAAGGAGTTCAATAACCCATCTCATTCAAGGTTCTAGGCACCATTTAAGATTAAAGCCCAGAGTTGCTGGCCATCTACCTATTTAAACTGGCCCGTTGTTGCAGCTGTTGGCGCTGAATGTGGACACTGAAAACCTGGGTTCAGCTATGAATTCATTGGGTGGCCTGGGGGTATTTTGGAATCAACCGGCATTTTAGCCTTCATTTCCTCTTTGTAAAAGAAGGATAATATTCAGCAGCTTCAAATGGTTACTGTGAAATCAAGATTCATTTTTAAATATAGTAAGGCGCTTTCTGGAGGAATTCCTCAGAAAACCGAGCCCAAATGTCTCAAATATTATTATGCCCTTTTTTGTGAAGATTATTACTTCCACTTACATGAGAACTGTTTGGCACAGGAATTAAGAGAGTCAGGAAGTACAAGGTTCAGATTTCACCTCAGCTATAAGCTCATCAGAGCGGCCTTAGGCAATTTCCCCCTCTCTCACAGTTTCCAATATGCAGTGTGCTACTATCTGTCTTACAGGGCTCTAGTTTGCTATGGTAACATATGAAGAGCTTTGAGAACTGAGGAAAAATAACCTTAATGATAGCTATTATTTAAAAGTTTTGCTCTAATTAACATGCTTGGAGCATTTAAGGCCATCGGTAATTTATTTCTCCAGAGAATTTGATTTATAAAGACAAGTATTTATTTCTCTAAATGTTTCATTGAGAGCAGGCGCAGCCAACCTCTGCCCTCCAGATGGCGCTGAATGTGTAGTCTAGCAACACCTGGAGGTCTGCAGGTGAGCCCTCCTGCTCTGGGGAACAGAGGCATTGTGCTACCCAAGGGCATGAACTTGCAAGTTACAGTTGCAATTTACTATTCCTTCCTTGTTTTAGGCAGTGTTCTAACCAACTTCTTGAAAAACATAGTATGTAGCAACATTAGGTATACTCTGTCCTCCACTCAGCATACTCATTCTCAAAAATAATCACTGGTAAAAGAGAGGATTTATTTTAAGTGCATGTTTGCTCCAGTCCTTTTTATCACACTTGTTGACTGACAATAAGACTTTAATCTGTGACCTTCATGCAATCAGAGTTTGTTCTATATACAGCTCTGCTTTCAAATCAAGGCAGCTCTTGAGATAAATCTTGGTGAAGACAATATGAAATAGGGTTTTATTTTGCTGCTACTTCTTCCCTGCCCCCCAAACCCCTTTTGCTTCACTGGGCTTCTTCACCTAGCCTTGAATTTTCCCTTGAAAGAAAGATTGCCAATAATTCTTATACAAGAACATTAACTGAAATACCAGTGGCAGAGAAATTATATATGTTTTTCTATATGCTAGCTAGACTTAATGATTAATCATTCAGCCTGCCCGACAAAGATATCTCATTTTCTTTTATATATGTCTTGCATCGATTTCTCATCTATTTAAGGGTACCTCCAGACTGTCAGTATTTTGCAGGGGGGTTTCAACCACATACCAGAACTTTAGGCTTGCACATTTTAAAGCCAACAAAAGCACCTGGGCCCAATAGATCCACTTAAAAGCAACAACACCCATGTTAGGAAAGGAAGAGGGAAATGCATTGGAAAATGTGAAATAAATGATTAACAGGAAGTTCTGTAAACAGAACCCGCAAGAAAATCTGGAGGAAAGCTCATTGTCATATAAGTACCAGGTAAAGGTAAAGGACCCCTGGACAGTTAACCAGCCCATAAATGAATGGACAGAATGAATGCTCAGCACAGACCAGGAATGCTCTAACCCAAGGGTCCTCAAACCTTTTCAGCAGGGGGCCAGTCCACTGTCCCTCAGACCTTGTGGGGGGCCGGACTATATTTTGAAAAGAAAATGAACAGGGGATGATGAGTGGCACTCAAAACGGCTCCAGAGAGGGGCTGCTTTAAATGGTGGCTGCTCGAGAGGGGCACTCAGCCAACTGTGGCTCCTGTGTCTTGCGAGTGACAGGGGCTGGCAGCGGTGGCGGAGGGACGGTGAGCAGCACACAAAAGTGCTCCAGAGAGGGGCTGGCACCAACAAAGCCCAGCCCCCTTCCTCCTCTAGGCAGGGCGGGGAGAAGCCAGGAGGAGGGAGAGAGGAGGCGCTGCCACTGCCGCTGTGTGAGGGAGAAGGAGGGAGAGGGAAAGAACATGCACGCTGGTGATCCACGTGCTGGCGATCCACACGACGATTCCTGGACCATCTGTGGGCCAGATTTAGAAGGCAATTGGGCCGGATCCGGCCCGTGGGCCTTAGTTTGCTGACCCATGCTCTAACCACAAGCAAATCAAGATGAATGCGGAATAAACCTGTTGTCTAGAGGCACCCTAAGTTAGACATCCTCTCTTGCTATTTCCTAATCGCCTCCAACTGACAAATGCCCTTGTTTCCTCATATTGACTCCCCCCAAAACTTTTGTTCTCACTTGAATCATAACTGAAATGCTTTTAATGCATGTGAATGTACCTGACACACGGAGCCCCTCTCCCAAACTGTAAGGGAGCCAGTCCACCTTAGCAGCTGCAGCAGCTGCTGGTCCTAAAAGCAAGCGCACTTCCAGTTAATGTCACTAGTTGGTGCTAGTGGTAGTAAGAGCTATACAGTATATTAGATGGGCCAAACAAAGTAAAGTGTTCTTTTGTTGCTCCTCCTTCATGCACAGCACCCACACAGAAATCGGTGGACACCCCACCCCATTTCAACTGAGAATCAGCTTGCTTTTTCCGAGAAAGTTCTTGGGAAAATAACAACTTGGGTCTATGAAATCTCTGAAGACTTTTCAGATGTTTCCCTACTACAGACCCTCCAAATGTCCCTATTTTGCAGGGACAGACCCAGATTTACAGAAGCTTGATTTGATCCGGGAATATCCCACTTTTTCTTAGGACGTTCCTATTTTCATCAGAGAAATGTTGGAGGGTATACAGTTATCTGACCCCTGAGCCATCTGAAGGGATGTTTTTAAATGTTTAATGTTTTATATATGTTGGAAGCTACCCAGAGTGGCTGGGGCAACCCAACCAGAACAGTGGTGTATAAATAGTAAAAAATATTATTATTATTATCATCAAGGAATAGAATGTCCCTCTTTTCATTGGAGGAATGTTGGAGGGTATGCTACTAGCTTTCCACTGACTCCAGCCTTCTCTGCAGCTGACTTTCCCTCCTCCTTTTTACCTGCAGAAATGGCAAAGGGTATGCAAAGAGAACCTTTCATTCCTGAAAGCCTATAAATATCTGGGAATTGTAGTTTGCAAGAATTCATATTAAAGGCACAGAGGCTTGCCAGAGCTACAATACCTGGGGAACTTTTGTAAATCTTTCTGAAGAGCCCCATCCATATTGTTTCTGCTGGAAAGTAGAGTTTGTTTGTGGTTGAGAGGAAGGGAAAATTAAGGAGCTTAGAACAGACCAAGTTTATTTATGAGTTTAGACACAAGACAAGCCATTTCAACTCACAGGGTAAAAACCTTTTTCTGACAACCAGTCTGTTCCCCACACCCTGGCAGTTGTGAAACTCTGCAGCCTCATGAGGCACCAAAATGCATTAGTTGGGAAAAGACCATGACATAATCTGTGGCGGGGCCATGTTGATATCCTAGCGCTACACTTACCCTACCCAGGCAGGGAAGCAGCTGCAAGGCCCTATCAAATGGCTACAGTGACCATGTCTCGTTTCTCTAGGAGAAAATGCTATTGGTGACAGTGGTTACTGTGGGGCCTTGCAGAGTGAATTCATGGATCATCCCCCCACCCCATTTTCCCCTTGGCAGTTCTTTCCTTAAAGTGGCATCACAGAAGGGTCACTAGGTGAGCTGCGAGACTGGTCCAGCTGTTTTGGAAGCTGAGACAGAAAATCCCACAAATGTCTTGGTCCATCTCTGGCAGTAAAAAATAACTATTCACTGCCCCTCTGAGGTCGTATTCCCTCTTAATCTGTATCCATTATTTGACTGGAACAATTCTATATCATAAGAAGCTGATGAAAAGCAAGCCAGTATAAATTCAGTAGCCTAAAGTTAAACCAGATCCAGTTTTTGTTCAGCCACAGGGACACGACCGGCTGAGCCAGCCTAAGCCTGGCAGAGGGAACACAGTCTGTTATTTACACTACCCTTTGCAAACTTGCTCTGGGTTGCCAGGTTACATGACCCTGCTGAAGGGGCTTAGGATCCAGACTAAGGCCCCCCTTTGGAATGCCCCCTTTTCAGGGCACAGGATCCACTGGACTCGGCTCAGTCAGCTCAGCCCAGCGGAGGTGGGATGGAAGATAAGGCAGTGTATTTCTGAGCCGGAATAGCCTGGCTGCACTGGGAACACCCCGGCTCAGCTGGAGATCTGCTGAATCCCAACCTGCTCATCCCAGTAGATCTTGCTATAGGATTGCTACCTAAAGCTTCAGTCCTAATCATAATTACCTGGAAGTAAGCCCCTCTGAATTCAATGGGGCTTACTTCTGAGTTTGACATGCAGGCGTGGTTAGGATCTCTCCGTGAGTTCAATAAATGGGATCTGCCATCAATGTCATCAGTGATATTCATGTTAATTACCAAGAAACCCCAAAGCAAGTGAAATATAAATTTCAGGACTTTTTGAGTGTGTTGAGATTTATGTATTCTATTCTGATTTATTAATTTATGATCACTTCTCAGTCTGCTGTGCATTCAGAGTTGTGATGGTTATGACAAGCATAAACATATATACTTGCTTGATGAAAATCATCTTCAATTTGTGATTATACTTGCCTGCTTCTCGTACTTAAAACTGCTATAAACAGATCTCGGGGGAAGGGCTTCGTCTATCCCCTTAAGGTCAACAGCTTCACAAGTGGAAGCGAGTAATTGAGTTATAGGGCAAAGATGTGTAAAGTCTTTAACAAGTTAGGAAGCAAAAGGCTTTTGAGAAAATACACTCATATAAATTCCAGAATGTTACTTTAATGCATATACTAGAATCATTATATTGCAAATTTTGTGAAGATTTACTGTTAATTACTTTTTTAAAAAAATGAGACTCAGTTTGTGCCAATTGAGGGAATGTTTAGCAGGGTGAGTAGAGTACCAGCTCTTAAAATTGCTAAGTAAACATGCGCAGCACCCATAAATCAATAGCAGACACAGTCACCATAGGCAGAGGGAGGCAACAGGGTCCCTCCACATGCAGAGGTCTCACCTGCTGGGAGCCAGAGGACCTGTTCCTGCCTCTCTCCACCTGACAGGCTTCATAAGAACCGCTGCTGCTGCCCAGCAAGGACTGGGGTATTCTGGGGAAAGTTTTGCTGGGCGTTTTTGCTGTTATTGGTATTAATTTTTTGTATCTTTATTTTATGTGGAAATTGTTCAGTTTGGTTATGTAGTTTTTGATGTGTTTTATTTATTTTTATGACTACTTTGCTATGTTTGTAACTATATAAATCTTTTCATATTTTAAACTGCCTTAAGCATTGTTTTAACGGTGAAAAGATGGTATACAAATAAAATGATGATATTAAGTGATGATATTAAGTGTGCAAAATGCAGCAGAGCAATTCGTTGCTGGGAGTCCCTGTCAGGGAAAAAGGAGGAATATAAATAAATAGGAGACACACACAGAGAGAGAGAGAGAGAGAGAGAGAGAGAGAGAGAGAGAAGCACCATGTATGCTTGCCCTATTTCTACCCAGCCCTCCTTCGCCCCATGTGCAGCTCACCCAGACCCCAGGGAAAATACATGGGTGATGTGTTCTGGGTAATGGCCTGGCACACTGAAATACATGAAGGGGAGGAAGGTTGAATCCAGGAGGGGACATTCCTCTGCCCCAGAGCCCTGTTCTTCTCTTGCCACTCTTAGCAAGCGATGCTGGCAAGCCGCACTAGGGTCCTCCTGGCTCTTTCAAGATCCTGAGGAGTTGTTGTGAAAATAAACATGAAGAGATAAAGACCTAAGATTTGAACATCTATATCTATTTGCCTTGTATCTGCCTCTGAGTCATATGGGTTTGAGTGGGATGTTCCAGTTTACAGGCATACCACTATTTATACACATATTATTCATTTCCCCCATTTCTGTACACTTTGCTCTAGTGTGTGCATAACTGACCTATTTTTTCCCCCCAGAACAGAAAATGTGGCCTATTTCTGCTCCCCCTCCTCTTACTGGCAGCTGCAGGTATACAGCATTATTTTTTTTACCAGTGAATAGACAGCATTTGTGCTCATAATGGTAGATCTAGACCAGTTGCTAAGACAGAAGTTAAATGTGTATGTCCATGAGTAGCTTTTAGTCTTGGGAGCAATACTATTAACTTCACTCAAGTGAATAATTGCACTGAAGCCATGGAGTTCAATCAGAAATTACCCAGGCATAAACAAAATTTAGGGTTTTTCCTCCTTTAAGCATTGAAAAAGGACAGTGTGATTGTAAGTATGCTGTGAAAACAACATAACTTTGTGTGGTGCAGCTCTCTTTGATCTAACAGGAAATCCAACCAGTAGTTGGATGGATGGATGGATGGATTTATTTATTTATTTATTTTCTATCCCACCCTTCATTCAAGGATCACTGCATGGTTTACATCATGGAAACACAAAAATGCATAGTATAGTAAAGGTAAAGGGACCCCTGATCATTAGGTCCAGTCGTGGCCGACTCTGGGGTTGTGGTGCTCATCTCGCTTTATTGGCTGAGGGAGCCGGCGTACAGCTTCTGGGTCATGTGGCCAGCATGACTAAGCCGCTTCTGGCAAACCAGAGCAGCACACAAAAATGCTGTTTACCTTCCCGCCAGAGCGGTACCTATTTATCTACTTACACTTTGACGTGCTTTCAAACTGCTAGGTTGGCAGGAGCAGTGACTGAGCAAGGGGAGCTCACGCCGTGGCGGGGATTCGAACTGCCGACCTTCTGATTGGCAAGTCCTAGGCTCTGTGGTTTAACCCACAGTGCCACCCATGTGTAACAAACAAAAACAATACCCCCCAGAAGGCACCATAGGGCCAAATAACAACCCCCAATCATCACCCTCTGGAAATGACCATCCAAGTAGGATCGGAACCACTGCAAAGCAGTGCCACCTACCCCTAACTTGGACAGCTGTTCCAGAAGGATACCATGGTTGATGGTATCGAAAGCCACTGAGAGGTTGAGGAGAATTAACAGGGACACATTTCCCTGGTCTCTCTCCCAACAGAAATCATCATACAGGGAAACCAAAGCAGCTTCTGTGCCAAAACCAGGCATAAACTCGGATTGGAATGAATCTAGGACATTATTTTCCTCCAGGAGCACCTGTGATACACACACACACACACACACACACACACACACACACACACGTGTAAACTCTGCTCAGACAACAGATATATGTAGCAATACAGTGGTACCTGTGGTTACTAACTTATTTTGTTCCGGAGGTCCGTTCTTATCCTGAGGCACGCTTTTGCTAATGGTGCCTCCTGGCACGCAACTTCCGCTCGCATCCTGGGGCAAAGTTTGCAACCAGGAGCAACTATTTCCAGGTTAGCAGAACTCATAACCCAAAGTGTGCGTAACGAGAAGCATTCATAACCACAGGTACCACTGTATATAAAACAAGAACTCTGTTCAAACCAAGTTTCAAAAACAACTATTCACGACAGACTTCAAAATCAGCTGCAGTAAAATTCAACTACAGAGGAATAAAATGCCTGGGTAAACAAAAATGTTTTCATTGGTGCCAAATATAGTAATAATTAGTGCTGGTTCCAGGAATACTGAAACAGGGAGGTCATTTCTGAAATGAGGAGATGATCAGCTCCCAGGTCACTGCTCACCTGACCTCAGTACGCAAGTTTTTACCAACAGATGGATAAAAATACATGCAACTTAATGCACATTCAGAAGCAAGTCATACTGGCTGGGACACTTTGAATCCCCGTGGTCTTGAACCCCCGACTGGCCTTGTTTTCTGCTGGGACATTATTTGTGCTCCATCCGTCAAGTCCTGCTTTTGATTCAGCTGCTTGTAAGCGAAGTGTGTGTGTTTTTCTGGTGGGGAACTGAATTCACCACAACTCATTTGCATACCATGGTCCTGCTCCAGATATTTTGTTGCATAAAGTCTTCCATTAGCACTTGTGGAACAACGCTAATAATGGAATTCAGTTTGTTTGGACCCAACTATATATACCAGGCGTTGCCAACCTTTTTGAACCAGTGAACACATTTTGAAAAATGTGGGCACCAGACACAAAATAGCTCTTGTCATGGGGACATGTCTGCCATGGGGATGTGGCACAACACAAAATGATAAAGGACATTTAGGCAGACATTGCTAATCCCCCTCCCCACGGCATCCCAGGCAACCTCAGGCTTTCCAGGGCAGTCAGCTGGGATCTGCTGCTTCTGATTGTAGAGATTGCACAATATTGGTTTCTCTCTCTCTCACACACAAACACACTAATGTTGTGGGAGCATTTCCCAGTGAAGCCTTCAGAGGGGCTCCATTGAGGCTCCCAGCATGTCTGGGCTTCAGCCAGAGAGAAAGATGAAAAAGTGAAGGGCGGCTGCAAGCTCCATCCTTCCACTTCCCCCATGAAGCTGAAGAAGGTGTGTTTACAAGGGATGCCGGGAGAGGGAGAGCTGGAAAATCTGGAGAGGCCACATGGCTGTTCCCAGTGAAGCAGAAGATTGGATTCCCTGTGGGTTTGCTACTGTGTGAGAAAGAAATTCTGGAGTTGCAGAGGGAGGGGCAGGAAGCTGACAAAGATAGGGTTGCCATATTTTGAAGAGCAAAAAAGAGGACACATTTGCCAACTTCCACTTTGAACTAGGAATCGCTATGATGACTCTCATTTTACATACACATGAAAAAGAGGATGTGTCCTGGGAAAGGAGGACTTATGGCAACCCTAACAAAGAAAATCAGTTGGACTAGATGATCCTTGGGGTCCCTTCCAACTCTACAATTCTATGATCCCTTCAGAACTTTGAATGTGTTTAAATAGCTGCAGTTGATTCATTTTACAGACTATACATGAACTGCACACAGGAAAGGAAGGGGCGTCTGAGCATTTTTCCTGCCAGAGGCGGATCTCTGGCAAGCTCTGGTCAGCCCGGCTGCATTAGGATCGTAATGGAAGGGCACGTTCTACTTCAGACTCATAAAAAGGATTTCTTCACCTTATGTAGAACCGAAAATGACTACAAAATTATCGTTTCCTAAAATGAGTAATCAAACAAAAATAAAATTGTGAGCAAATTTACACGTCAAAAATCATTGAAAGGGTTTTCACAGAACCAAGAAGAGGGGTGGGTGGCAAAAAGCCTCAAAAATAAGAAATAAGAAAACCAGAGGGTCTTGTTGATCTTATGGAAATGCAGTCTTTTAATGATCCTGTGACCAAATAAATCCAATTTGAAATCTGACCTCAGGTAGACAATTGCTGCACATGGACATTCTACTTTTGACAAACAATTTGCTTTGTCATAATACCTCCTAAGATTCCTTTGTATTCAAATGATATCTCACCTCCTTTTTATGCTCTTTATGAATAAATGAGATGAGGGGTGTGTGTGTGCAGGGCCGGATTGAGGTTTGATGAGGCCCTAAGCTACTGAAGGTAATGGGGCCCTTTATATGTCCTTTGTCAACAAGAAATTCTTGCTGTTTTTTGTGTTGAATATACAGGTATGCTATATGGTAATTTATGGACCTAACAGCTTTCTAAAGCCATATGCATGTAACAAAATATGTATTTTATCAAAGTAATTGTTGAACTGAAATAAAGAAGTATATTAATAGTGAAATACAATTAAGAAGAAGTATATGGGGGGCAAGAGAGTGGGGCCCTAAACTATAGCTTGTTTAGCTTATACGTAAATCCGACACTGTGTGTGTGTGCATATGCAAACATGCGTCATGGTGGGGGGTGCAGCCTGGCTTACTCTCTATGGATGCATACAAACTCTCCACACACATGCAGGTGAGAGACACATGCCCATCTCTCCCACACTCTCCAACTCACACAAACACATTTCACATTTAATTCTCCCTCTTCTTCTCCTTCTCTCTCCCCAAGGCCATCTCTGTCTCATGCACAGACCACACATACACACAGACCACATATTCATACATATCTCCCTCTTTGTGAGAAGAATTATGACCCACAAAGCACCTTCCAGGTAAGTAGCACGGGGTGCTACTGTTACAAGCGAGTTAGTGATGTGCATTGAGTTAACACAGGCATGTTCTACACATCTGCTCAGTGTGCGCAGTCTTTTATGGTGGTCTTTGGAAGTGGCCCCAGACCAGCAGCTTCCCAGGGAACGAAGCTTACCCCAGCTTAACTTGTGTGTTGATCAGGATATTTTTTAAAAATACGTTTGCTTGCCTTTAAATCCAAGAACAAAGAACTGCCAGCTGGTTTGCCCTCTGCTCTCCTCCACCCCTGCTGGTTTTGTCTGCCTTGACACCAGTGGCTAGCTGGGAGGGGAACCTATGGCTCCTGCATAAATTGTCTTTGGAGGCGCCTTTAGTTATGCATCACAATATCATACAAATGGGGAGAGGAACAAAGCTGGAATTCCAAGTACTTGTTATTCATGCATGATGTGGGGTGCATACATCTCTCACAATGCAAGCCTCCTCACAATGCCGAACTGGCAGAGCCACCTTCTCAAGGGCATTTTGATGCCAGCTCAGTCCTAGGCCTCTTTCGTCTCAGAATGCCAAGAATACCAAGTTTTGTTTACTCCTCCTAATGCGCTTTGCCAGCCACTTGAGACACAGTCTGAAAAGAGCTTGTCTCTTCAAATTCTTTCATTTGAAAATGCCTCTTAACATGATAGGGAAACATCAGGGATAATTAGAGAAAATGATATTGTAAACCCCCAGATAAAAGTGTGACTAATGATTAATTCTTTGGTATTTTGTCAAAGTGCTCCTCATAATTTTAAAGCTTTAGGCAATATTCTTGTAGCTAATTCTCCATTGTAGACATTCTGTTCTCGTACCCAAAGGATGATGGTTTAAAAACACAAATTGTTAAACTTCTCCAGATCAGTTATTAATCTCTTGTTTGTTGATCTTACTGTCTTTTTAAAAAATAACATTGTCTTACATTTTAATGTGTTGTTAAATAGCTAATACCGCAATCCTAAATGCATATACGTGGACATAAGCTTCTTTGATTTTATGCAGCCTACTTACAAATGTTGTTCAAGATCATAGACTTAATGTATGAAATTTTTTTAAAGGAAAAACTTGCATTATTTTCAGATTCATGGTATTTGGCTGTGGAAGACAAAATCTAGAGATGGCCAACACAATAGCTGCAAATCATATTGCATTTGGTTTCCCCCTCAAAGCAACTTCAATCCAACTGGAAAATGTAAACCTCATTCACTTTGTACTTAAGAATAGTGTGTGCATTTGAGACAGCATTTGCGCAGATGAGTCCTTCAGATTAGGAGGGGGGGCAATGCAGGAAATGTGTTTTGGGTGAAGACATCCCCACCGCATCTCTGATGTGAACAACACTGCAATCTGACTTGAAACACAGTGTGTGTGTGGGGGGGGGGAACCTTGCTGTGTTTTAAGCCACTAATGTGAACCTTGGTGTTACGTTGGATGAGTCTGAGTTAGTAAATTAGCAAGGCTCCATAATGTTTCCACGTTTTTCTAGGGATGGGTGTCAACCCTATTTGGACGGCAGCCTTAGATTCTTCTTCGGTGGGGGGTTTGGTGCAGGCCCTTCTGACTCTGCTTATATTGATAGTTTGGTTCAAATATTAATAGTTATCTAACACTTATTTTGCTGTATTCTCCAGCAGGAAGACTGCATTTTTTTGTATTTTCTTTTGAAAATTCAGTATATGTGTGTGTATGTGTGTGTTATTAAGTATTCTACAATCTGCTCCCACAAACCAAAATGATCCCATCCAAAAGTATATTTATTTAACAAAAAATAAAATGACACCCCTTTGGAGCTAAAGAAAATTAACTGATCTTTCCAGAGTAACTTTTTAATTTATAAGTTACCAGTCCAGAGAGAGACCACAGAATAGGAACATGAAATGAGAAAATTGAGTTTTCTTTTCCTTCATTCTATAAAATATTATAGGCCTTTTTTTTAGAGCTTGGACAGTTAAGCTGGGAAATTTGTAACTGATCCCAGTGTCCGGCACCATGTTTTTCATCAGCATAAGCCATTATAATGTCTGTAATTGCCTGGGGATCCATCTGAGTGTTTCTCCACTGGCAGGAATAATGCTGTAACTGTGGTTCTTTAAGCAGAGCAAAGCAGGCAGCAAGAGACTGTATAAAGCACATCTTTGGGCTGGAGAACCAGGCATTTCTGAAAAAAGGTCCATGTTCCTATGTACCTAGGATGCTTTTGAGGAAACACCAGATATTGCAACCCACTGGTGTTTTCACAGGGCTTAAATCTGAATGCAGGCATGATGAGCACTCCCAGTGTAAAAAGATACATATTGCATGCCAATTCCACCCCAGAATAAACTCACTTTCAAAATAAAGGAGGAGAAAAACTGATATTGAGATTCTGTGCAGGAGTCTCTTCTGGAGGATACTTCTGTGACTGGGCCATACTTTCTGATTCAGTATGATACTTAGATACTGTATATATGAGTTCTCAAGGTGCATTGTATTTTGCTATTGGTGGGGTACCAGAGTCTGTTAGTAAATGGTAGAAATTAATAAAGAGTGGTATTTAGATAATATTTGGAGTATTGAAGGAAGGTTTCCAGGCCAGTGGAAAAACACCGGCTGGGCTTCCTTTCCAAGCCAGGGCCTCCCCTGGGTCTTTCCATAGTGAGTGATCTTTTTCACCTCATGTCATCCAATTTTCTTAATATTTTGTACACTTGTTGAATGATCAAAAGCAAGTTTAAATCTAACAGCTAATTTTTTAAATCTCATCTCTTTGTGAGTTATGAGGGTTTGAAATGACAATTTTGGCCTTGCTGGACTACACAAAAACCTTTAAAGCACAGCCCAGAATTGATACACATCAAAACTAAAACCACCAATCTCTTCAGAACTTCATGAGCTTTAATATGATATGTCACATGATCGACTTACTTTACATTTTAAATTTAAGTCAGAAAATTTTAAATTTTAAAAGCGATTAAAATGTTATATGATTCAAAATTTTCAAAAAAGGTATTGATTATGTAATATTTCTAAGAGCTACCTGCAAAATTTCATATTCTCAATGGGATCGCATTAAAAAAAATTATTTTGTACACACGTTTTTGCCTTATTGGGCTCTATTTAGGATAAATGGGTCTTCTTGGAGTAAAATATAACAGAATAAACAAGACTTCCAACTGTAATATCAGTTACTTCAAGCATTTCTTTAGAAAGTTAATCAACTAAAAGGTATCTGAAAAGCTAGTCAGGCTTTTCTTTTAAAAATGTGTTACAAAGCCGAGTGACAGCTTGCTGTTGCAGTACAGAATTAACGCTTCGAAAAAATTCTTGTTAGTATTTCATTTCATGAACATTACAAGAAAATACATATCAAACAAAATTCTGACACTGCTGGAACTGTTTAACTGGTGCCAAGATAACATCCCTTCTATCCAGTTCTCTGAAGTGTATCTGAAGTGTGCATGCACACGAAAGCTCATACCAAGAACAAACTTAGTTGGTCTCTAAGGTGCTACTGGACAATTTTTTTAAATTTTTTTATATGTGAAAAACAAAATAGTGTCCCCATTCAGAGTGAGCAAGCAGTGTGTTCCTGAATGCTGCCGCCTTCTTCTTTGGCAATCCCTTGTAGCTGAGTAAGATTGTCTTTCATGAACACGGTTTTAACAATGAGTCCGTAAGTGACTGTGGAGGCCAATTCTGGACCCACATGTCCTTCCACAGTGGGGACATTGGTTCCCGGGCGGGAGTTGATCATGGTGAGGGTTTGCCAAATGTGCCTTCCTCTCAGCACGTTTCTCCCTTTCGTCCTGAGTTCAAGAGTCTTCAAAGTCCATGACACATTTCACAGAGGCTGTTCTCCAACTGGAGCGTTCCTGAATATGTGAGATGTGAGTGTGTCAGCTAGTATATATTTATAGCTTTCTGCAGTAGGCTGATTTCTACACACACACACACACACACACACACACACACACACACTTCTCCATCCAGGGAAACAAGATGCAGTATTAGAATTCAAGGCCACATTTCAGCCCAGCAAATCAAAGTACTTAAGGAAATTTTTAAAAGTTGGTGAGCGGTATGACCCGGGGAGAGTCTCAAGGGCCAGACCCAAAGACTTGGAGGGCCATGCTTGCCCTCTGGGCCTGAAGCTCTCTATCTTGCCATAGATGCATGAGCCAGTAGTGTAGCGTGGCTTGTCAGCACCCGGGGCAAGGCAAGTAATTTGCGCCCCCTAACCCGTGGATTTGCGCCCCCTAACCCTAACCCCCAAATGTTGTGCCCGGTGCGGCCGGCCCCCCTGCACCCCCCACGCTACACCATTGGCATGAGCCTTCAAGTGTGGCAAACGGGATGCATCTGTGGCAAGGTCTCTCTCTGTGCTTGTGCATGAATGTACACATTAGCCACAACCACTGCTGTCAGGTGATCCTAGGAAAGTTGCCTGTCAAGAGGGCCCTCAGGCTGACAACCTTTAGTCACTCATTTTTGGGGATGGAGATTGCGTTTGTTAAAAGCGAGCGGAAGAGCAAGTTTTGATGGAGCTCACACGCCTTTGCACAGATCTCCCGCCTTACGTTCAAGAGCTTGCAAGCAACCAATCTGTTAATAAGATTTCAGCCCAAAGTTCTCTTCCTTATTCTCAGTCCTTGACCTTAAGCTCCCAACTCTGCTTGTTTAGCCCAAGTATGCTATCTGTTTTAAATCCTAATTTGATTAAAAATACTAATTTAATTTTATGGTAAAATTAAATACCTTGAGAAAACTTGCAGTCACCAGCCAAAGATATAATTTTTGACAACAATTTATTTTTACTGAAATTATTGTAACTCAGGTAAAATTCACTGGCTATCAAAAGGTTAAGGCTCTGGGCCGTGAGGGATGGGCTGGGGCAGCGGCTGAGGTGGGTCTGTGGCACAAAATGGCACAAAACTAGCATAAAACTTTTGCACCAGTTTGGAGTCAATTGGACAAGGTAGGATTTTTGAAGATAACCTTGCTGTGTCAGTTACTCAGGTTGAGGGGGCAACACAAAATGCAGGTCTGTGGCAGAAAATGGCACAAAATGTTGGCATTGGTATGGAGGGGATCCAAAATGTTGGGGTCACACATTAATGAAGCTGGCTGAGGTGTGTACTTTAGGCAAGCCCATCAAACAAGAAAGGTCTAAGTTGCAGAATGGGGAAAGTTGTTTGTTTCCATGTCTGTGCCTTGCAGGCAAAGAAAGGATCTGGTGGCTGGCGGAGGCACGGGGGCATGGGGGAAGGATGGTAAATAAAAGTGTAGAATATCAAATTCAGAGAGGGAGATGGCAAAGCAATATTGTTTTATTTTGTGGAGGGAATATTAACAGCCTCAAAACAATTGCATACCATATTATAAAATATAAAGTTAAAGGGACCCCTGACCGTTAGGTCCAGTTGCAGATGACTCTGGAGTTGCAGCACTCATCTTGCTTTACTGGCCGAGGGAACCGGCATTTGTCCGCAGACAGCTTCCAGGTCATGTGGCCAGCATGACTAAGCCGCTTCTGGTGAACCAGAGCAGTGCACGGAAATATACAATATGCCATATAGAAATAAGCTTAAAAACACATTCTTTGGTGCTCTGGGGCAGGTGGTATGCGTTAGAGTCGGCATTGGTCATGACACCTTTGAGCTAGAGCTTGACTTTTTTGACTCACGGGGCTAAATCTTGACAACAGACTCAAGCTCATGGTCGATAGTCCCAACTAGAGGCTAAATCCACAGTGCAAAAGCAGACTAAATATCAGCACTAACCAACCTGGAATGATTAGGGCCAAAAGCACCAACAAATGGAAACATAGCAGCGAGCCCCATCCGTGCTCCTTATTTAAGGAGACCTCGCAGGTGGAGCAGATGGTGTGAATTCTTCCTACAAAAATGCTGCTCAGCTCCAATCTGTCTTAATAGAATGCAGTGGGAAGAACCCATAAAAAGGTGGTTCACACATCAGTGTGATAACCTATGAGCAGGTCTTTGTAAAGCATTGTAATAAATATTACTAAAACAAGTCTGGAAAGAGAAGATATGTATTTGGTGTGTGGTAGAGCCATATTTTTTGTATGAAATTGGAAAGTTATTCATGTACTTCTCAAATCTTAGACACAAGCTGTGCAGGTTTTCATAAGCATCATATTTATTTAATATACAAAGATGAGTTCTAGACCTTTGCCTTCTGCAGCGCCAGCCTGGCAGTGAGAGGAGTTGAGACCTTTGCCTCCGGGCAGCAGCCTCCGGACAGCTAGGAGAGTCCACATGTCTGGCCTTGAAGGAGTGGGCTGCTTGCTGCCTCCCCCTCCTCCGCTGCACCATGTGCCCACTGCCACCCACTCCTCTCCAGGCTCTTTTTACTCTGCTCCAGTGGGCATGCAAGGGCTGGGCAGATGGGGGACGCTAAGCAGAGGGGGGGAGGCAGGTGGGCATGCAGCAGGGGCAGCATTTTCTGTTTTGCATCTAGTACCAAGAGGTCCTGGGCTGGCCCTGGCCTTCTGCTTCATGTCTATAGGTCAGCAAACAGCAAGGCTTCCATCAGTGGAAAAGGAGGGAGGGAAGCCATTTTTTTGCTATTCCCTCTCCTTCTGCAGCCCCTAGACACTCTGCTCCAGATGAATACCATCTGGGGAAGATTTAGGATGCTTCAGGGGGAAGGAGGAATCACAGAAAATTGCTTCCCATCTTATTCCTCTGGCAAACATAGTCAGCAGAGCAACACAGTTGGATACAATGCTATGTCTCCAATAACATACGTGAAAAGCAGATCTCTTGTTGAGCATATTGCAAGGTGGGCATGTGTGGAACATGGCTGTCTGCTTGATTTCCCAATACTACACAATTATGTACCCAAAATGTATATGCCAACCTCACTGAGAACCTCACACAATCTAGTTCTTTCCCCTCTGGATGAAATCTGATGCATTCTGTTCATTTCTGTATACCTGATATCTATCTTGTATCTTATATACCTTCTTGTATGGTGTGGACTGCTGCAGAGAGACCTAGCAGAGCAGGGCCAGCCCTATCAGTCAGCCCAGCCGAGCTCACAGGGTTGTTGTAAGGTTAAATCTGGTCAGAGAGAACCATGTCTGCCACCTTGTTCCTCCACCTTCAAATAAAGTAGAATGTGAATGTAATAAATTTCTTCCCCTCTACTATTCTAATTGGGTCAGTTAATTTATATCAAATCACCTGCTCTTTAAAAAAAAAATAGCATGATGCTACTGTAATTGCATGCCTCATATTTGCTACTCTAGTAAAGATGCAAAATTAAGGAGATATCTGTACAGTCGGGAATAAAATGGGGGCCCCTTAGAGCTGTCATGGCAGCCATGGTGATGTTTCAAACTCTTGAGAGCTGTCTGTGCATTATTGCTGAAGCCTGTTGCAGCAAAAAAGAATAAAAAAGAATAACACCCTAGGGATTCAAGTTTTGGGCTTTCTTATTTTTCCTCCACACAAAATCTGTGACACCGGCAACTTTCTGCCAAGAAATGTTATTTTGAGACATGTTTTGGACATAGCCTTCCTCTTGGGAAACCACTAAAATTTACAATTCATATTTCCTCCTTCCATGCTGTAATTCACCTTTCTTTACAGGAGGAACCGAACTATTCCTGACATCAGCTGCCCTATCAAGTTTGGAATGCTCACCGGTAAACCATGTCTGCCAGTTTCCTGTGTCAGATAATCAAAGTCCTGGACTGAAATTACCCATTGGCATTTTGAATGGTGGCATTCCTACTAGAAGTCAGATTTTTATTTCTTCTGTTTGTCTGGCAAGAGTGCCGGTGTGGTGAGCAGTTGGAGTGTAAGACTAGGACCTGGGAGAACAAGGTTCAAATTCCCACTCCGTTCATGCAGCCCATCACTGTCTCTCAGCGCAACCCACCTCACAAGGTTTCTGGGAGGATAAGATGGAGAGCAGCAGAACCATATATGCCACCTTAAGCTCCTTGGAGGAAAGGCAAGATATATATATGTAATAAAGGAGTGGGGAATCAGAAGGGTGAAAGCATCAAGTCTAGAATCCATTCAAAGCTCTGAATAAGCCCGCCTTTAATGTGTGAATTATTTTCAGATCACTTTATAAGTTTTATAGGTAAACAACATATGCACCACCATAATGAAGAAAACAACCCTTCACCTTATAGCTTATAGCCTCAGTAAAAATGGCATGCTTTTTTCAATGCCATAGGTTCGATTAACACATATATGTAGGGTATACAACATGACTTCCTATCCCTTGATTACTCGAAGAAATGAATTTCTTCCAATCATTCCTTAGAAATTCTTCTCTGCAAATTTTGATGCCAGATGTTCTCTAACCATCCTCTGAATGCTCAAATATTTGCTGAATATACATACATAATATTTGGTAACCAGCCATATTTGACAGCCAATTATATTTAATTTTAAAATATTTAATACATGGCAGATGGTGGTTGGCATTAATGATAGTTCATGGGCAATGATTTGTAGCAGGGCTGTCACCTGATTAAAGGAACCTTAATGTGCAATCCTATGCAGTTGAATTCAGTGGGGCTTACTCCCATGGAAGTGGGTAAGGGATGGCATTCTTACACGGCTGAAGGGGCTGAAGGATCACTACTGACAAAGCTCTGCTAGTAGGCAAGCTTGCCTTATTTTTGCCTCCATGTTGATTTTTAAAAAACACACAAATAACCTCTGTACTGAACCCATAATAACAGTAACAATTTCATTTTAAAAATCTGCATAAAGTCAACCAAGCCAAGTAGGTAATCAAAACAAATAGATAAAATGCTATCCTGATTTATGATAGCCAAAATCCTTGTTACGCCACTGCCCCTAAATAACAAGACCCAATGCATATTAGTTAAGGAAGTACCCCTTTCTTCCCTTTCCTAGGACTTTTCAAATTTCGCCACTGAATTTCTGATCTCACTGCACAGCCGCCCCCCAAGTGCACAGACATTCTGTGATCTCTTTCTTAGTAATACCGTGGTATATCACCTTAGTCCTGCTCAGAGTAGACTCACTGTAATTAATCACCATGACCAATGCATACATTAATCTCAATGGGTCTACTCTGAGTAGGACTTAGTTGGCTCTAATCCATAAACTCTAATATATTTTGTCTTGACTATGCTACCACTCAGTGGATTTGTAACTGGCTGACTGACCGAACCCAAAGGGTGCTCATCAATGGTTCCTCTTCATCCTGGAGAAGAGTGACTAGTGGGGTGCCACAGGGTTCTGTCTTGGGCCCGGTCTTATTCAACATCTTTATCAACGACTTGGATGATGGACTCAAGGGCATCCTGATCAAATTTGCAGATGACACCAAACTGGGAGGGGTGGCTAACACCCCAGAGGACAGGATCACACTTCAAAACGACCTTGACAGATTAGAGAACTGGGCCAAAACAAACAAGATGAACTTTAACAGGGAGAAATGTAAAGTATTGCACTTGGGCAAAAAAAAATGAGAGGCACAAATACAAGATGGGTGACACCTGGCTTGAGAGCAGTACATGTGAAAAGGATCTAGGAGTCTTGGTTGACCACAAACTTGACATGAGCCAACAGTGTGACGCGGCAGCTAAAAAAGCCAATGCAATTCTGGGCTGCATCAATAGTAGTATAGCATCTAGATCAAGGGAAGTTATAGTGCCACTGTATTCTGCTCTGGTCAGACCTCACCTGGAGTACTGTGTCCAGTTCTGGGCACCACAGTTCAAGAAGGACACTGACAAACTGGAACGTGTCCAGAGGAGGGCAACCAAAATGGTCAAAGGCCTGGAAACGATGCCTTATGAGGAACGGCTAAGGGAGCTGGGCATGTTTAGCCTGGAGAAGAGGAGGTTAAGGGGTGATATGATAGCCATGTTCAAATATATAAAAGGATGTCATATGGAGGAGGGAGAAAGGTTGTTTTCTGCTGCTCCAGAGAAGCGGACACGGAGCAATGGATCCAAACTACAAAAAAGAAGATTCCACCTAAACATTAGGAAGAACTTCCAGACAGTAAGAGCTGTTTGACAGTGGAATTTGCTGCCAAGGAGTGTGGTGGAGTCTCCTGCTTTGGAGGTCTTTAAGCAGAGGCTTGACAACTATATGTCAGGAGTGCTCTGATGGTGTTTCCTGCTTGGCAGGGGGTTGGACTCGATGGCCCTTGTGGTCTCTTCCAACTCTATGATTCTATGATTTTGACCTGTACTTGTTCTCCTTACGTCTTCAGTTGCTCAACAGGGATCATAAATCGTGCTTTACCTCGCAGGGTCATTGTGCAGGCAAAGCACAATGCAGGGGGGAAAGCCCTGGTGGTCAGAGAAGAACTTGCTATTTCTTTCAGAGTACTATATCACATTCCAGAGATGGACTCAAATATTTTCATTCCCTTTCTGTGTCCTCCTCTGAGATAGATTCTCTTGCCAAGTTCTCTGCCCCCCTTCCACACCAACACAAGCCGAATGCATTTATTTATAGCAAAGACTTCAGGAGCAACACTTTCATGGGGAAGGCATTCATTCCTCATTATTTTTAGGTATGCAAACTGTAGGCTGCAAGCTTACCCCTGAGTAAATATGCATAATACTGCACTGTTTAGTGAAAATCCAGCAGGTTTCTTTCTAGACTTAGATAAGGAAATTTGGGATTTGGTTGTAATGCAAAAGATAAGACTTACATGTATTTAAAATAAGGACAGTGATCATTCATAAAACAGGGTTGATGGTAACACAGACATCCTGGCATTGATGGGTAAATTAGCACTTGTGGTGTGATTATACAGTCATCATCTCAATCGGGGCTCCGAGAGAACTGATCTTCCCGTGGTTTCACTCTGGAATCTCCATTTGCAGTTCCTTTGTTCAAGAATGGGAACTTGAAGGTCCTCTGCAGAGTGTTCTGGGCGGCTGAAATATCTTCCCATATGGCTTTGTGCATATTATCCTTCAGATGCCAGATTTGTGTCTGTTATTTTTTCATAGAGACTGACCTGTTTGCAGAACAGCATTGCCTCCAGACAATAACCCTTGATGTTAGACCCTGAAATATGGGTGTTGTCTGAACTGATAGGATATCATGCTGTGAACTGCCCTGAGATCTTTGGATGAGGGTCCTATACAAATTGAATAAACAGTAATAGTAAAGATGATGATGTTAAAATCAGATGCCACAATGCTTTGCTTTTGTTGCAGCTGACTAATATTGCCACCCATCTGGAAATAATTTGTTTCCAGGTAAACATGCCATAACCTGAGCTGCAAAAGTAGGGTTGCCATATATCCTCTTTTTCATAGGTAGAGTCGTCCTAGTGATCCATAGTTAAAAGCAGGTTCTTCAAAATATGGCAACCCCAGAAGGCACAGTGTTGCACAGTGGTTAGAACGCTGGGCTAGGACTTGGGAGAACAGGTTTCAAAGCCCCACTCAGCCATGAAACTCACTGCAGGCAATGTCTCTTTACCTGGCCTACCTCACAGGGGTCTTGCGAGGGGGAAATGGGGATGAGGAAGGAAAGGTAGGGTATAAATGTAATATATAATAAGTTGTCCAAATTAGGCTGAGAAGTAGCACACTGAAAACCACTTTGTTTTCAGCATGCATTTTCAGAAAGGGACAACATGTTAATTCTTCTTCATTTTTAATTTTACAGTATTGTGTAATGGCAAATGAATGTAACATTCCTTTTGTTCCCTAAAAGAATGAAGTTCTTCTTGTCAGCTCTATCATCCAATCAACAGGAAGGTTATGGCAACGATATGAACTGATCCAGTTTACAGCAACGGGAGTGGAAAGATGAAAGATTAGATATGAAATATAGCCTGTCGCTTAGAAAATCCACTGAATCTAAGCTCAGAAAGTGAAATCAGCCATAAATATAGCAGGGAGGGAAGCAATTTGCAAATGTTAAACATGAGCTGGAATAAAAAAAATACCCCTTTTGTTGTTAAGAGCAACAATTGGTTAGGTGTTAAGTCTCTGGTATCAAATGACATGAAATACTTGTTATGTAGTGTAGTTTCCCCCTGGGCCAACAGGGGGATACTGTATATAGTTTTCACTCAGGTCTGTAGATAGTTTTCACTCAGGTCCGCGGCAGTTATTTTAGGCGGGAACTCTGGGCTGTGGTGGTTACAATGTTGACAGCCGGCTGCCTATAAATACAGGCCGGCTGAGCTGTTCTCAGCCAGTTCTATTCCAGCTTACCACAATAAAGAGCTACTTGGAGAAATCGCTGTGCCGGCTGCTATGTCAACCCACGACTTAACACTGGCGACGAGGGTGGGATGGATGGACATCAGAGCACAGCCAGATGCGGCCAGCCTCTGAACTGAGCTGAATCACTGAGCTGAATCACAGAGCGAAATCACTGAGCGAAATCACTGGGCAGCAGAACCCATTCAGAGCTGACTGTTCTGGCTAGAGCACTGTGTTCCATCCATCGCCCTTCACGCCGGCATCGGAATCATGGCTTCACTTGTGCCTCTACCGCCGTTTGCGCCAGCCTCTGAATCATGGGACTCCTACCTCGCTCGGTTCGACTGCTACCTCCAAGCCAACGAGCTGACAGCAGTATCAAAGGATCGGAAGCGGGGCCTATTCCTCAGCCTCTGTGGGCCTGAAGTGTTTGAGACGGCCCGAGCGTTGGTTGCGCCTGAAGCAGTCCAGGCAACACCATGGGACACGATCCAAGAGAAGCTCCGCAACCACTACGCACCAAAGCCGTCCAAGATTGCTGCCCGCCATGCGTTCTACCACCGGAACCAGGCAGAGGGGGAGTCAATCAACAACTACACCACCGCCCTGCGACAGGCTGCAATGCACTGTGAGTTCCGAGACTTAGACGATGCCCTGATGGATCGAATCGTCTGCGGGGTCCGGGACATCCATCTGCAACGGCGCCTCCTAGCCAAGCCAGACCTCACGCTACAGAAAGCCATTGAGGAGGCTGTGGCCTCAGAAGCTGCTGAACGCTCCGCCCAGGAGATCCGCAAGTCCAGCAGCCCGCGTCTTGCTAGGGAGCCAGTTCCGGTGCATCATGAAGAGGCCAGCAGTGAGGAGGCATCCTCCAGTGAAGACGATGATGTGCACCAGACAAAGCGGGAGCACAGGAAGTTCCAACAGAAGTCCAAGGGCCAACCGGAATGTGCTGGCTGCGGAGGCAACCATTCCCGTGCCAAGTGTCGATTCAGAGACGCCATCTGTAGGAAGTGTTCCAGAAGGGGCCACATCGCTAAGGTCTGCCGATCGGCTCCGTCTGACACCCCCCCTTCATCGACTCGCAAGTCCAAGTCTTCACTCCAGTCTGCCAAGGAAAGTTGTTTTGCTCTCACCAACTGCCGCTGCCCGTCTGGAACCACGATTGGCCAAACCGACTCGACTACGCGACGCAAGCTGAACGTCACGGTGCTCATTGAAGGAGCTCCATGTGACATGGAGATCGACACCGGGTCTGCCCTGTCCATCGTGTCATGGAGCACCATCAAAAGACTGGTACCCAGAGTGTCCAAAAGGCAACTCGACTCTCACCGCGTACACCTGAGAGACTACCAGGGAAACGACATTCCCGTGGTAGGCGTTGGCCGGTTCCGGATCGCCTTCAAGGATTTTTCGGGCCTGCTCCGGTTGGTGGTGGTCGAAGGTCAGCGGCCAAGCCTCCTAGGGCTAGACTGGTTTGATGCCCTCGGCCTGGAAGTCACCGGCATCAACTGCATCTCTAACGCAGAGACTGAGGGTCTGGCCAAAGACTTTGCCGAGGTTTTTGACGGCACCTTGGGCCAATATACAGGTACGCCCATCTCCTTTAGCCTTGATCCACAAGTCGCCCCCATCAAGCTAAAGCCACGCCGGGTTCCCTTTGCTCTCAAGGCTAAGGTGGACGAACAACTGGACAAACTGATCGCCCAAGGAGTTTTGGAGCCGGTTGACCACGCAAAGTGGGAAACCCCCATCGTCACGCCTGTCAAGCCAGATGGGTCGGTGAGAATCTGCGCTGACTACAAGTGCACGATCAACAAGGCACTTCAGCAGCATGCTTATCCGGTTCCTGTTGTCCAACACCTGCTGCATTCCCTGGGTGAGGGTAAGGTCTTCGCTAAGCTGGACCTTGCCCAAGCCTATCAACAACTGCCAGTCGATGATGCCACTGCTGAAGCCCAGACGATCGTCACCCACCGGGGGGCATTCCGTTGCCGCCGGTTGCAGTTCGGGGTGAGTGTGGCTCCTGGCATCTTCCAAAGCCTTATGGAGCGTCTCCTGCAAGGGCTTCCGGGCGTGGTACCATATTTTGATGACGTCTTGGTGTCTGCAGACTCACACCAGCAGCTGTTCGAGCGCCTCCGTGCCGTGCTGACCAGGTTCCAGGAGGCCGGGCTCAAGGTAAAGAGGGAGAAGTGCCAGATCGCCGTTCCACAGGTAGAGTTCCTGGGCTATCTTATCGATGCCTCCGGTCTTCATCCAACCACATCCAAGATCCGCGCTATCCAGCAGGCCCCCACCCCAAAGAACAAAACGGAGTTGCAGGCATTCCTGGGGCTGCTGAACTTTTATAACATGTTCCTGCCCCACAAAGCCACAGTGGCTGAGCCTCTTCACCGACTCCTTAGCACTAAGACGCCTTGGGCCTGGGGTCATCGGGAGACGGCGGCCTTCAACGCGGTCAAGGCTCTCCTTTCTTCAGACAGTGTGCTGGTACAGTACAGTGAATCCAGGCCGCTGGTCCTTGCCTGCGACGCCTCACCTTTTGGCATCGGTGCTGTCCTTAGTCACCGTTTTCCAGATGGGAGAGAAGCACCGCTCGCCTACTTTTCCAGGACACTATCTCCGACGGAACGGAATTACAGCCAGCTCGACAAGGAGGCATTGGCACTTGTGGCTGGAGTGAAGAGGTTCCATGAATACCTCTATGGCAGGACTTTTGACCTCATCACTGACCACAAGCCACTCCTGGGCCTCCTCGCCGGTGATCGTCCAACTCCACCGGTCCTCTCACCACGCATGCTGCGATGGACTGTTTTCCTGGCTGCCTACCACTACCGGCTCATCCATCGCCCGGGAAAATCGATGGGCCATGCCGACGCCCTCAGCCGTTGCCCTCTTCCAGCATTTGTGGAAGACCCGGCTCCAGCTTCATCGCTCCTTCTGATTGAGGATCTTCCGGCAGCGCCTGTATCGGCTGCCACTGTGGCCTCCGCATCTGCCCAGGATCGCACCATCAGCCGGGTGCTCAACTGGGTGTGGAGGGGGTGGCCACAAGGGCCTTTTGCATCGGAGTTCCAGCCCTTCGCAACCAGACAACATGAACTCTCAGCTCATCGCGGCTGCCTGCTGTGGGGAGACCGCGTCGTGATTCCCCAGGGACTCCGTCAGCGCGTCCTGGAGGCTCTGCACGTTGGCCACCCGGGAATTGTCAAAATGAAGGCGTTGGCTCGGTGTTACGTCTGGTGGCCTAATATGGACAATGCCATCACTGCCTGGGTGTCCGCCTGTCAAGCGTGCCAGGAGTCGAGGCCTGCACCACCGGCAGCTAAGGGACACACCTGGGAGACGCCAAAGACACCCTGGTCGAGGGTGCACATCGATCTGGCTGGTCCCTTTCACGGCCGGACCTTTATGGTAGTGGTGGACGCCTATTCCAAATGGCTGGAGGTCGCCCTGATGCCCTCCACCACTACCGAAGCTGTCATCCGGGTGCTGCGAGGCCTGTTTGCAACGCATGGGTGTCCTGATGTCCTTGTCTCTGACAACGGACCGCAGTTCACGTCAGGCACGTTTGAGCGGTATCTTTTGGGACTGGGCATCCGCCATGCCCTAACGGCATCCTTTCATCCATCCAGCAACGGGCAAGCGGAAAGAATGGTGCGCTCGACAAAAGAGGCACTGGCGCGCCTGGACCGGGGAGACTGGCATGAGCGGGTCGCCGAATACTTGTTCGTGCAACACATCACCCCTCATGCGGCCACAGGGAGGAGTCCTGCTGAACTGCTTATGGGCCGCCGCCTCAGGTCACCGCTCGACCGGCTACACCCAGACTTTGCCGTGGCTGAACCCCCAGGCTGTGCCAATGCACCACGGTCATTTGTCCCAGGAAACCAGGTCTTTGCCCGGAACTATGTGGGGGACATCCCTTGGGTGCCAGCCACAGTAGTGGGAGTCACTGGACCTCGCTCGTACCAGGTGGCACTCGAAGACGGACGCTTGTGGCGACGGCACATAGACCAGCTTAGGCGCAGGGTTGGGGACTTGGACACTACCGAGGTGCCCCCAACTGCGCTTGCGGCTCCAGAAGAGACACGTACAGATGGCGAGGCCCCACCTACACCTTCCTCGCAAACTGCCAGCGTGGAGCCGAACCAAGCCGTTTCAGAACAGACTCAGACCACTCCACTTGCGGAGGCTCCACCCACAGCAGCGGATCCAGGGGAGTTGGTTCCAACGCCACCTAGGGTCGCACCACAGCCTCAGCGAGAACTGTGTGGCCCTCCGGACTTGGCTACCAGTCCCCGGCGGTCTGGCAGAGTTTCCAAGCGCCCAACGTATTTAAAGGACTATGTTGTTGGACAGGTATCACTGTTGGTCTAAGTATGGGAAATGTAACCGATATGCTTTTGTGCCTAATTGAACCATTACGCGTAGTGCTGTATATAAGGAAACCATTACGATTGTAACTAACGCCTTATCTCGGTGGGGAGGGGTGTTATGTAGTGTAGTTTCCCCCTGGGCCAACAGGGGGATACTGTATATAGTTTTCACTCAGGTCTGTAGATAGTTTTCACTCAGGTCCGCGGCAGTTATTTTAGGCGGGAACTCTGGGCTGTGGTGGTTACAATGTTGACAGCCGGCTGCCTATAAATACAGGCCGGCTGAGCTGTTCTCAGCCAGTTCTATTCCAGCTTACCACAATAAAGAGCTACTTGGAGAAATCGCTGTGCCGGCTGCTATGTCAAAACAATACTGTTAGACCAAGAGGCTGTGTGGTGCTTGACGTCCCCCTTAAAGAGGCCTATTTCACTCAGACACCTCCCAAGATACTCTCAGTTTTAGGTTTGGTAAGTATTTTGCGTCAGTTTCTCCTGCTGTTCTTTAGTTCTAAGTGTCTACACACTGACTACATAAGCCAAAAGCTTCCAACACTTTCCAAGTAAACACTCAGAAGGAATGAGACTAATGCAGAGCAGGGCTGCAAATCAGAACCGAGCGAAGGGCGAAGCAAGAGCAGCAGAGATACTGACAGTTGTGATGGACTGAATGTACGGTGGCATTCATCCTAATGCAGAAAAGCAGAAATGGGATCCAGTTGATTTGGAAGCTAAATTGTGGAATGAGCACATGCTTTCCTTTTTAGAAGCTATACAAAGCATTGCTTATCTCAAAGTTTCTAAAAGGTTATTTTGTAGATTTTAGTGTTCTAAGCTCTGATCATTAGATTTTATATAATTTCAGAGGCAATTCCTAGTCATATGAATCACACAGCAGAGTCCTGAAAGCAACAAGACCCACAGGGCTAGGCTCTTGTCCATTTGTTCTTCTCTTGGGAAGAGGCTCAGGTTGAGTTTACACATAAACAAGCAATCCTGGTTTCCTGCTGTAAGTCAGCTATGGTAAGCAGCAGGTCCATGCCCTCCTCTTTCTTTTCTAATACTTTTCATTGTGCTAGAGGAAGAGATTAATGGCTTCTGTTTGTAATGTTAGGGCCCATCCGCCCCACCTGAAATGCTCTTGCATTTTTGAGCAAGGGGACACATGACATTTTGCCTGTGGAGCACATAATACACAATTCTTGAAGCTAAAATGAGCTTTTGGCCTAAGTGGTAGTACGAAAAGGTTTTCTGATACGGTGGTAGGGTGCTCTCCCTTTAACCTCTATTTGGAAGATTATGGTTCTTGCCTTGTCTCCTGCTTCCCAGGCTTCTGCTCCACACTTCTCTGCCTCATTATCCAATAGCTTCTTCCGCTGCTCATTTCTGGTGCTCTCGGACTCCATGCACCCTCGTGTGCTGCGGAATTCTTTGCACTCAATGCAGCTTACTTTTGAGTAGGAGTGTCGGGAGTCTCCACATTCCCCAGCAGCCTGGGCACCCACATCCAAGAGGGGTACAAGCAAGTAAAACCCAAGACAAGGCTTATTCTGAGTAGGAGACAGCAGCACATGAGCTGGACAACACAAATGTCGTCTCCTCCAAGACACTGCCATCTAAAAAGGAAGAAAGCATACCTCTTCACACTACCTGCTGGAGCTGAGGGAGGCAGGTGCCAGACAGAGCTGATGCTGAAATCGAGTTCAGCAGGGCTTCCTTCTGCCCAGTGCTATTTTTCTAGAAAAAGAGGTGCCAGAACTCCCCAAGAACACCTCCCTTGTTCTCTTAGAATGGCAATGGCACCACCTGAGAGGGGCTGGAACTGAGTTCTGAAGAATTCTGGTGGAGAAAAAGCCCTGGTTCCATGCAAGTGGGGCTTGGAGTTCAGCTTTAGCAAGGGAGCGAAAGCTGGATTGGATCATTTCCTTTCCTTTCCCTTCCTTGCTCTTGGCTTTGCACCAGAACAACACCAGACATCTTTTGCCACCTCTTTCTCCCACAAACCTTGCTGCCCCCCCATCAAGGCCAATGTGCCTCAAAGGAAATTGCAGAAATAACACAGTCCTCCATGTTCTTGGTTGTGTTAGCCTGTAAGAGACACAAGCTGGATTTTCCTTTATTTTTATTTTATTTATTTAAATTCATATACTGCCCTTCATCTGAAGATGTCAGGATGGTCCACCACTTGTGAAAGAGACACTCCACCCCTCAGATCCCCCCCCCCATCTATGAATGTGCTCAGAGTAAACCCCTTGCATGGTACAACTGAGGGCAGGGCATGGTAGTTGTAGCAATCGAATGATGCCCAAAAATATGTGTGGTGGCAGGGGTGGGGGAGGGACAGAAGCAAGCAGATCACATGCGCCTTCTTTATTTCTGTCAGAAACAGTGATAGATTTTATGGGTTGGTGGCAAGGGGGTTGGAGGGTGGAGCTTTCAATATGAGCAAAAGGACACCAGATCCAATAAACAAATTAGCAGGGCATGTGGTCCTGTTGCAACAGAATGTGAGATCAGTTAACAAACATCCCTGGTCTGGTTCCACAGAAGCTGCCGTGCACAAACAGTGCATAAACAGAAGTGGGGAAATTGTGTGCATTGATATGTGGAAGAGCCCTTATTGGAAGCATAGTTCTCTCTGACAGCCAAACTCAGGAAATTGTTTTGTTTAAACAATGTCTTGGGAATGTGCTGGCATCTGAAACCATGGCCTAATCCTGGTGTGCTTTCACTGACCACAGTTGTTCAAGTTTGGATCTATTATGGAACTGTGGTTAGAAGAGTTTGGATTTGATATCCCACTTTATCACTAACCTAAGGAGTCTCAAAGCGGCTAACATTCTCCTTTCCCTTCCTCCCCCACAACAAACACTCTGTGAGGCTGAGAGACTTCAGAGAAGTGTGACTGGCCCAAGGTCACCCAGCAGTTGCAGATGGAGGAGCAGAGACGCGAACCCGGTTCACCAGATTACGAGACTGCCACTCTTAACCACTACACCTGTAGTTGGGTGCTGGGAGTTATAGCTCTTTGAGGGCTGAGCCACAGTTCCCAGGAACTACTGTGGGTTCAGCACCTGTTTTTCATTCCCCCTGCAGAAAGGTGCACATGGGTACACAGGGCACATGAGAGCATGTGAGAGGGAATGGGAAGTATTGTGCTCACTGCCCATGTTCCTCTGTTGGCCTCCTCCTCCATATGATGGATGTCAGGAATCCTTTGTAGGCTGTGCCTGTGTTGCTTTAGCTCATGTCCTACAACTTCACCATGTAAGTGTTAAGTATTGTTAACATCACAAGAGAGCAATTGGTGGCCCTCTGCTTAATTTTAAAAAGCTCTCTGCAGGGGATCAGGTCAGACCTCTGGCCTGAGCCATCTGCCTGCTGGCAGCCTGCAGAGAAGGAAGAGGCATCCAGGGGGGGAAGAGAGAACGGAGCGCTGGGAAGAGAGGGAGGCAGAAAAGGGGCGGCTGCATCCACCTCCCACAGCTGGCAGGAATAATAATAATAATAATAATTTATTATTTGTACCCCACCCATCTGGCTGGGCCTCCCCAGCCACTCTGGGCGGCTTCCAACAAAGATTAAAAATACATTAAAATGTCATACATTTAAAATTTCCCTGAACAGGGTTGCCTTCAGATGTCTTCTAAATGTCAGGTAGTTGTTTATATCTTTGACATCTGATGGGAGGGCGTGCCACAGGGCAGGCACCACTACCGAGAAGGCCCTCTGCCTGGTTCTGTGTAGCTTTGCTTCTCACAATGAGGGAACTGCCAGAAGGCCCTTGGATCTGGACCTCAGTGTCTGGGCTGAACAATGGGGGTGGAGACGCTCCTTCAGCAGATGAACCCTGAGGGAATGTGGCCCCTGATAGAAAAGAGCTGCCCAATTTGGCTTGACATGCTCAGATTACATACATTCTGCTCCCTTTGTAGCCGAATGTGCTGAGAGTCTTTACAAAGTAATAAGACCAGGAGATAAGAGGGAAAGCAACCACTTCAGAAACCTATGCGAGCATTCACCTTGGGTCTTTACAAATGAGAGGCAGTGTTTCAGCAAATGAGAGCACTAGGCTTAGGGCCAAACTAGATGCAATGGTAAATGCATCTGTAACTTTAACACACACATCTTTAAAGTACAATGGGAGGGAGATGATTCCTGAGGTCACAGCAGCCTTGGAGAGGGAATTTCCTACCTTGCTGCAGTCCTGAGGGAAATTCCTCCCCCCCCCCCCAACCTAGGAATTGGCATTGGGAGCGAACTCCTTTCACCCCACACATATATTTTCAGGAAGGAAATCTGTATTTTAATGCTCATTTATTTTTAAATCCATGCTTAGGTACCATAGTTAACAAATGTATTTGGTTTTGTTTCCTCCCTGAAATAGCAAAGAACCTGCTATGGGCATTTGCACAATCTATTACCCAATCAAAGAAAAGCCTGTGCCAATGGTTTAAGGCAATGCTTGGTTTCATAATTCTATTCATATTGTTGTTATTTCTGTTTCTTACCTCCCCTTCACAACAAGGTCCCAGAATAGGTTACAGCAATTTAAGGCAATGGTAAAATAATCTTAAAATGAATCGCTGTAAAGAGAAGGGCAACGGGAGTGGAAACACGTGAAAGATCTCTGGCACCAGTGGCACCAGCGGGTGGGAGCGAGAGTGTGCTCTCAACTGCTTCAAGGAGGGCGGGTCTTTCCTTCACGGCCATAATAGGGTCAAAAGGGATCAAATTTCCACCATATCTATTGTGTTCCTGATAATCACCCCCTGCCCCACAAGCAGATGCTATGTGGATTTTTAAAACATGCATGTTTATTGCAAAGAGGCATTTGAGCACATGTCTTGTGCTTGTGGGACTCTTGAGTCTGCAAGGAGATAAGAGAGTTAGAATCAGCAGAGTCGTCTGCTTGCTGTACCAACTGGTTCAACAAACTTGTGTTTTCATTACTTCAGTATTATTTGACCAATATTGGAGAGGTCAACCGACAAAATTGTTTCTGGACTGGACAAATGCCATTTTAATTTTGTTCTGAACCTCTTTGCTGTTTCTAAGCCTAATTACCTCAGGAAATCCCCGCATCCTAACATGCCCTGTTTGTCAAACCTAGAGATGGGATTTTAGGCCTTACTACAGGTTTTTAATGCACCTGAAATATCTTCTTCTAAAGTTGCAGTGCAAAGAATTTAAAGCTTTAGCCCAGAGAAAAGACAGTTGTTAACTGAAACATTGCTTTAATATATACTTCACTTAGCTAAAGCCCCTATAGGTTAGCAAATGGATATCAAGAATTTTGAATTATTCAGATCCCTGGGTAGCCACTTCTAGATTCCTGTGGTTAGTGAAATATTCACCGCTGTAAACTATCTAATAAAATTTGTGCATATTCAACAGAGATAAATTCCCTTGAAAAATCCTATCTATAACTTTTCAGGTTCCTTGCCCCAAATTCTGACAGAATAAAAATAACTCTAGTATCTAAAATAGAAAAGCAGATGCCACAGAGCAATGAGCATATTGATTGAAACGGAACACATTCTGCCAGAGGGTTTGCTTTAAGGTCTTGGCAGCACCACTTGGCTGCCTCGTTGTGGTTACCATCCCTGAGCTGTGTGAAGGGGCACCCAAAGGACTCTTCATCTCCCGCTGGAGAGGAGCATGTTGAAAAGGGCTCATCTATTTCATTTATTCCTTCGTTCAGGAAGGTCAGTGCAAGTGTAGAGGGATGCTGAAAGGCAATAAAAGAAATTAACATGAATTCCAAAATTTATTGTGTTAATTAATTTGAAGAGAGACAAACCGTCATAAATACAAGGAAGGTCTGCACAAAGGCAATCACTTACGGAAAGATTCAGAAGGCAAAAAAGGAGACTATGGCTTGCCTCGCTCAAAAGGGAAGGGGGAAGCAGATTGCATGATTAGGAAGCTGCTGCACCTCTGAATTATTGTACAGTGAGAATCGTGGCAATTTCCTTCTAGGCTATCAACATAATAGGAGTGCAAGCGACCATGTGAACTCCTTTGCAAATATTTATGAGCCACTGTGTGAGTTTAGTCAGTGGACAAATTCACCAGCCTCTCTGTTTACCTTTTGCAGAAAGATGCCTTCTGGCTGGAGAAAAGGTAATGTCACCTTAATTGTGCTCCTGCCGCAGCTGGCATAAATTATTTATGCTGCTGCTTATTTATTTTTAGACTTCCTTAACTTCCACCTCCACTTGGAAGGACTGTGTGGCTCTTAAATGAAGTTGAGCACAGTGTTGTTATGGTGCATCACCCGGCCAGACTTGTTGGCTCTTATTGCTTCGCCTCTTGGCATGTCGGTTAGGAGGAGGTTGCAGAGCTCCGCTTCCGTGTCCAGAGGGTTTGTTATGTCGGGCCACAACACACAGTGGGTACGGTGGCTTACATTCCTATTTACACAGCCCTTCTCCTTCACCTTCTTTGAAAAAACATGCTCCAATTACTGGAGACAGCCACAAACATTGTTGGCATGCAGTAAAATGATACTCTTATTAAGGCAAAGCAATGCTCACAATACAGTAGGCGGTTTTTCAAGTCATGTAGACCTCTGCTCGTGCGCTCTCTCTCTCTCTCTCAATATATATATAGTTTTCCATTTTAACAATTCAATAAAAGCCCCATTAAAAACATTCCAAATCACAAAATAACCAAACAGTCCAAATATTATGCCAAATTATAAATCTTTGGTTGGCTTCCCATGTTCTGAGATTGGGGAGTGATGATCATCTCATGTTAATGCTGCTTCTCTTAATTAGTCCAGTTAGAACTGTAAATCAATCTGATGTTAATCCTTCGTTCATTTTTAACAGCCTCTGAGTTGGTCAGGCAAGCGAGTTAGATCAATACAATATACTTCTGTGTGGATGTTCATTTTCTTTTTCTCACTCTCTTTATATTCTTTATATGAATATATGACTCTGTCCATGGCATTCACTTCCGCTTCCAATTGTACCAGGCATATGTCCAAATTCTTCGTTTTATCTCAACCCAAAACAGATAAGCATGTACTTTAGCTAGAAGCCTTAATTTCTGTCTTCTATCCTTAACAATCCATTGAAGGTAAATTGCAAATTTATAAATTTTTTCCACACAGTTAGTAATTAGGCAAAACTTATAACAATAATAATACAATACTCCCCAGTCCCACTTGCGTAGATAAACAATTCGGTAGTCAGTCCTTCCAGGGAGATTTGCCCAGTAAAATATCAAATATGAAATATATCAAAAAGAAGCAAAGGAGAATCACTCCCCTTCTGTTCCGACATACCAGTCCTGTTCTGGTGGTAATCCCTCTTCCACTTGAATTCTTTAGCACCTCAGTGGCTGAATCAATTAGCAGGGTAGTTTATCTCCCCTCACTCAGAGCATGCCCGTTAATTAAGTCTGAATTTTCATCTTAAAAAACAGGTGTTTGCTTGCTCATGGCAGTGACTTTGGAGAGTTGCCAAAGAGATGCACGGTACTTTCCATCCAGCTCCCCCTGCCCCCTCATTCCTTCCAGATTGGGGGCAGGTGTTGGGTAATCTGCGGGTGAAGCTGCCCCCCCGGGCCCTGGGGGGATTGGGAGGATGATTACTCCCATCTCATCCTCAAAATATTCCATGCTAAATGGCTTCAATGTAATGGGCAGCTGCCACCCTGGCAAGCCAAACCAAAAGCTGTAGACCTCTGCTTTTAGCCTGAAATAGGGGAAACTTAAGAGCCTCCTATAAGAGCATCCTTCCCCAGCATTTGGCCATGCCAATTGCTGCTAGGCAGTCCATTGTGAGTTTTCTCCCCCCCCCCCATTTTTTTTATTAGTTTTCCAAATTTATAACACCTTTTAAAAAAGAACATCAGAAAACAAACAAACAGACAGACAAACATTTATCTTAACTGTAATAATTCCACTTTTGTTAACATTGTTAAATGACTTCCTCGAATCCCTCTGGCTGAGTTTCCATATAAATCATTGTAGCAGTTTTCCAAAACTATTTTCACATAAAATTTACTTAGTCAATTAGCATCTTTCTTTCTTTTCGTTTTAACTTTTAACATAGCATTCTACAACATCACATATTTAAATCCTAGGCCTATCTGATACTCACAAGTAATTCTATTTAAATTATCTTAACATATTTAGCTAAATAATCTTTAAATTTCTTCCATTCCTCTTGGTATTCCTCCTTCTTCTGGTCATGGACTCTTTGGGCTAGCTCCCCAAAGTCCATCATCTTCATCTGCCATTCCTCCACTGTTGGTACTTCTTGTAGCTTCCAATTTTTGGCCAACAAAATTCCAGCTGCAGTTGTGGCATACAAAAATAATCTAAGATCTTTCTTGGGCAATTCTACTTATTTCAAGTAGAAGGGCCTCTGGTTTCTTAATAAATGTATATTTCAACATTTTTTTCCAATTCATTATAAATCATTTCCCAGAAGTCTTTCACCTTGGGACACGTCCACCACATATGGTAAAAGGTACCTTCTTTTTCTTTACATTTCCAACATAGGTTATCACTTTTATGATAGATCTTTGCCAATTTTACAGGGGCTAAGTACCATCAATACATCATTTTCATAACATTTTCCTTTAACACTGTCCATGCAGTAAACTTGACCCGTTTCCTCCATAGCCTTTCCCAGTCCTCAAATATTATGTTATGTCCAACATCTCTTGCCCAATCTATCATCACAGATTTAACTTGTTCATCCAGTAATAAATTATACATTTTAGACAAATTTTTACTTTAGAATTTAACAACTCCGTTTCTCATTTGGTTATTTCCGATGCAAAACCATTTTTCTTATCTAATTTATACAATTCATTAATCTGGTGGTAATGTAACCAATTTACTTTATCTTTGATTTGATCAAATGGTCTTAATTTGAATCCTTCTTTGTCTTCCAATAATAGATCTGAATATCTCAACCAGTTAGTCTCCATATTTAACTTTTCCTGGGCCTTTGCCTCCACTGGCGAAAGCCATCTGGGTGTTTTCCTTTCTAAGAGATCTTTGTACAGGGGTACCTTGGGTTAAGTACCTTGGACCTCGTTCTGGAGGTCCGTACTTAACCTGAAACTGTTCTTAACCTGAAGCACCACTTTAGCTAATGGGGCCTCCTGCTGCTGCCATGCCGTCAGAGCATGATTTCTGTTCTCATCCTGAAGCAAAGTTCTTAACCTGAAGCACTATTTCTGGGTTAGCGGAGTCTGTAACCTGAATCGTATGTAACCCGAGGAACCACTGTATTTTATCCAAACATTATATATAGATTTTCTAATTACATGATTTTTGAAACCATTATGGGCCTTTATCTTATCATACCATAGATAAGCATGCCATCCAAACACATTGTCATATCCCTCCAAGACTAAAACATCCTCACTGTCTAGTTTTATCCATTCCTTAACCCAAAAAAGGGCTGCAGCTTCAAAATATATCTTCAAATCTGGCAGTGGAAGTCCCCCTCTTGAATCCATTTTGAATCTGTTAATAATTTATATTTAATTCTGAGTTTTCCCCCCTGCCAGATAAATCTAGATAAAGCTTTCTGCCATTCTTTAAAACATTTCACATTAATAATTGGAAGGGCTTGAAACAGAAACAGCATCTTTGGCAATACATTCATCTTAACCACAGATATCCGACCCATTAGTGACAATTTTAGATTTGACCAGCTCTCAAGATCTCTCTTAATTTCATCCCATAATTTCTCATAATTGTCTTTATATAGATTCAATTTTTTCACCGGCAAATTTACACCCAGATACTTAACTTTTTTCACTAAAACTAGGCCTGTTTTTTCTTGCAATAATTTCCTTTCCTCATTGTCCAAGTTTTTGCCTAGTACTTTGGTTTTGCTCTTATTTAACTTAAATCCTGCTACCTGTCCAAACTCCTGTATCAACTCCAGTGCTTTTACTGCACTGGAGTCTGGATCTTGAAGTGTCAACACCAAATCGTCAGCAAAGGCTTTTAATTTATATTGTTTGGATCCTACTGCTCATCCCTCCTTATCATACTTAACGAAACCTCCAGGACCAAAATAAAAAGCAGAGGGGAAAGTGGCCACCCTCGCCTGGAACCCTTTCTCAATTATTATTTCCTCTGATACCACATTGTTTATTATAATTTTATCTTTTTGTTCATGATAAATCACGTTAATACCATTAAAAAACTCCTGCCCAACCCCAATACTTTCTGAATTTTGTATCATAAAACTCTAAGACACATTGTCAAAGGCCTTCTGCGCATCAATAAACATTAAGATCGCTTTACATTTTTTTCTTCCTTCCATCTTTTCCAAAATGTCAACTATATTCCTAATATTATCTTTCATATGTCTTCCAGGCAGAAATCCTGCCTGGTCCTTATGGATATAATCTGATAAGACCTTCTTCAACCTATTGGCCAAAATATTGGCAAAAATTTTATAATCCACGTTAAGTAATGAGATTGGTCTATAGTTTTTAACATTAGATCTGTCGTGATCTTATTTTGGGATCAGGGTTCTATAAGCTTCCTTCCAGGTTTTGGGTGCTTTGTCCCCTCCTATTTTCTTATCACAAACTTCTACCAATGGCTGAATAAGCCAGTCTTTCATAGTCTTTTAGTATTTTGCTGACAGACCATCTGGTCCTGGGGCTTTGCCAAGTTGCATTGAGTTTATTGCATTTTCAACCTCCTGTCATGTAATTAATCCATTTAGTAGGATCCTTTTACCTTCAGGAATCTTCTGCAAACCATTAATTTAGATTAATTGTTCAGTTTTAACCTTATATTCTTTACCATTTTCATACAGTTGTTTATAATACTTCTGAAAACATCTTCTTATCTCCACGGGGTTCTCTACAGACTTTCCTTCTGATACAATATTTGCGATAGTACTTTGTTTTTGCCTCTTTTTTAGCTGCCAAGCTAAGAGTTTCCCACATTTATTTGCAGATTCAAAATTCCTTTGTCTCAACAGTCTTAATTTCCATTCTATTTCTTGGTTTATAATCTTTGAATACTGATTCTGTAAAGCTTTAATTTCCTTTTGTATCTGTAAATTCTTTGGATTACTTCTAAGGATCTTCTCTTTGTCTTTTAATTGGCACAAAATTTTATCTTTTCATTCTGTATCTTTCTCTTAATTGAATTTTGTTGAATGAGGAATCCTCTCATTACTGCTTTACTTGCATCCCAAATGACTCTTGTTTCCATTCCAGAGTTCATATTAATCTCAAAATAGTCTTTTAGAGTCTTTTGTGCCTTATTAGTTATTTGCTCATTCCTCAACAAATTGTCATTCATTCTCCATCTGAAAGATCCCTGTATAGATAATTTCACTTCCGTAAATACTGCATTGTGATCTTAGCAAGTTTTAGGGCAAATTTCCGTTTAGGAACCAAGTGTCTGGATTGCCATAAATAATTAATAATCGAAAATGATTGATTTGCATCTGTATAAAATGTGAAGTCTTTTTCAGTTGGATTTCTAACTCTCCATATGTCTGACAGATTGAATTTGTCAGTTATGCAAAAAAAAGGTCTTAGGTAATCTGCCAGCATTGAGTATTTTTTGTCTCTGGGTCCTATCCATTAAATTAGATGCAACTCCACTCAAATCTCCCATTAAAATTGATTTGTAATCCAAATGGTCCATAAGTCTTGTTTCCAAATTCTTAAAGTATTCCGTCTTGCCATCATTAGGTGCATAAATTCCCAATAGCAAGTGTTTTTCGCATTGTGCTGTAATTTCTACTGCTATGTATCTTCCCTCCTCATCTTTAAAAATCAATTTTGGATTCCATTTTTCTTTAACATAAGAGACCACTCCTCTTTTTTTCACTTTGTCTGAAGAAATAAATTCTTGGCCAAGTTTCTTATTCAATATAATTTTTCTAGGTAGTCTTATAATGTGTGTTTCCTGTAAAAAAATTACATCCAAATTCTGCTTTGCCAAAATGTGATAAATCTGACTCCTTTTTTGTGGAGAATTTAAACCGTTCACATTCCAAGAATAAATTCTCAAAGCCATCGTGATAAATTAAGGGGCCGCTGCTCCTGTCCCTGGTGGCTGTGAGCTTTCCAACCCGAGTTCAACTGAATGCTTTTACAAAAATTTATCCTTCTCTCCAACAGTCTTGATTCTTTGTTTTCTTCCCTCAAATTTAAAGGAGAGGCCCTCTTGGAATTCCCACCTAAAGAAGATATTTTTCCTTCTCAGGGTAGTTGCCAAATCTGAAATTGGTTCTCAAATTCAAGAAGTGTTTAGGGATCTCCTTAAAAAGGACAATTGCTTTGTCTTGAATTTTTAAACCTTTTTTGTAGTGCAGGCCCAAAATAGTATCTCTTTGTTCTTTAGTCTTAAAGACCACCATGCAATCATAGGTAATTTTGGACTCTTTTTAGGACCAAATCTATAGGCCTTTTCTATCCAAGAGTCTACTTCGTCTTTTTGCAAGTCCCACCACGCCACAAATGGGGGAGAGGACAGAACCCTAAGGCACCCCACAAGTCTGGGTCCAGGTGTCTGAACACTCATTCCCCCCCCCACTTTCTGAAGACGGCCCAGGAGGAAGGAGCGGAACCACTGTATGACAGTGCCCCCAGCTCCCAGCCCCTCAAGACAGTCCAGGAGGATGTTATGGTCGATGGTATCAAATGCAGCTGAGAGATCCAGCAGAACTAGGAAACAGCTCTCACCTTTGTCCCTAGCCCGCTGGAGATCATCGACCAACGCAATCAATGCAGTTTCAGTCCCACGATGAGGCCTGAATCCCAACTGGAAGGGATCCAAATGGCCCGCTTCTTCCAGGCGTGCCTGGAGTTGTTCAGTAACCACTTGCTCAATCACCTTGCCCTTATTATGCTACTTATCATGTGTGGCTGCAATACTGCCTGTGTTTGAACTTCACTGTGTTTGAACTGGATAGCTGAACTGCTCACATTGGTCACTGATTTCCCACACCATTTGGCTTCTTCTGCTGACAGATTACACTCATTTTGTTAAAAATGCAATATTATTGGCATTTTTTTTTAAAAAAAAATATTTTTATTTAATTCTCAATTTTACAAACAAAACAGGCATTTTACATACCATTAAATATCCAAAGATATTAAATATCTTCCTGTATATTTTACGACAATCATTTTTGTCAGTTCTCCATTTTACACCCCTCAAACAATAATTACACTGTGGATTTTTTCTTAATGCTGCCAATGTTTTCAGCTGTGTACAGTTATTTTCCATATAGTCACTGAATATTTTCCACTCTTCTTTAAATATATGTTCTTCTTGCTCTCTTATTCTATGTGTTAAACCTGCAAGTTCTGCATATTCTAATATCTTAAGCAGCCAGTCCTCTTTGCCTGGGACCTCTCTCAGTTCGGGGCTAACAAGACTCAAGCTACCATTGTGGCATATATACAGTAAATAATTTTTTCTGATGTCTGGGAATTTCTGTCTGGATTATTCCTAACAAAAAGGACCCTGTTGTTGTTACCTTGGGTGGGGGGGTTATTTTAAACATTTTTTTCAGCTCATTATAAATCATTTCCCAATATTCTTTTACCTTTTTACATGTCCACCACATATGAAAAAAGTACCTGCCATTTCTTTACATTTCCAACACATATCTGATACTGATTTATACATCTTAGCCAACTTACTTGGAGTTAAATACCATCTATGAATCATTTTCATATAATTCTCTTTCAGTGAATAACATGCAGTAAATTTCAAATCATACTTCCAAAGTTTCTCCCAGAGGTTTAAGTCTGTATTATGTCCTATATCTATTGCCCATCTTTTGTTTCCCATTCTAATAAAAAAAAATATACATTTTAGACAAATGTTTATCCTGGTTCTGTAATAATTCTTTTTCAGATTGTGAGCTTTGGTCTACCCCCCCCCGCCTTTTAATCTAGCATAAACATATCATGGTATTGCAACCAATCTGTGACTCGACTCCTTAAGTCTTCCATAGGTTTCAATCTGGGTTCCCTCCCTGTAATATTATTGGCAATTTAAGGCAGAATCGTTTTTCTACATCAAATGCCAGTCTCCCAGAAATGAGGGTGGTGGCTTGTTGGTAGCACCTGGAACCTGATTCTGCCATTTGGCTTCTTCTGTTGACAGACCACACTCATTTTGTTAAAATTGTCAACATGGCGTCGACAGCAGTGAGAGAGCACATATTCCAGCTTTCATGCTCAAGCTCACATCACTAAATCAGCCTTCAACTGTGCCGGCAACAGTTTGCAAGTAACTGACAGGGCAGGGACAATGAGGGCACATGGGCAGTTGGAAGGCATGCAAAACTGAGCAGGTGCCAAAGTGGGTTATTGCTTCTTCTAAACGAACGGTAAAATAGTCAGTGCTGTTTCTTAGAAGAAGCTTGTAATTAAAAAAGTAGATTGGGTGCTTGATGAATCACATTTTCATGGGAAATCTTGAAATGTTAACAGCTCTCTCCATTACATGGGCATTTTGCTACAGCATTTGATGGTTATCAACATTCACAACAGGGTTTCACAATGTAAATTGCAGCTGTTGCCTGAGAGACTTTGCCTATCTAAACTTTAAAATGATGTGTGCATGCATAAGACTGGAAAGCTGTGTTCCTGCAGTAGGTAAATAGTTTAATTAATCTGCAAGCTTTTTTATGTGCATGTTTTTATAAGTCCTGATAGAAGCAGCTCAAGATTAATTCAAACAGCAATTATTTCATAAAGGCTTTAGAAAAGTACTTTCACAACACCACATGCATAGCCAAAACCAGAATGAATAAGCAAAATGCAGGTGGAGAAAGAGAATTAAAACTGAATATTTTCAACACAGTTTTTGGCTATGATATATTTTTTTGGAAAGTCACAGTAGATTGCCAGAAATATCTGCAATTTCCCTTTTTATTTTGCAAAAAATAAAAATCACATTCACTATTGAAGATACTGAAAATAAACAGGGTGCATGTTTATATGAACAAGCAGTGGTCAAATGCTGGAGTGGAATGCAAAGCATGGTCTTAGTTTCTGTGCTTTACTGTGAGGGAAGATGGTATACAATTAAGCCAAGTGTGCTACTGATGTACATGCAACACATGTTTTTCCATGGAGCCAGCTCAAAGGATTATCTGTTAGTTATCAAGGCTTGGGTCTCACCTACCTATTCATCACTCCTGTTCAGGGCCAGCCTGGCCCATTTTGCCACCTGAGACCACTCTCCCGCTGCCACCCTGCCACTGGAGCCTTGTTTACTGGTGGTGGTTGCTTCTGGCAAGATCTCATGCAAGCTCTGTGAGATCTCACCACAAGCCACCACCACTTCTTGATTTTTTGGTGGCAGCGGCAGATGCACACACACCCTCCTGTTATAGGGAAGAGCCTGTTACACTCCTTGCTTGCAAAATGCCTGTTATGTGCTGAGTTGAATAGGATCCAAAATGCAGCAGTCTGACAGTCTGATGGGTCCTAGAACAATAGGATCCAAAATGCAGCAGTCTGATTGGTCCTAGAACAATGCAGCAGTATGATTGGTCTGCAGGAGCCACCCAATCCAGCTCCAGATGGAAGTGAATCCACAACCTGATTGGCCGACAGGAGAATTCCGGAATTAGCTAATCATGTGCAGCCCATTGTGTAAATAATGTATATAAAGCAGATACTTTGAGGGGACATTCATTCCTCCTCACCACTATGAGCTGAATAAAGAGCATGAAATCCACTCTCAACTCTGAGTATATTTCACTGGCAACGAAGGTGGGATCCCGCTGAGCTGACCGCCACACACAGCACCGCAGCACAGCCACCTTCCACACCACTGCCTCGCACTTGGACTTGGCCCAAGCATATCAACAGCTGCCAGTAGATGAGGCCACAGCAGAGGCACAGATGATTGTGATGCACAGAGGAGCATTCAGGGTAAAGTGGCTGCAATTCGGTGTCAGCGTGGCACCAGGCATATTCCAGAATCTAATGGACTCTCTCCTTAAAGGGATTCCTGGCGTCACCCCCTTCTTTGATGATGTGTTGATTTCTGGGCCCATGCCAGAGGAGTTTGAGGATTGCCTCCGCACCGTTCTGCACCATTTCCAGACGGCGAGTCTCAAGGTGAAGCGGGAAAAATGTCTACTAGGAGTGCCTCAGGTGGACTTTCTGGGATTTATGGTGGACAGAGAAGAGGTCCTCCCAACTGGGAACAAGGTACGGGCCATTTGTGATGCCCCAGCGCCCAAGAGCAAGACTGAACTTCAGGCCTTCTTGGGACTATTGAACTTTTACCATTCCTTCCTTCCCCACAAGGCGGCGGTAGCGGTGCCCCTACACAGACTCCTGGACAAGCGGGCCCCTTGGGTGTGGGCCCAGCGCCAGGAGGCCACATTCCTGGCAGTCAAGGGCTTGCTCGTCTCAAACTCAGTCTTGGCACACTTCAACAAGAGGCTGCCAGTGGTGCTAGCATGCGACACCTCACCCTATGGTATCGGCACTGTCCTGGGACACCAACTCCCGGATGGAAGAGAGGTGCCGGTGGTATACTTTTCCCAGACACTCAACGCAATCGAGCGGAACTACTCGCAAATCAACAAGGGGGGGTCTGGCAATCATGAAGGGAGTAAAAAAATTCCATGATTTCTTGTACGGGCGGCCCTTCACCGTGGTGACTGCCCACAAGCCGTTGCTTGGCTTGTTTGCCCACGAAAAGCAGACCCCCCCCAAGTGCTGTCTCCTCGCGTCCTCAGGTGGTCAATTTTCCTTGCCAGCTACCAGTATGCACTGATTCACCACCCTGGGAAGGCGATGGGCCACGCGGATGCCCTCAGGAGGCTACCACTACCGGAAACAGGCCCCGACCCAGCACCCGCGCAAGAGGTTATGAACCTGGAGCTGCTTCCCGACCGCCCCATTCAGGCACAAGAATAGAATAGAATAGATATTTATTACGGCCATAGGCCCATACAGATAAAAAACAAGACATAAATAACAGCTTGTGCACGTGGGAAAAAACAGCCGCTAAAACATCACTATAACAATAAAATACTGTAAGATGGAATGACATACTGCGCCTTAATTAGCTTGTAGTGCACCTTGGCAGCGCTTTTGGGTAAGGACAGCGACCAGAAACCTAGCCACTCTCAGGGTCGTATGGATATCCTTATCCTGCAGGATTTGGGCAAGGTGGAATTTTGGTGGGGTACCCTCTAGCTTCTGTATGATTGATCCCAACAAATTTGCCCGTGGCACATTAAACAAGGGGCAAGTAAACATAATGTGCTGAAGCGACTCCGGCGTCTCCTTATCACATACACACATGGCGGAGGCTTGGCCCTTTGAGAATCTATGTCTCAGGACATTGGAGGGAAAAACGTTAAACCTCGCTTTGGTGAAGGCCAGCCTATGGGCAACAGTCGAAAGGGAGGAGAGGTATGATGGAACGCAGTAAGTTAAAGTGATACCAATGTTCTGGGGCGAACAAACACCTCCCCCCAGCGAATAATTTCGCTGTAAATCGATGTCATCCAGTCTTTGGCGGATCAGTCTTTGAGCAGTGATTTGTTCTAGTTTTAGGGAATCTAAGGGAGAGATTCCATAGCTCAAGAGTTTGGCATGAATTCTACTAGTCAGGCACAAGAAGTTGCACACCATTCCAAGAAAGATAGGGTCATCTCCCAGGTCCTAGACTGGGTGTGGAGGGGATGGCCCAGCAGCAGCCCCGGGCCAGAATTCGCCGGCTACACAACCCGCAAACATGAACTGTCGGCTCACAAGGGGTGCCTGTTATGGGGAAGCAGGGCCATTGCTCCCCAGCCTCTTCGCAAAAGGGTCCTCACAGCCCTACACGAGACACACCCAGGGGTAGTGAGAATGAAGGCCCTTGCCAGGAGTTATGTGTGGTGGCCGGGGATTGGCGGAGAGATAGAGGCCTGGGTCAAACACTGCCAGGCCTGCCAAGAATCCCACCCAGATCCCCCAAGGGCCCAAGTCCAGTCCTGGGAGTCCGCCCGTGCACCATGGTCACACCTGCATGTGGACTTCACTGGCCCCTTTCAGGGGAAAACATTCTTCATAGTGGTGGACTCCTACACCAAATGGCTGGAAGTCGCACTGGTACCGTCCACTTCCACGTCCGCAGCCATCCGGGTACTACGCAGGCTGTTTGCAACCCACGGGCTCCCTGACACTCTTGTCTCAGACAACGGATTTACGTCAGGAGAATTCCAAACCTTCACAGCGCAGAACGCCATCCGCCACATCCACTCGGCACCATTCCACCCTGCCACCAATGGCCAAGCAGAATGCATGGTGCGGACCACCAAGGACACCCTCCGCCGCATGACGCAAGGGGATTGGGAGTACCACCTTGCCACATTCCTTCTAGCACAGCACAGCACCCCTAGCTCAACGACTGGCTGGAGCCCCACTGAACTACTAATGGGTCGGCGCCTTGCAATCACATTGGACCACCTTCACCCCGATAGAGCTCAGGATGAGGTAGTGGTGGGGGAAGGCAGGAACCCCCGGACCTTCATGGCCCAGGACCCAGTGTACGCAAAGAACTTTGGGGCAGGCCCAGCATGGGTACCCGCCACAGTCACCAGGGGCACTGGCCCCGTGTCGTACGAGGTGCTAACGGATGGGGGGCAATGCTGGCGCCGCCACTGCGACCAGATACAGCGACGATTCCCAGGAGAAAACCAGGAGGAGGACAGGTCAGAGGAGTCCCAAGGGAACAGAGGGGCAGTGAGACCCACAGAACAGGAGGGGCCAGCAGGAGAGGCAGAATCAGTAAATACAGAGAGGACCCGTGAGGACAAAAGGACACCGGAATCAGAACCATGACTGAGCGAGCCGGTTGCGCCAGACCAAACGGCCCCATCACAGCCAGCATCCTTGGAACATGAGCCAGAACCTGAACCCCGGACCAGGGGACACCCCAGGCCGCAACGCACACGTAGGCCGCTGGCATACCTTGAGGACTATGAATGTGACCTCCCGGGCAGGACTGGAACTTAGAGGGGAGGGGTGTTATGTACTGAGTTGAATAGGATCCAAAAATGCAGCAGTCTGATTGGTCCTAGAACAATAGGATTCAGAATGCAGCAGTATGATTGGTCCTAGAGCAATAGGATTCAGAATGTAGCAGTCTGAATGGTCCTAGAACAATGCAGCAGTATGATTGGTCTGCAGGAGCCACCCAATCCAGCTCCAGATGGAAGTGAATCCACAACCTGATTGGCCTATAGGAGAATTCTGGAATTAGCCAATCACGTGCAGCCCATTGTGTAAATAATGTATATGAAGCAGATACTTCTCACCACTATGAGCTGAATAAAGAGCATGAAATCCACTCTCAACTCTGAGTATGTTTCAATACCCCAGTTCCAATCCCTGGCAGGGCTGGGAAACATTTCTGTCTGAAACTCTGGAAAGCTGCTGCTGGATGATACTGAGCTAAATGGATCAATAGTCTGAGAATAATGCATCTTTCTGTGTTCCTGTGATTCCATTGAAAAGCAACTTGAGGTGGCATGACCTGTGATTACTGCAGTTTGGCATTGTCAGGTCATAACATGGAATGGATGAGCAAGGTCTGCTGGGATTGGCCTGAAATCAGCAATGTTTAGGTTCCAACTACGAATATCATGCTCAGAACTCTGCTAGGAAAAAGTTTCTTATTTCTATTTCTGATAGCAATTTCCAGTACATATTCAATGTACTTTTGTGATAGAAATCTATTTTCAAGTCATTTTGAGACAATCAGCCAGCTGAGCTTCATCGCTAAATGCCTACCTACTTTAATCTGTATATTATTAACTGCTCATCCACAGAAAACCTGTGTTCATTTGCATTGGTTACCAATTTCATCAATACACCCATAATGACGAGGCAAGGCATCTAACATTTTGAGTTTACACAGGCAACTACCTTTATTAACTTTAAGTGGGATCAGCAACGGGTTGTCATTCGACATAATAAACATGGCAAATAGGTGCTTTTTCTTCCTCTTCCTCAGTATTCTCTGCTCAAACCTTCCTAGGTCAGGGCACTTGGCTAGTTTTCCTCCTGCTCATGGATCTCACAATGATGGGTCTCACAGTCTGGGGGCCAGGACATGTCTTAAATAGATGCCACCCACTCACCCACCGCATCCTCTCCCTAGGGGTCGCAGGGCCCTGAGTGGCGCCTTTGTAGAGCTAAGGTGGCATCTAGCTGGTAGGAAAGAAGCCCTGGAGGCCAAGGGAGCATGTCCCTGACTGGGGAGATGATGATGCCTGCCAGGGCTTCCTGCATTACAGGGGATCAGACTAGATGACTGGGTGTTAAAACTAGCTGGAAAACTAATTGCGTGCCTAACTGCAAGTGGCCCATAGACACATGCTAACTGAATAGTAATACACTATCTAATTTCAAAGCAGCTGGTGGCTACTCTGGCACCCACCCTAACCCAAGAAAGACAATGTTTTGTGATCACTGATGTGCCTGACTATTTGGATAAATTACTTCTATGGGGAGAGGGTTGTATTAATTCTATCTTGTTTAACTTGCTATCTTGAAATTTTAATAATTATCAACAACTTATATGAATGTGTGGGACTGTTATTTGTGGGAATGTTAAGGATAGTAGGAAAGGATGTATTGAATAAGTATTATCCTTCCTTCACTCACACTAGTGAGTGATGTAGCAGATTCCCCTTAATATAGTAGGAAGCTGGTTTGCAGATTTGTTTGAATCTCTTTAGTTGAGTAATCCAGTCTGGCTAGCCAAGATGGATTGTTCACAGTGTCCCCTTTTATCCCTCTTAACAGAATAAAGACACAAGAGTCTTTCTTTAAAAGAAACAAGAAGTTTACTCACATTTCAGTTCATGATTTGATCCCTGAAAGGCAGACTTTAGCTAGTAGTTAAATAACAAACTGTGAGTTCATCTCATATGGAGATTGAGCTCATGTGCTGCTGGCAGAGAGCCAGCAGACAGAACAAAATGGCTGCAGGAGGGCAGCAAGAGGGCAGCAAGCAAGAGAGCAGCAAAAGAGAGAGATCAAGAGAGAGAAAATGGCTGTGTGACTTGGCTCTTTTATGGAGTCAGCCACGGCCACGCTCATCTCCCAGGTCACATGCAGGGGCAGGAAGCTCCAGACCAGTAGAACAGGAAGTTACACTGACTGGAGTAACATCCCTCTGCCTGTGCCCACTCTAGGGAAATAAGGAATTTATATTGTACTTGACTGTTCCAATGGATTACATCCCACAGAATGTTTATGACTTACAGCTGAAACAAATTTATTTGAGTTGAATAAAAAAATGGCGTTATTAGGAAACTCTTCAGTTAAATTCTCACACAGGTTTGTTCTTGGCCAAACACAAACAGAAATGCATTTTTAAACTATGAGGACCAGACAGGGGCAATGAATTCATTGTCTTGAGGAAATGAATTTTTCAAGAGCTAACATTTCACAAAGTTCCTAAGCCAAAAACAGTACACAGATAACCATTTCTATCTGGTATTATATTTACTTTTCCTTGACAGAGCTGGAATCTCTGCTCACTTGTAAAGCCCATCATGAGTCCTTATGATTCAGTTGCTCCCATTGCAATCTCCCACAGCACCTTTGCTGTGCTGTGCTCATTGTTCCACAGCACCCATTCATCAACAACCCACCACAACTTCAAGGGCTTTCGATGAAGAGATGAGTCCCCATCTTTGTTCCTTTGGCACTTCTGGAGGTGGGTTTGTTTCAACTATGCTACAACAGCAGCAACCGCAGCAGGATATCCATATGAACTAGGCATTTCTGTTTTTTGAGTAGTTCTTCATACATTTCTTTATGATAAGAACAAAAGTAGCATCCTGGTAGAACAGAGCAACAGTCCATCAGATCCATCTTCATGTCTCCAATGGTGACTAATCAGATGCCTTGGTGAACTTTGTGGTCACAGAAAGAACACAAACATTCTTGCCTATTGCTTGTCTCAAGCAGCTGAAAACAGGCACTCCTGTCTACTACATCCACCCAGTCCTCCAGTGACAAAGTTTGCATCCAGGAGCACCTTCCTTGGCCCCAACCAGCTCATCCCCACCTCCAAGCACTGGTCTAGTATCTCAGCCACCTCTCCTGATTCAGATGGAGCAGAGATGTAGAGTCTTATCTGCATACTGGTGACACTCCACTCCAAATCTCTGGATGACAGTTTCAGAAAGATGTTTAATAGCATACAAGCTGCCAAGAGGTCAGGGAGAATGGGCAAAGTTGTAAGCTCCCTACTCTCCCAACAAATGTTATAAACCAGAGCAGTTTCAGTGCCATGGCCAGGACTGAAGCTGGACTAAAATGGATCCAGATAGTCAATTTCCTCCAAACATGCCTGGAGCTGAACTGCTACCACCCTCTCCAGCACCCTGCCCAAAAATGGGAATATTTGCCACTGGGTGATAGTTGTTTAACACTTCTAGATCCAGGGAGGTTGTTTTAAGAAGGTGACACCCGACCACCTCATTTAAAGAAGGTGGTACCTCTCCTTCCTCCAGGGAAGCATTAATTCTCATTTTGTATTTTTCTGTTGTGAACCACATTGGGATCTTCAGGTGAAGAGTGGGATACAAAGTTAACAAATAACAACAATAACAATAAATTATCACTCCCAAGATAGCAAGGGTCGAGAGAGCTGGTGGTTGGCTGATGTCTTGAAGCAGCTTGTCTACATTTTCAGGCTACAATGATGGAAACAATTCTCTGTGCTCCAGATGCCTCCATATAGAAATAAGTACTGAAATTTTTGAAGGCATTCAAAACTTGGGGGAAAGTTTTTGAAAAGGTTGAAAAAATTCTGAAAATATCCTCTGAACTATACAGCAGATTTGGTGTAAAAAGACTGAAAAATTGCAAGAATGCAAATGCTGTGGGAATAGATTGCAAGCCCACTTTTCAAACCAACCAACTGAAAACCATGGAGCTCTGACAAAACTATGATTTCTGGTTTTAAAATTGTGAATTTGTGTGTGTGAGAGAGGGAGGGAGTATTTGTTTTTCACAGAAGTGAAACTTGCTCCGCTCAGTCAGACCCGCTCCTTAGTAAGTGTATTTAAGATTTGCTGTGATGGCAAAGTTAAGCCTGTGGGATCTAACATGCATGAATCTGAGTTTTATTTTGCATAACCATTTACTAGCATTAATAATTTTAAGCCCAGAAATTACAGGCTTTCCCCAAACTGCAGTGGGTAGTTTTTGAATGTGTGTGTCTATATATCAAAGTAACCTGTGAAATAACATTAATTTGAAAGCTCAGTGATGGAAAGCTTGATGAAGTACCATTAGCAATAATCACACAGTATTTTCTATGATATGCTGGTTTCCAAATTACTTGCTGTGCTTTGCAACAGATTAAATGGCTTGAGCTACTTTTATAACGGAAATCTTTTTGCATTCTGAATGTAACACAATTTCTTCTCTTGCAGAATCAAAATAAAATGACCTAATGATTCTGGAATGTTTAGGCCACATACAAATATACTGTATTTTTTTTCATGCATAAGACGTCCCCATGTATAAGGCGACCCCTTTTTATTATACCCAAAATTAAGAAATTAATTTGTTTAGCTTTTGGGGGGGTGGGGGAGGTCACTTCTGCCAATTGCTCACCCACTGCTGATCGCACACCTCGCTGCAGCCACCAATTGTCTGCCCGCTCATTGCCACCAACAACCCACCTGCCCACTTGCTGCAGTCACCAATTGCTTGCTTGTCTTGCCACAGCCACAAATTGCCTGCCCAATTGCCACAGCCACAGCCAATCGCCAGCAGGCCTTGCCGCAGCCACCAATCACCCGCCCAATCACAGCTGCCAATCTCCTGCTTGCTGCTGCCATTATTCACACATCCCCCTCTGCGTTCACTATCCGTGTATGACACCCAATTCTTGCCTTTTTTTAATAGCAAAAAGCATTGTCCTATACAAAGAAAAATACGGTATATATAGAAATAGTATAGGGTCCAGCAAATATAAAATATTTCAAGTGCTCGTGTTGGGTTCAGCACTGACCCAGGCTTGGTTCCCTTTAGAAGGAAGTCCCTGAAGGCTTATTGACACTGTAATATATTGGTGTTTTTCTACAAATATACTAACTAAGCAAAGTTGTGGGCAACGTTTAAATACTCCAACAGACAGCAAAACTCTTCTGCTCCCATAGAACAGTGGTTCCCAATTACCTTTCAGGCACGGGAGTTCCCCCTCTCCCATTGGTAGCTCACTGATAAGAATTAATGAGCCTCTGATAGTTTTATAGTCCTTTTTTATAGCATCATATTGCCAACACAAACAGACAACCCTCCTCAAAGAGAACAGTTGCCTGCTTGGAATCATCCTTGTGACTTCTGCAGCAAGGAGCGCGCCAAAAGGAAGTCCCTCCCCCTCTCAGTCTCCTTTGTTCTCTGATGTTTCGGACCATTGAGTCCGAGGGGAGGGGGCTCCCCCCACACTCTCAATTGATGTGTCACCCAGCTGCCTTCTGCTTTTCTCGTCCTTATCTCAAAACTGGGCTGCTCCTCACCAACTCCTCACTAACCTGTTTGGCTGCTGGGTGTAAGTCTGACTCTCTCTGCTTATGAGAACGTTGAAGGCGAGGCGGGGGGGGGGTGAATCTCCCCCCTCCTCTTCTGAACTGAGCTGATCTGTGGCTGCATTTCCCAACCTTTGCCTTCAGAGCATTCCCTGACAATAGCCATACACTGCGGATTCCCTATTTTTCAAAAGCCAAGCCATGCCATGGACAACCGACTTTTGAATTTTTTGACATCTCCATGGTAGTTCTTGTTACCATATTTTTCGCACTATTGGACGCACCGGTCCATAGGACGCACCTAGATTTTTTTTGGGGGGGGGATAAAGGCAAAAAAATTATTCCCCCCCCCCCCCGCCAGGCGCGGGGCTGGGGCAGGGGAAGCCCGAGCTTCCCCCTCCCCCAGAACGGGACCCAGAGCCATGCCGAAGCTGCGTGCAGCTTTGGCATCGCTCTGGGAGCTTGCGGGGCTGGGGGAGGAGGAAGCCCTCCGCCAGCCTCCAAACCATGTCGGGAGACAGCGGGATGGCGCGCTGCGCCTCTCCCGCTGTCCCCCGAGTTTGCGGGGCTAGGCCAGCCTTCTAGCCAAGTCGGGGGACAGCGGGAAAGGCGCGCTGCGCCTCTCCCGCTGTCTCCCGAGTTTGCGGGGCTGGCGACGGGGAGGAGCAGGCTTCTCCCCCCTGCCAGCCTAACCAAGTCGGGGTACAGCGGGAAGGGCGCGCTGCGCCTCTCCCGCTGTCTCCCGAGTTTGCGGGGCTGGCGACGGGGAGGAGCAGGCTCCCCCCCCCCGCCAGCCTTCTAGCCAAGTCGGGGGACAGCGGGAAGGTCGCGCTGCGCCTCTCCCGCTGTCTCCCGAGTTTGCGGGGCTGGCGACGGGGAGGAGCAGGCTTCCCCCCCGCCAGCCTTCTAGCCAAGTCGGGGGACAGCGGGAAGGGCACGCTGCGCCCCTGCCGCTGTCTCCCGAGTTTGCGGGGCTGGCGACGGGGAGGAGCAGGCTCCCCCCCCGCCAGCCTTCTAGCCAAGTCGGGGGACAGCGGGAAGGGCGCGCTGCGCCTCTCCCTCTGTCCCCCGAGCTTGTGGGGCTGGCGGTGGGGCTCTCCTGAAGCCTGGAGAGCGAGAGGGGTCGGTGCGCACCGACCTCTCTCGCTCTCCAGGCTTCAGTGAAAGCCTGCATTTGCACCATAGGACGCACACACATTTCCCCTTCATTTTTGGAGGGGAAAAAGTGCGTCCTATAGTGCGAAAAATACGGTATGTGAATGATGCCTAGAACCCCCTGGGTGCGTTGCGAGGACCACCTGGGGTCCCTCCCAGAAGATCACCAATTGGGAACCACTGCCATAGAATATTTGGTCATCATCCCAAGAGTTTGCAGAGCTCTTTCTGTGTTTTTCTCAGTGTTCTTTTCACACATTCCAGCTTGGTTCCTCCCCCCAGGGAGTTGTTGTTGTTGTTGTTAACAATAAAAGGGTTAAGTCCACCTGTTCCACAGGCAAGCCTTGAATTTCCAGAAGTTACACAGGTGGCAGACTGTTCTCACAAACTCAACACACAACACAATTCAACACACAATCATGGTCTCCTGAACCAAAATGACTTTCTGGGTTCTGTTTTTTTTTTTTTTAAGAAGAAGAAAAAGAAGAAGAAAAGAATGCAGCATTAAAGGGTACTAGTGCTTTTCCCTTTGTCTAAAAAAACCCCTCATGTTCCCACTTCCCCATGCTGTTCCCAAAACTCCAGCTACCAAATGTTTAGTTTATGAAAACCGAAAGAAACATCTCACGAAGTTGAACTTCCGGTATCCCTGCCAGCTACCCACCTGAGACCATTCATAGTACTATTATCTTTAATCAAGTTGATGGGTTGCGATTTTACTTTGCTGAATATCATTTGTCAAAAGCTAACAAACAAGAAATATATATACATATTTGCCTGTGATTGATTCACTTCTCATGACTCAGGAAATTCAGGGAAGCTAATTAATAGGTAAAGAAAGGAAAGATTCCTGGCTGTGGGATCGTGGCCACATAAAACCTGATGTCTGCAATTTCAGATGTGAAGTTCCTTAATGGAATGGGACATGAAATGAGAGAAACCAATGAAAGCAGACTCCTCTGGTATCAAAATCCTCATCCAAAGAACATATTCTACTTATTTTGGAAACATCACTCCTCCCTTTATGCTGCCATAACAATAACTGGAAACAATATCAGTCCAATTGCACTGCTCTTATTCCGAAAAACATTGGTAGTTGTGTACATTTTATAAATGCACATGTAACACTGGCACACACATTCTTCCATGTAAGTAAGTGCTGACAAACATAAACTGGAGGTAGCTAACCTATTGAAGTGTTCTGTTTATGAAGGAAGACAGCTGATAATCTAGGCTCAAAGGGGACTTGGCCTTCTCAGTGAAAGTGCCCACATTATCAAATAGTTTCACCCATCAACCTTCCAAAGTGGATGTTTAAGAAGGATGGATTTATGTTCTGGACTGTACCTTAGAAAGCTTTTCTAGATATTACTCAGAATAGGCAGAAGCTGTTCTTATATCTAGTGATGCGATATGACCAAATCTGAAACCCAAACATATTATTATAACTGAGTTGTGAAATGTTAAGAGGATCACAGAGAAGTCAGAATGCAGAGAATTCCAAATGTGATTTCTTTTTATTTTAAGAATGCCGTAGAAGTAAGTCAACCATCCGGCACATTAGATATTGTTTCCTATTTTAGCAGCTACACTGCATTTGTCTTTCAATTTTATATCGCAATCATTTGTTTTGTTTTTCAGTTTTCTGCTGTGCACTGAATTTTAAAAAATGCAGAATTTGTGACTTATATGGAACATTGTATTTGGCATGATAAACTGGGTTACTTAACCACCCTTTGATATTTCAAGCAGACCCAGTTTATAAGTCTGGGAAGAAGGGTAGCTGTACAACAAATGTATGAACTAGAAATGACAGATGAGCAATGCACCTAGAGTTTCAATTTGAACAGGAGAGACATCTTGTACTTTGGGGATCCAGTCTCTAGGCAACTAGAGATTGGGAAAAAAGCATTCATTTCCATCCTGTTCTACAACAGTAGCCTTCAAATAATAGGAAGAGAGCGATAGTAGGAAATGCTTTTGGCATTGCACTGAAATGCTTTCCAAAACAGAAGAAAGGACGGCTGTCCTTTTGTCATCACTGAATTAGTTTCTTTCTTTTTTGGATGAAGTGATTATATTAATGCACCTAAAGAAGGGTTGCATGGTAATGAAGATCTCTGAATCAGCACTAAGGGTTTAATAGTTTTTGAATGGTATCATTATCAAGAACATGATGCAAAGACTCACCTGTTTGCCCAGGCGTTTGTAGATTATTGCAGTACCTATTGGATGTAGAGTGAGTAGCCTGCCCTGAAGTTTCTAAGAGGTTTAGACCCAATGTTGTGTTTTTTTTTCATGTTCTTGTTACTGCTAAGTTAATTTGTGGTTGTAACTGTTTTAAATTGATCTCGTTTTTGCTTTGTATACTGTGTTATGTACCCTGTTCTGGGATCTTTCATGATGAAGAGTGGGTTAGGCATGCCTTGCAATGCACACCACCATGGATTGCAGGAGAAATTCCACTTAGTGGAATTGTGCAAAATATCCCTTAAGGAAGCTGGGAGTTTGAGGATGGAGGAGGGATTGGAGAGCAGGAGGCTGCACTTGCCAGCCTGAGAAAAGGTTTGTATTGGAAGACAAAATAAGAGCAGGAGAGCATTTCAGAAAGAAAAACAACAAGCTTAGGCTACAATCCTAAACACACTTCCAGAGAGTAACAATAGCTGAATGGAGTTGGGTTAATTTTTGAGTAAGCACTGTGATGCTATGGCTTAAGAGAATGAGTCCGGCAGTGTGGACATGGAGTGGAAGGGGAACACAAGTATTTTGAAAATCAGTGGTTTGGGCTTTTCTTATATAATTGGTATGTGTGGTAGCCTAGCAGCTAGCTACCTGCCAACTGGAAACTGGTGGGGCCTGAGCCATTGGATGTGGCAGCAGAGGAATGGGCCGATGGCTGTCAAAATAAAGGTGGACTGCAGTCTTTGCCAGAGTGGGAATGAAAGATGCAGCTAAAGACTACAAGTGTTGTGGCAACTGGTTCCAAGCGCCAGGGAGATCAACTTCTTCTGCTTCTTCTCACTTACACAGTGGTTGTAGACAGAGGGAAATTATTTCAGTGTTGTGTGCACTTATACACAGCTAGGGATTGACACACCCATTGACATCTAGTCCACCCCAGTTCTCAGAGAGGATAGGCCTAAATCCATCCTTTCCTGTTTTCAGGGGGATTTTAAATGGATTTTTTAAAAAAGCAACCAACCAACCAACAAGGAAACACTATTAATATGTGTTTGGAAGTACCTATGAGACAGCTAATAATAATAATAATAATAATAATAATAATAATAATAATAATAATAATAATAATAATAATTTATTTATACCCTGTCCTCCCCAGCGAAGACCAGGCTCAGGGTGGCTAACACCAAATATAAAAATTTGATTGAAATTTGATTGAAATACAATTTAAAAACAAGATTAAAACACAACATTAACATGCAGCCTCATTTCAGTAGGAACTCAAATCTAAAACTTTTGGGGGATGAAAACGTCAAATCTTCACCAAGGCCATCTATCCAGACTGGTCCTACATGGGCCAGAAAAAAGCCATGGAAGTCCCCAAATAGGAGTTCCATCACAGAAGGAGAAAGGAAAAAGGAAAGAGGGGGAGGGGATCAAGTTGATTCCAAGCCAAAGGCCAGGCGGAACAACTCTGTCTTACAGGCCCTGTGGAAAGAAATCAGATCCTGCAGGGCTCTGGTCTCATGAGACAGAGCTTTCACCAGGCCAGAGCCAGTGTTGAGAAAGCCCTGGCTCTGGTTGAGGCTAATCTGACTTCCTTAGGGCCTGGGACCTCTAGGGTGTTACTATTTATGGACCTTAAAGGTCCTCCATGGGGCATACCGGGAGAGGCGGTGCCGTAGGTACAAGGGTCCTAGGCCGTGAAGGGCTTTAAAGGTCAAAACCAGCACCTTAAATCTGACCCTGTACTCCACCGGAAGCCAGTGCAGCTGGAAAAGCACTGGGTGAATATGCTCCCATGGCAGGGACCCCGTGAGGAGCCTCACTGCAGCATTCTGCACCCGCTGGAGTTTCTGGGACAGCTTCAAGGGCAGCCCCATGTAGAGAGCGAATTACAGTAGTGAAGCCTGGAGGTGACTGCCACATGGATCACTGTGGCCAGGTCGGGGCAGGAAAGGTAAGGTAAGGGATCAACTGCTTGATGTGGCGAAGGTGGAAAAATGTCGCCTTAGCTGTTGCTGTAACCTACCGCGTCCAAAGAAAGGGAGGCTTCAAGGATTACACCCAAACTCTTAACGGAAGGCAATGGCACTAATTGGGCCCCTGCAAGAGAAGGGAGTTGGTCCCTCATCCCCATGCCATCCCGACCCAGCCATAGGACCTCTGTCTTCGAAGGATTTAGTTTCAATCGGCTCCCACGAAACCATCCAGCCACAGCTTCCAAGCATCTGGTCAGTGTGTCCGGGGCCGAGTCGGTGTGGCCATCCATCAGCAGATAAAGCTGAGTGTCATCAGCATATTGGTGACAGCCCAGCCGAAATCTCCGGACAATCTGGGCAAGGAAGCGCATAAAGGTGTTAAAAAGCATCAGGGAGTGGATTGCGCCCTGCAGGACTCCACATACCAAGGAAAGGCGCAACGACATCTCCCTCCGTAGTGCCACCCTCTGTCCCCGGCCAGAGATAAAGGAGCACAGCGATTTTTGGACTATGCGCTGTATCCTCACATCGACGAGGTGGTAGTTCAGAAAATCATGATTGATCATGTCAAAGGCTGCTGACAAATCTAAGAGAATCAGCAGTCCCGACCCGCCTCAATTCAGTGGTCTATGGAGATCGTCTGTTAGGGCGACCAGAGCCGTCTTGGTCCTGAAACCAGGACAGAACCCAGAATGAAATGGATCTAAAGTCAATGTTTCCTCCAGAAACCTACCCAGCTGTTCAGCAACCACTCTCTCAGTTACCTTACCCAGATAAGGAAGATTTGAAACTGAGCCATAATTGAATAGATCTAAAGGATCTAGTGAAGTTTTCTTTAAGAGTGGACACACCACTGCTTCCTTCAGCTTGCCTGGGAATGTCCCTGGGCCAAGGGACAAATTGATAATTTCAACCAAGGGGATCCATGCGACATCAGGGCATGCCCTAATGAGCCAAGACGGGCATGGGTCGAGGAGGCAAATGGTGGGCCTATCAGCTCAGAGGAATCTATCAACATCAGCAGGGAGTATCCGATCAAAATGGTCCAACACTGGACCCGAAGACAGTCAAGGGCCCTCCAGTTCTGTTACTGTATCTAAATTGGCAGGGGGGTCATGGAGGAGCAACAGGACTTTCTCCACAAAAAAGCTCGTGAATGCCTCTGAGCTGTGAGTCGAATTTGTGCCAGCACCAAAGATCAAATCCAGCGTGTGGCCTGCTTGATGAGTGGGGCCCAAAACAAAGTGGGAGAGACCTAGTGACACCATTAGTTGTAAGCAGTGTTCATTCATCCCCATTTTGTTTTTATATAAAAACTTTTGAAATATTGTACCCAGCTCTCCTCAGTCTGAGCATGCAGGGCTTCTATCATGAAGATAGAACAATCCCTCTGGGACTGACAGGTGTTCACGTCCCATTGTTCCCAGAGGGAATTGTGTGGTGACAACATGGCCACCATCAACTCTTGTCACTCTCAGGGGGGCTTGTTCTGTGAGCATCAAAGCCATTAAATAATTTCAAAAAGAATGTTGAGAGATGGATTGGAAGATTGTTTCCTGAAAAGAAAGCATGAGATTAAAAGAGGAATAAATTCCCTGTTTGTTGGAAGCATCACACAATATATGAAAACTGTCTTCCCCTCCACAAATGAAGTATTGCCATGACCCTGGCAGATTTTCATATGTTAGCACTTCATTTACTTTAACAGAAGAGAATTAAGCCTGAGTTGAACTCTCCCAATGGAATGAATTAGCTTTTGAACTGAGCCATAAATGCTCACCACTTTGGTTCTAAATGCAGTGTGAAAAGCACTGATGCACTTTCACCACCCAGAAAGACCCATTTCCAACTTAGTATTCAGACACAATAGTTATAGGCAGGAAGTTCAACTATCCTGACCTTGGAGTTCTAATGTAAGTCAAAAGCCCTTGCTGAACTGGGATCTGGCACTTAGAGTTTGATACAACACGTCCAAAAATCAATAAAGGCCATCCTGCAAGCAGCAGACAAGAGACATTCCATTCTACTTGTTAGTCATTCTCTTAGACTGAAAGAACACTTAAAATTCCCAGAATCCCAATCAACTGGAGCGTATTTAGCTCGATTTTTGACAGAATGGACTCCACATTCGGGTATATAAAATACTTAATTGGAAGGCTCAACTAAATGTTGCACATAGATGTGGGAAGTTACTTTTCTGCTGCGCTCCTGAAAATCTGTTTTGGAAGGGCTGGTTTTTTTCAGCCCAGAAGCGGCAGGTGGGGAGTCAGGTTAGGAATCCTTTCGCTTTGCTTGTTCAAATCCCTTTCTCTACAAAGGAAATCATCGGGGGTTCTTACTGTACATACATAGGAAATGTTTAGTTGTGCCTCAGAATATGACTTTCTCATAGTATCTGTTTATTTAAGCATTTATACCCCACTTTTCTTAGTGAAATAAACTCAAAGTGTCTTACAAAAGAAAAAAATATTGTATATAAAACACAATGTACCAGTTAAAAGAAAAGCGAACAGTAAATTAAGCAAGAATATTGTACGATTGCCAGAATAATATCCTGATATTTACAAACAAAATAAATCTTTAGAAAATATGTTAATACTCTGCCCCCACCAATAATATTAATTTTCCCCCCAGGGGTTGTGAATGAAACAACCAACATTTGCATTTTGGGTGGGTGGGTGGACCTAATTGTAACTGATCTGCATTGAAGAAGAAGAAGAGTTTGGATTTGATATCCCGCCTTTCACTCCCTTTAAGGAGTCTCAAAGCGGCTGACATTCTCCTTTCCCCTCCTCCCCCATAACAAACTCTCTGTGAGGTGAGTGGGGCTGAGAGACTTCAGAGAAGTGTGACTGGCCCAAGGTCACCCAGCAGCTGCATGTGGAGGAGCGGAGACACGAACCTGGTTCCCCAGGTTATGAGACTACCGCTCTTAACCACAACACCACACTGGCTCTTTCACATTGCCTTTTCTTTCTTTCTTGATTTTGGTATGTCATTGAATGTACTTGCTTAAGTAAATAAAAATACATATTTTTAAAAAGACGAAGGGGGGAGGAGTGAGAATATCAGATTAGAAGGCAAGACTATTGGCAAAAGTTGTGATTGATCCTGTATAGAGGAATGCCTACTGGTTGGCCAGAAAACAACATATTTGCAGCTGGAATTGAGTCCAATGTGTGGACTGATCAAATCAGCTGCAGGCATGGCCAAATTTGGCCCTCCAGCTGTTTTGGGACTACAATTCCCATCATCCCTGACCACTGGTCCTGTTACCTAGGGATGATGGGAGTTGTAGTTCCAAAACAGCTTTGGCCATGCCTGAAGAAGAACTTTGCTGTGAAGTAAAGCTCACTTGTGGATGGACCTGTTCTTGTGCCAACAGGCTCTCCCAGATGCATGAATAGCCCTCTCTCACAGGTTTCTATTTTGCATTGTTTTAAAAGCATCTTCTGTTATTTATTGCACTGTTTTGGAACTGTTTCTAAGCTGTCATTGTTAGTCCATTGCCTTGGGGCATGCAAGGAAGGCAATTCATCAACAGGTAGTAATATAATAATGATGCCACTTGCTTGTCTGGCTGGAAGATAGAGCGGGGTAAGTGAGAGTGGAAAAGATGACATCTGCATTACTTGCTGTACTCACTTTTGCCTCTAGTTCTGCCCACCTCTGCCATGTGACTCTCACAAGAACATAAGAAGAGCCTGCAAGATTAGGCCAAGAAGAGCTTTCTGGTTCAGGATCTGGCGCTCTCAAATTTCAGCGGCACCCTGTGCAACGCTAAAAACTGGTGTCTCCCCGCCTTTCGCACTCTGTTCCACAGCATTGTTTTGGCGCAGAATCTAAGCACAAGAGCCCTCTCCCCTCCTGTGGTTTCCAGAAAATGGTGTTCAGAAGCATTGCTGCCTCCAGCTGTGAAGATAAAGCAGAGCCATCCTGGCTGGTAGTCACTGGCAGCCCTCTCTTCCTCTTGTGGAGCCAGTGTGGTGTAGGGGTTAAGAGCGGTAGACTCGTAATCTGGTGAACCAGGTTTGCTTCCCTGCTCCTCCACATGCAGCTGCTGGGTGACCTTGGGCCAGTCACACTTCTCTGAAGTCTCTCAGCCCCACTCACCTCACAGAGTGTTTGTTGTGGGGGAGGAAGGGAAAGGAGAATGTTAGCCGCTTTGAGACTCCTTTGGGTAGTGATAAAGCGGGATATCAAATCCAAACTCCTCCTCCTCCTCCTCCTCCTCCTCCTCCTCCTCCTCCTCTTCTTCTTCTTCTTCTTCTTCTTCTTCTTCTTCTTCTTCTTCTTCTTCTTCTTTGAATTTGTCTAATCCACATTTAATGCTCTCCAAGTTGGTGGCTATCACTGTTATTCACCTCTCTGTCAGAGATGCTTGAAAGTAAATAAACCTACTTCTGCACCTAATTATGGCTTATGTTTGACTGCAGCAAAAAAATTGATACAGCATTTAATTAAAGTTATTGACAAAAACTGATTCAAAGAACATCGAGCAGGTTTATACATCCAGACCCCTGTTCCATGCATACACCGTAAAATGGTGCTGAAACAGGGAGTTTTCTTCACACTCCTCAGCCCATGAAGAGACATTAATGTTCATTGGGATTCATGCAAAGACGTCAATTTATGCTGGTGGTAAATAGAAGAGCTTTTTTAAACAACAACAATAAATTGTCTTGGTCCAACATTATATGTTCATACACATTCCTTCTAGAGTGCACCATATTCATTTTGACCACAAAATGTGCAGTAATCTATTCCCCAGACCATTCTCTCCACAATGTGCCATGTGGTGCAGCTGCTGAAGATGATCCCAATAGATTCTGAGCCCGTTGCTAGATTCAAGTTACAAAAAAAGGAGACTCTGACTCAACATCAGGAAGAACTTTCTGACGGCAAGAGCTGTTTGACAATAGGATTGTACTCCTTCAGAAGGTGGTAGACTCACCTTCCTTGGAGGTTTTTAAGCAGACACCGGATGGCCACCTGTCAGGGAGGCTTTAGTTGGGATTCCTGCCTTGCAGGATGACCTTCAGGGTTTATTCCACTTCTACAATTCAGTGATTCTATCGTTCTAATTGTAAAGCAGCCAACTCTGAACCATATTTGGGAGAACTACCTTGTTCTTATATGTATGACACTCTTACCCTTTTTAAAATTCTGAATACTGCTTAATTTTTTGTTGAGTTTTTGAGTAGGTGCTGGCAAATCCTGTCTGATACAAACAAACAAATATACAGTTTTGGAATAAAAGAGAGGCATTTAAACCGAGACTTACATTTCATTTCCTACATGCCCTGAAAACAGGAAAATCATGGTTTTCTGACTCTCCTTGGAAAAGACTGCAGTCACTCAAGAGACCTAACAATGCATATTGCAGAACCACCATTGACTCTGGCCTCACAATTAATTCATGACAGACATAATTATGCCATTTAAGTGTAAGAGACTTGGGTCACCAAGTTTTCTGTAGTGACAAGCTCTAAAGTAAAAGTAATTGCTTAATTTGGGATTTGCTCAGTTATGGAAAGCTGATTATATAAATGATTGATACTCTTTAAAAATGTTTCTCTTGCAGAACACAATGGGAGTGCAGAAAGAGGTGGGGACCTGAGAACACAGACCCATTTAGAGTGATTTACAGCCAACCCCTCTGCATTTTTTCTTAGAGAAAAGTTCATCATGTTCTATGGAACTTCCTTCCAGATAAGTATGCATTAGTTTTCTAGACAACTTTTCTCAAGGCTAGTTGCATTTGGATTTCTTTGAAATAAGACCTAATCTGGAACAAATGATTACAATTCACCCCGGCATTATCTTTTCTCTTCAAAAATAGGGTCTGTCCTCTAAGGAGAAAACAATTGTACCATGAGTAGGGAAAACAGTATTATCCTGGTATCATGTGTTGTTCTTGACATGAAGTTCCAGAGTCAATGTGATTATTCAGAAGAGGTATTTTATTAACATGCAATCATTCATATATGTACGATATCCACCACCTGAACTTAAACTTCCATACCTGAATAAGATAATTGACAGGCATTAATCTTAAAGATATAGTAACATACCATCGTGGGACGTGGGTGGCACTGTGGGTTAAACCACAGAGCCTAGGACTTGCCGATCAGAAGGTCGGCAGTTCAAATCCCCGCGACAGGGTGAGCTCCCGTTGCTCAGTCCCAGCTCCTGCCCTAGCAGTTTGAAAGCATGTCAAAGTGCAAGTAGATAAATAGGTACCGCTTTGGAGGGAAGGTAAATGGCGTTTCTGTGCGCTGCTCTGGTTCACCAGAAGCGGCTTAGTCCTGCTGGCCACATGACCCGGAATCTGTATGTCGGCTCCCTCGGCCAATAAAGCGAGATGAGCGCCGCAACCCCAGAGTCAGTCACGACTGGACCTAATGGTTAGGGGTCCCTTTACCTTTACCTTTAACATACCATCATGGAGTGTGCATGCAAAGGGGGCTGCAGAATAGAAGAGAGAATGAGGCATGGGAAGGGGGAATTGGGAAAAAGAAGGAGGACTGAGTGAGCAGAGACACAGCCCCTTGTAAGAATTCTTCTCTCTCACAGCGCCACCCGTGTCCCTATATAGAGAGACTTAGGGGGCTGCATTTTGTCCTGGGGCCCGAAGTCTGTGCTCCCCCTGCTATGTAATCCAAGAAGGACTTTCTAAATTTTCCTACATTCTCCTTCACTGAACCAGATGCCCATGGGAAGGCTGCAAGCAGGACCTGTGTGAGCGCAACAGCACTTTCCCCTCTTGTGTTCCCAAGCAACAGGCATTCATGGCTAGTAGTCATTGACAGCCCCAGCCTCCAGGAACACATTTCGTTGTTATAAACTGTATTGAGTCTCGCATGGTGAGCAGTGGGATACAAAGCTTTAAAGAGATAAAATAAATAAACATGCCAGTAGTGGACAGGACCACAAGCAAAGATGGAGGGGGTGTAATTCAAGTACAGCAGGCTTGTTTCTAACCCCCCCCAGCCTCCTCTGTGCACACCCAAGAGGCATTAGGAGAGCATCAGGGCAGCCTCCGGCCAAGGAAAAACTAGACATGAAGAGTGTGAGAGACCAGATAGAGAGACTTAAAGGTAAAGGTAAAGGGACCGTTAGGTCCAGTCACGGACGACTCTGGGGTTGCGGCGCTCATCTTGCTTTACTGGCTGAGGGAGCCGGTGTTTGTCCGCAGACAGCTTCTGGTTCATGTGGCCAGCATGACAAAGCCGCTTCTGGTGAACCAAAGCAGTGCACGGAAACGCCATTTACCTTCCCGCCGGAGTGGTACCTATTTATCTATTTGCACTTTGACGTGCTTTCGAACTGCTAGGTTGGCAGGAGCAGGGACCGAGCGACGGGAGCTCAACCCGTCGCAGGGATTCGAACCGCTGACCTTCTGATCGGCAAGTCCTAGGCTCCGTGGTTTAGCCACAGCGCCACCCACATCCCTATATAGAGAGACTTAGGGGGCTGCATTTTGCCCTGGGGCCCGAAGTCCGTGCTCCCCCTGCTATGTAATCTAAGAAGGACTTTCTAAATTTTCCTCCATTCTCATTCACTGTGTGGCCTGAAGTTCTAGAATCATGAGAAAGGGACAGAAAATTTCACAGCTCTTTGCCCTGTCCTATGGCCGGTGCCTCTTGGCGTGGCTACTGCAATGTTATATCAGGGCACAATGGCCACTGCTGCTGGTGAGCGGCCTCTGAGGTATTTGTGACAGCACAGTGGAGAGTTAGATTTCTATTTTAGCAGGACTACACACAAATCTAAATGTGATTTCTCAGTCCCTCATTTAAATAGCTATCAGGGGACATTATTAGGGATTGTCCCAGGAACCCCAGATCTTTGGTGGGAGGCCCTGGATTTCTGCTCCTTTCTTTATTTTAAAACTTCTTTAAAGTTCTGTTTATAGGGTGGCTGAGTGCACTACAAAGCACAGTGCTGGTAAGAATTCATTAACTTGCCAGAGGGGAGGGGAGTTTTCTGAACCTGTTCCTGTGTCCTTTAAGTACCTAGATATGCCCCAACCAGCAGTATTAACTACATCTTCAGATAAAGCCATATTAGGTATGTGTAGAGTATATTCTCATATATTCTGTGAAAAATAATCTAAATTAACCATCACACTTTTTAGTCCATAATAAAAAGAAAATAACTAGCATGAATTGAAGTTTTTTGTTTTTTAAAAATCCGTAGTGCACATTCATGCAACAGCAGCAAAATGTATCTATCAGTGAAAGTTCAGGTTCAGAAAAAGAAATAAACTTGGTTTACAGAGAGACCTACTTGTATATGACCTGGCACTGATCATTTCATAATACTGTTCTCATACAGCTTTAAATAAAATGATTACAAATGAAGGAGCAAAGCATGTTATCTGGAGAGTACATAATAAACTAAGACATGTGCTGGGTTTTTTAAAAGGCTCCAGAGTAAACAGAGAAATCTCCAGTCTCTCATTCTAAGAAATTAAACTTGATTTTATGAGCTGTTTCCTCCTTCCTCTGAAAATTACAAGAAATGGAGTTTCAGTTTCATCCCCATAGCAAATTGCATTGAGATTCACTTCTATGAATCTTCATTATGGTGTGTGTTCCAGCTGGATGAGAGGTTTGTATTGTCGATGCCATTTTAAATTCAAGAAAGGTAGCCATTTTATAGCCATTCTACATTGTGTGTGTGTGTGTGTGTGTGTGTGTGTGTGTGTGTGTGTGTGCTGAAGACTGGTTTTGCTGCCTGTGATCTCAGAGTTTGGAGTTGTCGGCCAAAACCTGTCAGCCAAAGCCAGTGGGCAGGGATGTTGGGAATTGTAGTCCAAAAACCATATGGAGAGCAGCAGCTTGGGGAAGGCAGATGGAAAGGCTTGCAGGGAGGTTGTGGGAAATGACATGCAGGGAATGTCACTTTGCCATCAAATCCTAATCAAGCTCAGTGGGGTGCCCATAACGCATCCTCTGCCACTCAAGTCAAGGGAAGCAGCTTGACTTGAAGAATCCCTCCCAATTCTCAAGCCCTGTGTCCTTGCCTGTTATTCCCTTTACTTTATTGCCAACGTGGTGCCCACCAGACCACCACTCCCACTGAATCCAGCTAGCCTTGCTGTCATTAACAAATGGGAATCTAGCTCCAGATTGAAGTCTTTTCATATCAAACAAGAGAAACATGGACAGGTCATTTTCTAGCTCATGCTATGAAGTTCTTTTTTAAAAAAATTCTCAGCAATGGAAATAAGAGCTGCCCATTAATGGAGGAATTAAATCTTTCGATATAGCACAATGTGTCCTATGGGTGTACATACTTCTTGTTGATTGTTTCTGTATATTATGTTGGAAACTGCCCAGGTGGGGAACAAAAATAAATCATCATCATCATCAATTTGAGTTTCTCAGAGCTTTGCATTTTTCCAATCTCAAATTTCACATCAGCTTGCTTAAAAAAGTCAGTACACCAGAAATCATCAGTACTTTAGTGCCAATTTCTCCAAATAAGCACATTTTCCCATATAATGTTGCCTTATGTACACTTTATTTCGAATGAGCAGTTTGCCCTAAAGAAAACAACCTAGAGTTGAAACAAAGTGGAGAGCAGGAGGAAAGAATGCGGAATAATGGGCTGGGCTGGGGGAATGACTGGAAGTGCTCAAGAAGGCAGCATTTTGTTCTCAGGTGCCGCTTAACGTGGCCTCACGCACCCTCCCCTGGTTGCTGCCAGGGTCCAGCAAGGCCCAGGGTCCAAAGCTGCTGCTTTTCTTCTACAGCAATTCATAGAATCAGATCCAAGACACAGTTTTCTGATCTGCTCACATGAAAAGTAAGATTAAGACCTCAGTAATTTCCTCTTAGCCCACTTATTAAGAAGCCAGAATGCTGCTCCATATATCCTGTGATACACGGAAGTCTCTTTTTTTAATGGCTCGCACGGGTATATTTCTAATATTGAAGAGAGGCTTTTAAAGGGTCAGAAATCATAGGCATTGGCTTTTAAGTGTACTGCCAGCTCATGGATACTCTTTCTGTTGCCATGGAGACATCAAACAAGGAGCATACAAGTACATATTAATGGTTTAGTAGCAGGAGTCACAGAAGGCTCTCCCAGTGCGCGCTCTCTCTCTCTCTCTCTCTCTCTCATTATGATGGCAATTCAGAAATTAAACAATAAGGGACATCATTGTTGAGAAATGATTCAGCACAGATTTCCTGTCATTCCAATCCCACAATATCAGATTTATATTTTTAGAGTAAGGCATACTAATTCAAAAATAAGTACAGTATTTCCATGATTTAAATGTCTGCCACGATCATTGTGAGCAAGCAGCAAAGAGCAACAGGCATATGAAGAGGGCCTTGAAACCAAACCACTTCTTTATTTACAGCATTTTTATACAGCCCGTGATCAAATGGTTCTCAGCATGGCTTACAAATAATGGTTAAAACCAAGGAGGAGGAAGAGGAGGAGGAGGAGGAGGAGGAGGAAGCACCAAAGTGAGGTCATTATTTGAATGCCCTCTGCAAGAGGACAGATTCATTTGGCAATAGCACTTTTGCCCCCTGCTGTCTCCCCTGCCCTCTTCAGTGCTGCAACATGGCTGCCCGGAAGGTGCTGCACCCTGCGATCTGACATGCAGTCGCATCAGTTTGTGCAGCAACGCCAGTGGGGCTTCGACTGTCGCCCCATCCCCAGCCCCACAAGCCCCAGTCACTGAGTGCCCATCAGTCTGGAAGCAATGGAAAGGCAGGGTCAAAATCTAAGCATAATCAAGGCTTTGTGCAACCAAGAGATTCCCACGAATGCCCCCAGAGGGCATCTGAAGCTCCTTTGGAGATTTTGGGCCAGTCACTCTCTCCCAGCCTCAGGTAAGCAAATGGTCAAGTTGTAACTAAACGCATGAGAATATAGGCTGGATTTTCCTTTCAAAAGCAATTCAGCAGGAGCAGACTGCTTCCTTAAGGCCTATTCATGTGTTCAGAGCAAACACAATGGCGAGAGGCTGGTGCGTCCATGAAAGTGTCAGTCCATTTGTGTTCATCCTAATAAATCAAGAGATTTTCACTCGGATGTGCATCTGAATGCATATTTAATTTAGCTTATGATTCACAGTCCAACCATTGATACTGACATGTGTGGATCCCCAGGACTGCAGTCCCTATTTCTGCTGGGATTAAGGGAAGAGGAAATCAAGTCAGCTCCATCCATTGACACAAAGCAATAAAACACAATATATCATATTATAACAAGATGTAACAACAATCTACCCAAGCTGAAATTATACGCATTATTTACTGGCTGTAACATTCATTAAGTTTAAAAGAAAGAAACTGTCTGGCTTATATAAGGTCGTAATGCTATGTGTGTTGCCTGCTAACAGCCAGTTCAATTTCAAAAAAGGAGCCAACACCTTCATATTTACCTTATTCCAAGGTGGCTTTGTGAAATGAAATCTTAATAATATTTCCAGTATTACACTTCCCCAAAGAAATAATAAAAGGCTATATATACTAAAATGTCAACACTCATACCACTGAGGCAAATAGTGTTAGAACAAAGCACCAACTGAATTTAGGAAATTCATTTTCTGCCTTCTTCAAACCTCTAACGGGGTTTTCCAGACTCGCTTCCAGTGTAGTGACACTTCTGCACAGCTTCCCAAGGACTGTGGTTCTCTGTGTCAGTTTCTCCTCCTCTCCATGCTCATAAAGCCCATGGCAATTTTCAAAATTGAACATACCTTGTAAAGATTTCAAAAGCAAAATGTGTGCTATTTCAAGTTAAACTTTTTTTTTTAAAGGATATTCTGAGCACCACAGTTCAAGAAGGAAACTGACAAACTGGAACGTGTCCAGAGGAGGGCAACCAAAATGGTCAAAGGCCTGGAAACGATGCCTTGTGAGGAACGGCTAAGGGAGCTGGGCATGTTTAGCCTGGAGAAGAGGAGGTTAAGGGGTGATATGATAGCCATGTTCAAATATATAAAAGGATGTCATATAGAGGTGGGAGAAAGGTTGTTTTCTGCTGCTCCAGAGAAGCGGACATGGAGCAATGGATCCAAACTACAAGAAAGAAGATTCCACCTAAACATTAGGAAGAACTTCCTGACAGTAAGAGCTGTTTGACAGTGGAATTTGCTGCCAAGGAGTGTGGTGGAGTCTCCTACTTTGGAGGTCTTTAAGCAGAGGCTTGACAACCATATGTCAGGAGTGCTCTGATGGTGTTTCCTGCTTGGCAGGGGTCTATTCCAACTCTATGATTCCATGATTCTATGAAATGCAGTTGCACATACTGTTTATCTCTCAGAAATTCACCTTTTGGTGGAGAATAAGAAACACAATTGTAAAAACAGGACTATGTGCCAAGAAAACATGAATTCAGCAATCTTTGTAATATTATGCAAATTCAAGGCAAATTGCATCATTCTTATTTTACGTAGTGTATTCTGAAAAGGTCTTTTAGCCCCGAGGAATGACGTGGAATGACTCCAATGAGTTGTGAGATTTCCAAAGGAACCTTCTGACTCTCATCCTTTACAGGGAGGAGCATGAGAAACATTCATTTTTAAAGCAGAAAAGATAGAAACCTTGATATTCTCAGCAAGCTGAACAGTGCACTCGGTGTCTTGTTCTGTGTTTATATCTTTCTGCAGGTGTCGCCCATGAAGGGCCCTCATTATCTCCTCCTTTCAGCCTTTGGGTGCAGCCCATCGTCATCCTCCCTAGACAACATGGGCAACTGCATTTGATTCTGTTCAAATCATCTGTATCCCTGCTCTCCCCACCCCTAATGTTACTTTAATTGCAAGCTCGAGGCTCACAGAAGGATCTTTTCTTGTTTCTATATGTTACCTTGTACAGTGCCATGCACATGGATATATAAATAGTAAGCAATACTGTACAAATTGGAGGGTCCTTTTTGTGGCAGCTTCCTTAGCTACTGTTGAAGCAAATTGAGAGCAAAGCCACGAGAGCTGGATGATGGGATTTTTGAATTTCATTCAGGGGTCCCTTTATTTCTTCCCTTAATTTGAACATTGATTACAACCTGAACCATCACCCAGAAAATTATAATTAAGTGTCTAAGGGCTGTTTGAATGTGTAAAATGTGAAGAATTTAATGACCCAAGATAAGACTCTGGCAGTTTGCACAGGTCCCAAACTTTTTAATAGTTTCCAACTACTGCCCCATGAAGGGGCATCACAGGATACTGAAGAGGGCGGGGGGGGAGGGGAGAGAAGGAGCCTGTGTGTACCTTCACCCTTAGGGCTGGCCCCATAAGACCCTCCTCAAAGGCTGCCATAAAAAGCAAGACCTGGTGCTTTGCGCCCCTGTGTTTGTGCACATCTTCATGGAGCACATGGAAAATGCCACTCCTTTTTTTACACAGCTGCTTAGAGTACCCACACATTGCACCCCTTTCAGGGTGAAAGGCTGGGCACCTGAATGCCCCCAAGATACCAGCTTTTATTAATTTCCCATCAGCTATAAACTTGTAACAGTTTAAAATGACATTCAGCAAAATAAATAAGAAAGAAAAAATTGCCACCCAAATGAACTGTGAAAACAGTATGCAAATTGAAACGTAGCCTGTTGCATAGCATAGTGCTTCAATGGTGGAATTATATGCCCAGACTATTAGATTCCCTGTAATGTGCTGTACAGCTTTTCCTTCTTCAGAATGCCCATGATTGGCCGGCCAGGTTTTGGGTTTGGGTTTTGGGGGTTTTTTGCAGGAGGTCAGGGAATAATGTATTAGCATACCCATCTCAGATTTATTGCCAGTAATATGGCAGGAGCAGGACTGAAACTGCTTTAAATTGGCATCCCATATTTCTGTATAACCATTAAAATATTTCTAATATCCAGAAAATGAATAATTAGATATTGGGAGTTCTAAATCTTCCACATTTTCCTATTAAATTTATCTTGCAGTTAACAATTATTAATGTGAGCACTTGTTCTTTATTTTTTCTTGCCATCTCTGCATTATATCCACAGTTACAGAGGAATAAGATCAGCCCCTGTACTAAACAAAGCTACTATTTATGCTTAGGTCTAGTGAAATGCGTGCATAATTTTCCAATTTACTGTACTTGAAATGCATTTAATTCATAAGATGTATTGCTCTAGTCAATGTCTGCAAAACAATTTCCTGAAGCTTTTAAATATTCCTAAACAAAAGAACGTGGAAAAAAATTTTCCTTAATGAATACCTAAAGCACAGAAGGCTTTCTCCCTTTTTTTAAAACTTTCACATTTTAATTAGCTTGGGGTAAAAGAGCTTGGCAGAGCAACTCATTACCAAAGAAAAAGACCCCCCTCCCGCATGAACATTTTTGACCACACTTAGTAGCTACATCCAGAAGAGAATGATTTATGGTGGGACTGCTGGTCAGCATAGTTTAAACCAGGGGACTACAACTCAATTTATATCTTTCGATTCAGGGCAGAAATAATATAATCAGCATAATCTGCATAACATAATCTGCATTGACATGATGGAACAACAGCACAGCCAGGGAACATGCCACACCTGTTTAGGAAACTTTTTAATGACTGATGTTTTCATGTATTTTTTATCTTTTGTTGCAAGCCGCCCAGACTGGCTGGGGAAACCCAGCCAGATGGGCGGGGTATAAGTAATATATTATTATTATTATTATTATTATTATTATTATTATTATTATTATTATTATTATTATTTCCATTCTGTGGGCAGTTTCTAGTGTGGGATTTGAAATGGCAGCTCTTGGCCTCTTTCAGAGTCTCAAGTTACAAAGTAGATCTCAGCTGACACTTTTCACAGCACAGCAGTGATTTGGGACTCAGCACTGCCAAAGATCTTTTTTTTTTTTTTTATAAAATTTTTATTGGTTTTACAACATTTTAAAAAGACAAACAAACAATGAAAATGACAAACAAACACGCATAGTTTCGTACATATTTTCTTATAAACCTCTTTTCTTGGACTTCCCCATACCCCCCCTCTCTGCATCCCAATGTCCATACTTCAACTAGCAACTCCCAATTATTGCTTTCAAATCTCTGTCAACTTAGTCCTTTTCTATCTTCTAACCATATATCCCTGTACCCCCTTGTTTCTGAAAACCACGACATTTTTAACATTCATTAAGTTTATAATAGTCCTTCAGATAACTTTTAAATTTTCTCCAGTCTTCTTCCACCGTCTCTTTTCGTTGGTCACGGATTCTGCCTGTCATCTCGGCCAATGTCATATAGTCCATCACTTTCATCTGCCATTCTTCCAGAGTGGGTAAATCTTGTGTCTTCCAATACTTTGCGATAAGTATTCTTGCCGCTGTTGTAGCATACATAAAAAAAGTTCTATCCTTCTTTGTCACCAATTGGCCGACAATGCCCAGAAGAAAGGCCTCTGGCTTTTTGGGAAAGGTACATTTAAGTACCTTTTTCATTTCATTATAGATCATTTCCCAGAAGGCCTTAATCTTCGGGCAAGTCCACCAAAGGTGATAAAAGGTACCTTCAGTCTCTTTACACTTCCAACATTTATTATCAGGCAAATGATAGATTTTTGCCAGCTTGACTGGGGTCATGTACCACCTGTATACCATTTTCATAATGTTTTCCTTTAAGGCATTACATGCCGTAAATTTAATACCGGTGTTCCATAACCATTCCCAGTCAGCTGACATGATGTTATGTCCAACATCCTGAGCCCACTTAATCATAGCAGATTTTACTGTTTCATCCTGTGTGTTCCATTTCAACAGCAAGTTATACATTCTAGATAAAATCTTAGTATTGGGTTCTAACAGTTCAGTTTCTAATTTTGATTTTTCCACCTGGAAACCAATTTTCCTGTCCTGTTTAAAAAATTCCATTATTTGACGATATTGAAACCAGTTTCCAACTTTATGCTTCAATTTCTCCTGACTTTGTAGTCTGAACTTGTCTCCATCCTGTTCTAAGATTTCCCAATACTTCGGCCATCCGGCCTCCGTATTGAGTCTCTTCACTGCTTTGGCCTCCACTGGTGACACCCATCTAGGGGTTTTATTTTCCAATAGATCTTTGTATCTTATCCAAACATTAATCAATGCTTTCCTAACAATGTGATTTTTAAAAGCGCTGTTTACTTTATCATACCAAAGATATGCATGCCAACCAAAAGCATTGTTAAAACCTTCCAGATCCAAGATATCAGTGTTCTCAAGGAGCATCCATTCTTTCAGCCAGCAGAAAGCTGCTGCCTCGTAGTACAATTTTAAGTCCGGCAGGGCAAAACCCCCTCTTTCTTTGGCATCTGTTAATATTTTGAGTTTAATTCTGGGCTTTTTGCCCTGCCAGACAAATTTCGAAATATCTTTCTGCCACCTCTTGAAACATTCCATCTTGTCGAGAATCTGCAAGGTCTGAAACAGAAAAAGCATTCTAGGCAATACATTCATTTTAATCACAGCGATTCGGCCTAGCATTGACAGTTTCAAATTTGACCATATTTCTAGATCTTTTTTAATTTCTGACCAACATTTTTCATAATTGTCCTTGTACAAATTCAGATTTTTAGATGTTAAATAAACCCCTAGGTATTTCACCTTCTTTACCACAGTCAAACCTGTTTCCTCTTGAAATTTCTCCTTTTCCATATCTGTTAAGTTTTTCCCTAAAACTTTAGTTTTTTGCTTGTTCAACTTAAATCCAGCTACCTGGCCAAACTGTTGTATTATTTCTAAAACCTTTTTTGTACTAGTGTTTGGCTCTTGCAAAGTCAATACCAGGTCATCTGCGAACGCTCTTAACTTGTAATGTTTAGCTCCGACCTGCACACCTTTAACCTGCTGGTCATTTCTTATCATGTTCAGCAACACCTCCAGAACTGAAATAAAAAGTAATGGGGAAATCGGGCACCCCTGTCGTGTTCCTTTTTCTATCTTAAGTTCCTCCGTCATAACATTATTTACAATCAGTTTAGCTTTTTGTTCAGAATATATTGCAGCCATACCATTCTCAAAACCCTGGCCTACCCCCATCCCATGAAGATTCTTTCTCATAAAACTCCAAGAAATGTTGTCAAAGGCCTTCTCCGCGTCCACAAAAATCAGTACTGCTTTAGTGTTTATATTCACCTCTAGCTTTTCCAGAATGTCTATTACATTCCTTACATTGTCTGCCAGGTGTCTTTTGGGGAGAAAACCTGCTTGGTCCTTATGAATCTTCTCCATCAATACTCTTTTGAATCTTTTTGCCAAAATGTCTGCAAAAATTTTGTAATCCACATTGAGGAGTGATATTGGGCGGTAGTTCTTAAGTTGGGTCTTTTCAGTCTCTGACTTTGGTATGAGTGAAATATATGCCTCTTGCCACGATTCAGGGGCCCTTTTTCCCTCAAGGATCTCGTTGCACACTTCTCTTAGTGGTTGAGTTAGCCATTCCTTCAACGATTTGTAGTATCTGGAAGTCAATCCATCTGGTCCCGGAGATTTGCCCAATTGCATGTTCTGAATAGCAGCCTCTATCTCTTGTTCTGAGATTCTCTGGTTCAAGTCCATCTTACTTTGATGAGAGATGTTTTGTAATCCATATTTTCCCAGGAATTTGTCTATATCTTCTTCATTTTGGGGGCCTTGAGTGTAAAGCTTTTTGAAATAACTTACGAAGCAGTTTCTAATTTCATTAGGTTTAGATATATTCTTTCCATCCACCTCCAGGCTTGTAACTGTATTTAGTTTCTGCCTTTTCTTCAATTGCCATGCCAAGAGTTTACCACATTTATTTGCTGATTCAAAAGTCTTTTGCTTCATTTGCTTTATCTTCCATTCAATCTCTTGGTTCATCAATTCCATATATTGTGTTTGATATAACTTGATCTCTCTTAAGATGTCCTGAGATTTTGGTTTTGTTCTTAATTTTCTCTCTCCTTCCTTTATCATTTCCAATAGCTTCTCTTTTTTCTCGTTTTGTTTTTTCCTCTTTATTGAATTTTGTTGAATCAAGAATCCTCTCATGACCGCTTTACTTGCATCCCAGATCACTCTTTTCTCCACGTCGGTCCTCATATTTATTTCGAAATAATCTTTTAAAGTCTTTTGGGCCTTCATAAGAATCTCCTTGTCCCAAAAGAGGGTGTCATTCATTCTCCATCTGAATTGACCAGTTGTTGTAAGTTTCATCTCCATCTTCACGGCGTTATGGTCGGAGCAAGTTTTTGGGCAGATTTCCACTTTCTTAATCTTTGGAGCCATTCCACTAGTAACCCAAATTTGATCAATTCTGGTCCAGGTGGTCATCGCTTGGGAGAAGAAGGTTCCCTCTCTCTCCAGAGGGTTCCTTGTTCTCCATATGTCTATCAAGTCCATATTTTCTGTCATTTCGAAAAAAGTCTTAGGGAGTCTCCCTTCTTTACTAACTGTTAGTCTTTGTGCCTTGTCCATGTTGGTGGAGACCACACCATTCATGTCTCCCATGATTATCATATTGTAATCCAAATAGTCAGAAAGAGTTTCATGAAGTCTCTTAAAGAAGTCAGATTTGCCTTCATTTGGCGCATAAATTCCAACCACTAAAAATTTTTCTCCTTGAATTTGTATTTCCACTGCCAGATATCTCCCTTGTTCATCCTTAAATATCATTTTTGGAGCCCATTTTTCCTTAACATATATTACAACTCCTCTCTTCTTGACTTTGTCTGATGAGATAAATTCTTGTCCTAGCCTTTTATTTATAAGTACTCTCCTGTGGGCTCTGGTTATGTGAGTTTCTTGTAGACATATCAAGTCCAATTGTTCTCTATTCAGTATGTGAAATACTTGTCTTCTCCTCAAAGGCACATTGAGTCCATTACAATTCCAACTAAGGAATTGCAGAGCCATCTTGTTATTTTTCTAAGGCTCCTCCAACAGCTCCAAGTTGTTGCTCTTCTTCTGATGGTGGTGGTTTTTGTCCAGTCGAGAGATTCAGGATCTCCAGTGCTCTCCTCTGTTCTCCAAGTACGTCCACAATCCCCTTCTGTAGCTCCTCCTGATATCTTGCCAAAATTTTTTCTTTATCTTGAATTGTCTTAATTTTTACCTTCTTTAACTTGTAGTCAAATGACAGTCCTTGTGGGAACTCCCACCTGAAACGGATGGAATTTTTCTTTAGCAGAAGAGCTAAGTCCTTGTAGAAGTTTCTTAAATCCAAAATATGTTTTGGGATGTCTTTGAAGAACTGTGCAGTTGAATTTCCAATTTGCAAGGCCTTTTCAAAGTGTAGTCTTAATATTTTGTCTCTTTCCTCCTTGGATCTGAATGTAATCAAACAGTCTCTCGGGGTCTTTCTGTCTTGCTTTTTTCCCAATCTAAAAGCAGTCGTAATTTTGAATTCGTCTTCCTCAAGGTCCCAGCAGTCCACAAACTCCCGTGTCAGATATTCCACAAGGTTGTCTCTTTCGTTCTCCGGGATCAGTCTTAATTTTAAGTTTCTCTCTTTCCTCTGTAAGTCCCACAAGGCCAAAGTTGAGTCATGCTCATAGACCTTCTTGGCAATCGGCTCTAATTTCTCCTGTGTCTCTCCCGCCGTAGCCTTGGCATCTTCCGCAATTTGACGCGTAGTGGCATTTTCCTCCACCAGTTTATTTATAGATTCTGTATTCTGGTTTAATCTTACTGAAATTTCTGCTAATTTTAGTGTGTTCTCTGAGGTCTGTTTTGTTAAAGACTCCAAAGTTTGGTTGATCTTAAGCAGCGCATCTGTCACAGCTTCCATAGAGACGGCTGTCCCTTTATCTTGTCCTGTTGTTCCTGCTGCTCCAGTTGTTGGGCCTGAAATTGATCCTCTTTTCTTTGCCTGTTGTTGCTGCAGCTGTTGTTGTTGCTGATGGTGCTTGGTCTTAGCTCTTGTGACTATCTCTTCTTGTGGGCCACTCATGTCAAGGTCACTTCCCACGGGAATTTTCTCCCTTGGAAAGTTCCACTGTCAAGCTGTGGCAAACTTTACTTTATCCTCTAGAGGGAGCAAATCAAAATGGCCATAGAACAATGTTCCAAGTACAAAAAACAGGGGAGATTGTCCAGAATACAAAACAAGAGCTTAACACAGTCCAAATCAATATTGCTAGAAAGCTTGTAGCTTTAAGCTGCCACAGTTATCCAGTTTGTATTATTTCTTCTTATACTACAGAGTAGCCAGACACTGTGGGAACTTTGTATCAAGATATCACTTTACAGGGAAAAGTCAGTTCAGTGTGCTAAAAAAAAAAAAAAAAAAAGGCAGACCGTTTCATGCTTTCAGATGGGTGAGACGGCAGAGATTTTTAACTTCCAATAGATCATGCAATTATTAGTCCAATTCACCTCCCCTCTGCCCTGCTAGCTAGAGGGGAGATCAAAGGTCCAAATGTCCGGTTTAGCTGATTAAAGAGCTGGTTTAAACGGATGCAAGTTTAGAGCTCCGTTGCTTTCACTTTCATGCAGTCGGGGGGAGGCAGACTTCCTTTGTTTAGATCTCCCCCGTTTTTAGTTCAAATTTTAAAGTTTAGAGGGTCCCAGTTATTTTTCAAGTCTTACTCACGGGAATTCAGTCCGAATTTTCTTTTCAGGAAGGAATCGGCGCTCTCCGCTAATGGCGACGCGGCTTCACTTCGCAGGCTGGGTAGCGACTCTCAGCACCGCGCTCGCTCCCGGTGTCGCTTTCACGGTACCGGGGGGCGCAAAGGTGCCCACCGAGTCTCCTTGTTCTCAGGCTTCAGCGCCTGGGATTTTAGGGGTCCCCCGCTTGCCGTAGCAGGTAAGACCCGAACTTGCGAAGCAGTCCTTCCCCGGAGCTCGGGGCTAGGACCGCCATTAAGCGCTGGCACCGACCGGAAGTCCCCTCAGCACTGCCAAAGATCAACATGACTTGCACTCTCTGTTAAATGAGGATTTAGCAGAAGATTAGGTTAGGCTGGACTGCTCACCGGAATAGCTACAATGGCTCTGAAGCTCCAGGACAGCTTTGAAGGTGTGGTGCAGCCAGACCACCATCCCTATCCCCATAAAAACCGAAATGGACAATACCTTAAGAGAGAGACATTTACCGTATTTTTCACTCTATAAGATGCACCTTTCCCCTCCTAAAAAGTAGGGGAAATGTGTGTGCATCTTATGGAGTGAATGCAGGCTGAGCAGCTTTCGCTGAAGCCAGGAGAGCAAGAGGGATTGGTGCGCACTGATCCCTCTTGCTCTCCTGGCTTCAAAGATAGCCGCCCGAAGCCTCCTGAGCGCACCGGTAGCACTCCCGCTGTGCTCAGGAGGCTTCGCTTTGCCGGAGAAGCTTTCCCTCTCTGCACAGCGCCCCTTCAGCGAAGCAGGAGGAGAAATGGAAGGGGCTCCGCTTCTCCTGCCACTTCACTGAAGGGGCGCTGAGCAGAGAGGGAGAGCTGCGCAGCGCCCCTTCAGCGAAGCGGCAGGAGGAACAGAGCCCCTTCCATTTCTCCTCCTGCTTTGCGGAAGAGGTGCTGAGCAGAGAGGGAGAGAACATTCTTTTTCTTGTTCTCCTCCTCTAAAACTAAGTGCGTCTTATGGTCAGGTGCGTCTTATAGAGCGAAAAATACGGTATGTCTTTCCTTTGGCCTCAACAGTTGGGGTTCAGCTGAGAGTTGGGTGTCATCGGGGCCACCAGGGGGCGCATTGGAAGATGGCCGACAATAACATCTCTCCGACCCACACGAGGTAATTAAGAGTCTGTGATGGGAGTATGCAGCCTCCCTGCCCCCCAAGGGAATGGGGGGGACTGCCTTGCCAGCGGTGTCCATAATTCACCCCCAGATTCGAAAGAAGGGGGTGTGGGCACTTGGCACGAAGCCCTCGAGTGAGGCCGGCTCTCCCGGACGCTGTCTCTAATTCGCACACTGGTTCACATTAGCTCGGAATATATAATTGGAAATATATAATTGGAAAGAAGCTAATGCACATACATCAAGTGAAGATCGGGATTAAAGACTTCTGATTAATGGATCTCTGTGAGCGGAGTGATGGGCTGAACAATAAATCAAGTGAAGAATCACCATTAAAAGACTGGTATGTTGGAATGAAACGGAAAGGGGGGGAAGGGAAAAACTTTTCTTTTTTTATCTTATGTGAGTATCAATAACCCTCCCCTCCAGAAAAAAGAATCATTGCAAATTATTAATCACAAGCAAGAGATCAAGAAATGTGTGGAAATGATCAAAGAGAGGATTGGTAGAAACACCGGGGAATGGAAAGTTTTATGACGCAGTTACAAATGGTGTTTCGCTAAGACAGGCTTGCCTACAGAAAGACGAGGGGGAGGAGGACCAGGGTCATTGGAATGTGAATGTATGGTTATTGGCATGTGATCTTGAACTGGCAGAGCCCCCGGAGATATGTTTGGCAAGCCTGGGGAAATTAACGGACAGACGGAAGGAATGTTCGGAGGTGTGGAAATGGCGTCTGTTCTTTATCTGATATGATTTTTGGAGAGTGTAAAACCCACACAGAGGATGTTTGTTTTCAACCCGCTTGTGAAGACTATCAGAGATCGCAAAGAAAGGAATATTTGATAACAACAAGAAGATGAGGAAAGTAACAAAGAGACTATCTGGACAGAACTGGATACAACTGTTTAATTAAAGCAGCAACATGAGTGATGTTTGTTCCCCTTTCGGAGCTTGATGTATGGGTACCCCCAACAAAAATTTAAAAATCTGGCTGTATAATTTGGAATTAATGTGATTCGGAATTAATGTGATTTGACTGGCCTGTTAATAAAAATTATATTTTTAAAAAAGAGAGAGTTGGATGTCATCTGAGACAAAGCAGGTAATCAGCTCTGTAGCTATAGTTGGATGTGAAGATACTGGATATGTCTACATGACAAAGTGGTGAGCCTTATGCTCACTTACATTTTTATGTATACTAACTGTTAGGTTTTGGAGTTTTAGCATTATGCTATAGTATTACTATACTTGTTATTATATATCATTATTTTGCTACTGTACTTAGACTTGTTTATGTAAACTGCTTTGAGAGCATTTCTCGAAAATGTGGGACATAAATAAACAGACTTTGACTTTGTGTTAGAGATTTTGACTGTGTTTGCATGTAGAAATATAGTACTGTTCATCAGGCATGGCTGGATGCTGTTACTAAGGAGATGCATTCCTGAGTCAATGACTTGGGTGGAATCTACACACATATTAAAAATGCTGTGAAAATGCTTTTTTAAACAAAGTTTTGAAAAATACATTGAATTTGTCATAGCTCACTATCACCATCTAGTGTCACATTTGTATATTGCACTTTACAACACTTTTAAAATGTTTTATTTGCAGCTGTATAGCTGAGTCCTTAATGTGGGTGTAAATAACTGACATTATTGGTAACATTATATTGTTAAGTGACTTACTGCTATTGTCATAGGACTGGTGGCTTAGTTTTGATGTTATCTTAGGAGTCCACTCTCAGCTATTGATATGTCTCTGTAAGATGAAATTCAGTAGAAAAAGAGATGGTTCAATGGTCAAAGTCGTCTCTTAGGGTAGATCTAAACTATACATTTTAAGCACATGACTCCCCCAAAGAATCTCGAGAATCCTGCCCTCACAGAGTTACAGTTCGCAGCACCCTTAACAAACCACCGGGGGGGGGAGTCATGTGTGTCAAATATGCTTTGGATTGAAGTTACGTTCCTGGCTCTAGCCCAATCTATTTATTTGCATGAACAGGTGGCCGATTGCCACAGATACCACTAGCTTGACATGCTCCCTTGCCTGGAGGAGTTGTCCCATTAATAAGACCAGATCTGGGACCAGTCTTGCTTCAGACTCAGCTGGGAAGAGAGAGTGAGAGAGACTAGAAACCTAGTGGTTGGTTGAGATAACAAGCTGGAAAACTACCCAAGCTGGTAAAATGCACTCTATGCCATCTGGGCAGCAAGTGAAAATGCTGGATCCAGGAACACAAGCTATGTACCTGCCTTTTCCCAGGGAGTTAAACCTCAATAGGCTGAACATCTGATTCCTGGATGCAGCCACTTACCCACAGTACCTCCATCTTGTCAAGATCCAACTTCGGTTTTTTGGTCCATTAATAAAGTTAAGGAATGCATGGGGAGCTGGAAGGAGCTGTCTCTGCAGCACCAGAGCTTAGAAAGTGCAAGTCAAGCATTGCCATCCCAGTTCAAGACAAGATTGGCCAAACTGGTCAGGGACCATTGCTCTCTTACACGGAGTATCGATATCACCATCAACCACAGAAGGGGAAGGAAGTCAGTTTCTGTTATCCCACCTTCTGTATTGTTTCAGCATGAGTAATTTTATTTCATGCCTTTTGCAAAACAACCTGAGGGCTTTGTGGGTGAGGAGCGTGTTCTAAATATTTTTGTTAATAAATGGAATATATGTCACCCAAACCCCATCCCACTCTCCCTGAAATTTCTTCACAAGCCTCACTTGGTTTGTTTTCATCCATCATGTCAGACTAACCTGATCTCGTTTTTTGACAGAATTACAAGCCTGGTAGATGAAGGGAACGCAGTGGATGTAGCCTACCTTGATTTCAGCAAGGCATTCGACAAGGTGCCCCATGATATTCTTGTAAAGAAGCTGGTAAAATGCTGTCTTGACTATGCTACCACTCAGTGGATTTGTAACTGGCTGACTGACCGAACCCAAAGGGTGCTCATCAATGGTTCCTCTTCATCCTGGAGAAGAGTGACTAGTGGGGTGCCACAGGGTTCTGTCTTGGGCCCGGTCTTATTCAACATCTTTATCAACGACTTGGATGATGGACTCAAGGGCATCCCGATCCAATTTGCAGATGACACCAAACTGGGATGGGTGGCTAACACCCCAGAGGACAGGATCACACTTCAAAACGACCTTGACAGATTAGAGAACTGGGCCAAAACAAACAAGATGAACTTTAACAGGGAGAAATGTAAAGTATTGCACTTGGGCAAAAAAAATGAGAGGCACAAATACAAGATGGGGGACACCTGGCTTGAGAGCAGTACATGTGAAAAGGATCTAGGAGTCTTGGTTGACCACAAACTTGACATGAGCCAACAGTGTGACGCGGCAGCTAAAAAAGCCAATGCAATTCTGGGCTGCATCAATAGGAGTATAGCATCTAGATCAAGGGAAGTAATAGTGCCACTGTATTCTGCTCTGGTCAGACCTCACCTGGAGTACTGTGTCCAGTTCTGGGCACCACAGTTCAAGAAGGACACTGACAAACTGGAATTTGCTGCCAAGGAGTGTGGTGGAGTCTCCTTCTTTGGAGGTCTTTAAGTAGAGGCTTGACAACCATATGTCAGGAGTGCTCTGATGATGTTTCCTGCTTGGCAGGGGGTTGGACTCGATGGCCCTTGTGGTCTATTCCAACTCTATGATTCTATGATCTCCCTCTGTAAATATTTGAAACATTTGAAAACCAAGTTGGCCAAATTGCCTGTGTGCCCCTACTTACAATTCATAATAATAATTGCAATTGTATAACACTTTCAAATGATCCATGCATGCATTATATGGTTGTATTATAACATTGCAACCTTGTGATTTTAACCATGGTTTTTTTCTTCCAGGTAGTGGGTAGGGATGGCTGACAGAGTCTGTGTTGCTGAATGCCTCCCAGTAAGCTTATTACAGAGTCCAGAATTGCAATGGGGACTTTGTGCTTCATAGCTTACCCTCTTTGCCACTATGCAGCACCAGCTCTCATTAGCATTTTTATATGAAGGTAATATATGGCTTTTGTGGAATGTGCTGTTATGCATTCAGATTGCTGTCATTTTGTTTTCTGTGAACAGCTTGGAGTACAATCTATTTATGAAAAAATGTGGCATATAAATAAACTGACCATCCCTGTGACTAAAAGAAGGCCTGAGCAAATTTAGGTCACCCCTCTGTCTTCCTGCAGTTTTCCCTGAAGCAGTTGCTACTCTGGAAGAACATCTGCAAGGTGCCAGAGCTGTGCTATGGGTTGGTTTACACATACATGTTCATTATAATGTGATAGCTTGCATGTGTGAATGAGCCATCACAGATCTATAGGCAGCGCTTTCATATTGCTTTCATATTACCTCCATTGTAATTATCTTCCACTGGAGTCAATTCTCACTCTACTACCAGCCATCAAATGTTGGAAAATCAAGCAGCATGCACATGCATGCCTGAACTAGCCTTACTGCTCACTGGAGTATTGACATCCCCTCAACATTTTCCTCACACAGACAAGAATGAACATGTTGCTATTTTCCTAATGAAATAGCAAACAGGTATGTAACAATGGTTTATAAGAGAATCTTGCTGTGTTTTGCACAAACAGATGTAAGCACAGCAATTAATTTTGTATCCTGTTACAGTCTTTACAATCCACTGAAGCATCATGGATGTTAAAGAATCAGTTAGTTGTAAATTTGAAAGTGGTAAGAGATTTCTTTTTTGTTTTCAAAGCAAATTTTAACCTTTAAAAATGTCTACCTTCTTCTGTACTGTACTGAATTAGTGATTTTCCATGCCTTCTCCATGGCTGTCATGTCAATGTAGGATGCTTACAATTTAAAATTTGGTATTCTGGTTACAAAGCTATGAGTAAACCAGGGAGAGGGCAGCGGTTTGTGTTGCCACAGCAACCTGTGTTGCCAAACAACAGGCTTCAATGTTCTGCAAGGTTATACCTTTTCTGTAGCTGGGAGACCGTGGCTGAGATGTCAGGAAAAACAAAATATTTTGCTAGAACCCTCCATGACACGTTTCTGTTTTTGCCCTTTCTTCCCAGTTACATCTCACAGGTGCAATCCTTCTGGGAAACGGTCTTCACTCCGTGGCAGAGGGCTTGCAGAAGGCTCAGCATTCAGGCAAGCTCTTGAGTGCTCCCATATGAGACAGGGAAGATGGCCTCCCTTCAAGAGAACATGGCCATGATATACGGAGGCTGGGGGGCATTAAGGCCACATGGACACATGTGCAGGACTGTGACTTGGTTGGGCTTCCTGTGTTTCTTCTCAAGGGATATTAATTTGGGAAGGGAATTGTCAAAGGATAAAACTGCATTAGGCAAGATTGTCTAAAATGCTAGGTTGATCTATGAATTCCAATTCACTTTCCATTTAGCAGTTAATTTCCAAAATAGTCTCCTAACACTTGACCTTGTTCCAATTATTATAAAACAAATTACAGCTTTTAAAAGTGGGATGTTAAACCTTTGTGTATGAAAAATACAGGGACTTTCATGGTACTCATATTTTCTAGGATGCAAAAATAGATTTTTTCATATATAGTTGACTGACTTGAACATGCAGCTAATTACTAAAGTGGAAAGCAGTTGTCGTCCCAAATGGCATATGTAACTCTCATCAACCCAAGTGGAAGGTACTTGTATCCTACCGGGTGCCAGGAGTTGGATTCTTCCCACCCCCACCCCCCCGCCTTCCCTCTTGCATTTCATTTCTCTTTGTCATTTCCTAATTGGCCATTTTTCAAGTACCAAAAATTATTTCTGAAAGAATTTGAAGAGTCCACATTATTTCCTATTAATCAGTTTATTATACTAATTAGTTTTTCCTTTATAGTTTTCTGCCATTGTAATGTCTACGGTACCAGCCTAGAGAGGGGCAAATTGGATTAGTCCCACCACAGTTTGCATTGCAATCTATTTGCAGAAATACTGGGTTGCTTCCTCTTATTGCTCCTGCTTGCAAAGGCGAAAGGGAAAACAAAACCATCTTTTCTGTATTAGATTTGCAGCCAAATATTGGGCAGCTTGTTTCAAATCAACGTGCAGTTCCTCGCCTGTGCAAGTACCACCCATCCATAAGGCCTCCTGGATCAGGCCAAAGGGGCATTGAGGCCAGCTTCCTCTTTCCAAGAAGCCAACCAGATGCCTGTGAGAAGCCCACAAATGGGACCAAAATGCTTAGTAATATCAGCTTACCTTAAACTGGTAAGGGCACAATAAGGACACTTTGTGCTGGGAGCAAAAGCCTGTAAAAACCTCCATTTCAGAAGCTAGTAAGCCTGTAGGTGATAATAAGCCAGTTTTCAGCTCTATCCTAGCAAGGAAGCTCCCTCTCCTCTTCCAGAGAAGACTTGAAAGGGCATAGTAAGCCAGAAACCTGGATTAAACCCCATGTTTGGAGAGCTAAACACACACACAGTACAGACATAGCTAGTGGAGGAAGGAGCTCTGAATCAAAAAGGAAGGTTTGGCTTTTAGATTTGAAAAGCTAGTATAGTGTTCCCCATAACAAAGATCTAGCTAGTGGGAGGCTCAGAACAACAACAAAAAGGTTTTAGATCAATGGAGGCTTCACTTTAATATATATTTTTTTTAAAAAAAAGGAAGGAAGGAAAGGTTACAGTCAACTCACAACTTGCATGGGAGTTACGTTCCAGGGATTGCACATAAAGCTGAAATCGTGTATAGTTGGAAAACCCCCAGAACTGCCCCTCCCTGGCTGTGAGCCTCCCACCCTTTCTGAACCTGGCACATTGAATGGGCCTCCCCTGCCCCCCCTCCCGGCAAGAGAGAGAGAGCTTTTAAGCTCCCCACTTTGCCTACTGGGCTCTGGGCAACTCTCTTGCCGGCCGCGGGAACTCTCACAAGATCTTGCGGGGCTGTTAGAGATCTGGCAAGAGCCTCCCAGCCCAGGAGGCCTGTCTGAGAGCTTAAAAGCACTTTGTGGTCCCAGTCACATGAATCTCAGGATCACCGTGGTGGGGCATAGGAAGCGATAAGTGACAGGACAACCTTTTGGGATCAAAGGGCCACAACTTTATTGATTACAGGTGTCAGAAGGCTTTGGCAGAGGCACTGGGTATGTATCCTGAATGAATTGTCCTGATTCCTGTTTGACTACTTCATCAGGGTCCATCCTAGGTCAAGGATCCCCATTTGACAGCCACGCAGGACACCATTTGAGGAGTTCTATGGCCCATTAAGGGACGCGGGTGGTACTGTGGGTTAAACCACAGAGCGTAGGACTTGCCGATCAGAAGGTTGGCGGTTTGAATCCCCGCGACGGAGTGAGCTCCCTGTTATGTACTGAAGTGCTCACCCTGGGCCAGCAGGGGGATATTGTAGATAGTTCAGGTCCACATATACAAATAAGGGATTGAAAGTGACGTTCAGTGATTGGATAGTTACAGAAAGTTGTTACAGTTACATTGAACTGGAGCTCTATATAAGCAGGCTGGCTGAACCCTTCAGTTCAGTTCTGTTCTGACCTGTGAATAAGCAAGAGCTGTTTGAAGAATCGCTGTGTCGTCTGATATGTTCACCCACAACTTAACACTCCTGTTGCTCGGTCCCTTCTCCTGCCAACCTAGCAGTTTGAAAGCACGTCAAAGTGCAAGTAGATAAATAGGTACCGCTCCAGCGGGAAGGTAAACGGTGTTTCTGTGCACTGCTCTGGTTTGCCAGAAGCGGCTTAGTCATGCTGGCCACATGACCCAGAAGCTGTACGCTCGCTCCCTCGGCCAATAAAGGGAGATGAACCCTAGAGTCAGTCACGACTGGACCTAATGGTCAGGCGTCCCTATACCTTTTATGGCCCATTAAAGTTCTGTAGTTCAGCTTTCGTGGAGGAAAGGGCTATTGATAGGTATCAGCCATGATGGCTCTCCTTTGCCTGCATAGTTTGAAGCAGCTGCTGGGAATCACAAGGGGGGCTGTGCTGCTCCTTTGGGCAACTGGCTAACCACTCTGAGAACAGGATAGTGCTCCATTAGACGGGCTGTGCTATTTGTTTGTCTAAATAATCCTAACTCTTAACAAGCTAGAAGAGCTTGTGGTCAACTTTTTAGAGGGTTTTCTTTATACCTCTCTTTTCCAGAAAAGGCCCCCAGAGCAGATTACCAATCACTAAAGGGGGGGGGGAGAGGGAGTTTGTCCCCACTCTCAGGTTTACAGGAAAGAAAGAGGCAAAACCACAGAGGAATTGTGAGGGTGCTCCCAGGCATAATGAGCCAGCAGACGAGGAAATCTTTTTTTAAAAGGGTCAAGTCAGGAAAATGTGAACATAAGGAAAACAAAGGGTGAATAAAAGGAGACTAGATGGAAACAAAATGGAAATGAGAAGCCTCAGACAAAGCTGCAAATGCCATATTAGAGAGCCTATGAATATCCTCTAAGCCTGTGTCTTCCACACTGGCTTACAGGATATTTCCATACAAGCATCTCTTCCTATGAATGTTTCAGCTGATTTCCTCCAGGAATCCAAATGTGATTCTTACACGAAGCCCAAGCAAGGAAGTTTAATATTGTGAAACGCAGCATAGCACTTAGTGAGGTAGTTGAAGCAGGTGCCTGGGAATTAGAACTCAGACAGTCTGATCTGCCGGGGAGTTATGAGCAGCTCTGCTCCTCTGAAGTGCCAAGGATTTCTGAGAAATGCATGGGGGGGGGGAGGCATAGGACCTACACCAAGAGCTGCTTCTGGTGGCACTTTTCAAAGGGCGGAACGAGAGGTGATGGAGGCAGACCTATGTGTTTAATTGAACACACACTGACCAAGTATCATAGAAAGAGGGGAAGGGTCAAAAGAAAATGGGGCATACAGTTACTTTTCGCCTATAGTCCCTCCTTCAAAGTGTTTTTATCTATAGCTGGATATCCACACCATAGTTGCTGCAGGAGTATTTTGGACTCTGTGTGTAGGACCAAAATTTGTTTAAACATACAAAACCACCTCATTTCTAACTAGTTTGGCCCTAAAAATAGGTAAAAAAACACAAACACTTTTGTCTACACATTCGTACAAAAGCAACTAGGAGCTGCTTCCTCTCTTGTCTTGGCAAGTTGGGGAAGTTTCAGAGAAGGGCAGCCAAAATGATCAAGGAGATGGAGCAACTTTTTAGTTTAGAGGAAAGAGGTGATACAATAGAAGTTTATAAAATTATGCATGGCATGTGAGAGTAGATGGTGAAAAGTTTTCCTAACACTAGAACTTTTGGATATCCAAGGAAGCTGAAAGTTGAAAGATAAAAGAAAACACCTTTTCATGCAGTGCATGGTGAGAATGTGGAACTGGATGCCCCAGGAGGCAGTGGTGGCCCCCAACTTAGATGGCTTTAGAAGAGGACTGTACAGATTCATTGAGGAGGAGAGGGTGATTGATGGCTGCTAGCCAGGATGAAGGCTCTGCTCTGCCTCCACGTTCGGAGGCAACACCGCTTCTGAATACCACTTGCCAGAATCCAGAGGAGAGGAGAGTGTTGCTCCTTGTGGGTTTTTCCCATGGGGGCATCTGGTTGGCCATTGTGAGAGCAGGAGGCTGGACTTGATGGGCAACTGGCCTCATCCAACAGGACTCTTCCTATGATCTTAAGAAAAGCTGAGTATTCATTTTCAGCAGAAACATTTCCATTATTAGTAGGGCTATTCTAAATAAGCACTTAGCTTAAAACAATATATTCAGTTGATTTCATGCCTCTGACATTTTATATTTTACAATGTTTTATATATGCTGTAAGCCACCCAGAGTGGCTGGGGAAACCCAGCCAGATGGATGGGGTTTAAATAAAATATTTATATATTATTAATAAGATTAATTAGAGAGAGAAAGTGATGAAGCCCCAGGCATTAAACTCTTAAGTTTCATACAAGTTAAGGCTACTCTTGAGAAAGGGCTTTAGGGATCACCACTACATGAATTGTTTGCACACATCTAAAGAAGTCATGTTAAGCCTTGGTCTTAAGCCTTCATAGAAATATAAAGTCTTTGGTACATTTTGAACATTCCTTAGCACACCAGGAAAGGAGTGTGCCTTGTTTACTAGCATCAGAACTGCACAGCCCACACTCCTCCTCCTTCTGGTGTATCAATCTGACAATCTTTCTGCCTCAGTTTGGAAGGAAAGGGAAAACATTTGCAATAGAAAGCACTTAAAATGATCATTTGAGATTTGAAACATTTCCGCAAGAATAATATTTGGCAAATGCTGTGATTTTGTCACAAAATGATGTGTTTTCTTTTTTTCGTCTTCTGAGAAAGGAATGCATAAAATATTGGCCCTGTCATTGCTTTTACATTTTCTCCTGTGTGTGTGTGTTGCTTCATTTTTCTGTTAATATCAAAAGCACACTTCGCATGTGTCAGAGCTGCTTGAAGATCCTAGCTCACAGAGGATCACGCTAGCCAGCGATCATTAAGTAAAAGTCTTTATTGAATTACAGTTTCCATTCTCACGCTGCTGCGCGCAACTCTACGTCTAGTAGCTAGATCGGCGAAGCTCCGTCTGAGTCTCCGCCCCGTGTGCACCAACTTAATATCCTAGCCTTGCTCCACCTTTTCCGCCTGACTGTCCTCCTCTGGGTCCCTCTACCCCCCGGGGCTTCTTCCTTCCGGGATTCTTCTGACGCTGACCCGGACCCTCCTGCCTCCTTGCGCCGGGCTTTAGGACCTGGTTCCCTTTCGGGGCTGCTTACTGCGCCGCCTTCCTCTGCATTTGAACTTGGCGCGCGCGCCCAACCTTCCACTTTCCTCTTAACCGTTTCTTCGCTCCCCGATGGAGGTGTGGCCACTCCTGACTCATGCCCTCCCTCCTGTGGTGAGCTGCCAGCGCTTCCCCCCTGGCTCCCTTCCTCTTCCCTGCTTCCTGGCGGTGACGCTGGTCCCGATTTCCAGCTGCTCCCCCCTGAGTCCCCTCTGGCTCTATCTTCCTGGGGTGCCCCCCTAGACTCCCCCCTTGCCCTGGCCACTGGTGCTCCTTTCTGTGAATCCTCTGATTCACTGGAAAGACTAGGAGATCTCGGGTCGTCGTCATCACTCATCTTTTCTTCTGCCTCCTCCCCTTCGCTCTCTGTTTCCTCCCTTGCCCGTGCCTCTGCTCCTAAACCCCTGACATCCATCCCCCCCTCGAAGCCCCCCATTCCCCCCTCCCCTCCTTCCGGTGCTGGAGCTGGGGGCTGCTGTTGCAAAGGGACGAACGTCGGATATCGGTCGCTTCCCGTGGCGGGCCTCCATCTGAAGTCTCGCGGGTCTTCCTCCCTGCTCTCGTCGACAACGGTCACCTCCGCTTCCATCTCTGTGCCGCCGTGCTCGAAACCAGGGTCGTCCCCGAAAACGTCCATGTCCGTCTCTCCCTCACTTCCTCCTGGCGGTGTTGCTCGTCCTGGGCCTTCCAGCCACCGTCTGCGGAACTGCTCCTCTGGTCTATCGTCCCACCAATACGAGGGTTCTGATGCAGATCCCGAGGGTGACCCCTCCGGGGAACGGACGTCTTGTGTCGGGTCCTCGTCCGAGTCGAAGCCCCGGAAAGTGCTGGCCGAAAGCGTGGGCGTGAAAAGCCAGTCGTCGAAAAAGTCTGCTGGCATAGGTCTATGGGGGAAGAGGGCATGAAACTCGTCTTTGAGGAGAGGTTCGTCCAAGGCGTAGCCCGGCACCCAGCTGTTCGCACTGGCCGGGGTGCCCTCCTTGGCGAGAAAGTATTCTACCCCCTCTTCCCCCCATCTGGAGTCCAAAATCTCCGTGACTTCGTTGATGCGCTCCTTTTGTGCCACTCCCGCGTGCCCTGTTCTGTCTCTGACCGGACTCGGCGCCGTTCCGGGTTCCTGGAACCTGTGCGGTGCCTTGTAGGGAGTGAGCACCGATCTGTGGAATACCGGATGCATTCTGGAACCCTCCGGAAGTGCCAGTCTGAAAGCTACCGGGTTGACCTGCTCTTCGACTTGGTAGGGCCCCAGTTGTTTATGCCCTAGTTTCTTCTTGGCCAACGACCTGGCCGGCACTGTGTGGGCTGCTAACCAGACCCAGTCTCCCACGTGGAGCTCTTCGCCAACCCTTCTGTGCTTGTCCGCTTGTACCTTGTATGCGTGCTTGGCCAGCTCCAGGTGGCGCCTCAGCTGATCGTGGACTTCCTGCAGCTCCGACGCGAACGCATCTGCTGTCTGCGGCTCCCCCTCCCCCATTCTTTCCAGTCCCGGGAAGGTTCTGGGGTGCCTCCCGTTGTTGGCGAAGAACGGCGTGACCCCCGTGGACACGTGCTTCGTGTTGTTGTAGGCGAACTCGGCAAGCGGCAGGTAATCCACCCACGTCGCAGGCTGTTGATTTGCATAACATCTCAGGTACTGCTGCATGATGGCATTGACCCGCTCCGCTTGCCCGTTGGTCTGCGGGTGTCTCGCCGACGCCAGGTTGATCTTGACGTTCAGGAAGCCCATCAGCTTCTGCCAGAAATTCGAGATGAACTGCCGCCCCCGGTCGGACAGAATAGACCGTGGCAGACCGTGAACCTTGAACACGTGGTCTATGAACAGTTTGGCGGTTTGCTCCGCCGTGGCCACCTTAGCACACGGAATGAAATGCGCCATCTTGGAAAACAGGTCCACCACCACCAGCACTGCCGTCTTGCCCCTCGAGCTGGGCAGATCCGTGACAAAGTCCAGGGCCACCCTTTCCCAAGGTTCGACCGGAGTTTGCAGCGGTTCCAACAGTCCGGCCGGCGGTTTGTGTACTGGTTTGGCCCTCTGGCAGGTGTCACACCTCGCCACGTAGTCTGCGACCTCCCCTCTCATTCCAGGCCACCAGAAATCCCTGGCTACTAATTCCACCGTCTTCTCCTTGCCAAAGTGCCCGGCCGTGGGCGCGTCGTGCAGCTGCTGCAGCACCTTGGCGCGAAGGTCGTCTCCCGGCACGTAGATGGCCCCTTTACGGATGAGCAATCCATCTCGTAGCTGGAAACCGTCGGCCGCTGCCTTGCCCCTTTGCACCTCTGCCATCTTTGCTTGCGCGAAGGAGTCATCCTGCAATGCTCGTCGCACCGCCTCCAGGTCCACGGTGGCCGCGGCGCACGCCCATACTGTTGGTGCGAAGATGTGCATGGCGGCCGCTGGCGTTGCGTCCTCCAGATACTGTGGCTTACGGGAGAGGGCGTCCGCCATGATGTTAGTGTCCCCCGGGACATACTCTATGCGGAAGTCGAAGTTCGCAAAAAACTCCGCCCAACGTATCTGCCTCTGGTTTAGGAACTGTGCCGTGCGCCAGTGCTCCAGATTCTTGTGGTCCGTGCAAACCTGCACCGTGTGCTTGGCGCCGATCAGGAAGTGCCTCCACGCTTTGAACGCTGCATGAATGGCCAGCAACTCCCTGTCCCAGATGGTGTAGTTCTGCTCGGACTTGCTGAGCTTCCTGGAGTAAAACGCTGCCGGTCGCCACACCCCCTGCTGGTCCTTTTGCAGCAGGACCGCCCCCACGGCTCTGTCCGAGGCGTCTGTCTCCACCCTCATCGGCCTGCTGGGGTTGACGTGAAGCAGCTGCTCTTCCGACGCGAAGAGACGCTTGAGTGCCTGAAAGGACTGCTCCGCCTCCTCTGTCCAAACGAACTTCTTTTTCTTGGAGCTAAGCGTGTCTGTGATGGCCGCTGTCTGCATAGCGAAGCCCTTGATAAACTTGCGATAGAAGTTCGCAAAGCCGACAAACCTCTGGACCTCCTTCCGGTTGCGTGGACTCTTCCAATCCAATACCGCGCGAACCTTGGCGCTGTCCATGGCGAGCCCCTTGTCAGACAACTTGTAGCCCAGAAAATCCACCTCCGTCACATCAAATTGGCACTTCTCCAGCTTGGCGTAGAGCCTATGTTGCTTTAGTCTGGTCAGCACTTCCTTGACGTGTCTGTCATGCTCCTGCTGCGATTCCGAAAAGATCAGGATGTCATCTAAGAAACAGACGCACGTCTTGTAGAGAAGTCCCGCCAACACGTGATGCATGAAAGCTTGAAAAACGTGTGAGCCATTTTGCAATCCAAAGGGCATAACTCTGTATTCGTAGGTACCCAGTGGCGTGAACATGGCCGTCTTCCACTCATCTCCCTCCCGCATACGAATGAGGTTGTACGCCCCTCGCAGGTCTAACTTGGTGAACACTTTCCCATTCCGCACCTTCGCCAGGAGGTCGTCGATTCGGGGCATGGGGAAGTCCGACGGCTTGGTCCCATTGTTTAAAATGCGATAGTCCACGACCAGTCTTTTTTGGGGCGTGTCTCGCTTTTTAACAAAGAATACTGGACTGCCCCCCGCTGCCTTGGACTCTCGGATGAAACCGCGCTCCAAATTATGATCTATGAACTGTTTGAGTTCCTGCAGCTTGTCCTCTGACATGGAATACAGTCTCCCCTTAGGCAGCGCCACCCCCGGCAGCAGGTCAATCTTGCAGTCATATGGTCTGTGAGGGGGTAGCCTGTCTGCCTCCTTCTCGCAGAAAACTTCCAAAAATTCTGCGTACTTGTGGGGAATCGCTTGCAGCGTGCCTAGCAGCAGCTGTGACTCCTCTTCCTCTCCTTCCTGCCGGGGCACGATGCAGTGTTCAGCACAAAAGGAAGAGCCGAAGATCAGCTGCCTCTGGTACCAAGCCAGCGTTGGGCTGTGCTTGTCTAGCCAACTCATTCCCAATACAATGGGCGTATCCGATAGTTGAGTGACATTGAAGCTGATGATTTCTTTGTGATTTCCAAGTCGCATCGCCATGGGCGGCGTCTGCTTCACCACTTGCCCCCCTAGCAACTCCCTGCCATCCACCGTGACAACCTGCAGGGGCAGTGTGGCCGGCAGCAACTGTATAGCGTGCTTGTCGACAAAGTCCTGCCCTATAAAGTCCGCGTTGCTGCCCGAGTCAACTGTGATGGGCACGTCAGTGGTGATTCCATTGGGCAGCTGGAGAGATGCGGTGAGCCTCACCACTGGTTTGGGTGGGAGGGGGTTCACGGGCTGTAAAACCTCTGGGGACTGCGTCACTAACACGTCTGGCTGGGCCCCAGGGCCTCTTCCTCCAGCCAGACTGCGTCGTTTCCCTGCTGTGGTCCCCCTTGCTGCGTTGCTGCAGTCACCATTGCCGAGGCTGCAGTAAGCTTGTGGAGCCTCTGGGGACACTCTTTTGCCATATGCCCTGGCTCCTCACAGACGTAACACTTCCTGTTCCCTCTAGGAGGCTTCGCTTTCACTGCTGCCGGTGCTAGGGCTCTGGTTGCTGACTGAGCCCTTGCACCTCCAACCTCCATAGGTTCGGCTCCTCCTCCTGGCGGAGGCGTGGATTGCGCCCGCGCTGCTTCTCTGGGAAGGAAGGAGGGGCCCCTGGCTGGTTCGCGCCCTCCACGCCCTTCGTCCCTGCTCCACGGACGTTCTTCCAGCCTCACCCCCACTGCCAGTGCCCTCTGAACGACCTCCTGGGTGGTTCGGGGTCTCTCCCCCCTCGCGATCTCATCTTTAATCGAGTTGTGCAGCCCCTCCCAAAAGAGGTCTCTTACAGGAGCCGAATCTCTGTCCCATTCCAGGGCACTGACCAAGGCGAAAAAGCGGGCATGATACTGCCTGACGCTGGCCCTCCCTTGTCTCAGCCCATGCACCTCCTTCCGTGCAAGATCCACGTCAATACTTGATAAAAAACACCCATCCATCGCTTTAATAAAGGCATCTGCATTCTGGAGCGCCGGATCCTTATCTCTCCATAAATTGCGTAGCCATGCTTTAGCATCCCCATGCAAATGGGACATGATGAATCCCACTCTCTCTTGCTCATCTCTAAAGTCTTTATGCAGCAGTTGCAGTGCGCACAGTACGTCGGCTGTAAAGTTGGGATACTGTTGCAGGTTCCCATCGAAGTGAGAGACCAGCCCGCCTGTCCGTCTCGCCAACGCAATTCCCTCCTGCCGGGGTGTCTGCTTTGTCAGCACGTCTAACCTGACCTGGAGATCCCTGCAGGCGGCAGCTGCCTCCTCCTCTCTCTTCCTGGATGCGAGAGCCTCGGCATTCAGTTGTGCCACTGCTTTTCTGAGTTCCTCTATCTGCTGCTCAGCCGTCATGTCGTCTGCCGTTCGTGAGCTCGCTAGTAGGCACCTGTTTCTCTCCCCTCCTCGAGGCTGTAGATGCCCACAATCGGGAGACGGAGCTTACTGTCAGAGCTGCTTGAAGATCCTAGCTCACAGAGGATCACGCTAGCCAGCGATCATTAAGTAAAAGTCTTTATTGAATTACAGTTTCCATTCTCACGCTGCTGCGCGCAACTCTACGTCTAGTAGCTAGATCGGCGAAGCTCCGTCTGAGTCTCCGCCCCGTGTGCACCAACTTAATATCCTAGCCTTGCTCCACCTTTTCCGCCTGACTGTCCTCCTCTGGGTCCCTCTACCCCCCGGGGCTTCTTCCTTCCGGGATTCTTCTGACGCTGACCCGGACCCTCCTGCCTCCTTGCGCCGGGCTTTAGGACCTGGTTCCCTTTCGGGGCTGCTTACTGCGCCGCCTTCCTCTGCATTTGAACTTGGCGCGCGCGCCCAACCTTCCACTTTCCTCTTAACCGTTTCTTCGCTCCCCGATGGAGGTGTGGCCACTCCTGACTCATGCCCTCCCTCCTGTGGTGAGCTGCCAGCGCTTCCCCCCTGGCTCCCTTCCTCTTCCCTGCTTCCTGGCGGTGACGCTGGTCCCGATTTCCAGCTGCTCCCCCCTGAGTCCCCTCTGGCTCTATCTTCCTGGGGTGCCCCCCTAGACTCCCCCCTTGCCCTGGCCACTGGTGCTCCTTTCTGTGAATCCTCTGATTCACTGGAAAGACTAGGAGATCTCGGGTCGTCGTCATCACTCATCTTTTCTTCTGCCTCCTCCCCTTCGCTCTCTGTTTCCTCCCTTGCCCGTGCCTCTGCTCCTAAACCCCTGACAGCATGCTACAATGGAAACACACACATGCAAATAAAAGGATGCAAAATTATCACACACACACACACACACACACACACACACACTGTTGGTAAGACATGAAGGCCAATTACATGACAGAGTAACATGGAGTATTGGGTTGGTAGAGACATTGGTGCTGCATGGGAAGAAAGAAATGGCTGCTTAACTCGGTCCAAGGGTGGGCGGCACTTGTGACCAGGCACAGCGGCTCCTCCCCCCCCCCAGCCACACCATGCCGTTTTGGCCATTGCCCCCTTCCCCTCACTGGGTTCCTGCCTTCTAGGCTACCAGCCCCCTGACACTCTGCACGTTGAGTATGTGTCACGTCAGTGGCTCCATCAAACCTTCTGAAATAATCTAGGATCACTTAAGAGATTGCCAGGGCCGGCCCAAGACATTTCGGCACATGAGGCCAACCACAAAATGGCACCTACTGACCCCACTCTGCCAGGGGAAAAGGGGTGAGTGATGATCTAGATCAGGAACGAGGGGGCAATAAAGATCTACATTGGGATCTGCTACCCCAGGGGATCCTGCTGTCTGAGGGGGTCACCTCATGGCAAGATGGCCTCGCGCTGGAGATTGCAATCCTTGGAACCTTTGGGAGGAAGGGTAAGATATAAATGTAATAAATGTGGTTTGGGTGACCTTGAGTGGTGAGCATCATCAGAGCCCTGGTGAACTTGTTTGCTTGTTTGTTTCTTAGATTTACTAGATTTATATACCACCAGTGCCGGATTTACATATAAACTAAACAAGCTATAGCTTAGGGCCCCACTCTCCTGCTCCCCCTCCAAAAATATACTTCTTCTTAATTGTATTTCACTATTAATATACTTCTTCTTAGTTGTATTTCAGTTCAACAATTACTTTGATAAAATACGTATTTTGTTATGTGCAAGTGGCTTTGGATACCTATTAGGTCTATTAATTACCATATAGCATATATTCAACACAAAAAAACTTTGACAATTTGTTGTTGACAAAGGACAGCTGGACATATAAAGGACCCCATTACCTTCAGTAGCTATGGGCCTCATCAAACCTAAATCTGGCCCTGTATACCGCCCTTCATCATGAGATCTCAGGGAGGCTCACAGAATAAAATACAGGATAAGATCGAGTAAAAAAACTGAAACAAAACAGCAGAACAATAACTCTCACCCCTTGTGGTAACTTATTACTGTATAAGTCACCACGTGTTAAGGAAAATTCTTCTAACTGCTCAGCTCTGTGGATGCCTGACTGTAAAAACAACAACCTCAAAGCAGTTCATAAAAAGAATTTTTTAAAATTAGTAAAAACAGTTAAAAACAGCATTTAAAACATTTTTTTTAAATTCACTGATAAACTAAAAACAGATTAAAATATAAATCAACATTTTACAACATTTTACAAGTTTCCTGCTTGGCAGGGGGTTGGACTCGATGGCCCTTGTGGTCTCTTCCAACTCTATGATTCTATGATTCTATGATTCTATATCTGGATAACATTTTCTCCCAGGAAAATGAGTCTTGCTTGACCATAAATCTTCAGGCTTCAGGTTTTGGTGCTATCAGGTGTTTTATACACGTTTGGTTTTAAAAAAACCTGTTTGAAAAATTGTGGTTAGTCATCCAGCATGACAGATGCAAGTAAAGATAGCATAGTAAAATGGGGGTATTTCTACTATAAGGTTGTGGATTGGGCTGTTGAAATCTGTAATTTAAAGCACAACCAGTCTATGATTTGGCATTCAGTGTCAAATGGTATATCTCCGCTAAATCCCAAATATTTTGGCTAAAATCAATTGTGGATTGTGAGTTATGGGATAGCATTATTATGATTTGGGACTGCATGGGGGTTGAGTCTTTGCAGGCTCACACAGCTTCATTCTCCCCTTCTGATTCCACAGGGATCGTTCCCATAGTTACCATAGTTACATCATTGCGTGTGCGCACACACTCAGGCATGCTGTGAAAAGCAGCACAATTCAATAAACACACACATTGTGCACCATGCATTGTAGTTATTTCCCAAAAAGCAGAAGACTCTATTAATTCTAGATATAATTAAGACTGCTTGCCTGCCACAATTAACATTTCTACACCCCATTATGAATAGAGCTACAGCCTGCCTCTTCCTGCTTCCTTTTCTCATTTTGGAATTCTTAATTGTACTTTTCCTTTTGTAATTGCAAACTCTATAGTTGTTGTTTTAATGGATGTTCTGATAGTTCTAGTTTTTCATAATTTCCCTTTGCTTTTTAAGCATAGTCAAAGAGAACTAGGACAATTTCCTCAAGAAATCCGCTGCACCTAGTTTGATACAGAGCAGAACTAACAAGTGACAACAGAAAGCAAAGTCTAGTCCGCTGCACTTGTATTCTGGCCTGGCAGGATCAGTGATAAAGAGATCAATGTTTTGTTTGCAGTCCCAGGCAGACAGCAATAGTAGGATCATTAATACTTTCGTGGGTATTAGATATACACAGCTGCTGTATCCGGCTTCATGGGTCACAAATTGTATAAGATATCTTCGGCAAGAAGAGTTATGGGGAGGTAATATGCTGTATTTAAATGAGAATTCAGGTTCTGTTTTGTTAATGGGCTTGCAAAATTGAGGGTTTCTTAGGACAGCAGTAGGGATGCTTGGGGAATTAAGTATGTGGTTTCAGTATTTTGGTATATTGTTCAGTTTCCCAAAAAAGGAAAAGAAAAAAGATCCCATTCGGTGCCAGGCAGTCCTCATTACTCCACAATAATCTGATCTGTACCTTCCTGATTGGAAGTTAGTTACCCCCTGGTTTCCCACTGTGAATGTTCTAACATAGACACTGCTTAGAAATGCTAATGATTAAGCAAGATACAAATGCCATAAAGTAAGCAAGCAAGCAAGCAAACAAACAAATATTGTTATAGATTTGGGAGGGGGATGCCCCCAAACCCTAGAAATTAATAAATGGTAAGATTTTGATTATTTGTAAATTGAAGGCAGAAATAAAAGCTGCAGGGGAATTCCTGGGCTAGCCTGTGTAAAACAACCTAGTTAAGTTAGTGCCATTAAGAAATAATACAGGGCCATTGAGAGCCATTGGCAATGCAAGATGACTTTCCTTCCCCACTGCCCTGAGATGTGAACAGAGACAGAGGTTTGGAAGGTTGCCAGGGTAACAGGGTGTGAGGTGACAGGAAAAGAGTCCTGAGTAAGGGTTTCTGGGAAGAAGAAGGAGGAATAAGAAAAACTGGGATCCATCTTGGGCAGGCTGGCTGAAGGCTGGCTGGGCGATATGCCTTGGACCTCAGGGCTGCACTGTTGTGGGGTACAAGCCCCTTGTGAAAGGACCATGCTGCAAGATCTGGACACCCTCCATGCAGACTGAAGGTGTAAATAGGTGAAAAATCCATATTTATTAAAGCTAGGACAGTCTCCACCATGTCTCAATTCTCCAAAGGAATATGGACCCTCAGTGAGTGGGAGGCACCCGACTTTTGTAACAATATAAAATAAGAGTTCTTGACTCAAAAATGCATCAAAATAAATTAAAATATATATGAAGAGGAAATATGTTGAGAAATGTGTATTTTAAGAGCAAATGTAATTAGAAATGCATATTTAAATGCAAATATTCATGCGGGTTTACTTTGGAAACTGCATATTTATGTAGAAATGACATGGAAGAAGATTATGGGTAAATAGATGTCACTGTCTAGGGCTGGAAATGTATTGATTTTCCCATCCTTAGATGGAGTTCTAACAATATACATTTTAGTGTACAAGTGAGATGAACCTCTTTAATTAATTCACACTAAATATCTTTGTGAGGCAATCATTTTTATTCCTATTTTGCAGATGATTGTATAGAGTCCAGATCAAGAGAAGTCATAGTCCCAGTCTATTCCGCCTTTGCCAGACCACACCTGGAGTCCTGTGTCCAATTCTGGGCAGGCACCACAATTTAAGAAGGAAGGTGTGCAGTGGAGGGCAAGCCGGATGATCAAGGTTGTGGAAACCAAGCCTTATGAGGAACGTTGAAGGAGCTGGGTATGTTTAGCCTGGAAAAGAGGAGGCTGAGAGGAGATATGAGAGCCATCTTCAAATATCTCAAGGGCTGACACATGGAAGAGGGAACAAGCTTGTTTTCTCCTGCTCTGGAGGGTAGAACTCAAGGCAATGGCTTCAAGTTATAAGGAAGGAAATTCCGACTACACATTCAGAAAAACTTTATGACAGTGGAAGTGGTCTCCCTTGGGAGGGAGGGGGTGGACTCTCCTTCCTTGAAGGCTTTTAAGGAAAGGTTGAATGGCCATCTGTCGCGGATGATCCACTTGAGATTCCTGCATTGCAACAGGGGGCTGGACTAGATGACCCTTGGGTCCCTTCCAACTCTGATTCTATTATTCCAATGTCAACAAAATGCTTAAATACACCTAACAAAAACTTGCATTTCTTTTGGTTATTAAACAGTACTTGGTATTTATGCAGCACATTTAAATACTTTAAATGATTAAGTATTTAAATTCTTTAAATTCTTTAAATCTTGCTGCAGTTTTCGCATATTAGCTGCTGTTTGTATTGCTTTTTTAGGGATTGATTTTTATACAAATTTTAGTTTTTAATATGGCTTATGCTGGTTTGTTGTTTATTCATTGTAGTCCATCTCAAGGCCTCTTGTGGAGCCAAATATAGTAGGATAGAAATTGACAATGGTTCCCTCCATTTTATGACTGGTCTGGAATTTGAAGCAGAGAACTAGGCATTCAGCATTCTGCCATAATACACTGTACCAGCTAGAAAGAAAGAAAAGGAAACAAAGTCTGTAGTAATTAGTATCATTTCCCCTCTGGTCTCTCTCAAGAGGTGTCCAAATTTGTAACATGCATGTTTGATCATTTGTTTTTGCCAGGTAAACTGCAGGCAGCTCTTGCTAAGCAGCCCTTCTTTTTACACCAGATAAACTAACACTGGTTTCAGTTTCCATGGGGCAGATTAGTTCTCTCACACGCTTTAATCTCAGTGGCTTTGCCTTGACCTGCCCTCCTCCGCCACATGATTCAGTGCCATCCAAAGCACAGATCCTGCCTGCCTGCTAAGTTGTTATTTTCCGCAGCAGCTGAGGAGAACCATTTCCATCTTTGTGGTCCTGCTGTGTTTCTGTTGACCTTATCTACACCTGGCCCTGCTTCTGAGCCTGTTGGTTGCCAGCACTGATGTCTTTGATTGCTGCCCATCTGTGGCTTTTCTGCAGCGTCATGTCAGGGTATGCAACTAATACAGAGAGAAAATATTTGGAGTGGATGAGTACGTAGGAGGTTTTGTCAAATGCTCTTATCTAAAATCTGCTAAAAACAGAAATATTGAAAGTGTTGTATTTGAATTTGAAACCAATAGCCAACTGACTATAGATAAACCTGATGCAAAGCTGATTGGAATCACTGGATTCCCTCCACCAATTGTCTGCCACATACCCTAAAAATGAATCTGCCTGAATGTTTCTAATCTCTCCCTTGCTTTCATTTTGCTTTGCTATCGTAGGGTTGTCTCACCACTGTAACAGAAGAGAGTTCAGACAGATGTCTGCAGTAATAACGCATGCAATCCCAAATCCCATTGAAGTGCAGAACTAAATGCCAAACACACTTAGATGCCCTCTTCAGATCTTCCTTCTCAATGCGAGTTAGTTAGAAGTGGATCCAGCACACCTGGGGATGTTGGGAACAAGGCACAGGATGTTGGGAATTCAGGCAAATGCCTAAATGGGGCTAATGAAGAGCCCTAATAAAAAGCAATTCCCCCAATGTGACTCTGTGAGTTAAACCACACAGTTAGGAGTGGAACCACTGCAGAACAGTGCATTGGATACCCATCCCAGTCTGTTTATCCAGGAGGAGAGCATGGTCAGTGTTCTTAAAGCCACTGAGATATCAAGTAAGAGTGCTAAGGTTACATCCCTCTCCCGTTACAGGTTATCCATCAGGGAGACCAGGCAATTCAGTCCTGAAACCAGGCCTAGAGCCAGATTTAAGTGGACCTGCTATTGTTTATTTTAATCATTTTTTGTAATTTGTAAATTCCTGCTTCCAACTCATGTTCGTCTATCCACAAAGCTGCACTGTTGGGGTGGGTGTCTGTTCCCCAGGCTTCTTTACGTCCCGAGTGGTGATGGTGGCAGGGAATGGAGAGCCACCTGACATACAAACGACCAACCTGCCACCTCCTGCCTGGCTTCTCTGAAGGCTCAGCTGCTCTGGCATTGGTGCCAAATACTGTCCTTCACTTGTAGGGGGGGATTCACTCTTCCAGACCTAAGTACGCATGGGAAGGTGGGCTGGTAAGATTATTACAGAACAATAATTATTCCACACTTGTTTTCAGGTACAGTAATGCCTCATCTTACACACATTTGCACAACGTCCAAACATTTAGGAGGGCAAAGTGGGACAGCCCCACCATTCCATCTGCCCGATCTCCCTGCTCTTTCTCCTATCGCACCCCACCCAGTCTCTGCCCTCCTTTTTTCCACTCCCCATTCCATCTCTGAGCTCTTTCCTGCACTCACCCCTGCTGAATCTCCCCACACTTTCTTTGAATGCAAGGCAGGACTATGGCCCATTGCCCCTCCCCCAACTTCCCTCCAAAGGTTCACTTGTTTATGGGCTCCAGGCAACAAAGGGGCCAATGGGTACCAAAGGAAACAGGCAGCTTCAACACCCGACCTTTCTAAAGCTATTGGAAGGCAGGGTCTGCAGCTTGAGTGGCAGCAAGGGGAGGAGGGTCAACATGTTTTATGACCTATTGGAGAATGGCAGAGGCGGGGTGAGAAGCGGCCCTTGGACCAATCAGGGAGGTCAGGTCACTTACTGGTTTCAACAATCTCGCGGGACAATCTGACTTCCTGGGAGATGTTACATGAGCACCCCTAGTCTTCCAGAGGCAGCACACTGAGGGAGCCTTGCCTCCCAGCCCAGACCGAGAGCTTAGAAGATCTTTTTGTTCTGGATAACCTCAGCAGACCTGGCAGGAAAAGAGCTCCAGAGCAAGCAGGCCTTGCCCGCCAGATGCACTGGCCCCGGGAGAAGCTGAAGATGCTCTCCCTGCCCCCTCATGGGGAAGTGCCACAGGTTTGGCAACATGCATCTTTCCCTTGGAACTGAACTGACGTATAAGATGAGGGATTACTGTCAATCTTTTTGCTGCTAAGATGTCCTAACATTTAATGACACATGCTACATCAGTGGGTGGGAGGGAGAACTTACTTCCATTTCTCAGTTTCCAAAGGTGTAGCAGTTGTTATTTTATAGTTGCAGAAGCAGCAAATAGTATTGTGGGTGCTAATAGCATCGGCTTTGGGGCTACTTTATTATATGAAGCTACCAGATATTTTTAACTGAGCTTTATTGGTGAGCATTATGCTTAATAACATTTTTATGTACATTAAATTAACTGCAGAAGCAGCAAAGAGTCTTATGGCACTTTAAAGACTAACAAATGTTTGTTATGGCACAGGTACTATAGGCCTGTCATATTTTGTATTTTTTTAAAAATGATATTGAATCATACGTATGCTGAAGCTACCAATCTACTTCTGAATTTCAATTTTTCCTGAGAAGTGCTATTTATGTACTGTTGTTTGCCGGCCTCTTAGCTGCCATCTGCCTGTTTATTGTCTTTGTTTCCAAAACAAAGGACAGTTTTTTATGTAAAAAAACCCTTCAGTATCTGTTGTTTATATAGAAGTAGTTTTGTGTGATAAAACTATGCATGTCTAATGTGCAGGAAGGTTACTGCTAAACATATGCCATTTGTGAGATTTGAGGTGGTGGTGAGGGGGAGATTTCACATCCAATTTAAAATCTTGCCTGAGTGTAGTTCACTTTTCTGAACAGTTATTTGTCTACTAAATATCTGCAAGTGACGATATGAGGCGCTTACTTGAATTTTCAACACCAGACAATCATTTGTGACAAATGTAAGTTTGCATTTCAGTATGTTCAGTTAAATGTACTGAAAACTGGTGGTGCCTTGCAATTATTATGGGGCATTTGTTCTGTCTAGTGACCTCAGAATATTGGCAACTTACTGCTAAGGAAGGATGAAAGGATGATCTAGTCTACATTTGGTTTTTTTTCCATGTATTTCATCAAAGCAATGTAGCAACTTATATGCCAGCATTAATGTGCATGATCTTCCCCACTACAAAAAGACAGGTACCTGCCCCAGGGAGCTTCAGCCTAGATAGGGTTGGGAAGGAATATAGAGGTGAAGCTACATGGGAAGAAAATTCATTCATTCCAACTAAATATTCTTAGCCTAATGTCATAACACAATGCCATATTAATCTAGGCTGCAATTTGATGGGAGGGACTATTGGCATTTTTTCCTGTAAAATAGAATTAAAAGTGAATTGAGGGTTCCTCCTCAGGTGAAGCATCTGTAGAATGTCAAGGCAAATCAACACTGTTTCAATAACATCAGGATTCTGTAGATTTATATTTTGGTTTGGAAGGTGGTGGACTCTCCTTCTTTGGAGGTTTTTAAGCAAGGGTTGGGTGACCACCTGCCATGGATGCCTTAGCTGAGATTCCTGCATTGCAGGGGGTGGGACTAGATGACCCTTGGGGTCCCTTCCAACTCTACCATTCTATGGTTCCCAGATTGTCACCAGGTAACTGCTAAAGGCAAAAATGGGAATGAATGTGGGGCAGCTATTCAGGCAAAACCTCTGAAGATTTTCTCTCTCTTAAGGTTAATTGTGACTTACTCCCCTTCAGTGTGCAGAGGGTTACAGCCTTAGACCCTTTATTTGTTGTGCATTATACCTGTATTTGCACCTCCAACCCTGAGAGCCTTCCTAATGAAGCTGCTTAAGGAATAATTCTGAGGGGAATTTTTGCCCTTCTGAGTCGAGGCTTAATGTGGGGAGGAGGGAAGAGATTTCTGGGCACTAATATTATCAGCTTTGGGGTTATTTTATGAGATGAAGCTACTGGATATTTTTTAGCTGAGCTTTATTGGCTCACTAACTGTTATGTACTGAGTTGAATAGGATCCAAAATGCAGCAGTCTGATTGGTCCTAGAACAATAGGATTCAGAATGCAGCAGTCTGATTGGTCCTAGAACAATGCAGCAGTATGATTGGTCTGCAGGAGCCACCCAATCCAGCTCCAGGTGGAAGTGAACCCACAACCTGATTGGCCTACAGGAGAATCCCGAAATTAGCCAATCATGTGCAGCCCATTGTGTAAATAATGTATATAAAGCAGATATTGTGGGGGAACTGCCATTCCTCCTCACCACTATGAGCTGAATAAAGAACATGAAATCCACTCTCAACTCCCAGTATATTTCACTGGTGACGAGGATGGGATCCCGCTGAGCTGACCGCCACACACAGCACCGCCACCTGCGCACCGCTGCCTCGCACAGTGTATCCAGGCTTCAGCTCCGGGAGCCAAGGAACTCAGAATGGCAACCGACAGCAGCTTCTCACTAACATTTTGATGTACCGGTATATTAAATTTAACTTTTTTATAGTTGTATTGTAGTGATATATTTGTAAATTGCTATTGTGTTACTGTATTTAGACTGTTGTTCATGTGAATCACTTTGAGCACAGATGTGATTGTGGAAAATGCAGTAAAAATTAGAATATTTAAAAGCTGAGAGGAGCAGATAGTATCTAGGGAATTATTCTATCTCATTGCTGAAAATACCCTGCTCATTTCAAAGCTAATACAATAAAAGACTTCAGCTTAAGGCATTTTCTCCTTTGGGATGTCTGTGACCTAAGAAGAGCAGAAACCTCTATAAGGTATCTATTATATGTTCTTGTTTAAGTACCTTTGTCAGTTAAGTGGGGTATGGGGTGTTAGGGGCGGGTGTTACCTCTTCTGTGGTAGTTTGTCTACCTCTGGTTCCCACCCTGCATTCAGCCGTCACTCAGCTGTCAGCACTAGTGGCGGAGCTTCATGCTCCAGCACCGGAGGCGGAGAGCAGGCGGGGGTGGGGCTGGTGCATTTCCCGGAGTGGGGCGCACTGCCCTCAGGGGTGGGGGCGTGTCCTGGGGCGGGGTGCCCTCTCAGGGGTGTGACATGATTCTGGGGGCGTTGCCTGAAGGGGCGGGGCACCCAGGGCAGGGAGGGGGGCAGCTGAGATGGAACCCCACTGGGATCGTGCTGCCGGGGGCGGTACGCTCCCCCGCCCCCTCTTCCTCCGCCAGTGTGTCAGTATGCAACCATGGCCACATTCCCGGAGGCAAACTCCACTTCTCAAGACAGACAGACGCAAATCAACAAACAGCGCATATAAGGAATCGGGAACCTTTAATGTAACGGGGAACATTTCTCTACATTGAAAAGGGCAGAACACATGTTTAAAGGGGTGTTGCTGATTTATTTTCCTTTATATTTAAGCCAAAGTTGCTTTTCTTTGTGTGGCACTTCTGGTCAAAATGGCCTTAGACAATTTGCAGGTAATTATCAATCCAACACACTTTTCCAGATGTACTCATGTACTCATGATCACTCAATTCTATGACTCTTAGAAATATGCTTTTGTGTGAACATAATCTATAAGCCATTGTCCCCTTAAAACGCAATCTCCTACATCTGATAATGCAGTTCTCCCAATTAGCTTTTCTCTACAAGCAGAAACTGGAACATCATTTTCTAATGCTTTCAAATACATTCCCACTTCTCTTCAAACATACCCCTCTCTGTATGATCCTGCCATGAAACCTCTTACTTCCTAAATCCATTTTTTCTCCTTTCTTTGCTACAGATTACATGTACTGATCATTACTAAATCATTTTCCCCAGCAATACTGAGCATCTCCTAACAGCATTTTAAAAGCCCATGTTCAGATACAGTTGGTGTTTGGCATTTTTGCCGAAACAGAAACAAGCCACATTTTTAGACTGAATAACAAATATATGCATGTTTGATCCAGACAATGGCAGAACTCGTTCCCAAGTGTGCAAGATAATTTTTGCCTTGTGATTCTTCAACAGCAGCTGTCCCATGGTCATCACAAGCAGGTTTGTGATATGATATGGCAACCCCAACCTCAGCGTTCAATGAGTAGGAATTCCAGCAGCAAGGAGAAAAGAAAAGAAAAGAAAATACATGACATGGAATTTATATGATTTTATAACTTCTATTGCAGGAGTATAGGAAGCAGGCAGCACAATCCAGTGCAGGTTTACTCAGGAAGAGGGAGAGGGACAAGGAAGTCTGTTGGGATCCTACTCTGCACACCTGGCCTATCAGGCAGAAAAGCAGGGGGGGGGGATTGGTCACATGGGTCGTTGGCAGGAGGGGTGGGCTAATGGGGCTGATTGGACCATGTGGGAGGCAGGCTACTGGTCTAGTGGTGGCTTTCTACACTAGCTGCAGTTTCTGGACTGCAGTTTCAAGGGTGGCCCTACATAGAACACATTGCAGTACTCAAGACAAGAGGTCGCCCAACTGTGGCCAGGCTATCCTGATCCAAGAGCTGCTCTGATTGTGAACTGTTGTAACTGGCAAAATAGATTAGTTGCTACTAAAGTCACGTTGGTCTTCAGGGCTACCTACCTTTCCTTTCTGGGGGAGTGCAACTCCATCTAGAACAGTCCAGGCACCCATTTTCTGCACACAAGAGCCACCAACCTGCAGCACCTCCAGAATAACAGATTCAGTTTGTTGACCCTTATCTGGCTCTTATCCTCTTGGCATTGGTGCAGCACAAATGACTACTTCTGGTTCAGATGGTATATAGTGATATACAGAGCTGGGTGTCATCTGCACTTTGATGACACTGAGCCCCAAACTCCTGATGACAGCACCCAACATATTTATACACATGTTAAATAGCATTGGAGACAGATTGGACCATGCAGCGAAACTGCCCTGGGGCCAAGCAGAAGTCAGCCAGAGCTGCTCTCTGAAACATACATGCAAGTAGAATCAGAATCAGTCCAATACTGTGGCCCCATCTCCAGAGCTGCTCCAGGAGAATCCATCAGGAGGCCAGGAATGATGCTGGCTGGCTAGTAAGCAGAGGGGAATTGGGGGAGAGGCAATTTGTTATTTAAAACCACCTGCCCATCAAACAGCTGGGAACCCTGCTTGCCTGGGAAATATTTGCAGCAAAGCCCAGCTTATTGGGAAGGTGATGAGGAAGCAGTTGTGACTCTTACAAGGACTGGGCCCACTGAGCCATAAACCATCCAGCTCACACCGTGTGGCAGGCCACCACCAACAGTCTGACCTCCATGGGTCAACTCCCAAGGGAAAACATGTTTAATAGATTTATTGCATTAGCCGTGTGGCCATAGCATGATATACATTGAAATAACAACATAAAATGGGGGTGGGGAGGTAGAGGTAGATATCGTCCTGAGCGAATACTTAAAGAAAGAGAAAAAAAACAAAACTGCTGAGGCTGGAGGAGGACCGTGGAAGGGTCCTTCAGCTCCTCAGATTTGTCCTAACTCGATTGTCCTTGTGCAATAAGGCTACTTGGAACTTCGTTTGGTTGTGCGGCGTATCGACTGCAGCTGTGGTGTTAAAGAAGAAGTTAGTGCCGCTTTCCCCTTCATCACACTAAGCAGGAAGTTAGCTGTCATCTCGGTAATCCAACAATCAGAATCCTGCAAAAAGAGGGACACTATCCAAGGCTGGATTGGGAGATGAAGCTTATTCACGAGGGGAGTTAAAAACCGAGATCTTTCATCTGTCCAGTTGGGACAGAAGAGCATTACATGTTCCATAGTCTCCAGGGCTGTGTCATTACAGGAGCATGTTCTGTTTGCGATGGGAACTCTGGAATAACGACCCGACAGAACTGCTGTAGGAAAACAGTTGAGACGGGCACAGGTAAAGGCCCTTCGCTTAGCCTCCGAAGAAATTGTGGAGCAGTATAGAGGGATCCCTTCAGGGGGTGGAATAGCTAGGGCTAGGCCTGAACACGGTCCTCTTGCACAAGAAGCTGTGTTTGAGAAATCAAGTTGCTGTAGTTTCTTTTTAATTTGGGGTAGGGCCACCAGGCTGATACACTCTAAGTTAAGAACAGTTTTACAATTCAAATTGAGAAGAGAGCGGAATTTGAGGTTAATTGTAGTTTTCCAAGGGGAATTATGAATATCTCTTAGGATCAGATTGGAAAAGCCACCTCTAATTCGAGCATCCGATGCTAATAGGTGAAAGGTGTAGGAAATGGCTTGACTCCATGCTCGTCTAACAATTGAAGGCTGGGCGAACTCGAGTCGTAGGGCTGCACCTGAGACACATCTCGGGATGCCGGAAAGAGATCTCAGAAACATATGAAGTGGGCGATCCAAGTTACCTGATATTGCTGTAGTCCATACTTCGCATCCATATAATAATTTAGGGACAACTTTGGCATTAAATATTTGAATTGCTGCTGGAAGGTGTTTGCCGCCCTTCTGGTGGTAAAATCGGACAATGGCGTTAGAGGTCGTGGTTGCAGCAAGAAAGGCAGATTGTAGATGGGTGGTCCAGGAGAGATTATAAGTGAATATTAAGCCTAGATATTTAAAGGCTTTTACCTTTTCTAAGTAGCCACCTGTGATCTTAAGCGGCTCCAACTTGAGTTTGCGGGAACGAGTGAAGTGGAGGATTTTCGATTTTTTATAATTAATATTAAGAGCTTCCGCCTTACAATAGGCGATAAATGCATTAACTGCATTTGCTAGGTCCGCAGCTGTTCTGGATAAGATGACGGCATCATCAGCATAGAAAAGGGAGGCAACGGGGTGGCCTGCTAAGTGAGGAGGATACTTAGATGCTAGCTTCAAAGTGGAAATTGCATCATGAAGATAGAGATTAAACAGTAGAGGGGCTAAGAGACAACCTTGTCGGACGCCCTTGGCCGTTGAAAATGGAGTAGTGAGGGAGCCGTTGGGCCCACTTCGGACGTGAGCTGTGGTGTTTGAATAAAGGGAGATAATTAGGGAGAGGAGGTGCGGATCAATTCCCAGATGGGCAAGTTTGGACCATAATCTCTGCCTAGGAATGGAATCAAAGGCGGCCTCCAGGTCCATGAAAGTGGCAAATAGGTGGCCTTGCCTTGGAGCAGTGTATTTACTGGCAAGGTGATAGAGAGTTAGACAGTGGTCCATGGTTGACGCTGACTTTCGGAAACCAATCTGTTCTAGCGGTAGAATGTTCCTCTCCTGGACCCATGAGAGGAGTTCCTCCAGTAAAACAGCGGCAAATATTTTCCCCGGGATGGATAATAAGCTGATGGGGCGATAGTTCCTAGGGATGTTTGGCTGGCCGCCTTTGAAGATCGGAACTATTATAGCTTCTCTCCAGGAGTCGGGGATGTCTAGGGCAGAGGAGATAGCGGTGAATACAGGAGTCAGGTGTTCGCTCCACCAAAGAGGATCAGTCAGGAAAAGGTCCAACGGGACCATGTCTGGGCCGGGGGCCTTATTCCTTCGCATTGACATTATGATGTTGAAAATGCGAGTTGAGGTAAAGTTTATTGAAGAAGTGGGACTAAGAGAGCAGGAACAGAGGTCCGACGGGGATTGAAGGAGATCTGTAAGATGATTTGGGGAAGCGAAACTGGTTGAATAATAGGCAATCCATTCATCAGCGGAAATCTGGGTAGCTGGATTGAATGGTGCCGAAGGTCTAACTAAGCGCCAGAAGGAGCGGGAGTCATGCCTCTCTACAGCCGAACGAAGAATGGACCAAGCCTCAAGGATGTGCTGCTGTTTCTTGCAATGAATCATGTTTCTATATGTCCTTTTAATATCTATGAGCTTTGCACGGGTTTGGGGGTCGTTGGAAAATTTGATGATTCTGACCATTTTCCTAATTCGCCTTCTTAGGGCTTTACATTCCTTGTCAAACCAGGGCGATTCAGAGGAGAGGCGTTGGTAAGTAGGCGAGGTGGTGGTTATGTAAGTTGTTGAGAAAGCATCAAGTAATTTCCGGTATTGGTCAGCGGGCAGGATTGGATCAGAGGGAACTGCAGACATATCAAATGATTTTTGTATGTCCAGGGCAAGAGAGGAGCTGAGGCTTGTCCATTTCTTTGTTTTGTATACAGGGTGGCTTTGTACCATAGTTCTATAGTTTGAGGGGACTGGAAGTGGCTCTATTAGGTTTAACATTAGAGTCAATGGAAGGTGGTCACCACCAAAATATTCAGCCACTTCCATTTTTGTAGAAATTGAGAATAGCTCCGGCGTCAATAAAATGTAGTCGTTCCCCGGGAAGTGATGCACGTTAATTGCTGCGAGGACAAGGGAGTAATGTTACCATTTGCGATGCAGAGATCGAAAACATGAAAGGAGAACAAACCTTTTTGGTTGTGACAGGAAAGCTGCTTCCTCTGAAAATTTTATTTTGTTGGCCTGTTTTTGTTTTAAGCTAGACTTTTCTTTAACAAAGTTGCTTCATAACTTTAGTTCTATGAGGGCTAGAAAGCTTCATTCTTAAAAAAATGAAATCTCAGAGCCAAGGTCCTCTGCTGGTTCTGCACCCAGCACAGCAGTACCACCCCCTGCAGCCTTCCGGGGGGGCACTGATCACCAAGGTAACACTTTCTGGCAACTTATGTGGCATAAAGTTGGCCACAAACCTTCAAGCAACTTGTCCACGTCCTCGGGTCACAGTAGCAGACATTGATCCTAATTAATAGAACTAGATAGTTCTCTAGACTAGGGATGGGGTTTACAGTCGTGTACCTGTTCATTTTTTTCTCACAGTGTAAACTGGTTTTGTTTTGGTCCACAGCTCATAAAATGCATGTCAGCTCAGCCCACTCTCACATTTTACAAAAATGACTTAATTTACTTCAGTTCTCCAGGTTGTGTTGTGAGAACTCCTTGCACAATAGATTTCGTCATTTGTAGTTCCGCTCCTGTTAATCATTGCTAGTTTCCATTTGCATGTCCCCAGGGCGATTGTAATTTGTTTGTCTGGTGGTGTATTTGTTCTTGTCTTCATGCAGTGCCAACAGGACAACAGCCCCTCCGCTTATAAATCACACCCACAAATGTATTTTTTCTTAATTTGGTCTTCATGGAGGCAATTAAATAAAGAGGATTGGAAAGCAGAGGTGGCTGCATTTTCCTGTGATAGTTACTTAATGGTAGTTTTTTTAAAAAAATGCACAGTAAGGGTGAAATCCTTACCTGATTTACCTAAAAGTAAGTACCATTGATTTAAATGGGACCTACTGCTGAGTAGACTGGATTTGTACTGTTATAAGAAAAAAATGCTCCTTTTCCCTTATGGGGTATCCAAGAGCCCATATAGAGTCCTTAGTGGGTTCCCTTTCGGTAGGAGAAAATAACAGAGGCCAACTAGAGAATACTGAGAAGCAAAGCGGCTAGTAAGCCTGATCTTTATGTTGCAATAGGGTCCTCACTCACCACATGCAGGAGGGGGGAGGAACCCAGAACAATGGTGTGCAAGCCCTTATATAGACTTTTGAAATTGCCCACCCTGTAGCTCAGGACCATCCCCCAAAACATCATACATACATCACAGAGGGAGGTGGTCTCCAGCAGAAATCCTGTTTGTCAGGATACCTGTTAATGGTCACTTTACCTGGGCAGCCTGACCACTCTTTAGTGATGGTAAATACTTTAGTTCCGGAATCCCTATTCATATGTCATTACACCTTTAAGACAGGTAAGCAAAAGACAATGGAGAGGCTTTCCCATTTCCTTCCTCCTTGCAGAGAAATATTTGAGGTCAATTTGGGAGAGTCAAAATGGCTTCAGGATTGCTCTCCTGTACGTACTATTTCAGACACGTGGTTTATATTCTTATGTATGTGTTTGCCTTGTATATTTATTTTCTATTTGAGACCTTAGAATTCTTATGACAGTACATAAATGGCAACCTTTTCACTATCTGCTGTTAGCAAAAGCAGTGGCAGTGCCAGATCAATGGCATCTTGTGCTGCTTGGTAAACTGTGTCTGTCCACGTGTGTTTGTGTGCATGTGAGTGACTTTTGCTGAAAAGAATGAACTGCCCAGTTAGTTCCACTACTACTTTCCCTCCCTGCTATGCAGGCAGTCAGGGTAGGAGACAGGATTGCAAAACTAACTGTGAATGTTAATGGCTACTGTCATCACCTCAGTTAAGCAGAGTTCAAGGGAAGACACATCTAACACTGAAGAAGCACAACACATCTGACATCAAAATGAGTTGCACAACTGTAATGGTCCAGTCCAATAAGTTGATGGTTGGTTCGTTATTTCCTCGCAACTGAAGAAAATTGTTCTGTTAAATATTGTTAACACTTGCATCAAACCTGATTGCATGCATGCTCCTGCCCTTTGCCCACTTTAAGAATTTACCCCCAGATGCCTAGGAATTTAAGTTGGGTAACATAGGCATAATTTATATGGCAGTCAATATAGATGCAGCAACATAATGGTTCTTGAGTTCCTCTATTTCACATGTTCATGAAGCATGGTATTGCTTTGTAAATTACATATTCATTTTGGAAGTTAACATTGTTCTCAGCAGTCAGTGCAAGTTTCATTGGGCATTAACAGTTGACATTAAAGATTTGGGAGCAGAGTTTGAGTAAAGCATGCAGAACACATTGTTCTTCCAGAGATGTTAGTGTGTGATAGCAATCCAAATTTCAGAAATGGGTGAAAAAGAGGCAAGCAAGATTCTGATTTTTAGAGAAAACCCAGAAAACTGTGACCAGTAATACTGGTAATACTGTGAGCATTCTGATCAAAACCAACAGAAATTTCCGTTTATCATAAGTAATAACACTTGTTATTACATGTAAAAAAAAGAAAGAAAATGGTGCCCCTATGAAACAAGGTACAAGAGCTGGACCTAGGAAGTCTATGCCCCCCAAAACTTATTCATGCACAATTTTACACCTTCAAAGACCACCCACTCTCTTCCTACCAATAATGCAAATTCCTTTCTGTTCTTAAGCTCTGCAGGGTGTTCTTCTTCTCAAAAGTTAGTTTTCATTGTTTTCTTCTTTCTCAACGTACAGGCTACTGTTTTCTTTCCTCAGTTGTTCTCTGCCTCTGCTTCCCTCAGTTTCCTGCTATTGCAGCCACAGAACTCGTTTTGTCCACAGGGCATGTGTGCAATTTGTACTTTTGGTTCTCCTGCAGAAGTCTGTTTGTGCACATGCTGCTTCGTTTCTGTGGCAGCTGGAATTTTCATAAACATTCCGTGAAATCACAGCTGTCCATTATGTTGCTGCCATAAGCTTCATCAGTGGTGGTACCATTTATATTAATATAATACCATCTTTCTTGAGGACATGAATGTTTATCACTCAATAACAGAGCAAGCAACAAACTGAAATAGTTCCCCCCATTCCTTTTATATCTATCTTGATTATTTAGTAAGAGAAAATTATGAAAATGACTGAAGAGCCCTGAGATGACACCATTATTTAAATTTTACCCTAGAAGGCTTCTTCACACATGCTTCTTAATGTCACATGTTTCAACCACATTGAATTAGCATGTTCAGTAACTCTAGATGTATTATGCAGCAAATTTGTTATTCATTTTAATGAGCTCTCTTTCCATTCATCACTGATTTAGCACTGCGAAAGTGTGTGGTGCTTCTGCATAATTACAGGTGTCTGTTTCATTTTTACCAGACAAGATATAATTAATATGTAAATTTCCCCCCCATTTTTGTGGGAGAGAGTGATATTAAGGTACTACAGGGAAATGTATGAGCTATGGGGACAATGACAGGATAAGTACAGGGGGGATGAGTTTGTCTCACTGTAGACAAAAGTAAATTATAACCTTCCATATCCCTTTGCTACTGACAGAACCATAAAACTGGTGCAATGGGTTAAAAATGTAAAAATGGCAGCAAAGGAAACATAGGTTCATTCGGAAATGGGTGTCAAAAACAAAAGAAGAAAGTTAGTGAAAGGACAATGGCATACTCATGGAAAAATGAACAACAGTGTCTGGAAAAGAGAAAAAGGAGTGCAGAGGCAGAACTGCAAGATAACACCATTTAAATTAATGTAACTCTTCCAGAATCAGATACTCCTGCTTTTTCAGTAGAGTAAATAGGGTGGAGAGGAAAGCCATAATCTAGAAGCTATACACACCAAGGTTGGATCCAGAATAAGCTGGCTGAATTTATTTCCAAATGAAATCAATAGAACTTGAGTCTTGACTAACATACCATTGATAACAAAAAGGCCTGGGTTGAACTAAGTTAGATTGACACCAACCCCAAGATAGACTTTTGCTACAGCGATGCCACAAACCAGTACTGCAAGAGGACAGTTTTCCTTCCTCCAAAAAGATTTGCCTCGCAGCCTTTACCTTGTTCCATATTTATTGAAACATTTGTTCTTGTCTGGATAGAACCCCAAGGCCAGCTTGAGTGGGTAGGACTAGTACAGAGCATTTATTTATGTAAAAGTATTTCTTTGCTTTTTAAAAATATTTTTTATTAATTTTCAGATTCTTATGGGACCACAGAGACAACAACAACAAATTAATAATATATCCAACAAAAGGCAGGGCATACAAAACCTAAGCAAATTACATAATAACACTTAATCTAAATTCATGACCATATTTCTCTAGATGGCATGGGGAGAGATACCTGCAAAGTTGAAACTAAACTACATTATATGAAATAAACCACCACCATACCAAATAGAAATGATCTGTGTCTTCCTTTTGCTTACAGACCTGTAACTTATGAGTTAGGTCCTGTCCCCCCACAAAACTAAATTCTAGAGATTTTTATACCATAAGATTTTTATACCCTTGGGCATTTCCACCAGAGATGGAAAAAGTTCCTTTATTCCCACAGTTTGGTGGGGAGTGTATTACCGCCCAGTCAGTCTGACATCAATACCAGGGAAGATTCTGGAGCAGATCATTAAGCAAACAGTCTGTGAGCACCTAGAAAGGAATGCTGTGATCACCAATAGTCAGCATGGATTTCTGAAAAATAAGTCATGTCAGACTAACCTGATCTCGTTTTTTGACAGAATTACAAGCCTGGTAGATGAAGGGAAGGCAGTGGATGTAGCCTACCTTGATTTCAGCAAGGCATTTGACAAGGTGCCCCATGATATTCTTGTAAAGAAGCTGGTAAAATGCGGTCTTGACTATGCTACCACTCAGTGGATTTGTAACTGGCTGACTGACCGAACCCAAAGGGTGCTCATCAATGGTTCCTCTTCATCCTGGAGAAGAGTGACTAGTGGGGTGCCACAGGGTTCTGTCTTGGGCCCAGTCTTATTCAACATCTTTATCAACGACTTGGATGATGGACTCAAGGGCATCCTGATCAAATTTGCAGATGACACCAAACTGGGAGGGGTGGCTAACACCCCAGAGGACAGGATCACACTTCAAAACGACCTTGACAGATTAGAGAACTGGGCAAAAACAAACAAGATGAATTTTAACAGGGAGAAATGTGAAGTATTGCACTTGGGCAAAAAAAATGAGAGGCACAAATACAAGATGGGTGACACCTGGCTTGAGAGCAGTACATGTGAAAAGGATCTAGGAGTCTTGGTTGACCACAAACTTGACATGAGCCCACAGTGTGACGCGGCAGCTAAAAAAGCCAATGCAATTCTGGGCTGCATCAATAGGAGTATAGCATCTAGATCAAGGGAAGTAATAGTGCCACTGTATTCTGCTCTGGTCAGACCTCACCTGGAGTACTGTGTCCTGGGCACCACAGTCCAAGAAGGACACTGACAAACTGGAACGTGTCCAGAGGAGGGCAACCAAAATGGTCAAAGGCCTGGAAACGATGCCTTATGAGGAACGGCTAAGGGAGCTGGGCATGTTTAGCCTGGAGAAGAGGAGGTTAAGGGGTGATATGATAGCCATGTTCAAATATATAAAAGGATGTCACATAGAAGAGGGAGAAAGGTTGTTTTCTGCTGCTCCAGAGAAGCGGACACGGAGCAATGGATCCAAACTACAAGAAAGAAGATTCCACCTAAACATTAGGAAGAACTTCCAGACAGTAAGAGCTGTTTGACAGTGGAATTTGCTGCCAAGGAGTGTGGTGGAGTCTTCTTCTTTGGAGGTCTTTAAGCAGAGGCTTGACAACCATATGTCAGGAGTGCTCTGATGGTGTTTCCTGCTTGGCAGGGGGTTGGACTCAATGGCCCTTGTGGTCTCTTCCAACTCTATGATTCTATGATTCTATGAAAGCTGGCATCTTTGACGGTCCTCAGATCCGTCAGCTCATCAGAGATCCAGAGTTCGGAAACTCAATGAACGAAGTGGAACTGGAAGCATGGAAGGCATTTGTTCTGGTAGTGAAGAACTTTCTTGGCAACAATAAGGCCAGAAACTACGCAGAACTTGTCAACAACATGCTGACTGCTTTCAGAAACCTGGGCTGCAACATGAGCGTCAAGATACACTACCCATTTTCACATATGGACCGGTTTCCTGAGAACCTAGGTTCAATGAGTGACGAGCAGGGGGAGAGATTCCATCAGGACATGAAAGAGATGGAGACCAGGTATCAGGGTTGCTGGGACGCAGTCATGATGGTTGACTACTGTTGGACTCTGAAGAGAGACCTCCCTGCCGCTGAGCATTCCAGGAGTTCCAAGAAACAGAAGTTCAAGCCCTGAAGTTTGAAAACTGGTGAAGCAACATGCAATTTACATGTACTTACCTTTATCAATGCCCACCATTCAGTTTACAGTAAACCTGACCTGCATTCATTAAACCTTTTGCATTCAGCAGTGCAAAAATACCCTAAATCAGTTGTAGAAATCTAGACAACATTCAAAAAGTAAAAAATTGTTGCCCAGTGTTATCTAAGTGATCTTACAGGTTGATCCAGTTGATCCAGATAACCTGGTCCTAAGTTGTTCAGGATTTTATATGTTGGTAACAAGACCCTGAACATGGAACAGCCAGTGTTGTTCCTTCAAAACAGGAGGACTATGCCCACTCAGCAAGCCGGAGAACATGTCCCTGTGCACAGAAATGTTCCAAGCTGATGAAGGTTTTGGGCTCTAAGCTCTGCCAGCTCATGTTAGCCACCCAAGCTGGTTGTGTGACCATGGGTTCACTCAAAACAACAACAACACATCTGGTAGTGGAGGAGGGAGAAGAGGCTGAACACAACCGCCATCTTTAATGGCAGCCCCATGTTGCTGCAATGTTCTTGTTCTGACACACGGCAGCTGACATCTCTCTGCATCTCCCTCACACTCCCCCTCCCTCTTTTTGCCCTTTCTCTACAAACAAGTTACAATTATATTGTGGGTCTCCTCCAGCCGTTTCCCATCCCCTTCATTGCCTTTGCTGTTGGCTAGTGTCAAGCTCCTGTTGCACTGGGACTTCGCCAACAAAGGCAGCGTTATTGCAGCTCAGTGAGCACCTTCCCAGAGGGACCTTTAAGTGTCACCTCAGTCATGCAGACTGCTACCTCCAATCCAGTGCCTATCCTAGATATCTCTCTTTTTTTACCCTTCAGCTACTTTTATTTTATTGTGATGTCAGAAAATGTAACTCATATTCTGTTCTGAGCACATAACACACTCTGACAGATTTTGGCAAAAGGTGAGGGGGGCGGCAAGGAGAAATAAAAAATCTGAGTCAAAAGAAAGATGCATCTAGCCTCCACCAACATCCCACCCAGGATTAATGTCGCATTCAAACTGAATTAATGACATGCAATCAAATTCCAAATTAAGCAACAGGTTTCTATTGCCTGAAGCAGAAAGAATGCTAGGTTCTCATTATTGGCACATTGTACAAGTGAAAGTGGGAGACAAGCAAGAAAGGAGAGCAACAGCCTTCTTTAATTTTATTTCAAGTACAATCTGTATCAATTTAAAGCAATTGAAATTGAGCAACAGGCTAGGGTACCTGCCTTAGATGAAAAAGAGCCAGCTCTTTATTCCATGATAAAGACTGGCATGCAAAATTTTCAGCAGAGCTTTTGGAATCAGCTACAATTAGTCCTCGGATCCTGCTAGAAACAAAATATTGGTTTTGATTTGGTTTTGGATACTGATATCTAGACAAATCTAAATCTGAATTAAAGATGACAAAATGATGGTATTTATCAAGCAAGCTATTAATGTCTAGCTTGTTGTTGGAACACAAACACGAGAGAGAGAGAGAGAGAGAGAGAGAGAGAGAGAGAGAGAGAGAGAGATGGGGCAGAGAAGGAGAAAGAACAGTTGGATTTCTTAAGGTACTGCTTCTTAACTGAGATATATAAATACTGCTTTTCATTACCGGTAGTTATTTCTTTTTCCCTTTTTTTGAATAGTATTTATTAAGATTTTAAAAACAGACATAAAATTATACATTACAGTTCAGGAAAATCCTAGATGACAATCTAAGAAAAATAGAAAGTTAAAAAAGAAAAAGCACACATAGAAAAAATGTATATATAGGAAAGAGAGGGAAAAAAATAACAATAGCTACATATAAGAAGAAAACAAATAAAATTTTAAAATTAAGTCCATCTTTCAATCATCCTTTATCTCATTTCCTTATTTCTTCGACCTCCTCGCACCTCCCCTTTTGTATTCCCATTTAAAAAAAGTCCTTTCAGCAAATCCTTGCCCTCTGTCATTTTTCTTAGCTCTGTACCATCACCTACTGTAAAATATATATTTTTAACTATTATCAGTCCATACTTGCATGTTCTTAAAAAAACTTTTTACCAATACCACTTATTTCCATCCAACATCATTTTAACATTCCTTAATTTTACAGTATTTCTGCAAGTAGTCTTTAAATTGCTTCCAGTCTTCTTCCACCAACTCTTCTCCCTGGTCACGAATTCTGCCAGTCATTTCTGCCAATTCCTTCTTTTTCCCTTTTTCATCTCCATCTATTTTCACAATCATGTTACTACAGAACATGATTCTGTAGAACACACGAGGGAGGCCATGAGGTCTCACTAAATGCCTAATCTAGGAATGATATTACCACTGCCTGCTTGTACTTGGGCTTTCTATTGCTGGCGAGGTCATTGTGAGGTCATTGTGATATACCATGTTATTCTATATATGTATGCATGTATGTAGTTGGGCTAATCAGAACTTCTATTGTTTTAAGTGGCCATGTTGCTCTATTTATGATGTCAGAATCTGTGATAAAATGCCGCACTTGAAATATCGGGAGCCAGTTATGCCCACAATTATCTCGTTGATGTTAAATTGGTCTCTTGGCATTGGTATAATGCCCATTTAAAAGTGATATTAATTCATTCATCTCCTAGCCTTTCAACAACAACAATAATAAAACATCTCTCATAAAAGGAAGGGTAGTTAAGGAGAGAGATGATAGGTTTTCTTTTTTCACTCGCTTTTTAAAAAAGATTATTTGTTTAAAAGGTTCGTGATCACACACACACACACACACAAACAAACACAACCCTGCAGGTATTTCAGAGATTATCCTGCTTGTTCCGTTGATTCGCTCATTTTCGTTATGCATTCTTTAAAATTGCTGAGAAAGGGTTAACATAAGGATGCAGAAAAAGGGAGGTATGGGGAAGTCCGGGAAAGAAGGTTTAGGAAAATAAGTTTAAGAAATTACACATGTTTATTTGTTTGTATGTCTTGTATGGTTTTGTTTTGTTATTTGTCTTATTATATGTTTGGAAAATTAATAAAAATTATTATAAAAAAAAAAGATTATCCTGCTTGTTCCACTGTTATCCAAATTTTATTTTTTCTTCCAGGAGGCCTGGGTTTCTAATGTGGAAAGCCTCATTATGTAATTGTCAGTATGGAACAGCCAGTCTTTCTCTTTTATTGTTTATTTCATTTCGCCCAAAGAGCCTCCATCTTGCCAGCACAACTTTGTTCAGACTTTGGTCCAGGGCCATCTCAGACATTCCTGATTCAGACATTTCACAGAAACAAAGTTGTGTATCATTAATATACCAATGACAACTTGCTCCAGAATTCCCAGTGACTTATCCCAACACCTTCCTGTTGATATTAAATACCACCAGAAAGAATATAGTGTTGCATTACAGGCAATAACCAATTTATGCACCTACAACTGATGTGCAACCACATACCCTCCAACATTTCTCTGATGAAAATAGGGACATCCAGTGCTATTTTTTTTTTAGAAAAAGAGGTGCTGGAACTCACCATGAACTCATCCTTGTTATCTCAGAATGGCTATGGCGCCCACCAGAGAGATGCCTATTCCATACCCTCCAACATTTCTCTGATGAAAATAGGGACATCCTAAGGAAAATCAGGACATTCTGGGATCAAATCAGAAACCAGGATGGATTCTGTAAATTCAGGACTGACCCTGGATAACAGGGACACTTGGAGGGTCTGCAACTGTGCACTTGAACATCACACCAAACTTGGAAGTGACTATAAAAACAGCCCTAGAAGAGCCCAGAAAGTTTCAAAAACAGTGACTAGCAACCGCACAAGCCTTTGCAACTGCAATCCCAGAAGCCTTGCACTGACTGTTGAGACCTGTGGAGGGAGGTTTGGAGGGAGCGATTGTGGTGGAGTTTGGCAAGGTCTAGCATCTGGTAAGTGCTGCTGTTTTTTTTAAAGGGGGCAAGCGTTTCAAGAGCTTTAGAGGGTGTTTGCTCTCCTGTTGTCCAAGAATTCTCAGAGATCATAGACAAGGGCTCTGAGATTACATCCGCAAGCTCCTTTAGTACCCTTGGATGCTCATCAGGCCCTGGAGACTTAATTCATTTAAAGTAGCCTGGTGTTCCCTTACCACCTCTTTTCTTATCTTGGGCTGCAGCTCCCTCCTTACATAATTTATTCTGTTATCACCAGGCTGGGCACCAGTTTCCTTTTGGGTGAAGACAGAGGCAAAGCAGGTGTTGAGGAGTTCCGCCTTTTCTCTGCACCCTATAGCATTTCTCTGTGTTTCCCACACAGAGGACCTGCCACTTGCTTGCTTTTCTTCTTGCTTCATGCATAGACATTATTTTTAACTTCTTTTGCAAACCTGAGCTCATTCTGCGCTTTAGCCAGCTTGACTTCCCCCCTGCATCTACTCGTGTCTACTCATCCTTTGTGATTTCCCCTTTCTTCCATTTCTTACACATGCCCTTCTTACATCCCAGCTCATCCTGATGCAGCCACACCGCTTTCCTTAGATCCTTCCACTTTTCTTTCTTGTTGGTTTTGTCTGCATTTGGGCCTTCAGTATTTCTCCTTTTAGAAACTGCCATGCATTTGGAAAGCTTGCAAGCTGACTGGCCAAGCAGCTGAGTGACTGGCACCTGGCTCACCCAATCAAAGCTGATGAATTACTTGAGTCTTGTATCAACACAAGAAGGGCTTCTTCTATGCCAGGTGAATATAGTGTTTTCCTACCACAAAATGCCAGGGTTTGAATTGGAGTTAAATGCCTTTTATTTTGTTTTAATGAAACATTCCCAATAGTGTTCTCTATCTGGTTTCCTGTTAGAAATTCTGTTTCATTTTAGCACTGCTACTGCTAAATAGCCATTATAAATACTTGTTGTTATTTATTTATTATGTACAATTTCTGCACTTCTTGATTGTAAAAACCCACAAAGCGGTTTACAAAAAGGTAAAACAATAAAATGGGGGGGGGGGGAGAAATATGCTTTAAAACGTGCAAAAGTATCTGAGTTTTGGTTCCAGAAAATAACTCTTCTGTGTATTGACGAGTGTTGCTAAAAAGAGGGAGGAGAAGCTGAAGCACAGAAACATAAATATCATCCCCCCCCCCAAAAAAATTTAACTGTACAGGAAACTCCCATTTTGTGCACATTCACGATACGCACGACTTCTGATGTGTGCTGTTTTTGACCGCAGAAGGGGGTAGGACAGGGGCAGAGTGACTTATGTGCCTCAGAATGCAAGCCCTGCACAAATGGGGAGCTCCCATATAGTAAATAATAGCTACTTCAGTCTAAAAGGGAGACTTGTTTTCCTACACCATCTCTTTCTCTCCACTTCTGAGTTTCATTAGTTTTGAATCAGTGCAGATATTCTGAAGTATTCAGCAACATATCTCTTTAACAATACAGAGGGAATAAACATTTTTTTAAAAGAGGAAATAAAGTAACTAGCAAACACTTCACTGGTACATTTTTTAAAAATAAATAATTGCGCTTTGAGACCCCCAACCACCCCCCAAAAATGAAGACACAGTGACATGGGATTTTACTTTAAGTTATTGGGCAAAATTTAGGCCACAACTTTATTGAATACAGAATGTGAGTGGTATTGGCTTAGGCATTGGAATCATCAAAACTATATCAGACTCCCACCTGCATTGCTGGGAATCTGTTAAAAGGGTGAAACACTGCCAGAGGGAGCCCCACCGATGCAAACCGACTCAAGCTCACCCCCTGTGCCCCCTTGGGGTCCTGGTATGGCCCTAGCCCCTACCGCAGGGTTTCGGACAAGATCCAGGCCAACACCTGATTCCTGTAACGGAATACCCTTGAGCTTGGAGGAGCAGGTGATGGCTGCACCTCCCTCCCCACGCATTGCTGGTCCAATGCCTGAACACCACGCGAGCTCTGCACTTGCTGCCAATACCCTCACCCCTGCAGCCAGGCTCGCACAGGACACTTTCAGCCCTCTGGAAAAAACTAGAATCATTTGATGAACTTTGCCATTCATCATGCCGCTGATCATGTAAAGAGGCAGCACACTGCTCAGAAAACCTAGGTACACTGGCTGCCACCGAAGAAGGCTGAGACATATTCTGGTCCCTACTACAGCGAGAACTAACCTCTCCTTTCCCAGGATGCCCTCGGTCAGATAGAGCCTCACTACCTTTAGACAATTGTGATTCCTTAAAAAGGGCCCCAGAAGGTGGAATCTCATAAGCCTCATCACTAGAATTAGAAGTACTATAAGTCCTGACCCCAGTTTCAGGTATAATATTCGGGGATGAGGAGGCTGATTCTGAGTTGAAGCATTGTAAAAGGCTATCAAATTCAGAAGAAAAGCAATACAAAGCCCGTGGGTTGCCAGCCAGGCCAGTCATTACTGACTCCAAATGGCCTGCTGCCTGGCCAGACAGCACGGTACCCTGGTTAGAGCAGAATGCTTGGGAAGGGCCTTTCACAATCCACTTGGAAGTGACCACTGGGGCCGAGGCAGCCATCCCTGCCTGGAAGCCTCTTTACTAAATAGCTCTCCATTGTGGAAAAGGGGGGATAGGTGAATAACAATTTGCTTGACAAAATGGCGTCTCGTGTTCAAATGAGGAAGAAGAAGGACAAAATGGCGGGTTCCACCCAGATCAGGATGAAGGGGGTCATGAAACCCAAGCTCTAATAGCAACGAGGCAGGAAAACTTCCTACTGGGGGCTCGCACCCAGAAAACAGTTAAGGAAGCTCAAAAAACTGTGGACCACACCCTAAAAGCCAAGAAAAATGGCACCACAAAATGGTGTTCCCGCCCAAAAGCGGAGAAGAAGGTATCTAAAATGGTGGCTCCCTCTAAAATGGCGGTGGAAAATGGCGGATTCCCACCCAAAATGGGGAAGGAGCTGTAAAATGCGGTTCCCATCTAAAAGAGAAAGGAAGGAAGCTTGGCTCACAACCAGCAATGGAGAGGAAAAAACAATAAAGCAGCCCTTGCCCCCCAAACGGGCAATAAATGTCACCAAACACAGCTCAGGGGTTTAGCGATATGCCAGCCTGGTAAGGCACCCCCCCCCCCCCGCAGAAAACTGTGAGGGAGTAAAGAATCAAACTAAGCTATGCCTGAACGAAACCCAGATGAAGGGCGGCAAAAAGCAGGCAGGAAATACAGAGCTTAAGGCTGAGCGAAACAGGACTCCTAACAAAAACACTGAAGGAAGTTTAACCAAGGAGGGAGGGGGCCCCAGAGGGAGGGCAGGGATTGGAAGTGGGAAGCTAATGGTAGGTGGGTTGAGGGAATGGGGGGGGGGTTTGCAGGAATTAAGTTGAAATTGGCCAAAGAGAGTAATAATAATAACCAGAAGAAAACCACCAGTTTAAGAGACGATCGTTCAGCCAATGAAGGAAGCCCTAGACAGGTCCTGAACCGCTGCGCGAAGGCAAAGAGGTCCAGCAAACATCGTGCAGGGATTAAAGAATGTTTCACGGCCACCTCCCAAGCCAAGCCATTGGCTTTAGGGACCAAGTGACCGCAAAAAGTCCATCCAGAGGGGTGCAGGGCATAGTCCTGCCCACACCAGGAGGTAGGAGATGCCTGGGGGCATACCCTCCTTGAAGAGGATCCGATATCTAGGACCATCATTCCTAGTTGGTATATCACTGTGTTTGAAGTCAAATCAGGCCCCCCCCAAGCAATTCTGAGAAATGAATCTGTTGCTCGGCTTGTTCTGCCCAGGAGCCAACGCTCCACCAAAGCCTTTTCTCTTCACCAGGGAAATGGTGTTGCGGGCTCGTCACGGAGCTCTCCCCTGCGTCACTCCTTGGGTCGACCAATCTGGTCAGCCGAGGGCGTGGCCTAACCCCATTTAAGCAGAGCCCGCGGGAACTTGCCCCTTTCTGATTTCTGCCGGCTTGCTTTCCAGCATCATAGAATCATAGAATCATAGAGTTGGAAGAGACCACAAGGGCCATCGAGTCCAACCCCCTGCCAAGCAGGAAACACCATCAGAGCACTCCTGACATATGGTTGTCAAGCCTCTGCTTAAAGACCTCCAAAGAAGGAGACTCCACCACACTCCTTGGCAGCAAATTCCCCTGCCGAACAGCTCTTACTGTCAGGAAGTTCTTCCTAATGTTTAGGTGGAATCTTCTTTCTATTAGTTTGGATCCATTGCTCCGTGTCCGCTTCTCTGGAGCAGCAGAAAACAACCTTTCTCCCTCCTCTATGTGACATCCTTTTATATATTTGAACATGGCTATCATATCACCCCTTAACCTCCTCTTCTCCAGGCTAAACATGCCCAGTTCCCTCATAAGGCATCGTTTGCAGGCCTTTGACCATTTTGGTTGCCCTCCTCTGGACATGTTCCATCAACGGAGAGCAGCAACTCTCCAGCATCAACCCTCACTGGACGCTCCTGGGAGTGGGTATGTGTGCACAGTGGAGGGAACAGCTGGTGGGTGGGAAGATCGCACACTGGGAGCGACATTCGTTGCGGCCCCCCTGGCCCCGAGACCCGTCTCCCTCCCTTCCATATCTCGCAACAGCATCGCGTTCTCCCTTCCTCCCCCTCCCTTCCATGGCTCACGGCAGTGGGTGCTTTTAAAATGTGTGGCAGAAGGGGGTGTGATTGGGTTGCTCTTTTTTTATTTCTATTTGCATTATGTGTTTTGTGTTTTTATGCTGTGAAATGCCAAATCGTGTACATATAGTATTCAAATGTTCTTTCCCACCCTGTACTCATATCTTCCTTCCTTTCAGAAGTTTGAAAGCCATTGTGATGTAGTGGTTAGAGGCCTGGGGGAGAACCAGCTTCAAATTGCCACCATTACTTAAAACTCACTGCTGTGGCCAGAAGTCACTTTTCCCCAGCCTAACCCATCTCACAGGGCTGTTGTGAGAGTTAAAGTGAGGGCAGAGGAGAAGAACTACGTACATAGATTGCCTTCAACTCCTTAGAGACAGGTGGGACAAAAATGGAAACATGGGTGGATGGATAATGCTGTGATAACAGACTTTGCTTCATAATCCCATCTTCCTGAACATGAAGCCCCATGCATTTCTGAAAGCCTACATTTGCATAGCTTGCAAACTTGTGAGTTCTCTGCAATGAACTTTAACAAGAACCGCACAAGGACAAGACTAACTGACTCTCACCTGCGTGACATTTTGTGAATCAAAACCATTGCCATTGAACCAGACCTAGCCAATATGCTGCAGTCCAGAAGATCTCAGTTTCACCCTTCGCATTAGTGCAGGCTTCCCCACCCCCCAATTGCAATGAATACATTGTGAAATCTCAGTTAATGTCAGTTGGTCAAAATCAGGTATAAATATATTTGGACACAACAAGTATATGTGGTGTTATGTTCCTGTTCATATGTTGTGAACTTAAAAGTTGACAGACAACCTTTATTACTGTGTAATGTACCTTACAATGTTCCTGACATATATTTCAGCTTTCTGGAATTATTTTTCATCTGGCCTTCAGATATGAAAGGCAGAGTGATTTAACACCTGTGTAGATTTGTCATCCATGCGATGAAATGTAAAGTATGCCGTTTGCAATAAACTTTGCATAAAATCATTAATTTGCATTAAATTTTAATGGTTCTAAGAATGTCAGACAAAATGATCGGCCCTCACGCATGTTCACTTCATCAAATCTGGCCCTCTTTGAAAAACGTTTGGACACCACTGGCCTAATGGAACTTTCATGTTACACAGGAACCTCATATACATAGATTTTTATATTGTATTTACAGAACAACAAATAATTTGTTTTTCATTAGCCTCAGGGTAACCAACATATGTGAAAAGGACACTAACTGAATCAAGATTGTTCCATCTTTTTCTGATTTTTGCAATTTATTATCTGCAAATAGTTAATATAAAAAGGGTAACGGGGACCCCTGACCATTAGGCCCAGTCATGACCGACTCTGGGGTTGTGGCGCTCATCTCGCTTTACTGGCCGAGGGATGGTCATGTGGCCAGCATGGCGAACCAGAGCAGTGCACGGAAACGCCGTTTACCTTCCCGCTGGAACAGTACCTATTTATCTCCTTGCACTTTGACATGCTTTTGAACTGCTAGGTTGGCAGGAGCAGGGACCGAGCAACGGGAGCTCACCCTGTCGCGGGGATTCGAACCGCCAAACTTCTGATTGGCAAGTCTTAGGCTCTGTGGTTTAACCCACAGCGCCACCTGCATCCCTTAGTTAATATAGATAGACACAAATTAGGAACTCAATGCTATGGCCAGCTCTTTGACCCATTAATTATAATAAATAAATAAATAAATAAAAATTGGGAGGAAATGTAGAATGTCTAACTAATTAGTCCTACTTATGATGGAAATGTGGCAAGATTCCCTGTTTCTATAGACTATATCCATATTTCTATAGAGAGAGTAGTAGGGGATGCTTTATCCCATGTTGATGGCCTTTCAGCTGATTCCCTGGTGTCCCGCTGGAATGCAGAGTTAACCAGGGCTATTGACTGTCGGCCTATGAAGCACCATCTCTGAATGCAGGGAGCCCGGACAGCCCCTTGGTTTTCCCCAGAGCTGAGGGCGATGAAACAATCGCTGAGATAGCTAGAGCAGCAGTGTTGGAAAGCTCATTCTGAATCCGACCGGACACGGGTTAGAGCTCAATGTCGAGCCTACCAAGACCTTCTTCACCGCCTCTATTGCATCTGCAGAAAACAGCAGCAGGAGACTCTTTCAGGTGGTTCGCAATTTAACGGAACCACCTTTACCACCGGGGCCTTGTAAAGACCCCAAGATCTCCTGCAATGATTTTGCAAAGTTTTTTGCAGATAAAATCGCTCAGATTTGGAAATAGGTAGACTCCACTGTGGGAGCAGGGCTGGGGCGAGAGGTTGCTAGAGTCCTATATACAGTAGTCAAGTTGCATGGGATCAATTCTAATTTGTTACCTGTGATGTGGACAGGATGCTTGATCACCTGCCTCCTTGATCTTTGTGGGATGTGGATGTGGGATGTGGACAGGATGCTTGATCACCTGCCTCCTTGATCCTTGCCCATCCTGGCAAATAAAAGCGAGCTGGGAAGGGCTAGGCAATGGGCTCCACAGGGTGGTGAATGCTTCTCTCTGTGAGGGAGTCTTCCTAGACCCACTGAAAGAGGCAGGTATTAAACCGCTTCTTAAAAAAAACCACTTTGGACCCAACCAATATGGCCAACTATCGCCCAGTCTCAAATCTACCATTCTTGGGCAAGGTGACTGAGCGGGTGGTTGCTGAACAACTCCAAGCATGCCCCTGGAGGATGCGGTCCATTTGGATCCCTTCCAAACGGGATTCAGGCCTCACCATGGGATTGAAACTGCCTTGGTCACCCTGGTCGATGATCTCCGGTGGGCTAGGGACAAGGGTGAAAGCTGTTTCCTAGGTCTGTTGGATCACTCAGCGGCTTTTGATACCATCAACCATAACATCCTTCTGGACCATCTAGAGGGGCTGGGAGCTGAGGGCACTGTTATACAGTGGTTCCGCTCCTTCCTCCTGGGCCGTGTTCAGAAAGTGGTGGTAGGGGACATCCCATCAGATGTCCAGGAAATAAACAATTATCTGACTTTTAAAAGACATCTGAAGGGAAGTTTTTAATGTTTGATGTTTTATTCTGTTTAATATTCTGTTGGGAGCCGCCCAGAGTGTGTGGAGTAGAAATAATAATAATAATAATAATAATAATAATAATAATAATAATAATAATAATAATATCTTAGAGTCACTGAGATTTTTGAGAAACATTTGTTAGTATGCAACTAAATATTTGTGTAAATGCAAGAATTTTCCCCCACCATGAAAAACCTCAACCCCCCCCAAAAAAAAAAATCTGTTCTGAGTAGTTGGTGGAACACCCAGAATAGTTTAAGTGAGCATGCAGGGGTAAAAGAGGGGGAGAATATTTCTTTGCACAATTATCCTTGCAATAATTGAACTCTCACCTTACCCCTACATTGTATACAACCCATAATTTATATAGCTTCAATAAAGTGGGGGGAAATATCATTTCTCTACATCAGGTATGGATTATATGCAATTGTAAAGTGAAGAAGTTTTTATGCAATTTAATCCTCAATAATTTTGTTACTTGACTATCATGAATGTAAAATTTTCTACATGAACAGTTTGACAGCACATAAATCTGCTTTGGCATAATTTGTCATAAAGATTTCTTTCTTGGCTTGGAGAGTTTCTGAAAATGTGTAAATGATTAGACTGTGTGAAGCATGTGGCTAAAATCCAAGTCCTCCTACGTATAGGGCTGGTGTGGACTGGGCTGAAGAAGCTGGTTCTGTTTACTTCCAACAGCAAAGCAAACATTACTTGCTTTGGGCTTAATAGTACTTCATTTTTTATGCAACTGAAGAATATATTCAAGTAAAGTTCACATTTGTCAGATTTCATGGCATGAATCTCAGTTTTATCTCATTTAACCATGTTTATCCGAAGATTTGTAGGACACGTTCCATTTAAATGTCACAACGTTTGGCCCACAGTTTTCAGCATCTTTCAAAGAAGGAAAGATTTATACACTTAACAAGAATCTTTATGCTTGATTCTATCACTTAAATAAAGGTTCCAAAGATATAGCATAATGGGCTATTTCATAATCACTTCTCCCTCTAAAGTAAAATAATGGGCATAACAACCAGCTATGACTCATATCCACCTTTGGGATCCACACCTCCAAAATTTATTAGAATATCTAGTATATATTTCACTCAATCTGTGTGGTGTCATATACCACTGATAAAGCAGTTTATAATGATTTTATTATCCCCAATTATAATTTTTATGCCACTCTTGATCAGAGATTTCTCTACCAACAAGTTTCACCCATTCCTTCTTAAAGCAATTACAATACCTCCTTAATAGCCAATAAGAAGAAAAACACATTTCGCATGCTGTAAATATCTTTCCAGGAAAAGAGATCTATGTCACCATAACTATATTTAGCTATTTTAAAACATATATATACTGCTTGATTGTCCACCAAAATATAACACTTCTCTGACTGGTTTAAAACCAACAATTCTACCAAAAGAGGGAAGACTCGCTTGTGTGGGTTGGGAATGTCTGCCTGTAAGGTTTTGTATCAACAGTTATGCCAAAACAGGCTCTGAGGTAGGGTTGCCATACGTCCGGAACTTCCTGGACATATCCAGAATACAGTCATACCTCGGGTTACAGACGCTTCAGGTTGCATTTTTGGGGGGTTGTGGACTGCCGAAACCCAGAAGTACCGGAACGGGTTACTTCTGGGTTTCGGTGGTTGTGCATGCGCTGATGTGCTAAATCGTGCTCTGCACATGCGCAGAAGTGCCAAATCACAAGCCTCATGTGCGCAGATGCGGGTTGCGAATGCTGTGGGTTGTGAACGTGCATCCCGCATGGAACACATTCGCAACCCAAGCGTCGACTGTACTGCATTTGTCAGCAGCATCTCCAGGCAGAAGTTGGTCAGATGCCTGGGGCGGGGGTGGGGAATTGTCCGGGAAATGTTGCTTTTCTCCATTTCACAAGAAGTCTTCAGATTTAGAACAAGTAGTTTGAAGAATACAGCCTGAGTGTTTGGATTTGAATCAAAGGCTTTGGCAAAGAGGTAAACACAGCTAGAAGAGATTTAAGCCATGCCGTGCGAGATTAACACTGAATAAAACTCACTGCCTCAATAGAATAAATCACTGCAAATGTACTCAGTGGTACCCGAGACAGTTTGCTAAAGATTGCTGTATATGACTAGTCATATAATGAAACTGGCTAGTAAAATAGTAAAACTATTTTTGCTTGATTTTAGTTTACAATGATTTTTTCTGCAGTCTGAGTTTGAGAATACTCAATATTCCAGAGGCTGTTGGAGGATTTAACTATGTCATTAATTGCCAATATTTTCCAGCTTGTTATCAAAAACTAATCTATCTGGGCCTCTACAACACTTATCACTGTCATAGCCAAGTCCTACAAGCCTGTATAAGGATCCCAGAATTAATAGCACAAGAATATTGGGTGTTGGTAGACACAGATTCAAGCTGGAAGGAACTTTTAAACTATCTGAAGAAGGTTAAGAGCAGCCTTGAGTGATCATAACATGCACAAATACTGAAGCACAAGTGAGCTGTGCTTCCTATATCTGCACCATGCCCACCCAGCGTAATGCAACAGTGTACCAGTGGCACCCGCACTCTGCCCTCCCAACTAGGCTAGAGGGATGGGGTGGGTTCAAGTCAGATGGCAGTCTTACCTTTCCTTTTGTAAAAATACTTTTAAAATATATAAAAAATTGTTCAGTAGCACCTTAGAGACCAACTGCTACTGGACAATTTTTTAATTATATATATATATTTCTACTGTGTCAGACCAACACGGCTACCTACCTTTCCTTTTGTAAGCTACAGTGAGCAATCAAGTCACTCCAACAAACTCAAGGAGGCAATCTATCAGCAGCAGCAGCCTTCCAGATAATTGTACTGCAACTCTCATCATTTCTGAACCATGGCTGGGGCTGATGGGAGTTAGAGCTCTACTAAAACACAGAGGAGGTTACTTGGGCCACCCCTGCAAGAGATGTTCAAACCTGGTGTGCTTTGACATAATTGTAGGGGTAAATGATTGCCACTCAAAAATCATAAACTGCATTGCTCGCCAGCCCTGCCTCCCTGTACACCTCACCAAACACCCCAAACCTCACAGCTCCTTCAATGCCCCACCCCCGCAGATGGCCCACAAGTCCTCCCCTCCCCTACAGTTTGCTCAAAGGCCCCATCCCCTCACCCTGATCCCAATATCCCCCTGTCGCTGCCACTACCGGCGATGGGGAGGCGAATGAAGAGGAGAAAGGATGGATGCATTTTAAAATGCACACTGTTGGTGGCAACAGATGATGGGGTGGGGGCAGGGGGGGTGGAAGGCCTGCCATGGCCCCCATCTGCTCCACTCACTCCGTTGGCCTACTCACTCAGGTGTCATCTCCCAAACCAACCAGCAGCAGTGACAGACAGAGTGCGTGAAAAGTTGCAAAGCCCGTCCCTCTGCAATACACTGGCCGGCTGGCCTCCCTTTGCCTCCCCCTTGCCCCCTCCCTGCTCACTTGCCTGGCTGCACCACCTGCCTATGAGCAGCCATGAGATCTGCCATTTGGCAACATTTTCCCTTAGAGAAATATAGCATAGAAAGATCCTGCATACTGCTAGGAGCATGGCAGCCTGCAAAGTTTCGTTTCTTCAGTTCCTTTCCAATGAGGGCACCTGGCACAAAGACTGTCCAGCTGAGAAATATGTAGTCTAATGAAGTAACAGACCAAATCCTGAGCCACCTTATAAATCCTCATCTTCCCTCAGAAGCATGGATCCTTTCTTTTCTTTCTTTTTGGCCCTGGGTACATCAACTTGTAGCTGGAACCTGCAAACATATTAGAAACTTGCTCCCCGCTAATGATCTGTATAGTCTCCTTACTTGTGGTAGGGACTGACTGTAGGCAACTTCTAAAATGCAGATGTACAGTAACTACTTTCATTCTTTCTCTTAAGTGAAAGAGGCATCTGATAATCAGCCTTCCTAAAGAGGCAGTAACATGAGGAATTCACAGTGCATCTGTTGTATCTGCAGGGGAACACAAACACAGGAAATGTGTGTATTCTTGCTTTGGAAAGTGTTCACTGCAAAATAATAATGAAATGGTGCCAAGCAGATCTGTCATTGAGCCCTGCAAACAGGAGACAAGTGAATGGCAAAAGGAAGAATGAAAATGTTGTGAATCTTTTGAGCCGCTCCCCAAATGTCCTCCTATTTAGACTACTGTAAACATTTTTGTTTGAGAACAGCAGTATTAAGGATAAAGGACATTCCTTAAACCTTGGAATGAATTTGCAAGTGATCACTATCGACAGAGATAATATCAAGTCAGTAACAAACAAGGATGTATGAAATACAGTGGTACCTCGGGTTACATACGCTTCAGGTTACTTACGCTTCTGTTTACACACTCCGCTAACCCAGAAATAGTGCTTCAGGATAAGAACTTTGCTTCAGGATAAGAACAGAAATCGGGCTCTGGCGGTGCAGCGGCAGCAGGAGGCCCCATTAGCTAAAGTGGTGCTTCAGGTTAAGAACAGTTTCAGGTTAAGAACAGATCTCCAGAACGAATTAAATACTTAACCCGAGGCACCACTGTAGTTCAAAATAAACTCTGCAGTTGTTTTTGCTTTATTAAGTGACAAATGCAGATCACAAATCACAAGACTGGAATTTCTGAAATGTAATTTTACATTTTGGTTCACATGATTGCACAGGTCTGCATTCCTCCCCATTTGACGTTCTGAATGTCTTGTTCTTATGCATGTTGGAAGGCTGCTGGTTATTATTTTTGCTTATCTTGCTCACTATCTTGCTGCTGCTGACTGGTTGCCAATGTGCTGGGCCTAGGCTATATCTCAAAGACCAGATTATTGTGCAATCTACCCTATTCTGTGCAGCTGTGAGATACGCTGGCAGGCACGGGAGTTTCCCCTTCTCTCTGGGAGCTTCCGATAATTAACAAGCCTCTGACAGGTTTATAGTCCATTTTATTTACAGCAACACAGAGAGAGCAGCATGGAGCCACCCTCCTTCAGGATCTCAGTTGCTCACGCTGAATCCCCGCCCCTTCCACAGCAAGAAGCGTGCCACCACCCTGCTCTCCTGCCCTGGTGCTTCTGTTGAGCCTTCACCATTTCAGACCTCCTAGTACAAGGGAAGAGAGGGAGGTCCCTGCCACTCTTGAAGGAAGAGTCTCCCAAGTGGTGGCTCCCTCCTGGTTGCCTAGCTTCTGACTCAGAGTTATCTAGCTCTTCCCCCGACTGTGCCGTTTCTGAATCGGCTGCTGGGAAAGTTGAAGGAAGTGGGTGTCAGAGGCTGCTCTGTCTGTGTCTGCATTCCTTCATCTTCAGAGTCAGAGCAGTCTCTGGCATCTGATCCAGCCACTGACAGCAGTTGCCCATGGCAAGTGGGGAGTGGAGGCAACTGCCTTGGGGAAAGGCACATCGGTGGACACCAGGCCCCCACTTCCCCCCAAAGCAGCTGTTTGCCAAGAATCTGGTGTTACTGTGGCTGCTGAACAACTCCAGTGAGTGGTTGCTGAACAACTCCAGGCACGCCTGGAAGAAGCAGACCATTTGGATCCCTTCCAGTCGGGATTCAGGCCACATCATAAGACTGAAACTGCCTTGGTCGCGCTGGTCGATGATCTCTGGTGGGCTAAGGACAAAGGTGAGAGCTGTTTTCTAGTTTTGCTGGATCTCTCAGCGACTTTTGATACCATCGACCATAACATCCTTCTGGACCGTCTAGAGGGGCTGGGAGCTGGGGGCACTGTTATACAGCGGTTCCACTCCTTCCTCCTGGGCCGTGTTCAGAAAGTGGTGATTGGGGATGAGGCTCTCACTTGTGGGGTGCCTCAGGGTTCTGTCCTCTCCCCCATGCTTTTCAACATCTACATGCAACCGCTGAGAGAGATCATCAGGGGGTTGGGTGTTCATCAATATGCGGATGATACCCAGCTCTACCTCTCTTTTAAATCAGAACCAGTGAAGGTGGTGAAGGTCCTGTGTGAGTGTCTGGAGGCAGTTGGAGGATGGATGGCGGCTAACAGATTGAGGCTGAATCCTGACAAGACAGAAGTACTGTTTTGGGGGGACAGGAGGCAGGCAGGTGTGGAGGACTTCCTGTTCCTGAATGGGGTAACTGTGCCCCTGAAGGACCAGGTACGCAGCCTGGGAGTCATTTTGGACTCACAGCTGTCCATGGAGGTGCAGGTCAATTCTGTGTCCAGGGCAGCTGTTTACCAGCTCCATCTGGTACGTAGGCTGAGACCCTACCTGCCCGCAGACTGTCTCACCAGAGTGGTGCATGCTCTAGTTATCTCTTGCTTGGATTGCTGCAATGCACTCTATGTGCTCTTTGAAGGTGACCCGGAAACTACAACTAATCCAGAATGCGGCAGCTAGACTGGTGACTGGGAGCGGCCACCGAGACCACATAACACCAGTCTTGAAAGATCTACATTGGCTTCCGAGCACAATTCAAAGTGTTGGTGCTGACCTTTAAAGCCCTAAACAGCCTTGGTCCAGTATACCTGAAGGAGTGTCTCCACCCCCTGCCCTGACACTGAGGTCCAGTGCAGAGGGCCTTCTGGCGGTTCCCTCACTGCGAGAAACCAAGTTACAGGGAACCAGGCAGATGGCCTTCTCGGTAGTGGCACCCGCCCTGTGGAACACCCTCCCACCAGAAGTCAAAGAGAAGAACAACTACCAGACTTTTAGAAGATATCTGAAGGCAGCCCTGTTTAGGGAAGCTTTTAATATTTCACAGACCACTGTATTTTAATACTTTGTTGGAAGCTGCCCATATATTATTATTATTATTATTATTATTATTATTACTGTCTCTCTGGAATCAGACCAACCGAAAGCTATTGCCATCATCTTGAGTGGCTGCAACTGGTAAGAGCACTTTTCAAACTGGCAAGCCTTGCATTGGTATTGGGAAGTGGAGAATAAAAACTACTTAATAGTTTAAAAGATAATGAAAGGTTCCTCATATTGATAAGCCAAAAACCAGAAGTCGCTAAATTTAGATTAATACAAAAACATGGGAAGGCCTGAAAAATGAGGCAGCAAGAACTCAGAGAAGGGATAATCAAAAGTGGGTGTGCTTTTGAGAATTTGACCCTTCTCTGCTCCCAACTTTGCTACCTAGGTTTTAATAAAGAATCTTTAGCACTTTGTCCATGTCCTTGAGAAGTTCCTGAGACACCAAAGAAGCAAGCCCCCCTTGACAGCAAGACCAATGACTCTGATCTTCAAACGCCCACATTTAAATGTGAACTTCATTTCATGAAATATTGCTTTCTTGTATCGCTTCAACTAGTGACCAAAAATGTCACTGCTACACAAGCATTTATAACATTAAAATGTGTTGACTAAATACCAAACTATCAATTTTAGGAAACTGCTAAAAAGGGAAAGAGAGTTAATTTATCTATCACCAAAATGTTACCTACCTTCTGACAGTCCTGTATATATTTTTTTCTATTTAGTGTGGTTTTGCTTTCCTAAGTTCAGAGTCAGCATTTCAGTAAAGGAAAACTATCCTGGTTTCAAATGAAAAGAACAACAACAAACCTGCCATTTCGGAGGCGCATCCAGTTTGCAGTAATAAAAGCAGGGCCTGCAACCACCTGTTGCAATGTGAAGTGCTCCTCTTCAGGGCTCCAGCCATTGATTCAGTTCCTGCTCCTTTCTGTTTTTCCTCTCCAAACGGATCCAGTGATTATGCCCAGTCCTTTTTGGGCTGCTTGGGAGATTATTCCATTCACCCCACCCCCACCCCCGGGATGTTTAATTTTTAAAAAACCGCAACTCCATTCTGGGTGACTCTGGTGTGATTTAGAATGCTTGGCTTCTACTTCGTAACTAAATTATTTGAAAAGCCTGTCACATTTCCAATAACTAAACGTATTTGACGTGCAGTACTTGATGAAGAAAAAAAAATAAATAAGGTGTGTTTTCAGAGCAATCCTAATTGACTGGGGCAGGGCTGCTGAAGGTCCATTGGCAGCTCAGGCCAGCTTGCGGGCTGCAAAGATGGATGCCCATTGGCAAAGAAAGAGGTCAATCACTGGAGGTTGCCTGGCTGGAACACCAGAAAGCCCCCCCCCCCGAAACAACTATGTGTGGGTCCTCACCTTCTGCCTTGGCTAATAGAAGCCCCAGGGAGCTTTGCAGGGGTGGCTCCTCTGCAATGGATTCTCCCCTTTCTCTGCCCCCCATCCCCTCCAAATTGCCATAGGACTGCTCTTTTTAAAATGGTTTAAATGTTTTATTCAGATAAATTCAAAGCCTTGTGTGGGAATTACTTTACAGTGGTACCTTGGGTTACATACGCTTCAGGTTACATACACTTCAGGTTACAGACTCCACTAACCCAGAAATATTACCTCAGGTTAAGAACTTTGCTTCAGGATGAGAACAGAAATCGTGCTCTGGCGGCGCAGCGGCAGCAGGAGGCCCCATTAGCTAAAGTGGTGCTTCAGGGTTCTGTCTTGGGCCCGGTCTTATTCAACATCTTTATCAACGACTTGGATGATGGACTCAAGGGCATCCTGATCAAATTTACAGATGACACCAAACTGGGAGGGGTGGCTAACACCCCAGAGGACAGGATCACACTTCAAAACGACCTTGACAGATTAGAGAACTGGGCAAAAACAAACATGATGAATTTTAACAGGGAGAAATGTAAAGTATTGCACTTGGGCAAAAAAAATGAGAGGCACAAATACAAGATGGGTGACACCTGGCTTGAGAGCAGTACATGTGAAAAGGATCTAGGAGTCTTGGTTGACCACAAACTTGACATGAGCCAATAGTGTGACGCGGCAGCTAAAAAAGCCAATGCAATTCTGGGCTGCATCAATAGGAGTATAGCATCTAGATCAAGGGAAGTAATAGTGCCACTGTATTCTGCTCTGGTCAGACCACACCTGGAGTACTGTGTCCAGTTCTGGGCACCACAATTCAAGAAGGACACTGACAAACTGGAACATGTCCAGAGGAGGGCAACCAAAATGGTCAAGGGCCTGGAAACGATGCCTTATGAGGAACGGCTAAGGGAGCTGGGCATGTTTAGCCTGGAGAAGAGGAGGTTAAGGGGTGATATGATAGCCATGTTCAAATATATAAAAGGATGTCACATAGAGGAGGGAGAAAGGTTGTTTTCTGCTGCTCCAGAGAAGCGGACATGGAGCAATGGATCCAAACTACAAGAAAGAAGATTCCACCTAAACATTAGGAAGAGCTGTTTGACAGTGGAATTTGCTGCCAAGGAGTGTGGTGGAGTCTCCTCCTTTGGAGGTCTTTAAGCAGAGGCTTGACAACCATATGTCAGGAGTGCTCTGATGGTGTTTCCTGCTTGGCAGGGGGTTGGACTCGATGGCCCTTGGGGTCTCTTCCAACTCTATGATTCTATGATTCTAGGTTAAGATACAGTTTCAGGTTAAGAACAGACCTCCAGAACGAATTAAGTACTTAACCTGAGGTACAACTGTATTTCATTGTAACATTTGCGTTTTTGAAAAAAAGATAGGACAGCATTACTTAAATTTTAAGGGGGGACATGAAAAACTCAAAACTGTTAACATCTAATTTTAGCATGCATATTTATGTTTACTGTAAAGGGACAGTCACCTTAAGAAGACAAATTACAATTCTGAAACTGCCTTGTTCAACAGATTTGTATGCATTTGTCATGTAACTAATTTTTATTGGTTAAAAAACTAAATCCACAATTGTCATAGAACAGCAACCGGGAACAGGAGACAGAGGGAGAGGGATCGGAAAATCCATCCCACGCTTTCCATGTAGATTCATTTGGCATACAGTGATGCTCATGTCTGCTAAATTTGGGCATTAATTTGTTTCAATTGTTTCATGAAATGGTGGTTTTGCTAGTCAGTGGAAATATTACTATTATTTATTTATTTATTGGCTTTGTATACTTCCCTATAGGTCTCAGGGCAGTTCACAAAATAAAACACAATATAAAAACACAAAATACATAATCCTAATAAAAGCAAGAACAAGCCATTGGACTGGATAGGATACAGGTTTTATATCCTATGTGGACCAATGACAGAACCAGTCTCCCCTTTCAATACCTTCTGCTTGGAGAACCACAAGCTCTACATACACACTGAACCTTTAAGGTGCATATGAAGCACACATTCGCCCAAAGCATTCTGTATTGTTTTTAATATTCGGTTGGAAGGCGCCCAGAGTGGCTGGGGAAACCCAGCCAGATGGGCGGGGTATAAATAATAAATTATTATTAGTAGTAGTAGCAGTAGTAGTAGTAGTAGTAAACTACAGTGCCCAGAATTCTTCAAGAGCGGGAAATGTGCTCTAAAGGTGTATTATGTAAACAGCCTAATCATCGCCATACACTTTAAGCCATGAAAGAATAGGAGGCTGAGACAATTACAGTTTTCCAAATAGCCCCTGTTGTTCTTGTTGCTTCTTTGTATTTCCTGCCCACTCTTGCTCCTCTCTGAGAGAACAGCCCCCTCATCTCAGGAATCTCTCTTTTTAATCAAAGGCAGTGCAGCTGATGTCTCAGTGTTTTCTTGTCTCAGCATCTAAGAGCCTAGGCTTACATTCTCCTCAGTTAAACAGTTCTAAATCTAATTAATGCCCCCAATTGCTAAATCAGTCCTATTTATTAAACTCCTCGCTCATCTTTTGCTGTATTGATTTGCTAACAAAATGGATTTTCTGCCTCGCTATTGCTTCTTATTGCTTCCATTTCCCCATCACCTCCCCACAGTGGCTTGTTCTCTCTTCCTTTCACGTTCCCTCCCCAATTTGTTCCCTGTCTAGTTTTCATTTCCCCCTAATTCCCATTTGCTCAGGTTGTATTTTGCTTCATTCATTTCATAAATGAAGACCTTTCTGCCTTCTCATTATATAGAGGTGCTACAACACGCCCCCTATAAACAACAAGAAGAACAAGTCTCCAGGGTTTCATTTGCACTCAGGTATCACATTAAGAAATGGATCCCAAGGTGAGAATATGTAAAAGAAGGGATGAGTCTATGTAGAGAGATCCATTCTCAGTGGCTCCCATTCGGTTACATGGAACAAAGTGAATCGGATGGCAACCATGAAAGAGGCAACCATGTTTTCTCTTTAAAATCAACTTTGCCTCCAGTAATTCCTACAAGCATGCCTCCATTTTGAATATCAGTAAATTCTTCCATCCATGTCTGTGTTAATGACTCTTCACTATGATCACATATTGAAAAAAATATTCCATAAATCTTTTCTTGTTATGTCTCCATTAATTTGCATCCAGTTCAGTATATTCAACTTCTATTTCTTGCTGTATTTCCATTTCCTGTTTTGTTTACCATAGCATTCCAATCTCCTCTAAAAGTGACGCTTCCACTTAAGTTTCTTCCAATCTTTTTCCAGAAAGAGTGCTATAAATTTGGTGACACTGTTCTCTGAATTCACTCCAGATCATATGCAGAATGCTTTCTCTCTGCTAGAACTGAAGAAGAGCCAGGGCGGAGGTTTTCCCAAAGTTTTTTCTTTTTATTCTCAGCACCATCAATGCTAAATCAAAATGACTCTGCATCTCTCCATTTATGGTTTTATCTTCCCCTTCTCCTACAAGGCCTTGCATGTAAGGCATTTCCATCTCACCATCTGCTTTGTCCAATTTTGCTGTTTCATCATCCAGTCCTGCCAGCTTTTCATCTGAAATTTCTATCTCATCTCCAGTTCTGTTTTTCATTCTCTCTTAGGACTCAGCTACATTAGTAAAGAAAAAGTGTTTTGAATGCGTTATAAACATGCAACACCAGATGGTGCTGAAGAGCAAAATAATAATATTAAAATTGCAATTTTCCAGAGTGTTTTCTTTCTTTTGTTATAACAATTTAATTTCTGACTTATTTATAGCATTTTTTCTTGTGTGTAGATCCGCCCTTATTCATTTTCTTTCCACCTTTCATCAAATGATTGTTTTTAATTGTTCAGTCATCAGCTGTTGAACATTACCAACAGGCACTGGGAGATCCAAAGCTACATTTGCCATACTGGACATTTTGGATGTTATTAACAAATTAGTCTCTTAACATTTCCACCTTAAGATCACAGTCAAAACAAGATGATCTTCCCCACAGATGAAGTAATGGCCAAACTACTTTCAGTTTCTCAGCAAACTCCCCCTGCCCCCCAGATCATATAAGTGTTTTAAGCTAAGCCATTTGCATACTTAATCGAAGGGATGGCTCACCACAGAACAATCCTCTCTCTTTTCTGGTAGGAAGAGACTGCATGGGGCATCGTTTGGAGGATGGATAACGTTTTACAAAATTCTATAGCACTTTGGAGTCATTTATAGGGCCCTAAGCACAGAAGAATTAATGCCATTTAAACCCATGGCAGTTCTCGATTCAACATGTCAGCTGAAACCTGCTCCCCCCACTGAGAGTTAACCAAAATTCTTCGTCTGCCATTTGAAAGTCAGCTCTGATGTTTTTGAAAAACCTCAATAACTTGGAATCTAAAATATAGCAAAGTACACATTAGATACTTTATAAACAAAAATGTCACCCAAAATGACAGCCTTATATAAGGCAAATATTTCCACATTAGTATTCAGAGCTATCAACACAGCATGAAGAAATTGAAGGGGGGGGGAGAACCCTGAGAAACATACAGGAATAAGATAAAAGGAATCTAATGTGCATCAAAACAATGCTTTTTAATCATGCTGTGTGCTCACACTCTCTCTAATGGGTCCCCCAACCAACCTTCCCAAAGTCAAAAAAGCAGCATGACGCTTTCAGCACAGCAAAGAGCAATACAGCTGCATGCTATAAGGGAATGTTTGCTCAGGAATAGATTTTGCCTGCATTAATACATAGGGCAGGCAATCCGTTTCAACACAGGAAGCTAATAGCAGTGTGTTGGCATGTCTGTCTCCACTGGAGATGCCAAATTAACCGTTTCTGTCACACTCACTTTCAATCACAAGGTCACAATGTGGAAGGGGTTTGTTCCCCTGATAATTCTAGGTTCTCATCTAGAACTTGGAGCCACCTGAGAACATGAATCAGATGTGCAAATTCAAGAAAGACGAAAGAAAGCACTCCTTCCTTCACATAGTTTGGGAGGGCCACTAGCTTTGCTGATGTTAAGAGGGGATAAAACAAATTTGTGGAATATAGGCTTTTAAATTATTACTATCTAAGATAATTAAATTAAAACTTCCAGATTTAGAAGCAGAACAGTATTGGGCTGTTTAAGGACTTTCAGGTCACTCTTGCAACAACAACGACAACCCAAATACCCACTGGTTCCCTCCATAATATTCTTCTTTTGTTCTTGTAACCAGCTATGCTAGGCTATGGCTGTGACCTTGACTCTGCCGCTGCCCAGCTACTTAAAAAGAAAAAGAAAGGTCGGAATTTGCCCTGTGCCTTCAATGTCAGACAGAAACTTGCTCCACAAGGAGAAGAGCCAGATATAAGGGAACGGCTGCTTGGGAGTCAAGATATCCTCATGAAGGAGACCCTCCTCTGAGGAGACTTCTCTTTGACAACAGCTAATGGCAGTCGGCTGGACTCTGGGTGGGTTCCAGCAGCTCCAGCTGCAAAGCCTGAACACCAGGCTGGAAGAGTTGTGCAGGTCTTGTTCGTGAGCAGCTTGAATTCTCAGGAATCATGGAGTTGGAAGGGACTGTGAGGATCATCTAGTCCAACCCCCTGCAATGTAGGGATCTTTTTTCCAGTGTGGGGCTCAAATTCGTGACCCAGCAGGCCCTGCTCTCCCTTCTTAGGAGTCAGTGTCTTGAAACTGCACATAAGCATCAATACATGTAAGAACACCTTGTGGTCTATAGAAGTAGCAAACTTTGAATAGTAAAACTTGCAGCCTTAGGGCCAATCTACACATTTTATTTAAATGAAGTGTTCTAACTGTATTCTTAAGAAAGCAGTGTTTAAATGACACAGATGCATTTGTAAATGTGTATCATAGGCATACCTATCAGTGAATGATATTTGTTGTCATGTGAAATGGCTAAAAGGTGCACTTACTGGGATGTAAATTCAATTCAGATGAATAGGAGTTAAGACTGTATGTTTACAGAGATCAAATAACTATATGATAACTATTTATAACATCATAGTAGTTCTCGAAACTGGCTAACAGGCATCATTCCCACTGTGCCCTGTGTTTCCTGCAGTGCAGACAAGTGCCTTTTGATATAAGCTGCAGGTGCCAAATATGCAGTTGGGGCGGGACACAGGAGGGGGTGATCATTAGCATTTCCATTCCTGCAGACCACCTGACTACATTCCTACCAATAAGCAAGGAACAGTGTTTGTGACTTGCTATTATAGTATTAGTTGTTGTTGTTATCTGTTAATTTGGCCTTCTGCTGAAAGGAAAATAATATGGCAGTTATCTGTTCTCATTAAAAGCTTTGTCTCTTGAACCCAATATTGTGATTTCCTTGTTTGTATATATTATGTTAATGCTACTTGAGTGGGCTTGAAACCAGTGCGGACGGACCTTGTTGGCATCTTGCATTTTCATTAGCTTGACACTTTCTGATGGCAATCTGCTCTAACTGCTGGAGAGAAAAAGAAATGGCCAACTAATTAACATTCAGAATGGCCACAGTAACACAACACCTTAACATAGTACCCCATTTGAACAGAATGTCCCTAGCCATTAAAAAAAAATTCCGATAACTCATTTTGTGACAAAGATTTTAATGAGAGCAGAAAGCAGCACAACATAAATCAGTCCGACACAAATTCTTAAAAAAGAAGAAGAAAGAAATAGTGCAAGTGCAACCCAATCTTATTAGTCTGATGATTTCAAACCTGTGATTTTATTGGGTTGCTGTAGTCCAAAGCAGAAGAGAACCTGACTAATTTGTCAAGCAATTCAGCTAATAAAGAGGCCGGAAGAGAGACAGAAAGAAATCATTTAGGTTTCCCAGCATGTAAATGTAAAAGGTCTACATTCTGGAATACACACTATATTTCCAATAAGGGGCGATTCTTACATCATTATTCTACAAGCAAAGCTGCAACGTGGCTGGCATGAGGCAGCTTCTGCTGCTCTTTGAGAATGAGGAGAAGCCCACGGCTCACAGCGTGATGCGGCACCTCTCAGTCACTAAACCTAATCTATCTTGATGATAAGATGGGTGAGGCATGTAGGCCACTCTCAAATGAGTAGGTAACAAATAGTTAAATACAAATGGAGGCTGGCAGTGAGGCAGGGTGGCACCGCCCTCTAAGTGGAGTTCTCCTGTAAATGACTTTTAATTTTGTCTTTTGCATTCTCCTTAAATGAAGGTCCCACTGTGTAGGATACCAATCAGTTAAGGGCATTACTGTTATCTAGAGAGGGGAGAGTGTAGGGAGCATATTTAAAAACAAAACAAAAATTCATCATGTTACGTGCACTCACACACAGGACCCTAATTCTTACATCCAGCAAACTGCAGACTGTAAGATCTCAAGCAGAGCGCCACACACACACTTCTCTTTTGCTAACGGACAATTTTTCCAAAATGTCTTGAGAGGAAGACTGCTTTAGGATAATTACTGTCAGAGGGTTTTCTTGTAACTTGAATTCATTGCTTCGGGTCCTAGCCTCCAGAACAGGAGAAAACAAGCTTCTTCCATCTTCCATGTGACAGCCCTTGAGATAATCTCTCCTCTCAATCTCCTCTTTTCCAGGCTAAACATACCCAGCTCCTTCAAGCGCTCCTCACAAGGCTTGTTTTGCAGACCTTTGATCATCTTGGTCTCTCTCCTCTGCACACCTTCCAGCCTGTCAACATCCTTCTTAAATTGTGGTGCCCAGAACTGGACACAGGACTCCAGGTGTGGTCCAATCAAGGCAGAATAGAATAAACTATTACTGCCCTTGATCTGGACACTATACTTCTGTTGATGCAGCCTAGAAGAGCATTTGATTATTTATTTATTTTTGCTGCTGCATCACACTGTTGACTCATGTTCAGCTTGTGGTCTACTGAGACCCCTGGATCAGTGGCGTAGCATGGGGGGTGCAGGGGGGGCCGGCTGCACCGGGCGCAACATCTGGGGGTTAGAGTTAGGGGGCGCAAATCCATGGGTTAGGGTGTGCAAATTACTTGCCTTGCCCCGGATGCTGACAACCCACGCTACGCCACTGCCCTAGATCCTTTTCACATTTACAGTTAGCAAGCCAAATGCCCCTCATCTTATACAGTGGTACCTTAAATTCATTCTGGAGGTCTGTTCTTAACCTGAGGTACCACTTTAGCTAATGGGGCCTCCCATTGCTGCCACCACCCAATTTCTGTTCTCATCCTGGGGCAAAGTTCTTAACCCGAAGTACTACTTCTGGGTTAGTGGAGACTGTAACCTGAAGTGTATGTAACCCAAGGTACCACTGTACATTGGCGGAGGAAGAGGGGGACGGGTGGAGCGCCCTGCCCCCGGCAGCATAATCCCAGTGGGGTGCCATCGCGGCTGGCCCCCGCCCACACTGGGCATCACGCCTCCGCAGGTGGGGCGCCACACCCCCAGGACGCACACCACGCCCTCAGGATGCACGCCAGCCATGCCCCTGCCTGCTCTCCGCCCCCCGGTGCCGGAGCATGAAGCTCCGCCACTGACACTGTATATGTGCACCTGGTTATTCCTGTCTAAGTGCAGAACCTTACATTTTCCCCTATTGAAATTCATTCTGTTAGTTTTGGCCTAGTTCTCCAATCTGTCAAGGTCATCTTGAATCCATATTTTGTCTTCTGTGGCATTTGCTACACCTCAAAAGTCCAGAGCTTTAGTTGTGTGCATACCTGAGAAACTTGCTTACTCCCCAGTGAATACATCGGATTTCCCTATTGCTTTGTATTTTCTCACCGAAGGAAACCAGTTAAAGAATGACAGTAACCATAAATGCAAGTTTTGCATTTGATTCCAGATTATTATTTTTGGGAAGAGAAACCAACTGATTGGAGCTAAAAGATGTGACAGCAAGTGTTGTGAGGGAAAATGGCATTTAAAGTGTAAAGTGAGGTTTTTTTTAATCCTAAAATGTGCTATAGACATTTTAATAGTTGAGGACAGATGGCACCTGGAAGATGTAGACTCTAAAAATAAATGGCTGGGCAGTCTTCCAGGAGGTGCCCGTGGGTCTGACTCTAAAGGCTGCATGTGGTGGAGCCAGAGGAGATTATGGCAGACATTGAAGCAGGGAATGCAGATCAGGATTAGGAAGGATGGATGCAAAACTCAGGAAATGTCCTGTGGAAATGTCAGTTGATGGGTTTTTAAATCAACAGTAGTTGGTATTTCTAAATATGCAAATAGGTATGAGCAGAGGAAGAGAATTTATATACAGACAGTGCCTGCTGATTTCAAAATGGCATTAACTCTGCATGTTGAGACTTGGCATTGGTTTACCCATTGCAGTTTGTAAGAGGAAAGAGACTTCTTGAAGAGTTTCTTTCCAAGCTATGTGCTCCAAATCCAACCTTTGCCTTCCTCTCAACTTCCTTACAGCATGCCTCCTCCCTTAACTCACAAAGTGGCTCAAGGCAGGAACAAAAAAGATCATTCTTGTTTTATTATAAGGCCCACCCAATTATTTGTTTACAGCTGCAGATAAATACCCTAACGGAACAGATAAATATTTTAAACAGAACAAAGGGTGGAGGTCGCTGGGGGAATGTAATTTGGTGCCTTGTTACATAAGAAGAGACGCCTTCCTGCAAGTGAGGCATGGAGAGCTCCTTCTTCTAGTCCAGATCATGTTCACACATAACTATTTTCGCTCCCTTCTGCGTTAATCTTCAGTTTAAAAAAACTGTGCAAAAACTTGCATTTAAAAGTATATTAAAATTCATATTTTTATAGAATTTTTTATTGGTTTTTCACAGTTTTTATAAACACAAACAATACACAACACAAACAAACAAGCATACAAACAAACATGTATAGTTTCATATCCTTTTTTCTTAAACCTTACTTCACCGACTTCCCCATACCTCCCCCTTCTACATCCCAATTTCCAAATTTGTTTCAGCAAATCCTAACCCTTGGTTTTATCAAATTTTCCCCTCTATTCTTTTACTTAATCTTTTACAGCTGTAATCCCCTTTCCCCCCCTAAAACCTCAACATTTTAGCATTCATTAATTTTACAATATTTCTTAAGATAAATTTTGAATTTCTTCCAATCTTCCTCCACCGTCTCTTTCCCCTGGTCGCGGATTCTGCCGGTCATTTCAGCCAGTCCCATATAGTCTATCACCTTCATCTGCCATTCTTTCAGAGTGGGTAGATCTTTAGTCTTCCAATGCTTTGCGATGAGTACTCTTGCTGCTGTGGTAGCGTAAATAAAAAAAGTTCTATCTTTCTTTGGCACCAATTGGCCGACAATGCCCAAGAGAAAGGCCTCTGGTTTCTTAGGGAAAGTACATTTAAGTACCTTTTTCATTTCATTATATATCATTTCCCAGAAAACCTTAATCTTCGGGCACGTCCACCAGAGGTGATAGAAAGAAAAAGTATATTAAAATTCACATTGGTAAATGCATTTCTCTGAAAATCCACATATTTAAATGTATTTTCTGTAAAAACATTTATTTTAAATATATATTTTAAAGCCAAAAGTATGTTGCAACATTTGGAGAAGTGTGAAATCCAATTATTGCTTCAATCCAATGCGCACATTAGTATGAGAGAGGTTTATCAAAACAGTTTGAACTAGATTTTGCAAAGATCACATTCCTACAGCATTCCTGTACAGGGTGCCCATGCCTTTTGTAGACTAATGTGAAAGCACCCTAAAATCTGCCACCCATGAAAGATGTTGAGGTGGCAGCAAAGTTGTTACAAAAGAAGGACTAGAACTTGGGAAGCCACTCAGCTATGAAGCTCACGGGGTGATCTCTCAGCCTATCCTACCGCACAGGGTTGTCGGGCGGCATAGAATATGGGGGAGGGAAAATGTGAGGTAAATAAGTATTTTTTTTCGGGGGGGGGTGGACTATGATAGCTGAATAATAAGGTCTTAAAACATGTGATATGCTTTAGGGACCTCCCTTTGTTAATGGAGCAGGAATTATTCACCTGCCTTTATAAAAACCACATTCATTCATTTTATGCATCATTTTAACAGAATTAATTGTACTTTTACAATGCAGTTCCAACTATGTCAACTCAGAAGTAAGTCCTGCTGAATTCTGTGGGGAGGTATGTGGGGTTAGGATCGCAGCCTTACTCCCTAAGTAGTCATCCTCCTTTGCCTCATCTTCTACCAAAAAAAGTAACAAAGAAGCTTCCAGAAATGTTCTATTTATTTGTTTTCCCTTCTCAGTCCAAGAAAAAGCAAACGCATCTTAATCATAGATGCTGATCTCAAGCTGTTGTTTAAAATACCATTGTATGGAAAGAAAGAACAAAGATGCCTATTTTAAAAAATAACAAGCATAACTCAATGCCATACAAGAACAAGGTATAAATTTTAAACTGTTATATATTTCTTTCGAGAAGTTATTTCAAGGTGAAGGTATGGCGCCCAGCCCCATTCTCTCCCCATTATTGTTATCCGTTACTGACTTTTGCTGGAATCCGGAAGTCGGTTCTGTCCTGGGATGGGGACAGATAGTCGTAACCAATGCCTAAGCAACCACTCACATTATGTATTTTAATAAAGTTGTGGCCAAAATTATGCCAAAAACATTAAACAAATATTTCTGTGTGAATTGTGATTTATTTAGGGGGTGGCTTGGGGACCTCGACACGCAAATGCGGCAGAAACAATGTGGGAGGTAGCCGCTGCAAGTTCTAAGCTCCACCTGATTGGCGTAAGGTACAAACCTCCACAGTAAGAAGGCATCAATTCCATTCCATGTTTGTCAAATGTGGTGCTTCTTCTGTTCTGCTAAAGTTATTTGTCCTGCTGGAAATTTTACATAATGAACTATGTAACTAATTACACTGTTGTTACGTTATTACACACCATTCATTTCAACAGAGGTGGATTTAGGGGAGCGCAACTGGTTCGTCCGCGCTGGCTGCCAAACCGAGAGAGCGCAGAAGGCGGTGCCACAGCAAGAGGCAGGCTGGGCACTGAATTTTGGCATCGCACAGGTCACCGCTCAAATTTGAAAGCCCAAAGTCTGGAACTGCATTTCAATGCAAAGAGCAGGAGGGATGTCATCAATTACTTATCATTTGTGGACTGAAAACAGCAGCAAGAACAGCAAAAACTGATCAGATTTGCTGGATTGATTTCCATTCCAGACAGACAAATAAGTGAACACTGGCAATCTCCACTCCCATTTTCCTTGGAATGTGCTGATATCCCTACCTATATATCTGTTCCACACCATTCCTGTTTTAGTGTATAATTTGAAGAAAAAAATGATTGCACAAGTTTCTGCTTTTTTGGTGTCGCTCTTGGCTCCATCCTGTGGCCTATGAGTTTCCTTCACAGCTTTCAGCATTGTAAAAATTCATTAATCTTCTGTACAGTTTTGAGGAATATATTTTATTATTTTTGTCCTTCTGTCTTGTTTAACTGTAACCCAGATATAACTAACATATCTGAACCGAGCTTTGCAGCTAACTTATTGTTATGAGACCATCGGATGGAAAATTTATCAGAATTTACTTCTGTAATCTAATACTGCAGTACAATGTAAGAATGAAATATTAATATTCCCCAACCACTTCAGATCAAATCTGGAAACAAATAGTTTTCCCGAGATCTGTCAAATTTCCTAGAGCCCGTAATTCTGGTAAAAAACAATACCAATAATAATTAATAATGCTTGCATTATGGTAGTAGACAATTAAATCAATTATAGTACATTGCCTGGCACTGATGGGTACAGATTCTATTGCTGAAGAATTAAAAAGTCATAATTAATTTAAAACAAAACCATAACACCAAATGTGGGTCACATCTTTGCTCATATAGCAGAACAGATGTTGCACAGTTGTTGGTGCTCTTAGTTTTGTCTTGCATTCAATTTTGTATCTTTTAAAATAGCAAGGAACATTAGATTATTTTTAATATTTGCAATATTTAGCTCAGATCAGATCAACGCACAATGAAGATACAGTAATGCCAGGCATACATTTGTCACCTCTTAGAACTGAATTACATGCTTCCAAAATCACACACCCACCCCACTTCCTTAGAAAGCAAAATGTACCCCTAAATCATCGTGCATCTCCCTGCCTCTGCAAGATGAGACAAATCATGCTGTGGAGAAGAAGCAGAAGAACAAACTAGGTGACAGAAACAGGATATATTTTGTCAAATGATGAAAAGGGAGACGTTGGCATGGGGATGCTTCTATAATTTAATACATTACATTGTTGGAAGAGGGAGCCAAGGCTGAGAAACTGAATGGGGTTGTGCTATCAGATCTGGAAGTGGTCTTGAACTCTGCATGAGTCCTCTGTGCTTGGCTAGTGGCTTGGTCAGGAGCAGAGGTGGACAGCATGGGGAGGGGCAGAGCAGCTTACCTGTCACTGCTGCTGACTGGGAGGGGGAGGGTGAAATGGCAGGGAGAGCAAATGCACCCACAGAGCCCAATTGGAGCTCCCTGCTAGTGCATTTCCACCACATTGCCCTCCCTGCCACCTTGCCCCTTCTGGTATGCAGCAATGACTCACCTGCTGGGAAGCCAGGTAAGCGCTCCCACCCCACCCCACCCCACCCCTCCTTATGCTACTGCTTTTGCTCAGCTGGGGCTGGTGCAACAGGCACATGTCTTCCTAGAATAGACAGATCTGGATCCTATTGCACATGCACCTGATGAAAAGTGTTTGGAAACTTCAGCTGGTCCAGGAGGTGGCAGCTTGTGTGTGGCCTCAGAGCCTGTCACCAGTTCCAAGTGCTGTGTTGTTGTTGTTTTATGTTTAAATCCATAGTGATCTATGACTAGCAAATTTTAAGGAATGCCTCCTTCCCTATGAACCAATAATGTGCTTCTGTTTTCAGTGCAGACTGGGGAGGAGATTGAGCATATATATATATTTTTAAGATATTAGGGTGTGTGCACGGGGCAGGGGGGAAAGCACCCCCCAGGAAGGAGCTCCCATTCTATTTCCCTCCCACTCCCATTTCTTTCAGAGATCTTCACATTTGAGATAGAACTCACCTACCTAGAAATATACTTTGCCCATTCTGTGTCCCCCTCCCCTATATATTTTTCCTGCTGCCACCACTCTTGTATGTGGGTGTGTTTTCTCAAATGGGAAACTGGTCAGCATGTAGATTTTACATGTCTGGTTTTTTACAGTGTCACCCGTTCATAAGGCTAGCATCCCAGGAAATCATATGGAAGCCCTGACAACCATCCATTTTAGGGATGTGGGATGAGCTTATGGATCATAGGTGCAGGAAATAGTGTGGTCAAGGGTGAGTAATTCATGAACTATGAAGGTTGCTATCCAATGCAGGGAGGTGCTGTTTCCCTGACATTCTCCTATCTGTAAAATTCCTTCAAAGTGTGTGTGTTTGTGTGTGTGAGAGAGAGAAGGGGGGGGGGGAGATCTTAAGAAAAACTACACGCACACATTTTGCAAACACAATTCAGGATCAATCCCTGAATATATATATATATATATACACACAAAGTTTGCTATACAAAGATATCAAAGAACTCTGTGCTGTTTTTGCAGCCTGCTACATCTCATCCAGGCATTTGGTTGGTTTGTTTGTTTTTCCTTCCTACTTTTGAGTGATACATAGGAAGAAAGTGAAGAGAGGACCCTTTTCTGTGAAAAAGTCAAAACAAAAGCATCATCTGGAGACATGTAAAACACTCCTGTTTAAAGTCAGTCTAACCCATCTGTTTGCTGCACAATGTTAACATGACATTTATAAAACTAGCAGGAGAGACCAAGAAAAGAAACTGATGGATTTTGTGTGTGTCTTATTGTCACAAAACAAGACACTTCCTAAGATTTATGCGGCTATGGACATTTGTGATCTAACTGCTTCAACTTGTATTTATTTTTATTTTTGAGGTTTTCCAGAGCAGTTTGCATTACAAACAAAGCAAGCAAACAAACATCCTCATGAGAATTCAGGAGCATTTTAAGTCACAATTCTCCTAATATACACATTTTTGCAAGCAATTTTCCCTCATATAAAACACTCTTTTATGTTATTTAAATGTTTTTTCACTGTATGCTCAATTTTCCTTAAAGTATGCATTCTTGTGCACAATATTTGATTGGAGAACTGCATTGCAAAATTTGAAAAAAAAATAGTATTTCAAAGGATGGTTGCATTTTGCTTTGTGTATTGTTTTTCAGGAAACACTAGTTAGCTAGGCTTGCATTAAAATGTGACCTGAACTATAGCAGGTGCTGTAACTCTCTAATGCTTTGTCTTTACCTCTGATGACACACTCCTCCATTGTCTCCCAAGACAGGCAGATGTCAACCACCTAAAGAAGTGGTGGGCCAGTCAAAGGGTGACTTGTTCCACCTGGGGCCACAGTTTGTCCAGGTTGGGTAGGTGGGGTTTGACCTAGAATTCAGCATGGGGTTTTACAACATCCTTCCCACATATTGCTCACATCTGGAGGGTAATGATTTAGGATGACTCAAGGGGAAGGTGTTACCAGAGTCTTGGAGAGGGCCAGGAACAAGGATAAGGGAGAAATTAGGATTGCATTACTTGGATCTGGGTAGAAACTGATCAGAAGACATTAAACATGCTAGGGAGGAAATGTAAAGGCCTCACAGGTCAGGTCAAAGCAGTGATGTTTTCTTGGCAGATGTGCCGGGAAGTTTGTTGGAAGTTCTCCAGTGGGAGTGAGGAAGAACAACTAACTAGAGATTTGTACTCCTGTGGCATGGATGTGTGCAAAAGGAAATTGGAGAGAGCAGGGGGGGTACCCTGGGGTGTGTTTTCAGCTGAATTGTGGTTCCTGAGATTTGCAATAATGGCTTTATGACTTGTGGACAGAATAAGGATCATTGTTGGGGCAGCAAACCCGTTTCCCTCACTCAGATTTGTGGGACACTGATGCATGAATAAGAAAGGTCTACCTGCTCACCTGAAGAGGTACGGCTTGGTGTAGGTGAGATACTTCACTACGTGCAACATGAAAGCTGACATAATAGTGTGCATGTAGTGAAATCACACTCTTCTCTATGCAACCATTCCAAGTTTAACCATACTGTTATGACATCTGCATATCTAAAAATACTCATTTCATGTCCCCCCCTCCATTTTAAAAATGAAAGAACTCATTAGTTTTATCATATTTTCCCCATAATACTAAAGCAATTACTGGGCCGCTACTCTTATAAAATAAATTACCTGTCAAGTTTCATTTCAAAAATAAAACACCATATTTAATTAATGCAATCATTAATAATAATAAAAGTTAAGCTAAATTGAATCCCTTGGACTTGTTTTTGCTCTAAACTAGGAAAAAAGCCTGTCACTTTGACAGGTGATGTGATTGTGAAGAGAGGAGCCCTCGAGTGATTCAGTTTCCAAATAGTGAGCACATAGTGAGAAAAGAATAATAAAACCAGAGAATTAGAGAATTGTAGAGCCTGTAAGGGGGCGGGAATTGCAGGGGGTTGCCGGCTCTTGGTGGGGCTACACTCCTGCTGAAGGAGCAGCTGGGAACCTAGCTTCGGGATGCTTCTGGATCCATTGCTATCACTTGAGGCTCAGGTGGCCTCAGTGGCCCAGAGTGCCTTCCATCAGCTTTGGCTGGTGATCCAGCTGTGCACCTGTCTGGACAGGGATAGCTTAACTTCTGTTGTCTATGCCCTGGTAATCTTTAGGGTAAAAGGTAAAGGTAAGGTAAAGGTACCCCTGCCCATACGGGCCAGTCGTGTCCGACACTGGGGTTGTGCGCCCATCTCACTTAAGAGGCCGGGGGCCAGCGCTGTCCGGAGACACTTCCGGGTCACGTAGCCAGCGTGACAAAGCTGCTCTGGCGAGCCAGCACCAGCGCAGCACACGGAAATGCCGTTTACCTTCCCGCTATAAGGCGGTACCTATTTATCTACTTGCACTTAAGGGTGCTTTCGAACTGCTAGGTGGGCAGGAGCTGGGACCGAAAGACGGGAGCTCACAAGGCGGGATTCGAACCACCGACCATGCGATCGGCAAGCCCTAGGCGCTGAGGTTTTACCCACAGCGCCACCCATGTCCCTTAATCTTTAGGGTACATTACAGAAATGGGGTGGCCTCTGAAGACAGTTAGGAAATTTTAGCTGATGTAGAATTCAGCGGCCAGGTTGCTCACTGGGGCAAGAAGGTTTGAGCATATAATGCCAAACCAGCACTGACTTCACTTGCTGCCAATTAGTTTCTGGGCCCAATTCAAAGTGCTGGCTTTGACCTGCAAAGCCTTAAAGGGCTCAAGACTGCAATACCTCAAAGACTGCCTCTCCCCATATGAACCAACCCTGGACCCCGTGATCATCATTCGAGGCCCTTCTTCATGTGCCCCTTCATGAAATATTTGTCCAGAGGGTGGCAACACAAGAACAGGCCTTTTCTGTGGTGGAATGCCCTGTCCAGGGAGGCTGTGCTAGACAAAAATGTTCCTCTCCTCCCAAGCTTTTGGCTAATTAAACAATCTATGACGCTGGATTATGGAGAAAGCTAGAGAGTTCCAGAAAGACATCTACTTCTGCTTCATTGACTATGCAAAAGCCTTTGACTGTGTCGACGACAGAAAACTATGGCAAGTTCTTAAAGAAATGGGAGTGCCTGATCACCTCATCTGTCTCCTGAGAAATCTCTATGTGGGACAAGAAGCTACAGTTAGAACTGGATATGGAACAACTGATTGGTTCAAAATTGGGAAAGGAGTACGACAAGGCTGTATATTGTCTCCCTGCTTATTTAACTTATATGCAGAATTCATCATGTGAAAGGCTGGGCTGGATGAATCCCAAGCCGGAATTAAGATTGCCGGAATAAATATCAACAACCTCAGATATGCAGATGACACAACCTTGATGGCAGAAAGTGAGGAGGAATTAAAGAACCTTTTAATGAGGATGAAAGAGGAGAGCGCAAAATATGGTCTGAAGCTCAACATCAAAAAAACGAAGATCATGGACACTGGTCCCAACACCTCCTGGCAAATAGAAGGGGAAGAAATGGAGGCAGTGAGAGATTTTACTTTCTTGGGCTCCATGATCACTGCAGATGGTGACAGCAGTGACAAAATTAAAAGACGCCTGCTCCTTGGGAGAAAGGCGATGGCAAACCTAGACAGCATCTTAAAAAGCAGAGACATCACCTTACCAACAAAGGTCCGTATAGTTAAAGCCATGGTTTTCCCAGTAGTGATGTATGGAAGTGAGAGCTGGACCATCAGGAAGGCTGATCGCCGAAGAATTGGTGCTTTTGAATTATGGTGCTGGAGGAGATTCTTGAGAGTCCCATGGACTGCAAGAAGATCAAACACATCTATTCTTAAGGAAATTAGCCCTGGGTGCTCACTGGAAGGACAGATCCTGAAGCTGAGGCTCCAATACTTTGGCCACCTCATGAGAAGAGAAGACTCCCTGGAAAAGACCCTGATGCTGGGAAAGATGGAAGGCCCAAGGAGAAGGGGACGACAGAGGACAAGGTGGTTGGACAGTGTTCTCAAAGCTACAAACATGGTCTGACCATACTGCGGGAGGCAGTGAAAGACAGGAGTGCCTGGTGTGCTCTGGTCCAGGGGGTCATGAAGTCAGACACGACTAAACGACTAAACAACAACAAATGACCTTTTATCCTGGGGGGGATATTGTTTTTGAATGTTATTGTATGTATTTTTGTGTTTTTATATTGTAAACTGCTGCAAAAGAAACCTATCTGTGGGACCAGGATCAGAATAGCCTTAAGTGAGTCTACTGCTGTGCCCTTGCACTTTCATTATTGGGCAATGCTGTCCCCAGTATGAAGCTGTTTCGGAGCACAGAGATAGCAATGTGCTGATGATACCCAGCTCTAGTTCCCTGTTATTTCTGAGTCAGATGAGGCCATGCAGTTCCTGAAACAGTGTCTGCATGCAGTAATGGGCTGGATGAAGGCCAATACACTGAAAATGAATCTTGGCAAGATGGCAGTACTATGAGTGGGAAATTCCCAGATCTGGGAGCTGGGGAACATGCCTGCTCTGTTCCCCTAAAGGAAAAGGCATGTTGTTTAAAAGTGCCTCTTACATCTTTGGCCCTGGAAACCCAAGTGACTATGGTGTCTAGGAGTGCCTTCTACCACCTTTGGCTGGCATGGCAACTGTGCCTGTTTCTGGACCAGGATAGCCTGACCACTCTTTGGTAACCTCCACTTAATTATTATCATGTGCTGTATGTGGGCTTCCCTCAAGTTTGGTCCAAAAGATGCTGGTGGTGCACAATGTTGGGGCGGAAGCCCCATCAGGCACATACGACACCATTTCTAAAGGAGCCAAGAAGCCACAAGGCCAAGTTGAAGGTTTCAGATTTATTCTCTAAAGCCCTGAACAATTGGGGGCCAGTTAGGAGCAATGGGGGGCACCCCCCACCCCCCAAATCCACTGTGCAAGAGGGAGGTTTTCTGATTAGTTAAATGACTGGATGAGTTAGTACATTAACTAACTGCTATTGCAAAACTGTGGTCAGATATTGTCTACAGTTCCAAAAGCATAGCGTGCCAAATGTGGGTGCTGAACATCAAATATTCTCATATCCAGAGAACATTCCCTATCAAAATCTACGGAAAGTTTTTGGGAGAAAATTCTTTCAAGCCTTAACAGTGAACCACTTCAAGCAAATTGAGTGAGGGAAGCTATTCATTTGTAGAGCACTCCCCCCCCCCCCCTGCACAGAGCAGAGACAACCACTCCTGGCTGTGGTGTATTCCTTTGCAGGAGTCTGCCTAGCACATCCCCATAGTGCCACACGGGAGATAATTAACAGTTGTAGATGAAGAATAGCCTGCTAAGAGGCAGAAGCTCTGGATAAAACAAAGTAAAGAGGTGAGAACTCATGGTCTTCCCTGTAACACAGATCCTCTAATGTCAAATGTATACATTCCTCAACAGATACAGAAAGTGATAACGTTTTGTAAGCAGGCAAAATACAGCACCCCAATATAGCTCAGATGACATTTTTTCTGAAACAGATTGTGCATTGAATCTCATATGAGCACAGATATTTGTACTTGCAAAGTTGACCAAGTGGAAAAGGTGATTGGACACAGACCCCTTTAGAAATCAGGACCCTAGGTTTCCATTATGCTGCTGTGGAATATTTTTTACCAGGCAACCTGTGGGATGGGTAAAGCAGCACCATCGTTTTAGCAAGGTGCACTCAGAAGCTAAGGACAAGCAAAAGAACCATAGCTCAATACAATCAACTGGAGAGTTAATTTATGGGGTCTTGCAGATGGATTGTCAGTGCTACCAGTTTTGATCCATTCAATCATCTGCTAGTTGGACGGGGAGGAGAAAAGAGATTTTGGACTCTTTTTAAGTGCTCCCTTTCTCCTTCCCAACTGCCTGCTATCAAGGAGCAATTTCAATACTGATATAAAGTGTGCAAAACTGGATGCCTCACTAAGCACTCTAGTAGCTACCTCCCGTGTCCCCTGAAGTGTCAGGAACCAAAGCCTAGAAGACAAAAGATCAATTAATAGTACAGAAAGATTCAGGGGAAGCTCTGCAGACCTTAGTTTTGTTTGGATGAGAGAGCAACGGGTCCTTTGATGTCTACATAATATCTCTTACATTCACAAATATACAAGCAGAGTCTATTGGAAAAACTACCGTATTTTTCGCCCCATAGGACGCACTTTTTCCCCTCCAAAAATGAAGGGGAAATCTGGGTGCGTCCTATGGGGCGAATGCAGGCTTTCGCTGAAGCCTGGAGAGCGAGAGGCATCGGTGCACACCGACCCCTCTCGCTCTCCAGGCTTCAGGAAGCTATCCGCAAGCCTTGCAAGCCCAGTGGGGGTACCCACGGGCTCACAAGGCTTGCGGGCAGCAGCCTGCAGCCCCTGCGAGTGTCTGCAAGCCTTGCGCGCCCGGCAGGAGGTCCTGCCGGGTGCGCGAGGCTTGGGGCATCAGCCCGTCGCCCGAAGCACGGGGAGCCCTCCGGAGGGCTCCCCCTGCTTCGGACGAGTGTCTGCAAGCCTCGCGCGCCTGGCAGGAGGTCCCGCCGGGTGCGCGAGGCTTGGGGCGGCAGCCTGTCGCCCGAAGCAGGGGGAGCCCTCCGGAGGGCTCCCCCTGCTTCGGGCGAGTGTCTGCAAGCCTCGCGCGCCCGGCAGGAGGTCCCGCCGGGTGCGCGAGGCTTGGGGCGGCAGCCTGTCGCCCGAAGCACGGGGAGCCCTCCGGAGGGCTTCCCCTGCTTGAGGCAGGTGAGCGCAAGGCTTGGGGCGGCAGCCAGGGATGGGAGGGGGAAATAATTTTTTTTAATTCATTTCCCCCCCAAAAAATGAGGTGCGTCTTATGGGCCGGTGCGCCTTATAGGACGAAAAATACGGTAAGCTCTTGCACTAAGCAAAGGAACTGATATTTATCTTTCATGGACACCACACTATGTGCTGCCTAGGCTCATAATTAAACAAACTTTGCATGTTAGTGTGTTAATATAGAGGGCAACCCACCTTCACAAATCTTTTTAAGCTGATTGGCCATGAAGGGTTGATTTAGAAACACCCCCTCCTTTTCACCACTCCAATGCCTCAGGGTGCCCTGCTGTCTTCCTGTGTCTTCCTGATATTGTGGCAAAATGAATAGTGTCCCCACTTCAGGAAGTCTGTAGTGATTACCTGAGTCCCCGCTTTTCTTAGCCAATGCAAGAGAAGACAAAAAAATGCCTACTCAGCCCCCCCCCCCAGATAACTGACTAATATAGTGAAGAGACACCTCAGAGGAGGAATGGCTGCCTTATGCCCCCCTGAGAGTATGGCCAATGTTGCTTTGTGCTTCTCTCCCTCTAAGGGGTGGAAACAAAGAAGAACTCCCCACGGAGATATGATAGCCATTTAAAAATAACTTCAGAGGGCAGGACTCAAACCAATGGCTTCAAGCTACAAGAAAGGAGATTCCAACTAAAGATACGGAAAAACTTTTGGACAGTAAGAACTTCATCAGGAGGTGATGAAGTCTCCTTCCTTGGAGGTTTCAAAACATAGGTTAGAGGGCCATCTGTCATGGATGCATTAGCTGAGATTCCTGCATTGAAGTGAGTTGGACTAGATGACCCTTGGGTCCCTTCCAACTCTAAGATTCTATTATTGTATGTAGGACCTCCCAGTTCTCTGCCTCTGTCCAAATTTGCATTAGTAATGGGTGCTACTAACCAAAGGCAAGAGAGAGAGAATGCTTTCCAGTCATTAGCATTGCTCATCCTCCAAGCACTCACCTTAACAAAGGATGGCCACCTGGCAGCTGTAAAATGTACAGGGCAGATTTGAAAAATAGCTCAATATGAATTTAGATATCCATAGATAATTTTACTGTATGAAGGATTATACTGAAGTGGGATAGTGGCACTCACTAGTTGAGCAGTCACCAAGGTTTCACCATCATAGCTGGCAGTCTTGAACCTGGCAGGGTTCTGGAAACAAAAACAAGGCATTTAATGACTGAAGTGTATTTGGAGAGAGCAAACAATGTAGAAATGCTGGGCCCACTCCACTGTGTCATTCTTGCAGACAAATCCCTATTAGTTAGCGATAAAATAGACACTTTTCTGTCTTCAACACTGACATTAACAGTCCTTTCATAGTCTGCTCTACTAATGTTATGAAATCCTCCTGGAACTTCTCATGGTTTGATTTAAACATAAATATCTTGAATCATTTTATTTCATCTGCAAATTATCCCTTTTTTCTGCTGAATACCTTTTTCTACTTTTTGAATGCACTAGTTTTGAATGCTGATAATTGGGGCACCCCACTGTTTACCTTTCCCTACTGTGAGAATTGACTATTCATGTCTGCTTGCATCTTTCTGTCTTTCAGCTAGTGACAGTTTTCAGTGGAAAGATCCTCCTGTTGTTCTGGTGACTATTTTAAAAGCCTTTGGTAGGGAACATTATCAAAAGGTTTAGGTAAGTATCTTCTATTAACTTCATCATTCTTATCACAGGCTTACAAATTTTTAAGAAAACAAAATCCAGTAGGATTTCTCCAGCATGCTAACCTTTTATAAAATCAATATTGACTCTTCACTTACCCGCCATGCTTAACAATTTGCTTGGCCATTTGTGCATTTTTTAATTCTAGTGTTTGATTATGGTTACCAACAGTCATTGTCCTAGATCCTTTGTAAAATATTGGTGGCATATTAGCTATCTTCCATTCTTCTGTTTTGTACCATTTAGCAGTAGTATCTCTTTAAAAATAATAAAGGCCATGCAACCGAATTGACCTCAGCCACAGATATAAGTGATTATCTACCAGCCAGCACCTACCCAGGGCATACTGGAGAGTGGGGGCTATCATGGAGAAGGCCTGCTTCTACGCTGACACCAAGGGACAGTCGGCTGGTTGTGAAGCAAAAAGCAGGGTCCTCTTGGAAGATTTTAAAGATCCCCTTTGTGTCTACTGGGAGAGGCGGCTCTGTAGGTATCCTAGTGCCAAGTTGTTTGGGGCTTTAACAACAACAAGCCCATGAATTTGACTAGGCAGCCAATGAGCAGCCAGCCCAGATATTTCAGAACTGATACACTGTTATTTTTCTAGAAAAGGGGGTGTATGAACCTCCCTCATTCTCTTAGGATGTCAATGCCCCCCCCCCCTGAGAGGTGCCAGAACTGAGCTTTGGCTACTTCTGGCTGAAAAAAGCCCTGGGTATAAAGTGTATAAAACCGGGTGCCCCATTAAGCACTCTAGCAGCTACATTTTGTTCTAGCTGTAATCCACATACAGAAGACTGCAGTAGTCTAATAATGAGGTTACTAATGTATGTATCACTGTGACAAGGCTATCCCTGCCTAGGAATAGGCACTAATGAGCCTCTTTTGCCAGCAATGGATTCAGAAGCAGGACAAAGTCTGCACCTGTGTCTTCAGGGGGAATGGGATCCCATCCAGAGCAAGCACACAACCCCGTTCCTGGACCTGCGAACCACCCATCCATAAGGTTACTGTACTGCCAGACCTCAGTCATAACAAACTCCCACCCTGCCCATGACTGCACCCAGGCAGGATTTACCGTATTTTTCCATGCATAAGACACTGCTTTTTGCTATAAAAAAAGTTAGGCAAAAATTGGGTGTCGTCTTCTACATAGATGGTGAATGCAGAGGGGGGACGTGTGATTAATGGCAGCAGCAAGCAGGAGATTGGAGTGGCGATTGGGCAGGTGATTGGTGGCTGTGGCAAGGCCTGCTGGCAATTGGCTGTGGCTGTGGCAATTGGGCAGGCAATTGCAGCAAGTGGACGGGCGGGCTGTTGGTGGCAGCGAGTGGGCAGACAATTGGTGGCTGCGGCAAGGTGTGCAATTGGCAGTGACTGTGGCAAGTGATCGGCAGTGGCGGGCAGGCAGGTGAGCGATTGGTGGAAGTGACCTCCCCCACCCCACCAAAAAGCTAAACAACTTAATTTCTTAATTTTGGGTTAAAAAAATTAGGGGTTGTCTTATACATAGGGGCGTCTTATACATGGAAAAGACAGTAAGACATGTACAGTTTCTTTGGGTTCAGCTGTTACATATATAAAGAGCTGGGTATTGCCAGCATACTGGTGAAATGTTGCCCTAAATCTCACGATGACTGCCCCCAGAAGCTTCAAATGAAATAGCATTGTGGACACAAGGAGGCCAGATTTTGTGCAGCAGCTATTAAAATATGACATACAATGATTAGCACCCAAGATTAGTATAACATATTGACCAATGGACACTCCCAGGTCAGGTTTCCTTTATGACAGATAAATGACCACCCGGAACTGCTCTTTCATGTATATGTGATTTTATATTATTTTATGTGTGATTTTATATCATATTATTTTACTTTGCCTTGAGCTTATAAAAATTTTAATTGGTGCTTTTTGTTTTTACACTGATCATTGACTGTAATAAGACAACTTGATTTGGCATTCTGGACAAAATGTCCCTGTGGCACTTCACAAAGAAACTGTCAGAGGGCCAAGGCACAGGCATTAAACACTTCTCTCTGGAGCCAACCACATAAGTAGGAGTGAGATGACTGTAAAGCAGGGCTCCCAAACCCCAAGGAATGGAAAGGGTCCAGGAGGATAGTATGGTCAAAAGGTATCAAAAGCCGCAGAGATCTAAGAGAATGAACACAGTCACACTTTCCTTGTCCATCAGGACAAGTAAGGCCAATTATGTCCCCAAACTAGGATGGAAATGGTTAGAGATAATCAGTTTAATCCAAAGGTGTCTGCTCCTGAACTGCTACCACCCCTCTTGCTCATCCAAATGACTATGCTATTTGACATAAACCTTTGGCGGCTGTGTGTGTCTGTGTCTCTCTGTGTGTAATAGCTACACTACTGCTTCCTTTAAGACAGCAGGCACCACCCCATCCCATGATAAAAACAAGTCACTATATCCAGTCAACGCTCAGTGGCTGCCATGAACCAGCAAGGATGTGCCTAGGTGAAGAGAATATATAGCTCTTCGCAGCCACAAGAGTCTTCTCAACATCCTCAGGCATCAATAGTTGGAAGATCCCACAGAATCAAATGTGATGGTGCACACAACACATCAGCAGACATGGTATCAATGGTGGCACTGAAGTTTTGAGGGCTCCAAAACTGAGTTTACTGGGGTAGATGAAAGCAACCTTTGTGCCACTGAGAAAAGCTCCACTGGACAGCTGCACCAGTGGGCAATGGGAGGAACCAAGGAGGCCTTCAGGACCTTCACTGCCACACAGGGGGCACAATCTCATGCTCTTTGATACATTTGCTTGGCCACCCACGAAATGTGCAGACAGCAAGAGCACAGCTGGCATGCATGGTGGATGGGCAATAGTTTGCAGGCATCATGATGGTGATGGTGATGATGATTTATCTTGCCCAGGGCAGCCCAAGGGGACTTACAGCCTCTCCCTCCTGGGTATGTAAGTGGTGTACCCTTGGACTGTCTCTCCCCTTCATCCCACCTCAGATGTGAAATGTCAGGGATCTTTTATATGTTGTGAAGGACTGATTAACTATTAAATTGTACTTTGCAATCACAATTCTTCTAGTAGTCTTATTGCTGAAGGTTTTGATTAAGCGCAAGAGAAAGGAGCACACAAAGGCAGTGGTGCTGCTCACCCAGGATCCGAGTCCAGATTCTCTGCTCAGGCACATGAATATCAATCTGGGACACCTCCATCTCTGTCAACTGCAACCCTAGTATTACAGATTTATATCACCTCAACTAAGCAATGAATTTTGGCAAGCTACTCCACTGTACAAGAGATTAATGTGCTTATTTCACACTATCCTTGAACTCTGCAAAAAAACAACAACCCCTAATCCAAAAGAAACAAAAGAAGAAAGATGAATAGTGTGAAAGAAAATATACAAAAGGAGAATGAGAGAAAAGAACAAAGGAATAAACGTGCGAGATTCCCTCCTTTTGGGCTTAGGTCACAAACTCCATTTTCTTCTAAGCTTCAGATATGCTTTAACTTTCAGGAAGTCTCCCTAGATATTATGAAACTTTGTCAAATTAGCATCACATTGAAATATTAGCTCAGCGGGGATAGCCCCGTCTTCCTGCCAATGCTATAGCCATTGTTTAATCATGAAGAATTCATTTTTCACTGTTGCCTCAACAGTGTTTTTTTCATGCATGGATGGGGATTGTCCTCATGGAAATGCTTCCACAGGCTGGCAGGCCAGTCTCTGCCATTTTTATGTTCTGCAAGGATTCACATTGAAATGATAATTGATGTTAGCATGCTCTCACCTCAGCAGCCATTGGAGAGGGGATATTACAGAACAGAAAGAGCCAGGGTTCACAGGGCCTTTGCTTCAAAAGCTCAGATGCTCAAGGAGGCAAGTGGGAGCTTGGGGCTCATTGACAAGCATTTTCCTCTGCACTTTCTAGGCACAGGTCCACACTTTGCCTGTGTTCTCCCCACCCCCATTTTCCCCACAAATCCTCACTCTTTCACACTCTCAGCAGTCTGCAAGAAACCTGGATTGCCATTTGTTCTAATTCAGTGCTAAAGGGTGGTTTTTCCTAGTGAGAGTGGCGGGGAAAACAAAGTGTTTGGACACAGACTGGGAAAGCTCAGGGAGAAAAGGTAAGTGGACGAGCCCTTAGTGAAGAGAAAGAAAGTATTAGAAAAGTAATGTGATGATAAAGTACTAACTTCCAAAACTAAAAGGATTTCATGCTTAATGGTGGAAATGAAAGCTCAGTTAACTCAGAAAAGGGTGGTTCCTATGCAGTTTGGAATCAGGATAACTCTTGCCCTGCCCTGCCCTGCCTCCAGAATGCCCCTTTTGAGGGACAGGGCTCTGCTGAGCACCAACCAGAGATTAAGCTATTCCACTCCACCCTTATCCCCATGGATCTTGGGTTGGGATTGCCCTCCGAGTGGCCCAGTATTCCAAGCGTTCCTAAGTGTTTCTCTTTTCAGATATATATTTAATTTTGGATTAGAACACAGAGCTAGATCAACACACAACTAATGAACTGAAAAAAAAGCTATACAAATAGAAATAGGTTGGTGTCCTTTTGTTATAGGAATGATGAACTTTTAATATTTTCACACCTTTTTTGGATGCAGCTGGAGTGCTCAGATTTAGTAATAGCATGATTAGCTGGCACAGCAAAACTTCCCCCTTCAGAGAATTTGAATTTAAAGTGAAGTGGCTAAATAATATTTCAATATTTTATTTATGAGGAGAGGACAAAAAAGACTTAATACGTTTCTTCACAAGTGGTATTTTAACAGGGCTAGGGAATCTAAATGGTATTAGATTTGTGAACATGAAAACTCTGACATGGATTTGTGGAGATAGTCTGGTAGCTTGGAATATTCAGCAGCTGAAAGGACAAATCTATATGCAGCCCAAGTTCGGGGGGGGGGAGGGAAGCTGCCCCTTTGGCTTGGATTAAAGTCTCATATAAGGAATGGTGGAGGACTGGGAAGAGACTCAAAAGATAAGAAAAGATAAGAGGGACAGAATGTCAAGAGGGGAAAAGGTTGAAGGAAGAATACCTGTATTGTGCGACTTGCTTTCCTTTCTTCTCCCCCCCCCCCCCACATGTTGGCCTTGCTGCCAACCTCAAGAAAGAAGAGGGTTCATCTCGGTAAAAATGGCGTTTAACTGAAAAACATCAACATACTTAAGTGAACCAGACTAAATGTGGTGTTAGGCTTCTTTCAACTCTGGATGATAATTTCATTCATTCCTGAAGATCAACCCAGGAACACATTTGGGCATTCTGCTCAGGACCCTCCGCTCTTCGTATTCCCTCTTAGACCAAATACTGGAAAGTGGATCTATTTGTTCTGTACAGGAGATGTTAATGCCTGCATGTATATTTTGCATAACAGTGAGCTATTATTTCTAGCACTATGAATGAAAATGGGATAAACGGCCCCTAGCCTTTATGAAATGATTAAAAAGAATCTTCCAAGGATAGTGGACTTAATAAAACTACATCTACTTCCAAGAATACTATGTTATCTCATTTGCTGTTATGACCAATGCTGGGTATGTAGTCAATGCTTTCTTATGAAATAGAGTACCTATTTCCTTTGGTGTAAGATAGCTGTTTTCAGCGAGACTGCAGCATAATATTAGAGCATGGAATTGTTTCTGAAACTGTTTCTCTTAAAAATCCCCAATATCAACTGGATAATCTGTACTTATTTTCAAGTCTCTTTCTGGGGGTACACAGCTGCACAATTTATATTTTGTCTCTGGTTCTGTGAACTGCTGGGCTCTTTTCTATCTCATTAATTGGTCTTTTGTACAATAGAAGATAAACCAAAGAGCCATAGATGTGGATGTTTTCATTTCTTTTACAAAGGCCAAAAAAGAAGTATTTGTTCTTCTGCTATATGTATCATGATTTGACTTATTATTTTATACCACTGTACTTGTAGAGACAAGAAGAAACATTAGGGTGGCCAGGGAAGAACACATCCCAGATGCCTCACTGTCACGAGAGGCCCAAGTGATCTCTGTGGCAAGGAGAGCTGTTTACCAGCCTCATCAGGTTCACCAACTGCGGGATAGCCTAACCCCTGCAGTCCATGAGGCTGGATTACTGCAGCACACTCTATGTGGGGCTACCCTTGGGCCTAGTCCGGAAGCTCCAGATGTTGCAGCGGCTAGACTGCAACATCGTTCAGCAGGCACCTTCTGCCTTTAATTGCTTGCTGAAAACTTCTTTTGCCACCAAGCTTAAATGGGCAATTATGGGGTGGGGGGACATTGCGTAAGAGTCAGTAGATGACTTCCGATTTGTGGTTTTATTGTACAGTATATAGATAGCTATGGCTGTTGGAAACCATTCTTTTTTATGATATAGTGGCAAACAATCGAACAGCAATACTCTTATGTGGAGTGAATACTCTTATGTGGATCATAATCAGTTAATCAAATGGACCTCCACCCACATAAGTCTAGGCCCTCATGCAGATGTTTTCCTATGTGTAGGCTGACTGGTACAATAACCAGATAAAAGCCAAAATTACATCTGAAGCCTTTGGGCTTAAGTCCTTACAGCACAATACTGTACCTAATAATTTATAATTAAGTGCAATGGGGATAGAGAGCTCGCCTTTTCCACAAGAGTTTCAGGAAATGATATTCGGATGGAACCCATGAGAGCAGCCCAAGAAGGAGTGTTATACTGACCTTTTGCAGAGGCTGATGATGAAGTGCTGGAAGGAAATGTAAAATCCAGGTGCTTTCAATACCATGATGATATTCTTTTCCTCCAGTGGGAGAGCAAAGCAAGTGGTTCCAGGTGGTTCTGCCTATTCCTAACTAGCCCACTGGGGCATTCTGTGTTTCCAGATAGACTTCATAAGGCATCTGGTGACAGTTCTTTTGACCTTGTACAAAGCCAAGCACCAACAGAGAGAGAGGTAAGATGAGGCACAAGGCTCAGGTGAGCAGGCTTAGTTAGGTAATCCAAGTACTGGAGAAACCGTAGGAGCAGGACTGCACAGCATTTCTCTTTTAACTGGATGCCTCCTTTCTGCATTGCTATACAGAAGGTGGTTAACAAGCTGGAGAAATAACAAAATATACAACATTCACACATCTTGTAACAATCCAATCCAAATAAGTCACAATAACAGATTCAACTTAAAATAAACAACTTATATCAATTAAAGAGATATTCAATAATCCATTAGAATATAATAGTACACTATAAAATTAACTCAAAATATCATTAAATAAACAGAAATTCACTCTCAATGATTGTAATAATTAATTGTTGTTGTTTTGTCGTTTAGTCATGTCCGACTCTTCGTGACCCCATGGGCCAGAGCACGCCAGGCACTCCTGTCTTCCAAACTCCATGGACAAAAACAATAGGAATATAAAATAAATAATTACTTAAATTATAATCAATATAAATAACAGCAAAGTTATAGTACACAAAATATCACAATGAAAAACCCTGTAGAAAGATCAAATTGAGCTATAAGGTCACATAACTGATACATTTATTAAAAGAACACCCCCCCCAAAAAAAAAACACCCCTCCTCTTCTCCCTTCTCAGCTACTTTTGCTACTCTTAAAGCCCATGGCTGAGAGAGGCTGTGGCTCAGCTGGAGTTGACTGCAGGCTCCTCCACAGTTCCTCTTGTTCCTGTTGCTTCCCGTTGGGGAAATTGCTCTTTGGTACTCAACGGAGCAAACAGCAATTCAGGTTTTTTTCTGGATTGATGTTTGCTCTGATTTAGCACTAGGCGGGCTTTCCCTGGGAAAGGAGCGGGACAAAGAGGAAACTGCTCAGCCCCATGCCTAGAAAGTGCGAGTCAAGTGGGAGTGTGGATGATCTGGCAGGTCGCAGAGGCAGTTGTTGCTGTCCAAGAGAGATGGAATAGCAAGGTTGCTATGGCTACTCACATCTCTGTCCCATTGGCTTATTTCCTTTCACTTACAGACTACACCTATAATCAGGTCTTAATTCCTAATGAGGCAGATGTTCAAAATAAAAATATGCATTATTTTGAAAATATACATTTAAGCCCAAAGTCCTTCTCAGCACCCTAGCTAGTTGCTCCTATTGTGTATTGGTATTTCTTCTGTACAGTGATTAGGACTGTGACCTTTAAAGAGCCTAATTGCTCAACCAACCAAGCCTTTAGTTGACTCAATCAGCAGAGGTCATCTAATTGGTGAGGTGGAGAGCGAAGCACACACTTGCTTAGTTTTGAGGATGTGTTATTGGAAGAAGGAATTAAAAAGTACATTATCAAAGATGTTGTTTTCACCCTAATAATGATTACTATGGGTTCCATACAGCATTTGTGTATTAAATTGTCTGTTATTTTCCATTTCCTTCCACATATTTAGCTGACTGAGAAGTCACAGAATAAAAGAGAGTAAATTAAAACATCATATAAAATGTCACTCAAAAATAATTTCAAAAGTGAACTCTTGCACATACTTAGAGATGGATATTGAAGTTATTTTGTGCTGTAGTGGGAAAAAGAGGGTTAGGTGCTTTAGCTAGACAAGTTTACTGAAAAAGCAGATTATTTTTACCTGTATTCTGTTTCTTAAATTAAAATTAATCTCCTGCAGGAGCAGCAAGTGGGAAATTGGTGTGCTGCAGGTACCCAGAAGAGCCAGTCCGTCACTCCTTCCAGTGCATCTCCATCATGCAGACCACTCCACCCAGTAAGCCACAGCTACACCCATGCCGGGAGGTGAGGTAAGTGCCACCGCTTCTCCCCATTGGCTGCTCATCTCCCAGGATCTCTTTACCCAAGGACATGTTGGGAAAGCATTGTGCCTCATATCCAACTTGGTCAATAATCAATCAACTTGACTGAGAGGCCTGGAAGACCTGCTCCCCTGCCTTGCAGGTTCCTTTCCACCTGGCCTTGGAGGGCTGGACTGACTCCAGCTACAAAAGCTGAGGCTGCTGAACAGACTTTGGGGCTGTGGTGTTGCTCAGGGGGTTTTGCTGGTGGGCTTTTTTGTTTTTGTTTTTTTTTTGCTGGTTTTGACATTATTTTTTATCTTTATTTTAGATTTTATTATGATTTATGTGGAAATTGTTTAATTTGGTTGTGTACTTTTCAAAGTTTTATTTATTATTTGTGACTTTTATTGTAATTACATATTTTTTCATGTTGTAAGCCACTGTGAGCATGGTTTTAACTATGGAAAGGCAGAATACAAATAAAATTATGATAGAGAATAAATCTGGATCATATTCCATTCTTTCCTTGCTCACCAGTGCATGGAACAATAGACGCATGGAGTTCTCCTCCCACAAGGGCAGAACTTTAGGTAGACCATAAATTCTGGACATGCTTCTAGCTAGCTAGCTCTTTGGTTGAGGTCGGCTTACTTAACATCACTTTCATACTTCCTTACTTGCTCCTTAACTTATTCTACCTCTTTCTTAGTCTCCTTACGGCATATATCTTTGAATTCCTTGACAGTTTTTAAATAGAAAAAGAAATTGTAAGCAAGTGCCCTTATTCTCACTCACTTTTCTCTTGTGCGTATGAACATACACACACACAAACCAGAAAGCAACCTTCCAACTCTCTCATCCAATTTTCAGTCAAAAGTACCCACAACTGCTCCCCTCACTTTTTCATGTCTCTGTTTCACAAAATGGCAGATAGTTATGTTAGCACCAGAAATGGCCAGGAAAGCAGGAAGAGAGGTGAGCCGCATAGTTGTCGCACCTCCTATAAAGTAGAAACCCAAATTTGCCACTGAGCACATACATGCATTGCAGAGGGTTGGGCTAGATGACCTTTGGGTCCCTTCCAACTCTAATATTCTATGATATGCTGCAGCTCACCATGTGTCTGTGACAAGTTCTTCTGTATTATTGTACCGTGGTGCCCCGCCAGACGAATGCCTCGCAAGACGGAAAACTCGCTAGACGAAAGAGTTTTCCGTTTTGGAGGTGCTTCGCAAAACAAATTTCCAATGGGCTTGCTTCGCAAGACGACAATGTCTTGCGAGTTCCTGCTGGTTTTTTTCCCTTTCCCCCCCTTTTTCTAAGCTGCTAAGCCGCTTATCAGCTGATCCGATTAGCAGATAAACCGCTAAAAGCCGCTAATAGCGCTAATCCGCTAATCCTTCAATGGGCTTGCTTTGCAAGACGAAAAAACCGCTAGACGAAGAGAATCACAGAACGGATTCTTTTCGTCTTGCGAGGCACCACTGTACATAGATACTGAAGTTTGAATACTAAACTTGATTAGTGAACTGCCAACCCCACTGGACGAAGCAGATATTCAGTTCAGCTGGCATTAAGTCCCCAAGCCCAGTTCAGCTGAAGATACACTTGATCAATCAGCTGAACTGAGGCCAGTGTAAGTCCAAAAGGGGACAGAGCAGGACCGGGGGGGGGGATTAAGCCTGTTCTGCTCAGTCACGTGACCTGGCAGCCCACCATTGAACACTATTTCAAAGGCTTGTTGGCCAAGCTTTAGGCAGAGTAGCAGCCCTGCAGCTGAATGGGGTTTGAATCTGTTTTAACCCTACACTGTTGTAGATTACACCAGCTTTTGTGCATGGGGTTGCTTTTTAGGAGGACGTTAACATTCACTCTTCTGCTAAGAGTGGTTCATGGGCAACACTCTGCAGAAGCCTTTTTTTATTTAAACAGATGTTTGGCTTGCTGGACTGTCTCATTTTGTTTTGTGCTACTGCTTTGTGCTTTAATCTGTATGGGGATTCCATAATATGTGCTATATTCATATTTTTATGCTTATTTATATCAATAGTAATTCATTTCTCATAGAACTCTAGGTTCTGCCCTAGCTTTATCTCTTACCTGCTGTTTCTCCATATGAGGTTATTTCCATATGACGGACCTGGAACATGCGAGTCACATGAGTCAAAATATGTTTATCATGTTGGTGATAACCAGGCATCATTAAATACTTCAGTTCCCAGGGGTGCCACAGTTTAAACCCACGATACCCAGTCCCAATGGTGCTATTTCACCACAGCTAATCAAACAAATGCTAGCATTAGACAAAAGCAGCCCATGTAGCAATGTTTTTTGTGACTGTACCACTCCCAATACGGGAGGTTAATAATAGTCAAGTGAAATACCATCCATTTACTGTGTCAACATCCATCACCTAAAGTTATTAAATCTACATCTATCATTTGACATAATAGAAATAAAGTCATTGTAATAAAATGTTGTCAGAAGATCAATATCTTTGAAAATAAATGCCTTTGGCTCCTTGTAAGTGTTTACAGTACTTTCCAGTAAGATATAATTTTCTTTCTAGAGTGACCAACAGTGGTCTGAAGTTAGAATTAAAGGAAACAGCAAATGTCGGTTCCCATTACTACTTGCAGAGAGTCCCTTCACAAATTCACTATTTGTTAGTTATGGAGATGTGTCCTGGATTTTATTTTGTTTTCCTTAGCTATGACCTACCCACCCAACTTTTTATTAGTACTAGCCCAGATATTTCCTTGCCATCTATTTTCTACTTCACCTTTCCCACCAGTAGTTATGGATAAGCACAGGACAAAAGAACAGAGAGATACAAAAGTCAAGTAAAAACGGAGCAGGTTATATTATTTAAAATTATTGTTAATTTAAGCAGGTGATGTTGTCCTGTATTGCTATTTAGGTTTGAATAGGGAAATAAACTGGAACTTGCCTATCACCTTAGAGTGACAGGAATTCAATATGGTATTTGCTATATCATTGTTTCAGTCCTCACTTGTCTCCAGACCAACACTGGAGCAACAGTCCAGGCTGCTGGTTTGCTGACTGAGACTGCAGCTGTTTCCACTGGTCATTCTTGTTTAGAACAGCACCAGGCAACTGTGAAAGCCTAGACAGGCTTTTCTTATCCCAGCCAATGGAATTTGCATCAATCCCAACTAACTTGTTCCGTTAGTTTCCATGGGACTTCAGGACAGCTACTCAGAGCTGAAATGAGATGTCTATGCATAGGGAAAAAACAGGTAGCACTATTCAGTCAAGAATATTCTACTCCCATGGTACAATCTGGGGAAACATTAATTCTTAACTCTGCAGCTATAATAAACTGCCCCTTTATCATCTCCAGTGGCTTTGAAGATCATTTCTGCAACATGGAGCAAAGCTTTTGTTTTTTAAAAAGTGCAGCGCACAAAGCACATGAGCTGTAAAACTGTAATCACACCTGATTAGTTAGCTGAGCGCCAGCTATTTTACATGGTAACTACCATACAATGGGAGAACAATTATGTGATTAGTTTTCCATTCTAAGCTAAAGAGTTACCAAGAGATTGAAAAGTGCAGTTTATGTGCTAATTGTTCTTGGAATTTTTAGCTGACTTCATATATCATCAGCAAATGATTGCGATCTCATTACCATCTCATTCTTCTGGGGTGATATGAATGATAGTTATCGTTATAAATGGTTTTGTTTCCTAAATTTGGCCTGCATGTTTTGTGCATTCTCATTTCACAAATTTCCTTTCTTGGCTTTAATCGGTGGGACACAGTGAAGAAAATGATAAAAGCTGTAGTCTATCCACAGGGCTCTTGCTCCCCTTAAAACCTGCTCTGAATGAGCCAGGAGTCACTTTCCCGATGTGCCAATTGGATGCAGGGGTGGGGACGATGACAACAACAACAACAACAACGTGATTGCATGAAATTAAGCATTCATGTGTATGGAGCAGGGCAAGGTCTTCAGGTACCCGGGGGGGGGGGGGGAGGCTGATGGTGGTCAGGAGCTGGCCTGTGTTGCGTTTACTTGTAAAGAGAGTTTCATGTGCTAAATAACCCTCCCTTAGTATCCTCTTCACACTGCTTACAGATTTAAATACATTATTTACATCATTACCATTGCCTAGTTCATTTATGCATCTTCTCATTACAGGACTGCTGAAGGACAGGGATTTTATTGGGGTTTTGCTTCATGCATTGCCTACACCCAAGTTTCATATCCTCATTCCTACGAAAACTAGATTAGAAATGGCTACCTGTTCAAACATATAGATGCATTTCTGCATCGTTCATAACTTGATTATTGTATGCCTGATGACTTACAGCTAAGAAGCATTGGGATGGAGCCAAGCTAAATTACACACAGGTAGGCCACATTGGAATAAGTGGGACTGGAATTAATGACACAATTTCAGATACTTCTAAGCCACTGTTTAGTGTCAAACACTCAAATAGCAGCTTCCAACGTAAGAAGCTAGTCTCGACTAGGAATGATGGAGAAATTCAATACAGTTAGCATTAAAAGGTGCATCTATCAAAATTGCTCTTTCTGGAACAATATGAAAGCTGAAACAAAACCATCCTTTGCAGTTCCCATTTACCCAAAGTTTGTAATCCAGTTCTCAAGTCAACCCATATTTATAGAACATTGCACATATTGGTTGTTGTTGTTTAGTCGTTTAGTCATGTCCGACTCTATGTGACCCCATGGACTAGAGCATGCCAGGCACTCTGTCTTCCATTGCCTCCCGCAGTTTGGTCAAACTCATGCTGGTAGCTTCGAGAACACTATCCAACCATCTCGTCCTCTGTTGTCCCCTTCTCCTTGTGCCCTCTATCTTTCCCAACATCAGGGTCTTTTCCAGGGAATCTTCTCTTCTCATGAGGTGGCCAAAGTATTGGAGCCTCAGCTTCAGGATCTGTCCTTCCAGTGAGCATTCAGGGCTGATTTCCTTCAGAATGGATAGGTTTGATCTTTTTGCAGTCCATGAGTCTCAAGAGTCTCCTCCAGCACCAGAATTCAAAAGCATCAGCCTTCTTTATGGTCCAGCTCTCACTTCCATACATCACTACTAGGAAAACCATAGCTTTATCTATACAGACCTTTGTTGGCAAGGTGATGTCTCTGCTTTTTAAGATGCTGTCTAGGTTTGTCATTGCTTTTCTCCCATAAAGCAGGGGTCTTTTAATTTCATGACTGCTCTACCCATCTGCCGTGATCATGGAGCCCAGGAAAGTAAAATCTCTCAATGCCTCCATTTCTTCCCCTTCTATTTGCCAGGAGGTGATGGGACCAGTGGCCATGATCTTACTTTTTTTGATGTTGAGCTTCAGACCATATTTTGCGCTCTCCTCTTTCACCCTCATTAAAAGGTTCTTTAATTCCTCCTCACTTTCCACCATGAAGGTTGTGTCATCTGTATATCTGAGGTTGTTGATATTTCTTCCGGCAATCTTAATTCCGGCTTGGGATTCATCCAGCCCAGCCTTTCACATGATGAATTCTGCATATAAGTTAAATAAGCAGGGAGACAATATACAGCCTTGTCGTACTCCTTTCCCATTTTTGAACCAATCAGTTGTTCCATATCCAGTTCTAACTGTAGCTTCTTGTCCCACATAGAGATTTCTCAGGAGACAGATGAGGTGATCAGGCACTCCCATTTCTTTAAGAACTTGCCATAGTTTGCTGTGGTCGACACAGTCAAAGGCTTTTGTGTAGTCAATGAAGCAGAAGTAGATGTCTTTCTGGAACTCTCTAGCTTTCTCCATAATCCATCACATGTTTGCAGTTTGTTCTCTGCACTTCTGGGAAGCTTGCACTTCTGGGAGTTCGCGGTCCACATACTGCTTAAGCCTGCCTTGTAGAATTTTAAGCATAACCTTGCTAGCGTGTGAAATGAGTGCAATTGTGCGGTAGTTGGAGCATTCTTTGGCACTGCCCTTCTTTGGGATTGGGATGTAGACTGATCTTCTCCAATCCTCTGGCCACTGCTGAGTTTTCCAAACTTGCTGGCATATTGAGTGTAGCACCTTAACAGCATCATCTTTTAAAATTTTAAATAGTTCAGCCGGAATATCATCCACTGGCCTTGTTATTAGCAATGTTTTCTAAGGCCCATGTGACTTCACTCTCCAGGATGTATGGCTCAAGGTCAGCAACCACACTACCTGGGGTGTACGAGACATCCATATCTTTCTGGTATAATTCATCTGTGTATTCTTGCCACCTCTTCTTGATGTCTTCTGCTTCTGTTAGGTCCTTTCCACTTTTGTCCTTTATCTTTGTACGAAATGCTCCTTTCATATCTCCAATTTTCTTGAACGGATCTCTGGTTTTTCCCATTCTATTATTTTCCTCTATTTCTTTGCATTGCTCGTTTCTTTGGAAAACTGCATTCAATTTCCTGTATCTTTCACTATCTCCCTCACATTTTGCTTGCCTTCTCTCCCCCACTATTTGTAAGGCCTCGTTGGACAGCCACTTTGCTTTCTTGCATTTCCTTTTCATTGGGATGGTTTTCGTTGCTGCCTCCTGTATAATGTTATGAGCCTCCATCCATAGTTCCTCAGGGACTCTGACCACCAAATCTAAATCTCTAAACCTGTTCCTCACTTCCACTGTGTATTCATAAGGGATTTGATTTAGATTGTATTTTACTGCCCAGTGGATTTTCCTACTTTCTTCAGTTTAGGCTTGAATTTAGCTATAAGAAGCTGATGATCTGAGCCACAGTCAGTTCCAGGTCTTGTTTTTGCTGACTGTATAGAGTTTCTCCATCTTTGGCTGCAGAGAATATAATCAATCTGATTTCGATGCTGCCCATCTGGTGATGTCCATGTGTAGAGTCGTCTCTTGTGTTGTTGGAAAAGCGTGTTTGTGATGACCAGCTTGTTCTCTTGGCAGAACTGTATTAGCCTTTGCCCTGATTCGTTTTGAACTCCAAGGCCAAATTGCACATATTAGTGGAAACAATATACAAAAATTCATTATATTAGAGGAAATGGTTTGGAAAAATGTGTACATTAGTCAAAATTGCCTACAAAGATGTGTTTGTTAGGATAAATTCACACTAAAATGCTGATGAATTTTCATGAGAATTCTTTGTTTTTAACCTTTCTTTAAAAAATTTTTAAAAAAGAAAACAAAAATTAGAAAAATACACTTTATAGACATTGCAGGTATACAAAAGAAAAAATAGTGAAAATATATAATTGACAATACTGAACACACACACACACACACACACACACAAAAATAAATATAATTATAAAGAAAAACCCAATGAAAAAGCATTAACATCTAATTGTAAGGAAAAGAATAAGGGGAGAAATAGGCAAACAAAGTAAGGTATGGGTGAGGAAAACAAATGGGGAAAATGCTGATTAAAGCTACTTCTGGTTGAATTCATTCTTTGCAGGGGCTATACTGAGATAGGGGCGCTTATTATGATGTGCCCTAAAGGTGCAGCCAATTCCCACAGAATTCTTGGACTCTTGCGTTCCCTGCAGCACACACAGTTTTTCCATGGCTGCAACATGTACAACATTTTGAGCTACCTACTGATTCTTGACTGTGAGTCCTGGAAGACATGTCCCCTGCATTGCAAACCTTTTCCTACCTGGCCTGGGAGGGCAGGGCCCTGACTGACTCCAGCTACAAAAACTGAAGATGCTGAACAGACTCCTTCCTTCCTTCCTTCCTTCCTTCCTTCCTTCCTTCCTTCCTTCCTTCCTCCCTCCCTCCCTCCCTCCCTATTTTGTTTCCTCTTTTCCTTATTTCTATTTAGATTAGTTTGGGTTTTATTTTATTGTATGCTGGAAAATTTCAATAAAATTATATATATATATAATATTACTAATAATCTCTGCAGAAATGTGGACAACTAAATTTAAGATTGGAAAACTAAGAAATGGAAAGAAATGAAAGTGACGGATCCTTCCAACCTTAGTCATGGCTCACTTTTCAGGCTGATTTCTAAGGGACTGTCTTAAAGCCATATTGGTATGATATAAATATTTTGTGTTGATTAATCTGTAGTGACTCATTCACAAATGTATAAGAACCCAGTAGAGTGATGAAAGTAGAAGTCTTTAATTGTAAATTGTATTTGGAACCCTCTGTGATAAAATTTTCATGGTTAAATAAAAGACTATTTTTGTGGGTGACCTTAAGGATAGAACGGTGGTTTGCTTCTTTTGTTGGAAGGGAAGGCCAATGTCATTCTCTTTCATAGTACTGGAAGTTGCATGCTTTTTTGGGGGGGGGACTTGTTTCCCCCATTTAATTTTCAGCTTAGCATTTTGATTGTCCAGTTGCTATACAGGAAAACACTTTCCCTGGTTTTTATAAATTGCTCCTATCTGTCAATATGGAAATGATTCCAGTACAGTAAACACCACTTGTAACATGCTGCCCTGCATTCATATTTTTTTTTACCCACTCTACTCTATATTAAAATTGTTGTCATTAACTATTTCATTAGTAAATGTTCGGTACTTATTCATGAATATTGTTGGTAGAATGGGGAAATAACTCATGCAGAATAAGAGATGTAAGAGAGGCAAACCATTTATTTTCAGAGAGTACTTTGCTGCTTTTTAAATGCTCACTGCACAATGCAAGGTGGACACATTTCTCAACAGGCAATTCTTTTAGCCACAGAAAAGCAAAATAATGGAACAGCTTTAGCAATGAGCAGAAATGCACTGAATATTCTCCCATTTCAATATTTGTCATAGAATCATAGAACTGTAGAGTTGGAAGTGTTCTCGTATTGCTTCAGGTAGTACAAATTGAAACGGTTTCTCCCCCATTCCTAGATGAGGGCTTGTTGTTGTTCTTCTTGTTGTTAATTTTTAGATGCCCATTGTTCTGTGGTTTCCCCTTATCATAGAATCATAGAGTTGGAAGAGACCACAAGGGCCATCGAGTCCAACCCCCTGCCAAGCAGGAAACACCATCAGAGCACTCCTGACATATGGTTGTCAAGCCTCTGCTTAAAGACCTCCAAAGTAGGAGACTCCACCACACTCCTTGGCAGCAAATTCCACTGTCGAACAGCTCTTACTGTCAGAAAGTTCTTCCTAATGTTTCTTTCTTGTAGTTTGGATCCATTGCTCCGTGTCCGCTTCTCTGGAGCAGCAGAAAACAACCTTTCTCCCTCCTCTATGTGACATCCTTTTATATATTTGAACATGGCTATCATATCACCCCTTAACCTCCTCTTCTCCAGGCTAAACATGCCCAGCTCCCTTAGCCGTTCCTCATAAGGCATCGTTTCCAGCCTTTGACCATTTTGGTTGCCCTCCTCTGGACACGTTCCAGTTTGTCAGTGTCCTTCTTGAACTGTGGTGCCCAGAACTGGACACAGTACTCCAGGTGAGGTCTGACCAGAGCAGAATACAGTGGCACTATTACTTCCCTTGATCTAGATGCTATACTCCTATTGATGCAGCCCAGAATTGCATTGGCTTTTTTAGCTGCCGCGTCACACTGTTGGCTCATGTCAAGTTTGTGGTCAACCAAGACTCCTAGATCCTTTTCATATGTACTGCTCTCAAGCCAGGTGTCCCCCATCTTGTATTTGTGCCTCTCATTTTTTTTGCCCAAGTGCAATACTTTACATTTCTCCCTGTTAAAATTCATCTTGTTTGTTTTGGCCCAGTTCTCTAATCTGTCAAGGTCATTTTGAAGTGTGATCCTGTCCTCTGGGGTGTTAGCCACCCCTCCCAGTTTGGTGTCATCTGCAAATTTGATCAGGATGCCCTTGAGTCCATCATCCAAGTCGTTGATAAAGATGTTGAATAAGACCGGGCCCAAGACAGAACCCTGTGGCACCCCACTAGTCACTCTTCTCCCCAAACAGCAAAGCCCCATGCCATGTTGCAACCTGCTGTTCCAACTTTCCCCAGTTTTCAAAGAGGCTTGCAGCAGCTAAAAACTGCATTTGAGGGAAAATGCACATGTCAATCTTCTTTAAACCTGCCAAGCAAGTTAATAAATTATTTGAAAGCGGTCAGTGATAACATCGTAACTCATGATTAATTTCAGATAGATTAAGCCAGGAAAAAGAACAACACACCAAGCGGAAGGGTTGAAACTAGTTGCATTTCACAAGCTGTGTGTTTTTTGTGGGGAAATGTTCAAACACATAACCTCCCACTTGAAGTCTGAAGTGGTGCAGTCCAGGAAACATTTTGCCCAGTCCACTGGATTGTGGTCTGGATATGTCCCCTGTCACATTCCCACAGCCACTGGGTGTGGGGGCCTGGTCAGTGCACAGCACTACTTCACCTGCTGGCTGGATCATAGCCTGCCTATAAATTGGCCAATCACAGGCAGGCTGAGGCACAGAGCCTCCTCGGGAAGGGCCAACCGCGCCAGCAGGCATCACTTGGGTCTGCGCCAGGGGAATAAATAGCACATCTCACTGTGCCCCCAAACTGTCGGTTTACCTGTTTGTATCTGAAACCCTCCCTCCCTTCATTCAAAGTTTTGCTTTTATGCTAAGACCTTGCCATGGAGTTGATTGGCTGACACATTCAGGGCTGGGCAGGGGTTTTTCCACTCAGCAAGTTGGCTCTGGCCATGTGGTTTTCACCTACCTTATAGCACTTGTCACAACTTTGCAGAGTTAAGCATTGGCTATGCCTTAGTTTTGGACAGAGGAGAAGTTGTAGCCTCTGCCTCCCACTTCCTGGGAAAGCGTATCCTGTTGAAGGGATCTGTGAGGAGTTGCTTCTGTCCAGATGCCCAAGTGGGGGCTGGGGCCCTAGCACCTTTCAATCAGGGACCTCCTGGGGGATACCCCTATTTGATTTAGGTCACGGATCGACCCTATGATACACTCCTAGCAGACGGGCTGGAGTTAAAATGGTGTGCCCAATGCCTAAGCCAAGCAATAAAGTTGTGGCCTAATTTTGACCCAATCTTCCATTACAACTGGTGTCTTGTCTGGTTATTTATCACATTGGGAGCGAGAGGGTCATGGGGCCTTGGCATGCAAATTGTTGATCGTGTAACGTAGCCTAAGGAGAAATCATGAACAGCACTGGTGATCCAATATGACAGAAGATTGAAACCCTGATCTCTAGCTTCCTTCAGGACACCACTCTTTGTTAGGACTGAAGTGTTACTGAGAAACCACATTGGGAGGGGAGGAGAGAGAGAGAGAGAGAGAGAGAGAGCGCAGTCTAGTTTGGACATTTGTACAGTGGTGCCCCGCAAGACGAAATTAATTCGTTCCGCAATTTTTGCTGTCTAGCGAATTTTTCTTCTTGCGAAGCACGGTTTAAACGGTTTAACAAAGTCGCAAGACGTTTTCGTCTTGCGAAGCAAGCCCATAGGGGAATTCGTCTTGCGAGGCAAATCGCGAATGAAAAAACCTTTCGTCTAGCGAGTTTTTTGTCTTGTGAGGCATTCGTCTTGCGGGGCACCACTGTACTTTGATGTGCTCTGTCATGTCATCTATTAGAAGGACATCACCCCCCAAATTGTGATTAGCAGATGTCCAAGGTTTCATGTACAAGGTTTTAGAAGGAGGGGGAGGAGGAAGAGGAGACTGTTTAAACTTATCATAGGGACTGTTGCATAGCCAAGCAGGACCTGAGAAGTATCCAATTAGTGTTCATTTGTATTCAACAGATGTGAAGCAACAATTCTTATGCTAATAAGCTGCCTTGTTGTTAAGCAACAATATTATTCTGTTGTTCCTTGGTAAGAGAGTACCTATACAACATATGGTCATTGGGGGTTTGATGTTCCCCTTCCTATGGAACTTTACCCAACTCCTGAACTAGATCACTTTCCATGACTACATAATCACATGAGCACTGTTCCAGAGTATTTTTCATTCTCATGTACATTATATCAATTCGGGGGAAAGATTGGTTAATGAAGAAATTACACATCTTTCTACTTACGAGTGTTTGTTGAATTAATTGGCTGATGAAGAACTGAACAAAACAGTAGTTGCTATCCGGAAACACTGTTCAGCAGTTCAGAGTTGGACATCAGAATTGGACATTTGCCGATTATACAAAGCTTTACAAGCTTGATCTCTGCTGGGTAAAGTCTGGAACCGTGACTTATTCAAGGACTTTCAGAGACTTCAGTTTGATAGTTTTGATGTTTTGCATTATTTCATAAAGTTTTCTATACTGTTATTGTTTCTGGCCATTGTGTTGCTTTCGATATGGCTGAGGATAGGGACAAGCTGCATGGAGAAGGGTGTCTGGCCACATGCCCCCTTTGACCCTTGCCCATCTTGGCTTTGTAGGGCTAGCTGAAGACAGTGGACTGGTTAGTCCAGCGAGTGGCCCTAACCAGGGAGTGAAGCACTGGTAGTCATTTTAGTTTAAATATAATTGCAGTGCATGTTTGTTTGTCTCCCAAGATTTCCATTAGCTCCAAGGGCGGAAAAATCAGCTGAAACGAACAGGGGGAAGAAAATCAATAATAAAGTTCTTCAAAGCAAGGATTTTTTTAAATAAGATATTTATTAAGATTTTCAAGAAATTACAAAAAGAAAAAGAAAAAATACAAAATAAAAACAGTTAAAAAACAATTCAGTCTTTCCATCACATATTTTTCATTTGCTTATTTCCCGGACCTCCTCACGCCTTCCTTTTCTGTATTCCAGTTCAAATTGTTAATTCAGCAAATCCCTCCCCTCTTCATTCATCTTAATCTTCAATTTTTAAAAATTATAACATTAAATTTTTACCTGTTAATAACCATTTTCTCATATTCCCTTATAGCATTACAGCAAAAGACCACTTAGTTTCTATCCAACATCATTCTAACATTCATTAATTTTACAGTATTTCTGTAGATAATCTTTGAACTTTTTCCAATCTTCTTCCACCGACTTTTCTCCCTGGTCTCGGATTCTGCCAGTCATTTCTGCCAGTTCCATATAGTCCATCACCTTCATCTGCCATTCTTCCAAGGTGGGTAGATCTTGTGTCTTCCAATACTTTGCGATGAGTATTCTTGCTGCTGTTGTGGCATCAAAGTAAGGATTTTATTACTTTATTGCAAGTGTTATCAGATTCTTTTATTTGCTGCATACATACATTTATTTGTATGCCACATTCCCCAGTTCAACCCATGCTCACGACAGATTACAAGCATGAAATAAAACATAACTGTAACATAACAAAAGTAGTAACAAACAATAAACAAAATATCAAGAAATACACAACCAAACTGAACAATTTCCACATAAATCACAAGAAGTGATAAAACCAACAGCAACAACTCCCCCAATAAAACCCCCGAAACAACACCCCAGCCCAAGTTACTGTTTATTTGTGTTATTTATTTATTGCATTTATATCCCACTGTTTTCTTCAAGGACCTCAAGGTGGCTTAGATGGTTCACCCCTCCTCATTTAATCCCCAGAACAACCCTGCCAGGTAGGTTAGGCTGAGAGGAGATTTGAACCCTGGTCTCCCCGTCCAGCACACTAACTATTGCACCGTGCAGCTCCCTTGGCCCTGACCTGCTTCTCTCCTTGCTTGGGGCGGGGCCTGACAGGCTCCATAAAGGAGTGTTCCTGCTGTGCAGGGAGGGCTCCGTTTTTGTTTTGTTTCTTAAAATGCTTTAGTTTTTTATCTATGTCACTTTAAATTGTGTTTGATATTAATGATGTATTCTTAGTTTTAGATTTTATGATTTATGTGGAAATTGTTTTCCATTTGGTTGTGTACTTTTTGATGTGTTTTATTTATGGTTTATGACTTTTGCTATGTTGGTAATTATGTAAATCTTGTCATGTTGTAAGACGCCTTGAGCGTTGTTTTAACTATGGGAAAGCGGCATACAAATAAAATGATGAATGCATGAATGACTCACAGCCAAGATGGTCTACTATTCCTGTTGAAAAATATCTGGACATTTGCAACCCATAAACCCTAAAGGAAAGTGGGGAAGAGAGTCTCTCCCACCCCCACCCCCCGAACTGGTAATCTATTTCAAGAATTGTCAGCCTTCAAAGAGACAGAGAATATTTAATAACTAAGAATGTCACCATACCCCTGAAAAAAGCTAGGAATTATGTTCTCAATACCCAGCTTGAAAGCCAGGTACACATTAGCCAATCATTTGTTTCCTGCTTGGCAGGGGGTTGGACTCGATGGCCCTTGTGGTCTCTTCCAACTCTATGATTCTATGATTCCATGATTTCTTTGATGGCCTGAGATCTCACACCCAACATCTATAGAATAGACAGAACTGTATGATTGGTAGGTGATATTCCCATCCTGAAATGCTGAATTGTTCGTGAGTGTGTGAATAACAGCTATGGATGGGACCTCAAAAGGACACTTTAAGTGAAAGGTAATTCATGAGATTGTACTGTCTTCAGTAGCTATGAAGGACAGGATTTTAAAATTATGAAGAAGAAACTGAAACTGTAGAAAGTAACTCTTGCCAATCAGCATTTTTTCCAGCAATTTTAAATAACATAAATTATTCTTTCTCTCTTAAGACTTCACAGTATAAAAAACCAGGATGACTTTGTAGCTTAACATTTCAGGGGGGGAAACGTGTAAAGAACTTGTGCAAATGAATAATATGGAAGAGTGTGCTCCCTCTTTCAGGCTGAGAGCACACTGTGCTTCTAAAGCACATTCAAAGAATTGTGGGCACTGTAGTTTATCCCACACAGAGTTATAATTCCCAGCTACCGTTAGCAAACTACAGAGCCCAGAATTCTTTGGGGGAAAGAATGCCATCTGAATGTGCTTTAAAGGTATCCTGTGCACACAGACTCAGTCACACATTGCACCTCCATTTCATGAATGATTGGAGTCAGTTCCACTTTCATGGTCATTTGAAGACTGCATTATTGTGTACACCTGAATTAGTGAATGAAGCATCATAGACCAGAATTTTGTATCCACTCAAACACAATGCTGTCTGTTTCTTTATTCCGATTCGTCATCAAGTTTATAATCAGTGCTTTTTTTCTGGGGGGACGCAGGGGTACACATACCCCTAAACAATTTGTGAATCTAAGTTTGGCCTCATTGGGCAGTATTTCAATACAAGTAGGAAAATGAGGTATCCCTAAACATTTTTTAAAAGTAAAAAAGCACTGTTTATAATAATGTGTAAACTATCCTATGATGTAGGCCAAAGACAACCTGTTACTCAAGAGAGGTACAGTCAGCCTCTTGCTCAAAAGCTAAAGAATTTCACCCATCATATCCACTGATTAAGACCTTTCAAACTAAAATGTGCCATAAGCATTATTGAATTCTGGGCTCTGCAGTTTGTTGGCCCATAAGAAACAATCCAAAATTAACAGTTGGGCAATGCCTTTTTCAGGCAACTCAGCATATCACAGAATAGTGTGCAAGCTTTTGCATTCTCCAGAACTCTTCAATGGGTTTAAATGATAAAAAGCCATGCAAATTGGGGGGGGGGGGGTAAGCCAGTTACTGGTAAAATCATGGAGTCTGTGTTCTGTCCCAATCTCCAGACGGAATGTGGGAAGAGGCTGCAGACCTTCAAACTCTGTTAGGTGATATGTGGGTTTCAGGTTGAACACATGGCTTCTGGGAATAAGGAACATGCCACAAACACCCCTTGATACTCGCCTGAGAAGAGCCGGTAGCCTGGACAGCTCATTGCATAGGGCAGACAGATGGGCTCATGCGATGTCAGAAGGGGCAGCAATGAAATAGAAAGCACAAAGAGTTACATTACCCAAACTTCAGGAGCGCAACCATCTCACTATCAGAGACTTTCCAAGAATACAAACTCCAAGTCACTGAAAGTGCTGAAGGATGTGGGGAGGGAAGTGAGTCATTCTCATTTTTATTTGTTCTTTTTTGTCACTAGTTAAATTACTTTCAGATAGTAAAACACATCTCTGGATACAATCCCTTATATTGGCAAACTTCAAGTAATAACCAAATGAAACACATTGTTCAAAATCAATAGTGCATTTTCTACAGCTTTCGAGCACATGATGAAATGCTCAATGGAATATTCGCATGCAATTGTTGCACCACATTAAGCTTTCATGTTTTATTTAACAGAGAGAGAGAGAGACCTTGTCAAAGGTGTAAAGTGTGTTTCAAGAGAACCTGCAAATATTTTTATTCAAAAGTCTCTTTAATTTAGAATGTGTGTTAGATAGACAAGTGAAATCCTAGTGTGTCATGCCAGACCCTCTAAGGCTGCATACACAATTAGAACGCTTGATACCCTGATGTCAGAAACAAACATTTTCTCCAGCATTAGTTAATTATGGATCATGTAAGCGGGAATTCCCTGTTGGAGAGAATGGGCACAATTGCTCTTAACAACCAGAAAAAACACACATCTTGTTACCAATTAAACCATTCGTTTTAAGAACTCTTTTGCGCTCCTTGCCTATGTCCTCCATATCAGTATATCATAATCCCCATCCTCATGATCCCATGCTTACAATCATCCAATAATTTTTGCTGATCCTATAGTGCTTAGAATCATAGAATCATAGAGTTGGAAGAGACCACAAGGGCCATCGAATCCAACCCCCTGCCAAGCAGGAAACACCATCAGAGCACTCCTGACATATGGTTGTCAAGCCTCTGCTTAAAGACCTCCAAAGAAGGAGACGCCACCACACTCCTTGGCAGCAAATTCCACTGTCAAACAGCTCTTACTGTCAGGAAGTTCTTCCTAATGTTTAGGTGGAATCTTCTTTCTTGTAGTTTGGATCCATTGCTCCGTGTCCGCTTCTCTGGAGCAGCAGAAAACAACCTTTCTCCCTCCTCTATGTGACATCCTTTTATATATTTGAACATGGCTATCATATCACCCCTTAACCTCCTCTTCTCCAGGCTAAACATGCCCAGCTCCCTTAGCCGTTCCTCATAAGGCATCGTTTCCAGGCCTTTGACCATTTTGCTTGCCCTCCTCTGGACACGTTCCAGTTTGTCAGTGTCCTTCTTGAACTGTGGTGCCCAGAACTGGACACAGTACTCCAGGTGAGGTCTGACCAGAGCAGAATACAGTGGCACTATTACTTCCCTTGATCTAGATCAGTTCGAATAGCATCAGTTTGTTTTCCTTCCATTAGGGCATGGTGGGCCCATGTTACTGTTACTCCAGAGGCCAGTAAAACAGCTGTGTTTAGTAATGGGACTTCAAAGGCGTTTAAGGGGTGGATTCCTGTCGGTGGTCATTGACCTCCAAGTTCAGGGGTAGGGGCTAGACTTGAGTAGTAGAAGGCTCAGAAAAATCCGGCAAAAAATAATACTTCTGAGGTAATAAATAGAATTATGCCGTATCGTAGGCCTTTCTGTACTGGCATTGTGTGGTGCCCTTGATATGTGCCTTCGTGGATAATGTCTCATCATCATTGTTGTATTGTTAAAAGTATAATAATTAAGCCAAGATATATTAGGTTTGTATTATTGAAGTTTAATCATGCTGCAAGGCCTGATGTTAATAAGAGGGCTGCGATGGCTCCTGTTAGAGGTCATGGGCTAGGATCAACTATGTGAAAGGGGTGTGCTTGGTGAGTCATTAGATATTTTCCTGTAGGTAAAGGGTTAGAAGTAACACGAAGACATATGCTTGAATTAAGGCAACAGCTATCTCTAAGCAGGTTAATAGGATTAGTGTAATGAGAGCTATTGATGCAGTTAAAGTTACAGTGTTTATAAGGACTAGTACTGCTGTTGAGGTGAGTTGAATTAATAAATGTCTGGCTGTTAGGTTGGCTGTTAGGCATACGCCTAGTGCAATTGGACAAATAAGTAAGCTAGCTGTTTCGATTATTACTAGTATAGGAATCAATAGTGTTGCCGTACCTTCTGGGAGAAGGTGGCCTAGTGAAGCAGTTGGTTGATTTCGTAGGCCAATTAAGACCGTTATTAATCAGGTTGGAATGGCAAGGGCTATGTTTACTGAGAGTTGAGTGGTTGGGGTAAAAGTGTAAGGTAACAGTCCTAAGGTATTAAATAGTGTAAGTATTAGTAAAAGTGCTATAAAAGTACTTGCTCATTTATGTCCTGCAATACTAATAGGTAATATTAGTATTGCAGGACATAAATGAGCAAGTACTTTTATAGCACTTTTATAGCACTTCTGTGTAGGAATCCCTTGCAGATGACCACAGCACCTGGAGACAGAGAGTCAGGTCATGAATCCACAGCTGTGACCAGAGGAGGAATGACTGCCAGGAAGAGAGCAGAGAGAAGAAATGCCAGGGTGAATGTACCTGTAGCAGCACAACCAAACACCTTCAGCTGCAACAAAACATGTCTCTCCCATGTTGGTCTCTACAGCCACAGCAGGTACTCTAACTCTGCAACAGTGACTTCTCCCCTGAATGTGCACTCCTCCTCCATTGTCTCCCGAGACAGATGGATGACAACAACAAAGCCTAGATGAGGATTTCCCCAAGGCAAAGTGACCTCTTACTTCTTTTACAAGATAATAATAATAATAATAATAATAATAATAATAATAATAATAATAATAAATTATTTTATTTATATCCCGCCCTCCCCAGCCGAAGCTGGGCTCAGGGCGGCTAACAACAGTCAAAATAGTTCAACATTCTAAAACATTCATTATAAGATGAATTATAAAATTAATTAAATCAGATTAAAATCAAATTAATGGCAACCATCAAGCAAAATTTTGTGCAGATTGCCAGAGGAGGGGGTCAGGCTGCGCCCTGACAAAAGGCCTGGTGGAACATCTCTGTCTTGCAGGCCCTGCCGAAGGATGTCAGGTCCTGCAGGGCCCTAGTCTCTTGTGACAGAGCGTTCCACCAGATTGGAGCCGCGGCCGAGAAAGCCCTGGCTCTAGTTGAGGCCAACCTAACCTCTCTGAGGCCTGGGATCTTTAGGGTGTTTTTATTTGCAGACCGTAAATTTCTTTGTGGGACATACCAGGAGAGGCGGTCCCGTAGGTACGAGGGTCCTAGGCCGTATAGGGCTTTAAAGGTTAAAACCAGCACCTTAAACATGATCCTGTATTCCACTGGGAGCCAGTGCAGCTGGTATAGCACCGGGTGAATATGATCTCGGAGCGAAGACCCCGTAAGGAGTCTCGCCGTGGCATTCTGCACCCGCTGGAGTTTCTGGGTCAGTCTCAAGGGCAGCCCCACGTAGAGCGAGTTACAATAATCCAGTCTGGAGGTGACCGTCACATGGATCACAGTGGCTAGGTCAGGGCGAGAGAGATAAGGAGCCAACTGCTTAGCTTGGCGGAGATGAAAAAATGCCGCCTTTGTTATAGCTGTAATCTGCGCCTCCATAGAGAGGGAGGTATCGAAGATTACACCCAAACTCTTAACGGACGATGCTGGCACTAATTGCATCCCCGCAAGAGATGGGAGTTGCCCCCTCAATCCCATATCGCTCCGTCCCAGCCAGAGGACCTCTGTCTTCGAAGGATTTAACTTCAACCGGCTCCCACGTAACCATCCAGCCACAGCTTCCAGACATCTGGTCAGTGTATCTGGGGCCGAGTCAGGATGGCCATCCATCAACAGATAGAGTTGGGTGTCATCGGCATACTGATGGCAACCCAGCCCAAAACTCCGGACAAGCTGGGCGAGGGGGCGCATAAAGATGTTAAAAAGCATCAGGGAGAGAATCGCACCCTGAGGCACTCCACACACCAAGGAGTGGCGTGATGACAATTCCCCCCCAAGCGCCACCCTCTGTCCCCGACCGGAGAGAAACGAGCACAGCCATTGAAGGACTGTGCCCTGGATCCCCACGTCGGCAAGGCAGCAGTCCAGGAGTTTGAGATCCAAACTGTCAAAGTTATTGTTGTGAATAACCCAGAAGACGGAGCTAGTTTCTGTTTGAATCATTAATCTTTGGCCTCGGACTTCTAGCTTGTCTGCCATGCTCTTTAATATCTATGTGAAAGCATCCAGAAGTTTGGACAGCATTGTCATCAGTATGCAGATGAGGACAACATCTCTTCTTTTTACCTACAAATCGCAGGGAGGTGCCTGGAGTTGTGTTTGGGATGGGTGGGGGCAAACAAGCACAATAAGTTAAGACAAGCAAGTGTGGGTTGGGAAGGTGACTAGATTATTCTTTCTCTCTTAAGACTACACAGTATAAAGAACCAGGATGACTTTGTAGCTTAACATTTCAGGGGTAGGGGGAACATGTGACTGATGGGGGCGGAGATGCCAGTCATGATTAAAGTTGTGCACCCCATGATAAGCAAAGTTTGCAGCTTGGATTTGATGCTATCCGTTCCTGGGTTGGTATGCCAGCAGTCTTCAACAGCCCTTGTCTTGGCCAAAGTTGACTATCCTAATGCACTCTGTATGGGGCTGCCTTTACAGATCGTTCACAAATTCCGACTGATACACGTGCCTGAATGTCCGTGGGGGGGGGGCAGCAGGTTTGAATGAATCACACCCATTTTGTTCCAACTGCACTGGGTACCAGTGCATTTCCAGGCACAATTTAAGGAGCTGCTAGTAACCTTTGGCTAAATGTTTTGGGCCTAGGTTATCTAAAGGACCACCTTGGCATTTATAAATATTCCTGTTTATGAAGATCATCTATAGAGGTCCTTCTTGAGCACTTGCCAGTAAGGTCAATTAGGTTGACAAGCAGAAGGGACAGGTCCTTTGTGAGGATACCCAGGGCTTACAGTGTTAACAGCTCAATGGGAATGACGTCCTGTCACTGGGGTGTGTGTGTGTGTGTTCGCATTCGGGTATTGTACTTTGTTATGTGAACGCTTTTACTTTCTGTTTTGGCTGCGACAGGAGAAGCATCATGTCTTCACTCTCTCCTAGCTGATTTGTTGTTTTGCTGCTGTACAATAAAGCTTCATAGAATAGAAGAAGCTGTTGTACGAGAGTTTTACTGCGTGCCTGAGATTCCTTCCACACAGGCACACCTCTGCTTAAGATACTCTGCTGTAGATGGGCAGATGGGCGTAGTGGAAGCGGACTGGACGGCACAACAGTGCTGCTATTCGCAGCCTTGATGGATGCTCAATGGAACAGCCTTCTCAGTGGTTGCCCCACAGTTATGGTACTCCCTTCCTATGAAACTACACCTGGCCATTTCAGTGCAGACCTTTGAGTGTGCCTTGAGGACTCATTTGTTCCAGACTGCCTATGAGCTTCCTTACCATGCTGTATTCTTATACTTTGATCCCTCATTCTTAATAAATATCCTCTCAATTTGTGAGAGCTATGCCCTAAACCTGAGATGGAGAACTATTTTCAATGCTAGGGCCGTGCGTCCTCATGGACAGTCTTGGAGGAGGTTGGATAACATTCAGCCCCTAGGCCTGAGGTTCCCCTAAAAGGCAACATACAAATTCTTTAAATAACTTAACTGTCTTCCCTCCACTAATTGAAAATTCATGAAAACTCCATCCTATTGGAGCAACTCAGCCAGCAACTTCAAAGGCTTCATTATTACAAATCTATTTAGAAAGTAAGAGTATAGACCTGTCTTACTGTTACGGCTTTTCAAATGTGCAGCTACAAAGCATCTTGAAAGTAATAGCTGTTTTCTAATTCAGCTGGAATCAGAAACTGAATTGCTTTGTCTTTGTCCTATTGAGAATAATCTAAATGAGAAATCCATATATTGCCGTTCACTCCCAAACACTTTTCTGTTATTAGATCCTGTCCATGACACAGTATTAATGTGATCAATAGAGATGCATGCAAAGATTGCATTGATTCAATATTTGTTTGAAGTTCCATGTCACTGTAAAAAAGCAGATAAACAAAACCTCTTTATTTATTTTTTACAAAAACCTTTCAAGAGCAGTTTTACCAACTGAGCAATATCTGGTTAACGTGGTGCAATTATATTCCTATTTAAAATTTATGTGGATACTTCTCCATTTATTAGATTTTTGTATTTGGTGGAACATAAATTACATGATTGCCTATGATCATTTTGCTGAATTATTCCACAACCCTTAACAAAAAATATGTAGCTGTAATGCCACAAAGTTACCAACATAATCAGTACAACCTGCATAAGGAAAACCCATTTTGCCATTAAAAACGTGGCTTACAGTCCTTTTGTAACTAAGTATGCTTAAGAAACTCAGCCTTTCTGAATTCCAATATGAATTTCTCTTATTTGCAGCTCCTGGACTAATTTGTGAATGGAATGTGGTTTCCTACTAGCTTTTGTACTTCCCGAATGCCTCATTAAAGTTCTTGACTTTTAAAAATCCATCAAAATGCATATATTTCAGAGGACTCTAAATATTGATTTATGCTGTGCTGCAGGGCTGTCTATAGCAAAGATGCAGCAATATGATGGAACTGCACTGTATTTATGAAGAAATGCCTTGAACATATTCTTGCAGGTGTTGACTAAAGCCTTACTTGCAGTGGTAAACCTGTGCCTAGAATCAATAGTTTCAGACTGCAGATGGGGACTCATATTATTGAATTAATTCTCTCTCTCTCTCTCTCTCTCTCTCCCACACACAGACACAGACACACATATATACACACACACACAAACACACAATCCCTCCCTCCCTCCCTCCCACCCTTCTTACCTTCTTACACATGCCAGGACAAAGGGAAAATTGGTCCCTTCTCCCTGACTTGCTAGTTTTCTGTGTGCACAATTATTCTTAAAAAAAATTTTTTTTGAAAAAAGTTCTGACTAGCAGTCTTTGAAATGAAAATATCTTACTTCCCCATCAATCACTCAAGAGGTTCTGTGGAATATTCTGTCTCACAATCAGAATTATTCAGAATTGTATTACATTTCATTGACTGTGACCATACTTTTTTTAAAAAAAGCCGCAGATGTTACCAGGAATGTTTGCTTTGCTTCCAGGCACATAAGTTATTATATTCAGTCATTTGTTTGGGGAATTTAATATCCCACTCCTCAGGCAAAGTGACTCAGAGCAACTAAGATAAATTTTAGATAGTGAAACAACAATAATCAATCATATAATAATGAAATAGGAGCAGCGCCAAACTATAAATGCTTGATTAATAAAAGCTTAGGAACTAACAGGTCTCGGGTGAATAAAAATGTAAACAACCACCACCATTTTAGTGCCAGAACCAGGATGAAAACCCATCTGAAATGGACCCAGATAATCAATGTCATCCAAATGTATCTGGAGGAGGAATTTTGAGGATTTTGATCTTCATGAATTCTGAAACAAAATGACCTGGTCTGTACTATGGCTGTGAGGCCCACCTGCCCCGATTCACCTCAGGACCTGCTTCAGCCCTGTTAGGGCTCTGTTTGGGGGCCCATTCACTTGGGATTGCTTTGAGGGGGGGGGTTGCCTGGGACCCCAAATCTGAAGCAGTATTTGGAAAATAGACGTTTCAGTCACCCTGCTAATTTTCATTGTGAAACTAAAACGGCCACCACTTTCTGTTTCCCCCCACTCTCCAATCACATCATTTTGGAGATGGGCTCTCTTGCTTAGATTGCAGTGGGCTAAAAAAGCAAAACACCTCAGAATATCTCCTAAGAGCTTGGTGGAAGGCAGAGGTTATGTTTGGGGCAGATGGCCCCCAGGGCAGGAATGCCTCACCTTGGAAGGGCCTTGCCTCAGGATTTGGACAAAGTCTATACCTCTTGGACTAATGTGGAAATAAGAATTTAGCTGCCCACCCGATTTTGCAATATGGTGATGCAGTTTTCAGAATATAAAAGCAGACACTTCAGTTTGCATTTTGACAGAAAAAATCAATTGAATATTATTGCATTACTATTTTAAATAGTATTTAAATATTATTTTGAGAATTCTTGTTCTAATAGACAGATGTGCAGATCTTTCACCTGGAGTTCCATAGTAACCCATTTCCCCAGACGGTGTATATTGTGTATGGCCAAGCCTCTCTCCCCACCCCCACCTTACACATGCCACATGTTACACTATAATGCAACACTTCATTGCTGGGTGGTATGATTAATAAGTGCAAAGTTGACGAACTGCAGGCCACATTCTTCAATTAATTGTGTCCTCCGTAAAAGAGGGCACATGTTGCAGTGAGACCTGGAGACTGACTCCCTGTGTTGTGGGTGGGTTGATTGGTTAACCACAACACCCGAGTGGTAGGTTCCCTCAATGTTGGGTTCAATCTGGCCAATGGGGTGCAGAGCTTCCTCTTTTGGCTCGTGCATTCAGAATACCTGCCCACCTCTCCCTACTTTTAGGGCATTTTGCAATTGACCTTACTATGCCGCCGTGTGTCGACTGTCGTTGGGACAGGGGCATGGCTGGAATTTCCCCACTTGGCTGCTTGGCTGTTGCCATTTGGGTTTCACCTGCCGTGTAGCAAATCATCACAACTTGTAAGGTTGTGGATAGGCACTGGTTCAGGTGATAGGGATGGGAGAACGCTCTCGCCATCCCTATATGAAGGGTATTCTGTTAAAGGAATACAGGGACTCAGCTGGTTTGGTCAACCCCTGAGAGGGGGTTGTGCCCGTGCCTGAGTCCAGGGGAACATTTGGGTGGCGGAGTTAGCCCATTCCCGGCTTTCCGCTTATTCAGGTGTTCACCCTTGGCTGACCTGTGCTGGTGCCCTGGGTCAGCACTGCCTGCAAGGGTGCAGGGAGCTAGTTGAACCAGAGCCTATGGAACCACTCACTCTCTGTAATCAATACAGTTGTGGCCTAAATTCTGCCAAAAAACAAAACTAAAATTTGAGTCATGTCTGAATTTATTTAGGGGTGAGGTCTCTGGGTCTGAACACACAACTGTGTCTACATCATTCAGTCTCTATAACATCTTTAGCACCAGGGTGCAAAGATCCAGCCAGCACCCGCAAATTAACTTTTATTGAACTTTTTTGGGGAGGGGGGGAAGCTAAAGTTGTTGACCTTTTTAGGGGGGGAAATCACTCACCAGTAACAACGATGCAGCGGGGGGAAATGCTTTTGTTTCCTGACTTATTGGGAAATATTTGACACTAAGGAGTCTTAAAGCAGCTAACAATTTACTTTCCCGTGAGTGAAGCTGAGAGAGTTCAGAGAAGTGTGTGTTAGGAGTCATTCTGCAAAGAAACAGAAAAGATGATTGTAACTTTAAGAACTGTTTCTGTGAGTTCTGGGAGTGGTTTTCTAGGCTGATTGGGTACAGCTGGTGATGAGTACAAAAGGAGGAGAAGTTGCAGTTTGAATTTGCCTGCAAAAGAGAACACCCACATTTTTTGTGTTTGTAAGGTTGTACAGTGGTGCCCCGCAAGACGAATGCCTCGCAAGATGAAAAACTCGCTAGACAAAAGGGTTTTGCGGTTTTTTAGCTGCTTCGCAAGACGAATTTCCCTATGGGCTTGCTTCGCAAGACGAAAACATCTTGCGGTTTTTGCAAGTTTGTTTCCTTTTTCTTAACACCGTTAATACAGTTGCGACTTGACTTCGAGGAGCAACTCATAGAACGCGGTGTGGTAGCCTTTTTTGAGGTTTTTGGTGATTTTTGAAGCTTTTCCAAAACTTTTCCGACACCGTGCTTCGCAAGACAAAAAATTCGCTAGACGAAAAAACTCGCGGAACGAATTAATTTCGTCTTGCAAGGCACCACTGTAAATAAAACTCTTGCTTGAGTATTTTATACCTGTCTCACAGTTCTGTTGTCTGCTGCCACGAAGATACAGCTCCAATAGTGTGACTAACCCAAGGTCACCCAGCAGCTGCATGTGGAGGAGCGGGGAAGCAAATCCGATTCACCGCATTACAAGTCCACTGCTCTTAACCACTACACAGAGAGATGGAGGAGGGGGGCAGGGACTTTCACTACATTGCTTTTCACTGTCGCAGATCGAGATGGACTGGTATACAGTAGGTATACATTTGGTGCCCCCCAGAATTCGGCGCCCCGGTGCCCCCCACCCCTTGCACCCCCTGGTCCACACATAATGTCATATTAGTGATCCAGACACTTTCACTAATGGATGGACTGGCATCTGCATTAGCCTTTGCCTCTAACTCCACATTTGAAGGAAGTGTGCTCTCTATGTCTCTGAAGAGAACCTCAGAGGAATTGGGGCCACGGGACAGTGGGAGGCCGTGTACAGCCTTAGCATTTACCTTTCCCCCAGGTAGATAACTATATGCAACCTATGAGAAGTGCATAGGAGAACAAAGATAAGTGATTTATTCTGTTGCTATTGGTTATGGTTGTGTACACTGATTTGTACCACATAGAAGGAACTAGATGATATCTCTGAATTTATAATTAAAGTGTTAATTAATTGCAGCTGCTGTACTTTAATATAGTGAATACAATTAACCAAGCTGGAAAAAACAACTTAGCTAAATTATTAATGCCAGGGGCTGAAAGTTTTCCAATTCTCCCCTCTCCAAATTATTCTGTATCATATAGTGACATGTATCACTATTATATTGGGGTTTCAGTATGACTTTGAGAATTGCGTCTTCCTGCTGTCTACATAATAATGTCTGAACTAGGGATGTTGGAGAATTCTAATGGGTATGGAAATGGGTGTGGCATTTCATAGAATTCTAGAGTTGGGAGGGACCTAGGGGTCATCTAGTCCAACCCTCTGCAATGCAGGGATCTCAACTAAAGCATCCATGCCACGGTGTGTGCATTCACTCGTTGGCAGGGCCAGATTTACATAATGTGAATGCAAATGGCATTTGTTTCCACCAGATTTCCCCCCCGAAAGCTGCAAATATTACATAATAATGTTAACCCTGGAGAGGAGGGGACTTGGGCAGCTGTGGGGAGGTGGGGACCTTCAGTCTCAGCAGCTACTTCATGTGCTCATGAGGCCGGACACTCCTGTGCAGATCCTGCTTTTGGTAGTAAAGAGTTAACTCCAACTTGCATAGTGTGATTTACTGGTGGCTTACTCCTGACATTAAACACCAAGACCTACTTTCAAATAAATGCAATGGGTCTTACTTCTCAGTAGGCACATTTAGGACTGTCACTGTGCAACTAAGTCATTGTAATGCCCCCTTTGTTTGGAATAATTAATATCCAATACTTCTTTATAGATGGAGAAAGTTTCTGAGCACAGTGTTAGCTGAACATTTGTTTCAAGGAATGAAAGAAATATTTGCAGTTATTTCCTTATGTCACAGGGCTCATGTGGTTAGAAGAACTTTGGACATATGTGTCTATGGCAGTAAAAAGAATGAATAATCTTAAGGCTTTATTATAATAAATAACATTAAACTCTTAAATATTAATAAAGCTGTTAAAGGTTTAATGGTGCCATCCTATTTAATACTTCCATCCTATATTTACATATCTGGGAGTAAGTCCCATTGAATTTGGTTGCACTTCTGAGAAGACATTTTTAGGCACTGTATATATTAAATGTATATATTAAAAACAACTGTGAGAAGTTTGCTCATTTCTCCTTCTTCCATTCTGAGCATCAGCTGGGGTACCGCCACACCCCCAGGAGATATGCAAGGCCTTTCTTTATACCCCTGAGGTGATGAGGTGCATCTGTCATTGAGGCCCAGTCCTGCTCCTTCTCATATTGTGATCTTTTCAAAGGTCCACCTTTGTCCCACGCCTCTCTTGGTGTCCAGGTTCCCTGTCATCCTTCCTTCTTCCACTGAAAAAGATCTGTGGGGAGAAGGTAATTGATGGGCCATTAGCTACTTCACTTACTTTGAAAAGTCAGTTTGCAAACACACACAGACACAGAAAACACTTCAAATGCAGCGATGTAGAAGGAATAGAATGCAATCCATTAGTTAAACCCAGTTACAGTGATGACAAAAATGTGAAATTCCACCCATAACGGACAGTGAGGCAAATCATGTGTTTGGCAGAAACCAAACAGAAGTGGAATGAAATCAGCTCTGCTTATGGCAAGTATATGGTAGAACAGGAATTGCTAACTTCATGCAATTTTAGTCTTTGGCAAGTTGTCTGTGCAACTATGAAACTACTAACATGAGTTTGACCGAACTGCGGGAGGCAGTGGAAGACAGGAGTGACTGGCGTCCAGGGGGTCACAAGGGATCAGACACAAATAAATGACTAAACAACAGCAGCAAACTGTGCAACTATATAACTGTAAGCGTTGAGATCCTGTTTGATGCCAGAGAAATAAACAAAAGAAGGCAAATTATATTAGCTTGAAGTTTGTTTCATTTGGGGATGAACACAGTATATTGTGGATCCAGTAAAAAGATATACAATTGTGTGTGTGGCTATCCAATTATTATTACACTTGTATATCTAAATCATTACATGTTTACATTATCATAGCTTACATTATAAAATATATTATTGTATAGTTTTATTTTACTTGTAAGCTGTTTTAGAAGCATTATTTTTGGTAAAATAATATTTTATAAAAGCAATATTATTTTACTTGTACATCATACCACCTGTGTAAAAGCAGAATGAGGAGGCAGCACAGGCAAAGGGGTAGGCAAGACTTGGGGGGGGAGGGGGCGGGAATCAGGCAGCGTGGCTTGACTTCACTTCACAGCAACCAGTTTGTTAGGGTAGGGAGAATTCTTTCCCGACACCCACATGTCAGCGTGCTCCTTTCAGAGATGCCTTTCCCCTCTGACCCTTAAAGCAGTACTGGGTACCAACATTGGCCAGGACTGTTTACAAATTCATTTTTAAACTGCTGTTGTATTAGCTCCTTCGGCCATAAATGATGTCAGATTACAGCATTGTGACTCTCCTGACAATTCCTGGATACAGAATCAAAGTCCTTGGTTTCTAGGGAGAGTTACTGTGACTCACTGTGACTACTGTGAGTCATTTGGAGCAGTTTGGGCTGCAGCAAAAGGCAGTAAATTTGGGTAGGGGCAGCCACACATAATGATACTAGGAAAAGATAATAGGGACTATGGCTGATAAATAAGAAGTCAATGGAGAGAGACTAAATAAAACTGACAAGTACAAAATAAAACAAACTCATAAGACCTGGAAAATGGGAATCATCATATTGACTGTGACTAGTAAGAGAACAACCAACAGTTAAACTAATCTTCGCAAACCGGGTTCTCTCCAGGCCTATTGAACTATATTTCCCAGGCAGCATGGATGCCAGGTGATGGCTCCAGTTCGACAGACTCAAAAAACAAAGCGTGTTCTCCTTCAGGGAGAGCACGTGTTGCGGTGGGGTCTACTGAGCCACCCCCTTTGTTGCTGGGTAAGTTCTCCAAGATGGCCAGGGGGCAGTGATTGGATTGCTGAGTTGCTGGGGGCAAAAGCTATGTTGCAATTTTGGTGGGAGGGGTAAAAGGTTTAAATACTCTGCACGCAGCCTTGTACTTTCTCTTTTGCTGCGTGCAACGGATCACCCGCCCACCCACCCTTGAGTAAGGGGTTGTTGCATTGACCTTGCTATGCCTGTCATGGGGTCGTCTGCCGTTGGGGCAGGGGCCTGGTAGGAATTTTGTCCATCTGGCTGATTGGCTGGGCCATTTGGTTTTTGCCTACTGCGTAGCAAATCGTCACAACTTGTAAGGTTGCGGTTAGGCATTGGTTATAAATTGGTGGAGGAGGGGTTAGGATAGGCTGGGCCTGCCCCTCCATGGTTGCTGCGCAAAGGGAATTCCGTTAAAGGAATCCTGGGGCTTGCCATCTTTTCGTCCAATCCCTGGAATGGGACTAGGGCCGGCAAGCCTTCGGGGAGCATGCGGATGAGAATTGAGGGTCCGTGACTCAGCTCCATTTCTCCCCGACTTGCTTTCCCCCGCACTGTCTTTCGGTGGTGCCCGGAAGTCAGTTCTGTCCCCAGGCGGGGGGACAGATAGTCTTAACCAATGCCTAAACAACCACTCACGGTTTTGTATTTAAATAAAGTTGTGGCCAAAATTATGCCAAAAATCTTAAACAAAAATTACATGTCCGTTGTGAGTTATTTTGGGGGTGGATTGGGGACCTCGACACGCAAACAGCAGCAAGAATAAATCAAAAGGGGGGAGGATGAAGGGAAGTGTGGATAAAAAAGAACTGGGTGTATGAAGATTGGAATGAGGTAAAGAAAGCTGATACCAGTTAGTGTGGCTGCATAGATGATCTGGTCAAATAAGGATGATTATATCAGCTTTCTATGTTTTTTCTAATATTTTAAATTAATTCATTGGTCAATCAATCAATCACTATTTAATTACAATTGCTGCCATATTTACTGTGGCCTGTTGTTTTTCATGTCATTAGGAGAACTTCTGGCAAGGGAAAAAGGAGAAAAATATTAATACTTTCCAATTTGTCTCTGCTCTTTTGGAATACATACTTCCAGAGCTTGGATGAGTTCTAAGTACAAAGACTTCAGGCTGTGTGGGACATCTCATTAAGCCTATTATCTTTTGCATATATTTTTTGCAAAGCCTGCAAGTTAATTTTTTCCTTAGCAAATATGTTTCCCCCTATTTATTTACTCAGTATATTATAAGCTCACCTTAAGGCTCGAGAAATGCAGTGCATTTGAATTTCACTGTGGAAATTCAGAATTTTGATGAGATGAGTTGATTCTTATTTGCAATTTGACACTTATTATTCATTAGCAAATTATTTTAGAGGGGGCAATGGTATATGGATATTATTGGAAGTTCGTAAACATAATGCCATGACACATACACACGCAAAGCAGCTTAGAAAATAATTCCTGAGGGGGTTTGCCAAGTTAGTGTGGTACAACAAAAACAACATAAAAGACAAACTGTTGCCCCAATCCCAGGATAAGAAGCTTAGTACGTAGAGGATCTTCACTTCTGCCGGCTGACTCCTGGCTCAACCAGGCTCAGTGGAAACCTGAAGAATTCAGCCCCGGCTCAGCTGAAAATATTCCACCGTAACTTACTCAGATAGCTGAGTCAAAGTTGGTACAAGTCTCCCAAAAGACCCTTGTCCTCCAACATTTCTCCAATGAAAATGGGACGTTACATTCTATAATGATAATTTTACTATTTATACCCAACCCATCTGATAGGGTTGCCCCAGCCACTCTAGGCAGCTTCCAACATATATAAAAATGTAATAGAACATTAAGCATTAAAAAACTTCCCTATACAGGATTGCCTTCAGATGGCTCAGGGGTTGAATAACTCCATACCCTCCAACATTTCTCCAATGAAAATAAGGACATCCTAAGGAAAAGTGGGAGATTCCAAGATCAAATCAGAAATCGGGACAGCTTCTCTAAATCAGGGAAGTCCCTGGAAAATAGGGACACTTGGAGGGTCTGAGGACCAGAGAGTGGGGGGCTTCGGCTGAAGCCTAAGCCCATTCAGTGCAGCTATGTGATCTGGCAGCCCAGCCTAAAAAACAATTTAAAAGCTCCCCACTGCTGAACAGGGTTTGGATCTGGTAACTTCATGCTGGCTTAATTTGCACCGACTTGCTTTATCCCAGTTTCTTGTGCATAGGAAAAATGTGAGGTGCTATATTACTCCCTGTGGTAAAAATATATGAACAACTACAGCAATTGGAATCCATACAATACTTTTAAAAAATGCATATCCTGACTTGGTGTGTGTGTGAAGTTATAGATATAGAGATAGAGATAAAATCTTGGTGTGGTTTGGGCTGGGCATAGGCCAGCCTTACTGTGGTCCTGCAAGATGGAGGGAATAAATAATCAGTACACTGCCTCAACATACAAATTTGTTGGAAAGCTTACATCAGTGATGTATGGGAAGTTCTGAGGACATTCTAATGTGGCATATAAGTACTAAATGCAAAAAAATAAATAAAAATCCCAGCCAAAATACTAATATTAACATTATTTATAGTAGTATATTCACAAAATAATAATAAATAAATGTCCATATGGTCATTCTTCCCTAAATGTTGCAGCTGTCACCAAAGGATGTGGAATTTGATACAACCCACAGAACTATTGTATTTCAATTGACTGCTGCCGGGAGACGCCAGGGAAGGCAGACCTTCTTCCCCTAAGCTACAGCCCTTTCCCTATAATACTGAGACCAAGTCTCTTTGAAAGACAGGCTCAAGTTAAAACAGATTTTATTGAACTTGCTGCTCAAATTCATGGTGGAAGTGACAGGGTAGTTGTTATGCAGGTATCAGAAAGGATGAGCATAACAAACATTCCTTTGTCCTCCAAATCTATGATATTATGTATGCTACAGGGATCAATATCAGCCTCTCTGACAGAATTCTCTTATTAAAAGCACATGTGCAGTCCAAATCTTTGCATGTTTACTAAGAAGTAGGGTATGGGTGGGGTTAACGCTCGATAATATTACTATTCCTGTTTTCCCATGAATGTTCATGCGGGGAACAAGTGGGCTGCTGCCCCCCCCATCTTTGTTTTGTTTTGGAGTTGTTTTTTTAATTAAAGCTTTTAAAAATTGTTTTGCATTCTAAGGCTAGACACAGTACTGAGAGGAAAGGAAAGACTCCCATGCTAAGGCAATGATACCTCGGTTACAGCCTAGGCCTGGAAGCTTCACTAGGATCCTGAGTGCTCCTGAAGTATTACCTCTAATAGGGGAACAAATTCTCATTTACCTCACTGCCAGCAAAGCCATCTGTTCCTCCAGACAAGTATTCTTTAAAGAAATCCATCTTGGTTATACCTATGTAAGGATCCATTTTGTAAAACTGATGACCTCAATATGTAGTCAAAACTGTGAGAGAGAAATTCTATGGAACCATTTACTTGCCTCGTCAATCTGATCGCCTGCTGGGAATGAGAAACTTGGGATTTATTCAAGGCATGGCCTCCTGTACTTTGAGGTGATATAGTCTCGGCACTATAGAAACAGTGCACTCAATGCCCAGCAGTGAGGAAATGTCTTATCCTCTTCAAGACTTGTCTGTCCAGATTATTAGTCCTGACAGGCTGTAAAGGAAATGTGCCCTGCTCTTCAGCAAAAATGGGGGTGCTTTTGAGGTGGCCTGGCATCTCCTAGAGAGAAGACTGAACTTACCACCAGGACCCCAAAATGAGAGAAGCTCTTTGCTTACAAAGAGATTCCAGATTCCACCACCTCTTACTTAGACTGATAACAATGCTATGGTTGAAATCTCTAAAAGCTGGACTAGTGTTAACAAAAATTGCTCTGGCAGCTAGCGAGAAAATGCCAGAATGAGAATCCTTTGCAGCTGGGAGGGGGAAAGAGGTGGGATGCCACAATGCCACACATCAAATAACAGTGGGGAGGGGGAGGAAGCAGCAGGTTACATAAGCCTGTGTGCCTCCCCTCTGGTCTCTTTGGCTGCAGGGGAGTCAGACTGAGCAGCCAATCTGCTGCCGCGTGTGCAAGGAAGAGGTTTCTTTTTGGCAGACCTTGCGGCTTACTGTGTTTTGTTTGGTTTTCCATTATCTTTGCAGCCTTGTTGGTTCTTGTTGCTTTCCTTATCCTTTTTCTTTTCTCTCTTTCTTTTTTGGGGGGCAGGACTATGGGGCCAGTCTTTGCAGCCTGGCAGCCTCTCAGTCTGGGCTTTGAGGTCCTTTCAGCCTTCTTGAACTTGGTAGTCTTATGATTTTGACTGATCTCTCCCTGAGTCATGTTTCTACTTTGGTCGGAGCTGCTTTCGTTTGGGCTCGGCAGCATTGTGGCTTGGTGGCTGTTCCCTTTGCCACACATGTCCAAGGTCTTGGCTCTGCCTTAGCAGGTTTGGCACTGCCTTGTTGCAATGCCTGTTTGCCCCTCACCACAGGGTTAAGAGCTGTTGATTTTTTTGCTTTGCTTTTCAGCTGCGCTTATGGCTGCCTGTTCTACCCCACTGACTGTTTTTGCCCCACTTGCTGACTTTGCTCATTGATTTGGATCACGGCTGGTTAGTTGCCCATTGCAGATCACTTAACATGCAGGTTACCAGGGGCTGCTTGCTTGTCCTCCTGTGGGTCACTTGACTCTGGGTTTCAGGAAGGGACTTTAAGGAACCGAGGAAAATAGTAGTGGTGATGAGACACAAAGTAACTATGTCTTATTGATAAAACAAAAAATGGCAAATCAGTTGCTGAAGCAAGAGCACAGAGCTGAGTAGAGTAGGAAATCAGAGGAGGAGGAGGAGTGATGGACATGGAAATGGAAGAAAGTGAACCGAGAAGACATTAATGAGAGGAGGCTAAGAAATGTCCAAATTGCAGGAGCAACCTATTCTGCAGGCACTCAGGAAGAGCAAGAAAGAAGGTTATAAAGGAAGTGATAAAACAACAACAACAACAACAACAACAACAACAACAACAACAACAACAAATGCCCCAAGACTCAGTAAATAGGAAGGAGGGTGGACTCAGAGGTCTTAAGGGCACAGGAGATTCTGTGGACAAGGGAATGTCTAGAGGGTTCAGACATGTGGACTAGGAAGTCTAGGCCACGGGTTATAAGTTAGAGGCTTCTGTTGCATGTAATACTAAACTAGGAATTAGCATTATGTGAACAAGTCTCAGGCTCAAGGGATCTAATTCAACATGACTGCAAGGAGTAAACTTGAAGTTTTTGCTTCCCTTTTCAGTAAGCATCTGATTAGTGTTATATTCAGTTAGCCAGAGCTTAGCATTACGCAGTTTAGTGCTACATTTAATTAACCACAGTTTAGCATTAAATAGCTTTGTTACAGTTAAATTGTGGTTTATCATAACCTCAGTTTATTGAAACAAGCCATTTCATAAACTACTGCTTGAAGTTTGCTGGTTATAATAAATTATGGCTAAGGGAAAAAATCCAGGTTTAGCTATAACAATAAAAAGCAATTATAATTAGTTTCCAATTTCCTCACAACTTTGCCAGAGGAAAAGGGGCAAGGGGAGCTCATGTAATCTTGAGTCTCTTTCACATAGCACTGAACTGCAGTTTAGTGTTACATACGGATGAGGGGACGCGGGTGGCGCTGTGGGTAAAACCTCAGCGCCTAGGACTTGCTGATCGCATGGTCGGCGGTTCGAATCCCCGCGGCGGGGTGAGCTCCCGTCGTTCAGTCCCAGCTCCTGCTCACCTAGCAGTTAGAAAGCACCCTTAAGTGCAAGTAGATAAATAGGGACCGCTTTATAGCGGGAAGGTAAACGGCGTTCCGTGTGCTGCTCTGGTGCCGGTTCGCCGGAGCAGCTTGATCACGCTGGCCACGTGACCTGGAAGTGTCTGCGGACAGCGCTGGCTCCCGGCCTCTAGAGTGAGATGAGCGCACAACCCTAGAGTCTGTCAAGACTGGCCCGTACGGGCAGGGGTACCTTTACCTTTTATGGATGAGGTCATAGAGTCCACCCTTTTAAGAGAAGAGGTTAGAAGAGGAATTCTATCATGTCTGGCTTCCACTGTCACTTCAGCATTATGGCTTCAAGGAGCTGGGCTGAGGGCTGAGAAGCAGAAGGGGCTGAATTTCACATATAGATTTAACAAAGAAACTAAACCTTTGATTACAGGCTTCTAATACGAGAGTGAGTGCTTCTGCCATTTTAAAAAATCATTCTCAAGGAAAAGGATCTGTTCTGAAAGGCTGTCATGTCACGTAGTTCTGCTGTGCATACCATTCTTCCTTAAGCACAGCTCTTCATCTGGTAGAACAACAATGGACCATTCTCTCTTAAGTCTTAAAAATCAAGATTTGCTTTGAATCTCACTTCTCCTCCATGCATGACTCACTGACAACTCACTGCCTTGTTCTCTGCTTCCTACTGCCATGTGTTGCTTCATTCATGGAACCAGCTATCAGGAGTAATCTTCCAGATGAAGGAAATCAGCAAGTGTTTCAAGCTGCAGGTGCAATGATAGAAAATATCTCATTCACTCCTGCAGGTATATGAGTTATTCATCCAAAAATAGCCATTGTCTTCTCTTGTGCAGCATAAGTGAGACTTGGTTCAGATGCTCAGAGTCCTGCATATGAATACCCAGGCTACAGTAAATCTGGTTTTTAAGAGGCCATGGGATTCTCTTCAACTTTGCTGCAAGAAACCAAGTGCAGCACCAGAAGGCAGTGAGAGAGAACCCTTTTCAAATTTCTATCGTTCTGCTTTTTAAATTTAGTCTGATGAAAACTAAACAATATAAACATGGAATTAAACAAAAATAAAAGCACAGCATCTAACCACTAAAACAGTTCAGTGGTGAACTTGAAAAAGCTAGTTTTACACTCCTCCCTTTGAGTGCTTATGCTCCACATGCAAGGTGCTACCATGAAAGAAGGCCCCATCTCACCTCACTGCCCAGGGGGCCACAGCCACAGATGGAACCATGAAAAGGGTCTGGGCAGCAGATATGGGGAGATGCACTGCTTCACAGAATTGAGTCCTATGTCATTCAGGGCTTTATACATTAAAGTCAACACAAGCAATTGGGCCCACTAGCAAATAGGCAGCCACATGGAGTCATATCTCACCAGAAAGGAACATATTCTTATGTGGGAACAAGATGCTGTTATATTTTCCCTGTAACTTGGCTTCTTGCAGTGAGGGAACCGTCAGAAGGCCCTCAGAAGAGGACCTTAGTGTCCGGGCAGAACGATGGGGGTGGAGACGCTCCTTCAGGTATATTGGACCAAGGCTGTTTAAGGGCTTTACAGGTCAGCACCAACATTTTGAATTGTGCTCGGAAATCAAACATGACATGGTAGTGTGTAGAGACAAAGCATGAGTCTTTCTCTCCCACAGGTTCTGGAGATTGTCTGAAGCAGCCTCAACAAGGCAACCCTTATAAAACTTCCAGGACTTTTAAAATAAGGGGTCCACCATTCTTTCAGTCCTTGTTTCTTCTGCACTGTCTGAAGTGGACTGAGCAGCTTGGGGGCAAGTGCAGTGTTTTTGATTCCATGCTTCTCCTGGTAACACTGCAAATCCACAGTCATGGGGGGGCCAGTTATGTGCATCCTTCCCACTTCAATGTCACATCTCCTGCAAATCTGAACTAAACCATTATGGGAGCAAGCTGTCTCATGGATTCACACTTTCTTATTGTACTATCAGAGTGGTGTGGGAAGAAGACCTCTTGGAAGTGGCCCTTAGAGCTCGGGTACACATTACCTTTCCTCAGTGTTAAACATTGATACAATACACCTTTGGTTTGAGGCATTTGGAGCAGTGGCTTAGCTACATGCCCCAGCACCTGGAGTGGTGAACATGCAGGGGCGTGGCTGGCGTGCGGCCCGCCACCTGCAGGAGGTGTGGTGTGCATCCCGGGGGTGCGCGGCAGGCGGCACACATCCCAAGGGGGTGGCTGTGATGTCACCCCCCCAGATGGCACTGGGGGTGGGCTGCTTCCCCTGCCCCACCTTTGTCCGCCAGTGATTTGGAGGTGTCAGAACCAGTGGTTTGAAGCCCCTGGTTGTTGTGCTTGGTGTGAAGGTTGTTGCCTTCCTCTGTGCTGTGAAGCAGACAAGATGAGATCCAGGTTTCTACCAACATGACAAATCTGCAAAATGTGAGCTTAAATGTACAAGCCACCCAAGAGATTTTTTTCAGCAAAGAACAGAGAGCTAGCTGTCACTCCTTCCTTGTACGTTTTGTCTCTTAGAAACTGGAATGAACCACCTTCTCACTGTTACTCTATTTTCCCATTAGGGTTGACAACTCAATTTTATATGTGAACATCCACAGGACATTGTGCTGTTCACTCCAAACAGTTCCAGCAAATCAATGCTGACCGTTCTGTGCTATCTGACATAAAACATCAGAGGTATTAAGAACGGTTGCTATGCTAGTGATTACCTCAAACAATAGCTGAGCAAATAAGGCCCAGGTAACCTAGATCTGCCACCTATACATTTTAGCTGCCAATATATGGCCTCATTTTTGTATTTCAATAGGATACCAGTATAACTACCAGTGGATTTATTGAATTGCTTAGTGAATGAAGCTGTTTTCTCTGCTAATGTCAATGACAGTGATATTAATGTTGGCATTCACACCATTCATAGCTGTCAACCTTCCCTCTCCTGTGTGAGTGTCTGAGGGCCCTGCTCCTTCCTGCCGCTCACCATCTGGCCCAGGGCGGGGCCTGAAGCCTCACAGGGACTGCTGTGCTCTGCTGCCCAGGAGGACTCTCCTGTGTGAGTGTCTGAGGGCCCTGCTCCTTCCTGCCGCTCACCATCTGGCCCGGGGCGGGGCCTGAGGCCTCACAGGGACTGCTGTGCTCTGCTGCCTAGGAGGACTCTCCTGTGTGAGTGTCTGAGGGCCCTGCTCCTTCCTGCCACTCACCATCTGGCCCAGGGCAGGGCCTGAAGGACTCACAGGGACTGCTGCGTCTGCTGCCCAGGGGGACTCTCCTGTGTGGGTGTCTGAGGGCCCTGCTCCTTCCTGCCACTCACCATCTGGCCCGGAGCGGGGCCTGAAGCCTCAGAAGGACTGCTGCGCTCTGCTGCCCAGGAGGACTCTCCTGTGTGAGTGCCTGAGGGCCCTGCTCCTTCCTGCCACTCACCATCTGGCCCAGGGCGGGGCCTGAAGCCTCAGAAGGACTGCTGTGCTCTGCTGCCCAGGAGGACTCTCCTGTGTGAGTGTCTGAGGGCCCTGCTCCTTCCTGCCACTCACCATCTGGCCCAGGGTGGAAAAATAAGGTTAGAATAAGGTTAACAGAAGTGGAATACAAAAAGGGAGGTGTGAGGAGGTCGTGGAAATAAGTGACTGAAAGATAAGATATTGAAATTGTTTGATGTGTTTTAAACTGTTTTTGTTTGGCTAAGTTAGTTTTATGTGTCAGTGTTATGTAGTGTTTTTGTATTGTATTGTATTGTATTGTATTGTTCTTTTTTTCTTTTTTTGTAGTGTTTTTTGTAGTTATGTTTAAATTGTTGGAAAAGTAATAAATATTATTTTTAAAATATATATATATAGTCTATATAGTCAGGAATTTGTACTCTTCTGAGTGGCCTATCACTACAACTTTTCCTCACTGCTATGTAAACGTCAGTAGATGTATGTGAGCTAATGCAATTAAATGCTGCAACCTGAAATGCTTATTAAATTTTCAGGTAGACCTGCATTAGTGATGGGCCATTTTCCCTTCCTCTGAGTTATTTGATATGATGGCCAATCTCTCCTTTCCCTCTTCTAGTCACATACCAAGGAACCTGCCATTGTGTTGCAAACCTTTCATCCTTGTATGTTCCACAGAATCTTTGTGGCAATGGTAACAGCAGATAAATTGTGACAGCCATCTCCCAGCCACCCTGGGTCCTATGCCATCTGAGGAGAGAGTATTCCAAGCTAACACAAAGTGTATCCCTCAGCTCAGTCAGCTCTCTTCCATTTCACACAAAAGTCCAAAAGGGGTTCCCAATTAATAACATTGATAAATGTCAGTGATGCCCCAAATCTTCCTGAAGCGACACATGTGGGAGACCTTGCCCAAGACTCATAAAGCAGCATGCTCAACACACAAACCTGGTAGACCTTCATCTTCATATTCTCTTGGAGAGGCAAGACAGCACCTTAGCTGCCTTGCGAATACGCTTGTCCAGCTCAGCGTTGATGGAAAGGTTGCTGGTTATGATGGAGCCCAGGTAGATAAAATCTTATCAAACAGCTTCCAAATTTGCCTGGGGTCTCCCTGAAGCCTCTTAAGGTGATGTGGTATTACAGTTTGTAAGCACAATGATGTAAAAAAATAATCTGAGACCAAACAGGGTTATGAAACAAGCAAAGAGTTTACTAAAACAGAAAGAAAATATGAAGTTATGCAACGCAAGAGTTACAAAAAAAAGCCCCCATCAACAACAGTCTATTGCCTTTGAGGCAAAGTAGCAAAATAAAATAGATTAAACCACCTCCACTCTCCTCCTTGCAGAAGACTTTTACTCTTAAGTAGCAGCCCAGGCTTATAAAATTTTTCCTTATCACTCCCAGTTACACCTTGAACAGCTTACCTCCCAGCTATCTACCTATTTATGTAGAGATATCTTAGGCTCATAGAATCATATTAAGATAGAAATGTAGAGTTGGAATGGACCCCCAGAGGTCATCTAGTCCAGGGAATACAGGACCCAGGAAATCCTGTAGCCCCTTAGTCAAGAGTTGTGGCATCTCAACCACACTTAATGTTCAGTATTTCAGCCTCAGTGTTTGCGAGGTTTCCAAGTTAACCCTATAAACTCTGTAACCAAACTTGATTCTGGCCACACATACACAGGCACATAGAGGCAGATATGCACATACATTGATGCACATGGCATGGGCCAATAAATTATCCCATTATTTTTTCTTATTTTCTGCCCTTTCATAGATAATGTATGGTCTGAAATAATGTCTTTCTTGAGCTTTATTTGAATTTCAGAAGGGGGAGATTTCCAATGAATCATGCATGTAAAAATAACCAATGTACAAGTTTATCAAAATACATTTGTGTACCTTCAAAATGAGCATACCACAGCATCGATCGTTTAATGAAAAAATGCAAAATGGAAGTTTTCGCCAAAGATCATATTAATTTGCTAGTTTCTTGTTCAGAACGAGAATGCTTGTGTGAACTTTAAAAATCAATGCAGCCGTATATAAGGAAAAATCAATGCCATGCGTCAGGGTGCATACATTATAGCTAAGATTATTGTGGAAGTCCTGTTTGCTGCAGCTGAAGTATGCTGACTTTTATTTAAAACATTGTACAATCTAAGGCAGCATCACTGCATAAAATATTAATGCTATATTTAACTATAGTTCAGCCTTAGAAACAAGCCCACAATTATGATGTTTCCTGATAAATTCTGAGCAGCATTATTTTTAACTGCCCACCATCTAAATTGATTTACATGCTAAAGTACAATATAGTAATGAAGACAGTAATTTGGATAGAGTATAACATATAAGTCTTTAAAATAAAAATCATACACAAATGCTTTATTGGTGACTACAGTCCATTTGTTGGTTCTTACTTCATCCTGTGTTGACAAAACTAGAACGGCTTCTGTAGCCCAGTTGCACTGAGGGAGATCTAGCTCTATCCACCCCCCACATTCCAGTGTCCCCGAGATCCAGTCACCTCTGGCAAATGTTCTATGCTGGGATGACGGAGTCTTCATCTTGCCATATCCAAAGACTTCCAGTCTTGCATGAGAAATGTGCTAATTTCTTCTCAATGAATGTAAAAAGCTTTCCTTGTGGAGAAAGATGTAATTTGCCTGTGCTGTACCACTTACATACATACATATACACACCTTACATACCTCAAGGCATTCTTTCTCAAGCTCAGGTCCCCAGGTGTTGTTGGACTACAACTTCCATCATCCTAGGTAGCACAACTAGTGGTCAGGGTTGATGGGAGTTGTAGTCCAACAACACCTGGGGACCTGAGCTTAAGAAAGGCTTCCCCAACACCTCGCCTTCCCTGCTCTAGAGGACTCCTTTTATTCTGAAGTGGGCTCAGAACCCACCAGAAAGCTATGTCCTGGACCTATTACAGAAGTGCTTCCACAGTAGTAGATTACTATTTCAGTGTGGGAGAAACCCTGTGCTCTCTCAGTTGAAATGGCCCTTTGTGTCATTCAGCAGTCAAATTGGCAGGCAGTTGTTAAGTGTACAATCCAAAGCGTGTTTTCATACTATCTATGACAGACAAACGCATCAACCGCTGCCACCAGAATGTTCTTATATGCTGTTTGATGTTTTCGGTGTGAAATTATATCAGGACCAATATAAATTTGTCTAATTGGTCGTCTTCTTTTTAGTCAATGAGGAAAAAGAAACAAAGCAAGAAAGTGAGTAAACAGATTGTTTTGCCCATATAACATTTGTGGGGTTTTTTTTTAGTATTGCCATCTAAAAGGAGGAGGCAGACAAGAAGTTCATACAAAATAGCCTTGAATTGTGAGGAAAAACATGTCAAGCTGGGAAAGCTTTGAATAAAATCAGATTGCTCAACAGAGGCTTAAATAGCAAGCATGTACATGCTATTGTTTATGAGCTAATTATACTCAAAATGTTTGTTAGACACACACAAAATTTAGCAGAGTAACAGCAGCCAAGAGGGAGCTTATAAATAACCAGTTTAAGAATCATTTGGGACTATTAATGCTCAGATTAAAAAAGCTGATAATGAGCATGCCAAATAAGGAAACTGGTTCCTATGTTTTGGAGAAGGAGAGGGTGATTTCATAATAGAGACGAGGGAAACATGGAAGAGTGGAATGGAATGATGGGCTGGGCAAGAAGGGGACTCGGCCTTATCCTCAAAGAGGCACCTGGTTACCAAGTAATATATGGGCTCCAAAGTGTTGGATTTATGTACCAGAAACTAAAATGGTTTGGGGTTATCCTGAATACCGGGAGGAATGTCCTCTTCTGTATCCTCCTAACCCTCCTCTTAGAATCTTCTTGGAAGACTCCTGCCTAAAGGAGTCCCGCAGGCAGTATTGCCCTCCATGTGAATTTACTTGCCTGGGGTGGTAAGCATTTATTGCTTTCAGCAAGGGGTGGCCAACTCACTTGTGTACTTCAGAGGAACAGTAATGACATTTTTCTGTTTAAAAAAGAATTTGCCATGCTTGTGTGTATGCAAGAGAGAAGAAAGCAGACGATGTGTTGAAGCAGTGCTGGGGCTGATTTTGCTTTCTGAGGTTTACTGCTCCCTCATATGACTGAATAATTAAAAATATAACAACAACAAAACGTTTGGGACAGTAATAAATGTATGCATTTCTTTCTTATAAAAGGATGGGTAGCGGACATCTACAATCAGAGACCTGGCAGTTGCCAAGAAACACATATAAGCAGGCATTAGCAGAAAAGTACCACCACATATTTCATCACATTCACCAGGTGTGCACAGCAGCCCTATGGATATGATTGGTTATTTGCATATCCCTTATTTGCATTTTACAATAATGTAATATAATGTAGGTAGTAAATAATATAGGTAGTCAAACAGTATCCTGTAAGTTCGTGTCTATTGTAGCCAGTAGTGTTTTTTCATAGAATCATAGAGTTGGAAGAGACCACAAGGGCCATCGAGTCCAACCCCCTGCCAAGCAGGAAACACCATCAGGACTTCCGGTCGGTGCCAGCGCTTAATGGCGGTCCTAGCTCCGAGCTCCGGAGAAGGACTGCTTCGCAAGTTCGGGTCTTACCCGCTACGGCAAGCGGGGGACCCCTAAAATCCCAGGCGCTGAAGCCTGAGAACAAGGAGACTCGGTGGGCACCTTTGCGCCCCCCGGTACCGTGAAAGAGCCTTTTTAAAGGCTACGGATCGACATCGGGAGTGAGCGCGGTGCTGAGAGTCGCTACCCAGCCTGCGAAGTGAAGCCGCGTCGCCATAAGCGGAGAGCGCCGATTCCTTCCTGAAAAGAAAATCTGGACTGAATCCCCGTGAGTAAGAGCTGAAATATAATCGGGACTTTTCAAATTTTAAAAATTGGGCTAAAAACGGGGGAGATCTAAACAAAGGAAGTCTGCCTCCCCCCGACTGCATGAAAGTGAAAGCAACGGAGCTCTAAACCTGCATCCGTTTAAACCAGCTCTTTGATCAGCTTAACCGGACATTCCGACCCTTTGATCTCCCCTCTAGCTAGCAGGGCAGAGGGGAGGTGAATTTGAGCAATAACTGCAAGATTTGTTGGAAGTAAAAAACCTCTGCTGTCTCACTTATTTGAAAGCATGAAACGGTCTGCCTTCTTAGTACACTGAACTGACTTTTTCCTGTGAAGTGATACTCTGATACAAAGTTTCCACAGTGCCTGGCTACTGTACAATACAACAAGAAGTAGCATAAATAGGGCAACTGTGGCAATTTGAAGCAACAAGCTTTTAGACTTTTGACTGGGTTAATCTCCCTTTTTATATTTTGGACATTTGGGACAGTCTCCTTTGTCTCTATACTTGGAAACTTTGCTCTATGGCCATTTTGATTTGCTCCCTCTAGAGGACAAAGTGAAGCCCGGCACGGCCTAAGACAGTGGAATTTTCCAAGGGAGAATAAATCCCGTGGGAACTGACCTTGACATGAGTGGCACACAAGAAGAGATAGTCACAAGGGCCAAGACCAAGCAACAACAACAACAACAGCTGCAACAGTTACAGGCAAAGAAAAGAGGCTCAATTTCAGGCGCAACAGTTGGATCAACAGGAACAACAGCATCAACAGGACAAGACAAAGGAGCAGCCGTCTCTATGGAAGCTGTGACAGATGCCTTGCTTAAGATAAACCAAACTCTGGAGTCTCTGACAAAACAGACTTCAGAGAATACACTAAAATTAGCAGAAATTTCAGCAAGATTAAACCAGAATACAGAATCTATAAATAAATTGGTGGAGGAAAACGCCACTACGCGTCAAATTGCGGAAGACGCCAAAGCTACTGCGGGAGAGACACAGGAGAAATTAGAGCCGATCGCCAAGAAGGTTTATGAGCATGATGCAACCTTGGCCTTGTGGGAGCTACAGAGGAAAGAGAGAAATTTAAAAATAAGATTGATCCCGGAGAATGAAGGAGACAACCTTGTGGAATACTTGACACAGGAGTTTGTGGATTGTTGGGAACTCCAGGAAGACGAATTCAAAATTACGACTGCCTTTAGATTGGGTAAGAAGCAAAACAGAAAGACTTCGAGAGACTGCTTGATTACACTCAGATCCAAGGAGGAAAGAGACAAAATATTGGGACTACACTTTGAAAAGGCCTTGCAGATTGGAAACTCAGCTGCACAGATCTTTAAAGACATCCCAAAATATTTTCTGGACTTAAGAAACTTCTACAAGGACTTAGCCCTTTTATTAAAGAAAAACGCTATTCGTTTCAGGTGGGAATTCCCACAAGGGCTGTCATTTGACTTTAAGGGAAACAAGGTGAAAATAAAGACAATTCAAGATAAAGACAAATTTTTGGCAAGATACCAGGAGGACTTACAGAAGGGGACTGTTGACGTACTTGCAGAACAGAGGAGAGCATTGGATATCTTGAATCTCTCGTTTGGACAAAAACCACTACCATCAGAAGAAGAGCAACAACTTGGAGCTGTTGGAGGAGCCTTAGAAAAATAACAAGATGGCTCTGCAATTCCTCAGTTGGAATTGTAATGGGCTCAATGGGCCTTTGAAGAGAAGACAAGTATTTCATATATTGAATAGAGAACAATTGGACTTGATATGCTTACAAGAAACTCACATAACCAGAGCCCACAGGAGATTACTTTCAAATAAAAGGCTAGGACAAGAATTTATTTCATCAGACAAGGTTAAGAAGAGAGGAGTTGTAATATATGTGAAGGAGAAATGGGCTCCAAAAATGATATTCAAAGATGAACAAGGGAGATATCTGGCTGTGGAGATACAAGTACAAGGAGAAAAATTCTTAGTTGTTGGAATTTATGCACCAAATGAAGGCAAATCCGACTTCTTTAAGAGACTTCATGAAACTTTGATGGACTATCTGGACTACAATATGATAATTATGGGAGACATGAATGGCGTGGTCTCCACTAATATGGACAAGGCACAAAGACTTACAGTCACCAAGGAAGGGAGACTCCCTAAGACTTTTTTCGAAATGACTGAAAATATGGACTTGATAGATATCTGGAGAACAAGGAACCCTCTGGAGAGAGAGGGAACCTTTTTCTCCCAAGCAATGATGACCTGGACCAGAATCGATCAAATCTGGGTTACTAGTGGAATGGCTCCGAAGATCAAGAAAGTGGAAATCTGCCCAAAAACTTGCTCCGACCATAACGCCGTGAAGATGGAGATGAAACTCACAATAACTGGTCAATTTAGATGGAGAATGAATGACACCCTCTTTCGAGATAAGGAGATTCTCACGAAGGCCCAAAAGACCCTAAAAGACTATTTTGAAATAAATTTGAGGACCGACGTGGAGAAAAGAGTGATCTGGGACGCAAGTAAAGCGGTGATGAGAGGATTTTTGATTCAACAAAACTCAATAAAGAGGAAAAAACAAAATGAGAAAAAAGAGAAGATTCTGGAAATGATAAAGGAAGGAGAGAGGAAATTAAGAACAAAACCAAAGTCTCAGGACATTTTAAGAGAGATTAAATTATACCAAACACAATATATGGAATTGATGAACCAAGAGATTGAATGGAAGATAAGGCAAATGAAGCAAAAGACTTTTGAATCAGCAAATAAATGTGGCAAACTTTTGGCATGGCAATTGAAGAAAAGGCAGAAACTAAATACAGTTACAAGCCTAGAGGTGGATGGAAAGAACATATCCAAACCCAATGAAATTAGAAATTGCTTTTTAAGCTATTTTAAAAAACTTTATACCCAAGGCCCGCAAAATGAAGAAGATATAGACAAATTCCTCGGAAAATATGGACTACAAAACATCTCTCATCAAAGTAAGATGGACTTGAACCAGAGAATCTCAGAACAAGAGATAGAGGCTGCCATTCAGAATATGCAACTGGGCAAATCTCCAGGACCAGATGGACTGACTTCCAGATACTACAAATCGCTGAAGGAATGGTTGACTCAACCATTAAGAGAAGTTTGTAACGAGATCCTTGAGGGAAAAAAGGCACCTGAATCGTGGAAAGAGGCATATATTTCACTCATACCAAAGTCAGAGACTGAAAAGACCCAACTCAAGAACTACCGCCCAATATCCCTGCTTAATGTGGATTACAAAATTTTTGCAGACATTTTGGCAAAAAGATTTAAAAGAGTTTTGATGGAGAAGATCCATAAAGACCAAGCAGGCTTTCTCCCTAAAAGACACCTAGCAGATAATGTAAGGAATGTAATAGATATTTTGGAGAAGTTAGAGGTGAATATAAACACCAAGGCAGTATTGATCTTTGTGGATGCGGAGAAGGCCTTTGATAATATCTCTTGGAGTTTTATGAGGAAGAATCTTCATGGGATGGGGGTAGGTCAGGGCTTTGAGAATGGTATGGCTGCAATATACTCTGAACAAAAAGCCAAACTGATTGTAAACAATGTTGTGACTGAGGAACTTAAGATAGAAAAAGGAACACGACAGGGGTGCCCGATTTCCCCATTACTTTTTATTTCAGTTCTGGAGGTGTTGCTGAATATGATAAGAAATGACCAGCAGGTCAAAGGTGTGCAGGTCGGAGCTAAACATTATAAGTTAAGAGCGTTCGCAGATGACCTAGTATTGACTTTGCAAGAGCCAAACACTAGTACGAAAAGGGTTTTAGAAATAATACAACAGTTTGGCCAGGTAGCTGGATTTAAGTTGAACAAGCAAAAAACCAAAGTTTTAGGGAAAAACCTAACAGATATGGAAAAGGAGAAATTTCAAGAGGAAACAGGTTTGACTGTGGTCAAGAAGGTAAAATACCTAGGGGTTTATTTAACATCTAAAAATCAGAATTTGTATAAGGACAACTATGAAAAATGCTGGTCAGAAATCAAGAAAGACTTAGAAATATGGTCAAATTTGAAACTGTCAATGTTAGGCCGAATTGCAGTAATTAAAATGAATGTATTGCCTAGAATGTTATTTTTGTTTCAGACCTTGCAGATTATTGATAAGATGGAATGTTTTAAGAGGTGGCACAAAGATATCTCGAAATTTGTCTGGCAGGGCAAAAAGCCCCGAATTAAATTTAAAATATTGACAGATGTTAAGGAAAGAGGGGGTTTTGCCCTGCCGGACCTAAAATTGTACTATGAGGCAGCAGCTTTTTGCTGGCTCAAAGAATGGATGCTCCTCGAGAACACGGACATCTTGGATCTGGAAGGTTTCAATAACACTTTTGGTTGGCATGCATATCTTTGGTATGGTAAAGTTAACAGTGCCTTTAAAAATCACATTGTCAGAAAAGCATTGTTTAATGTTTGGATAAGATATAAAGATTTATTGGAAAACAAAACCCCTAGATGGGTGTCGCCAGTGGAGGCTAAAGCAGTGAAGAAACTCAATATGGAGGTCGGATGGCCGAAGTATTGGGAAATTTTAGAACAGGATGGAGATAAGTTCAAACTACAAAGTCAGGAGAAATTGAAGCATAAAGTAGAAAATTGGTTCCAATACCGCCAAATAATGGAATTTTTTAAACAGGACAGGAAAGTCGGTTTCCAGGTGGAAAAATCAAAATTAGAAACTGAACTGTTAGAACCCAACACTAAGAATTTATCTAGAATGTACAACTTGTTGTTGAAATGGAACACACAGGATGAAACAGTTAAATCGGCAATGATTAAGTGGGCTCAGGATGTTGGACACAATATTATGTCAGCTGACTGGGAATGGTTATGGAACACCGGTATAAAATTTACGGCATGTAATGCCTTAAAGGAAAATATTATGAAAATGGTATACAGGTGGTACATGACCCCAGTCAAGCTGGCAAAAATCTATCATTTGCCCGATAACAAATGTTGGAAGTGTAAAGAGACTGAAGGTACCTTTTATCACCTTTGGTGGACATGCCCGAAGATTAAGGCCTTCTGGGAAACGATCTATAATGAAATGAAAAAGGTACTTAAATGTACCTTTCCTAAAAAACCAGAGGCCTTTCTCTTGGGCATTGTCGGCCAACTGGTGACAAAGAAAGATAGAGCTTTTTTCATGTATGCCACAACAGCAGCAAGAATACTCATCGCAAAGTATTGGAAGACACAAGATTTACCCACTTTGGAAGAATGGCAGATGAAAGTGATGGACTATATGACACTGGCCGAGATGACAGGCAGAATCCGTGACCAACGAAAAGAGACGGTGGAAGAAGAATGGAGAAAATTTAAAAGCTACCTTAAGGACTACTATAAACTTAATGAATGCTAAAATGTCGTGGTTTTCAGAGACAAAGGGGTACAGGGATATAAGGTTAGACTATAAAAGAGGACTAAGATGATTGAGATTGGAAAGTAACAATTGGGAGTTGCTAGTTGAACTACGGACATTGGGATGCAGAGAGGGGGGGTATGGGGAAGTCCAAGAAAAGAGGTTTATGAAAATATGTTTGAAACTATACGTGTATGTTTGTCATTTTTAATGTTTGTTTGTTTTTCTTAAAAATGTTGCAAAACCAATAAAAATTTTATAAAAAAAAAAAAAAAAAAAGGAAACACCATCAGAGCACTCCTGACATATGGTTGTCAAGCCTCTGCTTAAAGACCTCCAAAGGAGGAGACTCCACCACACTCCTTGGCAGCAAATTCCACTGTCGAACAGCTCTTACTGTCAGGAAGTTCTTCCGAATGTTTAGGTGGAATCTTCTTTCTTGTAGTTTGCATCCATTGCTCCGTGTCCACTTCTCTGGAGCAGCAGAAAACAACCTTTCTCCCTCCTCTATATGACATCCTTTTATATATTTGAACATGGCTATCATATCACCCCTTAACCTCCTCTTCTCCAGGCTAAACGTGGCCAGCTCCCTTAGCCGTTTTCTTTAGCTCTTCTGTAATATGATATGCTAGCCTTCCACAATTGCATGTGTAATGTTTATGGCAGATGCATATGCTGATCCAGACCAGAATTCCAGAATGCTCTTAGGCACAGAGAAGTCCATGCCGGGACTTACAGAGAATGCTTGAAGAAAGAAGACCAGCCCATATGAAACCGTGAGCAAGGACAGCATAGCCTTTCCCTGTCTGCTGCCCTCTTCTCTTCACATATGGAACAGAGCCAGAGGCAGGTTTAGGGGAGTGCACCCACACACGAGGCACAGAGCCTCCAGGGCATTACCAGGGATGCTGCAACTATGGTTGACCATGGAGTGTGAGAGGCAAAGGGCACTGAATTTTGGTGTTGCACATGGCACCACTGAAATTTGAGACCCCAAGATCTGCCACTGACAGAGTTTATATCTCTCAGCCATGTACACACTAACTATCAAGTGTAATTTCCACCTGATCTACATAATTTTATGGATTTTATTCCAAGTCGCTGCTGATCTCTATACCAAGCAGGACCAATTTTCATCCATAGACCAAATGGAGCAAACAGCACGCAGACCTAGTGGTGGGAGGAAAAAATCCTTAAATAAGAGACACGGGGGGAATGATTAATGGATTTCAATGTCTGTACACTAATGCGCAAAGCATGGGAAATAAACAAGATGAGCTTGAGCTCTTGGTACAGCAAACTAAATATGACATAATAGGCATCACTGAAACCTGGTGGGATAAGTCCCACGATTGGAATGTAATAATGGAGGGATACAATCTATTTCAGAGAAACAGACCAGACAAGAAAGGAGGAGGAGTGGTGTTATATGTCAGGGATGTGTATACCTGTGAAGAGATCCAAGATTTAGAACCTCAAAGCCAAAGTGAGAGCATTTGGGTCAAAATTAAGGGAGAGAAGAATAACAGAGACCTCATTGTGGGAGTTTACTATAGATCCCCAAGCCAAACGGAGGACATAGATGATGCCTTCCTGGAACAGATGGCCAAGCATGCAAAAGGAAGGGAGATAGTAGTAATGGGGGACTTCAATTACCCGGATATTTGTTGGACGTCAAACTCAGCCAAGAGCATAAGGTCAAACAGATTCCTCACTGGCCTTGCAGACAACTTCATTGTCCAGAAAGTGGGAGAAGCAACAAGAGGAACAGCCATTTTAGATCTGGTCCTAACCAATGTTGATGACCTGGTTAGTGGGGTAGAAGTGGAAGGATCATTAGGCGCGAGTGATCATGCTCTTCTGAAGTTTACTTATACAGCGGAAAGGAGCAGCCAAGCATACTAGGACTCAATTTCTTGACTTTAAGAAAGCCGACTTCATAAAACTTAGGGAAGTGCTGGGTGAGATCCCATGGACAGCAATACTAAAAGGAAAGGGAGTTCATGATGGCTGGGAGTTTGTTAAGAGGGAGATAGTAAAAGCACAACTTCAGGCAATACCAATGAGACGGAAACATGGAAGATGCCTAAAGAAGCCAGGGTGGCTATCTAAAGAACTTTTAACTGAGTTAAGATTAAAAAAGGATGTGTACAAAAAATGGAAAAGGGGGGAAACCACCAAAGAGGAATTCAAACAAATAGCCAGCACATGTAGACACAAAGTCAGAAAAGCTAAAGCACAGAATGAACTCAGGCTTGCTAGAGAGGTTAAAAGCAACAAAAAAGGCTTTTATGGGTATGTCCGTAGCAAAAGGAAGAACAAAGAAACAGTGGGATCACTCAGAGGAGAAGATGGTGAAATGCAAACAGGGGACACAGAAAGGGCTGAACTCCTCAATGCCTTCTTTGCCTCAGTCTTCTCCGATAAAGAAAACAATGCCCGACCTGAAGAATTTGGAGCAAATGATTCAGCAAAGGAAACACAGCCCAGAATAACTAAGGAGATAGTGCAAGAATACTTGGCTAGTTTAGATGTATTCAAGTCTCCAGGGCCAGATGAACTGCATCCAAGAGTATTAAAAGAACTGGCAGATGTGATCTCAGAACCACTGGCAGTCATCTTTGAGAATTCCTGGAGAACAGGCGAAGTCCCGGCAGACTGGAGGAGGGCAAATGTTGTCCCTATTTTCAAAAAGGGGAAAAGAGAGGACCCAAATAATTACCGCCCAGTCAGTCTGACATCAATACCAGGGAAGATTCTGGAGCAGATCATTAAGCAAACAGTCTGTGAGCACCTAGAAAGGAATGCTGTGATCACCAATAGTCAGCATGGATTTCTGAAAAATAAGTCATGTCAGACTAACCTGATCTCGTTTTTTGACAGAATTACAAGCCTGGTAGATGAAGGGAACGCAGTGGATGTAGCCTACCTTGATTTCAGCAAGGCATTTGACAAGGTGCCCCATGATATTCTTGTAAAGAAGCGGGTAAAATGAGGTCTTGACTATGCTACCACTCAGTGGATTTGTAACTGGCTGACTGACCGAACCCAAAGGGTGCTCATCAATGGTTCCTCTTCATCCTGGAGAAGAGTGACTAGTGGGGTGCCACAGGGTTCTGTCTTGGGCCCGGTCTTATTCAACATCTTTATCAACGACTTGGATTATTTACTCCAGGGCATCCTGATCAAATTTGCAGATGACACCAAACTGGGAGGGGTGGCTAACACCCCAGAGGACAGGATCACACTTCAAAACGACCTTGACAGATTAGAGAACTGGGCCAAAACAAACAAGATGAATTTTAACAGGGAGAAATGTAAAGTATTGCACTTGGGCAAAAAAAATGAGAGGCACAAATATAAGATGGGTGACACCTGGCTTGAGAGCAGTACATGTGAAAAGGATCTAGGAGTCTTGGTTGACCACAAACTTGACATGAGCCAACAGTGTGACGCGGCAGCTAAAAAAGCCAATGCAATTCTGGGCTGCATCAATAGGAGTATAGCATCTAGATCAAGGGAAGTAATAGTGCCACTGTATTCTGCTCTGGTCAGACCTCACCTGGAGTACTGTGTCCAGTTCTGGGCACCACAATTCAAGAAGGACACTGACAAACTGGAACGTGTCCAGAGGAGGGCAACCAAAATGGTCAAAGGCCTGGAAACGATGCCTTATGAGGAACGGCTAAGGGAGCTGGGCATGTTTAGCCTGGAGAAGAGGAGGTTAAGGGGTGATATGATAGCCATGTTCAAATATATAAAAGGATGTCACATAGAGGAGGGAGAAAGGTTGTTTTCTGCTGCTCCAGAGAAGCGGACACGGAGCAATGGATCCAAACTACAAGAAAGAAGATTCCACCTAAACATTCGGAAGAACTTCCTGACAGTAAGAGCTGTTCGACAGTGGAATTTGCTGCCAAGGAGTGTGGTGGAGTCTCCTCCTTTGGAGGTCTTTAAGCAGAGGCTTGACAACCATATGTCAGGAGTGCTCTGATGGTGTTTCCTGTTTGGCAGGGGGTTGGACTTGATGGCCCTTGTGGTCTCTTCCAACTCTATGATTCTATGATTCTAGGGTCCATGTTTTTGCTTGGCTGTGCCTAATGGTGCAGCTAGTCATGGACTAATATAGCAGCTTGCAGATCCACCCCAGTCTTCAGTTCTGCCCCAGCCAATCCAATCTACTTTCTATGACTTAATTTTTTTTAAAAAAATAATTTTTATTAAGTTTTCCATTTTTTCCAGAATATCATTATAACAAATATCATAATTCATCAATCCCAAATTATCCCTCCACCCCCCCCAGACTTCCCTCAACCTCCCTCTCTGGTTTATTTTAACATAATATCAATTCCTGCATATTACCTTCTATTCCCTTTTTTTAAAAAATAATCATATAATTTATATACATTTTGTTACTTGTAAATGTTTACTCAAAAGCTGCTAATGCATTCAAATCTTTGCATTGTTTCTGTAGATAAGCTGAAAATGGTTTCCAATCTTCTTTAAAGGATTTTTGTCCTTATTTCGTAGGCTATCAGTTAGTTCTGCCATATCGGCATATTCAGTAAGTTTTTCTTGCCACTCTTCTTTAGTTGGTATTCTATCGCTTTTCCATCTTTATGCCAATGGCACCCTTGCCGCGGTTGTTGCATACATAAAGAGTCTGTGTTTTTCCTTTGGCAAATCTTGACCTAAAATTCCTAACAAAAGAGCTTCTGGGGTTTTAACAAAAGTTATCTTAAACATTTTTTTTCATTTCATTATATATAATTTCCCAATAATTTTTAACTATTTTACAATTCCACCATAGATGATAAAAAGTACCTTCCTTCTCTTTACACTTCCAACACTTATTGGAGCTTGCTCTGTACATTTTGGCCATTTTCATTGGTGTGATATACCAATGGTACATCATTTTCATATAATTCTCTTTTAATAACATACAATTGGTATATTTCAAATTTACTTTCCCTAATTTCTCCCAGTCCTCTAATTGTTATTTCAAGAACTTTTTTCATAAATTCCCAAGAGACATTGTCAAAGGCTTTTTCAGTATCTATAAGCATAACTGCTGCTTGTTTTTCATTTCTCACTTCCAGGTATTCTATAATATCAATAATATTTCTCATATTATCTTTCATTTGTCTCCCTGGAAGAAATCTTGCTTGGTCTTGATGAATGTATTCCTTCAAGATTATTTTCATCCTGTTAGCCATTATATATGCAAACAATTTATAATCATTATTTAATAATGAAATCGGCCCATAATTTTTTTATTAAAGTTGGATATGCCTCTTGTTTAGGAATTAATTTTATATATGCCTCTCCTCTTTCCATGTCTTTGGGACTTTTCCAGATCTTAAAATTTCATTCATTACTTCCTGTAATGTATTAATAATTGTTTATGTAATATTTGATAATATTTAGCTGGTCCATCTGGTCCTAGCAGTTTCCCTGTCTTTGCCTGCTTGATTGCCTCTACCACTTCCTGAGATGTTATTGATGCATTCAGATCTATTAATTCCTCTTCTTTGATTTTTGGTAGGTTACTCTCTTTCAAATACTTATCTATTTCTATACTTTTTTCCTTTCCTTTCCTTTCCTTTCCTTTCCTCTCCTCTCCTATATAAATCTGTGAAATATTTAACAAATGCTTTCCTAATTTCCTTCAAATTATCTATAACTTTTTCATTTAATTTTATTTTATTTACAATATTATTTTGCTCATTTCCCCTCATTTGTCATGCTAATAATTTTCCTGGCTTATTTGCATGTTCAAAATATTTTGGTTTCATTATTTTGATTTTCCACTCTATTTCATAATTAACAATAATTGAATATTGATTTTGTAAAATTTTGATTGCCTGTTTGGTAGACTCTTTATTTGGTTTATATATTAATTCTTTTTCTTTTTTCATTAAGGCTTCTAGGATTTCTTTCTTATTCTTCTCTCTTATTTTCCTTTGGTATACATTCTGTTGAATAAATAATCCCCTCGTCACTGCTTTACTAGCATCCCATACTACCTGCAAATTTGTTCTTTTATTAAGATTTTGCTCAAAATATTTTCCTATAATCTTTCCTGTTTTTTCCACAAAGGTTTGATCATTTAACAACTCTTCATTTAATCTCTATCAAAAAGTGGATTGTTTTTCATATTGCAATTCCATTAATAACGGATTATTATCAGATAATGTTCTTTGGATTATTTCAATTTTTTTAAACTACTATTTCCAATTCTGTAGAAATCAATATAGCATCAATTTGAGCACTGCTTTCATAAACATGTGAATAAAACATGAATTCACTGTCTAACAAATGTTTATTTCTCCAAATGTCCATTAAATTTAAATTTTCTACCATTTAAAAGTCCTTGGAAGTCTACCTTCTTTGGTCTCCTTTTTTCTAATTGTTCTGTCCATTTCTAATGAAAAAACCCCATTCAAATCTCCCATCAGAATTATTTTCTGATCTGCAAATTCTAATAAATCTGTTTCTAATTTTTTATAAAACTCTGACTTATTGTCATTGGGGGCATAAATATCTACTAAAATAATCTTTTCACCTTGCACTGCAACCTGACTCCTATTACTCTCCCTTGTTCATCTTTTAATATTTGTTTGGGCTCAAATTTTGGTTTCACATACAAGACCACACCACATCTTTCAATTTATCTGCTGTTACAAATTCTGTACAATTTTTTTTTTAAAATTATAACTCTTTTATGCTTACTCGCTATATGTGTTTCTTGAAGGCAAATTACCGGTACATCTAAATTCTGTTTGAGTAATACATGCTCAATTTTATTCTGCTTTATTTTGTTATTTAGACCATTTACATTCCAGCTCAATACCTATACGTCTGCCATTGTGTTTTACTGTGTTAAAGTCTTGTCTATAGCTTAGTGTTGTCTTGATTAATTAATTTATCTATCTCTCCCCCTGTTGCTCCCTCTATTTGTGCTCCCTCTGCCCCTCCAGCTAAATCCAGTTGTTCTGGTGTGATGTATGGTCTGTCAAATTCAAAATCTCTGCCACTTTTTCACCAAAATTCATATCTCTGAGTTTCATATATCAGCCTGATTTTTTTCTTTTTATATGTGAAGGAAATTCCCTCTGGAAATTCCCATTTGAATTGGATTTTAGCCTTGATCAGACCATTTGTAATATACCAGTACTTTCGCCTTTTTTGACAGAGCCTAAATGGAACTTCCCTAAACATCTCTACCATCCTACCAGCCACCTGGAGACTGTTTTCATAATTTATTTTGAAAGATTGCGTCCTTCACTTTTTAAAAAATGAAAGTTACCAGACAGTCTCCTGGTTGTTCCCTTTCTCTTGCAGCTTTTGAGCGAACTCTGTAATAACTCTCTATAGCATCTACCATGTACTTTCTATGACTTAGTAAGGCCTTGAAGATTTGGCCCATTGGCTCTAAGGGAAAGCAGGGAGGAATTATCTGATAAAAAGAGACAGCATTTATGTGCTCAATAGAGAGGAGCAATTGAAAGGGGGGGGGACGACTCTCCTTGTAAAGTTGCTAAGACTGACATCTGTGTCTATTGTATGCCACATTATCATCTGCCCTACTGAAGACATTTTAAATGTTGTCTTGATGACTAAGTACTTTCCAAGTCCAGTGCCAATTTCTCACTTTCATTTCCATCCCAGCATATCTCAAGCTAAGGAACTACATATTCCAACAAGCAATGGGTACAGGTTAAATCTTTATCTGTGGTGATAGGCTTGAGGATCTTTACTCCCTAATTTCAGTTTCTTTTGCAATACTTAAGAACACCCACAGACAATTGCTACGTGTGCAGAGCCAGCCCTGTCATGCAGAAATGTGACAGCGGCTTGCTTCAGGTATCATCATGAGGGAAAGGAGTCAGTGAAGATACACATTGATCTCTGAGCAGGGCAACAAATGTTTTTTGCACTTCTGGCAAAAAAATAAATAAATGCCATGGAAAAGCCCTGCTCTAGAAACTTTCTAGATGTCCCAAGACTAAGTTTAATGCTGGGTTCTAGCTGCGTTGACATCCAAGTGACAGCATTGAAAGAACTTTAAAATCCAGAATAATTCAGCTAGATCTTGATCTTGGACAGTTTGATTAATCCACTCAGAAAAAGTTTTGTGTATGCAGTCACTGATGCTCACTCCCAAGTTACTGAAGAAGAAGAAGAAGAAGAGTTTGGATTTGATATCCCACTTTATCACTTCCCGGAGGAATCTCAAATCTCCTTTCCCTTCCTCCCCCACAACAAGCACTCTGTGAGGTGAGTGGGGCTCCAAGGAGACTCCAAGGTCACCCAGCAGCTGCATGTGGAGGAGTGGAGACGTGAACCTGGTTCCCCAGATTACGAATCTACCGCTCTTAACCACTACACAACACTGGCGTGGTGTGCATGGCGTGAGCATGGCATGGAAAGCTTGTCCTTAGTCTACAGTCTGCAAAATGTAGCAATTGATCTTCCTATAACAAAATCCATTTTCATGCAATCCCTGCATAGTCACTAAATGTATGAAAGAGTATTCCTACCCAATGACCTTCATACATTCCATACAAGTGTTCAGTTTCTGTTAATTGGTTCTCATGGGAAACTTGCAGATTCTGGCTAACACAATTAACTCAAGCTGGTGTCAATTTACTCTTGGCAGAAAGCCCAGGTCTGCTTGACCTAGAAACTACTTACTCTGATTGGTTAACGAGCAGCACTCAACTCTGTTATCTAGGATTGCTAGCACAGTGTGGTGTGAGGTGTGTTAGGAGTTAGAAGTGCTGTGTATGGTTTTGAGAGAGAGAAAGGAAGGATTTATTTTGTTTTGTATTTGTATGCAGAAACTCTGCTGGTTTTATTTTTTCCTTTTTTAATAAATCCTGTAAATAGTTATTCTGAGTCTAGCTGACTAGTCATTACCGCCGCAACTAGCTTCCTCGCTGTGCAGGAAAACTCTGCTACGTTTGGGCTAAAGCCAATAGGGCTATGCCTGACACTCCAAAGTTCCATGAGGTTATGGGCATTGTGCTGCCAGCCTGAGTTGCGGTGGTGTCAGCATCAACGGCGTTGGTTCCAGTAGTTCCAGAGGTTGTTGTTCCTGGCTGGTTCCTGACCGTGGTGAGCTGGTGACGCAGCGGACAGAAGGACAACAGCTGCAGCGTGTGAGTGCTGGGTGCTGTGGTTCCTGTTTTCTCTCTCGGTGGTCGTGAGTAGCTGGTTCCGGGTTCCAGGGACATCGCTCTCAAGATGACCTCACAACCAGTTCAGATGGCTTTTGAGCGTCTGAATGACTCCAATTACTTGCTGTGGTCGGAACGCATGCAGGCAGTGCTGCAGAGGGATCGTCTCTGGCAAGTGGTGAGTAAGTTTCCTACGAAGCCTGATGATGAAGACCTTGATAAAGACCAAAGAGCAAGGGCCACAATTGTCTTGGGGCTGGAAGATTCCCAGTTGCCGTATGTGAGGGGAATCAAGACAGCTAGAGGTGTGTGGCAAGCACTTAAAGAACTCCATGTGCGTGAGACAGCGGTTTCCAAGCTGTTCATTCGCAAGGCATTGTACAAGGCAATGTTACAGCCTGGGGTTACAATGCAGGAACACCTACACAGTTTACAGTTAAAGTTTGTTGCGCTACAGGAAAGAGACTGTGCATTAGACCAGCAGGAGAAGGTGGCTATTATTTTGAGTTCTCTCCCGGAAAGCTGGGATAATTTAGTTTTGTCTCTAGAAGGCATGCAGGAGCATGATTTATCAGTCAGTTACGTTACTGGGCGTTTGATTGAAGAATGGCAGAAGAGGCAAGAAAGGTCGGTGGCTGCAGAGGCTTCTACAGGTGGACGGTTTGGAAGGAGTTCTCATGCCGTGCCAGAGGTGGAGCAAAAGCAGCGTACTGGTGAGGAGTCAGCGTTTGCTGTTAGGCGTTGTTTCCGATGTGGGTCTTCAGCGCATCTAAAACGACAATGTCCGGAGTTGGTCAAGTCTCAGTTGCCGGTGCAGGAGCAGAGACGAGATCAGCAGCAGCAGCAGCGTAAAAAGAAATTCTTCAAACAAAAACAGTCGGCTCAGCTGGTGACCGGCGAGGTCAAGATTGCTGATGAGAAACAAGCGGTCTGGGTGGTCGATTCGGGAGCGTCTCGCCACATCGTGAATTCAGATGAATTGTTTGTTTCCAAGAACTCAGCACAGCGCAGCCAGGTGGCTCTAGCAGACGGAAGTACTTCCGAAGTGATTTCGGGAGGTGCAGTTTTTGTTCCTTGTCTTCGTGAATGCCTGCAAAATGTACTTTGTGTGCCGTCATTAAGGAGCAATCTGATGTCTGTAGACTGTTTGCTAAAAGCTGGGTTTAAAGTGTATTTTGAAGGAGACAGTTGCATTATTAAGAAGGCTGGTGAGATTTTAGGCACTGCTAAGTCAGAGGGAGGCTTGTTTTGGCTTAAAGCAGGATCTCAAGTTGCAGCAGTAGTCAGTAAATCTCAGCCTGCAGTGAATAACAAAGCTATACATGACAACTGTGTGCACTTATTGCATAGGAAAATGGGGCATGCTTGCTGGAAAAGTGTACTAAAAATGTCTGAATTGGCTGATGGGGGTAATTTAAAGAGTTGTAACAAGTACCTTGATTGTAATGTCTGTAAAAAGGTTAAAACCCACAGAGTCTCTTACCCCAGAAGTGACAGAGTTAGTGAGTCACCGCTACAGCTGGTTCACATGGACGTAATTGGTCCATTTGCTGTAAGCAGGGGTGGATCGCGTTTTTCACTAACAATTGTGGATGACGCCACGCGTTACTCTTGGGTTTTCCCCATGAAGAATAAGGGTGACGTGTTCACTAAGTTTAAAGGCTGGGTGGCATCTGTGGAAAGATTTCTGTCTGTTAAACTCAGAAGGATTCAGACGGACAGAGGTGGTGAATTTATGTCAAATGCCTTTAGAGATTGGTTACAAAAGCGTGGCATTGGGCATAGAAAAACGAACGTTTTTTCCCCAGAGGAGAATGGCGTTGCAGAGCGAAAAAACAGATCTTTACAAGATATGATGTTTGCCATGCTTGATGATGCTGATTTGCCCATGTCTTATTGGGGGGAGAGCATGCTCACCGCGTGTTATCTCCAAAACAGGCTCTTTCATCAAACAATAGGTACAACCCCGTACTTTAAATTGTTTCAGAAAAAACCCAAAATTGACCATTTGCATGTGTTTGGATCAAAAGCCTGGGTATTAATTCCGAAACAAATGAGAAAGAAGGGAGATCCTAAGACCAAACAGCTAGTGTTTGTGGGTTACCAGGAGCTGGGAAAAGGTTTCCGCTTTGCTGAAGGGACAAATGGCATTGTGATCTCCAGGAATGCCAGTTTTTGTGAACATAGTGGCTGGGAGAGACTACATGCCAATACTGAGGTTTGGTTTGAACCTTCCCAGGAGCTCCATGACTCTGAAGGTAGACACAGAGAATCAGAGTCTGAGGGGGAGGAAAGTTCAGATAAGAGCTCTCAAGAAAGTGGAGTTAGCCAGAGACCAGTGGCTAAGCAACAAAAGAGAGGTCGCAGTTCTGAAGAGGAAAGTGGGTCAGAAGAAAAATTTTCTCCCAGAAGATCTAAAAGACAAAACAAAGGAGTGCCTCCGGTGCGTTTTTCTCCTGATACTGCAAATGTGTTTAGTGTGATTGCAGAACCCAAGAGTTTTCAGGAAGTGTTAAAGTTACCAAAAGAGGAGGCAGAGCGCTAGAAACAGGCAATGGAGGAAGAGATGTCCTCTCTGAATGAGCACAAGGTTTTTACACCAGTAGCAGCGCCTGAGGGGGCAAAGATTGTAGGCTGCAGGTGGGTGTACAAACTTAAACCTCTGGTGACAGGAGAGTACAAATACAAAGCTCGTTTAGTTGCTCAAGGATATTCTCAGAGGCCTGGAAAAGATTATGACGAGACTTTTTCCCCTACTGCTAAGGGGGACAGTGTAAGGCTGATTTTAACGCTTGGAGCAAAGAGAAAACTCCTGTTAAACCATTTTGATATCCAGACTGCATATTTACATGCACCAATATCAGAAGACCTGTATCTAGCCGAACCGCCTGGTTATGAGACAGGTTCCAATAGAGTGTTAAAATTAAACAAAGCTCTATATGGTCTCAAACAGGCTGCAAGATCTTGGAACAAATGTTTCCATGAAGCCTTAGTGTCATTTGGTTTCAAGCAGAGTACAGCTGACAATTGTGTTTATGTACGTGGTACAGGCAGTGATCAAGAGTTTTGTCTGATTTATGTAGATGATGTATTGTATGCCTGTAAAACAGATAAACAAACTAAAAGGTTTGCCAAGCAATTGTGCAGTAAGTTCAAAGTGAAAGACTTAGGCCCGGTTAGGACATATCTAGGGTTGGAAGTGTGCTGGGCCCAAGATGGCAGCTGCCTAATTAGTCAGCAGAACAAAGTTAAACAACTACTGACTACATACAGAATGCAGGATTGCAAAGGGGCAGTGGTGCCTATGGATCCAGGTTTCATAAAAACACTTCATATAGATGAGAGTCCTGAATTTGAACATCCTGATGTATATCACTCTGTAATTGGAAGTTTATTGTATCTAGCACAGTGGTCCAGACCTGATATTAGCTACGCTGTAGGCATATTAAGTAGATTGGTCTCAAAACCCACACTAAATGCCTGGAAAGGGGTAAAACAAGTTCTGAGATACCTCAAACAGACAATTGGCTATATGTTACAATTAAATTCTTCCGAGGATGAAATGTTGAGTTGCTACTGTGATAGTGACTGGGGAAATTTGCCAGATAGAAAATCTGTCACAGGACTAGTCATAATGGTCGGTGGAGCTTTAATCAGCTGGCGGTCACGCAAGCAAGACGTTGTAAGTGTGTCATCAACGGAATCAGAGTACGCCGCATTGAGTGAATTGTGCAACGAGGTGATTTATTTCAAGCATTTGATGGCAGATTTAAATGTAAATTGTGGAGAACCAGTACAAGTTTACATTGATAATCAGGCTTGTATAACCTTAAGTAAAACAGAGGGTTTCAAATCGCGTTCCAAACATATCTCTGTAAAATACCAAAATGTACGTTGCTGTGTACAAGACAATGTAATCACCTGTACTTATGTATCAAGTGAAGAAAATGTAGCAGATGTGTTAACTAAACCATTGGCAAAGATAAAGAACAAGCGAATGTGCAAGGGTTTAGGTTTGCTGGAAAAATAATCTCCTACATAGGTGTATTTGGTGTTAATTGTTCAGCAGAATCTGTGAGGGGGTGTTCAGTTTCTGTTAATTGGTTCTCGTGGGAAACTTGCAGATTCTGGCTAACACAATTAACTCAAGCTGGTGTCAATTTACTCTTGGCAGAAAGCCCAGGTCTGCTTGACCTAGAAACTACTTACTCTGATTGGTTAACGAGCAGCACTCAACTCTGTTATCTAGGATTGCTAGCACAGTGTGGTGTGAGGTGTGTTAGGAGTTAGAAGTGCTGTGTATGGTTTTGAGAGAGAGAAAGGAAGGATTTATTTTGTTTTGTATTTGTATGCAGAAACTCTGCTGGTTTTATTTTTTCCTTTTTTAATAAATCCTGTAAATAGTTATTCTGAGTCTAGCTGACTAGTCATTACCGCCGCAACTAGCTTCCTCGCTGTGCAGGAAAACTCTGCTACGTTTGGGCTAAAGCCAATAGCTTGGTGCTGTCGACGGTGACCCCTTGCTGGCGGAGGAGCTTAACCTCTTCTTTGCTCGCTTCGAGAAGGAGCCACCTGAGACGCCGGTATTACAGCCACCAGCCCATAGGGGCCCCTCATTCACGGTAGAGGAACATGAGGTGAGACAGGTTTTGAGGATGGCGAATCCGTGGAAGGCGGCTGGACCTGATGGCATCACTGGAAAGGTGTTGAAGGGCTGTGCGGATCAGCTGGCGAGGGTCTTTACTAAGATCTTCAATAAGTCCTTACACCAGTCTATTGTCCCACCCTGCCTGAAGTCGTCAACTATTGTCCCTCTGCCTAAAAAATCCACAATCAGTAGTTTGAATGACTATAGACCAGTTGCACTGACTCCAATCATCATGAAGTGTTTTGAGAAACTGGTGCGCCGTCACATTATTTCCTGTCTTCCATCAACTTTTGACAACTACCAGTTTGCATACAGAGCAAATAGATCCACAGAAGACGCCATCAATACCACTCTCCATGCTGCTCTGTCCCATCTGGAGCAGCCGGGGAGTTATGTGAGGCTGCTGTTTGTGGATTTTAGCTCTGCTTTTAACACTATCCTCCCCCATAGACTGGTGTCCAAGCTAGAGGCGATTGGACTCTCCAACTCCACCTGTCTCTGGGTTTTGGATTTTTTGTCAGAACGTTCTCAGAGGGTTAGAGTAGGGTCACACATGTCCACAGCCCTTAGCCTTAACACCGGCTCACCACAGGGTTGTGTGTTGAGTCCCCTGCTCTACACTCTCTATACGTATGACTGTACAGCCATCTATTCCAGCAACAAAATCATCAAGTTTGCTGATGACACTACGGTGGTAGGGCTCATTTCAGGAGGGGATGAGTCCGCCTATCGGGACGAGGTGGAGCGGCTCTGTGTTTGGTGTGGAGAGAACAATCTGGCTCTTAATACGGCTAAGACCAAGGAATTGGTGGTGGATTACAGAAAAAAAAAGGCGGACATTCAGCCCTTGTATATCAACGGGGAACGGGTGGAGAGGGTGGCGGAATTCAGGTTTTTGGGAGTAGCTATCGATCAGGGCATGACTTGGAGCGCACATACCACTGCTCTGGTGAAGAAGGCCCAGCAGAGAATTTATTTCCTCAGACTTTTAAAGAAGAACAATCTGAGTGAGAGACTGCTGGTGTCCTTCTACCGAGGCTCCATAGAGAGCATTCTTACATACTGTATTTGTGCTTGGTTCTCCAGTTGTACAGCTAGGGAGAGGAAGGTGCTCCAGAAGGTCATAACCACAGCACAAAGGATTATTGGTCATCCTCTCCCATCTTTGGAAGAACTGTACGGTTCCCGTTGTCTTAGGAAAGCAAATAACATCCTGCAGGATTCATCTCACCCGGGACACGGTCTGTTTGCACTACTGCCTTCTGGCAGGAGATATAGAAACATCAAGTCAAAGACAAATAGACTGAAAAACAGTTTCTATCCAAGAGCTGTGGCCTTTTTGAATGCTGTAACTCGATAGTGTGACCTGGGAGTTTGATGGGTGTGGTGTGGGTGTGGCTGGAATGTGGTTTGTTTGGTTGTTGTTGTTGTCTTGCTTTTGTTGTTTTAAGGGATGGCATCCAATTTCGTTGCACTTTGTGCAATGTTGCACTTGTGTAATGACAATAAAGAATCTATTCTATTCTATTCTATTCTAAATCCTGTAAATAGTTATTCTGAGTCTAGCTGACTAGTCATTACCGCCGCAACTAGCTTCCTCGCTGTGCAGGAAAACTCTGCTACGTTTGGGCTAAAGCCAATAGGGCTATGCCTGACACTCCAAAGTTCCATGAACAAGTTTATGGGGTGGGGGTCTGTAGGGCCTAATAAAATACCCTGCCTTTTGAAGGGTTCCAGGTTCTCTAGGAAGCATCTATGAACAATGACTTTGCTCATGCATAGGCTTTTTCAAACTGGACTTTGACAGAACATACTGAGATTGGCAGTACAGATCATGGGTATGAGACTCTTCCCTCCTCCATGTGCTCAACTGAAATCTCACATTTGTCCCATGAACTTCTGCAATAACTGTTTAGCCTTCGTATACAGCTGAATTTTCATTTCCAATTATACCTTGTCTGGTAGCAAGGACAGGCCTGCATGGCACCTCGAAGGCCATCTATGGCAGAGCACTTTAGAAACCACTTCACATGCATTATCTCAGTGCAGGCCTTGAAAGAGCAAATAGTCTGTGAAAAATTAAGGGTAAACCCATCGGCCTTCAGAATTGTTGAATATCATAACAAGCAAAGGGAATATGTATCCCAGCCAGCCAATCACACTGCACAAGTGGGGAGCTGAAGCCGCAGCAGGCGATCTTGAGCACAGAATCAAAACATACACAAATTGGTCTTGAAAGAGACTCTCACCCTCTAAAGCGCTTCCCCAGACTTTAGATACGTGGGTATCAGGGCATGGTGAGAGGGCCCTTGCCTCCTGCCAATGGCCCTGTGAAGGGTGCTGATACTTGCCTTTGGCATTCCTGTGCTTCAGTCTTGCCACATCCCCACTGGGCCCATCATCATCACCATCATTTGAGGGCATCAGTAATTGACAAGATAAGGGCCCCCAAAACTGAAGATGGAAGACCTGTGAGTGGATTATTCAGTACTTACTATTTATTTATTTTAATTGATTCAGTATATCTCCGACCCTTCCTCCTCATGAGGATGGTGTTCAACTTCCATGCCCCCAAACTATTAGGCTTGCAGTCTGGGCATGCACCTAAATCAAGCTTCTTGGTGGCACAGATTACCTTTTACCAAATGAGGCTGGTATACCAATAGGAATGGACAAAGCACTCTAATTGCATCCATTTTTAGTTTTGCTGGTGCACCATAATTCTACTTTTATTTCATGGGATTTTTTGAAGGAACACACAGAAAATCGTGTTTAAACTATATGCATTTTTACACACTTTTACATCTGTAACATGCACATTTTACACACATTTTAAAAACAGAATAAATATTTTTGTGTATGGTTTTACCTTCAATAAAATTTCCCAAGAACAATATACCCTGCCTGCAAAAACAAAACTATGTATCACAAATAAAACTGAACCGTGTACAGAAGATAAAAACAAAACAATCACAGTCCAGGCAACCTTGGGGAAATTTGGCCTCACACAGGGCACCACTGGAGTTTGAAAGACCAAAGTCCCCTCCCCTGCCTCTTGTGACAGCAATGGATCTAGGTGCACACACACCCCGCCACACACACACACACACACACACACACACACACACACACACTACACACCTGCTCTTGCAGAGGGAATGCAACCCAATCTCTGGATCTGGGAACCGTCCATTCATATGCCCTCCATCCGGTCAGGAATCAGTCTAAGTTTATTAGCCCTGCCCTAGCCCATGGTTGCATCCAACATGGTCTCTCCTGGTTCAGATGTTACAGAGAAATACAGAGCTGGGTGTTATTAGCATGTTGGTGACACCTTGCCCCATATCCCCTGGTAGCCATCTCTAGTGGTTTCAAGCAGCACTGGGGCCAATATTTGCCCTGTGTCACCTGAAAGATCTAAAGGGGTAGCACCATAGAAAAACTCAGCAAAGACTAAAATACTTAAATCCATGGACCCATTCTCACTGTGTTTGGGTAGCACCACTAAGGTTGGAGGCTCATGTGACAGAATGTTCCACTGTTCCCAATAAAGGAATAAACCACTCCACAGAGACATCTTGTATGAGAAAGGAGGATGTGAGGCTCCCTGCGTATGTCCCTGATGAAACAAAGCCCCCACTTCAATTCTGAAGTGGTACAGCACAGGTACAAGTTGATTGAACCAGGCATCTGTGATGCAGAGAGCTGCACAGTTCAAGGTAGTAACAAAATGCATGGCACCACATTTGAAGGTCACATATTTGAGCTGAAAATTTAAATGGAAGCCTTTAAAGAAAACTGGACCCATCTTTCCCCCTCAGCTCTCAGAAACCTGGAAGTTGCTGCAGACAAAAATAAAATGCAGTCCTAATGTACTGACTTTGAACCGTATTTTAAAATGAAGTGTTTATTTACAATTGGGCTTTCTGAGCTAACAGCTTGTGGCAGTCATCTCACAAATTATGTCACTTTCTTGCAGCTCCAGCTTCATAAGAATGGGAGACGCAATAAAACCAATTTTCATCCAGCTTCTGTCTGTTTAAGCAATCAGAATAGGAATTTTTATGTTTAAAAATTAAAGTCTTGTTTAAAAATTAAACAGTTAAGTTCCAGATTATTCAGATTGGAGCAGAATTGGGGGGTGGGGGGTGATTTACAGTTTCTTTCTTCAAAGTATAATGGTGCAAAATCACAAATGGTGCTGAGATTAGAAAGATGACTTGCATCGACTGGAAAATGCCAACTGTACATTGTACTTTATTTTAAGGCACATTTCATTTTCTTTATGACAAACAGTGTGTTTATTTCCTGCAGAAATTTCATCAAACAAGGACACAAAGAGAGAAAGGCAGAGGGAAGAAAGTTTACTTTTGACTTGTAAAAGATGGTGCTATTCAAATTCGAGTCAAATCTGAATATGAAGTCACTTTGATGAATACTTGGCCTCCACTTCGTACCATGGATTGGAGTCATCATTTTCTGTTTGTTCCTTTCAGTTGTATTTTAAGTTTAGTGAAGGTCAATTTGGCGATAGCAGTTTATGCATTCACAAGAATCAAATGCTCAAGGTTTTTTAGATGTGCTTTCTGACTAAACATCAAGAACTTTCTGACAGTAAGAGCTGTTCAGCAATGGAACAGACTCCCATGAGAAGTGGTAGACTCTTCTTCCTTGGAGGTTTTTAAACAGAGGTTGGATGGCCGCCTGTCATGGACACTTTAGCTGAGGTTCCTGCATTGCAGGGGGCTGGACTAGATGACCCTCAGGGTCCCTTCCAACTCTACAAGTTCATGAGTCTAAAGGGGAGTTTGACACAGTGCTGCTTAAGGCTCCTGGTAAGGCCTCTACATTTGCAAACTCCAAATGAAAATAGCAAGTCAAGATTTTTTGCTGCCTGAGGCAGAATTGGCAAACCACCTCCACCCTGCCCAAGTCAAGGTACATAATACTGGCCAAGTTGTTAGGCAATCTCCAGCCCCAGCCCAAGTCAAGGTACACAAGGCTGGCCTAGTTATTCCATGGGCATCTGTCTCTTGGAGTAAAAATGCAATAGATGAAATAGCCATTAACAATTTGCTTTGCTTTTCATAGCTGCCTGAGGCAGTTGGTGGGGTCAGCCCTGGTAGGGAGAAAGTTAGCTCAGTTATTCTCTCTGACATCTTAGTTGTGTATGTACAATGAGTTTTTAGATGGAAGAGCATCACCTTTTTTAATTTTTATTTTTGCGAAGGGGAGTTATCAGAAGAAGAAAAGCAGAAAGCAGATATGCAAGCTCAGTGCAACAGTGGAACATTACTGTATGAACATCCTTCAGTGCAGCTCAGGTGTGCTTTTAAAAGGGAGGTTGATGAGGCTCTAAGGCAATTTCAGATCAAAATGTGGCTCCATGGTCCCCAGTAGGGTCTTTTCCCAATGGGGAGCATAATGGCTCAAAGCCAACAGCTAGGTTTTTGCTTGGCTGATTTGCTTGTGCATCCAGTTGCACATGCCTGTATAATTATTATTGAGATCTGCACAACAAATCTTCACATATCCATATACAGAATGTGGGAAGGTGGAAATACTTTCACATCAGGACTGGTGGTCTGGGAGCAGAAAAGCAAGCTGGTGAGTTAATGAATGGGGTACTAAAGGTCAAGAGCAAGTGGGTGCAATTTGATGAGAAACTGGTCTTGGGCACTGGGGTTGCTCACACTTAGGAGCCAGACCAGGAACTCATTGCCTCTTGATGCTGCTTGACCTCTGCTGAACTGCAAGGCCACCATTCAGCCATTTCCAGTGGCGGTGCCTAAGCACAGCAGACAGAGTTCATGTCATTCATTTTCATTCATGCCCACCTTTCTTCCAAGGAGATTGTGTCAATGAGTTCCCTTTCCTCAGGAAATTGGTCATACAGAGTGTGGGGTGCCTAGCTCTGTCAAAAGTCCCTAGTTTGAGACCCCATGTGCCCTAAGGGGAGAAAGTTTATTTATGCAGAAAGCAAGTTGTTCCATCAATTCAACAAGCAAGAGAAATCAAGAAGCATTTCTTGTACACTGAAGGCTTCAGCAAAAGTGTGGCTATGACTTTGTTCCACTTCTGCTTTTTCTCTACAGCTACTATAGTATTAACATCTTACAAACACAGAATGCTCTCAGCTGGTCATAAATAAACCCAGAAACTGTATTCACATCTGAGTGTAGTTATTGCATTACAAGAAACAGCCAACTCTAAAGGTGAAGCAGAGTTCAAATTTCAGTGGTTGTTATTGATTCTATTTTGTTTACTGCTATGGGGTACACTCTTATGAAAGGCAGTATATAGGGAAAGAATCAAACCCAGCTAGAATGACTGGAGGGCCTCCCAAAGCTTTTAAAGTAAAGTTTGACAAATCTTTTTTTGTATGTGTAAAGGCTAGTATGGGAGTCAATGCACAACTTAGAATGCAGCCGGCTCTGGTCCCCAGAGTTATAGAACAGCTGAAGTTAAGTGCTGCAGCTAATGAAGTCCATGTGAGCAAAGGCCGGTGAGATTCACCCTCTGCCTCTGGATGCCCAGCAAGATGCTGAACAGAAAGGCTTGAACAGGACAAGAGCAACACATGAAACAGCATCCAGGATGCACCCTTAAAACCACAACAGAGCGGTTGCTTGGTGGCTTAGGACAGGCATGTAACAACCAGCATGCAGCAACCTCACACACGGCTGCCAGGGCTCTTACAGCAGGGACCATAGCTGTTGACTGCTCCACCCTCCCCTTTATTTTGTACTGAGGGAATCTGGCAGTGGTGGAGGAAGAGGAGTGGGGGGGGAGCACATCGCCCCCGGCAGCGCGATCCCGGCAAGGTGCCATAGTGGATGCTCCCCCACCTGCACTGGGCGCCATGCCCCCGCAGGGAGTGCACCATGCCCCCAGGACATGCACCACACCCCTAGGATGCACGCCACACCCCTATGGGTGGCGTGCCATGCCCCCGGGAAACGCGCCAGCCCCACCCCGCCTGCTCTCCGCCCCCCGCTGCCAGAGCATGAAGCTCCGCCACTGGAGTGCTGTGAGAGCATTTCTGCTGTTCACCACTAGTGTTGCTGCCGCCACCACGTCTGCCTGCCAGGGCTACCCAAACAGGAGCAGAACCCCACACCTAGGAAGGGGCCCACCGGAAGGCCATTGCCTAGAAGGCCCTCAAACCTGGATCTGATCTCCTTGCAGAAGTACTTTCTCCCTAGCTTGGTCTAATTTTTTTTTACCTTTTTTCTTTTATTCATACATACCCACACTCAATCCCACATATACTTCCTAGTAGATTGGAAGTCTAACACAAAGGTGGGGTGAGGGGTGAGGGATGGTGGTGGGAAAAGGAACTATCTCAGTCAAATATTCAGTCCACACAAACTAACTGAGCTCCACAGAAACTCTTTGCCCCGTTTGTAGAACTCAGCTGTGCACAAAGCACAAATTGGTCAGGAACTAATGAAGTCACTAACCCACTTCCCTCATGCTCCTAGAAGCCGTATTTAACATTATGTTTTTTCTATTAAAAAAAGAAAGAGCCAAGAGAAAATATAGAAAAAGCTGAATGAATGTTGTTATAGGTTTTGCAGGGGCAAGATCCCCAAAAATATCTGGATTCAGTAATGGATTTTGATTAGTTGGAGTATTGAAGGCAAGAGTGGAAAATTACACGCTAAGCGTCCTTTCCCTCACTTGGGATAGAGGAATTAACATGACAAAAGGTGCTGATGGCCCATCAGAGAGGAATTATCCGGACTGGGCAGACAGAGGTTGCCATGGTGATGGGGTGTATAGAATCACATTTGTAGAGTTAGGAAAAGTACGTCTATAGAGCAAGGTGTGCTGGGAAGAAAAAGGGAGAGGACATCTTGGGCAGGCTGGCTGCAGGCTGGCTGAGAGAGATGCCTTGGACATAGCAGCCTTGGACTAGGAGCCAAAGTCCCTTCAGCATCCCCCCATAAAATATTTGAGGGGGCTGAGACCCTGCAAAGTTGATGGGCCATTCAAATGATGTGCATGGAGGGGGCGGAGCTTGCATGCTGATCCTTATTGGCCCCCTCATGTTTCCTCCAAGCATCATGGGAGCTGGTGTTGTGTGCTGGCCAAGATTGTGAGCTGAAACATTCTCAGGTCTCACTTCAGCCAGAAACCTATCATGTGACCATAAAACTTAATTCTCAGCTGCTCCTCCACCCCAGTTATATTGGTATATCCTAAAAATTTATAAGATTACCTAGATAATATATGGATTTGGCATAGTTTCATACACATAGTTCCAACCTCCCCCAAGTGGAAGGAGTTCTGGACTCCCTCCATGCAGACTGAAGGCGTAAATAGGTGAATCAGCTCTATAGCACAACAGTCTCCGCCATGTCTTCTATTCTCCAAAGGGACACAGACCCTGTGTCTGTGCCTGGGACCCCATGGGCTCTTGCCACTGCTTGGCAGAAAGAGGGGCAGGCACTCGACTTTTGTAACAGTATAAAGGAGGATGTGAAAACACACTTTTCATGGGCATTGTGTTCATTATTTTACAGCCCTGTGCGTGTGTGCGCGTGTGCGCGTGCACATATGCACAGTGGAACTCAATTGCAGGATAAAAAGCATCTTTCAAAAGAAAGAAAACGCAGCATAGTTGGCAATATGATCATTACTCATAGCATGTTGTGAAGGTAGAGAACAGTATAATTATTCTTCTTTTGAGACTCCATGGCCTTAGTTTGAGTAACTGTTAATTCCTTCAAGAATAATTTTATTAGCATTGCTTTTGCACTATAAAATTTGTTTGGAAAGGCTATTGCAAATCTTTCTAGAAGATGCTTAAATATTTGCATGAATGCTATTATTTATGAAACACTAGAAAGACAAAATCCTGCTTTCCCCCTCCCTCCTCTGGCAGTTTTTGGTCCTCTATTATTCTCAAACATTATTTTTTTCTGGCATCATCACTGCACTATGTAGAGAAATTACTGCTGAATTATTAACCCTATTACAACAGGACAGTATTACTTTGCATGCTATCTAATCTAACAGTAGCTTTTGAAAATAATATACTTCCACAGAGTCCAGCAAGCAAGCAATACAATTTTTTTCAATGCTAAAAACTTCACTCCCATCCATGAAAACGACCAAATATAACATAGAATATAAATTTGTATGAGGCAAACTGGGTCATTTCATTCATGCAAATCAGGACCTGCAGCTAGGAAAGCAATCCTGGATGAACACAGGCACCAGTAACTGGAAGAAAAGGGTGAGGGAGTTTCTCCTGCTCCCTCGGTCAGGGCAACGCCACCCTGGCTCAGAGCACAGACCCAGCAAAGCAAATGAGCACCTGTCCCAGCCAACCTGTCACAAAGGCAAGCTGAGAGGACCACGACTGTCATCACTGGTCTGCAATACCCTAACAGGAAGAGCAAAGGCTGAAACTAGCTGGCTTCTTATCTTTCCTGGATAAGCCAAGAGTTTGGCACCCACTGTTTTTTTTAGTTCAAAGGCATGAGAACATTTATAGAAGAGCTCTCCTACAGCCAGTCCAGATGGAAGTGCTGGATGCAGCAGGGCTGGCTAGTCTCAGGGGGCTGAACCTCAAGAGGTGGCACTGTTGACAGCGTTCCACCTCCCCCTGCCACAGCTACACCAGCTGCAGCAGCAGCAACGGCTTCTGGCAAGATGTCGTGAGATGGCACCCACTGTTGCTTCATGAATGCCACTGCACAACCCAGGTAAGGGAGACTTTGACAAGGGCAGGGCGGCAGCAGGATGGGGTGGCAATGGCACCTTCCCGTTTTGCCTCAAAGGAAGCCAGGTCTAGGAAGTGGGGTTCCGGCAGTGCAGCTTTGCCTGTCATTCCTGTGAGCTTGGCCTGGACACACTGGTGGGATATGGGCACTCCAGCTGGAGTATTTACCTTTGCTCTGTTAAAAACGGCAAAGAGACCCCTGACCATTAGGTCCAGTCCCGGACGACTCTGGGGTTGCTGCGCTCATCTCGCTTTACTGGCTGAGGGAGCCGGCGTACAGCTTCCGGGTCATGTGGCCAGAATGACTAAGCCGCTTCTGGCAAACCAGAGCAGCGCACGGAAACACTGTTTACCCTCCTGCCGGAGCGGTACCTATTTATCTGCTTGCACTTTGACGTGCTTTTGAACTGCTAGGTTGGCAGGAGCAGGGACCGAGCAACGAGAGCTCTCCCTGTCGTGGGGATTTGAACCGCCGACCTTCTGATCGGCAAGTCCAAGAGGCTCTGTGGTTTAGACCACAGCACCACCTGCACCCTATTAGGCTCTATTAACCTTCATGATTCTTGCTGCATGCAAACTGCAGGTGCCAACCACACTCCGCTTATTAGACTTTATGTAAGCTTATTGCGCTATTTATGCTTTAATATGCTGTATGAAGGCCAGTGCTGTGCACTACACTCAGAAGCAGTCTAGCTATTTGTGTTGTATGCCAAGGCTTGCTGTACATGAATAAAGTGAGTTTTCCCCCAAATGTGTGCTCATTGCATCTGAATCACAACGAACAGCTGCCCTTTGACTGAACACTCATCCTGAGGTGTCCCCAAACCTGTCAGCTGAGAATGCAGAACAACCTGAAAGGCAAAGACTATCCAACATGTGATGCCAGGAGTTCCTGCTGCAAGCACCGAGGTGAGGTAGCCTTGTGCAGACTTCAGGCTGGAAGCTATAGGAAAGCAGAGCTCTGACAATGCTTCAGGAACAGTCAACCTTAGACTGAGCCCTTTATATCTGTTCCAACGGCAAGCTCCACCTTAACTGAAAGTGCCCCAGCCCACTCCAGCAGACTTCGCTTTGATGGAATGAGGCAAGCTCTGGTTGGCCTTCTGTGATGCCGTCCTCCAAGTCAGAGGCAGGCAATGTGATGTCCTTGGACGGGAGGGGCAATGGAATCCTGAACACATCTTGTAGAAGGAGTTTTGGGGGTGGCCCTGCATGCCTTTGCTTTTCTGGCCCAGAGTCTTCAGCCTCATTTCCTGAAGAAGGGAAATACGTAACACCCAAGGATTGTGTGAGTTTCCTTCAGTCATACCCAACGGAAAATATTCTGGCTTTGCATTGGAATTCCTAAGCATTTGCTGAATCCCTAAGCCAAACAAACCTAGTTGGAAGATCCTTGTTTTGATTTATATTTTGAAATGGGCTCATCTAGCATTTATTCATCTTCTTCAAGTGGAACTTTTCATCCCTTTCCTTTTTTCTAATTAAACTCCTTGAGCAGAAGCAACAGGGAAAGGAAGAAACTTGCAAAAGCCTAACTGAATGAGAGATGACAAAAGCAATGAGAAATGAAGAGATGGCTTTCATTCTCATCACACAGAGTCTTGCTCTCTCAGCTCAGCGCCTATTTCTGCTAGAGAAGGCTTTACAATGAACTGGGGGAAAGGACACTTTCTTTTAAATCTGTGGCTCCTGCTGGCACTTCATCTGAGGTTTCTTTCTACGCACTATTATTAAATGCACTTCAACCACACAAAGAACACCTAATTTATTTATTTCTAAAGTAGAACAGCTAATTTAGCAGCAGAGCTAACCTTGACTTGAGCAGGCAGGGAAATATCTCAAACGTACAAAGGCTTGGCTTTTGACAGAAACAATTCCCCCTCCCCCCATTTCACTACAAAGACCTTTAAGGGCCCTTCCAATTGGGACATTTAATGTGCATTCAGGCAAATCTGGGCTCTTGGCAGTATCAGGATGGTCTGTTATGTGTGTTCCTGCATTTCAACTGGTTTGCTCCCTCAGAACTTTTTGTCAATTTTAGTGCTCTCAGTTCCTCACTTTTCCAATCTTAAATTCAGTTCTCCACATTTCTGCAACAATTTGAGATTTATTTATTTTTTAATCCTCATGAATTTTCTTCAGCATTTTAGTGTTGAATTTTCTCAATGAACACATTTCTGCATGCTGCTTTAACTACTGCACACTTTTTTACAAGCAATTTTTCCTAACATAATGCATTTTTGTATATTATCCTAGCTTCCATTTTTATGAACATTTCCCCCTAACATATGAATTTTTGTAAACACTGTTTGGCAAACTGCATCACAAAATCCAGATCAGTGTGAATTTCAAATGGCTGTTTCAATTCTCCTATTGTTTGGGAAAGCGTGAGCTTGATAAATCCACCCTTAAATGTGAGCTGATTCGACTTTCTTCCTTGTCCCTGTTGATACAGCATCTGTGGTGATCTCTGTGTGGTCTTTAACTTTTTGCAAGAAATTTCATAACCACAAATGTTCACTTTTTCTTTGTTTCCTTTTTTTGTGCTATAGCACCCTGGCACTGCACCAAATTAACTTTGCTTCTTTGTGACATATTTCCTTTGGGGGGGGGCAATTTAATCTTTATTGATTTTAAATATTGAATCCACTTACCACAAAAAAACCAAAAGAAAACAAACAAACAAATCACATCCAATTAAAAACACACACATATAAAATAAAGTTATTCCATACATTGAGACTTCTGTCTTCCTCAGTATGGGTCCTTTGTTTCCTTGTTGACTGCATATTGTACTATTGTACAACCTTTAATTTATCATAAATTGTAATTTTTGTTGAATATAGCATTGCAGAAGTTAATCATATTTACTGTTGATGTTGGATACTGGAATTATTGTGTGTTTCTTTTTTTAAAACAAGTGAAGCTTGAGCACAGCAATCTCAGCCTTAAATACTTTTAAAAGTGTACCTGCAGTGTCTTAGTACAGCAGCACAAATAACCACACTTGAAGGGAGAGAAGCTTTTACTAATAGCTGTGGCAACTTACTAAGTCAAAATTTCTTCAAAAAAAAGAAAAAAGGAGAGGTTTTGGTGGACACACACACAGGTGTTCTCCATAGGACCTTTTCACTGCTTGCTTTCTTCTCCTGCTACCCATCCATTTGTTTCTTAGAATTGGTGCAGTTATGAAATCAGCTTTGAAAGGTTCAGTTTGCAATCTTAATAGAAAATGGCATCCAGTTGTAACAGATGAGAACCTTTTCTTTGATCTTAGGAATCATCATGCAAAATTTGGTTATGTCTTAAGTGGAGTCCAAATGCATTTGAACAAACAACTTATCCAAATATAATATCAGATACTATCAATACAAATGTTGTCAGCTGAGGAGATTCACAATTAAATAACAATACTTAAGGCAAGGTTGATCATTTATGCCATTTTACAATTGGTTCCAAAGGTCACAAACAACACAGAAATTTTTATCATACAAATCTATATTCCTCCACTTATTATAAATATATTTAAAAAGGAAATCTCATTATTGTCTAGTTACAGATAGGTAGCCAACAGTGTCCTTCAGCTCTCTATATTGGACAAACAGGCCAAACCTTACGCCAAAGAATAAACGGACATAAATCTGACATCAAGAATCACAAAACAGAGAAACCAGTAGGAGAACACTTCAATCTCCCAGGACATTCTATACAAGATCTCAAAGTAGCTGTTTTACTACAAAGGAATTTCAAAAATAGACTGGAAAGAGAAGCTGCTGAATTGCAACTCATTACCAAACTTAAAACCATGGAGAGACCTGGTCTGAACAGAGACATTGGATTCTTATCTCATTATACATGACTAAGCCATTTTTCACCTTCTCACCCCTTGCCTTTTCCTGTAAGACCTATTGCAGTCGTTAAGAGTCGTCAACAGGCTCATCTCAGCTATCTGCCAATCACCCATTCCCACCACCCTTCTGAGTAATACCCCTCCCCACCTTCTCACTATATAGAAGGATCTGGCAACTTCTGTTTCAGTGTATCTGAAGAAGTGTGCATGCACACGAAAGCTCATACCAAGAACTAACTTAGTTGGTCTTTAAGGTGCTACTGGAAGGAATTTTTTTATTTTCATTATTGTCTAATAAGAGATTGTATGCTTGTTTGGTATAGGATCGGAAAAAGATTTATGTTTGCCCAACAATTTGGAGTGAACCTCTGCCATCTGCATCCAGTGGCTCATGCTCAGATTGGAACATAAACACGGAGATTAGATGGCACATCTCCATATGCACGAGTCGTGCCTACCTATGATTTAAAACATATATTCTTAATTATGAGGGCATTCTGGGTTTTCTCTTTCTTTTTAAACACCTTTTCCTAACAGCTTAACAGTATATTTACTGAGATATAATGTACAATGTTAAAAATACTCTTTTATTTAAAATAAAGTACAGTTTCACGGTGAAGTGTTTTAATAGCGATAACACTCTTTCATAGGCCATGCATTGGAACATATCACCCTCAACAGCACCCATAGCTATTGTTTTATAGATGTAAACAAATCAACCCATTATTCTTTTGGCACACACCATAAAGTCAGTTTTATGAAGACTTTTCTTGCCTTCTTACTTATTATGTGACTCATGAGATCCTATACATATTATTTTCAACTTTCTCTAAACTATGGTATCCTGTACTAGCATATGTGAAACAAGTATGCTCTAGGTCAACAAAAGCATGTATGAGGAACTTGGATCCTTGTGAATTTATATGCCTGATCCACATTGCTTGGACACTGTACACTTCTCAAAAGGTTGAGATTGAAATTCATATTTTGGTAGAGTATGTGCAGCTTAAATGCATTTTTTAGAGAACATGCATATTTCAATCTGTACTTTGGGAAGACTGGGCTCCTGTCCTCCTTCTTCTCTGAGGCATTTCGTTGGCCACTGTAAGAGCAGGACGCAGGACTAAGCGGGACATTGGCTTGATGCAGGCGGCTCTTATAAGTTATTTTAATATTTTTAAAGATTTTTTAAAATCACCTTTCCTTTTCCTTTTTGCATATCAGTGTGCTACTAAACCCACAGAAGCAAAGCCAGCTTTAAAAAAAGGTTTGGGCTAAAATTTTACTCTGCCCAGCAGTGGAATCTAGCAATCCACAGTGACTGATCATAAGATGCATGTATGTGCAGGCTTGCATCAGATTGGTCATCAGAAAAAGAGGCTGAAAATGGGCTCCAAATGTAACTTTAAAGTCATGAAAGGACAGAGGGTAGTGGGTGAAATAGAATGGAGTACTCCTTATACCGTATTGGCCCAAATATTAGCTGCACCTTTAAAATTCAAGGGGGGGGGGAGAGAAAAAAAGACAATACCCAAATATAAGCTCCCTTAAAATTCCTCAGGCACTCACACCCATTCTGTTTTACTGTATGTCTGTTTCAGCAGCGATATTGTAAAAGCCAATTTTCATAAGGTCATGAATTTAAGCCACACTTTAACTTTTCACAGTCGGAATTGGGGGGGGGGGAGACTTATAGTCAGGCCAATATGGTGTTATGAGGTCTCCCAGGTGCCCAAACCTCTTCTTGGATAGGACCTGGGTTACTGTTTGCCCTGGGTGTAAAGGCTTCAAATTGGTTCTTTTGAAATTGAGATAAGTCATCTGTAATTGTGTTATCCAAAGCTGGAACATTACTGGCATTGTAACACAAAGGCCCGCACCAGGGACCTGTTCCGATTGGGAGGACTGCCTGCTGATCACCCAGACCACTGGTTGGCTATCGCACCAGAAACACTCATTTGTTCCGAAAGGCTTCTGAATTACTTTTTATTGTGGCCTGGTGCTTTGACACTGGAGTTCCCCTCTTGAGGACTACAGTAGGTGAGGCAGCCAGGCTACTGCTGTGATCATCTGTTCGCTGGAGCTTTGAGATTCAAGGAGAACTAAGGGGAAAGCTGATAGCCTTTCCCTTGGCAAGTTGCTGATCAGATAGGAGAGACCAGTGTAGTCTATTCCACCCATGCAGTGGGAGAATTCACACATACTTCCAAGCAGAATGTGATTGCACTATGAGAAAGGAACACCACTGGTTATGTGCATGGAGTGGGGCTCATATAATCTTTAATTATCCTTTTCCATTTGATCACTATTACAATATTTAAAACAATGTTTTCTGTGTAAAATTTCCCCCTGTTGACTGTAAATAAATATTCTGATGTCAATACAACATGATAACATTATGTCCAGGCTTGTGATTATACAAATATAGAAAAACAATATTTGCACCGGCAGAATAGCTGCAATATTTGCATCTGCACAGCTGAGCGGCCACTCTTAAACTTTAAATCCAAAGAGATTAGTTTTCCCCTCATGGCAAGTACTAACAATATCAACAGTTTTACAGTTTTTTTTTGCCAAGTAATGCATTTAACATATCTAGGTCAGATTCAAGAGGGAAGAAGGATTTCTTGGACTAGAGATATCAAGAATGAGCAAACAGTGAAATAGCTTGCTAACACTATAATATACAGAGGTAACAACCAGCCTGACCAGCCATCGGAAGACAGTGTAAAAATGCATTGCTAACATGAGCCTTCAAAATTATCCTTAACTTCAGTATGAGGAAGATGAATAGCAACATGCCAAACAAGGAAGAAGAGCAAGGGTATTCTGGAGAAGTCTGCCAAGATGACCCCAAAGCACCCAAGCGCAGTGAACTGGGTACCACTGGAAGCAAACTGGGCAGGAAGTTGTAGTAAAATCTCTTCCTCCCCCTTTCTGTTTAGCTGCCCCACACTCTCTGAATTCCAGTGCCCGTCACATGCTCGCAAGAGGGACCAACTTTACAAGCAGGAAACACAGGGATGTGGGAGGGGGGCTTGGCAGGCGATATAGTGCCGGGTTGCCCCTCCCTCTTTCTCCTTTGCTGTATGGCGCTCACCTTTCCTGTCCTGCAGGTGCTCATCTATGTCAGACTGGTTGCTTTAGAGCCCATTGGGAATTCTTTTACCTATAAATTTCATTGGGTGGAGGATAATGAGATTTTGCCCTCTCTAAAATCTCTACACTCTCTGTACTTCACCGAGGATTGATGGAAGATTGGCTTCAGTGGCATCAATTTAAAGAGACGATCACAAGTGGCAGTGTAGTACAGGAAAAGATGAATAGCCAAGCACCCTAGGGCACCTTTATGATAAAAGGGGGTAAACTAAGTCAAGCCTTTGAGAATTATGCAGCTACTGTGGTTGCTGTTGTATTTACTATAGAGTGTTAATTGTATTGGTATTTGCGTGTTATAAACAATCTTGGAATTTTTAAAAAATGATAACATGAAGATCTTTCAAATAAATAAAAATAAATTAGTGCCCCTACTCCAATGTGGACCCAAGAGGAACAGAAACACTCCCTTTGAGGCATATTTAGCTCACACACCTTTGGGATGGGAGTGATCTGGGTGGGATTCACTCAATACCAGACAGGAGGCCAGTGAAGTGCTGCATCCAGTCTGTGGGACAAGGACAGGTTTGTCCAGATAACTGGTCTCTGGGAGGGGAGGGATATGCTGGTAGACATCTTCTGTCCCAGACAGACCTCCTGCAGATCACCAGATGATTAGCTGAGTGACCCCAGCTCACACAACACCTTTGTCTCCCCTCCTTCTCCCATGTGTAGGAGAAAGACAGATTCAATGTTTTCCCCACAGAAAGGCCAAATAAGGTTCCTTTCGTTTACCATGTTAAAAGATGCACTCTAGAAACTAGATTATTCAACAAGCTTGACACTTAATCAAGGGAAGCCAATAAAACAGAGTGAGCTTAAGTAAAATGTGCACCCTAGCAATATTTTACGTAAACATTTTCTGCTACCTTCAGTTTTTCAGTTTTGCAGTATTTCAAGTTTGTAGGCAGTATTTGATCACTTCAGGCATATTTCCATATCATTTTTAAAAAATGGGTTCCTAGTAAATTAAATATGGTATAGCATTAGGCCTGTCCAATACATCAAAGAAACTAGGGGAAAGTCTGTCAGGAAATAGTAAATGTTTTTAGTTTTGAAAAGTCAAAGAAGTTCTTATGATCTTTTCATGGAAATGAGTGTCTTTTAAGGGAGAGAAAAACAAAAGCAAGATTACAGGATATTTACTTTCTAAAATGAAAAAGCATAAGAGATGAAGCAAATGCATTATAAAAGTACATGTCCAAACATTATCAGAAAATGGTACACTGAAAAATAATGTATGCTTATTTCAGCTGTTCCTAGATCTGAGTCATGGTATCAGGTTATCAAGGAAAACTTAACTCTTTGTTGTCTAATATATACCAGAAAAATTGTAAGTTTTTGTCTTGTATGGGTATATTGCTTTAGTAGGTATATCATACAGTGCTTCAAAATGCATCTATATCACTAAATGAACCCAGATGTGTTTATTGTGAGATAGCTGCTTTCTTTGCAATTTGGCTTATAAAATTACCAATAGCAGATGAATAAACTTTGAGAAGTAACCATAAAACTAATGAGTAGGGAGGATGAAATTGGATAGAGAAGTTGAACGCTACAATAAGAGTTTCTCTATTGACTATTGCTATTCTTATCAAACTGTATACCTTGAAGAAGCACACACCCCTTTTTTCATTATTGCAATCTGACAACACATTACATTACAAAATTATTCTGTATTTTCTAAAATTGTAAATAATTAAAATAATAATAAATAATAAATTTTATTTATATCCCGCCCTCCCCAGCCGAAGCCGGCTTTAGTGATCAAGATATATCCAGGAGTACTCCATAGCTATGTATTATAGATCACAACCCCATAAGTTAACTTGCCTATCTCTCTAACAAGGGAACCACAAACCCAAGAGCCCCTGTCTGCCTAGGATTCAAGCATAGCTCTTTGGCCCTCACCAGTCCACCACTGCATTCAGCCCAGAATTTCACAGCCCCTCAGATGACACCTTACTCCAAAATTCCTAATGGCTGCTTCTAATGGTTTCATCTAAATGTTAAATAGCACCGGAGAGAGAATGGTGCCCTGAGCAACCCCAGAGCACAAGTGCCAGAGGGCCAAGGAGCCCTCGCCCTGTGCTACTTTCTGAACATGGCCCAGAATCAGTTTAATGGAGGGCCTTCAATACTCTTCCCATGGATACAGCTCAGGAGGATACCTGGCCAATGATATTGTGGTGGTGATGATGGTGGTGCCCATCTGATGGTGAGAGCTGTTCAACAGTGGATCAGTCTCCCTCGGGAGGTTGTAGAATCTCTTTCCTTGGAGGTTTGTAAGCAGAGGTTGGGTGGTCATCTGTCATGGATGCTTTAGCCAAGATTCCTGCATTGCAGGGGTTGGACTGGATAACCCTCAGGGTCCATCTCTACAATTCTATGATTCTGTGAATCTATTATTCTACAATTAGCCTGGATGGAGAACAAATGTGAAAGTGGTCAGGCACAACTATGCTAATAGTAGATGTCAATATCATCAAGTTGCATTAAGTGGAACTGCTCCCCAACATTGGGTTTGACATTATATTGGACCAGTGGCGTAGCGTGGGTTGTCAGCACCCGGGGCAAGGCAAGTAATTTGCGCCCCCTAACCTGTGGATTTGCACCCCCTAACCTGTGGATTTGCACCCCCTAACCCTAACCCCCAGATGTTGCGCCCGGTGCGGCCGGCCCCCCCCTGCACCCCCCACGCTACGCCACTGTATTGGACAATCAAATGGCCACAATAGTAGCATCTAAATCACTGTGGAACCAAGTGACTTTATCCTCAAAGTTCTTAGCCAACAAGTTACAGTGGGAAGCCATGTGCTCCAGAGGTCAGAAATGGCCAACCTCTGAACCACATGGAACAAGTCTGCTGGGTGGCTTCTCAAAGGCACAATAATTGCAGCAAAGTAAGATCTAGTCACTATTCTCCAAGTCTATATGTTAGGCCCAGTTAGGAGCCTGAACATGTGCTTAGTCAGCTCCAGAGCACGATTCATGCTGCATATGCTCCAGCCCTTGCCCAACTCATTTAATTGGCCACTGCTCCTACCTATGAACAAAGGCAGCTCCATGGTGCCAAAGGCTCTTTGCGTCTCACCATTCCACAGTGAGACTTTGGCCCCAACAGGATCACCTGCTCTATCCTCTGGAAAAAGCTCAGAACAGTAAATAATTATCAGTATTTGGGGGCAGACTATCCTAACTGGTCTCCCATTCTTTCACTAGGAAGTGATCTGACCATGACAACGGGGTGATATCCACCCCACCCATGTCCAGACTGCCACCCTCCACACATGGTAAAAGGTAAAGGTAAAGGGACCCCTGACCATTAGGTTCAGTCGTGACGACTCTGAGGTTGCGGCGCTCATCTCGCTTCATTGGCCAAGGGAGCCGGCGTACAGCTTCCGGGTCATGTGGCCAGCATGACTAAGCCACTTCTGGCGAACCAGAGCAGCGCATGGAAACACTGTTTACCTTCCCGCTGGAGCGGTACCTATTTATCTACTTGCATTTTGATGTGCTTTTGAACTGCTAGGTTGGCAGGAGCAGGGACCGAGCAACGGGAGCTCACCCCGTCACGGGGATTCGAACCGCCGACCTTCTGATTCGCAAGTCACTGCAGTTTAACCCACAGTGCCACCCGCGTCCCACCTCCACACATGGAGCAAAGACTAAATCTAGGATGTGTCCTGCTCTGTGCATGGGACTGATTAACTTTGGAGACAGGAGCATGGTTGCCATGGAGGCCATACAAGATTTCCCTTGCATCCATTCATTTTTAAAGATTTTGACCTGTTTCTGAGTTGTGCTGTGCTTAAGGTTCCAATCTGTTGCATGAAGGCAGCTGAAACAAAAATATAGTTAACTCCAGAATATACAGTACTAATTGTAAAAAGAGAAGTATGTAAAAAAAAATTGTCTAGGCATCTGAAGTTAGTTCATGCTTTTTCTTTTACTCTTTCATTTATGATATTTTGTTTTTGACTTTTGGGTTTCCCACCTGAAAGGTTTCCCTTTCCATCCAAATGTAGGTCAGACTTCAAATTCAAATTCCATGCTGCAAAAATATTTCCTTCCACAAATTTAATCAACTAGTTAAGGATTTTAGCAAATGCTTTTTTGTTTAGAATTTGGAGGCTATAGCAATGCAGAAGCATAGTTACTCCTTATGATGGCCTGGGACTCGGGTTGGGATTCTGAGCCAGAGGAGACTCAGTCCTTTGCCTCAGGCATCATCTGAACCAAGTCTGGGGCCTGATCCTGAAGTGTCCCAGTCTGCACAGGTTCCCCTGCAACAAACACCAGCTGGGCCAAGTCAGGGGCTTGAGCCTGCCCTGGCTCCAGATGCGGGTATTACCTCGTTGCCTCCAGCTAGGCCATCACTTACAGCTGCTCCACTACCAATTGGGTCAGGAGAGGCTGAGGCGGCCTCTGGGTCTAGTAACCCACCGACGTCTCCTGAGCTGCAGAGACTAAGGTCTGAGAGAAGGAGAGACCTGAGTACTCGCAGGAGGAGTGCTCACCTTCGGGCAAAACAGGGAGGTGAGTTGCCAGGGGATCAGGACCAGCCGCTACCCAGACAAAGATAAAGGCTGTTGGACCCACCCCAGGTTGTGGGAGCAACATTTCTGTATGGCAGATCCTGCCTGAGACCCTGTACCTGTCCTTGCCTGGTTTCCTGCGTTGTGTCCTGCCTTGGCCCTGTCGGACTGGCTCCCAGCGGAACCTCCGGATTCTGGACCGGTCCTGGACCACGTCTAAAGAAATAAAAATTGCCCTTTTGATGTTTTTTTTTACATTGAAATGAATGGCCAATAGATAATTTCTGACCTCCCCTCTGCTTTTTAAAAGATCCTGGTGCAAGAACATGTCCCTAAAAAGATGTTGACAACAGCCTATCCTCCGTCCTCAAGTATAGCATCACTACAGTGGTACCTCGGGTTACATATTCTTCAGGTTACAGACTCCGCTAACACAGAAATAGTACCTCAGGTTAAGAACTTTGCTTCAGGATGAGAACAGAAATTGTGCTCTGATGGCGCAGCAGCAGCAGGAGGCCCCATTAGCTAAAGTGGTGCTTCAGATTAAGAACAGTTTCAGGTTAAGAATGGACCTCCGGAACGGATTAAGTACATAACCAGAGGTACCACTGTACTTACGGTCTTTCTTCTTTAACATAGTTGGCAATTACACACCTTTTAATATGATCTCCCAGTTACATTTAGTATAAAAAATATTGATGCCTGTCATCTGAACCTTTTGAAGAATGAAAAGCTTTTCTATTGCCTCTCACAAATATTCTTTCTATAGCACCAATAAAATTCCCAGTAGGTGCTCAACGCTTTAGAAATTGATGTGACTGTGAAGTCTTTGGTTTATTTCAATCAGAAATATTATGAACTTGGAAATAAAACTCTCAATTATTGGCTAACTCAAATAGGACCTTTCTGGCTCTCAGGTCTTCAACCCTGAGAGAATCACTGGTGAATTTGCAAATGATTATGAAACATTATACACCTCCACTAATCTAGATGTCTCACAAATTGATTATTTTTGCCCCAATGGGCAAATAAAGAGGCAGACACATAATATGGGGTTATTTATACCCAGTGCTTTTTTCTGGGGGGACACAGGGTTTCGCATACCCCTAAACATTTTGTGAATCTAAGTTTGGTCTCATTGAGGGGCAGTATTTCAATATGAGTAGGAAAAGCACTGTTTATACCTTAAATTAAAATCCTATGGGGTGGAACTAACTTAACTGGATAACCTTAGCCATTGGGCATCCCACCCTTTCCTATGAAATTAGGGCTCCCCTGCCTGCCCTGATTCCCAGGCCGCAATCTGATGGTGAGAATGGAGACCTTACCACATCACTACCCCTGGAACTGCAAAACCCCTGGGGGATGAGGGAGTTTGCCTCAAATAAGCTTGCCATACGTCAGGAAAATTCCTGGCATGACCTGGGTTTGGGGTGTAAAAATGGTGTTGGGGAAATTTTTGCTGAATCAGCAAAATGTCAGGGAAAACCTGGATGTATGGCAACACGATGGAAAAAGCAGCGGAAACAGCTCAAAAAACTCAACAACTTTGTGGGTGTCAGGAATTTTTCTTATATAGCAACCCTAACTCAAATGAGGCCCCTATCTCACCCCCTGAACTGCAGAGTCCAAGAAGTGAGCTTTGGGGTCAACCCATTACCTGAAAGGTATCTGTACAGTTACAATATACAAAAATTTATTGATTGATTTCAGGGTGACCTTTTCTCAAAGGATGTGAAAATGACAGTTCATGCTTTTGTTTTTAGGCAAAATTTCATCTAAATAAGCTGCAGGAACTTGAGGTTGTAAAAAAGTTATAACCCTAATGTACATATGTCTGAGACAAGTACTTAGCAAACTTAGAATGTATGTATTTGATTCAACAGTGTGGATCAATGAATCTGCCACACACTCTTCTATATACAAGTACTAGGTTGGTTTAAAAATATGAGATCAATGTCAGAAAAAAATATTGTCACATCAAAAAAGGAAGCCTGTGGACTTTACACAGTGACTGCAGTCTCCAACAGAACAAAGATGTGAAATAATTGGAAGGGAACATCTCATAACAATCTTCAGTTGTGAAGGGAAGAAAGGCAGCCAGCATATAAGGGGAGGAGAAACAAGCCCATGAAGAAATGGGGATAAACCACTGGACAGCTTTGATAGGGGAAAAAGAAGTACAATTCTAAGAGAAAGGCAAAATGCTTCTGAGAAATTCCACAAGCATTGGTACTGCTTATGCATCCCACAAAAGCCCTCAGAAACTTCTAAACTAATCTGGAAATACTTACTTGGCCCAAATATCTGAGGGATTTGAAGGGAAGCCCTAATTTCTGACATTAGAGCAGAATCTTGGCTCCTGGTAGACCATTGAACATGAGAGCTGTGCTTGGCTTGGTGGGTGCCACTAGTTATGGATGGAAACTTGTGTGATAATTAACCAGCTAGGAATTTGGCCTCCTTCACTTTAGATGGTGGCAACAGCAGACAGCTTTTCTTTGCCGTTTGGCAGAGGATTGGGCAACATTCAACTTAGCTGCATTAGTAGCAGAGACATGAGGAGCAGTGAAGACTGCAGCTCAGGGCTATGAGACACAGGGGAAGGAGAGGGACTACATTTGGGACCAACGTTCAGCTACATGGAGCTATGGGGTATTGTGGAGTTTAGATGAAGGTATGCCTTTATGCCTTATACTCACCTTTATGGTGTGGCTTGGGAAAGGGGTAAGCTAAATGGTTTGCTCTCCCCCCCCCCCCGCCCAGCAAAGGTTGGTCTCTCAAACCACTGATCTGTATAGTTGCTTCCTGCACTAAGCCTTTCATCTGTAGGCTTTTGGTAAATTCTAATAAAAGTAGCCCATATTTCAACCCAGCGAAATGTGTTGGTGTGTTCAATTTCAGTCCTCAGCTGCAAATGCTCTCTTGGCATGCACAAACACATCTTCCAGAAAATGCTGCTGTTAGGTATTTGTATAACATCAGAATAGACTATTTTGTGAGAGCTGGTTACAAGTAATTTGCATGTTTTGCTATGTACAAAGAACTCATATGCCTAATGATTGGTATTAACACTTCTTTTCAGAAGACTTGCACAACACAAGCCAAGCAACTCACCAGTAGAGCTAAGGAGTAATAACTATATAGCAGAAACCTAGAAATGGGCCTGTCACTCTCACATATTCCCTCTTTAGCCTGTGGTTTTAAAGTAGAATAATCTCAGAATATATAAATAATTTCATACTTAGATGAATATTCTATCTCAAACCCTGAATATACAGTCACACTTTCTCTCAAAATATGCATTTAATCCATATGTTGTCATGTTTAAATTTCTGTGCTGCTACATATGGATGATGATAAGATCTGTAGGGCAGCATGCTAGTCTGAGAGATGTAGTTCAGGACATGCCTTATAGGAATTATATATCAATTTATCAATAAATATGTAAATAATGTACATTGCAAAGCAATCTGTGTCTCTATTTACATATATGATGCACATGTAAAAAAAAGCCCTTTTGTTGTAGGGAACTTAGGCAAAAGCATTATTTTATTTATTATTTAGCACATTTATAGACTGCTTCATAGTATGAAGCCATCAAAGCAGTGCAGAAAAAAGCAGAATAAAACACAAAACACAAGTAAACATCAATAACATAATTTCAGCAAATTCTAAAAACAGCAAAAGCTATCTTTATAAATTATAAAATCAATAAAACAATTCTACCCACCATAGTTGTTCCATGAGTGACTGGGGCACCACCACGCCATTCATAGCACGAATCATGAGAGAGTGGACTGCGTGGATGGAGGGAAACTGCATGACAGGCCATGTGCAACTGGTTCTTCCAACAGCCGCAGCTGCTGCAGAAATGTTCTTTTTATTTTCCTCTTTCCTCCCCTCTCTGCTCCATTCTTCAGAGCTTTGATGAAAAAAGTTTGAAGCTGTCTGCTTACTTTTATGTTTTAAGGGAAAAGAAATCCTTGGTCCAACTCCCGGCATTCATTTTTGGACAAGTAACTTCGCCACATAGCACTAACACATTACAGGTCGAACTTTTCTGACAAGGAGAAAACTGACTTGAAAGGTCAAACGGCAGGTGTTGCAGAGAAGATCACCAGCAGACAGCCCACTGTCAATCCAAATCACTTGAGTGCCAAAAAGGCTTCTAAGGCTAGAAGCAAAACCGGTGAGCCAAGGGTGGGAGAGCGAGTTGTGAATTCTGATCCATTACATATCTATACATTTAGCTGGTGGACTTAAGCGTGCACTTCCTTTTTCTTTCAGTTCAGCTGTTTTCTTTACACTCAAAATCAACCTGGGCAGCCTATGAATCTGAGTATTGGCAAGATGGACTGAGCAACTGATTATCTATTTTCCCAGCTGAAAATCACTCCCAGAAGGGAATTGTATGAGGCCCTCAAATGCTCATTATATCATTGCCTGAGAAGGTGAAAACTCAGGTTAGGAAAGTCCATTTTAAACTGAAAGAACTGGCAAAAGGGAGAAGCAAGAGTGCAATTCTTCTCAGGCTGCCGCTCTAAACATGCTTGCAAAGGCGTTAAGGGGAACTTCCTACCGGAGTCTCCCTGAGTTTTTGTTTTGTTTTGATGATGTTAAATAGAGAAGGGGGGAGGTAGGGAAAGGGGGGGGAGTAGCTATGTGTTGCATGTTCTTCAAATTTAAGAAATGGATGTGGATGTAGTGAATGGACAGCTGGGATATTGAAATGTAGTAAATACTACAAACCCCAATTTTTAATTCTGATAAAATGATTTTTAAAAAAATAAATTGATGCTCTAGCCTTTTTCTGTGCCTGCACACACACTCCCTTCAGCCAATTGCTCAAGATGACCTAGCAAGGAAGCAGATTTCCTTCACCACAACCAAATACTTTGCTGTAGGGCAGACATGTCCAAGCCATCGATTGCGAGCGAATTGCCAGTCGCGGGATTGATTCTAGTCAATCATGGACCCAGTTCCAGAGAGCACAGCACGCTCCTCTTGAAAGATGCACAGGCACAACAAAGGCAGAAGGAGAAGGAGAATGGAGCAGGCCGGAGGCGTATGCAGACAGAGAGGCCCTTTCACGAAGCTCATGAGGCGCGGGGGGGGGGGGAGTCAGAGGAAGGACGTCCTGCAAGGGCATCCGCCTCCCCTTCGCCGACTCCTCAGACCCCGAAGGGGCGACTCTGCCCACCTCAGCTTCAAAGACGGGGTGTGGAAGATGTCTTGCGCCATCCCAAGCAGGCTCTTTTAGGTTTTCTGAACCAAGAGCAGAGCAGGTAGAATTTAGGAGGAGCTGCATTTCTGAAATCAAGATTTCGCCCCATCAACACCCTTTCCATGTTTCCCTTTCAGGCAGAAAGGTAACAAAGTCCCATTTTACCAGCTGTTGGGATGGGGGTGGTTGGAGGCGCAGGTAAGGGTGGGGGCAAGGACAAGTCTCCCCACCCCATGCTGGTGGTTACTTGAAAAACGGGTGCTTTTCACATGCAGTCCACAATTAAGTCATCGACTGGAAATTAGAAGCTAAGGTTGTGTTTACAAGATGACTTCCTTGCTTGAAAGCAAAAGCCATCCAAATCCAAAAGGTGGAAGTGCCATCCATGCTGCTGTTAAAAGACCTGAAGGGAAGTCTTGATCTCATTTCAGGGTTCTAAGTATTAATATGCTCTTTAAAAGCTCTTTATTAATTGGTTTCCTCTGAAACACTTGTAAACACTACTACACCATTCAAAAAGTCACATTTCACATAATGACATATGGCTTTGCTTATGTGGTCTTTGGTGATTGCCTACCTGGATGTAGTCCACTTTTCTTCACCTGGTGGGTGTTTTGAGAGCCAGACTTAGGGCACACTTCAAGCACACCAGCAAGAGCCATGGGCAGCATCAGAGGGCAAAAGGGGCCCCCCAACACCCCAAGAAAACAGCCCTCCCCATTTGCCTCCTCAGTTGCTGGACTCCTGTCCTTAATGCATACTATTATTATTCTTTTCGAGATCATAACATGTGGGACAAAACTTGCCCACTGTAAATAAAATTTGTGCATCTGTGCCCCTCATTTTTCTGGTTCAGCCACTGGCAGCAGCACCCATCATTTTCTAGTATTATTATTAGTTTTATCATTTTAAAGAAGAGGAAGAAAGTGGATGAGTGAGAGCAGGATAAAAAGAATCAAGGAGATGAAGCAGGAAAAAAGAAATTGGGGGGGGGGCGTAAAAATACTATAAGTGATCCCAGCATTGGAGGATGAGACTGAATGTAGGTGGAGGGAGGGGGGCTGGAGGAGAGGCGGAAAGAGGAGCTAATTTGTCTGTGGATAGGGGCACAATCTGGATGGTTCTGCCGGGGCACAACATTACCTAGCTACAGCTGTGGGCCTGGAGGGGGTCTAAAAAGAACACAGCAACTACACACTTGTTAAGGGGGGGGGGAGTCTGTTTAAGTTGAAGAATGACAGCGGGAGAGTGTGGTAGATCACTGCCAGTTTTTGATATTGGTCATAGCCTCCTGGAAGTTGGACGTGCCTGATGTAGGGGAAGAATTACCGTATATCAAAAGCATGGGTGGTCGGTTGATTTTTTGCCAAGTAGAAAATTAGGATCACATCTAAGCAGTGCCTAAGAGGATGCAAGATAGTATTTTCTGTTAATAAACTCTTGAAGCTGTGTTTAGAGTGTGTGTGTTAAATGGCTCTTTATTCCGACCAACTGACCTTTGCTGAAGAACATGGATGACATTCAGTTAAAACTCTTTTTCTGAGTCACTTCAATGCAAAAGTGGATAATACATTATAGGCATTGAGAGAGATTGTAAGTGACATTATTTTGGAAGGCTATGAAGAACAAAATCCATTGTGAATAGGCAGGGAGCAGAGAACACCATCAAGGACAAAACAGAAAGTATTTGAAAGCACTAAAAAAGAGGAGATGTTGATGACAACAACAAAGCCGCAGAGAGATTATCAAAACCTGAGAAAAAAACGCTAAACCAAAAGACACATAAGGGTCAAATAACAAGTATTGCCAGTAAGATTAGTAATATAGCACATGAAGAATAAAAAGAAAGATCCTTTACAAGCAATAGCTGAAAGAACTCTACAGTAGAGAGAACCCAAAGGTAAGAGAAGTTCTGTTATGCATTCTAAAAAAGTGTTGAAACATGGACTTCTTTGCACAAATGAAAACAGTCTAGGGAAGGGGCTGTGAGGTCTTCAGTGGGCGGAGTTACAGCTCTGTGGCAGTTCCAGAAGCAGAAAGAAAAGCCAACAGCACAGAGACCATATCTTCTTTGGGAAATGAACAATGCCCAGAATTTGTATGAAAGACACTGTTAAAGCAAGGTAATGAAAAGAATCAAATCACCAAGTGAAGCAACGAAACAAAATGCAAAGCATTTTTGCACAGTCTTTCTGCTGACATAGATGACTAACTAATCTAAGGTACTGTGAAACTTCCATTTACCTTGGCAAAATGTTACCCCAGGAGATGAGAGAACTTGCCCTGGGATAGTTTTATCACTGGCATGATCTCCTAGTTTGTCTTAATTTCTTGGAGGCTTTGGCTGACAGTAATACTCTACTGAAGAAAGTAGGGTGTGTTTCTGAAAAAAATAAATGCTTAGTATACTTGCAATGCAAGTATGGCAAAGTTTGGGTTCTCTGCTCTGAACAGCAGATAGAGTAGAATAAGATGTGCCTTCTTTCCTGCTGCTCAGCTTTCTTCAACTTTGCGCTTGCTGCTCCTATGTGAGTTGGCCCATGAGCCTGTTACAAAGAGCAATGACCACCTTATCAGCCTTGTCAAAGGTTGGGTGGACTTGTTTTTATTTTGCTTCTCTTCTTCTTCACCAAGCAACTCTGCAAACAACAACATTTTTACACAAAAGCTGGAGCAAAAGGAGAGAGAATGAATAAGCACTATATATTTTTCCCAAGTGTTAAAACAATATTATTGATTTTGTGTGTGCAGGTACACATGCAGGTATAACTTTCAGGAAATTTACCAAGTGCCTGAAGCACACATAGGCATGATTTTCAAGATGTAATCTAGGTCCAGAGCCTGACCCCTCTCAGGTGCATTCCAATCCCCTTTAATTTTGTTGTTCTTCTTGCAAAGTCTATCTCTAGCCTTTTAATTTGTGAACTACAAGGGGAAATGTGTAGACAGTATTCTGCCTGTTCTCTAGGTAAGAGGTAAGACTTCCATTGTTGTGTTCCACAAGAGCAAAGAGCTAGGCCCTTGTTTCTATTATATTAAATATTACACAATCATGGAAGTGATACAATCAAATAGGCATGTGCATATTAGGCTAGGAGTTGCAGCTGGAAGTGTGCATGTCCTGTGAGCTGCCCTGCACCCTTGAACCTGCCCTCGGCCCTGCAGTGTGGTGGAGGAGACCGTCCCTTGACCAAGTGCTGAAGAAGCTTTAGGTCCCCTAATTCCAAGAGTACAGAATTATTGACCTCAGTAACGGTGGGCAAAAGCTCCTCTGGAATCACTCTCAGGCTAGATAGGAAATAACAAAGACTTGCGACTCAGCTAGACTGGTAAAGAAAAAGTGATTTATGCATATGTGTTCCATATGCGATATAACATTGTGCCACCAGGTGGTGACGTGCAGTCCTGTTTTTCTCTCCCTGTTTTCCCTGTTTAAATTTACAACGCTTTAGACTGAAACACTTCTTAGAATCATAGAATCATAGAGTTGGAAGAGACCACAAGGGCCATCGAGTCCAACCCCCTGCCAAGCAGGAAACACCATCAGAGCACTCCTGACATATGGTTGTCAAGCCTCTGCTTAAAGACCTCCAAAGGAGGAGACTCCACCACACTCCTTGGCAGCAAATTCCACTGTCGAACAGCTCTTACTGTCAGGAAGTTCTTCCTAATGTTTAGGTGGAATCTTCTTTCTTGTAGTTTGGATCCATTGCTCCGTGTACGCTTCTCTGGAGCAGCAGAAAACAACCTTTCTCCCTCCTCTATGTGACATCCTTTTATATATTTGAACATGGCTATCATATCACCCCTTGCCGGGTGATATGATATCTCTAGATCCAGCCTTGGGTAAGATTCTGGATCTTCTTTTTTTCTTGGTTCTCTGTTGCCCTCGAAGGGTGGCTCCTCTTTGTTGCGTCCTCCCCTTTCAGCCTTCCTCTTTGTGCCCCTTTGCAGTTGTTCAGGTGGGACATGTGGAGGATCAGAGTTTCCTCCTCCCACAAGAGCAGAGATAGGACACCCCAGGGAGGCCTGTGTCTGGAGCCAGAGTGAGCCAGGTGCTGGGATGTCTCTCTCATCTAGCTGTCCTCTGCCGACGTCACTCACAGCCCTCTTGCAAAAGGCGCCTGGTGAAGAGAGCCGGCAAAGATGCAGCCGGCCTCAGGCATGCACAGCAGCAGAAATGCCTGTTCACAGTTGCCTTCACAGTTGATCAGACTGACTTATACTGTAATAGACCCTTACAAAATGCAACCGGAGAAACAGATCCCAAATAACAGAGGAGCATGAAGTATAAAAGAAACAAAACTTTGCATGCATCCACAACTCACGCTGAGATCATCTGAGTTCTTATTTTAATTACCAAACTTCTTCTTTTTTTAAATGGGCGGCCCTTCTGGTAATATACTCTTCTTTCCTTTTCATAAGGAATTCTAGCATAGCACATGTGGGCCTATTAAGAAAATGCTATCGGTGTGGGAGGATCAAATCCTTCCTAATGGCATTATAATGTCTACAATAAAACAAAACACAACAAAGATATTCCTGACAGTCCTCCTCCTCATCTTTCTTCTGGTGGAGTCCAGGTAAATCGACCCTCCTAGCAGAAAATTACAGCACAACAGCATAAAAGCTCTTCAAAGTTTAGGAAAGTTAAGAAAGTATTTAGGAATACGGGGGGGGGGGTAGAAAGAAAGGGGCCTCTACTCACCATGCAGTTGTTACATTCAGTGCCACACTTTTAGCACGGGGGGGGGGGGGAGTTGCCGGTACTGTGTTCCCTTTAGTATCCTCAGAGTCCCCTGCCTACACATTCTCCAGAGGATATCCAATGCTCCCCACCAAACAGCAGCTTCAAACAACAGCTGGGCTACAGTCTTGGGCCTATAGATCTGGAGAGCAGCTGGGGCAAACTGTCCACCTGTAGCATAAAAAAGCAGACTGTAGCCTGGGAGGTGTGAGATACCATGGCTATAGCCTGCGTGATGCGGGTTTTCCATGTTAAGGAGTGAAAAAGAATCTGCAAGTAACTGTCACTTGCTCTAACAGATGGCTAACTGCATATCACTTAGAAACAGAACTGCATCTAGAGAAAACCAATAACAGAGTTTTATCATGATTTACAACCAACTTCTCATTAATACAGTATGAAGAAAATGGCTTCAAAGCCCTCCTAAGGCCCACCTTTGTTAAGATGACAGCGAAGCAAGATCTGCACACAGTGATGTACTGTTGCACGCCAAGGCCAACCTCCGAGTGGTGCGAGAGCCTAGGGGTTGCAGGCTCATGTTTCCTTTTGTAAATGAGGCACAGTGGAGACAGTGGTGTCTTTGTGATATCTAGTTTATTTACAACCTGAGTTTGTTGACAACCTGAGCCTACAGTGGAGGGTTCACAGCATTAATGCCCCAAAGGGTCTTGTTTCTCCCATGCTTACAGCCTTAGATTCAAACAGAAACCAGAGATTACTCTCAAATGTTACTCTGACTCTCGTTTCAGCTTTCTTCTTTACTTATAGGTCACATCACTCCCATATTCAACTCTGGCTTATTCTGTTGGAGGGGGGCCTTTCCCTCTACCGTGCACCGAGACCCTTAATCTCCATTAATAGCTCATCACCTGGCCTCTCGCCTCCCCAGGAGGCTAGCCTGGATGTTCCAAGAATTAGAAGCCTTAATTAAATTCTAATACTTGCTGGATCCAGGGATTAGAAGGGCCAGGCGCCCTGCGTAACACTCCAAACTCATAACAATACTAATGGATGTGATTCACAGTTTGGCAGCATGAATCTCTGCAATTCTCCATGTCAAGGGGATTTCAGACATATTTTTTTTCTGGGAAGAATTAACATGGAAACAAACACTAAATGTCCGCTAGATTCCACTAGATTTCCAGAAATTGCTTTTAGGTCATGTGAAATATCATGTAAAATGTGAAAATGAAAAGGTCAGCAAACATGTGCATATGTTGCTTATATGATTCATAGAGGTGCTGCTGCTGCTGTATTGCACAATATGTTTGAGCAGGCAGTGAGTAGGTGGCGGGCAGAGCAGTGAGTGAGTAGCAACAAGGTGTTGGGAAAATGGAAAGCTGTGTGCCTCATTGCCTGCCCTGAAGCCCCTAAGCTAGCTTGCTGCCTTCAGGTATGGCAGAAGGTACAATCCCATTGCCAGTGGTGAAAATGATGCAACTGTCACTGCAGTGAGTTTGTGTATGTGGAATGTGGAGAGGAAACTTTCTAGTTCTTTGGCTCAGGCTGCAAAATATCTTGGGCCACCCCTGCCCTGGCTTCAGCTGTTCACCCACCTGCCTCTGCCTCTGGTTTTGTCCTCCTAGACCTCTGAAACTGCTAGGATGGCCCAGCTGCAGTTCACAGTACCACCTGTTGCCAGCCATGTGAACTGCAATGTGAAGACATCCTTAGGAAAATATAGAATCATAGAATCATAGAGTTGGAAGAGACCACAAGGGCCACCGAGTCCAACCCCCTGCCAAGCAGGAAACACCATCAGAGTACTCCTGACATATGGTTGTCAAGCCTCTGCTTAAAGACCTCCAAAGGAGGAGACTCCACCACACTCCTTGGCAGCAAATTCCACTGTCAAACAGCTCTTACTGTCAGGAAGTTCTTCCTAATGTTTAGTGGAATCTTCTTTCTTGTAGTTTGGATCCATTGCTCCGTGTCTGCTTCTCTGGAGCAGCAGAAAACAACCTTTCTCCCTCCTCCATATGACATCCTTTTATATATTTGAACATGGCTATCATATCACCCCTTAACCTCCTCTTCTCCAGGCTAAACATGCCCAGCTCCATTAGCCGTTCCTCATAAGGCATCGTTTCCAGGCCTTTGACCATTTTGGTTGCCCTCCTCTGGACACGTTCCAGTTTGTCAGTGTCCTTCTTGAACTGTGGTGCCCAGAACTGGACACAGTACTCCAGGTGAGGTCTGACCAGAGCAGAATACAGTGGCAGTATTACTACCCTTGATCTAGATGCTATACTCCTATTGATGCAGCCCAGAATTGCATTGGCTTTTTTAGCTGCTGCGTCACACTGTTGGCTCATGTCAAGTTTGTGGTCAACCAAGACTCCTAGATCCTTTTCACATGTACTGCTCTCAAGCCAGGTGTCACCCATCTTGTATTTGTGCCTCTCATTTTTTTTGCCCAAGTGCAATACTTTACATTTCTCCCTGTTAAAGTTCATCTTGTTTAATTTGGCCCAGTTCTCTAATCTGTCAAGGTCGTTTTGAAGTGTGATCCTGTCCTCTGGGGTGTTAGCCACCCTTCCCAGTTTGGTGTCATCTGCAAATTTTATCAGGATACCCTTGAGTCCATCATCCAAGTCGTTGATAAAGATGTTGAATAAGACCGGGCCCAAGACAGAACCCTGTGGCACCCGACTAGTCACTCTTCTCCAGGATGAAGAGGAACCATTGATGAGCACCCTTTGGGTTTGGTCAGTCAGCCAGTTACAAATCCACTGAGTGGTAGCATAGTCAAGACTGCATTTTACCCGCTTCTTTACAAGAATAACTTGTGGCACCTTGTCAAATGCCTTGCTGAAATCAAGGTAGGCTACATCCACTGCGTTCCCTTCATCTACCAGGCTTGTAATTCTGTCAAAAAACAAGATCAGGTTAGTCTGACATGACTTATTTTTCAGAAATCCATGCTGACTATTGGTGATCACAGCATTCCTTTCTAGGTGCTCACAGACTGTTTGCTTAATGATCTGCTCCAGAATCTTCCCTGGTATTGATGTCAGACTGACTGGGCGGTAATTATTTGGGTCCTCTCTTTTCCCCTTTTTGAAAATAGGGACAACATTTGCCCTCCTCCAGTGTGCCGGGATTTCGCCTGTTCTCCAGGAATTCTCAAAGATGACTGTCAGTGGTTCTGAGATCACATCTGCCAGTTCTTTTAATACTCTTGGATGCAGTTCATCTGGCCCTGGAGACTTGAATACATCTAAACTAGCCAAGTATTCTTGTACTATCTCCTTAGTTATTCTGGGCTGTGTTTCCTCTGCTGAATCATTTGCTCCAAATTCTTCAGGTCGGGCATTGTTTTCTTTATCGGAGAAGACTGAGGCAAAGAAGGCATTGAGGAGTTCAGCCATTTCTGTGTCCCCTGTTTGCATTTCACCATCTTTTCCTCTGAGTGACCCCACTGTTTCTTTGTTCTTCCTTTTGCTACGGACATACCCATAAAAGCCTTTTTTGTTGCTTTTAACCTCTCTAGCAAGCCTGAGTTCATTCTGTGCTTTAGCTTTTCTGACTTTGTGTCTACACGTGCTGACTATTTGTTTGAATTCCTCTTTGGTGGTTCCCCCCCCCTTTCCATTTTTTGTACACATCCTTTTTTAATCTTAACTCAGTTAAAAGTTCTTTAGATAGCCAGCCTGGCTTCTTTAGGCACCTTCCATGTTTCCGTCTCATTGGTATTGCCTGACGTTGTGCTTTTCCTATCTCCCTCTTAACAAACTCCCAGCCATCATGAACTCCCTTTCCTTTTAGTATTACTGTCCATGGGATCTCACCCAGCACTTCCCTAAGTTTTATGAAGTCGGCTTTCTTAAAGTCAAGAAATTGAGTCCTAGTATGCTTGGCTGCTCCTTTCCGCTGTATAAGTAAACTTCAGAAGAGCATGATCACTTGCGCCTAATGATCCTTCCACTTCTACCCCACTAACCAGGTCATCAACATTGGTTAGGACCAGATCTAAAATGGCTGTTCCTCTTGTTGCTTCTCCCACTTTCTGGACAATGAAGTTGTCTGCAAGGCCAGTGAGGAATCTGTTTGACCTTATGCTCTTGGCTGAGTTTGACATCCAACAAATATCCGGGTAATTGAAGTCCCCCATTACTACTATCTCCCTTCCTTTTGCATGCTTGGCCATCTGTTCCAGGAAGGCATCATCTATATCCTCCGTTTGGCTTGGGGATCTATAGTAAACTCCCACAATGAGGTCTCTGTTATTCTTCTATCCCTTAATTTTGACCCAAATGCTCTCACTTTGGCTTTGAGGTTCTAAATCTTGGATTTCTTCACAGGTATACACATCCCTGACATATAGAATAGAATAGATTCTTTATTGTCATTACACAAGTGCAACATTGCACAAAGTGCAACGAAATTGGATGCCATCCCTTAAAACAACAAAAGCAAGACAACAACAACAACCAAACAAACCACATTCCAGCCACACCCACACCACACCCATCAAACTCCCAGGTCACACTAACAAGTTACAGCATTCAAAAAGGCCACAGCTCTTGGATAGAAACTGTTTTTCAGTCTATTTGTCTTTGACTTGATGTTTCTATATCTCCTGCCAGAAGGCAGTAGTGCAAACAGACAGTGTCCCGGGTGAGATGAATCCTGCAGGATGTTATTTGCTTTCCTAAGACAACGGGAACCGTACAGTTCTTCCAAAGATGGGAGAGGATGACCAATAATCCTTTGGGCTGTGGTTATGACCTTCTGGAGCACCTTCCTCTCCCTAGCTGTACAACTGGAGAACCAAGCACAAATACAGTATGTAAGAATGCTCTCTATGGAGCCTCGGTAGAAGGACACCAGCAGTCTCTCACTCAGATTGTTCTTCTTTAAAAGTCTGAGGAAATAAATTCTCTGCTGGGCCTTCTTCACCAGAGCAGTGGTATGTGCGCTCCAAGTCATGCCCTGATCGATAGCTACTCCCAAAAACCTGAATTCCGCCACCCTCTCCACCCGTTCCCCGTTGATATACAAGGGCTGAATGTCCGCCTTTTTTTCCCCTGTAATCCACCACCAATTCCTTGGTCTTAGCCGTATTAAGAGCCAGATTGTTCTCTCCACACCAAACACAGAGCCGCTCCACCTCGTCCCGATAGGCGGACTCATCCCCTCCTGAAATGAGCCCTACCACCGTAGTGTCATCAGCAAACTTGATGATTTTGTTGCTGGAATAGATGGCTGTACAGTCATACGTATAGAGAGTGTAGAGCAGGGGACTCAACACACAACCCTGTGGTGAGCCGGTGTTAAGGCTAAGGGCTGTGGACATGTGTGACCCTACTCTAACCCTTTGGGAACGTTCTGACAAAAAATCCAAAACCCAGAGACAGGTGGAGTTGGAGAGTCCAATCGCCTCTAGCTTGGACACCAGTCTATGGGGGAGGATAGTGTTAAAAGCAGAGCTAAAATCCACAAACAGCAGCCTCACATAACTCCCCGGCTGCTCCAGATGGGACAGAGCAGCATGGAGAGTGGTATTGATGGCGTCTTCTGTGGATCTATTTGCTCTGTATGCAAACTGGTAGTTGTCAAAAGTTGATGGAAGACAGGAAATAATGTGACGGCGCACCAGTTTCTCAAAACACTTCATGATGATTGGAGTCAGTGCAACTGGTCTATAGTCATTCAAACTACTGATTGTGGATTTTTTAGGCAGAGGGACAATAGTTGACGACTTCAGGCAGGGTGGGACAATAGACTGGTGTAAGGACTTATTGAAGATCTTAGTAAAGACCCTCGCCAGCTGATCCGCACAGCCCTTCAACACCTTTCCAGTGATGCCATCAGGTCCAGCCACCTTCCTCGGATTCGCCATCCTCAAAACCTGTCTCACCTCATGTTCCTCTACCGTGAATGAGGGGCCCCTATGGGCTGGTGGCTGTAATACCGGCGTCTCAGGTGGCTCCTTCTCGAAGCGAGCAAAGAAGAGGTTAAGCTCCTCTGCCAGCAAGGGGTCACCGTCGACAGCACCAAGGTTAGGTTTGTAGTTGGTAATATGCTGAATCCCCTGCCACATCTGTCTTGTGTTGTTGCTCCTTAAATTATCCTCAATCCTCAGCCTATAATCCAATTTTGCCCGTCGAATACCCCTCCTCAAGTTTGCTCTTGCTACACTGTAAAGCTGCACCTCGCCTGACCTGAAAGCCCTGTTCCTTTCCCGCAACAGGCACTGGACCTCTCTATTCATCCAGGGTTTCTGATTGGGGTAAAACCGGATGGATTTATTTACTGTGACAGTGTCTGTGCAGTGATTGATATAGCACAGAACTGCCGCCGTGTGCTCCTCCAGGTCTGAACTATCGAAAATATCCCAATTGGTTCTCTCAAAACAGTCCTGCAGCTGGTGAATAGCACCTTCAGGCCAGATTTTAACAGATTTTAATATTGTGGGAGCCCGTTTCCTGAGTGGGATATATGCTGGTACCAGGAACAGAGACATATGGTCGGACTGGCCCAAGTGTGGCAGCTGTAAAGCCCTATAGCCGTGATTTACATTCGAATAAACTTTATCCAGTGTCTTGTCCCCTCTTGTGGGACATTTCACATGCTGATAGAGCGTTGGGAGCACTGTTTTAAGTTCAACATGGTTGAAGTCTCCCGCAATGATGTGCACAGCTTCAGGATACTTGTCTTGCTGGCTGCTGATAAGGTCCTGCAGGCATCCCAAAACCAAGTTGGCATTGGCATCTGGTGGCACGTACACACCAGTTAACATAACAGCTGTGAACTCCCTAGGGAGATAGGCTGGTCTACATTTAACAGCCACATATAAGGCCACTCCTCCCCCTTTCTTGTGTGGTCTGTTTCTCTTAAATAGATTGTATCCCCCCATTATTACATTCCAATCATGGGACTTATCCCACCAGGTTTCAGTGATGCCTATTATGTCATATTTAGTTTGCTGTACCAAGAGCTCAAGCTCATCTTGTTTATTTCCCATGCTTTGCGCATTAGTGTACAGACATTGAAGTCCATTAATCATTTCCCCGTGTCTCTTATTTAAGGATTTTTTCCTCCCACCACTAGGTCTGCGTGCTGTTTGCTCCATTTGGTCTATGACATTTGGATGATCATCCTCATCAATTGATAGACTCCTACCTTCAGGAGCACTGTCTCCCTCCCCCACATAAGTCAGTTTAAAGCCCTCCTGATGAGGTTTCTGAGATTTTTGGCAAAAACATTCCTCCCAACCGTTGTGAGGTGCAGCCCATTGCTTGCCAGAAGTCCATCTTCAAGAAACTGCAGTCCGTGATCTAAGAATCCAAACCGTTCCTATTTACACCATTTGCGAAGCCAGCTGTTCACTTCCACTATTTTTCCCTCTCTCCCTGGGCCACGTCGTTCAACTGGGAGGACAGATGAGATGACAATTTGTGCATTTAATTGCTTCAATTTCCTGCCCAGAGCCTCGTAGTCTCTTTTGATCTTCTGGAAGCTATTGCTTGCAGTGTCATTGGTTTCCACATGAACCAAGAGGAAGGGGTATTTGTCAGTGGGTTTTATGATTCCATGCAGTCATTCAGTTACATCTTGGATCTTAGCCCCGGGGAGACAGCACACTTCCCGAGACATCTTGTCAGGCCCACAGATCACTGCTTCTGTTCCCCTCAGTAGGGAATCCCCTATCACAACTACACTCCTCCTCTTTGGTTTGGTCGGGGTTCTTCTGTGAGCTGTCCGTTCCAAGGTTGCCTGCACATTCCCTGAGGACTGACTTTGCTGCTCGTCTTCATATACCTGATTGACTGTAATGAGGGAGGGATCCTCAAATGGAGTCTGTGATTCAAGAATTTGGACAGGTTGCAGGTTTCAAGTTGAATAAGATGAAAACCAAGGTTTTAGAGAAAAAATTAACTATGAATGAGAGAGAGAAGTTTCAGGAGGAGGCAGGAGTAACCTTGGTTAAAAAGGTGAAATACTTAGGGGTTAACATGACTGCTAAAAATGTGAATTTATTTAAGGATAATTATGAAAAATGTTGGATTGAAGTGAAAAAGGATTTAGAAGTATGGACAAATTTGAAGTTATCATTGTTAGGCCGAATTGCTGTGATAAAAATGAATGTGCTGCCAAGGGTGTTATTTTTCTTCCAAACATTGCAAATTTTGGATAAGATGGATTGTTTCAAGAAGTGGCAGAAGGATATTTCTAGATTTGTTTGGCAGGGCAAGAAGCCTCAAATAAAATGTAAGATACTAACTGATGCTAAAGAAAGAGGTGGATTTGCCCTGCCAGACCTTAAACTTTACTATGAATCAGCTGCTTTTTGCTGGCTGAGAGAATGGCTGCTTCTTGAAAACACTGAAGTGTTGGATTTAGAAGGCTTTAACAATGTATTTGGTTGGCATGCATATTTGTGGTACGATAAGGTAAAAGCACATAAAGCGTTTAAAAATCATATTGTTAGAAAAGCATTGTTTAATGTTTGGATAAGATATAAGGATTTGTTAGAAAAGAAAACCCCAAGATGGTTGTCACCAATGGAAGCGAAGGCACAGAAAAAACTCAATATGGAGGCCAAATGGCCGAAATATTGGGAAATTCTGGTGCAAGATGGAGATAGAATAAAATTGCAGAGCTTTGAAAAATTGAAAAACAAAGTGCGAGATTGGCTCCATTATTATCAAATAATGGAGGCATACAAATTGGACAAAAAAGTTGGTTTCCATGTGAAAAAATCAAAATTGGAAACAGAATTGTTAGATCCAAAAACCAAGAATTTGTCAAGAATGTATAACTTGCTGTTGAAATGGAACACTCAGGATGAAACGGTGAAATCAGCTATGATTAAATGGGCACAAGATAAAAAATTCCTTCCAGTAGCACCTTAAAGACCAACTAAGTTAGTTCTTGGTATGAGCTTTCGTGTGCATGCACACAAGTGTGCATGCACACGAAAGCTCATACCAAGAACTAACTTAGTTGGTCTTTAAGGTGCTACTGGAAGGAATTTTTTTATTTTGACTATGGCAGACCAACACGGCTACCTATCTGTAACTGGGCACAAGATGTTGGACATAACATAATGATGGCTGACTGGGAACGGTTATGGACCACAGGCATGACATTTACGGCATGTAATGCCCTAAGAGAAAATTTAATGAAAATGATTTATAGGTGGTACATGACACCAGTTAAGCTTGAAAAAATTTACCATTTGCCCGATAATAAATGTTGGAAATGTAATGAGACTGAAGGTACATTCCTTCACCTTTGGTGGACGTGCCCAAGGATTAAGACATTCTGGGAGATGATTTATAATGAAATGAAAAAGGTATTTAAATATACCTTCCTTAAGAAACCAGAGGCCTTTCTCCTGGGCATGGTCGGCCAATTGGTGCTAAAGAAGGATAGATTTTTTTTTATGTATGAAACAGCAAGAATACTCATCGCAAAGTATTGGAAGACACAAGATTTACCCCCCAGGGAAGAATGGCAGATTTAGTTGATGGACTACATGGAATTGGCGGAAATGACTGGCAGAATGTTCTTCGTCTTCCATGCTAGGGGAGAGGACTTCAAAGCGATTGTGTATTTCTAAACAATCAGAGCGAACCCTGGGCCTCCTACTTCTTTGAGTCACCTTTCTCCATATATCTGGCACCTGTGTTGGTGAACTAGCCTCCTTCTCAGGGGAGTCCCCTGTCTCCTCCTTGGTGGAGACGGTGTGCTCTGTTGCTTCCAAGAAGAGCTCCAGCTCTCTAATTCTTTGGAGCGTAGCTACACATTCCTCCAGTTGCTGGACTTTGTCTTCTAAGAAGGCAATTAACATACAATTGCTGCAGGTAAAGCTGCCTGCAACCTTTGGCAAGATGGCAAACATTGCGCAGGAACCGCAGGCGACTGCAGCTGTTCCCTCACCCTCCATCTTGAGAATGTGTCGTTGGGGGTGGCTACAGTGGTCCTCCATCTTAAAAAGAGTGAAGACAGGACAAATAACCCCCCCAAAAAACCCTAGGTCTCTCCCAACAAACGTTTGAGACTAGCTCCCCTAAATCTAAAATGTAAAATGTAAAATCTATATGTATTAGGAGAGATAAACCAATGGTTCACACTAGTCAGAAGGGAAAGGTTATATTCTCAATGTGGAAAGGGGGGTGGGTAGAGTCCCCTGAGAATTATTTCCACATTTCATCACACTCTAGACATGTGCAGAAGTGGTCCTGAAGCACAGCAGAAATCAATCCACTGGCTCCCTTATCTTAAGTAAATGGCACAGACAGTAATATGCCTGCCTACATCCTGCTTCTGGAAGCCTCAGTTCACACCTCTTGCTTATATCTGTTACTGATGGATGAAATTCTCTTCGTTGCAGTTCAGAAATAAGTCAACCTATCACCCCACTCCCAAATTGAGAAACAGTTTAGCTGATTTGGGGGGCAAACTGCATTTGAGCCTATCCGCCAGACGCTTCCCTCCCATTGCATTTACTGGGCTGGTGCTGAGCAAACCGCAGCACCAAAGGAAAACAGGCATCTGTCTCCCCCCTTTAAAAAAAACACCTACGTTTTCCTGGAGCTGCTTGTGACCTGGCCAGGTGCCAGAAGCAGAAGATTGAGACCTCCCTCTCTTTACTCCATATTTTCTGCTGCTGTGAAGCATCACCAATATCTACACCACAGGAGAAGAGAGAAGAGATGTAAATTGTTCTCCATTTCTATCTTGAAGTGTATTAGTTAAAGAAAGGCATTTCTCCTGTTCCATTTCTCTCACATTCTGCATAACAAACCATTTATGTCAGTTGCATAGCTGTGTAGCCTGCAATCTGACTACATTACTGGCTGTTGGTTAACTCTGCATGCATGCAGACTGCTTCTGTATTGGTTTTTGTCACTTTCACCCATTCATAGATGAAGAATCCTCCCCCCCCCCACACATTAATGTTTAGAAAACAAAAGGAACAATCATTCACAGCCATCATCACCTCAGCATAACAGAGGACTTAGAGAATATGTAAAATTTCTTTTTCTTCTCTCTGTCAAGTCTGTCAGTGGGAAAAAAGATATCAGAGTCCAAAGATGTCGTCAAATGAATAAAAATGCAAAATAAATAGTTACATGAACTAGAATAGCAACTGATGAAGTAGTACATACATTTCAGCAGCATTAAAAATTTAAAACAAACCAAAGTGGGAGTTTTTAAGTGGGGAATCTGACTCTGATAGTGTGTTGAAAAGATGAAAATTCATGCCTGGGACAGCATGAGTGAAATTCTTCCCTGGCTTAGATTAAATATGAGGGGTGTAACCTCATTTGATCTCATGTGCCCAAAAATATGATTCTTGGCAATACTACTAACAAGATTATTATAAAAAAATTCCTTCCAATGGTCTTTAAGGTGCTATTGGAAGGAATTTTTTTATTTTGACTATGGCAGACCAACACGGCTACCTATCTACTACAAGATTATTATATTTATGTATCTAACATTCAAAGAGCGCAAAGTCTTTGAAAACTTTTCTGTGATCTGCTTACCTTGGTTAGCTTTGATATTTCAGCCACATTCCAAACACTTTTATAAGATGTGCCACTTAATTATGGTGGCCCTTGTTATTCTTGTGCCCTGGATTCTTGGACATAGGGCTTGTTTTGGCAGTCAGGTCTGACAGACATCTGCTTTTGTGAAAAGTGTTGTTAGATTGCTGCACCCGCCATTGCCTTTTCCTTTGTCCTTAAGACTCAGACAAAGGCATTAAGTGATATGAATCCTTGTCCCCAGAAAGAGATGCGATACTGATCGCTGTGCTTGCATTCTAACAGTTTAGGAAAGTGTCATAACAGCAGCTGGCAAATGGGAAAATGCCAAATATAAGTGAGAGTCTTGCAGGTCAGTATGATTTACAGTGCTCCTGTAAATGCAGTTAGCAAAAGAAGTATTGTCGCAGAAACAGCAAAAACACAGCAAAACAGCCCAACTCTCTTTCAAACATGAGACCCGGCAATAAGTCTTGAAAATGCTTCTCTAACCATATTGCGTGCCTGTCAATTCATAAGGAAAGGTTTGTTGCAAGGATTGATGATAAAGAGTAATGGGAAAGGAAAAGGAGAAGGAGAAGAGATGATTGATGTCTGGAGAATATTGGATGCAATATATGTTGTATACAGCAGGCTACATATCAGTGACCCTCAGGATAATTTTTTTTAAGCCATGGTAAAAATTTGTAATAGCTGAGATACAAAATATTGTTTAAATGCTTGGTCCACTAAAGTGGGAAGGTTGTTTTGGAGCATGTGGTGTGGTGTAGTGATTAAGAGCGGTAGACTCGTAATCTGGTGAACCGGGTTCGCGTCTCCGCTTCTCCACATGCAGCTGCTGGGTGACCTTGGGCCAGTCACACTTCTCTGGAGTCTCTCAGCCCCACTCACCTCACAGAGAGTTTGTTATGGGGGAGGAAGGGAAAGGAGAATGTCAGCCGCTTTGAGACTCCTTCAGGTAGTGATAAAGCGGGATATCAAATCCAAACTCCTCCTCCTCTTATCCTGGTCAAGCACCCCAGCTCCCTCAACCGTTCCTCATACGGCTTGGTTTCCAGACCTTTGATTATCTTGGTCAAGGATAGCTCCATTAAAGCAACTGTAGATAATAGGGACTGTAAATGTGGTGCTAGATCAATGCAGAAAGAGAACCCATACATATACTCTGATGTTTGGAGACAAAAAGACTCTTCTGTGCGCTTTCTGTAACTATGAAAGCTCCCTGTTTGTTAATGCAATACTGTAGTACTATAGAAAGACACGACAGGAAGTGCATCTCCCAAGGCTGTAACCAGGAACAGAATGGCCAGATTTCACCTCAGCTTTTGAACTGCTAGATCCTGTTAGAAGCAGAATCATTCAAAACTAGCACTTTGCTTAGCTTGTATTTTTTTTTTTTTAGCCTCTATTTTAGCATACACTTGGAGGACCTTTTACATGGGTTTCCTCCAGCTGTTTGGGGAGGGTTTATTTGCTATGTGTGATGTGATACTACACTCACCATGTGTAGATGCATCAGGAAATACAATGCTTTGCTAATTTTTAGCATCATATTTACATTTTCAATTGTCTGCCAAAGCAGAATCACCCCACTCTATATTTTCCTGCCCTTTGCATCCATTCACGGTAGAGAGAACACCAATTTCTTTCCTGTTAAAGTAGGAATGTGTGGGATTTCACTGGTTACATTAAGACTGTATTCAGGTTGGTCTGTTGCAGTCAATTACACACACACACACACACACACATGTAATTGTTCAGTAGCACCATAGAGACCAACTAAGTTTGTTCTGTTTGTAGGTTACGACTGTACAGTTAAGATGTAGACAGCCCTCAAAATCCCTTAGCTATTAATCAAATCTCCAATTTCACCTTTACACTTTGCTTTGGGTCACCATGGCTGGCAATGTATTCAAAAGAAGTCAGCCTCCATTCAATTAAATTTATGGGCATGTACTGAGTTCCTTAGATGCCCCCAAAATTCAGTTATGAATTTCTCAAAATTTGGCAGGGCTTTATGGGCCAGTGAGGCAGCCACTGCACCTGAAGCCCCACCACACATGGCAACAGGGGCAAGAGGGGGTGGGGGGAGCAGTATGATAGCACAGTGATTGGGTTCAAATCAGGAATGGTGCCATCCTGGGGTGGCAGTGTGACTGATTCAGGATTCAGTGGCTCCTGGGCTGGGACAGCCTCTTAATATTCTGCTGGGAGCCACCCAGAGTGGCTGAGGAAACCCAGCCAGATGATGATGATCATCATCATCATCATCTTAGTTTTCCTGCCTCTAGAATAACCCATTTCAGGGTCTTATGCTGACTCCCATCAGCAGGAATCGCATGAGCAGCACTTCCACTCGGCTGCATATTCAGCAAGTAGAAGGGGAAGCACTGACAGACGAAGGCTTCGCTTCTTCAGCAGAGAATGACTTAGCTAGCAGAGCTGGGTGGGGGGAAACCTCAGTACCCACCCCCATGTCTCCTGGGTGCTGTGGTGCTGGATTCCTCCCTTGAGCAACATTCAGGACCAGGACTGGCCCGAGATGTTTTTCTGCTGCTGCCCCTGCAGCCCTTCCTGCTGCACAGTGTGCCCACTGCACATCCCCCTACCCCCTGCCTCGTCTTCCTCCGCTGCCCACCTGCCACACATGCAGCGGAGGAAGAGGAGGCTGACTGGTGCAAAACATGCCCCGGAAGGCCAGATCTGCTGCCTCAGCTCACTGCATGGATGGGCCGGCCCCATTCAGTGCCACATTACAACCCAGACCCCACTGAGTTTGGCTCAGGTGTGAAGAGTTTTTGCACCAGTCTGCAACTCCCACTACCACAGCCAGGGCTGCAAAGGGGCTGAGGGCACACAACTCTCTTTGAACCTGCCTTCAAATTTCCTGTGTCTTTCAGGTGCAGATGTGTGGCTGCGGAACTGCATGAGAAATCTTGCTGATTTCACTCATTTCTTTGATATCCCTCTGAGGGGGAAAAACTTCCAAGTTTACCTATTGTTACGGAAGGGGGGGGGCATGTCTTCTTCAGTACAATATATTTGCTCAATTTCTCTAGGACTCCATCACCCCTCCCCTGTCCTCCATAATCTCTCAAGTAATCCAGTCAAAATCACTCTGCCAAACCCTTCCTCCAGGCGATGCCAGGTGACAGACTATGCAAACATGGACCATTGCCTTCTCAGGATGTGCTTATCTGCGCATATCTCCAGCTCTCTGCATATTCATCCCTCCCTCCTCCATATGTTAATCTGTGTAACCCAACCTCTTCTTAATGTATTCATGATGTAACTGGGATGTATTTTGCACTGTATTCTGGGATATGGAGGGAAATTTCAAAAGTTCATGTCACCCCTTACTCTGGGTTCAATCTCGCCTTGAACCTGTTGCGCAATAAACTTGGACCTTCTGCAGTTTGCTCCTGTGTCCGGCTGAGCTCATTTTCTTCCGCAGGGACCCACGGACTTAGTCCGATGAGCTGGGTGGCAGAGTAACCCCGCACCCAGATTTTTCCGTAACAGTTGGCGCCGCAACGTGGGGCTTGCGGTTCTCCCGAGCTGCTGACTGGGGGCCCCGAAATCTTCAGCCGGCTCCAGGCCATTTTGCCTGGGAAGATCCTTTTGGACCCCCAGCCATCTTCTGGGCGGTAATCGAAAGCCCTAGGAGTTCAGCCGGGGAGCAAAAGAGGGATCCAGCCGGCTTATTCATCGATCCCGGGATCATCATAGAAGACGCGTGAGTATAAGGAAAAAGGAAAATCCAGTGCACTGGTGGGAAGGGGGTGGAAGTCTCCTGGCAACTGAATTCTCTGCCCTCCTCTCTATCGCTCCTTCTTGCCTTTCTCTTGGTCCGGTTAGTGAGAGAGACCGTGGACCGCTGCTCAACCCGAAAGGGGGGTTCTGAGCTCTATCCCTTTTCCTTAAAATCTCCAGCCAGCCGCACCAATTGGGAGCCCGAAAGTAAGACGGAGAGACCCGACTTGAAAGATAGCCGACTCTCTGCAACGGGCATCCCAGTTGAAAGCAAGGGGTTGGAGCTCTCTTTCCGAACTTCCCGAGCGTCCTTGCTAGGGGGCAGGAAGTGGTCTTGCTTTCTATCCTAATCCCAGCCGCACTGGTCGAGCTACATACCACGTGTACTGTAAGCTCGCTTCCAAAAGCAAGGGGGATTTTCGACCCGAAATTCTATCCAGGGACCACCCGATCTGGCACCGCATGGCGCGGGCGTCCAGTAGGGCCCCTTTTCCTGAGATGTGACGATAGGTAGGAGGTTGCCAGGAGGGATAGCCCATGAGGAATTGGGCAGGACCGGCAGAGTGGAAAGAGACCCCAGGTTATAGGAAATAAGGAAATAAGGAAATAGGAAATGGAACGCAAGGAACCGGATAGCTAGAGCTCTCTAAAACCCACTAAGGAAGTTGCCAGGCAACTAGAAGCCCCTTCTCCTCTTTACTATACGTCCCTGTACTAAGCATACCAAACCCCTAGACATACTAATCCTAATCAGCCCCTCTCTTTCCCCCTTCTCTATCCCAGACACCCCCCCCAAAAAAGGGGAAAAAAAAGCAACAACAGCAACGCATGCATCTATAAAGGGGTACCCAGTCAACCAAGCGTTGTGAGCCCTACCAGTCTGATTACCTGGTGGTGTGTTTGAAGAGGCAAGGAGGCTCATAAAACCATGTGGGACCTTCCTACTAATTTCACTTAATGAAGCCAAAGGTAGTGGCCCAACTCCTTGCAATAACCAACTAAAGGATGAGAATATATATGTTTACATGTTGTCTGTTATGTATGTTGTCTGTTAATACATATATGAGAATATGTATGTTTACATGTTGTCTGTTATGTGTGTTGTCTGTTCCTTCTGTCTCTGGCAGACTGCCTTTCTTAAGTGTGCATAGTTTAAACTGCAAGCTTGCTTCAAAATTTAAATCTAAGGAAGCCATGCTGGATCTTAGCAGTCCTAAATAAGACAAAAATTGAGAATGAAGTGTGCAAATGTTTACCCCACCTCTTGCTTTGCCCCAACTTTTGAGATTGTGAGTCTACAGTCTTATTTTGGAAGGTGCTGATAACCTAATGTTTCTGCTGCAAAAGCCTAGTTGAGCCAACTGCTCTCTCAAGCTAAAATGCAGTGTATGTACTTCATTAAGCATATGCCTATAAAAGTATGGTGTTCATTCTAAGAAAAATATTTGAATCCAGTTTTAACTTTGATTTGGTTGGACAGAAGAGTTATTGTAAGGCTCCTGATATCAGTCTCTATAAGACTTCATGGCCTCTTTTGTTAGAAAATGCCCCCCTCCCCCTTGTTTCACTCTGCCTCTTTCAGTTGTTTTCTCCCTTCTTGCTTCTGTGCCAGGTAAATTTACTCCCGAGTAAGCTTCCTTTAAAGGAAACTGCAAAGAGGGGAGGGGGGCAACACTTGTGTATTCCCTTTAAAAAATCAAATCTAGGGCTGCTTTAACTGTGCTTTATAAGAGATCCTCTCCCTATCTTACGAAAACTGTTCACTTCTTCCTTAAATATCATTTCAAACTCACTCAAACTATCTCAAGATCTGCAAAAAGGGTTCTGTGTAAAGTTATGTACTTTTATTTTCCTCTTCCTTAGTACATGATATGAGCATAGATGTTTCCTTTCCCAGCTGTAAATCTGTACTTAAATGTGTATGCCTCTCTGGTAGTACAAATCTTGCTATGAACCCTGTATTTTAGGGTTGGACTAGATGACCCCAGGTCCCTTTCAACTTTCCCAATTTGTGGCTGTGAGGTGATGTGTTGTAATTCAGCCCAGATTTGCTCTTTGTTTTAAAGGTATGAGGTGAAGCCATGAGGTTTGAAGCAGAACTAGTGATATCAGGCATTTAAGTGATTACAGTGTTTATCTTTTTGTCTATTATTTACAAAAATCAGACTTAAAAGTCTACTAAAAGTTTAAGCACATAAAAATTCATATAATCAAGTAGAATTAGCCTTGACCATCCATCCTGTAAATAAAGGGCAGTAAAATTTGTCTGCAGATGGTAAGGCTGAGAATGTTAAAAAAAAATAAAAAATCCTATGAATTCTAACTCTCTGGCCATTTTACTCATAAATAAGAGAGCGGTTGATTGTTCTGCGAATGACCAGATAAAATGACCAATAATGATAGCCCTTTTCTGTACATAAAGGAAGCACTCCTTTGCTTGGGCTGAATGGTGAATACTTGAATTGCTGAGTTTCTCTTTTTTGTTTTAAAATCTAACCCTATTTTTAAAATCTACTCCTTACCTTTCCCTTCCTTATTCTAATTGAGCCAAAAGATGCAACATTTTCAATGGTATAAAAGGTTTGCTGAGACATGAACTCTGCACATGCACAGAGGCTAGATCAGCTTTAAAAAAAAAGAGAGAGAGAGAGAGAGAGAGAAAGGAGGGGGGAGAGAGAAGGTTTGGAGAGCGTAAAACCTATACAAATTTCCTTATGTAAAACTTGGAACCATTGAGCGAAATCATCCTTAATGTGTTCTGCTCCAGGGCTACTTAAGACAATAGAGTTAAGTACTGGACATGCCAAATTCTTTTCACAGGTAAATATCAAAGCACTCCCACTGTGAGTTCCTCTCTTGAGTAGTTTCCCCCCCCCATGGGATTTAAATTTTATAACAGTTTTCTTGTGTGTGTGTGTATGTGTATATGCCTATACATTTTAGGAACAGCATTTCCTGACAGACCTCTCACATGAAATAATTTTCCTTTTTAACAGAGTGTCCTTTCTTTTCTCCCACAGCACAAATGATAAAGAGGGGATGCAAACAGTGATTTAAATACTCTATAAAAAGTAATTGCATTTGTATTTCTTTTCTTCCTTCTTCCCTTAAAGCCAAACAGCAACTTTCTTTCTGTTCTGTGAAACAAGTCTGAATCCCTGCTGTATTAGTGACCTCTATCTCTTTGTGCCTTTGACATTTTTTTTAAGTTACAAATAATCTGTTTTCATTTATTTAATCAGTTTCTCCATGATGTCTATGAAGTTAATCGAACCACAACCAAACATTGTTTGTGGAATGGTACTTGTTTACCTTTGGCCTGAGCATTTCTTACTAATTCTGTCATTTTGGCTAGTGCAAGGTACCTGCACAACTTTAAATTGCCATTCATTTTATTGGTATTAACTCATTTCCCAGTATTCCGCTATTAACATTACAGCTGATGTCACATCAAGAAACACTTTTATTTTCAGTTGGGGTGTTAGAATGCCAAAACAGATTACTTCAGGTTACTTATTAATTGTGTGTCTTAGCATTTATTTATTTTTGGTTCCTCATAGCTCATTTTGTGTGTTTGTGTTTTACTTTGGGGGACATGTTCATCACATGTTGAAAGTCAGTCTCATGAAGTTCTTTTATTGGATAGCACATGGTGAATTTTAAGTTTTCCCCATTGTTTTTCCATTTTTTTTTCAGTCCAGTAGTAATATGTGTGGTTTTGATAATATCTTTGTACTATTTAATAATAGTTATTTTCTGAATCTGATGTCTTTGTGTCAAGTCCATTTTCATCTAACTGGTAATCTAATTTTTTGCTTTCTTTTTATTTTTAAACCTTTGTATTTTTTACAGTTCTCTTTCTATACATGTGGAGTAATTTTTTATTTTATAATATGAAAAGAACAACAACAACAAAAATTAAGTGAAGGAAAGCAAACAAACTTAGCAGATAATAACAGTAATTATATGGAAATGTGATAATGAATAAAATGTTTAATCCACTAAGATTGTTATTATTTGCAGCTTCCCATGGAAACTGGAGGACATCCTTTTTGCCTTTTGCCCCTTTCTTGTCTAACTGTGTTTCTAAGTCGCCCCAAAACCCTGCCCCTTACAGGATATCACTTCTACAGATGTGCAATGATGAAAAGCAGCAACAACCCCTCAACTCACAAGACCTGCAACACCAGAGTTTTCAAAGTGCCCACAGTTATCTCTTTCAAAGGCTATAGACTGATGGGGGGGGCTGACAAAGGGGGGAGGAGTTGAATTGCAAGGACATTTTCCCACTTTTGAACCTCAAGCCTCTGCTCCAGGATTCAAAAGATACATACGTAAAAGATCACAATTGTGTCAAGATATGCAACAGATATTTAATTATTTTGTTTTGTATTATGTGTTATTATGTAAGAATGTTGAAATGTGTCTGACAGTGTGATTTCCACAATGGGGGGCAATTTATTGTGTGTAACTGTTTTATGTTTAATGTCTTATTGCTTACACACCAATGGAGAATTCTCATGCATTTTATACCTTCTAATAGCTCACACTATTGTGTAGTCCAATGTTTAGATCAATTTATAACCACATTGTTCCACCTGGCACTCTGCCAACTTTCCCTATCCATTTTAATATGTGTTAAACCTCGTTTTGCCAATGACAAACTTCTGGATCCATAAAACACCAGGTACATGAAGGTGGATATGCTTTGGTATAGCAGGAATGATCCCTTATAGAGTTAAATTGACTTATTTGGACAAAGTGCCCCTTTTAAGAATGGTTTTCTTTTAACAGATTGGTTTGAAAAGTTGAGAACCATGGGCACATAAATTCAAATTGGACTCAGTTTGAATTGGGCAAGTGTATCCAGGCTGCAATTAGCTTTTTGGTCCTTAAAGTGCAAGTGAGCAACTTCCCAGGACTACAAGACCAGAGCCTGTAATAATAATAAGAAATCCCATGGATTTTGGCCAAGGCAAAGACATTTCTCTCAGGACGTGTCCGAAACCTGTGCCAGCTGTGGTGGGTACCAGGCTACATGATAAATATGAAAGCCCTAAGTGGATTCAGCAGGGATTGCCACTACTGCGACACCATGCCGATGTGAGACCACAGAAGAGCTGCCTTGACACCTGAGAACACACAAATGGCGGGGGGGGGGGGGAAGCAAACTGCACTTTGCAGTCATTAGTGGACCTTCCTGCCTAAATGTAAAGCATAGATCACTATTGAGAAAATATTTCTTCCAAGGTGCTAGAATACCACAAGTAACTGAGCAACAAAGTATTAATTTACGTGATATCCTATGTCTAACTATGTGCACTGTTACACCATTATATTTCTGTGCAAATATCCTTAAAGCAGCATGATATCTAAGTCCCTTTCAGGTTTGCATAAAGCCACACATCCCATTCACCGAGATTTAGGGTGCGGAGAAAAGATTTGCAAGTTCTTACAGAACTTTAATGCAAATCTATCTCCGAATGGGGGACTGTTACGGAAGGGGGGGGGCATGTCTTCTTCAGTACAATATATTTGCTCAATTTCTCTAGGACTCCATCACCCCTCCCCTGTCCTCCATAATCTCTCAAGTAATCCAGTCAAAATCACTCTGCCAAACCCTTCCTCCAGGCGATGCCAGGTGACAGACTATGCAAACATGGACCATTGCCTTCTCAGGATGTGCTTATCTGCGCATATCTCCAGCTCTCTGCATATTCATCCCTCCCTCCTCCATATGTTAATCTGTGTAACCCAACCTCTTCTTAATGTATTCATGATGTAACTGGGATGTATTTTGCACTGTATTCTGGGATATGGAGGGAAATTTCAAAAGTTCATGTCACCCCTTACTCTGGGTTCAATCTCGCCTTGAACCTGTTGCGCAATAAACTTGGACCTTCTGCAGTTTGCTCCTGTGTCCGGCTGAGCTCATTTTCTTCCGCAGGGACCCACGGACTTAGTCCGATGAGCTGGGTGGCAGAGTAACCCCGCACCCAGATTTTTCCGTAACACTATGAATTTGACTTTGGGTAAAGTGGCCAACCCAGTTCCAGACCATGTCAACTTGGCCTAATAAAGAATAAGAGTTTCTTCAAGAAATTCAGACTCCCAGTATTGACCAGAGGTCTCTGCCAGCCAAGGTATAGTTTGACTGATCAATCATTGACATCCATGTTTGCTGTGGATCCCAGTGTGCAAAATACCCTTGAGTTGAACAATGGTGTAGCAAAGGGAAAAACACACATTTTCCAGTTTAATATGTCTCTTGTAGCTTTTCTTCTCATTTAGATGAACAGCACACTTTATCCCTGACCCTCACATTTACAGTATCTTCCCCCTCCTCTTCTGGACAGAAAAACAGTACCTAAAGCCTAGCAAATAACTCTGACTTTGCAAGCGAATATCCTGCTAGCCGCTGATACCCTGCTATCTATAATGGTGTTTTGCAATCACACCCTATCTAGAGCTACACCATAGCTTATCTTCTTCCCCCCAATGAGTAAACAAAAAGAGAGAATATTCAGAAATGCCGCCTCCCTCTTAAAAGAGAGCTAGCTGCTAGATGTATTGGAATGAGTTTTTACAAAGAAAATGAAGTCAGTGTAAACTTTCCACATTCTCTCTCTCTCTATATATATTTATATGGGTGTGTGTGGAATGTACAAGTTCATTTATTTCCTGATGATAATATTGCATTTTAGTTATACTGCAACATTGCATTTCACCTAGAGAAAGGTCCTTAAAATGTGCATTTATTGTGTGACATGACCGTTGTATTTTGCAACATTTTCTTATTTATAGGAAGGGAGCCTTACTTAACTACTTGGCCTGCTTTCATCCATAAAAGAAGGAAGAATAATGACCTACTAAGGAGCTTTATTGTACATATGACTGAGACAAGGATTACATCGCACTTTGTACACTGAGGTGCTGTAAAAATGATTAATAATCACTTCCTGTGATTGCAAGACTGTATCTTCTTGGAAGCAGCTGTGTAGCGGGGTCTTGAAGGAATTGGCTCTATGCCTGCCCTAATTTAGCACCTTTAATAATCTGATAACTGCTGGAAAATAACACGTTAATGAAATGTAGAAATGAAATTAAATGGAGCAGTATTACAAACACCACTGTGAACAGTGTACAAAGGTGACTGAGGGAGATTTGAAAAATAAGGGGAGCATGTAACTAGATTCAACATGCAAAAGGGGGGAAAATGCAAAGAAATGTCTCCAGATGGGCAAAAAAACCAAGTGGAATATTAAGTGTTAGAAAAATAATTATAAAACAAATTACTGACTATGATCCCTGCAGTTCAATTCTGAGCTTGACAAGTATAACTTGAGTAAGGAAGGAAAGCTAAATCTTACACATTAAAGTATAGAACTAGTTACATTTTACTCTAAGCATCTTCAGGAAATTATGTATGCATGTATAATAGTCACAGCTAGTTAGGCTGCAACACTTGCCCCAGCTGCCTGGAAGAAAGTGCCAGTGAATTCAGGAGACATGGTTAGGATTACACTGTCAGTTGATTTTACAATCTATTTCAAACCTTTTTGAACATTCTTTTCCAAAGCAATATGAATAAATAAAGGAATAAAAACATCATTCCTTCTAACAGCAAACTGGAGCACTGAGAATTAAGGTGGAAACACAAGATTTGCAAAAGTACAAAAAAAACCCCCAAAAGCTAAAGGAGAACTGAGCATGCTCATTTGGAAAAGAAAATACTGACCATGTGGGAAGGAGAGGACTGGAATGCAATGCTTGTAGGGAATGACTTGCTAGCATCTTGACAATACTTGTTAAGTAGAAGAGAAACCCTGATAGTGGAGGGTTTGACACTGCAAGAATGCTATGAGGTCTGGATGCACACCCTACCACCAATGTTCTGCTAGCAGAAGTAGATGAATAAAGCAAACTGACGCCAGAAAGTAAATAGCTTTGCAAACTTTACTGATTTATAAACAAATAGGATGAACAAAACTGCTGAGGTGGGTCGACTGAATGGATCAGAGATGGGGCAATGCATCTTCGTGTGACAGAGTGCTGCTCGCTGCCCTTTAAGAGACAGTAGTGTGTCCACTTCTCAAAAAGCCCACTCTAGACCCAAAGAACTAGACCCAAATAACTAGAACCAGTTGCCAACACTCTGTTCTTGGCAAAGGTGGGGAGGAGGGAGGTGGTGAAGCAATTGCAGGTGTTCCTGGATGAGACTGATTATCTAGAACCACTGCAGTCTGGATTTAGACCCGTTTAGCCTTGATCACTGTGATGGATGAGGGACTGAAGCAGTGTGACACTGCTACTTCTGCTTGATCTCTCTTAGTGAGATGGGTATCAGAGGCACCGAATTACAGCAGTGCTGTTTGTGTCTTCAGGGTCATATCCAGAGAATAGTACTGGGTGAGAGTATCTTGGGCCCCGGCACCTGTGCCATGGGTTCTGCAGGGTAATATTCTGAATCTATGAAAGGGACTATGAATGCGCTAGACTAGTGTCTGGATGCAGAGATGGACTTTATGAGGGTCAATAACTGTGTTTGAATTCTAGGATGATGGAGGCTCTTTGGGTGGGTGGACGCCATGCTTAGGAAATTTGCAAGTTGGCAAGAGAGGTGCTAGACCAGTGGGCAGAGGCCATGATGGGCTGGAAGTGGGCCAGCAAATTGAAACTGAATCCCCAAAAGCCAGATTTGTTCAAAGTTCCTGAGTCTGGGAGGTGGGGAAACACCCTGCCCTGGATGGGGTTGCATTCTCCTGGAAAGAGTGGTTTCATAGTATGGGAATATTCCTGTTTCCAGCTACATCTGGTCCACCAGCTACAGCCCCTATAAGACTTTTGCCACTGCCCTCCATGTTTGGTAACTGGATTGGATTATTGCAATGGGGCTGCCATTGAAGATGACACAGGAACTTCAACTGGTCCAAAATGCAGCAGCCAGATTACTGGCTGTCCCCATCCTTGATGTATTAATCTGTAAGATCATGATTACAGTTTATTTACAGCTGTATTTGACCCACTGTGGTTATGGCCTGTGCCTTCAACTGTATCAGCTGGGGTCCCACTTTGCAGTTCTAACTAGTATTCAGAGCAAGATCAGCTGCAATAAACTGAACACCCTGTTGTAAACTGAAAAGCAAATACCCAAAGGAGTGCTCCATGCCTGATTAAGATCCCTAACACTAAGGGCATTTATCCAAGCTAAGAAAACATCATTTTTAAACACCACAATAGACAAAACATAGATTAGCGAGACTCACATCACAGCCTCGGCTACGATAATGATAGAAAGGAAACTGATTTGAGAGAGGGGTCATATTAAATACAGGGGTGGGAATATATTCAGCTGTTGATCTGTGAACTGTAGTTGAGGGCAAGCAGAGACATATTTCAAATAGTTAATTCATGCAGCAGCTTACTCAATGATCTTTACCCCCCAAAGTGTGAGATGCAGGTTTCAGTTGGGTTTCCAACCCCATAGTTCTGCCCATTGATCCTTAACGTCCTTGGCTGCCACATTTCTAGATATCGGTACAACCCATAATTTTCCAGTGACTTTACCTGCTTTGTTGACCTGCTTATCACTGTCAGTGAGGTGTATCTTTTATCAGTTATAAGAGTTATGACAAACTTTCTCTGATTTAGGTGCTTGGGTAAGAAGCCAAACCCTTATACACTTTCCTTAATGGAGCTGCATGCCTTACTGATCATAATGGTTAAACGGTGGATTTCATTCATGTTCATTTACATAATTTGCTGATTAAACTACATATTTAATCTGTTGACCTTTACTCTCCACTTCTCCCACATTTGCAAAGATGTAATCAATGTTCAAAATTTGCTAGAAGGAGTTCTTATCTCATGAAGTTTGTTCAGGGCTTAGGTCTCAAGTACTTAAAATTCCATAGGACAATAGTCCCTTTCCCCTTGCAGGTGGCAATTTCAAAAAAAGAAAAACAAATAAATGCCTTCAGACATCATAATGGATATTATGCATTGCCTACTTCAAAACTGGATTTTTTTTCTGCATTGCAGGGATTGGACTAGATGACCTTGGGGGTAATTCCCACTCTACACTTCTATGATTCTTTGATTTTATGGATTGCTGCAACGTCCTCTGCGTGGGGCTTCCTTGCGTGGGGCTTCCTGCATGGAGACCCTTTCAGCATATGACTCTTGTGCCCAGGGACAGGTTCTGGTTGCCAGTTTGCTGGAGGGCCAGTGCAAGGTGCTATTATAAAGGCCTTAGCAAGACCATGGGAGGGGTGTTTCCAGGACTAAGGCGAAACTGTGAAGCTCCCTTGCTGCTTTTGCTGCATGTTGCTTAAGCTGTTGTGTTATATTTATAGTATTGAAATGTGGGGATTTTGTATTTTATTATATGCTTGTTTTGCTATGATATGAAATTGTTATGATGTTATTGTTTGCCTATATTATTATTAAATTACTATTGTAGTGTTGGGAAATGCATCTGTTTCTTTCTTCAGCATGATTTTTTTGGGTGTGGAAGAGTGCCATACAAATAAAATGAACGAATGAACAACTTGGGACCACTTTACTTGCAGGTTCGCCTAACCTCATCTATGCCTGTTCAACTGCTTCTGTCTGTGGAACTGGTACAGTGGTCCCTCGGGTTAAGAACTTAATTCATTCTGCAGGTCCGTTCTTAACCTGAAACTTTTCTTAACCTGAGGTACCACTTTAGCTAATGGGGCCTCCCACTGCTGCTGTGCCGCCGCCGTGCAATTTCTGTTCTCATCCTGAAGCAGAGTTCTTAACCTGAGGTACTATTTCTGGGTTAGCGGAGTCTGTAACCTGAAGCATCTGTAACCTGAAACGTCTGTAACCTGAGGTACCACTGTACTGTTATAGTGACCACATAGTGCTTGTTCCCACATCTGTAAGAAATTCATCTTCTAGAGTGACAGCAACCAAATTTTTGGAACTCTCCGCTTGTTGACACCAGGCAGGCACCTTCACTGCAGTCATTTCCACACATGCTAAAACGTTTTTGTTTAGACAGGTCTATCTAGATATGTAGAAGGATTGTATGTGTTAAAATCTTGCAGGTAAACTGGATGCAAGTTATTAAGGGCTCTGTAAGCTAATAGGAACACCTTGTACTTGGCCTGGCAGCAAATCGGCAGTCCGTACAGGTCTCTGAGCACAGGTGTCAGGTGCTGAGAGGGTCTTCTTCCTGCCGCATCTTCCAGCTAGCCCCTCCCACTGCCACCTGCATGTCAAGTGCACCGCCTTGCCCCCACAATGGAAGGGGCTGGGGCCATGTGAGGTCAGCATGCCCCATGGCATACAGGCATGGCTGCCATGGAATTTTGAGGGGGCCTGACCCCCTCCTTGAATTTTTTAATGGGGTCTTAGCCCCACCCCGTCACCTCCCCCAGTTGGCACACCTGCCGCAGGGAAGATACCTTCATGAGATGGTGAAAAGTTCTCCCTTAATGATGGAGCTGGTCATGTAAGATGTGAGCACACATTCGTACCCATTTTGTCATCTTAGCTATTTCTTGCAAGCCAAGCAGCCTGAATGCAGCAGCCAAGAGTTAAAACCAAGGAACTTTCCCCATTCAAGGTATGGGAATCTGCACATGTTCAGAGAGGCGTCTTTTTTCTAATGAGAGCTTTGGGAGATATATTGGTGAGCAAAGCAAACGACTCTTCAACAGGGCTGATAATCACTGATAGGACTTGAGGTTTCTTCATCCATTGGCAAAGCCGTTCAATTGCACTATGAGTGAAGCTTCAGTTTATCACCTGTTTGAGGACTGTTTTGTGGAATTGTGGGAATGCCTTTGGTGGCCTAAGGACCTTTTTCTCAGCTGAACTTGTTGCTTGGGAGATGTACATTGTGGTAACTATATTTGTTACACCTTAAGACAAGCAGTTGTTCTTGCTGTCAGTGCTATACAGTATTTAATGCTGACCCTTACGGCTCTATACAGTCATGGTGCAAGGGTGTAAATCTGCTGAACTCACACATGGAGTATTTACACCAGTTGTGGATTTCCAAGTTTGAAAATTTATTGTGCAAGACTAATGGGTTTCTCCATGAAGTGCCAGTAATTTCATTAACTTTGGGTAGATAAAAATCTTGATCTAGTGTTGCATTTATTGATTAGTGCCTACAGCTAACTCTGCTTATTTAGTTTGCTAGAGGATACTCTTGATACAAATAAGGATTTCATGCTGAAAGAGATTCTTTTGCCAAATTCTGCACTGAAGAGCTACTTTCAAAAATATGTCTGGTAAATACAGTCAGCATTGTTAAGGAATTCAAAACTTTTTGTTGTAATTCTCCACAAAGCACACAGTGTTCTTTGAAGGCCACATTGAGAAAATCAGCAAAGTGTGTAGGGCTGGCCGCTCAACCCACATTCCGTGGACCAACACCATTGACACCACATCTCGTTTGTTGGAAGGTTGCTCGCAGGCATGCAGAGCAGTTGGCAATGGCATCTGATATCATGGACCCGCTCAAGGTTTTCTCAGTAGCTGATCCTATTTATAGTTATTATTTATGCTTTATTTATTTATAATTTTTGTAGCCCACTTTTCTGCTGAAGGCTCAAAGCAACTTCCTATAAATAATGAATAATATTGAAAATAGAAAAGGTGTGACTCTACACAAGTCCCATAAAATTCTTCATCATCTTCTGATGAGAACCATTTTGTTTTCTTTTTAGTGAATCTTCTGTTGGTTGTTATCTGTGTGCCTTTGGAGAGATTCCTGTAAAGAGTTACCCTGGCACAGGCCATCTCAAGCCTTCCTGCCAGAATCCCCGGCAGACTCCTTTCAGGTTTGTCTACTACATTTAGTAGCAACATTGGATTATTAACCCCAAGCCATTGATTCCTTGCCAAGAAGCACTAACAAAACAGATGTGCCCATGACCTTGTCTGCAAACTGGTCACACATTGCTCCTCAGGCAATTAAATGGATTTCTCAGCCCAAATTGTTTATCCTACAACATTTCCCCCAACTCCAGGAGGTCCAAGCCAAGGATGGCTCACTTCAAGTTGTTCTTAAGATGTCCAACTCCAGCACTTCAATTAAATTCTTCAAGGACACATGAAAAGTCCTGAATCCTGATGATGATGATTTTTTTAAAAAATGTATTTCGTTAAAGATTTGCTACAAAACTAGCAAATAAGCAGGGGGAAGTACATCTTTCGTCTCCACTTTCAGCTCATACTCTTTTTCAGAGTTCATTTACATGCAGCAAGAGACACTTGCATCATAGACATCTTGCAGTTGGGGGGAGAGAGAGGGAGAGAGATGGGGAGTGTTGTTCTTTCGTTCTGCTGCATGGTGTTAGTGTAGGGGTTTGTATCAGCACCACATGGATAGGTCCTTTGTGTGTGTTTACAGAGAGAGAGTTTGCAAGAGGTTGGGGGGTCCAGAGCTCGATTTGGGGGGGTGTAGGTCATTGGGTCAGGTGAGCCATCTTGATTTGTAATCTGCTGGGGGGACATGGTCCTGTTGTGCTGTGAATGTGATAAAGGGGAACCACACTGGGGTGAAGGCATCCTCTTTTGCTTGTCCCTGTGCTAATTTAAGTTAACCAACAAACTGAATCCTGATTATTAACAACAAATAAGGGAATAGTGTGACTTAAAGGTGAAGGATCAAGATTCAAACATGTTTCAAAATGTCATTTTTATTTTCTTCAGTAACTCAGCTCCACCACTGCTTTTTATTCCCAGCTCCACAATGTTAAATGTGCTCTGAGATATAATTAAAGTTAATATTTTATCTTAATTAGGAATGCAGCACTTATATATGATTTCCATATTGCAGAAGGAAAATGACATATTCATAATTGCAATATATTGAAATTACAGTTACAAAATAAAGATACTATTTCAGACTGAAGTTGGCTGGTCTGTGTTCGAAGTGGAAATGTCGCATTTATTTATTTATTTATTTGATATTCCCCATTTCCACGGAACAAGTCAGTGCTGCTCAGGAACATATCTTAACTAAAAAAAGCACAGCCTGTTACTATTAGGGATAGTGGAAAAAATCACAATAACTGAACATGAACGCGAACTCTGGAGCAAGCTCATCCACCAAGCCAGCTGGTTGGTATCCATGCAAGTGTTGGCAGTCTTTCTTTCTTTCTTTCTTTCTTTCTTTCTTTCTTTCTTTCTTTCTTTCCAATTAATAGAATTGTAGAGTTGGAAGGGACCCCCAGGATCATCTAGTCCACCCCCTGCAATGCAGGAATCTCCACTAGATCTTCCATGACAGATGGCCTTCCAATCTCTGCTTAAAAACCTCCAAGGAAGGAGAGTCCACCACTGCTCGTGGGAGTCTGTTCCACTCACAAGTAGCTCCCACTGTAAAAAAGTTCTTCCTGGTCTTTAGTTAGAATCTCCTTGCTTGTCACTTGAGTCCATTGGTTCGGGTCTTGCCCTCAAGAGCAGGAGAAAACAGGCTGCCCATCCTCCACGTCATAGCCCTGAATGTAACATATTTATTTACAAAAATGCTTACTCTAAATTAATTATTGATTGATTTCATTTCCCTCTTTTTTACCTGTTTTCAATCCTCTTTCTTATGTGTTGGCTTCTGCTCTAGTAGTACTCCATGCAGTAATGGCCAACGCAAATTACACCCCCCCCGGGGATGCTTTGCAAACCCTTATATATGCTGTGTTCTTCTCTAGTCCTTCTGGGTGTGTATGGATTGCGCAAGACCTGGGCAGCGAACGCTTCTAATGTGGTTTTTCACAAATGCATCAGTTGCTTTTTTGGAGAGTGGAGGAAGCAAAGAGAGGTCAGTGGAGTACATAAATTCCGTGCTATTTTAGCATTTGATTAAGGGCGCAATCCTCTGCACAGGAAGCTGGTGAAAGGAAAGTGGCATAAATTTAAGCTGGCATAAAGTTATACTAGATCCAAAGCCTGTTCAGCAACAGGACTGCTGCTCTGCCTAAGCCTTTAAAATAGTGTTCTATGCTGGGCTGCCAGGTCACCTGACTAAACTGAGCAGGCTCAGGATGCAGCCCATCTTTCTGGCTGCGCTTCTGCCACGCCCCCACCATGCCCCTTCTTTGAGACTTACACCAGCCTTGTCTCAGCCAGCTTCAGATCACCTGGCGGAGCCCCAGCTGAGCCAGAATGAGCAAATTATGCCAGCATGTCTTCATCTGAGTTTGCATTGGGGATTTAATGCTGGCTGAACCTGGCTAATTCAGGAATCAGTTGGCTAAGCTGGCAATCCTGAGCAAAATTAAGGAATTTTTGTTTCACATATGTTCCTGCCCAGCTGGATTGGGAGATATTATTAGGAGATACAGATACCATTTAAAGGCAATGAAACTCAAGAGAACTTGTTTAAGCACATACCATTATACCCAAGTTATGCAGCAGTGGTGGACTTTGGGCTTTTCAATTTCAGCGGTGTCCTGTGCAATGCCAAAAGTTGGCACCCCCTTCCTCTGTTGCAGCTCCCCCTTGGCTCAGCACCCAGTGCGGGTAAACTGGTCCCATCTGTTTGCAGGTCACGTGATAGATATTATTTTCCATTATGGTTTGTTGGACTGCTTACTCATGACACACGACCTCAAACATTATAAGAATATTTCATAGAATCATAGATCTATGATTCTCTTTCAAAAATAATGTTTCCTTTACCTGGTGGCTTATTTGGTAATCCTTAATTCACTTGTATTGGGATGTGGGTGGCACTGTGGGTTAAACCACAGAGCCTAGGGCTTGCTGATCAGAAGGTCAGCGGTTCAAATCCCCACAATGGGGTGAGCTCCCATTGCTCGGTCCCTGCTCCTGCCAACCTAGCAGTTCGAAAGCCCGTCAAAGTGCAAGTAGATAAATAGGTACCGCTCTGGCGGGAAGGAAAAATGGCATTTCCATGCACTGCTCTGGTTCGCCAGAAGCGGCTTAGTCATGCTGGCCACATGACCCGGAAGCTGTAAGCTGGCTCCGTCGGCCAATAAAGCAAGATGAGCACCACAACCCCAGAGTCGTCCACGACTGGACCTAACGGTCAGGGGTCCCTTTACCCTTTACCTAATTCACTTGTAGAGTTGAAACTTTAAGCCATAATGTAGTCCAGTTATAGCTTTTCTTCTCTAAAATAAAACATAAGCTTGCTACATTTTTCACTTAGTTCTAAATCATTGTGTTTGATATAATTATTTCCACAATAGCCAATTGCTATGTCTCAAATATTATGATATCAAGTACTAAGGTAATTAGGTGGCAGATGCTGGGTTTGGGGACCATCTGCTAGGTTTGGAAATGATGTGTTGATGGGACTTGAAATGACACAGTCATATGGAAGATCTCTAATAGTGGCTGCACCCATCCTGCACTGTACCTGTGAAAAGCAAAACAAATACTCCTAGTTATTTGATGGGTAGTCAGGATGTGTTGCAATATATTCTGTGGAAGTGCAGGATTAGGATCCAAGATTTGTTGAAGGTGCAGTAAGATAAAAAATCTGAAAATAAATTAATTAAATGACCAGATTTTAGAAACTGCTTGATTGTTCAAAGTTTGCTTCATGAACTTATGAGCTGTTAAAGTAAAGGGGAATCTAACAATTAAGATTCTATTACCACTAATGGTGGGATTCAGCACATGTGTGAGCTGCAGTTATGTAACCTAGGCCTCGAGATATAAACTCTTGCATCCATGTGGGCCTTTGGTCTGATCCAGGATGGCTCTGCTGATGTTGGTATTGGCCTGTGGAACACCAGGTTGAGCTTGAATTCTCTGATCTTGGCAGTGTAGCCTGGAGCCAGATATCTTTCCATACAGCATTCATGTCTCTCTAGTTTAGGAAGAACTTGGGTAAATCAAAAGGAAAGATGGTTGTTGGCCATTGGCTCCACAGAACCTGGCCAAGGGTTTTCTTTAAGCAATGGTAGAAGTGATGAATACAATCAAAACAACTGCAGAGAGTGTCCAGTGGTCTGGACAATGTAAGGTGGACACAGCAAAGCATTTACATTTCTATGCCTTAAACATTATTTGTTAAGGCAGAACTGTCAAAGTCTCTGGATAACGTTATCATCACCCTGCTTCCCTGGATCCCATATCATGTTGGGAACTTGGTTAAGAATTTCCACAACACTTGTTTGCTCAAAATGGGTGGCACCTATGCCAATACAGGCAAGCCAGTTTACTGACTGGGGTTGTTAACCATTTCCTTTGGATCAGCAGTTGTTCATAGAACCTTAGAGCTGGAAAGGACCCAATGGCCATCTAGTCCACCCCCAATGCAGGAATCTTGGCTAAAACATCCATGATAGATGGCCAGCCAACCTCTGCTTAAAAACCTCCAAGGTAGGAGAGTGCAAAACCTCCCAAGGGAGACCATTCCACTGCTGAACAGCTTTCACTGTCAGAAAATTTTTCCATATGTCTGGTTGGAATCTCCTTTCTTGTAACTTGAAGCCACGGTTCGAGTCCTACCCTCCAGAGCAGGAGAAAAAAAGCTTGTTCCATCCTCCACGGGACAGCCCTTGAGATATTTGAAGATCGTTATCATAGTCTCCTCTTTTCCAGGCTAAACATACCCAGCTCCTTCAACTGTTCCCCATAGACTTGGTTTCCAGATGCTTGATCACCTTGGTCACTTAAATTTGGAGTAAAATTATTATTTGTAGTAGTAGCATTCATTACCCACTTTTTCACTATATTGTAATATGTAATGGTAATTTTATATTGTGGGGTTTTTTTACCTGAAAAGTTAAGGCCAATGGCTAGGACAGTGAAGTCGATGAGATGGTTCTCTCCAAAAACAGGACCTTAAAAGCACCACCACATTTAAGAACCATATGCTTCTCAGCCCAAATGAGAAGACAAGAATTACTTCTCTTGCTTCCTCCCAGTTAACAGAATAGAAATTTCAAGTAATTCTATGAACTGCAGTTTACTCTAAATTTATACTTGAGGCAAAGCCATAGATCCACTAGCTGCTTGGTGAAAACGTCTGGAATATCTTTTTTGAAATCTTTACAATCCATCACCGTACATTATTGTAATATTTGTTCAACACATTTGTTATATCTGGACATAATGCTATAATGCAGAACTCAGAATCTATTTTTTTATTGCTGGAAAGCACATTATTTGGCAGCTATGTGGAATGTCTAGGCATTTTACTTTGATGAAACAGATGTTCAGAACACTACAGGAGCAGTATTTTCTTTTATTTATTTTGTGCTTAGTATATGTGACTTAGCAGAGTCGTGACAGGTTGTAATTTCACAGTGCAGGTGAAATAAAACGTCTGTGCAAGAGCTCCATCATTCACAACTCCTCCAATAATGCTTTTCTATTTTCCCCTTCATGCCTCTGATTTGTGTCTGCTTTGTGGTTTAAAAGTTACATGTTTTGGATGATCAGGTATGAAATCAACAGTCCCAAAAATGGGGTCTAGAGAACACAGGCAAAGCTAAGTAAGTTACAAGCGTTGGTTTATACTGAATGCAGAGAAAAACAAAACAATCCACTCTCTGGTTTCTTCATTAAATCTGCTGCGAGAGCAAAACTCCCTTTCCTTAAAATATTTTAACTTTCACAAATGATCTGCTGGATATCCTGTGGACAGAAGTATTGCTTTGGCATATCACCATCAAGACAGCTTTTATGGCTCCATATCGTCAGAATCATGTACACATACTTGTGTCAACACAAATTTCTGCATAAAGACAGAGCAGGGAAGGAGCATCGCTCTGTGGGAAAGTCCATGCATTGCTTGCCGGATGGCCCAGGGCCACAGCCTGAGACTTCTAGTTAAAAGGACCTTGTGTAGAAGACCTGGGGGGTGATGTCGGCCTGAGGCCATGGACAGCCTCTGCCACTTGGAGGACTCAGCTAAACTGCTCAGTGGTCTGCATAGCAAGCATGCCTGGGATCTGAAACATGGCTGCCCAATACCCAGGCAGCCCCTGCCAAGACTGTTTGCAACTGGCTAGAGAAGTTAGCAATGTGAGCTTTGTTCTGTAAGGCTCAGTGCAATGCGTCAGGGGAAATATCAGATTGTGGCTGGGGAGAGAAAGGTGGAGCATGTTGCAATCCCAGTGAAGTCCACCCTGCACTTGCTGTTAAAAACCCCCTAAACTAAACTAAACACCCTCACCTGGTTTCTGATGACATGCTTAGAGTTGCATCTAGTTCATCCCTCCATGTGGAACCTGCTACAGGCCAATATTATGATAGCAATTTTACAGAAGAAGCCAGACCAGGTAGTATCACAAAACCTGAGAAAACATTAATAAAACAAATTAAATAGCAAAACCCATGGCTGTTCCCTTCAGAATAATAACAACTTTTTTCCCTATCATATCACTCCATTCTGTCACAAATATTCCCCACCTCTCTAGCTGAACCCCACTCACTCTCCCTCAATATAATTTTAAACAGTGCTTCCAAGAAAATCCTCAAGACTGGGGCAGTATGACACCATTCTAAAAGAAGACCCAAATATCCATACTCTTTCATTAGGATGGTGCCATGTGAACTCTCTCACCTTTGCTGAGATCTACTTTTGCATATGAAGCCTGTACTAGAAATTGGCATTGAGAGAGACATAAACATCTCGCCTTGTGGCACATTTTTAACATGTGTGCAGATTTCACCATGGAGTGTTACTTTTCTGGAAAGATGTTTGTTGACATATCCTATACATATTCTTATAACTTCAAGATTTATATACAGTATCAGTGAACATGCAGCAATAGTATACAGCTCAGTTACAGAGCTGATCACCAAAACATCCCTCTGAAAGGACGTGAGCAACCCTGGAGGGCATCCCTGCACTGGCAGAGGTAATAAATGGGTACCACGCCTCATCCTTGTAATGAGTTCAGAAGAGCTTCTTTATATTTAATAGATATTCTCTTCAGAAAAGAACTTCGTTTACTGAGGAAGTGGACATCAATATGAAATGGAGCACTCCAGGTCCCTAAGTACTAGCAGTTCTAGCTGAGAGCATAGCGATAAATCTGGCGTCGTTATCACAGCAGAGAGCCAACAATATATGTCTTCCGGACATTTGTATCTGAAATTGCAGGGCAGGAATTAGCTAAAAAATAAAGAGGCGGGGGGAGGGAGAGAGAGAGAGAGAAATTACAGTTAAGTGGGTTTAGAGAGGGAGATCACTAAAGCAAAAATTGATATGCAAGGAGGGTGTAATCACAATTTCAATGGGATTAAATATCTATCCTGCAAGAATGGTGTAATCTGTTTAAAAGGTATGTAGTGAATTAAATTATTGCTGTTTGATATTCTTCTCTGTGTATTTTCCAAGTACTTAAAAATGGAGATTTATGTCATTCAGGACAGAAGGCAACAGTCTCCATGGTTTATTGGCATAGAATTTTTATCACAGAGATTAGAAACTTCAACAAAACAGAACAATTACAAACAAGCATGCTTCTAGATGGAAAACAGTTAACCTATATACCCTTGAATTAGCTAGGTTCTTTAGTCTTGTTATTTCACCAAAATGGCAATAAAACTTAACATCCTATGTAGGATTTTTATTATGGTGTTCTTGGTTATTTTCAAAATGAAGTATCTCTCACACTTTTTACAATAAGCAAAAATTCAGAGCCCCTTTCTTTCTCCTGTAAGGCAAGGGAGACGCCACATTCCCTGCTGGGGAGCCTTCCAAGGCAGTGGGAGGGGGGCAGAGGGGGAAGAGGAGCAGCACATGTACAGCAGGGATACACTGCAGCAATCTGTTGCAGCGCCCCACTTGCTCTACTCAATTCATAGAATCATAGAATCCTAGAATCCTAGAGTTGGAAAAGACCACAAGGGCCATCGAGTCCAACCCCCTGCCAAGCAGGAAACACCATCAGAGCACTCCTGACATATGGTTGTCAAGCCTCTGCTTAAAGACCTCCAAAGTAGGAGACTCCACCACACTCCTTGGCAGCAAATTCCACTGTCAAACAGCTCTTACTGTCAGGAAGTTCTTCCTAATGTTTAGGTGGAATCTTCTTTCTTTCAATTGCTCAGTAAGAAGGGAAGTGGCTCCCATCTCCTAGTGTTTTGGCCAAAGGCAATGGGATCCCAGCCAAGTGCTAAGCCCTCATTTAAAATTTTATATAATTAATTTTAATTGTATTAATATTTAATACTTTACATCTATTAGGCTACTTGCACATAGGTTCTGGTTCAAGGTACTCTCAGGTCCTCTTACCACAAAATGTTGGGCGGTGGGCCTGCATGGTTTATTACTGTTTGCTACATACAGGGAGACATATCTGAGAGGGCTCCTTTCCTGCTCCTATATTTATATATAGGGATTTTTAAAAATATAATAAATGAATAAATTTTACTCTCCACAAACAACATTTACACAGAAAACTAAACGTGCTTGTATCCGTATTTGATTATTTGCCTATATACTTTCATAAATGCATTAACTGGAACATTAAAACCAAGAATAGAAAAACTTGCTTGTTGGCACTGATAAGACTTACTTCACAAAATAATCTACTCCAATACTTGCTGTTCTCAATTCTCTTTATACACAATTTGTTAAGAAACTCCACTGAACCATTTCTTCTTTATAATTTCCTCTATTCTTTAGTCTTGCTGTTAATTTGATTTTTTAAAAAACTGTTACCTACCCTAACTGCCCCAATTATATCTTGTTTATTTGATTTGCAGACATTTTCCCACTCTTTAGCAGAGTGCTCTAGGAATGGTCAAATATATGCAAAATTTGAAATTTATGTTTCAAAGTGTTTGCATTCAATAAAATGTAAATGCAGATTATAGGATCAATTGTGGGATCAGCCGTATATACAGGATAGCCAGCTAACCAGAATATATTTTTATAAGATGGGATGGGGTGGGGGGAGAATTGCTGAACTGACCAAACCAGTTTCAAAAACAGGTTAATTGTCAGATAAGTTTCTACATCTCCACAACTGTAGGGTTGGCTATGGGGCCACAGTGGCAACTAAGTGGTGGTGGGCATTTTTGCACACCCTCACCTGGCTGCAGAATGCATCATCTTGCAAGTAGGAGAACAACAGCAGGCCTGCTCTCAACATGGCTGCTGTGGAGGACAGGATGCACCTGCTCCGCAGAAGGCAAACTGGGGAGCCTGCGATACAAGCAAATTGCCCAGTTAACAGTGAGCCTCAGAAAGCAAAACTGTATTTGAACATGCAGTTTTGTGCTCCAGTACCCAACACCTTTCACAAAAAAGACAAACTTATTTCCCTGCCTGCCAGGAAACCCACCCATTTCACAGAAGGCATTTCTCTCTCTCCTCCAACAATTCAAGTTGTGTGGTCCTTATTAATCTGGCCCTGAGGGGATTAAAGACGATGGTGGGCACCATTTGGGGACCTCAAGATTACATCAAAATCCTTTTTGTATGGTGCTTTATTGATGCACAAATGAGCTCTTGTACATCCATGAAATGCTGTGAAAAATAGAACAAAGTTTTGATCCAGTCACATAAAGGTTGTTTTGTGATGCTTCATTAATTTGAACAAGTGCACATGCATATCAGTTAAACACACACCACAATTATGTGAGAGAATCTTGATGTATTCATATATATTATAATCCCATCCATGTTGCTTTTTTGTAATATACCATCAGTGCATAAATGAAGGGTAGTAAAAGACAATAGGGAATTGAAAGATCTGTCAAACCACACATATTCGGTACATAATTCAGACTTTTTTCTTAAAAAATAAAACAAAGAATAAAATAAAGAATTCTCAACACATCAGTTCTACTGCTGACCAAATGAAGATAATTATGAGTTCAACGGGCCAAGCTAGATGTAACACTGAATGTGTATTTTACATTTAACATGCATGTTTTAAAATTTTAAATAGCAGCTGATGGAATTGGCTAGTCAGAAATTAATCCCATTAAATTCAGTGGAACTTACTGCTAGCTGATTGTTGCCTTAGTGCAGCCTTTGGTCCCTGGATGTTGTTAGACTAAAATTCCAACACTCCTTGACCACTGGGCCATGCTGCCTGGGGCTGATGGGAGCTGTGGCACTGGGGAACCCGAGGCTGGGAAAGGCTGCATCGGTGAATGAACACTGTGTGAGAAATCAGTTGGTCTGGGGGAAACGGTGAATGCAATCAAAACATTTTTCATCAATGCTCTCCATCTAAATATTAATCAGGTTCCATCCATAGATGCACATGCTGCATGTGAACATATTTGCTCCACAAAAGTGCTCTACTCTTTATGCCATTTCACTGATTTATTGTCAGACACTTCTCAATCATCTTCCTGAATATTATACATTTCTAATGCAGGATAAGTAAATACATTGTAACTAGGGGGCATCAGAATGTAAATGATGGAAGATGTGGCACACATGCAATCATGAGTTATCCTGGGGTTTTTAAGAGGGTGGTGTGGAATATCATTAAGCCAAGGCTTCTTAGGGTGCTGCGCATGAGAACCTGCACAGGGAGTTTGCATGTGATAATCCGACACTGTACCTCACTAAGTTCTCTAGAGAAGTGGTTAATCCAAGGATATCCAATACTTCTGTGGCGGAGCATATGCTTTGCATATATAGAAAGTCCCTGGTTCAGTCCCAGGCATATCCGGTTGAAAGGATACAGTATTTGGTAGCAGCCATGCCGTTCCCCTTCCAAACATGGCTGGACCTCCAGGAGCAATGTTGCATTTTCACTGTGGCTGAGGCTGCTTGTGCCATCAGCAAAACAAAGTTTACAGAGCACAGAAGCAGTCCCACAGGTACACAAGCCCACCCCACAAACTGTAGAAATGTTAGAATAGTGGGAGAGTGTTATGTTCTGTCTAGGTGGTGTAGGAGAGGCACAGGGGCATGGCTGAGGGCTTCTTTTAGACGCCAGGATAGTACATATTTGATGGCGTTCTTCTTTGGCCAGCCATTCAATCTGTGTTGCACAAGCCAGTGGGTGCACCAGGATCTGTTTCTATTCACTTTTGGAGAGAGCTGCAAACCACAGCTAGCGGCAAGGGCATGGGTAGCCAATATGGTGCTCTTCTAACTACTGATGGTAGCTGAAGTCCAACAACATCGGAGAACACCATGTTGAATACTCCTGGGCTAGGACTTCTGGCCAGACGTGAAATGAGCTGTCAGGTTCAGAGCACTCAAGAGCTCCAGAATACATTCAAGAGCAATGCATTGCAGGGGTTGGTCTCATAGGGTCCATCCAAGTCTACAGTTCTATGATTCTGTGATTCCAGATTGCTGCCAGCAGGAAAGGAGAGACTGGCCGAGGTTCTATGCTCAGCTAAGATACTAGCTTCTGTGTTGGTGGAACAATCTAGAGCACCAGAACTGCAGCTCCATTTGCAGGGATAGGGGTGATGATGACATGCAAAGGTTGAGTGTAGAATATATTCAGAAACATCCAAATTAGCACAGTTTGGAACTGCCACGTAAAATGAGTCAAAGTCACATCAAACTCAGGGTTCGGTCTGCCATCTTGATTCAAAATGGCATCTGGTGTTGAAACACAGATGAAGATTGGCTCCTCCACCTCAGGAACCCTTGTGGCAAATTGGGCAACAATAACTTGAGCACATCGAGGAGAGACAGATAAGACAAACCACTTTCTAAAATATAGGTGGGGGGAGGGAGATAAACTGCTTAGAAGTTTTGATGTTTGATGTTTTATTGTGTTTTTAATATCCTGTTGGAAGCTGCCCAAAGTGGACGGGGTCTACGTAGTAAATTATTATTATTATTATTATTATTATTATTATTATTATTATTTACAGTTAAGCAGCATAGAAATTCTGTATAAATAAATAAATACAGCATACCCATTTTTGAGTGGGGAGAGCAGCTCACTTTCAGGCCCCTCTTTTTTACCAAGTTAATATGCAATTAAATCTGTACGTTTGTTAAGGAATAACAGGTGACTTGGATGTGGTGGGTGTACTGGTATAAAATAAAGGACAACCCACCAGAGTGATGAAAAGAAAAGAAAAATCTTTTGTGATCCATTTGCCTCCTAAAGCTCCATCTCACTCTGCACACACTCAGTGCCTCATTTGGAGAAATGTCAAGGGAAAATAAATTGCAGTAATTGCAAGTATAATATAACAAATATAGCACAAAAAGAAGCAAAATGTATAATCAATTCTTGCATATTAAGAGGCTTGTTTATGTTTTTTATAATATTTCAGGGGCAATCCTATGGCAAGATTTGCCATAAATAAGATTGTGATTAATTAGCAGTAGGTTGAAATATTTGCTTTGAGTTATGGCTCCAGCATATTCTAACCATTTATATGATTATTCTAAAACTGTTTTTGTCGTATTAGTAGTTAAAAATATCTGCTTTGCTGAATTTATTTATAAACTGTTCAACTCTATCAAATTGTATCTTCAGACATGGGATGTTTCTATGTATTGTTATGAGGTTGTTTTTCTGGGGAGAGGGGGAGTTAGGCTATATGCCAAGACCCTTCTAATTCTTGGATTCAGAAAGCATTAAAATTCCTGGAAGAGTTAGCCCAGCTTCCTGCTGAGTTAATGACCTGAGTATGGAATGTTAAGGTAACAAAGGAAGTGGCTCTGTGCCAGACAGCAAATGGGTGCCCCCCCCCCCTCAACTCACACCCTCAACTTGCCGGTAGTTAGATAAAAACAAAGTCCGCAGTTGAGCATTGAGTTGTGTGAGCTGCAAGGCTGCAGGCTGGACAGTTGGGAGACACAGCTATGCCTGATTTGCGTTGGAATCCAAGGCTGTCACTATGGGAGAGGCCAGATCCTCTTGGGGTGTTAATGCTGTGAACCTCTATGACAAAACTGAATTACTAAGTGTTTTGCAAAATAATCCAGGATAGCTGGGAAGATGGGCTAAAACTGCATAGCACTACAAAGATTCACAGCTTTTAAAGTGCATACAAAGGTATTCTTGTCATGGAAGGATGTTGTAATTTCACAAACCCATTGTATTGAAGGGCATAATTTCACCTTCAACACAAGCATGAGTGTTATGGTTCTAAGTCATTCCCTGCCTTAGATGAAGATCCAAGTCAGAAAACCCCCTCACTCATTTACTGACTTTACTGACTTCCCTTTTTTTTCTATGTTCTGGTAACCTCTAGGTTAGATTACTGCAATGCATTTATACTGTACATGGGGCTGAAGACAGCCTGGAAACTTCAGCTGGTGCAGAATTCGGCAGCCAGGTTACTCAACAGGACAAGGCAGTTTGAGCATATAATGCCAATTCTTTCCCACTGCACGGGCTGCCAATTAGTTTCCAGGTCCAATTCAAAGTACTGGTTTTGACCTATAAAGCCTTAAACAACTCAGGACTTCAAGGACTGCCTCTCGCCATTTGAACTGACCTTGACCCTGCAATCCTCACCTGAGGCCCTTCTTCGTGTGCCTCCTCCACCAGAGGTCTCAAGGGTGGTGACATGAGATGGGGGCTTTTATGCTGTGGCCTCCCGTTTGTGGAATACTCTTCCCAGCGAGCTTTGTCTGGCACCTTTAGGCACCAGGTGAAAATGTTTCTTTTCAACCAGGCCTTTGGCGAATCTATGGCCTTTAAAATGCATACACTCCAACATGAGTCCCCAAACTGGGGTGTGCATCTTCCTGCCCATGCTCCTGCACAAGTCATGTGACCCACATGAGATTATGGAACCCCAAAGACTGAGTTTTGTGGCTCTGCGCAAGATCGCAGCAAAGCACATTTTCAGGGGGAGATTTGGGTGTGAAATCATGTGAGATTATGGCACTCAAATAGCTGCTGTGGAGTATGAAAATGTATCAGAGGGGGATATTGTTTTAATTGTTGTTGTTATGTTATATATTTGGTGCTTTTATTCCATTTTTATGTTATAAATGGCCCTGTGATCTTCAGATGATGAGTAGTATACAAATTTAATAAATAATAAAACAAAATAATTACCACACAAGCCTTAGATTGAAGGAGTGGGAAGATGAGCTGCTTCCTCGGAGGGTTTTTCCCAGCAGTTCAAAGGACTGTGAGAGCTCTGCTTTTTTAATACTTTGTGCTTTGCAAGCTTTTCTAGCAAATAAACTCTGTTAATGTAATAAACTTGGAGTTTATTATATTGCCTACCTGAATCTAAAAAGACGCCCTTGGCAAGACCGCCCTCTATAGTAATACCATGATGCCAAATGCTTTTTTGTGTCTCACAAGACCTCCAAAATGTGTCCTTCTGAATTAAATAAACATTTGTCCCACATACTTCCATGCCTGACCTGCACCTACTTTTAAATCTCCCCTCCCAGGTTGATTGGTCAAGCTGTATCAAAGGGGGGGGGGATTAGGCTACAAATATTTGGTGCATGAGGTCTAGGAGTCACATTTCCACAAGTGTGGAATAAAATATGAACTGTTTTTATTCCGTTCCCAGTGAGTAAATACTCTGATTCTTAGAGAGCATTCCATTCTTAAAACAGCACAACCCCATATTAATGAATAGGGTCCTCCTTAGCTCTGCCTCATGCTCTTAGTGTTTATAATGCATGTCATGTAAATTTTCCTCTTGGGTAAAATAGCAATAAATCTTTAATAAACCAACAAAACAACATTTCAGGCTGAGTGGCAAACACTTTGCTGTAAAAGTATTACTGATAGATTATATTAAAAAATAAACACACACACAGGAAGGTATTTAAAAGGTTTGCCTCTTTTATCAGAGATGCTCCTTATATTTGAATTTCCCTGGAATTAAACCCCAATGAATCTTTAATGAAGCATGAATGAATATACAAATCACCCGAGAATTATTGACACATCAATATCCATAGAATAGGGTCTTATTGCTGTTCTTCCTTGATAGACTCTATATGCCCAGCCTTAATAATGCATGGACATTTTTAATTCATACTTCTTGTTGCAGCCCTGCGCTTACTCCTGTGGCAACGCTATTAAAGGAGATGTTATGAATATACACATAAACATAATTTTCAGGAGATACTATATACTCAGTGTTGCTGGCACTAAAAAGTTTCCCTAATTTAAAAGAACAATCCTAAATTAGGACACCAATATGTGAGAGGCACCATGTAGGCTGTCTGTAGAGAACTCAGTGCAACTTACTCCTGAGTAAGAGTGCATCATCTCTCTGTCTTTCTTGTACAATAACAAGTAAAGCTTCAATTCTGTGAACACTTATGGGGGGGGGGGGGAAGGCTCAGCCAAGAATGGCAGGATTTAATGCACCAGGTAGCAGGAGGCATGATTTTGCTAAAATTAGAGAGAAGCAAAAGCTTATGGATTTCATAAAGGCTTCGCCGCCACAAATAAAAACCTGCCCTTGGGCTACCAGTTGTCGTGCATGTGGTGTCCTCTTTGCAGTTTCACCAAGCTCAGATGCTGAGGGGAGGAGCTCTGGAGAGAGCATTCTCTGTGGCAGCCTCTGGCAACATCTGCCAATGGCATGTGGCCCCTGGAAAGGAATGTGGCCCTTGGGGAGAAAGGTTCCCCACTGCTTTGCAAGTGTAACTGCTGCACTAGACTGTACTTGTGCTTGACTGGGAAGGATTCTCACTGGATGACCAGACAATTTCTTCTACTACACAAGTCTGCTGTTTTCCTTTGAAACCCTGTTCCTAATCTAATTTGGAGAGGAGAGTTATCTCCTTAAAGGCAACAAGAACTCTCTTCCCTTTGCTTCTGCCTTCCCCTAACATTGTGCCACTTACTATTTGGTTTTCTAGCAGACTAAAGTAATAAGAGCTTTAGCAGCAACACTTGCCTGTTGTTTTGTCTGGCATCCAAGCAATGGCACTTACAAAAGAAATGTAGAAGCAAATGTCACATGCTCCAGTGGTCTCTATTTACCAGGGACAGCTTCTATTTCTTGGTGCCCAACTCTGATAAAAAATTGTCCCTGTTTTGCCTTCATGGGATGACTTTTAAAACCTGTGTTTAACGGCACTCATCATAACCACAGTTGCTGTTCTTCACAGGCTAGATTCATTTCTGGATCTCTAGATATTGGAGAAAGATACCAAAATTTCCCAAAGTAGGGGCTCTGTGGTTGGCTTTTGAAAAGCAGGGTGTCTGCAGTACTTAGCTAATTGGGAACCTCTGATTTAAAAGATCCCAGGTTCGATATGTTCAGGTAATGCTGGAGAATTCTGCACTGAAACTGTGGATACTGAGACTTGCTGCCAGTGATTTGACTTCCTGTGTAGCTAACCTAACTTCGTCAACTATAGAACACTATATAATGACTATATAATGCATTATCATTCACATGTGTGCTTCTGTGATTGCAAACTAGACAGGGCAATTTTTTTTAAAAATGCATCTCTCTTCAGTATCTAGAGATCTTTACTGCTCAAGGACTCAGACTACAAAAACAATTGCTTGGCTTCTTGGTTGGCTTATAGATCATGACTCTTTCCAAATAATCTGTAGCACTTTGATACTGGATCTTTAGCACCTTCACAGACCTACAATTATCAGGCAGCATTAAGAATTAAAGAGATTTGAAAATAGTTTAAATTTGTCATGTAGAAAGGCTCAAGTTGCTGCTACATCTTTTACTCATGAGAAGTGGTGCTAGAATGCAGGTCTATTAAAAAAAACTGAGAGGCAAACCCTACTGTACGTAGTCTTGTCTTTTCATTGTTGTTTTAAAATGCTTTGATACTGTAAGATGCCTTGAGCTGAAGGAAGGCACAACAATGTTATATTAAATTCAACTGATAATCTGGCCCAAGCATGGTTGACCTGACAGTCCTTTTGTACTATGACTTCCAATAGCTAAGTAGATGAGAACATTTGGGCAGGTGCAGATATTCAAAGTCTCACAGCATCATAACTTGAGAACTTGCACCTGCGAAAATTCCCACTTCAGCACCTCACCTCAAACTACAGGCTGAAAGGTGTGTGTCCCTGGGGCATATCATGTGGTCTGTATACGTGGAGTGTAATGTGTTTGGTTTCAGAATGGTCAAGAAATGTGGTCGTTTGGGAAGCATATCTAAAGCTTTGATTTAACTTGGAATGTGCAGCATATTTCATCTGAAGCTGAGAACATTCAGCTCTAGTTCTCTGCTGCATTTTACACACACACACACACACACACACACACACACACACACACACACGAATGATCATTTGTAGCTGTGGTCTCTGCAGAAGCAGTGAGACAGCATGTGACAGATTTTGTCCCCTAACGAGAGCATGAGAGAGGGACCTCCTAACAAGAACTCAGCCTGTGTTTATTTGCAAATTTATTCAGAGAAAGATGGCTGTTCCAGGTGGAATAACTTTATAGAGAGTAGAAGCTCTACCTCTTTTATTATTCTGGTTGCAGCTGTAGTGTCTGCTTTCCACTTTATTACTATTAGGGGCACAGGTGATTCCATTGAATTTGCTTTGTAGGTGCTGTCTCTGCCTGATAAAGTGTTTCAGCTTCCAGTTGAAAAAGATTTGGTTTAATCAGGTCCAAGAATTGCACGGCTACTCCTGCATATCTTTTCCAACATTGGGCAAAGTAATTTTAAATGCTTAGCTGTAACCTTAAAAAAAAAAAGAGGAGGGCAAGAGGTGAGATATTTAGTGTAAATTTAAAACTGAGAGACTGTTTTGCAGGGATGAAAACATGTAATAACAAATTGGGGTGCTTGTGTACCTTCAATCAGGTACAAGGGATTTCCGGAAGCTTTACATGCATTTATTATAATTAAGCTCTGCAACAATCTCAGGACACAAACTCATGGGCTGGATTGGTTGCTGGATTAAAGTTGACTCAGAGACAGAACCATAAAAGGAGTTTCTTTAAGAATAGCATAATTCTTTATAGAGTTTGAGAACGAGACAGAAACATTATACAAAACTAAATTGCAGAAGTCCGATTTTGCAGACTCTGCGTGAGTATATAATCATACATATCAGATATATTGATTCACCGAAAATCTTTTCCCTCACTTATTGGTTTGGTCAAACTCTTGTTTATTACACCTGCACAGGACAAACTATGGTTTCATCAAACCATGTGTGAAAGGTGAGGATTGAGGTGGAGTGTGACAGGCATGAATGATCAAACCATGAGCCAATGTTTGAACCAGGTAAGAAATGAGTAGGTGGATTAGCTGATGGGTGAGAAATTAAAATAGATTCACTGAAATATATGATGAGCTAACATCTAGCATAATTAAACCTGTGTGATTATCAGGCTTCAGACCTTCTGTCCATTAATGAAATGATAGTGTTTCTAACACTGGGCACCAAATGTATAATAAACGGTGTTCAAAAAGAATCCAAATACTGAGCTAAGCATGGAACCAGAACCCAAAACAATAGGTCTTCATGGGGGAGAAAATATTTTTCTTCCTTGATGCCCCTTCTTATTTCTTTGTGAGCTGTATTCTCTGTGAATACAGGATCTGCTAGAGAAGTCTGAGCTGAGTTGAGAACTCTGATTGACCTGGATAAACTTGCAGTCTGCTTGGTTTCCCTTTCCTAGAAATAGAAGAAATCTCTCATTGATTTTGCTTTGCATGTTCAACAGGCAGTTTCACCTTAGTTAAGTTTTAATCTGTTTGTAAAGGCTGCGATGCTGAAATCCTAATTTCTGAGAGGCAATTCTTACTTTTAACTTCTGCTACCACCGTCCCATCAGAACGTCACGTGCTGCTTAAGATGTTCTGCGCAGTGCCAGCTGACGCCTCCAGGGACAGACTCGACGCCTTTTGTGCTGGTCCATATCATATCAAAGCCATCCAATTTGTTTCAATGTGCAGGAGAGAATGTAGCTCTGAAAACCCACTTGCAGCTACTGTGCACTTTTGGATGCTGCAAAAGGGGAAGCTACTGCCAAGAACAACAGAATGTGCAACATGGCTGTGCAATCTATCAGTACCTTCTTCTCAGCTGGAGATGGGCAAGTTTAACAGATGTGGAGGGATTGCAGCAGAGAAAACATAAAGAACCTGGATGAACACAAAAGGAAAGCTTTCTACACTGAAGAGTTATTTCGTAAGAGGATGGGTTGGGATGTTGCTGCTGCTACTGCTCATCAAGTCCCCAGTCACACAACCTCAAGGATAATGTCTGCTAATGATTTTCCAAATCAAACATTTGGCATCTGATGTGAAGTAGCTCCAAAACAGCACTGCAGAAGCCCCTGCTCTATCATGCCAGCACCTTGTGCGAAGGAAAATGTTAGTCTCATCTTTATGTCTCCTGCTGTTGGCACACACAATTCGTAAAGATTTGCATCTGGCATTTCAGATATCCTGTGTAGGTCCACCACCCAAGTTTTGTCAAGTAACATCCCCCACACAACATTTTCATGTACTTTCAAGGTGCAATCATGCTCTCTACAATGTGGTGCATATTTTCGCTGGCATGACGGTGTACAAGAAAGAATTCCTCCCAATCTCAAAGTGCCTCTGCATTCTGACAAGGACATATGCAACATTTCATGTTTGTATTTTGATTAAACAGTAAGCGATGTCCCGATTGTGATATTAACAGTATAAAGATCAGGGTCACTAGCTGGTGCTGGGCAAAGAGATTGGTATCTAGACTGCCAGTTATCTTCCCCTGGTGTCAAAGTGAAGCCTACCTAGACCATCTGCAAGGTACAGAAAACTTTATAAAAGGAAACAGGGAGACACAATTTTGTACCTGGAAAAACTCTTGGGATTCCTGCTTCTTCTCAGATTGCCAGTACTGTAATGCTTTATTCCAGGGCTGAGGAAGCATAGAAGAAAAGAGGAGATAGAGAAGGCCAAGGAGGAGAGGCCATGTGACAGATGAAAATGAGTAATGGACCAGCAGTTTCGCACACAGCCTGCTTTAGTTCATTGCTCTGTGTTGATGCTATTTTGACCAACCAGTTTTGCAGTTTTGGTCTTTGGAAACCACTGGTTGCATATCTAATCCTCCAATCAGTGAAAGTAAAACACATAATAATAATAATAATAATAATAATAATAATAATAATAATAATAATTTTTATTTATATCCCGCCCTCCCCAGCCGAAGCCGGGCTCAGGGCGGCTAACAACAATAAAACAGTACAAAAGTAAGCACAAACAACACTCTAAACTCATTCATTATAAAATTAATTAGGCCAGAGCTCCGCAACCATTAGGCCAGAGCTCCGCAAAGATTGCCGAGGGAGGGAGTCAGGCTGTGTTAAGTCGTGGGTTGACATAGCAGCCGGCACAGCGATTTCTTCAAGTAGCTCTTTATTATGGTAAGCTGGAATAGAACTGACTCCAAACAGCTCAGCCGGCCTGTATTTATAGGCAGCCGGCTGTCAACATTGTAACCACCACAGCTCAGAGTTCCCGCCTAAAATAACTGCCCCGGACCTGAGTGAAAACTATCTACAGACCTGAGTGAAAACTATATACAGTATCCCCCTGTTGGCCCAGGGTGAAACTACACTACATAACACCCCTCCCCACCGAGATAAGGCGTTAGTTACAATCGTAATGGTTTCCTTATATACAGCACTACGCGTAATGGTTCAATTAGGCACAAAAGCATATCGGTTACATTTCCCATACTTAGACCAACAGTGATACCTGTCCAACAACATAGTCCTTTAAATAAGTTGGGCGCTTGGAAACTCTGCCAGACCGCCGGGGACTGGTAGCCCAGTCCGGAGGGCCACACAGTTCTCGCTGAGGCTGTGGTGCGACCCTAGGTGGCGTTGGAACCAACTCCCCTGGATCCGCGGCTGTGGGTGGAGCCTCCGCAAGTGGAGTGGTCTGAGTCTGTTCTGAAACGGCTTGGTTTGGCTCCACGCTGGCAGTTTGCGAGGGAGGTGTAGGTGGGGCCTCGCCATCTGTACGTGTCTCTTCTGGAGCCGCAAGCGCAGTTGGGGGCACCTCGGTAGTGTCCAAGTCCCCAACCCTGCGCCTAAGCTGGTCTATGTGCCGTCGCCACAAGCGTCCGTCTTCGAGTGCCACCTGGTACGAGCGAGGTCCAGTGACTCCCACTACTGTGGCTGGCACCCAAGGGATGTCCCCCACATAGTTCCGGGCAAAGACCTGGTTTCCTGGGACAAATGACCGTGGTGCGTTGGCACAGCCTGGGGGTTCAGCCACGGCAAAGTCTGGGTGTAGCCGGTCGAGCGGTGACCTGAGGCGGCGGCCCATAAGCAGTTCAGCAGGACTCCTCCCTGTGGCCGCATGAGGGGTGATGTGTTGCACGAACAAGTATTCGGCGACCCGCTCATGCCAGTCTCCCCGGTCCAGGCGCGCCAGTGCCTCTTTTGTCGAGCGCACCATTCTTTCCGCTTGCCCGTTGCTGGATGGATGAAAGGGTGCCGTTAGGGCATGGCGGATGCCCAGTCCCAAAAGATACCGCTCAAACGTGCCTGACGTGAACTGCGGTCCGTTGTCAGAGACAAGGACATCAGGACACCCATGCGTTGCAAACAGGCCTCGCAGCACCCGGATGACAGCTTCGGTAGGGGTGGAGGGCATCAGGGCGACCTCCAGCCATTTGGAATAGGCGTCCACCACTACCATAAAGGTCCGGCCGTGAAAGGGGCCAGCCAGATCGATGTGCACCCTCGACCAGGGTGTCTTTGGCGTCTCCCAGGTGTGTCCCTTAGCTGCCGGTGGTGCAGGCCTCGACTCCTGGCACGCTTGACAGGCGGACACCCAGGCAGTGATGGCATCGTCCATATTAGGCCACCAGACGTAACACCGAGCCAACGCCTTCATTTTGACAATTCCCGGGTGGCCAACGTGCAGAGCCTCCAGGACGCGCTGACGGAGTCCCTGGGGAATCACGACGCGGTCTCCCCACAGCAGGCAGCCGCGATGAGCTGAGAGTTCATGTTGTCTGGTTGCGAAGGGCTGGAACTCCGATGCAAAAGGCCCTTGTGGCCACCCCCTCCACACCCAGTTGAGCACCCGGCTGATGGTGCGATCCTGGGCAGATGCGGAGGCCACAGTGGCAGCCGATACAGGCGCTGCCGGAAGATCCTCAATCAGAAGGAGCGATGAAGCTGGAGCCGGGTCTTCCACAAATGCTGGAAGAGGGCAACGGCTGAGGGCGTCGGCATGGCCCATCGATTTCCCCGGGCGATGGATGAGCCGGTAGTGGTAGGCAGCCAGGAAAACCGTCCATCGCAGCATGCGTGGTGAGAGGACCGGTGGAGTTGGACGATCACCGGCGAGGAGGCCCAGGAGTGGCTTGTGGTCAGTGATGAGGTCAAAAGTCCTGCCATAGAGGTATTCATGGAACCTCTTCACTCCAGCCACAAGTGCCAATGCCTCCTTGTCGAGCTGGCTGTAATTCCGTTCCGTCGGAGATAGTGTCCTGGAAAAGTAGGCGAGCGGTGCTTCTCTTCCATCTGGAAAACGGTGACTAAGGACAGCACCGATGCCAAAAGGTGAGGCGTCGCAGGCAAGGACCAGCGGCCTGGATTCACTGTACTGTACCAGCACACTGTCCAATGAAAGGAGAGCCTTGACCGCATTGAAGGCCGCCGTCTCCCGATGACCCCAGGACCAAGGCGTCTTTGTGCTAAGGAGTCGGTGAAGAGGCTCAGCCACTGTGGCTTTGTGGGGCAGGAACATATTATAAAAGTTCAGCAGCCCCAGGAATGCCTGCAACTCCGTTTTGTTCTTTGGGGTGGGGGCCTGCTGGATAGCGCGGATCTTGGATGTGGTTGGATGAAGACCGGAGGCATCGATAAGATAGCCCAGGAACTCTACCTGTGGAACGGCGATCTGGCACTTCTCCCTCTTTACCTTGAGCCCGGCCTCCTGGAACCTGGTCAGCACGGCACGGAGGCGCTCGAACAGCTGCTGGTGTGAGTCTGCAGACACCAAGACGTCATCAAAATATGGTACCACGCCTGGAAGCCCTTGCAGGAGACGCTCCATAAGGCTTTGGAAGATGCCAGGAGCCACACTCACCCCGAACTGCAACCGGCGGCAACGGAATGCCCCCCGGTGGGTGACGATCGTCTGGGCTTCAGCAGTGGCATCATCGACTGGCAGTTGTTGATAGGCTTGGGCAAGGTCCAGCTTAGCGAAGACCTTACCCTCACCCAGGGAATGCAGCAGGTGTTGGACAACAGGAACCGGATAAGCGTGCTGCTGAAGTGCCTTGTTGATCATGCACTTGTAGTCAGCGCAGATTCTCACCGACCCATCTGGCTTGACAGGCGTGACGATGGGGGTTTCCCACTTTGCGTGGTCAACCGGCTCCAAAACTCCTTGGGCGATCAGTTTGTCCAGTTGTTCGTCCACCTTAGCCTTGAGAGCAAAGGGAACCCGGCGTGGCTTTAGCTTGATGGGGGCGACTTGTGGATCAAGGCTAAAGGAGATGGGCGTACCTGTATATTGGCCCAAGGTGCCGTCAAAAACCTCGGCAAAGTCTTTGACCAGACCCTCAGTCTCTGCGTTAGAGATGCAGTTGATGCCAGTGACTTCCAGGCCGAGGGCATCAAACCAGTCTAGCCCTAGGAGGCTTGGCCACTGACCTTCGACCACCACCAACCGGAGCAGGCCCGAAAAATCCTTGAAGGCGATCCGGAACCGGCCAACGCCTACCACGGGAATGTCGTTTCCCTGGTAGTCTCTCAGGTGTATGCGGTGAGAGTCGAGTTGCCTTTTGGACACTCTGGGTACCAGTCTTTTGATGGTGCTCCATGACACGATGGACAGGGCAGACCCAGTGTCGATCTCCATGTCACATGGAGCTCCTTCAATGAGCACCGTGACGTTCAGCTTGCGTCGCGTAGGCGAGTCGGTTTGGCCAATCGTGGTTCCAGACGGGCAGCGGCAGTTGGTGAGAGCGAAACAACTTTCCTTGGCAGACTGGAGTGAAGACTTGGACTTGCGAGTTGATGAAGGGGGGGTGTCAGACGGAGCCGATCGGCAGACCTTAGCGATGTGGCCCCTTCTGGAACACTTCCTACAGATGGCGTCTCTGAATCGACACTTGGCACGGGAATGGTTGCCTCCGCAGCCAGCACATTCCGGTTGGCCCTTGGACTTCTGTTGGAACTTCCTGCGCTCCCGCTTTGTCTGGTGCACGTCATCGTCTTCACTGGAGGATGCCTCCTCACTGCTGGCCTCTTCACGATGCACCGGAACTGGCTCCCTAGCAAGACGCGGGCTGCTGGACTTGCGGATCTCCTGGGCGGAGCGTTCAGCAGCTTCTGAGGCCACAGCCTCCTCAATGGCTTTCTGTAGCGTGAGGTCTGGCTTGGCTAGGAGGCGCCGTTGCAGATGGATGTCCCGGACCCCGCAGACGATTCGATCCATCAGGGCATCGTCTAAGTCTTGGAACTCACAGTGCATTGCAGCCTGTCGCAGGGCGGTGGTGTAGTTGTTGATTGACTCCCCCTCTGCCTGGTTCCGGTGGTAGAACGCATGGCGGGCAGCAATCTTGGACGGCTTTGGTGCGTAGTGGTTGCGGAGCTTCTCTTGGATCTTGTCCCATGGTGTTGCCTGGACTGCTTCAGGCGCAACCAACGCTCGGGCCGTCTCAAACACCTCAGGCCCACAGAGGCTGAGGAATAGGCCCCGCTTCCGATCCTTTGATACTGCTGTCAGCTCGTTGGCTTGGAGGTAGCAGTCGAACCGAGCGAGGTAGGAGTCCCATGATTCAGAGGCTGGCGCAAACGGCGGTAGAGGCACAAGTGAAGCCATGATTCCGCTACCGGCGTGAAGGGCGATGGATGGAACACAGTGCTCTAGCCAGAACAGTCAGCTCTGAATTGGTTCTGCCCAGTGATTTCGCTCAGTGATTTCGCTCTGTGATTCAGCTCAGTGATTCAGCTCAGTTCAGAGGCTGGCCGTATCTGGCTGTGCTCTGATGTCCATCCATCCCACCTTCGTCGCCAGTGTTAAGTCGTGGGTTGACATAGCAGCCGGCACAGCAATTTCTTCAAGTAGCTCTTTATTATGGTAAGCTGGAATAGAACTGACTCCAAACAGCTCAGCCGGCCTGTATTTATAGGCAGCCGGCTGTCAACATTGTAACCACCACAGCTCAGAGTTCCCGCCTAAAATAACTGCCCCGGACCTGAGTGAAAACTATCTACAGACCTGAGTGAAAACTATATACAGTATCCCCCTGTTGGCCCAGGGTGAAACTACACTACATAACAGGCTGTGCCCTGGCCAAAGGCCTGGTGGAACAGCTCTGTCTTGCAGGCCCTGCGGAAAGATGTCAAGTCCCGCAGGGCCCTGGTCTCTTGTGACAGAGCGTTCCACCAGGTTGGAGCCGCAGCCGAAAAAGCCCTGGCTCTAGTTGAGGCCAGCCTAACTTCTCTGTGGCCTGGGACCTTCAAGAGGTTTTTTTTTTTTTTTTTGAAGACCATAAGTTTCTCTGTGGGGCATACCAGGAGAGGCGGTCCCGTAGGTACGAGGGTCCTAGGCCGTATAGGGCTTTAAAGGTTAAAACCAGCACCTTAAACCTGATCCTGTACTCCACCGGGAGCTAGTGCAGCTGGTATAGCACCAGGTGAATGTGACCTCGCAGCGAGGACCCCATAAGGAGTCTCACTGCAGCATTCTGCACCAGCTGGAGTTTCTGGGTTTCTGAGTTTCTCAAGGGCAGCCCCACGTAGAGCGAGTTACAATAATCCAGTCTGGAGGTGACCGTTGCGTGGATCACAGTGGCTAGGTCAGGACATAAGGCCAACTTGGCTTTCCTGACACATTATCCAATTACTACTGGATAGCAAGTTTATGAAAAGGATCAGAAAAGCACAATCAAAATGACCAAGGTGTTGCTGGAAAAGTGGAACAAATTCCACTTGTCGGAAATTGTATTGTGGACTAGGTGCAGCTTTAGTATAACCCATTAGATCTCTTATGTTATATTAAAATTTGAAGAAGAGGCATTGCACAAGCTGCTTTCATATAGTGCATCTTGTTGTTGTTTTTTAAAATGATATTTACTGGGGGGGGGGAATTTTAGAATTACAAAGAAAAAAGACAAAAAGACAAAAACAGAAAAATAAAAAAAATAAAACCATCATTTTCAAATTCTCCACTTTCATTACCTTCTTTCCATGACCTCCTCCCCCTCCCATCTCTTGTATCTTAATTAATAATTATCACAGCAAATCCTTTCCATAATTCATAATATTCTGTCATTGCATTACCTTGCTCTATTTTCATCTTATCTTATAAAAAACCTTAAAACTTAAAACTTAAATCTTATTTTTACTAACTTCTCATAACCATTACCTTTTTACCTAATTCTTTAAACATTTTTACAAGAGCCAAGTAATTTCATTTCAGCATTTTCCCAGCGTTCATCAATTTTATAAAACATTCCTAATGATAGAAAAAAGAAATAAAAACAATCCAATCTTCTTCCAGCACCCCTCCCCCCGGTCCTGCTACCCACTACCTGTTCAAATGTTCTGGCCGCATTAGTCATCAAATCCGTCTTCTGACTTAACTGATCCAATAGGGCATTTATTTTACAGAAAGCACCCAACAGTGCTTCTGAAAACATTGTCCTGCAAGGTCACAAGTCCTTTCCCACGATTGTAATCTTGACAGCTGCAAGCTCCCTAGAATTGGTTACTGTTTCACGGTCCCCTCTAGGGGGAGAACTTCTGGTTATTCTTTCTTTTAAGGACAATAGCAACACAGTTTCTTTCTTTAAGATATTTTGTCAATATTTGTTCCTTTAAAATGTGAAAGGAGACAGTGGAATCACAATGTTACTCTTATTTTAACAATCTGTCAAAAACATTTGTCTCTGGTTAATGAGCTTCAAAACGTCAATTCTGACACCCCGCTCCAGGGTCAGGATGGTGGAAAGTTACTTTACTTTAAACTCACTTCTGCAGGTTTAAACAGTCCAAAAAATATTCCCCTTCTTCTCCTGCTACTGAAGGGGAGTTCAACGATTTTAAATGGTGAAAACCGATCCTTTAAAAGTGATTTTCTAAGCTCTGGTGTACATTATCTTTTCTTTCTTCTAACTACAAGGAAACGGAAGGCTGACTTCCTGTTTAGACCTTCCCGTTTCAGTACCAAATTAAGGTGCCTTTTTAAATCCAATTCCTTTCTAATCGCCAGTTCTTATTTGAGGTCCAATTGTTCAATGTTTAAGTACTCACGGGTGATTATTTTAGATGCCAAACTGTCCCAGGAAAAAGGCAGCGCTCTCCGGCAACGGCTATGCGGCTTTGCTCCACGGAAGAAGCAGACGACTCACAGCACCGCGCCACTTCCCCGCTCTGCTCCGGAGCCCGTTGCCGGGCTCCTTTGCCAATTGGGGGGGCGCAAACGGTGCCCGCCGAGTCCCACGGTCACAGGCTTCACCCACCTGTGATTTTTGAAGGGTCCCCGCTGCGCCGTAGCGGTACAGACCCGATTTCTGTAGAGCCGGTTCCCTCCGAGTCAGAGGGAATCTGCCATTACCGATGGCGCCACCCCGGAAGTCCCATCTAGTGCATCTTGATTTCAGTAAGACTTTTGGCAAGTCCCTCATTATATTCTTTCAGAGAAGCTGGTAAAATTTGGGTTGAATGAGGTGACTGTTAGGTGGATTTCTAGCTGGTTGACTGAGTGAACCCCAAGAGTTCTTGTTAATGGTTCCTCGTCATTCTGGGGGAAATGACATGTGGGGTGCCACAGGGTTTTGCCTTGGGTCTATTGAAGTTCAGCGTCTTTATAAACAACTTGGATGATGGAATTGAGGGGATGCTCATAAAATCTGCAGATGACACCAAACTGGGAGGGGTAGTCAATGCCACTGAAGACAGAATTGGGATTCAAGATAACCTTCACAGATTGGAGAATATGAGTCAGCCATGTGATGCCGCAGCGCAAAAAGTTAATGCTATTCTAGGCTGCACCTACAGAAGTATAGTGTCCAGATCAAGGGAAGTAATAGTACAGCTGTATTCTGCCTTGATCAGACCACACGTGGAGTAGTGTGTCCAGTTTTCTGAAGCAATGGCTTCAAGTTACAAGAAAGATTCCAACCAAAAATCAGGGAAAACTTTCTGTTGGTAAGAGCTGTTTGACAGTGTAACAGACTAACTCAGAAGGTGGCAGACTTTCCTTCTTTGGAGGTTTTAAGCAGAGGTCTTCTCATTATAGGGGATTGGAATGCTAAAGTAGGGAGTCAAGACATAAAAGGAACAACTGGCAAGTTTGGCCTTGGGGTTCAAAACGAAGCAGGGCAAAGGCTAATAGAGTTCTGTCAAGAGAACAAGGTGGTCATCACAAACACTCTTTTCCAACAACACAAGAGACGACTCTACACATGGACATCACCAGATGGGCAGCATCGAAATCAGATCGATCATATTCTCTGCAGCCAAAGATGGAGAAGCTCTATACAGTCAGCAAAAACAAGACCTGGAGCTGACTGTGGCTCAGATCATCAGCTTCTTATAGCAAAATTCAAGTTTAAACTGAAGAAAGTAGGAAAAACCACTGGGCCGGTAAGATACAATCTAAGTCAAATCCCTTACGAATACACAGTGGAAGTGAGGAACAGGTTTAAGGATTTAGATTTGGTGGACAGAGTGCCTGAAGAACTATGGATGGAGGCTCGTAACATTATACAGGAGGCAGCAACGGAAACCATACCAATGAAAAGGAAATGTAAGAAAGCAAAGTGGCTGTCCAACGAGGCCTTACAAATAGCGGGGGAGAGAAGGCAAGCAAAATGCGAGGGAGATAGTGAAAGATACAGGAAATTGAATGCAGATTTCCAAAAAAATAGCAAGGAGAGACAAGAAGGCCTTCTTAAACAAGCAATGCAAAGAAATAGAGGAAAACAATAGAATGGGAAAAACCAGAGATCTGTTCAAGAAAATTGGAGATATGAAAGGAATATTTCGTACAAAGATTTCCATAATAAAAGACAAAAGTGGAAAGGACCTAACAGAAGCAGAAGGCATCAAGAAGAGGTGGCAAGAATACACAGAGGAGCTATACCAGAAAGAAATGGATGTCTCGTATACCCCAGGTAGTGTGGTTGCTGACCTTGAGCCAGACATCCTGGAGAGTGAAGTCAAATGGGTCTTAGAAAGCACTGCTAATAACAAGGCCAGTGGAAGTGATGATATTCCAGCTGAACTATTTAAAATTTCAAAAGATGATGCTGTTAAGGTGCTACACTCAATATGCCAGCAAGTTTGGAAAACTCAGCAGTGGCCAGAGGATTGGAGAAGATCAGTCTACATCCCAATCCCAAAGAAGGGCAGTGCCAAAGAATGCTCCAACTACCGCACAATTGCACTCATTTCACACGCTAGCAAGGTTATGCTTAAAATTCTACAAGGCAGGCTTAAGCAGTATGTGGACCGAGAACTCCCAGAAGTGCAAGCTGGATTTCGAAGGGGCAGAGGAACCAGAGACCAAACTGCAAACATGTGCTGGATTATGGAGAAAGCTAGAGAGTTCCAGAAAGACAACTACTTCTGCTTTATCGACTATGCAAAAGCCTTTGACTGTGTCAACCACAGCAAAATATGGCAAGTTCTTAAAGAAATGGGAGTGCCTGATCACCTCATCTGTCTCCTGAGAAATCTCTATGTGGGACAAGAAGCTACAGTTAGAACTGGATATGGAACAACTGATTGGTTCAAAATTGGGAAAGGAGTATGACAAGGCTGTATGTCCCTGCTTATTTAACTTATATGCAGAATTCATCGTGCGAAAGGCTGGGCTGGATGAATCCCTAGCCGGAATTAAGATTGCTGGAAGAAATATCAACAACCTCAGATATGCAAATGACACAACCTTGATGGCAGAAAGTGAGGAGGAATTAAATAACCTTTTATTGATGGTGAAAGAGGAGAGCGCAAAATATGGTCTGAAGCTCAACATCAAAAAAATGAAGATCATGGCCACTGAGCCCATCACCTACTGGCAAATAGAAGGGGAAGAAATGGAGGCAGTGAGAGAATTTACTTTCTTGGGCTCGATGATCACTGCAGATGGTGACAGCAGTCATGAAATTAAAAGATGCCTGCTCCTTGGGAGAAAGGCGATGGCAAACCTAGACAACATCTTAAAAAGCAGAGACATCACCTTGCCAACAAAGGTCCGTATAGTAAAAGCCATGGTTTTCCCAGTAGTGATGTATGGAAGTGAGAGCTGGACCATAAAGAAGGCTGATCGCCGAAGAATTGATGCTTTTGAACTGTGGTGCTGGAGGAGACTCTTGAGAGTCCCATGGACTGCAAGAAGATCCAACCTCTCCATTCAGAAGGAAATCAGCCTTGAGTGCTCACTGGAAGGACAGATCGTGAAGCTGAGGCTCCAATACTTTGGCCACCTCATGAGAAGAGAAGACTCCCTGGAAAAGACCCTGATGTTGGGAAAGATGGAGGGCACAAGGAGAAGGGGACGACAGAGGACGAGATGGTTGGACAGTGTTCTACAAGCTGCAAACATGAGTCTGACCAAACTGCAGGAGGCAGTGGAAGACAGGAGTGCCTGGCGTGCTCTGGTCCATGGGGTCACGAAGAGTTGGACATGACTAAACGACTAAACAACAACAACAACAAAGCAGAGGTGGCCATCTGTCATGGATGCTTTAGATGAGACTCCTGCACTGGAGTGGTTGGACTAGATGACCCTCAGGGTCCTTTCCAAACTCTATGATTTTGGCTGGACAGAAAAGAGCTTCCACTTAGTTATCTCCTTCCTCTGGCTTTTACATGTGGCTCCCTAATCATATCCAGTGCTTCACTTTCCTGCTACTCATAAGCAAGCTGTCCATCAGGAGGAAATCTATCGCTGGGTAAAGTGAACCAGCCAGTGGCAGTGGCAGCAGACTGGCTCCCACAGCCAGCATTAAGTCTGCTCCCCTCCTGACGCAGCTTAGCCTTCCAACTCCTCCTGGATTCTTTCTGACATAGACTTCTTTTCTGGATCTGGGGGCTTTAGCATGATGAGTGTGCTCCCTGAACCCTTACTGGGGGACAATAGGGAATAGATAGATAGATAGATAGATAGATAGATGATAGATAGATAGATAGATAGATAGATAGATAGATAGATAGATAGATAGATGATAGATAGATGATAGATAGATGTTAGATAGATAGATGATAGATAGATAGATAGATAGATAGATAGATAGATGATAGATAGATAGATAGATAGATAGATAGATAGATAGATAGATAGATAGATAGATAGATAGATATAGATAGATGATAGATAGATGCCGTGCCTTTAAAATACAACACATTCCTACAGTACTACAACCAAGGCCACCAAGCACTGGGGTGGAGGGGAAAGATTTGCCATTTATGCTGCAGTCTCATACTAATTACTTTTGAAATAGTTCTGGAGTAATTCTATTGACTTAAATGAAACTTCAGAAGAATAAGTGTCTTTGGAGTCTGTGGACTGAAGGCTGTAGCCTTTGGTAATGAAGGAAATTTCTGACCCCAAGATGTAGCAATTCTAACTGGGGGCAAGATTTTGATTAAAAGTAGCTTCATTTCCAGCTAGGCTGGTAATAACTAAGTTACTCGTGATGAACATGACATATTTTTGTATCCTCAGGTAGAAGCAGGTAGCAGATGTATGACTTCCCTGCACATCCCTTGTAACCAAGCCCATTATGTATAAATTGGAATTTGATTTAAGCATCTAATTTAGAAATGTAAGACTTTAAACCAAGACTTTAGCTTGAATTTCCAAGCAGTGATTAATAAATCTGTCCACTAAATCAGTCTTCTTTAACAAATAAACTGGGATTCATAAAATAGACCTTAATACCCAGAGTATGTAAAGTCCTGATTTATAAATCACAGAAATGACTGAAAATCAAGTCATATTGGTAATAAATCAGCAACACTACTTTAAAAAGTGTCATGCTGCTGAAACAAGGTATGAGACAAATGTGCCTGGCATTACAGATGTATATTTAATTTAGGTATTTTAAAAGAAGCAATTATCAAGCTACCCTGAAGCGCTATTTGAAAAGTGGCACCTTATAGAGATTAGGGAGAAGGAAGAGATCTTGATTGGTATTCCTCTGTACGCACTTGGCTATTTGTAACTGTCTTGGCACTCGGTTCACTGTGCAGGTTGTCTCTCATAACTGGTTGGCTGTCGGTTTCCTTCCCCTTTCCCCTCTTGTTATGTGTGGTGCTGCTTTTGCAAGTCATGAAAGAATATCTTTCCCAAACCTTTACTTGTGAGATAAGGTGGATCATGCTTTCCAAGGTTGGATTTTGGCGATGATAGATAGCATCTCTACAGCATTTTCAAGTGTTGGGAGCCAAAGTCATCCGAGAGGAGCCATGTTTATATTGTGGAAGGAATTGTTGTCAGATGCTGGGAATGAGAAGGGCATCATCCAAATTAGGGTTAGGGCTACAGTGTGTAATCAAAATGGAATAAAAAGGAACCTCCCACTAATATAGCAGCTGATTTTAATCTTTATCAACATTGAGTTGGATCCAAAGGTTGTGTGAGTTCTTTCTTATCCTCTCTTCCCCACCCCTGACTCCTCTGTAGTCCTGGAAAAGCTATTCTCGAGGAGACTCTCTTGAACAGCATGGACTGCAGGGTGAAAGGCAGGATAGCCCAAAATCATATAGAAGTACCTTATGAGAATGTGCACATCCCATTTATCTTTTTAAAATAATTATATAATCTGTGGATCATATACATAGAAGGAAATGTTTCTTCTAAATGATACCTTCTAGGAATTGTGAATGCATTATTTAAAAATAAGGGAGGTCTTCCTGCCCTTATGCATATTGATGCAAATTTAATCAATAGGTTAACTAAGACTCTTATAATAAACCAATTAAGGTTGCTGTTTTTAAGGGCTGCAGTTGTAATATTGATGTCACTTTGTTCCACCGATGTCCCTAGCGTAATATATTACCGTCCCAGTCTCCCTACCCTACGTGGTGATATCTCCTTATTGCACGTTGACTTTCCTCAGCTGTAATCCCCATGGAAGAAGAAGGGGGGGGGGAGTAGGGCGGGCAGGCAGATGCAGCATTGGGGCCGGCCCCGGTTGGACGCACTTCTCTGACTCTCACAGAGCCAACTTACAGCAACTGCCGTATGTGACAGAGCATCTGGCTGCTCCTGCTCCAGTGGGGCTGCCTAGGGCTGGCTTGGTTGGTTTGGTATTTTGGTATATCTGTTGCGTTTGACTAACACTGATAGCCACCTGGAGGATTCTATTAAAAAGTGGGGTATAAATCCCCCTATACATTTAAAGCAGCATCACACCACTTTAAGCTGTCACATTGTCTCCCAAATCCTGGGAACAGTAGTTTGCTATGGATGCTGATACCTCACCCCCCCTCTGAGCTATGATTCCCAGAGTTCCCTGCAAAGGGAAGTTGATTATTAGACCACTCTGAGGACTGTAGTTCTGGGGTGGGGAATGGGGTCTCCTAACAATTCTCTCACAAAACACAGATTTGTGCATTATATAGGGCTGCCTCTGAAGATCGTTTGGAAACTTCAGCATGTTATGTACTGAAGTTCTCACCCTGGGCCAGCAGGGGGATACTGTAGATAGTTATGCAAATGAAGGATCAAAAGTGACGTTCAGTGATTGGATAGTTTGTATGCAAATGAAGGATCGAAAGTGACGTTCAGTGATTGGATAGTTTTAGAAAGTTGCAACAGTTACATTGTTCTGGAGCTCTATATAAGCAGGCTGGCTGAGCTCCTCAGTCAGTTCTGTTCCAGCTTCCAAATAAAGAGCTGCTTTGGAAGAATCGCTGTGTCGTCTGATTTGTTCGCCCACAACTTAAATCAGCAGGTGCACAATTCAGCAGCCAGGTTGCTCAAAGGGGCAAGATGCTTTGACAAAGCCTGGCCCGACTGCACTGGCTGCCAGTTAGCTCCTAGGCCCAATTCAGAGTGCTGGTTTTGGCCTATAAAGCCTTAAGTTGCTCAGGACTGCAGTACTTCAAGGACCGCCTCTCCCCATAAAAACTGACTCAGATCCTGCGTTCATCATCTGAGCAAGAGGTCCAGAAAGTGGCAAGTGCAGAAGGACGGGAGGGCTGAGTTGGGGTGGGGCAGCCAGGGACCTGCCGGACTTACACTGCCATGCCAAGAGCAGCCCATGCCTCCCAGCCAACGGTGCACTTAAAGGGTGAAACATGACTCCTGTCCCCAGCCTCAAACAAGCTCTGCGCAGGCCTGTTCTGAGGGGAATTAAAGGGGGAAAGAAGAGTGTTCTCGGTCTGGGGAGTGGCCGAGAGGAAGCGGGGAGCGTGTGGTTCAAAGTCAGATCAGATCAGCAAATAAGTGGAGCAGTTTCCAAGTTCTTGTTGCTTTAAGCAGCGTGGTTTCTTTTCTGAGCATCCCTGGCCCCGACCAGGGGAAGTTTATTTAGAGCTAAATGACAACACAGACATAACATATCAGAAACGTGGCATGGCAGGATTGGGATATCATTATTCCCAGAAACAAAATCTATAGAAAAGACAGGGAAGGGCATGCTGGGAATGGCAGGGCTCTGCGCAGCATAGCGCCCAATAAAAAAGCAAAAGTAAAAACTCATCCGCAGTGTTATTTGGGGTTGAAATGTTAGGTCTTGAAAAATAATTTTGTACAGGGGACATGCTACTGCCTCCAGACTAAATAAGTGTTAAATTATAGCCCTTTTTCTCACTCTGCATGCCCTACCCACATGAAACAGAACCATGTCTCTGCCACTTTGACGACAACCAAAATGAAATTTTGGACATAATTTTTATATTCTTATTTTATCCCCTTCAAATCATGACAATTTTGGGTCTGGTTTTTTTGTTTTGTTTTTTGCCATGTAAAACAAAAACGTCTTCCTGCAGAGATTTGACTTCACCCTCAAAAGCACACTCCATTGTCTCTCGAGACAGACAGACGCTGACAACAAAGAACAAAAAAAAAGTCAATTGTTGGGACTAAATTCTATCGTTACCCTGTGTATTGTGGTATTGCTGAAATGATCCACCATATAAGAATGTTTCAATGCTTAAGAAATAATTTAAATAAGTGGAGTACTGCTAAATGTTGTGATAGGGAGCATTTAGAGCCCAGCAGGAATAGTGGTGGATGGATCCCAGACGTTTTAACAAAATCTTCAGCCACTGGGGACAATTGTTTAAAATGAGCTTGAAAATTAAATTAACTCCCCAGTGGGTGGGTGAATGTTTCTGCCTCTCCTTTTGCCAGTTAAAACCGTATAGCATGAAAAGGCACAAACACAATTTAAACACATAATGTAGCACTCCTACATTTGTAAAAACTCACAATATATTGGAGTCATATAATCATATATATTTTTTAACAAACACAATGTGATGCATGTGACAATTTACAATTTAATGTGAAACCTATGGAATTTACTTAAGAATTGATTATAGTATGTGGTACATCTATTTAAGGATAGCATCAAGACTAGAGACTGTCAGTGTTAAATCCTATGGGATCCTTGATTTCTTATTCAATTTTCCCTTTAACTTGAAATTTTCTAGAGGTTTGAATTTAAAAAGATCCTGAATAGTTAACATCTCCTTCTCTTAATTACTGCAGCCACATAACGTAGACATCTGTTGCAAAATGACAGTTTTTACCATATTTCAGTCATTTAGACACCCACAGAACGAGGGGTGCCAGGCTCTCCACCATTAACTACAATTCGAGAGAGAGATAAGTGGGAAGTGCTGTGTGAGCAACCAAACTGAATGAGACCAAAGGTGGCTGACATGGCTTTTAGAAATTGGGTTACCAGATTTTTTTTCAAAGAATCCGGGAACATTTTTTTAAAAAGAGAGAGAGAGAAAAGGTTATTTAAAAAATGGTTTGTTTGGTTTTTTACAAAAGAAATAATATCTTTTCTTCTGTGGTCTCCTCTGTCATGCGACCTTCCTCTGCGCCCCTGGCCTGCTCTCTTGGTGCACTAGCCACCATGGAGTAGGCTCGGGTTGGGCCTGGGCTCGTCCACATGTCCTTGCCCTCCCGGTGCTCTACCTCTCCTCTTTAGCAGTGGCAGCGACAGCAAGGTCTGGGCTCCCCTCTTTATTTTCCTCCCTCTTTATCTCTCTTCCTTCTCCTTCTCTTCTCCTCCTCCCTGTGTCAGCTCCGGGGTTTTCCTGGCCCTGGAGTGCTGCTGGGCAGTTGGCCGGGTGCCCGGGTGCTCTCACTCCCGGCTCGATTTGGGTTGAGGGGGGGGCGTGTCAGCAGTTCCCCTAGTTGACTCGCCGGGTGTCCCTGGTTCCCCCTCGGCAGTGGTGGCAGCAGTGGCAGCCCGGAGCCAGCCTGGTAGCGCAGTTGGCTCTGGCTGGCTTCAGGAGCTGCTCATTGCTGTGGCGCCCACCATTTTGCCTCACCGGCAATATTTTGTTGGAAGCCGCCCGGAGTAGCTGGGGAAACCTAGCCAGATGGGCGGGGTATAAATAAATTATTATTATTATTATTATTATTATTATTATTATTATTATTATTATTATTTCAAATCCCTGGTGAGACCTGTGCACCGGCAAGCATATTAAGCTGTCTCATGGTTTGACAAAGAATGCCATCATGAGAAATCTCTTCTGAGACAAGCATTTCAAGTATTTCAATCCAGGAAGAACCCAAGCCAAAGAACCCAAAGAATACCTAAATATGAGGAAAAAACACCTTTCAGAGCTCTTCCCTAGGAAAAAGAAATCTTTCTGCAAAGGCTATTGCCAATATCTGCTCAGGGCAATTCAAGCAAAGGACAGCAAGGAGGATAGTTTCTGGTGCCCTTCAAGATGGAAGTAAACAAAGAATTACCATCACTCCTGCCTCTAGTTGGTTTAATCACTATTCTGCAATATTCACAGCGCCAACGAATCTATCAGCCATGCGAAATGGGCCCAGTTATGCACACCTTCCAGACTGGACCCCAGTGGAACCAGATGAAATACCGTACTCACAATAATCCAGAGTCTCTCTAGAGGAAATAAATGAAGGCTCAATTGGCACTCTTCCTTTATAGCAGTAGCATACCACATTAAACAGTCATGGATGTCCCCGCCCAAGAATCCCGGGAGCCGCAGTTTGTTAAGAGTGTTGAGAGTTGTTAGAAGAGCCCTTATTCCCTTCACAGGACTACAATCCTCCTTCTCAGGGAACCCTGGGAACTGCAGCTCTGTGAGGGGAACAGGGGTCTACTAACAACTCTGACCACCTTTAGCAAACTACACTTCCCAGGAATCTTTGGGAGAAGCCGTGGCTCTTTAGAGTGGAATGATGCAGATTTAAATGTATAGTGCAGATGGTAACTTGGATAATGCCAATAATTTCATCCTATTCTGCACTGATACATTGTATACCAGAAATACTAATGAAGTATGTTCCTATTGTTTATGGGTCACATTTTAATATTTGCAGTGTGTACATCCTTATACAATCAGGAGAAGAACATCCATGTGCAAGGTGGAGGTATCAGAAGGCTTGGAAGAAACCCAAACCTTACAGAAACACATATTTTTAAGGGGGAAATCCCTGAATGTAGCTCAAAGAGGACTGGGCGTGTGCAGCCCAAAATGCCCACTGGAAAACCCAACAAAATGTCAAACAAGGGAAATGGAATGGAGTATCCTGGGAATGGCATGGCTAGTCCTGAAAAGAAACACTTCACACTGCAACTTTTTGCTGCATGTCCCCCACTTGTGTATATATGCAAAAGGTAATTATCTTTTATTCAATAAAAATACATTTTCCTTAATGTACTTCTAATTTGGGACTGGCAGTTAGTGTGTTCTGTAATCTTACTGTAAATAGAGCAAATGAAACCACTTCATGCCAAGGAATGTGGCTAAGTTTATTTTTGAATTCACTTGAGGAGGGGGAGGGGGGAACCAGTGGAAATGGTGAGCTAAACTTCAAAGCCTCCCTGATAAAGTCTGTGGATGGAGAGTATGCCCTGAGACAGAGAAGACCATAAAGCACAATTACATTACTAATTAACCTCTCGTTATTAGTTGCATATGCTTAGAGGAGCAGGAAATGCTGTTTATGCTAATTCCTGTGATTAAATTACTATTACTGATTTCCATTAGCATTCTCCCTCACAGCTACAGTTCTGCATACATTCTTCAACAGCGGTGGGTGAGGAAGGAATATCAGAAATGAGAGACCAAGCTGTCAAAAAGAGAGTCTTCATTACTACCATTTACTCACAAAATTGTTAATTTCAGAGCAGTCAGGCCAAATTTGACATGTTGGTCTGGTACAATAAAATCTTGTGTTGGCTTTCAGTGGTATGTAAATCGATATTTTTCATACATCACCAAGTTATATTATTATTAAACACTAACTTTTTTTAAAAAAGGAAGAAAGAAAATAAAATAAAATACATCTCTAATAGAAATTTTATGAACTGTGCCTTGGGGCAGAGAAAACCTTTTGGTATTGTGGCATTACAGTGAGGGACCCATAGATGCAATCTTCATGTATAGATATTTCTACAGGCCACACCAGCCTCTGCCGAGTGGTGCTCAAGACTCGAGGGGTTCCAGGCACTTACCCAGGATCCATGTGGTTTTCTTTTGGCAACGAGGCACAACAGAGACCATGGTTTCTTTATGATACATGGCTTACTTAAACACATATATATACCACCTCAAGCTTTCAGTGGAAGGGCTTACAGCATCAGCACCCCAAAATGTGCCAGCTCATTCCATAGTCATAGTCCACAGTACCTCCCCTCTATTAAACCTGGCTTCAGCCACCTTTTCTGGAGGGGGGGACTTCACAGAGCAGCTAACTAAACTGCTCTGTGAAGCTCCTCTCTCCCTCCAGCTCACCTGGGCCACCTGACACCCACACTGCTTCCTTCCTTGCCTTCCTGTTGCTCATCATGCTAGAGCTGGCATGGTTGTCTATCAGCAGCAGGTGAACTGCAGCGTGATGATAGCCTTACATTTTTATGCATATAGGAAGATATATCAAGTGAGCTAATTCATTTATGTTGTTCATAATTATCACTTGGGAGGTCAAGTAAAATTGAGAGAAACGTTAAACAGAAACATGTTTAGACAAACTGCATAAATGCACATATGTTAAGGGGCAGATCTCACATTTGTGCAATGGTGTTTATAACAGGTTCCATGCACAGTCCAAGACAACTGAAAACAAACAAAAAATCTAGAGCAATGCATTGAATTTCAACTTCTTGGAGTCTGGTAAAGAATTATATGTGTTTAGATGTCTTGTGCATACTCTCTGATTGATTACGGGATCATGCTCAGTTCAAGGTGCTGGTTATTACTTTTAAATCCTTGAACTGGGTTGGCCCCTGCAGGGACCACGTGCCAGTCATGTGTGGCCAGAGTGGGTGTGGCTATGTCACACTCTCACATGCACACACACACACAGGACACACACCCTGTTCCATACAGATCAGCTTAGGAGAGGGTTATCACCTCATCCCAACTTATCAAATGAGTAATGGGATGCCTGGGGAGGGGGCAAGTTGCATCGCTATCAAGACGCTGCCAAAATCAGTCTTGTTGAGAGGGGGGCAAATCCCTGCCCTAAACAGTTGAGGGCAGGATATTTAAAGGGCCGTTTTTCCTTACCCCTTGCAATGAACATTCCTGGAATAGCACTTAACAAACAAGACATTCTGAAAGGGGGGGGGGGCGAATGTTGTGGAAGCTTTTTGGTTCTGTGTAAAGAGGGTTTTGTTTTGTTTTGTTTTTAGGAAATGGTATTGGAAACAATCCGTGAAATGCTGGGTGTTTATTTGCCATTTAGTTTTGTTGTTTCCTTGTTCAATTATGTAAAAAAGTATCTGCTTGACATGTTTAGATGACCTAATGTAGTATGATATAGATGCCTCATGATTGGTATTTGCAAAACATTGCAAAGCAATCTCTGCATCAGGGGGAAAAACCCCTGAATAGTTAAGGAAATTGTGATATTTGTTTATTTTAGTTAAGCTTACCTCTTATCAAAGATGTCCAATGGAGTACCAGAATGTAATTATAGGAGATGTTTGGAGTTCAACTGTACATTCTAAACTGGAAAAATTACTTATTGTAAATGGCAATGTAAGAGCATTTGAATACGGTATTTTTTGTTTGTTTATATTTGAATTTTCTTCCACACTTTGAATGGAGACATAAGACAGCAGGTATGGATTGGCCCGGAAGCTGTACTGACTCCCTCAGCCACTAAAGCGAGATGAGTGCTGCAACCCCAGAGTCATCAGCGACTGGGCCTAATGGTCAGGGGTCCCTTTACCTTTACCTATAGATTGAACTAGGGTCACAACTTTATTAATTGCAATGGGGCTGATCTGTAATTAAAACCTTTAAATGTCACCCCCCCTTTGAAAACTCAGTGAACATGCCCCACTTAAGCTGAGTAATGCCAACTCTGCTTTTAAGCACAGTACTAGTTAAATAATGGTTCCTTGCTCTTCCTTGCCCACACCCCATAAAGGAGTAGAGGAAATTATGTTATAGTCATGAGCCCCACCTCACTTGCCAATAAACTCCATGGACATGTCAAGTGAGTAGGATCCTGGCTGATGAAAGTCGGCTTGGGGGAGGGGGTTACTAGTTCAGCACATGGTGAGCACATCATTGCAAGATGGGGATAGTGCTGGCCATCTTGAAAGAGGCAATAATGTGCCTACTCCTTTTATAGCCAGCCCTGGACCCAATGGAATGCAACAAACACTCCATTTTGAAGGGAAGGTGCTGGAGAGGGTTGTGTTAGGACAACGAAAGGTGTTTCTAGAAGAAATGTATAATCTAGATCAACATCAATACATCTGGGACAGAGTCAGCCATGGCCACCCTAATGTGACCCTGCTTCTTCGATTTGAGCTTTGATACCATTGCCCATCACCTTCATGGATCACTGCCTTGCCGTGGTGAAGGGGCTTGAATAACTCAGAGAAGCTATAAGCTATGCCGTGCAGGGCCACCCAAGATGAACAGGTCTGTGATGGCCTGGGATTCCGATTCGGAGGATGAAACAGAGGAATCCCAGCCTGCACAAGAGTCCCCGCCTCCAGGGCCGGCTGAACTGGGGCAAGGCCTAGATGCTGAAGAACCTGCACCTGTGGCAGTGCATCAGGAGCTGGCCCCAGGTGAAACTCTTCTGGCCCCAGAGAGGCTTGACGACTCAGTGGCCACAGGTGAGCCTCCTCCAGGGCCCAGTAACCTTTCGGCCTCTCCTGATCTGCAGAGGCTTAGGGCAGAGAGGCGAAGGGAACTGGTTGCCCCCAGGAGGAGTGCTCGCCTTGAGGCCAGAGGAGGCGGGGCTCCTGGGGGCCGGGACCGCCCCTGGCCTTAGAAGAGGATAAAAGCCCAGTCAGCCCAGCCCCAGGTTGCGGGAGCAACGTCGTTGTTGGCTTCGGACCTTCCTGTGTTCCTGATCCCTGCTCGGCCTCCTGTTCCTGACTATCCGGTACTCCTCTTCCCTGCTCGGCCTCCTGTTCCTGACAATCCGGTACTCCTGTTCCCTGCTCGGCTTCCTGTTCCTGACTATCCGGTACTCCTGTTCCCTGCTCGGCCTCCTGTTCCCGACCATCCGGTGTTCCTGTTCCCTGCACAGCCTCCTGTTCCAGCGTACCTGTTCCCCGCCCGGCTCTCTGCCTCGGACCTTGCCCCTCTTCGTGTGGACTCTGCTACGCCCAAGGTACCTTACCCCCGGGACCAGCACAGTTTGCTCCCGCCACACCCGCACTCCCCCTTCGTAGAGGTGCGTTCGGGAAGAGCCAGAGGCCATGGCTGAACAGGCGGCTACACTGGTGGCTTTGGCCCAGGAGAACCAGGCCTTGACTCACACCGTGCAGCAGCTCAGCGACGCGGTTGTGGCACTTCAGCAACGCTTGGAAGCCCTACCGGCTCCTGGGGCCGACGCCCCGGCTCCGGGCAAGTACCCAGTGGCTTTGCCTGAGAAATTTGATGGAGCCCCGGCCAGCTTTCCCATGTTCCTGGCCCAGGCCAAGCTGTATATTCAGGGGCGAGCCCGGAACTTTCCTGACGACCGCACCAAGGTGCACTTTTTGATTAGTTTGTTAAAGGACCAGGCGGCCAAGTGGGCGTTGCCGCTACTCAGGCAAGACTCCCCCTTGCTGGCAGACTATACGGGGTTTTGCAATCGTTTGGAGGCCGCGTTCGGCAACCCCCAGAAAGAGAGTCAAGCCAACCGGGCGATTCGGCGTTTGAAACAGGGCAAGTCCACGGTGGCCACATATACCACGGAGTTTCGGCTGTTGGCACAGGACTTGACCTGGAATGACTCGGCACTGCGGGACCAGTATCTCGAAGGGCTTTCAGGCGAGGTACTGGACCAGTTGGCCACAATGGAACGCCCCACCACGCTGGATACTCTCATTCAACGGAGTCTACAAATAGACGACCGGTTGGAGGATCGTCGTCAGGCCCGGGGTCGCCGACACTCCCAGTTCACGGCACCAGCTTTTTCCGGCAGCCCCACGGTCACAACTGATTTAACGGAGGAGCCTATGCAGCTCGGGGCAGTGCGGCCACGCCTTTCCCCCGCAGAGAAGGCGCGGCGTCGGGAGGGAAATCTCTGTCTTTACTGTGGCGGAAGTGGACACTTCGCTCGGTCCTGCCCTGAGAAACGCCAGCCGCAGGGAAACCGCCAACCCCAGTAGCTGATGGCCCTAGCTACCGGGGGTCCCAAACCGTACAGAATGGGCCTGCACCAATGGACTTGCAACATCTTATGGTTCCGGTACGTTTATACCCTCCAGGTGGGCCCTGGATCCACACCCATGCTTTGGTAGATTCAGGGGCAACCCGCTCCTATATGGACGCTGCTTTTGCCACCCATCATCAGGTGCCACTTCGGAACAAGCCAGTACCGATCCAGGTGGAAGCGATTGACGGACGACTTCTGCGTTCAGGTGCTGTTACTCAGGAGACCCAGCCCCTGGTCCTGTGTCTCCAGCAGCACCGGGAGTTGCGAACTTTGGACATTGCTTCTATGCCCCGCTTCCCCCTGGTGCTCGGGATGGACTGGCTGGAAGCCCACAACGTTCAGATTGACTGGGTCAAACGGACCGTGCACTTCCCAGACCCATGTTCCCATGCTCAATCCGGAACGCTGGCGGCCGCGCCCTCAGAGGAGGCAGCACCCACGCTCCCAGCCGTGTACCAGGACTACCAGGACGTGTTCGAGGAACGGGGGGCAGACCAGCTGCCGCCGCATCGGCCTTTTGACTGCGGCATAGACCTCCAACCCGGAGCGCCTTTACCAGTGAGTCGCTTATATTCCCTAACCGAGCCAGAGCGCGAGGCTTTGCAGGACTTCTTGCGCAAGAACCTGGAGCGTGGGTTCATTAGGCCTTCCACCTCGCCTACCGCGGCACCAGTGCTTTTCGTTAAGAAGAAATGTGGGGAACTCCGCCCTTGCCATGATTACCGAGCCCTGAACAAAATTACCGTCCCAGACCGGTACCCCTTACCCCTTATCTCGGAGCTGCTGGAGCGGGTGCAAGGGGCACAGGTGTTCACCAAGCTGGACCTCCGAGGGGCCTACAACTTGATTCGGATCCGAGCCGGGGATGAGTGGAAGACAGCGTTTGGGACCCGGTACGGGCAGTTCGAATATTTGGTTATGCCTTTCGGTTTGTGCAACGCGCCTGCTGTGTTCCAACGCTACATCAACCACGTGTTTCAGGACTTGTTAGACAAGTACGTGGTGGTGTATTTGGATGACATACTGATTTACTCCCGTGACCCGGCTCACCATGAGGGACATGTCCGGACCGTGCTGCAGCGCTTGCGTGAGCACCGTTTGTACGCAAAGCTCAGCAAGTGCGAGTTCCATCAGCGGACTGTGGACTTCCTTGGTCACCGGCTCTCTCCAGATGGGGTGCAAATGGACCCGGGGAAGGTGACAGCGGTTCGAGAATGGGCGGCACCCCGGAACCGCAAGGACCTACAGCGTTTCCTGGGGTTCGCCAATTACTACCGGACCTTCATCGCTGATTATGCTCATCGCACCACCCCGTTGACCCGGCTACTGCGCCCAAAGACGCCGTTTTCCTGGGACAAGGAGGCAGAGGAGGCGTTTCAGGGGTTGAAGGCCTGTTTCCAGAGGGCACCAATCTTACAACATCCTGACCCCTCTCGACCTTTTGTGGTGGAGACCGACGCCTCCAGTACGGCTCTCGGTGCCGTCTTGTCTCAACAGATTGGGCCTGAAGCGCCACTCTTACCCTGTGCCTTCTATTCCCGCCAGCTCCTACCAGCGGAGCGTAACTATACTGTGTGGGAGCGGGAACTACTGGCCATCAAGGTAGCCTTTGAGGTCTGGCGCCACCATCTTGAGGGGGCACGACATCCGGTGGAGGTGAGAACCGACCACCGGAACCTGGAGTACCTCCAGACCACCCGCAAGCTGAACCAAAGACAGATCCGGTGGGCGTTGTTCTTTTCCCGGTTCCAGTTCCGGATCCGCTACATCCCTAGCTCTCAGAATCAGAAGGCGGATGCCCTGTCCCGGAAACCTGAAGACAACGCAGACACGGTACAGCAAGCAGAACCCACCACGATCCTACCTCCGGCTGCATTCCTGGCCACCCAGGAGGCGCAGCCACTGCAGGTTCGGGTGCGGGAACAGCAGCGGGTCGACGCTTGGGCCCAGGATCGGCTTCGGGAGCTGGCTGAAGGGTCCAGCCCACAGTATCCGGGACTGGTCCTGCATCAGGGCCTTCTGCTGCATCACGGTCGTCTGTACATCCCGCCAGGGCCACTACGGCTGGAGGTTCTCCGGATGGCCCATGATGCCCCAGCAGCGGGGCACTTTGGACGGTATCGGACCACCCATCTGGTCAGTCGAGAGTTTTGGTGGCCCCGCCTGAAGGCTGACGTGGCTCGCTACGTTGCTGGTTGTGATGTCTGCCGGCGCGCCAAGGGACCTACCGGGCGACCCCCCGGCCTACTTCAGCCATTGCCAGTTCCACCGCGTCCTTGGCACACGGTTTCATTGGACTTTATAGTGGACTTACCCTCGTCTCGTGGCTGTACCTGCCTTCTGGTTTTCTCCGACCATTTCACCAAGATGGTGCACTGCGCTCCCTGTCCATCTGTACCCACAGCCAAGGAAACTGCTCAGCTGTACCTTCAGCATGTCTTCCGCTTGCATGGCCTACCTGAGCGTGTGGTGTCCAACCGGGGCGTTCAGTTCACATCCCGGTTCTGGCGAGCATTACACCAGACCCTCGGGACAGAGGTCTGCCTCTCGTCAGCCTACCACCCACAGACCGATGGCCAGACGGAACGGGCGAATGCGGTGCTGGAGCAGTACCTCCGGTGTTACTGCAGCTACCAGCAGGATGACTGGGTCAACCACCTGGCATTGGCAGAGTTCGCCTATAACAACGCGGTGAATGCGTCCACCCAGCAGACCCCGTTCCAGGCCAGTTATGGTTATCATCCACGGCTGTTTCCAGAGGTGCTGCCGGCGTCCGCGGTCCCGGCGGTGACGGAGTGGCTTCAAGAGCCCCAGTCCCAGCAACAGCTTTTGGTGGAGCAACTGCACCAGGCCAAGGAAGCGTACAAAGCCCAGGCCGACCGCCACCGCCAGGTGGGGCCGGAACTTCGCGTCGGTGACCTGGTTTGGCTCTCCACTCGCCACCTCCACCCCTCTCGACCTTCGCAGAAGTTGGACGCCCGCTTCACCGGCCCGTTCCCTATCGTAGACCAAGTCTCTCCTGTGGCATTTCGTCTCCGGTTACCCGCAACCCTGAAGGTTCACCCGGTCTTCCACAGGTCCCTTTTGAGTCCGGTGGCCCCACCCGACGAGTTCCACCCAAACCGTCCCCGACCACAGCCAGTGTTGGTTCGGGGAGAGCCTGAGTACGAGGTGGAACGCATCCTGGACTCCCGATACCGCAGGGGAAAGCTGCAGTATCTCATTGACTGGAAGGGGTACGGACCGGAGGACCGTTCCTGGGAACCAGCGGCCAACGTCCACGCACCTGCCTGCCTCCGAGAGTTCCATGCGACGTACCCCGGCAAGCCGGGTCCGGACCCTCGGTTGAGGGGGGGGCCTGGGAGGGGGGATGGTGTGATGGCCTGGGATTCCGATTCGGAGGATGAAACAGAGGAATCCCAGCCTGCACAAGAGTCCCCGCCTCCAGGGCCGGCTGAACTGGGGCAAGGCCTAGATGCTGAAGAACCTGCACCTGTGGCAGTGCATCAGGAGCTGGCCCCAGGTGAAACTCTTCTGGCCCCAGAGAGGCTTGACGACTCAGTGGCCACAGGTGAGCCTCCTCCAGGGCCCAGTAACCTTTCGGCCTCTCCTGATCTGCAGAGGCTTAGGGCAGAGAGGCGAAGGGAACTGGTTGCCCCCAGGAGGAGTGCTCGCCTTAAGGCCAGAGGAGGCGGGGCTCCTGGGGGCCGGGACCGCCCCTGGCCTTAGAAGAGGATAAAAGCCCAGTCAGCCCAGTCAGCCCAGCCCCAGGTTGCGGGAGCAACGTCGTTGTTGGCTTCGGACCTTCCTGTGTTCCTGATCCCTGCTCGGCCTCCTGTTCCTGACTATCCGGTACTCCTCTTCCCTGCTCGGCCTCCTGTTCCTGACGATCCGGTACTCCTGTTCCCTGCTCGGCTTCCTGTTCCTGACTATCCGGTACTCCTGTTCCCTGCTCGGCCTCCTGTTCCCGACCATCCGGTGTTCCTGTTCCCTGCACAGCCTCCTGTTCCAGCGTACCTGTTCCCCGCCCGGCTCTCTGCCTCGGACCTTGCCCCTCTTCGTGTGGACTCTGCTACGCCCAAGGTACCTTACCCCCGGGACCAGCACAAGGTCAGAGTGGAGAGTTTTGACCAAACGTGATCCACCTGGAGCAGGAACCGGCAAGCCACTCCAGTATCCCTGCCAAGAAAACTCCATGGACATAGACAACAGGCATATAAAAGTTATGACGCTGGAAGATGAGCTCTTCAGGTCAGAAGGCATCCAACATGCTACTGAGGAAGAGCGGGGGACAAGTACAAGTAGATTCAGAGCTGATGAAGCGGCTAGGCCAAAGCCAAAAGGACGCTCAGATGCGGATATGCCTGGAAGCGAAAGGAAAGTCCAATGCTGTAAAGAAAAATATTGCATAGGAACCTGGAATGTAAGAACCATGAACCTGGGTAAGTTGGATGTGGTCAAAAATGAGATGGCAAGAATAAATATTGACATCCTGGGCATCAGTGAACTAAAATGGACGGGAATGGGCGAATTCAGTTTGGATGAACATCATGTCTACTACTGTGGGCAAGAATCCCATAAAAGAAATGGAGTGGCCCTCATAGTCAACAAAAGAGTGGTGAAAGCTGTACTGAGATGCAATCTCAAAAATGATAGAATGATCTCGATACGAATCCAAGGCAGACCTTTTAACGTCACAGTAATCCAAGTTTATGCACCAACTACTGGTGCTGAAGAAACTGAAATTGACCAATTCTATGAAGACTTACAACACCTTATAGAAATGACACCAAAGAAGGATGTTCTTCTCATTATAGGGGATTGGAATGCTAAAGTAGGGAATCAAGAGATAAAAGGAACAACTGGCAAGTTTGGCCTTGGGGTTCAAAACGAAGCAGGGCAAAGGCTAATAGAGTTCTGCCAAGAGAACAAGTTGGTCATCACAAACATGCTTTTCCAACAGCACAAAAGACGACTCTACACATGGACCTCACCAGATGGGCAGCATCGAAATCAGATCGATCATATTCTCTGCAGCCAAAGATGGAGAAGCTCTATACAGTCAGGAAAAACAAGACCTGGAGCTGACTGTGGCTCAGATCATCAGATTCTTATAGCAAAATTCAAGCTTAAACTGAAGAAAGTAGGAAAAACCAATGGGCCGGTAAGATACAATCTAAATCAAATCCCTTACGAATACACAGTGGAAGTGAGGAATAGGTTTAAGGATTTAGATTTGCTGGGCAGAGTGCCTGAAGAACTGTGGATGGAGGCTCGTAACATTATACAGGAGGCAGCAACGGAAACCATACCAATGAAAAGGAAATGCAAGAAAGCAAAGTGGCTGTCCAAGGAGGCCTTACAAATAGCAGGGGGGGGGGGGAGAGAAGGCAAGCAAAATGCGAGGGACATAGTGAAAGATACAGGAAATTGAATGCAGATTTCCAAAGAATAGCAAGGAGAAACAAGAAGGCCTTCTTAAACGAGCAATGCAAAGAAATAGAGGAAAACAATATCTTAAGGACCGCCTTACCCAAGCTGATCATTGAGATCATTTGGTGGAGCAGTATGAGCAGACCAGAAGCCCAACTTGTGTCAATGAGGAGTCATGCCATCAGTGTAGTTGGTCCAACTGTAATGAAGCCCCTTCTATTAGAAATCAGGTGAGGACCACCCTTGCTAAGTATTAGACACCTGCTTGAATTTGTTTTGTTCCGGAAGGCCTTTGCTCCATGAATGCCATTCTTTGGGACCCAGATGGTGAAAAAAATCATTTCCCCCCCCCCAAGAGATGTGAGAGGGTTGTTGTTGTTTTTAAGGGTTTCCTACTCCAACATTCAACCAAATTCCTCGGTTTCAATCGGCATCCAAACCTCTCTCATGTTTCAGGGCACTGTGTCTTTCACGCACCTCAGCCACACAGCTCCCCATTCAGACCAAAGTAATATTTCCAAACGAAAACCATGACAAATCTGGACCCACATCAGCAATTCATGTGGGCAAAAACACCTGCTCACTCCAGGCTAATCAGATAAGAGAGATGAAGAGTTCTTACATAGCGGCCAAGTGATCATTCAGCTAATATTCCACTGTGAGCATCACAAGGTGTGAGTGTGAGAGCTACTTTAATGCTTCCCAGAAAGAGACAGGGACACCTTATAAAGCCCACTAGCATGTTACTACCTCTTATTTGGGTGCCAAGCTCTGCTATATCCCTACACACTACAGGGGAGGAATTAGCAGTACCATGAAAAGCTGATAATTATTAGTTAGCATCTGAAAACAGCTATATTTAATATTCCACAGGTCAGCCTCAGGAATTGCTTATCCTAAAACATGCAGCATGGACACTTGGGTGTCCTGGTTTTAGACTCAAACAATGTAAATACTTAAAAACAGATGTGTCACCATTCCACCCATTTTGAAGGTTTACTGGTCACACTGGTGGGCAGCCAGTCAGATTTTTCCATGTGGGAAAATAAAGAGTACCACATGCTTCCCTTCCCACATAAATATGCAGAAGTGCCACTCTTTTCTTCTGTCACATTGAGAAGAACTATGGTTTGCACCAGGTCGGGGGCAGGGTCTGCTGTGCCTTGACTAGTCGCCATTTATAGGAACTGCGTGATATTGGGAAAATGAATCTTTCATTTTCTCCACAGGGTTCTTCAGTGTAGTTGATAGCAGTTCAGTAGATTATTATCTGTCTCTGTTCCAATTGGTGAGAGTACGATCTATGAAATTGGATATTGCTGAGAAATCTTTGTTTTCTTATGACATTGGGGAAAATCACAGGTGACCACCTTCTTGCTCTGTCCTAAGAATCACAGCTTTATCAGAAAATTTGGCTACTGCCAGGGAAACCTCTTTGTGGCTGACTTCTGGGAGACATCTAATTATTGATCAAATTCAAAAATTGGGAAGAATGAGTTGCTCCATGGGCTGTATAAACGAAAGGGAATATAGATCAGAATGCATTGAAACTTCTTTGTGTTCAATGAAGCTGTGGCCTTTTAGAAATAACTAAATAATAATAATAATAATAATAATAATAATAATAATAATAATAATAGAACTGTGGACTGATTTAATTTCCCAATAGCCATGTTTCAGGATGGCTTCTTGTAGGGTTGTTTTGGGAAGAAATCAGTTTCTACCAGAGAGTAATGTGCCACCTTCATAGCAATATTATATGCACTCCATTTCATCATTATTTTAGGAAAAAATATTACAGTACAGCAGAAGTGCTAAAAGGAATTACAGTGCTATTAACTTGCAGCTTATTAATACTTCAGCTATCACAGTGATTCTGGGTTATGAATATTTGGGGCCATTAGTGGAGGCATTAAACATTTTTGGTTCATAAAGAAATATATACCTTATGTTCTCCTTTTTGATTGGTACATTTGTTTATTAATTATATTTGTAGCCTAGTATTCTGCACAGGGCTCTCAACGCAGCATCTGACTTGTCATATATGCAATGTATTTATTATTTTCAAGCTTCATACCCCTTCTCCTCTTTTCTGTTTATCAACAAACAAGACACACTTTAATTTGTAGCAGCAGTACCTCTCTCTCCTAATTGAAATTTCCAGGAAACCAAAGTGACAAAATTGAATTATGCTTCAAAACATCCACCTCCTTAAAGTCTTGCAATTACATGACACATGACTGTTAGACCAAACAGAACTTTCTCAATATAAACACAGTAAGGTTCCAGCAACTGCTTTGATGGTGGCCTTCAGGCTGACCTGTGAGGACATCTGTAAACTCATGAACAATCCCCTTTAAATTATGGGAGCTGTGATCCATCCTTTCATGGGTGGCAGTCATTTGGCACGTGGGAAGACCAGTGAGTGACATGCAAAGGGGAGGAAGATGATTGGTTGACCCGCCTCATTCCTTATCATTTTTGTTCCCTCTCTCTGCCATTACTGTCATTGGACCTAAAAGGCACTGCACTGCCATGGCTTCTTCACTGTGTATATCCAGGAACCCGTATCCCTGCACATGAGGCATGTACCAGGAGCAGCTCTTTAGGTGGGCTTCAGTCACTGAAATATGCACAGACATTGTTGCTGCCCTAAATCAGGTGCTTATAAGTAATTTCGTTGTCCCCGAGAGGGGGCAATGACAATAAAGATATTATTATTATTATTATTATTATTATTATTATTATTATTATTAAAGCTGAGTATAATAGTGTGAAAGAAAACAGCTATGTCAAGCTGGCCCATCTCTTTGCTCCACCTTGTTTCCCCAGTCCCTCACTCTGATGACTTCCTGATTTCTACAATAGCCACCTTGCAAAAAAAATAATAATTTAAAAATCCAAAATTCCTTTGCAGTGCAAAACCTTTATTAGATTGTGTTCCATTGGCTTGGTTAAAAACTCCAAAAGACTATGGATTGTACAGAATTGCTTGAATTTTGGGTAGTTTGACAGAATTCTTGATGGTTTAACTAAATGTAGATCATACCTATTGTAATCTCTTGAGTTTGATAGATAAGGGAAATCACAGACCCGCTACTGAAATTGTTTTCCACAGAAAAGGCTTGAAGGAAGGGATGGAAGCTATTACCAAATAAGTAAACTGGGAACCTACTGCAAATCACTGTACACTATAATGTTGTGAAGTTTTGGTAATAAGTTAGGCAAACCAAAAATGACCCAAGATATTTGACATGAAGAAAAGTGATGAATTGTTTGCAGGGGGGTGGAGATTATGAAAGATACAATTAAGCAGTTTGAAAGGACTGGAGAGTATTGCTGAACAAGATGTTATCTGACGTTTGGATATCTGCAGGCAGCAGTGGGTGGCATGGTGGACGGGGGGGGGGGGGGAGCAGCTGCTTATCTCACCTCCCGTCAGCTGCTTTGCTGCTGCTTACCAGAAGGAAGGGAGGAAGGCAAAGGTGGCAGTGAAGTCAGTGCAGTCCACACACACTGGCAGAGCCCATGTTGTACTCCACTCTGTGCTGGAATCCCTTGCTGCCACCTCACCTTTCCTCTTCCACTTCCCAGCAGATGGCAGCAAGGTGACCAGCTAGAGGTCAGGGGAGGGGCTGTTGCCTGCATGACATCTGCTGCAGTCTGGAAGGGGTCTGGAGGTGTTCCTCTCCTCCCATCAGCTTGAGTTGAGGCTTGAATCATTTCTTTACACTTGATGACTGTACATCAGACAAGATATACAAAGACAGTGGAAGTTGTAGTTTTCGGCTGCATCGTGTCTCCCATGGGTGTACAGGGTCCTTCTTCAGATCCTTTAATGAAGCTGCACAAAGGTTGGGATGCGCATGCCCAAAGCGCATGCGAATGTACACACAAGTGTGCACAGAACACATTCATTATGCACAGATTTTGAATGTCTGAAGGGATTTTGATGAAAGTGTAAACTGAATCAAATGGGAAACTTGTGCCTTTTTTCTGGTGGTACTCAACAGTACACAGCACCGGCACTTTTTTTTTCAAAGTTGAAGATGGTCTCCGGTGGACTAGAGACAAAGCTGAAAGCTGTTTCCTAGTTCTGCTGGATCTCTCATAGGCTTTTGATACCATCAACTATAACATCCTTCTGGACCATCTAGAGGGGCTGGGAGCTGGGGGCACTGTTATACAGTGGTTCTGCTCCTTCCTCCTGGGCCGTGTTCAGAAAGTGGTGGTGGGGGATGAGTGTTCAGACCCCTGGGCTCTCACTTGTGTGGTGCCTCAGGGTTCTGTCCTCTCCCCTATGCTTTTCAATATCTACATGAAGCCACTGGGAGAGATCATCAGGGGGTTTGGGCTGGGTGTTCATCAGTATGCAGATGACACCCAGCTCTACCTCTCTTTCAAATCAGAACCAGTAAAGGCAGTAAAGGTCCTGTGTGAGTGTCTGGAGGCGGTTGGAGGATGGATGGTGACTAACAGATTGAGGTTGAATCCTGACAAGATAGAAGTACTGTTCTTGGGGGACAGGGGGCAGGCAGGTGTGGAGGACTCCCTGGTCCTGAATGGGGTAACTGTGCCCCTGAAGGACCAGGTGTGCAGCCTGGGAGTAATTTTGCACTCACAGCTGTCCATGGAGGCGCAGGTCGATTCTGTGTCCAGGGCAGCTCCATCTGGTACACAGGCTGAGACCCTCCCTGCCCACAGACTGTCTCACCAGAGTGGTGCATGCTATGGTTATATCCTGCTTGGACTACTGCAATGCACTCTACGTGGGGCTATCTTTGAAGGTGACCTGGAAACTACAACTAATCCAGAATGCTAGACTGGTGACTGGGAGCGGCCGCCGAGACCACATAACACTGGTCTTGAAAGACCTACATTGGCTCCCGGTACGTTTCCGAGCACAATTCCGACCTTTAAAGCCCTAAACGGCCTCAGTCCAGTATACCCGAAGGAGCGTCTTCACCCCCATCGTTCAGCCTGGACACTGAGGTCTAGCACCGAGGGCCTTCTGGCGGTTCCCTCACTGCGAGAAGCCAAGTTACAGGGAACCAGGCAGGGGGCCTTCTCGGTAGTGGCGCCCTCACTGTGGAATGCCCTCCCAGCAGATGTCAAAGAGAACAACAACTACCAGACTTTTAGAAGACATCTGAAGGCAGCCCTGTTTAGGGAAGCTTTTAATATCTGAAGGACTATTGTATTTTAATACTTTAATATTTTGTTGGAAGCTGCCCAGAGTGGCTGGGAAAACCCAGCCAGATGGGCAGGGTGTAAATAAATTGTTGTTGTTGTTGTTCTCTGCATTACAGGCAGGAGAAGCCCATTGAGGAAGCCAAGGCCATGGTGGGGTGAGAGGAGTCTCAGGGGGAGAAGTGGAGAGTGTGCAGTAAGCTTGAGAGTGGTGTGGCAGGGATTTGGGATAAGTTGTGGGGTAGTTTAAAAAGTGGGGTGGAGAGCGTTAAGGGTCCTGAAGCAGGGCACATGGGACCAAAGGGATATTGTGGTGGGGTGTGGAGTAGCGAAACTGCTTTGCATTTTAGTGCAGACATTGTGCCCACCTGCTTGGACTGCCCATGGCAGAATAGGCACAAGGCAACTTGCCATCTCAGAGCCCATGTGGAAAATATGGCCAAAAGTTTATATTTGGTTGGGTTGGACTCTCCATGCTTTGGACTGCATATATTATATAAAGTTTGTATAATGGTTTGGACATTAAGAGAGAGTGATAAAATAGGCCTGTGGCTTACAGCTGTCCCTGAGTTTGAGTGTGTTGGTTGGTGTTTGAGTGTGTTGGTTGTGCTTAGGGTAAAGAGTGTTTGAGACAGAAATCCCATAGCAAAAATCCAGATATCTTTAAATGCTTTGCTTCATATTTGTTCACTCCTATTAGGCACTGTAAGAAGAGATGTTTTATATGGGTATGATAGATGCATTCTTTTATTATTATGGGCTGCATTCAATATTGATAATAATTTATTACTTCAACTCAGTGCTTTTTTCTGGCGGTACTTAGTGTAACAATTCCATGGTGACCTCTGGCACCTTTCTTTTCTAGAAGAAAATGCCTGTGGGAAACACAATGTTTGAGATGTTGTAGAGTGATATGAAATGTATGTGGTGTTACATCTGTAATGGCCCTTTCATGCATTCAGATTACCACTTTGTGATTCAGGCATCAATAGCTGGTGCATTCAGTTGCTGATCACAGTTCTACTCTGGAGGAGCTGACTGTACTGCGGAATGATATGGATAGGACTGGGAAGTGGAGATGCACCTCATCTTCAAATATCCAGTGTCCTGGTGCCTACCCTTTCATCACTTCTTTTTCATGATTGCCTCTTGCACATGAATAAACTCTTTCCTTTGCGGGGGGGGGGGGGGGGCTTTTCATCCATGGTTATCTTGAAAAGCCAATTCCGATTGGTAGATTTTGCTCCTTTGATTGATTTTGCTCCTTTGATCTGTTTACAGTTTCCATGCTGATCACTACCAGGCACCTCAGCTACACAAATTCTTAATGTATTATATAGAGCATCTGGTGATTGAAAAATACTCTCAAGGCAGTGTGTATGTGTATGTGAAGTTGATTTCAGCAGCAGCACAATTAATTAATAGCTGGAAAGCATTGCAGGTTTCAGTGGGGAGTGGAAAGGTGTTGCCTGGATGCAAGATCGAGAGATAGATGAACATTGGGAGGCAGAATACAGGTCTACATAGAACTTGCCACTGCTCAGTTCCCAGATCTCCTAGAAATGCTAATTATTCTGCTTGTTTCAAGTATTTACTTTGCCCCAACACTGGACGAATTCCTGTGGAAGCCCACCCACATTCAGGACAAAGCAAGCTGTTATCTCTTTCTCGATCATGCTTTGCTGTGCTCTCACAGCATACATCCTGATTTGCTTGTGTAGTGGCAAGAAACTTATGTCTGATCTTTATTGAGTATCCATTCTGATTTGTTTATTGGGTGGTTATATAGAACAATCATCCTGCACTCATTTGCTGATAGAACAATCATCCTGCACTGATTTGCTTCGGGGATGTTAACTTATCTATCTGTTTTTCATTCATTCAGCTCACAATTTTTGAGGCATTTCCCATCACTTACCAAACTGCTTACCAAACTCTGTTGTTTTTAAAGTGGATTTGTTGGGCTTGGGTGACATAGTGCTTTAATCCACTTTTACTTTGCAAACTTACAAGTTCCCAGATGTGCTCAAATCCCTCCTGGAATACAGAAATACTCTGGAGCCATCCTTGGAGGAGAAAGATGGATACAGTTAAGAAAGAACACTATTTTATGATGTGGGCAAATTGTCACTTATCTTTCCATTGCTCCTTCCTCAATTTTTTTGGTATGTGGCTTGGGGCAAACAAAGCAATTCTTAGAAAATGCCAAAATTAATGTATTTTATTTGCATAATTAGCAAATGGTTTGCACAATATGCAAATCAGGCTGCTTTGAGCAGGGTAAGTGGCAACTGTGGTGATAAGAAAATTCTATCCCTGGAAATTTATCTTTTCCCCACTCACACATGCCAGTCATCACTTGACACTGCAATCATTAAGTGATAAGAGCACAGGCAGGACCATCCCATGAAAGTGTGAGTTGGGAAGTTCCCAGTGCAAATTCTCACCTCAGCTACAACTTTACTAAGTGGCCTTAGGCAAAAAAATACTATTTTCTCAGCCTCAGTCCCAACCATTCTCACTGATAATGTGAAGATGATAATACTAACCTACTTAGTAAAGATTACTGAAATACACCTGTGAAGCATTTTGTAGCACTTACATGCTATAACATGTTAAGCATTATGTTTCAGAATTCCTGATGATCTCTCCCTGGAAAACTGTGGGTGACGCACACTTCCAGGTCCTAATAGGCAGGGCTTTTTTCTGGGGTACACATACCCCTAAATATTTTGTGAATCTTTGTACTTTTATCCATTTACTGTATTTATTTTTCCCGATTTGAAGTATAAAATGGTGATTTTTTTGGAGTCAAAATGAGAGTACCCCTAACATTTTTAAAGAAAAAAAGCATTGCTAATAGGTGAAAAAGAGTTCTCCCTCAGAATGCCCTCTCAGAACATGGGGGAAGGCTGGGAGGAAGCTGGCTTTCAGCAGAGGAGGATTTAGGGGAGCGTGCCCAGTTAGGCAGCACTTGCGGCAGAGCCTGGGGGGAGCACAGGGATCCCAAAGGTCCACCACTGTTTTTAGGGGTGACTGTTTCTTGGTTTATGGCGATCCCACTTGCCTCAGGCAGGAAGAAATGTGTCAAGGTATATTTGCCTCACCACACATGAAGTGTCCTTTGAAGTTCAGACTCCAGTAATGACCATGATCTTAATGCCTGTTTCTATTGAAAGCATCTATGACTGATGACTTTAAACATTTTATTTTATTTTTAAAATAGCATTAGAATCTTCAGGGAAGTTCTCCAAGTTGGACAAACAGACCCCTTTACTTGGTATTTTTGCATGGATTCCTCAGAACCATAAAAGGTGAGAACTGGTGCATTCCTGGTGTGTATTCAAACAAACATACACCAGGAGTGGGGAGTATTGCCCAGAACCATAGAGTTACTTGTTTCCTCGAGAACTCTACCCAAAGATATGTCTGGTCCTTTTGAATCCTACATCCCACCCGTGCTCTACCAAGAGTACACAGTCCCTCTGTCCTTACAACATCTTGGCATCCCACCCGCATCTTCTCCCTGCTTTCTGCGATCACTTGCTTGCAGAAGCCAACCCCCATGTCCTAGCTGTGGCAACTTACCTACTTTATTTTATTTATTTGACAAATTTACAAACTACTTCACAGCCTGGACCACCAAATTCTAAACACAATAAGACCATTTGTACAAACTCCAAAACCAATAAACCAATTTCTACATATGCACAATTAATATTCCAGGAAAATAAAAGGCTAAGGAGTAAACTCTACAGAAATCCTAAGTGGAGTCCCTAAGGATGGCTCCTCATACGCCTCCTTCTGGCAACTCCTGCAGCCAAGATGGTGCCAAATGTTTTGCTCTGCTTTCCTCTGGACCTCATTAGTGAGGCCAAAAGGAGGGTCTTGTACCTCCACATACACTGCCCAGGTTTGAACGGGGGGGGGGGGGCTCACTTCAGTGCTGCTAACACAGTGGTTTGACTTCACCCCTGGGGGTGCACTGCATTGTCTCTTGAGACTGACAGATGCCAACAGAAATGACGGGGTCACACCACTGGGAAAGCCTTCTTGAACAAAAATGTCTTTAGACTCCTGAATGTCCTGACCCGTATCTCCTTTCTTGCAGAGGCCAGACTATTGCCCCAGCCATTCCGTTGCACACAGCAACCTCCCAACCCCTAACCATATTTGAGACCCCAGCCATCAGCTTCCATTTTCTCTCTCAAAAATGCCCTTTTCCTTTCTTTTCTTTTCTTTTCATTTTGCTTGCTTGTTTATTTAAAATATTTTTCAGACCATTATTTCCACTCTTTTCACCCTGAAAACACCAAGGCAGCTTCCACTAAAATACAAACATGTAGGCAACCATTAAAAACACTGAAATGAATAAAACACAATATTAAAACACAGCAAAGCCTTGTATCTCATCACCTCCTTTCTCGCCTCTTTTTTATTTATTTAGACCCCACTGATCGCTCTGCCTGTGGGGCTTCAATACTGCCGTTAAAGTCGGCCCTGAGGCCCAGACTCCCGGTAGGAAGCCTTGTTTCTGTTTATAACAGAAGCTCAGCATTTGAAGGTGATTTCAAAAGTTCCATTAAATACACAAAAGACTGCAGCCAAGTTATTATAGTGAAAGATGAAGCTGAAGACTTATTTTCTTCTTTCTCCCCTCCTTTCCAAAATCCTGCTGGGAAGTGTTTTCTCTATTCTTTGTGGGTTGCAAAATCTCAACTCACTGTGTTCTCTCCAGGTTACAATTACTTTACATTTTCGCATCCTGACATTTTTCATTTCCCCATAGTTTTATGCATTGTGCTCTTAAGTTCTAATATGGCTACTGATAAAAAGTTGCAGCAACATAAAGTCCATGTTTGTTATCGTTCTTTCATGCTTCTTAGTGGGGGTATAATTAATTTTTGATTGAACCAGGCATAACCACCATTCAAATGGAATGCTCTCAGCTCAGAATTCATTCACACATATGTTGTCCAGAACACTCCACGTCATCCTCTCCAAAATTGTTGTTGTTTAGTTGTTTAGTCATGTCCGACTCTTCGTGACCCCATGGACCAGAGCACCCCAGGCACTCCTGTCTTCCACTGCCTCCCACAGTTTGCCTCTCCAAAATAGGCCCAGGTTAGTCTTAAACCACTCAGCACTAATTTTGCAGGTGGAAGGTGATAGACTATATGGAATTGGCAGAAATTACTGGCGGAATCCGGGACCAGGAAGAAGAGTCGGTGGAAGAAGATTGGAAGAAATTTAAAGATTATTTACAGAAATATTGTAAAATTAATGAATGTTAGAATGATGTTGGATAGAAATTAAGTGGTTTCTAGCTCTAATGCTTTAAGAGAATATGAAAAAAGGCTTATAAATGGGTAAAAGCTTAATGGTAAAGATTTGCTGAACTAATAAATCTAAGTGGAATACAAAAAAGGGAGGTATGAGGAGGTCCGGGGAAATAAGCTTAAGGAAAATAAGAAACGGAAAATTAATGTGTTTTTAACTGTTTTTATTTTGTATTTTTCTTTTTATTTTTCCATTTTTATTGTAATATGTTAAAAAATGTCAATAAATATCTTATAAAAAAATAATAATTTTGCAGGTGGAAGAGGGTAAATATAAATTTATCAAGTGGCAAATTTTACTGCAGTGTGCACCCAACCACATGGTCAGTACACACCTGCATCTATTTTTAATATAGATATGATTTTCTTTGGTTACAAAAGTATGTGCACTGTCGCTTTTTGTGGTAAAAATCTGCTTACCAAATAATAGGATATAAGCCGCCCTACAGGTGAGAGAGCTCCATTTCTTCTTTACCACTTGGTAAAACAGTACAGTGAGTCCATAAAGTTACCTGGTGTTTGGCCAGTTGGTTGACATTGTTAAGGTCTAGTCTAGGTTCTGGAAGCAGCTGATGCTGCAGTTATGTAGTTGGGGGGGGGGGGTGATTTCTGTTATGTACTGAAGTTCTCACCCTGGGCCAGCAGGGGGATACTGTAGATAGTTATGCAAATCAAGGATCGAAAGTGACGTTCAGTGATTGGATAGTTTGTATGCAAATGATGGATCGAAAGTGACACTCAGTGATTGGATAGTTTTAGAAAATGGCAACAGTTACATTGTTCTGGAGCTCTATATAAGCAGGCTGACTGAGCTCCTCAGTTCAGTTCTGTTCCAGCTTACAAATAAAGAGCTGCTTTGGAAGAATCGCTGTGTTGTCTGATATGTTCACCCACAACTTAACACTGGCGACGAGGGTGGGATCGATGGACATCAGAGCACAGCCAGATGCGGCCATCCTCTGAACTGAGCTGAATCACTGAGCTGAATCACTGAGCGAAATCACTGAGTGAAATCACTGAACAGAGCCAATTCAGAGCTGACCGTTGTGGCTAGAGAACTGTGTTCCATCCATCGCCCTTCATGCCGGCATCGGAATCATGGCTTCACTTGTGCCTCTACTGCCGTTTGCGCCAGCCTCCTACCTCGCTCGGTTTGATTGCTACCTCCAAGCCAACGAGCTGACAGCAGTATCAAAGGAACGGAAGCGGGGCCTATTCCTCAGCCTCTGTGGGCCTGAGGTGTTTCAGACGGCCCGAGCATTGGTTGCGCCTGAAGCAGTCCAGGCAACACCATGGGACATGATCCAAGAGAAGCTCCGCAACCACTACGCGCCAAAGCCGTCCAAGATTGCTGCCTGCCATGCGTTCTACCACCGGAACCAGGCAGAGAGGGAGTCAATCAACAACTACGCCACCACCCTCCGACAGGCTGCAATGCACTGCGAGTTCCGAGACTTAGACAATGCCCTGATGGATCGAATTGTCTGCGGGGTCCGGGACATCCATCTGCAACGGCGTCTCCTCGCCAAGCCAGACCTCACGCTGCAGAAAGCCATTGAGGAGCTGCTGAGAGATCTGCAAGGCCAGCAGCCCACGTCTTGCTAGGAAGCCAGTTCCAGTGCATCACGAAGAGGCCAGCAGTGATGAGGCATCCTCCAGTGAAGACGATGACGTGCACCAGACAAAGCGGGAGCGCAGGAAGTTCCAACAGAAGTCCAAGGGCCAACCGGAATGTGCCGGCTGTGGAGGCAACCATTCCCGTGCCAAGTGTCGATTCAGAGACGCCATCTGCCGGACGTGTTCCAGAAGGGGCCACATCGCTAAGGTCTGCCGATCAGCTCCGTCTGACACCCCCCCTTCACTGACTCGCAAGTTCAAGTCTTCACTCCAGTCTGCCAAGGAAAGCTGTTTCACTCTCACCAACTGCTGCTTACCGTCTGGAACCACAATTGGCCAAACCGACTCGCCTACGCAACGCAAGCTGAACGTCACGGTGCTCATTGAAGGAGCTCCATATGATATGGAGATCGACACTGGGTCTGCCCTGTCCATCATGTCTTGGAGCACCATCAAAAGACTGGTACCCAGAGTGTCCAAAAGGCAACTCGACTCTCACCGCGTACACCTGAGAGACTACCAGGGAAACGACATTCCCGTGGTAGGCGTTGGATGGTTCTGGATCGCCTTCAAGGATTTTTCGGGCCAGCTCCGACTGGTGGTGGTCAAAGGTCAGCGGCCAAGCCTCCTAGGGCTAGACTGGTTTGATGCCCTCGGCCTGGAAATCACTGGCATCAACTGCATCTCTAACACAGAGACTGAGGGTCTGGTCAAAGACTTTGCTGAGGTTTTTGACAGCACTTTGGGGCAATATACAGGTACGCCCATCTCCTTTAGCCTTGAGCCACAAGTCACCCCCATCAAGCTAAAGCCACGCCGGGTTCCCTTTGCTCTCAAGGCTAAGGTGGACAAACAACTGGACAAGCTGATTGCCCAAGGAGTTTTGGAGCTGGTTGACCACGCCAAGTGGGAAACCCCCATCGTCACGCCTGTCAAGCCAGACAGGGCAGTGAGAATCTGCGCTGACTACAAGTACACGATCAACAAGGCACTTCAGCAGCACGCTTATCCGGTTCCTGTTGTTCAACACCTGCTGCATTCCCTGAGTGAGGGTAAGGTCTTCGCTAAGCTGGACCTTGCCCAAGCCTATCAACAACTGCCAGTCGATGATGCCACTGCTGAAGCCCAGACGATCGTCACCCACCGAGGGGCATTCCTTTGCCGCCGTTTGCAGTTCGGGGTGAGTGTGGCTCCTGGCATCTTCCAAAGTCTTATGGAGTGTCTCCTGCAAGGGCTTCCGGGCATGGTACCATATTTTGATGACGTCTTGGTGTCCACAGACTCACGTCAGCAGCTGTTTGAGCGCCTCCGTGCCGTGCTGACCAGGTACCAGAAGGCCGGACTCAAGGTAAAGAGGGAGAAGTGCCAGATCGCCGTTCCACAGGTGGAGTTCCTGGGCTATCTTATCGACGCCTCCGGCCTTCACCCGACCACATCCAAGATCCGCGCTATCCAGCAGGCCCCCATCCCAAAGAACAAGACGGAGTTGCAGGTGTTCCTGGGGCTGCTGAACTTTTATAATATGTTCCTGCCGCACAAAGCCACGGTGGCTGAGCCTCTTCACCGACTCCTCAGCACAAAGACGCCTTGGTCCTGGGGTCATCGGGAGACGGCGGCCTTCAATGCGGTCAAGGCTCTCCTTTCATTGGACAGTGTGCTGGTACAGTACAGCGAAGCCAGGCCGCTGGTCCTTGCCTGCGACGCCTCACCTTTTGGCATTGGTGCTGTCCTTAGTCACCATTTTCCAGACGGAAGAGAAGCACCACTCACCTACTTTTCCAGGACGTTATCTCCAACAGAACGGAATTACAGCCAGCTCGACAAGGAGGCACTGGCACTTGTGGCTGGAGTGAAGAGGTTCCATGAATACCTCTACGGCAGGACTTTTGACCTCATCACTGACCACAAGCCGCTCCTGGGCCTCCTCGCTTGTGACTGTCCAACTCCACCGGTCTTCTCACCGCGCATGCTGCGATGGACTGTTTTCCTGGCTGCCTACCATTACCAGCTCATCCATCGCCTGGGGAAATCGATGGGCCATGCCAATGCCCTCAGCCGTTGCCCTCTTCCAGCATTTGTGGAAGACCCGGCTCCTGCTTCATCACTCCTCCTGATTGAGGATCTTCCGGCAGCGCCTGTATCGGCTGCCACTGTGGCCTCCACATCTGCCCAGGATCGCACCATCAGCCGTGTGCTCAACTGGGTGTGGAGAGGGTGGCCATAAGGGCCTTTTGCATCGGAGTTCCAACCGTTCGCAACCAGAAAACATGAATTCTCGGCTCATCGCGGCTGTCTGCTGTGGGGAGACCGCGTCGTGATTCCCGAAAGACTCCGTCAACGTGTCCTGGAGGCTCTGCATGTTGGCCACCCAGGAATCGTCAAAATGAAGGCGTTGGCTCGGTGTTACGTCTGGTGGCCTAACATGAACGATGCCATCACTGCCTGGATGTCCGCCTGTCAAGCGTGCCAAGAATCGAGGCCTGCACCACCGGCAGCTAAGGGACACACCTGGGAGACGCCAAAGACACCCTGGTCGAGGGTGCACATCGATTTGGCCATCCCCTTTCACAGCCGGACCTTTATGGTAGTGGTGGACGCCTATTCCTTTTTTTTTTTTTCAAATTCTTTTTATTTTTATTCCACAAAGACAACATACACACAGATAATCAACAAAGCACAAACATACAAAAAAAAATAAATACAAAAATTCTCAGTCACAACAAACAAAAAGAGCACTCAAAATTCTTGTTTCCGTAGTTTTTTCATAACTTATTTCTTTGTTTTGGGACTTCCTTCAGCCTGACCGCGAATCATACGAAGTCAGTAAGTAAGGTCACACGTTTCATCCTTTATATTGTCATTATGTCCATTGTTGATCTCTATTTTCCTTATACAATAACCTTAGTCTATCACAGTACTTCTCTAAACCCCCTCAGCGTTATTTGCCCATCACTGATGTTTTCCAGATAGTTTACATATTTTCCCCAGTCCCTGATAAACACTTGATCTTTTATATATCTGATCTTTCCCGTTAATTTATCTAGCTCTGCATATTCTATTAATTTGCTTCTCCACTCCTCTACTGTTGGGGTTTCTTCCTGTTTCCATCTTTGAGCTATTAAGATCCTTGCTGCCGTAGTCGCGTAATATATCATTTTACAATCCTCCTTCCTTATTTCTTGTTGTAATATTCCTAATAGGAAAGTTTCTGGTTTTTTCTTAAACGTGTACTTTAATATTTTTTTCAGTTCTGTATATATCTTTTCCCAGAACTGTTTTATCTTCCCGCACTCCCACCACATGTGGTAGAACGTGCCCTCTGCGTCTTTACATCTCCAACACTTTTTGCTAACCTTATACATTTTTGAGAGTTTTACAGGTGTCAAATGCCACCTATAAAACATTTTCATAACGTTTTCTTTTATCACCGTACACGCTGTGAAATTCAAACCGTCTTTCCATAGTCTTTCCCAGTCCTCGTATTGTATACTGTGGCCTACGTCTTTTGCCCAACAAATCATCACTGATTTCACCTCCTCGTTTCCCAAATTCCAGTCTAACAGCATCCTATATGCTTTAGATATATTTTTCACCTTACTGTTTATTATTTCCGTCTGGAATTTTGAGTCTTTGTCTACATACCCTCTTTCTTTGATGTCTCTACTAAACATCTGATTAATCTGTTGGTGACTAAACCAATCGTATACGTATTCTCTGATCGTCTCGTAGGGTTTAATTCTCCATTTCCCATCCACTTTAGTTACTAGTTGGTTATATGTTACCCGGTTACCTCCCATATTGGTAGTTTTCCTATTTATTATTTCGAGTGGTGCTAACCAATGGGGTGTTTTCGGTTCTAGTATGTTTTTATATCTCTCCCACACTTCTATTATTGGTCCTCTAAAAATATGATTTCTAAATCCCCTGTGTTTTTTCGTTTCACTTTTCCACATATAGGCATGCCAGCCAAGGTGGTTATCGAAACCCTCCAGATCAAGTAATTCCGTATTCTCTAAATTGACCCAGTCTTTTAGCCAACTTAGACATGTCGCCTCATAGTATAACATAAGATCTGGCAGCGCGAACCCCCCCCTTTCTTTTACATCTGTAAGCAATTTGAATTGGATTCTGGGCTTTTTGCCCTGCCATATGAACCTTGAAACTACTCTCTGCCATTCTTTTATAGTCTTACTTCCTTTTATTATAGGTATGGACTGAAACAGAAACATCAGTCTTGGTAAAACATTCATCTTTATCATGTTTATTCTTCCCCATAAAGATAATTTTAGACGTCCCCATTTCTCTAAGTCTTTCCTTATTTCCCTCCATACCGGCTCGTAGTTATTTTTATAAAGATCCATATTTTTAGATGTTATCCAGATGCCAAGATATTTAACTTTCTTTGCCTTCCCTATCTGCCATTGCTGTTGGATTAATTCTGTTGTCTTTGGGTCCACATTTTTATATATCATCTTTGTTTTGGTCTTATTTAATTTAAATCCAGCCACCTTTCCAAATGCTTCTATCTCTCTCATTATCTCTCCTATTGATGTTAATGGCTCTTCCGTCGTCACTACTAAGTCATCCGCGAAGGCCTTGGTTTTATAGATGTTCTGGCCTAGAGTCACCCCTTTTATATTACCATTTTTCCTTATAGAGTTTAGGAGGGTTTCTAACACTGTTATGAATAGTAACGGAGAGAGAGGGCATCCTTGCCTTGTTCCCTTCCTTATCTCAATCTCTTCCGTTATTGTTCCATTTACAATCAACTTGGCCTTCTGTTCCGTGTATATTGCTTTCACCCCATTGTAAAAGTCACTACCTACACCCATGTACTCCAGATTTCTCAACATAAAGTTCCATACCACATTGTCAAACGCCTTTTCGGCGTCGATGAACATCATTGTAACTTGTTTGTTAAACCTAATAGACAGAAATTCCAACATGTCCACAATGTGTCTTATGTTGTCTCTCATCTGCCGACCTGGCAGAAATCCCGCCTGATCCTTATGAATAACATCTGCCAATACATCTTTTAGTCTTCTGGCCAGGATTCCTGCATATATCTTATAGTCTACATTCAACAATGAGATTGGTCTAAAATTTCTGACTTGGGTTAGGTCCGAATCTTGTTTGGGTAGGAATGTGATAAACGCCTCTTTCCAGGTTTCCGGGATTTCCCCTTTCTTTAATATTATATTCATTGTCTTTTTCAGGGGTTCCACTAAGACTGATTTCATTTCCTTATAATAGCCTGCCGTGAACCCGTCTGGGCCTGGGGCTTTTCCCCTCTTCAGATTTTTAATTATCTCCTCTATTTCCTTGTTTTCAATAGGTGTATTCAGTCTTTGTTTTCCCTCCAGTGGAATTTTTTGTCCCCCTTTCTCTCTCAGGTATCTTTCTATCTTCCTTTGTCCTATCTTTTCTTGGTCATTATATAAGTTGCCATAGAAACTCATAAACTCACCCCTTATTCCTTTAGGGTCTGTTCTTTCTTCCCCTTCTACTATTATTTTATTAACTATCCCTTGTTCTTTCCTTTTTTTAATTTGCCAGGCAAGCCATTTGCCTGGTTTATTAGCATGTTCAAAATTCCTTTGTTTAAGTCTTTTTATATTCCATTCCACCTCCCTGTTTATTATTGTGGCAAACTGGGTTTGAAGGATTTTTATTCTTTCCTTTGTTTCTGTACAGTTAGGTTTCTGAACTAGTTTTCGTTCGTTTATCATTATTTGTCTTAGAATTTCCTCTTTATTTCTTTCTCTGTTCCTGTTTTTTATTGCATTCTGTTGAATGAAAAATCCTCTTATGACCGCCTTGCTGGCATCCCAGACTGTACTTTCTTTCGTTCCTTTGCCCCAGTTATCCTTGAAGTATTCCGTCAATTTTTTCTTTGCCATTTCCACCACCTTTTGATCATCCAACAGGTAATCTTTTAATCGCCATCTATAAGATCTTTTCTCATAGCTGTCCAATTCCATCTCTAGTGGGTTATGATCTGAGATTACTTTTGGCTTTATTTCTATATTTTTAATTCTTGGGCATATTTCTTTAGAAATCCAGATCTGATCTATTCGAGAGAAGGATTGGTTGGGTTCTGAATAGAAGGTGAATTGCTTTTCTAACGGGTATCTCAAGCGCCAAATATCTACTAATCCGCAGTTTTCCACCATAGAGAAAAAAGATTTTGGCAACTTCCCTTCTTTGTTTGCTCTATCTCTAAGTCTGTCCATCTCAAGTGAGACGACTGCATTCATATCCCCCATTAGAATTATTTTTTGGTCAGCATAATCCATTAATTTTTCTTCTAGTTTCTTGAAGAATTCAGTTTTGCTGCCATTCGGAGCATATATCCCCACTAACAATATTTTTTCTCCCTGCCAGTTGATATTTACCGCTATCATCCTCCCCTCCTCATCTTTAAACATTATTTTTGCTTCTATCTTATTACTGATGTACAATACCACACCTCTTTTTTTTACCCTATCCAGGGCTTCATACTCATTTCCCAACCGTTTGTTGATTAGCACTTTTCTGTGCTTTCTGGCCACATGTGTCTCCTGGAGACAGATAACATCCAGGTTTTTCCTCTTTAGACATTGTTCGATTTTATTTCTCTTTCTTTTATCATTCATCCCGTTAACATTCCAACTCCTGATTTTTAACCCCATAGCCGGTATATTAGCCTTTTGTTATTTTCGAGATTTTCTATCCGTTATATATTTTCTGGATCCTCTTCTTGCTCCTCTTCCTCCTCCGACTCATCCTCCCCCCCCTCCCCCTCCTCCAACACTTTTAATTCTTCTGGTAATTCTTCTGGGGAGGCTCCCTCCACTCTTCCTATCTCTTGAGTTTCCGCTTTAAGTTCTTTGTATTTCCTAAGGAATTTCCCGGTTTCTTCAGGGTTTATCAACTTGTGTTTTTTACCTCTATATGTAAATGTTATCCCTTCCGGGAATTCCCACCTAAACTCCACCCTATTCTTCCTCAGTGTTTGCACCAAAGGTTTATAAGCATCTCTCTTTTTAAGCAGTCTTATTGGGACGTCTTTAAAAATGATTATATAATTTCCGTCTATATTCAATCTTTTTTCTCTATTCCTTTGGAGGATCCTGTCTCTCGCTGCTTTGTTATCAAATGTGATCAGACAATCACCCGGAAATTTCTTTGCTTTTGTTGTGTTAACACGCATTCTAAACACATTTAGTATACTATTGGCCATTTCTTCTACGGGCAAACCCATCCATTCTGCTAACTCCTTCGTTAGCTTTTCTTTTATATTCTCATTCTGTGTCTCTGGGATTGCTCTCAGCCTAAGATTTACCTCCCTTTGCCTCAATTCGTTCATTGCTATAATATCTTTTATCTCTTCCTGTGTCTTACATATTTCCGTCACATCTGCTCTGATCTTCTCCTTCTCTCTTCTAACCTCTCTTATCTCTACCTTTGTCTTTTTCAGACCTTCTTCTGTGAGCTGCGTTCTCCTAGCTATTTCTTTTATTTGGCCCTTAATTTCATTCACAGTTTCCTCCATTTTTCTATCTAATTTCCCAATTCTATTGTCCACCGATTCTAACTTATGTTCAACATTTACTTGACTTTGTTTAATCTCTGCAAACATCCTCAGAATGTCTGTCTTAAAGTCCGTTTCCTGTTTAGAGCCTCTCCTCTCTACGGGTGTACCCCCGTTCGTTCCCTTCCTTCCTATGTGAGACATCTTGTATTTTACGTAATCCTTTTCCCCACCGTCCCTTTCCACCCGCGTTTATCGTTCTTAATCTCTCCCACAGTTTCCTTACGTTCGCTTCTTTCCCTTGTTATAATTTATCTCTCACCCCGTATTTATCTTTTCAAAAACAGTAAACTATGAACTCTTATATAACACTCCAAAACAATGAAATTAAATCTTAGCAAATTATCGTAGCGTATTCTCACAGTTCTGGTCGTGGTCTTATTTATCAAACAAAGTCTTTTTATAGTTCAAAAATAAGTCTTTAGGGTGTTTGATATTCCCAGCGGCGGTCTGCAGTTTCCAGAGACCGATGCTTCTTCTCTAGGTCGCCTGTCGCTTAGTCCCTAAATTACGGGAACTTCAGGGAGTTTAACAAAGGGGGAGGGGGGTTGGGTAGGTAGGAACGGGAACACAACGGGTATCTAATGGAGGGGGAGGGGGGAGAGCCAGGAGGAGGAAGAATAGAAAGTCTAAACGCCACTCACATGCTCCATTTTGCCCTCAGAAGCTCTCCCAATTGACTCCCGCTTCTACCCCAAATCTGCATCCACTCTTACCAAATCTTTAAATTGTCCTCAGAGTTCGCATTTCTTACTCCTGTTCCCATATGCAGTTTATGCAGTTCCTGATAAAATGTATAGTTCTCTATAGAACGCTGACACGTAGTATCGTAATTTCGCTTTTCTCCGCACAAACGCTCCTATTTCAAATGGCGGCGAGGCTTCTCTTCCGGAGTTGCCCGTAACCTTCCCAGCCTCTACTCGCCGGTAGAATCAGAAATCACCAAAGATCAGGGACCTCCGCTCTCCCTCTCGCCTGGACCCTTCCGGTTTCTTTCCTTTCCCCTCTGAAATTCTTTTCTTCCCCTTCTCCCTTTGTAACAGCGTTACTTTCATGAGGGCCGAAAAAGCCGAAAAAGAGACTATATTTCCGCCCGGGCAAGTCACTCACTTTCCTTTTATACTGCGTTCCTGCCGTGTCTTAGTTGATTTCGGCCACCCGCTGAACTCCATTCATCTCTCTTTGTTACTCCGAAACTTCTTTGTTTCCCCTCTTGGCCACAAAGTTGCAAATATCGGAGTCTCCTTTTTTTTTTGAAAACAAGCCGCTCTTCCTGCAAGCGCAGGGCTTCGCTATCTGAAGGTAAGAAAATGGCTCCCCGGACCCGCTGGATCTTTCCGCTACTCTCGTCGCCTCTTTCGGGGTTACCTGGTAGCCGGTTTGATCCTTTCTCCGGTCGTGCTGGGAACTAGACTCTTCGAACACCCTTCCAAAGAGTTTGAGGGGTCTCCGCGCCCTGGAGTCGCCCCAATCCTTCAGAATAGCTCGGGCTTCACCACGCGGTGCAAGCCCTTGCTTGCGCTGGGATCGCGGCTCGCCGGAAGTTCGGTGGACGCCTATTCCAAATGGCTGGAGGTGGCCCTGATGCCCTCCACCACTACCGAGGCCGCCATGCAGGTGCTGCGAGGCCTCTTTGCGACGCATGGGTGTCCTGATGTCCTTGTCTCCGACAACGGACCGCAGTTCACGTCAGACACTTTTGAGCGGTATCTTTTGGGACTGGGCATCCACCATGCCCTAACGGCACCATTTCATCCATCCAGCAACGGGCAAGTGGAGAGAATGGTGCGCTCGGCAAAAGAGGTACTGGCGCGCCTGGACCGGGAAGATTGGCACAAGCGGGTCTCCGAGTACTTGTTCGTGCAACACATCACTCCTCATGAGGCCACAGGGCGGAGTCCTGCTGAACTGCTTATGGGCCGCCACCTCAGGTCGCCACTCGACCGGCTGCACCCGGACTTTGCCATGGCCGAACCCCCAGGCTGTGCCAACGCGCCACGGTCATTTGTTCCAGGAAACCAGGTCTTTGCCCGGAACTATGTGGGGCACATTCCTTGGGTGCCAGCCACAGTAGTGGGAGTTACTGGACCTTGCTTGTACCAGGTGGCATTCGAAGATGGATGCTTGTGGCGCCAGCACATAGACCAGCTTAGGCGCAGGGTTGGGGACTTGGACACTACCGTGGTGCCAACTGCGCTCGTGGCTCCAGAAGAGACACTTACAGATGGTGAGGCTCCACCTACACCTCCCTCGCAAACTGCCAGGCCACTTCAGAGGGTCTGCCAGACTTACCACAGGCTCAGACCACTCCACTTGTGGAGACTCCACCCACAGCAGCGGATCCAGGGGACTTGGTTTCAACTCCACCTAGGGTCGCACCACAGCCTCAGCAAGAATTGTGTGGCCCCCCCGGACTTGGCTACCAGTCCCCGGCAGTCTGGCAGAGTTACCAAGCGCCCAACTTATTTAAAGGACTATGTATTTAAAGGACTATTTAAAGGACATGTATCACTGTTGGTCTAAGTATGTGAAATGTAACCGATATGCTTTTGTGCCTAATTGAACCATTACGTGTAGTGCTGTATATAAGGAAACCATTACGATTGTAACTAATGCCTTATCTCGGTGGGGAGGGGTGTTATGTAGTGAAGTTCTCACCCTGGACCAGCAGGGGGATAGTGTAGATAGTTATGCAAATGAAGGATCGAAAGTGACGTTCAGTGATTGGATAGTTTTAGAAAATGGCAACAGTTACATTGTTCTGGAGCTCTATATAAGCAGGCTGACTGAGCTCCTCAGTTCAGTTCTGTTCCAGCTTACAAATAAAGAGCTGCTTTGGAAGAAACGCTGTGTCGTCTGATATGTTCGCCCACAACTTAACAATTTCCTCCTCAATTTCAGGCCTGTGTGTGTGTGTCAGTGTGTCAAGGGGGAGGGGGAATAATTGTGGGGTCCTGTAGATTTAGCAGAGGATATGCGCTAACCTTGCATCCTCAACAACAATGGATACAAGCCTAAAACACCAACTACTGTAACTTTCATACCTGGAGTTACTAAAATATTTTAAGCACATAATTCTCACTGTTTCTGTTATGCTTAGAGAATGTATAGTTTTCTTTGATGCAGACATTTATAGCACAATGCCTACGCCAAAGTAGGTCTGTATGACTGCAGCTCTAAATGTACTCTGTGCAAATGTACAAAACAAATGTGGGGTTGTTGTTTTTTGGTGGGGGGAGGTGAAGCAAACAAAAGAAGCTGCCTAAAAGATCATTTGATCTAGAATGCAGCTTCTAAGTTGGGACACTGGCTTTCTTCTTGAGAACTGTGCATAGTTGATATCGTCCATTGCAGCCTTCCTCAGCCTGGTACCCTCCAGATGCTTTGAACTACAGCTGCCATCATCCTGCGCCATTGGCCAGGGTGGAGAAGGCTGCTTCATACGCAGGGGGATGCTCAAAATATATGGGGAAAGTGGCTTTTGCATTGCTCTTACCCCAATGCTCCAATGCTCTTACTCCACTTTAGAATGTTATGCCCCTGATTTGGAGTTGGTGATGGGTTGGATGTCGGCCAATAAACTAAAGCTGAATCCTGAAAGGGCAGAAGACATTCAGGAGGTGGGGAGATGGGATTGCACTCTCCTGGAAAGAGTGTGTCCGCAAGTTGTGTGTGCGCCAGGATCCAACTGGAGGCTCAGGTGACCTCAGTGACTAGGAGTGCCCATTTTCAGCTGCTGCAAACTATGCCCCTTTTGGACAGAGATGACTTGGCCACTGTAGTCCATGTTCTGGCAATTTATAGATTGATTGATTGATTGATTGATTGATTGATTGTCTGTCTGTCTGTCTGTCTGTCTGTCTGTCTGTCTGTCAATCATTCAATCAATCATCTTTATCTTCCAAGGATCTCAAGGTAGTGTCCATGGTTCACCGTTTCTCCATTTCATCCTCACAACAATCCTGTGAGGTTGGTTAGGCTAAAAGATGGCGACTGGCCCAATGTCACCCAATGAGCTTCATGGCTGAGTGGAGATTCGAACTCTGCTCTCCCAAGTCCAATGTACTCTGTATGGGGCTGCCTTTGAAGATGATCCAGAAACCTCAATTGTACCAAAATGCAGTGGCCAGATTACTGACCTTCAAATCTCAGGTTACTTCAGATCTCTAACCAGTGCTTTTCTTCTATAAAAAAGGTGCCAGTACTACTCTTGAGCACCCCCAGAAAAAAGCACTGCCTATAACCCGTTTTAAAACAGCTGCAGTGGTTGATAGAACGTCTCTGGGCCCAATTCAAGGTGCTCACCTTAGTGTTTAAAGCCCTAAGGCCCCAAATACCTGAGAGACTGCCTCGGCCCTGCAGACTCTCTTGGGTGCTAAGTTGGCAGAGGGGCCTCTCTTGGTTGTTCCACCACCCTCAGAAGCTTGGGGTGGGTGGTGGCCCAGGAGAGGACATTCTCTGTGACAGCCCCTAAGTTATGGCACCTCCATTACAGAGCTTTTTGTGAATGCTGAAGACACACCTCTTCACCCTAGCTTTTGAATATGCAAATGTGCAGATAAATGTGCAAATAAAAAGGGATCTCTGAATAACGAGAAAATACATGCTCAAGCACAATTTTGATAAAGTGAATGGGAAGCTGGGTAATTTGGAAAGTGAAGCCAGCATCACGCCAGCATCACTTTTCTAGTTGCATGTTAAGATCCCAAGACCTCCCTCAATAAATAAATACAAAATTTACACGGAATTTAGTTTAAGGTTATTGGCATAATTTTGGCCACAACTTTATTGATTACAGATTGTGAGTGGTTTGCTTAGGCATTGGTTCCCACTAGCTTCATCTGACCTTGGCAGGGCAGCACTGACAACTGGACAGAGGTCAGTAAGGGAAAACATTGTGGGGGAGCATTGGACCTGGCTCAGACTCAAGCTCATCCCAAATGCTCCCAGGGGCTCTGGCGTGGCCCTAACCCCTGGAAGGGGATCAGACAAAAGCAAGGTGAGCCCCTGGATTCCTTTAACAGAATACCCTTTCACACATTGGAGAGGCAGGTGTGACAACCTCCCCTCCCCTCCCCTCCCCTCCCCTCCACATTGAACCAATGCCTAACTGCCAAACCTTACAAAGTTGTGGCGATTTGCTACACGAGAGGCGGAACCCAAGTGGCACCAGCCAATCAGCCAAATGGGAAAATTCCTACAGGACCCCTGTCCCCAAAACAGGCGACCCACGACGGCATAGCATGGTCATAATGGACCCTAAATATAGGGAGGGTGGGCGGGTGAACCGATGCACGAGGCAAAAAGAGGAAGCTCAATTAATGCATGAAATGATCCCATTGGCCAGAAGGACCCCAGCAACTGAGGGACCACCAGTCGGGTTGTTGTGGCTATCCAATCACTCCCACCCACAATAGCAGTGAGGTCAGTCTTGACGATCTCACCGCAACGCGTGCTCTCTGGGAGGAGGACACAATTAATCTAATGTGCAAGTTGTACAAATTCTGGTGTGCCGCCCAGTGGCAGAGCTTCATGCTCTGACACCGGGGGTGGGGCACGCTGTCTGCAAGGGCAAGGCACCCAGTACGGGGGAGGGCAGCAGCTGCGATGGCACCCTAACAGGATTGTGCTGCTGGGGGTGATGCGCTCCCCCCGCACTCCTCTTCCTCCGCCAGTGGTGCCACCAGCAGGAAGGTAGAGTTTTACATTTCCATGTCAAAGTTATTTTAAAATTTTGGCTCCAGGAGATGAAATTTGCATTATCTTCAAGCTTTTTATTTATTTATTTATCTTTTCTCTAGAAAGAAAAAAGGAAACCATGAAAGTAATCCAGATTTGCAGATGAAGCAGGCATCTCATCTTAAAGGTCAAAAATACATCTCTAATGCTTTAGATCTCAAAATTGAGAGTTAGAAGCCAGAAATTCTGCTAAGGGAACTAATGGCAATAGCTTTCATTTACAGCATACATTTCTTTTTTTTTAAAAGAACATATCCAGCTTTATACAGGAAACAGTCTATGAGAAGATACTCAATTCCTGTTAGGAATTGACTTACCATTCATTCATTGCAAAACAATCTTGTTATTTACTTGGCTAAATAAAATTATTTGTTCTACATTTGGAAAAAAAATACAACAGCACCATGTCTAAAGAGTTTAAGGATAGAAACTAAGTTTTCCCTACATTTATTTTCATAGCTGTGAATGCCAGGAATCGTCAGTTTTAATTTCAGTTTGGCAGTTTCAGTTTGGCAGTCTATCTCTCTATCCCCTCCCCCCCCCCACCGCACATTTCTTGTCAAAGAGCTTCTTCTCCCATTCAGCAACATGGGAGCCATTGAAAGCAAGTTCCTTCCTGAACTTCCTGAACTTCCGGGTACGTTGTGAAACCCCAAGTCAAGTTTCAGAAGGCCATGCTGCAGCCTCTCCCCACACCAACATGTCCTACTTTCTGGGAGGTGGTTATGGGAAAAAAGTTGCAGCCTAGGTCTACAAGGCTTCCCATATTATCTCAGTAGCTCAGGAAGGAACCATCCTAATGCAACACAACGTAAGAAGAGTTCAGTGAAACCTAAGCAGTTTCGGTGATGATGGCAATGTCATCTCAAGTGAGTCATGAACCCCATCTTTCCAGCTTCTTCTCTGATTGCTTACCCTCCTCATTTTAAATCAGGAATTGCTCTAGCACTGCTCTCATTTATTCCAATGGATTTTGTGTAAAATAGCCACTTCACATAATTCCTAAAGGGCTACTTGGTCTTTGACCACCCTTCTTTCCTCCCCCAAGGGAAGACGTGGAAGTTCCCTCTGCATGCCAAGATGTACTGCATGTGTGCAGCCCTGTGTAAAAGGCCAGGTGCTGGGGGGGGGGGCGTCCAAGGATGATCTCTCTTTCCAAGTTCCTGAGTCATACTGAATATAAAACTGAAAGTGCAGGGAGATCAGTAGTTAATTTCCTCCCGCTCCAAGCTAAAGAAGGACCAAGAAAATGAAATGCAATAATCCAAGAAATGAAAAACAAAGTGTCAATAGAAATTAATTGGAAGCGTCTTTCCCCTTCTTCCCTTCTGTTTTTTTAAAAATAAATAAAATACATCTGTTGTGCTGGCAGGTGACACCTTGGAAGTCAGTAACAGAACAAAGAATACATAATACAAATATAAATGTCTCTCTTTTTAAATGAGAACATTTTTTTCATTTGAAAACCTGGGACACTGGAGGATATTTTTCCATATTCAAGAGGATATTTTTTCCAACCTTGTAGTTGGTATATTGCATTATCATTTCAGCACCAGGGGGAACAAGAGAAAAGTGTTACTTGGAAACAACTTGGGAGCTGGGATTAATTTTGGCAAAAGAGAAGTTGGTTTTGTAGCATCTCAGTATGTTTGTTACTTCATTAACTTGGCAACTATTTATTACTTTGTAGCTCAAAATGACATCCAGAGGAAGATTCCATTTGCGCATGGCCCTCTTCATTAAATAAGGCAGTGTTGGTGGTTTATTGCATTATGGACCACATGAGAAACATCTTAAACCTTCACGGATCTTCTCAACATGGCACCACATTTTAAGATATTCACATGCAAACATGGATTTTCACAATGCCAATCTGTACCACAGTTTCCTTCATAGACTTTTCTGTAGTTGTCCTAATTCTCAATCACGTTCTGTACTAAAAAACGCAGAGAGAATGCAATCCCTTATGAAGTTAAAAATCCTCACCTTGCCTTTTAAGGATGAAGCTTTGGACTCTGCTGGCTTTAGTGTTTAGCCCTTGCTGGTTTCAGTAATATGTTTGCATTTAAATTATTATGATGCGGAATTTGATGAGTTTTTAAATTGTATTGTGATTTATTTATTGTGATTGTTGTAAACTGCTTTGTGACATGTATGCTTAAGCAACAGTTTAAAATTCTCTTAACTAAATAATAAATAACGGTATATCCCACATATATTATTGTGTTCAATTAGCTAAATTATGCATCAGCCTGCACACGTAGTGCCTTTTTTAATGTAAAAAATGGAGCTGTCCATAATGCTTGGCACTGTTTGATACATTTAGCTGCAAGAGGGGTTTTGGTTTTTTCAATCTTACACAATGGGACTGCAGGGCCTCTCCATCCCCTCTGCAGAAAGATCATCTTCATCAGGCTCCTCTCTCAGCTATAATTCCATCGTCAAAATACAGAAGGAGGAAGAAGGTAGAATTGCAAGTCTCTCCATCAGCTCGAAGGGACGCGGGTGGCGCTGTGGGTAAAACCTCAGCGCCTAGGACTTGCCGATCGTATGGTCGGTGGCTCGAATCCCCGCGGCGGGGTGAGCTCCCGTCGTTCGGTCCCAGCTCCTGCCCACCTAGCAGTTTGAAAGCACCCCTAAGTGCAAGTAGATAAATAGGTACCGCTTTATAGCGGGAAGATAAACGGCGTTTCCGTGTGCTGCACTGGTGCTGGCTCGCCAGAGCAGCTTGGTCACACTGGCTACGTGACCCGGAAGTGTCTTTGGACAGCGCTGGCTCCCGGCCTCTTAAGCGAGATGAGCACGCAACCCCAGAGTCGGACATGACTGGCCCGTACGGGCAGGGGTACCTTTATGTTTACCATCAGCTCGACTGAAAGACCAGCAACTTTTGACTGCTTCACCCCTTGAATTGTTTCCATTTCAAATCTCTTCTTGCAATACTGGCCACTCCTTTCCTCTCCTCTCTCTCTCTCATTCATTTTTCCTTTTTCGTCATGATCATGAGCCTGAGGGCAAGGACTGTTTTATCAATGACAATTGTAAGCTGCTCCTATGGCTAAAAAGCTTCTTTTGGCTAAAGAGCTGGATAGAAATGCTTTAAATAAATACGTAAATATTTTCACAAACCTGTTTAAATAACTGCCTTTAATATTTTGTTTTGGTTTAACTTTATCTGAGGTTTTGTTTTTTACCCCATGCCCAATTGCCTCACCACCCAGTAAAGGGTATTAGCTGGACCACTAAGTGCACTGCAAGGACCATTGCAAGGGTTAAAGGGCTCTTCAATGGAGGTGGCCTGCGGATAAAGACATGACTTGGTGTCAGAGGTGTGGAAAGAGGTTTGCATCCCTCTCATGGTTACAGCCTGGGCCATCAGAGCAAGGTTTTTTTTGCATTAGAAATAGACAATCATAAATATTTGTGGCATTCAGATTTTTAGGTAGATATGCATATGTATCAAGATACATTTCTCCCCAAAATGCATCAAAGTCAAAGAAAGGGCAAAAAGAATGGTAAATAGTATCGTTCAGTTGCTCATTTACTTACAACCCTAAACATGAAACTGTTTAGGTATTCGATTCATATACTTTCAATTGTCCTTTAGAATAGCAAATGTTCTACTCCATTTCAAATATTCCAAGTTTGTCTTTAATGTACACACTTACCGGATTCCATTGGTTCCATGCCTCCACAAATTTTACTTATTCTTCAACACAGGTGTTACTTTGATCATATTAAACTAATGTCATATATTTCTATACCATTTCTATACTGCTTTTCCTCTGTGTGGCTCTGTCTCAACTGTGTCCAACTAAAAACACAGATATGCAGTAAAACCATCAGCACAAACTAGTAAAACAGCAGTAAAGGTATAAAAATGCAATAAAGCATTGTAATATACAATTTTCCCCCTAATTGTCCTAATTATATCTGATTTATTTGGTTTCTGTACATTCTTCCATGCTTTAGCATACACAATCCTTGCAAATTGTTAAGATGCACAATACTTGGGCCCAATAAACTGCTGAGACCCTATCCTTAATGTAATTAAATTAGCATATTAGCAGATCCAAAGGGACCTCTACCTCAAACATTTCTCTTATTTCCTCTGTTACTTTGGCTCTAGAACTGTGGTGTTTTTCTGCACCTCACCATACATGATAGAAATTGCTTTTTTCCTCATCACTAAATCAACACCACCCATTTGAAATGTTTCCCACCACCTTAGATGGTAGGTGCACTGCATATTCTTCTCCATAAAATTAACAGCTCTCAAAAATGATGGTGTGCTGTTAAATAGGACACTCTGAACATCCTCTTTGCAGTGGGCTAGTTTGGTGGGTTGGAATGGGCAGAAGTTGCCTCTCCCTGCTAGCCTCCATCTTATTGATGAACAGTGTCTTGCAGTAAATAAAAAGAACTACGCAGAGTCAAAGTAAAAGGAAAAACTTTACTGAGGCAAAAAACTTTGTTACATGCAATGTACTAACAAAGTAAAAGACACAAGAGAGAAAAGAGAGAGAAAAGAGATAAAGCAGCTCGCTGAGCCCAGGAATTTATCTCTCCTGGCTCCACATGACCTTGAGTTAGTCAAAATAATATGAACCTTCCAGAGTCTTCCAGCACTTTCCAGTATTTTCTAGTACCGGTAGTTTCTGCCCTCAAAGACCTTAGTCATGACACTTCTGTGATAAGAAACTAATAGTCATAACAGGTATGATAAGAAAGCAGGACTCAGCCTTGGTTTGCCATCATTCCTTGAACAAAAGTGGCAAGGCGCATGCTGCTGCAATTTGGACAGAGTAGTCTTTCATTTGCAAGTTTATATGCTTTTGCTGTGAAAGGGTGTGGTTGTCTTACTTGTTTATTTTCTACTATTAAATAAAAGTAGTGATGTATGGAAGTGAGAGCTGGACCATAAAGAAGGCTGATTGCCGAACAATTGATGCTTTTGAATTATGGTGCTGGAGGAGACTCTTGAGAGTCCCATGGACTGCAAGAAGAAGGTATCCATTCTTAAGGAAATCAGCCCTGAGTGCTCACTGGAAGGACAGATCGTGAAGCTGAGGCTCCAATACTTTGGCCACCTCATGAGGAGAGAAGACTCCCTGGAAAAGACCCTGATGTTGGGAAAGATTGAGGGCACAAGGAGAAGGGGATGACAGAGGACGAGATGGTTGGACAGTGTTCTACAAGCTACAAACATGAGTCTGACCAAACTGCGGGAGGCAGTGGAAGACAGGAGTGCCTGGCGTGCTCTGGTCCATGGGGTCACGAAGAGTCGGACATGACTAAACGACTAAACAACAACATTAAATAAAATATTCTTATTGGACATGTGTGTGTGTGTGTGTGGTCGTGGTGTTAAGGTTGTGACATTTGCTGAAGCCTCAAAGCCTATGCATTGAGAGAGATAGCTGGGAATCTGACGGCGGTGCCCTACTCTCAGTCCCTGAATTTCCAGCAATCTTTTAGCCCCCATGCTATGTTTCTTACTGCAGCTTCCAAATGATCTGCCCTGAAGGGAGTTGCAGTTTGTGCATCAACATTAAATGTTGAAAATCACTCTGCACCATGGCTGTTACTTTAGCCTCTGTGGGATGTAAACCACTGGGAGCAGTCAAGTACAACATTCCTTGTTTTGCTAGAGTGGGCATGCAAGGGGATGTTTGGTCCAGCCAGCTGAAACTTCCTGTTCCTCCTGGGCTGGAGCATCCTTCCTTGCATGTGACTAGTGGGTGGCCATGACCTTTCCAGACCTGGTAAAAGGCCAAGGAATGCTGCCACTCTCTCTCTTTTCCATCTTCCTTTCGTCCTGCGAACTTCCTGATTCACCTGGACTGGAGGTTGTCTCCCATATGGGGTAAACCTGTTTGTACATGTTTGTAATTTTAAGCCTAAAGCCTGCCTTCAGGGATCACACTGTGCTCTGCCTGCTCATGAGTAAACTTTCTTTTTATTGCTTATAAACAAGACTGTGGTGTCTTTATTCTTTTAGGGGGGATTCAAGGGGTCTTACCAGGAAAGTATTAGAGCACATTTCAATCTGGACAAGCCAGACTGAATTGTGTATTGTCTTAAGATACTCACATGAATTTGCAATTAGTTTTCTGTTGTGTAAAGGGAAATGCACTCTGCTAAGTAAAGGAACTTGCTAGTACAAGTTAGGAAGGATATTAATAAACAATATATCCTCTCCTGCCACCCTGAACATTCCCACAGCCTCCAGCCAGCATCAGACTTGAATCTAGCAGCTCTGAGCCTCCAGCCTCCTTGACAACCTAGAACAGGGCAAGCATCCCTTCCCTTCACATACAAATCATCCATCTTACCTGGAGCGAGTTTCAGTTTAATGACCCCTATTCAATTCATTACTAATCCCAGGCACTGATTTAGCATTTCCATTAGCTCTGTTCACTTTTTACTCATAGGTGGGGCATTTCTGTGCTGACTGAAGAGCAAGCCTGCACTTCTAGTCCCACCACTGACATCACTAGTGCAAAAGCCGCATCTTGCATGCAGTTGTCTACAGAGAAATCCATGCTTTTTTCTGGGGGGTACGCAGGGGTACGTGTACCCCTAAACATTTTGTGTTGACCCAACTGACAGATTGACATGCCAGCTCTCTCCGCAGCAGCAGCCTGGACTGGAGCTCCGTCGTTCTCCCTGCCTGGGGAGGGGAGTCTGGGGCGGCGGCAATGGAGCCAGCCAGTGAGCACAGTCAGCCGGGGGCCTTCCTGTCCTCTCAGTGCCACTGACCCCCCCCCCCGAGGCCCTTGTCCGGGAGTTGGGGGAGGGGGAGCAGCCAAAGTGAGAGTACCCCTAGCCATTTTTTTTATTTAAAAAGCACTGAAGACATCTCTATGTGCAAGCACATATGCCTGTGTGACACCTGCAGAACAAGCTGCCCCAAACATGCAGAGCCACTTCGTGTGAGTAGGTTCTCATAGGTTGCTGCAGAACCTGCTCATGCATTGCTTGTTGGGGATAACAATTGCTTGAAGTGACATCATACAGCCTCCCCAGAAACAAATCAAGGTGAATCCTCAATTAACAGATAATCTGGAAGTGATCTAATGCTAATTCCACTCCTAAATTGGTTCCAAGGGCACACAAGAGGGAGGTAACACTTTAACAAGTACCTTGGTCTGAGACCACAGCAACATAAAATCATCAAGCAAAACCAGACAAATTATTATTATTATTATTATTATTATTATTATTATTATTATTACCCCGCCTATCTGGCTGGGTTTCCCCAGCCACTCTGGGCGGCTTACAGCATATCTAAAAACATAATAAAAACACCAAACATTGAAAACCTCATTGGCTGATTTAAAGAAATAGAGGCACCAGATAGGAAGGATTTTATTCTCAAAGTGCTTGTCAAACATGTCACAGAGAGCCTCCTTGGGTTCTGTTGGGAGTGTTGTTTGAAAGGGATAGGGATAGTTTAACATGCCCAAGGAATGATCACCAAAGAACTTTAGGTATTAAGACAGTGTTTCAACATATTATTACATCACTGTTGTATCTGTCAGTTTAGCTAAAGTAAAACACACATACGTGCACACCAGCTGAACAAATGGGGACAGATTGTTCAGTTAGTGGCCTGGAATTCCTTGTAAAAAGAGAAAAGAATGAGACAATGCTTCTTTGTATCTAATAGTTACCATTAGCAATGTTTTCAAGTGGCCCTAGACTGCAGTCAGAGGGACTGAGTGGATGTGTTGGATCCTGAAGGAGAGACAGCAGACACCACAATATCTGAACAAGGAGCACTAATGAGAGAGAGTGAATGTCGGGTCTTCTGTCATCCCTCCTCTTTCTCATTGGAAAATATATGAAGGGGAGCAGGAGATAAAAACAACCACACCACTCCAGCATGAATTGGTTTTCCTAGTGAGAAGAAGGTAGGGATGGTACAAGAATTCATCCAAAGTTGGCTCTGTATCAAACCCAAGGAGCTGCAAATGCCCCGAACTTCCTTTCCTGAGTACTGTACAGTGGTACCTCAGGTTACACACGCTTCAGGTTACATACGCTTCCGGTTACAGACTCCGCTAACCCAGAAATAGTGCTTCAGGATAAGAACTTTGCTTCAGGATGAGAACAGAAAATGTGCTCCTGCGGCGCGGCGGCAGCAGGAGGCCCCATTAGCTAAAGTGGTGCTTCAGGTTAAGAACAGTTTCAGGTTGTTAAGTACAGACCTCCAGAATGAATTAAGTACTTAACCTGAGGTACCACTGTACTCAAACCTGAGCCCAAATGCAAACTAATGGTACTGCCTTGCTGTGTAGTTTGAAGGAAGGGTAGATAAAATACTGTGGTCATGGCGGCAAAACCAGGTGGAGGGGGTGAGCCCCTCTCCTGGTCCACAACTAGGAGCATCCCCTATCCTGCTCCGTTGTGCCTCTGCCGTGGGTTTGTTGCCTAGTCCCCACACAAGCTAATGTAGCAAAGCAATTTGAGTAACTTGCATTGAGAGTGGACTGAAGGGAAACCCATGAGGGGGCAAAACTGCAGGTGGGTGGGGGAGATCCCTGCAGAGGGTGCGTGAGGAGCAGAGTCCCCTCTCCCACTTCCTCTATGCACAGTGGTTGCTTCTGCTGGTTCCAGCTGCCCTGTGAGCTCCTGTTGTGACTCAAAGGTGGTCCCAAGCAGCCTGCAGCTGCTCTAGGACACTCTGCTGCAGCCGCACAGGAGTGCAAAGGTTGCAGCCCCATACCTGCCAGTTATGTGGGTGGGCTTAGGGGCCATGTGCATCTCTTGCGTGACCCAGATTGCCTTCCACCCACTATCTTGATATGTTTATCTTTGAAGCAAAGGGCAGCTAAGTAGATACAGCATCACTTCTAAAGAAGTAGGGCCAAATTTGCTAGACAGCAATCCCATCCTCCCTAAGGCCTATCTCAGTATGCTTCCAGGTTGATCCTTTGTCAGTGGCAGTTTGTCTGGGTGCCTCCCCCTGGCTTTCAGGTAATCACCTGAGTAAGGCACACATCTGTGTCTTGGGTGAATGTTAAAAATACCACGACTCATAGAATCATAGAATCATAGAGTTGGAAGAGACCACAAGGGCCATCGAGTCCAACCCCCTGCCAAGCAGGAAACACCATCAGAGCACTCCTGACATATGGTTGTCAAGCCTCTGCTTAAAGACCTCCAAAGTAGGAGACTCCACCACACTCCTGGGCAGCAAATTCCACTGTCGAACAGCTCTTACTGTCAGGAAGTTCTTCCTAATGTTTAGGTGGAATCTTCTTTCTTGTAGACTCCTTTGTGCTGTTGGTCCATTTTGGACCACTCAAGCCAGATTTAGACATCAACTCCACAAGGCATATGTCCCTGAGAACTGGGGGGGGGGGGGAGTCACTAACTGAGCAGACCCAGCTGGATCCTGCCCTCAAGCCACTCATTCTGTATGTCACAGTAAAACAATCCATTTTCTGGGGATAGGGGGTAAGGCATAGGCTGGTGGACCTATGTGGAACATTTAAAATATGCTAGGTAAATTCCAAGTCTTATTGTTTAACTCACTCTCACTGTCTCCAAGTTTGTATGTTTCAGTGAATCTTTCTGATTTATTGTGCTGCATGTAAACAAAGAAATGTTGTAAATAACTCAGTTCAGTGCTGGTTTAAAAAATGAACAATAACTGTCTTGTATGAGTGACTAGTCAAACATTTCTGCACTGACAGAACTTTCCATTGAGTATCAGTGTAAAGCTGGCAATGACATTCTACAGAGCCAGCGTCAGAGGTGTCCATTAGCCACCCCAACCCCCGATCAATGACTCCATCCTCAGCTATGGGGAACCGCTCCTCTTTCCTTCCTAACCTCACCCATGAATGTGATTCCACATAGAAACTTGGAAGTAAGAATCTGCACTGATTTCAACAAAGCTCATTTCTGAGCAATGATGCTTAGGACTGACATTCAACAGTACAGTTTGTGTGATTATTAATTAAAATGTCATCTATCGTATTCCAGTTCATGTACACCAGAGGACAGATACACTAAATGTGGAACAAACCCCACAATACCAATCTCCCCAGAGTTTGCGCTATTGCTTTATTGCTCAGAGAAGTGATAGATTTAATGCTCTCATTTACACGTGAATCTTTATTGGCATTTGTGAGATGGAAAGCTATGACAATCCTCCGAGAGTCACTCAGAAGGGAAATGTCTCCAATAGCTTCTTCCAGTCCTTTTTTTCTGGGGGGTACGCAGGGGTATGCGTACCCCTAAACATGTGAATCTAAGTTTGGCCTCATTGAGGGGCAGTATTTCAATATGATTAGGAAAATGAGAGTACCCCTAAACACTTTTTTTAAAGAAAAAAAGCACTGCTTTTATGGATAGAAAGTACTGTATTTACACAATGTGTTTGATATGATTATAAAGTGCCAAGCAGGTTGTCTGGGAAGAGTCCCATCGATCTCAGTGACATCAGAAATGACAGTAAAGGGAACTTGAAGGTTCCTCTCTCTATTCATCTCCATGCAGACATACCAGCCTCCAGTTGCATCCTGACATTTCCAAGATGAACAATGTGCAATGAGGACATGTGGGCTGTCAGCTGAAGGAGGGGACTGCTGGAAGCCTTCCTTCTCTGAATCACCAAAATATGATCAGTAGATCCATTCAGGAACAGGGATGCTTTATGGAATTCCTTCCATAGGCCTTTTCCTCAGATGTTGTTCAGAACACTTCACATGTGCAGTTTGCCACAGTTTTCCGTATGCACACCAGCACAAACACACATGGATTAAATCACAGAGTGCAAAAAACTAATATTCATGTGATCATGGTTCTACCCAGATCATAATCAAATGGACTGGTGTGTCAGTCTGTACACAACAATAATATCTCTGCCCTGCTGATAATGTGTTGCCGTTTTGCTGGCATAAACATTTTGCCCAATAAAACTACCAGTTTGGTGGTTCACCAGTTCTCAACCATATCACATTGGCATTGCTGAAAATCATTCTCTTCTAGCCTAACCACGACCCTTCCTTGTATTATTCCTATGTCAAATCCTGTTTTTTTAAAAAAATCTTGCCATCATGACACTCTCCTTCTGGAACCACTTCCAGTGCAACACTTCTGGGATCCACTTCATTTAGGAGACAATTATATGTTTTTGTCTAATATTAATTAATAGGTCAAGCAGCACTTAGAGAGATTTTAGGCATTAATTAACATTTAAAAACTATCACATATGACACATTAATTAGATATCAATCACTTATTACTGCGACTGACATTTAATAAGTATTTTCATTTACACCAAAACCCAACTTGCCGCAGACACATTTTAAGGAGGCAAAAATGATGCAAATAGTCTCTGGAAGTTTAACATGTTAACTGCTGCCTGTTCTTTGCCATTAGCATTCATAACATGCTCAAACAGTATTTCCCCACAGAGCAGCTTAGAAAAACAAAACCTTCATTTATTGTAGTTGTTTAGATAAAAATGCAAAGCTATAAAAACAACTGTGTGATCCCTATTTAAAATATTTTAAAAGTTGTAACAGGGTCATAAAGGCACATTTTTTGTACTCCAAATAAGTAAATTATGCAGAATTCATTCTCTACTTGTTTTCTTTCACTCTAAAAATATATATGAAAGAGCTATTCTCCTTAGCTCTTGCTTAATTTTCGCATGGTGAGAGAAACCACATTTAGATAAATTCTGAGGTGTCTGAGTTGGTTTCACTCTTTCAATAAGTCTTCTGAAGATAAACAGCTGAAGAATGTGGGTGCCAGGTATTTTGCCTCATTGCTAGCCCAAAACATGAAGGACTTCATGGGGGATGCATCTGCTACAAATATACTTTTGCATTTCTATTTTAACCCGCATAGGCTGAGGCTATGAGATTGTGGTTTGCCTAAGGTCACCTTTTGAGCCTATGGCAGAGGCATGATTTGAAACAGGACTTCCCAATTCATAGCTCAAGCTCTTAACCACTAAACTATATCAGATATATCAGATTATTGCACCATCAGCCCCAATCTCAAGGTCCATTCATGCAGCTCCTAGAGCTGCCCAGGCACTGCGCTGGCTAGATAATCTGGAGCCTGTCAATCAGGTGTTCAGCAGGAACAGGAAGGATTAAAACATCCATTTTATGGTTATCCTGAGGAGCTCACTGCTGGCATTGAGAGAACCTAACTAGGCCTGGGTGAAGTCAGCTCGTAGGAGACTCACACATTTAACATACATTTCTATACATGATCCAGTCATATGGAAGCAGATGTCTGCCACCGCATTTGCAGAACCCTTAACATGATCAGGATAATTAGATAATAATTGGTGGCTTTCAGCAAAATATAAAAACATAATAAAATGTCAATCATTAAAAACGTCCCAGTACAGAGCTGCTTTCAGGTGTCTTCTAAATGTCTTATACAGTGGTACCTCTGGATGCGAACGGGATCCATTCCAGAGCCCCGTTCGCATCCAGAGCAGAACGCAACCCACGTCTGCGGGTCACGATTCGCCACTTCTGCGTATGTGCGTGATGTCATTTTGAGCGTCTGCGCATGCGCGAGCGGCAAAATCCGGAAATAACGCGTTCCATTACTTCTGGGTCGCCACGGAGCACAACCCAAAAATGCTCAACCTGAAGCGACTTCAACCCAAGGTATGACTGTAGTTGTTTATTTCCTTGACATCTGATGGGAGGGCGTTCCACAGGGTGGGCGCCACTTCTGAGAAGGCCCTCTGCCTGGTTCCCTGTAACCTCACTCCTTGCAGGGAGGGAACCGCCAGAAGACCCTCAGAGGAGGACCTCAGTGCCCGGACGGAATGACTGGAGAGGAAACTCTCCAGGTATACTGGGCCAAGGCCATTTAGTACTCAGAAACATACTGGGAGCCAGTGAATATCCTTTAGGACTGGTGTTATATGGTCCTGGCGGCCACTCCCTGTCAGCGGTCTAGCTGCCACATTCTGGATCAGTTCCGAGTCACCTTCAAACATGTAAGTCTCAAAGCTTTTATCAAAATAAAATAAAATATTTGCCCTTTGGTTGGCTGGTTTATTCTGTGCCTCAAAAATGGGAATCTCAAAAGGAAACTGGAAGCAGAAGCAAACACACACACCAAAAAACCACACCAATGGGCTTGTTGTTGTTGTTTAGTCGTTTAGTCGTGTCCGACTCTTTGTGACCCCATAGACCAGAGCACACCAGGCACTTCTGTCTTCCGATGGGCTTAGGACCCTATAAATCCTGATATGGGAAAATTCAGAGAATAGTGACTCGAAATTCAGAAGAGGTAGCACATTTGAAGGTTGAGTCATTGTTCTCTCAATTTCTCTGAAGAAGGACTAGTAGGGTTATCAATAAACCACTTTCATGTCTACTCAATGTTTATTTAGGGTTGTTTTGCTTTGGTTTCTAGCCTATTCATGTGACCCAATACCTTTCTCTGAAAATTTAGCTTTCGGTTATTATCTAATATTGAGACCCCAAACTCTTTGACAATAATGGAAAATCCACCTTTCTAGGTAAATTTGACATGTGAGACTATTTTTGAATGTCAACACTGAAGGGCTCCTTGAATCTTCATTCCTGCAACATTCCTTTCATTGTAACTCTCTTTTCAAAACACAAACCCTCTTGACACCACAAAGTGTCTGCTTCCCCCTCCAGTGCGGCATTGGAGTCTGATTTGTTTACTCTGGCTTTTAAAGTGACATTAGCTAATTGTTAAGCTCAGCAGGATATATTTCATTTGAACTTTAATGTCACTGTAAAACACAGTATTCCTTCACAGAGTCTGAAATTGTTGTTATAAGTTGGCCACCTGTTCAAAGCACTCAATCCCTATGTACAGAAATCAATCATACTGCACTTGATACCCCATTTGAAGCTAATGGTGATTAATTGGTTGCTTAGCTTTAGGTTGATATCAATTTGTTATTATGCTATTGGAGAGTAAAGGCAGAGAACCAACTGGATTTTGTTAGAGTAATTGTCAAATCCAGCAGAGGTAAGTCCATGGAGGTAAATGGAGCCCTGCCCCACCAATACTGGTGTGCCCTCCACCAGACCCACATCTTCCTACTTCCCTTTGGACCATCAGCCTAGGGGTGACACTGCCTGCCAGCACCAAGCTCCTTACTGTCTGGGTTGGACGAGTCAGCCGGAAGGAGGATGGGGGCAAAACTAGAGTTAGGGCTCATCCAGACTTCCTTTTGAGCTGGGCTTTCCCGGCACAGGTCCAGGTTTCAAAGCTCCATGTCCAGGTAGGGGTTGTTGTTTTTTTGGTGGTTTTTTTTGGTCAATCCAGGGAAAACCCGATTGCTGTTTGCTCTGATTCAGCAGGAGAGCAATGGGACAGCAGCAGCAGCAGCAGCAGCAGCAGCAGCAGCAGCAACAACAACAACAACAACAACAACAACAACAACAACAACAACAACAAAAGTCCGGATAAGTTTACTCTGCCTGGTCATTGGTTCTGTCTCCACCTACTGTTGGGTCTTCTGTCCTACCAGTCCCACTGGGGAACAGCCACCACTTGTCCAATCTCTGTATCCTTCTCTCACCCAGCCCCCACACGCATTGTTTAGTGTTGTAATTAGGACTGAATGGAAACTCTTTGCTGCTTTTCATTTTTAACTTCTCAGAAATTGCCTAATCTTGCAGCCTATTTTCAGTTGTCCTCTAAAAATGCTCATTTAGATCTAGACAATGCACTGGAGCACATCATTACATGATATATATTCCTATCGTAGTATGTCAGAGTCTTCTTTGATTTACTGCATTGCCTCAATGACTTTAAGTATATCCTGTTCTGGCAAAGCAGTGAGCCCATGAGATGGTGAACAGGGAAAGGAAGAAACTCAGCTGCGGCAAGGATCCAATCGTCAGGGTTGGATCAGACAAATCAAGACCTGGGACTGCTCCCAGTGCAAAATCCTAGGAGGAATGGGTGTGACTTCAACATGAGTTCTAGTTCAGCTAAGCACCTAAATTGTAAAGCAAGTTCAGCCAATGTCTTGGCAAGAGTCTTAAAGGAAGCTGAGTTGTGGCTGAGAGCCTTGCTCACTGTCACGGAATGGTCTGGACAGGAGAGATGGGAAAGGTCCCCTCAGTCTGCTTAGCTCCTCTGAGAAGAAGGGGGAGTAGGAATCCCCCCCCCCCATCTCCAGCAGTTTCAGAAGGAAAAGGAGACAGGGCTGCTTCACAGCTGTGTAAAGAAATGTCTAGCTACAAGACAGTGGAGGAGGAGGGGGGAGATAGAGAGCAGCCAGCAGAGACCTCTCTGGAGAGTCTGGAAGATCCTCCTTCACCAAGGGCTTGTAGGTCTCTACACATTCAAGAACAAAGGATGCAAAGGAGTATGACTCCTGGGACTTCCCGTAGATTTTCAGGATGTTGTTGGGGATGGAAGAGGAGGGGCTCAGAGTAGCCAACGTCTTCTATGCGTGGAGACATGGATCTTTTGTCTTGCAACCAGATGACTGAATAAAAAGCCATAAAATATGAACTGTTTGTTCTTCTTGCTTCTGAGGCTACTGGGGGAGGAGAAGATACTCCACACCTGACACTCACATTGCATTTCTACAGAGGACTACCAAGGGGTCTTGGGCAGCTGGATACACGGATGGAGCATTGGGTTCTGATTCCTCATTTGAGGAGTCTTAACCCGCTGTCTCAGAGACATAGTCAAGAAATGAATTGGGCACCCCAAGGAAGTGCAACACTGTGAGGTCTCACAAGGTGCTCTTAGGTTCTACACGCTGCACTCAAACCCCCTGCTAGTGTGTATTTTACAAATCAGATTGTAAGAAATTAGTAGGACATATCTTCAGGCGACAACATTGTCCCAATCCCAATGTTTTGGCCAGTTAAATAAATCAAGACATGACTGAGGTAGTGGGCTCTGAGCTCAGTTATGGAACCACAGCTGAGAACTTGAGCTGGAAGATAGAAACCCTGGAACGTGAAGTACAAATGATACTATTCTGTCAACCTGGCAAAGGCAGAATGCAAGGTTATTTCTATCAAAGCAAGCCTTGTATAATCTAGCAACTTCATCCTGCCTGACAGCCATAGGGGCTGGTGATTCTGCTCATCTCTAGTCCTTTCTCTGCCTGAAGGTGGTTCTGAACTGTGGCCAAAGACAGTCTTAAGTGATTCATTTGATCATGAGGATACCTTTTTGAGACCCTGACAGCTTGGTCTCTTATCTTATCAGAATGTTTTGATCTGATAGGCTGGCACATATAAGCTAACAGTTACTACCTTAGTTTGCTCTCTGCTATTCTCAGAGGGTGTATGGGTTGTTAGCAGGGGTAGTACCTCTGGTGAAGGACATGTCACGGTCCTTCTGGAGTTTGTCTACCATTGGTCTCCACCCTGTGGCCCCTAGAAGAAGTCAGCATGTGACAGTGGCTTTGATGAGCCAGCTAAATCAGGAGAGGGTAGCCAGTGGGTCTTAAACCCTTGGTAAGTTTGGAACTTCCCCTGCTTGTGAAGGCAGGCTCTGGCGGATTGAGCAGATGAGACCAATAGTGGGTCTAACAGTCAAGAAGGCGGTTTCTGCACATGTTGTAGAAGGTAGTGAGGGGCAGACGGGGTTCATCAACCTGGGAAAGGAGCCCATCTAGGAGAAGGAAAATTCTGATCCTAAACCTCCACTGCCCTGCCGAAAATCTTTGGGAGAAGAAAAGGCTAAGGAGTAAATCCTGCGCAAATCTGGAGTCCCTAAAATGGTTGGATGGCGCCTTATACTTCTCCTTCTGGTAACTCCCGCAGCCAAGCTGGTGCCAAATGTCTTGCTCTGCTTTCCTTTGGACCTCATCAGGGAGGCCCAGGACCTCCAGACACACTGCCCAGGCTTGTGCCCCAGGGAGGTCACTTAGGAGCACCTAACACAATGATTTGACTTCATCCCTGGAGGTGCACTCCATTGTCTCTCAAGACAGACAAATGCCAACATTATTATAATTATTTCTCATAGTTCCAGACCATTCTTGGGCTTCTTGACCAAAAAGTCATCATTGCTACATTTGATCATTACTGAGTCATTAGATAAATGTGCTTATTTAATGCAGTTTCAGATTAAAAACAAGTGCCTAGCAGTAAATGGTTATCTTTGTTAATTCTCTTTGTATTTACTTAGAAGTTACAAGTTAAAACTTCATTTATTGATTGATCAGGGAGAGGCAAGTATTTTTTTAATTTCATCTTTTACATTATATATCTTAGTTCCTATTGTGAGACCAGGCAGCGACAGCCCCAGCCCCCAGGGATCGTAAGGAAGGAATAAGGACTCTGAAAACGTTATATGGAATTAAAATTAGGCCACAACTTTATTAAACTTCCAAATGTAGGAAAATCTTGGCTTACACCCTGGGTGTGTGTCCCTCCCAGCCCCCCCCCCAGCCGGGGGGAACTGGGGCTCACCAGGGTAAATGGAATATGGGGGTGCTCTGCAAGACGTAAGTGTAGCAGGCAGCCAAATATCCTATATCCCTGAACACATGGTGGTTCACTGATGACCTTTCAGTGACACCCATATATATATAACCCCTTTAGGAGGGGGACCCTGGAATCGCCGCCGCGGGGGGTTAGGCACAATGCCCCCCCCCCCCATATAGGGAAGAAAAGACTAAAGGATTCTACTCAAGGCCATAACCACAAAAGTTGTGACAAATTGCTATGGGGAAGACAAAATCTGCTAATGCAGGAAAATTTCTTCCTGGTCCTTCAACAGCAGCGCCCGCTAAAGAAGAAGAAAAAGTTATCTGCAAACAAGAAACATTAAACAAAGGGAGGGTGAATCTCCAGAGCCGACTGCCTGGCTGTTGTCGGCTCCACCTCCTATTTATAAATGGGGCTGGCCCCACCTCCCAGCAAGAAACTTGAATAGTGAGGCTGGGCGTGAACCTCCAAAACTTAACACTGAGAGGCAAGCCAGCCCCTGTTTGCCAGTAAGCTCCCTGGGAACTGTAGCACCAGGCGCAATCCCACAAACGGCACCCACAATGTAAAGTGGGAGTGCGCACAGTCCCTGTAGAGGCCAGTATGCTCATCAAAGTAAATACCTCTCAAAAATCCACAAAGCACAAGAGACTTTTTTCTGCTCAGGTTTTTTTTTTTTTAGGTTTTTTTTAGTTTTTTTATTTTGCAATGGCTTGACCTTCCACATGGCACAGGCCACCTTGAATATGCCTACATTTAATTGGATGCCAGGATTGTGCACATGCCCTCCCTTGTGTTCTGAGCTTCTTTTGTGAGAGCGTGTTCTCCTTCATGGGGAGCACGTGTTGCGGTGGGGTCTAGCAAGACACCCCCTTAGTTGCTGGGCGGGACCGTTTGGATGGCATGACTGTGATTGGGCCAAGTTGGGTTGTTGGGGAGATTTTGATGTTACCATTTAGAGGGTTGGCCTGAAGGTTATATATTCTTGGCACGCAGCTTGGTGCAGCCTCTTTTGCTGCGTGCATCGGATCGCCTGCCCATCCTCCCTAATTTAGGGCTGTTGTGTTTGACATTGCTATGCCTCTCATGGGGTTGTCTGCTTTTGGGGCAGGGGCCTGGTAGGAATTCTGTCCATTTGACAGATTGGCTGGTGCCATTTGCTTTTTTTAAAAAATAAAATATTTATTATTATTTTTTTGAAATATAACAGTAAAAATGAAAAAGAAAAAAGAAAAATACAAAATAAAAACAGTTTAAAACATACATTTTTTTCTTTTACTTATTTTCTTTTAGCTTATTTCCCGGACCTCCTCATACCTCCCTTTTTTGTATTCCACTTCAATTTATTGGTTCAGCAAATCCTTACCATTAGATTTTAACCCATTTATAACCCTTTTTTCATGTTCTCTTAAATCATTACAGTTGGAAACCCCTTAGTTGCTATCCAACATCATTCTATCATTCATTAATTTTACAATATTTCTGTAGATAGTCTTTAAATTTCTTCCAGTCTTCTTCCACCGACTCTTCTCCCTGGTCTCGGTTTCTGCCAGTCATTTCTGCCAATTCCATATAGTCCATCAGCCATTTGCATTTGCAAATCATCACAACTTGTAAGGTTGTGGGTAGGCATTGGTTAAAATTTGGTTGGTGGAGGGGTAAGGGTTGGCTGTGCCTGCCCCTCCAATGCTGCTGCTGCAAGGGAATTCCATTAAAGGAATCCAGAGGTTTGCCATGCTTTTGTCCAAATCCCTGGCAAGGGGCTAGGGCCGTGCAAGCCCCTGGGAGCATGCAGGGAGAGGTGAGGGTCTGGTGCCCAGCTCCATTCTCTCCCCAATATTGTTTTCCCTTACTGGCTTTCGCTGGAATCCAGAAGTCAGTTCTGTCCTGGGGCGGGGACAGATAGTCGTAACCAATACTTAAGCAACAACTCACATTTATGCATTTTAATAAAGTTGTGGCCAAAATTATGCCAAAAACCCTAAAGAAAAATTCTGTGTGAATTGTGAATTATTTAGGGGGTGGCTTGGGGACCTCAACATGCAACAAGAGCCATGGTGCCTGATGTAGCTGCCTTATTTTCCATTAATTGGAGGGAAGGAAGCACGCCTGCACCCTCCCCTTAGATATGTCACCCCCAGAGCATCTGTTATTTTCTGTTATGTTGCACCCCATGGCGGCTCTTTTGTGACCAAAGGACTTTCTCAAAAGTGGAAACGTGCCCGCTGTCCCCCAAAGGTTGATGACTCCATGCCTTGGCTTATCCCAGAAGCAGAGGAAAGTAGCTTGGCATGCACAGAGCTACTTGGAGTATTGAATGCACAGCGCTAACTGCACCAATAAAATTACATTTGGATAACAAGAATAGGCTCACATCATCTATGCACACAGGGGAAAGCATTTTCAGAGATTGTTTTCTTTTATACAAGACAATGCCTAAGACTGCCGTTTGGAGAATGAGACTGGCACAGAGGAGTTTCTTAATCCTTTCCCTTGCATGATTTTTCCTTGGCAAATTATACACACAATATGCCCCCACGATGAAGAAAACATGAATAACCACATTTCCCCCCTCAACATGGATAAAATTAACTTGAGGGAGATTCTTCGGTGGGAAAATACTATAATGGAAATGTTTTAAGATGTCTCCCCACCCACACAAGCATTTCACTTTAAAATGCAGCCTTAGCAGCACAGTGGAATTCATTTAAAAAAAATGAAATAGAATAACAGAGTTACATGTAAAGACTTATTCTGACTTCCTTTTGTGCTGCGTTTCTAGGCACAGGTCTGGGCTTTAATTATTAGTAATAGTATTTACTATTTATTAAATTTGTATACCACCCTTCATACAAAGATCAGAGTTCACAACATAAAAATGCAAAATGAGGACATAAAATACATAAACCCCCCAAAACACTCCCCACAAACACATTTGAAAGAATACAGAATGTTAATCAGACAAAGGCATAGTAGTTCTAGAGAAAGGTTTTCACCTGGTGCCTAAAGGTACCTAATAAACACACCAGGCGACCCTCCCTGGAGAGAGCATTCCGCAAGTGGGGAGCCACTGCAGAAAATGGCAATCACATTTTCCTTGGATGCCTGTTTGCTCTAATTCAGCAGTAAAACACAGATTTTCCTGGGGAGAGTGCCAGGACATAAAAACAAAACAAAACACTTGGACATAGAGCTTTAAAGCACAAAAGCAATTCTGGATGACCCCTTAGTCAAATTAAGAAATGATACTTAATCTGATCAGGAGTTCAGAAGCCCTTCATGACTGCAGTTGTCTTACTTTGCAATGAATAATGACATCTGGCATATACCAAAATAAAATGCACCAGAGAATTTCACAAGTGTCAGCTTCTGTGTTGGAAATCATGACTTTTGAAAAAGGATGCCTCACAGAGTAAGCTCAGTTTTTCAGGATTTTACTGGTTCTTGCAGCATTATTATGCACCAACTCACTCTTAATATGGAGGAAAAAAGTTTGCTTTGAAACTGCCTGTGAACTTTCCATGTTAAAGGTGCCATTCTTTGGGAGCAATGACCACAAGATTAAGATCTAGAAAGCTACTAAAGGAAAACTATGATCAACATAAAGTTATAAAATTGGGATATATTATATCCTTGGAAAAGGAAGAATAATGAAAAGGTCTGGTGGCAGTGGTCACTTATGGTTGGATGACTGCAAAAGGGGGGGGACCCCATCCCTTTGTCTCCTATGTACCTTTCAAGATATGACAAGATTTGATCTGGGCTATGCACTGGAGTGGCGTCTGCAACACTTCCTTGATTAGAAATACATCATTTGTGCCTGGAACATATTCAAGGACAAAAGAGATGGCCCAACGCACTTTCCCTTTGTCTTGAGCAGCTGTTTAACATTATGTTGTGTCAGACCTGCCATTTTCATATATAGTTTCTCTCTTTTGTCATGTGCAAGCTGATTTTATCAATTTGGGTGCCAGTCCTTGCTGGAGACATGCATGAGGAGCCTGACAGTGGACAGAATGTGAATCTAATGAATATTTGAGATTTTTGTTTTCAGGAGCAAAAATGCATCTCTTCACAGCTACAGAGAAGTGCCTCGGATACAGCTACAGGTTCCCAAACACTTCCAGAATTTCCACAGTAGGAGTGGGAGGTGGTAAAGGGACGTCTAGTTCTGCAAGCTTCAAGTTCTACTAGCTTTCTCTGCTAGTGTATTTCACATGGCAGAGGCAAGCACATTGGCAGTGCAGGATTGGTATCACCTGGTTTGTATTATATGGTTTTGTTAACTAAGTGGAGTAACTGAAAGAATATACTTAATGACCACCCAGAATGTAACATATGGGTTTGTTGGGGGTATTTTTTGCAATCCTTATAGTTTGAGGTGGTATCATTTTGATTGTGAATGTTGTGTTTTGTACACCATTTTCACAACTTGGGACAGAATAGAATATAAATCAAAATAAGTGAACAATATATGTGTAGAAGTTGCTGCATACTGAGTCAGACCGCTGGACCATTTCAGCCCATGCTGTGCTTATCTCTCTATCCGGCCATGTGTCTCCAAGATCCCAGGCTCAGTTCTCACAATTTAAGGGACACCACCCTACATCTCACCCCAACCCTATCCTCCCAGCAAAGTCTTGAATGGTCCTGTTATGGACAGAAGTTGGGCCAGCAGGGGGATACTGTAGATAGTTATGCAAATGAAGGATCAAAAAGTGACGTTCAGTGATTGGATAGTTTTTTATGCAAATGAAGGATCGAAAAGTGACGTTCAGTGATTGGATAGTTTTAGAACGTTGCAACAGTTACAATTGTTCTGTAGCTCTATATAAGCAGGCTAACTGAGCCCCTCAGCTTAATTCTGTTCCAGCTTACAAAATAAAGAGCTGCTTTGGAGAAATCACTGTGTCGTCTGCTATGTCAACTCACAACTTAACAGGTCCTTCCATCTCAGCCACCTGAGATCTGTTTAACTGGATGGCTGGGATTGAGCCTGGGACCTTTCAGGTGTAGAGCACAGCTGATCCATTGGCTAAGCAACGGATCCTCCCATCTTTTATATTCACATACAAATAATGCAAATATGTGCATGAAACTAGTGAAGAATCCTGCCTTCTGTAAGCTAACTACACTTTGGGCTTTGCTTGATTCATCTGTGTGCTCATTTACGTGAATTCTCATCCAGATATTTCTTATGAGCCCTGAAATACTGCTTTAATTAATGTCTCTTTCCAGTAAACATTATGGATACTCCTGATTTAGTAGTCACCCCCCACCCCCATAGGCGCTTATCCCCGGAGTATGTGTTTTGTTTGGCACTGCTCATAAACAGCAGCACTGCTGTCAAGTTATCAAGATCAGAGGCAGCGTCAGGGAACTTACCAAAGGGAGGGAAATTAACAAAGCTGAAGTGAAATTAACATGCTCTTTGACAGGCTAACAAGCTCATTACGCTATCTCAGTAATAACTGACACATAGTAAAGCACCATAGCTCCCGAAAGCAGCTAAGTAACCTGTGGAGAGAGAAGAACACTCACAGATCACAGCAGGAAAGCTAGTTCCTGGCTGAGCCACTAAGGCCAGGCTCTTCCAACCTAAGGCTTTGTGGCTTCAAGCCCATGGGAAGCTGTTGCAGTGATGTCATCACTTTCTACAGATGTTCTCATTCTTAGGCACAAACGCTATGTAATGATGGACAACTCTGCTTGCCAGATATCCCTTGTTTTGCCATGTCCATCCCATTTCCACACTAGTGTGTGATCAATTGATTTTAAATCTGCTCAGATTCCTCTAAACATGCCTTGTCTGAAATGAATCGCATCACAAAGTATGCATTTTAAAATGTACTTCAATACTTTTTTTTAAAAAAGGTCCACATGTGCACCTGGCCATTGGTCATATAGAAAGAGCTATCAGTGCAGATTTATTTATTTTTAGGTGAAAGTGCACTGCTCTCAGGCCCTCCGTGGCCAGCCTCCCCAGCTGCAGCATGTCACACACATCACATGGGGCTTTAAGAGATCAGGAGGATCAGCCAGGAAAGAAGACGATTGAGTGCTAGAGAAAAGTTTGATGGGAAACACACACACCCCACTCTATAGCCACCTCACAATCATAAAATAAACTCAACCCTATACCCACATAATTTTAAAAAGAAATTTAGGATTTGCTTTGCAAACAAGGCAAAAGAATGGAAGCTTCCTTTGCATGAGAAGACTTTGGGGCGGGGGAATTGTAGGACAACTGTGAGACCAGCTATAAGTGTATCTTCATATGGAATTTTATGAGTCTCCTGATAATGCCAACCTAGAGATCATAAAGACATGTTTTGCATATTGATGCACTTCACAGCCTTACTACAGTGATGCTGTCTGCTGATTTCAGGTTGTGGATTTGCTGATCGGTTGCCAAATTTATTTTCCAATCTGTTCAGGCTTTTGTAGTGTAAATCTGAGGTGTCAATTTAGCTTTGGTCGCCCTGATCCCGCGGAGTGAGGGCTGCATGATTGACTGCAGGTCTGGCTTTTCTGTTCAGCTCTGGAAAGGATTTAGCATTGTTTTTGAGAGAATTATGGCTATTTCTATTTCTAATCTGGGGATGAGCCTTCTGTGTGTGCCCTTAAAGACTAGCCTGGTGACCGATACTCCAGGCTGACTTGGCAGACGACCAGAAACGTTCAGAGTCAGATCATCCCTTTGCAAAGCCATAAGCTTATTTTTGAATAGTGTTTTTAGACATACATAGCTGCAGCTTTTGGATTTGCTAAGGGAATTCTTCAGCTCAGGCTCAAATCTATCTGTGTGTTTTTTAAAAAATAGTAAAAATTAATAATGCTGGCATAACATGCACAAGCCATGTCAAGTGGTAATGTTAGGCATAGCTGTAAGTTATGTGCATCCTTACAAGAGACTTAGGATATGATAGAATAAAAGATTATATAGCATATTGTATCAATAAAAGGGGACTAGGGGCATTAGCCTATCCTACTTGCAAAGATTCCCCAGTCAGTGTATGTATGTAATTAAAAAGGATGTCTCAAACTGCATGAAATTTTTCTCATTCTCTGCTCAGAATAACATTTAAATTGGCCAGTGCTTCTATCCAGGAGAATACTTTCTCTCTGGTAAATGCATTGCTGCTATTGCTGGAGCTCTTAATATATCAATGTATTGGGCTGGGACCTGGCCTGCTTTTGTGCCTTTTGACAGACCTTTCCCACAAAGATCTCACTGAAATGGCAGCACTCATATGGGAGAAGGAAAAGTTTCTCAAAAGCAAGGGGACTGGTTGGGAAGGGGTTTACATGGTCAGCACCCACTCTGCATGAAATCTACTTATAATTTAATATCGAAATATCCCCCCCCCCAAATCAAACCTTTCTTGAGATACAAAAAATAAAAACTGGTGGCTGAAAAGAAACCACACAAAGTGATTCTCTTGTTCACATAAACACTCTAGGTCAGCCTTTCCCAACCTTAGGTCCCCAGCTACTGTTGGACTACAACCCCTCTCATCCTTAGCTAGCCAGACCAGCGGTCAGGGTTGATGGTAGTGGTTGTCCAACAACATCTGGGGATCCAAAGTTGAGAAAGGCTGCTCTAGGTTAACCCTCCATGATATCCCGTTTTATGTAACCTGGTTTTGCTTTATTAAATATATTGCTTGCAAGGAACATGAGTGGAGATCTCTGAACACACATAGTCTTTAATGGAAAGATGCACAGAGCTAAACTCTCTTTGAAATGACTTGGACATCTGAGAAACCAAAACAAAACGCTACAGTATGTCATATGTAAATGGCATATATTCATTGCTATGATACTTTGCTTTATGTGTTGCTTTCTTTTGTAAATATGTTGATTTATTCACACACACACACACACACACACACACACACACACACCGTCCAGGGGCTCAGTGTCAAAGTAGGTGTGGTGAACTTAAATGTGTGAGGTTTTCTTTAAAGGACAGGTGGGGCTTGGGGGAACCACAAAAACCCTTTTTGGCATCACAGAGGAGTGCCTAGGGGACCAGAAAGTAACATATTATTATTATTCTAAAAATTATTTAAATTTGATTTTTTAAAATGTGGGGCTTTAGGGTTGCACAAGAAACAAGATATACCATCATCTTTTTATGTGAACCACCCTGAGACATCCAGCTATAGGGCGGTATATAAATTCTAGAAATAATAATAAATAATAATAACTTTTGGCAGCAGCCAAAAATGTAAATGAAAAAGCCCAAAATGCAAAACTTCATTTGCTTCTTTTTAAAAATACATGACAGATTTTGGAAGGTCTTGGAGGCCATATGCAGATGATTTGTTAGCGCCCCCCCCCCCCCGGTTGAACAGTTGTGTGAGAAACCGAAATTTGACAAGCAAAATTTCCCTGCTCTGGCGGGGGGCGGGGCACAGAGCACACAGGCTAAACTGCTCCCCACCCCGCGCATTCAGCAGCTTTATTCCATGCATTTGGGGCCCATGAGAAATAACTGTGTGCGTATTTATAGGAAGGCCTGTGGTTCCAAACAAGAGGGCACCCTGGGGCAATCTGGATCTGCCCTTGCATGGAAAAGCTCTGCAAGTGTTTCTTCAAAGGACATTCTCAGGTGCCCAAAATATGGGTGGGGCTGCCTGATGATGTGATGGTGCTACAGTTCTTCAAAGGTAAAAGAGGAAATATATCACCCAAAAGAGAGAGGACAGAACAGCAGTTTTACTTCATAAAAGGACCACATGCCCATAAAAAGTCAGGAGTACCACAGTGTAGAAAAAACCAAAAACAACCACCAGCAGTCACTGCAACATCATGGGGGTTTCCTTAGTTTTTGAAAAGCTTTAAAGGAAAGTTTGGCCATGACTGCCCTTGGCAGGTCACCATAAAGTTCAAAGAAACAGCAACCAAGAAAATGGGAGCTTCCTTTTTCAAACATGCAAACTGTAGTTGTAAATTTGTAAATTAGTGAGCAGTAGCAAAGTGCCCAACAGCATCTCACATTAATTGCAAGCTTTTAATGTGAATCTTTTTTATTTTATTTTTCAACAACAGCCATGAAAGTGGATGGGAGGAAGCAAGATCAGGACTGTGGCAGGGAGAGTTCAGTAAATAAAAACCCTCTTTCAGTAAATGAAACCCTCTTTCCCCATGCACTGTCACCTCAATGAAAACGGGGGGGGGGGGGGAGGGTGCTATTAATCCTTTGAGGGAAGCTTGCTCTCTCCCTTTACTCTGTAAAGAATAACAGGTACATACTGTGCTTAATGGTTTCCCACATGTATCCTACAGTTTCAGTCAGACAGGCATTTGGCATCTCATCTGAAACGATCCCTTGAAGATTTGCTTGCCTGGACTTCCAGATTTTGCAGGAAGTAGTCATTTTTATGATGGATCAAGTCCTCCATTTTAGCTTGGTAGCTTAAGTAACTGCAGGCTACACTAACCCAACCCACACCATGAAATGGACTGAAAATGACATTCTGGGCACAGCTACTAAGGAGTCATATTTTTATACTATTGTGGTTTAATACCAAGGGGGGTAAATAAACTAATAAAATATACACTTCTTCAATCTTTATTTCTTTTTGAGAAATGCATCAGAAGATTTTGAAAATTTGAAAGTTGATTCTCACAATAGTTGGAGAGGTGGAGATCAGGTGGAGATCAAGTCACAAAAGTTGTTTTCCTTCAGTATGTTTCATATCAGTCGGGTGTTTTTCCCCAGATGGGAGATTTTCAGAAAAACTGTATGGAGGAAAAGCTTATACTCTTCTCTCCCAGCACCACTGACAGTTGTAATTTGTCAAAAATTAAAGAATTCAGAGATATGAACAAGAATCTCCATGGTCTAAGCTGATGTGACTGCAAGGCTCATTCACTGCACTATATGGAATTCTGTGTGCCTTTTCCCCTGTGTCTTTTTAAAAAAAAATCAGGTGAGGCAGTTTGCCACAAATGGTTTTTCATGAGGGGAAATGATTGGAGGAGAACTCAAACTGGACAACTGCCCAGGCTGATTAACTACCACTATACCCATAGAAGCGTAGTTTGTATCTGCCCAAGAATAAAGGAAAAGATAACAAAACGTGCAAAACTGTGCTCCTATCACTGTTGGTTCCATGTGCCCTACACAATTGCTTGCTACGGGGGGGGGGGGATTGATCTCATATATTAAAACTTCTCAATCACACAAAAGCAGTTGTAATTGTCCAGGTATTGTCCAGGTGACTGGACAATAAGTGGAAGGGTTTTCCTTAAAATTATTATTAATGATATTTTTGTGGTTGGCATATGAAAAATGTAGACATTAGCAAATAGACTTATTTTCACACCATGGCTCAGTTGCAATCAACCACTTCTATTTCCTCCATGCGTGTGTGCATCCAATTTACAAATGCACTTATAATTGATGATACATAGCTTTCAGGACATGCAGATGGCTCACAAAGTAAGATACCCATTAAATGCTTATTTGACAATGAGAAAGAAAGAAAGAAAGAAAGAAAGAAAGAAAGAAAGAAAGAAAGAAAGAAAGAAAGAAAGAAAGAAAGAAAGATGCGACCTTTTTAGCTTTGCCATCAACAAAAATAGAGGAAAACAGATTACAGACTAATTGATGAATTGTGGAGAAGCTTAAGAAGCAATTAAAAGCAATGCTATTGCAACAGAAATAGAAAGGAAAGCGCCTTCCATAATTGTTAATATATGGTGTTTCCCACCCACCCCTTCTGTAATGTGAGATTAGTTCCCTGAAGTGGTGTGAAGCCCCACCCAGAAAATGCAGTGCCCCCTCATCTGTCAGGGTGGATGTCAGGACCAGATCACACAGTGAAGCTGACTCTCTTTGTTCAATGATACAAAACAGCTCAGGAGGCCAGGCCTAGTAAGCACAGCAAGTCTTCCTGGTGGAATTGCCCCAATGAGGCAAGTTGCAAGGACTGAAGGCCCTTGCCTCCTCACAGTTCCCTAAGTCTCCTCCTCCCCCAGTTCCTTCCCAAACAATCTGAGGCTCCTTTGCCTTGTGCTCTACTCTCGTCACACCTCTTTGGGTTTTGGGAGACCAGGAGGGAGGGGAGTTGCCCATCACAGGAGGGGGAGACAGCCTGGCTTCTTCACCTGCCTGACTCATCTCTGTCTCTTCCCCTCCTCCTCTCCAACCTCCACTTCTGATTCTGGACTGCTCTCTGCCACAGCCTCTTCCTGCTCACTAAACCCTGTTACTTCCTTTTCTCCCTCTGAACATGCATCATTGTCCTACCACCAGTCCCATGGCTCCGAATCTTCTTCCCTGGGACTTCCCTGGCTGGTGCCTCCCACCACTCTTCAGTATCCAAGTCAGTCCATGACAACACCTCTTCAAAACAAAACAAAACAAAACTTTTGTTAGAGAAATGCCATAAACTATAATTGTCACACAACAGCTAAGTATTTCATCTGAAGCAAAGAAACTGTCATAAGCTGCATTGTTGTGAATACATTCTTTTCCCCACTGATGTTTTCCCCCAAGGCCTTAGTGTTAAATGCAAATCAGATGCATTTACTACCAAGCTCGCTGTTTCTGTATCTCCCAAGCCCAAGCTGGGAGCAGCAATGAATGTTTGAAGCTGGAGGGAAACTGAAGGCAGGAGGAGTTTGTGTAAGGAAGTGCTTGCTTCAGTACTCAATTTATTGATAAACTGATAAAAATAATCAAGATGCACATTAAAAACAGCAACCTGTCTTCACCAGTGCTGCTAAGTTCTTTTAAAAAATACATGGGGGGGGCAGCTGCTCAAATGAGGGATGTAAGGACAGGAAAAAACCAGGGGTTGTAGCCAGAGTAGGCTAGCTGAAATGAGTGTACCAACGTTAGTCATGTTTATTAATTTGAGTGGATGTACTCAGAGTAGGACTAGCATTGGCTACAGCACAAGGAAAGGTGCTTGGGTTTCTTGTGGGTGGTGAAGAGAAAGTCTTTTTAATTCAGTTCTTATCATAAGTCTCCTCTGAGCTCAGAGACAACCTTTTCGTGAGATTAAGCTGTGTGGCAAATTATTTTTGAGACTGCAGTGAGGGAAATACACAGCAATGGTACTTTTCTTCCTATGTTTTATGACTTTGTTGTGGTATTGGAAGTAGGTCTCTGGGCTAAGTTCTGATGAACTATTGGCATAAGTAAAGTCAGGAGGAGGAACAAGTTGCCTATAATAATGTTACTGCACTCCTGTTTCTGAGTAGCGAGAAATTCTAGGGCTTCCAGGGCTTACCCAGGGTTCGGTTTTCTTGGAATAAAGGTCAGTGGAGACTGTGGTGTCCTTAGGATAGATGGTTTTGCACATATATGCAACCTGATAGAAGGGCTTGCAGCATTAATACGCCAACAGAACTTGCCTCCATGTTAGGTTTCCATGGAGCTGGCCAAGCCATAGCTTTGGGTCCATCGCAGGGCGTGATGGCTCTGTGTCTCCAGGGGCGTACGAAGTGGGGGGCTGAGGGGGTGGTCCGCCCTGGGTGCCACTCGGGGGGTGACAAGATGGCCTCTGCCTCCCCCAGCTGTATAGCGGCCAAGGGCGTGTGCAGTCCGTATGGGTGCTGCTCACACAGCGTCCGTACGGGTTGCTGCTCTCACATGCCATCCATATGGGCGTCTGTACGAGTTGCCTCTCACATGGAGACCAAACGGGCTGACGGGCTGCACATGCACAGTCCATATGGGCTGCCCCGCCCTGGGTGCCAGAGAGGGTTCCTCCGCCCCTGTGTGTCTCCAGCTTCCACCCCCAGCCCCAAACCACACACAAAACTGTTGCTTCTTGTACTTCTTGTACTTCTACCTTACCAGATGATGTCACCTCCAACTAGGTGAAGAGGTGGAGAGTTACCCAATTTGTCTCTAAGACAGCAGGACAATCTCTTTGGACATGTAAATGGCAGTACTTAACTGGCCAACTCAGGCCATTATCTTACAAACAACTGATTTAACAACTTATACCAAGATTCTAGACCTCACCAGATACAGAATCACAGGCCTGGAAGGGATCCATTAGTAGGTGGCTGTCTTATGTTGCTGACAATGAGATCTAAGTGTGCAAGGAAGAGAGTCCTATTGTTCAATAGCAAGGGGAAATCACTCGGCATATGCATAGCGGCAGCACTCTACTATTGACTGTTAATTATGTTTAAGAATTCTGTGCCATGGAATCACTTTCGGATCCTGGCCTAGACTTGACCTCAGCAGCTCTCTATTGCAGAATTGATTCAAAGCCCTCAGAACAGGATAGTGTGTGGTATGTAATAGACTGACTCTGGTTTGTGTGTGTGTGTGCTTTGCCTCACTGCTTTTGTTACCTAGGGTCAGTTGCTTGCATGCACTTTCTACCTGTGACGCATATGTGTGCAGATGGTGTGAGCTGCACAAGAGTCTATGAGACACAAAGCTCTCGGTCTCTGGCTTTTGACCCACTTGCTCATACAGTACATAGGACTGTCCCTGTTTTCACCTGTGAGATGTTAGCATACCTTCCTGAGTCCAACTTCTAGTGTCTCTGTTTCTTTCTCCTTGAAAATTAAGTGATTTCTGTTATTTAACACAAGAAACTAGTTCCTACTCATGTATTTGACAGAGTCTCTAGAAGAAAAAGCCTGAGGGGATTGGAGAGTTTCTCCTGATTGTATGAAATTCAATTTTAGAACAAGTATTTCTTGGAAATGTACTGCATACATTAAAAAAAAAATGTGGGTGTTTTGACACATTTAAATCAGTGCAAATATATTATGGTCATCAGATGATGTGGCATGCTCTCATACAATTTGTAATTAAATGTACAATCCAATGTATGTATGGAATAAAACACAAATGATTAATTGACAAGCTCTAATTTATCATTGAACCACTGTAGATACTTTTGTGCATGTTTAAATGAAATCACTGCATTCCACATAGTTAAAGTCAGTGATTCTCAAAGTTCAGCCCCCATCATCCCTGACCACTGGTCCTGCTAGCTAGGGATGACGGGAGTTGTAGTCCAACAATATCTGAGGACTTACAGAAAGGCTGATCCAGCATAGTAATAACTCACTATTCTATGGCTACCAGCTGATTCCATATATGTTATGCATAGCTGCTCTTTTGCGTGGTATAGGGGATCAACACAGCCGCCTCCTCCTTATGGGAAGAGCCATAAAGACTTCCAGGATGAGATCCTGCATGTCACACTTTACCACTACACAGCTGGTAAGGTCCTGTTGCTGTGCAGATGGTAATACCTGCAGCTAGACTGCAGAATGCTGCGCCAAGGGGGACAGGCCATCACCAGCACAAAAAGCTACACATGCACTAGTTGGCCAGTTCAAGGTTCCTGTATTAAACTATAAGCTTGGGTACAGGATACCTCAGGGACCACATGATCCCTTATATCCCTGCTCATTCACTGAGGTCTTCAGGGGAGTCACTGCTATGGGTCCTCCATGACTCAGGTGCATTGCACATGCATTCAGCACTGTGGGACCAATCTTATGCAACTCTCTTCCAACTGAGGTCCAATTGGTCCTTCCCTACTGAACATCCGGAACTTACTGAAGACTTTTCAAAAATTCCAGTAGGCTTTTTAATTGAATTCTAACTTAATGGTTTTATTCCATTATTAGTCTCATAGTATTATGTCTCCAGTACAATGCTTAAATATGACTTTGATTAAGTGGCATACAAATTGTTGAAATAAATATATATATATATTGCTACCTGGTTTGTGGTGTCCTCAAACTGGTGCCTTTGAGAAAGGACATTCTCTCCCCTTTTACCTTAAATATTAAGAGGCAAAGGGTTGCACTGCTGCCACACTCCTTCTCCTCTGCCTCCCTCTGCTTTATTTAAAATTGTTTTTATTCAGTAACTTAAATGCTCTTCCAAACTGCTTAATATTTAAAGATCTCTAAGCAGTTTACAAAAATGCAAGATAGAAACAATAAAACAGTATCATAAAAGCAGAGCTAACATGAACACTAGTAAAACCATATTGTAAAAACAGATAAAGACAGGAATTCAGTAATAACATGGTCCATTCCTACAGGTCAGGGAAAGCCGGTGGGAAAGGACACCTGAAGTACTGGATGGATGATGCTTCCATGTATGGAATTTCATAACACAAGGTTTGTGTTTGCCACCACCAGCACAACACAACAGCAGTGCTTGAACACTGCCCCCCCCCCCAAGGAAAAGAAGCTCTTTCCTTATAGCAAAGCAATCGGGTGACCCAGGAGAATACATGTGCCACTGCCACTTTGCTGCACAGGTTACAAAATGTTATATATATGTTCAGAATTAGCACACACTTAAAACTCCTCTACTGAAATTAACATGTTTCAAAGGTGCTTACATTTGATTTGCTGGTTTATTTATGCTGTAACTAGCTGAAAAACTGCCCGATTTCTCTTTCCTGTTCTGTTGATTTGTTCTATTTGCATCTAATTGCAGCTGTGATCTGAAGATACAGACAAAGTACTTGCAGTAATATGGCCAACCCTGTGCCCTCTGGACCTTCAGCCATCTTGGAAGGGATGGGAGAGAGTATTGACCTGATGGGTTCAGTTTACATGGGGGAAGTGGCATCTGCTTCACTTAAGGAGGCAATAGTGTGACTGCTCCTGAAAAGACTCTATCCTGGATTCAATGGTTTTAAACAACTATCATCTGGTCACTAATTTTTCCTTATTGAGCACAGAGGGTCGTGGAGGTACAGCAGCAAGTATTTTTGGAGGTTACTGATTTAACTCACTTCAGTCTGGGTCCCAACTTGGCCTTGGTCACAGTGATGGATGGATCATGGACTTGGATAAATTAAACCGACTAATTAAAAACAGATTCAGCCTGCCAGTCCCTGGGTTCCAGGCCCCGGGGAGCAAAGAGTGGGAAGTGAATCTGTCCCCGGGTTCTCTTGGTGGGCTGCCTAGAAGCATCTAATAGGTTATTTAGAGAAGCAGGTCCTGGACTAGCTGGGCCTTTGGCCTGATCCTGAAAGGTTCTTATAGCTTCTAAGAGTACAGGAATTGGGAAAGAAAGAGATCCACAAAAGGTTTTGTACATTTAAGATGATGAGATGGAAATCAATAAAGGGAACAGAATGCCTTTTTATCCTCTCAACAGTTCATTAGAATGTTAAACAGCACCCTGTGTGTTACCAAGTAGTCTAAAAGAAACCGAGCGGAGCAATATTGTGCCACCAGCCATGCGCACGCCAGCAACAACCAAGTCAGGCATCAAGAGCTGGATTGAGATGGAGCTGCCAACTGCATCCCATATAATTATGTATTTCATACCAAGAACAGAAGGATGGTATGTGGGGATTCTACCATTCAGTTAACAGTAAGGAATATTAATTCCTTCCTTCAGAATGTATTCAAGAACAAGTTCAATGTTCCAAGCTGAAGAGCTTGATGTGGCAGAAGTGATAGAACTAGTATTAAAAATAATGGAAATAAAATTTGTATATCAGAAATGGAAAAGAATCTAAATAATGCTTAGCAGTGCCAAAACTAGCATCTCAATCTGTTTGTTTCTTTCCCCTGACTGACAGCTTTCTGGCAGCTGCTCATATGCCTAAATCAGAATGCCAAATATCATTAAGTTTCATGAGCAATTCTACATTATCTGGGAGTATTTATATTAATCTGCATATGCTTAGACTAATCAAGCATTTTGCTCCTGTTTACTTATTTTTCAGGCTGATCAAATGTAGGCAAAAGAAGGTATCCACACCACCAGAACTCTGCCTTTTCTGTGTCTGGGAACCAGAAGGCAAAACTTTTAAGGTTTTCTTTTTCGTAGCTGAGCATATAGTTCTCTTTCAATATTTATAAGTGAGTGAAGGATTTCAAGATACTGCAATGATGAGATGTCAAGAGTGCTCAGGGAGAAAGAGTATGAGAGCACAAGGCCCCAGGCCAGAAATCTATCAGTCATTTTTAAGCATGCCTATGACTTGTTGGAAAGGGTTGACACATTCACTTAGGGCGGCGGCAGGGGGGTCTTTCATACATGTACATAACAAACACATATATAATAATTTTGCATATAAAATTTGTGTATGAGTTGCATTCCAGGTGCAACAGTGCTCAGGGTAGCTTTGCCCAATTGTGAGTGTTCTGGAAAGCTGTGGGAAGGTGGAGTTGCATCTTCCTCTTATGGTTTTGCAGGATCTTGTGGGAAGGTGACTGGCTTGTGGGATTTCACAAGAGGGAGGAGGGGTCAAGACATTTAAAGGGTCTCACCCATGAATCTGACCCAATCTAGTGCAATTATTTGCCTGCCCTTCACCTTCCCCCTGGTCAGTCTGAATAGCAGGATGCCACCACCCTGTCCCAGAGTCACTGCTTGGCACTGGCAGAGGAAGAGGAGTGCAGGGGGAATGTACCGCCCCTGGTAGTGCAATCCCGGTAGGGTGCCATCATAGTTGCCCCCCCCCCGCCTGCGCTGGGTGCCACGCCCTGCAGGCAGCGTATCCCGCCCCCAGAACGCGCACCAGCCCCCCCGCCTGCTCTCTACTCCCCGGTGCCGGAGCATGAAGTTCCGCCACTGCTGCTTGGCTGGATTTTGATTGGTCTTGCCCATTATGCTTAGAATAAATCCATTGAAATCACTGGCACTTATATCTGGATCCAGTGCTTTTTTTCAAAAAAAATGTTTAGAGGTACTCTCATTTTCCTACTCATATTGAAATACTGTCCCTCATTGAGGCCAAACTAAGATTCACAAAATGTTTAGGGCTATGCACCCCCCTGCATCCCCCCAGAAAAAAGCAGTGTTTGGATCCAACACAATCTAGCTTTGGAAGAACAATTTTAGGCATGCCCAGTCAAGGATTTTTGTTGTTGTTAACGTTGAAGTCCCCTCAGTTCCAAAATTGCTTTGTCATCTTGCCTGTGGAATATGGGTCAAGAAATGCAAGCCCAAAGTTTCACTGGGTACACAAAACTAGACACACACGTCTTGAGATCCTGGTTTATGGATGTGTACGAATGCCTTATTTTCTGCCTGAGCTACTCCAATCAACTGCAAATTGCAGCACATCAAGAAAAACCAGATGTAATCCAGCAAGTGATGCTGCTAGTTTAGCTGGGCTTACTGGGACGGATCTTATACCTGCTGGATTGCATCAACTGCCTGTAATTCAGCCTAAAATTTCATGTATTTAATGGTCCATATCTTACTCAAAGTAACCCCATACTTGCTGCCTAAGCCTATATTGCAAAGATAATTGAACCTATAGCTGCAATCCATAAAATCTGTAGCTGCATGCAGGATTGTAGCAATTGCTCAATTTACCTTTGCAGTACAGCCTTGGGCAGCAAGTAGTTATAACAGTAGTTCTCTTTGAATATGGTCCAGAGGTGCTGGAGATACAATAGGGAACCTGTCAGCTTCAATCATATCTACAAGAGCTGTCTTGTGGTAGCCAATTTCTTGGAGAAAGTTGGAGAATAAATTTAAGCCAACACTGTACAGCATATTGAAGTCTGACATGTTGGATATTGGAGTCCTTGCCATCTATATGGAAAGTGAAGTATGGCCAACTGGATTGGAATCACAGAGTGAGAGTTGTCACTAAGTGCTTGAGGCTGCAAAATTGGAAATTGAATTCAGCTCCAAAGATTGAGGTCTTGGCCGAGAAACAGTCTGAACCTTCTGCCAGTGGAAGAAAATAGCATAACGCAATGAAGGCCTATTTGTGAAAGTTTGGGAAGGTTGTGTTGCATTTCATAAGTGTTTTGCAAAGAAAGGGAATGTCATATTCATCACCACCACCATTATTATTATTAAGATTTCTTTTAAGGGCTACTTTTGTTTCCTTTCATGCAATATTTGGGTAATGAATAAGAATGAATATACAGTTTTTGAGTATTCAAAGGACTTCATACAGCATTATCTTGGTAATCCATACAACAGCTCTGCCTGAACTGTTGTTTCCATGGTCCAGATCAAGCAGCGCCTCAGCTAAAGGCCCCAATGAACTTATGGTGGAGTCAAGATTTGAACATATCTAATAGAAGAAAGGGACGCGGGTGGTGCTATGGTCTAAACCACAGAGCCTACGGCTTGCCGATCAGAAGGTCGGTGGTTCGAATCCCCGCGACGGGGTGAGCTCCCATTGCTTGGTCCTGCCCACCTAGCAGTTTGAAAGCATGTCAAAGTGTAAGTAGATAATTAGGTACCACTCTGGTGGGAAGGTAAACGGCGTTTCCAAGCGCTGCTCTGGCTCGCCAGAAGCAGCTTAGTCATGCTGTCCACATGATCCGGCAGCTGTCTGCAGACAAATGCTGGCTCCCTTGGCCTATAGAGCGAGATGAGCACCGCAACCCCAGAGTCGTCCGTGACTGGACCTAATGGTCAGGGGTACCCTTACCTTTACCTAATAGAAGAAAAACACCCTAACCCATATATTCTTATATAATTTTTTTTTATTATCCTAATACATATGTAAATATTAATAGCCTACTGCATTTTGTATGAAAACATTTTTATTTTACTTTTTTTTTCTTTGCATCACTTTATTTGTTTAGATTTGAAACTATAAACTACTGTTGTAGTTTGACCTGGTATGAATTGACCTGGCAATAATTCCAGGTGCACAATTTGCTGAAGTGGATTAATTAGCTATAGTTAGCAAATTGGCATTCTAAAGACTGTGCCAAAAATTGGTAGCACTTGCAAAGCCAAAATTCCAGACAAGTGAGGAGTTAGGAAGACCCGCTGTTTGTATGCAGATAGGTTGCTGCACACTGGTGCAGGGAGTGTGGGAAGCTTATGCATGGAGAAGACAGGATATAATTAATTGTTCTTAGTAAATCTCTATAGTTAGAGAGTTACCTAAATCCTAAATTATTTCTAATGTTTCATAGTACTGGTCGAACACCCTTCCTTCAAAATACTGTGTTATTCATGGCAGCAGACCACATGGCAGCAGTAGGTGAGGATTAGGCTATATTTTACAAAGCATAACTCCTTTGACTAAGGCTTGCAACTCAAACACATCTCATGCATGTCATGGTGTCCCTGTCAGCTCCAAGAAGAAATGCTTTACTCAGCTGACAGAAGAATAGTCTGTCTGTCCAAGTCCAGGCGCAAGATTTGCCAGACATGATAATGATTGATTTGTAATATCTGACATGATATTCTGTTGCCTCTTCTTCTCACACCTCTCCAGCCAGCTACAGTGTGCATGCTGTACACAAAGCATGTGCATATTATACTTTTGTGGAAAGAAGCACCAAAGAGGAGGGGAACAAAACTTTGTAATCTGTCAAAGATTCTGTTACTGTTGGCTTCGGAGCCTGTCCACTAAGAAGGATAATAGTATTAATTTCATTTAAAAAATAAATAAAACAAATTTGTCCAGTAGTTTGTTCTACTAAGTTTGTTCTTGTCCATGCACACAAAAGTTTGTACCCAGAATGAACTGAGTTGGTCTCTAAGGTGCTACTGGACAATTTTTTAATTTATTTGACTGTGTCAGACCAACACGGCCACCTAGCTGAATATTAATCTCAGCTATTATTCTTTTTCTTCTGTACCTTGGTTTGAATGCCCACTCCTAGCCATCTTCCAGCTAGGGATTCAGGGGCAGCACTTGCCAGCTCTTTAAGATGAAATCAGCTGATCCAGACCTCTCAAATTAATGTGCAGATGGGAAATCAGCTCTCTGCTGGAGTTTGCACCTCTCAGGATGTTGTGACACGGTTTTGTCCAATTTTGCATTGGAATACACATTTAAGTGCGTGAATACATATTCTAGGACAAAATGCATATTTAACCTTTATCCAGAATTCCGGGGTAAGTCACTTTTATCGCAGCACACTTTTCATTGTGCAGTGTCCTTTTAGGACATTGTCACAAACTGCCATCTGTACAATCCTTATTGCTTACTGGTTTTTTTCTGGAAGCAACAAGAAGAAGAAACAACTTTGGGCATTAAATGCCCCAGAAGGGCATTAAATTTTACCATTGGGCTGTATTTATTACATCTACCAATATAAGTAGATTGGGGCAGTAAAACACCCCATTGTTTTTATAGACAAATGATCAGGGAAAGACCAATGTTATTATTTTTCCAACTTTGGGTGAAGGCTAAATATTTAGAGAGGATTTTTTAAAAAAAATAATGTGGATGAATGCAGAAATTGGAACAGGATTATGTGTAAAAAAAAAATGCAGAAGAAATATGGACTAGAAGACAGATTTGCTCATCCCTACTTTCATCTTTGCAAGTTTGCTGACTTATGGTTAGATGGCGTGAAATGATCTATGAATTCTCCAAGACATTTCAGAGGCTTATCAGAACTCCCTCAGCAATCTTGAAGTTTCTTAAATTAATTCTTAAATTAAATATTGCAAACCAAATAAGATTCAAATATAGTCAGATACTGAATACTCTTACCTGCCATTAAATATTGCAACTTGAAAGTAGAATTTTGCTAAGAATTTTTAGGATTTGATTGTTTCAGCTCTATTAATTGTTAGCTAATTTATCATGCTAGCACTAATAGATAATTTTTAACAGGTGTGCTTATTAATGTTCTAGCAATTTGTGTGTTCTAAACTATGAAATCCTACTCTTCAGAGAGATTGTTATTGAAACCAGCTGCAATTACTGTTAAACATTCAGTAGATGTGTAACTTAGTTGTAATATCCCAGTTGTACTGTACATTTTAATTGGGATATTGGCGCAGAAACAGATTTTCAAGTCTCCAGTGGAAAACACAGGGTGGTTTTACACTCCGTATTGAATTTCAATCTAGCTAAATTCATTGCATAAAGATATGGAGGGTGAAGATGTTGGCACAATTTCCATAATCTAAAAAGTCTATGCAGTTTTATCATATCTTTATTCATGTTTGATTAAGATCTCGGTAGCAAGGGTTGGTCAAACTTTAACAAACCTTCAGTGTCATAGATGAAGTACAACTTCAAAACAAAACTGAATTTGGTTTAAAGAATTGGGAGCCTTAGTGATGTGCTACTCTTGTGTAGAGGAAGGAGTGGCACCATGGTGTTAGCCCGGCTCTCAGGGTTACACCATTTTCTTTCAGCAATCATATGCTCTTCACAGTTGGGTGAGAAGAGAGCTGAGCAACGGAGCTTCTGCTCCTGAGCAGCAGAGCCATGCAATGCTTCATGCGCTGCTCTTACACAACTGTGCACAATGTGTGGTTGTGGGGAAGGTGCAGAGGCCACACCTGAGGCTGCTCCTTGCTCTGCAGGTATGCCCTATCATGGGGCTCTCAGACTTTGCACCTCCAGGGTCCACTTGAAAATGACAGAAACCAATCAGTAGCAAAGTGCAGAGCCATTCACAAAAATTATTTTGTTTATTATTTATTTTATAAAAAATTATATACTACTTGACTTAAAAAATAAAAAAATGCAACCTCAAAGCAGTTTACCAAAAATATGACACAATAAAATGATCACCATGGGAGGCAGAGTTTGGCATAATCAGCCAGCAATTAATTAATTTCTGCTGGTATCTAATCCACCTTTGCAAATGGCTAAATTCTTGGTCACAGCATTTCCTTTGGTGTAAGGAGTTCTGTAGCTCAGCTGCCCACAAGCTAAGTATAGACATTTGCCCTACAGGTGTTGTGATTCAGCCTCCCCCTTTTAGGCAGATTTTTTTGATCCAAAAGCATTCCCCCGACCCTGTCACTTCTTCTGCTCTTCTCTCTTCATTCCCAATTTGCACTTTAGCCCCTCCCCCAAACTGTCAGTTCCTTTCATCCCTTTTGCCTGGTCCTTTAACATTCACTTATCCCTTTTATAACACATTTCATCTCTTTTTTTCTATTCCTAGTTTATTTGTATATTTATGCATGATAAACAAACCTTTCTCTCACTTTCTAATTTCTTTCTATGTCTGCTCTTCTCCTATCATTATCAAAGCTATTATTTATTGCGTAAGTCATCTTACATTTCCTTGGCACCTCAAAAAGAAACCCAAATTTAGGTTTGGTCACACGCACATGGATTTGACTTGTTAAATAATAAACATTACACAACCTTAGAAAGGAACAATTGAGCTACAGTCATGAGAATTGTACCAAAAAAAGATAAGGCCCTGGGACTACTGAGTAATTATTGGTTTCTAGAGACAGAGGAGAGAACAGCCATTAGCCTTCTGTGTCAAAGTAGATTCATGTGGACCCCAAAATGATACTTTATTAAAAGATGTTGAGTTTATAGTTCAGGACTAGAAATGGCTTATTGATTTTATTGGCATCATGCTTCAGCAGCTGAGGAGCTGTTTCTATTTGTAAAGTGAAAAATCTCTGCACAGTGTATCAGCATCTCTAAGGGTGGAACAACACATTAGGCTCACCTTGAGGCTAACCTGGGGACAAGGTTTTAGGGACAAAGGAACATTGGCTCCTTCCAGTCTTCTACCTTGCCTAGTGGTTAACAGTAATCTTATGTGATTACAGAATACATGCTATTTAGCACACAATGTGCTTTTTTTCAGGGGGTACCAGCACCTCTCCTTTTTTGTTTTTTCTTTTTGTTAAAAAGCTTGATTCTTACTGTAACAACTTCATGATGAGTTCCGGCTCTTGTTTTTCTGGAAAAAAGCACTGAGCACACACTTCCCTAAATTTCCCCCCTTCCCAATACACATTCTCAGACTTACAAATCCATATTTATCTGTAACATAAGGTTGTTTTGGGAAACGCCATTTGCAGGGTATACTGAAAGGGTTTACTCAACAGCAACAGCAAGTCAGACAGACTTTGCATATATATTCTAAAAGTTGTAAAAGCTGTTTCCACATACATTCCACATACATTCTTCGCCCTGAAAGCAAGTGCCTCAGAATGCAGCAAAGGTGTGTAAAAATGCTCCAAGGTGAGTGTCTGGCTTCTCTCTTGTGATGTCACACATCAATGATGCTGCCTGCACATTTGTAGGTACAGTGTATGCTATATTAACTATTTTCCCTTTGTATTTTTCTGTATTCAAAAGCTATTCAGATGTTGCTAAAGCAACATGGTTGTGGGGGCAGGGAGGTCTACTGTGGTTCTTCTTTTGATCATGTATTTTGTGTTTTATATTGTTTTTTACATTGTGAACTGCCCCAAGATCAACAGATTAAGGGTGGTATACAAATTTAAAAAATAATAATAGGTAAATGCATAAATATATAAATGAACTTATAGTTATCATTCTGTGACTACTGAGAAATTTTATTTAAGTGACAGGTATACATAGTATTTCTAGTGAAAGTTTATAATTGAAACCAAATTGCTAATCTCACCTACTGAAATCTTCAAAGGCACTATCTTTTTGCACCAGGGACTGTGCGTGAAGGATCCTTGTAAGGACTCATCCACACTTTTGCTTGACCTGTATTTTGATCATAGTGCACTGATGAATTACTCCAGGTTTCAAAGCTTTTTTCATTGTGCCTTGCAAATATCTGATCTTTCCCGCTGAATCGGATCTTATCAGATGTAAATCCAAAGAGAGATTTTGTTTTCCCTCCTACTCAACCAAAATGTGTGAAGCCTGATGCAGGCACCATGCAAGATATAATAAGACAGGCTGGGGGAGTATACTTTGGCCAGGTCTACCCAGCAAGTTTGACAAGAAAGCAGGCATTTGAATGCATCTCTCTTCTAGTTTCAGTCTAACATTATTTCTACTACTCTACACTGGCTCTCTCAGGAAATTAAAGCAACAGATTATGCTCCTCCTTTTCAGTATTCACTTTTTGTATGGAAATTTTAAATACGTTCTCCAGCCAACAGTCGTTCCAGTTTGCTAAACTTGTTTCCATTCTTCCAAACAAATCATACAGGTATATGAATTCCAACAGAAAGGAGCAGAAAACATTATGGGAGCATAAAATCCATTGGACTACTACAAAATTCATTTTTCTACAACCCTAATCTCAATAAGTGAGTGAACTTTGGAACTGGATCAATTATTTCCTCTTCTTTCAAATTCATGCAACTCTTCTGCTTCAATTATAATTAGGAAATAAATGTCTTTTATAAGCATCTTTAATACCACTATTTTTCTTCCAGTGGTGATATTTTTGCCATCTCACATACTAAGGCTTCAATATTCCACAGAGTAAAAATGATCCTCCCACCCCTGAGTAATATATTGTGTAAGTGGGAGCGATGCCTGGCTTCTCAAAATGAAAAGAATAAATCCTTCATAATCCTTAGCAGATTAAAATGCTTTTCCTGCAACAGTATCCCTTTTTAACATTTCTAAAGTGCAATATAAAGACAAAATAAGCATTAGAGACATCTGTCTTTTTGAAGGAGCTTGAACATAACATAAAATTGTTGGAAATAACCCTCTATAAAGGAATTTGAGTTAAGGAACTTGAACTGTTCCTACTCTACTCAATCGGAACTTCCTTCCTTCCTTCCTTCCCAATAGGTTTTGTGAAATGAACAAGCTCATTGTGCAACAGGAAGAACTAGAGAATGAAGCTGGAGAATGAAGCTGAAGATTATGTTTCTGGATTCCGACTTCAAGCCAGATCATTTTTAAGATCAGACCATTATGAAGGTAACTTCTTTTTAAAAATACAATTTCTAAAAATTTTAAATGGACTTATGTGCATGCTAAGTGACATTCAGTTATATGTTGCTGACTGCACCTATGGACTATTGCAAAGGTTTAGGGGCTTGCCATAATAAGCCTAAACAGAAGCACAGCCTCCTTTTTCCATTTTTTTAAACTCCCTTTTAGGGCAGTCACCTGTGGCAGCAAGTCATACTGGGAGAGATGCATACTTTGGCCCCGAGTTAACATTAACACCTTCGATTCAGCCTAGAAGTGAATAGGCAGCGGGTGCAAGTCATGCAATTCAGGTGTAAGATGATTCTAACTTGGTAAGGTGATAAATAACTGATCACTGTGGCTAGATCATCCTGGTCCATGAATAGCTGTAGCTTCAAACAGGCACTGCTTTTCAGCCCTAGCAACAGCTCCCAAAATAGTTCACTTTGTTAAGTTGTGGGTGAACATATCAGACGACACAGCGATTCTTCAGACAGCTCTTAGAATCATAGAATCATAGAGCTGGAATAGACCACAAGGGCCATCGAGTCCAACCCCCTGCTCTTGTTTATTCACAGGCCAGAACAGAACTGGGCTGAAGGGTTCAGCAAACTTGCTTATATAGAGCTTCACTACAACGCAACAGTAACCACTTTCTGTAACTATCCAATCACTGAACGTCCCTTTCAATTCCTTATTTGCATATGTGGTCCTGAGTGATAACTATCTACAGTATCCCCCTGCTGGCCCAGGGTGAGAACTTCAGTACATAACACACTTAAAACACTTGCAGTCATATATTTAAAACCCTAAAAAGTCATGCTGTTTTTAATGTCCACCTAAAAGCCATCAGGGATGGCTCTGGGTGGATATTCTGCAGCCACTGGGTTACCACAGCCAATGGGGCCTGCAAAGATAATCACAACCTATGGGCAGGTTCATATGCAAGGAAATGACATTGTAAATGTTCTGGCCATGAGCAGATGCAGGCCAGCTGCTGCCATAACGAGCACCATGCTGTCTCTCTCACAGGTGACTCTATAATAAAATCTGAAAAAGAAGGCAGGGGAGGGGGGGATGCCACTGGGCTGCCACCTATGACAAGCACCAGACTCTTCTGAAATGTTTTGCAAACACAACCCCCTAATCACTCTCTTCTTCAGCTTCTGACCCCAGTTCCACAGACATCCTGATTTCCAGACAAATACCCTAATTGTCAAATGTTTGGTTCAGCACAACAATTAAACAACCAACAGGTGCCCATCCTCTGCCCGCCCTCTGTGGATGCAGCAATGGTCATCCCAGACTAGCAAGCTCTTCTGGACCACGGGTGGTAAATCACAGGTATTTGCAACACTCACTGTTTCCTGACTGGCGTGCTTTACATTCACACATACCTTACAGCTACAGCTCCTTAACTAGACGGAAAATGTAAAGTTCTGAAACCTGTGAGATCTGAAGAACCTGCAAAGCTGGCAGATACTGAGACAACCTGTTGTGCAGCTGTACCCCGAGGGAAGTGCATTTCCTTACTCATCTTTAATCATGCTTACTTTCCCCCAGTGTTAAGAAGAGTTAATCAACCATAATGGACACTTGCCATTTCATTTCTTCTCTGCTCTCTATTACACTATGCAGGAGAGGCACACACAGAGAAAGGCTTTATTTAAATACTTCAAAATGATAGGGTGAAAAGTGTGTTCCTGCAGCTATTATTTCTCCATCCTGCTAGCTCTTCACTTATCGTTCCTGATCATCTCCCTGCTGAAACAAGCCATAGGAAAAATCTAATGGCTGCAGATGCCTTTCTTCTGTTATCTTTTGTTCAATCTTTAACAAGGATTAATATTCAGTCACAGTGCTACAAATTAGGTGTCTTCTTGAACCACGACCTTGCTAAGCCAAAGCATTTGAAAGGAATCAAATGAGTCACAAAGCAAGCATGATGACTGTTAACTGAATTAAGCTCCCCTTAAAGGAACCAAAAGGGATCTGTTGTACTGTAAATAAGAGACACACTTGATTTGACTTGTTGTCTTGATACTGCCATTAGGATTCACTTTCAAACCAAATGTTTGAAAGATGCAGAGCTTCCTCCGAGCAACAATGCAATAAAGAGAAAATAGGGAGGTGGTTTTGAGCGGGTGCTCACTGCTAAAATTAGATCTTGGCTAACAGGTTTTCGAGGGGAGTGATTATTAAGACAGTTTAAGTTTACATTGCAGATATTCTGGAAAAGAAAGCAGGGGAGAGAGAGATTAAACTTTACCATCCAGGGCACTGGCAATGGCTTCTTGTGCCAGTTTTTCCACCAGCTGAAGGTTAGGTGGTCAGCAACTCATTTGGAATCAGCCGAAGCACCAGCTGCTTCTCCTCTTCTCAGCTCCTTGATGAGAAAGACATTGTTGGTCTCTTTGATCCTGCAAAAATAACTTTGGTGTTCTTGAATATTTCCTTGACCGCATTTTAATAAGAACTGTCTCTCCTGAGTTATTCTGGGGTTATGTTTCTTGCGCATTCTGACAACTGAGGAAGATCAGCTGCACTATTCGTCAGAATCCCCTAATTAATCACAGTTGCTTAGAATCATCATAGATTTGCAACATTACTCTGGTATTTCCACCCCATAAATAACTGAGCAGGACTAATTCCAATGATGGACTCGGAAAACAAGGGTCATTATGGGTACTTTGCTACAAAAAAAAGGGGGAAATGCTGTATATATTTTTGGCTCTATTAAGCCACTTTCTTTGGGTTAAAAAAGGTGTTTGATGGTTTTATTTTACTGGTGGATGTTTGTTTTGTATGTGTATTTATTATCTCGCTCATTGATAGCTTAATGTCCACCACTGTGGTTTTTAAACGTTGTAAGATATTTTGGGTGGCTTGCCTAGAAAAATAGCTTTAAAATACTGATACATGAAGAATAACAATAAAATAAACAAAGCTCTGCCAACCTGGGCCATTATTTATCTGGTGTAAAATGGCAGTAGGAATTTGTAGGGGGAAGATTATGGACAAGAGGTCTTCATCATCTAATACTTTCCCCTCCACGTAGAGACACTTCAACAATTCTTCCCCCGGCCATTCAAATTCTGATATGAAATTACCTGAACCAAACACACAGGACTGATGTGCAGATTGGTATTTAGTTATCCACCACTTTAAGAATCTTCCCTATACAGGGCTGCCTTCAGTTGTCTTCTAAAGGTTGTATAATTACATATCTCCTTGGCATGGAAGTTGCATAACTCTAAATTCTCCAACAGTTCTCAGATAAAAATAGGAATTTCCTACCATACCCTCCAATATTTCTCTGATGGAAATAGGGATGTCCTAAGGAAAAGCAGGACATTCTGGGATCAAATTAGAAACCAGGATTGTTTCTGTAAATCTGGGGCTGCCCCTGGAAAATAGGGGCACTTGGGGGTCTGCATAATGTGACTGGCTTTCTACAATATTGATTTGAAAACCAATTACCAGCAAAGTGGAGAAAATCAAGTCAAATGACCTCATTGGCACATTTTGTCTTAAACATCAGTGCCATTATGTTTATATATAAAAGAACAAAATGAATTATGAACAATTTTGGTTCCATTTGTTTTCCCACCCTCTTAAACACAGGATAAAGTAGGAATGATGAGAGAGAAACTTTTTGTGAGAGAACAACTGTGTACACAGACACTCCAGTTTACTCTGCATCCCATGTGCGGGAGTTCCACTGTTGGTTTGGGAAGCCGTGTATAAATTACACAATTTATACACAATGTTTTTCTGGAAGCCTGGAAGCCAAGACTCAAGATTGGGGCAAAAGTATTGATGAGAGAACCTCAGCAGAGATTTAACATCACAAAACATGCAGCAAATAAAAGCATGGAAATGGAATCCGTAAAACCTTTAACATGTGCCCTTCCAGTGAGTTCCCAAAATGTCCCCTTTTAAAAGCTCATCCCACACCATGCCACTTCCCTAGCATAGAAATAGACCACACATTTGATAACTCATAAAATGGTTTACTTATAAAACACTTCAAAGGTCAGGTGCATGTGCTTTTCCATTCAGCAATCAGAAAAGATGCACAGGCAGTCAAAACACTGCTTAGTTACCAAAGGCAGAAGTTTCTAAACTATTGGTGTCAAAGGTACACTGGTTTAGTCTTCATTCTAGTCTGAAACAAAACAGGCTGGTTAAAGCCATGCAGTTGGCTGGAATAAGTGGCTCAGAGCTCCTTATATTCTTGAATGGGGAGAGATATATAACAAAGGCTTGGTGACCCATTTCCTCTTGAAGCGGTGACATAGGCTAAGCCTGGCATGACAGCTTACTCTATAGTTTGACCCCTTCGTGCCCTAATTGGATTCAAACACACTAGAGTTATATGAGGCTAGAACCCTACAGTTTCTTATGGAAAGCTATGCTTTGATGCATTCTTCCAAAACCAGCTTCACTTTGAATTCAGAAAAAAGAACAACCTGGCTGTGTTTTAAGCTAGTAATGTTTATACAGCCCAAGACTCCACCCACAGTTCTTTGGATCTAAGTCTTTTTAATTGCTTCAATGAAGCTCATTTCACAGACATCAACGAATATGCTTTCATGACAGAAAGAATGTAGACTAAAAAATTCATAAAACAATGAACTGTGTGATATGTTATTATTTTCTCAGATAAAGAATTTGGCTTTGATTCCTCCTTGTTCCATTTTGTCCTCATGGAACAATTTCAACAGCTTGAAGATATAAGTTAGTTATGATAAGAGCCCTCCCTGAAATCATAGAAAAGTTTCCCTTTTGTGTCAGAACAAATTAGAATTTAAAAACCCCCACAAGCAACTGCACAGCTGGGAATTTGGCCAACAGGGCCTTAAAAACGATGCCAACTTCAAAATGCATGCTGGTGTTGCCAAAAATCTTCCCATAGGCATGACAAGGGATTTGCTGACCTGGAAATGTTTAAATCCCTTCTGAAAAAAAAGATGCAGCAGGTCAAAATCATGAAGCAGAAGTAGAGCTACTCCAGTGACCCAGACTAATAGACTTGTAAGCAAATATGGAGTTTTTGTGGGTCTGTCATCTGTTGGAAGAGACATGTTCTGAGTAGCTACAAACTAGGGGAAGGCATATATTTAGCATTGGAGAAAAATAATCATAATGGCAATGGAAGGATGTGAGAAGGCTTTTTCTCATTGTGAGCTGCGCTTGTTTCTGCTCACTGACTATGCTTCACTGGGGCATGAGGGAACTAGTATATAAATGATAGCGAATAGTTCCTTGTGAACCCGCATACAAGACAGCCAGCTGTGTATCTATAAGAGTTACTGCTCTGGTTTTGCCTCCTTCTAATCTGTTTCCACTGCGGAGTGGAACATTCTGCATGATCCATCTAGTGTGACAGGATCATTCAGTAATCTGAATCACAGATACCTGGGAATTGCCTATTCTCAGAACAGGCTGCCTGTTGTGCCTCTGCATGAGATACTGCTCTGGACCTGCATCCTTCCAGATCAGTGACTCAAGCAAAAATACATGGTCAGGAAAACCGTGCATACAAAGTAAACCATTTCAAAGTGTAAGAGATGAAATGTGTCTCCAATTTTGATTCAGATCATGGTTGTGTCACATGAATGGAAAACAATGCTTTACCATTTTGAGGAAACTGTCACAAGAGTTTCACTTGCAAAGCTTGCAAAATTAAAGAGAACAAAAGAATCCACAGTTGAGCTGATTAATACCAGTTATATGTACCCCCCCCCAAAAAAAAAACACTATTTGGCAGTCAACTACACAAGGCAATCTTGTTCAGATTGTTGAAGGTGACTTTCACCTTACTCCTAAAGACATTTATTTGGAATTAAGTCTCCTGGATTTCAATGGAACTTACTTCCATTTAAGTGGCTTAGAACTGCAGCCTAAGACATATCAATCACAGAAAAAGAGATTTAGTTTGCAGTTCTTCAAGCACCTATGCTGTGGAAGCCCAAGCAAAATCAATGAAGTACCTGTAAACAACTCAACATAGAAACATCTGAGAAAACAGCTAGTTAGAAACCTATAGCACTTACTTGTAAGTCAATGGGACTTAATTCTGAGTAGACATGTAGAGCTTTACAATATAAATCCCTGTTTAACAGCTGTATCTGGTCAGTTGAGGAATAGTTTGTGTATGAAATGCAGAGTTCCATCTTTAAAATTGCCAAGATGCTGTTAAGTTTCATGGAGTGCGCAGTTTCCATGCAAGCCTGCTGTTCTCACATGCAATCCTGACACCCATTTTAGGATATTTTGACCTTCATCCCTAATGCACCTCAAGGGTTAACATAGTCAAGGACAACAAAGATAAATCTCAGGAAATGTTATTGTATCTAGAAGGGAATTAGCATATTTATTGAAAGATATTAAACAGAATCAGCTGACCAAGACTTTCATAAGCAACAAACAGTTTATAATGATATAACAGTAGTAGTAGTAGTAATCATTCATTCATTCATTCATACATACCCCGCCTATCTGGCTGGGTTTCCCCAGCCACTCTGGGCAGCTCCCAACAGAGTATTAAAAGCACAATAAAATGTCAAACATTAAAAACCCTAAATAGGGCTGCGCTGCCTTCAGGTGTCTTCTAAAAGTTAGGTAGTTGTTTATTTCTTTGACATCTGATGGGAGGGTGTTCCACAGGGCGGGTGCCACCACCAAGAAGGCCCTCTGCCTGGTTCCCTGTAGCTTTGCTTCTCGCAGTGAGGGAACCACAGAAGGCCCTTGGAGCTGGACCTCAGTGTCCGGGCTGAATGATGGGGGTGGAGACGCTCCTTCAGGTATACTGTGCCAAGGCAGTTTAGGCCGTTAAGTTAGTTAAAACTAATCATGTAAGCTATCGGTTCAAAAAGCATGCATGGATGCTTTTAGAAAATGGAGAACTCGCTTTAAAAAAAGATGAGGGGAGGTTTTCAGAGGAAGAAGGGAGTTTGGATAGTGATTTTATGGAAGTTTCCCACCCTGCCTTAAGGCATGATTTCTCAATTTCGTAGGCGATTTTCCAGAGGAGCACAGGACGTCAGGGATTAAGTTCTGAAGAATAACAGACCTGCAGGGAGGGGATATGCTTTTGGTTCATTAAGGTAAAGGTAAAGGGACCCCTGACCATTAGGTCCAGTCGTGACCAACTCTGGGGTTGCGGCGCTCATCTCGCTTTACTGGCCGAGGGAGCTTCCGGGTCAAGTGGCCAGCATGACTAAGCCACTTCTGGTGAACCAGATCAGTGCATGGAAACGCCGTTTACCTTCCCGCCAGAGCAGTACCTATTTATCTACTTGCACTTTGACGTGCTTTCAAACTGCTAGGTTGCCAGGAGCAGGCAGGGACCGAGCAACAGGAGCTCAGCCCGTCACGGGGATTCGAACCACTGACCTTCTGATTGGCAAGTCCTAGGTTCTGTGGTTTAAATCACAGAGCCACCCGCGTCCCTTTCGGTTCAGTACAGTACATCATTGCCTGGGCCTGCCTTTGGATAATGGTAGAAGTCCCTGGTCTTGAAGAAGGATAGATGGTAGATTGTCAAGAGAGACAATCTTTCCATGTGCAATAAGGGAGAGTGTAGGTGTGATGGAACGCCCCATCCTCTCTGCTACCTCACCTTCCACTTGCTTGCTGCCCTTGACAAGTTGAAAGGTGAACTTCCACTGTGGGATACCTTCTCTGCTTGTGAAGGATTCCACCATTTACAGTCCTGTATGATCTGATTTCTAAAACACAAAGCTGTCTGCTGTCTGCTGCAGAAGTTTTCCCCATGGATGTGTGCAATTAAGGGGAAGGTGGTGCACCAGAAGAGGCAGGGCTTGAAGACATAGGGTGCCTGAAGAGGACTAGACAGATCTTTCTTTATTGGATGTTTGGCGGGTTGATTATATTGCATTATATTTAACTATATTGTATTTTTTAGCGCTAGAGTCTATTGATGGAAATCAATCATAGTGTTACATATCCTTCTTTTGAGTTTGTAGTTAATGCATGTGTTACTTTAAAGCACCAGAGGGCACTCCAGCCAGCACTCCTCTTTACATTAATTCCACCTGAAACACTTAGCCATTTTGTTTGTTGTTCTCTCCCATTTTGTTGATATAAGATTTCCTCTCTCATTTCCTCTCATCCTGTAAATAGTTTCTGCATGAATAAAGCATTTAAACTCCAGAAACTGTAAGCAATTATTCCAATCTAATTCACCCAAGCTGCAGAGTCCACCAACATGTGGCCCATGGCTGCACATGAACCCAATGAGCATTTCCCTGCTCTGGCTGAAGTGAGGCTTGAAAGAAGCATTTATTGTAGGTTGTGGTGTGTGCTTGGCTGCAGTGTGTGTGTGTGTGTGTGTGTGTGTGTGTGTGTGTGTTGCCCACAATAGTTTTTTCTGGTTTGCAAACGTGCCCAGAGGCTCATACTATGCTCACAGTAAATAAAGGGAAAGGGGGAGTTGGGAAGGGCACCCATCCCATCCTTCTTAACCCGGTTCATTGCATGGCGTAGAGAGCCAGTTCTGGAGTGGCCTGCAGGGAAATTCTGCAGCACCAGTTATTCCTCCATTAGTTCCTCAACTCAGCATGCTCTCTCTGCTTTCTGCTCTCTGCTCACTCAACACTGCCATTCGCTGCTTTTGCACAGAACTTCCAATGGCCTGGCACGACCACAGTCTCAGACAGACAGCTGCTGGTCAATGGGCCCTGATATGCATGAGGCGGCCGGCTGTGATGTAAGACGAGGTTGGGGACTCATCACATGGCCTTAATGGTTTGTTACAGTCACAAAGCACAAACACACCAGCGGAGTTTCAAATCAGAAGCCTTTGAAATAGAGTTATCTGACTTGCAAGAATGAGTCTCAGGAGAATGATTGTAAATTCAGCATGGTACCACTTTTTGGTATGAGTGCTGGCTCTGTAATAAGTTTGATATATCTGCGGTATTTCTGTTTTCTTTTGTTTTTGGCATTTTATTATTTATCTAGCCAATACATAAACCACTTATATGTAAAACTATCTCAAAGTGATTTACAATAAGGAGTCAAAGACTCTAAGATAACAAAGAGTCAAGGACATACAACAAAACAACTGCTTTGTTATTTTATACGAAAGGTGGTCTAAACGTTTTAATAAATATGCAATGAACGAGTCCCATGTGTTTTGCAACAGACACTAGCTCTTAAACTGTGAAGTCCATGGCTATGGTATTATGAGATCTCTTCTGAATTGACTGCTACCCTTGCAACAATGCCATAGTCAAGTTTTCACAGAGGCCTTTGCTGTGCTTGTTGAAATATTTTGAGTAATATGCCCCGAAAGGGAAAGGAGATCCCAGAAATCCCCCAGGCCACCTGATAAGCATTATATAGGTTTTTTGTTTCTTTTATTTTTCTGTTTTTCTCTCTCTCTTTTACATTTTAAAAGCATGCTTTTTAAAGCATTTTGCTTAAAAAAATCTGCACAGCCATTCAACAGAACAGACTTACTGGTCTACTCATGTACAAGGGTCAAGAACCCGATAAGACCATTTCATCCATGTCTAAATGTGGCTCAGCTTTCCAGAGATGGATCTGCCCAGGAAAGCCCTAACTTGCTTCCTCGTACTATTACAAGCCTGGGGAGTGATAATGGAAAGTTTAGAAGGGGCACAAGGCTCCTCCTTGGTTGCTAATTGAAATTATGGTGCTATTGAAAAAGAATGCATGATGAATCACTAGGCTGAGAAATGGATAACTCATCAGGGTGAGCTGACTGACAATTTCTCAAGAGCCAGCAGCAGAAGTGGACAAATGTCTTTCACAGAAAAGACAACAGGAACAGGAGAGTTCAAGTGGAAGTATCTTCTTGCTAATCTACTGTAGAGTTTGCTAGTCCCGAACTACTACAACAAGGGTAGGAAAACTAAGGCCCGGAGGCAGGATCTGGCCCAATCACCTTCTAAATCCGGACTGTGGATAGTCCAGGAGTCATCATGTTTTTACATGAGTAGAATATGTTCTTTTATTTAAAATGCATCTCTGGGTTATTTGTGGAGCATAGGAATTTGTTCTCCCCCCCCAAAAAAAATAGTTCGGCCCCCCACAAGGTCTGAGGGACAGTGGACCAGCCCCTGCTGAAAAAGTTTGCTGACCCCTGTACTACCACATATAAAATTCTCTCTGTCCAGCATCCTGTTCTCACAGTGGCCAACCAGATGCCTCTGGGAATCCTGCAAGCAGCCTTGGAGCACAAGAGCATTTTCCCTCCTGTGGTTTTCAGAAAGTGGTATTCAGAAGCATTCCTGCCTCCAGCTGTGGCTAGTGGTCATTAATAGCCAGATCCTCCTCTATGGAGTTGTCAAATCTTCTTTCAAAGTCATGCTTGTTGTTGGCCATCTCTGCCTCCTGGTGGAGAGAATTCCATCGTTCAATCATGGGATGTGTGAAGAAGCCCTTGCCCTTGCCTCTTCTGAATCTTCTGAATCTCCCGCCATTCAGCTTCCTTGTTATGGAAGTCTAATGTTATGAGAGAGGGAGAAAAACTTCTCTCTAGCCACTTTGCCCATGTAGCTTGCTCACTTTTTATTTAAACTAAGAAGGCCCAAATGTTGTAACCTTTCCTCTTGCTCTGTGCTCTTGATCATATCATTTGCTGTTTTCTGACCCATCTGTTTACTCTGAACTGCATTTGCCATTTTACCACCCACTGACTCAGTTTGGAGAGGTCCTTCTTCATATTCTCTTTTTTCAGAACCACAGTTGGTCCCTCCTCCTTCTCTCTGCTTTTAGAAAAAAGGGCCAAACAGTTCATTTTAATTTGGCCTTTTCAATGTCAATAGTTGCTCCTTCTATCATAGAAACCTGTATTTTATTTCTCTTCTCAATTGCTTTCATTTAGACTAGAGTCATGAAACATTCCGCCATGCACCACCCGCACTAAAAGCAAAGTGGATTCCCTATTGACTTCTGTTATTTGTTTCCTGCATGGTCCCCCAATGAACTTGAGTGCTTGGGGAAATCAATACACATGGACTCCACAGTCACCAACACATATCAAGAGAAAAGTGCTCTCTTCTTCACCGAGCCATCCATGGTGTGGCATGGTGTGGTGGTCACTTTGAGCCCACTCATGGTGGGACGTGAGGTACACTGAGATACACGGATTCTTGGAGCACCCACCCTCCTGCCCCTTAACATAGGTAACATTTGTTGTTTCACGCCGTGTGGGAACTTTGTGCTCCATGTCCTAATTGACCGTGGATGGTGAGTTCCTTTTCAACTACTTATGGAATTATTTGGGACAACTACATGGAGTGCTGTCAGTTAAATGGGGTTAGTCCTGCTTTTTAGGTCAGAGCAGTAAGGAAAATGGACAGCGAGACACTGAGAAGCACCCTGTGGAATCATTACAGTCAAGGGATTCCCTGGACTACAGGGCCTTTGGGCTGTGGAGAGAGAGTTTCGGAGGCCACTGAGTTAAGAAGTCCTCCTTCCACAACTTAATCTTGCTTATTTTCTTTAACATCAGACCAAGAGATCCACAGGTAGTCTTCACGCAGCCAGCAGCTCATGCACATCTATAGCACAACAGATTTCTTTTGCATGTTTAAATACAGTGGTGCCCCGCAAGACGAAATTAATTCGTTCCGCAAGTTTTGTCGTCTAGCGAATTTTTCGTCTTGCGAATCACGAAATCCCATAGGAATGCATTGAAAATCAATTAATGCGTTCCTATGGTCAAAAAAAGTCCAAACAAAGCCAAATTTGGTACAATAACAGTTTATTAACTGCTCTTTAAAGTCACACATACTGTAAAGAGCAGTTCAAAAATTGAAGGGAAAATAAATTAACTTTATTAGCAAAACATGTCTTTGTTTTTAGACAAAGGAAACAAAGTCGCGAGACGTTTTCGTCTTGCGAAGCAAGCCCATAGGGAAATTCGTCTTGCGAGGCAAATCGAAAACGGAAAAACCTTTCGTCTAGCGAGTTTTTTGTCTTGCGAGGCATTCGTCTTGCGAGGTACCACTGTAAAAGTTATCACCCTAGCCACCCAGCTGCCCCTGTTTCTTCTGGGTCTGAGTGCAGAACTCTTAAGTTGCTGAAAATGTTATTCCAGCAGCATCCATGATGGATTGGCCTTCTGCAACTCGGGGCCCTCTAGACACTATTGGAGCTCCTATCAGCTCCAGTGAGCATGGCCAAGGTTTAGGGATGATGGTAGTAATGCACCAAAACATCAGGGGGAGGGCACCAGGTTGAGGAAGAATGTAGACCATCTGATTCCACGAGTGACCCAGAGTCCTACATATTGCCTATCCTGTATTCTAGCAAGCAGCTCTTAAGCAATTGGTGTGGGGGTATTTCAGTAAGGGGCAACATTGTTAACATTAAACACTTAAGTCCCAAACCAGCTGAGGTTAAGCACTTTACCTCAAGACAAATATTTAAAGAAGATACATTGGGAAGGAGAGTTTCTAGTCTATGATTTCATCACAGTTTTGCCATCCCAGCAGTTTTAACAGCGTCTATCTGATTCAGCACCATGGAATTATCATTATGATCCCTTCCCCATTTGAGTAGTATCTCATGTTGAATATCTTTGTAGCAAAAGGTCAGTCCTCCCCACAGACTTAACACTAGAAAATGCTTTGCACAGGTCATGTCAGTACAAGAGGCCATGGCTGAACAAGACCTTGTTGGGGAACAGCTGGCAGACCAGAGCAGCCATGGTAATTTCTCCCATTACATTTGTTGCATCAAGTGATTAAGCAACATTTGAACAGATTAAAGCGAAGTCTAACATCTATTTTGATACGTGTTTAGTTTTCTTCTTTTGCTCTAATGTGTATGATGAGGATTGTTAGAATCTGTGGATAAATGAGACGAGGGGTCTTGTCTACCTCCTCCAGTGGTCAGCCAGATGCTGCAGGAAGGTTGCAGGCAAGGCCTGAGGCAGGAGTCATGTCCTGTTGTTTACCCCAGCAGCATCCAGCTGTATCCTATCCTATCCTGAACTGGACTGGACTAAATCATGCATTTCTGGTCTTTTTTGTTTCTATTTCTTTGCTTAATGGAGCACCTAGACTGAATTTGGTGAGGGGCCAATTACATTCATGCCACCTACTGGGAAAAGCAGGAGAGCCTTCTGAGTATTCCTAGGATGTTCTGTGTTTACATGGCTTTGGCTGGGATGTGGCCTGGTAGTTACGGCTGAGACTCTTTCTGCTGTCCACACAGGGCCATGTGGGCACGAGACATTCCACTTTGTGCTATACAGATGCTAGCAAATTCCAAAGCAACAATGACAATGTGAAGCAGGACAAATTTTGAAATACACACAGTCCTACTACATGTTCAAAATCCAAATAAGAAGATGAATTGAAAAAGGGGTAAAACTGAAAAAAGAAAAGATTTGAGTAGACTAGTGAAATGAAGACTAAGCTAATGGTAAAACAGATTTCACTTCAGTTTCTTTAAATCTTTTGAGACATCTTGGCTGGCAGAGCTTTCCAGAAAAGAGGCAGCAGTCAAATAAAAGGGGTGGGGACAAGAACAGAAACGAAAAGACTCAGCTTCCCCCCTCCAAACCCCAAGAAAGTAAGGCATGCGATGAAACCAAATAGGGAAGACAGCTGAGGACCCTTAAAAGTCAGCATCCAAATTTTATTCTTATCCCCCTGTAGTTTTGCTGAACATATTTATTTATTTTATAAAATTCCTCCCCACTGTGATTCCACAGCTGTTTCTCTGTAGGTAAACCCCACTTATCTAAGTTATAGGGACCACATTATTAGAGGGGGGGCAGCTACATTTTCTACCCTTGTTATTTTTCTTTAGTCTAACCACTTTCCTCTTGAGCTCTCCTTTCATAACCTCTCTAAAAATGTAAGCATTTAATGACAATTGCATTGAATTGCCTGCTCACATTCACATCCAAATGTAATTTCATTATTTTGGGTTAGAGGAAATTCAAGAAAATATGCAGAATCCTTTCATAAATTGCAGAGTTTAAAAGTTGTCATCTGACTGAGCAAGTTTTGAAAAGGGCCTTTGTATTAGTCCTTTAGAGGTAAGCATATTTCTCTCACTAATTTGGAACACGTTACTTATTAATGTGCTTGCTTCCAGTGAAAAACTGCCATCTTTATTCTTACAGAAAGAAAACAATGGAAATTTAAAAGCGTGGTCAGAGCAGAGAGAGAGAGAGAGAGAGAGAGAGAGAGAGAGATTATAACAAACAGACACAACACAAAATAAGTTCTTGCATATATTCTCTCCCCCCCCCCCCCAATATCTCTAAACTTTGCTAGACACTTTAAACTGTAGGAAAAACTTGGAGAGTTCTTTCCATTAGGAGTTTTTTAAAACCAAAATGTAATGAAAGTTAGGAATGGTAATGGGGGATTACCAAAAAGGGGATAAAAGAGAGCTCACAGATTTGCATAACACTTGGATATGCAACTTTAAGAGTAAAAATACTTACTGTTTTAGCAATAATTAACTAAAAACACCCTTGTAGGGAAGTTGTGTGTCTGCTCCATCTACTTCCGAAGTGCCTTAAGCAAGACGTGGACCAGGCTGGCTTTCAGAGAGAGGGTACCTTCAAATATAGAACAGCCCTCTGTGAGAGAGTTAACGGGGCCACCCCACTGATAACTCTTGCAGAATAATGTATCCTGTTTGTTTATTGGAAAGCTTACAGAAATTTTCTGAATTCTTGACTCTTCTCCCTGCCTCCAACCTAGTGACTCCCTTTCTGGCAAATCCTGCATGAAACAACAGGGTGCCCCACAGAACTTGATTAGCATCTGCACCAGGGACGCTGTTCGGGGATTGACAATGACGCAGAGGCCTCTGGAACATCTGTAAAACTAGGCTTTCTTTCACCCAGGTCAAAGGCTCAGTTTGGCATCCCCCCCACATGTTTGCATACACATGCCCACTTCCCCCCCACCCTCACCCCTCAACACATTTTTTCTTAAAGGGCATTAAAAAGTAGGCAATATATAAATACTCTGAATGCAAAATTTTTATATATAAAACTTTTAATAATATTTGTATTGATTTCCAACATAAATTACATAACTATCCAACTTAACATAACGAGAAGTAAAAAAAAAAACCCACCACTATGCATTTTTTACAGTACAGTGGTACCTGGGGTTACAAACACCTCAGGTTACAAGTGCTTCGGGTTACCAAACTCTGCTAACCCGGAAGTAGTACCTCGGGTTACAAACTTGGCCCCAGGTTGAGAACAGAAATCGTGTGCTGGTGGTGTGGCGGCAGCAGGAGGCCCCATTAGTTAAAGTAGTACCTCAGGTTAAGAACAGTTTCGGGTTAAGAATGGACCTCCAGAACGAATTAAGTTTGTAACCCAAGGTACCACTGTATTAGGATATAGTGTATATCAATGTATAGCATTATAAGTATTGGTGTTTCGCAACTTTGACCTGTTGCAAGATCTTAGCCAGACCCAGTATAGCAGAGCATACACAGACTTCCAGAAGCAATCAGTTGCAAGGAGGATGAAGCAGGAACAAGACGCTGCTATCAGTAACTTGATTACTTAGAGGTGTTTATTATTTACAGCAGACTTTAAGTTACTATATACAAGAACAGAAACGATAAAGATGAATGTGCTACCGAAAATGTTATTTTTATTTCAAACAATACCAATAATAAAAGGAGTGACAATATTTAAAGAATGGCAAAGAATATTATCAAGATATATTTGGCAGGGCAAGAAACCAAGAATTAAATTTAAGATATTAACTGATGCAAGAGAAAGAGGAGGTTTCGCCCTGCCAGACCTGAGGCTATATTATGAAGTGTCATGTCTTTGTTGGTTGAAAGAATGGATGAAGTTAGAAAGTAATGAATTATTGGATTTAGAAGGTTATGATAATAGATTCGGTTGGCACGCATATTTATGGTATGATAAAAAAAGAATACATAAAGGGTTTGAGAACCACATCTTTAGAGGATATTTGATTGGAGTTTGGAATAGGTATAAAAATGTATTAGAACCAAAGATTCCACATTGGTTATCACCATTAGAGGTTATGAGTATTAAAAAGATAAATATGAGCAGGAGATGGATAACATATGAGAAACTATTAAAAAAGGAAGGAAATAAGTGGAAATTGAAACCATATGAAGAAGTAAAAGAATATGTTAAGGATTGGCTGCATTATTTTCAGTTAAATGAAATGTTTAAAAAAGAGGTTTTAGAGAGGGGATATTCTGAAAAAGAATCTAGATTTCAACATGAAATCTTACACAATGAAGTGAAAATTTTATCTAAAATGTATAAAATATTGTTGGAATGGAATACTGTGGACGAAGAGGTTAAATCTGTTATGATTAGTTGGGCTAGAGATTTCGGATATAATATTGAATTTGAGAAATGGACTAAATTATGGAAGGATGGGCTAAAGTTTACAGCCTGTACAACGATTAAGGAAAATGCTATGAAGATGTTATATAGATGGTATATAACACCAATAAAACTGGGTAAAATGTATAAAGTGTGTAATAAATGTTGGAAGTGTAAGGAGACAGAAGGAACATTTTACCATATGTGGTGGGAATGTAAGAAGGTAAAAAGCTTCTGGGAGATGATCTATAATGAGTTAAAGAAAATGTTGAAATATACTTTTGTTAAAAAACCAGAAGCTCTCTTGTTGGGGATACTGGATAATGAAATTAGTAAAAAAGATGTGAAATTAGTTTTGTATGCAGTAACAGCAGCCAGAATTTTGCTGGCACAGAAATGGAAACAGGAAGAGATGCACACGAAAGAAGAATGCAGGATGAAACTGATGGAATACGCAGAAATGGACAGATTGACGGGGAGAATTAGGAACCAAAGTGACCAGAGATTCTCCGAGGACTAGAAGAAATTTACAGAGTATATCAAAAATTTCTGTGATGAGCAAACAACGTTCGTTGGCTTTCAAGAAGCTCTGTGAAATTACTGTTATAAATATTGTTTAAAAAATATGATGTGCTTAAGAGTATTTGAGTGCAATATAATATTGGGAAATGTGAGACGAGGATAAAAAATAAACGGAAAATTATCACACAAGCTGAGGAAAGTTCTGGAAAAAGGGTTTAAGTTAAAAATGGATGTATAATTTTGTAAAAATGTTTTTTTTATGGAAAATCTAATAAAAAATATTTATTTAAAAAAAAGAACAGAAACGGATCTTAACTAGCTCTCTTAACAAACTCCTAACGACCCTCAGAACACCACACTGACCAACACAACAATCCAGTCAGGAAGGTCATGAGTCATCATGCCTGTGTGGAGACCTCAACCAATCCTAGAGCTGTATCCAAGGTCCCATATCTCTAGGCAGAATAACTCCCTCTGCTCAGTCTTCTTGCCATCGGCCAACTCTTAATTGCTTTCTGTGAAGCTGCATGTAGGCAAAATCCCAACAATAAGTTGACAAGGAAGCTGGTAAAATGTGGGTTGATTGAGGTAAAGTGGATTTGTAGCTGGTTGTCCGACTGAACCCAAAGAGTGGGGCTGGTGTGTGTAGGAGCACCCCACACTGTGCAGCTTTCCTCCTTAGCTCCTGCTCTGAGTACCCCAAGGAGATGGCAGTGCTGCTTGGCTTGGGTGGGAAGGCCTGGGGGGGGGGAACCCAGGGAAATTGGGGGGGCTGTTTCCCCCCCAAAAGCCTTTTTTTTAAAAGAGAGAGAGAGAGAGAGAGAGAGAAACAGTTTGATATAGTTTGACTGTTCCACACACTTCCTCCCCTCCCCATTTTCCAGAAAAAATGGCTTTGGAAAAAAACAGGGGTTTTTATTCAGGCCTTCCCATCTCTAGTTGGGGCTGGTGTTGCTCCAGTGGCAAAGGCTGAGCTGGTGCCATTTTGCGCCCCGGCCCCCTGCCGTGTGTGCATGCGCACGCCCCCCAGGCACCATGAAAGCATGCTCTGCCGCTAGATAGAACCAAAGAAAACAAAGAGAGACTGTGAACACCGTGTGTTCAAAGGGGCACCCAACTACCTGTGAGCAAAGTAAAAAGCAAAAACAAACTCTCATTCAAAAAGCAGAGGCGTTTGGAGAAGGAGATACGGGGCCCAGGGCAAAAGATGCCGGGCTCCGGCCCCAGGGCTGCCCACTATCAGTGCCCTTGGTGCCTTTCTGTGGATGTTTACTGTGGCAAAACACTCTTCTGCCGGGGCTACCTGGAGAGGAGAAAGTGCCCTGAGGTCCTAGTGGCAATTCGCAAGCCAACATAACCAGGGGCAGCAGGAGTAACAAAGGCTAATATGAACATCTGTGGGCTATCGTTTGTTAAAGCAACACTGCAGGCTTTTATTTTGTTTTGTTTTTTATTTTATTTTATTTTGATTAGGATATATTTCTACAGTTTACAATGCTAGACGCATTTCAAAGTAAAAAAATAAAAATGCTGAACACCCATATTTAGCTATTGTGAAATTAAGTAATTTGTCTATGTTGGCATGGAAATACAATGTGCTTTATAGTTTCAATTCCTGTCAACGATTTGAATGTGATTGATACAAATGTATAGTGCAGGTCCATATTCCATGATTAATTAATCCTCATGGAAACTTCCATAACTGAGACTCCAAATTTCTCAGCTGACATTTTCTGAACATTCCTAATATATTATGCATAAAGAAATAAAGACACCCACAATTACTTTCTCTGTGCATTTGCCATCTCCCACCCAATGTTTCTAAGGTGAACCAAAGAGGCCATTTAAATTCCTGATCATCATTAGGTGATGGCCTTGTTAATTAGTGAATGAAATAGAGTACTTTCCATTTTAAAGTGCAATTAGCACCCGTGTGGTTTGATTACCAATGTTATCGTAAGTTGGCTATGTCAACTTTTCTAGGCAATAAAGTAAGGAATCATTCCAAGCTCCTTTTGCACAGTAATTTCTCTGGTGCTTATTCCTGCCAGCTGCAGCATTTGCCTAGTAATTGACTTGGGACTTTTCAGTTGGAGGAAAAACTTCAGTTCCAGAGATTTGTGTCCTTATCCATTAATTTTATTTCTCAGAAGTAAGAATCTCATTCTGTTACTGTTTCAATCACAGATTTTTCTGAGGCCGTGGAAGCTGAAACGTATCTGGCCAGCTATATTAACTTGCTCAGTGATGATTTCGAAGACATCGGGGGGCTTCAGTTTCCATTCCCTGCCATTGACAGTGAAACGATGGGACCACCAAGATTTAGAAGCAAAAGTGCTCTTGTAAAATACTTGAAGGTTGTCTTCTATCACAGAGACTGAACTCCACTTAAATTAACCATGTATTTTGGCAAACAATGAGGAGGAATATAGGTTACTAACTCAAAAGTACTAGCTCAATCCATTATGCCCCAAGTCGTTTTTGGTTGAAAAACTGAGTTTCACACTAAACCCATTTATTTTTCATGTCTTGGCTCCGTATGTGATAGATTTCATCCTGGATAACTTGTATCCCCCCCTTTCCCTTCCTTCTGTTGCACAGACCAGTTCATTTTAGAAATTTATCAGCACAGGTCAGTGACAGGGAGGTTGGACTCGATGGCCCTTGTCGTCTCTTCCAACTCTATGATTCTAGGTCAGAATTACTCCTACATTTCATGCATCTTCATTTACAAAGAAGAACACTCCACCTGAGCTGCAGGAACTTGAACCATAAAAGCCACTTTGGCTGTTTTATCTCTGGTCGGGGACAGAGGGTGGCACTAGGGAGGGAGTTGTCGTTGCGCCACTCCTTGGTGTGTGGAGTGCCGCAGGGCGCAATCCTCTCCCCAATGCTTTTTAACATCTTTATGCACCCCCTTGCCCAGATTGTTCAGAGCTTTGGGCTGGGCTGTCACCAATATGCTGATGACACTCAGCTCTATCTGCTAATGAATGGCCACACCAACTCTGCCCCGACACACTGACCAGATGCTTGCAGGCTGTGGCTGGATGGGAGCCGATTGAAACTAAATCCTTCAAAGACAGGGGTCCTATGGCTGGGTCGGGATGGCATGGGGATGAGGGACCAAGTGCCTTCTCTTGTGGGGACCCAATTAGTGCCAGTGCCTTCCGTTAAGAGTTTGGGTGTAATCCTTGACACCTCCCTTTCCATGGAGGCACAGGTTACAGCAACAGCCAAGGTGACATTTTTCCATCTTCACCACATTAAGCAGTTGGCCCCTTACCTTTCCCACCCCAATCTGGCCACAGTGATCCACGAGATGGTCACCTCCGGGCTTGGCTACTGTAATTCGCTCTACACGGGGCTGCCCTCAAAACTGTCCCACAAACTTCAGTGGGTGCAGAATTCTGCGGTGAGGATCCTCAACGGGTCTCTGCCATGGGAGCATATTCACCCAGTGCTTTACCAGTTGCACTGGCTCCCGGTGGAGTATAGGGTCAGGTTCAAGGTGCTGGTCTTGATGTTTAAAGCCCATTGTGGCTTAGGGCCCACGTATTTATGGGACCGCCTCTCATGGTATGCCCCACAGAGGACCTTAAGGTCTATGAATAACCATAGTTTAGATGGTATCCAGCTGAGAGTAAGATTTTTCTTTTATGTCTTCATTAGCATCCAGTGTTGGTGTATAAGCACTTAGACTAGTAGCTTGTTGGTTTTTGGTGAGTTTTATTCAAAGGATTGAAAGTCACTCATTAATGGTGGTAGGGACTTCTGACAACAGCTTCACAAGATCGTTTTCGATAGCAAAGCCTACTCCCTATATTCAACGTTCTTTTTCAGGTAGACCTTCCCAGAAGAATGTGTAGCCTCTTTTTTCTTCCTTCAGTTGTCCCTCACCTGCTCTTCGAGTTTCTTGAAGCACTGCAATATTGATGTTAAAAGATCGCAGCTCTCTTGCAATGATGGCAGTTCTGCATTCAGAACGCTCATTATCTGTGTTTTCCAACAAAGTCCATATATTCCAAAGTTCAATTGTCTTTTACGATCACTGGGTGGTGACCCCACTGGGCGTGGTAACCGGTAGATTCTTGTCTGCTGCAGCCTTCATCCACCTTCATAGCCATTGTAACATATCCCTTGTTATCTTCTGCCTGTTCTGCCATTGAGGACTTTTTGGATCATTCTTTGTCTAGCTCCTCCCCTTTGACCTTACCGCCTTGGGTGACCCTGCTGGGACTACGAGACTCCCGACAGCTTTGCTCACAAGGGTCATAGGAACGTACAAGCCCACTCACCACGACAAGGTGATGATCCAGCGAATGAGATTATTATTATTATCCCACTACTCTCAGAAAGTCAGGGGATGTTGACTTGGGTGAGGGCATTTTCTGTGGCCGCTCCTAAGTTGTGGAACTCCCTCACCATAAAGGTGTATCTGACACCCTCATTAACAGCTTTCAGTGAAAGCTGAAGATACACCTCTTTACCTTGACACCTGAGATAGATATTTTAGGACCCACTTTACTTTTGTGATGTTTATCTTCGTGGTTGTAAGTTGTTTTAAACTTTCGTTAACATTGCGTTTTAATTATTCTAAACTAAAGAGAGAAGAGTTTCAAGGGTGTTGGCCACTAGCCCTAGAATGGCAGTCCCAGCATCCCTGAGAACCCGGTGCCTCCCTCGTACCAATGATTCCCGGTCTTAAGGGCCCCATCTGTCGACAATGACATCAAGAGCAGCATTCATAGTGGCCGCTCATCAGATATGGAGCTTCTCCCACCAAAGTACCAACAAAGTCCAAATCTGAGCATCTTTAAATTAAAAAAGAGCATTGCCTTGCTTACCTATTTGGGAAGGCCTTTTGGGCTTAACATTTAAGTTGGAGAAAGATAAGAAAATGAAAATGATTTGAAGTCATGTTCTATTTTGTGGAGTCTTGCTTCTGCTATTCACCACCAGACTCCTCTCAGAAGACAAGATGGTCCTTTGGAAAGTGTGTGGTGTTGGAGCTCCATTTGCAGCCCATAATGTGGTATCTGTGCTGACTGTCAAAATGTGCAGTGATGACACTGCTTGGGAAAGACAACAATTCAATATTTAAAATGAATGTGAGGTACATGAGTTCCTGACCATTCTTAGCCGGTGTTTGACAGCATGTGGCCAAGTGTCCCTTGACTAACAAAGATACATAAATATGCTTTAAACTATGTCAGCCTCCTTTGCCTGACCTCTTTTAGGCTGCATGGGAACTCTCAGCTAATTATGCTGAAGGTAATTAGCCTTCCCGTATCTACACAACCGTTTTCTCCACCTCTATGTGCTCCACCAGGTGCATCTCCTCAAAAGAGGTATAAATAAAGCACTTGCTGTAAATATTTCAGAAAGGGGACAGATGGCACCAGATAACAATATTATGCCTCCATGTAGCAGAAACGATATCCTAATCTCCTTCAATTATAGACAAGGAGGGAAACTCTTTCAAAAGTGCATGCTGAACTCTGTCTTTAAAGAGTAATTAAACATCTCATATAAAAGCTGAAACTTTAATAACATGACAGTTTTGTGCAGCTAAACAAAAAACAAAACAAAAAAAGTTGCAACCGAGTGTATTTTGTTTCTCTTATGTCTGTTCTACAGTAGTAGTTCTACCTTTAGAGGTATTCAATGACCACCCTGACCATTTATCAAATGTGTGAACATGGAAGGGATTGTGACGACTATCCACATCCCCCAATGCCATCCCGTCTGTTATCTGTGCCCACAGCGGCCAAGCATTTGACTTTATTAAAAGGGCACTAGGCACACACAGCTGTACACATGCATGACTCTTCCTTACAACTGGCCTCCCTGATTAGCCTGAGGAATATGCATGAGTGGATCATTTGGTGGGGGTGGGGGAACTGTGAGATAACTAACTTCATATAACCAACTTCCTTAAGTCTGATTAATACGTGAAGGCATAGAGTACTGTAATGCCATAGAGTACAGAGAAAGCTAATCAAGCCTATTGTTGTACCTCAGACTATCAGAGAAGCTCAGCATGTGAAGAGGCTCAGCTGATTGCCACAGCTTAGCCACATGGCTCTGTATTTTCTGGTTGCAGTATGGAAAAGCACATGAATTTGACCTTTGGAGAGTTTGTAAGTAAACCATTAACTTGTCAAACTTGTATAGTGTAGAAGAAAGGGAAAATTATGAAAGTAGAGGATACATGAGCAGCCAACAGTTTCAGGGAGAAGATTAGATAGACTAAAGATCATAATGAGCTCAGGCTTGCAAGACAGATTAAAAATAATTAAAATGGTTTCTTCAGCTATGTTTGAAGCTAGAGGAAGAACAAGCAAGTGTTAGGTTCTCTGTGTGGAGAAGCCAGAGAAATGCCATTGGGTGACAGAGAGAAGGCAGAACACTCAACCCCTACTTTTGTCTTCACCAAAAACAAAAGCAGTACCCAACCTGGTGAAAAAAGAATAAAGAATGCAAGGAGGGGTCTACCATACTAAGTAACCGGGGGTGGGGGTGGGGGTGGGGTTGTAGCTGACCAAACTGACCAAACATAATGAGTTGGACCACCCTGCCCTGAAGCAATGGAGGCAGAGTTGCAACCCTTGGAACATTGCATAAAGGAATCCATAGAACTGTGGATTCTGAAGTGAATGCATGAACAGATCCAGTTCATGATCCACCCAAATCCAATCAGGTCCACTTTGGCTCATTCCTCCCCTCCCCCTACAGCTTCCCCCACACCATTTCAAAAATGTGCCACTGAAGGTGTGTTATGCAGTTCTCGCTGCGATTGATGCCAGTGCAGTAGTAAAGCCAGCAGCCAGCCAGTCCGCATGGATTGTCATTCAAATCAACAAATCCTTCTAAGTGTTCCTCGTCCTGTATCTCTAAATTGTACTCTGCAATTTTCTTCATCTTGAACAGCTCTTGCTGAGTGCCTAGTAACACTCAACCTTAAAAATCGCACGTACCTGACTATGAAAGAACATGATCCCACAATACTTATCTGCTCTTGCATTTGACCTTAATACTACTATCACGTTAATGATATGCTTAAGGTTAATGAGCCAATTATTTTGAGACAAGACACACAGCACACAGTTGCACTTTCCTATGTAAATAACCACTAGCTGTCGGTGGCCTTTGCATTGCTGTTTCACCTGTATATTAATCCTCAGCAATTATTAATAAGAATGAAATGTTTGCATTGCTGGCCTTAACAGCTGAATGCTACAATGCAGAAGACGCACTGTTCGCAAAAATATTCGCTATGCCGTGTGTATTCACTGCAAGTTGTGGACACACTCAGGCTTTGGTGCAGAAGAGAATGAATATGAAAAACGTTAAGGGACTAGGAGTTGCTCCTGAATTCACTGTGACACAGAAGGAACTGTATGGGCACACTGAGCTAGGTAGGAGGAACCTCAAGCCAGAACCTCCTTGAATCCAGAGATGCTTCCACTCTACAGTGCTTTAGTGCTGCTGAAACATAGCTTTTCTACAGTTAAAACAACAAACGAACATTCCACCCAAGCACCTATTTTCCAGCCACGTCCTTCTCCATGGCCCAGATCCTCCTAATTTATTTTTTATTTGGTTCATCAAATGTAGACACTAGGTGTTAAAAAGAAGGGGGGAGGCTCAAAATGGTTTACAAAAAACTAAAATTGTGCCTTCGGTAATAATGAATAGTTAGAAACAACAATAGAAATCAAAAGCAGAATTTAAGAACAGACCATGATGGTGATAATTTAAAACCCACCAAAACCAGATAAAGCAGAGTTGTTTGCAGAGCCCAGGAAGGCAAAGGTGAGGCTGGCCTGACTTCCTTAGGGGGGCAACTGCACAGGTGGAGGTGGCAGGAGCTACTGCAGAAAAGGCCCTGTCCAAGTCTCCACCACTCTAGCCTTTCTGGGTGGGAGGGGGTGGGGGGCATGGAGCAAGGCCTCTGAGGGCAATTGTAACTTTCAGACAGGCCCATAGGGAAAAGGGGGGTGCTTCAAATATCTTGACCACACATCATCTAGGGCTGTACAGGTAAAGGTAGCATCCTAATTGTGCTCAGAAACAAATGGGACAGCAACAGAGTTGATAAAAGACTGCTGCTATATCCTGATTTTGAAGTAGCTGCAGTTTTCAAACAGCCTTCAGGGGCTGCAATCGAGATGAGAGGTGACTGCAGCATGGATGGCTGTGGCCAGATATACGGTACCTTCTCCAGGAAGGGGTTCAACTGATGCCCCAATGGAAACTCAGCAGAACACTCCTGGCAATAGCAGTCATAACAATACCAACAGTGCTAAAAATGGAAAAGAAAAACTATATATACTGCAGAGAAATAACTCATTGAAGTCTTTGGTCCATGGCAGCAGAAAGCAATGGGGCAATTAATAGGCCAGTCATCCTTAATCCCCCACTTACCGTCATCAGAATGCAGTAAAGCAAACCAAAACTACAAACTGGAAATGTTTTCATTAAACCATAATATCCCTTTAAATGTAAAAGCTTCAGTAGAGCTTTGCTTGATCATGCTATACAAACTAGGGATCAAACAGCACTTTGTATTATTATTATTATTATTATTATTATTATTATTATTATTATGCCCTGTCCATGTGGCTGGGTTTTCCCAGCCCCTCTGGGTGGCTCAGAGCATATATCAAAACATAATAAAAAATCAAACATTTAAAACTTCCCAATACAGGGTTGTCTTCAGATGTCTTCTCAAAGTTGTGTAGTTCTTTATCTCCTTGGCACATTATGAGAGGGCGTTCCACAGTGAGGGAACCACCAGAAGACCCTTGGAGGAGGACCTCAGTGTCAAGGCTGAACGATAACAAACAATGTTGCAAATCAGGTATGAAAAGCATGGGAGGATAATCGAGAATGCTGGAATTAAATGGACCGGGAATAATGTCCTTTGGGTTCTCTGTAAAACATTACTCAGGGGTAGCAAATATGTTGCCGCCCCCCCAGATGCTTCTGGGGTCCATTCTCACCAGCTCCAGCCAGTATAGGTATTAGGAGGGCCACAGGTTAGCCACACCTGACATAAGTGAACAAAAATGGCAATTCCAGAGAAAAGGAGTTAAAAATGTTTTAATAAAAAACCCTAATGCTGTTTTTTTCTTTGCTAGTACAATGGATTTCTTCCTCGTTCTTCTTAGGAGCTTATGAAAAATTCTACATGAGCCGTATTTGATGCTTAGTGAAATCAATAGAAATGCTTCAGTTTGGATTCAATGGGTATTGGAGCCTCCATTCTTGGATCAATGACATATTGTAGATTTAATGTTTCTTGGCACCAGGTGACCATAAAAGGGGGAGAAAGAAGTTAGTTTCCTCCCCATCTCCTTCCTCCTTTTTTCCTTTGCAAAGCACAAAGAAAAAGAACAAGAAAATAACCCCAAAACACGTCCAGTTAGAATATAAAGAGCAAATGGAGGCTTCTCATAGTCCGAGCATTAAGAGAGGATAAAAGCTATATTATATCTGTCAGTCTAGCAAGTAATAGATGCACTTCTAGAGGCAGATGACCACCAAAGTGGTATCCTAGCAACATAGAGTCGTCCAGTTACAAACAGTGCTGTCAAGCCCAAATTATCCTTTTCCACTATCTTAGTTTCAAAAGCAGAGCGATGAATACATGGTGAAGGTGAGAGCTGTTTACAGGAGAAAGAAAGTCCAACTTTTTCAGTTTAATAAGGGATTAAAGAATCCTGTGCAAGTCAAGTAAAAGGTGCTCCAAATACCACAACCCCTATGTTTTGGAGGACAATAATTTAGTTCATATTCATATAGCCTCATCAGTACACATGGCACTTAGAGTAACATCACCAAAAAACAAATGGAAGGCAGGTTTCTGTGCAGTAGAGTTTACAGTCTACATTTGGATAGGGACAGAGGCAAAGGAAGGCAAATACAATGCATGCAGAAATTAATTATAAAGCTCTTACCCTGCACTCATCCATGCCAGAATTAAATGTAGATTGGAAGCGGTTTGCACCTGTGTTAACTCTGCCATCCATATGACGTCCTTTTCATTCCATTGCTATCCCATGCTTCCCCCACCCTTAATATTTTATTAAGAGGCTTTTTCAGAATAAAATAAGAGAAAAGAAAAGAAACCAATCTAAATAAAAACAAAAACAGAGAGAGAGAAGAAAACAGAGAGTCCTCTCTCAAAGGTAGCTCTTAACCCTTGCTGCCCACTGAAAGTGGTGGACCTTCCCAGACCCAGCTCTCACCTGGGAACTTTCATTTCTTCTCCTAGGAGACAAGTTGTAATAAACTTGGAGGTGCAACTCCTTAAGATATTTAGGCACAGACACAGGGATGCACATCAGACAGATGCACTTTGCACCCAAAAGAAATCTGAGGATTACAAAATGGCAGTTGCCATGTCAATTAGGCCAGGATCATCATAGAGCCAAATTATGCTTTATTCATTAAAACTCTGGTTCAAAGTGCCTAATTTAAAGCTCCAGTTGCGAATAATATCCCTATGCACACATGCCCAGAGATTTTTGACTTAAACATAGCAACATTCCCAAACCTCTCTGTGGATAAATGTGTGGACTTATTTGGCTTTGAAAACTGGCAAAGATTCTTTTTGTTTGATGTCTCATTGTGTTTTTAGATTTTGTTACAGATAGGTAGCCGTGTTGGTCTGCCATAGTCAAAATAAAAAATTCCTTCCAGTAGCACCTTAAAGACCAACTAAGTTAGTTCTTGGTATGAGCTTTCGTGTGCTCATACCAAGAACTAACTTAGTTGGTCTTTAAGGTGCTACTGGAAGGAATTTTTTATTTAGATTTTGTTGGAAGCCCTCCAGAGTGGCTGGCACAACCCAGTCAGATGGATGGGGTAAAAATAATAAAAATAGTGTTTTCGTACCCAAGTATAAAGGGTACAACATGGTATTAGTCAGAGTTCAGCTCAATGATACTATGAACAGATTAACAAGGAAGGAAAATTATATAGTAATAGTTTTAAATTTAGAAATTGTTATTTATAAACAACTCTCCAAATAGCCATAATTTACATTCTTGCCTGAACTGAGACTGGGGCACTCCAGTGCTGCTGCTGAGTTCCTGAAAAGTTATGTTTTCACCTCTTTACATTTTCCATTCTCCTTGATACTTCCATCATTCTTAGATCATCCACATCCACATCTTTCAACAGAATGCATAATCATCCCTGCTCCAAATAACCTTGTCCTTTAGTTGACAAGTGTACTTGTGTATAGATTAATTGTGGGAACTGATTCCATCTTCCTTGTTAAGAGGAGGCAAGGAAGACCATTAGGCAATTTATTCAAGAATTTCCTGGCCTTCATTCAAAAGATGCGAATTTATTGTACCAAAGGACCAATTTTTTTTAAAGCACAGGCTCTCAAACTGCTGTTGAAAGCCTATGATGCTCTCATATCCCTATGATTAAGATGTGCATTTATAGCAACACCTTTAATTGGGAAGAGAGGGCCATGGACTTCAATGGGAATTGCTTCCAAGTACAAGTGTTGGAGATTGCAGCCTTGACCATCATTCCAAAATCCCCATAAAATACACCCATATAAACAAGGATTTTAAAACCAAGAGCTTCCTAAGTTGGCTGTTCTATGGTTAGAAGCAAGTTCAAATACTGCTTTATTATGCAAAGAGTTTATCAATCTAAAACTAGTATTAACAGAAATTCTAAAGTACCCTGTGAATGAAGAAGTAAGAGAGAAGCATCTTTCATTGGCAAAGAACATTTTAAGAAACTGAAGGCCAGATTTCTGCAGAACGTCTGGCAATTCAAAGCACACTGTACTTAGGATAGCTGGTGATAAAAACATTTCTGTATTTTATGCAAAATGAAAATAGAATGGGTAGTGATGAATTTCTGCTTATCAGCTTAGCACTCACTTCCTATTTGGGGGGTAATTAGCCTCAAACAAACAACATGCTTAAGTCTAATTAATGTGTGAAGTGGTTAAGACCGCAGAGTAAGCTGTTATGCCATGCTTAGTTAACCTTGAGAGTGACTAGGTAATCAAGACTTTGCCCCTCCCCCCAGTCTACCTGGGAAACTCAGCATGTAATGAGGTCTAAACTGCATGATTCTAACAAGCCATTATTGTGTTACTGTTCCAATAATTTAGGCACTTTCACCACTGTTAATAAGCCAAGTTTTACTGCCTGTGTTTTCTGACTGCTGTATGGAAAAGCACATAGATCTGATCTTTGAAGAGTTTGTAAGTAAACCATTTTTAGCATTTCAAATGTGTGGCCTTTATCTATACTAGGGGAAAAGGATAACTTTGGGAGGAACTAACAAGGGCATATTTTAAATATCTAACAGCATATATTTCCATGCTTTACTTTCCTGCATGTTTTGTGATTTTAAATCTCTGCTGGGTTCTTTCACCAAAGAGTACTTGCCCCAAATCTGGATCTTTGCATCCTTTATATATTTCACTTTTTGCTTCCACCAACATTATTGTATGTCCTGAAGAACTGACAAGGGTTCACTGTGTCTCCTCATAAAACCAACAAGACCTGTAGATTAATTATCTAAAAATTCTGAACTGTCTTCCTCCTCAAACGATGGGCAAGCCAAAGCAGGGATCAGTCTACCTATAGAGCGTTCTTCATCCATCCTTCAAACAGCATGAAAAAGTCTCAGATAAGAAGGCTATTGTGTACACAAAGGAAGTAATGGAGGAAATGTGGTTTTCAGCCCTTGATTCTTCCAGGTTACACAGGCTTCATTCTGAGACAATTAGACCTTTCTGGGCAAGCTCCAAGCTCATACCCTTCCCTGGGTGCTTAAATTATATGTGGAAAGTATACAGAGAAAGAGAACTCACACCACGTCCCAACAATACTGTCAGGGAGGATTCTGAGGAGCAATAGACAGAAGAGGCAGAAGAGGGAGAACAGGGGCTCAGAGATGCTGAAGAGCCCCGCAACCACCCAGAGGCTCGGGAAGGAAGCTGAGACTCAGGAAGGGAGGGGGCTTTCAAATCAGCACAGACAAGGAGGGAAATGAAACGTAAGGATCAAAGACTTCTCACGCAATTCCCACGCCTACTTTATTGGCGTGGGAATCATAGGAAGCCACTCCCCGAATCTGACTCAACGGGTTCGGACGCGTAAATTCTGAACTGTAGCTGTTCTTGTATATATGTAATAAAGACTGTAAATATCACACTGATTGTGTGGGAGTGTTGCTGCGAAGGGGAAACACCACCTTTACAAATACTAACAGGCAGTGTAGCCACAATTTGCCGAACTGTAATATTCTGTTGCATTACATTTCAGTGAAAGCCTTGCATATCATTAGACAGCATGAAATAAAGTGCTTCACTATCTTATGACCTATATGTGGGATCTATATATATGAATGAGGTCAGTTATCTATATATTAATATATGAAGGCTGCTTTTCAGAAGCCTAAGTCTTCTATCCGTGGCAAAGCATAATTCAGGCAACTTGATTCTGCTTTATTGTTTAGCTTATCCCAAGTCATGTTCTTTGACTGAGAGACTAAATCCCTAAGGACAAAACTCCCTTACCCAGCAGCACCACGCTGCTAAATCATCCATACCGGGCCAAGAAATCCAGGGACCCCTCTCCCTTGATAATATTCAACCCAGCAGTCACTCAAATCATTTTCACATCACCAGGATGGGTGCCTTGTGAGGCAGATGGGGGGGGGGAGCAGAAATGAAACACAAAAAACTGCAGGAGGGGTAGTAATCACTAAATGTCTTATAGCACAAGTAGGTATTAAACTATCCTCTAAAATTCCTCATTTTTCCTCAAAAAGCTTAGGGGAGGGTGGGAGAGAGGGAGAGAGAGAGAGTTTCACGTGGCACACAAGAGATAACTTTGCACCAGGTCATCTTCTCTGCCTCCAGATATCCATTGCTGGGAATCACAAGTGAGGAGAGGGCTCCTGCCTCAGGCCCTGCTTGTAGGCTTCCCACGGGCATCTGGTTGGCCACGGTCAAAACAGGCTGCCTGATCAGGTGGGCCTTGGGTCTGCTCTGTTCTCGCTGCAGGGCTCTTCTGAAGAGGGCATTTCACAACAACCAGGGTGACCCTCTCCCTGGAAAGTACTTCCCAATCTCACTTGGATGGGATACCCAGAAAAGTGCCCCAGGGTCTAATAGGTATGTATGGGAGATGGTGATCCTTCAAGTAACCTCAGCCTCAAGCCATATGCATAGACCCAGATGCTCATACACTTGATCAGCTGAGATGCTCACTAGCTTCATTTCCACACTTACTCATGAGCAGCATCAAGAAGTGAGACCATGGCAGCATCCACAGGAACTCACTGAACAAATGAGGACTGGCTATGGTTTATTATTGGGTGGTATTCAACAAAGTTTTACTCAGAGCAGATCTAATGAAATTAAGGGTATGTCTTAGTCCTGTTCATGAATGTTAATGGGTCTACTCTTAGTAAAAACTTCACTGAATACCTCCTGTTGTTTTAAATGGCAAGGTAAGAAGTAATAAATAAGGCATACCGTATTTTTCACTCTACAAGACGCACCAGACCACAAGACGCACCTAGTTTTTGGAGGAGGAAAACAAGAAGAAGAAAAAATCTGAATCTCAGAAGCCAGAACAGCAAGAGGGATCACTGCGCAGTGAAAGCAGCAATCCCTCTTGCTGTTCTGGCTTCTGGGATAGCCTGCATTCGCTCTATAAGATGCACACACATTTCCCCTTACTTTTTAGGAGGGGGAAAGTGAGTCTTATAGAGCAAAAAATATGGTACATTTCTTAGGCATATGTATTCCCTAATTTTTACACACTACTGTAAAATTCTCCCATGTCTTCCTGGACTGAAAGGTTTTGTAACAGCAGCAAGAAACCTCTGGCGCCAAGGCCTAATTAGGGGTACCAGGCCACCCCAAACCACACACAACTGGCCACCAATGTCACACGACATCAGCCCCAGGACAAGAACCCCAATGGGCAAAGCAGAACAGGAAGAACAGGAAGCACCTTCAGTGCGCAATCCCAGGTATTCCTTCCAGCCCCCTGGGTAGAATACAGTGGTACCTCGCAAGACGAATGCCTCGCAAGACGAAAAACTCGCAAGACGAAAGAGTTTTTCGTTTTTTGAGTTGCTTCGCAAGACAAATTTCCCTATGGGCTTGCTTCGTAAGACGAAAACGTCTTGCAAGTTTGTTTCCTTTTTCTTAAAACCGTTAATACATGCATTCCTATGGGAAACCATGCTTCGCAAGACGAAAAATTCGCAAGACGAAAAAACTCGCAATACGAATTAATTTTGTCTTGCGAGGCACCACTGTACAGTGGGTTTTGTATTGTGTTAAGAAAGGCCTACTGGCAGTTGTTGTTGTTGTAATAATAATAATAATAATAATTTATTATTTATACCCCGCCCATCTGGCTGGGTTCCTCCAGCCACTCTGGGTGGCTGTTGTTGTTGTTGTTGTTGTTAGAGCCAATGAGTATACAGTGGTACCTCAGGTTAAGTACTTAATTCATTCCGGAGGTCCGTTCTGAACTTGAAACCTAAAACTGTTCTTAACCTGAAGCACCACTTTAACTAATGGAGTCTCCTGCTGCCGCCGCGCCGCCAAAGCACGATTTCTGTTCTCATCCTGAAGCAAAGTTCTTAACCCGTGGTATTATTTATGGGTTAGCGGAGTGTGTAACCTGAAGCGTATGTAACCCGAGGTACCACTGTAGATCACTTTGGATCTGATATATATGACCAGTGTTGTCTGGGAGATGATAGGTGATGCTCTAGTCTTCTCTGATTAGTAACAAAGACATATTCTTCAGAAGCTGAGGTTTTTCCATACTATTTTTAAATCAGTTCAATAGGTTAAATTATCTTCCCATTTTGATAAAATGGTAAGCAGGAGAAAATATCCCTCTATCTCAATAGAAGCAAGTTAATAAAGATCATTTTGCCCAGTAATTTAAGCACAAAGAAATTTTATTATGCACTTAATAACTGGGGAATATATCACTGCTTGATTTATTATACAGCCATTCTAAGAAATAGAATATGTGGTTTTCTCTCCCCCTTCCATCACAAAATAGATCTGATGCAATTAATATGCTTTATGAGCATGACTGATATATAACATTCCACTTTGTTTAGCAGTATACTTTTCTCTTATTTTTATTGCCTTTCCGTCCATAAAATGAAGATATAATAAAGAAAAGTCCCAAGGAATCATAACAGAAAAGGAGCAGTACAGTATTTTTTGTATAGGTTTTTCTGAATTATCTACAGATGAATAAAACCAATCATTCAGCAAGCAGCTTACCATTTCAAACTTACCAAAGTGTTCATATGCCCATTTGGTACTACGGAATTTTTTAAATCACATTTCAATAAGAAAGTCAGAACATCAGAAGAGCCTCTGGATTAGCCCAGAATGCCCTTCTAATCCAACATCCTGTTAGCATAAGTAAGCACTAGGCATCTATGCCAAAAGGAAGGAAGGAAGGAAGGAAGGAAGGAAGGAAGGAAGGAAGGAAGGAAGGAAGGAGTCCATTTGGATTGTTTTGGCAGCACTCAGATTATTATCACTGCTTCTCTGCAATGATATCCACACTCTGGAATTTTCATGTATCATAAACTCATCCAGACACATTTAGCCTGGTAATTCAGCAGCTGGTCAAATCCTAGCTATTTAGGACGGCTTTTAGTGCTGGCTGAATATTTCTCAATTTTATTTTATTCTGATTTTAAAAACTGAAGCATATTTGTAAGTTCTATTGTTTGTTTGTTTGCAATTTTGTCACATGGTAATTTTAAATATTGAAGCTCCACCACTTCAAGTGATGCTGTGGTGGCAAAGCAGGAGTAAACTCATGAACAATATGTGGATTGTGTAGGGGAAGCAGTCATGCTTCTTTTTTCAGTTACGTCTTGAATATATCCAAGATGCAGCCATAACACAAACATTGCTGAGTGTTGCTGAAATCTCATTTGCCCTCCTCAAAGGAATCTGAAATGGCATCCATGTTTGCTTTTTGGAAATACAGTGCAAAATGGCAAATAATCTGGAAACTACTTTTCAGAAGAGGCATGCTGTTGCAAGCTGCTACTCCCTCTTGCCTTCCTATCTGATGCAGCCGTAGCCCTGAGAGCTTTCATGCCTCCCTTCCCCATTTACCCGCCCTAACCCTCATCCTGCACTTTTCTTCTTCCTCACTCCATCAAGCTCTGGCAAAGTGGCATTTGCAATTTCAAGGCAACAGAGGGCTTGCTGAGCAAGGTCAGAGTACACTGAGATGTCGCCTGATACTGTTTGCTTTGGCAAACGTCAAAGAAAACAGATTCAAAGTGGTGAGAGTGGGCTTTTTAGCTGAAGAGATGCCTCGACTTGCTCCAGCTCAGCGAGTCATTAGCCCAATTAGTAACCGAAGGCTGATATTGGTTTATTTCAAGAGGATTTTAGACTGATATGAAAGTCTGCGGATGCTTCACACAGAGGTATGCTTTTGTGTGGCTGCATAATTGATTCCCCTTCTGCCACAGTTCCACTACAATCAGAAGACACAGCTGGCGATCAGAATCTCTCCAGCTGCTCCGACGAGTGGACAAAGTAAGCTGACATTTGACACAGAGTTAGAACTTAGTAAAAAGAGAGAGAGAAAATACATCTTCAAAAATACTAGAGGTTTCCTCTCAGATCAGTGTTCCACCAAAAGGTTTTGCCTGACTCATTTACAGCCCTCCTCCCAATTTAAAAACACAAAGTTTAGTCTGAAAGAAAATTTAATAGGTTGTCGCTCACCTCTTGTATATTACCTTTGGCTAGAGTCCTCTTTTAACAAGATTTAATTTTACCGTATCTTCCAATAATAAGGTGTTTACATTGGGCAGGACAATGTTATGTGTTGCAAAAAGGACATGGGGCAGTCCACATTCCTGTTCATCATTTGTTGACTTCACTAACAACTGAGTATTAGCATATGTGAATTGGGAATTGCAGATTAACTGGAGAAAAATTCCATATTGCTGAATGTCAACTTTGTCACTAGGGCCAGCCGATACATCAATATATTGTGTAAAACCAGTTTGAAGTCCATATTGTGAAGAGCTCCTCAATACCAACCTGGACCCTGCACTCATCATCTGAGGTCCTTCCTCACCTGCCTCCTCTCTTGAGCCCTATTTCTGAAAAGGGCGGAATAGCTGTGTCATGCGTATAAGGCCAAATTGCACACAGAAATATGTAAACTGAAACAGACAGATAAGCCTATCTCATCAGGTGGTCTACTCTAGGGACAGGTACTGGTCAGACCTGCAAACTGGCTGCACCAAGGGCCCTCACACACTGACCCTTAGGATCCTTCCAGTTGGCGTGGATGATTCTACCACATAATTTCATCTGCAACAAATGAAATGCAAATATATAATGACTATAGTTGGGCAGGTATGTTCTGATTTTAAAAAATAATAATCCAGTGCATTGTTGGTGATGGGTACTCAAATAATAAATTTCATACTATCACAATGTCTGTAATTTTAAAATGTCAAGATAATGACATTTTAAAAGTTATTCCTAAAGTATGACTCTTTCGGACACATCCGCTTCATGAGTTTAAAAACTGCCGTAACTTAAAAGAGGTGATCACTCTCTAACTCTCCATCACCCCTCAAATCTCCTAATACATGCCCTGGATTGCCACATATACAAAATTTGATCTTTTCACCTTTGTGGTCTTCATTTTCTGTCTCTTCTTTAGAGGGATACAGTGGTACCTCTGGTTACAAACTTAATTCGTTCTGGAGGTCCGTTCTTAACCAGAAACTGTTCTTAACCTGAAGCACCACTTTAGCTAATGGGGCTCCCGCTGCCGCCGCACGATTTCTGTTCTCATCCTGAGGTAAAGTTCTTAACCCGAGGTACTATGTCCAGGTTAGCGGAGTCTGTAACCCGAGGTGTTTGCAACCCAAGGTGCCACTGTATTTGAAATCTACTGGACTTAATATTCACTTATCTTTGCCTAAATTGTATAGCAATCATTTTTAATTAAGGATGAGCAAATTTTACTAATTCCATTCTGTTATTATTCCACAGCTCTGATCTCAGCTTGTCTTCCAGTATGTTGGTATGGGAGTATGCAAATGCACTCTCACATTATTAAAAAGGATCATAATCCCCAACCTGTGTTACCAAATAATCTTTAAAGAGGAAACTTCCCACAAAGGTATCTATACTGTCAAAATGTGTTTGATTATGTAAATCTTAATTGCTGAGTGGCTTAGTAATAAATAAGTCTGCTATGCAGACGAGGAAGCATCTTTGTTGCACATGCTGTTTGATGTGTCTGTACACTTCGTCATGTGGCAGGCTGCCAGTGCAGAAATGGGCACCACATGGACAGAAGTTGAACTTTCAGACTTAAACTTTGCAGATGACATCTGCCTTATAAATAGATCAGTTGAGGCTACACAGTGAAAGACAGATGGCCTTGCAGGCTCTGCCAAGCAAATAGACCTCATTATTAATAAATCAAAGGCAAAGGTTTTCAAACTGTTTTACCCATAGATGATTATCATGGCCCCACCTATTTGGGAGCTGCAGTCTTGAAAAAAGAATATCACTACTTTGATTTTCTGGCGTGCTCATTTGGTTGACAACCTTGGTTGCCCCTTCCTTCACAAGTAAATCAGTCACTGCATTCTAAAGTCTTAATCCTGTGGAAAACTAACTGCGGTGGTCCAATATAATGCATACTAAACTATATACTGATCAAGCACTAAAACATACAGCATGACTGGAAGTTAAGGCTACATCGAATCAATTCAGGATTATTTCTATACTCCTTTAGCACTTATATTGCTCTCCAAATTGTAATAATCAATAATAAATACACTAACAGCATAACTTCTGACAGCCTTCAATAAGCTAGTTTCCCCTCATACTTGGAGTATAGTTTGTTTGTTTTAATTAATTTGGAAGCATGCTTTTTAGTTTTGCACTAAATATGCCCCTAGTCCAGAAATTAAAGGCCATCAACAGATAACCTAGTTATTATTGCTTCTTGGCTACCTGGTGCCCTTTCACCCAGTCAGCCAGTACTTCAAGGCAGGAATGGGGAACTTGTGGCCATCCATATGCCATTGGACTCCAACTCATATCAGCACCAACCAGCATGGTCAATAGTCTGCATAATGGGAGTTGTAGTCCAGCAAGATATGGAAGCCACAGAGTCCCCCTCCTTTCTCTCAGGGAATGGTCAGTGGGCGTTTGGTGATGTTATTAAAATGCCAATGATCAAATTTTGGGAGAAAAAGTAGGGGGGGGCTTAATGAAAGTCACAAACCCCATCCCAGCTTCTCCCAAATTCAGTCAAGTCATGCCTGAACCAACAGTGTCTCTTTTTATATATATAAAAAAGTAGTTAAGTGGGTAACTCCAAAGGGCAAGGGAGCATATTAACCTGTGACACACACAGTCATGTGATTTCATGACTGGTAATAGCACCTTAGAAGTATGTCATTTCTCATCCATGTACAGAGAGATGGCATATTGACACTACATAGCAAAGTTTGGTAGATGCATCCAAGAAGGGTGTGTGTGTGAATTATTCACAACACCCCCCATACCATCATGTTACATCCTGATGTGCCCTAGCACATACTTTGAGAAACAATGTGGTACAATAATCCATGAAGCTGTTCATTGTCATTTAGATTTTAGTACGGGGAGGGGGGTTAGTTACAAAAGCACAAGAACAAAGAGCAATGCTTTTAAACAACCATTTAAAAATGGTAACACAACTTGTGACCCAGCAGTCTAACTGGCCTTCCGTCTCCTTTTTTGCTGCCCCCCCAGAGATCCCAACAGAAACAAGAAATAAATCAGAGTCCCTGGTGGGCTGCCATCCATGCCCCATGTGAATTCTGTGCAGTGTGGAGGGTTTCTGCTTGGGCAGCTGAATGCAACTGCTGCAGCTGCTCTCCTCCCCCCCCCCCCGCCCAATAACCAAATCCAGTGCACCATCCAGCCAAACCAGAGTGTCTAGTTCAAAACCAGCTGACTGACATCTGTTGAAGGTAGTTGGCTTAACTGGTTTTTGGACTCCAGCTTTAGAAGGAATTCTCCTCATGCATCATATTGTCTTAGTCCTTAAAATCAGCAAAGGGTAATTAGAGGAATTTAAGGTTAGTTCAGGTATACTTTCATACAAACCAATCACAAATCAATTTCCTAGACCCATTTGGAACAGAATTATGTGTTTTATGCAATCCAGTTTAGCTGCAGAAAATGTGCAATTACACATCCAAGGCTGTGTATAAAATTAATCTCCAAACAGTTATGCTTTTCCCATCAAGGTTAGCTGGATAGTAGCGGCTAATTTTAAAGTTGATTTGAGAGCTTGATTGTAGTTTAGACGTGGGTTCTCGAAGGAAAACCAGCCAAGTCTACATCTGGGTTAGGCCGTATATGATCCATTGTTCTTCAGGAAACAGATAAGCCATAGATAAGCCATAGATATTCATGTAATGGGAAAGGAACATGATGCCCTGAATCTGGGCAGGCAGCAATGCAAAGGAAGAATGGCAATAGGCTTCAAAAATAGTCAATGATCATGAAAACTTAAATCAATCTTCAGTAGCTGGTGGGTGACAGGAGTGCTGGGTTGCCCCCGTGATTGAGGGGGCCAGTGCTGCATGATGTGTACACACTGTTCATGCACGCTGTGTGACATCATGTTGACGTCATGTGTACATGCTGCATGGGATGCGCAAGTGACATGAGCAGGTTGTGCAGCATGCATGCACCGTGCATGTGCACAAGTAATGCAGAATATTTGAGGGGGCCCAGCCCCTTCCTTGACATTTTTCCCCCGCCCCCCAGTTGATGGTAATTGCTGAGGACAAGAGGGGTGAGTGTAATATGAGGAGCACAGAGAAGGGCCCAAGGGCCCCATGATACCCTGAGCCCAAGAGTAGTCATCTTCCTGAAGCCAGCCCTGAATCTGACGCAGTTACACATCATGATAAACTTGATCAAGTCAAGCAATAAAATTGGGATTAAACACAGAGTTCTGGAAAACAAATCTGGAACCACCAGCATCCATAGAGGAGCAGCAGTCCAACCAACTGTAATGCAGATTAAACTTTTGCTACCATCTTCCTGCTTTGCCCTGCTCCTGCTCCCCCCTGAAGGGAGAGGAGAGGCTGCGCCATCCCAGGCTGGTTTGCAGCAGCTGGCCTGACACCAGACTTTGGGGTGGGGTGGTTCAAAGGGGGGGGGAATAGCTGCGTATCTGCTAATTCATGAGTGGGAGTGGTCTTTGATTATTATTTGACTCTAGTTAATGCTGTTTGTTATTAGTTCTATGGCAAGTATGTCGTTTATGGGTTTTTTATAAACGTGATGTTAGATGTATGGTATGAACCTCCCTTTCTCCCTCCCCTTATGGTATTATGTTTGTGTGTGTGTGTGTGTGTGTGTGTGTGTGTGTGTGTGTATGTATGTATATATATATATATATATATATATATAGGTTTTGGTGTCTTCGGGTGTCTTCCCGTGTAAGAGTTGGGGTGTCTAGGCGACGTTTCGACGAGGTCTCACTCGTCATCTTCAGGCTGGTGCTTTCGGCTTCTTGTTACTGGAACAGAGCAGGATCTCAGTGTTTGAGTTCCTATAAATACTGGCTGGCACAGGGCACAAAACCACAGCTCGCCCCTATACACGAAGCCAAGCCAGAGCACAACTAAGTGCAGTACAGCCATCTTCTCAGAAAAACTCTTCACAAGCTCAAGAGGTCAAGACACGAAAGCTTTAGCAACTAATCCACACCTAATGACCCTCCTAAGTGGTACTCAGAATATCACTCAAGAAATCACTCAAGATATCCCTCAAGTAATTAATGAACAAAAGAAGAAAAGGCACACTAACCTGGGAACTTCCTCTCTGCCCAGAACGTTGGAGGCTATACACCACACCCCCTCCACAGTATTTATAGGAACTCAAACACTGAGATCCTGCTCTGTTCCAGTAACAAGAAGCCGAAAGCACCAGCCTGAAGATGACGAGTGAGACCTCGTCGAAACGTCGCCTAGACACCCCAACTCTTACACGGGAAGACACCCGAAGACACCAAAACCTGCATTCCTGTACCCGTGAAAATCTACGAAAGCATATATATATTGTGTTTATGGAGGATTTTGCTAATTTTATCTGTAGTGCCCTTGATATAAGGAAGGAGGGCCATGCCATTGTTTTCTTCTGTGTCTTGGTTTTTGGGGGGTGTTTCTTTTTGGATTAGCTTCGTAACCCTGTTTTGCTGGTATCCATTGGATCCATTGCTGGTATCTATTTGCTGGTATCGCCAATGGATACCAGCAAAACAGGGTTACGAAGCTAATCCAAAAAGAAACACCCCCCAAAAACCAAGACACAGAAGAAAACAATGGCATGGCCCTCCTTCCTTATATCAAGGGCACTACAGATAAAATTAGCAAAATCCTCCATAAACACAATATCAAAACAGCCTTTTGCACCAACCAAAAAATAGCCAATATCCTCAGAAACCCCAAAGATAAAATCCAGTTGGAAAACCAAGGGGTCTATGAAATACCCTGCAAAGTCTGCCCAGCCACGTACATTGGACAAACAAACAGACGAATAAATGCACGTATCGCAGAACACAAGAATGCCGTCAAAAAAGAAGAAAAAACTTCCTCTCTTTTCCAACACATGAAAGAAACAGGACACGAAATTAATTTTGCAGATTCCAAATTGCTCTTTAACATGGAACATCACCACAAGAGAATAATCATGGAAGCCATCGAGATAGAGAAACACCCTCACAACATGAACAAGCGTGACGACACGTCCCGCCTGCCAGACATCTGGAAATTAGCCCTCCCCACAAAAACCGACACCAGAACCAGAGGCACACAGAACGCCATCACCAATCAACCACACCAGACCCAAACCCAGACCCTCTCCACAGATAAATTACAGACACCATCCAGTAGCCAAACCATAGTGGCACCTCCGGATGCTGCACCCCCCTGCAATCCCTACACAGATCTGGCTGGCACAGGGCACAAAACCACAGCTCGCCCCTATACACGAAGCCAAGCCAGAGCACAACTAAGTGCAGTACAGCCATCTTCTCAGAAAAACTCTTCACAAGCTCAAGAGGTCAAGACACGAAAGCTTTAGCAACTAATCCACACTTAATGACCCACCTAAGTGGTACTCAGAATATCACTCAAGAAATCACTCAAGATATCCCTCAAGTAATTAAGGAACAAAAGAAGAAAAGGCACACTAACCTGGGAACTTCCTCTCTGCCCAGAACGTTGGAGGCTATACACCACACCCCCTCCACAGTATTTATAGGAACTCAAACACTGAGATCCTGCTCTGTTCCAGTAACAAGAAGCCGAAAGCACCAGCCTGAAGATGACGAGTGAGACCTCGTCGAAACGTCGCCTAGACACCCCAACTCTTACACGGGAAGACACCCGAAGACACCAAAACCTGCATATATATATATATATATATATATATATATATATATATATATATATTGTTGTAAATTGCTCAGGGACCTTTGTGTGACAAGTGACTATTAAGTTTAGTAAAATAGTTTATGAAAGCAACAGGAATGCAAAGAAAATGCCCGTTAATTATTTTAGTTGCTTGCAAAAACACTTCCATTTTCTACTTGATAATTTTCAAACATTCCTTCTCTATTGCCAGCACCTCAATAAATAGCATTTTTTTCATAATAGGTTTCAGTACTATTATTCAGTCCAGGAAACCATCCCAAAGTTTTCCAACCCTGAGGGAACCATTGTAAGCTGCCCTGAGACTTCCAATAGAAGGGGGGCAAAACTGAATAGATTTAACGGAGTCGAAAAACTCAGGACTCTGTAAATCTCAGCACTTCAACATGTCAACAGTTCAGCAAACTGGATGAGCGCAGGGTGGGTTTTGTGTGAAAGGCAATCAAATGGCCTCTGCTCTTTATTTGCCAATCAATACATTCCAAGTCTTTTCCAGGAAGGTGTACTTTTCAGCTAGTGAATGACCTTTCTTAGGAGATGGGGTCAGATGTATGTGCATCTGCCCACCTATTGATGACTAACTCTCGCTGAACTCAGTGGGAATTACTTTAGAGTAAATATGGGTAGGATTTCACAAGACATCTGTTGAAGAATTTTTTGACACACGTTAATCATTTAATACAAGAAGAAGACAGAAGTAACCCAAAGGCACCATAAAAGAGTAGCAAATCTAATAAAGTGACAAGAATAAAAAAATAGCTTAACTTGTTTCTGGTTCTTGTAAGCTTGTCTTTGGCTGAAAATGCAGTTGAAATGAGCTGAGAACCACATGCAAGGTTGTGGTGGGATGATCTTGTGCAGAAAGTTTTCTTTTCAGTAATGGAAAACAACAGATTATATATGAAATAGAGTTTTTGTAAAAGCTCAATATGGAGGCCAAATGGCCGAAATATTGGGAAATTTTGGAACAAGAAGGAGACAAATTGAAATTGCAGAGTTTCGAGAAATTAAAAAACAAAGTGAGAGATTGGTTTCATTATTATCAGATAATGGAGGCATATAATTTGGATAAGAAAATTGGCTTCCAGGTGGAAAAATCAAAACTAGAAACAGAACTGCTAGAACCCAAAACTAAGAATTTGTCAAAAATGTATAACTTGCTGTTGAAATGGAATACTCAGGATGAAACGGTGAAATCTGTTATGATTAAATGGGCACAAGATGTTGGACATAATATTATGTTTGCTGACTGGGAACAGTTATGGACCACAGGTATGAAGTTTACGGCATGTAATGCCTTAAGAGAGAATATTATGAAAATGATATACAGGTGGTACATGACCCCAGTCAAGCTTGCAAAAATCTATCATTTGCCCGATAATAAATGTTGGAAATGTAAAGAAACGGAAGGTACATTCTTTCACCTTTGGTGGACGTGCCCAAGGATTAAGGCTTTCTGGGAAATGATATATAATGAACTGAAAAAGGTATTTAAATATACCTTCTTGAAGAAACCAGAGGCCTTTCTTCTGGGCATTGTCGGCCAATTGGTGCCAAAGAAGGACAGAACTTTCTTTATGTACGCCACAACAGCAGCAAGAATACTTATTGCAAAGTATTGGAAGACACAAGATCTACCCACTTTGGAAGAATGGCAGATGAAGGTGATGGACTATATGGAATTGGCAGAAATGACTGGCAGAATCCGAGACCAGGGAGAAGAGTCGGTGGAAGAAGACTGGAAGAAATTTAAAGACTATCTAGAGAAATATTGTAAAATTAATGAATGATAGAATGATGTTGGATAGCAACTAAGGGGTTTCCAGCTGTAATGATTTAAGAGAATATGAAAAAAGGGTTATAAATGGGTTAAAATCTAATGGTAAGGATTTGCTGAACCAATAAATTGAAGTGGAATACAAAAAAGGGAGGTATGAGGAGGTCCAGGAAATAAGCTAAAAGAAAATAAGTAAAAGAAAAAATGTATGTTTTTAACTGTTTTTATTTTGTATTTTTCTTTTTTCTTTTTCATTTTTACTGTTATATTTCAAAAAAATTAATAAATATTTTATATTTTAAAAAAATGAAATAGAGTTTTTGTGTGAAACCTTATAGAAAGAGATTTTAACACCAGACATGATTTTACATTAATATTAGCTTTTTTAAGTTTCTTTTTTCTTTATTTGCTCTGGTCTGTACTTTGGGTATAAAATAAAATATAAATTTGGCAGAGTCCAACTGGCCTCCAATATCTCGATGGCAGCAAAACAGTGGGGGGAGGGGATTTGCTAGCTATTGGAGGAAAGGTGAAATTACCAAAAGTTCCCCCACCCACAAAAATTCTCTTTTCGGAAATTTCAGCTTATTTAATGGTGAATTATATTACATATTGGTGGATGGAGGAAGCAATGGGTTTAGAACGAGTGACTGGAATGAGCCAAGAAATTGCTTCCTTCAATAATATTAAAATAATGTTAAACAATATTGAAACTGGATTCACAGTGCACCCAAAATTAATGGCTGGTTTAACTGAGGAGGCCATTTTGTCAAATATTTTCTGGGACTAAAATTCTCCAACAGTTCTGAAGGAATTTGAAAAAGAAAACTCCCCTTACCATGTCCAAAAAATATTTCAAGTGAGCCATATTAAAAATAAATAGATGTTGGACACTAATTACTAATTACAATGACACCAAAATTAAACCATTGCTATGCTGAGAAATCACAGCCAGAAGGGTAAAGCTTCCAGATGACCCGTTTATTGAACATTCACCCTAATTTATTTGCAGGGAGATTTGATGGCATTTATGTATTTACTGAACATTCATTTCTATTTGTGAGGAAGTTAGATGAAATTTCATCCAGTGCATTTTCCCATCATTTTCCTTATCAAAAAGTCTGATTTGCAGCACGCGGGGGGGGGGGGGTGCAAGACTGCCAAATCAACTCCAATTGCACAATCTGAATTTGCCAATATGTGATTGAATCAAATACAGAAATACTGGCAGTCTGAAAGTAGAAGAAATATCCTAACATTTCCGTGCACTTGCTGTTTCAACACAAGCAGACAGGCCAGATTTTATGGCTTCTGGGGGAAAAAGCCCTAAAATGACAGTAGGTGTGTGGTGATAAAGATGTAATAAGCAATAATGCTGTATAATATATTGAACTCTGAAGGTCTCTAGGCACTTGACCAAGATATGACAACATTTTAATTCATAAGTAGGACAGCGCACATCCCACTTTGGCAGCAAAGAAACCATTAGATTCCCAGCGCCAAAGACTGAATTGAGCATACGCTCAGTTATTGGCACTCTGAGCAGCATTTCATTGGCCCAATGTTAAGACAGACAGACTTGAAAACTGTTAATTCTCCCATTGCAGTTCTCTTCTTCTCGTGAATAAAAACTCTTCCAGATCACCCATCCAAACGATATTATTAGGTGAACATATGGAGATTCTTTATTCTGTTTGTTCAATGACGCATTAGGCTGAAATCCTAGGCACACTTATTTAAAAGCTTTCATATACTAAGTCAGACCATGAACATACTAGGCTAAGTTGTCTACTTTAACTGAGGGTGGCCAGATTCGCATGTCATGTTATTCCAAACCACATGACATCACCTTCATCAAAATGTCAATTTCACTTAATCAGAGATTTGAGTGTCCACCAACATTGCTGCACCTACATAATTGCAATTATTGCCATTTCAGTGATAGTAGTATATCTTGTTTTGTGTATGGTTTTCATGTGTATGATTTTAACGTACGGTATAGAAGGGCTTGGGGCTGTACAGAGAGATAACAGTTTGAAAAGATGCTCTGCCAAAAGGCAAAATAGTCCTTTTGAAGTCAAAAGGTATGTCAGCTGCCCAAGTGGGACAAGCACAACCTGGCTCTAGAAGCTTCTGACTTGCCATGGGACCAACCTCAGAGGCCTTACCCATCGCATTGCTACGGTGTGTATACTATTTGGAAGTTGCCCACCAGAGAGTGGGCTCAGAAACTGAAGATTCAGGGGCTCCACCAAAGGCTGCCAGTTCGCACATACAAATCAACTCTGTTTGCAGCGTATAAATAAGGATGGAACAGTTTAAGAACAACAAAAGCAGAGCCAGGGATCAGGAACATAAGTGTCTAACTTAATAGCATTTGGAACGGATGATGTCAGCAGTCGAATGCTCTAGTTTCTGTTCACCATTTGAAATTTCTATTCTATGAGTGCATAATGAGTGTGACTGGAGCAATCACATTTAACAGTAAAAATTTCTTTGACATTGGAAAATATACGGGTTATATTCCACAGCGTGACTTTCCAAATCTTTCATTTTTGGCTTTTGACCTAGTCTTTCTGATACCGAGGAGCACTGCATTATGAACTGATGAATAGAAAAATAATTATGAGAAAGTTGGAAGGTTAGCACCAGCACTGAATAAGATCGTGGACTAGTGTTAATTAGTTGTGTGATGACATTACTCACATGGCTGTGCTCCCAAACCCCACTGAATGCCTGTAGGTTTCGTTACAGCATGCTCCCTTGATCTGCTTCTCTCCCCCTGGGGGACAGAGGATGCTTTAGATGCAGTTATGGAAAATGCACCTGAACATTTCCAAGAATAGCAGGTGGGTTTTAACTTTCTGCCTGGGGAGATGAGCACGCAGTAATTTTTATCCCACCAACAGCCACTTGAGGGCTTAAGGCAGTGTTTCCCAACCACTGTTCCGCGGCACACTAGTGTGCCGCGAGATGTTGCCTGGTGTGCCGCGGGAAAAATTAAAAAATTCGAAAGATATTTTTTTTTAAGTCAAATTTTCGATTGGGGCGCCGTCACTAGATGACCCCTGGGGTTCCCTCCCTCCCTCCCGCTCTGCGCCTCCCTCCTCCTCCTCCTCCTCCTCCTCCAGGGAGGCCCTTCCTGGCTCTCGGCCAAGGCTTGGCGGCTGCCACTCACTCACTCGCTCGCCCACCCGTCCCTCCATCCCTGCACCCGGCCTCTCCCCCTCCGTCCCCGGCGCGGGGGCTGCCGGGATCCGTAGTCGCCTCGCCCTTGGGCTCCGCGCCCGCGCGGGGTGCGTGAACTACATTTCCCAGCGTGGCCTGGCGGGCCGGGCGTTTTGTTTGAAGCGCTCTTCTCCCGGCCATGGAATGAGCGCAGCGGCGGCGGCCGGGCAGGCAGGGGCTCTTCCGCGCAGACCCCGCGCAACCTGCCTGCGCCCCCGCGGAGATCGGGCGGCAGGATGGAGCCCGGGGATCCCCGCGGAGGCGGGGAGGCGGAGGCTGCCCCCCAGGTAGGGCTGCGTCAGGGGGGGTTTTATTTTTGCAATGCTGCATCCGCGCCGGAGGGGACGCATCGGACCGCGGGGAGACCCCTTGGCGGGCGTGCAAGGCAATGCATGCGTGCAGGCGTTGCATGGAGTGCAGTGCAATGCAATGGCAACGCGGCGCCCTGCATGCATGCATGCAACTTCCACCGGCGCTCCGGACTTGGCAGGTGAGGGGGGTCCCCAGTGGGCGGCAGAGAGAGCCGGGAGGGCGAAGGGGAGCCGGGGGGAGCAGCGCTGCTCCCCGAGCCGAGCCCGGGGGGAAACTTCGGCGTCGTTGCGCCGAGTATTGGAGGCGGAGGCTGGCGGGGCCCCCTCACCTGCAAAACCTGGTCGCCTCTCATATATTTCGTGCATTGCATTCATCGCCCGCTTTCTCCTCCAAGGAGCTCCCGGGGGCGCGCGTGGTTCTCCCCATGTTATCCTCGCAACAACAGCCCTGCGAGGTGGGTCAGGCGAGTGGCCCAAGGGAGCACCCAGGGATTGTCCTGGCCAGGTGGGGTGATTTGAACCCTGCTCTCTGCCCGGTCTTCGTCCTCATTTAGCCCCCACATGTGCATGACTGTGCATGACTGAGGTTTTCCCCCCTCGTCTTGGCTATGGTGTGAGTCTGTGCTGTTAATTAATGGGGTTCTGCCTTCGGAGAAGATGAGCCAGCCCTCAAGGAGGTGATTATGTAATTTGCTAGCAATTCATGTCCCTCCCGGCGTGGCGCTGCGCGCTGATGTCACGGGGCTGTAATGGTGGTGTGCCTCGAGATTTTTTTCATGAAACAAGTGTGCCTTTGCCCAAAAAAGGTTGGGAAACACTGGCTTAAGGCACTGGCCTCCACATGGGTGGCAGCAGAGTGGGGCTGGGGAGCAAGGGCCCACCCCAGAAGAAGCTCCCCCCAACTCCCTCCACCATTGCTGAACTCCTGTCATTGACATATGCTGCTGTTCTTTTCCAGAGATCTAAGGGGCACCTTCTCCAAATCCAGCCCCCCCAAAACACATACCTCCACACACAGCTCGCCCACCTAGGTATTTCTGGGGCTGCCTCTTCACCTCCACTTATGAAAAGGCACAAGTGCCCTCCGTTTCACCACTTTTCACGAGAGAGCAGTTCTGAGTTACCCAGGAGTTTTGAGGAGCCCTCAGAAGAAGCTATATAAGCAGTACAGACTTTATATTAAAATACTAAATATTTTTAAAGAACTTGTTTTAAAGAACCATTTACCATTAAATTTTTAAAAAACTTTGATTCCAAGATTATTCCTTTAAAACATTCATCTCCCATCTTTCCAAAGAATTAACAGAAATTCTGACTCTGTTTAATACCGAATGAAACTAAATCTGTAGTTCTTACTGGAGGGTGAAGGAAGTAACAGGCCAAGAGCAGAGGACTGGCAGGGGTTAAAGCAATAGGGGCTGAGCGCCAACACATCCACACCCCATAGGCAGCCTCTCACTGGGCACTTCAAGGCAACAGGAGCCTTTAATTTGAATATATCTGTTCAGCACTTGAACAATACCTTCACCACATACTGTTTGGAACTTACTGATCTAAATACTTAAGAACAATGAACAATTACTTTAATCATTCTAATTGTGACTCTCTTTTTTAAAACCACTACATAGCAATAATTTATAAATGATCAGATGTCTTCCTTTTTGCTGGAGACAAAGAGTCCTCACTTAATGTACTAGATCATCTATGAATTCAGGGCGTGCGCAGATGGAGAGGTACAGCGGCTTAATCCCTGCCAGGCTGAATGAGTTTTCTCTTACCTCTGAAGAACAAAGTGGCTGGAAGCAAATGGTGAAATTTCATGGCCCTGGCAAAGCACACGTCTCATTCTCGTCAGCTGCTGGATATCCTGAAAGGAGTTCTGTAAAGTCAGCTCTGGGGAGCCGTGTTTGATCACCCCTGATCTTCCTGCTTTCAAAGGGAAGGGGATATTGCAAGGGGCAAAAAATCACCTTTTAATCGCAGCAACAGCTTTCCATGGAAAGGCAGCACCAGCTGCAAGCTGGCTTCTCCCTTCACCAGGTGTGCTGTTCTCCTCATCTCCTCTGTTGGAAAAAGGATGTGAATTTGGGCCACATCCTTCAGCCTCTTTCCAGAACCTTTGCAAAGTCTGGCTCCCAATATTTTCCTTCCTAGTCTTTGTGCTTTGTGCCAAATTTTTGTCTGCAAGAGAAACAGACTTGTATGTCTCGCAGAATGCATTTCAATGAACAGAAACTGAATGTCACATCAGATTGAGAAGGTCTAGAGTTTAATGTCTGCTAACTGCCACACTTGTTTTCAAAAGGAATATTACCTTTGAGACTGGCATCCTTGTTGTTTCAAAAAGGAAGGGGGTAAAGAAGACGGCTATAAGGAAGATGACACTTCCTAGAAGGAGACACTTGCCAGAAGAAAATTAACAATTGGGGGGGGCATGGAGAACATGAAAGGCAAACATTGCTCTCCCTATCCTGCACTCTGGTTGCTGAGAAAATTCTGTAGGCCTTGCTTTTTTATTATTATTGCACTGCAGAACAGATTAATTAGCTGTAGCTGATGTGGATGTGGACAATACAATGATCACAGAGGGAAGCATGCAGCTCTTGGAACTCTGCCTACACGGGAGAAAGCAGGGCGTGTTCCAAGCAGTGGGGGGAGAAAACAGAAAAGCAAAAATCTGGAGAATGCCTAATGCATATTGAATGCCAACCAGAATCTGTATGCTGTTCTTTTGTAAAGTACAAGGCCCACCTGAAGACCAGACCGCGAGGGCAGCGGGAAGGCAGGCTGTAATTTCACCACAGGCACATGACAAGGTGAGCTCTAAAGATGATGCTAACCAGCAACCACATCCAAGTAAACCTGGAAATGGCTAACCAGCTGTTTGCCAGTGTTAGCTGTAAGCATGGCTAATTATTATTTTGTGTGAATAATTATGGCTGTGAACTCCATGATGTCCTATGGTTTGTCTACTAACTAACAAAGACGGCTGGTCCACACACAATCACAGACCGCTAGGAATGCCAGTCACACATCCATGCTGGGGGGGGGGGGGAGCTGGCTGGGTCCCATCTTCTGTCTGGGAGGGTATGCACCAGCAGCTTTGTGTCTGGCCAGAGAAAAAGTATGAGTTTCTGCAGCTGACTGGCAAGAAGCAGTCTTGAGGGATTGGGGTTGCTTGTGAGAACAGATTCTCTTTTAGGAGGTAGCATTGCTTCTGTGAGTTTGCTTCCCTTCTGCTGAAATTGTTTGTTAGTTGTTCGTTGCACTCACAGCACTAGCTGCTCCCAGGGACCTCTCCCTCCACTGTGTGGCAATAACTGGTCCTATTTGACTTAGGAGTTCACAGCACAAATAAAAGGTCTCATTTGTTACGCAAATATATAGGCCCTCACCATCATTTCAACATGTGTCCTGTGTAGAAAGAACGGAGATGCTAATTACCTCCAGGAACAATGGTTGTGATAAGTGAAACCAAATGAAGGGCAAGACATTTTGCCTCATGGAGAGGTCTCTCCTTTGGTCCGTGAAGTAGGGTTGGCATCCCCTGGGATCCCCTTTCTCGGGGGTGCATCCCCTTGGAGGGTGCATGCCTGGGGTGCACAGGGCCAGCAGCAAAAGTGGGCAAAGCACCTCCATCTCCCAGAAGCAGGAGAGGGTGTCAGCGGGTAGAGGAGCAGCAGCTTCCACGCAGGCGTTGTCTCTGGCTTTGTGTGTGCAGCCCATTGTGGGGGTGGGGGTGGTACATAAACTGGTGCAGGGGGGTAATCCCCTGTTGCTGTGAATAGCTGCCTAGGCACTAGACTGGTGTGCATGGGTATCCAGAGCTGTAGATGCGACTGTGTTATCTTTGACAATAAAGAGTTAAATCTCTGCCGTGTGCATTCCTTTGGCTTGGCCCCTGGAGAGCGGGGGTGGCAGGAGGAGAGTTCTGAGGGCCACATAAGCAGGCTGCATTTGGCCCCTGAGCTTGGGGGTTCCCCATCCCTGCTTTACACAATGGTCTTTCTGGTGCCAGGAGATTGCAGGGACCAAGTCTAGTCCTTCCTTCACCCTGCTTCTACTAATCAGCCTTTTATGAGCTGCTATTGAAAAAACACATGCCCACAACCCATCACCTGATTTCTGGGTAACACTCCTATCCCCAGAAATCGTGGGGCCACTGCTTGCCCTGTTTTCCTCCGCATCCCCACCTGAGCCGCTGTGTTTTGTTCCATTCTTTCAGGGCTACCACTGTCCTCCTGCTCAGGGCTAACTTAGCCCCGTGTTGTCACACTCCAGGGTCTATATTCAGTCCAGTCCTAGCTTGCTTGGCCAAGAAGACAAAATAATGTATCAGCAACGTTTAGTGGTTCATCCTGATACACCCTTTTATTGCACACGCAATAGTTACACAGATGCCTGCAAACGTGGCATGAAGGCTGACAACACTAACCCTGCCATATTGGAATCACTTGCAGGTGATTACAGAGCCTGGAGACAGGCATTCAGGTTGTGTATCCACAGCAGTGACCCGAGTAGAAATGAGCACTGGAGGAGCACAGAGAGAAGAAACGCCATGGTGCATCTGTAACAGCAAAGCCAGACACTTTCATGGGCCCCACCTGCAATAAAGCATGCCTTTCCTGTATTGGTCTCTCCAGCCACAGCAGGCGCTGTAACTCTCCAATGGTTTGACTTCACCCCCGAATGTGCACTCCTTCATGGTCTCCCAAGACAGACAGATGCCAACTATAGTAACTCAGCAATTCTTGCTGATACTAGCTTCCTCCTCATTGCCAAGAGTGATATGTGAAAGAAAATGACAGGCATGTTGTACTTCTTTGCAAAGATACCCTGAGCAGTTTGTCACCTAGCAGTCAGATTTTTATGTGTCAATGATTATACCATTAGACATTGGCAAGAAACTGTTTCCCCCTTGGAAGGAATAAGGCATACATTAAACAGGCACGTAAAAGTATCTACCCTCTTCTGTACTGTGGAGCTTCAGGTGCAGACTGCTAAGGAATAGTGCATTTCTGATGCTCGTCTTTCTGTCTAGCTCCTTGTTTCTGTACTACAGTGGTACCTCGGGTTAAGAACTTAATTTGTTCAAGAGGTCCATTCTTAACCTGAAACTGTTCTTAACCTGAGGTACCACTTTAGCTAATGGGTCCTCCTGCTGCTGCTGCGCTGCCACTGCATTATTTCTGTTCTCATCCTGAAGCAAAGTTCTTAACCCGAGGTACTATTTCTGGGTTAGTGGAGTCTGTAACCTGAAGCGTCTGTAACCCAAGGTACCACTGTGTTGTATTTCCCCAGAGTCCAGGGGATGATGACAGATATCAATGCAATATCAGAGTGATCCACCACTTGTGATCCACCAAGCTGAAAGCACCTCACTAGCTATGGATTCCTGCCGACCAGGTGCTTCATAAGCCCTCTGTTTTTGCAGTCCCTGGAAGGCAGCCAAAGAGATTTACTGAGCTCCTGAGAGGACTAAGCGCTTGGCTTAGTGCGAGTTGCATTTTGCTCAGTGAATCCAACCTGTGTCAACCTGGCTCGTCTTGCGGTCTGCTGCTAGTATTTGCATCCCCCTTGCAGCACTTTAGGAGGTTCCTTCTGTTGTCCTGCACCCACAAGCATGTTGGTTTAAAATACATTAACCTTGAGAAGGAGAATGTGAGAACTGAATTTGTCCAAGTGACACAAGATAATCAACAAATGCATTTAAATCTGTTTTTAAAACAGCAGTTACAAATTTATAAATTCTGCAAAGTCAAACCATTTTCTAACATCCCTCCAACTTTCCAGTTCTTCACTGTACCCCACTGTCTAATTCCTGCCTCCATATCAATTTGAAATAACATGTTTGCCTTCATTTTTCTTTCCTACTAATTAACTTCTAGGACATGGGGGTGGGTGTAAACCACTTTTTTTTTGTCCCCAAACCAGTCTGAAAGGCTTGTTCACATTTACATTTTCTCTGCTCTTTGCAGGCACTATCTATGCTTTAAAGCTCTGTGTCTGAACACACTGCCCCCCCCCCCGCCCGCCCGCCCATGATTTTCCTATCAGAACCGGCTATTTAAAGCTCAGTTGGAGTAAATGGCAATCCCCAAAAAACACCTTTTTGGCATTTGCTCTGATTGAGCTCTGGGGCAAAAAAAACCCACCACCAACAAACCATGTTCAAAATGGGAGCTTTTAAGCATGGACAAAAAGATGAGCCCAAAATAAATAAAAATGTTGTTGTCTGTACAAATTACTATATTAGCCAGGGCCTCCAAAACCCTGGGGCAGTGGTCCTCAAAGGGCATGGCACGCCACACTGAAGTGGCAGGAAGACCAAAGGACAATCAAAGAAACGTTTAGACATTTCAGTGTTGTATGGTACAGCTCCGTATCTTTCATGTTTGTTTGTTTGTTTGTTTAACAGGCTATGGAACTGTATTCTTCTACAGTTCTCCATGACATATTGTTGTGAACAGGGATTTTCAACTCTGACAAATATGAAAGATCAGAAAAGAGAAAGACTTCTTTGTGTTGGTGAGGAGATGAGAGTTTGTTTGTTTCAATTTAGACCTAATATAAATGAGATTACCCAGCAAATCAAGCTCACGCCTCTTCCTGAGATTGTAGACATACTTAAGGTAGATAGAGACTTGCTTATAATTATATTTTGGTAATTATTCACCTTAGGTAGCTGCATTGTTTTATACTTTCTAGATGTTGCTTTCTTTGTTATTTTCAAATGTAGTTCTTATCAATAAAAAAATATGGAGTGGCACAAGCAAAATTTTGTTCTGAAAGTGTGACCCAGAGAAACACTGCCCTATGAGAACCACTGCTATGCCCAGTCTACACATTTGGTATATGAAAGTTGAATCATAATCACATATTTTGTTGAATTCTGACTGACTTTATAGATGTTGTCAATGTAAACTTGCAAATACGACAGTAGCTAGATACCTCCCCCTGCCAAAAATAAATAAAAAATCACTGAGGGCAAGATCACAGACCTTTAAAAAAATCTTGAAGGTCCTATTTCCCATAAAATGTGCACTCATTCTTTTTGCCATAAATGTACTCTACCTATAGCTATCATAGCCTCATTTTGAAAATGAAGTTCTGGCCGTAGATTTATTTCACCATGTATAAGGACTACAAATTCAGCAAAGACCATTATTATGAAGCAACCCCCGTCTGTGACTTTGGTGTGCTGATAGACCAATCATCTGTGAATTTGTCTAACACCCCTTTAAAGCTTCTTAAACCATTGGCATTGCCAATTTTGGCTCCCAGCACCGAAAGACGTGCATCTTAGCATTGTACTCCCTCCCTCGACCAGCTCTGGCCCCTGGACCACAGGGTGCTGCAGCCATGGCTTGTGCTGCTCCCCTGGAGGCAGCAGTGGCTCCCAGTCCTGGCCAGTCTCGGGCTCAGAGGAGGCAAAGGGCACAACCAGCAGCAGCAGAGGAAGAAACTGGAGCCTTGCAGAGCCCACCGTTCCTGGCACCAGACCCAACGTGGCCTCTCCCACTAACAAGGTGGCAAGAAAAAAGGCAGCGCTTCCCTGCCGCCAAGGCTGCTTCATTCATCGCAATCCCTCAACCAAACAATAGGCAAATAGATTCTTCCCAAGGTCATTCTGGGAACCATCGGGATCTTTTGCAAAGGCGTGCTTTTCTCCACAGTGCAATGGTGGCCTTCGAGGTGACTTGCCCCCTTGCTCTGCAGCTGCCCCTCTGATCTGAAAAGAGGGAGGCGTGTCTTCTGCTGCTGGTGACTTGCGCAAGAGTGCGGGACCAAAAGAACGGGACTTTCTGAGATCCACTCAGAAGCCAGCATGGCTTCTGCAATTCAGGGATGTACCACTCAAATTGGGACAGTTGAGTGGTATGGCATTTTACTATACTTTGTATGTGTTAAAATAAAAAAGGGGATTAAAAGAAAGACTTCCCCACCCCCATTGTCATTCATTGTCAAAACAGCAGGTGCTTACAGTGGAGAGCACCTCTCTTTGGAGAATATAAGTCTGAACACCCACATTCTTTTTTCTTCTTGTGATCAAAAGATGGATCTTAGTTATTCTGTTTGTTCAGTTCTGGACCTCTAAATTTGGAAACAGATCACAACTTTGCCATAATATGAAGCAGATGGCATTCAGACTGTAATCCACTGGAAACTGAGTTGAACCATCAAATTCATTTTGATTGTAATCCCAAACAGTTGAAACAGAGTTCTACAAAGGAAATTTAAATACATTTAAGCCAGTCAAGGTATTTTCATTTTCTTGTGTGTTCCGTAGGTATCTCAACGGGGGGAGGGGGAGAGAGAACTTCATAGTTAATACCTTTTACTTTATGGAAGTTCTTTTTAAATAAGTGACTGAAAGGCAGCTTAACCCCTCTGAACATTTCTACATTTGAAGCAATAAGCACATAAGAACTGCTATGCTGGATCAGACCAAGAGTCCATCTCATCTAGCATTCTGTTTTAAACACTCAGCCTTTAGAAACTCACGAAGCAGGATATGAAGGCAACATGAATCCGCTGCAATTTGTCCCCTGCATCTGGTAAACAAAGGGATATTGCCTCTGAACATGAAATAACACAGGGACCAGTTTTATAGCTTGGTTGTACTACTCTTATTTATAAAAAAATAAATAAATGCCCTTCATTAGCATTTCAAAATATTATCCTTAATTACTCCGTAAAATGAGCATGTAATTGTGATGTATGGAAATGCAAATTACGATATTCTGCTATTTCACTTTGTACATTAGTAAACACCAAGCAGCTTATTTTTATGCCTTTTTTTACAGTCTCTCCATGACATGTATTCTGCCAGATAATGTGAATCTTGTTTGAGTTCAAAAGTAGCCAACAGATTAGCAATATTCATGAAAGACGTAAACACACATTTGAGTTGGAGCTTAATTTCTCTTCAGACAGGATCACATGCTTTGTTCAGAAACTGCACTGTGTTACAAATCCCAAAGTGGAAACAGAATGCCTTATTTGAAAGTGATTTTTTCCTCCATGTAGCCTAGAATGCTTACCCCCATAATTATCATTAAAAGCTTATATAATTACATATTGCAAGTATAGCTGGAACAAGTCAATGCATTGAAACACTCTCTCTCACCTGTGATTATTCTTGTAACAGACTCAGTTCAATAATGCTCTTCCAAATTACAATACTTAAGAACACTTTATACCTGACATTTTTCAGACCATTTCAATGTTTAGCAAAACAGCCCACAACAAAGGGAAGGAGCTCTGAAGGAGCAGGCATGAGGCTTGAGGGAACTCCAGGCTCCACTGCTGTTGCTTGAGGCTCAGGGGGTCTCTGTAGGGCAGAATGCCTTCCATCAGCTTTGACTGGTGGCAAAAAAGGCACAAATTACTGGTATTGGTAACAAATAAAACACATTTCAAAAGCTTTTAAAGAACCCAGAGCTAGCCGTTCATAAAAGTGTCTTACCCAAGTGTTATAACTGAGCTTTTCCTAAAGACAGGACTGAGTCTAAACCTTAATGAGTCTACCCTTAAACTTATATGGATCAGCAATAATATCTAATCTAAAAAAACGTCCTGGCTCATCACTCTCAAGTGATAAATTGTCTGAAGTCCAGTTTTGTCATCTATATGTCAGCATTTTCTGAACAATGGGTTTCCACCAAATTTCATAACAAAATATGTGACTACAGGTCAGGGATGAGTTGCCTACCTAATAAGCCCCTAATATAACTGCTTTAAAGCTCCAAAAAGATTTCCCCTACGTGATCAACTTGTCACGTCTGCATACAATATTTAAGCAATATCAGCTATAAATGTGACTAAGGCTTTCTTGTTCCCAAGGTATTTTAAGGTAGCGTTTGGTTTTACGTTACTGTTTTTTATTCTCCCATTTACTAGGGAGTGTTTTTATGTACACTTACAAATGCAAATAATTAAGCAGTATATAAATGTCTGAAGTAAACAGGCAAACCCACACTCCTTCCTCTTGAGCCTTGCTCTTATTTAGGTAGGAATGACGCATGTGAACAAATAACTATGTTGGCAGATAAAAATCACCAAGCTGAGAGTTCAGAGGTAAAAGATACAGTGAGCTGCAGAGGCTGGCATGGAAAACTGAAAAACTGAAGCAATAAAAAAAAGAGCATGAAATAAGAGAAGAGGCGGAGGGAGAAGCAAAGGCCAGGTGGTCCCTTTTAAAATGTCTGTTTCTGTTTAGAATCAGTCTTAGGAAATGATGATAAAAATACTTAATGCTGTTTTAAGGGTGAAATAACTTTGAATTGTTAATCAAATTTATATTGTTGCTGGTGAGATCAGCCTCAGCAATGAATATTTGATTTCTATACAAAGTAATAGCATACCCTCCAACATTTCTCTGATGAAAATAGGGCCATCCTATTCCATAATAACAATTTTACTATTTATACCCCATCCATTAGACTGGGCTGCCCCAGCCGCTCTAGGCAGCTTGCAACATATATAAAAACATTAAACATTTAAAAAACCTTCCCTACAAAGGGCTGTCTTCAGATGGCTAAGGGGTTGGATAACTCCATATCCTGCACCGTTTTTCCAATGAAAGTGGGGATGTCCTAAGGAAAAGCGGTAAGTTCCGGGATCAAATCAGAAACTGGGACAGTTTTTGTAAATCCAGGACTGTCCCTGGAAAATTAGGGACAATAGGAAGGTCTGTAATAGGGAAGGTTGACCCATGCAACACGGAAACATCAGGTGTTGGTTTACATTTGCAACTGAGCCATTGGGTCATTTCCAGGGTAGAGACAAAAAGAAAACAAAGACAACATGAATGGACATGTCATTTGGGCTTTGCAGAGAGATAATGGTGGACTGACATAAGTTACGTAAACAGAAATAACAAGCAACTGAAAATCAACACATTGGCCCCAGTTCCCCGGGCAGCTTTCAGAACTGAGATCCAGCCTGTGACCCACCCCATTCAACTTAATGAAACATTGGGTTGCAGAGGATTCAGTGCACAGGATTTGCCATGATCTCTGAAGATGTTTGTGTACTAGTTGTTGTTGTTTAGTCGTTTAGTCGTGTCCGCCTGTTCGTGGCCCCATGGACCAGAGCATGCCAGGCACTCCTGTCTTCCACTGTCTCCCGCAGTTTATTCAAACTCATGTTGGTAGCTTCGAGAACACTGTCCAACCATCTCGTCCTCTGTCATCCCCTTCTCCTTGTGCCCTACATCTTTCCCAACATCAGGGTCTTTTCCAGGGAGTCTTCTCTTCTCATGAGGTGGCCAAAGTATTGAAGCCTCAGCTTCACGATCTGTCCTTCCAGTGAGCACTCAGGGCTGATTTCCTTCAGAATGGATAGGTTTGATCTTCTTGCAGTCCATGGGACTCTCAAGAGTCTCCTCCAGCATCAAAAGCATCAGTTCTTCAGCGATCAGCCTTCATTATGGTCCTGCTCTCACTTCCATACATCACTACTGGGAAAACCATAGCTTTAACTATACGCACCTTTGTCGGCAAGGTGATGTCTCTGCTTTTTAAGATGGTTTTCGTTGCTGCCTCCTATATAATGCTTGTGTATAATTCTCAACCAAAAAACTGAGAATCGGCAGCACCCTTTTTGCCCCCTTCTGTCCTGCTGCCAGGGCACTAAAACACTGGGAGGTTTCCTTCATAGAAGAATAGAATTGGGAGGGACCATGAGGGTCATCTAGTTTAACCGCCCACAATGCAGGAATCTTGTACTATATCGATCCCTCCAGTGTTATTTGGGAAATATTTTTGTTGAAAATGTCCATTTGTCGTCGTCGTCTTCTTCTTCTTCTTCTTCTTCTTCTTCTTCTTCTTCTTCTTCTTCTTCTTCTTCTGTCAATGTGATAGTACATTTAAATTATCTTTCCTGCCCATTTTAAAAGAAACAGAGCTGTTTTCTAGATCCCCTGCCTAAGCTGAGATGAGCTATGTGCACAGGTGGTTAAATGTATTAAGAGGATGCCTTATGGCTCCTTTTCTTGCTCAGCCGTAATCAGTGCAGAAAAAGCGGGGAGGGGGGACAATTTAAAAGGAAAAAAATGAATCAGTTCAGCAATTGTCAACATCTGTGAGGAAAAAATACTCGGTAGAAAAAACCCAGCTGACAAGAAGAATTAGCATAGACAGGAAGTCTCTTCACTCTCATTCTGATAGAAGAAAGAGGAGAGACTCATGATGCAAGCAATATGCATTTGTCAGCAAAAACGCTTTGTTTCTTATGACATGTATGCATGCATGTGCTGAGGCTTCAAGCCTGCGTCCTGCTGAATCTAAGGGGCTCAGGATAGGGATAATTGCTGCCATTTTTGTTCTTGATAATAATTCATTTACAGCATAGCAGGGGGTTGGACTAGATGACCCTCGGGGTAACTTCCATCACCACAACTCTATGATTCTGTAGCAGGGCATCCTGCACATTTTAATTGAGAAGTAAATCCCACTTGTCAGTGGTGCTTACTCTCTAGTGTTTAAGATGCAGCTTAAATAGATCACTTCATAAAATAGATAATAATTCTAAAAATATCTGGAATTCTTGAATCTACAGAAATATGTAAGGGCAAATGTGGACATTCTCCTTGGGCAAAATAATCCAGAAAAAAAATAGGAAAGAAGATAATGTTTCAGTTAGCCTACTAAAATTCTCAGGGGGTGGGGAAATCCTTGTTAACACATTTTATGCTTTGACTGAGATTAAAAGGTAAAGGTAAAGGACCCCTGACAGTTAAATCCAGTTGCAGACAACTCTGGGGTTGCGGCGCTCATCTCGCTTTACTGGCCGAGGGAGCCGGAGTTTGTCCGCAGACAGTTTTTCCGGATCATGTGGCCAGCAGGACTAAGCCACTTATGGCGCAATGGAACACCGAAACCAGAGTAACGCATGGAAATGCCGTTTACCTTCCCACCGGAGCGGTACCTATTTATCTACTTGCAGTTTTTGGCATGCTTTCAAACTGCTAAGTTGGCAGGAGCTGGGACAGAGCAACGGGAGCTCACCCCCATCACGGCGATTCGAACCAGTGACCTTCTGATCGGCAAGCCCAAGAGGCTCAGTGGTTTAGACCACAGCGCCACCCGCATCCCCTTTGACTGAGCTTACCTAAAGTTAAATTTGGAGTTAAATTTAAGATTCATTCCTGGGCAAAAATCTGAGAAATTTCAAGGGAAGCAAAGGGTATTTTAATAAAACTCACAACATTTCTCAGCGGAATCTATGCAATGATCTCACCCCCGCAAGAGCATGGATGCTATACAGTGTTTCCTTGGTTTAAGAACTTAATTCGTTCTGGAAGTCCGTTCTTAACCTGAAACTGTTCTTAACCTGAAGCACCACTTTAGCTAATAGGGCCTCCTGCTGCAGCCGCGCCACCAGAGCATGATTTCTGTTCTCATCCTGAAGCAAAGTTCTTAACCCAAGGTACTATTTCTGGGTTAGCAGACTCTGTAAACTGAAGTGTCTGTAACCCGAGGTACAACTGTATATGTGAAATGTTTTTGGGGGGAGCGGGGAGTTATCCGGGAAAAGATATAACTAACCTACTGTAGGTCCCACATGCATTTCAAAAATTCAATATACCTCCAGAAATGCATTAGAAATTCACCTCATTTACTCTTTGTTCCCTTTCTGTACTGCTCCCAGGTCAGGATCTGGATGGGATACAGCAAACTGCAGTCTATATGCAGGGCTGCCTCTTTGTCCTCTTTTTCATGGGTGGAGTCATCATAGCGATCCATAGTTAAAAGTAGCAGTCGGCAAATGTGTCCTCTACTTTACTCTTCAAAATATTACACACCTTGCCATTCTTGTATTTAGTAGCCCCTTGTCACATGCTCCCCCAGCGTCCAACCCCCAACCGAATATGAATGGCTACAACTGTGGTGGGATGGCGCAAAGGTGCCTCTCAGAGGGGGGTGCTGCCGGGTGTGGGGAGTTGATGGGGCTCCACCCCCCCCCCCCAGCAGAGGGCCCAGGCACATGCTGGCAGCTGGAACGCTCCTGCTGGCAGAAGTGAGCAGAGACAAGATCCAAAGCAAGACCCAGCAGCTCTGGAGCAGTCTGTACCTGGCACAGCAAATTCTGCTCTGGGAAAGTGCACACAGCAGCAGGGCTTTGGTTGTGATGGGGGATCCTCTGCTCCACTTTCCCCTGTTCCTGTGTTAGGACTGCTCTGTTAACAAGCCAGGTCCTAGCAGAGCCAGGCTGGGGAAAATATGCTGAGCCAACGATGAGGGAGTTAAGCTGGTGTTGCCTGGGAAACTCCCAGTTCAGCTGCAGATCACCGAATCCTAATGGGAGCTGGGTTGCCTTGCAAGCTCGGTCAGTTCATGTCTTCACTGTATGCTTCTGTGAAAATCTGGGAAGTGGGAGAAGACCACTTTGTTGAAAGCACCTTCACATCAAAATCACATATTGCACATAAAGCTTACATATATGCGTTTAAAAGTTTTTTTTATGCTGTCCTTCACCAATGTTGATTCCAACGTGGTTGACATGTATGGTTTTAAAAAATGAACAAACAAGAAACCACAAATAACAAATGAGGCAATGGAGAAAAGAGCAGTTAAGAAATACTTTTAAAACATGGGCCATTAAGCAGGTTTTTGCCTGGCACCTAAAGTACAGCTGTGTTGGAGCCAGGTGAGATTCTCAGAGGATAATATTCCATAAACAGGAGCTACAGCTAGAGAGACTGAACAGCTGGCACCTGCTTCCCTAGCAGAGACACGGAAGACTGCAGAGAAAAGCAACAGCTGACCATCTCAGAGCACGAGCAGAGGGACCTGGGACCAGGCTCCTGCACGCTGCAGGGGAAGTAAAGAGCTGGAGAAAGCAGCAGGAAATTAAAATGACCTCACCTCTTTAGGAGCGGGACGAGGGTGGTGCTGTGGTCTAAATTACAGAGCCTAGGCTTGCCGAGCGTTGGCGGTTCGAATTCTTGCGACGGGGTGAGCTCCCGTTGCTCGGTCCCAGCTCCTGGCCACCTAGCAGTTTGAAAGCATGTCAAAGTGCAAGTAGATAAATAGGTACTGCTCCGGTGGGAAGGTAAACGGTGTTTCCGTGCGCTGCTCTGGTTCACCAGAAGCGGCTTAGTCATGCTGGCCACATGACCAGCTGTCTGTGGACAAACTGTCTGCGGAAAAACGGCGGCTCCCTTAGCCTATAGAGTGAGATGAGCGCCGCAACCCCAGAATCATCTGCAACTGGACCTAACGGTCAGGGGTACCTTTACATTTACCATCTCTTTAGGGGAAATCATAGTCTAGTTCTCAGTGACAGTGTAAACTTCAGGCTCTAGTTAGGGTGCTCACATGACTAAAAATCCAGAATGGGGGAGGTGTAATTAGTCGAGAATCCTTCTCACGGACATCTAATTTTCTATGAGATGTGTATATCTGCATGAAGGATCATTCAGTCACATGTTATGGCCCCCAGTGGCTGGCACCCACTGTGGCGGATGGAATGGAAATCAGGGGGGTCCAACAGTGAGTGGTGGCAGAGCCAACCAGTCCAGTCTTAGTCCCCAACCTCCTCCTCCTCCTGGCTGGGTCCTACCAGGGCCAACACTTGAGGCTCAGCAGGAGGAAGCTGACCAGCAGAGCCCATAGGCGCCGACTCCATGGGGCTTGAGGGGGCCCGAGCCCCCTCAAAAATTCGTTTGGGGGGCTCCGCCCCCCCAATAATCTCCAGCGCCCCTCCAGCAGAGTGCCATCGCCGCCCCTCCCCCAGCCCAAAATGCACAGGGTTGGGCTGCATGCCTCCTGCCCTCCCTCCCGAGCAAAAGCTCCACCTTCGGAGCTGATTAATAGGAGCAGCACGCTCTCCCCTATTCGCTCACGAGGAGGCGGCGCCACTTTATTTGCATATTCATGAGCTTATTTATTATTCATGAGCTTTCCCGGGCCCCCCCAATATTTTTTATACCGGTAAGTCCGCGTCCCTGGGCCAGAGCCACCCCCTGGGCTGCCTGTAAGGAAAGAGACAAGGGGGGGGCTGGCTGAGGGCAGGCGGAGGGTGGGGGGCTCTTGCCCATATGGGGTAGCCTCCCCTGGTTTGCCACCTCACTGAGAATGTAGGCCTAATTGCCCCATTCCAAGCCTACAATATTCTAAGACGCTGTTTTCTAGGACTTTATTTTGAAAAGTGGAGAGAGCGTGCTTATGTTTCTCTGGTTGGCTGACCATGCTCCATATGGTCAAGAGCATCAGTTAAAGTCATGCTGAGAACATTTATCTGATGAGCTGCTATTCCTTTATGTGATACAAATCTTTTTTTTAAAAAAAAAAGACCCAGAAAATAGGCCTGCCGTTTTTTATAAGTCAAAACAGAAAGAACCAGTTTACTGATTTATTTCCTAATTTATTTCTTCATTTTCTTAGCGTAGACTCTGTGTGTTCCTTCCTAGATCAATACTGCATGCAGTGTTGTTGGGCTGGCTTTTCCCCCCTCTCGATATTTGAGACAAGAGAATTTGCTGTAAAAAATATCCACTTCTTTCAGTAGTTGGGCTCTAGAAATTTTGAGTGTCTCTTAGTGAATGAGTGTAAAATATAACAGGGAATGCAACTATAAAACATCATGAGCAGCCCAAATAAAACACAAATTCTACCTCCATTTCACCTATTTACACCAAAGTCATGATGTTGCTTGAAATCCCCCACTCAAGAAGGTCCTAGGGCAGGGATCCTGGGCTTAGCTTCTGCTGGAGGAGGCTGTAGTGCAGACATACAGGGTTCATACCTTGTGTATGTTATACAGACCGCCCCTGATTCAGCAGGCCACTGGTGGATTACCAGGCGCTGGAGAGAAACAGCAAGAGAAGGCCTTCCCACTTTTCTTGTGGGCTTCCCAAAGGCATCTGCCTGGAAACTGTGGTAGAAAGGGAGATGGAAGTGATGGTCCATGGCAGGACAGAAATGTCACTGCACAGCTGAACAACTTCACAAAGAGCAAAAGTGACTCTCTGTACCCATAGTGGAGCAATGAACAGATGGATTATTTCCTTTTATCGGATTATCCAGAGACTGGAAAAATTCTGAATGAAGTGGGGGGAAATGCTGGATGCCACATGGATGAGGGAGACATCCTGCAGAGGGGCAGGGGTGCAGTTATATATAGTTCCAAATCCACATTCAAGTCCCATGTGGATGCCCATGTCCTGTCATTAGCTCTCATTGTTGAAACATGAGCCTGTCGTCCCAGTCATCTCTATCCTAAAATATGGGTGGCTTTGTGTTGGGATTTTTGTTGGTGTGGTTTGTTAATTTGCTTAGCTGGGAGCTGCATCATAACGTTTGAAGAAGTGTAAAATCCAAAGGATAACGTTCTGATCTGTGTAGATGATGCAACTTAGGTAGGTTCGTTTAAAAATGCAGTCCCTATGGAATTCTACCCCATCTCTAGTTTAGCTTGATGAATATAGCTATGCCACTTATTAGCTGAATTGGCCTGAGCAGAAACTGGTTTTCTCCTTCCGTGAGCCTTAGGAGAGAGGAGAGCATGGTTTCAGCTGCTGCAGCAGCAGCATGCTGGTAGAGCGAAGGGTTTTTGCCTGTGCATTCTCCTAAGCAATAATAATTCTCAAGGCAAAACTGTGTTAAGTTAGCACACTTTTCAAAAAGTGCGTAGAGCTTGCCCCTCTCTTTTTCCAGGAAAAACAGTTGCAACAGCAGGAGGAGAAAGAATAAGAATTTAACCCTTTCCCCTGCACCGTTTTCCCACCAAAAATGGTTCTTCTCCCAAGGTGCTATTGGCTGCAAAGTCAGGCAAAAGGAAATTGCACATATCACTGCATAGTGAAATGATGCACAAATTCTCCTCTTTGCACATTTTACCAGAAGCATGTGGGGAAATGGATACACAAATCTCTTGCACATCCAATTTTCTCTCTTTGGCATCTAATATTGCTCCTAGCTACTCGATATGCTTCGCTGCTGCTTTGGATAACAGGCAAACAAAGCTGGATATGTCAGCCGGAGGTTTTTCAGCTCAGGAACACCACAAGCAGTGCATCAACAGACAAATGAGCCACAAAGGTGGTCTCCTTGTATCCACATCATTAGGCACATAATTCTGCAAGTTACAAAAACAAAATAAAAATGTAAAACCAAGGCTTGAGTGAACACTAGAATCTGGGCAGACAAGAGCCTCTAGAATAAAGGGACTCTTACGTTAAGTGAAATTTTCCAACCAGGGAGCAGAACAAACCTTGTGTTGACGCCACAAATAATAGTAAGAAACCTCTGAGAAGCTAAAAGACCATATCCAGCTGTAGTGCCTGAAAGATAGAGATACAGGAAGGAATCAGGCAGTGTAGTAAAAACATGCTGGTTTGTTAACTTACCATTGTGCAGTATACCTCATCAAATAAAAAACATGCAAATAATTGTTGGTTTTGTAGGGGAATTTCATTCCACAATATATTTATTATTTCCATTATTTATTACTTGAATTATGGGGGGTAAACACCCCTGAGGCATGCATAATATACATAACAATGATAGTAGTGCAAAATAAAAATAAAAATACAGCAAATTGTGCAGCAAATGGCAGAAAAGTAAAAATGCACACAGGATTAGATCCAGACTAATGACGGACTCTTATTCATGTTTACTCATACGTAAATCCCACCTGAGGTGCATACTCATAAGGTTTATCCCAGCATGTGGAAGTATGGCAGGAGGGGTCCCAATGCCAACTTCTGTTTGGCCTTTGAAATAAAATGCCACTTGTGTGTTTGTTGGTTACCGGTATATATATATATCCCACCTTTTCTCCTCCACGGACGGAGCTCAAGGTGACATACGTTGTCCTCTCCCTTCTCATTTAATCCTCACAACAACCCTGTGAGATAGGTTTGGCTGAGAGGCAGTGACTGGCCCAGTGTCACCCAAGGAGCTTCATGGGATTCAAACTCTGGTCTCCCAGGTTACAGTCCAACACTCTAACCACTACGCCACACTTCTGCTCTGCACATCAGAATTTATGCTGCCACACTTTGCCCATGTGATTACATGGTTGCAACCCACAAGCGTAAAGCACAACCAAGGTGAAGGTTATTCAAGTGGAAGAAGGGTTTCCCCTACAAAATTTTCCTGCTTTAAATTGTGATTTAAATTAAATGGGAGGAAAGTTAGGTCTCTGTCCCAGCAACCACAGCCATGATTGAATTCATGTTCCCCATGCTGTGGTTTTTATCTAGGGGAATTGTGAAAGAGACAGCTTGTCTGATGTCATGTCCAATTTGGCCCTAAAACATGCCATGTCTGAAAAGGTCGCTGAGATCAAGTGGAAAGAGTGATAGTCTTGCACCCGTGTTCAAGCACTTGTATGTTTCATGAACTAAGGTGTGGGGGGAGTAAACTCTGCCTCTTTTCATCCTGCATTCTTGTTGTACATTGGCTATAAGACACAGCTGGTGGAAGGCTTCTACAGTCCACCCCCCTCCCTTTTGCTGCTAATATCAGGCAGACAGATTTCTACATGACTGCAGTGAGTCCTGATATAAACAAATAGATCAAGTCAATGCTTGTATGTTTGTGTCCTTCCAGACACCCTTTTCATTGCTCATTCATGATTATTTGTGCTCATGATGCTATCAGTCAGATCCCCACTCGCTGGATCATCACCTTGTCGTGGTGAGTGGGCTTGCATGTTCCTATGACCCTTGTGAGCAAAGCAGTCGGGAATCTCATACTCCCAGCAGGGTCACCCAAGGCAGTAAGGTCAAAGGGAAGGAGCTAGACAAAGAATGATCCAAGAAGTCCTCAATGGCAGAACAGGCGGGTGATAACAAGTGGTATGTTACAACAGCTGTGAAGGCGGATGAAGGCTGCAGCATATAGAAATCTACCGGTTTGTCATGACTACTTCATGCTATTGGAACAGATCCCTAGGGCGAAGACTCTGTGTTGGTCAATGTGCACTGATCTACACACATAAAACAAATTCACGCACAGGCGTCTTCCAAAAACCCAACCCAAACCCCCAAAGTCCTATGGCGATCGGCAAATGGTAATGGAGGCAGGATCATGAAATCTGGAAGCCCCTAGTCATGAACCGGCACATGGGCGGTGGATACAGATTCAGTCGTTCTGACTCAAGCAATAAGACAGTTGAGCAGCTCGGCAGCTGTATCCATGACTGAGAAGCCCTTTTTAGGACCCACTCTGCTCGCCCCGAAAAGGGGGAGGGGCTAGAAACATAGTCTGCCTCCCTTTCCCCCTGACTGGAATACCACGCCCAGTGGGGTCACCACCTAGCGGTCGTAAAAAACAATTGAACTTTGGAACATGGAATATACGGACTTTGTCAGATAACACAGACAGCAAACATCCTGAAAGCAGAACTGCCATCATTGCAAGAGAGCTGCGACGTTTTAACATCAATATTGCAGCGCTTCAAGAGACTCGAAAAGGGACAACTGAAGGAAGAAAAAGGAGGCTACACATTCTTCTGCAAAGGTCTATCTGAGCAAAAACATTGAATACATGGGGTAGGCTTCGCTATCAAAGACAGCCTTGTGAAGCTCCTGTCAGAAGTCCCTACCGGCATTAATGAGCGACTCTCAACCCTTCTAATAAAGCTCACCAAAAACCAACAGGCTACTATTATAAGTGCTTATGCATCAACATTGGATGCTGATGAAGACATTAAAGGAAATTTTTACTCTCAGCTAGATACCATCCTATCAGAGATGCCTAAGGAAGATAAAATTATCCTCCTGGGTGATTTTAATGCAAGAGTTGGGCGAGATTTCGATCTGTGGCCTGGGACTATTGAGAAAGAAGCAGTTGGCAACAGCAACCAGAACGGAATCTTACTTTTGACAATATGTGCAGCGCACAACCTTGTTATTACCAACACACTCTTTCGACAGAAAAATAAATTAAAAACTTCATGGAGGCATCCTCAGTCAAACCACTGGCACCTCTTAGACTATGTTATTGTCCATGCTAAAGACGTGCTCCTTACCAGAGCTATGATGAGTGCTGACAACTGCTGGACAGATCACTGACTAATATGCTCCATGACGGCTATCAAGATTATACCTCAACAGGCTTCACGGAAGGAAACCAAGGCGCAAAATGAACACTCAAGCCCTTCAAGATCCAATTAAGCGTGATTGCTTCCAAACGACTCTTAAGGACCATCTGCTTTCAGAATTCCCTTATAACATCGAGGAACACTGGACCAAGCTAAAAACATCCATTATTGAAGCCTGCGAACAAACTATTGGATACCAAACCAAGAAACACCAGGACTGGTTTGATGAGAATTACAGTGAGATTGAACGCATGATTGACAAGAAAAGGAAGGCCTTTCAGATCTGGCAAAAAGATAGAAACTGTGCCACTAAGAAAAAACCCTATGCCAACGCTAAGATTGAGGTTCAAAGAAGAACTAGAGAACTAAAAAAAACACCTGTGGATAAAAAAAGCTCAAGAGATCCAGCACTTAGCCGACACTCATGATGCACAAAGTTTTTTTAAACCCACAAAGACCAACTATGGCAGGGGTAGGCAAACTAAGGCCTGGGGGCCGGATCCGGCCCAATCGCCTTCTCAATCGGCCCGTGGATGGTCCGGGAATCAGTGGGTTGTTACATGAGTAGAACGTGTGCTTTTATTTAAAATGCATCTCTGGGTTATTTGTGGGGCATAGGAATGAGGGACAGTGGACTGGCCCCCTGCTGAAAATGTTTGCTGACCGCTGATCTATGGGCCAATAAATCATGGCATATGCCCCCTACGCTCAGCAGACGGTATCACACTTCTAAAAGATAAAGAAGCTATTGCACTGCACTGGAAAGAACATTACCAACATCTCCTTAACCGCAACTTCCCTGTGGCTGCTGAGGTCCTCTCACAAATTCTGCAAAAACAAGTTAGAGATGAGATTGCAGTATCTCCAAATCTGGGAGAGTTGTGTACAGCTATTAACCAAATGAAAAACAACAAAGCCAGTGGACCTGATGGGATACCTGCCGAAATCTTCAAAGTGGGCAGAATTGAACTTACACAACAACTTCACAAGCTTACCGAAAAAATCTGGGAAAGAGAAGAAATCCCAGCAGACTTTAGAGATGCCAAAATTATCAATCTCTTTAAAAAAGGTGACAGAACTGATTGTGGAAACTATAAAGGCATTTCTCTATTAGCTGCAGCCCGCAAAATTCTTGCAAGGATCTTAGCAAATGGTCTTGTAACAACATCCGAGGTGACCCTTCCTGAATCCCCAAATGGTTTATGGCCTTCTAGGGGGACAGTGGACATGATTTCCACTGCTCAACAGCTTCAAGAAAAATGCCTGCCCAGATAAATTTGTAAACATCATTTGGCTGCTCCATGATAATATGACAGCAATGATCGCAGATAACAATGGCTCTCAAAGTGAACCATTCACAGTGGGATCAGGTGTTAAACAGGGTTGTGTTATTGCCCCAACTCTACTCATTATTTTCATTGCCATGATCCTACACTTTGTCGAAGGGAAACTCCCCACTGGAGTAGAAATCATATATCGAACAGATGGAAAGCTGTTCAATCTGAGCAGGCTGAAAGCAAAGAGTAAGGTTACTGTAACTTCTGTCATAGAGCTTCAGTATGCTGATGACAACGTAGTGTGCGCACGCTCAGAGGATGACCTCCAAACCATCCTAAATATCTTTGCAGAAGCTTACAAAAAGCTTGGCCTATCACTCAACATCCAAAAAACCAAAGTGCTGCACCAACAAGTACAAAATAATCCCTCTGCAGTGCCACAAATCCAACTCAAAGGTGTAATGTTGGAAAATGTTGATCACTTCTCCTACCTAGGCAGTTATCTTTCCACAAGGGCCAACACTGATGCCGAAATCCAGCATCGCCTGAGCTCTGCAAGTGTAGCTTTTTCCCGATTGAAGTGCACAGTGTCTGAGGACATTCACAGGGAAACCAAAATGCTTGTTTACAAAGCTATTGTACTACCAACCTTACTATAAGCTTGTGAAACATGGGCCACATATAAACCCCATCTCCAACTCCTTGAAAGATTCCATCAACGGTGTCTCTGAAAAATTTTACACATCACTTGGGAAGACAGGTGAACTAATATCAGTGTACTGGAAGAAGCAAAGATCACCAGTGTTGAAGCAATGATTCTTCAACATCAACTTTGTTGGACTGGTCATGTTGTACGGATGCCTGATGATCGTCTTCCAAAGCAACTACTCTATTCCGAACTTAAAAATGGAAAGCGTACATAACTTTGGTATATAAACTTTGTATACATGTTTGAAATTATATTATAATATGGTCTGTAATGTAATGTAATATGATAATGTATGAATTCATTTCCAGTCAGTGTATGTTCTTTAACTTCTTGCTAAAATCCCATACCTTTTTATACCACAAATATTGTGGTTTATTTTTGTTCCACTTTCGTTGCGCTATAGCCTGTCCAGACAGCAGTGATGTGATAGCACTGGGAAAGCATCACAGAACAAACCAAAGCAGAATGAATTCATTACTGAAGCAATATTGTTTCAAGAAGATGTTGCAGAGTATACCCACAATAAAACACAAGTCTGAAGGCGCTCTATATCAATGTATCACATTAAAATTGCTGTATTTATAATACAGTAATGAGCTATTAAGTCTCACTCCATCTAATTCTCTTGAAAGAGGCACTACTATTCTGAGATAGATGCAGATTTCCTGGGATAATGTGCTGGCTTTAAGAGGGTAAATGTTTTGATGTCGAATGTCTGCTGTTCACGCATTAATGGGCTATGTGAGCATGCTTTCACATGACAAACCTTCAAAGCACTGGCAGGGCCATTATGGGGTGTTGTACTAATGATCCATGGCTAATGAAAGTGTCTTATTCAGTTCCATTTACATCATGATGAATCCTTCACACTGGTTCCATTGAGCATGATAGATTTGTTTTCCTTTTTGGAAATGAAAAGTGGACATTAATTATGTCTAAAATACCATGGATTTCCTAAGGAACAATATACATTATTAAACGGTTGGGTTAAAAAAACCCATTGTGAAGTTTCAAACATAGCCACCTAACAAAGAAAAATGTACCATTTCCCTGATAATGTATTGTATTCTTCTAATTGCAGGACAACGTTCTAAACTTTATTTCACGGACAGAGTGGTTTATTGGGCAGTTAAAATTTGATAGGCACATTGATTATCCATTATTTCGGTTTGTGAATTATGATTATATCATCTTTTCTCAGCATAACACTTGATATTGATCAGATATGCCAGAGATAAATTTCCCAAAACCTACATTGTTGCTAAGCTTTTAATTTGGATATCAGAGATGTTGAAGAAACTTCACACTAAGGTGGCATGGTTGGGAAAGAACTAGCTTTTGCATTTGGGAAAAAAATGGTAATGTTTACCTCCTTAACCATTTAGGAATCACTTCAGTTGATGTTGGTCACATCTGTCTCTCTCTCAAGGAAATGGAGTGTGCCTCCGGGGGTGAAGTCAAGCCACTAGAGAAACATAGTGGCTTCTGTAGCTGCTGCTTCCTGCATTGCTTTTGCCGCGTTAACAGCACCAAGTGACCTCTCTGGGACACAAGTCTGGGCAGCGTGTATGGAGCGCCTGGGCTGCCTGGATAACTAGACATCCACCCCTGCAGCTTCGCTGATGTGGTCCAAAGGAAAGCAGAGCAATACATTTGGCACCAACTGCAGGAGTTGCCGGAAGGAGGTGTGCAAGGCCCCACCCAAACATCTTAGGGACTACACTCTGCATTTGTAGCCTTTTTCTTTTCCAAAAATGTCACACACTTTGGTAGATAAGAGATTGTGATCTGCTTTCTCACTGGCGAGTTTCCTGCATCCGCTGTCAACTGAACTGGAACTTGCTCTAATTTGGAGGCCCTCCTTGAGGTCCCACCACTCTCTGAAATCTCTCTGAGATAAGGCAGCTGGGTACCGGGGGGGGGGGAGGCTTTTCATAAGTATAATTGGTTTAATTCACACAGAAATGGAAAATGCCTTTGTATATTGGTGAAAAGGTTTAACACGGGGAGATTCCACTGAAGCTACATTAAGAGCAAGAAGTGATCTCTGAGCTTTAACTGGTTGATTATTCTCTAAACTGAATATAACCTTTGATCATGTGATGAAGGTACTGAATTGCAAATTTGCCATCTTGGAAGGGTAGTGGCTGTTGTTCTTTGTTCTCAGACTCCATGGAAGGAGGATGTAAATGTTCTCCAGGAAAACAGCTCCAGGCTAATGGAGGCTGGAATGGGGGAGAGACAGAGTTGTGATCTCACTCCTGTTTAAAGGTATTTCTAAGAAGATGCTGAGCCTGTGCTAGGTATGTACAAGAAATGGAATTACCTTGATGTAACACTGTTTTTCTGGTGTGTGTGTTTTTTGAAGAAAATTCTGCAAGTAAACTTCTGAATTAAACTTACAGGCCTTGACAATGTTTTTTTATTTCAAAAGGACTCCGTTTTCATGCATCCAGTCACTTCAAACTACACAGTGTTAATGTCCGCAATAGTCTTTTCAGCTGTGGTGCCCAGGACTTGGAGCAGCTTCCTGAGGGACACTTGCCAGCCCCTCTGCACTTGCAGGTGTGAGGTGGAGATGATTTTATTTAAGCAGCCCTTTTTAGGATGCTGATCTTATTATGTGTTCTGCTGCAGTTTTAAATTGCTATGTTGACTATGTTGGAGTCAGCACCCTGTTCATTTCCTCCCTTTCCTTTCCTTTCCTTTCCTTTCCTTTCCTTTCCTTTCCTTCTCTTCTTTTTCTTTCCTCCCATCCAGCTTCTCATGGTACACCTCCCTCTCTAACCAGCTCCCATGCCCAGGCATGCCTATGCACTGCACGTGCAGGGAGCTGCTGCTGCCGCCATGGTCCAACTGGGGAACTAATTGCACTGCTCATGTCCATCTGAAATTGGCCTGAGACCCACTAGTGGCCTATGGTTTCAGAAATGCTGTGCTAAGCAATTATCATCAGCAATAAGGTTATTGTATTAACCAAAGACCATGGCAATGCTAGACAATTGTATCATCCCATATCACGCTGAGTAAATACATTCTCTTGCTGGATGACCTCCTGCCCCACATGGCAATTTGCTGTATCCGCCATTCCTGGAGATTCTCAAGGTGTCCATATGGAAAACAGAGCACAGAGAGAAACCACAGCAGTTGTGTTGTACTTTGTGTAAGGTAAAGGTAAAGGGACCACTGACTGTTAGGTCCAGTCGTGGATGACTCTGGGGTTGCAGCGCTCATCTCACTTTATTGGCCGAGGGAGCCGGCGTACAGCTTCTGGGTCATGTGGCCAGCATGACTAAGCCACTTCTGGTGAACCAGAGCAGCGCACGGAAACGCCGTTTACCTTCCCGCCAAAGTGGTACCTATTTATCTACTTGCACTTTGACATGCTTTCAGGTACTTAGCCCCAGTTGAGACCAGGGTACTCACTGGTGGAGATGCAGGGAGAGGAGAAGGACACTTATTAGCAGCTGAAATTCTAGATGGGTAGCAAGGGAAAGATTGATGCTTGCAATATGTTTGTCCCTACAATGAGCTAACTTGTTTTCAGGGATTAGCCTTTCATCAGCAGGTTACACTCTATTATGAACAAGATCACAAAAGCCATATTAATTTTACACTTATATCATGTTGATTTTGTTTCCTCTGTTTCACTCTCTTATCTTCCTTTTTATGTACTAAAACTTGGAGCTCAGGTTCTTGCAATATCAGGACAAAAAGGACGGAGTAAAAGCTGGAACGAAATAGCTGATCTCTGAATTTCCTCTGTTTTTGTGCATTAAGTCACTGCCTTATCTCGACTTATTGTTCACAGGATTTATTAAATAAAAGCTAAAGCTGGAAAACCTTATAAATAGAGCACGTACTCACTACTCGGGGATTCTGACAAACAACCTCTTTATAGAAGTCTCATACTTGCTCAGAAAATTCAAACACTGTTTAATAATTCCAGCAAAAGCTTTCTGCAATTCATTCCCCCACAAAAAATGTTTAAATTATATTTAAACCATTTGGAGAAAATAAACTTGTACTGCCTCAAGCAGGTGGAGTCATTCTAATAGCACAATCAGGGAACAAATCTTTCTGTACAAACCCCATTTAATGAATGTGTGGGCTTCTCCTGAACTGGCCATTGGGTTGGGTTGCATTATGAAAAGAGGGCCTTGCAACAAACCATTGCAGAATAACCTCACTCTCAAGCTGGAATTCTCCTTTTCCAGGTTCCAGCCAGCCAGCCCGACCTTCCTCCTTGATATTATCAGTTGTAAGGAACAACTGACCCACAGTCTCCCATGGCTTCTGAGCATGCCCAGTCTTCACTAAGCTGCTTCAGGAGGGGGGTTGCCTACTGGCCTTTCTGCTAACCTTGGGGGGTTTGCTTATACTTCTCCTTTCTTTCTTAGTTTTGTATACATTTCTGTTAGCAAACTCAGTTGGTGGGTGCCATTACAGGGAGCTATTACCAGTAAGTCAGGGTTGCCATAACTTGAAGAGCAAAAAAGAGGACAATCTGAGCCACTGCCAGCCCGAGCTGGGGAAAGAGGTGCACGTGTGTGTGCATGTGGGACTGCCGCTGCACCGCACACCTCTTTCCCCAGCCCAGGCTGGCAGCAGCTGCAGTGTGCAGAGCAGCCCGAGGAGCGCTCCCCCCCCCCCCGCAAAACATCCCCAAACCCAGACATTTCCTTTAAAATGTAAATATCTGCCCAGAAGGGCATGTTGGACCCCAGAAAGAGGACAATTTCCAATTGGTGGGACTGTTTTTCAACTGGCTCCACCACTTTCCCCTCCTCTTCCCACAACTTCACCTGCGCTCTTACCTCAGGCCGCTGTCTCCTTCCCGTCCCTCCATCTCCCAATCAGCTGTAGCCACTAAAGGGGGGGGGGAGCTGGGCATAGCGCATGCTTTGCAAAAGAAAGAAAAAATAGGTCCCTTGTTCAGTTCCTAGCCTCTCCAGCCTTGAAGACATCCCCTCCAACATTTCTCCAGTGAAAGTAGGGATGTCCTATTCCATCATCATCATATACTAAACCCATCTTACTAGGTTGCTCCAGCCACTCTGGGCAGATTCCAACATAGATGAAAACATAATAAAACATGAAACAGGGCTGCCTTTAGATGTCTTCTAAAGGCTGTATAGTTACTTATCTCCTTGACTCGGGGGTCGCATAAGGACTTCTGTCTGGAACCCTGGAGAACCACTGCCAGTCAGAGTAGATCATACTGAGTGAGATAGTGCTGTTCCATATTTAGTGAGGTGTCCATCAGGGTTGTCAGGCTTGCAATAAAGAGCGGGTCGTGGGATGGTGGATAAGGAATTTCTGCCTTTATAACACCAACAGCTGTTCTCTTTCTCTCCCTCCATTTTATCTGAGGGCTGAATTGAGGTTTTGAAGTGGTAGAATGGCTGCTGACCAATTTGGGGCAAAGTCTCACTCACTGACTTTCAGGAAAGCGCATTCAGGAGAAGATACTCCGATACAGTGCCCAAAGTGGGAGGGAGAAAAGGATAGCATCCCACCCCACTTTGCTCCTGCATAGATAGGGAGGTGGGCAGACATTTCAATATAAAATCCTGCAAACTGTGAAGTCTACCTGCTCTGCTCCAAAACATTAATATTATAATCCAACTGGCATGAAAGAACGTCAAGCGAAGAATTTATTTTTGTGCTGTAGAGTTTCTAAAAGCCATCATTGTTCACCCTCTTACTGACATGATTTTCTATTTTGTGCAATGTACAGAGACCGGCAAATGTCTCCACCTGAAAAATAAAATACTGTAAAGCGGTTCAGAGTTTTTATACTGCAATTGTCATGTATCTGGGAGGTTTGCCAGGCTAAATCAAAAGCAGAACACCAGCATTTTCTCATCTCTAATAACAATGACCTGCAGTCACGTTGAAGATTGTAAGGTCAATTTCCCTCTTAAATCGAAAAAGAAAATAAGAGAACAGATGTGGGGAGCTGCTTTTGTATTTATAAATTGCACTGACATCTGGGTGAGAGGATATGATCTTAGCTTGCCATTCATTGAAGTACTTTAAAAAAAAATTTAAAACATATTAATCAAGAAGAGAAACACGTGTGATTCCTTTTGATCTTGACAGCTGTGGACAAATGGATTAGGTTACTTTTAACTCAAGAGTCTCTCAATTAAAACATTTAGATGAACGTGCTGGACAGCACAGAGATCCCACAGAGTGTACAGAACCAGGATATTCTCCGGAGGCCCAGATAAGGAGCTGGGAGCAGCAGTCTTGTCAGCAGGAGGGTAGAATCTTTCTAGATCTTCCCTTTGATTCCCAATTTGAGAGTAGACTGGTTCAGTTAGTCTGCAAAACAGTAGTGGTTCATACATCTGTGTTCATCACTTGATTCCTAACATCCAGGGAAGGGGACTGTGGCAGGTCTAGCATCCCGGATGGAACGTTCAGATCAGCTTATACCACCACAACTACAGGGAATTTTCAGGGAAGTCAGTTTACACAACCAGCTGTCAACCCATCCATTGGAGAAATCAATTCATGTCCATGTGAACCACGGCTTGGTCTTATACAAATAGGCCTGACAGTAACTCTTTTCAGAAAACCCCTTCAGACATTCATAAAGGGGGGCAGGCTTCAGAACACACCAGTCAATCATGGCCCAACATTTGCCTGCCCCTCTGCCTGTACACCAACACCCACACTTTCAGGCAACTGCTTCAAAGAACCCCCTTTGCTTACACCCCAGGATGAATGTTGGGACAAACAAGGTCCAACAAGAAGCAACAGGGCAGTCGTGTGAACTTTGCTAATGGAGTTAAGAGTTAATGGTCTAACTTCTATGTTTCCATTTATTCTTTATGGGTGGTATTCAACTACCTCCCCCTGCTCATCTGCATGACCCCCACCCACTATGTATTTAAGCCCAATGTATTTAAGACAATTTCCACACTGCCGTTTAACTGAATCTGCAGCATTCAGCCACTCTTGCCTCAACCATGTTCAAGGCATCAGGCCTCTTCAGGCGTTCTGTGATGGCTTCTGCTTGATAAACACACAAGAATGAGCACAACATTGCTGTTCCAATTGCCCTCATGGACAACCGTCTGGAACAGGAGCCTCCTTTACTTTCCCCACATGTAATCTCCCTTTCCGCCCACAAGACTCCAATAATCAGTGCTGGAATGTAAACAGACATGTGACATGTACCAATCCCACACACATCTGCAGCATGGGAGGGATGGAATTCTCAACACATCTTGCTCTCCCTTGCAAATACACCGGAAGAGGGCTAGAGAAGAGCCCTGGAAACAAGGCAAGGCGAGTGAAACCGCCTGCCCTTTCTTCCCCCATCTTGCTCTGTTGCTAGCTCTGTGCTCTGCCATTAGCAAGTTTCTTCTCAGCCAAGTTGAGAGAAAGACCCTTGAAGCAATAGTGCACAGTGAATTGAGGCTTGGTTAAGGCTGGGGAGGGGAGCTCCCTCATCCATGTCCTCCATTTCATGTAAAAAAAGAAAAACACAAGAGCCCTGCACGGTGCTGCACTCCTTCCTGCTTTGTGTGAATGCCACAGACAATATACCAATAGATCCATATATGTGGCTTCCTCATGATGCCTTCAGTTTGATGTTGCCCTGCCCTCTCTTAATGCGCACCCGCTCATAAAATTCTTACATTGTAAACAAGAATGGAAGCCTCTAAATCCTCTTGCATACAGCAACAGTATGCAACAACATATGGCAAGTTGTTTCATTTGGTTTTTGAGGGGGGGGCTTGCTTAATGACTGGTGAAGGATTTAGTGATTTTAGACTGCTGTCTTTCCCTCTTTTTTATAGCTTGATTGTTTTAATTGAAATTATGCTGGTTTAATGTTTTAAGTCTTTTGTAAGTCTTTTTTGAGTGGCTCAGAAAGGGAGGGTGTAAGCCGTATGTCTTTGTAACTATCAAAATAAATGACACAAAAGGGCAAGGGGAAACAATACCAAGGAAACCTGAAACCCACCCAAAACCTCTGGGATGTTCAGACGTTGTGAGATTGTGCCCTGCCTTTTGCAGTTCCCAGCTGCACATAAAGGCAGATCTGGGTGCCCAAGTTTGCTTAGACATCCGGCCTGTTCCGGACTGCAAGACACACCGGTCAGGGCTGACAGGGCTGGCCAGTCTGATCCTGCTCCGCACTCCCTTTATTATTATATTCATAGGATTACTATTGGAGTCAGAAGGGACCCGAGGGTCATCCAGTCCACCCCTCCTGCAATGCAGGAATCTAAATTTGTGGTCATTATTATTCATTTTGTTTCAATACTATTTTATATTTTAATGGGGGGGGGGGGAATCTTAAAGCAGTTTACAACACATTGAATAAAACAAACCAGAACAAAACATTACTGAAAGAAGTCAAATATAAAGCATACATTCAAAGCAAAGTAATTAACAGGAAGCTAATATATTAAAGATTTCAGAATAAAACATTATGAAGGTCAACGACAGATTGCACTTTTACTGCAGCAACGTTAACAATAAATAAATCTTTAAAAAGACATTACTAAAGGGAGTCAAATATCAAATGCACATTTTCAAGGAGCTAAGAAAGGCACACATTGAGTGTGTGTGTGGGGGGGGTTATCTTATTCCATCTTTATGGCCCCCCTATGAGCTAGATTAGGGTGGCAATGCCTTGCTCAAGGTTATCCAGAGAAATCAAGGGCTGGGCAAGAATTTGACCCAGGTGCCCTCATTCAACTCCAAAACAGACCATGATAATATTCAAGGCCAGTCACAGTATTTCCTATGTGCCCGTTAACTTTGAAGCTAGTCCTACTATTTTCAGTGGAATTTACTCTAAGGTAGGATTTCAGCCATAATTCTGTTGGATTGTGGCCTAGTTGGGTGAAAGAATGCTTCCAATTGTTGAACGCAAACAAGGTACAAAAACCCCCTCTGCTTTAGCATTTCTCCCTCTTCTTGCAATGTTCTCACCTCCTAGTTCCCTTTTAAGATATAACACTGAACTCCTCTGCTCTGCCTTTCTGCCAGGTTCTTAAGAGCAAATTAATGTGACCAGCTGCCAGCAAGTTCTCCTAGCTGAACACAACCAACTTCCAGAGGTAGAAAATTGCTTAAATAGAACAGGAATCTATGGTGTTAAATTTTTGAAAGAAAATCATTTCTGAGCAGGATGGGAAAATGCATTTTTTAGTTACCTTGGTTTCTTTCCACATAACAAAGTGCTTGTATCTTCCAACTGTACATATTTGATAGCAATGGTGCCTGTGGTTCTCCCTCAGCATACTAGATATTGGTGTGAATAAAATTAGTGCACAATAATGGAGCTTACGGTGCACAGCTAAAAGATCAAACAAGCGCTAGATGCTCTAGTAATTAGCTAAAAGTCCCTCTATAGCCTATCTTCAATTTCCAGCCATGTGGAACATCATGGGCAGGAGAGTTCACATGGCGAGTACATGCCCTCTTTCCCTAATTTCTTGCACAGAGCTCACACAGTTTCTGATGAAGTTTCTGTTTGCTCAGTGCGCTTCCTGCTATGCTTATGAAGAGCCAGCTCTTCTAGCTTTTATCTGACAAATGCTAGAGGTACAGATGAGCTTCATTAGTGAGCTCTCTGTGCTTCTAGCCTTTTCCCTTTGACTGACAGGCAAGGCATGTTCACATTAAGAATTAAAGTTGAGTCGGTGATGAGCTGTAGTTGATTAACCCACAGCTGTCTAGCAGCATCTCTGAAGAAAGCTGGGAACTGGCATAGGTGATGCCACAAGCTCCATTCCTATATTTCACATTTTGCCATCTTGAAGAGGGACTTTGCTAATTGGTTGGGGCCTATTGAACTGAGACTCGGCCTAGAGCAAAATTCTCAGCAAACCACCATGGTGACTTTGGAGGTAAAAGAGCAAAGGAATGTTGAGGGCAGCCAGCAGAGTATTGCAGAAGGAGATCAGCAACCTCTCCTCCCAACGTTGCCACTGTACACTGCAAAATTCAAAATGAATTTGAAGTCATATTGGGCACCATTTGGTGAGAAAGCAGGATAGAAATTCAATCAATAACCTACAACACTACAAGGGGAATCCCAGAGGTTGCTCTGTGCAGTCCTATCAACATCTACTTAGCGACCTGCCCTCGAATTTAAATGCACACTAATCATCACTAGCCAAAATAAAATACTATATTTTTTCAAAAATGTAATAAGAATGTATTAATCTATCCATTAATCTATCCATCAGCCAAATTACAAAATGGTCATTGGTTTCACAGAAAAAAAAGGATCACATGTATTAGTTGCATCCCTATACTCGATATGCTTACTGAGTAGGGATGCTGCTTCCTACTGATATTACATGCATTGCTGTGGGTAAAACCTCAGCGCCTAGGGCTTGCCGATCGCATGGTTGGCAGTTCGAATCCCCGCGGTGGGGTGAGCTCCCGTCTTTCAGTCCCAGCTCCTGCCCACCTAGCAGTTCGAAAGCACCCTTACGTGCAAGTAGATAAATAGGGACCGCTTACTAGCGGGAAGGTAAACGGCGTTTCCGTGTGCTGCGCTGGCTCACCAGGTGCAGCTTCGTCACGCTGGCCACGTGACCCGGAAGTGTCTGCAGACAGCACTGGCTCCCGGCCTCTAGAGTGAGATGGGCGCACAACCCTAGAGTCGGACACGACTGGCCCTTACAGGCAGGGGTACCTTTACCTTTTTAATATATTTAAAGTACATATGAAAGGCAGAAGGTTAGATATTTTCTAGAATTTAATTCTTTGCATTTACTTTGAAGCCAGTGAGATAAGTAAATTGTCTGTGAATCCCAACATCTGTGGTTTGCATTCACTGTTGTTGTTGTTGTTGTAGTTGTTGTTTTTTGTTTTTAAATACAAATCAGGTCCTTTACATAAAAACAAGACAAAATCCCACCATTAAATTGCCTGCGCCTCTGTGTTAATAACGAGGCTCTTGGCCTGGAAGCAATATGCATCTCCAAGGTTAGAGGAGAATTGGAAATCTTTTACGCAATATTCCCTTAATGTTTTAGCATTATCTTCTAAAATAGAAAAGCCTCACACTGGGAAAGCTAAGAGACATTACAGGGCTGGACCAATAAATTTGTTTATAGATGTGCTGTCCATCTATCATCCATGCAACAACTAGAAAATCTTCCCTCCTTTGCTGTGAGCGATCCAACCATCCTTTGAAACATTTGAACTGAATTTAAAATACAATGTAAGTTGTAATCTGTACCCAGACTGGGAGACAGGTGCTCAGTTCACTGGCCTCAATGGAAGGTGTCCATCAGGGTCCTGGCTCTGGCTCCATAGCCCTTGTACTGTGAGATCTGACCCAGGAGCCTCCTGCCTGCCGGCCAGCCTTGAGTTGAGGGGACTCTGGTCTCCAGCATCAAGCTCAGAGTCAGGAAACCAAATCTTCTGCTGCCATTTGCCTTCCCCTCCAATTAAGGCTAAGGTGGCACCAAAAAGCAGTAATAACAATTCTGCTCCCCCAGAATGCACTATTTTAGTGTTGTTAGCCGCCCTGAGCCCAGCTTCGGCTGGAGAGGGCGGGATATAAATAAAATTTATTATTATTATTATTATTATTATTATTATTATTATTATTATTATTAAAGCTCCCTGCAGACTGGAGGTGGCAAGTGTTGTCCTTTTCTTCAACACTTGTGTTGGAGAGAAGACCAATCAGTCAGCTTGATGCTGAACCTGGAAATCTCCTAAACGGTTAGTCTGTGAGCACTTAGAAAGGGGTGCCATGAAATAAGGTTAATGCTTACTGGGAAATGATATATAATGAATTGAAAAGGATGTTCAAAATAACTTTTACAAAAAAAACCATAATAATAATAATAATAATAATAATAATAATAATAATAATAATAATAAATTTTATTTATACCCCGCCCTCCCCAGCCAAGACTGGTCTCAGGGCGGCTAACAACCAATAATAAGAACAAGTTGAATAAAATACAACTTAAAAACAAGATTAAAATACATTAAAACATTAAGATGCAGCCCTTTCACAGGAAGAGAAAGGAAAAAAGAAAGAGGGGGAGAGAATCAAATTGATTCTAAGCCAAAGGCCAGGCAGAACAACTCTGTCTTACAGGCTCCGCGGAAAGAAATCAGATCCTGCAGGGCCCTGGTCTCATGAGACAGAGCGATCCACCAGGCTGGAGCCAGTGTTGAAAAGGCCCTGGCTCTGGTTGAGGCTAATCTAACTTCCTTAGGGCCCGGGACCCCTAGGGTGTTACTATTTATGGACCTTAAGGTCCTCCGTGGGGCATACCAGGAGAGGCGGTCCTGTAGGTACGAGGGTCCTAGGCCGTGAAGGGCTTTAAAGGTCAAAACCAGCACCTTAAATCTGACCCTGGGAGCCAAAGCAGCTGGAAAAGCACTGGGTGAATATGCTCCCATGGCAGGGACCCCGTGAGGAGCCTTGCTGCAGCATTCTGCACCCGCTGGAGTTTCTGGGACAGCTTCAAGGGCAGCCCCGCGTAGAGCGAATTACAGTAGTCAAGCCTGGAGGTGACCGTCGTGTGGATCACTGTGGCCAGATTGGGGTGGGAAAGGTAAGGGACCAACTGCTTGATGCGGCGAAGGTGGAAAAATGTCGCCTTCGCTGCTGCTGTAACCTGCACCTCCATGGAAAGGGAGGTGTCAAGGATTACACCCAAACTCTTAACGGAAGGCAATGGCACTAATTGGGCCCCCGCAAGAGAAGGGAGTTGGTCCCTCATCCCCATACCATCCCGACCCAGCCAAAGGACCTCTGTCTTCGAAGGATTTAGTTTCAATTGGCTCCCATGAAACCATCCAGCCACAGCTTCCAAACATCTGGTCAGTGTGTCTTGTTTCTGGGATTTGGGAGATGTCAAATACCCACTGTGAGCTGGAGAAGATGGTTGTCGCTGGTGGAAATTGCCACTGGGATTTCTCTGTCTTCCAGACAGAACCTATCTGATGTTTCTGGATTTGGGAACTTGGCTGGAGGATGTGCCTGGCTCACTCGGGCAAAATGGAGGGCAAGAGAGCCAAGTGCACCCCCAAGAAACACCAGATAACTTTCAAAGATTTCCACATAACTTGTCAGAAACAAACTAACTCCAGAAATTGCAGAGTTCTACTTGGAAATCTCCACACCTTTGTAGTTCTCTCCTCAATACTAGTCTTTATGGTACAACTCCCCCAGTATCTGCATGAGCAAGAGGAGGGGTGATTGGGATGTCTGGGACACTGCAAATACCCAATAAATGACCAATGTGGAGGTCCCCGCCCCCAGTTGCAGTAAAATGCAGGAAAACATAGAACTATATGAAAAACAAATATACAGAATATGCATTTTATTTCCTTCTGCTGCACTTCTTGTTTTCCCTTGTTTTTTTAAAAAAGCAATTCAAATTGATGTAGGCAAAACTTTCCTGAAGAATAAATTGAGTTTTCTGCATTACAAATGTTTCCTTGCATTGACAATTTACAAAGTTCTATCAAGAAGAAGTGCTCTGCCTTGTTCACTGATATTTAAGGGCACTTTCTGGGGGAGCAGAATTGTTATTACTGCAAGTGACATAGCATATGGTAAACAGGATAAACTGCAGCTCCGCACATTTGTTTAGCCACCCTCATACAACATTTTTACGTGAGGTAATGATCTGCTGTAATTGTTCAACATTCTCTCAAGCTTGCTATATTCCGTGAAATGTCACTTGAAGGATGTTACAGCTGGTGTTGCTTCCAGGAGTCTGCATACACTTCACAGAGGTTAATCACGCTGCTTTCCCACAGGTGAGCTCAAACTTTAAAATTTTTCTTACTTTTTATTAAGGGAGGTGGAGAAAAAATATAAGGGAAATGTAGCATACATATAAGGGAAATGTAGGATAAATGAAACCAAGTCATAAGTGCTACTGAATGCCATTTCATGATATTGTTCTTTTATCTCTGAATGCAATACTCTTATGTACCCGTTGGTGACAATATTTGCACTATCTTTAAAAAGTGTATTACAAGACTGGAAGTAGAAAGCATTCCTCTTTGAAGAGTGAAATGCCCCAGAAGAGCAATGGCCAGTTGGAAAAATGTAAGGGTTTTTTTCACTTGACTCAGCTCTTTTGCGAGCTGGCACTGTATAGCAAGTGTTGTTTTTCCAGGAGAAAATATTAATGTTCTCTTCTGCTAGCACCAGCTACTACATTCAAAACTTGTTTGCTGTCTCTGATGTTTATGAACCTAGGGGGAAGTCAGGCCAGAGTGATTGCATCACATTCTATTCTGAAAGCCAAAGAATGATAACTGAAAACATCCACAATGTGCACACACACAAAAAACAAAAAACAAAATTAAACTGTGCTTTGAGCAGCAATGATGCTCAAAATGGAACTCTTTCAGAATGTCAAGGTTTAAGAGCCTCATTCTTCACATTACACAGAATGAGGTAGTTGGTTTTTTTTAAAAAAGTTGCCAACTAGTGAATCAAATATATCGCACACACTCTAAAGTGATACAATTCAGAATCTTACCATTGCATTTATGTGATGTGTGCAGTAGCCCTGTAGGCCGCCTCAGTGAGGCTCAGTTCCTATGATGATGCAGCAGTGTGCTAAGGGCTGGATGGGGAGCGACCAAGTAACATGTGAACAAATTTGCCACATCATGTACAGACTCCGCATCGATGTTACTGGATAAACAACCAAGGAGGAGACTGACTGTTTAATTATCTGTTTTAGGACCTTCTCTGGGTCTTCTCCCCCCCCCCCTTTTTTTTTGATGATGGGGACAACATTTGCCTGCCTCCAGTCTGCATGGTCTCACCAGTTCTCCCAAAATTCTCAAAGGCTATATAGCAAGTTCATCACCTCTCTTGAAGGTATATCATGGGATGTTTCAAGTGCTCATCTGTGTCCAATGAATGTGCCCTGACATACACATGTTCAGAAGAATGTCTGTGGGAACCTCCCATAGGTTTGTATGAGCAGACATCCTATAGATATTCTACTGAAGATGCATTGGTCAGATAATAAGCTGCCACCACAATACTCCTCACATTCTTGTACTCTGGTGAACTCCTGAAAAGCGGCCTATGAACTGCAATATGTATAAAGCACTCCTAGTCAGGAGTGAACTAATACTCACTTGAGTATTCCTATAGATAACTTCAGGGTTATATATGACTTCAGCCCAGCTTCTCAATATGCTCACTAAGATGTAAGTCCTATTGGTTTTTCCAGTCAGCAGCAAACATGACAGGGCTATTAATCCATATCAGTGTTATCTCCCTGTAGTATGACTGCTCCCATAACACTTTGTGAGCCAATGAGGTGTGAAAGTCAATGTGGTGTTGTGTGTCGTGAGTCTTTACTTTTACCCTGTTCAGTCACACTCATTGGGTATGAACATATAAATTCATTTATTTAATTTAAAATTTTCAACATTACTATTTTCCAGGGCAGCTAGCAATGAGATAAAAAGAACAAAATCAATAAAGTCATTAAAAATAAAATAAAGACAACGTAACAGTAAAATAAAGGAACTGTCGCAGCAGAAGAAAACCAACACAGCTAACATTTAAAATAAAGATGCCATGGTCTGGCCACAAAGGGAATGGAAGGTGGGCACCAAGTGATTCTTCCCTGAGGAAGCACTTGGCATGCAGATCCTCCCAGTTTTGACCCCGGCATCTCCAGGTGGAGCTGGGAAAGCCCCTGCCTGAAACCACTCAAGGTAGACATGGCTGAGTTGGTGGACTAATGCTTTGGCTCAGCTTCCTCTATTCCTCAGGCAGAGGGCAAGGCATATAGAGACAGGCCACTGGCAATGGGAAATGGGCAGATATCCTGCTTTTAAACCTCTTTTGAAGAACCTGTCTGGATTCCTTACTTGTTCTCTAAAATTGCAGTATTCTAACCACTCTGCACTGCATGGCTATGAAAGTATTTTGTTGTGGTTTGTTTTCCTAAGCTGCGTATGCAACAGATCATGCTCCTCTTTTGTCCTATTTCTTGGCAATGTAAATATTATTTTTCATTGATAAACAAATAAATACATTTTTATTTATACCCCACCCTTCCCGGTTCAGAAAACCGGGCTTAGGGCAGCTAACAACAAATTTAAAACACTTAATTGTAATACAACATAGAAGCAGCGTAAAATACAGTATAAAAGCATGAATAACAATAAAATTCAAAGTTCAAAAATATATCCAATAAACATTAGATAGTCACCAGGGCTAGCTAGCTGAATTAGTCCTACTTGGGCCAGCGAGGAGGCCAAGGGAGAATTAGCTGTGGGGTCTCAGAGCGGGTAATCTTCATAAAATGGGAGGCGGAGGGAAGAGAAGGGAAATAAAAGATTGGGCTGGAGGGAAGAGAAGGGAAATAACAGATTGGGCTGAATTCAAATTAAAGGCCAGGTGGAATAGCTCTGTCTATTGATGCATAAGTGGTCACCCTGGACAATGACACCGGTGCATGGATAGCCAGGTTTGTGTGGGAGAAGTCCTTCAGGTACCCAAATACCAAGCAATATAGACATTGTTTGAAGTCTTGGGTCTGTGGCTGTCTCTCATCATAACCTAGTTTCTAGGATTGTTGTGAAGACAAAAATGGTGTGGCTCCTACATATCTATGTTGTCCTGAGCTTCTTAGAGAAAGGATGGAACGGCAATAAAAATATTGGGGTGGGATACAACAGCACGGGTGCTAGCATGCCTATGCCACTAAAAATCAAACTGCACTTTTGATATCGTTTTGATGGCCCCAATTTACTGATTTACATGGAATTGTCTCATTGATTTCACTGGAGCACAGTACTAAGTAAAGAAAGTTGCAGGTTCAGGACACAATACCCTGGGACTTTCTCCTGCACATGTTCTGCTGTGTGCCGCATAGTACTGCTCATTCGTTTAAATGAGACTTGGTGGAAATGCAATCTGCTCTAAAGGCAGAGCAGCTGCAATGACTTAAGCAATGGGCTACTCTGCCCAGGCTCAATGAGTGCTAAACCTTGCAGCAAACTCTGACAACTTTCAGGTTCTCAGCACCTGGAAGCTAGATGGAGCTCTTGTGCTTATTCTGAATTGTCCTGGGATAGGGAACCCCAGTGTTTACATGCTAGCGATATAGTCTCACTAGTGGATGGGGGTCACGCTGTGGTCTAAACCACTGAGCCTCTTGGGCTTTCCAATCAGAAGCTTGGTGGTTTGAATCCACGTTATGTGGTGCGCTCCCATTTCTCTGTCCCAACTCCTGCCAACCTAGCAGTTCAAAAGCACGCCAGTGCAAGCAGATAAATAGGTAATGCCATGGTGGGAAGGTAAATGGTGTTTCCGTGTGCTCTGGTTTCCATCACGGTGTTCCGTTGCCCCAGAAATGGCTTAGTCATGCTGGCAACATGACCTGGAAAGCTGTCTGTGGACAAATGCCGGCTCCCTCAGCCTGAAAAGTAAGATGTGCGCCACAACTCCATAGTCACCTTTGACTGGTCTTAACTGTTCAGGGGTCCTTTACCTTACATTTACCCTTATAGTCTCTGGCTCCAACACACACACACATTGCCAGTGGTAAAGAACAAAATCTCAGGATATTTGTGCAAAATAACTGTAAAGTTAATGCTAATGAAAATTGCTAGAGAGAGGTTATAAAAAAGCACAAGATAAAGTATGGATATGTTTGCCATGAATGTGACAAGACTCAGCAAATGAGCTGTATAATCCCAGCTGGTTTGTTTAGCTGAGGCTTAAATTAGCCCAATACTGGTTGGAATTAAAAAACATTTTTAATCAAAGGTGTCTTATAAATAAATAATAAAACCCAGGATAAATGTGTTTACCACCTACCAAGGCAGGTCTTTGTAGGAAGCTCTATCAATAAAACCTTCAGAATACATTTAAAGAAGCTTAAATGTGATTGTTTTAAGCCAGATAATATATGAATATTATATTGTAATATAAAATAATTGCAGTGTTAATCTTTACATTGGACCCTTTCATGCTGTTTATTTCAGCAGTATCAATTTGGGTAGATTTATACAGATTGGATGTAGAACATAGATCATCCACTCATGGCATAATTCTTACTGTTTAAATTTAGTCTTATTCAGGCATGGACGTACATTAAATGTATTCAAAATAGAGTAATTAAGGCTGCAATCCTATACACACTTACCTGGGAGTAGGTACCATTTAAGTCAGTGGGCTTTACTCCTTAGTAGACTTAGTAGCATTGCACTTTTAGGGTACTTTTTATGTGGTCAAGACTGACCTACTCCAGGAACTGACCGTGGAACTGATTTTGTTCAGTGAAGTACAGTCGTACTTTGGAAGCCGAACAGAAAACATTCAAAAACCAAAGTGTGGCTTCTGATTGGCTGCAGAAAGCTCCTGCAGCCAATTGGAAGCTATGGAGGCCCTGTCAGACATTTGGCTTCCAAAAATAGTTTCCAAACCAGAATACTCACTTCTGGGTTTGCGGCATTCGGGAGCCAAAATGGACAAGAACTAAGCTGTTTGAAAACAAAGGTATGACTGTATCCTGCATAATGTCCCAAGACTTCATTTGTATTTTCTTCACCTGTCTTTAAGACAATGTTTTATCCTTGACCTATTCTTGGTTTGCATCAGAGGTGCGTCTTGAAGGAAGTAAAAGCCACACCAAGACAAGACCCATTCCCCACTGCTTTTTAAGAAATAAGCAAGGGTAAGATACTACAAAGAAAAAGAGCTGATTGCCAACTAAACTTCTGGAATAAAAGTAATGGGCTTCATTCAACATAGCGCTAAGGAGATAATTCCTTCAGCAAGCATTTGTGCTTGCTGGATGAAGCCGTTGTCCCTCTCCACCCTCTGTGTGCTGCTCTGTGGCTTCTCCCAACCCCCCTGAAGAGATCTGTGGAGGGGCATTGGGGGAGAAGATGGGAAGTCCCACTGCGTTGGGGGGAGGGGGTTGTTGTGATGGATTCCTCTAGCACAGCAATTGAATTGAATACAGCTCAATATATTGAGGATTCTCTTAAGGGATGTTGGAGAATTCTTTTGAAATGGGAAATGGTTCCGGAGATTGTGTCATTGCGTGTCCATCACCAAACAGGAATGAAAACCAAGGGGGCAAACACAATACATTTTTTGCTGTTGTCATTTTCCCCCCAGTCTGCAATTCACTGTTGTTATTTTGTTCAGTGTATTATTGATATCATTTCCCACCCACCACCAGCCCTGAAATGGTGCAGAATCATGTAACCGTAGCATACTTATTTACTTTATTAAATCTGGCCACAGCAAACAGCACGTCAAATAAAGTTGGGTTTTGTTTTTTGCAGAATCCAAACTGTGGTAGAAGGGATACAGTGCTGCATGTGACTCATATAGGGCAAAATGGAAACAAATGCCTTTTTGCATCCCTAATCCTCTTCCCCTGCTGGAATCACATAAAGTCACTTGTGTGACTTTCGGGGGGGGGAGAGGGGGGAATATAAATGCCTAATTAGTTCCTTCTCTCTGCATACTCCCCTCAGCCTCCCCCAGGCAGCAGCAGCAGCAGTGTCTACACACAGATATCCTTACCTTTACATTTTTTCCGCCAAATTGTAGAGGCTCCGGATGCAGTGGAAGCTCAGGAATCCTCTCCACCACCTTTGCATTTTTGCTTGTTTTGCTTGTTTGTTTGTTTTATTTTTTTGTATTTATTTCACAAAATGTATACACCATTTGGTTGTAAAGGAATCCTCAAAGAGGTTTACAAAAAGCTAAAACAAAATCAGGAAAAATTTACAACTCTAGTATTTACAAAAAGTTATATAGTAAGCATCTGGGTAGAAGTGTCTAAACAATAATGTTTTGGGCATTTGGCATTTAGCCCAGTGAAGGTGCCTTCTTGATATCCACAGGCAGAGAGTTCCAAAGTGCAGGGGCTGCCACACTAAATTATCAGGTACCATTTAAGTAGAATTTATATCCTGCAGACATGGTGCTCAGGGAGATTGATTACCATTTGAAAAATACACAATAAACTACATCAGCCAACAATGAAAGACAATAAAGATATCAAAACAGAAAAAGGTATGCACATGAAATCAACTTAGAAGAAACAGGACTGGCCCAAGATATTTGACTGCCTAAGGCCAAGCCAACTGACAGGATGGCATCTCCCCCATTTCAGTTGCAGGAGCTGACCAAACTAGCCTTTGAAGCGCTCTTCAGCTCTGAGGGCACTGCACCTGAGGGCAGCAGGCTGGCATAGGAGATGCAGGAGCAGCTGCCTGGCCCTACCAGCAACGTCTACACCCACCCCCTCAGCATCTTCTGCCTAAGGCAGCCACCTCACTCTGCCTCATAATAGGACCAGTCCTGAGAGGAACTTCTCTCTTTTTTAAAAAATAATTTTTATTAACCAACCAATCAAATCAAATCAAATCACATCACATAAATTCTGAATTACAAAGCCGAATTTTAAATTTTTTGTTGGGGGGACCCATATTTCAAGTTCCGAAGGGGATTCCAATCATCTTCTTGCTGCTGCGTTAATATCCACAAATCTGTCCAAATAATGATCATAATTCTGTCCAGTCCTATCTTGTTGTTCCCACATCTCGTCTTAGAATCATAGAGTTGGAAGAGACCACAAGGGCCATCGAGTCCAACCCCCTGCCAAGCAGGAAACACCATCAGAGCACTCCTGACATCTTGTTCGTATGTTTTTCTTTTTTTCTTTATGATCTCTTCTGATAATCTCCTTAAGCAGGTAAACACCAGTTATAATCCTGTGTGAATTTTTCCGTTCGTCCAATCATCATGTCTAGATGGTTTCCATATATCATCACTTTCATAAATAAAAGCACTCTTTCCATCATTAGTCTCGCAAATCTGTCGCCTTCTTTAGTCCCTCTGAGGAGGCTCACCCATAATATGAAAACAGATCTGTTCCTCCTCCCAGACATAAGTCTTTCGACAGAACTTGCCAAAATGGCGACGCTATTTTTTACTGCATCATTCCAAAGCTCTTATACTTTCCACGATCTTCTTAAAACATGCTTTTGGTTAGAAAATTATCTCCATACAGTCTTAAATCATCAGTTTAAGTCATTTAAATGGCATTTCTGACTTGGGGGGGGTTCTTGGTTAATCACATAGAGAAAAGAAAGGAAAGTTCCCCCCCCCCATCCAGTCCCGTTGCCGACATACCGAGCCTTGGTGTGTCTTCTCATGATTTATTCCTGTTCCTCCGACCCATCTTGTTTCTCAGAGATGTCTTCAGTTAGCAGTCTTTACTCCCCATTCATCCTTGAAATATGTGCATTAGCTTCCTCCTAATTGTTTCTTTTGAAGTTGCTGCAGCTAGAGGCGCGAATCAGAGACAGCGTCCAGGAGCGCCGAAGTCCGCACAAGGGCTTTCTGCCTAGTGCCCCCACCCCCTCAAATTCGGGGGTGGTATAGGGCACAGCAGGCAAGGGCAGTCCCCCCCACATGCCTCTTAATTACCTCGTGTGGGTCGGAGAGATGTTATTGTCAGCCATCTTCCAATGCGCCCCTAGTGCCCCCTCCCCCGCTCCTGGAGAGGAACTTCTCAGTCCAGCTGGAATAAAAAGAACTTAGTTGTACTAGTAGGAAGCAAGAAGAGACAGGTACAAATAAAACTCCTGAGGATGGAACCTCTATAATCCAGGGGTGGCAAAATGTGGGCCCCTAGATATTATTGGACTACAACTTCCATCATTGCTGACTGCAGGCCAGGGGGCCAGCAATAAAGGGGGGGCACAGGTTATTAATTCACAATCCGCATACAGCCACAGCAAAGGTCCTCACTGAGCCTTGGCAAAAAAAATCTTGAGGAAAGGGCAGGTTGGTATGAAATTCAGAATTTATTTGGCATAAAATTGGCTTCTACAGTAAGGTTACCAGATTTTTTTCAATGAATCTGGGGACACTTTTCAACTTCAATGGATTGTGGGGACTGATGTGTAAATCCAGGGACTGTCCCTGGGAAACAGGGATGTCTGGTAACCTTAATCTATAATTGTAGTTTTCGCAGCATGCTACCATTGCCTTAAGGGATGAGAGTGGCACTGTGGGTTAAACCACAGAGCCTAGGGCTTGCCGATCAGAAGGTCAGTGGTTCGAATCCCCGCAACGGGGTGAGCTCCCATTGCTCATGACCAGAAGCTGTCTGCGGACAAACGCCGGCTCCCTCGACCTATAGAGTGAGATGAGTGCCACAACCCCAGAGTCGGCCACGACTGGACCTAATGGTCAGCGGTCCCTTTACCTTTACTGTTGCCTTACATAGCACTTTAGGCCAGTGGAGTATCAGTGGGGAAGTGCAACAGGGCTTCCACAGTTAAAAGAGCAGACACCAGATAACCTTCCCTGAAAACTGCTCTCTCACCCACCACTCACCTTACCTTACAATGAATAGCCACAGACAATAGCCCTCTTCAGGAAATGCAGCTAAAAATGCACCATTCCTTCCCCTTCCCCTTCCCTATATTGGAATATACAGCATATCTTCCACTGTGGGGAGTCTTTTCTCCTTGTGGAGAAAAGTGGAGAACCTTGGAAGATCATGAGCACCTGATAGTTTTTTGGGGGAAGGGGGTCCTAAAGTCAGAGCCCTACAGTCCTTTTCTGCTCATAACATTCTCCTGGGACCAAAGTGGATGAAATTTACAGCCATAGGAGCCCCTCAAGGTTAGACTAATCCTGCCAGATTGAAGGCAGATCCATCCATCCATCCAGCTTTGTTATGTTTTGTTTGTTTGTTTACCTTTACGTTTTGCTTTTTTGTATAAAAAGGAAAAGTCCATAACGTTTTCATTTTTTGCCAGAATCGAATGCCATTTGTAGGCATGGCCACACCTTCTAAAGCCTGTCATATGATTGCTGCGGAAGTTCTCCCACAAGAGCAGGTGTTCCCACTGTCAGGTGGGTACAATAGGAATCATGGAAGTGGGCTGGGGTGGAAAATGAAGAGCATGGATTCTCAGGACAGACTGCAGTGAGGAAAATGTCACCACCCAGCAAAAATCCTGTTACACAAAGATTGTTAATGGGCTTCTGCTCACTCCTATGGAATTCCCTCAGCCTCTTCTCCTTGGGATAATAAATCTTGCATAGGTGAATGCATGCTGGAGAGAAAAAAACAGCCTAAATCCCCAGGACAGACTGTTGTGGGGAAAATGTCACCCTAGAGCAGGGACCTTGTAACCCCAAGTGCCATTGGTGGAGAGTAGCTTCTTTCTCTCCCATGGATTTTGAGGGATACAATGGCAGTCTTTCCCTTGACTTGCAATGGGGAAAGGATCCAAGTGGAAATCAAACAATTTTTAATTCCTCCCCAAGTCACTGTGATTGGAGTGCCTTGGGGAAATAATTCACTGTGATTAAAAGCCAGATCTGCCTGTCAAAATTTATGATCCTCCTCCTCCACTCCTTCCTCTCTGCCACTTCACTCTTTGTGCTCTGGACATTCCTCCACTTAGCTCAGTGTTATTTTTCGGGAGTAGCAGGTGGACCATGGCTTCTAGCACTGAGGCCAACCACTTTCATGGGGTTCTTCCTGCATTCTGAAGGTCCTTCAAATCTTTCCCATAGTTGAGAACTTTGCAGAATCAGGGTTCTCAGTTGCAGGGAGGAGTCTAAGCACCTTTGGCCAGACTTTCCTTAGCTTTTTCAGGATAGTCATGGTGGAATCAGTGGGCACAGGGAGACTGGGGGCTGGGTTGGTGCATGCGGCCAGCCTCACTCTGCCCCTCACTTATTCCCCTCATCTGAAGACCTGAATGGCACTTGTGAGTATCTAACAGCTACAACGTAATATTTCTGAATGTGTGTGTCAGAGCTGCTTGAAGATCCTAGCTCACAGAGGATCACGCTAGCCAGCGATCATTAAGTAAAAGTCTTTATTGAATTACAGTTTCCATTCTCACGCTGCTGCGCGCAACTCTACGTCTAGTAGCTAGATCGGCGAAGCTCCGTCTGAGTCTCCGCCCCGTGTGCACCAACTTAATATCCTAGCCTTGCTCCACCTTTTCCGCCTGACTGTCCTCCTCTGGGTCCCTCTACCCCCCGGGGCTTCTTCCTTCCGGGATTCTTCTGACGCTGACCCGGACCCTCCTGCCTCCTTGCGCCGGGCTTTAGGACCTGGTTCCCTTTCGGGGCTGCTTACTGCGCCGCCTTCCTCTGCATTTGAACTTGGCGCGCGCGCCCAACCTTCCACTTTCCTCTTAACCGTTTCTTCGCTCCCCGATGGAGGTGTGGCCACTCCTGACTCATGCCCTCCCTCCTGTGGTGAGCTGCCAGCGCTTCCCCCCTGGCTCCTTTCCTCTTCCCTGCTTCCTGGCGGTGACGCTGGTCCCGATTTCCAGCTGCTCCCCTCTGAGTCCCCTCTGGCTCTATCTTCCTGGGGTGCCCCCCTAGACTCCCCCCTTGCCCTGGCCACTGGTGCTCCTTTCTGTGAATCCTCTGATTCACTGGAAAGACTAGGAGATCTCGGGTCGTCGTCATCACTCATCTTTTCTTCTGCCTCCTCCCCTTCGCTCTCTGTTTCCTCCCTTGCCCGTGCCTCTGCTCCTAAACCCCTGACAGTGTGCAAAAATTACCCCCACACTGATTTTCTCAGTTCTTATCCGTAATGTATTTTGAGGGATTTTTTCTGTTAAACTCCATCAAAATGAACAGCTAACTAAATGTGGAATGTGAAATCTACAAAAAAACAACAACTATAAATGTGGCATTGTGTTCGGAAATGCTACCTGTTGTGAAGGTTTCCATCCCTTTCTCCCATATACATGAACTCCCCTCTCATTACCTGTCATTGATAAAGACACCACCGATACTGCTGGCCCCATCTCCTTCTCCTTATGCCTTGACATAAGTTATCCAAGTGGTGGGAGGGAAAATGAAAGGTGGAGAAAAGGGGACAAGGACAGAAGTCTCTAACTTGGCATTTTTTTGTAATGGCTATTTCTTCATATATGCCTGTTTTTTTTATTTGTGTTCCCCTATAACAAAATGTGTTACAGGTAGCTTGCAGCTTTACAAAAAAATTACATAAAAATAAAACCAATAACCATAAAACCCAAAACAGCATAAATCCAGCAGCAGAGGACAAAAAAATTAACAAATACTCCCAACAGCACAGTAATTCTTATAGAACTTATGTTTTTCTAGAATACTATAAAATAACAAAAGATGAAAATGTTAACAAGAAAGAAAGAAAGAGCGAGCCACACTCTCTCCTGACAAAGGGCATCATTCAGGGTGACCAGGGCAGTTTCTCAGCCAGAACTGGACCTAAACTTCAACTCAAGTGGATCTAGAAAGCTGACTTCATCCAAGAGAGCCTGGATCTGGCCTCCAACCACCAGCATAAGAACCTTGGCCAGGAAGGGACACTGGTGACTTGTTGGTAATGATTTTGATTTTCTGGATCTAGGGAGGGTTCCTTAAGAACTCATGACTGCCTCCTTTAAGCAGCCAGGGACTACCCATCTCACAAAGAGACATGAACCACCTCCCTGGCCCAGCCAGCTGTCCCCTCCTTGCTAGTTTTTATCAGCCATGTGGGGCACAGGCGCCTGTCCAGATAGAACCAATCACTTTGTCCATTTCCTCAAGCCTTCCTCACTGAAAGTCATCCAACACAAAAGGACTAGCTAGTGCTCTGGACCAGTGGCGTAGCGTGGGGGGTGCCAGGGGTGCCGGCCGCACCGGGCGCAACATTTTTGGGGGCGCGTTTGGCCGGCCCCCCTCGAGGAAGTGGGAACCTCTCCAAGGCACAGCGTGCCGTCGGTAGAGGAAAAAAGCCGCGCAGCAGCAGCAGCAAAGTCGGGAGGAGGAGGAGGTGGAGCGAGCCTGCTAATTCCTTGCAAAGTCGGGAGGAGGAGGAGGTGGAGCGAGCCTGCTAATTCCTTGCTGGGAATTAAGCAGCTCAAAGAGGCAAAGGAAAAGAGGTGGAGCCGCTGGCCCGGAGGGGAGGAAGCTGGAAAGAGCAGCGCGCCAAGCGCACGTGACGCAAAGGGCCTGCCCAAGTGCAGGCTGAGCTCCCGTGGCAGGGGCGGAGGGAGCCTCCCTTCCTTTTAATGGGCAAGCATTTTCACGCGGGGAATCGACAGCAAATCCTCGGGCAGCTCTCAGGGAAGGGGGCATTTGGGAGAAGTGTGGATACCTCGGTTGGTTGGAGCGCGGCGATGAGAACGCCAAGGTTGCGTCTCTGATCCTCGTTTGGGACGGCTGCATATTTATCCCTGCATTGCAGGGGGGGTTGGACTCGATGACCCCCAGGGTCCCTTCTAACTCTATGATTGGCGGGGGGGGGGGACTGAGAGGCTGGCCTTAGGGACAGAGGCAGATCTAGCTGCTCCAGCGCCCGGAGCCGTGCACATGCCATGGGGTGAGTGTCACAGGGGGAGAGATGCCCATGGGGGGGTGGAGCGAGCTGTCCATGCTGGGCTGCTTCCTGGGGGGTGGGGAGCCATGCCGCTTTGCCAGCGCCCTTCTTCCTTTCCCTCTTCCTTTTAACAGCTATGGGGAGGCTCCCCTCCCCCAAGCAGCCCGGAAGCGAGGGGCAATGGCGCAACGCCGGCCCACAACTCCAAAGCCTCCCCCAGCTGTCAAAACAAAGGGGGAAGGTGGGGAAGGCCGCTGGCAAGGCGGCGCATCTCCACCCCTTCCCCTGACGGCTCGGGGTAGGCCTGGGAGTCACGGTGCGCCGAATGTCATCCCCCTCAGTGATGACACCTGGTGTGGACCGCCCCCACCGCCCCTTCCTCTGCCCCTGCTTAGGGACAGGCAGAGCCTGGGCTCCTCGGAGTTGACAAATGGAGGGGACCAGCAGCTGGCCAAAGAGGGGAAATATGATTGACTTATTCGCAGAATCTATCGCCCTCTCTACAGCTGAATTCTCCCCACTCCCAAGAGTGGGGAGCAAAGTAATGAAAACAAATAATAATAATAATAATAATAATTTATTTAAGCCCTGCCTATCTGGCTGGGTTTACCCAGCCACTCTGGGTGGCTTCCAACAGAATGTTAAAGTACAATAACCTATTAAACATTAAAAGCTTCCCTAAACAGGGCTGCCTTCTGATGTCTTCTAAAAGTCTGGTAGTTGTTCTTCTCTTTGACATCTGGTGGGAGGGCGTTCCACAGGGCGGGCGCCACCACCAAGAAGGCCCTCTGCCTGGTTCCCTGCAACTTGGCTTCTCATGAGGGGACCGCCAGAAGGCCCTCGGAGCTGGACCTCAGTGTCCAGGCAGAACAATGGGGGTGGAGATGCTCCTTCAGGAAGAAGAACAATTTACAAAATCTTTTAAACAGGTCCATTGAAAAACTAATCAACCTCCTATTTGTCTGGGGGGAGGTGGGGGGCAGTGCCTGCCTGCCCCTTTCAAGCACAGCTGGGAAGAGGCCTCTGCAGGCTGAGCAGTGGCGTAGCGTGGGGGGTGCAGGGGGGGCCGGCCGCACTGGGCGCAACATCTGGGGGTTAGGGTTAGGGGGTGCAAATCCATGGGTTAGGGGGCGCAAATTACTTCCCTTGCCCCGGGTGCTGACAACCCACGCTACGCCACTGCTCTGGACCGAGTAGACTCAATGATGAGCACTCACCAGAGTTTGCATTTGTCTGGAGCTTACCCAGCTTGTTTCATTGCCCTGAGCTCTGGTGTAGACCAAGGAGCCACACCAGCTCTACGAAGGGGGAAAGGGCACTCATGCCAATGGCCCAAGCCACTTGCATATTCCACAAGCTGGCCAGGGCTTTGACAGGAGCACCAGTCATATCAGCCAGAAAATCCTCCAGTCTCACCTGGAAGCCAATTGGATCTCTCAGCCTCCAAGGATGGACTATGCTTCACCTCTGCAGAAGGGAAAAGGTACTGAAGCCTAAATCACAGCAGCAGGTGATCTGACCATGACAACAACAACAACAACAACAACAATATATTTTTATTTATACCCCGCCCTCCCCAGCCAAGGCCGGGCTCAGGGTGGCTAACAAGCAATAATAAAAACAAGTTGAATGATTACAACTTAAAACAAAATTAAAATACAACATTAAAATATTGAAATTTTAAAATTTTAAAATTTAGCCTCATCGCAGGAGGAGAAGGAAAGGAAAAAGAAAGAGAGGGAGGGAGGGAATCAAATTGGCTCCAAGCCAAAGGCCAGGCGGAACAACTCTGTCTTACAGGCCCTGCGGAAAGAAATCAGATCCTGCAGGGCCATGGTCTCATGAGGCTGAGCGTTTCACCAGACCGGAGCCAGAGTTGAAAAGGCCTTGGCTCTGGTTGAAGCCAATCTAATTTCCTTAGGGCCCAGGACCACTAGGGTGTTGCTATTTATGGACCTTGAGGCTCTCTGTGGGGCATACCGGGAGAGGCAGTCCCGTAGGTACGAGGGTCCTAGGCCGTGAAGGGCTTTAAAGGTCAAAAGCAGCACCTTAAATCTGACCCTGTACTCCACCGGGAGCCAGTGCAGCTGGAAAAGCACTGGGTGAATATGCTCCCATGGCAGAGACCCTGTGAGGAGCCTCGCTGCAGCATTATGCACCCGCTGGAGTTTCTGGGACAGCTTCAAGGGCAGCCCCGCGTAGAGCGAATTACAGTAGTCAAGCCTGGGGGTGACCATCGCATGGATCACTGTGGCCAGGTCGGGGCGGGAAAGGTAAGGGACCAATTGCTTGATGTGGCGAAGGTGAAAAAATGTCGCCTTGGCTGTTGCTGTAACCTGCGCCTCCATGGAATGGGAGGCGTCAAGGATTACACCCAAACTCTTAACGGAAGGCAATGGCACTAATTGGGCCCCCGCAAGAGAAGGGAGTTGGTCCCTCATCCCCATGCCATCCCGACCCAGCCATAGGACCTCTGTCTTCGAAGGATTTAGTTTCAATCAGCTCCCACGAAACCATCCAGCCACAGCTTCCAAGCATCTGGTCAGTGCGTTCGGGGCCGAGTCGGTGTGGCCATCCATCAGCAGATAGAGCTGAGTGTCATCAGCATATTGGTGACAGCCCAGCCCAAAGCTCCGGATAATCTGGGCAAGGGGGTGCATAAAGATGTTAAAAAGCATCGGGGAGAGGACTGAGCCCTGCGGCACTCCACACACCAAGGAATGGCGCGACGACATTTCCCTCTCTAGTGCCACCCTCTGTCCCCGACCAGAGATAAAAGAGCACAGCCAGTTACGGGCTATGCCCTGTATCCCCACGTCTGCGAGGCGGTGGTCCAGAAGATCATGATCGACCATGTCAAAGGCTGCTGACAAATCTAAAAGGATCAGCAGTCCTGACCCGCCTCGATCCAGTTGTCTATGGAGATCATCTGTTAGGGCAACCAGAGCTGTCTCGCTCTCAAAACCAGGACGGAAACCGGACTGAAATGGACCTAAAGCCGATGTTTCCTCCAGAAACCTACCAAGCTGCTCAGCAACCGCTCTCTCAATTACCTTACCCAGATATGGAAGATTTGAAACTGGGAGGTAATTGGATAGGTCTAAGGGATCTAGTGAAGTTTTCTTTAAGAGTGGACACACCACTGCTTCCCTCAGTTCCCCTAGGAATGTCCCCGTGCTAAGGGACAAATTGAGAATTTCAACCAGGGGGGTCCGCGCGACATCTGGACACTCCCTAATCAGCCAAGACGGGCATGGATCAAGGAGGCAGGTGATGGGCCTACCAACTTGGAGGAATCTATCCACATCAGCAGGGAGTATCCGATCGAAATGGTCCAACACTGGACCTGAAGTCAGTCGAGGGGCCTCCAGTTCAGTCACTGTATCTAAATTGGCAGGGAGGCCACACGGCAAGGGACCAATGTCAAGATCTCCATTTTCAGATCACATGTTGAAACTGCCCCATGGCCTTAGGGCTGGCCCAATACATTTTGGCACCTTAGATGAACCACAAAATGGTGCTTGCCCCATGCCAGGAGTGGATGAAGAACAATGTAAGGAACAAGGAGGGAATAAAGATCCACACCAGGAGCAAGCAGAGAATCAAATAAACCTTACTCGACAGTTGAAGTCTGGCAGAGGGCCTTCTCAGCAGTGGCACCCTCCCTGTGGAACGCCCTTCCATCAGATGTCAGTGATGATGATGATGAATCAAAGGCTGTCATGGGAGGAGGCAATGAGCTGAGTGAGTGCAGAGCCCAGAGGGCAGCCCTTTCCATTTCCTCCCTAGGGGTGGAAGGGGACCAGCAGTACCTCCTATTCACCTAAAGGTCTCTGTAGAGAAGGCATCAGGGGAAGTCTGCCAAGTAGGTGGCAGATCTGGCATTCATGGAGTGCATGGCTGCTGTGTCAACTTGCCTCATGGGTGGGATGGCCCTGCATGTTCATAGTGGCAGCCATGAAGTCCTGGGCCTTGGTATTGATGGTCACTTGCTGCTGCACTGCCCCACCTCCAGCCCACCTCTTTGTGCTTCTGGTCAGGTCTGCAGGTGGGTCAGTGTGAAGGTTCAACACACTGTTGCCTCCTCACATAGTTCTAATCAATCAATTCCTTATGATCACAATGATTAAGACTGGTGGGAGTTGGGGTGCAACAAAGAATACAAGACAGCATTATTAAGTGTTCAGTGTTATGATGATTATTTAGATTTCAGGCATGACTAGAGCCAGTGCTCCACATTAATAAAATGCTTTGCTTCAATTAGCATCACTCCTCAATTCCCTCTACCCTTGTTTAACATCTCCCTTAGCCTTTCACATAAACTAAGTATGTGAACCACAAGCAGCTGAAAGTTCATCGTACAAAGCACAAGACAAGATCCTAGTTTGCATATTGAGCTTGCACTGTTTAGGGCTATGATATTTTTTTAAAAAAAGAAACCACAATTATAGGAGAAATTTATTGAATTAAAACAAAGCCTGTTGAGCTTGTTTGCTTAAATGCAGTTATCTCCCATTAATTCAGGGTTCACTGTAGCCAAATTAGTCTTATTCATGAAAGGTTACAGCCAATGAACCCGCTTAAGCTGGACAGGGATGCTCTGAACTGCTGAGATCACTTGGGTCTCACGTGACAACACTGGATCATGAATCACCCCCAAATTGCACACCTCATTCAAGGGGAGTACAAGCCCATCCAAAACAGGTGGCGTACAACTTTCTGGGCCAGGAACTGCCAACTCACAGTGCCACTATCTTGCCAAATTCTGCTCCAGTTTCTCCAGGCCATTCCAAGTCCATATAGCAGTTCAGCAATTCCAAAGCCTCTCCTGACTCCAGTGACAAGGAGGGCTCCATGACTGCCTCCTGCACGCTGATAACCCCAACACACACACACACACACACACACACACACACACACACACAGAGTCCACATCCTTGGATGACCTCCCTCAGCAACTTAAAGGTGGTTAAAAAGCTTGTTGAGTGCGAGTGTTGAAGCAGAACTTTGCAGGCAGGCATAGCTCAAATGCAGGATTAAGCAGAAACCTCCAATGCTATTTTTCAAACCTTATCCTGCAGGTCAAAGTGGAGTTACCATATTACCGGGGGGGGTATGCCTAGGAGTTGGCCAGGTTGGCCCCCACCGATGGCACAGGCCTGGGGGGGGGGAATCATGCCTCTCTACTCTGGCTTGGAGTAGCCATGAGTCTGCCCACTCCTCCCTGCTGTCCCGGGGCCACTCCTCCTTGCTCTGGACAACCAGGCGAGGTGCGCAGGCGACAGAACCCCATGCCGCCCTACAACCCCCCTGCCGGTGCAGACTGCCCCCCCCCCCAGCTAGCTACACTACTGCAACAAGTTCTCCTGGGAGGAACACACAAAAAGAGGGGAAATATCACAAAGAAAGAGGGCGCATATTTGTGTGATTTTTACATACACTAATTTATCTGCAGAGAAGCACATTTTAAACATCTGACTAAGGTTAACTTTACTACCCTAAAGCCATTAAAATTTGTTTTTGCTTGGCTGTTTAATAGTGTACCTCCCCCTCCACAAAAGTTTTCATCCAATGTACCAAGAATATAAATATACTGAACATAAATATACTGAAAAATGTGGATCCATATCTCATATAAATAAATGTATCTTTTGTATTCATGAAGTTGCAATAACATGATAAATATGTGAGAACACCCTATATTGTGTAATCCAAATAAATCACGTTTTGATACCGCTGAGGCACTGAATCCAATCCACATCTCTCTTTATTTCTCTTTTCCAGAAGCTGCTGTTAAAGGACAGGAGCAGGGCCAGTAAATGACAGCTTTAAGTGCCTTTAAAAGCAGCTACACAAAAGTTGTCATTGTTTGATTGGCTCTGGTCATGTGACTTTGACAGCAGTCTACACAAACATTTTAGGTATTCTTCACGTTGTCGCGAGATAACCTTCTTTTCCACTGCAATCCCTAAACCAGCTCAAAGCCTAGATAAGATGCCACTGTGAAGTGTATAAAATAACAAAAATTTAAATAATAGCAGCTTAGAAATCAATATATGAGAGAAGACAACATTTACAATTGCAACTCACATGTCTGGAAATGATCCATAACTCTCGTAAAAGGGTCAGCAAGAGAAAGCTCAAGAGCTGAGGAATCCCCACCAAAACCCAGACTAATATCAGGTGGTTCCAGTTCCTGCTCTCAAAATATGGGGAGTAAAATGTGGGTGAAGATGCTCCCTCAAGTATCTTAGACCTGGAGCATTTAAATTTTTGATTATGAGCACTTCTAATTTGGCTCAGAAACAAAGTAAGATGGTGAAGCTTTTCCTGCCATATATCTCTCTGCTAAAAAAGGTTTGCTTCACCTGCTAAGTTTCTGTAGGTCAGTGTCAGGTGACTATTAAAAATACAGAAACGGGTTAGGGGTTATATGCATGATAGTACATGGACCACTATAGGTAGAATTTGTGAGGCAGATTTTAATAGCTGGTCCCATTGCTTTTTAGCTGGTTTCATTTGCTGCAGTTGTCTCTGCTTTATATTGTCATTTAATTATTTTATTGAATGTTATTGTTTTTGTTTAAAAATTTGCAAACCACCATGGGTGCTATTTTGACAACCAAAGGTCAGAATATATTTTTTCTCAAGTACATGAAACCAGATCATAGAATCATAGAATCATAGAGTTGAAAGAGACCACAAGGGCCATCGAGTCCAACCCCCTGCCAAGCAGGAAACACCATCAGAGCACTCCTGACATATGGTTGTCAAGCCTCTGCTTAAAGACCTCCAAAGCAGGAGACTCCACCACACTCCTTGGCAGCAAATTCCACTGTCGAACAGCTCTTACTGTCAGGAAATTCTTCCTAATGTTTAGGTGGAATCTTCTTTCTTGCAGTTTGGATCCATTGCTCCGTGTCCGCTTCTCTGGAACAGCAGAAAACAACCTTTCTCCCTCCTCTATGTGACATCCTTTTATATATTGGAACATGGCTATCATATCACCCCTTAACCTCCTCTTCTCTAGGCTAAACATGCCCAGCTCCCTTAGCCGTTTCTCATAAGGCATCGTTTCCAGGCCTTTGACCATTTTGGTTGCCCTCCTCTGGACACGTTCCAGTTTGTCAGTGTCCTTCTTGAACTGTGGTGCCCAGAACTGGACACAGTACTCCAGGTGAGGTCTGACCAGAGCAGAATACATTGGCACTATTACTTCCCTTGATCTAGATGCTATACTCCTATTGATGAGGCCCAGAATTGCATTGGCTTTTTTAGCTGCCGCGTCACACTGTTGGCTCATGTCAAGTTTGTGGTCAACCAAGACTCCTAGATCCTTTTCACATGTACTGCTCTCAAGCCAGGTGTCACCCATCTTGTATTTGTGCCTCTCATTTCTTTTGCCCAAGTGCAATACTTTACATTTCTCCCTGTTAAAATTCATCTTGTTTGTTTTTGCCCAGTTCTCTAATCTGTCAAGGTCGTTTTGAAGTGTGATCCTGTCTTCTGGGGTGTTAGCCACCCCTCCCAGTTTGGTGTCATCTGCAAATTTGATCAGGATGCCCTTGAGTCCATCATCCAAGTCGTTGATAAAGATGTTGAATAAGACCGGGCCCAAGACAGAACCCTGTGGCACCCCACTAGTCACTCTTCTCCAGGATGAAGAGGAACCATTGATGAGCACCCTTTGGGTTCGGTCAGTCAGCCAGTTACAAAGCCACTGAGTGGTAGCATAGTCAAGACCACATTTTACCAGCTTCTTTACAAGAATATCATGGGGCACCTTGTCAAATGCCTTGCGGAAATCAAGATAGGCTACATCCACTGCGTTCCCTTCATCTACCAGGCTTGTAATTCTGTCAAAAAACAAGATCAGGTTAGTCTGACATGACTTATTTTTCAGAAATCCATGCTGACTATTGGTGATCACAGCATTCCTTTCTAGGTGCTCACAGACTGTTTGCTTAATGATCTGCTCCAGAATCTTCCCTGGTATTGATGTCAGACTGACTGGGCGGTAATTATTTGGGTCCTCTCTTTTCCCCTTTTTGAAAATAGGGACAACATTTGCCCTCCTCCAGTCTGCCGGGACTTCACCTGTTCTCCAGGAATTCTCAAAGATGACTGCCAGTGGTTCTGAGATCACATCTGCCAGTTCTTTTAATACTCTTGGATGCAGTTCATCTGGCCCTGGAGACTTGAATACATCTAAACTAGCCAAGTATTCTTGTAGAGAATACTTGAGAGCCAGTGTGGTGTAGTGGTTAAGAGCGGTAGTCACGTAATCTGGGAAACCGGGTTCGCGTCTCCGCTCCTCCACATGCAGCTGCTGGGTGACCTTGGGCCAGTCACACTTCTGTGAAGTCTCTCAGCCCCACTCACCTCACAGAGTGTTTGTTGTGGGGGAGGAAGGGAAAGGAGAATGTTAGCCGCTTTGAGACTCCTTAAAGGGAGTGAAAGGCGGGATATCAAATCCAAACTCTTCTTCTTCTTCTACTATCTCCTTAGTTATTCTGGGCTGTGTTTCCATTGCTGAATCATTTGCTTCAAATTCTTCAGGTCTGGCATTGTTTTCTTTATCGGTGAAAACTGAGGCAAAGAAGGCATTGAGGAGTTCAGCCCTTTCTGTGTCCCCTGTTTGCATTTCACCATCTTCCCCTCTGAGTGACCCCACTGTTTCTTTGTTCTTCCTTTTGCTATGGACATACCCATAAAAGCCTTTTTGGTTGCTTTTAACCTCTCTAGCAAGCCTGAGTTCATTCTGTGCTTTAGCTTTTCTGACTTTGTGTCTACACGTGCTGGCTATTTGTTTGAATTCCTCTTTGGTGGTCCCCCCCCCCATTCCATTTTTTGTACACATCCTTTTTTAATCTTAACTCAGTTAAAAGTTCTTTAGATAGCCACCCTGGCTTCTTTAGGCATCTTCCATGTTTCCGTCTCATTGGTATTGCCTGAAGTTGTGCTTTTACTATCTCCCTCTTAACAAACTCCCAGCCATCATGAACTCCCTTTCCTTTTAGTATTACTGTCCATGGGATCTCACCCAGCACTTCCCTAAGTTTTATGAAGTTGGCTTTCTTAAAGTCAAGAAATTGAGTCCTAGTATGCTTGGCTGCTCCTCTGATAAATAAAAGGAAGCAGTGTTGATATGTACCTGGGGGGGGGGAGAGAGAGAAATGAGACAGGGCTCTAGTAGCAGCAGCTGGGCGCAGGGTCAGGGTTAAATAAATGAACGATGGAAAGCAATGTGGTGGTGCAGTACAAGGGGAAAGAGGCATGCAGTTATTCATGACAGCCACAGAAATTGCTGGGGTTGGACATATGAAGCTATGTATAGCTGTGGTTGTGGAAGCCGGTGAGAACTGTGGCAGCTTCGTGCGAAAGAGAGAAAGTTTTTGTGCAAATAAAGTACATGGCCTCACTCAGCAATTAAACATTAATTGATTAATCAGAATGATTAATCACTTTCTGCCTTCAGCTGTGCTTAATGAGAGTGTGATGAAGGGCAGGACATCTTCAGAATCTAGGAGTGGATTGTAAATTATAGTACTAAGAAGATCTTTATCAGAATAGTTCAAAGAAGTGGAAGAAAAATATAACTAAGCCTATGTTCCTGGAAGTACAGGGGGAGGCTGTGAGGCACCCATCCTATCTATGAGCAACTGCATTGGACACAAGTAGGAATTAAGTCCTGTGGAGATCACTGGGGCTTATTTCCAAATAGGAAATGGGCATCTTTGGAAGGCAGGCAAGTGAGCAGCAGGCAGTCATTTGCTCACCTGGAATTGGTGGCAGCAGTAAGTAGGACTGCCAACTCTCTTTCTAACTGGGGAGGGGCGATGGGCAGAGAGAGAGAGAGATGAAGGCAGCCAATTGCAGCACACCTAATGGGTCCCCAAATTCTGCATTTAGCCCTGAAAATGGTGCACTGGAGCTGAGCTCAATGACCGGGTTCTTTTGCAAGCATGTGTGAGCCGAACATTTCAAGCCTGCGTATGGTGTGGAAATGAAACTACTGGATTCTGCTCAAACACCATTAATAATAATAATAATAATAATAATAATAATAATAATAATAATAATTATTATTATTATTATTATTTTAAAAAGCAACCAGCCAACATCCTGGTCTTTACCGAAGAAAATCTGGCAATTTTCCCAGATGAAAAGTCAAGCCGGGCCATTTTGGTCTGGTTGCCTAGCAACCCTAGTGATCACGCATCCAGGATCAGCTGTGGTTCCCTTTTGTGTTTACATTTAATGGCAACTCTGCTGTTTCAACAGCATAACATGTGAAAAGACCCTGAAAGAAGCCTTTAATGTTTGGGTGCTTGCGATCTACTGAAGTGATTGTTTTTGTCTGGTTTTCTGCTGTAATAAACCCCCCTGTTTTGAGTATCTCCATAAAGCTTAAAGAAATCAAAAAGAAAAAGAAAAATCGACTTGCTTCCAGGCAGCTGAACCATCCTGCTAAGTAGCAACAAAGAAACTGGGAGGTTCATGTTGAGTTCAATTGGAAAGTCAAAAGACCCTGTTCTTTTCCCCAGCCTGAGATGGTGAAGTTCCTGGTTAAAGGACCTCTGGCAGCAACAGCCATTTCTCTTTGTCTTTGTCTCTCCATCCCCTGGACAGACATTCTCTCCCTTATTCTCTAATCACTGCTCTGTATTTGGACCAACACTTCAGCTTTGGAAAACTATCTGCGCATGTTCTAAAATGTGAAATTGGTTTTATTCAAGGACTGAAACTTGAGTTTCTAAGACTGTTCCAGGATCTGCCTTTGCACTTCATTAAACTTCATTAAAAGTAACTTTGGCTTCATTCAAAGCAAATCTTTTCTGTCCTTTAAGCTCAGAACATTTGATATATTTAAGCTCCTCCACCACTCACTGCCCCCAATAAATAAGTAAATTTGTGTGACTTCAGCACCATTCAGGCTGTAGTGAAAAGGTGCATGAAGTATGTTGAGAAGGATAATAAGGAAGATTTTTAACAGAAACCAAAATATGACTATTTTTAAAATAAATAAAAAACACAATTTGGCTTACTGGGGGTGTTAACAAGCAAAGCAGTTTACTGTCTCTGCACCCATTTAGACGGGAAGTAAAACTTTTATTTTGTCTTTTGGTGTTTTCCTACTTGTCACTGCTTGTTAGCTGATCTGCTTTTCTAACCTAGTTTTGGATGTGTTTGGTCATACTGTATTTTGGCTTGTATTAACTGATGTTTTCATTATTTTAAGTCATTTTGGCCACTGAATGATGTAAAGGTGCGGTGTAAATTCTTCAAATACATAAAGTAAAAAACAACTTGCTTTTGAAACTCCACAGAAGGAAAATAGGTTGAATTTTCCCTCCCTTGCTATTTCTCTGTTCCAGGTCACTCTCCCAAAGTCAGCTTTTCTGTCCCTAAATGGTCTAAAAAGGATGTCAAGCTACTATTACACAGATTTGGTCCCTGAGGTTGTGGCCCATTATCACACCTCCTAACAGTGAGTTCCATGCATTATCAGTGCATTGTATTTGTGTTTCTTTGAACTATCCTGACTATTTCCTGTTAATTTCAATGAATGAGCACAAGTTCTAGTCTTGTGCAAAAGGGGAGGGACTTCCTTCATATTATTTATGCATTTATAAACCTCTGGCACCACCCTCTTCACACCTCGTCTGGTTCTGGGAGACCAGGAGGGAGGGGAGCTGGTCATTGCAGGAGGGGGAGATCCCTGGGCTTTCTCGCCAGCCTGCCTCATCTCTGCCTCTTGGCCCCCTTCCTCTCCAGGCTCCTCTTCAGCCTCTGGTTGTGGACTGCTCTCGGACAGAGCCTTTTCCTGCTCACTACAACCTGATACCTCTTCAGTAGAGCTGGGTGATAGATTGGTAAATTGTCTGAAACCAGTATGGTGTTCAGATCGTGATACTGATTTCAGTCAATTTGAGCTGGCAGCACAACCTTCAAACTCAAATTGCCTGCAGACGGCAAAAGCACAGCCAGGCAGAACCTGAGAAGGTTCTGGCCGAGCCCATTCTTGGGCTCTGCCTGCCTGCCTGTGCCTTTGAGGAAGCTCCCCTGCCCCTCTGGCTTGTGCAAGCTGGAGCATTATGGGGGCTGGCTCAGCTGAGGGGTGGGAGGCTTCCCAACCCCCAGCTGAGCAGTTAACGAACCCTCTGGCACACAAGAACCAGAGAAGCATTGGGGTTTGCTCATGTAGGGCTTGGTGATGTATTTTGACTGTTTTTTCTTCCCCTAAGGGGGGGGGGAAGAAGCAGCCTAGATCCATTTCAGACATTGTGCTATATCTGAATATCACAGTATTTAGCTGCTAATATATCACAATGTTGAAAACCAGGTATTGCCCAGCCCTACTCTTCAGCTTCCGACACCTCTTCCTCCCAGTCTCCCTCTGACCACTCATCGCCATCCCACCACCACGTCTTCCCTTGGGGGTTCCCCAGCTGTTGCCTCCCACCACTTCTCTGTATCAAACCAGTCCATGATATGCTTCATGAAATCAGTTGCCAAGTCTAAAAGTCCACAGCCATCTATGTCTCCGCCTCTCCAGGGCTTCTTGCAAGCAGTCAGTGACTGTACCTGAGTGCAGCTTGTCTTTGCTCCTCCCATTTCATGCCTCTCCTGGTTCTGGAAGGCGGGGTGGGGGGAGTTTGCTGCTGCAGAAGGAAGAGGCTCCCATGACTCTCCACCAGTCGGCCTTATCTCTGCTTCTCAACTGCCCTCCTCTCACTGCCTCTGAAGCTCATTAAGCCCTGTTAGCGCTTCAGGTTCTGACACCTGCTGCTCCTCATCTTCTGCCTCTTCTCCCTCTGTCCATTCATCATTGTCCCACTACCACTCCCTTGGCTCTGAGCCTTCTTCCCTTGAGATTCCCCAGCTGGTTCCTCCCACCACTCCTCTGTGTCCATCCAACCCACAACATTGGTGGAGCTTCTGCCACATCCACAGCCCAGCCACTTACGGCAGCAGTGGCAAAAGGTTTGGACCAGGCAAATGGTGAGGAGCTGGCTCAATGCTGACTGTAATATGATCAGCACAGGATTCAGCAGGTACTGTGTTGCCTCAGCCCTGTTCTTGTAACACCACCTTTTGGGGCTTTCCACAGTAGAAATGCCACCAGTGGAGCTACTCCTTGCCTGCATGTTCAGCGGCAAGTGGGAGGCCAGCTGAGCTAGCAGAAGCAAGAGGAGTGATGCGCCCACTCAAGCCCTTGCCCCCAACAGTCCAGTTTAAAGGATGTTTGTGTTGCACCCAGTGTCATCAGCCTCAGATGACAACTGAGGTATTTGCACAGGAAAGACCTCAGATCTTTCTGAGGTTCTGATTGCCAGAACCTCAAATCTCTTCTAAATTCCATTCAAGACATCAGATATCTAGATTAGGATTGAATTGTGAAATCTGTGCTTCAGCAGCAAGCATACGTCACAATGTTTAGTCCACAAATAATTTCTGTTGACTTGTGTTTTCTTTTCCTTTAAGCTATGTGTTTTTCAGAAGAATGTGCCCTACGCAGCCTTAATTCTCATAAAGAATTGTCAAAACACTTCCCAGCATTTCATAACGTTATTTTTAGCACAAATTAAAACCTTATTTAAAGCCAGCAGGCTTATTTATGTTGACTTGCACTTCCAGAGCTGAAATGAACATGATTCACAAATTCAAAACCCTGAAAACCATCCTTTGGAGTTAAGTGCCAAATATTTGCCAATTATGTGGGTTTTCGCCAAATATTCAAGATCTGGCATCTACAATCAACATCTAATATGAGAGCACGTTCTAGAAATGTAATGATATTAAGTGTTCATTTGTATCATTGTTCACACCCTACTTCCTTAAGCAACGAGGACTTCCTTCGTATGAGATCCCAGTGGAGTATTTCCATGGCTTTGTAATATTTGATTTACTTACAGATAAGCAAGCAGAACCTACTGGAAGCAGGCCAGTTCCTAAGAGCAGACATCACACCCACAAAAAACTCATTTCAAGGCTGCACCCCAACAAGACTTTGAAGTCCCTTTCAAGCATTCATTATGGATGTGTAGGGCTGCTGCCCACGCCACTCCTTATTTGTGTCCCTTCATCAGAAGAGATCCTATACACACATAGCTGTATGCATGTGGGCTTTCTTCCCCTGAATATCCATCATTCTAATTTACAAAAATTGTATACCACTTGTTGGTAAGAAAGCCTAAGCCATTTGCAACACAAGGAGAGGTACTACCCCCCCCCCATGCATTTTCACTATCAATGAAATGAATGCTGAAAAAAGCTTCTGACTGTCCATTCACATTTGGATTACTACTTTTTGCTATTTCACTGCCCCCTCCCCTCAGCTGCCACCTTCTCCAATGGTGAATGTCATGTTCCAGATATCACTGTCGGGAAAACAGCTGTTATTATTAGTTGCCATTAATAAAACAGCAACTGATCATAAACTAGTTGGAGCTTACCTTTACAAAGGACAGCCAGCCAGCAGCTGACAATATTTAACAGTTGGCATGCACTAATATTTAGTATTTAACAGTGTCAGAAAATTTACAATAGTATTTGGTATCATGTAACGTAAAATGAATCTTTCCAGTGTGCTCAGAAGATGAGCTGCAGATATTAGGGCTGGAAACATCTCCCCTGACACAGGTTTGCAGAAAAACAGGTTTTGTTGAAAAACTGCCCTTTGCAAAATAAAAGCAGCAGCAGCAGCACCACAAAGCTCACCAGAATGACGGTGCTTGGTCTTAACTTCTCAAACACTGTCAGGCAAATCTGTATTGAAGACATGCTGAGCATTCCACCCGTTCCCCACATTATAAACCGAACGAAAAATGGCAGCTGTCAGAGGCACGTAAGTGAGACAGGAGTATTGGTTTCTCCAGAAGAAGGCTGTTTCTGAGGCTGTTTGTATTTTTCACAGAGCAGAGATCCCTGGGTGACTAGCGAACCCTGAAATCCGCATCTTAACTGTCTACTCTTCGCGCTTTCTTGCAATACCAGTGATGTGACTCACATTTTCATAGGTAAGAAAATATTTGCAGCAAGAACTGGGGAGAGGATGCATAAGTTTATTCCCTTTAGCCCAGCAAAAATTTCAGCCAACTCACAGAATTGACATAAAAGCATCAGTGTGTGTGTGTTTGTACATGTGCGCTGACTAATGCGATCTGGGGTGATCTGAGTCCTTTTCCGCTTCTCAAGGCAATGCATGATGTCAGTAAACCACCTGAGTCAGATCAGCCACTCACCCGACCCTGAGCCTCATGTTGTTCTAGAATTTATGCATCTTATAGCTCTATACTCTGCTATAGCTCTATGTTTATCTAGGTCCAAGAGCTTCACAGTAAGTAATACTGTTTAAAACCTTGGTTGTGGAGCACAAAGAACAAGGTCTGTTTTGGGTTTTTGTTTTGTTTTGTTAAAGCACTGTAGTGGAGGTTGTTTTCTTTTATAGATAGAAGCTTCATTTAAGGTTGCTGAATGTTTTAATCCCCTGTTGCTCTGCAACAACAGTGACAAAGCCCTCTGAACCCTTCAGGACTCCCCAGGCAACATTTTGGAAAGCCTCCTTTGTAAGAAAAGGCCAGTGAAAAGCTACAAAGCTTATAAAAATGCACAAGCAAAAATATACCGCACCCAAGCCCCCTATTAATTATTTTAAGCTAAGACAGAGCAAGAGACAAATCCGTTCATAAAATATTATGGAAGAAAATGAATCTCTTTTACTTCTCCCACATAAAGTCTTAGGACCTATTTGCCCGAAATTCAGCAGGCTTCAGGAAGGGTTCCTGTGCCTGTAAATTTAATCCACTTTGACCAAGGGGGGAAATATTATAGCCATAGTTACATTTCCCATTACACTGAATGGGGAATACAGAGCAGCTCAGAACCCCATTTGAAGCAGAGAACAGAGAGTGATGCTGAAACAACAAATGGGGGGGGGTGTTAAGCACAGATAAAAGGGGCATATAGATTTGAATAACTGTCAAATCCAGGCATGGGGAGGGTGATAGGGCAGCTGCAAATATTTTCCGGTATGAAATATGGTGTGTTGGGATAATCCATAAAAACCAATAAGCTAAATTTCAATGAAATTGTGTTTTAAGAGTTCTACAGTAACAATAATATGAGAGTGTGCAGACATATTCCTTATAGGTACACTCAGAAGAAAGTCCCATTTTCCTCAAGTAGCTGTGAATAAGACTGGGGTTTAATGTTACTACAAAGTATATAATCAAAGGTATGTATCATGAAGAATAATATAAATAAGCACCTCTTAACACTTATATTTATTATATTATTACCAACAGGACCTACTATTCTTAAACCTGTCTAACTGTTATATTTCAAATTTTGTATTATAACTATTGATTCAGCTAAAGGTCTCGTATTCTGTCATATGCCTGTGGAATTATAGCTTTTAATAATACATGTCTAAAATGGACAAAAAAAGATAAATTCTTCACAGAAGTCTGGATCCATTGAAATTCATGTCCATAACCCTCCTGCATTCTGTGATGATGCAATTTTTGTGCTTTATATTGACCACAAGAGCTGAATTAATAGGAAACCTATAGTGGTGGCTTTAATGTACTATAACATGCACTCATATCATGAGAGTCTAAGCAGTTCTTTCCCCCTTTAATTATACTTGATCAGTCAAATCCAGAGGAAATGTAATCTATGCCCTTGAAAAACTGTAACTAGATCTTTATAAATATTGCAAAAACAATAATTTTTGCATCAGTATGGCAAACTAGTAGCATAGAGCTTGAAGAATATAAATTGGATGCTCCCTGGAAGAATCGGAAAGGTTAAAATTCATCATTTTAACTGATAGGGTTTCTTAGAGAAATAGCAAGTGTATCGAATACAAAATAGTATTATTTTTGAGATCCCTGCAGTGTGTATCCCCCCCCCCAAAAAAAATAGTATTTTACAAATATTCATGAGTGATGTTTTAAGTACTTTAGCTTTAAAAAGTATTGATTTGAATTCTATTTTCTTCTCTCTCTCTCTCTCTCTCTCCCATCACAGTTTTATCTTTCAAGAATATTGATACAGCATATACAGGTTGATCCACCAGGACAATTGATGTCCAAGAGATCCAACAAAGATGACTTTAGTCCCTTTAAAAGAAATGTGCTTAAAGCAATCCAAATTCCATCCTATAAATTGCTTGAGAATAAAGGTACTCAAGAAATAAAAAATTCCTTCTAAACTTTGCATTGGTTATGAAGGTTCCTAATATAAATCCTTCCAGCCAATAAACTCATTGTGCAAATTAAGTGGAAGAACAAATAAGGGTTAGATCTGTCTTCAACTCATATCTCTCACTTTCTAATTCACATCCCATCTCCAGCTGCAAAGTGAAAGCTGAATTTTCCAAGCATTCTGTCAAGTAAAACTTTTTTGTTTTAAGCAAATTGTTATTTGGAGCAGTTGTGCATTTTATGTGGCAGATGTACTTACTCCAGGTATCAGTATCTCTCACACAAAATGCATAAACTATGTCAACAACAGATGTGTTTTCTTCAACACCTGTGCCCATGTGCCTGAGAGCTTTGATTGGACTAGGGCTCCCAGGTGTGTGCCAAGCAACCAGGTGCTTTGGGGCACCCTACTGCCACTCTTACTTTATGCTCTTTCTTGGAAAAACACTAGTATACCCATGGCAAACACAGCTGTTGTGTAAAGTATGGGGCTGCCCTAACACACCATGCTTCAGAAGGCAAAAGAGTGTATTGCAGAGTGAGGAAAACCGCTTTCAACAGGCAGAGAGGAGTCCGACCATTGGCCCATCTAGCACAAGGCAGGAAGTGACTTGCTAGGTTTTCAAAAAGTAGTCTGTTCCAGCCCTACCTGGAGGCAGCAGGTGAGCCATAGCTCAGTAGAGTAGTAGAGCACATGATTTATATGCAGAATATCCCAGGTTTGGTTCTTGGCTTCCCCAGTAGGGCTGGTAAAAATAACAACACAAAAACCTGGAGAACCACTGCCTGTCACAACAAGCAGTGCTGAAGTCTGTTTTAGTATAAAGCAGCCTGCTATTATTACTAGGTGCTGGAGAGGCCAGGATTTAACCTGGATCTAACCTGCATGCAAAGCATGGGATTTGCCCCTGAGCTATGGCCCTCCCCACCTGGGCGTTACAGCTGAGGGGCTACCCAGAATTGGGAGCATTTCAAGCAGACCTGTGGCAAAATTTCTCTCATTTTAAAAACCATTTCCCATCCATTAATGACAATATAAAATTACATGAAGATTGTCAAATGGAAGAAAACATTTTAGCAAAAGAATTATCATAGGCTTCATGTTTACCTCTCAAGGTAGCCTAGGAGTATTTTGGGTTTGTGAATGCTCTTTCCCCCATTGTACAAATCCTCACTCTGCAGTCTTCTGTGCTGCTTTCCTTTCCTAGAATTATCATAGACCCTCCGTGGGGCTTTCGTGCTAAGTATAGGAAACTTCTCACTGGGTACCTGACAACTGTTCAATGTCATTTCTTTCAGTGAAATACAAGGTGTGACTGGAAGGGAGGGCAAATCACCCCTGTATGTGATAATGGGAACTACTGGATTTCAGCTAAGATATGCGCACATGTCTCAGCATTTGTTGACAGGCCTACGTTCATTTAGTAACTGTTGATAGTGCAGTGCGTTGTGGTTGAAAATGGAGCAGAGGGTCAATATGAAATTCTGTTTCAAATAGGGTAAATTGGCATCAGAAACCCAGGAAATGCTCACAAATGTGTACGGAGATGAAGCTGTAACTCAAAAGACAGTGTGTGAGTGGTTTAAGCGTTTCCGTGAAGGGCGGCAAACCATTGAAAATGACCCTTGGTCTGGCAGACCGTCAAAGGGCAGAACGGCGGCAAATGTCAGCAGAGTTCGTGAGTTACTGATGCGGGATTAGTGTTTGTCCGTCCGAATGATGGCGGAAGAATTGCATATTCCGCATGAAATCGTTACTGAGGTTACTGAGTTGTCCCACCCTCCATATTCTCCCAATCTGACCCCACCAGATTTCTTTCTTTTTCCAAACTGAAATCAGCACTGAAAGGGCACACATTTCCCAACATTTCACACGTCCAAGCTGATGTGATGAGGGAACTGAAAGCAGTACAAAAGAGGACTTCTCCAGAAGTTTCCAACAGTTCTACGAACCTTGTCAACAGTGCATTGTATCATAGGGGGCCTACTTTGAAGGTCTGTAAGGCATGTATATTCAAATATTTCTCACTGTCCAATTTCTGTGACCATTCACTGAACTTTCCGGTCACACCTTGTATTTCTCCTTTTGAATAAATCAGTGTAGAACTCCTTTTATTTTATTTATTTTATTTAGAAAAAAGCGTAAAAGGAAGCAGTTCCTTTAAAAACAAAAACAGGGAACACATCAATTTCAGACATTTAGTAGGGAACTTCCTACACTACAGTGAGAGCTCAGGGGAAGGTCCTGTCTGGGAACACCATCCATGGGGGTTTCTCCGTTCAGAAGGTCCAGGCCGTGAATAAGGCTGCAGAATGCTGGACAGACCTTTAACAGAAAGAAAACACACATGTACACCACCAGTGGCTACATCACAATGATAAAAAGTAAGGTCAATCCCATTCCCTCAGTAATTCCAAAGAAATTCCAAAGTACTGCAAGAAAAACAGAAGACTCTTTCTCAGGGGAAAAGACTGAAGGACAGGCTTTGACAGAGCACAAGTTTCCATTAGCCAAATAATTATCATCAGAAGAAACAAACAAAAAACCATCACACAACTCTTCTTATTTTCATTTTTGAGGAGTTGGAGGATATGTGTCTGTCTGTTAGGTTGAAACTAGATTCTATCTTCCCTCCAAGGAAATCAGGAATCGCTCTCATTTTCTCTCCCTCCCGCCACTCTCTCCTGAGAGGGGTACTTTTGTGCCTCTGTATATATCACCCTCACATCCTCCATGAGAAAATGATAACTGCTGCTTTCTCTTGTCCTTTTTCCTCCTCCCCCACTTTCCATTCTGCTGTCAATTCTGAGAGGGGAGGGGGAGTTCATTGTCCATAGAAGCACCACATTATACGGAATAACTGGAGGAAATGGAAAGGAAGGTTTTGCAGAAGAGTGACTTGCAAAAGCTGCTGCCAGCACCATCCCTGGACCTGAATTTAAAGTTATCACAGGAATGCTGTTAACATTTATCTGCCTCTCTGTGGGCCAACAAATGAAAATCTCTCCCAAAGTTTCCGGCTTTGGCATTTCGTTTTGATTGATGACCTCTATTAATGCTGGTGGTGTTAGTTGGCTTTAAGATGCCCAATTGGTAGACATCTAGTTAAAACTCCAAACGTAACTCATGCCAACATTTTGCCCCCTGAAAGTTTTTACGGAACATTGATTGATAAGATCTTCAGTCATGACAATTAAGTCTTTGTGTAGTTCTCAGTTCCAAGAGCCATCTGCTATGTAGCTTTAAAAGCTCACTGCTCTGATTATCTAACACAGCTACCTCGCATTTGAAATAACATTTGCTTTTTAGAAAAGTGGGAACTACATGACAAAAAAGTTTCTATCTCCACTTTAATAATCAACACTTTCTATGATGCATTTTTCTCTTTTATTGTACTCAGGCCTCTTACAAATCAAAATGCATCAAGTTAAAACAGTAATTAATGTCAAACGACTAGCCACAAAAGGCCCTATTTAATTAAAAAGTTCTAATCTTTGATTAAACCTTATCACACATCCCTCTGATTGCAAACTGTTGTCTGGAAAGTGAAAGTAATTGGTTACATAATCTATTGTTTCTTTTCTAATTGACACCTGCTATTTTGCTATTTGTCTCAACATAAGATGGCAACAGATGCATTGCAAATGTTAAAAGTTAATGCTGAAATTACAGTTCCTTTGAAGTCGGTGGCAAAACTTTCATTAACCTTTACCAAGACAGGACTTTTCGTCCTGATTTTCACATCACAGGGTTTTTGTTAATATATTCAAATGATTTGAAGTTGGTTCTGATACTCCCATTATGAGTCCAAATTCACCACTTGCTGAAAAGCTGGAGTAATCATAAATCACTCAGCTGCTATTGCATGTTTTGCATGGTGTCAGCACTTTGGCCAGAAGCATCTGCTTGTCGGTCAGATAATGTGCACACTCACTGAAATTCTCCCAGGCACGAGCAAGGCTGTCGCCATTGGGTGTTCCACTCTTGTCTCTCAGCTGATCATCAGAACATTGGAAGGGTTGGCTTGCTATGGCCAGCACCACCCCAAGGGCTTGAACTCACAGTATACAAATGATTTCACCATATCCCAGGCCACTTAAAGCCAGATTGAATTTTCAAAAGCCTTACACCACTGGACTGGGTTTGATGAGTCTCCAGATCAGATGGAAAATATAAAGGTCACCAGGCTTTTTTAAATAAACTCCCTAAAGCAGAGTGCACTTAAAACCTCTAAGGTGGGTTAAAATAAGAGGAGTCTTGCAGCATGTTAAAGACCAGCTCTCTTCTTATAACATAAGCTTTCATGGAGAAGAGTCCAGGAAATTGTAGCCCAAATTGCAGGTAGACAGAAACATGGTTTGGGGGGGGGTGAGATGTGAAGGTTGGACTGTAAACAGTTCAAGACAGGCATGCACAAAACACAGAGAGTGACAATCACATTACAGCTGAATGGTGACCATTCACAAAGCAATGTTGCTGCTCAGTTACCGTATTTTTCGCTCTATAACATGCACCCGACCATAACACGCACGTAGTTTTTAGAGGAGGGAAATCCGTAGGCATGCCACCCGTAGGCATTTCCTCCATAACACGCACAGACATTTCCCCTTACTTTCTAGGAGGAAAAAAGTGAGTGTTATGGTGCAAAAAATACGGTAATTAGTAATCACATTAGCACATGTGAGATAAAAAACAACAACCCCTCATTCTGTGTATTCAAGCCACAGGAGATGAAATTGAACTTTTCCATCACTGGTAATTCAGAGTTTACTCCTTCTGCAGATGGGGGTGGGGGTAGGCAGGTGATGAAGAAGGGCTTCCCCAAGGCCAACTAGCAAGTTCATGATGCAACAAGATTTGAACCAGGGACTTTTTGACTCATATTCCTAGCCCTGCCCAGGTAGCGGAATTTTTGGAAGCCGAAGCAGGAGACCCGTCTGGGCTCTCCTTCTTTGGGACGACTCTTGGTCATCCTTGCACAGGACTCTGCTTTGGAGCTCACCCGACAGCTCAGCTGTGACGCCTCCTTGCCAAGCTGTCGGATGGCACCAGTGAGTCAGCAGCACTCACAGCGTGGAATGGTCTAAATATTTTGATTGAAAGCCTCTATTCAGAGAGGCAATCCACAACCCACCAGAACAGCCCACAGTTTCTTTCTTTTTTCTCCCACAACATATGTCTGAGCCAAATTAGAGCAATATTTCAGAGTGGCAGCAAAATATATTTACATATTTAATTTTAAATAATTTACGTTGCCTTTTGCTAACGCAGGCTTTACGCAGGCTGGTGTGTTAAGCCTCCCATGATTTACTGACTGCAGACTTTATCAGTATTGCATCTTCTTCCTATGCAAAAGGGAGAGAAGTGCCCTCAGCCATTGTCTGCCAGGCTATTCTCAAGGCATGGAATCAATAACCCAAAGAAGCAGAATGAAGGTGGACCAAGGAGTCACTCCCAATGCTCCAAGCAGAGGCCGGCTGGCTATCTGTCATGGATGCATTGCAGAAGGTTGGACTAGATGACCACCGGATCCCTTCCAACTCCATGACAGTAGACATATGCACAAAGATTCATTTTCTTATGGAAATTGGTATGGTTGGATGACTCTCTCCATTGTGAAGGCATGTTTAATTCCCCACCAGCATCCTCATTCATGCAAATTAATCTGCACCACAGAATGAAACTGATTTAATAGTAATTCCTTTGTGAAGTTCTACGCAAGAGGCTAGAAGCGTCTTACAGAATTCTCACCACCTTCAACATCTAATAATAACAAATAATCATGAGAATCACTTCTAAATTGCTTAGATTTTCAAAGTGCAGTACAGGTACAGACTGACCCTGCCCAAGGCTCGCAATCTAATAGACATTATGCAAAATGAAAAGGAATGGGGAGGGAACAGGAGGAGGAAAGCCATGAAAAATTAGCTTCCATCCTTAGTAGTGGAGTCATAGAATCTTAGAGTTGGAAGGGACCCCAAGAGTCATCTAGTCCACCCCCAGCAATGCAGGAATCTCAGCGAAAGCATCCAGGACATATGACCATCCAACCTCTGCTTAAAAATCTCCAAGGAAAGAGAGTCCATAACCAAGGGAGACCATTCCACTGTCAAACAGCTCTTACTGCCAGAAAGTTCTTCCTGATGTTGAGTCGAAATCTCCTTTTAACTTGAAGCCATTGGTTCAAGTCCTACCCTCCAGAGCAGGAGACATCAAGTTTGTTCCCTCCTCCATGTGACAGCCCTTAAGATATTTGAAGATGGCTATTATATCTCTTCTCAGTCTCCTCTGTTCCAGGCTAAACATACCAGCTCCTTCAACTATTCCTCATCAGGCTTGATTTCCAGACCCTTGGTCATCTTGGTCTCCCTCCTCTGCACACCTTCCAGCTTGTCAACACCCTTCTTAAATTGTGGTGCCCAGAACTAGACATAGCATTCCAGATGTGGTCTGACCAAGGCAGAATAGAGTGGGATTATATTTTCCTACAGGATTAAGAAATTAAAGGGAAAGTGGAACTTACTTACTTACTTATTTAATTTTTATCCCACTCTTCCTCTATGAAGGTCCAGGCTTAATGTACTGGTTTATCCCATGTTTTCTTCACAACAATTCTGTGAGGTAGGTTAGGCAGCGAGATAACGACTTGCCCAGCTCAGCCAACAAGATTCACAGCTGAGAAGAAATGGTAACTCAAGTCTCCCCAGTACAGTTTTAACATTGTAAGTAATTACTATTCTAGGATAAGTAAGCTATTCCAGAAACACAAGACTCATTCATATGAATGCACTTATTCATATGAATGCTATGCTCTCCAAATACCCAGGAAAATCTGATGGGCAATATCTCTCAGGGTAACACTAGCTAAACAGATACATTTTTTGTGAAAACAGAGGATTGTTGCTTTGGAAATCTCATTCTTATGGTCGTACACTCACCATTGAGGGAATATTGGGTCACACTTTTGTTTTCCAGTTCTAAGTGTCATATTGTAAATAGTATGTTGCCAACAAACAAGTCCATCCCACTCCCATTTAAACAAAAGGTGTTTTTTTTTGTCACCGCCCTCTCCTGATGAGAAATAAGACCTTAATTAGAGTGTACCAGAGCTTGCAGCCAAATGACTTGAGCTGAGATGGATGTTCGCGGTGTACAGTTTCAAACACACAATCACTTCCACAGTTTCCAGATTTGCAAGGTAACTGGTGCTGCATCCTATCTGATAACCCTTCCTTTCCCCCAACATAAACTGTCTATTTTAGAGGATTTTAAAAAGGCTTTCAAAACTTTAAGTAAAATAATCTGAGAATAGATAATAGAGATTGGAGAATACTATATACAAATACATATTCTATAGATACTATGGAAACTCCATGTTGGCTCCAGACTTTAGAGGACTCTTGGGCAAGAGGTTTTCAGTGGGGCTCCTCCCCTGCTGAGTGGGCCTGCTTTCTTGCTCACACCAGTGTTTTCTTCCTCAGGGCCCAATAGAAGCTGCTCCTTCTTCTTGTCTCGTCTCTGATTTCCTGCTTGGAGAACCAGCAAACAGACAGAAGCAGCAAGGTGGAAGATTAAGGCTGGAAGGTGGTTCCATTGGTCAGTAGGGGGTCTTGGGAATGCCCCCACAAAGCTGAAGCCTGACCTCTGTGATGCTGAAATTCATTGCACTAATGTAGGTTTTGTACTAGGCATATTTGTTTACATCGATAAACTAAAGTACTTTAATCCATTGACTCCCACACCACCACAAACAGTTGGACAGTCAGCCTGTATCTGAAAATTAGCATTATCCAACCACTAACTTCACGTGAATCAGAATTTCACTGTAATATTTTTGGTGGGCCCAATGTATTTCAAGGAGTGCTTTGTTTTTGATTTTTAAAATCGTCTGAGGAGGCTTTGCTTTGGGTCAAACCTGCTAGGGAAGATGGATCAACAGGGAGTTCGGGGAAGGCATTTCCAAACTGCAGCGTAATGCCCCAGGAGTTTTCTCCCTGGAGAGGCCTGCACGGCCACATTTTTTAAACCACATTTTCAGCATCCCAGCTGGGTCTCATGTAAATGGGAGGTGGTGGGCTGGGTAGGGTGGCAGTGCTCAGCTGACCTGCTGCTTAACAAGTAACAGTCACAAGAACAGGGCACACCTTTACATGTAGAGAAAGAAACGGGCTCCGATTCCAGCAGGAGTCAGGAGCAACTAGTTAAATACAAATGGTGGCGCTAGATGGGGGGATGCACCTCAAAAGTTGTCTCCAGCCATTCAGTAAAAGTAGGATAGGCATTTTGATGGCTGGAGAACTCCTTCAGTGAGAGAGAGCCAGCGTGGTGTAGTGGTTAAGAGCGGTGGACTCGTAATCTGGTGAACCGGGTTCGCGTCTCCGCTCCTCCACATGCAGCTGCTGGGTGACCTTGGGCCAGTCACACTTCTCTGAAGTTTCTCAGCCCCACTCACCTCACAGAGTGTTTGTTGTGGGGGAGGAAGGGAAAGGAGAATGTTAGCCGCTTTGAGACTCCTGAAGGGGAGTGAAAAGCGGGATATCAAATCCAAACTCTTCTTCTTCTTCTTCATGCCTGTGCTTGACCCAAATCAAGATGTGTGCGGGTCTCTCTTCCTTGATCACATAATGGCTTCATAGAAAATGCTCACAGGTGCCCTTGCATATTAACAAAGTACATTTTTATCTGGCTCGACACAAGGGGTGGTTTAATTCAAATGCATGCCATTAGGTATTTGCAGGCTCAGGAAACCTGCCATTTTCAATCTGAATTGAGAACATTTCATTCTTACAAGGCAAAGGTCAGAAGAGGTCATTGTCCCTTAAAGAATATAACAGCAGGTAAGTTTTAAAAAGATGCATATTCAACAGATTTCTGAGTAATTAAGTTTTGCATTAAGAGTTCAATAACCTCTGCATCAATTTGATGACCTGAGGTACTTCCAACAGTCAGGACAGCAAATGCTGTATTTCAGAGGAATTCACATCAGTATTGTGGCCGGCATCAATCAATATGGTTTTCACTTTACAGCCAAATTAACTAACCTTCTGGGCTAGCACTTTACATTAAGTTTCCCAAATATGCATTTAATTAAGGTTGAATGTGACCATTTCTAGATGTTGGCTATTGACTACTCCTCAACAAAGAGTGAAATGGAAAAGCACAACCCTTAAGAGGCAACATTTAAGCCTCAATAAATGTGCTGTAGAAGTTTTCTATATTTTATTCATGTACAATAACAGTCTGATCAAATCCATATGACAACTCAATGGGAAGTTTAATTTAAAATGCAACTCTTCTTCCAAACAATTCTGCCTGCTATTTTACAGCACAATGGACTCACCAATGAGGAAACACATAAATGATGTGGGCAATTATCCTAAGTTACCCATTTGGAAAACTTAAAACTGTTGTACATATTAAATTAAAACAAATTGTGCAGTATGGGCACAACTTACTCATTTTCTCTGCAAATGCAAATCTTAATTTGAATACAATTTTTGGATATTAAACTCTGATCTTTTAACTAAGACCACTCAGTCCAGGGCGTTCCCATTAAGGACAACTAGGCAATCTTTTGCTGGTAGATAGCGTTGTTGCAATTGCCCTGTTTTCCTACGGCAAAGTGTCAGCAATGTATCTTTCTTTCTTTCTTTCTTTCTTTCTTTCTTTCTTTCTTTCTTTCTCCCATATTCTTGGGCCTGAGAACTTTGCCAGGAGTCCTTAGCCCATGTGCATGGTTGTTTAAAGGCATGTTGGCTGCCGAAGGAGTTTGCATAGGAATCCCTTCCCTGGATGAAGGAGATAGGCTTCCTCTTAAGGCTGGGGGGGGGGGGGCGTTCCATGCAAACCCCCTTCCTGAATCTGGAAGGATTTGCATGGAATCCTGCCTAACTGAACAGGATTTAAGCCCTACTCATCAGCTGATGGGAGAGTGTTAAATCCTGGCCCTTGGTTGTGTGCTCCGAACATCTGTGTGAGGCCAATGCAGGATTTAACCCTGTCATCCCTCTCAAGTGATGTCAGCTGATTGTCAAATGGGCCTGGTTTGGGGAAACTGCCTCCCCACAGAGCACATTTGTGACAACAACCGTTGCTGCTGCCATAATGTCTAGTTAGGTTGTTGTTTTTGTTTGTTACTACATGATGTATTTTTGTGCTTTTATATTGTAAACTGCCCTGTGATCCTCCAATGAAAGGCAGCATAGAAATTGATTAAATAAATATAAGAAATAACATGAGGATAGGATCTGATTTTAATATCAAAAGGGGCACATGGGTTTGGGGAGCTCATATCTTCATGGTCAGCTCCCTGAGCCCCTTTGTTTCTCTGCCTTTACCGCCAGGTCGATTGGGAGAAAAAAATTATTTGGCTGTGGTTAGGAGGGAGGTTCAGCTTCTTCACCTGTGTGCCCATTTTGATCTTAAAAGCAGCCCCCACCCCATGGGCGTAGATCCACAAATATTATTGAAAAGCATTGAAAGTACTCAATTAACTGAGGTTCTGCCCCCCCCCCCCAGCAGAAGCTTGCCCATCCCATCCCCTGTAATGTATTTTTTAAATTTTAAATTATTCTTTATACCCCAGCCACTCTGGGCGGCTCCCAAAAGAATATTAAAAGCACAATAACTGTCCTCTTACCAGGTATTTTTACCTTTGATTTCCCCAAAAAGCTAAACAACTTTGGCTGCCCCCCCCCAACAAATATCCTGGCTATGCCCATGTCCCCACCCCTTTCTTTATTATTGGCTGTACGCCTGAATGTGGGGGAGATGTGATTTAGCAGTCGTGGTTGGTGCCTTCGCATCTAGTTTAGCCTGAAGGTGTTTCAGTGTGCTGGGGAGTCAGAATGGACAGCAGCTTCTTGTTGAGCGTATGCTCAGCACGTCTGAACTGCTTTGCAGGGCTTCCCTGGCATAAGTGAGGGGTGAACTCACCGTGTAACAACATTAGCTATTGCCATAGTATCAAACTGTATTAATTGAAGTGTACTAACTGTGATGACACAACTGTTCAGTCGAGCTCATGTTTAATGAAATTTTAAACATCTAGAGAGATTGGTCAAGAAACCTTCTGTTTGTTTATTTATAAGAACAAAGACATTATCAGTACTTAGCAAACAGCAGGAGAGACAAACGAGATAATGAAGAGTGCCGATTATGTTAGCAAAAACTAATAAAAAATGCAAAAACTGCCATAACGAAACTGGGCTTGAAAATGTGTTTCAAAAATCTGTTGGTGAACTAAAGCATCAACTTGTGTAATTCGGTGTTCATGTTCAGAAGTTCTTAGTATGTTCTGGGGCGAAATACGTGTTAGTGGGGGGGCCCCTGCAGTGCAGCTTCCCACCCAACAGCTGTTGAGCAGGGTAGCGCGGCAGCAGTGAGAGCTCCCATGCCTCATTTTGGAGCCTTTTCTTTCTTGACTTTTGGCTCACTGACATCCTCTTCAGGCTCTGGGGAAGGTCTCCTCATGAGCCACAAGGATTTTCCAGCTCTCTCCTGCCATTTCAGGTTTGAATTGATGGATGGATGGATGGATTGATTGGAATTGTTTATTTATTTTCCAGTGCCGCACGTATACACGGTTGAGCACAAGTTGATTGTGTGAGAGTGGGGGACGCCTGTACTCTCAAACTTGGGTGTGTCAATGAGTCAAACACACCTGCCTCTCTGATGTGGCAAGCATGCTTGTGGCTGTCTCTTTCATCTTTTGAGGTGCACACGTAAAAGACCTTAGATGCACACCTACAAATGTAAATGCAGAGTGTCCTTTGGCCCTTGACTAGTGGGCAAGAATGTTTCTGGTATTTTCTGAGTTTCTAGATTTCTTGTTGCCACTCGTTTTGCAAACTGTCACTATTCTGTGACTGGGAATCAGTTGCATCCTGACAAATTCAGGGTGCTCAGCTGAAGTGAATTGGGCACTCTTGCCCAACAAACCCAATGCCAAAACAAAGAAAAAATTGCAGTGGCAATTTTGGGTAACATAGCATCATATAAATGGCAAATAAACCAGAATGAATGCTGAATGAGCACCTGGAAATGACTCCCGTACCTATAAAAGATCATTCTGTTTGCAGTAGTTTGCCCTTTTCTGAGGCCTGAGACCAGCATAATTTGTGTATTGAGATGCTTGTGAAGAACTTCCAGCAGGCTTTTAGACTGAATTCTGATTTTAGAGTTTTAATTGATATTTAGTTTCATTATATTACATCTCCTGCATACTGCTTAAAGATGACTATGATTAAGCGGCATATGAATTGTCAAAATAAATTAATAAATAAATAAACTGTAGCACTGTGGGAGGGTCTCATGGGGGACTCTGTGGCTACTTCTGCTGTGAGTAGGGGGAGAAATTGGCTCAGTTTGCGTTTTGAACTGACCCGATTCTCTGGCCCAGAACTTATACATGAACTGAAACACAGCAATCAACTGGATTACACACTTCTCTGAGTTTTGCAACACTGTTTCAGGGTTTTTTTAATGTGCACAACATGACTTTTATGGAAGAAATGCATTTTAAACAATGTGTATTTTAGGGGAAGATTGTGTACAAAGCGTATATAATACGTGAACAAAGTTTTAAATACTGTGTGTATAAGTGTGTGTGTATCTGCAAATAGGAAGAAACAAACCTAAAACGGAGTGCATGTGAAACTGAAATGACATCTGTCCAACCCTAGCTGTGATTACTCATTTCTAACATCATAGTGCTCATGTGGACAGGCAGATAAATGCACACTTTAAAGCAGAGTCACGAATGCAGGTGGGAGGGTAATGTCCTCTCATTTTCCCATGGAGCAGCACATCTGCCTTTCTTGGCCCTCTCCCTCCCCTCTGCTCCTAGTGCCAAGTGTGGTGCTGCTTCTAACCTTGCACTTGTGTTCCACAGGGAACAATGGTGTACCTCCTTGGAAGGAAATGGCAGCTGCCCTCGCGATTCCAGTTTGGCGCAGGGAGAGGATCTGGTGGGAGGGGAATGGTTGCACTTCCTGGCTGTGGGGTTCCAATGACAAAGAGAGTAATTAAAAACACCAGGTTAAAATGAAGCACTTTTATTCCAACAGGAGATACTTCTGCATTTGCTTGATTTCCCCATTGATCTCTGTGTGGCTTTGGGGATAAAGTCCTCCGCATGCTTCCTTGGAGCATATGTGTCATGGACTGGCTGCATGCAGAGCAGTGGTGGGAAGCCCCAGCTGGGGACTTTGGTGCTGTTCTCTCCTCCTGGTGGAGAGTGTGCTAAGCCTCAAGTTTTGAATCCAGCCAATTCTTTTGTTATCCACCCCACACATGTAAGTCACAGGGATTTAATCCCCCCACCAGTGTGCCCAACTTCAGAGTAAACGTATCTGAGTATCATGCTGCATTGTGCATACGCTTGGCTGAATCGTGTCCTTTTCTAGTAGGCATGTCAGGCACCACAAAGTCTGGGTCAGCTAGAAGATTAATCATAGAACTATGCGGCCACAAATGGCAGCGACTATATCTGCAAATATGTCAAAACTTTCCCCCCAAGCTTTAAGCTTACAACAGGATTGCCTCGCTGCTAATTGGTATGTTTTCCTCAGAAGAGTGAAAATTCTAACCTTTTACTTGACAGATATGTGGGTAAAATGCCACATAACAATTTGAAAGCTTATCTACAGTATGCTCTTTACCATTTTTTGTTTACGCTCGAAACTCACACAATATACAAATACTGAGGAGGCGAAAAAGCACAAGCAAAAGTGTAACCTAAAAGGTTGTTTCAACAAATGCTTAAAGAGCCACTGGCAGCTGGTTTTCAGTGATGTTAAAACAAAACTGCTCTTCCTTTTTCCAAAAAACGATAGCAAAATGGCAATATTTTTGTCAGTAAGAGATCCCCCCATCCATTATCCCCTGATAAGCAAAGGTTCCCAGTTGCATGGAGGTTTCTAAGCAGGTGCAACTGAACACATGCAGAAGCCTCCTTCAGATCTTCATGCTCACACCTTTAACCTTCATGTGTTCAGGGAAAAGCCTGTGTGTTCAATTCAAGCCTTTGTGTAAGCTTGCTTGCTGCCAGTGCTTTCTCCACATGGAGATCACTTGATGATCTAGTGAAGTATAAGATTCATCACACGTTTTTAGTGTCCACCTCAACCACATTAATATACCATTCCCCTCATGTGTTTATATATGTGGCACCACTATAAAGCACGAAACATAAAGGGTTATTTAAAAACATGACTCAATAATTTCAGCAAACCAGTAGCACCTTTATTTACTGATGAAAAGTCATTGGATAACAGCCACAACTTCTTTAGCACAACAAACATGTTTGTGTGCATGTATGTTGACGCAATTTGCATGGAATTCTGGGGAACGACATCAGTTGATCCAGAGCAAGCAAACAAAAGAGGTGGGAAAATTCTACAAAACCAATATTTACTAGGGAATTGTGGGTGACTTCCAGTGATGTCTGCCTGCTTATGGACAACCACTTGAAAAATAAGACTTCTGGTTTCTCATTTTCCCCCTACATGTGCCTTCCATGTGCCCTCCAAATCAGTTCTGGATGGTTCCTCAAACCTCCAAAACTGATACAGAGGTAGAAGTAGAAGCCCCACTGCGTGACCAGATGCTCACTCCCATTATATTGGATCTCGCCTCAAATTCCCAATGATTTCATTGAAAGGATGAGGTCCATGAAGATTGTAATTTGAAAATTACAAAAAAGAAAATATGTATTTCATTGTTGAAAACTGTTTATATAGATAATAAAACTATTGCAATTCACCAAATAACTAGCATACCCCATTGCCTCCTCAAAAGAACTGATTGGTCAGACTTCCATAAACCCTATGAAAAAAAATTGGGCAGTGGCTGTTTTTGGTAGTGGTCTTCTTCTTTGTTTAAATGGAACTCCATTTAAACTATGTGCTTTTTGCAATAATTAAGATGCTCATCCCATGTGGATCATGTCTCTGTTCCACTACTTTGTAGTGGAAGATTCTGTGGTGGTGACAGATTTTTTTTCTTTTGTGGGAGGGGGAGTTAAGAAAAAAAAGGCACGTAGAACAACATTACACCTCTCAGTTATAAAACCTCCTAGATTTCCTAAATAAATTATAGGGTTTAGCCTGATAGACATTAGAAACAACACAGCATTTTGGTTCATTAAAGACCAACATAGCACATTTATACTGTAATGGGTTTTGCGGAATTCATTCCCTTTGTCAGATGCATGACATGTTATCCTGGGAGAGGAGGGGTGGCTGCTGTAAACAGGCAACATCAGAGAGATATCAAATGCAGAAAAGCAGTTGTTGATAACACAGACATCCTAACATTGGCAATGCCATTAACACATACTGGGTTGCTCCTTCTCAGTACCATTCTAACTTCAGTACCATTCTAACCTCTAGAAATAAAAGCCCATCTAACTTTTTTTAAAAAAGCTGAAACCACTCTGTGGTGCGAATGAGCGTGCAGCACTGAGCACTACCGAGCGTGCACCACCTGCCCGTTTCAGTAGTCTTTGAGGCGCCACCCGCTGCGCCTGGTCCAGGGCATCCTTTGCTCCTTGCCAGCGAACATGCCCCCAAGGCCGTGCTACTGGCTCTGCGCACTAGAGGGAGGCACAGCCTCATCGCAAGGCGGCTCCCCCCCCCCTTCCTATGGAGAAGATAAAACACGGCCAAACTTTGCAAGGTGCCTTGCAACCACCGCAAGCAGCAGCGCAGATGGAGCACCCTCCCGCGGCTCGCAGTTTTATCTGAATAGACGTTGTTGTTGTTGTTGTTGTTGTTGTTGTTGTTGTTGTTGTTGTTGTTGTTGTTGTATGAATTTGCAAAGTTGCGTGACTGGCTGAGCGAGGGAAAGAGGCGTGGGCGCTGCAGCAGGAGGCATTCCCCACCGCGCAGCCCAGGATCTGATTATGATCCTGGGAGATCCTTTCTCAGCCAATCGCATCCTGAGTTTCAGTCTTCTCCGGTGCGGCTCAGTGCTGGATGCATGCAGGACGTGATGCGCATTTGTGGGTTTTGTTCCCATTTCTCTGCCCCCGCCCCACGCTCGCGCGCTTTTCCTCCTTTCTTTTTGCACAGTTCTGTATCGGCTTGATAATGGCGAGCAGCAGCAGCAGCAGCAGCAGCAGCGCCGTCCTGCACGGCTAGCTGTCCATTTGGGGGCTGCCGAGGGGGCTTGGCTGGGGAAGCGTCTGGAGGAGGACAGGAACCGGAATGCAAATCCTCCCAAGACGCGTCTCGGACTGAGATTTATGAAGTATGAACAGCGTCGCTCGAGAAGAGTCCCAGCAGTTATCCTTGGAGAAATCTGCCAAGCCCCAGAAAAAAAGAAAAAAGGAAAGAAAAATCCCGGCCCTTTAGATAATTTCCAGGGGCTTTTGTAATTGCCCTCACAATCTGATATTCTCTTCCTCCCTCCCATCCTTAAGTGATTCATGTCAGTCTCTCACGCGGGAGTCATTCACAATTTATAAATGGCAACCTGACTTTAGTATTTATGAATCGAGATCAATGCTTTAAGCAATCAAAAACGTTCACCTTTCCCCAAATGCCTCCTGGAAGGGGCGAGGGCGAGTCTGCGCGCGTTATTTCCCTGCAAGTTTGTTGTTCACAACTAACACCTCCAACCGCAGCGGAGGGAGGCCCAGAAGGCGACCCTGCGCGCCTCCCCGCCTTCTCTTCCTGGGGGGAGTCCCAGCCCTCCTCTGCTGCCAGGTTTGCTTCTCTCGAGATCGCGCAGGAGGCAAAGCGAGCGAGGCGTTCTCCTTTCTGCCTTGGACCTTTCTTCATTCTCTTAGTCCTGGTGGAGGACAGGGTGCACCTGGGGAAATCCCCTTCCTGGGTACAATAAGGCACGGTGGTGTGCGGATTCCCCCTCCCGCTACTGAAGACTTGCGTGGCAACGAGGAATTAAGGGGGGGCGGGCATCCCAAGTGTAAGGGGCTTAAGGCCTTCTTTCCATGCCAGGGCAGGGCTTAGCCTTAGCAGGAATAATGAAGAAAGCGCCCTTGGCCAGGCGCACAATGCTTTCCTTCCCCACCCAGTCCTGACGTGTCTTGAAGGGAGATTTCCAGAGCAAGTGACGAGTTGGGGCAACAGCGCAGCCTTGGCCCCCCATGCGTTTACACCTCTACTAGGACTGGGAGAGCCGGGAGGAACACGACGCCTAGTCAGTTCTCCGCTGTTGTTTCTGGTCCTCATTGAGAAGAAAGGGGAGCTGTAGACCAGGGTGCCGAAGACCGGTCTACAGGATCTCAGCTCCCCTCCCTTCTCAACGAGGACCAGAAACTTTTGTCTCAATTACAGTGCCCAAAGTTGGCGAAGAGCTGCGTGCCTCGGGAGCCACCCCACAGACCTGCAGCCTTGTCTCCGCCGCTGCCTGCCCGCCGACCCCAGTGCACCTAGCTTTTAGGTGATTAAAAATATTTTAAATTCGCGCCTTAACCTCAGGAGGGTTGGCTTGGTACAAATCATTGCGCTCTTTGAGTAGCGGAGAAAGGGGACTTTGGAGGCGTTTATGTGCCGCCCCTTTGCGCGGGACTGAATCGGATCATCTTCGCCTTGCTGCGCTTTTGCAAAAGGGTGACCGAGGTGCGCTGGCACCCTTGCGAGTAGTTCAGTGACCTCTCCGCTACCTTCTCCAAAGGTGCTTCCCATGGCGCCACTCTCGCGTCCACTGCGCGACTGCTTGAATCGCGCAGCTTCTCAAGGGAGAGAGTGCGGAGCTCCTCGCCTCCCCCACACCCCAGCCTCATCCAAAGGATGCCTTGCAGGGCGGGGGCAGGCCAGTATACCTTCCCCTAGGCTGGGGGCAGAAGGACCCGTGGGAACCTCAATCCCCCCCCCAGTGGCGTAGCGTGGGGGGTGCAGGGGGGGCCGGCCGCACCGGGCGCAACATCTGGGGGTTAGGGTTAGGGGGCGCAAATTACTTGCCTTGCCCCGGGTGCTGACAACCCACGCTACGCCACTGCCCCCCTTATTTTGCAACAGCCATCAGTCAAGAAAGATGGCAAGGGGTGTTGTCGAGAGATGCCCAATGGGGCGCTGCTCGCTGCAAACTGGCAACAGGTTTGCGTTGCGTTTTCTCATGCGTTTCTTGGAAATGGCAAATCCGGATTAAACAAAACAGAAGCGAACGTGGACGAATCTGGCTGCACGTGGACCCTGCGAAAGGGAGGGGGAGCTGCATACACCGTGAGGCGCACCCCCTAGAAAAAGCCCCCGGAGCAGAAGGAGGCGCCGCGTCGCCCGCGCCCCATCCCGCTTCTCCCCTCCGACTCCCTTCTCATCAATGACAGCGAAGCCCGGGGGGTTCTGGCCCCGCCCCGCGGCAGCCCGGCACTCGCCCCTCATTGGAGGCCGGCCCCTCGGCCTCCTCCGCCATTGGCTGGCGAGAAATCAGTATCAATGTTTAAGCGGCGGCGTGAGGTGAATAGAGTCAGTCGGCAAGACGGAGGCGGGAGCCCGCGAGAGAGCGAGCGAGCGAGGGAGCGAGCGCGGGCTGCGCGGCGGCGGCTGCTGCGGCTGCATCCGGCGAATGCTGCAGAAAGGGAGGAGGGGGAGGCGCCCCCGCCGGTCCTCCTCCTCTTCCTCTTCCTTGGCTACATCCAACTGTTGCATCTGCCTCCGGTCTTCCCAGCCGCTACCTGCTGCGGGATCGAAGCGGGATGGATTTGCTCGCTGCGGGCTCCGCGCGCCCTCCTGCTTCGCGTGGGGTTTGACCCACTGACCCACCCGCGAGAGGATTTTTTGCTTTCAGGCGTGGGAAGCGACCGAAGCAGCCTTCGCCTTCCAGCGGATTGCAGGATTCGCTCCTGGCCCGTCGATCCTCCTCAGGACTTACACAGAGATACAAAATAACAGCAAGAGAAGACAACTGCTTCTCACGTACATCCAAGCAGTGCCGAAACTTGCCAGAGCTGGGCTTTTCAGACTGCGTGTGTGCGCAGTGCGAGCGTGCGGCGTGTTTCTCTCCCGCCCGCCCCCCATCTGAACTCTGGGTGTTTCTATCACACGTGATACCCAGGAAAACAAGGGGGCACAGCAACCTTGCATCCCAGAGCGGTGGGGGTGGGGGTCCCAGGCTGCTTCTCGCCCTCTCGGATCCTCCTTCAACCTCCAGGGGCCGAGGCCAGCACCCTCCCCACGCCTGGGCTCCCCCAGCTCTGCGTGGATTGCAACAAATGGCATTATTTTTAAAAGCAGCCTCTTTTCCTGCTCCCACTCGGCGCTTCTGAGACTGTAGAATTGCATCCTGCAGCCCGGACTGCCGGGGGGGGGGTGTCTTGTGTGTCCAGAGCCCTGGAAGCTGTAACTCTCGCCTGCCCCGGAGCAACGTGAGGCGCTACTGACTGGGTGCTCTGTGCTTTCTGTTTTTGCTCGGCGAGCTTTGACTCACCCAGACGCTTCGAAACACCTGCAATTCTGGCTCTGGCTTCCATGGACGACAGCCGGGGGAGAGTAAAGACTGCTCTGTGAAATCCTGACATCCAGTCCAAGGGAGGGAGTTGTGCGTGTGTTTGTTTTAAAGACCCTTCATCCACCAGCAATAACCGCCCCTCCCGCCAGCCAACTCCCCCCCCTAAAAATCTCTCCCCGTTTTGCTGTCGCTCCACAGACACGTATTTCTTTAAAAAGCTTGTAAAATGCAGCGAAGAGCCGTAGCTGCTGCAGCCTCATGATTTTCCCTCCCAGTTTCTGGGAGCATTTTTTTTAAATAAAAGGATTCGAAAATATTTTTTTTTAGCCAAGCTGTGTGAGCTCTACTCGGTGAAGAGGACAAAAGTGGCATTTGCGGTGGGGAGGAGATGGAGGCGCGAGGAAGAAGAGAGGGGCGATTGAAGGCGCTGCTTCGTGAATGCAAAGGCTGTTTTCCCTTTTAGGGAGAGACTTCGTGTGCGCCTCTCTCTCTCTCTCTCTCTCTCACACACACACACACACACACACAGCGCCCACCTCTCGCTTCCCCCCTCCCCCCTTCCATTCTACGCGCCCAGCCATGGGTTGCCTGTTGATTTCCTCTTGACGGCCAAGACAGAGCGAGGCAGGCAAACTGAAATTAAACTGCAGCGAGGAAAGTGCAGAGCTCTCGCAGACACGCACAGAGGCAGCAGCGAGAGGCGGGCGGGCGGGCGGGCGAGGGGCTCGTCGCGGTGGCGGCGGCGGCGCCACGAGCAGCGGCGGCGGCGGCGGCTCCTCCCGATCGCCCAGGCGCAGCAACCCCCGGCGTGCCTCTGACGGGGCCGGCGGCTGGTTTTTTCTTTTTTCAACTGACACCCCCTCCCGGTCTCGTTTTGCCGAGAGACCCACTGCAAATCCGGAGGAGGAGCGGCCGTGGCGGGCTCTGAATCATCTCTCTCTCCCTCTTCCTCCCGGAGGAGGATCTGGTGTGTAGGACCTACAAACCTGCAGAGACCCGGCTCTTTCGGGGGCTTCTGGACACCGCGCTTTGCCTCCCCTCCGACTGAGAAGAGTATTTCTGGCGCCGCAGGAGGCGGCCAGGCGGGCGGCGGGTCCAGCCTGAGAGATGCGGCGCTCGGCAGCAGCGCAGCCGGCGAGATTGCATCGGCGACTGCAGCAAGAGGCTCGCTGAGGAAACCGGCAGCCGGAGCCGTCAGGCGTCGCTTCCCCGCCGCCGCCGCGCAAGTCTTGGCCGAGCGACTGCGGCCCCCTCCCCGCCCGGCGGCTGCTCGCCCCTCCCTGGCCGCGCTGGCGGGGCTGCGCTTCTGGGCCAGGCGCCTTGGAGCGAGGAAGCGCTTCCGTGAGAGCACGCGCGCCCGCTCGCCCTCAAGTCCCGGCATTTGAGGAGATTTCTGCTTCGGCTCCAGAAAAGAGGCTGCGTGGGTCTGCATTATTCTCTCCGCCCCGCTCGCGCCCCGAAGTTGGACGCAGCAAGGGGGAGCCGCCCGCCTGCCCGCCCGCCCGCGCGCTGCCTCCATGGTGGGGCTGGCGGGTCTGCGCGGATCTTGGCGAGCAACAGGTCCTGGAACTTGAGCGAGGCGGCGGGGAGCGGCGGCAGAGCGGGCGGCCTCGTCGGGGGGCTTGGTCGGCGCGCCCGGGGATGTGGCCCCTTTCGGCCTGCTGCCTGCTGCTGTGCTGGGCTCTGCCTGCCCTGGCGCTCAAGAACCTGAACTACTCGGTGCCCGAGGAGCAGGGCGCCGGCACGGTGATCGGCAACATCGGCCGCGATGCCCGGCTGCAGCCCGGCGCGGGCGGCGGGTTGCCGTCCCTGGAGCGCGCCCGCGGCGCCAAGTCCACCTTCCGCGTGCTGGAGAACTCGGCGCCGCACCTGCTGGACGTGGACGGCGAGAGCGGCTTGCTGTACACCAAGCAGCGCCTGGACCGCGAGGCGCTGTGCCGGCGGAGCGCCAAGTGCCAGCTGTCGCTCGAGGTTTTCGCCAACGACCAGGAGATCTGCATGATCAAGGTGGAGATCCAGGACCTGAACGACAACGCGCCCGCCTTCCCGTCGGACCAGGTGGACCTGGACATCTCCGAGAACGCGGCGCCGGGCACCCGCTTCCCGCTGGCCAGCGCCCACGACCCGGACGCCGGCGAGAACGGGCTGCGCACCTACCTGCTCACCCGCGACGACTACGGCCTCTTCTCGCTCGACGTCAAGGCCCGCGGCGACGGCACCAAGTTCCCCGAGCTGGTGGTGCAGAAGCCGCTCGACCGCGAGGAGCAGAGCCACCACACGCTGGTGCTGACGGCGCTGGACGGCGGCGACCCTCCGCGCTCGGGCACCGTGCAGCTCAACGTGCGCCTCATCGACTCCAACGACAACAGCCCCGTCTTCGAGGCCGCCTCCTACGTGGTGGAGCTGCCCGAAAACGCGCCGCTGGGCACGGCCGTCATCGACCTCAACGCCACCGACGCCGACGAGGGCACCAACGGCGAGGTGCTCTACTCCTTCAGCGGCTACGCGCCCGAGCGGGTCCGCGAGCTCTTCAGCATCGACCCGCAGACGGGCCTGATCCGCGTCAAGGGCAACCTGGACTACGAGGAGGGCGGCCTCGTGGAGATCGACGTGCAGGCGCGCGACCTGGGGCCCAACCCCATCCCGGCCCACTGCAAAGTCACCGTGCGCCTCGTCGACCGCAACGACAACGCGCCCACCATCGGCTTCGTCTCGGTGCGCCAAGGGGCGCTGAGCGAGGCGGCTCCTCCCGGCACCGTTATCGCCCTGGTGAGAGTGACGGATCGTGACTCGGGCAAAAACGGGCAGCTGCAGTGCCGGGTGCAAGGGGATGGCAGCGGGGGGGACGGGGCCGTGCCCTTCACCCTAGAGGAGAACTATGACAACTTGTACACCGTGGTGACAGACCGGCCTTTGGACAGAGAGGTGCAGGACGAGTACAATGTCACCATCCTGGCTCGAGACGGGGGCAGCCCTCCACTCAACTCCACCAAATCCTTCTCTGTCAGGATCCTGGACGAGAACGACAACCCTCCCCGCTTCAGTAAGAGCCTCTACGTGCTGCAGGTCCCTGAGAACAACATCCCCGGGGAGTACCTGGGCTCTGTGCTGGCCAAGGACCCAGACCTGGGGCAGAACGGCACAGTGTCCTACTCCATCCTGCCAGGGCACGTGGGGGACGTCTCCATCTACACCTATGTCTCCGTCAACCCCACCAATGGCGCCATCTATGCCTTGCGTAGCTTCAACTACGAGCAGACCAAGCACTTTGAGTTCCATGTGTTGGCCAAAGACTCTGGCTCCCCCCACCGAGAGAGCAACGCCACCGTCCGCGTCACTGTCCTCGATGTCAACGACAACGCTCCTCTCATTGTCTTGCCAGCCCTCATCAATGACACCGCCGAGCTCCAGGTCCCGCGGAACGCTGGCGTTGGGTATCCCGTGGGCACTGTCCGTGCCATGGACAGCGATTTTGGGGAAAGTGGGCGCCTCACCTACGAGATTGTGGAAGGCAACGAGGAGCACCTCTTTGAGATGGACCCGACCAGTGGGGAGATCCGCACACTGCACCCTTACTGGGAAGAGCTGAGCCCTGTGGCTGAGCTCGTGGTCAAGGTCAGTGACCACGGAAAGCCCAGCCTTTCCGCAGTGGCCAAGCTGATTGTGCGGGCCTTGGCTGGACCTCTGCCTGAAGCAGGTGAGCCCCAGGTGAATGGCGAGCAGCACAGGCGACCCCACTGGGACCTGTCCCTGCCTCTGATCGTCACCCTGAGCACTGTTTCCATCATCCTCCTGGCTGCCATGATCACCATTGCCGTGAAGTGCAAGCGCGAGAACAAGGAGATCCGCACCTACAACTGCCGCATTGCTGAGTACAGCCACCCCCAGCTGGGTGGAGGGGGCGGTGGCGGAGGGGGGGGAGGAGGCAGCGGCGGGAGCAAGGGCAAGAAGAAGAAGATTAGCAAGAACGACATCATGCTCGTGCCCAGTGAAGGGGAGGACAGCCGGGGGCCCCTCAATGTCATGAACGTGGTCAGCAGCCCCTCCTTGGCCACGTCCCCCATGTACTTTGACTACCAGACCCGGCTGCCCCTGAGCTCGCCCAGGTCGGAGGTGATGTACCTGAAACCTGCCTCCAACAACCTGACTGTGCCGCAGGGCCACGTGGGGTGCCACACCAGCTTCACAGGGCAAGGGACTAACGCCAGTGAGGCTCCCCCGAGCCGGATGTCCATAATTCAGGTAGGAGACTTTTAGAAATGACCCAAAACTCCCTCCCTGCCCAGTTGCATTTTAGGTCTGCAGTGAAACCTGCTGAGAGGCCTCTCTCCAGCCACCCCCCAAGATGGGTTGGCTCAGGGTTCAAAAACCTGCCCACATTTGGGCCTGATTCTTGTTTCAGTTCATTGGTAGCAGGTTGATTGGAACTTAGGTCAGCAAAATTAAAAAAAAATAAAAATGGCAGACCAATGAAGCATTATGGTACTGTGAAACTGGTGCACATTTAGACCTAGAACCACTATGTTTGATCAAGTTTCTCAGAGCTGGAAATTGGCCGGCAGAGGTGCTTTGTCTGAGGTTTCACTGTAATATTCCCAGGGAAAATGGGTAGGCCTATCCCTCGCTGCTAAGTGGAGATGGTAGATATTGTTCAGTTTAATAAAAAAATATATCTACATATATGGGGTTTGATTTGAGGAAATTTGCAGATGCAGTGTATGTAGCTCTCCATTCGTGTATGTCAAGGTGAATTCTGTTTGCAAACGTATGTTTTCATGTTTAGAATGTCCTATTAAATATATCTGTACACAGAGATATACTGTACACATAATATTTATTTTTGACATAAGAGTACTGTGTGCCCTTGCCACTTTTTCTTCATGACCAAAAGAACTAAGCAGTTAAAAGAGACATAAATTCTGCAGTGAGATTTGCTAGATTGCTACTATCTGATGAAAGTTAAACACTTTGAAATTCCACAGAAAAGGTTTTAGCCACGTGCCTTTATTCTCCCCTTGGCTCGGATTGTGCTTAACTTCAACTGGATTGAGAATATATGTTTAATTTATATGTCTAGCTCCACTTCATGGGATTCAAATATACAAACAAATAAATAAAAAGGAAGCGAAGGCACAATACTTATTCTTGGCATGAATCGACATTTTGATTTTTGCCTTGTAGCCAAGGACTTCAGGCTGACTCGGCAGGTGTGCGTGCTCCTCATTTGATGGCAGCAAATCAAATGGTGACTTGCATGTATGAATGGATCATCAGAGTTTGAATACAATGGATAACATTTTAATAGTGTACATTCTCTTGACTGTAGTGCTTTTCAGTGGAGTCAGTTCAGCCATTCAGCCAGCGTTTATCAAGGGTTGCATTGTTAAACTGTCTAGTAGTGTACATGTATGTGTAAATCTGCTCTGAAATGGTTTAATTTTTATGGTGCAAGTACATGTGGGGCCACATTATGCTTTTACCTGAAACTGATGGCAGATGTTTGTGGAATGGCAATGATCCAGCTAAAATTAATTACTTTTCAAGTCTAGTAGAGACTGAAGCATATGCACAACTGTCCACCTGTAATGACTAATTTAAACATGCTCAACTTGGGGTGGGTTGCATGCCACTCCTCTCTTTACTTGCAAACGAGGGTGGGATGTTGTGCATTGGTTATTGGTTTTAATTCAGAGAAGGAAACTATATTCTTCAAGGGGGAAGATCATTGGTTTGGAATAATGATTCTATGGAAGTCATCTCCCAGGGTCTCAGTATTTCGAAATCATGCCCTTGTTATTTCAGAGGACTGTTGTAGGCTATAGATGGCATCTCCATAGCCTGGACCAGGAGGCTTAAGTTTGAGCTCAGTTTTGCTGAAACCTGAGGACTTCACTGGGGTGTGTCTCAGGCTACTCAGAGTCAATCTACACCTAATTCAGGATGAAGTGGTTGCATTCTAGATTGTTCCACTTTGGTTTGCAGGTGGGGGGGTGTCATATTTTTTTCAAACACTGTTTTATGCAAGCTCTCTGCATGGTAGTAAAATACTATATACATTGGGATTCAGCTCTTGTTGATGTGCTGGTCTATTACATGCAGGGAGCATAAAAAGCATGACCCACCCTCACCTAAACTTTGAAGCGGTACATTTCAAAGTTCCACCCCTTCATTTATTCTGCATGATGAGTAGATTGGGTCTAAGCCCTATGGAACAGGACTTGCCCTGGGTTTGTTTTCTTCTGTGTACAAATAGTGGTAGTTATGGAATGATGTTTGCCTATGACAAAACAACCTTGTGCAGGAGCTGGATAATGGCTGCTAAACGCGTTGCCAGTGTCGTATGTTTTGTCCCGGGTTGCTTCTAATATGCTGTTCTGAGTCACAGGGGAATGATCTAAGTGTATCAGAAGTGACAGAGACTCATTTATGTTCCAGGCTTAATGGGGAAAGTTGCTCTCTTGCTCTTGGTGCACTGAAAAGAAATTATAATGGGTTTGAGAGTTTCATTTCTGCATGATTTCATATACTTAAGGTTGCTGCTCTTTTCTGTCTTTCTGCCTCTCGCAGCAAACATATGTGGAGTAAGATCCATTGACATTAAGGGGATTTATTTCTGAGTAAACATGTGTGGAATTGGGCTTCAGAAGGCCCAATTACATTCTGTCCCGCTGCAAGTTACACTTCGTCACACTCCAGTGTCACCAAGAAACAGAACACAAAATGTGCCCATACCCATTTTGAACTCCCACTCGAATGGTGTCGCTGAATGGCTCATGTTTCAAGTTCCTATGTAGGTGAACAGGCTGTTGTTCATTCCTGGGGGTGGGGAGTGCGGCTCTTGGAACCAATGTTGAGGGGAGAGCAGAAGCTGTCTCCACCAAAAGGAATCCTGTGGGCCTCCAGCATGCCCCCCCCCGCCCATATAATAGGTTGCCATCCACACTTCCCTGGTACGTCATTATGGTGGCCTAATCTCCAATTGCTGTGCTGAGGCGGGGTGCTGATATCTGGCAAGCCTTAGGCCCAAATACTGCCGTCACTGATCCAGCAGAGTTATGTCTTTTAATAACTGCAAACCCCCTTGCAAGGTCACTGTGAACGATTCTTCAATTCCCACTATTGAGTTGTATTACAGAAACAATTTCATTTTATGCTTATCATGAATGTGTGTTGCTATCAATTAGGTGAGCTGAGCAATACTCAAAATTTGAAATTGATTTTAACAAAAAGTGACACTTGGAGGAAGAATATCAGGTTAGGGCAGAACGGAAGGTAATTTGATTTATAATTCATGCATTTAAAATGGATATTTTTTTTCCTAGTGGCATTTGTCTAGATCATGTCTGTCTTAAAAATGTAAAATGGAGTAATTAGAATACCAAGCCCTCTAAAACCCACCCTCTCCAAAACCATTTTTATCTAGTGTAATAGTTACTTAAATCTTAGAGAATTATATTTTGCTAAAACCATGTAATATCCGTCTAGAGCAAATAACACATGTATTGATGGTGCTGAATCATTAAAGATTTTAATGTAGTGTAAAATCCCAGGTGGCAAACATGACTTGTTTTCCTTTTTACATTGTAATACTGCATAATATCTTTCTGTCCTGAAATTTATATAAAACTGAAAGAGGAATTTCCTCCCTTAAAAAGGTGTTCTGTGGTTTCTGTATATATGTAATAAAATGCTAACCATGGATGGGAACTAACTGCAGGATCTGTAACATGGTGTGGCAGAGGGGATTATGGAGTCAGCAGACTAAATTTTCCCTCCTTTTTTCCACCTGGGAAAATCAGGGGCCCCAAGGTTTAGGCCATAAGTAATAGTGCCCCTGGCGTTACATGTTCTCGAAACAGATATTTCAATCAAGTGGTAGGTGACTAATTTCTGTGGGTTGTGGGTATGAGGCTCCTTGGGTACAAGTTGAGGAGCTACTTCCAATCTGCAGCTAGTAATGGAAACCTCCATCCTGGAGCTTAGGACAGAATCTTAGAGCTTCTGCTCCAGCCTCATGTTCCGTGTGGGAGCTGCAGTTGGCCATCCAGCCCCTGCTTAACTACCTCCTGTGAAGCTTCTCCTGTTTTTTCTTGGGCAGAAATGTCACTTTCCTCCATTTTTGGCTTGAAAATGCTAGGATAGGGAAAGGCTCGTTGAATTGCCCCATTTCATGCAATGGTACAGATGGACCAGTGCTAGAAACCCAGGTTAAGGGAGTTAAATAAAAATACTTCCTCAGAAATGAATACGACTCTCGACCCACATAGTCTCAGCAGGCCAGGATGCCTCAAGATGCCGGCACTAGCGTGAAATAATACTCTTTCCCTCAAATACAGTAACAGGGGCTTTAAAAGGTAAGCGACTGCGTTATTAGCCGGCTGCACAAGTGTCACAGTCATATGGTATGGCACAGCTTTTCTGGGACTATATCACATCAGGCTGCAGGTGGAGGAATCTCATGTTTGAATTCTTTCCCATGGGGAAAAATAAAAATCTCCCTGCACAAGGAAAAGTAACTGATGTGTTGGATTTCTGTGTCTTTTTCTTTTCACAGTGGCAAATAATCCAAGTGTAGAAAGTTATCAGTGCACCTGATGTTGATACCTCAAATTCAAATTTTAGTAGGAACCACAACAGCCAAAGTGCTAAAATAGTTCAAATGTTTTTTGGGATGTGTTTTAAAAAGGGAACCCCAATCGCTCACCCCCATACATTTGTAACTGTGAACTCTTTAAATCTCCATGCTTTTTAGTCTTCAGAACAAACTGTTAACCCCCCCCCCAAAAAAAGATCTACTAGTAAAACTCTCTGGGTGTTTATTTCCTTTTTGCATGATTGCAGAACAGACTACATTTTGTAATACTATGCATCTGGAACAGTTATTGTGTTATAAATCATGAAATCTAAAAGGCAGCACAACATGGAAATTGCAGGAGCGAGGAGTTCTGATCCATTTCCACCCCTTTTAGAACAAGCTCCCACAGAAACAGGAATACTAGCAAGGATGAACCTTTCTTGGTTAGGGAACTGGCTCTAGGAGGGAATGATCCATGGTGGCTGGTTTTCATGTTCAGGTAAACCAGAGGGGATTGCATGAGAGAAAAAGTAGAGCTTCAACTCACCCTTATTTTGGGTGTGTAATATAGTATTACGTACTCCTATTATTGTGAGGTTACTCTGGGCTGAGGAGGCTGGGGAGAGAGTGACTTCCCCAAGTTCAGGGTTCTTGCATTATTCTACAAAACCCTTAACAACTTGGGAACCTTCAGGAGCGCCAGACTCCTTACATCCTTTAGGCCCTTTCCCAGTTGGATGTCCAGGGCTTGATGAATACCCAAAAAATAAAATCCAGAAGGCATATTATGTGTAAGCTTTTCTCATTACATGGCTAATTATAACTGATTCCCCCCGCCCTGTTGTTTCCTGTTTGTAACCTTCATCTGAACCTGCTGGACAGTTCTTAAGTTCTTATACAGACCCAAGTCACTTAAGTAAGGCAAACAGGGATTTGTTCTGTTTCTTTCAGATATAAGCATCCTTGCATGTAAAATCAGAAGAAGAAAACTTGTGTGGATAAGTGCAGTAATTTCATGCTAACAGTCACACACAAAAGGCTTGTTTTTGGGGTGTGTTTTTTTTACTTCTGGCAAACAAGCCACTCTTTCTTTTTCTCTACATTTTCAGAAAGATGAAAGAGTTGATGGATAAAGGGAAAGCAGCAGATATAGGTTCTTTAAAGTGACATGACAGCAGCATTGAAAACTATCTACATATGCAAGTCGTGCTGATGATCATAGAGAATATTTACGATTGTACTTGTGATCTGGTGCGGAGAGATTTGTAAATATAGCAAGAGTGGAGACAGAATAAGAGAACCACGGCTGCAGATTTTTATTGAGCAGTGGCAACAAAAAAGGCCATTTTGCAAGAAACTCTCAAGCTGAGAATCGCCACGGTTTGCTGTGGTAGGCAGTCCTGTAACATTTTAAGATAAAGTACAGATCGTTCATAATACTTCCAGGCACCTGATGTTTACGATGTGCTGACAGATTACTGTCAAATCCCAATGCAACCTCATCACCAGGTGTCCCTAGTAGCATCTGAGAAGAGAAGAGACTTCGGGGGGGAAGAAAAAACCCATAAGCTGTGTTCATGCTGTTCATCTATATGTGCTATTGTTGCATTGCTTGCTGTTAGAAACTTCAGTGTGTCTGTTCTGAGAAGGCTTAATAGAGCCTGAGGACACAGCAACAGGAAAGGGGGAGAATTCTTCTTTTTTAAGATGCTGTGTTTATGTTACGCACTGAAAAATCCACTACCAAATTTGCCACATACTTCTTAATTTTGTTTTTATCCTTCATGTGTGTAGCAATTTTCAGGTAACAGGAGTTAATGAAATTCACTAGCTGCCTGGATCTCTGGCTGATAGTCCTGTTTTGAAAAATAATGAGGGCCTGTGTCCCAGAACTCATGCAGCATGTGCTGAAGGAGGTTTCCTCAGAAGTCAGGCCCAGATGTTTTAATGTGACTTCCACATTCAGTGCAAGAATTGTACTATTCTGCTTGGGGCTGATGGCAGCTGGAGGACCACAGATTTCCCCTTTTTCAGTATGCATGCCTAGGAGGAGTGCATAGTATCACCATTTTGTTGTAATTACTATGAAGACCTCATGGGACCAAATAATACAAGTGGAATTCAGTGTAGCGGCAAGGAGATTGTTCCACCAGCCCCTGCATTTCCACCTATCTGATGGATCATCCTCCCCTCTCATTCCCTCGCATGCTGTTTGGGGGTTGTTGCAACCCCCCGAGTAGATGTGGGGGAGCAAAGGGGGGAAAGCTCCACTGCGCTAGTGAAAATCCTTGTTCTGTCTTCCAAGAACAGAAGGGGTTCGTTGAAACAATATTTCACCCAAATATGATAGTCAGACCTTCTCAGAAACAGTCTATATAAAGAACATTCAGAATGACTGTAAAATGCTATCTCAGCTGGCATATAAACCGTTCAAGAGCAGGAAGTGCCTGATGAGCTGGTCTTTCTTGCAGAGCTGATGAAATGAGTCCTGCTTCTCATCTCTCCCACTGGTTGTGGTTTGTTTAAACTAATTTTGGTAAGAAGAAACCACAGTTCCCTAAGTTTGGGTGCAATGTGCAGCTTTTAAGCTGCTCCTCTAGCAGAGAGGAAAGGAAGTACCTGAATCCAAGTCTTTCCACAGCTCATTCCCAACCCCCTCAGCTGTGGTTTTTGTGTTGTGATTGTCTGAACCAGGCCAGGGATCTGTGTTAAGCCACCTAGTGATTTTATGTCAAAGACAAGATTTGAACTTGAGATTTCTTGTTTTTTTAGCAAAGTCCATTGTTTAGTCGTTTAGTCGTGTCCGACTCTTCGTGACCCCATAGACCAGAGCGTGCCAGGCACTTCTGTCCATGGGATCCCCTTCATGGATCACTGCCTTGCCCTGGCGAAGGGGCTTGAATAACTCAGAGAAGCTATGAGCTATGCCGTGCAGGGCCACCCAAGATGGACAGGTCATAGTGGAAAGTTTTGACCAAACGTGATCCACCTGGAGCAGGAACCGGCAAGCCACTCCAGTATCCCTGCCAAGAAAACTCCATGGACAAAGCAAAGTCCATTACTATCCAGAAATTGTACTGAGAAGCCTCAGATCTGGAATAGATGCTTTACAAAGAATTGTCAGTATATTTTAAGTGGGCAACTATAAATTATGTCAAATAAATGATCATTTTAATGTATATTTTAAAAATCAGCCACAAGGGTAATGATATGATCAGGAAGCAGCTATTTGCTGTGGGAGGGAAGCTGTGCTTTATGGGGGGGGGGGAGGAATAACTCCCTCTCTTCAGTTCCCGTCCTGAAGGAGGCTTCCCATGGCTCCCGCTTAAAACACACAAAAATACCAGTACATTCAGTGTGATCTTGCATTTAATATAATACCATGTTTAGCCCTAAATGAAGCCTGCTAAGCCCAGCTTGAACAAGTTGTCGATCACCATGACAAAGCCCACTTAGCCAAGCCAAAACACTTTGCTCTTTCTCAAAGACCACCTATCCTGGCTTCCTGACCAATTGCTTTAGAAACCATTAGAGCAGACCTCTCCACCAGGTCTTCAGTCTGAACCCATTTTGGCTGCCCACAATAACCCAGTTGGGATTGCACTTTAGTTTCCATTTCCTTATGCTTTGCAGATGGGGAATTGGAAAGCCAGCCTTCCTGGAGGGGAAAATTGGTTCTGGAGATTGACTCTGAGGACTATGTGCTGAAGGCTTAAATAGATTTTCCCATTGTGTTAACTGAGGAACCCTCAAAGTTTGAGAACTTTGAAAGAATGCATACTAGAAGTTTGCAGTGAATGACAGATGGTCCGTTCAAATCAATATGTCCAATTCAGTTCTCTACCCTACTTCCCCTTGGCTCCCACAGCCTGCTTTGGACTGCAAGTGTCACAGTGTAGCTGCAATGAGAAGGCAGATCTGGCAGAATCCCAGCTTCTACACAACTGTCAACTCTTGGCAAGCCAATACATTATTGGATCCTGAAACGCAGTGTCTAAGCTTCTCCAGCTCTTGCCTGTCTCCATCCTTCTTCAGTGCCATCCAGCCTCACTTCTCTAGATCTTATGTGTGGTTTTTCTCAGACATGTTTTTGCCTTTACCCCGTCATTCTTCAACTCACTTCCTTTATGATCTGCATTCCTTGGCTACCTGACCTATCCATGCAGGTCCTCCTGTCTTCTTCCTTCTCCTTAACAAGACTCAGCAATTTCCCCATAGCTGTGATGTATGTGCAGCCTCCAAGGCGTCACAGCACCACGATCAATTGCTGGGAGGGGTTTCATTGCTGCCATGGTTTGAGGGAGATTGTTGCAACATTGATAGTGAAGCTACAAGATAAGAAGCCAAGAAGGGACATACTGCTTTTGTGAGAATGGAGGATTAATGGTGCATTTGAAATGAAAGCACCTTCATTAAATCCACGGTGACACTATTGGTGTTCTCTAGATAAAGAGCAGTTCTGTGGGCTGAAAATGTTATTCAGTAAAACTATTTCCAAGCACCAGAGATACTCAGGCACAACAGCATGTGTGGCTGACCAGCAATATGGGAAGAAACTGGTAGTTGTGGTCCTAGGCAGCATGTATTCCTTTTGCGTATCCAGTATGCAGGTTCATCTGTATTTTGTGGGGGGGGGTATTGGGTTGTTTTTGTTTTAATTATGTATTTTGTGGTTTTATATTCTGTTTTTACTCTGTGAACCGCCCTGAGGCTTCTGGATATAGGGCAGTATATAAATTCAGTAAACAAACAAACAAAATTAGACAGACTCTGGGGGGGGAAACACTTTGGATAGTGCAATACAGTGGTCCCTCGGGTTAAGTACTTAATTTGTTCAAGAGGTCCATTCTTAACCTGAAACTGTTCTTAACCTGAAGCACCACTTTAGCTTATGGGGCCTCCTGCTGCTGCCACGCCGCTGGAGCACGATTTCTGTTCTCATCCTGAAGCAAAGTTCTTAACCCGAGGTACTATTTCTGGGTTAGTGGAGTCTGTAACCTGAAGCATCTGTAACCTGAAGCGTATGTAACCCGAGGTACCACTGCAGTAGGTATTCTATCCATATCCGTTTGCACCCACAGTTTTCTGTATAGGTTGACTTCTTCATGTAAGGTGTCAGCTGTGCTAAGAAAGATCCTTGGATTGATCTGCTCTTGCTTTAGGTTAGCAACATCTGACTTAGGTTTGCCTTTGTGCAGGGCATCTGTCCAGTGTGTGCTATTTGATCTGGTATAGCTCTCAGTGCCAATCAGCTGATGGGTGCCTTTGTTGTTCGTTTGCAAGAGGATTGAATACAAGCAGTTTGCTGAGAACCTCATCAGTGCAGATGGTCCCCGTGGAGCTCTCTGACAGCCCCGTCTGCCAAGAAACAATCAGCATCTCAGTGATTTATTTGCCACCTCATCTTCTTTACTTGCCCCTACATAATGTCATGTATGACGTCTGGTGTGGGCCAGGTGGATGTGTTTGGGGGGAAATGTCCTCTCAGGCCCAATTTAGCTCTTTGCTGGGTCATGTCCAATTAGGCTGGTGGGCTGGAGGTTCTTCACTGGTGCTTCAGATCCTGCACCCTGCTGTAAGCGTGTGCAGCAGTGACCAGGGCCAACAGGAACCATAGAAAATGTAGTTCCCACCGTTCCTGGCTTCCCTGGCTGCTTCCTGGTAGCCAAAGCAGTGCCTCCTAGATATTGTTGGATTTGACGCCTGCCAGCCCTCACCAGCACCTCTTGCTTTAGTAAGCTTTGGAAAGAGAAGCCTGTGGTAGGGCGTGTCATTGCCACCCACGGCTCTATACTCTGTGGCAGGGAGGGACTTGTGTTGGCACCATAAGGAGTGTGGCGCTGTCAATTAAGAATGAGACTAGTCTTAAATTAGATTCAGTATATGCAGGAGATGTCCAAATCAATATAAATGGACCCATTTCCACTGTTAGTGGGAGGAGAGGTCTATCCATAGCTATGAGTCTTCGGCTTGGTAGAACAGGAGGTGCTTTTATGAGGAGTGACATTTTGACAAGGAATGGAGAAATCTGTTGATTTTAGTTTCTCTCAGTTTCTCACTTCTCCAGTCTTAAATTGAATTTGATCTAATTTTGCATCAGCTGGAGATATTTTGTTTTAAGAGTGTATGAGCATTTATATGCTCTGTGTGTGTGTGTCTGTGTGTGCATGCGCGCATTTCTCCTAATATACACATTTTTGCATTTTACCCAATACAATGCATTTTTGTACATTTCTCCCTACTGTATCCTTTTTGTACACCTGCATTTCAGTTTGCATATTGTCTTGGGAATTGTGAATGAGGTAGGTTTGAATTAAAATGTGGACTGATCAAATTTCTCCCCATCCCTAATTTTGACATAGTTTGCAGAAAGAGCCTTGAATCTCTTCTGTGGCAGCTGCTCCTCTTAGGGTGCAGACTTATACAGCAGAGTAAGTCCAAATGAACTTGATGGAGTTTGCTCCTGAGTAGACACATAAAAGATTGGATTTTAAATCTCATTTTCATTACTGTATTTCATTGGCCTTGTTTAATTAAAGGGGAAAACTTACACTGATCTTTCTTTTTCAGAAAACATAGGAATGGGTTTAGGCTTCTCAATGTAGCTAGCTATTATCCAAGTTACTTGTGAGTTGTTCTCCTGCATTATATCATATCTTAGGGTGACACAGAAGTTCACAAATCTTGTGAACAGGGGCTAGTTGCATGCTAATTTAAATGTGTAGACCTTTAATCATTTATAATTATTATTAAAAATACACATTGGGTGCAGTTAAGAGGGTCCGAGGGGAGCCCCTGGCTTGCTCCCCTGTGCTGCTGCAGGTGGAATATACCTGTGGGGCTGTGGGGAGGTACAGAGGAAGAATTCTAGAATTTCTAGGTTATGCGTAAGATCGGTAAGGTGCACAGATGGATTTATATCCTAGTAGCTTTCAGATGGGACATGGGTGGTGCTGTGGGTTAAACCACAGAGCCTAGGACTTGCCGATCAGAAGGTCAGCGGTTCGATTCCCCATGACGAGGTGAGCTCCCATTGCTCGGTCGCTGCTCCTGCCAACCTAGCAGTTCGAAAGCACGTCAAAGTGCAAGTAGATAAATAGGTACCGCTCCGGTGGGAAGGTAAATGGCGTTTCCGTGCGCTGCTTTGGTTCGCCAGAAGTGGCTTAGTCATGCTGGCCACATGACCCAGAAGCTGTACGCTGGCTCCCTCGGCCAATAAAGCGAGATGAGCGCCGCAACCCCAGTCAGTCACAACTGGACCTAATGGTCAGGGGTCCCTTTAGCTTTAGCTTTCAGACATGTAATATATCCAGATTTCTGCTTTATTGTTAATTGGCCCAGTCTGCTCTATAGTCAATTGAGGTACTAAAAGAATAGACCAAAAAACAAACAAAAACCCACCTCCAAGTGAATTAGATGTATTACCTCACATTAGTCATTGTCCCCATTTGGAAACGATAGTATCATTGACTTCTGGCTGGCTAAATTCATTGGTTGCAGTTCTGCACTGTGCTCAACTCTTTCCCTCTTTCTTTGTCACTCCCTGAGCTGCCATGCTCAGGTGGCTTCATAAAGAGAAGGCAGGAAACTAACTGAGGGGCTTGCCACCTTCTCTGTTCTGGGGTATCTAGCCTGGGGAAGAGGGAGGGATATACCTGTAAATGGATTTCTGTGGCTTTCCCCACTCCCCCAAGCCCAAAGATTTCAGAAAGCCAATGGGAGAGTGAGAATGCAGGAAGGTTTGGTTCAGGGGGATGGTCTTGTAAGTCTTCAAAGCCATCGGTATCCCAAGGCTTTGTGGCAGATGGGTGATGTGTAAGAAACTTGTTTCACGGCACTGAAGAACTCACATGTGTTGATAAAGGCCATGCCCGTGCAGCAGAAATTAGGCATCTGTGTTCTCTAAAAATTATTTTCATTTTGCTCTTGGAGTGATCGACACCCGAAATTAATTTCAGACGACGTTTCAGACGATCTATTGAGATTCATGTGCCAGCCTTCCTCCCTTTGCCCATTCTAGTCCTTCTGACGCGTTGATTACGGGTATTTGCAGGCCCTGCCCTGGAACACTTCCAGGCAGTTTTATTGTACTGAAATGGCTCCTTCCAGTTCATTGAGCATCTAGCATAATACGGCTGAATATGATTGGCGCGTTTACATATATTTATTCAGGGGAAAAAAATCCGGCAGTTAAACTGCATAATTATGGGAAAACGAATCATAACAATAAAAGACCATTTAAGTTAACAAGCTTTGTGATCGAAGGATAAATACAGGTTGGATAAATTGAGACTGTAGATGTAACTAATCTACATAAATAGGCTTTGGTCTGATTAGGAGAATGGAATACATTAAAATAATTTAGATGTTACTTTAAAAAATCATTTTGTTTCAGTAATTTTTTAAAAAATAATGAGTTATTTCTATTGTTTGGTGCATTTCTGTTAAAAATAACTGCTTCCAGTGATAAAATGCAGCAATGCACTTTTTAAAAATAAAAAAGTAATGTTTACCATTAGCAGAAAACAGAAAACACAAGTAAAAAAGCACAAGATTTTAAAGTTTTCATTTGCACTTCTGCACAGTGGAGTTACCACATTCTGTGGTATCCTGGGATAACAATATAGTTTATTATTTCAGAGTCTGCTTCGATCAAATATTAATTTAAGGCTTAAACAAATAGAAAGTCCTAGGATGAGGAAAGGTTTTTTCACTGTTTCATATCAACTGTGTAAGCAAGTATGTAAGGAAGGCAATGTCGACAATGGAATTGTCCCCTGCCCCCCTCTGAGAAGGAACTCTTTCATCAGTAGAAGGGGTGGGGTGCATAAACTGAGAGAGCACCCCGAGTTATCTCCGTAGGTGACTCAGGCCAGTGAGCCCAGGCCATATCCTGAGAATAATATTGTTGTAGAGGCAGAATTCTGGGCAAATTTGGCATTTGTTTCTTTCAATTGAGGGCAACAACAAGTTCATTCACTGCAGGGGGTTGGGCCAGATGACCTTTGGGGCCCCTTCCAACTCTACAATTCTGTGATTCTAAAAAGGGCAAATAACAACCATTTGGTCTTCCTTCAGCTTCACCCAGTCTCCTTGGTGCTTCCTGCAACCCTTTGGCCTCATGGCGGCTTGCTCCCTTCTGGAACCGTCTGTGACCCTAGAGTGGCTGGCCATAGCAAGAGTCACACCGGCAGAAGCAACAGGCAGCCACAATGATATATATGTTATATCTCACCTTCCTCCCCCAAAAATTCAGGGGTGGTGTGCATGGAGCTTGCTTCTGGATAGCCCCCCCCCCGATCTATTTCTTGTTTTATACTTGAATGGGGTAGACATGCGTATAAACAAATTTGGCTGCTCCATCCTGAGTCATGCCTAGTTTAGTTTAAATAGCCCAGGATTCCAGACTATCAATCCAGGGTTGCAACTCCTGAATTTATCAGCCTCTGCAACAACCTTGGGCGCTTCTCATTGTGCAAAACAAAAACAAAAACAAAACTCTGTCAGAAACCTTGAACTTAAAAACAAAATTGCTGCACAATTTTGATTGATTTTTAATTAAAGAAAAAAAAACATTAAAGGGAACATTTAAAGGACAATTTCTTGTTTACTGTCTTTATCAGAGGAGAACAGCCTTTGTAGTGTCTGAAGCTGTGCATTAAAAATCAATTGCAAGTCTTCAAAGCTGTAAAGTCTCTCTTGCTTTGTAGATATATACTTTAACCTCCCTCCCTCCCCCCCCACCTCCCCACTGGAACATAATTGACAATTGGATTTAAAAACAAAAGGTAAATAATAGCATCATCAAAATTTTGAAGGATTTTGATGTATTTTTAATAGTAGCTAAAAGATATTTTGCCATGAAGTGGCATGGACTTCACAATTTGCAATTTTGTTTTTTAATGAATAATTTGTAACAATTTCATTATTTTGTTGATAGCTATGCTGCTTCCATCTCTTCTTCTTGATGGCAGTTTAGGGGAGCCGTCCTGCGCACAAGAAGCTGGCCTAAAGCAAGTCTGTGTAAGTTAAGTTGGTGTAAAATTGCACGAGACCCAAAGCCCATTCAGTAGCTAGCAGGGCTGTCGCTGCCGCCGTCCTGCCTTAGCCTTGGCAGAGGGAAAACAAGCCTTTAAATTCACATTCTGTGCTGGGTTCCTGGTGATGAGCCAAACCAGCTTAGGATCCAGCCTCCTTCTCCCTCTCTCATTGTGCCCCACAGTGCCCCCTTTGGGCGATTTACACCTGCTGAGCAAGTTCTGCCAGTCTGTGTTTGGCTGAGCTGGACTTGTGCCCTTAAAACCGGCTGAGCTCAGCTGCCTGCAGCATCCTAGGCTGCTCAGCCCGGTGGATCTTGCCATAGGATTGCCACCCCTGGGTTTCTTTTTACTTATTCATTTTAATAAATACCCCAAGTCCATACCAGAGCTTGCCAGTAAATTATATTAGTAGCCATATTTTCACCCATGTCTTTGCCGATTGCTGAGCTGTTATCTCTGGAGAGAACCACGGGGGCAAAAGAAGGGATGGAAGTTGTGTGGCCCTTTGGGTGCTGTTGGGTGCCCAAGTCTCATCCACACCAGCCACTGGTCGAAGGTGAGAGGAGTTGTCCTCCCAAGAACACCTGGAGGCCCGCAGGATGCCCATCCCTGCAATGGAAATAGTTTTGCAAGTTGTGCCACCGAATGCAGCCCAGCGGCCCTGCCCTGTGATTGGCCAAGTGCTTGACCCCCTTGCTTCTTTCTGCAGCACTAGGAAGACCCTGGGACTGGGCAGGTAGTAGAGTTAGGAGTGGCTGGCCATGATTATTATTAACCTGCCCTTTGCCATAAGGGTCCAGGACAGGTTACAACAACAACAATCAATACAAAAACAATGAAACACTCTTGCAGGCTGCGTTCAACTCAGGTGGATCAAAGGTTCTTCAAGCTTGCTTCAAAGGAAGAACTGATTGTGGGAGAACTGACATATATCTGTCCTGAAACACTGAAGCTGGTTGAGTGCTTGAGCCATGGCTTGGGATGTTCTGCTAAGGTGGCTGCCAGCGTGTCTGCTCCTTCACCTTTTTTTTCTATTGGAAAAGTGAGATTGTTGGACTCCAAGATCTTTTGGAGAGATCGCCGGGGGTGTGATGGGAGGCCACAAGCAATATCCCTTCTTCCTCTCCTCCTTCCTTTCTTGGAGACTTGCAAAGGGGAAACGACACCCAGACCACCTTTTTCAGTCTTTCATAGTGAACCAGGCACAGAGTAGCTAAGCTGCAGGTCAGTACCCACCGACGAGGACACAAATGCGCAATGGAGACAATCTATGGGGTCACCAACCTTCCTGGGCCAGTGGGCACATTTACAATGTTGAGAAAGTGTTGTGAGCACCAGTCACAAAATGGCTGCCATGAGGTGTTTGGCTTAACATAAAACCACTGAGGTAGGAGGCTTGGTATAGCACAAAGTGGCTGCCACATGTAAAAGAGCAGAAAAAGCGGCAGACCCCCCAAATGGTGCAGGAATTAACCCCCCTCCCCCAAATCAAGAAGGCAGCTACATCAGCCACTCAGAGAATCATAGCACTGTAGAGCTGGAAGGAATCCCGAGGGTCATCTTGTCCAACCCCCTGCCATATAGGAATCACAGCTTAAGCATCCAGGGATGAACCGTCAGACGGAGAAAAGGGAGCAGACGGGGAGGAAGAGGTGTCAGAAGCTGAAGGGGCAACAGGGGTTAGTGTGCAAGAAGAGTCTGTGGCTGAGAGCAGACCAGAGTCAGAAGAGGGGGGAGGCCAAGAGGCAGGGATGAGGCTGGCTGGCAAAGAATCCAAGGGGTCTCCCCCTCCTGCTGCAACATGCAGAGAAATGAAGAGGACGGAGCAAGGACAGGCAAGGGCTTCAGCTACCCTGGGAAGTGCCTTAGAGAGCGGTGGGAAGGTGGGGACCTTCAGGCCTTGCAGCTGCCTCATTGGGGCAAGACCTACTGGGAAGAGCCTGCACTGCCTTGGCATCTTTGAATGCAGAGTTAACTTCACTGATGCTGGTGTTACTTCTTATTTACTCTGGCTCCTGACAGCTTCATGGGTCATGGGATGCAAGTCTCTTCTGTGAATACTCTACCACCCCAAAATTGGTCATCCTTGCTTTAAATCAGTCATCAAAATAGAACCCCATCGGGAAGTATTCCAATACAACTTGTCCATCATAACCTTTTGTTAAGAAGTAAGTGTACTGCAGGATAGGGCCCAGTCCCTCAGGGACTTTTTGTTGCAGCCTCTCCCGTTTAACGGCATCTCTGCATTCCCAAAGCAGCATAAGTGCACCTTTTAACTAGGAGCCTTCCAAGTGCATTCTGTAGTATTCTGTTGAGATAATCCTCATGGCTGCCAGCTTGATAGCTTAGCTGTTTTGCATACACTTGTGTGTAATTTGAGATGCAGATCTGAAGATCATTCTTTTTTAAAAAAAACACACCACACAATCCTGCTTTGATGATCAGGCACAAGATTATCCTGCCACAGCTGTAAAAAAAACCGTCCACTGTGTTCTTTCCCAATCTCTTTGTCTCTCTCTCTCTCTTTTTTTTGCTGGATCAAATGACAGTAAGAATACAGTCGAATTTAGAGTACCCAGGAAATAATGGATTTAAAAGCCTTTTATTTTTATTTTTTTAATGGCTATAAAATCCCTTAGAAATTATTTCAATATCTAGGCCACACTTCAAACAAACTAAATGTGTGTGTGCAGTCAGGATTGGGGGGTGGGGGTGGGAAGCAGCGTGCTTCAAAGGGAGACAGAGATCCACTTCAGCAGGAATGGAGAAAGAATCTTACTTAACAATGCTCATCTAATGGCATTTTCTGGAGATATTATGTGGCCTATAAAGAATAGTTAAACAGCCTGAGAAAAGATGTTGTCCTTTTTCTAGCCTCTTATCCAGTGAACACTGTACAATGACTCAGAGCCAGATCCTGCCTCTTACATTCTTTGGGGAAAGAGGAAGGAGTTGTTTTTCCCTTTTCTTTCAGAGTCACACAATTCTGTGTAAACTGTGCACCTCCTAACAAGTCTTCAGAATTGGAGAATATTTAAATACATATGAAGAACCACTCCATTTGATGTTAGAAGACAGGCAATATCTCAGCAATCTTTGTTCATTCTTATAGGATAGATCGGTACTGTTTCTCCTGTATTGCAAACAGAGGTTGAGAAAATAGATGTTTGCCTAGGGGTCCCTCAGTGAGTGCCTAGCAGGGAGGAAATGTGAATTGGGGATTTCCTAGCTCACTCTCTTATCTACTTTGCTACACATCCATGAAGAATAATCTCTGTGAAATTGCAAAAACAGTGGCTGAGGATCAGGCATATTTAACCTTTCTTAGCAGGTCTTATTCAATTATCTTTCCTGCAACTCTTGGTTCTGTTTTGCCCTCACTTGCCCAATGACGGTTATTCCTATTGAACAGGTTGGAGGTGATACTGGCCCTGCAAGCTGAGCTGTGTTTCCTTGGCCCTGCTCAGTCACACGCATTTGCAAGTAAGTGCAAAGGGCTCAGATGACCCCAACCTCCTTGTATCCCCCCAAGCAGTGGTCAGATGTGTCTCTTGGTCTTTTGGATCTAAATCCAATACACCTACTGGTGTTAAGGAAACTTCTTTTTTTGTTCATGGCCCTAATTGTTGTTAAAAATCATATCCAAAGGATTATAGACTGTAATAAACTATTACGTAGACTTTCCGACTCTTGCTTATTTGCTGCCACAGCAGTTGCACTGCTAGTGCTCTTTCCTAACCCCCACTTTGGGGAAAGTAGGCTTTATTTGTTTTGTTTTGCCACCTCCTTGTTTTTCCTTGTCTGTCTTTCTCAGATTTTGCATTTTATTTCATCACTTTTGTATCTTCTCACATCCTCTTAAACACAGTGCTGTTCAATGAAGGTGGTTCATATATATCTCAGGGAAGATAAGTCAAATGAGAATGTGTTTATACAGTAGTAGGTGAATCCATTGCCCATCATTAACACATCTGTGTCCATACATTCAGCTGGCAGTGATCAAGTGATGAGAAACCAAATATTGCATTGTACCAGTGTGTGTGAACCAGCCTTACATTATGATGAGGGTTCAAGAAGGTAACCTTGCCCAACCCTAACAGCTCTGTGCCTAAAATAAAAAAGCCAAAGTCTATTGAGTAGATTTCTTTTGCTGTTCATTCATAGATCACCTTGATGTACAGCATTTCTTTATCAACAGGAATATGAATTTCTTGAAATAAAGATTTTATGAAGAAAGGAAGCTCAATTGCTACTAGTTTTCAATTACATGTCAGAAGTTCTGCCATCAGAAATAAGACTTATTTTAGCTCTGTTAAATTGCGGGGAGAGGCAACTTCTCATCCCAGCATTTTGAATTTTGGCAAGGGATGCCTTACAATTAGTGACTATACTACACAGCTTTTGGCCTGCTCAGTTAGGCAGCTGTTTATCCTAGCATAAAGGTAAAATGAGGGACAACTGCATTTGTTTAAACAAATGAGAACGGCAGGATTTCTTTGGCTGGCAGTGACAATAGCTGATGGCTTAGAGGTGGGATTTTTTTTGGTTTTGCTGATATTAATAAAGGAAGCTATATATTGAATAGTTGGAGAGTAGGAGAAGATAGAGTGAAAAGGTCTCCTTCCCCCAACTCCCATTTTGTTCTAAAGTACATTTCAAGCAATAGATTTTCTATAGGGTTTTTTTCCTAATCAAGATGATTCCCAAAGTAATTTGGGTTAATTAAAATGCATGCCCAGTTTCCCATCTTAAACCCATTTTTAACCACCTGTGGCTATTTCTATTCTAAAAAGAAGCACACATATATAATTGTTATGACTCTCAGCAGTCGACATGCAAAATTTGCAATTACAATGCCTCCCTTGGGCAGATGTGTGAAATGGCAGATTAATTCACGGCAAGCCCAGCCAATAGACTTTCAAAGGGAGGCTTGTAGTTTAGCATAGCTTACTAATTGCGTGAATTCTGTGGGGAAGGGTAGGGTGTCCCCACATTTCCATCAACAGTGGTTTCTCTTCAAAAATCAATGTACGCCACTGCAACAAAAACCCTTCCCACGTGAAAGCTCACCTAGAAGTTTGCATGACAGTATTGTGTAGTGGTCAGTGTGTTGGACTAGGACCTGGGAGGTCAGGATTCAAATCTCTATTTGGCCAGGAAGCTCCCTGGGTGACCTTGGGCCAGTCACTGCCTCCCAGCCTAAGCTACTTCACAGGGTTTTGGTGGGGATCAAATGAGGACGGGTGTCAGGGAATGGTGTGAATCAGAGGATTGGGAAATGCATTCTCAGGCAGATCAGCTCTTTGAAGAGGAGAAGGAGGGGGAAGATCCCTCCCCCCCCCACCCCGGTTTCCAGCGGTTTCAGGAGCAAAGAGAGAGACAGACACTGAACAGCTTAGACAGGAGTTACCTAGTTACAACATAATGGAAAGAGAAACAGAAGGGAGGGAACAGCCAGCAGAGACACCATTAGAGAGTATGGGGGACCCTCCCTCCCCAAGAACTAGGAGGTCCGTCCGTATTAGAGAACAAGGAATGCATAGAGGAGGAGCCAACTGTTCTCCTTGTGGGGAGAGGTGGGTTTTTGCTTGCAACCCGATAACCTAATAAAAAAGACCATAAAATACAAACTTCTCATTAATTCTTGTCTGCAAAGTCCACTAAGGGAGGGGAGGACTCTCCATGCCTGACAGCGGGGGAGAAAGTCACCATTAACATCTTGGAGAAAGAAAATGGATATAAATGCAATAAATGAATGAATCATAAAATTATAGAGATGGAAGGCACCCTGATGATCATCTAGTCCAACCCCCTGCAATGCAAGAATCTCCACTAAAGCACCCAGGACAGATATGACCATCCAACCTCTGCTTAAAAACCTTCAATGAAGGAGAGTCCTCCACCTGCTGAGGGAGTCCATTCTGCTGTCGAACAGCTCTTACCAGAAGAAAGTTCTTCCTGATAGAATCTCCTTTCTTGTAACTTGAATCCATTGGTTCAGGTCCTGCCCACCAGAGCAGGAGAAAACAAGCTTGATCTGTGTGACAGCCCTTGAGATATTTGGAGATAGCTATCCCATCTCCTCTCAGCCTCCTCTTTTCCAGGTAAAACATGCACAGCTGCCTCAACCATAAGGCTTGGTTTCAAGACCCTTGGTCACATTGGTCACCTTAACTCTGTCCTCATGGAAGCAGAGAAGGCAAAATCCCAACGTTACAACTGGAAGAAATAACTAGTCAGTTCTCCTTATTTTATATATATATTCCAATTCAAGGGATTCAGTAGAGCTACAAGGTAATACTGAGGGTTAATGGCAATGAACTGCAAAGAGTGTTGTCTATGACAAATCAGTCACAGCTATATGCAAAATTAGAGTAACTGCTCACAACAGCGGTAATTAGTGAAAGCACAAAAATATAAACTTATATAGTACTAATAACTTGGCAGATAAAGGGGTTTGAATTATAAATGTAAGTAGCATTCAAAATTAGTAAAAAATCCAAATCTTGCCCCTCTGATTTTGTATTTGTATTTATTATTATTATTTTTTGATTTATGTTTTAATGTATCATACTTTCATGTTAGCCACCCGGAGCCCAGTCCTGTCTGGGAAGGGCGGGGTATTATTATTATTATTATTATTATATTGCAACTCAGAACTTCTCTCCAATCCAGAAAATGGTGAGAACACATCTAGCCTTATTTTTGATATGCTATCTTTTGAGATTGAATTCTTTGATTTGAAGGCAGAGTTCTATTAGCATTTTGTTCTACTGTCAGCATTCTTGGGATTCTCCTCCTGTGGATTCTTTGCAGTAGTCCAGTACTCTAACTGCTACCCTACCCTAGCACTTTGCATTAATCTGTAAAGTGCCGTGGTCATTAATGGAACAATAAAAACAAAGAGCTCCCTAATAACTGTGTGCAAAGCATAGCATTTTTGGGGTAATATTAATGAATCACCCTTTTACTATTACACACAAGGTGATGTACAATAAAATTACACAACAATAAATCATCCTTTGGTTCCATTCTGTATTCTTATGCTTTTTTCCAGTTTCTTGTTTCTTTGTTGTTATTGGAGAGGAAAGGAAGAAACAGGCATGATTCCTTTTCAGAGGACCATAACCCCATGATTATATTCTAGCGGGAGAGGAAGAAATGTATATTAGGTGTGCTTAATGATGTTCTCCCCATTTGGTTTTATCTGCAGAATACTGGCTTACAAGTTACCAGAATGGATTAATTTCATTAGGAATCCATCATTCTTCCTTTTATGATTTTCAGACAACCCCACAATACTTATACACAGTTTGCTGCAGTTTTTCAGCTGGCCTCATCTTCCCAAGAGTCTAGATTAAGTCACCATCCAATCTGTATCTTCTTTGCTTTAAACAATATGCATTAGTAACTTATAAAACAACAACTGAAAATCTTAAAATTATGGCATGTTTCATGTGCACTAATTCTGAAATCAATTTTAAAAAGTTATCCAAGTTAAACTGGAAGATTGTGAGGCATAGCAAAACCAGAGAAGAATAACAGATCAGAAAAGGGAAATATACTCAACCTGTTGTCAGTGTGTGAACAAGAGCTGCCTTCTGTTTCTGGTGATCAGCAGAGGAAAGATTTAGGTTAAAAAAATGGTAAAGGACCCCTGGATGGTTAAGTCCAGTCAAACTCGACTATGGGGTATGGTGCTCATCTCGCTTTTCAGGCCAAGGGAGCTGGCATTTGTCCACACATCTTTCCGGGTCATGAGGCCAGCAGGACTAAACCACTTCTGGCGCAACAGGACACTGTGATGGAAGCCAGAGTGCATGGAAACGCTGTTTACCTTTCCACCACAGCAGTACCTATTTATCTGCTTGGCCTGGTGTGCTTTCAGACTGCTAGGTTGACAGGAGCTGGGACAGAGCAACGGGAGCTCACTCCATCACGGGGATCCGTACTGCCGATCTTCAGATTGGCAAACCCAAGAGGCTCAGTGGTTTACACCACAGCTCCACCTGCGTCTCTAGAGGAAATATTACTTTGACGCCAGCTCTAGAAAATAAAAACAGGCTTCATTGAACAAAACTGCACATGCAAGTGGTCTAAATGAGTAGCATAAATTTGAAGGAATGAACTAATTCATGTGAGTTCACAACTCCTTCCATGAAACAGAATATTGCCATTTCCGATTTCACAGTTCATGAAAAGGAAGAGGCAATCTTCTTGTTTTCCCACAATTTTTGTGTGCTAGCTTCTTGTCTTTTCATTTTTTAAATGAACTATGTCTGGATAAGAAAAGGTTACAATAAGAAAGCTTTAGATTCGGCACAGCCTGGGTTGGCCCCCTTTTGCTGTGGGAGGCACCTTTCCCCTCGCCTCCCCTCCCCTTACCGGGACAGTGGGCGGTGGGCCAGCAGCACCCAAAAATGCTCTGCTGCTGGTGCCTGCCGTGTTAATGGCTCCACGTGGCTTCTGGGATACCAATATAGCACAATCCCAGAGCAAAGCTACAGCGGAGCCCCTGCGGCGTGGCGGGTGATTTGAAATGTGTCCATCAGTCACAGCTGCTGGAGTTCCAGTGCTGAGCAAAGGAAAACGAATGACCCCAAGCCCTGGGAGTACGACTGAGTGCAGGTCGCTGGTATTTGGGGGCAGGGTTGGTGGTGGGAGCTTCTGAGGACTGGGGCCATGGGCAGCTGGACCTTCCAGGCTCTGTGAGAGTGCTTAATTGATATGGTTAAATCATAACCAAATCAAGCTCACTACAGTACAGTTTTGAAAGGCAAAACCAGTAGCAATAAAATGGTTTAAACACATTGAAAAATGATAAATGTTAGTTACATTTTAACTTTAAATTATTGATCCCTTTTGTGCAATGCTTGGATCTATCCTAGTGGGACAGGGGGATGTAAATAAGTACACAGGTTTCAATAAGTAAATATAGAAATAATCTTTTGGAGTTTGCTAGGTATTGCTTTATTTACATACAAATGAGCCAAGAGTAGCATCCATGTGTGAAAGTAATCTTCACAATTTACTTGTACTGATGTTGTAGAAGGACTAGAGGTTTCTTTTATTTTCCTTCAGGGAACATTCTTTTCGGTGGGCTAGTTCACACAGGAGCCATAAACAAGCCTCAATATAGCCAGAAGGGTCCTTATAACTGTACTATAGCAGCTATTGTTTCTGACAGCTACTACAGTCACCCACAGAGGGCTGCTTTCAGCCCTTTCTGAACACCACATGCCTGCCTGTCCCTGCAGCAATGCTTGGTCACTTCTTGCAGCAGAAGACAATGTTGCAGTGATTGCTTTGTCTGTGCTTCTGGAAAAAGCTGCAAGAAACTCAAGACAGCTAGTGCAGCATGGCAAGTGACATGAGGTTGCATCCAATGGAACTCTTTTGCTTGCACACGAGACTTTTGCTTGTGCAGTGAAACTACCCCCTCCTCTCTACTACAGCCCACTTCCACACACCCTCAAAATCTGCTCCAGAGCATCCTCTGCAGTAGATTTTTTTTCCAGTGGGGGAGAGGAAGGAGAAATGCCATTACACAAATGGAACCCTGTTTGTGCAGCACTGGATACAACCCTTAGTTGTGAATGGTGATGTCTCCAGTTTGAAATTTGCCTTTACCTTGAACTCACTAGGCAGCCATAAGTTGGGTGGTTGTGAATATTGTTGGGACTCCAATACATGACCTCTGCCCATTGGCCATGCTGGCTGGGCTGATAGAATCTGGAGCCCAAAACATCTGCAGGACCAAATGATGAAGATTATATATATGAAGCACTTTGAACATTCTAAGTTTCTATGTAAATGCTACACAATACTAGCATCTATATAGTTTGTGCTTCAGTAAAACATCCTCCTAGATTTCCAGTTTGTCTATATATGGTTATGGAAAAAGAAACTTTTAAACAGATCCATGTGTGTTTCTGTCCTTCCTGCTCTTTTGGTAACCTTTCTGTTGTTTCAGCGGAAACAGCAAAAGGGAGTATAGAATTACCACCAATGTACCGTATTTCCCCTAGAATGAAAATGGTGTGAATGGCACACCCTCAGGGAGCAACAGGAGTGTCAAACCTCAAAGGAAAGATCCATGAAAATGATATAGAGCTGATGAAGAAGCAACAGAGGTGGATATTAAAAGAACAGAGCTAACTCTGGATAATATGGCTCAGTGCACATTGCACAAATAAGAGCCAAAGCAGGTAAATATTCCTGGCACAAATGCAGATCTGCAGCTGAATGGAACTTCTCAGCGACATGTAGGAAGGGGAGCTTCTGTTAATGCCAGCCAGTTCTGCCTTGCAGATCCCTGCCCCAGAGACATCTACTCCCCAGCTGATGAACTGACTTTCAGTTTTGGAGCTCACTGGGTGGTGAAACTCCGAAAGCAAGCTAGGTGGGGGAGGTTCCCACGGGAGAATGGATGAGCAGGAAAAGTATTAAGAACTTCCCTATTATTTCCTCCCTTGCTTTCCCTTGCTTACCTGGAAATACTTTGCAGGAATGTTTAACTTTGTAATGTGTATTTCTGCCCCAAGCCTGCTGAACTAAGGACCCAAGCTGAATAGAGCTCACAAGTCAAGTGTTGTAGACTGCTAGGTGCCTCACACCCAAGCAGCCAGTAGGAACAAGGGATTTATCCTTCTGGGTCTGCATACATAGGGAGAGGGCTGTGTTGGGTTTGGTTGGTCACACATTCTGCAGGTTGACTTGGTAGAAGAGGACTTTGGTTGCTGAGTTTGAGGTTAAAGTAGGAATATAATTTAACTTATATGCAGAATTCATCATGCGAAAGGCTGGACTGGATGAATCCCAAGCTGGAATTAAGTTTGCCGGAAGAAATATCAACAACCTCAGGTATGCAGATGACAAAACCTTGATGGCAGAAAGTGAGGAGGAATGAAAGAACCTTTTAATGAGGGTGAAAGAGGAGAGCGCAAAATATGGTCTGAAGCTCATCATCAAAAAAACGAAGATCATGGCCACTGGCCCCATCACCTCCTGGCAAACAGAAAGGGAAGAAATGGAGGCAGTGAGAGATTTTACTTTCTTGGGTTCCATGATCGCTGCAGATGGTGACAGCAGTCACGAAATTAAAAGACACCTGCTTCTTGGGAGAAAAGCAATGACAAACCTAGACAGCATCTGAAAAAGCAGAGACATCACCTTGCCGACAAAGGTCCGTATAGTAAAAGCTATGGTTTTCCCAGTAGTGATGTACGGAAGTGAGAGCTGGACCATAAAGAAGGCTGATTGCCAAAGAATTGATGCTTTTGAATTATGGTGCTGGAGGAGACTCTTGAGAGTCTCATGGACTGCAAGAAGATCAAACTGTTCCATTCTGAAGGAAATCAGCCCTGAGTGCTCACTGGAGGGACAGATTCTGAAGCTGAGGCTCCAATATTTTGGCCACCTCATGAGAAGAAAAGACTCCCTGGAAAAGACCCTGGTTTGGAAAGACTGAGGGCACGAGGAGAAGGGGATGACAGAGGACGAGATGGTTGGACAGTGTTCTTGAAGCTACCAACGTGAGTTTGACGAAACTGCGGGAGGCAGTGGAAGACCGGAGTGCCTGGCGTGCTTTGGTCCAGGGGGCCACGAAGAGTCAGACACGACTAAACAACTAAACAACTACAACAAGAACAACAACAACATGATTGTCTTGTTAGACTATGCCATTTCATTAAAATAAAAATAAAAATGACCTAGGTACCACCCAACACCTTTAAAAATGCAAATTATGGTATTTTGTCTTCTTTTAGTATTGATGGTTTAAAGGTTTTTTGCATATTCTGCCAGCTGGTTTACAGAATACCTAACGTTCAACTTCATCAGGGTCTCTGTTAAACAAAAGAGTTTCTGAACTCTTTAGTAATAGTTAAATAAGAGATGTAGAGTGGGTTGTCAGCGCCCGGGGCAAGGCAAGTAATTTGCGCCCCCTAACCCGTAGATTTGCACCCCCTAACCTGTGGATTTGCGCCCCCTAACCCTAACCCCCAGATGTTGCGCCCGGTGCGGCCGGCCCCCCTGCACCCCCCACGCTATGCCACTGAGTTAAACCACAGAGCATAGGACTTGCTGATCAGAAGGTTGGCGGTTTGAATCCCTGTGACGGGGTGAGCTCCCGTTGCTTGGTCCCTGCTCCTGCCAACCTAGCAGTTCGAAAGCACGTCAAAGTGCAAGTAGATAAATAGGTACCGCTCCAGCGGGAAGGTAAACGGCGTTTCCGTGCGCTGCTCTGGTTCACCAGAAGCGGCTTAGTCATGCTGGCCACGACCTGGAAGCTGTCTGTGGACAAACGCTGGCTCCCTCGGCCCATAGAGCGAGATGAGCGCCGCAACCCCAGAGTCGGTCACGACTGGACCTAATGGTCAGGGGTACCTTTACCTTTAAATGTCTGAGCCACTACCTTTCCTACTTATTTTCTGGAAGCACATGATGCAGAAATAAAATAGATGCTGAACTTATGGTGCCCTTTGCATATTCATTCCTGTGTAGCCCTTCATTCTGATTCTTTGTCATTTTCTCTGCCCATTACTTACTTCACACAGGGGTAGAATTACGCCTCTCTCCCTTACACACACTTACTTCTCTTACATGTGTGACACAGGCAGGATATCTTGTAAAAGTGTAGATTACCTTCAGGAGAAAAGGCAGCCTGGTGAGATTTATCTGTTCTGCTGTACTGTTCTCTTGTTTTGAAGCTCATGTAACAGGGGGAACGTGATTAGGCAGCTGTTCTTTCCATCCGTAGGATCAAATTCCTATAGTATTTATATAACATCACGATAGATGCACCCACTGTAACCTTTTAATCCTATTTCACACTCCCCCCCCAAAATACTAGATAGTTCAATACATAAGAAGCCAATTATATTAGCAAGGTAACTCCATTAATAGGATGCTGATCTGTCTTATTGACAAGCCCAGCACTCTTAATATGATCCAGTATATTAAACTGACATGCGGAAACTAGAATGACAAAATCTATCTGTGGCTTAATTGACAGGGAAGCACAGTCTAACGTTTTGCTTTGGTTCTTTCTTATCTCTCTCCCCCCCCCCCCCGGTCCAATGTGGTTATTATTGGCAGTGCTACTTCAGTAAATAATACATACCTTTGGTGAATGATGTGAATATATTTCATACAACAATACGGGTGGTTTAGAGCGAAATAGATTTTGTTACGGTTTCCCGTACTTCTATCTTAACTTTGATGTAAGTGAAGCCGAGCTTTGTCACTTAGTCTTCACAAATCCTTTTTAAAACATCCGTCTCAGCTGCGGCACTCGTAAGCGTTTGACATGTTGTGAATTATTTCAAAAATCTTCAGCGTTTTCTTTCCTTTTTAAAAAATGAATAGCAGCCGTACTGAGTAATGTAATAATGTGCCATGAATTTCATTACGTTTATTTATTGACTCGGCTGGGTGATGGCTGAAGGAAAAGCTATTGTGTTCTCTCTTGACTAGAAATATTTATATACTGTGATAGTTGGCACTTCTTACGGGAACCTCATCTACCTTCTCAGAAGAGTAGTTTGTCTTGAGAAGCCCCGTTGAGATACCATAAGATCCATCTTCTCCTCAATTAATCAGTTGGCACATTTTTAAAACACCAAAATCATTGTGAGGATCAAAGACTGGTTGTTTGGAAAAAGAAGCAAGGGCCCTTCAAGAGATTGTCTCTGGAATTTGCTTTTCTATTAGGAGACATGTATTCAGGTAGGTAAGGAAGGAAGCCATGTTTTCCATGACAGGATGAAGGTGTTGTTTGAACCCTGCAGTATTATAATTGAATTCCGAAGAATACAAACTCATTCTCCTTGAAACCAGATTAGCTGCTTCTTGTGGCTACTCACTGGTAAGCGAAAATGTATATGCTGAGGCTCAGCCTTCTTGATTTGTCAGTTTACGTATCCCAGAGATCAGCTGGCCATTCCAAGTAGATTCTGGGACCCAGACCTGAGGGATCCCACGTTGGGCAAAAGATTCCTGCATTGCAGGGAATTCGAGTAGATGACCCCAGAATCATTACGTGGTTCTATTTGATGGCAGTGGGGCTGGATCTCAACCCAGCAGATCCCGAGCTGGCTCTGCATCCCAGAATGCCCAGTTGTGGGGCTTTCCATGGGCAGCAACTGGTGCAGATTCCACTGGCAGCATTTCTGCCCACCCACAGAGGAGGGAACTCCATGCCAGCAGAGCCACGCTGGCATCACTCCTTGGGTGGAGATTGGCAGGGCTGGGGGTGGGGAGAAGCACTTCCACCCAAACCACACGCCCCTTCCCCCGCCTGACACAAATCAGACTTGAAATTGCTGTGTTAAATAAGAGGATGTAAAGCCGTAATATATTTTTAAATGTTTAATATTTTAAATTTTTTTTATACTTCCCTCAAAAAGATTTCTTTAAAAGAAGGGGGACAGGTAAGACGACACTCTGCATATCCTCAGAGACACTGTGACCTTACATGGATTTCTGTGTAGAGCTTTTATCTATTAGAGCTGAAACTTCCATTTTGTAAAATAGAATGCAGCTCTTAAAGGAAAGTACATCCTCAAAGTCATGTTGATTAAAGGGTTTTCTTCCTGTTCTGAGTCAAAATGTACCATTTCTGTGAAAACCACAGTCGTCGACTCTTCTTTCCACATTTTGCAGAATGCAGTTCTCTTGTCTTGCAGAGCCATTTAACAGTAATGTTAAATTACTGTGGCACTGAAGGAGAAATACTTGGAATTAAGATTTCCGGGGAAGAACTGGAATATGCTTCAATGAGATATTAAAGAGCTGCTCCATAAAGGGTAGAGATGTTCCATTTCATTTTTTTTCTAGTAATGTTTAATTAAAAAGCAGTTAAAGTCAGCAAAGACATTTTGCTTTATTACAATTTCAGGTATGAACACCTACATGCAGTAAGGCCAGCACTGAATCATGCGGTTTGAAAATGTGATACTTGTTCTTGTAATTCTGGGAGTGGGGTGGGGGGAAACCTATGAATATTCCAGCAGCCTCACATTCATAAATCTGATTAATGTTTAAGTCTTTGTTAGATTTTGGAATAAATCTTCCTCTAATAAGACAATTCTTTCTGGGCATGGATTCAATAGCAAAATTCTTCTGACATGTTTTTTCGCATGTTGTTCCTAGCTTTTGCCTTCTGGGGGAAGGGTCCGGATATGAAGAAACTATTATCATCAGTTCGTGTGCAGTATTTACTTTCACATGCATGACCTCTGTCATGAGGACAAAGATTTCTCTCTAAGACACAATCTGATTCTTCATTTATAAATTCCCTGGATTTGCAAACCTTGCAAATTAAGATGGCTATTTGTGCCATAGCTTTTGTATCAAGAGGCATGAAGATCAGAATAGTTAGGAGATGATATCTATTCATGCAAGGAGGTGATCATTTCTGCATTTCACCAATGTGAAAGCATGCGGACTGTGTAAAGGGCACCATGTAGTCCAAATAAAACATTATCTCCCTTCTGATGTATCACAAATTCATCAAGATGTTTATAATCACAATAATAAACAACATTAGAAATTAAAGGGAAGACTTTTGAAAAGCAGGGAGCTCATGTGGTATAAAGCTATCAGGAACAAAATATACCTCCAGTAATTAGATTCTGTTTCTGTTGTACAGTTTTTGACATCTTTAAAATTCCAGAATATCTGGAATTTCCCCCCATGAGATATTGGCACATAAGGTCAAAAATAGGCAAGAATAAAAAGGAGAGATGGGAAGGATAGACTGGGAAGGTAAGTTTTTGTGACAGCTGAGAAAGGAGTCTAGATTACCAGATCACAACTTGCTGGTTTGAAGCAATACTGCAGAAAGGTGTCCTAGATGTCATTAAATTTACATTGAGGACCATCATCACTCTTCTAACATCCAGCATGTATAGAATCCTGTTCACTTGCAGGGCACAGTGACGATTATATTTAGTTGAAGAGAGAACAACCCTCTCCAGTGAAGCAAAAACAAAACCCCCAAAGAGAAAGCAGAGCATGGTGAGGCCCTGGAACCTGTGCAGAGAAAACCAATTCTTTCTCTCAACTGTTTGAAACAGTAAAACAGACCACTTTGTGAGCAGTGTTCCTTGGAAGGATGGATTGCGCACAGAGTAAACCTTTGCAGGCAGCTTAGGCTTCCATACTGCATGCTAATTGCGGAAATCGGAATAGTTTCATGCAGAAATGGTAGAGATCTCTGCCCCAAATATGCCATTGCTCAACCATAGCTTCTCCTTTTTTCTTTTTACAGTGGTTTGTGTGATGATAAAGATTTGTGGTTCTGGGCCTGCTGGAACTGCTCTATGGCCCTCACCTATTAGTTGTTTGTGATTTATTAGTAATTGTGTTTGCTCAGTTGAAGGTAGGCACCCAACCATTATGTTGTTTTGCTATACATAGTACAGTATGAAGAAAATGTGTCAAATTGTTGAGTTACAGACTATTAACAAGTGCTTTAAATACAGTGTTTCACAGTAGTAGCTCTGGTTAAAATTATCATTAAATTGTCCTTCTAGGTGATGTTTTTTAAATGAAACTTGCAGTTTGATTTAATTTATTTTTGGCTTAAAATGACTTATTTTATTGTTGTCTTATTTTATTGTTGTTAGCCGCCCTGAGCATGGCTTCGGCTGGGGAGGGTGGGATATAAATAAATTATTATTATTATTATTATTATTATTATTATTATTATTATTATTATTATTATTATTATTTCAGAGTCCTTTTGTAAAAATCAATGCAAAATGCCATATACTTTTTCACTGTTTCTGGTGATACTGGAATTCATGGCTGCCTTGCACTGATTCAATTAACAAATAACCTCTTAGTTTAACATGTTCCATGTTCACTGAAGCTCCAAGATGGTGGGAAATTGCAGCTGTCAGAGGCCACATCCCTAATAGATACGGTACTTAGGCCATATGGATATGATATATCTTGTGCTATGGTGAGTTGGAGTTGCATCCACTACCATTAAGCTGCAAGAGTGGCAAAGCTAAGATTTGTCTGATCCCTGGAAGAGGCATGTGAGATCTACGCAGCTGAAGCTACAATTGCATGTTTCAAGTATCAAACTGGCAACCAGTGTCATGCACACAGAATGACAGAGTTGCCATTGTGTGTTGGCTGCATTTTAAAAATTGTCATGTCCCTGTGCATTTCTATTAAATTCTGTTGAAATTGAGGGGCAGGATGGGGTTGAAAAAGAAAGGTGGAGGCTCATCGTGGCCTGTATGGGGATCAAACCTTACTAGCTCCACAGTCCAACCCACTAAGCTCCTAACTGTCTTCCTCCCCAGAAGGAGCAAACAGATCCTGTGATAAATTTCAGTCAGGGTTGCTTTTACTCATCCCTAGAAACATATGCTCAGCAAACCAACCTGGTTATTTCATACTAGATTAATAACTGTAACAAAGGTAGTAATGAATTTGAATAGGCCCACAAACTGGATCTGTGCCCAGAATGAAGCAACTGTTAGAATCCCAAGCCTGAATCAAACAAGTATGTTCATCACGGATGACTAACGTTGTGGCTTGATTTTGTGAATAGGTCATCACAGATGCAATACCATGAAAAGAACTTTAACCTCAAGCCCCATGCTTTCCAGAGTTCACACATTTGGCTGCCCCAGTAATTATGCACACAATAATTACATGTAGATAAATCAAATAATCTGCATGCATGTACAAAATGGCCCTGAAACAGCTAAATATATTACTATAAGAGCAGTAAGTAGCACTTGTAGGCACCACACACAGAAGGTTAACCTGGACCAGGCCCAGTGAAATGAATGGGGCTTCACAGAACTCCTCGGTAGAATTTCCAAAAAGCAGTATTCCTACATTCCTAAAATACCCCTGTTCATACACTGAAGAAAGCACGTGTAAAGTGTGTCAGAGAAGCAGGTGCATTACCCTGACCCCAGCGCTTCCAGCCTGTCTTCATTGTCCCCTGCTCCCAGGCTCCCTGCAGAGGCCAAATATGCTGCTCCACTTCAAGCCTTTCTGGATGGAGCTTCTGGGAACATTTGGCTGAATGTGTCTAGAAGCATCTCTGTGAGTGAGAAGAGGCATTCTCTGGGTTCCCATTGGTGAGAAGGAATGCTCATTGGAATGCACCAAGAAGCCCCTCTCAGACCTTCCCAGTCAATGCAGGAAGGTCAGGGTAGAGCAAGCGGCACAAAGAGGGTGGGAAGAGTGCCTGTGCACCTGCTCCCCCCCCAGGTCCCCCCCCCACATTATTGTCATTGCATGAAGAGGACTCCTTACTTCATTTGTTTTATTTTAACTATGTTGTCTTCATTTTTATTAACAGTAATATGAATATTTTCAGTTTTTTCTTATACTGAAAAATATAGAAATGTCTTACTTAAAATCATTTTTACAAAATTACATTATATTTTGAAGCATTTTTTTGCTGTCAAAAGACAACAATTTCCATTCCCACCCACCCCAAATGCATAGCTGCTGAAGCATTTTAAAGAGAACTGCTTGTTCATATTGCACACCTTAAATGAAAACACGTCCAGAAAATCTAATTACTTTAAAATCTGCCTACACAGTGATGCACATTTCCTCAAAAATATTAATGCTAAATGTCTAATCATAGATTGTTTTCTCAAGGCAGATAATTGTTCGTATATCTCATGCCTGTATGTTCTGGATTTGGCTAAAAGTGAAATTTCAAGGTTCCTACTCAGTTTGGAACACGTAAGGAATTTTGAGCAAAGCAAAAGGAGCCTTGATAAGAGCAGTGAAATTTCTCTGTAAGGCTTTGTACACATTAATTAAAACAACATCCATTAATTTAACTGCTAACACATCTTTCTTCAGTAAGGGCTCATGTTTATGGGTATTGTGCCTGTGGGCCTGTGGACATGCAAGAGCAGCAGGACCTGAGGTCTTACCTGGCTGCGGCACAAAGTCAGAGCTGCACTTCTGTCCGCAACTTCTTTGGGCTAAAGGCAGCTGCATGTCACACACTGGCTCCTGTATATCTGCTGCAATCCAGGCTAGAGTGCCACCACCTCATACATCTGCCCAGGGGGCTCTCTGCTGCTGGTCAACTCTCAGAGCTTTTCATGCAAAGAAATTGTTCTAGCGATGAGCAGTGGCGCCTTCCCACATTGAGATACAAGGGGGAGCTGATGCCAATCGGACCACTGATCAATGTATCCCCGTCTTGCCTGCTCTGATGCCCAGGTGCAAGTCTTTTGGGCCACTTCTCCTTGAAGTCTGTGCTTAAACAAGTGATGCCAGAGATTAAACCTAAAAGCAGAGCACAAAAAGTGCACCCATGTTTTCAAGAGAATGAAAAGCATACCTAAGATGACAGGTTAAAATTAAATAAATGTTTGAACGCCTTGTTAGCTTCTGTACATGGAATTAGGTGAGGGGGAAATATTCTTTGCCCCGGGTAGGAAAATGTTTTGGGCCAGCCCTGGGAAGCTCAGCCCCTGGGCCCAGTGCACATCCTCCAAGGTAAAACCTGATGAGAAAGCTCATCCTCCAAAGGAAAATCCTCTTCAACAAGACCATGGAGGTATCTCCTGCCATTGGGCACATTAAGTATGAAGACTTGCTGTCAGGGGTTTAGGAGCAGAAGCACGGGCAAGGGAGGAAACAGAGAGCGAAGGGGAGGAGGCAGAAGAAAAGATGAGTGACGACGACGACCCGAGATCTCCTAGTCTTTCCAGTGAATCAGAGGATTCACAGAAAGGAGCACCAGTGGCGAGGGCAAGGGGGGAGTCTAGGGGGGCACCCCAGGAAGACAGAGCCAGAGAGGACTCAGGGGGGAGCAGCTGGAAATCGGGACCAGCGTCACCGCCAGGAAGCAGGGAAGAGGAAGGGAGCCAGGGGGGAAGCGCTGGCAGCTCACCACAGGAGGGAGGACATGAGTCAGGAGTGGCCACACCTCCACAGGAGGGAGGACATGAGTCGGGGATGGCCACACCTCCATCGGGGAGCGAAGAAACGGTTGAGAGGAAAGTGGAAGGTTGGGCGCGCGCGCCAAGTTCAAATGCAGAGGAAGGCGGCGCAGTAAGCAGCCCCGAAAGAGAGCCAGGTCCTAAAGCCCGGCGCAAGGAGGCAGGAGGGTCTGGGTCAGCGTCAGAAGAATCCCGGAAGGAAGAAGCCCCGGGGGGTAGAGGGACCCAGAGGAGGACAGTCAGGAGGAAAAGGTGGAGCAAGGCTAGGATATTAAGTTGGTGCACACAGGGCGGAGACTCAGACGGAGCTTCGCCGACCTAGCTACTAGGCGTAGAGTTGCGCGCAGCAGCGTGAGAATGGAAACTGTAATTCAATAAAGACTTTTACTTAATGACCGCTGGCTAGCGTGATCCTCTGTGAGCTAGGATCTTCAAGCAGCTCTGACAGTAAGCTCCGTCTCCTCTTGTGGGCATCTACAGCCTCGAGGAGGGGAGAGACACAGGTGCCTACTAGCAAGCTCACGAACGGCAGACGACATGACGGCTGAGCAGCAGATAGAGGAACTCAGAAACGCGGTGGCACAACTGAACGCCGAGGCTCTAGCATCCAGGAAGAGGGAGGAGGAAGCAGCCGCAGCCTGCAGGGATCTCCAGGTCAGGTTAGACGTGCTGACAAAGCAGACACCCCGGCAGGAGGGCATTGGGTTGGCGAGACGGACAGGCGGGCTGGTCTCTCACTTCGATGGGAACCTGCAACAGTATCCCAACTTTAGAGCCGACGTACTGTGCGCACTGCAACTGCTGCATAAAGACCTTAGAGATGAACAAGAGAGAGTGGGGTTCATCATGTCCCATCTGCATGGGGATGCGAGAGCATGGCTACGCAATTTATGGAGAGATAAGGATCCGGCGCTACAGAATGCAGATGCCTTTATTAAAGCGATGGATGGGTGTTTTTTATCAAGTATTGACGTGGATCTTGCACGGAAGGAGGTGCATGGGCTGAGACAAGGGAGGGCCAGCGTCAGGCAGTACCATGCCCGCTTTTTCGCCTTGGTCAGTGCCCTGGAATGGGACAGAGATTCGGCTCCTGTAAGAGACCTCTTTTGGGAGGGGCTGCATAACTCGATTAAAGATGAGATCGCCAGGGGGGAGAGACCCCGAACCACCCAGGAGGTCGTTCAGAGGGCACTGGCAGTGGGGGTGAGGCTGGAAGGACGTCCGTGGAACAGGGACGAAGGGCGTGGAGGGCGCGAACCAGCCGGGGGCCCCTCCTTCTTTCCCAGGGAAGCAGCGCGGGCGCAATCCACGCCTCCGCCAGGAGGAGGAGCCGAACCTATGGAGGTTGGAGGTGCAAGGGCTCAGTCAGCAACCAGAGCCCTAGCACCAGCAGCAGTGAAAGCGAAGCCTCCTAGAGGGAACAGGAAGTGTTACGTCTGTGAGGAGCCAGGGCATATGGCGAAAGAGTGTCCCCAGAGGCCCCACAAGCTCACTGCAGCCTCAGCAATGGTGACTGCAGCAACACAGCAAGGAGGACCACAGCAGGGAAACGACGCAGTCTGGCTGGAGGAAGAGGCTCTGGGGCCCAGCCAGACGTGTCAGTGAAGCAGTCCCCAGCGATTTTACAGCCCGTGAACCCCCTCCCGCCCAAACCAGTAGTGAGGCTCACAGCGTCTCTCCAACTGCCCAATGGAATCACCATGGACGTGCCAATCACCATTGACTCAGGCAGCAATGCGGACTTTATAGGGCAGGACTTTGTTGACAGGCACGCTGTGCAGTTGCTGCCGGCCACACTGCCCCTGCAGGTTGTCACGGTGGATGGCAGGGAGCTGCTCGGGGGGCAAGTGGTGAAGCAGACGCCACCAATGGTGATGCGACTTGGGAATCACAGAGAAATCATCAGCTTCAACGTCACTCGACTATCTGACACGCCCATTGTATTGGGCATGAGTTGGCTGGACAAGCACAGCCCAGCGATGGCTTGGTACCAGAGGCAGCTGACCTTCGGCTCTTCCTTTTGTGCTGAACACTGCATCGTGCCCAGGCAGGAAGGAGAGGAAGAGGAGTCACAGCTGCTGCTAGGCACGCTGCAAGCGATTCCACACAAGTACGCTGAATTTTTGGAAGTTTTCTGCGAGAAGGAGGCAGACAGGCTACCCCCTCACAGACCATATGACTGCAAAATTGACCTGCTGCCGGGGGCGGCGCTGCCTAAAGGGAAACTGTATTCCATGTCAGAGGACGAACTGCAGGAACTCAAAGAGTTCATTGACCATAATTTGCAACGCGGCTTCATCCGGGAGTCCAGGGCAGTGGGGGGCAGTCCCGTATTCTTTGTTAAGAAGCGGGACACGCCCCAGAAAAGACTGGTAGTGGATTACAGGATTTTGAACAGTCTGACTAGGCCATCGGACTTCCCCATGCCCCGTATTGACGACCTCCTCGCAAAGGTACGGAAGGGAAAAGTGTTCACCAAGTTAGACCTGCGGGGGGCGTACAACCTCATTCGCATGCGGGAAGGAGATGAGTGGAAGACAGCCATGTTCACGCCACTGGGGACCTACGAATATAGAGTTATGCCTTTTGGATTGCAAAATGGCTCCCACGTTTTTCAAGCGTTTATGCATCACGTGTTGGCGGGACTTCTCTACAAGACGTGCGTCTGTTTCTTAGATGACATCCTGATCTTTTCGGAGTCGCAGCAGGAGCATGACGGACACGTCAAGGAAGTGCTGAGCAGGCTAAAGCAACATAGGCTCTACGCCAAGCTGGAGAAGTGCCAATTTGACGTGCCGGAGGTGGATTTTCTGGGCTACAAGCTGTCTGACAAGGGGCTCGCCATGGACAGCGCCAAGGTTCGAGCGGTGTTGGATTGGAAGAGTCCGCGCAACCGGAAGGAGGTCCAACGGTTTGTCGGCTTTGCGAACTTCTATCGCAAGTTTATCAAGGGCTTCGCGATGCAGACAGCGGCCATCACTGACACGCTTAGCTCCAAGAAGAAGAAGTTCGTTTGGACAGCGCAGGCGGAGCAGTCCTTTCAGGCACTCAAGCGTCTCTTCGCGTCGGAAGAGCAGCTGCTTCATGTCAACCCCAGCAAGCCGATGAGGGTGGAGACAGACGCCTCGGACAGAGCCGTGGGGGCGGTCCTGTTGCAGAAAGACCCGCAGGGGGTGTGGCGACCGGGAGCGTTTTACTCCAGGAAGCTCAGCAAGTCCGAACAGAACTACACCATCTGGGACAGGGAGTTGCTGGCCATTCACGCAGCGTTCAAGGCGTGGAGGCACTTTCTGATCGGCGCCAAGCACACGGTGCAGGTTTGCACGGACCACAAGAATCTAGAGCACTGGCGCACGGCACAGTTCCTGAACCAGAGGCAGATACGTTGGGCTGAGTTCTTTGCGAACTTCGACTTCCGAATAGAGTATGTCCCGGGGGACACCAACATCATGGCAGACGCTCTCTCCCGTAAGCCACAGTATCTGGAGGACGCAACACCAGCGGCCGCCATGCACATCTTCGCACCAGCAGTGTGGGCGTGCGCCGCGGCGACCGTGGACCTAGAGGCGGTGCGACGTGCGTTGCAGGAGGACTCCTTCGCACAAGCAAAGATGGCAGAGGTGCAAAGGGGCAAGGCAGCGGCCGACGGTTTCCGGCTACGAGATGGATTGCTCATCCGAAAAGGGGCCATCTACGTGCCGGGAGACGAACTTCGAGCCAAGGTGCTGCAGCAGCTGCACGACGCGCCCACGGCCGGGCACTTTGGCAAGGAGAAGACGTTGGAATTAGTAGCCAGGGATTTCTGGTGGCCTGGAATGAGAGGGGAGGTCGCAGACTACGTGGCGAGGTGCGACACCTGCCAGAGGGCCAAACCAGTGCACAAACCGCCGGCCGGACTGTTGGAACCGCTGCAAACACCGTTCGAACCATGGGAGAGAGTGGCCCTGGACTTTGTCACGGATCTGCCCAGCTCAAGGGGCAAGACGGCAGTGCTGGTGGTGGTGGACCTGTTTTCCAAGATGGCGCATTTCATTCCGTGTGCGAAGGTGGCCACGGCGGAGCAAACCGCCAAACTGTTCATAGACCACGTGTTCAAGGTTCACGGTCTGCCACGGTCTATTCTGTCCGACCGGGGGCGGCAGTTCATCTGGAATTTCTGGCAGAAGCTGATGGGCTTCCTGAACGTCAAGATCAACCTGGCGTCGGCGAGACACCCGCAGACCAACGGGCAAGCGGAGCGGGTCAATGCCATCATGCAGCAGTACCTGAGATGTTATGCAAATCAACAGCCTGCGACGTGGGTGGATTACCTACCGCTTGCCGAGTTCGCCTACAACAACACGAAGCACGTGTCCACGGGGGTCACGCCGTTCTTCGCCAACAACGGGAGGCACCCCAGAACCTTCCCGGGACTGGAAAGAATGGGGGAGGGGGAGCCGCAGACAGCAGATGCGTTCGCGTCGGAGCTGCAGGAGGTCCACGATCAGCTGAGGCGCCACCTGGAGCTGGCCAAGCACGCATACAAGGTACAAGCAGACAAGCACAGAAGGGTTGGAGAAGAGCTCCACGTGGGAGACTGGGTTTGGTTAGCAGCCCACGCAGTGCCGGCCAGGTCGTTGGCCAAGAAGAAACTAGGGCATAAGCAACTGGGGCCCTACCAAGTCGAAGAGCAGGTCAACCCGGTAGCTTTCAGACTGGCACTTCCGGAGGGTTCCAGAATGCATCCGGTATTCCACAGATCGGTGCTCACTCCCTACAAGGCACCGCACAGGTTCCAGGAACCCGGAACAGCGCCGAGTCCGGTCAGAGACAGAACAGGGCATGCGGAAGTGGCACTGAAGGAGCGCATCAACGAAGTCACTGAGATTTTGGACTCCAGATGGGGGGAAGAGGGGGTAGAATACTTTCTCGCCAAGGAGGGCACCCCGGCCAGTGCGAACAGCTGGGTGCCGGGCTACGCCTTGGACGAACCTCTCCTCAAAGACGAGTTTCATGCCCTCTTTCCCCATAGACCTATGCCAGCAGAATATTTTGACGACTGGCTTTTCACGCCCACACTTTCGGCCAGCACTTTCCGGGGGTTCGACTCGGACGAGGACCCGACACAAGACGTCCGTTCCTCGGAGGGGTCACCCTCGGGATCTGCATCAGAACCCTCGTATTGGTGGGACGATAGGCCAGAGGAGCAGTGGCGCAGACGGTGGCTGGAAGGCCCAGGACGAGCAACACCGACAGGAGGAAGTGAGGGAGAGACGGACATGGACGTTTTCGGGGACGACCCTGGTTTCGAGCACGGCGGCACAGAGATGGAAGCGGAGGTGACTGTCGTCGACGAGAGCGGGGAGGAAGACCCGGGAGACTTCAGATGGAGGCCTGCCACGGGAAGCGACCGATACCCGACGTTCGTCCCTTTGCAACAGCAGCCCCCAGCTCCAGCACCGGAAGGAGGGGAGGGGGGAATGGGGGGCTTCGAGGGGGGGATGGATGTCAGGGGTTTAGGAGCAGAAGCACGGGCAAGGGAGGAAACAGAGAGCGAAGGGGAGGAGGCAGAAGAAAAGATGAGTGACGACGACGACCCGAGATCTCCTAGTCTTTCCAGTGAATCAGAGGATTCACAGAAAGGAGCACCAGTGGCGAGGGCAAGGGGGGAGTCTAGGGGGGCACCCCAGGAAGACAGAGCCAGAGAGGACTCAGGGGGGAGCAGCTGGAAATCGGGACCAGCGTCACCGCCAGGAAGCAGGGAAGAGGAAGGGAGCCAGGGGGGAAGCGCTGGCAGCTCACCACAGGAGGGAGGACATGAGTCAGGAGTGGCCACACCTCCACAGGAGGGAGGACATGAGTCGGGGATGGCCACACCTCCATCGGGGAGCGAAGAAACGGTTGAGAGGAAAGTGGAAGGTTGGGCGCGCGCGCCAAGTTCAAATGCAGAGGAAGGCGGCGCAGTAAGCAGCCCCGAAAGAGAGCCAGGTCCTAAAGCCCGGCGCAAGGAGGCAGGAGGGTCTGGGTCAGCGTCAGAAGAATCCCGGAAGGAAGAAGCCCCGGGGGGTAGAGGGACCCAGAGGAGGACAGTCAGGAGGAAAAGGTGGAGCAAGGCTAGGATATTAAGTTGGTGCACACAGGGCGGAGACTCAGACGGAGCTTCGCCGACCTAGCTACTAGGCGTAGAGTTGCGCGCAGCAGCGTGAGAATGGAAACTGTAATTCAATAAAGACTTTTACTTAATGACCGCTGGCTAGCGTGATCCTCTGTGAGCTAGGATCTTCAAGCAGCTCTGACACTTGCGAATATGAAAAGAATAACTTTTGATACAAAGGGTATAGCTTCTACCACTCAGGACCCACTGTCAGGTTTTAGTGGGCTCTTTACACAGGACCACCAAGCCACCCCCTCCCAGTGCAAACCTGGGCACCTGCCCGGGGCTCATACCCCCCCCCCCCGTCTGTCATGCTTTGGAGCTGAGCAGCGCCTCAGACTCCCATGCAGAAGCCCCCCACCCCACGGCACACATGCATGGGAAAGGGGGTGATGACAGGTGGTGCCCACAAGCAGCAGTGCAGGTCCCCCCCCCCCCGTGGCACTAGTAATGCTGGGTGGTGCAAGGATGTGTGAGAGTGCAGCCTCCTCCTCCAGCCCTGCCAACGTTTCAGCTTCTTTGGCTCATTTCAGTTTCATTTCATAACTCCTGCTACAGATTCCTAGTTCTAGATCTTGTTGAGCGCTTGTCTCCAAATTCAGATTCCGTATCTCAATAGCCTTGAAGTTCACAGGTCTTATCTTTGTTCAGCTTGCGTTCATCATCCTGTGTTCTGTCTGCAGATGGTTGTTAGAGATGGGATTGACTCATGCGAATGTACCCATGTCTCTAAAAAAACGGAAGAGAAATGACACTTGGCTTATACTCATGAAGGGAACAAGACAAGGTGTGAATTGAGCCCCCCACTGCGCGGTTGAAGCACACCATTGCCCTATGAAACAGTTCAGCCATAGTCATACTCGTCCTTGGCTCTGGTGCAGACCAACAGACCCCCCCAAAGAGGAGAGAGAAGGTGCTCTGCTCACCTTGGGGGACAACTTAACTGCCACATAGCACCTAAAATCTCCTGTCTTCGCTCCCTGTCCAGAACTGCAGAAGCAGGGGAGGGGGTCACACTCTTTGGAGGGTAGGCAGCATTTCACTTGATAGGTCATAAGCTGTGGGGATGTGAGACCTCACTCCTCAAGCAACGACTGCCCTGGTACCCGCATGCCACACCAATGCTGCCCAAGAGAGATCACAGGAGGTCAGAGGAGGTGGCAGCAGCAGGTATGGGCAACAGGGCAGCAGTGAGCAACCTGTGCTCTGAGGAGACACACTGGGCGAGGCAGGTGCAGAAGTGACCGGCCACATCTTCATTTCTCCAGAATGCCTGTGGTTCCTACGTTGTAGCCCAGAAGGGTCCAGAAGGGTAAAGATGGCAACTTTCACTGCAGTCGTCTTGCCCAATGCTTCTCTTCTGCCTTGGAATTTGCTGGTTGCCGACAGTGGACCTTTTGCACCCTATGGCAGGCATAACAATGATAGGAAAGTACCATAAATACATAGATGTTCGCCACCAAGAGTATTATGGCAGGCTGAGACTGAAGAAAGCGTTCTCCTCTCCTGGTGATCAGTTTTATGCAAAGAGGCTGTTAGGCTTGATGCCACCGACATTTCTTAAAGTGAAATAAGGGGTTTCCCCTTTTTACAATCAAGTGGTGTGTAACTTTTATGAGATAAATAAATAAAATAAGTGGCAGATTCTGGTCACCATCCCCATAGAGTTTGGAAAGACTTTCGGGGAGGGATGGGAGGGATAGCTGGACCTCAGGAAATCCCAGTTTATCCCAGATTGCATCAAAGGGTTGTTAATGATGTCATTGCCGGGGTTCCATATTTTTACTTGCCATGGTGACAGCTTAGTGACCCCTGACATGACAAGCTCCAGTCTTCCATTCGACCATGAAACTGCAGAAAGAGGGGAGAATCGTCCCCTCAGTTGTGTGACTATGCCCTGTCCTCCAACTCCAAGGTTAGGAGGAAGGCTGACATTGCTTGGCCTGTATACGCCTAAGGTCTTCCGAGTGCCTTAGTTGTACACGGACAAACAGAAAAGCAAACAGAAAAGCAAAGCTTGGAGAAGGAGCAGGGGATTGCCCTTAAGCTCACAGAGAGGTAGGATCCTGGCAACCTCAATTTAACCAGAAATGCCCCTTTTAGAGGATACTCTGTTTCATCCACTCAGTTTTCAATTTTGCCACTCCCCCCTCCAAAAAACAGATTCAGCATCCTGTGGTCATTGAACATCTTCTGCCTGGTTTTGAGTGTGTGCATGCATGCGCAAGCACGCGCATGCACACACATACATACAGTTTCCTTTTCACTTGCTTTGTTCTTACTTCTGCAAACCTGGGGTCTTAATAGTTGACACAGGTGACATCACAGTGGGTGAGGGCTGTACAGGAGCCTGAAGACTTTTCAGAGCTGCTGGTTCCCATGTTGTACACTATTTTATTCATGCGCATTAAATATTCAGAACAAAGAGTGTCCTGAATGCTGGGTAGGACAGCCCATTCCTGTTCTATCCAACTCAGTCCTGCACATCTTGCAGTCCTGACACACAGAGCATACAGTAATAGCCCTAGACAATGTTGCAGATCTCGTCGCTGCTCCGCAGCATAGAGGCGTGGTGATGAAGAACACAGCAGGAGCCTTGTCAGTCACAATGCCACCCAGTGATGTGTATGTGCATTTGCTGGAATTCTGTGAAACAATTTTTTGCCCAAAATACTCTCTCAGAAGACTATACAAGAGTGGTTCAGTTCTAGTATTTGGCTGGTTTCCACAAATACTGTAAATACCTGCCTACCCGCTCACCAAACCTATGGCATGATCAATCCAGTGTTAAAACACTTCTAAGCCCTATTGATTTCAGTGAGAGTTAAACACATGCTGGAGAGTGCAGGCCTAGACACAGCTATCCAGAAGTGACCCCCACGGAGTTCAATATGGCTCGATATGGCAGTTCTGTTGAAATCAGTCAGATTCTGCAGAGTGCTTAATGTTCTCTGGATCCTTGTTCATAATTTACATTTCTTCTGACTACCATCTTATTAATGAATTTTAGGACATTTTATGTGCTTGATAATATGTAAATAAGCTTGCAAATTGTCACTAGCATAGGTTCCTTCGAACTTGTAATATAGGGGTATCGCCAGTGATGCATGGGAGAATTTAAAATGTAATTTTAAAAGTTAGGATGTTTCCTTTTTCACCTTGTTTTACAGTTAACACATGAGAACTAATTAGCTGCAAAAATAATCAAGTGTTCTCAAGAGTTCCCATTTAAAGTTGACCCTCAGTGACTATTTCACTAAAGCTTTAGAATATGAAAAACTAAGCACTTTTAAAGAGGCCGACTGGTTTCAGTGGGAGAGATTTAGGCCTGCATCTAACATTCCCTGTGAAATGGAACAACTGGAGCTGGGTTGGGTCCTTAGCTGCCTGATCTTCTGACTGGAAAGCTCGCCACATCACTTTCCCTTTCTTTTTAAGAGTCCTATTTGTTGGTTGTGTTTGCTTCAGCCCCCATGCTTGGAAGCGCTTATTAAAGGGAATCAGAGTTTTGCTGAGACTTGAAATCAAGCACATCCATCATACTTGCACTTGTTTCCTCCGATTTTTGCTTGTTTGTTAAAAGAACACAAGCTGCCAATATAAGTAGCCTGCAGTGGTTATTTGAGACTTAGGGAGAATGTTGCAGTTTGTGTAAGAAGTTATTAAATACACAAATGGGTGCTAGGAAATAATGCTATTGACAATAGCAGTAACTGCTGTTTCCTTTTGGACATATTCAGAAAGGTGACTTTCAGTAAAGTACATTATTCAAACCTCCAGTTTACATGGGAAACTGACCAGAGATACTAAGTGTAAGATTCAGAAATGAGAGCTTGACGTAGAGGTTTCCAAAAGAGACCAGCACCCCACAGATCCCTTTTGATAGGTGGGTGGGTTCAGCAGTCTCCTTCACCTGACATCATATGTTGTCATGTGGATTCATGCCTACTATCAGCAGGGGATCTCTCGGGAGCGCCTGATCTGATCATGTCAGGTGAGTTACAGGTGGGCATGGCCAAAAGAAAATGGCTACACAAGCCAGATTCGTGGGCCTAATTTGGCCTGTTGTAAACCATGCTTTGTTTCACAAACTACAAAACAGCCACAAGCTGCCATGCAAATGATCCAACAAACTATGGTTTGTTTCTTGAATGGTCTTTGTGTAGAAGGTGCTAACTACACTGTAGCTGTGAGTTGCAAATTGCAGACAACACTCTTTTCTTATGGGCAGTACTGACAACTGACAATGGGCAGTACTGAGTGAAAGCTCAGTAGGTCCACCCACCCTTTCTTCCAAGGACTGTATTTCTCTATTGCAAGGGGTTTGAATTTCTTAAATTTTTGCCAGTTTGACCTATGTGAATGATTGTTTTTATTCTCTTCAGCAATTGCAGTGTAACTATATCTATATGTACATATTAAAATCACAGAAATTGCTACAATTTAATAAGGGAAATTGGAGTATCACTATATACAGTTTGCTTTTGACTGGACTTAACCATCCAGGGATCCTTTACATTTACCTTTTATAGTTTGTTTAACTCTTTGCTTTCATGTTCCACTAATTTTAGATGTTAGTAAGGAATACAGTGGTACCTCGGGTTACATACGCTTCAGGTTACAGAAATACAGCTAACCCAGAAATAGTACCTCGGGTTAAGAACTTTGTTTCAGGATGAGAAGAGAAATCGTGCTCCGGCGGCGCGGCAGCAGCAGGAGGCCCCATTATCTAAAGTGGTGCTTCAGGTTAAGAACAGACCTCCGGAACGAATTAAGTACTTAACCCGAGGTACCACTGTACTTGGTTGCAGTTGCTTTAAGATTTCATTTTCTCAGCAGCAGCTGCAAAGTGCAGTTGTCTGTCTTGTGAGTTAGAGGTGAATTCTTCTTAGGCAAAGGGCGAGCAAGAGCCACTTATTCATGGAGTGGTTTTGTTTTCACGCTGCTCTTCCGCTTGGCAGAGGTCTGTGATGAAGCAGGGTAAACCATGGTTAGCAAACCGTGTCGGGTTCATGTGTAATAAAAAGCATTTGCCAGAACAAGCCAAGACTTGCAAGCCATTCACAATCATGACTTATGATCATAGTTTGTTGGCAACAAATCAATCATGGTTAATCTACTGGGATGTGTTCATATAATGAAACAAACCATGGTGAGATGCTTTGTTCACACAAAAAGTAGTAAAAATAAAATAAAACTGTTCCTGGAATTTAACACTTCTGTTTTTGACTTCAGGTGGGGAATCACATGGTTTATTATTTTTCTATTAGGAGAAAACAAACCTACACCTACAAAATTAGCATACCAGAATGAAGCCTTCATTAGAGCACTTTCCCGCATAACATTTATTTTCTATTAGCACGTTATAAAATTAAAATATGTATTTACTGGATCTCCCACCTTCAGTCTGTAGTGATATTATCCATGAAAACTTTTACAGTCCTCATCTGTTAGTTGCATGAACTATGTCCAAAACGAGGCTTACCTTGCCAGGTGACATTACCACATTTCCAGATGCAGCTTCCGTGAAAGCAATGAGAAATCCACTATTCCCTCATAAGCAGTATATCACTCCTTCTTAGTGAACTCAGCTGCTGAGTGCAGAGAGGACTGTAGCTACCACAAGGTCACAGAGAAACAAGCAGTAAATATTTGCATGCACAGGGTTATTCCAAGGTTCATAGAAGTACACAATATTTACTGGAAAATCTCTAAAGTTGGCATTCCCCAAAGACCAGCTCAGCGAGGACGGCATATGCTTAGTGGACACAGAATTAGGATGTACCATCAAAATGGAGGAAATGCATCACCAAAAAAGATGAGACATATTTGCATAATATTTACACGTGACTCTTTCTATGTAAAAATGCAACTTTAGAAAACTCCTATAGTTTAAATAAAAATACAAAATGTCTCACTGTAGTGAGGAGAATTGTGACCTGAGGATCTGTGTGTCTGTGGAGTCGGCTGCCCCGGGGCTGTGGATGATCTCTCCCAGTGGCTTCATATAGATATTTAAAAGCATGGGGGGGGGAGGACGGAACCCTGAGGCACCCCACAGGTGAGAGCCCAGGGGTCTGAACACTCATCCCCCAATACCACTTTCTAGATACGGCCCAGGAGAAAGGAGCAGAACCACCCTATAACAGTGCCCCCAGCTCCCAGCCCCTCTAAACGGTCCAGAAGGATGTTATGGTCGATGGTGTCAAAGGCCGCTGAGAGATCCAGCAGAACTAGGAAACAGCGCTCACCTTTGTCCCTAGCCTGCCAGAGACCATCGACTAGCATGACCAAGGCAGTTTCAATCCCATGGTGAGGCCTGAATCCCTATTAGAAGGGATCCAAATGGTCCGCATCCTCCAGGCTTGCTTGGAGTTGTTCAGCAACCACCTGCTCAATCACCTTTCCCAAGAATGGTAGATTTGAGATTGGGCAACAGTTGGCAATATTGGCCGGGTCTAAAGATGTTTTTTTTAAGAAGCAGTTTAATGACTGCCTCTTTCAGTGGGGGCTGCGAAGGCTCCCTCACAGAGGGAAGCATTCACCACCCCGCAGAGCCCATCGCCCAGCCCTTCCCGGCTTGCTTTTATCAGCCAGGATGGGCAAGGATCAAGGAGACAGGTGGTTGGTTTCACTTGTCCAAGCAGCCTGTCCACATCCTCAGAGGTAACAGATTGGAATTGATCCCATGTAACGAGACTAGACAGAACTCTAGCACTCTCCTGCCCCGGCCCTGCTCCCACTGTGGAGTCTGCCTCCTTCCAAATCTGAGCAACTTTATCTGCAAAAAACTTTGCAAAAGCATTGCAGGAGATCTTGGGGTCCCTACCTGGCCTCGGTGATGAAGGTGGTTCTGATAGACCGTGAACCACCTGAAAGAGTTCCCTCCTGCTGTTTTCTGCAGATGCAATAGAGGCGGTGAAGAAGGTCCTCTTCGCCGTCGCCATTGCTGCTTGGTAGGCTCGACGTTGAGCTCTAGCCCATGTCTGGTCTGATTCAGAGTGAGTTTTCTGCTACCAGCGCTCTAGCAGTCTCAACAAATGTTTCATCACCCAGGGAAAACCATGGGGCTGTCCGGGCTCCATGCAATTGGAGAGGGTGCTTTGGAGCTAGACAGTCAATAGCACTGGTTAACTCCGCATTCCAGCGGGCCACCAGGGAATCAGCTGAAAGGCCATCAACATGGGATAAAACATCCCCTACCACTCTCTGGATGCCAATTGGATCCATTAAGTGGCGTGGGTGGAGGATCCGAATCGGTCCCACCTCCCTGCAGAGGGGAAGGGTTGCGGAGAAGTCCAGTTGCACCAGGAAGTGATCTGACCATGGCAGCTCGGGCAGGGAATCCTTGGTGCAACAGGGAGGTCGGTACACCAAAAGGAATAAAGAACTGCCCCTATTGCCCAACTTCCAGAACATGCACTCAGAGAACTGGGTCTTCCCCATAGGACACCTGGTGCAAACTAATGACTTCCTAAAAATCACTGCAACCCCCCCCCTCCCCGTCCACATGACCTGAGTTGCTGTGCATAAGAGAAACCTGGTGGACAAGCAGCAGCAAGGACAGGCCCATCTGCGTCATCCAACCAAGTCTCTGTCACACATGCCAGATCAAATCCTCCATCCACAGTGGTTTTATTCATCATTGACCTGGCATGGCACAGCAACACTTTCAGGTCATGTGGGTTTCCCTTGCTGATTCCAGTATCCTTCCGGTCAGGACCAGCTGCCCAATACATCCGCCCCTGTGGAACCCGCCCCAGCCATTCTGTTGGCTGAGGCCCATGCCCAGGGAGCCCTGACCCTTTCCCCTTAAAAAACAAAATACAAACTATACAATAATGTAACAAAATAATGAAAGTAAAAACAAATCAAGAAACAATTATGCTAAAATTGAACTACTCCCCGCCCCGACTAAACATTTGTCCCACCCCAAACAGAAAGAAAATAATAAAATATTATTACATTATAAAAAACCACCATTCGAGGTGCAGCAGATTAAGAACTTAAAACCATTTTTGCCACATGCTGCAGAGAGCTGCTCAGAGTATGTGTGACTGTCGGTCCCACCCCTTGGGCCTGGTGGAATTGACTTGCAGGGGGGAGTGGTCTTGCCAAACACTCACAGGAGCAGCAACAGCTTTAAGTAGACATGCTTGGGATGGGACTGGGGGGGGGGGAGAGAGAGAGAAATCCCTAGCTAACTTTGCAAAGCCATGCAGGTGCAGGTGCTTGCCCATTGGCTCTGAGGCACTTGTTTCGCTCCAATGCTCCTCTGCCGAGCTGAGAAGATCCCACCCGTGTGGATTAAGGATCTCTCCTAGCCTTCTGGCCATGGAATCGGGCAGAGGGTGGAGGCAGGCAGAGCCTGGGGGAAAAGCATTGGTGAGCAGGAGACTGGCTGGGCAGGCAACTGTGGAAAGCAAACTGGACAGGGAGGAGCATTTCATATTTGTAGAGGAGAGCAAGGCGGGGAATTGGGGAGCCAAGATACTCTTAAAAGGGCTGCAAACCAGTGGCAGTCTTGCCTATGTCCCCAGCTTAAACCAAGATTTCCTTTGGCACAGGAATAAAGCAGGATAGCTTATTAATTTCCATGGCTGAATAGTGGCACTTGGAGGCTATGCTTGTGGTTTGAATACACATGCACTGCCCTGGAAACAAAAACTGGAGTTCCAATCAGTTCCTCTGTTTGGTGACCTCTGTCTCCACCCTTATTTATTCCAGCCCAGACCATTTGATCTCCCTTCATAGGGGGCACAATAGCGTCTTGTGGGTGAACCGCATCAAATATCCAAAGTCCTTGTGCTTGTGGGATTCATATGCAGATTGTCCTTCTCCCTGCTTTCATCCAATATTCTATCCGTTACCACTGATAAGTTTGTTTTGTTTTAGTGGGGGGATTCCTGTATTCAGGAGCAGATGGGCAACTTGCTGCTGCATCTGTTGACTGAAGCCTTTGTGTGAGCTTACTAACATGGACTGGAGAAGAGCCTTTCTAAGCGTGTGGTACAATTGTTGCTCAGCTGTGCTGCTTCATTCAGACTGCAGTCAATCAAGTAAGGTTGTGGGGCTACATGACTGAATAGTTCTTCACTGGACAGGGGAGGGGGCTGAAATCTATCATATCAGGGGGCTTAAAACTAGCTAGCCTGGAACCTTCTCCAACATCTGCTTATAAATCAAAATGAATATTCCAGCTGGGTTTTGTTTTTTTTTGCTGTTTGTCAAGAGAGCTTCTACTGCATCTGCAAAAGGTGATACATAACAGTAAATACTTGTGAACAAAATGTGGTGATCTGAACTTGCCTTAATACAAATCTTAAGATGAGCTTAGGATTTGGTTAATTACAAGCCATATTTCCATGTCACTTATGTAAATCTTCCTTGTTTGTTTCAGCAGGTAATTTGTGGGCCAGTATCACTTAATTGTTCTGAGTGCATAATGATATACCAGCATTTTGCAATTTAATTAAAATGTACAAATCTGAACATTAAGGGGTGGGGGAAATTATTTTTGAATTATTAATCATTCCTCCTCTAGGAAATCTTGTTGCTCTGCAGGAGATTTGTCCAGTGTGCAACTAGATATGTTTTTTCCCTTCTCTTTCACAGACAGACAATTTTCCCGCAGAGCCCAATTACATGGGCAGCAGGCAGCAGTTTGTTCAAAGGTAAGGCCTATTAAATAACTTTCTCGGCTTCCCCATTTGCATCCTATTCAGAAATTCCTTTGCCAGAAAGAACAATTCAAATGGGGTGGGGGAAAATAAATACAAGTTTAACACATTCTCTCCCCCTTTCTCTCTTGTTCTCTTTCCTTCCATACATGAAATATCAGTAGCTCCACATTCAAGGACCCTGAGAGAGCCAGCTTGAGAGACAGTGGCCATGGGGACAGTGACCAAGCAGACAGTGACCAGGATACCAACAAAGGCTCCTGTTGTGACATGTCGGTGAGAGAGGCCCTCAAGATGAAAGCGACTTCGACTAAAAGCCAGCCGCTCGAACCAGGTGAGTGAAGCAGCCACCGCTTGCTACGTCTGCAGCATAAGCAATGATTAGAAACCTATTACTTCTGTTCTGGCAGTAGATAGGCAAGCCCACTGATAATGCTATCAGATGCAGCACTAAATCTTCCAGCCAACTTGCCACACAAACATGTTCTCTCTCTGTTTGTATGCATATACCACACACATATAAATATACTGGTGTATATACACATATGTATATAATAATGAGAAACTGGAACAGACAGTTATAATGCCTGTTCAGCCCCAACAAGCCATGTATTAACGAGTAATAGTGGTGTTTCCCCCCTGGGATCCAGAGAGGCTTTTAACTAGCTCCACATCTGCAAAGAGGTCTTGGGACTTTTCGGGAGTATCTTGTGATATGGCATATGGGCCTGATATTTAAAGACAGAAAAAGCAAAAATCTCACCGGGTGTATACAAAGCCGCTCTTTGGATCCTGACTTTATGTTCTTGAGGACTTCTAGAAATGGATAGCCTGCTGCTGTTTTTCCTTAGTGTTGTCCCAAAGAGTGAAGTTGGATTTACACAGTTAGAGCAATGGTTTGATCATCACAGCTGGCCCCCTTCACCACATCGGTGGAATATTCCTTGCCTAAATGCTTAATTGTGATAACAGACTCATGGTTAGAAAGCTCATGGGACCCAAGATATTATGTGATAGCTGCATTTATTGCGTGGAAAAATATGGCCACAGTATGGTTATCCTTTTCCTTTTTCACTTGCTATGATAATTTGGCAGGATAAACATTTGAAATCAGAACCAACTCCAACTAATGGTGGCTTCATGTTTTTTGTTTCCAAGATTGATTTCATTATCAAATATAAAACATTGTTGGCAACCTCAAGAGTCGGGGGTTGTGTTCCGAACCCCCATGTGCAAAGTCTCGTAAAATGGGCAGTTGCCTGGGTCAGCTCAGCTGCTGGGCAGGGAAGAACCTTCGAGGAGACCCTTCGAGGAGACTGAAGAGGATGTCCTTTTCGGGCCCTAGGAAGGGTCTCCTCAGGAGCCAAGACTCCTCTCCAGGGTGTTCCCCATTTCCGGGTTCAACTTCCAGGATCCTGGCAACATCTGTGTGCACAGTTGTGCACAAATAGAGAATGTGTAAACGAGGAGTTGCCTGTGCTACTAAATGATCAAATCACGACACAGGGCTCACTCCACCAAGTGCTAGTGCGATGCAGGTTCAAATTTTTTCAGTGGATTCTAACTTGAGCCCTCAATCTGTTCCTTTGCCGTGTTTGTTTGTTTTTAATTGCAACCTCTTGCAACACACTCGTTAATTTGCCTGCTTGAGAACCCGGAGCACCTGCCAGATATTCATGCTTGTTGCAGTGGGCAGCATGGTGTTCTCCAGATGTCGCTGGACTGCAGCTCCATCAGCCCCAGTCAGCATGATAGAAATTGTAGTCCTGCAAAATCTGGAGGGCACTGCGTTGGCTTCTCCTGTTATGGAGGATTCTGTATCCTGTTCTGAGATACACAGCTCCTGCCAGGCACCATTCCAGGCCCTTTAGAACTCACTTTAGAACATGGCAGAGGAAGGTTAGTCTCCGGGGGCAAGTTGTCTTTCAGAGAAATTTGTCCACCATGGTTAATCTCATGAGGAAGCCCCTGACAAATTTCCAAACAATCCCAGGAGTTCCCTGAAACGCAGTTTGAAAACCCCTGTCTCATTAAAATAAGTGGAAGCTGTGCAGATCCTTGGCACACCCACGACCTGGCCCCTAGTTAGTAAATCATTTCATTTACAAGCTACAAAGAAGTTACTGACAGGTGCCTGTGACACTGCTAGAGTGATGTACAGCAGAGCGGTGACTGTTCTCAACTGGGGTATATTTACAGAGACAAAAGCAACTCTGTTTCGCCAAAGTCTGTGTCTGATTTGGTTTATGCTCCCTTTTGCTAAGAGTAAGTTTATTTCAAAAGAAACCCATTATTTCCTATCAGTGCCAGTTAAACTGAGTATATCAGCTGTGTGTGTGTGTGTGTGTGTGTGTGTGTGTGTGTGTGTGTGTGTGTTGTACATTTCGCTTCCAAGCAGTGAGGAGGAACACAGCTGAAATATTTTGAATTTGGTTTCTCATCTCCATTAGTCATTTCAGCTTGTTGTGTGGAAAATGATTCACAGCACTGAGGATGTTTTAAAAATTGATTAATTAAGTCTTTCTTAATGAGAAGCTATATTTATAATTAAGCAAAAATACATTCTAAGCTTTCTATTAATTGGTGATTAATTAGAACTAGATTTTTGCCTCCAGCACAGCCAGAGTTGTACCACATTCATCAGCAAATGCACGCTTGGCTTCCTTTTCTTGATCATGTCAAGAATGCAATAAGATTTTGTTTCCATGTAGAATATTTAGAATGCTGCATTGTAATTTATTCCTCATTCATTCAAGGGAGGACCTCATGACCTTGTTTTCCAAATGATAGATGCCAAATTCCCCCCTTTGCATAGCGACTCTTGGTTTATAATTGAACCACTATTCTGTGTAAATATTTCTCTCTAAAAAAATCTCTTCTAACATATATACCTGCTAATTTATTTTACTATGAAAAACACAGAATAAGACTTCCAAACTGTTCTATAGCTTGGGTTGTACAGCTGTTGAAGAATTGTGCCAGATAGAATATATTTTGGCATTATGAGGAACATTTTTAAAAGCTTCACTACATTTGCTGGGGAAAGAGTGTGGAAGGTTTTTTTCATTTCCTAGCTGCTATCAAATTTTATCTACACTGAAATTCATAGTAGCTTTTAAAAGCCTTGCTTCAACAAGAAATCTGGTGGATTTTGTAGGAAAATTAAAGGGATTTCTGTAAATTTTTTCTTACATTTTTATGCCAGCCTTCCTTGAAGAAGATTTAGAATTTAACCTCACAACAACCTTGTGAAGTAGGATAAATGGATAAATACTGAGACTCGTCCAAGGGCCACAAAACAGCTTCAAAGCTGAATGGGGAGTTGAATCTGGGATTCTCATCTCCCTGTCCACAACCTTGTACATCCGGTCTATATATTTGCTGTCTGCAGAATGCATGAGCTTGGATCTCCCAGGTACTTTTTGCTCTCTCTCACGTTCCATTTAAATGAATAGGAGAACCCACAACTGTGCTTTTCTGCAAGTCCTGTTTGTTGCAGTGGCTGAAGAAACCTACAGTGGACAATGCCTATAGATGCAAAAAAGCAGAGTGAAAGTCAAAATACTGGTGAACAGGATATGCCCACCATATGTTGCTTTCCCTAAATATCATGGAAAGTGTTGCCCTCTTTAATTCTGTATGTAATCAACAGGAAAGTCAGAAATGTTCAGAGTTGCAGGTAGATTCTTCTGGTCTAATTGCATCCATTTTGGAGACCCTGAGGGATGTGATCAGCCTTTCTCACTCTGATGCTCTCCAGTGCTAGCTGGGGCTATTGAGAGTTACAGTCTGAAACATCTGGAAGGCACCAGGTGAGGGAATGCCCAACATGTGTTCCATTAGGCCCAGAAACAGAATCCTGGCACTCACCAGTGGCACCTGTGAGGTACCTGATTTCTATTCCTACTGAGGAATACGAGTTCATGTATCCAGATAAATAATATGGTCTGTCCAAACTATATCCCAAATCAGGCTGGGTAGGCAAGAGGGGGAGTTTTTCTCACTTCTTCCCATTGATCAGAGTTGCTTGCCAAAATTTGGGCAAAAGTTATGAGTTATGGTTGGGATGCTGCAGGCTGTGAGCTGAGGAAGGTGGAGGCTGCATGCAGTACAATTTCAAGGTTTCTGCAGGGCTTAGAAGAAAGTGGTCAATAGGTCACACCAATATAATATATAAAAAATAGGCTCACGCTGTTAGAAGAAACAACACTGCAAGTTGTCCTACGAAGCAAAATATTAAAAAAATCAAAATAAACCAGGTTTAGTCAACCATCACTATTGCTTATATGAGTGATAATGCAAAGTGTTCAGGCAAAGTGTTTCACCATATTCTGGAACCAGCTCATGCAAACAGCTGGTATTAACTCTTCCATCCTTGGCGTGTAGATTGGACTGGTCTACTCTTCTAAATACCCAAGAGATGGAAAGATTAATGCTTGTGGGTATGTGCACTATTTGTGTGTTTTATGTGTTTGGATGGATACCCAGGAAGAATGTGTGCCTGAGGGTGCCTGCGGGAGCAGAAGGTGTTTGACAGATGTACTTCAAGGCGTAACAGTAACCCTTACTGTACATCTTCAAAAACAGGAAATGAGAAAGAATATATTTTAAAAGGTTAAAGGAAAGAGGCACCGAGGGTTTAATAATGCTGAACTCATTGTGTGGCTGTGCATCATTAATGATTTCCGATACCATTTTGAGAACAGATTGTCCCTGAATTTTCTTTAATTATTCTCCCTTCCCAGGCTACATAACTAAAGAATTGTGGAGGTTGCTGCATCTCAATTTTGGAGAAAAGTACACACATTTATAAATATAAGGACTAATAGTTATTTCCTTAGCATATGTGAAAGTAAATAAAACGCTAAAGAGAAATTTTTATAATGCTAAGTCTGTTGGTGTGTTTGCGTATGGAGGAATTATTCAAGCCAGCAGAATGGCAACAGCCAAACCAGAAGAAGTGACCTGAATGGCTCCTCCCATTCTAGTATAGCCTTGCTCTGCATTCCTTCCCTTTGGCCATCGTTGCTGGATCTGATGGGAGCTGTAGTCCAGCGGCATCTGGAACACCACTGGTTCCTCATCCCTGTCCTGGAGTAACAGGGTCCCAGTGTCTTTGAAAAGGGAAGCCGCCTCTTTTGAGCTCAGATAAGGATCATTTCACAGTTTTCTGGGGATGTATCAGCTCCTGCCCTGTGGCTATGTATCTTTTTATACATTGCAGTCAGCTGTTGTTGGCTGCACATGGTGGGGTGTGTGACTTGCTCAGTGGAGCTCAGCTGCGGCCCCTCTTAGGTGGGGGCCATTGCCATTCTAAGAGAATGAGGGAGAAGTTCATGGTGAGCTCTGCCATCTATTTTTCTAGAAAAACAGCACTGGTGATATATACACACTTTCATTCTACACTGCCACATGTGAAGTGATCCTGAACTTTAGGATCACAAAGTCTATGACCTCCCTTAGCAAATGACTGGTCACACCACATACTTCAAGAGTCATTCTTTCAAACTGTGGAGACACATCACATGCAAAGTTGCTTTGATCAGAACAGAAGATGCTTCAGGCATCTCACTGCTCCCCTTAGCTCTCAGGTTGTATTGGTCCAGCACGGTGCTTTTTCTGATCAGTGGATCAGAAGAGAAGCCATATTATTATTATTTGCCTGTGATGTTCAAACTTTGTAGAAGGGAAATAAAATAAAAGACACATCTCTTAACTTGGCTTGAAATCCTTGGGAATGCCACTGTGTGTCTGCTTTAATCTTCCAGTTGCTCAGCTAAACAAACACAGTCCCGATTCTCATCTCACTTGACAAGGCTTGGTTGAAAACGAAGGAATAATGAAGAAGAAAACCCAAGAATATCTGCTCTTCAGGAAATGTTGCTTAAAAAGAAAGCTCCACAGATAGCAATATTTGCTCTGTGCTAGCCTCCTTGGTAAATGTAAATAAAGGAAGGAGAATAAAAAATGAGGGTGCTTTGATAAATCTTGGCAGGTGGCCTAAAGGAGAAAAAGCTTGTGTAAAAGAAAGCATAATCATTGGGACAGAAAGTCTTGTGCAATAACCAAGCATGTCCCCTTTAAGTTATCTTCACTCTAGCTATCTGAAGAAAGTCTCTACCTACTCTTTCTATAAAAATGTCTAGCTGTCTCATAAGCTTATTTATGCTCTCTGATTCACTGGACTTACTAAGCAGCTCCCTCCATATGTTTACTACTCTTTAAGGGAAATTGTTCAGCTTGACATTTTGTTTGTGCCTCATTTTTAGACTGTGTGCTCCCCCCACAAAAAATCCTCGTCAAGCCGCGTTACCAGAATTGAACTCTGCTTTGTTAACTAGCATTTTGCTGGGATTTGGCATTGTGCTGCAGGTCTCCATCTAAAGGCATAACCATGTGGAATCTAAAGTAAGGCAGGAATACTTCCCCATCCTCCCATAATGGCAGCCCAGGGATTGCCAAATGTGATAACTGAGTGAGGGAGAATGGCAGGAGCACTTGTGCTTTCCCTGCCTTCGTGCACAGAAGCTTAACCCACTGGATGCATGTAGGTGGACCTGGAACCCCAAATACTCAGGGTCCTAGTTCACAGGAATAACCTACATTGTGGACATGCCCTCAACAAGCAGACAGTCTTGCGGGGGGAGAGGGCTGGTGCAGGACAAAGCAGCAGGGCAAATGTGTGTGGCCCTCCTGTGTCCTCCCTCCTGTGATTATTCTCAGGGGCTTGAGAATAATGCCTGAAGAAGGCTTGTGTGAAGCTCCAAATAGTTTTAGTTTTACCTCAAGGGATCATGGGAAGTTCCATAGGGAGATATAGTTATCTCTAACAGAAAACGATCTGCACCACCACTAAACTTTAATTTCCGTGTTATTTTGGGAACTGGACAGGAGAACTGGTACAAAACCAATATAAGCTTGCTGTGTAGATGTGCTCCAAAGCGAAACATTCCAGTTACTGCTGGCATCTTCTCATCTCAATTTTGTAAAGTAGGGTGGGGTTAGGGGGTGCTTTCCATATTCAAATCTGGGTAGTCTATGTATCCAAACAGTAGGAAAGGTAAAATTAGAAAACAGGAGGGAAGGAAGGAAGGAAGGAAGGAAGGAAGGAAGGAAGGAAGGGGAAAGAGAAGAAAGAAAGAAAGAAAGAAAGAAAGAAAGAAAGAAAGAAAGAAAGAAAGAACATTCCAAACCCTCAAACCCAGTAGGAACCAATTCAATCTCTCAGCTAACTGGTGATTAGGCCACTGAAGGGAACCAGCTTCCCTTCAGCCTAGAACCCAAAGGGTGTGTTGGGGATATATTTCCCCACCTGCATGGAGTGTAATTTAGGGCTGGCCGGTGCCACTTGCGGTCCACCAAACATTGTTCTGTGCTGTGCTCTGGCAAGTGCTTCCCCTTTTTTGCAGTCCCAATAAGGCAACAAATCAGGACTGATGGACCACATTTGTTTGGCCTTGTGGATCAAAAGTTTTACAGGCCTGGTTTAGAAACAACGAAGAGACATGTGGGACTTAACGCTTGGTGTTGTTTCTGCTGGGAGCAGTAGTGGTGGTGGGGTGTAGAGTGTCAGGTCACTGCTTTTTACCAAAAGGAGAGGGAGAAAAGTGAGGCATTGGGGTCTCTCACCTCACCTCTAAAAATTTCACAATTGCCGGCCTGATTTAGGGTCTGGAAGAAGGTAAGCCTTCATTATTTAGAATTCTTCCATTCTTGCCCAACAGTAAGATTTTTAAAAATGTCTCTAGAAAGCCTTGTGATACTTTGCTTTGATAGGAAGTACAGTTTAGATGTAAACCATCAGCAGCATCGTAGGGAAAAGAGCTTCCAGCTACTGTTGCAAAATCCACAGCACCAGCCTCATTATCAAATACCTAATGCAGATGAAATCACAAACAGCTTAAAAAACTCTACATGTAATCCTATCAGCCAAACTAAACAAGAAAATAAATCTGAACTCTTATCACGTGAGACATGCTTTATGGAGCTTCAAAGTGGAAGAGGAATTCCATGCTCCCAGAGGCTATTTTGGAAGTTTCTCTGTTGGAAGGAATCTCCACTGAATGCATGAGTAGTTCCTTGACTAATTGAAGAGAATGAGGCAAACTCTGTGTGTGATTCAGCTACCATATGTACACCAAAACAATCAGAGTGGAACAGATAATAAATAGTATCATATCATAAAGTTCTAAGGTTTTAAATTGGGAAATCAGATCTGGAAATAATAAAAGTTTTAAAGTTTACAAATCAACTTTCAAGATTCAGTGTTTTCTCAATCTCTGAAACTTAGATTTTAGTGCCAGAAAATAGTATCCATTATTTGTTATTTGTCTCTTGCATTCCATTACGTACATGTGAAAGCCACCTATCCCATTTCCCCCCTAAATTCACACTTTCAAGCTCAGTATTATGCTTGAGCTATGAAGCCAAATTCTGCATTTCAAATTTGTTTCATCTTTGCCATTCACATGGTTAATTTGCCCAATGACCGCTATAGGCATAATGCTGCAAGTTGTGAACCTGGTCTTGAGAGCAGAGCTTAATAACCCAGCACCACTCCAGAGAACTACAGTGGTACCTCGAGTTACATACACTTCAGGTTACACACTCCACTAACCCAGAAATAGTACCTTGGGTTAAGAACTTTGCTTCAGGATGAGAACAGAAATTGTGCTCCAGCGGCGTGGCAGCAGCAGGAGGCCCCATTAGCTAAAGTGGTCTTCAGGTTAAGAACAGTTTCAGGTTAAGAACGGACCTCCAGAACGAATTAAGTTCTTAACCCGAGGTACCACTGTATAGGAACAAAGCAGGAGCCTAGCATGGGGGGGGGCGAGGGGGCGGCTTATGGCATACACTGCCTCATTGCTGGAAATGTTTCCTTCCATTCATGCTGCAAGTGAACCTCATTGAGCAGATCTACGAAACCTTGGCTTTTGCTGAATTGGGCCATCAGTTGCCAACTGAATCACGCAATAAAGACATGTGATTGCAGTGGTGCTCAGAATCAGGAAAATATATTTGGCACGTTCTTGGTCCAAAGACTGGTGGGACAATCTTAAAGCTGCTTGTGGTGAGGAAACTGAAGGCAGTTTAATTGCCCACTAATGTCCTGCTTGGGTCACACACTGACAGAGTGGAAGTAAAGCCGGAGGAGCTCTCTAGTCCTCCAGTGTCCTTTCCCCTTTAAAAAGCAGCCCCCTCCACTGAAAACAATGAATGGGGTGGATTTATGGCATGCCCTGAGCTGGCAGGAATCTCTCCCAGGGTTGAGGTTTGTGTGTCAGGGTTGAAAGGCTGCGTTGCAGGGGTTGGATGAGATGACCCTCCGAGTCCCTTCCAGCTCTACAAGAGTTCCCCACTCTTTTCGTGATGCCCCACCCCTTTTGACCCTCCTGATGTTGGTAGAACCAGGGCAGTGGGAGCTGCTGTGGCGGTGGGAAGGGTCATCTGACATCCGCTCTCTTGCTCTGGCATTGCAGAGGGAAGTCTGATGAATCCCTCCAAGGGGCAATAGAACTGCAGCTTCAACTTTCCTGGTGAAAATGTTAAGTTGTTAAATCTCTGCTACTGAAATCAATGAGATCTACAAATTCTCACTTTGGATCTTGTCAGTGGTTTCATATTCATTTAATTATTGTAAAAGAGTCTATCTTATTTATTTATTTTTAAAAAAATCAAATTGGCTCACCAAAAAGTAATATAGAAATTTGTACAAATATAAAACACTCATGATTCAGTTCCATGATTGGGATCTAGGTCATTAATGTCACCATAGATTGACAATTTCTAATTCACTGACCTACATGATAATGGAGCTGGGATCATATGAACACCACTGAACTCTTCAATCTGCGTGATTGTGGGAGAGAGAGCTAGGACGCTAGAGATCTCCAGAACAGCACTCACTTAATAGCAACTCTCAATAATCATTATGGGTGGGGCAGGGGCAGGGGGAGTAATAGAATCATAGAATTGTAGAGCTGGGGGGGTCATCTGGTCCAACCCCCTGCAATGCAGGAATTTTTAATCATGACACACAAACTGATATTGAAACAATACAAATTTGTAGTGTAGATATACCCTGGATCTCAATTGTGAAACTAACAGCCAAGGTTGCTGGTATCATACCCTTGGAAAATGTTCTTACTATAATTTATATAAAAAAAATTTGCACAACAAATTTCCCATGAATAAGAAAGAGTGACAGCTTCTGAAATCCAGGGCTTTGCTATGTTTTCAAAACAATAGGTTTGAATTCCTTAATAGGCTTTGAGTCTCCAGTATGATTTGAACTTCCTAATGCCACCGGTGATATTTATCCATTGGCTCATAAAAGAAAAACAAAATAAAATTGGAAGCACTTGAATAAATACCTAGAAATTGGCCAGGTTAAATATTGGGTAGGGTGGTCTCACTTTGTAAATTAGAACTCCCCCCCCCCTTGATCACCAATATGTTCTTTGCAAATCCTCGGTTCATACAATATGAATCAATTTACAACCCCAAAGCATGTAAACTGAAATACTTCCTTGATTTTTTCACCATTTGGTGATTTCCTCCCTAACTGTGAGCGTGGCCTAGTTTGGGAGTCCCACTCTAAAATGACACAATCTGTGAAATGTTGTTCACCATTGCTTCCTCCCATAGGTTTTTCCCCCTGGACAGAACATCTTCTCTCTCATTCTCTCTGTGCCCAAAATGAGAGTAGCTGTCAGACTGCACTCCTTGTTCTGACTCCACCTAAGAAACTTTATGTCCAAGAGTACCATCCTCTCCAAGTTGGTTACCCCTAACAAGGTCAGGTAAGAAACTGCCTTGCTGTTGTATGTTAGGACGTGCACGCAATTCCCATCTTCACTTCCATCTAACTCAGGAAACTAGTGGTGAAGAGCAGGCTGGATTGTTGATAGGGAGATTGCAGGTACAGACTGCGGACCCCTTGCCCTGGTTTTCCGATAGAGATTTAGTTTTCATTTTGATTGCGGATTGATGTCTGTGTTTTAAGCAACTAAATACTACAGTCAGGGGAAGCACATCAACACTCAGTGCAAAAAGGTCCCAAATCTCTCCAGCTTTACCTTAAAATATTTGGGGGAGAAAGGTGGCTTAAAGCTGAGTAGAAGGGTTGAAAATTCATTCAGTACTTTTAGTACTGTGTATGTTTACTTTAGCAAAACCACCTCCAACCAATTCGTGAAAGAACCATTCACAAAGAACTCTGTTCACCCTCCATATGCAGAGAGGCATGCATGCGTGGGGGGGGGAGTGGTCCCATGCAGCCTGTTCCTCCCCTGCTATGATGCTTCCGCATCAGTTGCTGGGCAATGGAAATGAGCTATTCATTCAAATCAAAGTCTTCTGCACATTGCATGTAAGCCACTTTTGCAAAAGCAGAGGTGGTGCTGCCCATTGAGACCTGGAAACTGCCAAACTGCAAGGCAATCGAAAGTAAAGCATGAGACTGAGAAGCCTGGCCGAACTATCATGGTGCCTTGCACAATACCAGGCTGGTAGGGAAGAGAGGACTTAGCTGTATTCATATGAGAAAATCGAGAAGGGCCATAGCTACATGATATGGTACATTATTTGCATATACTGAGGTGGTTCCTTCCTGGCAGGTCTAGTTTTGAAACAGAAACTCAGGGCAGAGCAGCGCCTGAGTCTTTGGGAGCTGCTGCCCATCTCATAGTCCAGTTCAGTATTAAGCAGGTTTCTCTACTTCTGATGTCTTTTACAATATGCTTGGTTCTTTCAGCCACAGCTAAAGTATTTTAAGGAACTGCATGCTCAGTTTAGAAGTTTAATCAAAAATTTTAATAAATCTCAGGAACCATTCCACTTGAAAAAAAATGTTGTTCAAGGTTTCTTTTGTAAATTGTAGTACACAGTGTCATGTGCATGCAGTTCTTGCTGGAATCTGTTGCTGGTGGGGTTGTCAGCCAGTCAGAAAAACAACCACCACTGTGGCCTGAACGGGCTTCGTGTTGATTTTCACTTTGCCAGAATCTCAAAGGGCAAGGCACAGACTCCCTTAGTCTCCATCTCCACTTTTTGAAATCAGCACATATCAGGTGATAAAGTGAGTTTTGCACTTATTTCTGCGCCTGGTCCTGAGAGCCACTGAGTAACCCCTGAGGCCCCAGCACTGGTTAAATAAGAAAAAAGAATACTGTGTGGAAAGAGGAGCAATGTACAATATCTCACATTAACTTTCCCATCTGAAATGTGTTTCATCTCAAGTAAGACATACCGATTTTGATGGCATGAGCTTTCACACAAGGATGTGGAGCCTTATTTTAATTTCCAATTTGTTGATGCAAGTGCCTTTCCTTCAGGCAGTGGGGCTCTCCGCAGGGGAATAAGTCTTGGACTGGGAAGGGGCTTCCCTTCCGCTGTCCCCCTTGTGCTGCTGTTTTCGTTTCTTCCAAGTATTGGAAAACAGAGCATACTAAGAAATGATGATGTGAATATGTGCAGGCCACTCCATCCTAAACATTATTTCAGCATTTTGGATAAAAAGTTACTGGCAATGATAAAATTTATTGAAATAAATGGAGAATAGTCCACATTTAAATAGTAGTGTGTTTGCTTGGTTTTAGTTAGTTTCAAAATGTTTTCCTTCTGTTTAAAATCCTAAATTAAAAACAAAAACCTTGTGTTTTGCTGTTCACTTAAGCTTTTCAAGTTTCATCCTGAAACAGTGGAGATGAGAATATAATAAAATGGTAAAGGGCCCCTGACCATTAGGTCCAGTTGTGGATGACTCTGGGATTGCAGCGCTCATCTCGCTTTACTAGTTGAGGGAGCCGGCATACGGCTTCCAGGTCATGTGGCCAGCATGACTAAGCCGCTTCTGGCGAACCAGAGCAGTACATGGAAACATCGTTTACCTTCCCGCTGGAAGGTATTTACTTGCACTTAGATGTGCTTTCAAACTGCTAGGTTGGCAGGAGCAGGGACCAAGCAACGGGAGCTCACCCCGACATGGGGATTCAAACCGCCGACCTTCTGATCAGCAAGCCCTAGGCTCTGTGGTTTAGACCACAGCACCACCGGCGTCCCTGATAATATTATAATATAATATAATATAATATAATATAATATAATATAATAATAGTATTTTAAAACATCTGACCATAGGGTATATTTCACACTGCAGACTTGTATCAGATTGATATCACTTTTGTGGCTTCATTTTGAGAATTGTAGTTTGGTGACAATGCTAAGAATTGTCTGTTTGAGATCCCTCCTCTCCTCCCACCAAGTGCAGCTCAGAGGGTTCCCTGTTAAGAGGGAATGAGAGCAGCTTGAATGTCTTCAATGAAGTAGAGATTCTCCTATAAACAGTAGGGAACTGTCACATATTTTTGTCTACATGAGTGAGAATCAGAAGGAGTGAACAACCTGGAATACAAAAGTAGAGGGACAGGGTTGGCATTTTGGCCCTCTGCTGGAGAAGGAAATCAAATTTGCCTGTTTGTTACCTATACAATTATATTTGGGAGCTCATTACCATTCTTAAGAATGCTTTAACCTATAATTTCCATAAAAGAGATGAAAATCTACCTACTTAACTTGCTTAGTTGTGGAACTCCATTAGAATTAAATTGCAGGCCTATTTATGTATGTGTGTGTATCCAGTTATGTAAATTACAAAATTAGAACAGGCACATAATTAAATGTGACAATGGGCCATGTCCTCCTTTTCTGAAGAAAAATGCACAGAAGGGGAAAATTTAAACTGCATCATCCCGAGGGTTTTTGTCTGCGAGGAAGGCTAGCGGTGGTGCAGAAGTGGAGAGGGTGTGCCTGGACTGCTGAGTGCTTTGGCAACAGTTAATAGTTGTGGAGCATTTATGCAGACATAGAGAAAGAGCTGTGGCCATAGTAAGTCTCTAAATATGAATAAAGGAAATAGGTGATGTACAGATTGGACCAATCCCGGACCAATCATGAAACACACTAAGGCAGTCTTTCCAGGTGGTGGGTTTTAAGGGGCAATAAAGTAGAGGCAGGAAGTTCTGATCCATCAGGAGCACAATCCACTGGGAATCCACAATTTGCAACCATAATGCTTATTACTAGAAAAACTTCCCAAGAGACCAAACTGTAGGTTTATCAGGGGAAGGGTGTGAGTGTCATTGCGGATCTTCCACCCCGGCCAGCAATTTTTTCAAGATGCTTCTAGAAATATTTAAATTATGTATATAGTGTGTTTGCCTCTTATCTTTCCCTCCCCAAACTGCTAATGTGAACAAGAATAGTTTTAAAGTTTTCTTTGGTGTTAAGGCAACGCTTACTTGAAACCAAAATCTATAATTTTAGATGTACAATATTGTAAGTTTGAGGCTATGTTTTATTTAAAAATAATTACAGTGGTGCCCCGCAAGACGAATGCCTCGCAAGACGAAAAACCCGCTAGACGAAAGGGTTTTCCGTTTTTCGATGCACTTCGCAAGACGAATTTCCCTATGGGCTTGCTTCGCAAAACAAAAAAGTCTTGCGAGTCTTGCGATTTCCCCCCCTTCCCCCCTTTTTCTAAGCCGCTAAGCCGCTAATAGCCTTTTAGCCGCTAAGCCTTTAATAGCCGCTAAACCGCTAATAGCGCTAATCCACTAAGCCGCTAATAGGGTTGCTTCGTAAGATGAAAAAACCGCTAGATGAAGAGACTCACGGAACAGATTAATTTTGTCTTGCGAGGCACCACTGTATTCTAATGGAGTTGGATTGTGAACGCAGGATGCTTAGGCAGAAGGGGCAGTCTGCTATTGCTGAAAAAGGGTGAGGAATATTAGCAGCATAGAAGTGTAGAGTTGGGAGGGATCCCCAGGGCCATCTGGTCCAGTGCCCTGCAATGCAGGAATCTCAACTGAAGCATCCAGGACAGATGACCAGATTCTGGACTTGGGTTCTTTGATGTTCAGAGTAGCAGCCAAGTGTAATCAAATGACTCTCGTAAAGCTCATAGCAATCTGCATGTTCAAATGCAGAGCGTCCTGCCGAAGATGAAGCCATTGCTTTCACTTTCTGACAGGGATTGTTCAGAATCATCTAGTGGTCCACTGTGGGCAAACAAAATCCTGAACTAAGTGGACCTTAGGTCTGATCCGGTTGAGTATTTCTTATGTTCTTTTAATTGGATTCCATGACTTGATGGTATTTTCCCCCTCCACATTCAGCTGATGATACACTGCAATAAACCCTTTTGACCTTCATGCTGCCAGAGCCCACTTTTCATGAAAGCAGGAAGGATTTTTTTAAAAAAGTCTGCATTCATGTTATTTCTGCTGGAAATATGCCACCAGCAACATACATTATTCTTGATTCTTCCCCTTTCCTGAAGAAGCATGCCCTTTTCATTGTGGAGGTTCTGCTGTGAATTTCTTCCGAAGGGGCTGCTTGTGACTACATGGTGTTAGGGGCAAATGTCACACCATTTCCCATGGGCGGTGTGCCAAATTACATTTCTTTCCATCTGCTCTGCTGCGCAGTTCAGCAATGGGAGAGCAGCGTCTGTGTTGTGACAAACCTGTACTGTGACATCAAAACATCTTTCTTTGAGCAGGGATCCAGGCATACATTTTGCTAATGTCCTCCACCTGAGTGAGGCCAGTGAAGTTGTAGTCCTGTGACCTAGGATGCCATTGGCTCAAATATTTGCATGTAATCTCAGCCATGAACTTGGTGGGTGACCTTGGACAAAATGCTATGTCTCAGATGTAGGAACATAGGAGCATGCGTTATACTAATTTTTAGTACAGTAAGCCTGCTACTTATGTACATCTAACTTGTGTGCATTCGGCTGTATGTATTTGGCAAAAAAAAAAATTGTTTAAGAAAAAGAAGGGGGGCGTGTTCAGGGAAAAAGACTTTGGCAATCCCACCCACCATTGCACCCAGTGTGTTTTGACTATACAAGATTTGGGCTTTATGTACAATCCCTGGAATGTAATTCCTGTGTAAGTTATGGTCTTACTGTACTGTATATCTAAAATCCACATTTGGTAGATTCAATCCATATTAGCATTTCCTCATGGTACTGCTGCTTCTTTCTTGCTTGTGATTTGCATGATGCATGTCCCAATTTATAGCTGTTGTGCTAGTTGTGCCCCTTTACTATGGCATTCTTCATACTTGTTTTATGATTATTTGGGAGTGGAGAGGTTCTGCTCTTGCATTGCGATGGCACAGCTGTTTCCCACGGAGAACCAACCTTGTTCTGTTGTCACTCTTACTGGTGGGAATGGCTTCAAACATGCCAGAGTAGTTTGGCAACCTTTACTCCACCTTTCTCTCCCCCGCACCCGCTTCATCCTTGGGCATGTGGGAAAAGCTCTTTTTGGAAGAAAGTTATATCCACTACTTTACTGACAATTTTTTGAATATTCAGTGTGCAGTAGTGGGCCTGCACAGCTTTGCTTAATAATTGAGCCCTTTCCTCATTCACTTTTCATGGGGATGGAAGTGGACAGAATAATAGAACCATAGAATTGTAGCGTTGGAAGGGACATTCCAACCTTCTGCAGCACAGCAGTCTTGCCCACAGCCACCCCTGGGTGGGCTTGAACCACCAAGCTTCTGGTTACAGCCAGATGCACCAACCCATTGCACCACCGTACATTGACTTGTTTTTAAGTGCTACTGCCCAGTGCATACCAGTGGACTTCAGTAGCTTTGCTTAATGTCAGATGCCTTTTCCTGTTCTCCTGCTTCTGTGGTGATGGTCAGGGATGATTGAACCCATTCACATCTAGTCTATTTTATCCCATTTATTGGCAGATTTTAAGCCACTACCCCTGTGTGCATTGAACTACATCCTTTCTCCATTATCCTTCAGCTTTCACCATGGGGGATTTGTTTTTAGAGGTAATTGTCATTCTCTTTTTTCTGACAGATGGAGCAGATTTAGGTATTGCCCTCGCTGCTGCACAGCATTGTATGCAAATAGAGCATTCTGTTCACGAAGTGTTTATCAGGAGTCAGAAAGGAAAAACCAAACAGAATATTTATTTCCCCACACGCCCAAATGTTCTTCAAGTAGATAATAATGAGAGGCATGAGACTATATCCACACCCTAAACCAGTGCATGAAATAAGTTGAATCATAACCATCTGAATGTGATCTGGGCAGAGAGGTCCACAGCTCTGAAAGGTGTTTTACAGCTGTTGTTGGACACTGGAAGACTAAGCATGTGATGTGAGGGTACTCCTGGATTTGGCACCGATTATGGAAACCCAAATGATGGTCAGTTACCAAGAATGCTTTTTACCACTTTTGACTGCTTTGCCAACCACACCCCTGTCTGGAGAGGACTGTGTTACAACACAGCAATCCCTTTTCTGTTCATGTCCAGACCAGATGGCGGAAATGTATTATTTGTGGGGTTGCCTTTAAATATGGTTGGGAAACTTCATCTGGTCCAGAATTCAGCTTCCAGAGTCCTGTTGGAAGCAAGGTCTGTAGTACCTCCATTATAATAGCTGCACATTATAATAGCTGCACCAGCAAGTTTCTGACCCTATTTTAGGTACTGGTGTTAATCTTTAAAACTACAAATAGTTTGGCCCTGCTATTATTAGACTGCCTGCACCCATGCCACCTTTGCTAACATTTCAATTATGAAATTCCCTTCTACTGAACACTGAACTGTGTTATTCTTCTTTTCATATTTTCATGTTTTGATTATAAGCACCTTTGGGTGGACATTTGTCCAGAAAAGCAGCCTCAAAATCTTTTAATTAAGTAAATAATAACTATTCTACCATATTTCTTCCCTCCCCACCAATTTTTATTGAGCATAAGGTAGAGGTTTGCAGTTCAGAATCATGACTTTATTAATTTCATAGTAGCTGAAAATCCATAGATAATTACAATGCAGATTACTTGAACATACAACTCCACTCTTTGAGGATCCATTTTGAGATACGAATGGACAGAAGTGAATGCTATTAAGAACAGCAGAAAAAGCTACCTGCAAAGGAGTGGAAGCCACAAGGCACTCTTTAGGCATGTAATGATTTGCCCAGGAGTGCATGTGTGCACCCGAGACCAAAAAGGAGGCTTTAAAATGTTGCTTACTTACCATGCAGTTATAACCAATAACAGTCATGTGTGGCACTGACTGTGTGTGTGTGTGTGTGTGTTTAAGTGACTTAAGAACCACCCACAATTTCATTACTGATATCCCAAATTAAATGGTGTAATGTAGCACAGGGACATAATACGAAGAGGGAAGAGATGGTATTGTGTAGGATGCTCTCTGCGTGGCAATTGCTTGAGTGGAAAGTGCCACGACAGTTATACCTGACAAATGAAAGGGGCTTCAGTGTGGATTATATGTCAGTCAAGACTATTTGTCTGTCTAGCCAAATATTGTCTACTTCACCGGCCAGCAGTTCTCAATGGCTTATGGAAGACATTTTCCATGTGCGCAATTGCCTGAGCCTTTTCACTTTAGCCTTAGCAGCCCCTCCCCCAGCTGCTTCACAACAAATGGAGTTGATAGCATTCACCTGCTTTACAGGGTTGTTGTAAAGAGCACTGAGGCAAGGTATGTGAAAGACTTTAAGCACTTAGGAAAATTAATTTTTAAAATATAGATGCAAAGCATTGGTCTTTTCTGTAAGTTTTAATGAGTTAAACCATTGCTGAGTGAATATCAAACTGTTTGTATGGATTGATGAGACTCAGTGCTGCATTTTTGTTGATAATGATCTGATACCATGACCATGCCAAAGCAATGGCATTTTTATGCTTGCTAATGTTACATGCATTGGCTTAAGATTGTTTTGGCTCAGTTTGATTAATGGTTCACAGAACTGGGTGGCTTCTGCACAAGCCAAGCAGTGACTTCCCCATTCATTTCCGAATCCAGGTGTACCGGATTGCATCATATTACTGAATAATAAATGCATTTGCAGCTATGATATATTTTTATTTTTGTTTCAAGTTAAAAATAAGCACTGTTGGAGAAGCACAACTGATCAGAGAACGGTTTTAGAGGATGTTGTGTTTCCTCTTAAATAGCCCAGAAGAATGACTGAATTTAAGTTAATTATGCCTCAATCCATTAAACTCAGAGGGACCTATTATCAAGTAATGTGTTTAGGATTAGGTTAAGTTGTTAATTATGTGGACATTGATGGGATTAAACTGGTTTGTACTCAAGTTTAATTTATTTGTAGATTACAAGCACCCTAGACCTTACAAAAGACCTGGAGTGATTGCTATTTCCTGTCTTTTTCTCCTCTACCACTTGAGTGAACCCTTCTACCGTATCCTAAGGACTACTGGGAAGGACTGCAGCTAGAGATTGTCACTTGTCAGTCCTATGTTCCTGCTCCATTAGTTTAACACAGAATGAGGCTTTAGCTGTTGCAGTGAAAAGCTCTGCTTACACCAAAAACAGACAAAGAACCAGCATAAGATGAGGTTGTGTGAGAAATGTAGGATTGCAAAACTCTTTGAGGGCTGGTCCATAAATGTTCGTACGTCCCCCTTCCTGACTGACTTATGTTTATAAATGGACCATGAGATGGACAACATCACAGATATAAGTTAAGTACTGCCTCACATTACCTTAAAATACAATAATTTCCAGTGGAGTTTGTTCATGCATTGAGATTCCTGACCTCAAGTGTTCAGGAGCAAGTGCAGAGAGATCAAGAAATGTTTAAGCTTGTATGAACCAGTCCTGAAGCTGAAGGAAGTAGATTACGATTTGTATTCAGTAGAAGGTGGCATGACAGAGGCATCGCTGCCTGTGGCCCGTACGTTCATGCTGTTATTGCCTCTGGTTAGAATGTTTTGCATGTTAAAAAATCCACCAAACCTCTATCACCTCAAATGACAGTGACAGAAAAGAAATTAGTGTGTATACTGTGGTTGGTGATGTAACAACCTTCTAATAATCTTAAAAAGTATTGCCTGTCTCTAACCTTAGCAGTCACTCTTTTTTGCAGCAAAATGTTTCTTTCATAACCCCAAAGATTTACAAAAAGAAAGAAAACAAACCCAAAACTTGAGCAGTCACTTTGGGTCAAATTACCTAAGGACATTCCATGCCCAAGTAAAGTTCAAAGGCAGTGTAAGCGATATGAATAATCTGAGCTGCCCAGCAGCAGAGAAACTCATCCAGGCTGATTATGCTGCACCACCCACAAGTGTGCCAAAAAAAGGAGAAAAAATGAAAGGTTTGTGTATTTGCTGCAGGCAGCATAGAAAGAGAAATAAGGACATGCAGTGTGGCTTTAAACTCAGCTATATATTTTCTAGGAGATCTAGCACTAATGTATTTGTTCACTGAAGGTCACTACGCCATCAGGAATATAATAATACTTAGCATTTATATAGCACAATTCAAGTGTTCACATACATTATCTCGGCAAACCTCGCAATAGCCTCGTATAAGAGGCCACTATTATTGTCCCCACAGAGCAGCTGTTGGAGTGTGGCTGAAAAAGCAGTTACCGTATTTTTTGCTCTATAGGACGCACCCGAGCATAGGACGCACCTAGTCTTAAGAGGAGGAAAACAAGTAAAAAACATTCTGAATCAAATCATTTCAGCTGCCTTGCCTCGTGGAACCAGCGCAAAAGGAGGAAATGCCGGGAATTACCGGCACAGTAAGCTGGAGGAGGGGCGGAAGGGGCAGTCCCCATCCTTCCAGCACATTGTACATCTAGCAGAGTAAGAGCTGCTTACACGCGTGCAAGCAGCTCTCCCTTTGCTTGAATTACAGCCCTGGCAAGCAGCCAGCCCTGGCTGAGCTTGTCGGGGCTTTATGGGGAAGCCGGGGGTTCTCCAGCCAGCCCAGCCAGTTTCGGGGCTGAAGGGGGAAGCCCGGGGTTTCCCCATAAAGCCCCGGCATCCCCAAGCTAGAACTGTGCAGCGCTCCGTCTCCCTGTTCTGGCTTCAGGGACAGCCTTTCAAGCCTCCTCAGGGCAGCGGGGTGCCTCCACAGGAGAGTTCCTGAGGTGGGGGCAGCCATCGTGGATGATGTTTGGACACGCAGACCAAAATATGACTTCAGCCAATTTTTGGCATGACAAAACCAAATTCACAAATTGAACTATCCATTTTAAAATGCCACAAGGCAATTGGTGTGGTTCCCAATCCTCCATGTCACACCTCATGGGGACTCCATTTTGCTCTGTCCAGGTACACATTCCCTACAAATTCTTCCCCTCTAATTTCTGCTCAAAATTGGGGTTTGACACAGCATTTGTACACCAGCCAGTTGGGTAGGGATATTCTAGAATAACTCTGGCAAACTTGGGTCAGTCACTGTCTCTTATCTTATCTAACCCACCTTACAGGGTTGTTGTTGCTATTAATTTGTTTATACCCTGCCTTTTCCCCTGATGAGACTCAAGGCAGCTTATAAATAAAAACAGGATTATGAGTATGAAATGGGGAGGGGGATGTATGGTAGAGCTTGGAAGAACATTGGGGTTATGGATTTTTATCAGCTCTAGCCTCCGATAAGAAATTGACATTGAGCAGCTCAGCTAGCTGTATGTACAAATGTGTTTGTGATACAGTGTAAGTTAATGAGCAGTCTAGTTCCTGTCCAGTTCTGGATACAGTTTTGGCAGACGGGCACATTTTCCCGTACAGTGGTACCTCTGGATACGAACGGGATCCGTTCTGGAGCCCCGTTCGTGTCTAGAAGCAAACGTAACTAGCGACTGCACATTGCGCACGCACGTGTCACTTTTCACCGCTTCTGCGCATGCGCGTGACATCATTTTGAGCGTATGCGCATGTGCAAGCGGCGAAACCTGGAAGTAACGTGCCACGGAGCGCAACTCGAACGCGCTCAGCCCGAAGCACATTCAACCCGAGGTATGACTGTATTTGGTAGGAGTACCAATAGTTTTCAGACCTGGTGTTATCAGCATGTGGGGAAACTTTCAAGCATGCATTTGCTAAGAACCCCAAACTTGTATACTGTACAGCATTGACAGGGAGATGGTCTGAACTTGTACAGAAATTTACAGAATTTCTTATTGTTTCTGAAAGCTATAATAGCCTGGATGAGTAAATGAAGGCTTTGAACTTTGGTTAGTCATAAAGATTGGAAGGGGAAAGTGGGGGAAGCAATCATTTTTCCTAAGCTTCCATGTCAGATTCTGAGGACCAGGACTTAGAAGAGTAGAAAAAGAAGAAGAAAACTTTATAATTCTTGGTTCCTCTCTTAACCCCAATGCCTTTATTCTTAGATCAGGTCTGGGTAGCTAGGCGGGCAGTGGTGTTGACTGAAAGAGAGTAATGCTTTATTGATCAGCTATGCATTGTATGTTCCTGATTGGAAACAGGTTTCTCTACTCACATCTACTGCTGTTTTCTTGCAGCTGTATATCTGTACCCTTGAATGTCCATCTGAATTGTTTTGTGTTTGGCTTATTTGCCTTTTTGGTGCACTGTACCTCCCCCTTTGCTTTAATTGTACCTTAATTTCAGTTGAAATTTACCCTTAATGAAATTGAATAATAATGATGCTTAAAAATTGTAAATAGAGAAAAATAAGTTTGAAAAATAGAAAAGGCACTCAAGGATAGAGTGGAAGTTTTCAAGTGGGAAAACTCTGCTGAGCTCTGTCACTTATCGGGAAGCATTGGCTGTGAGTCCCTGTTTTGCAGCCTGAGAGCAAAGGAATGCTGAGAGGACGGAACAGATCAAGCTCATGGGCCCTAAATTTATTGGATGAGGGCAAGATAAATGATGTGGCTAATAGGCTCTTATTACATCAGAGGTATTTGGTTTTGTTCGCCTTGTTTCATGTACAAAATGTGGACTTGAGGATTTTCAGTCTTTTACAAAGTTCTATTTTACCAGACCTACTAAACAGTGATAAAACAATCACAACAAGGGGAGATAGAGGTAGAGGTGTGTGTGTTTGTGCGCACGCGTGCATTAAAGAGTTATAAAGGGTGCTAGGACAGAGATGACCGGTGATGCATCAGAGTGTAAATTATAAAAGTGACTTGAATGGGCTTCAGTGCATTTCAATAATTAAGGGTATATAATATTGCTGGGGTATTGTAAATTTCCTGTTTTACTATATTTACTTTCTATCCTGAAGAATTATAGAGCCTATGCAAATATGCAATTTTAAACATCCTCTAAAGTGATACTATTCTAAATTATTAAATGAAAATATGAAGTTTGATTATTTAAATGTGATCTAGTTTCCGTTTCTATTCATTTCAATTCTAAATGTCAGTTGACATTAAACAGTTTTAAACAGTCATTAAAGTCTGTTTAAAACAGATGATAATTTTCATCAAGGTCTTTTAGTCAGTTCAAGGAGACCAGCATTATCAGAATAAACACAGCTATCACATCATTATGTATTTAGGTGTTAGGAGATTTATATACCACCTACACCAGAAATGGTCATATGTAAATTTCTTTTTTAGAAAGCATATACAAACACAGTGAAATAAATAAAAAATAACACTCATAAAAAATAACACATTTATTCTTCTTAACTTTTAAAAAATTCTAATGATTAATTTAAACTGTATTTGTGAACTTAGAGATGTTTTGATTTTGTAAAAAATGCTTTTAACCTAGTTGTTTGGGAATGTTTTGAAATATTACAATAGTTATTTTCCCCATTAAAGTGTAAAGTAATCTACTTATGTCATGCAAATAGCTAACTGTATATTTTAAATTAATCTATTTGATAATGATATTACTATAGAAGCCACTTATTGTGCTCAGTAATTGCAGATGGGTCTTTAAACAACTATTAATCTTGACAAATAGGTTTTGGAATCAGTAGGCACTTAATAAATATGTAGTCCAAGTCTTATTAAATCCAAACAAATATGCATTGCAGGCTCTTGAAGTCAATCTACACTGCCCAGTTCTATTCATCATCGCTCAGCACGTATCATTATTTGAACGACAGAATCACAGAGTGTATCACAGCACTCCTCTCATTATTAGAGGCTTTCTGATCAGTGGGACCCACAGATGCAGCTTACAGAATACACTTCTGGCAAGCGTATGAGGGCATCTTAAGAAAGAACACGAGGCGTAAACTCCCATCTCCTAAATAACCTCCTAATCAAATGTTGATCTCTCTGGGTATCCATCAAAAAGCTCATGACATGAAGATGTCAGGGACAGCTTTGCAGTGTTTGTTTTCTGATTTGTCCAGTACTGAAAAATTGGCACAGCTATTAGCAGTAGGATAGTTTCTTGCTGAGAGAACAATTTGGAGGATATTTCCCCCAGGTTTGTGCAGCATGCACAGGTTCAGTCCATATTCAAATATATAAAGTCCATGTTCAAATATATAAAAGGATGTCACATAGAGGAGGGAGAAAGGTTGTTTTCTTCTGCTCCAGAGAAGCGGACACGGAGCAATGGATCCAAACTACAAGAAAGAAGATTCCACCTAAACATTAGGAAGAACTTCCTGGCAGTAAGAGCTGTTCGACAGTGGAATTTGCTGCCAAGGAGTGTGGTGGAGTCTCCTACTTTGGAGGTCTTTAAGCAGAGGCTTGACAACCATATGTCAGGAGTGCTCTGATGGTGTTTCCTGCTTGGCAGGGGGTTGGACTCAATGGCCCTTGGGGTCTCTTCCAATTCTATGATTCTATAAATATACAGCAGTGGAAACACATGATGAGGCTGAACATTATCTCAAGATTTGCCATTATAATAATCAAACTGCATCATCAGCAAAGTTGTTTCCTGTATGTCATTAAAAGTTCTATTAATGTATGTTTATAAATACTATCACTTGTAGTTTTAAACTGTTTGCAAATGGGGTGAATAATTGTCCTCCACCCCATTTCAGAATAATACACTTTTTTTCTCTCCAGCTAAAAAGCTCATCACATGTAGAATCTCCTTCATCTCCTAAATCAGGTATTCCCTCCAGGTTTTAAATTAGATGGGAGTAACCATTCATTTCTTGACCATTCATCCCTTGATTAATCTTAGTAACGGTTTCTTGTAATTCTCTATCAGAGGACATTTTTTGGAATCAGTAAATGTTTGGATAAATTCATCGGAAATATTTTTGTTCTGCTAATTTGTTGTGGAAAGCAGCCAAAATGTTGGGTTTTCTCATGCCATCTATGAGGCACTAGCGACTATCACACTGTTGCAATAATTTTAGGAGACCTAAGGATGTGGAGACTGATTGCAGTTACTCTGTGCTGTACATGCTCAGAATTACTTTTATATTGTAGCTATTGGTAGGATATACAGTGTTGTATAAGATATATGTAGTTTTACTTTATATATTTTCTTTACAGAAGAGATGCGGCCAAATACAGGGTGATTAATGGGGACACAAGTGGAGAAAAGGAGACAGTTCAGACCAAGGCCAACAGCACTGGCAAGATTTGTTCTGTTTTACAGATGTTTCATAACCTCTTCTGATTAGTGCCAGGCTATGTTCCTCATACCTGCTCCAAAGCGCCCACGGTTAACAAGGCGTCAGTTGTGGCCCCACTGTGAGACAGCTCAAGCAGCCGAAGGTGGCGGATTTGGAGTATGGCTTCAGAATAGCAGAGTGAGAGGCTGATAGCTTTGGTCTCCTGTGAAAACCCCACGGAAGGGCAAGAGCGTGGCAGCAGGGCTGATGAACTTGGTTTGGCTTAGTGCGCAGCCTCCTGCCTCAGGCGGATGGACGGGCTTCCTCCAGTCTATTGGCATTCCTCACTAGCAACTGACTCATTGTTTGTAATCAGGCAGGTGAGGTAACATCTGGTTATATCCAAAATAAGCTGTTACCCCCCCCCCACCGCCACCTCTCTCTCTATTCAGATGTAGATATTTTAATAAATGTTTTAAGCTGAACTAAGCTGGTACTTAAAATAGTTCTCTGACATTCAGAATAATGGATATGAAAGCAAGTGCAATAAAAATTGTCAGCAAGGTGCAGCGTAAGCACAGTTTCAGCTGTAGCCTTGCTCATTTTAAACATTTTATTTAGTCCAGAAGATCTGCATCTTTAAGAATTAAAATACATGCTTTACTCTCAAACTTCCCCACCCCAAAAGTACAAATATGCACAGTTCAGGCCCCTGTGGCAATGGCTGTTTAGACACTTGCACTGGACAGAAAAGTTATAGTGATAACCCCAACTAATGAACAGATCAGATTTAATTAACTAACAGTATACAATTAGTTGATTGATTCTGCGACACTGACTTTTATTTCAGGATCCACTCACTACCTAGAGCTGCTGATTTACAATGTGGAGAATCATACTGTACTAATGAAATCGCCAATTACGTTTCAGACATACCAGTCTTGGCCTTTCACAGCACTTTCTTTGCCAATTGTTCATCTGTCTTTCTTCCACACCTGCTTGCTGTAGTGAGAAAAACTCAGTGTTTGCCACACACAGGCAAGGGACGATAGAAAGGGAACTCTTTCCTGCAGGGTTAATACATTTTGAGCAGGCAAATTCTGAGCAGCCTGGCCCTGCTTTCATTCTCCAGAGAAGTGCAGCATGCAAAATCTCATGAGAAAGAAGTCCTCAGTTTCCCAGTAATTTTGGCTTTTCCCTTCCCCCGTTCCTTTGTATGAATTTGTTTCCTTGCATGAAGAGAAATGTAACATGTAAGGTGACATGCCACTGTTTGTGATGTAGAATGCAGCCAGTGACAGAAGATCGATTGCATAATTGAGTCTTTCACAGTGGCAAACACCTCACCTGTGTGACAAGCGGGGGTGCTGCAGGGCTCTTTCCTGGGCCCAGTGCTGCTCAGTGTCTTTATAAACAACTTTGACACCAAACTGGGAGGGGTAGCTAATACCACAGAAGACAGAATTGGGATTCAGTATGGCCTGTCTACACATGCAAGTCACCACATGATGTTGCACTCATCAAGTGATAAACATGCTTGTGAATGGACACAGTGCTAAGCTCCACTGCTTCTCAGAGATTACTAATCAATGTGATTCCTTGATCAACAATTCACTTTTTACAGCAGTTTCACATTAAGAACAAGTGGGGTATTTATTACGACCAAAGGCGCAGTCTTGGAATAGGGACACCCTTCTCTGCTGTAGAGCTCGCTGAGAGATCCTGAGACCTGCCACAACCTTTTACTACTTATCTCACGGGATTTTTCTAGGAACAAAACAGTAAAACCACTGTGATGGTCCCATTACGTTCTTGAGGGAAAGTGCTATAAACACAGTTAATAATTATCATTTATCTCCTGCTCCTATAAACCATTCACCCTGGCCTCAGACTATTATTGTATGTTATTAGGCTTTTGTAACATATAACACTGATACCATATTTGGAAAGGTTTCTTGTGTGCTCCATTTGAGTTTCATTTTAGGTTCTTCTGAGGGGTCTTTCTCACGCAACAGCTGGCAACTGAAGAGCAGTTTCCCCCTCCAGCTTTTGACAGTTTCACTCTTGGTGCCATCTGGATTCATTGGGCTAGAAGAACACAGCTGTCCCTGTGTGTGCAGTGAGCGGGACTCAGTTTCTGTCCTGCCAGGCCCATATTGATTTTGACCTGGCTCTGGAAGTAGTTTTGGATAGTCCTAAGCCAGAGGGGCACAGTCAACATTTTCTGCCATGGCGAAGTCTTCCTCACACCTTGCCAGTGTTTTTAGGTTGACATAAAAGGCGGGGGAGGGGGAAGCAAAAGGGTTCACGTATATGGGAGTCACCCAACCCACAACTTCAGTGCTCCCCTTTCTGGACCATATAGATATAATCAACTTCTTCTTAGAAAGGATGAGCTCATCAGCCAATCAGATTTGGCCAGTGGGAAACACTACTGAGGGAACGGAAGCTATAGGCTGCATCCCTACCCTGAAACAAGTGGGGGAAGGGTAAAGGACCCCTGGGGTTGCAGTGCTCATCTCACTTTCAGGCCGAGAGAGCCGGCGTTTGTCCACAGACAGCTTTCCGGGTCATGTGGCCAGCAGGACTAAACCGCTTCTGGTGTGGCGGGACACTGTGACGGAAACCAGAGTGCAAGGAAATGCTTTTTACCTTCCCGCCACAGTGGTACCTATTTATCTACTTGCACTGAATAACTTACAAGACTAGTGTTTGGTAAAGTACTGCTTATCAACTGTAGGACGATAAACTCCAAATAATGATCTACCTGAATAGCTTTGGTACCCTGGGACTGGCCTTAGCAGTAGGTGAGCTAGGGGGTGCCAAGTGTTCACACAGAGCTGAGTGGGGCTCCAGGTTTTGCTCAATGACTGTGTTTTTTAAATGCACTGCCTACACTGAGCTGGGGTGGCAAATAAGGTACCTGCAATCTTTTCTTGTTTAGGTAGTCAGCTTTAAATGCATGTTTCTTTTTAGTTTCCACTTTGATGTCATTTGTGCTAGACAAAAATCAGTAGGTAAAAACACAGCTTAACTTTTGAGCTTGTGTTACAGAGCACTTTGCACTTCAAATGCTGTAAGCATAATAATAATAATAATAATAATAATAATAATAATAATAATAGCTGTAAGAGGTCAGTTGGATACTTTTCTACTTATAATGTTATATATATATATATATATATATATGCAAATATATATATATATATATATATATATATATATATATATATATATGTTTTCGTAGATTTTCACGGGTACAGGAATGCAGGTTTTGGTGTCCTCGGGTGTCTTCCCGTGTAAAAGTTGGGGTGTCTAGGCGACGTTTCGACGAGGTCTCACTCGTCATCTTCAGGCTGGTGCTTTCGGCTTCTTGTTACTGGAACAGAGCGGGATCTCAGTGTTTGAGTTCCTATAAATACTGTAGAGGGGTGTGGTGTATTGCCTCAAAAGTTCTGGGCAGAGGGGAAGTTCCCAGGCTAGTGTTCTTTTCTTCTTTTGTTCCTTAATTACTTGAGGGATATCTTGAGTGATTTCTTGAGTGATATTCTGAGTACCACTTGGTTGGTCATTAGGTGTGGATTAGTTGCTAAAGCCTTCGTGTCTTGACCTCTTGAATTTGTGAAGAGTTTTTCTGGGAAGATGGCTGTACTGCACTTAGTTGTGCTTTGGCTTGGCTTCGTGTATAGGGGCGAGCTGTGGTTTTGTGCCCTGTGCCAGCCAGATCTGTGTAGGGATTGCAGGGGGGTGCAGCATCCGGAGTTGCCACTATGGTTTGGTTACTGGATGGTGTCTGTAATTTATCTGTGGAGAGGGTCTGGGTTTGGGTCTGGTGTGGTTGATTGGTGGTGGCGTTCTGTGTGCCTCTGGATCTGGTGTCGGTTTTTGTGGGGAGGGCTAATTTCCAGATGTCTGGCAGGCGGGACGTGTCGTCACGCTTGTTCATGTTGTGAGGGTGTTTCTCTATCTCGATGGCTTCCATGATTATTCTCTTGTGGTGATGTTCCATGTTAAAGAGCAATTTGGAATCTGCAAAATTAATTTCGTGTCCTGTTTCTTTCATGTGTTGGAAAAGAGAGGAAGATTTTTCTTCTTTTTTGACGGCATTCTTGTGTTCTGCGATACGTGCATTTATTCGTCTGTTTGTTTGTCCAATGTACGTGGCTGGGCAGACTTTGCAGGGTATTTCATAGACCCCTTGGTTTTCCAACTGGATTTTATCTTTGGGGTTTCTGAGGATATTGGCTATTTTTTGGTTGGTGCAAAAGGCTGTTTTGATATTGTGTTTATGGAGGATTTTGCTAATTTTATCTGTAGTGCCCTTGATATAAGGAAGGAGGGCCATGCCATTGTTTTCTTCCGTGTCTTGGTTTTTGGGGGGTGTTTCTTTTTGGATTAGCTTCTTAACCCTGTTTTGCTGGTATCCATTGGCGATTAACACATTTGAGAGATTCTGTAACTCAGTTGTCAAGTGGTCTTTGTCAGCCAGGCGTTTGGTTCTGGAGATGAGGGTCTTGGCTACGGAGTTTATTTGTGCAGGGTGGTGGTGTGATTGAGCATGTAAGTAGCGGTTGGTGTGTGTTTTTTTCCGGTAGATAGTGTGTCCTAGGGAGCCATCAGGTTTTTTGTAGATTAGGACGTCAAGGAAGGGAAGCTGGTTGTTGGCTTCTATTTCCATAGTGAATTGTATTTTGGGGTGTAGGCTGTTGAGATGTGTGAGGAAGCTATCTAGTTTTTCTTTCCCGTGTGGCCAAATTACAAAGGTGTCGTCAACATATCTGAGCCAAAGTTTGGGTTTGTGTTCTGACTTGTCTAAAGCATTGGTTTCAAAGTGTTCCATGTACAGATTTGCGATGACCGGTGAGAGGGGTGATCCCATAGGTGCTCCTTCTATCTGTTTGTATCTTTGTCCATTGTGGATGAAGTACGTGTTGGTTAGGCAGTGGTTGGTCAGGTCCAGGATGTATTCGGGGGGATTGTATTTGTTTTGAATGGCTGTCAAGGCTTCATTAATGGGCACTTGTGTGAAGAGAGATACAACATCGAAGCTCACAAGTAGGTCATCGGGATGTAGGTTTTGCTTCTTTATTGTTTCTATGAACTGGAAGGCCTCCCCACAAAAACCGACACCAGATCCAGAGGCACACAGAACGCCACCACCAATCAACCACACCAGACCCAAACCCAGACCCTCTCCACAGATAAATTACAGACACCATCCAGTAACCAAACCATAGTGGCAACTCCGGATGCTGCACCCCCCTGCAATCCCTACACAGATCTGGCTGGCACAGGGCACAAAACCACAGCTCGCCCCTATACACGAAGCCAAGCCAAAGCACAACTAAGTGCAGTACAGCCATCTTCCCAGAAAAACTCTTCACAAATTCAAGAGGTCAAGACACGAAGGCTTTAGCAACTAATCCACACCTAATGACCAACCAAGTGGTACTCAGAATATCACTCAAGAAATCACTCAAGATATCCCTCAAGTAATTAAGGAACAAAAGAAGAAAAGAACACTAGCCTGGGAACTTCCCCTCTGCCCAGAACTTTTGAGGCAATACACCACACCCCTCTACAGTATTTATAGGAACTCAAACACTGAGATCCCGCTCTGTTCCAGTAACAAGAAGCCGAAAGCACCAGCCTGAAGATGACGAGTGAGACCTCGTCGAAACGTCGCCTAGACACCCCAACTTTTACACGGGAAGACACCCGAGGACACCAAAACCTGCATTCCTGTACCCGTGAAAATCTACGAAAACAAATATCTCACCTCTACGGGGAGGAAACCTTCCAGCTGACAAGAACCTACGAGAAACTAGAAATCCGAAGAGCCACCATCTTATGTGATCTCTTGTTCCTACGCAACTGCCGAGACAACAACTTAATTCCCACATGCTTCCAACTTAAATTCCACTCTAAAACCCCAGCTACCGAAAGGATCCTGAAACGAACTGAACTATCCCTAATCAGAAACGAACTACATAAGAAAAGATACCTACTAAACCAAACCAACAAAGATCTGCTCACTCTTCACCTCAAACTCTGTAACAAAATCCACCCTGCACTCTGGGACAAATGCAAACAACTAGCCGTCTGGAGAGCTGAAACTGAGACCTCACATAAGACAGACACACACACCAACAAACTCCACAAACTAGAGAGACGCCAGAAGCCCAGCCACCCTCCACAACAACCCATGAAACAAACAGTACATAACATATCAGACAGGATCCTCACCTCAACTGAAACCAAAGTACTCTCCAAAGGTTTCAACTTTGCAGTTACCCCGAGACGCATCCCCACGGAAAACATCATATGCGGAGTCGAAGCTAGCCTAACCAAAATCAACCCAGATGAAGCCAATAAAATCAGACTTGAAGTCACCAACATCCTCTGCTCCAGCAAACCACCCAGAAGCAATTTACACAAAGAAGAACAGAAAGCACTCACCAACCTGAGGAAAGACAACAACATAATCATTCTCCCAGCAGACAAAGGTAATGCCACTGTTGTGATGAACACATCGGACTACCAAGCAAAACTATCAAATCTACTCCAAGACCCTACCTACCAACCTATAAAAACAGATCCCACCACCTATCTGGAAAAAACCACCAAATCCAAAATAAAGGCCTCTCCTATCAGTGAAGAAATCCAGCTAAGAATCATCCCCAGAGAAAAATCATCCAGATGCCCCAAACTCTACGGCCTCCCCAAGATACACAAAGAAGGAACACCACTCAGACCAATAGTCAGCTCCATAGGCTCACCTCTACAAAATCTCGCTAAATTTCTCGCTAAGCAACTTCAGCCCTATGCAGAATCCATCTCTTCACACGTTACAAACTCCTTCCAGTTCATAGAAACAATAAAGAAGCAAAACCTACATCCCGATGACCTACTTGTGAGCTTCGATGTTGTATCTCTCTTCACACAAGTGCCCATTAATGAAGCCTTGACAGCCATTCAAAACAAATACAATCCCCCCGAATACATCCTGGACCTGACCAACCACTGCCTAACCAACACGTACTTCATCCACAATGGACAAAGATACAAACAGATAGAAGGAGCACCTATGGGATCACCCCTCTCACCGGTCATCGCAAATCTGTACATGGAACACTTTGAAACCAATGCTTTAGACAAGTCAGAACACAAACCCAAACTTTGGCTCAGATATGTTGACGACACCTTTGTAATTTGGCCACACGGGAAAGAAAAACTAGATAGCTTCCTCACACATCTCAACAGCCTACACCCCAAAATACAATTCACTATGGAAATAGAAGCCAACAACCAGCTTCCCTTCCTTGACGTCCTAATCTACAAAAAACCTGATGGCTCCCTAGGACACACTATCTACCGGAAAAAAACACACACCAACCGCTACTTACATGCTCAATCACACCACCACCCTGCACAAATAAACTCCGTAGCCAAGACCCTCATCTCCAGAACCAAACGCCTGGCTGACAAAGACCACTTGACAACTGAGTTACAGAATCTCTCAAATGTGTTAATCGCCAATGGATACCAGCAAAACAGGGTTAAGAAGCTAATCCAAAAAGAAACACCCCCCAAAAACCAAGACACGGAAGAAAACAATGGCATGGCCCTCCTTCCTTATATCAAGGGCACTACAGATAAAATTAGCAAAATCCTCCATAAACACAATATCAAAACAGCCTTTTGCACCAACCAAAAAATAGCCAATATCCTCAGAAACCCCAAAGATAAAATCCAGTTGGAAAACCAAGGGGTCTATGAAATACCCTGCAAAGTCTGCCCAGCCACGTACATTGGACAAACAAACAGACGAATAAATGCACGTATCGCAGAACACAAGAATGCCGTCAAAAAAGAAGAAAAATCTTCCTCTCTTTTCCAACACATGAAAGAAACAGGACACGAAATTAATTTTGCAGATTCCAAATTGCTCTTTAACATGGAACATCACCACAAGAGAATAATCATGGAAGCCATCGAGATAGAGAAACACCCTCACAACATGAACAAGCGTGACGACACGTCCCGCCTGCCAGACATCTGGAAATTAGCCCTCCCCACAAAAACCGACACCAGATCCAGAGGCACACAGAACGCCACCACCAATCAACCACACCAGACCCAAACCCAGACCCTCTCCACAGATAAATTACAGACACCATCCAGTAACCAAACCATAGTGGCAACTCCGGATGCTGCACCCCCCTGCAATCCCTACACAGATCTGGCTGGCACAGGGCACAAAACCACAGCTCGCCCCTATACACGAAGCCAAGCCAAAGCACAACTAAGTGCAGTACAGCCATCTTCCCAGAAAAACTCTTCACAAATTCAAGAGGTCAAGACACGAAGGCTTTAGCAACTAATCCACACCTAATGACCAACCAAGTGGTACTCAGAATATCACTCAAGAAATCACTCAAGATATCCCTCAAGTAATTAAGGAACAAAAGAAGAAAAGAACACTAGCCTGGGAACTTCCCCTCTGCCCAGAACTTTTGAGGCAATACACCACACCCCTCTACAGTATTTATAGGAACTCAAACACTGAGATCCCGCTCTGTTCCAGTAACAAGAAGCCGAAAGCACCAGCCTGAAGATGACGAGTGAGACCTCGTCGAAACGTCGCCTAGACACCCCAACTTTTACACGGGAAGACACCCGAGGACACCAAAACCTGCATATATATATATATATATATATATATATATATATAAAAAAAAAAAAACTGGATGTTCTGTTCTTCCTTGCTGTTTTCTAATCAAAATTCCTCCTATCCCAGTTGTTTCCCCCCAAACATGACATATCCTCCAACATTCCTCAATAGGGATATTTCTCACTGCCCCACAACTGACCCTCCTTGACCCCATATTTTGTCCCCCTCACACAGCATTTCTGCCACCAAGACACCAACAGGACACAGATCACACACCCTCTGCCATCCTGAGAAAACCCCTTAATCCTGATTTTACTTTATATTATTATTTGGTAGATTTGCAAAAAAGAAAAGCACATAGCAATAAATACATTTTAGAAAGAGGCAAGATTAGACACAGATGCACAGAACATATATACCTATATATAATCCAGACTCCTTGTGCTCCACTCTGCTCCCTTTCTTCCCGCCCAGGACGGCCCTGGCTGGGCCTTGGCGGTGGCAGCCTCCTCCTCCTCGCTTGCTCTCCAGCAGCTGCCCAGAGCTGCCCAAGGGAGGAGGCTGGGAGTGGCGGCCATGGAGAGGCAATGGGAGGCTTCCTTGCAGCTCCCACTGCAGCCACTGCTGTCGCTCAAGAACAAGCGCCAGATTCCCCTACTCCCTGAGCTCAGTGTCAGCAGCACGGGGGGGGGGGGGGATAGGGACATTCGAGGATCAAATTAGAATGCTTTTGTAATTCCATTACTGTCCCTGGAAAATCGGGACTCTTGGAGGGTATGACATGGGGGGAAAGATTCTGAGTCCCTTCACAACTGGGGGTGGGGAGCCATTTTCAGCAGAAGGACTGGGAGAGGGCAAAGGATGAAGTGATTCTTATCCCTGCCATTCCTTTACAAAAGCAGGCAGCTTCCAATTGTAATATTCAATTAGGGAAAAACTGTGTGTTCACACATTTCTTGCCCACATGACTGACAAAAACTGACGGGAGTCTTTCTCCCTTAGATGGGTGGGGAGAGAGAGAAACTTGAAGATTTACAGGACGTACATCTGTTTAAATTCCTCCCACATCTCCAGTTGATTGATGGCTTCAACAAGCTGTTAATTGCCCACTTGGTTAGCTTTAAATGAGTCTTATTTTTTTGGATTTGTGATGTAGATTTGCAAGAATTAGGAATTAAGTAGGTCTAATTGCCTGCCTTTTCTTTTGTAGACCATTCAGGGAGATGATAGTAACATTTAACTGAAGTTTATTCAATAGTTCTTTTCATCCCTGATTCTTGAGCTGCTTTTCATTTAATGGGGAAGAATTGGTTTGTTCGTGTTGCATTTATTATTGTCCCTCAGCTCTTTATTTTGAACAGCACATGCTCCTATTTTAGAGTTCTCATGTACTTGTCCCATTGTCTAATCTAATGTCTAAATTCAGGGGAACCTGGGATCAAGGTTGCTAGGAAGTCACATCCTCTGGCCAAGAATTCCCACCCCTTCCTCTAATATTTATGGAAGCTGGTGGCAGTTACTCAGTGCTGTGACTTCAGACACACCCCAGTCTCAAACAGAGGTGAAAGCTAAGGCTTTGTGAGCCCAGGTTCAGTTGAAACTCTTCCTTGTTCAGGTAGTTGAGATAGTTTATGGATTACAATTGGGGAAAAGGTGAAAGAGAACAGAACAGGCTAGAATTTTAATATCAAATGTGTAAAAAACAACAAAAGAAATAAAAGGATATATGCAAGAAGCACTTGATAATGATATTTTTGGAACTTAGTTACTTATTTAATATACTTCTAAATCGCTCAATTATTCGCATTTCTAAGCAGTGCATATGAAAACAATCCACAGAAAACAGTATAATGAAACGGTAAAAAATTATCATAAAACTCGAACACCATCTGCCTCCGAAGTTTAGCAAGGAGAGTTGGGTGGGAGTCCAGAGCCCTCGGTCCACTACCCAGAACGCACGGATCAGAATGATTTAATAATAACATACTTACATAAAACCATTCCTAACCATTGTCACAGTGAAGAAAACCTGGAACTCTTCATTTCAATCCACATTAAAAAAAGGGGGGGGGGTGAAATTCCACAAAGAACAAGTTGCAAAGCCAGAGTCAGACTGTAGCCCCAAACTGCTCTACTCCACCTAATAATTTATGAAAAATAGACTGTTTGTATTCTGACATGGTAGCTTCCATGTAATGAATAAGATACAGTGGTGCCTCGGGTTACAGACACTTCAGGTTACAGACACTTCAGGTTACAGACTCCACTAACCCATAAATAGTACCTCAAGTTAAGAACTTTGCTTCAGGATGAGAACAGAAAATGTGCAGCGGTGGCGGTGGCAGCAGCAGCAGGAGGCCCCATTAGCTAAAGTGGTGCTTCAGGTTAAGAACAGTTTCAGGTTAAGAACAGACCTCCAGAATGAATTAAGTTCTTAACCCGAGGGACCACTGTACTTTTTTAAAAATGAAAAATACGGTGTTTGTGTGTGTGGCAGAAGCGCCTTCCCTTCCCTCAAAAAGTGACAGTGCCCCCAACTCTCTTATTCCCTTGCTCAAGGGTGGATTTTTCAGGATCTTTCTCATATCACATGTAGTACTGACCCTCTTTAGCTGCTATATCCACAAGCAGGATAGTGTCCTTAAAGCGGCATTAGAGAAAACTTAAAGAGGTTACTGACAGAACATATCTCCCTTTGGGTAAGATAAATTGTGAATTAAGCGAAATTCCCCTGGAGCACCACACTTCTTGGGCACTTCTTGGGCACCACACCCAAAGGGGAAAGGTGCAAATCCGGGTAAGGAGGGCACTCAAAAGGGCCAGACATCATTCCCAACGCTAATTCCTTCCTGATCTTTTTCCTAGCAATATCCGGCATTTCCCTCACTGATTTTTGATTTTCAATTTTCGTGGCCCTGGGAGAGAACGCCACTGGGATATGAAAGCCTTCTGAAAATCCAAGCCACAGATATGAGGCAGCAACAGTGTCAGGATACCTGAGTAGCCACGACCTCAAGGTGGGCAATTTAATGGGAGTGCGAGCTAGGGTCAATAAGACATCATTTAGCATTGCAGGCTGCTTGGGAAGAGGCCCCCTTTGGTTCCTGCTGGGGGCCTCTCCTGGCCCTCGAAAAGGCCGCTTGGCCCCACATGATATGGCAGGGTGGTCCCCAAAACACTTATCACATGCATGGGAATACTTACAGCCCTGGCGCTGGCAGGACCCTTTATTGTATTCCCAGCAAAAGAGACGCCTCCCTGACTTCTTAGCATCCTTTGGTTTCTGCTGCTCAGTGGACTTATGCTCAAAATTAGGAGAGACATAAGTAGTCCACACATCGAGATCCTTTCGATCCCAACGAGCAGAAGGGATCCTGGTGGCCCAACGTTGAAAGCTCTTATTGTAGCTTATAGCTGCCACCTCTGCAGCCAATGCAAAAGCCTTATGCACCAAAGATTGATAAATCCACAGGTGCAGACTTCTCTTGCGATAAGCTGCAGAAATGACCCCAGCAAATAAAGCCACTGAAAGCCATCAAGCCACTTTTCAAAGGTTCTCTCCACTTTCAAATTGGTGTTCAAATTCTGGGACGCATTCCAGGTAGCAAATTCAAGTTAAATCATGCTGTAGTAGTATCATGTATTTTACTTTTGAATGTCACGATAATTTTAGAAAAATAGTGCAAATGAGAGTTGCAAATGGTGAACATGAACAAAGGTCTTGAGTTTCCTTCATTGTAAGTATTAATAGCAGTCTATCCTGCACTTTCCTAGCTTTCCTGTTCTATTTGTTCTTTAATAATTTTGCCTCCTAATGCACACCATGGAAAATTACAGATTGAAACTTAGGTGCCAGATAAGCAAAACAGCATAAATGATGGATGCAAAGCTTCTTGTGTCTGGTACTGAACAAGCAGAAACTAGTTCATATTAAAACAAATTTCTCACGTCACCTCTCACCATGGTAGAACTGGGTGAGCTGGATTATATTCGTTGCATGTACAATAGCATTTTTGCCAATAAATGTATTTTACACCTATAGATGAGCAACAGTTGGCATTGGCTGCTCCATATTTATTCAGCTATGAATATTTGCACTAGTTGAAGATGCCCATTAATATGTAATTTTGCTGTTAAGGAGGTTAGCATGGCTGTGGTCAGAAAATGGCTGGGAAGGAATGTCTACGCTTTTCTGTGCTGAGTCTTTGTTGTGTTAAAGAAACATCACATGATATGATATCAGTAATGACCCTCCAAAAAGAGTCATGACTAGCATATCTAGAACCTATTGAACCTTCCCGACTCACAAATAGTATACAAGATTGAAGTAAACTAAAGTTATTTACTTGCCATAACATGATTAGAACCCACCTTTCTATTTCTTGCAGTGTATGCTACCATATGAACTAACAGACCACTTAAATTGGTCATGTGGCTAAAGTACATTAATGTTTGTGGCCTTAAAGGATGCATTGAAGAACTATAACCTTCTAGGATAGACCTTCCTCCAATATTTTATGAAATGTTCACTGATGTCTTCCTGTTAATGAATAGATGGTCCGACTGAAACTGGAAGCCTCTATGGGCAACTGGTGTAGTATCAGCATAGCTCTCATATCCATGGGACGACTGTACAGCACATATGGAGGTGTGAGGCAGATAATTGCTGTTGTTTTGAATGCCACATTCTAATTGCAGGATATCTCATGTTTCTGGAAGCATTGGGGCTATTTATCTATAGTGCATAAAGCAGGTCGAGTCCTTTGCTCACCCAGCCCTTTCAAGTCAGATTATTTACTCCCTGAGCTATATGTGCTCAGGCCTCAAAGTCTTCTTTGGAGAAGAGGAATACTAAATTGGCCCTTCGGACTGTCAGGCGATATGAAACCTCTGGACTGGTCAGGTTTGCCTTGACTGGTCAACAGAGTAGTCCTTTTTGTCCGCTGCATTTCAGAAACTGCCTTCAGGGATCATAAGCTAGAGAACAAACACACAATGTCTGCATTTGAGCACAGCTGCCCACAGCTCTGGCTTGCCTGTGGCAGATTGACACACTCTCTGCTGCACCAGATGTGCTCTTAGAGGATGACTCTGTGCTGGGGCTCCCGGTTTAGCAACACTTCTGTTCTACAGTTTACTTTAGCACGCTGGTTAATCCACTGCAGAGAACCTCTGTTTTAAGTGATACAGAATTTATTTCATTTTTTATTTGAAGCTGATGCTTAATAGTGTGGTTCAGGAAAATAGTGCACACACTTAGGCTTAGTTCTCACTAAGCCGTGTCTGAGCTATAGCAGTTCAGACTGCTTGGTTGAATACTATACAAAAAGATCCTGCCCTCCACTTAGAAAACCGGATATCTCTGAGAGCATAGAATCCTAGAATTGTAGAACAGGAAGGGGTCACGGGGGTCATCTAGTCCAGCCCCTTCTAATGCTGGTTCTTTTTGCCTAATATGAGACTTGAACTCACAACCCCGAGATTAAGAGTCTCATGCTCTACAAAGGCTGTTGCTTTCTGATGAATATGCTGATTTTCTGTGTAAACGGAATAGGGTTGTGGGTGGGTGGAGAAGTGATTAATCATATCAGTTTTAAGTGGTTTGACGCCAAAGACTCCTGAGTAAGATTAGTAGTCATAGAATAAGAGGAGATGTCCTATTGCAGATTAGGTATTGGTTAACAGAAAGCAGAGAGGAGAAATATTTGCGACAGTTCTCTTAATGGAAAGATGTAGCTGGTGGAGTCCCCCAGAATACTGGACCTGTGCTTTTTAATTTGTTCAGAAACTAGAATTAGGGCTGAGCAGTGAGAGAGCCAAGTTTGTTCACACCAAATCTGTTAAAGTCTAATCAGTATAATAAATTGTTAAGTCCTAGCTCTTACCTTTTGGTCATAGATAAAATAAGGGGAGGTTTAAAATGTGGGAAATGAAGTAAATGTTCAGAATTAAAGATCTAATAAATCAAGAACAAATTATCTCATATGCAGAAGTGGAGAGAGATGCAAGGTGTAAATTAATTTTGGTTTGAGTACTTTCAAATTTGTTCCAGAGTGCAAGAGTATATGAGAGTTAGGGAGATGACTGAATCTGAGAAAGCTATACTAAAAATAAATAAACATAGCTTGGCATATATAGAAATACATATACATATACATATACATATACATATATATATATACACACACACACACACACACACACACAGTGGAACCTCAGTTGTCAAATGCTTCAGAAGTCAAATGTTTTGGCTTTTGAACACCGACAACCCAGAAGTGAATGCTTCTGTTTTCGAATGCACCTCAGAAGTTGAATGGCTTTCAAGACACGTTTATCCATTTTTTCAATGGATTTTGCTGACCATCAATTGCGCTTTGGTTGTCAAACGTTTCAGAAGTTGAACGGTCTTCCGAAACGGATTACGTTCGACAACCGAGGTTCCACTGTATGTTATTTATTACTTAACTTTGGCACAGAAAAGAAACAAAATAAAGATCACATAATGGAAAGGGCCCCAAACCCCAGAGGAAACAGACCAATGGAGGTTAGAAAAAAGCTGTGGACATCTGTGTACATGTTTCTTTGAATTTGGGAATAAGAGAAAACTGCTAAAAAGTTATGAGGTGGTGGTATATCACTCCTGCCAAAACAGTTAACAATTATTCCCCCCAAATGTTGGAAAGGACAGAAAGAAAAAGGAGACCTTTTCCCCATGTGGTGGAAGTGTGAAGTAGCAAATAGATACTGGGAAACTGTTTAAAAAACACATTTGAGAAGGCTTGGGTTATGAAGTGCACTTCAACCATTGATATTTTTTATTGAATTATTTAGATGGTTTGGTAACAAAGGATCAGAAGGAAATTGTTTCTTATATCTTAGTGGCTGCTAGAATCTTATATGCAAAAACTGGAAGAGAATTTTCTTACAAAATGGTCTAGTAAGATATGGGACTGTTTTATTAGTGAATATAATTATAGATACCGTATTTCTCGCTCTATAACACGCACCCGACCATAACACGCACATAGTTTTTAGAGGAGGAAAATCCATAGGCATGCCACCCGTAGGCATTTCCTCCATAACACGCACAGACATTTCCCCTTACTTTCTAGGAGGGAAAAAGTGAGTGTTATGGTGCAAAAAATGTGGTAATTCTTTTTGGCAAAGTAGAACAGGTTTATTGAGTACTGTAGTTTACACGGAATACTTCCTAATGTTAAGTATGGATTTTCAATACTTTGACCAAGGCAATAATTGTGGAAAAGATGCACCTTCATTGTGTTCCTTAAATTGTTGTTTTGATTTTATGCTTTCAATGTATGATGAACAACATCACCCTCCCATCAGATGTCAAGGAGATAAAGAACTACACAACTTTTAGAAGACATGTGAAGGCAGCCCTGTATTGGGAAGTCGTCCAGATATGTCCATATGTGCTGGAAGTCGTCCAGAGTGACTGAGGAAACCCAGCCAGATGGGCAGGGTATAATAATAATAAACACCATAATTAATAAATATTATCCATGGTGTAGAGAAAGTGGGAAAGTTTGCCTTCCTCTCACAATACTAGAATTTGGGCCACATGGTGAAGCTGAATGCTGGAAGTACTTCTCACAGATAACCGTAAAGCTAAAGAATTCACTACCGGATGATGTAGTGATGGCCACCAACTGGATGTCTTGAAAAGAGGAATTGACAGAATCATGGGGGATAAAGCTACCTGTGGCTCCTGGGCCCCCGTGATTGGAGGCGGGGTGTCTCTGAATTGCTGGGAGTCCCAGTAGGGGGAGCTTGTTGTGCTCATATCCTGCTTGTGGGCGTGAGGACAGGATGCTGCCCAGAGGGGCTCTTGTTTTCTTGTGGTGCTAACCAGCTCCCACATGAGCTATGAAGTGGAGCAGTCCACAAGCACAGGCTAGCCACCCCAGGAAGAATGAGCCTAAATTGATATATGAAACAAACACTTGGTGTGTTTTCACACAAAGCAGAGTTTGTAGGGCTGTTGGAAGCTATTACATAGCTGTTTTAATCTGAAATGCCTCAGATGGTAAAGAAATACTCCTATGTTCTCCATTACCTCATTCTTTCAAGGCAGCTCCTAACATGTTATGTCCATTGGTGGACTTTTCTCTCATAGACAATTTCTTACCATCAACGTAGCTGGCATGAGAGCAGACACCTGAGATTTCTTTGGCTCTTTCACCTGCCACTTCTACCTGCAGAATCAAGGGAAGGAGCTAACCTTTCCCCGCTAGATTTCAGAGAGAGCAATTTGCTTTTCGTAATTAGAGCTCAGCACGCAGTCTCTGTTTATTTCAGTCTTCTTCAGCTTGGTGTAAATAGAGCTCAGGGTTTCTTTGACAACTGTTTAGCTTACAGCACAGATTTAAAGTATTACAGGGTAATGAGAGACTTATTAGATTAACTTTTGCCATGATATTTTAGCATCCCGGATAATTATTATTTGTAGAAAAAGCTGAATGGTTAGTGTTTCTTTGCACATGTATTGCTGCATGTGCTGCTGATAACAGTTAAAATATGTCCTAAAGGTAAAGATAAAGGGACCCCTGACCATTAGGTCCAGTCGTGGCTGACTCTGGGGTTGCGGCGCTCATCTCGCTTTATTGGCCGAGGGAGCTGGCGTACAGCTTCCGGGTCATGTGGCCAGCATGACTAAGCCGCTTCTGGCGAAGCACAGCAGCGCACGGAAACGCCGTTTACCTTCCTGCGTCAGCAGTACCTATTTATCTACTTGCACTTTGACGTGCTTTCAAACTGCTAGGTTGGCAGGAGCAGGGACCGAGCAACAGGTGCTCACCCCGTCGCTGGGATTCGAACCGCCGACCTTCTGATTGGCAAGTCCTAGGCTCTGTGGTTTAACCCACAGTGCCACCCGCGTAAAATATGTCCTACCCTAATGTTAATGTCAATTTTAAGTGCCAAAAATGCCACTCCTATGAGCTCCTCTGGTTTCTCAAGTACCTGCTATTTCACTTCAAATAAGGCTGCTTTTGCAACCAATCTCGAGACCCCATCCCCATCCTCAGCCATGCAGCATAAGTCTTCCTTGATCATTTTGTTAGCCTGACATACCTTCTGCAGAACTGTTAAATTTCTGTTGCATGCTCTTACATTCTTCTTACATATTTTCATCTTGTTGTACAGCTCATCACATCTTTCTTGATTTGCCCTGCTAACCACATACTAGCTTTGCATTTCTGTTTCATAGGCATCTGCTTCTGTCCTACCCTTTAATTAGGATTTGTTGGGTCTTTAATATGATTGTATAATTGGCTTTCCAGCTCACTGTTGTTGTTGTTGTTATTATTATTATTATCAGTAGAATTATGTAGTCTCTGTATAGCACTATACATGCACATGTTATTTTACAAGATTAATTAAACGAAATTCTTATTTGAAGTGTGCCATCTAAAACTGGAGTCTTGAGCCTTGTGCTAGTGAATCTCCTGCAGTGAGTTGAGATGAGTGGAGAGAGATGGAGTGACAAGGGGAAGTTGAGCAGCTCACTGCATAGTCCTCACTCTCACCCCAAATATCGGTTGCAGCAGCCATTCCAACCCCCTGTGGGAGAGGGGCAGGGATGCAGTGGCCTAGCGTGGGTTGTCAGCACCCGGGGCAAGGCAAGTAATTTGCGCCCCCTAACCCGTGGATTTGCGCCCCCTAACCCCCAGATGTTGCGCCCGGTGCGGCCGGCCCCCCCTGCACCCCCCACACTACGCCACTGCAGGGATGGGACTGCAGGACATGCCCACCAGCTCTGCAGAGAGGTCGGCAACCTCTTTCCATTTCAGCTGATCATGTCAAAAATTCTGTAACTAAGAAATAGTGCCTGAGCTTGCCTTTCTCTTCTTCCCTCACAATCCCTTTTCTTTACAGAATTTACATCTTGCATGTGATCTCGGGGGGGGGGGGGTCACAGCAATATCAGATGTAATACAATAAAGGAAAATATAATCTCCTTCCATCTGTTAGGTATTTTAGTCAGTATGGCCATATAACCCAATACATAAACAAATATATCACAGATGCCCACACAGCACATTGAGAAAACCTGGTGGAAGAGGAAAACTGCTGCCAAAAAACTGCCAAGGGGGTGCAAGCCGAAGCTTGGAAGTGGGGAGTGTTCCACAGCCAGGGTGCCCTTGCCAATAAGTCTGCAATGGCCGTCTGCCTGGAAACAATGGGGCAGCTACTACGCTCACCAAGCCCTTCACTCTTCTTCTCCTTCTTCTCCTCCTCCTCCTCCTTCTTCTTCTTCTTGCAGCAGAAGAGACTCTGTGTTCTGCTTAATGTCAAGGGTAGGATGCATGAGTCAGCTGCATGAATGAAACCCTGTGCAACTCATTGCATTGTTTGAATGACAACGGAGGCACTTGCAGAAGCTGTTCTTTCTTGTGCAAAGAGGATCAGAGGGTTGTGGGAGTGTGTGAAAAATCTCTTCGCTTTCAACAGCCGAGTCTGTTTGAAGGCAGAGTGCGCAACAGGTGTGCAACTTTTCATTCAAACACTGAAATAACTTTCAGGATGATTTTTACTATAAACAAGATGAGTGATAAACATCTAACCTCTACCAAAACATGGTCATGGAATTATTGGGTGGCGATGGACTATTACGGGTCCCTGTCAGTACTGCATGTCTTCATTCATGAGTCCATTCTGCCCAGCTTCCATATTAATCTGCTGGGTTAAAATAAAAAAGAGCATGGAAATTAACATTTAAATAAACACTTTAACAAAAAATAGTATTTTATATATTTTAAATATATAAAATATTTGAATTTCTTAACATATTCTTTCCAAAAATATTAATGTTTGATACATTTTGGTATGTTTTTTGAGCTAAGAAATGTTTGCAAAATTCAGAGAAGTGTGACATCCAAAGTTTAGGTCAGGCCACATTGGAATTTAAATATATATATATATTTTTAAAAATCTTCAAGCATCCTTATCATCAGTCCCTGACAGTCTCAGGTTAAAATATGCTATTTTGGTGCAACTTTGAATATGCTGCTTTTGGTGTATCTTCATTTTTGACGCACTATTAGATTAAAATAAAGCACCTAGGATCCTGCTGTGTACATCTCAGCAATTTCGGTTCCAGTCCTGCCTCCCACATGTGCATTTGCTGTGGAGTTGCTTTGGGTTCCCGACCTGGGGTTTGTCATTCACTGTTGCCTTTAACGTTGTTGTTGTTTTTTATCATTATGCTGTGGGCTGCTGCTTTGATTCCTGTGTTGAAAGCAGATGAGGACAGTTTGGAACAAAAGGTGGGCTTGTAACTTCAGTGATTTTAAGAGAGCACAGAAATGCAAGCCCCACCCCCTGAAATTTTTACATTACAAAAGAAATGTCCACATTACATATGCACATATTTATGGCTACTATTAAAGGGTACTTTCACTAAAAACTACAAATGTAATCTTTTTTTAAAAAAAAGCAGCTTCCAACATAAAGGTGTTCTTAAAAATAATTCAAATGCTTCTGCTTATCAGATTTAAAAGCATGATTTGATATGAGATGTTTCGCATTGAAATTATTTTTAACCTTCTGCTTTGGAGGGGAAAAGACATTATTCAGAAGAACAAAAGAGAGACTTTTCTCTTTGGATTTCTCCCTTAAGAAAAATCACATTATATTTAAAGGATTTCTGTCCATGTGTAATAAAAGGTAGATGCATGAAATGCTTAGGCAGGTCTCTCTCTTTTTCAGATCCATCTTTTTCTGGCCTCAAATGGCAGATTTATAAGGAGAAGAGTCCCTGTTCACTCACATTTTCCCAGTTCCTTCAGTATGAACAATTGTTCATTTAAGGGGATTTTGTTTTTTGCTTATGGTTACACAGCATTATGGATTTCATAGTCTTAACACTGCTTGGGCTGTTTGCTGCTTCTGTGCAGGTGGAGCTTGCTCCTGAGAATAAAACACACATTGTTTGGAAAAGTTAATGTTTTGGGAGACAGGAAATAATCAGGTGAGAATGCATAATACTTTTTCTCATGCTATCATGTCTGGTATTTAAATTCACTGATGGTGTTGACGAGTTTTGAAAATAGCCTCCGATTTGGAGGTCAAAAGCCCTGAAACTGCAGTGCATAAAATTAAATTCCATTTTGTAAACTTTTGGCAGTGTTGTCAACATTCTTATTTTCAGTTATGCTAACCAGCCCTATTGACACAGTCTCTCCCCCCCAGCAGAAGTATAGGACAGACAAACAGGCTTTTAAATATGACACAGGATACACTTGAATTACAGGTATAAACTAGCTTTAAAATAAGTCCCTCTAATCAGGAAAAAACTGGGATTTGTAGTTATGCAAACTACAACTAGTGGCTACAAAGACCACAAAGGCTAGTGGCTTAGCAGAAAACTTTCAGCAACTCACCAAACTATAATTCCCAAGATATTTTGAGGGAAGCCCTTCCCTTTAAAATTGTGCTTGCAATGTAGATAGTATGATGACCAGGTTTGAGTGAGCAAGTTAATTTATAAAACTTGTACCAAAGTCATCCCATCCCATGTGGATTCCCTTGTGTCCCAAAGCATTTTTATGTGGCAGCCCAGCAAGGTTGCCATTATTACATAGGTAAAAGGTAAAGGTACCCCTTCCCGTACGGGCCAGTCGTGTCCGACTATAGGGTTGTGCGCCCATCTCACTTAAGAGGCCGGGGGCCGGGCCCAGCGCTGTCCGGAGACACTTCCGGGTCATGTGGCCAGCGTGACGAAGCTGCTCTGGCGAGCCTGCACCAGCGCAGCACACGGAAACGCTGTTTACCTTCCCACTGTAAAGCGGTACCTATTTATCTACTTGCACTTACGAGTGCTTTCGAACTACTAGGTGGGCAGGAGCTGGGACCGAAAGATGGGAGCTCACCCCACCGTGGGGATTCGAACCGCCAACCATGCGGTCGGCAAGCCCTAGGCGCTGAGGTTTTACCCACAGTGCCACCTGCCTCCCTTTGACATAGGAGACAGCATCAAATTATACATGCAAGACCCCTTGTGGAACTGACACATTCTACATCCTTTGGGACTTGTGTGCCAGAAGCCAGGTGTTGGGGGTGGTATGGTGTGTTGGAAGAAAGCCCTAAGACAGGAATGGGGTCCCTTTTCCAGCGCAAGGGCCACATTCCCTTCTGAACAAACATTCAGGGGCCACTTGACAGTGGTGTGTGGGTCCACAGGCAAATCAAGCAATGTGAATTTTACCTTTGTTACCGTGAGCTTGTTTCTGCACTCTCTCCCCCACCCCTCTCTGTCCTCCAGACAGACTGTCAAGAAGTGCCATCAGAGTTCAAATACTCATTATTCCACCAAGGCAGAAACACTGAAAGAGGCTGCCCTGCAGGATCCATGAGGCCACAAGGACCACATTTGGCCCCTGGACCTGATGTTCCCATCCCTGCCTGGAGAGTACGCTTCCAGCAAATGAATTTTGCCACAGAGCCTCTCCTAAAGCAAAATGCCAGATGAATGGGGGGGGGGGAGAGAGATGTTTCAGCACATCCGATTACTGATTATTATAATTTAGTGCCATATTTTGAACTGATGTTCCTTCTTGTTTACCCTTTATGCTAATACATAATAGGCAATTAATTAGTCTATTCTGTTGTTTCCCTTTATGTGAACTTGTCCTCTCCCCTTATTGTAACCTCATTTCCATTTGCTCTTAAGAATCTTTACTTATAAATGATCCATTTAAAATTCAGAGGAAAGCAAATATGTCATACTTTAGTTTTGTCTGTTTGAATGAAATAATTCTAGATAGCTAGGATTTCAGAACAAAGTATCTAACTTTCTGCGTGGCACCTCATACATTTTTGTTATTCTTTGCTGAATGGCAAATGTGCTTGACCAAAATCATATCTTTGAAAAATTAGGACTATTTATCAAAGAAGTCATTGTAAGATTATTTGATATTAGCAAGATCTTTCCTTCCAAAGACAGTCAATGGATTGCATTGAACTTACAATCATACAAAGTTGCTCCAGTTTACAAAGTCAATGGATTCCCTCCATTGGCTTCAGCTTACAGTATCACGGAACTGAGGCTGTCAGCCTCACAGTGAAAGGGACAGTGAGACCTATGGAGGGAGGAGGAGGTAAAGAAGTAGTTGAATTGAAAGGAATGTAATTGAATGATAGAGGTGGGGTTTAATTTATGTAATACAGTCGTACCTTGGTTTTCAAACAGAATGCGTTTCCAGAAGTCCATTCGACTTTGAAATGTTTGGAAACCAAGGTGTGGCTTCCGATTGGCTGCAGGAGCATCCAGCTGTGGAAGCTGCTCTGGACATCTGGCTTCCGAGTTTGAGGCGCTCGAGTTCCAAGTTGTTCATGAACTAAGCTGTTAGAAAACCAAGGTATGACTGTATAGAGAAAAGTTCTTATGAAGGCGCTTTAACATCTTGGCCAATGACATAGTTAAGCCTTTGACATTTCCCCCCAGAGCCAACAGGTCTGAGAACCATGGCTGCATGTGGGATGAACTATGGCAGCAGTTGCCAATATGGTGGCCTCCTGATGCTATTCAACCACAACTCCCATCAGCTCTAGGCAGGGATTATGGGAGTTGTGGTCCAATTGCATCTGGAGGGCATCCCATTCATTACCCCTGAGCTGGGTTGTTCACCCAGCTTCTCTTTAAGGACATAAAGCTGGTCAAATTCTGTGTAAACCAAAATCTTCTACAGCTTGTACCTTTTGTCTTAAATTCTGTGTTCTGGCGTCTTCATGTCACATGCTCAGTTCTGCTGCTCCAATACCTTCTCTCATTGGAGAAATTGCTATTTTCTTAAGCTTCCAAATGATACAGTAGCATTGCACGAAACCCAAGAGTGCAAATGTATGAAGGATTTGATGTCCAGCAGGAATGAATGCAGTACAGATTGTGAGACCAGGCAGCGACAGCCCCAGCCCCCAGGGATCATAAGGAAGGAATAAAGACTCTGACAACGTTATATGGAATTAAAATTAGGCCACAACTTTATTAAACTTCTGAATGTACGAAGACCTTGGCTTAGGCCTTGGGGGGGGTGTCCCTCCCAGCCCCCCAGCCGGGGGGGGGGGGACTGGGGCTCACCAGGGTAAATGGGATATGGGGGTGCTCTGCAAGACGTAAGTGTAGCAGGCAGCCAAATATCCTATATCCCTGAACACAGGGTGGTTCACTGATGACCTTTCAGTGACACCCATATATATTACCCCTTTAAGAGGGGGGCCCTGGAATAGCCGCTGCAGGGGGGTGAGGCACCATGCCCCCCCATATAGGGAAGAAAAGACTAAAGGATTCTACTCAAGGCCGTAACCACAAAAGTTGCGACGAATTGCTATGGGGAAGACAAAACCTGCCAATGCAGGAAAATTTCTTCCCGGTCCTTCAACAGCAGCGCCCGCTAAACAGGAAGAAAAAGTTAACCAGTTAACCTGCAAACAAGAAACATTAAACAAAGGGAGGGTGAATCTTCAGAGCCAACTACCTGGCTGTTGTCGGCTCCTGCTGGCCCCACGTCCCAGCAAGAAACTTGAATAGTGAGGCTGGGCATGAACCTCCAAAAATTAACACTGAGAGGCAAGTCAGCCCCTGTTTGCCAGTAAGCTCCCTGGGAACTGTAGCACCAGGCGCAATCCCACAAAGGGCACCCACAATGTAAAGTGTGAGGGCTCATTGCCTTGACTGCTGTTCTAGAGTGTTACTCTTCTTCTTCATCATTGTTTGAAGTGGTGTGTGTAACCAACTAAGCAAGTAGCTTGCATTTTATTCTTCTCTTGAAAGCACTGGAGGTATATATTTAGTAGTCATCTCAGTAAGAGCATTTTACAAACTTATTTTCAGGTGTTTTCATATGTTGTGTGCATGCATTCTAAGAGCAAGGGAGAAATATACAAAATTTTTAAAAAATCTGCAGGGTAACTGCATGAATATTTTGAGAAGTCTGTACACAGCCTGTTTTACACTGGAATTCTGCACAATTATGTTCCTAAGGAGGAAGAGACAACAGATGTTGACGAAAGATTGAACATTCTTAAAAGAGGCTGTTTAAATAAATATATTTTTTTAATGAGCTACAGTTGCTCTCAGCAAGAGATATTTTGGCAAGCCAGTTAGACAGCAATCTATTTCTCAGATACATTGCCCATTTCAGTAAGATTAATGTCAAATAAAGTATTTTTTCTCACATCTTATCAGTAGAACAATTATACAGCTCCAATAATCCCCAAGTCAGTCTTTCAGAAAATAGCTGAATATTTCCTCCAGCAATTCATAAAGCAGATTAAATTAATATGAGATCAGGTCAGAAATGCTACAAGTGGATGTATTTTTCACTGTTACAAATTAATTGTTTTACTCAGCACAAAAAGGGAGAAACAATCAGTAAAGGAGTACAGTTGTCAAGGTCTTTGTTGAATAAACGTCATTACAGTAGAGTTACATGCTATATCCAGCAAAGCACCTCAGGCTCTGCAAGGGGCGGACAAGCCATCGGTTATTTGAAAGCCTTGAACTGTTTTAGGATTAAGGTTTGGATTCCATACCCTCTTAGCCAAGGATCCTTGTTAGATGTATTCTGCCATATGCAAGGCAACGTGCTCGTGGATGTTCCATTCATAAATCTGCATGCAGTAGGTTTGATAGTCCTCCCTCCTCGTTTAGGAAGCAAACTGGGCTTACATGGGGAGTCATAACATCAGTCAAAACATCGGACATAATTTGAAAAGGATCATTGGCTGGTGAGCTTGTGAATTTGCTGTGAAACTAATAACAACATCCAAAACACCTTACATTGCAACCCACATTTAGTGAGCTAGAAAAAAGTTGTCAATACTGGTACAGTAGAATATACACAGCATTCAGGGCTGGCAGTAAAGCAATCACATGACCACATTACAATTGTTTGAACCGCTCTGGGTATGTGAGCTGGCCCAAAGGCCAAAGAGACACGAGAAGATAACGTGGAAGTATTATGGCCGACACAGGTCAAACAAGAGAGAGATGATGACACATTGGTCAATAAGGGCCAATGTGAACATTCGGGGTGTATGTATTGTGTGCATATTGACAAATTAGAGCATGTTCAGGAATAAAATATAAATACATTTAAAAGGCAGGTGGTACGACCCTTTTGAGACTGAGATTGGTAGATTTCAGAAGGCAAATGGAGAATTGCAGAACAAAAACAAAAAAGAATGCTTCTATGAAAAAGCGGTATCTCTGATGTTTTAATTTTCAAGATGCAAGGCTTTTGTTTTGTTCTAAACATGAGAGAGAATTTAAAAATCTGATCCCTAGTCTGCATTTTATGTCAGATTTATGGAGAACTTGTAACCCATGGGCCAATCTTGGCCCACCAAGGAGTTCGGTTTAATTCACAAGCCCATTTTACCCAAACCGCACCATTTGCCCATCACCTGACATGTGCTGGTGCCATCAGCTGATGGACAGGGGGCAGGGTCGAAATTGCATTAGCTATGACCAGCAAGTAACAAGACCACAGAGCCTTGGCAGCAGGGTTGGGTATCTGCTGATCAGCCGATGGGGGGGGGGCATTGAAGCACTTTTTTACGCTTCTCCTTTAACTGAATGGAGAGGTGGTGGCAACCCTAGTGGGGGGGGGACTCTCCCCCCCCATAATTTAAACACTGAAGTGAGCACATGTGTGGTGGCAGCAGCAGCAGGGGTGTGGGGGACTCTGCTGCCCATCTGCTCCAAGGAGAAGTGGAGCTGCTTCAAAGAGCAGTTTTGCCCTTTGTGAAAGTGTTCCTTGGTTTGCACAAGCACTCTTGGAAGCACCCCCTTAAAATGTTCTCCTTTTAACATTGGAGTGACTAGGTAGGCAGTGGCAGGGAGGACTCTTCCCCTCCCCATGCACCCCACTGCACCCCAACTGCCTGCTTGTTTGCAGGGAAGATGCTCCCAAAAGCACTTTTACAAGGCTAGTCCACGTCACTCTTATGTGAGCCTCTTGAGGCTCCAACTTGAACATGGCTCTTTTAAAGCTTTAGTAAGTTGCCCTATACTTCTGTTTTAAACCTCTGGGATCTGGAGTTCAAAGGGGCAGGGAGGCAGCTTGCAAAGTCAAGTGATGGGTTGTGACAGATGAGTGGGTCCTCACAGCTGATCTTGATAAGGATTTTGCGCGTGGAGCTAAAAGGTTTACCTGCCCCTGTTTTATGTGGGACAATCCATGGTTCTCTCCTCCCTCATTTTATCCTTTCAGCAATATTGTGGGAGCTTCATGGTGAGTGAAACTGTAAAGGAAATCTGGGTCTCCCCCAAATTATAGGGCCTTTCTGCACTTATCATTTATAGTAGAATAATTACTGGGGGTGGGGTGTTTTTTGTATGTTGCCACATGACGCTGACATCACTGTCAGGTTTGTGCTTTCTTTCAGTGATGAGTGACATCTCTGTCCAGAGTACCTCCATCATATTCTATGAAACTTTTTGTGTTGTTTAGCATGATAGACTCACTAATATCTAGCTAGGGATTCATGATGGACTGCTGCTGCTGCTGCTGCTTCTGTAGCTTTCTGCAATATATACCAAACTAAATGGCTGTTTCAAGCACAAGCAGAGACCATTTGGGGAGCGGGGTTTGGAATGCAAATGAACCCTTTCTCCTGCAAATGATTTTTTCCTCCTTGTTAACTAAAAATATTTTATTTTTCAAGCATTCCCGACTTTGCTTTCCTTTGCTTTCCTCACCCTCCACACCATCACAAGTAGACTTCAGTCTGTTGATCTGCTTCTGTCAGGTGAGCAAACCCTTCGTCTGCTAGCTGTCTTACTCTCGGGGTCAGAATTTTACATGTGAAATTGTAAAAGTTCTGGGGGTGGGGTGGGGGTGTCTTCTTTTTTAAATATTGCAACTGAGAATTTGATAAAAGTGAATTTTTACTGCAAAGAATTTAAAAGATCTTGTTGAATTAGGATTCTGAACATTAATTAGAGGCACATTTTGCATTGCAAATGAGCTCAGTTTTGGCTAAAGTGGATCTGAAATTCCAGCTGTTTTGACCTCTCCTCATTTCATGCACAAAGCACATGATGTAGGTAACTGACTGACTTTTGTTGCATGTCCAGGGAGCAACATGCTTTGTAAGCTTCTTCACATCCCTTGTGGCAGCTCCTTTGTGCTTGGCCAGCAGTGACCAAATCAGGTCCTTGCTTCAATTCTGCCTGCTCTTACTGTGCAGGATTGGTCATGTTGTGCACTGCTTTTGGCCTGGGCATTGCTACACCTATTGAAGTGCAGCTTTCCTGAGACTAAAGCAGCACATTTCTGATACTAGTTGTACTAAATGTGTGTAACGGAGAAGGTAGGAGTAGCAAACTTTCAGCATCAGGGTGGCAATCCCTACTGGGAGGCCACATGCGGGGGGGGGGCAGAGCAACAAATGTGATGGCTACCTTTGTACAGTAGGATAGTTTCTACACACAGTCTCACACCCCTCCACCCTCCATCCAGGCAAGCCTTAGCAGAGTTCAAGGACACCTTCCATCCATTCAGAATTATTCAAGGAAGGTGCAAGGTGGGACTGGCAAGGGGTGTGTGTGGCCAGGGAGGGGCTACGGCCCGGGGAGAGTCCCAAGGACCAGAGAGAGGGCCTGAAGGGTTCTGTTGGGCCACTGGGTCTTTGATTCCCTATACCTACTGTGGTGCCTTCAGTTTGTGCAGCCTTCACAATTTAATTGCATCCAGGGTAGAGGTTAGGATTCTACCCCATCCCACCTCCTTTCTTAGTTAGCTAGCACAGGCTCCCCCTGCCCCCATTTAATGCCTTTCTTTACTACCTCACCTTTACCACTGTGTTTGCGCCCCAGGGAACTGATAGACATTTGAAGACTCTCAGTTGTGTCATTAGCAATAAAGCAGATATCCAGTCAGCCAACAAACTGCTCTACAATTAGGTGTGCCTCCCATCAGTTTACCATAACTGAAATCCCACTGAGATTTCTGCACCCCAAGTAGTTGCTCGGTTTGCTTTTCTGTTTGGGCCAGCCCCGCTAAGTGCTTGCCCCTTTCTGACTTAAGGAGACACTTAAAGGGGCAGCACAGAATGGAAACACAGAAACCAGAATACTGACTTACGAATGCAAAAAGAATGGTTGCACAAGGTGTTCACACATTCCTGTGGGATGGTTGCCACTAATTACCAGTCTCTGAATCACCTGTTTCACAACCTCACTAAGTTGATGGATCTGTCTGTGGAATCAGAACAAATCTTTCCAATGATTCATTTTTTGCCACAGATAAGATGTAAAACCATGACAGTGGATTGATGGGGGTTTAGGTTTTCTGCTCCTTTTTTTAAGCGAAGATGTAGAACAGGTTCTTCTGTTTTATAGCCTGAAGCCGAACTGTCAACATAAATGATGTGTGGACTTTAATATCTGAGAGCCACGCTGAAAGAATTCCTTTTTAGCTTCTTCTTCTTTTTAAAGAACAGATTAAATGCCGCACAACACAGCTCATTACTGCCTAGCGTAAATTTATTGAAAAGGCAGTTTTTGCAAAAGTAGCTGGCATATTTTGTCTCGTTATTACCTGCTTTTGCTGAGCAGTGGATGACAGCTGGAGACAACAAACATCTCCCCCCACCCTCTTAAATTGTTGTCAGTCTGTGAAGATTTCTGTTTGACCAAAAGCATCATTAAAACATCATTAGCATATTGGTGAGTGTTAGGACTGGCCCAAAATGGGAATTAAGAAATTTGTTACTGTTTCACCCATTTCAAAATATGCTATGTGAATGCACCTTTTCTTTGGATTGAGTGAAATTGAGATGCATCTGTCATCCCAAAGTTACATGATGGCAGTTTCGGATGCTGTTGCATTAAGAGTAATAAACCTGAGGTTTTTGTTTTTGTTTTCTGTTGAGAGCCTTGAGGGTAACCTGTCGTGGCCATTTGCTGCCAGTGGGCAGGGCTGGAGTCCAAGTGCCGCCAGAGCCGCCAAAGGGACAGGAGAGAGTTTTCTCTCTCCATCTTTCTGCCACTCCTTTGTCTCACTCACCTTCCAGCTCCCCTTCATAGTCACCCACATGAAATTAGACCTCATGAAATTAAGCCTAGGGCTCACTGCTGTCCAGCTGTGCTGTAGCATTTTCTATACATAATTACAGTCATCCTTACAACTCTTTAGGGCAGGGCACTGTTATTTCCACATCTCAGAAGCGGATGGAGCTGAGGTTGAGACCTGGGAAGGTAGCCCATCTAGGAGATGGAAATCTCAGACATCTGCTACCCTGTGAGATATCTTCGGGAGCCAAAAAGGCTAAAGAGTAAACCCTACACAAATCCAGAGTAGAGTCCCTAAGACAGTTGGGTGGTGCCTTGTACACCTCCTTCTGGCAACTCCTGCAGCCAAGCTGGTGCCACACACATTGTTCTGCTTTCCTTTGGATCACATCAGTGAGGCCGAGAAGGGGGTCTTGTCGTCTGGGGAGCCCAGGTTCTCCATGCCCACTGCCCAGGCTTGCATCCCAGAAAGGTCAATTCAGTGCTGCTAACAGAATGCCTGGAGGCACACTTCATTGTCTCTTGAGACAGACAGAAGGCTGAGTTTATGGCAGGAGGAATGCTAGAGCTAGGGGCTTAGCTGCTATGCCTCACCTTCGCTGAGTGGTAGGGATGATGTGAGTTGAAAGCATTGCCTATCTCTCTGAATTTGCATTGAAAGGATGGATGCCTTTCCCTCTTCTTGGAGGTTGCAATCATAGTCTTGTCTCTTAAAGCAGCAGATGCCTGAGCAGGAGCAGGAGAACTCTGACAGTTTTGCTTACAATGTGTGCAACTTAATGAGAAAGCAAACACTTCTAACACATGAAGACACCCCCTCATGGAATAACTGCAACCACCCAAGCATCGCTCTTTGATTGGGGCAATGACTTCCATTGCGAAGGGGCGCAGCTCGCAACTGGGTTTGAGTCCCGGAAACACTTGGTTGTGGTTGTTTTTTAAGAAAAGAAACAATGCCTGCCCTTCTTTACAAGTTTTCAGCACTCTCTCCTGTTGAAGGAATGTGGCTGGATGGCAGGGCTGCAGCCACCCCCCACCCCCGCTTTGAATAATGTTTTCTCCCCAAATATCCTCTCAACAGCACCAAATATCTCCAAAATAAACTTTCTCTCCCCAGCCCCATAAATCTAACATATATGTCAACAGTAATTCTCAGGTTTGCATTTCAAAGAAGCTCCCACTAAGACGGTTTCAGGTATCTCTCAGGCCTACTTCTCAAAAGCAGCAGATTATGGCCAAGCTGACTCCAGACTGTATCGCCTCCAACTGCAAGCTGATGTCCTTTCATGAGAAAACATTCCTATACATGAAAACCTAAGTTTTCCTAAGCACAAGTCATAAATGGCTATCTCTGTGTTCACAGATCAGTGATGACTGCATGCACACTCTCAGTCACGGGGACGCGAATCCCCCTTTGCCAAGGCTCAAGAGGAGCAGCAGCATTCCTGCTGTTCATTGTCCCCACATCAGCTGCTCTGTGAGGCACCTCCCAGGCAGGGAGCGGAGTCTGTGAAATCCCACTGGCCAGAGCCACCCATGGAAATTGCAGTGGAGGCAGCCCCACCAGTTCTCCTCACTCAAAACACCTGCACTTTAAAGTGACACAGTTTGGGGATCAAATGAATTCACAGCCGTCCCGTCCCCCCCTCCTCTGACTGAAGTAATGTCAGGTGAACGCCCCAGCTTGATTCATAACTGACTCGAGCCATTTGTAAGGGTCAACACTCCATGAAATGATAATCAGATGGAGGGAGGTTGTGTCTCTTATGATAGCTAAATGGAACCTCCATGTTCAGAAATAGTATATCTCTGGGTACCAGGTGCTGAGGACCAATAACAGGGAACAGTTATCTGACTGGCCATTGTTGGAAACTGAATGATGAGCCGGATGAAGTGAAGATCTGACCTCCAGGTACCAGGATGGTGAGAGGGCAGGGCATGGGGGGAGGCTGGGGTCTCCTGGATCTTAGCCTGATCTAGTGTAAGAATTAACCAAGGTTTCTCCCCTCACATTGTCCTCATGATCATCATCACGTGTGGGAGGAGAGCAGCGTCACTTCGTTGGACTCTCACTGTCCACTGTGGCCACGTGCCGGAAGGCCTGTTTTACCCACACGGGTTCCCCAAATGCCGGTGCTGATGATAATCGGATGAACTAGGGCTCTGTTATCAAAACTAGCTCGGTTAGGCCTGGGGTAGTGTACAGTTATTTAATAGAATGAGGTCTCTACTTTCTTCACTTGGTAGGATCCAAATTATTGTAATGTAATCATTGTGTGTGGTGGGGGATTTTATAGAATTAGCTTTGTTATCCTTATCCCTTTTTTACTTTTTTGGATTTCTCTGCCATTTTTTTAAAAAATACTTTTCTATTTTAATGAGCAGTATCTTGTAATATGATCGTGGAGAAAATCAAATTAGGAAAGCTGAGTGGTGGAGAATCGAAAGAAGACAGAGACTAGGAAGGCAGCCAGAACATTTTGACATGAACCTGGCATTTCAATGGCACCTATTTACAGTATATTGCCAGCTCAGCTTCACAGCTTCCTGACAGTGGAAACTGTGCCCTTTTGTTCCGGCTCCTTTCTAACACTGAGCCTCGTACTTATGTGGCAGAGCTTTCTCTGGAAAGCAGCACTTCAGGTGCAGCAGGTGGGGCATCACACGATGGAAGAATCCTCCATTTCTCTCCCCCTGCAAATCCCTGCATGTAGAAAACCAACATGTCTCCTGCCTTACATCTTACGTGCAGGACATTTTTATTTCTATTTTGCAGTAAGGCTTTTTCAACCATGAAAACCCCACCTGCAATCTGAAATGGCAGAGCCCAAACCTTAATTACCCATCTCAGTGAGAGCCAAGTTTAGAGTCCCAAATCCATTTCAGTATAGTCTGCTTTTACTGAGTAAAATTGCAACAGTTCAAAGTCTCTTAGCATCCAACTTCACCTTGAAATTTTGCTGTAGGTAATGTAGGCAGTGCTTCACTTCAGGGGATACTGGCATCTTGGGGGGGGGGGTAAAAAGTGTGCACATACTGTAACAACTTTATGGTGAATACTGGCATCTATTTTTCCGGGGGGGGGGGGAGCACCAAATGACAAGTTAAGGATTCAAAGCACCATTCAAAGCAGCTTTATTAAATGGATCAAAATTTTATTTGTTTCTCTTGACATTCCTCAGATGTTTAGCCATTAAGGAACCTCTAAAATTGCTTCCAAAATTCACTCTAATTTAAACTTTTATTATTTTTAAAAAACCAGAATTCTTAATTTTAGTTAGGTAAAACTACTTAGGAGAGATAATTATATATAAAGACCCCACCCCCATTTTCTCTTTCCAGAAAACGAGTAAATGTCTTACCTCCATGTCTTGCAGTATATACAAACCATGTTAGCTGGTCAAGGAGCTTCTCCTGAGCCCACTCAGCTTCTCTGTTCTGTGTGCATGTTTGTTGTAGACCTCATTCATTCATTCATTCATTCATACATGCATGCACACCTCTTGATTTCTCTGCACTTGACTCACCCTACACTTAGTGATTGGTGGCTGTGTGTGTGAATTGGCCTCTACTGAGAAATATTTGAGGTGCTATAAAAATGTTGTCTGCACAGCTAGGTTTGAAATAACCCATTCACACAAACATGCCAAAGGGGCCTGGGTCACCTGCACATGATGGCTTGCCTGTATGAATGGTCCAGAGACATAACTCCACAGCTGGAGCTCTCAGGATCACACAGGGCTTTTCAGTAGAGTCACTTCACCAGTTCAGCACCTGCTTACTAACTACAGAGCAATTAGGAGTGAGAAACCAGCTGGTCTGCTTGCATTCAACGCACAGGCCTCCTTCCACCCTGTGCCACCTGATTCTTCTTTATTATCATATTGTAATAAGTGTTTTCTTCTTTAGAATCGTTGAGGCAATATTGTGAAAGCAACCTTTTCAGTGATATGCTTTCTTATTTGGCGCTTTTAAGAAAAAGGCTCCTTTGTGCTATGTAGGATTTTCTTTTCCAATTGACTTGAGGTCACTTGAAACGCCCCCACTCTTGTGGCTAGACGGAACCTGTGTATTAATGTGTTCTACTGAACCTGCAGGTATTATAGGAGAATGAGCAAAGCAAGCGACAAAAACTCTTTCAGAAAAGCAGTTTGGGCCTTTTTACAGGCACTGAATGATTTAAAGTGATGCAGGGTAGTGAGCTGTGTACTCTCTCTGTGCCTTTGTTTGCCTGCTTGTATACTTCTGTGTATTGCCATTGATTGGAGGTTCTGGTATTACAAATGACCTTTGAATGAAGTCTCTGTTAACTTAGCAAAAAATGTTAAGTTATTGTCTCTTTTAAAAGTAGAATACAGTGGTACCTCGGGTTACATATGCTTCAGGTTACATATGCTTTAGGTTACAGACCCCGCTAACCCAGAAATAGTACCTTGGGTTAAGACTCTGCTTTGGCTACTCCTGCCTCAAACTATTAGTCTCTACCTTAAAGTTTTTGGTAGATCTGGGAGGCAGATTAATCAAACCGTGAATCTGAGGGTGACATAGAGGACGTTTCAGTCCCAAAGTCTGATCCATTTCTGGGATATTTAAGAGAGCTGTTTTTTTAATATCAGAAGAAAAAGTTTTGAGTACCCATGTCATAAAGTCAGACAGGATTATCTCCCCAAGCCAATTCCAAACCCTATGATCAGACTAGATAGGCCAGCGTCTCCATCAGGGATTAAAGATGTCATAAGATCCAACTTGTTTTTTTAAAACGACACTTTTTTGAGTAAGAAGGATGTCAGTATGAGCAATTGCAGCGATCTCATATTGGTAACAAAATTTTACTCATAATATTCTCATAGCATTCCCTTCATAGGGAATAGAGCTCTAAGAGCAATCTCTCCCAAATGGAACTTTTTAATGAGACATAAGGCTGACAGAAAAACCTGATTAAAAGAACTGTCTTAGCCAAGATTGCTTTCTGCCATTAATGAAGTTGCTTTAGATCATGACAATGATCTTGTTCACTTAGATTCCTGTCCATCTTGCTTAATTTAACTTAATTGGCAACCTTAGATCCCTCCATGGTGCTGTTTCCATGAATATGATGAATGAGCTCAAGAATGGAGAGTGTCAGGAAGCAAGCTGATTTTAACCCTTCCCATCGAACTCATGTCTTCTGGGACACTCTGATCCTATTGGCAGGCACCAATACCTGAATAATAAGTGGGAGGGGATTAGATATATCTGCATTTTCTGTGTCTTCAGAGGTTGCTAACAAGAATGCCAGTTCTGTTTGCCTAACTCTGGGAGAAGAACAAAGGAAGTGTGCTAAGAGGTAGAAGAGGAACAACAAGATTTAGTGTGGCAAATAGAAGGGTGCTGCTATAGTAATTGCATAGGTGCAAAACAGAGAGTGTAGCAGGAGAACAATCTCTGCTACTCACAGCTGAGCCTAATAGATGGGCTTGCTGCCTTGGCCTTCAGTTCAGGATTATGGCTTTGCTAGAAGAGAAGTGTCTCCTTGAGACATAATCATCTAGACAAGACTATGATCCTGGGTATTGCTGGACTTCCACTTAGCTATCTGTGACGTTGATAGAAAGACACATTGAATTAGTAGCTTCTCTTCTTTAAGCCAAAAACTACAAATACTTATACAATTCACTTTTGTTTTACAAAGCACTTTATCATCTTCTTTTTTCTTTTGGAGAAGTGGGGATTGAACTCCTACAACTGGTGCATGTTGCTAAAATATATTTTTACCGGGTTGTTTCATGCTGAGAATCAGTGCAAGGTCGTAACTGTTATGTGTTGCGGCACAGGCCACAGCTAAAGGGAAAGGTTTATGGTTATCTTTTCACTGTGGCCTTCCTAAGAAGAACAGGAGCATTGAGTTGTACAAAGTTGAACCTGGCCATTTGCACATATTTCCCCTCTTCCTCCTGACTTCTTGTGACCCATTGTATTCCTGATTGAGTGGCTTCTTCCGCTGTAGGGGCTTGGCATAGGCAGGTCCTGCTTTGTAGCAAAGTATTAGAGCATTTTTGTTCTATGATCCTAAACCTTGTTGCTTATGGACCAAGAAGTTCCAGCATTTCAAGTTTCAGGGCCAGAGAAATTTCAGAGTGGTCTGTGTGTGATTAACAGCACTGTGAAATGTCTTCTCCTGAATATACTCAAGGCTGAATTCTCCTCCCACCACCACCACCCAAAAAGCAAGGCAGTTCAGGAGCATTTGTTGCAATTATGTTTTTTATACTTCATAATAAGCAGTTAGTAACTCTGGCCCAAAAACCATCCTTTTGGCTTTCCTAGTATAAACTGTTTTGTGCCTTTGGCACACATATATGCGAGGCAATGGAATTGTCCTAGGATTTGCCCAGTTTACAGAGCCAGGGAGTTGACTTGAGAAATGCGGTCTGAAACATAGATTGCCCTCTTTGTCTTTCCTAAATGACACCCCTGTGGGCCAGTCCTTAATCCTGCTATCAGTTTTCCAGTGGGATTGATATCCTTCTTCACTAGTTTAGTTTTGGATTAAAAATGTGTAAGTCCTCTTATACTGTGCTCCAGGAACCCAATCATTGAAATGAAAAACTATAAGCACAAGACAGATACAGTTGTGGGGCTGGGGCTGTGCATATGGAAGCTTCTCCGCAGCCCAAATAAGCAAATGCAATGCAGACAAGTATAAAACAGGATTTTAACACACACTGAGCAGGCTACTCTCAGAATAGATGTCACATCTTTTTGAAATCTTCCAGCTCTCATTACGTGCAACAAGATGCTTTCAAGAGCTAGTAACCTGGATATGTATGGGTGCATTAAAGTGCGTACGTGTCAATCTACCTCAAACGACACATCTAACCACCACTTATTTCAGTGAGATTCAGAAGAACATCATGAACCATGCTCCCAGACGCACATATCTTTAGTCATTGCATGGTTAAAAGCGTCCTTCCAGAAATATATCAGGGTGAAAATTATTTTTCTGAGTATCTTCTCCTCCTGTCAGTATTAACCCTTAGCATTCAAAATCTGCTAAAGTGCTGATAAAGATTCTTGTATTTTGTTTCTCAGCCATCCCTGACTGTATTCATTTCTCTCTCCTTAGTCCTTGTATAATCCATTGCTTTATCCCTTTCCCCCTTTATTTTCCATCCAATTTGAAATTTCTCTTTAGCTTTTGCCATCCACAGGGCATTCCGCTGCTTTGCCAGTACATATCCCAGAACATACTGTGGATGAGATGCTCAGTAGTCTGTCCAGAGGGTCAGTGAGGCTCTGAATGAGTCCCTAGAGGTGTGCAGGTTCAATGAGCTGATGCTGTTGGCTGCAGATTGGAGCTCCCAGCTGCTGCTGCTGCTGCTGCTGCATTGACTTGAACATGATGCAGACCAGGAGGTTTTTGTCTCTGCATGCAGTGGGGGGGGGGGGGGGAGATCACAAGAAACATCTTTGTAACACATTCCATTGCTTACTATGCAAGATTGCTATCATGGTGTTTCCTCTTGGTTGTGGCTTTTAAAATATTAGCTGTTAAATATGGAGTGTCAGCCTGACGCTAGGTACAGGGAAGAGATGTTATTTTTAATACAGATTTCAACACTCTTTTACACCTAACTCTCAATAAATTTCAGTATTCCCCACAAACCTTTTAATTCCTTCCATTCCATATTAAGCCAGCCATTCCCTTGAAACTGCTGGCAGAAATTATATTGTATTCTGGGGTAGCAGCTATCTTCAAGGTTTCCTCCTCAGTTTTTGCAGACCACTTAACTCTTCTCTCTTACCAGAAGAGACCTCAACAGTGGAAAGTTGTTGGAGAGACTGAAAATGAACTATTGAAATAAATAAAACTATTTAGAAAGCCCACAGGATCAAATATCATTATCCAATTGTTTCCTTTCATGAGAATTTTGAATGAAGTTAGAAAAATCACCGCAACTGAAACCTTCCGCAGCACACTGCAGCTGTTGAATGTAATATTCAATTCACACATTGCCTTTTGACTATTTTTTTGGTGCCACTTTTAAGCAGAATACTGTTGTAGCAAGATTCGTGACGGGGTGGGTAGAAAGCAGGGTTTACCAGAAGGGGAGGGAGAAAAGGGATACAAAATCATGGAGGGAAGCTAAAGGGTAGGTATCAAAGGGGAAATAGTGTGGGGAAGTGTCCCATACAGGGAAGTAGTGAGACGGGGAATCATTCGGGGAGGTGGGAGAGAAAGAGAAAAGGAAAAAGGAGTGCACTAAGGAGACCAGTCATAGGGTGGTGAAAAAAACACACAGGCACTCTGCACATGTACAGAGGAGTTTCTTTTGCACCCAGAGAGCTTTGCCAGATGTGTTGGACAGAGGATTAGCAGAAGAGGAGGAAGGAGGATGTAGCATTGGAATAGGGGTTGGAAATGAAAACCCAGATACCAAGGAGACGCAGAATAGATGGGGCTGTCTGCTTCAGAATTTGGTGGGTTTGTGGAAATGGGGCTTAGCAGTTGCAGTGTGGGGGGGGGAGATAAGATCCAGAAGAGTCTTTGGGGGTGGTCTGTGTGCATGTGGGGAGGTCATGGGAAAGGAGGGGAGAGAAGGCATGGGGGAGAAGGGGATGCAAAGCAAGGCTGCAAAATGGAAGAGATCCACATCAAAATGGAGACTGGGAAGGTTCAAAGGAGGCCTACCAATTGCATGGAGTGGGGAGAAGGTCTGGCATTATCACGAGGGAGGGGGAGGTTGTGATGTGTAAAGGGAGTGGGGAGTGGGCTTACCCAGGTTAGTCAAGAGTGGGGAGTGTTAACAGTGTGAGGTTTGAGGTGGGTGGGGCTAGTGAGCCACACAGCTGCCCCAGGACAAAATGAAATAGAAGATACAGTTAAGCACCTTCCATATGATGAGCAGCATGGCTGAGTCATGCTGAAAGGGAAAGCCAGGATGATTCAAAATGTTTTAAGTAAGCATCTAAAGAAGAGCACCATAGATGCTTGCTGGGTATTTGAACGGACATAATTTCACAAAATGAGTGCAAAAATGCTTTTAGCTCTCTATAGTTAAAGTTCATATAAATGTGCTCCTAAAAATTGAAAAATGAATATGCAAAAAATGAATGTCATAAGCTTTTTATGCAAATCTGTTTGAGTCACTTTGTGAGAAAAACAACTAACAAATATTAATCAGCAGAAGCATGAAGGTCTGGCAAATGCCTCAGTTGCTTCGTTGACAATGTCATTTCCCAGAAGGTGGAAGAACCAACAAGGGCATCATCTGCCTTGGACCTGGTCCTTGCCAATCGGGAGGAACGGACTGATGAAGTGGAAGTGCTCTTGTTCTCCTGGGTTCCAGGATACAGAGGCAAGGGAAAACTGAGTGAAGTTGGACACACACTCTGGACTTTAAGAAGGCCAATTTGGTATTGTCCGCATTTGGGCATTCAGTATTTCTCCTTTTAGAAACTCCCATCCTTTTTGGACTCCCTGCTCATTGAGTATTTCTGACCACGGGATCACACCCCCTAGCTCCTTCAGCTTTTTGAAATTGGCCTTCTTAATGGCCACATTTGCATGTGATGCTTAGTCAAGAGCAAGTGTACTGGTTCACAGTCAGAAAAGTGTGGCCACTTTGCTCCCCCCTTGCTGCGCAACCGGGATCTGAGCCATGACTTAGTGCTATGTGTGAACCCAGACTTTTAGTTTGTGTCTCCCACAAAAGAACGTGATTGGTAAGTGCAAAACAAACCTTGTTTACTACTCCTGGTTTGTTGGCTGTAAGACAAATCATGAACCTAAGTTTACACATAGCCCTAAGCCCAGTCATGACACAGTAGCATGGGAGTCGTGTGTGGGGAGGGGAGCAAATTAGAAGCTGCAGTCCTACTTTGTGCCATAGATTGGCTTAACGTTGTGAGTTAGCGAAGCCAATGCACGTCCCATTGGAGAACAGTAGTTTACTTGCAGTACAGTATCTGATCATGATGCTGTATTGTCAATAAGGCTCTGACTTTCGTGTCTGCATAGGAGTGTTAAAAATGGGGGTGAATGTTTGGCATGCAAACGGCCCTCACTTCAATCCCTTGTCTTCCCAGAGTAAAAGAAAGAATCAGGGCTGGAAACAGCCTGTGCCTGATGCCCTGGAAATCCACAGCCTGCCTCAGAAGGTAGCACTGAACTGGATGGGCCTGTGGCCTGGCTCCTTCCAAGGCAGCTTCATGTGTTCAAGAGGGGACTGGTGGCTCTGTTTGGCTTGATGGGCCACAAGCTGAAAGGCTAAAGGTTAAACGTTGAGGGCAGTCCTTCACAGACCCTGCATGACCACAGTGTGTGGCTACTTGCTCTGGCCTCTTGTGTGGAAAGAGGCTTGCCTCAGCTTAGAGGAAAGCAAAGAAGGTACAGGAACCAACCCCCTTAGAAGAACTCCATAGGTGTATTAAAGAATGTATTGTTATTGTTCTATGGTAGAATTAAATGGAAGGATGTGGAAAACTATGTTTTGACTGCTACACTGAGCAATGATAACAATGAAAGTCGCAGTGTGTGTGTGTGCGCGCGCGCGCATGCAAGAGGGAGAGAGAAAGTACAAGGTGTCATTCTAGAAAGTGAGTTATTGCTACAAGAAGGGAGAATTTTACAGCTTATAGACTTGAGTAAGAATGTGAATAGTAATAAGCTCTGTAAAATAAAAGACCTTGAGAAGATTCAGCCTCTGCTGTTATAATTCATGTTGGATGTCAGCTTTTCAACCATTTTCATTCTTTCTTGCAGAAAGGGGTCATACCTCTGAAGGATGTGTGTAAATTTGCTGGTCTGAATGAACAGCAATTGCCAATGCTGTTGTCCTATCTGAAAGCAAATTATATTACTAAGATTAGGTCACAAATTGTCTAATATTATACTTTACATTTTCTTCATTCAGTTATTTTTTACTCAGCCAGGAAGTGAACTACCCCCACGAATCTATCCAAGTTTTGCATTCTGTTGACAAGTAATATTCCATAAACTTTTTTCAGTCACCTAAAGACACTTGTTTGCAGATTTGCAAAGCTCCGTTCTTCTCTTCTTGCTGCCACATAGATTTGATGAGAGATTATATGTGTGAAGGAAAGAGAACTAGCAATGGGGGGGGAGGGAACCAATGAGGAATAGAATACTGAATGAAACATTTCCTAGGCATTAATTTTGATTAAGAGACTGTGAACAGTTTCCACTGTTAAATCAAGGAAAATAAAATTTCTTCTTTTTAAATTCCATAGAGGTACTCACATTAGTTTATTCCAGTGAAAATATCAAAGAGCCCTGTGGCACAGCTCAAAGACTAGATTTGCTACCAAAACACTGAAATTTGTAATGAATTTGAAGTTTGTCCTCAGGCAAAACATCTGAGAGGAATTTGGAAAAAACGCTAGAAAGCTTCAGCATGACAGCGAAAAATGTCTCAGTACAAAGAGCTCCACATTTCCCTGAGTTGCTGCCAGGTTTTGCCAAAAGTGTAATTCAAGGCACATTTAAAGGTTCCATCTGAGGAACACCATTTCTAAGATTTGGGGGGGAAGTGTGTGTGTGGGGGGGAATGTTTGGCTGAGAGCAGTGACCTTTCTCAGAGAGGTTTCCCACACCGCATTTAAATACCAGCTCATTTATATATGGTTTTATATATGATTTTGCCAGAAGCAAGAAATAGATTATTTTAAAATATCATTATATGGCACAAGAATGAAGATCAAAGATAATGGTGGTGGTGGTGGCGGTGGTAATGATATAATTATATGTATCCATCTGACTGGGTTGCCCCAGAACGGCTGTGATAAAACAGAAACTTCTTATAATGAATTTCTCTTTAGATGTGAGGAGCTATCCTACCCTCCACACCTGCTGGCAAATCAAGGATAGCAAACGACCCCACCACCACCACCTCACATGTTGTTCTTCTGGTTCAATGTGTGGACTCCATGGACGGGCATGGCTGGCCATGACTTCAGGCCCAGATTTATTGCTCTGATTCCAACCAGTTGATGCTCCTCTGCATCTAGTCTCTGGTTCACCTTCACTGTGCGACCTTCTGGCCCAGATGAGTCCCCTTTCCTTACAGACTAGTGCCCATGGTCACCATTTACCTCTGGCTTCCTAAAAAACTGTCCCTTCCCTTAAGCAAGAAGTGTGCAGTCACTGTTGCAGATCTTTTCACAGTTGGGCCAATATTGTAGTCTGCCGCTTCCCCCACAATGTGATCCTGAAAGGGAAGCAACAGCTACTGAGGGAGCCAAGAGTGAAAATGGGACATTGAGATCAGGGCAGTAAACCATCATGCTTGAAGTTCTTCAAGGGTCATGAGGTCTGCAGATTGCAAGGAAGCCAATCTGGAGGGTGTGATGGCAGCAGAGGATTCCTTTCCAGCATGGCTTCTGGGCAAAACTCACTGTTCAGATCTTGCAGAAGATTTTATTTGATTCATTATAAAATCTTTCTATGCTGTTTTTCATTCAAATGAATCCCAAAGCAGCTTACGAATAATAAATAACTAGAACATAATAGAACATCTACAAAAGCATCCATTACAATTTACAAAACACTGTTAATAAGGCAATAACTAAAAAAATAAGCTAAACATCACAATTAAAGCAAAACACATTATATGATTATTAAATCAATACAACATTTATAATCTGTAAAACAAAATTAAAAAGCAGCAAAAAATAAACTAGGCACTGTTAAGTTCATACACACATGTGAGTCATACACGTGACTCACAATCATTAACTCAGCTCATTAAAATGCACAGATGATATATTCACCCCCCAAAAAGAAAACATTTTTAACCATGGTATCAGTCATAGTCGGTTTTGTAGTGTTGTGTGCTCAGAATCCAGAAGAGAGATATTATTACAATTAAGCCTGTTTTAACACAGAGAGACAGATGCCAGAGGTCTGTCTATAAGCACTTGCAATAGGAGCATATGCATGGCATCAGATTTACTAATACTTGCATCCCTGAGCCGTAGGCTCTTTCTGAAGCTGAGGGGAGGGAATGTTTTTATGTTCTAACATTTTCCCTGGGTAGCAGCAAATTGGCTGGCGTGCATTTGTCTTGAGCTGAACTGCACAGAGTCACTTGAGAGAGAGAGGGAGAGAGAGAGGGAGGGAGAGAGAGAGAGAGAGAGAGAGAGAGAGAGAGAAGACTGGCGGCTGCAGTGGGAGGGTGGGTAGAAAGAGAAATAATTTTTAAACTGCAGCTGTGTAGCTAAATTACATGTCTGAAAGTTAAGAGATGAAAAATATGAAGCTGATGCATATGGATACTATTAGGCAGGCTGAAAAAGAAACTTTGGATGCAAGAGTTCTGCTTCTGTCAGGAGCAGTGTTTTATTTCTTGCACGAAAGAAGGAGTTGGGAGGCTGCTCCGATAGGCAGCATGAAGCCTCCCTTCACAGCTAAGTTGCTGGCGTCAGGGAAGGTGGAGGCAGCCCGGAAGCTGCATCTTTGAGCCCCTGCACAACCATCCTATGGGGACTTCCCAGCAGCTCCTGAAGCCAGCCAGAGCCAACTGCTCCGGGCTGCTGAGACTGCCGCTGCTGCGTTTCCCAGGGACATTAGATGAAATCGGAGGATATTTCGGGGATGGAATTTGTCCGGGGACTTATTCGCAAATCCTGGGACTGTCCCTGAGAAACGGGGATGTCTGGTAACCCTAACAAAGGAGCAAGTTATGGAGACCCTTACTGTCTTCCTTATTCCCCCCCCTCCCACACACTTGGGTTTTCCACTTGGGGCATAGCATATGTGTGCTTTTCCCCCACCCCACACCTTCTTCCAGGGCAAACTCCATTCAGAAGTGGGGATTACTGCTGGCTGAGCCTGGCAGAGGGAAAATAACCCTTTAAAATAGAGCTTGACTTACACCATCCTTTTTGCCAGTGAAACTTCTGCTAGGTGTCTTGATCATGCGACTGAGCTGGAAGGATTTTGGGGCAGGGCTAAGTCTGCCCCTGTTCTATCCTGCCCCTTTTGGAGGGCTTACTCTGGCCTTGGCCCAGACAGCTTATTTCCACTTTTCTCCATCTGAGCCAGGATGAAAGACTTCGGATGGAGAGCTGCCTATTTCAAACTCTGCTAATTCCAGCAAACCGTGGGTTTGGATTGCTCTCTATGTCTCTTTCTACTTACCCTGTATCATCCTGATAATGGAGACTCCCGTGGCAGCTATTATCTGTAGGCACTGTGCTGACCAACTGTGAGAGAGGAGAATTACCTCTGTGCCTGCTAACAGGTCAGTGCGGAACCCTGGGGTGAAGGAGAGGGCATCCCAGTTTGGTCCAGAAGCTCAAGGAGAACAAAACTACTAAGAACTGAACAACACAGACACTTCATGTTATGTTTCAAAGTGCACGGGGAATTAGAAGCTGTAGTTGGCAATCCTAGATACCAACAACACACATGAAAATGCAGTGATCATCTGACTAGTTTAAAATAGAAAAAGCAGCTTGTTCATTTATTAAGCTAGACTACAGAAAACACTTGTAAAATGTCAGTAGTTGTGTGATTGCTTTGCATGTGGTTATCTAGGACTGAGTTACTGTGAGGCACCTTCATACTTCATTTAGGACCTTACTGATTTTTTTCTTACGGATGCATGACTGGGTTTCCGAGGGGTGGGGTGTGGGGAGTATTTCAATTGCCTTGCAAGCAGAGGGTTTTTATTATGGCCCTAAAATCTTTCCAGACAAAGAGAGCACCAAGTTCCTGGCTATGGAGTGATCTGCTAACCTAGAAACAAAGAGAGGCAGAAAGCCAGGGCAGACTTGTAGCATTTCAGCTTTTGGACAAAACATGGATTTTCCCATAACCCAGACAGAAGCCATCTAACCTCATCCAGGAAATCTCTCACCTGGGTGTAATAATGCTTTCAATGAAGCATAATTCAGTGGATCTGGAAAGTCATAGTTTGCGATGCCATCTGGTCAAGCACTAATGAACCTGCTGGGAATGTTGGTCTAATACATCATTATCACTATGGAGGGCAAGCGATTCACAAACTTTTTGGATGAAAGAAATTCTGCCAGTTTCCAGTCTTTCCTGTGGTGCACAGAAATCACTTTCTTTTTTTCCTTTCAACTACAGTGAAAACAAACTTAAAGCCCTTGTCCTACACTGAGGAATGCAGAGTTCACCTCTGGCTTTTGACTATCATAACTTGCTCAAGAAGCACGGCTTCTAATAGTGAACTCAGGTAGTGATGGCAGCTACAGCCAAAACTGCAGAGAAACAGCAGCATGCTCATGGTGGAGCTGTGAGGTCCGCAGAAATGCAAAAACAAATAAAATAAAATGTTGCATTTTATAAATAAATAAAAAAAGTCAATTGAGGACTTGGCCTGCTCAGGAGGCCTACAAGGGTGAGGCTACTCTTCAGCCTGAGGGCCACATTCCATTCTGGGTGACTTTCCAAGGGCCACATGGCAGCACTGGAGGGGGCCAATGGCAAAAGTGGGTGGAGCAAGGAATGGAAATGGCATGCTAGTTTCTGCTCACGCTCACACACCCAGACAAGCAGGAGGCGTGACATCTGAGCAAGACATCTGCATTTCAAGCAGGGCTAGTGAGGGGGCGTGGCCTGTGGAGAGGAGGTGTGGCCTAGGGAGAATTCTGAGGGACAAATAAAGAGGTTTAGAAGTCCCTGCCCCTCCCACTTTTGTCACAGGAATGCAGAGCAGAGGTGGGGAAGCCTGTTTCAGCCCAATGACCACATTCCCTCATGGGCAACTTTCCATGGTCTGGGCACCAGTGGTGAGCCGAGCCCAGGGCAAAACGTGGGTGGATGAACAGATGTGTCCACTTGTATATGGTTTGGGTTGCCTGGTAAGAGACCGATTTGTTTTCAAACAGAATTTTAAGTTTTTATTTTGTGTTTCTGATAATCAAGAGTAGAATTGGCAGGTGACGACTCTTCCTACACCTCCTAACCTTCCTACAGGTCATTCAGTGTGGATTTTGTCTTGTCTACCAGATCCATCTAACAGTAAAAAAAAAGGTGGGGGGAGAGCAGGCTTATGGTGACCTTTAGTGAAATGGTCACCGCAATAAATCCCACTGCTTGCATTACAGGAGTATTGATGTTTATGTCTCTGGTACATCACCTGCCTTCCTGGAACCCAACGTATTAATAGTCTCTCATCTTGCTTTTACAGCGCAAACATAGTTTTGTTGCAGCAGACATTTGTAGACATGTGGACATAATGAAAGAGGCATATGGGTCAAGGTTTGGCTGGAAAAACTGGCCATAATTCGGATAGGGAGCTTAGATGCCATTTATCATTTATCTGAAGTGCCATGGTTGCATCCATCTCCAGAGCTCCATCCATTCCGCATCTGGTAATGACTTTGTCTTCTGTTGGCATAGTCGAGGGGATCATGCAGTTACTGCATAAAGCTGTTGTGCATGTTCTCCTTGTGTAAGTACCTCACTTCAGCCAGGGCTATTTTCCTGTGGTGCAAAGCCACAATTCTGGGGAGGGCGCTCACCATTCCAGTGACACATCTTGCTGTTGATACTGGCAGATATGTCTGCGCTTAATATGAATGGCAGAAACTGCCACAAACAAACACCATTACTATTACTGCAAGTACACCCAATGTTTTATGTGATCCAAGTGTCCCTTGCATAGCTGCCCAAATCAATGGCCTGTTTCACATCTGAAACCCTGAAGAGCCACAGCACTAGGCTAGGAGAACCAAAAGACTAGCTTGAAGCAGTACAGAGATGTTCCTGAGATGCTGCAGAAGTGCATTCCATTTATCTGTCATTATTAAACTATCCTTGGGCCATGCAGATAAACAAATCCCTACCACAAGTAGTTATGTCAGTTCTATTTTTAATCCCAAAATACATCTTCTAATTGAAGGAGACATCCTGATAAAAATCCTCTAGCTAAAATAAGTGGTTTGGTTTGTATTTTGAGGAAGAGGGCAAAGGACAATTCAAAGGCTTGCGCTTGCATATATCAAAGATTTAAATTGCCCTTTTTAAACAGCAGTCATTGTGGTTACTTGTTTTACCAATGTTATTAACTCATTTCAGACTTTTTTGAAACCTGAATTCATGTCTGTGACATGCATCTACTGTACCATAAAGACATTATGTGGAGCCAGTGAAGGACCATAGATATCGGTCCTAAATATCATATGTGCTCTGAAATATAGGGACATTCCCTAAATGCCATCTCTGTCTGCATGTGTGTGTGTGTGTATGCAGTTTTGAACTGCCAGCATGATTTCCCATTTAAATTACCAGCCCTTCTCCCCATGCTACTTTGAAGTAAAGGGGTAAGAAGATTCAGTCATGGATCCCCCATATCACATGTAGTTTAGCCTTTAGACTGAACAGAATTAATTCATATCGGTGAATTTGATATAATAGTAGTGTACTGTAATGTCTATTTCTGTGCTGTTTTGCAAGGGAAGTGTTGCATTCATGCTTTGTTAACTGCTTGCATTTCTTTTACTTAAGTTGGTGTTCCTCTTTTGTTCTCTCTTGAACAAGAGTACAGTGGTACCTCGGGTTACAAACACTTCGGGTTACAAACTCCGCTAACCCGGAAGTAGGTCTCCTGGTAGCAAACCTTGCCCCAGGATGAGAACGGAAATCACACAGCAGTGGAAGGCCCCATTAGCGAAAGCACGCCTCAGGTTAAGAATGGTTTCCCGTTAAGAATGGACCTCCAGAACGAATTACGTTCGTAACCCGAGGTACCACTATAGTGCCATTTTCCGGAGGAAGTATTCCTGCCTCTAATAGCTTCCCTGACTCTGCTTGTTAGCCATGCTGGCATTCTCCTGGTCCTGTTTGTCCTCCCCACTCCCCTGGCATTCTGTAGAATATATTCTATATGAGCTTCTGTTCTTGAAGTTTTGAACAACCCCCTGACATTCCTGAAAAATTTATCCTTTTGTAAAAAATGAAGTTGAGAGGTGATCTCATTTGAGGGGATTTATCTTCTAGCACACCTTGACTGTGCCCTTGCTAAAGTTTAAGTGATGCCTTAATTAATTAAATGGGAGGCACTTAGCCTCCAGTCACTCAGCTTCTTAACTTGCTTGTTACCTTGACTTGACACTTGATCGCCGGTTCTAAGATGCTTGGGTACCTGGAGCTGCCCTCTTGCTTGGGATGCCAGTTCAAAACTCCATATTTTTATGGTACTCTCTTTGTGAAGGAACTCTTTTGTTTGCAGCTCAGCCAACACACACAACAATTTATTTATTTTTTTATTCAGTCCATTTACCTGCTTTACAGGGGATTTTGAATGCAGACCAAGATGTTAAATACCCCACTTTTTCCAGATATTTCCCCCTTCCATGTAATGGATCCACTCTCAAGTCTTAATAAGCATTTGTAAATCCACTGAGTAAGTCCTACTTGTTTTGACCAACACACTGAAGAATAGTTATATATGAATGTGTCCTTAAAAGAAACACAGTAGTTACAGACCCTCCAAGTTTCCCTGTTTTCCAGGGACAGTCCCAAATTTAAAGAAGCCATCCTGGTTTCTGATGTGATCCTGGATTGTCCCGCTTTTCCTTTGGACCACCCTATTTTTATCAGAGAAATGTTGGAGGGTATGGAGTTATGTGACTCTCAAACCAAGGGAATAAGTACAGTCATGGGAAAAAGAAAGCGCACCCTCTTTGAATTCTGTAGTTTTACATATGAAGACATAATAACAATTATCTGTTCCTTTGCAAGTCTTAAAATTAGGGAAATACCACCTCAGATGAACAACAAGACATGACATACTACACTGTGTCATGATTTATTTAACAGAAATAAAGCCAAAATGGAAAAGCCATGTATGAAAAACTAGGTACACCTTATGATTCAATAGCTTGTAGGGTACATTTAGCAGCAATAACATGACGTAATATGAAGTATTTGTTTTCTGTAGGACCCAGGGCCATCTTTAGCAGATGTGGCACTGGGGTGCAAATATCCGCCCAAATTACCACAGATAGTGTTGGGGTGGCTGTAGCTGCGCACTGCCAGCCATCGTGGGGGGCAACTCTCCCCCATGACGCTGAGGGCGACCGATCCCCACAGAGGCTTGGGAGTGAAGTTGCACGCGTCCCAAGCCTCCTCGGGAGGAGAGTGCAGCTTCCCTCCCAAGCCTCCTCGGGAGGAGAGCGATCCCCGCAGAAGCTTGGGAGGGAAGCTGTGCGCCCACCAGCCATATGGTTAGCGGGGCACAGCTTCCTTCCTAAGCCTCTGTGGGGATCGCTCTCCTCCCGAGGAGGCTTGGGAGGGAAGCTACAAGTCCACCAGCCATATGGTTGGCGGGGCGCAGCTGGTGGGCATGCAGGGAAAGGTGAGACCGCCAGCAAAGCCGCGCAGCTGGGGAGCCCCTGAGAGGCCGGCGCCCTGGCACGATGCACCACCTAGCCCTATGGGAAAGATGGCTGTGGTAGGACCTTCTCCAACTCTCCCATCATTGTGGAGGATTTTGGGCCCATTTGTCTTTACAGCATTGCTTCAGTTCATTGAGGTTTGCTGGCATTTGTTTATGCACAGCTCTCTTAAGGTCCCACACAGCACCTCAGTTGGGTTGAGGTCTGAATTTTGACTGGGCCATTGCAACCCCTTGGCTCTGTGCTTTTTCAGCCATTCTGTTGTAGATTTTCTGGTGTGCTTGGGATCCTTGTCCTTCAGCTGTTGAGCAGATCACCACACATTTGACTGTAGAATACTTTGGTATATAGAGGAGTTCATGGTTGACTCAATGACTGCCAGGTTCCCAGGTTGTATGGCTGCAAAACAAGCCCAAATCAGCCCTCCACCAGCGTACTTGAAATAATAATAATAATAATAGTAATAATAATAATTTATACCCCACCCATCTGGCTGGGTTTCCCCAGTCACTCTGGGCGGCTTCCAACAAAATATTAAAAATATAATAAAACATCAAACATTAAAAACTTCCCTAAACAGGGCTGCCTTCAGATGTCTTTTAAAAGTAAGATAGTTGTTTATTTCCTTGACATCTGGTGGGAGGGCGTTCCACAGGGCGGGCGCCACTACCAAGAAGGCCCTCTGCCTGGTTCCCTGTAACTTGGCTTCTCACAGTGAGGGAACCTCCAGAAGGCCCTCGGCGCTGGATCTCAGTTTCCAGGCTGAATGATGGGGGTGGAGACGCTCCTTCAGATGGTATGAGGTGCTTTTGCTGATATGCTGTGTTTGGTTTTTGATAAATGTGGCACTGTACATTATGGCCAAACATCTCCTCTTTGGTCTCATCTGTCCAAAGGACATTGTTCCAGAAATCTTGTGGTTTGTTCAGATGCAACTTTGCAAATCTAAGCCGTGCTGCCATGTTCTTTTTAGAGAGACGAGGCTTTCTCCGGGAAACCCTTCCAAACAAACCATACTTGTTTCATCTTTTTCTAATTGTACTGTCATGAACCTTAACATTTAACATGCTAACTTAGGTCTGACCTTGGGGTGAATTTGCTGGGGCGTCCACCCCTGAGAAGATTGGCAACTGCCTTGAATGTTTCCCACTTTTGAATAATCTTTCTCACTGTAGTATGATGGACATAAAATTGGTCGGAGATGGCCTTAGAACTCTTCCCAGTTTCATGGGCAGCACCCCCTGCTTCTCTAAGAGCCTTGTGTCATCTTTCCTCCTTAGGATTGTGTTAAAGCACACCTATATGCTCCAGACCAGCAAACTGCCAAAACTTTGGCTCTTATAGAGGTGGGCACACTTGCAAGGGCATTTGATTAGCAGCCCCTACATAGCTTCTTAATTCCTATGGAAGCAGTAAAGGTGTACTTAGTTTTTCAGACATGATTTCTCCATTTTGGCTTTATTTCTGTTCACTAAATCATGACACAGCATAATATGTCATGTGTGGCTGTTCATCTGAGGTTGTATTTATCTAATTTTAAGACCTGCTAAGGAACAAGTGATTGCTATTACATCCTGATATGTAAAACCACAGAATTCAAAGAGGGTGCACTTACTTTCCCCCCCATGACTATAACTATACAACCTTTAGAAGACACCTGAAGGTGTTTTATTATGTTTATTATGTTTAATGTTTTATTATATATGTTGGAAGCTTCCCTGAGTGGCTGGGGCAACCCAGTCAGATGGGGGACGGGGTAAGAAATAGTAAAATGATGGTGGTAATGATGATGATTGGTGGAATAGGGTGCCCCTGTTTTCACCAGAGAAATGTTGGAGGGTATGTTGTTAGTATTTTCACTATTCTGTGCTTGACAGATTTATGGCCTTCGTGGTTTTTGTACCTCTTACCTGTGCAGGGGGCAGGGTAACCAGGCTGCGGGGCCAAGAGAACAAGGATGCGCATGTCTGTCTTTCAGAGGGTCCAGCTTTGAACCTGCTTTGGGCACAGATTTCAGCTGTGAACATTTAAAATTTAGCAAGCATAATGCGGGTGGTTGGGGAGTATGGCACGAAGGGTGTTTTCTGCTTTATAACTCACAGCTCCAATTTTCCTCCAGAACAGCAAGGGAGAGGCCAAAGACCCATTGTTGGGCTCTGTGGACCGGCCCGCTGTAAGGAAGGAAAATTTTCAGGTAACAACCATTGTTTTATTTTTCTTGCATGAATATATTAACTCTAACTTTAATGTCAGAATTGCAGACTATGTCCATGTTCCTACCAGAGGCCTAAAAATGGCTTCAGTGTGGAGAGAAGCCTCTGGGTGACAACAGAAGGAATTCTGACTGCTGCTACAGCCACCCACAGAGCGCTGCTGCCAGCTCGCTCCAAGTGTGGATCATTTGCTTGCTCATCGTCCGTCAGAGCTCAGTTTTTTGTTTTATTTATTGCAACAGCAGAGAGGAACCAAGAGACATTCTTGTTTCTCTCTCTTGCTTCAAGCAGCCTGACACTGCAGGAGGGTAAGTGAGCAGGAGCGGCAGGCGAGTGGCTGTGCTGCACAGGGCAAGGAGCGGCTATCGCTGTGTCCAGACCCAAGAGCTCCCACCCAGAGGCTTCTGGCCACAGGGAGTCTCATTCACAGGGTTGTGTTTGAACTGGCACTCAGATTTCTCAGAAGCAGTTTATGTACAAGGGGTTTTTTCATGTGATGGGGAGTAAAGAGCAGCTCTGACCCTTTTAAATAACCTTCTTGTTTATGCAGTTCATCCCAGCTGGGATGGACCAGAATTAGGTCCACTACTAGTCCATCAGCTCTTCACTGCCTTTGAAATAATGCATCCTGAGTTCATGTTGAAATATCTTCCCTTAACCCTTTCCAGGCCTAATTAAACACCACATAGATACACATTTAATTTCCCCCCAATTGTTGTGGGAGGCGGGCGGGTGGCTGTTACAGCCATACCACTGGGGGAGTCATTGAATGGGAGAGAGCAAAGCAACACTGAGCATCTTTGCATTATTAACCCTTTCCATGTCAGCTGCTTTCCCTCCCTCATATGGTACCATTACAGATGCTTGCTTGTACTTGCAAAAGTGTATTTGGAACTTAACGGGGGGGGGGCACAGATTATTGGAGGGGGGAGATAAAGCAGAAAAATACTGGCCATTGAAAGAGTTAAGCATCCTCTCTCCCATTTCCTTGCCACTTATTCAACCGTCCCAAAGCAACTTTTATGTAATAAAAATGGTTCTTGGGATTTCTGAAAATGTAACATTGAGCATAAAATCCATTTTTTCCATGTTCAACTTGTCTCTTGTCCAAATAGGAGAGCTAAGCACATGTATCAGCAATTAAAAATCTGACAGTTCCATGACCACACATTGTAGGCATCCTGTTTGTTTTTCCCCTCAAGCTTGTCTCAGCGCACACCCTTCTGTTTTGATCAGACTGGGAATGCACTACTCACTCAACATCCAAACACATGTTCTGGATTGTTTAACTCCACCCCCCCCAAAAAAAATCCTCCCAGGAAATGTGCAAAATGGAATTTCCTGGGGCATGAATGCAGACATGCACAGAAGCTACTTCTGTTTAATCTGAAATTGCCATTTTAATTACTGAAATGGAGTATGTAGGGTTTTTGCTGCTAGTTCAGGTTCATCTCAACTTGATTCTAAATCGAAAAAAAATGGCAACTTTCTCCCCGCAGAAACAGTGCAAAAATGATTTAGATTTTTTTTCATGGATCAGTTTATGCACAAAACAATATGCTGGAATATACTGTAAAACTTTGGGGCCAATAGTGAGCCTTAAAAAAACAACAGCAACAACCCAAAAGTAGCTTTTAACCAACCATTCAAATGTGGTAAAGCACCTCTTCCTCCTCCATTAGCATCCATTTCAAACATTTCATTGACTGTTTAGCTAAAGGAAGGGACAAAACTCTGATCATCCAACAAGACCCCACCCACCTCCAAACCTCTGCCCCTCACATAGCAAAAAGTGAGGTTGAGGAAGTATTTTTTAAAAATATTCATTGTTTCTGGTTCTGCAAAGAAATGTTAAACTGTGAAGTAGTAAATGTATGACATGCAAAATACAGTTTCCAGCTGAGCGCAGAAAAAGGGGGATGAACGAAACACCTGCCACCTCCCACAGATCACCTGCCAAAGAAATACCACACAAGTGTGCAAGAAAAAGATGACATAAGGTGCTTGGAAGCTCCAGTAGAATAAGCTCTGGCAAGAAGAAAGAAATAATTGAGACAACATCCAGAAATAAACGGGGGCCCAGATGGAAACAGAAATGGAAGGGGAAGCATGGGAGAAAGGGGAAGGAGAGGCAAAGACCCACTTGCCATTGGCAGTGGTTTGATCAGAACTTTCTCCTCCTCTACAGATTATTGCTGCGTAGGGATAATCTGGATTAAGGAAGGGGAAAGTGTGGGGCAACAGTGATTCCCAGGAAACATAATATGGATGTCACACATTATAAATGGTAGAAGCGCAAGAAGTTTATGGGCCACATTAAAGGAAGATATGGCTATACATCTTCCTTTAAGGAGCAATGGTAGCAATCCTTGGCTAGTTGGAGCTATCTAGAGACAACCCTCTCAGTAAGGAAGGGAAGGCAGAATATGGTTGTCATTCAGAGCTGGAATGTGGAGGACAGACTTGGTGCATGATGGACACAATCCCGCAGGAGCACAATCTATTCTTATGCCATTTGTGAAGCAGACTTCCCCAAGATTAATTAGGGTAAGTGGGATCTGGTGCCTCAGGCACCAAAATATATAGGGCTTGCATATATAGGGCTAGCCCTAGCAGAGACAGAATGTTTTATACAGAAAAAAGACTGCAAGGCCCCTGGAGGGGGCAGGAATTGTTCTGTATTTATTGCCAATCAGTTTTCTAATCTAACCCTCCTAATTGCTTTCCCTAGCTGAAAACACCATCTAGACCAATATAAATATGTAGATTCCAGAGAGCTCTGTTTAATAACGTGGAGCTTCAACATAAAACTCTATTTGTTTGTCTCTGCTTATTTATGTCAAGATCAATTGTAATTAAAGATGAATTCAGCATCAAAAGAAGCACTTTAGCTGATCCTTCTCATCAGGAGAATCCCTTCCTCTTCTGCCCCCTCCCCCCATAGATACCTGGACAGACGCAGGTGGCGCTGCGGTCTAAACCACTAAGCCTCTTGGATTTGCTGATCAGATGGTCAGTGGTTCGAATCCATGCTCGGGACGGGATGAGCCCCCGTTGCTTTGTCCCAGCTTCTGGCAACCTAGTAGTTTGAAAACACACCAGTGCAAGTAGATAAATAGGTATCTCTGTGGTGGGAAGGTAAATGACATTTCTGTGTCCTCTGGTTTCCATCACAGTGTCCCGTTGCACCAGAAGTGGTTTAGTCTTTCTGGCCACATGACCCAGAAAGCTGTCTGTGGACAAACACCAGCTCCCTCAGCCTGAAAGTGGAGATAAGCACTTCACCCCAAAATCGCCTTTGGCTGGACTTAAACGTCTGAGGGTCCTTCAACTTTACCTTGTGATAACAGCTCCTTTTCCAGCAGGCATTTGCTCCCCTCCAAAAGAGAGAGAGAGAGATTTCGATATGAATTATAGAAGGTTTTGTGACACTATTGTGGCAGCAACAAAAGCTGTCAAAAATAAGAATTATTAACCATAATATAATCTGGATGGACAGTGCTGCTCATTCTCCAGGGAACTGATCCCATATGGTTTATTTTAAACATGTTATGTAAACTGTGGGAATGGGCAACAAATTACTAAAAGGCAAGGAATAAGGAAAAGTGCTTGTCTGATTCCTGAAGAGGCATATTTCATTTCATGATTTTCTTAAATCCACTTTCACAGATTAAGAAAGACCACTTTCAAAATACTCAGAGCAGTTCCACATGCCTCAGATAGATATTATTTGGTGCATATGTATCTGAAGACACCCTGGTGTAGGGGGCACTCCAGAAAAAAAACTTTAAAGGGTTTTTTTCTTTCAAAAATCCCAACCGTTATAAACTGTGCCCCAGGCCTGATTTTTAAAAAGTTCTTTTTCAAGAAACTAAATTGTCTGATGAGCAGCTTCTTGACATGACTGTCATCAAGGTAGACAGTTATGGCCAGTTCAGAGAGGGAAGCTGCTCTCCGGGACTCCAGGACTGTGTGTTTGTATCTCAGCCCAGTGTTTCACTTCTCCCAAGAAAAGACAGTCCTGATCTGGGACAGATAACATCCTTGTCCCCTCCCACACGATCTAAAGTGGCTGGAGCTACATCAGAAGCCATCATAAAAAGCTGTTGGCAACCCTGCTCCAAATTAGTGACATCTATACATTTTTCTAGGTAGTAGAAATGGAGATAATTTTAGCTTTATATCCATGCATATTTGTTGATTTATTTTAACAGTTGTCATTTGCTTTGAAGCCAGAGGAAACGGGGGGGGGGGGGCTATAAATAAATTTTAGTGCCAAAGATACGTAAAATGGTCACAAAGCACATTCATCATATGGACAAAGCACTTCTGTTCCATTGGATTCAGTTACACCTTATAAACAATACATTAAGCTGAATTCCTATTGATCCAGAAGGTAATAGAAGCTGCAACATGCACACTGAAAACATTTCAAAAATAAAAATAATTTGCATTATACCAAGCCTCTCTTGTTTGCCATTTTACTCCCCATCATTCTGCTTAAACATTATCCTCTTGGTAGCTAGTTTGTCCATTTTGGTGGCACGTGCACTTCAGTTTTCAACAGCTGTAATTTCAGTTTGTTCTTACCCTGTAACCCCTTTTTTAAATGTTCAGTATGCTTGGAGAGCCCTGCCTATTTGTATACAATTAGCACAACCACACATTTTCTGGGCTGCATCCTGGGGTTTTGCGACTCTAAATTCTATTGCAGCTGCCTTGTTTCTCTGCTTTCCTGTTTGCTATGACTTGCCAGCCATGGTTAATTCCAGGTAACTTGTTTCCTTTTCTTTCTATGGCTGCTAATTTCTCTGGTCTATTTTCGGATTTGCTCTCCCTAATGTGCACAAAGCGCTTCTGATTGTTTACCCCGGTGCCTCCAGAGACTGACAAAGCCTCTAGGCTGCTGCTGTTTATTGTACCCCCTTGGACTGTTAAAGGTTTGTTTTCAACCAGAGAAGCAGGTCGGCCTGAGTTGTGATAAAGACCAATGGCGCAGATCACCTTACCAACCTCTTCTGCTGCACAGTGTGAGATGAGGGCCCATTTTATATATTTATTTTTACCTTTCAAATTGATTTCACTTTCTCATAAATACTCATTTAGCTGTGGGTGGTAACAGTTCACTCTGAGTTTATAGGTGCTTTTTTGTTTTGTTTTGTTTTGTTTTTGCTGTTGGTACAAGAGTACCTCTTCGATTTACTTCTCTCCTGTCTGCTAGCTGCAGCAAGTCAAAATTGCAGGCTACTGGTGAGGTGAGCAGCTTATAATATATGATAATCAATACTTCAAACCTGCTTTGTGTGATGTGACATAAAAAGGAAAGCAAGGAAGGTGAATAAAAGAGACAGAAAGCTGCTGATGTCCTGTCCCCCCCTTCTTTCCCCCCAACCCAGTGGGACAAAAGCTCAGAGAGAAGGGGTAGGTTTTCCCTTCAAGGTCAATGCGTGCTTATTTCCTCTTAAAACCACTCTCCCCTCTTCATATTTAATTCAGTTGGTGCTAGGAATCCCTGGTAGCTCAAGTGGACGTTTAGTCAATACTGCAAGCATAAATACAAACCAGGATCGTGAGTTCACACGTTCAGAGGAAAGTAGTGGAGTCAGCCGTAGTGACGTAGGTGGGTTCCAGCAGATGAGACCAGGCGAGCTGAGATGGTTGCCTTGGGAAATTGTGGGCCGCCATTCAGGGGGGCAGAGTGGGAGGCAGGCACCTCTGACCTGGGTGGCAGAAAGGGATACGGAGAGCTGCTCTAATGGCAATGGAAGCCCTTTCCTGCACAGGCCCCCTGCGCCAGGGTTTGGGGAGGCAGGGAACAAGGAATATGCCTTCTCGTGAGCAGCTCTTGCTCATCTTGATGGGGTTTGCCCATTTGAGGTTTCCAGTAGAGCGTGCAATGTGTCTTTAGGAGTGTGTGCTTGGAGAAATGCCGTCTGGATTTCCCTTGTCCGCTGACACCCAAATGTCTTGGACTGGCCTTGTCACTTAGGTAAGGTTTTGAAGTGGGAGGATGGACCACGTGCACAGAGAACAAGGGGACTCTTTCTGGAGGGAGTGGTGAAAACAAAAAAGACTCTTCCAGCCAGTTTCTTTCTAAAAACGTTTTCTGCCTCTTCCACCTTCAGCCTGTTGTCTGGTTTGTGTGGCTGCCTCCTTTCCCTGGTGTATTTTAAAGGGAGATCATCTTCATTATTGCTCAGAAAATCCTAATAGCAGTGGACTAACTGGCAAAACTTGTATAATTGGATATGGTTTGGATGTTCCTGATGTGGTTTGTGACGTGGCATTGTGATGTGGGTGGGGGCAGGACTGCCATTCAAAAACAAAAATGCCAGTGATTCTACTGGGTTTGTCATAGTCACCAGATGTGGCTTAGGTAGTTTGGAAACTGTTTTGTGAGCTGCTGTGGAAGCCGTCAGGCCAAAAAGCAACACAGAAAAGAAAGTACGGTAATTCCGTGAATCCCTGCCACGTCCTCAGAAGGATATATTAATCACTGCCATCCATAGACTGGCTTGGTACACATCTATGCATTGAAAGTTTCTAGTAGTAATGTTCTGATTTTTGTGTTTTTTACACAGTTGTAGAGTGGCCAGAGCAATCTATATGGGATATTTTCATTTTTATGTATTTTGTTTTACAATTCTTAAATAATATATGGAAGGATGATAGTTCTTTTAGGAGATAATATGCAAAGTATTAAAGCCCTACACATGCAATCAGCTTATTTATACTCTGGACATCATCCAGCCAAGGTTAAGCACAAAAGTCCCACTGACTTCAACCAAAGACAGTTAAATGTATGTGTGTTTAAAAGTCCCCATTGAAATGAACAGGGATTAGATGTAATTTAACTAGGACTATATTGTGTTCAGTGTTCATTTTTTGTTCTTTGATTGACAGGGTTTTACAGAATACTCGGGAAACCCAGACTGTTGTTGTTAAGGAAGTTCACTTTCTTATTTTCTATTTTACTCCTTTACTTCTTTCATATTTATTCCTTTGAAAACCAGTTTCTAGGTTCTGTCACACATTGGTGTGACCAGCATACCGAACCAGGCTGGGCTGTGTGTCGTGATATGGATATGAAAGTGGGGATCAATGCAGATGGGGGGGTGATGGCCCAGGGCTCAGTGGCTGACACTCAGCCCAGTGGTACAAAGTGAATAGCTACAACCAGTTGAGATACAGTAAAACCTGCCCCTTCTTCCTTCCACTGGGATCGCCATGGACAGGATTAGCTCCTATGTTAGCCGTACCCCTTAGTCCACCCTGTTACTTTTTCTCATGCTACTGAATCCCTGCAATTCAGCCTTACCAAGAAATCCAAAGCACTGCACTTGGGGGATAAAGCTTGCCCCTTACTCCTGTCACTGGGTGGTCAGCCAGCAGGAATCTCATGGAAGGTTCATTGTGTCCAGGACACATTTTTCACATGTGCACACCACCCGCCCTTCCTCTAAATGCACTCACACATACACACTGCCCATTGTAACTCCAGGCATTTTGATAATTCTCATGAGAATATCATGGCAGAGAAAAGAAAATCCACTTTGTTAACGATTCTTGAGAAAAGAGAAGAAAGCAATCTGACTGGAAAATATTATCAGCTGTAAGAAAATGTAAATGTATGGCACTTCCTAATAGTAAGTGCTGCAGAAATCAAATTTTCCAACAGATTCTTACCAAAACAAAAGCAAAAAAGATAAAAGCCAATTACACGATCCATACTCATGTCTAATAAAAGAGCTGCAATAGCTCTTTTGACAAGCTTGTACTCAATGCGCAGAAGCGGAAAAATTCCATTCCTGTGTTTTTTGCTAGAAAAGGAAGCTTTTTGAGAAACACTTTTTATTACATGACTGCCATGCAGCAAAACATTTACAAACAACAGAGATGTCAAAGATGAAAGCTCAGCTTGCTTAATTTTTATGAAGTGTTTGTGTTTATGTAGAGTCAGCCATTGTTCGGCTATTGGTTCTTGTGTTAAAAAGTAATACTGATAATTCCTCTTGAGTTAGTTCACTACCATTTGCTCTTCTCTCAAACGATTTAAGCAGTAGCGAGACAAACAGATTTCTGCCGCAGATTAGTTTACAGATGAAGCTCAGTTCCGTGGAGAGCAGCTCCCTGAAGGCCCCTTTCTGCTTCCTTTGGGCTACAGAGCCACTGATGTGCCTTGAGAATAGTTCTAAATAAATCGATGGTCTCAACTTGTTGGTTTATGCAATGCTCCTGAAATGTTTTAATTATGATTCCTTTTGTAATGAGGATGGCCAGTGATCAAATAAGCAAGCTGTGATCTGATTGAGGCAGCTGATTAATGACTTTAAAAGCATTGTATTTCCCCCCCCCCTTGTTTGTTTTTGCAGAACAAGAGGAGTGTGTTAATTGCACAGATGAATGCCGAGTGCTTGGTCATTCTGACAGATGTTGGATGCCCCAGTTCCCTGCCGCCAACCAGGCTGAAAATGCAGATTATCGAACAAATCTCTTTGTCCCCACAGTGGAAGCTAATGTTGAGACTGAGACTTACGAAACTGTGAACCCCACGGGGAAAAAGACTTTTTGTACATTTGGGAAAGACAAGAGAGAGCACACTATTCTCATTGCCAATGTGAAACCTTATCTCAAAGCCAAACGTGCCCTGAGCCCTCTCCTCCAAGAGGTTCCCTCAGCATCAAGCAGCCCAACCAAGACCTGTATTGAGCCTTGCACCTCAACAAAAGGACCGCTGGATAGTTGCGAAGTCAAAACAGGAGCCTTGGCTGACCCCAGCAGCCAGTACATGACAGCCAGTGACAGCCAGTACCTATCTCCTAGTAAACAGTCCAGAGACGCTGCCTTCATTGCGTCCGATCAGATGGCCAGGGTCTTTGCTGAGGTGCATTCCCGGGTGAGCCGAGACTCCGCTGAGATGGACTCTGTGTTGGAGCAGATAGACCGTTCAAACAGGGAACTAGGGAGAGAGTCAGTGGATGCAGAGGAAGTAGTGCGGGAGATTGACAAGCTTTTGCAGGACTGTCGGGGAAATGACCCTGTAGCTGTGAGGAAATGAAACAAAAACCACAAAAGACAGCCTGGCATTTGTTTGCTTCTTCTGCTGAATTAAAAAAAAAAAAATCTCCCCTGGTTCTAAAATTTATACAGGGATGAACGAAGACCAATGCTGCTTTAAGGCTTTTAGTGAACATCTGAAGTGCCCACAAGTATGTTCTTTTCACTGCTCTATCTTTTTCCACAGATAACACTGGTTTCGTTTTTACCAAACTTTCATTAGAACGGCGTGATGTATGTTAACAAGAAGGAAGGAGGAGGGAGACAAATGATGCCACTTTGACAATCTAATTGAAAGATATAAAGGGAAAATAGGCAAATGGAACCTGATATTTTAGGACTGATAGTTGTTCACTGTTTATGTGTAGACTCCATAAAAAGCAGGGTGGAATAGTTCTCTGATAGATTTCCAGCGGTCATTACAGGCTTCTACTGAAAATCCCAAAATCAGAAACCAAGAAACAAAAAGTCTTGTAGTCAACCAGGCCCCACCAGGAATTAACACTCATTTGTGACAACCATTTCTGTATAAAGTTATCTGCCACCAAAAAAAAAAAAAAAAAAAAGGGAAAAAAGAGAAAGAAACCCAAGAATCCATTCCATAACATTGTTCAGCAAAAATATTCTGGTCATTAGTAACACAGCTCATGCCATATTAAAGTTAAATGTGAAATGATAGAGTCCTTGTTTGTCCTGCACCTGCATCAACTAACTCACGTGGAAAGGAGAGGGGGGGAATGCTTTAGTGTCCAGCAAAATTTCTAGGCTAGCAGTATGTTTTAAACCTGAAGCATAATATGAGATCACAAATAATAATTACCTTTTGATAGGTAATATTAGAGGAGACAAATTAACATTATTAACACCTTTTGTAATTCATTTGTGGACACTAAAATAGCTCAAGTGAGTGCAAACATTTCAGACATCAACACAAATCCACACAAAACCATTTAAATGTGCAAATGTAAGAAGATTCAATGTGTTTACATCAAATGACATATTTTTATTGATTTATTGCAGATTCAGTGCATTTGAGCCAAATTGTTGAGTGTATAAGAGCTATATTGTGTATTTTATTAAATTAATATATAGTTGTGTTGCAAAAAAAAATATATTTGGGCTTATGATGTAAATGGCAAGTGTTGCCTCAGTAGCTGTCAAACTCTATGAGTTTTGTTCTCTCCTTTTCTTTCTTTCCTTCCCCCTGTGGAGTGTGGGAAGCAGAGCCTCAGAGCAGTCTCTTGTTTAATGTATGGTCTACCAAGTACCACAGTACATAATCTGTTCAAAATGTGTCTTGAGTGAGTTGATGGAGCTAACTGAACGGCCGACAAATACATCCATCAGTCATGGTTATGTGCAAGTCCTTGTAGAAGCTTCTGTCGCAACCCATGTTTAATAACAAAAATTACACTTGAACCAACACCTGGAACCTTGTTCTTTACTGAGCTTCGTCACTCACTCACATGAGCACAGGCCGTCTGTTTAGATATCACAGTCATGGTTGAATTCTCAAATTACCCTAATATTTCAAAGTTTCATACTAGACTTCGGTTCATGGAGCATGAAAATGCTTTGGTGCCCATGTGGTACAAACAATCTTTTGTCTGGTTTCCTGGAAATTACTGTTACATTGACTGAGGTTTCAGCTTGAGCTCACAGCCCTCCTTCTCTCTCTCCTATCATCCTCTATTATTAGAATTTTTGGTAATTTTATTCGCTCTCTGTCCATTGCACACACTTTTCTATGTGCTGTTCCGCATTTGATTCTTACGAAAGCTACGTTTTAAAATTAATGTTTTCTTTGAATTAAATTTGTAAGTACAACTGAGCACCATAAAACATTCATATATCTCCTTAGTTCCCCATATCTGTGTTTTGGGTAAACTGTGCAACATAGCAGCAATATTAAATATGAACCCATCATTTTCTTACTTTATTTTTCAGTGTGAAAAGCAAACTTACTTCAGGCTGGCAAATTTCAGGCTCCACAGCCATTCTTTTACTTCAAACTCCACATTTTTCACTCCACTAAAGAAGTGAGAGAGTAGTATCAGAGGTGATGTTATGTTAGTTGTGCAATGGTTATCACATCCTTAAAAGCAAAATAGGACTAAAAATAATTCCCTGTCCTTGTATCTGAAAACAGCTCACTTTGAACTTGGTTTCCATCACACAGGTGTTTGAATCATGAGCCTACAATACTCAAGTTGGGCTCTGTTATTTAGGAGCAGGAGCTGCCCTGTTTCCTGACATTTAAGATTGCTTCGGGGTGACCCTCCTTGCATCTCCTTGCAGCTGACAGTGGGGGGGGGGGCACTCACCTGACCTCTGCTCAGTCACATCACTGCTGCTTTCTGGGAGATGGAGACGAAGGTGGGAGGTGGTGGTGAGGTTAGCATGGTGCAAACACAGGCAGGAGTGCCAGGGTGGCTCTCGGGGTGCATTGCACTGCACTGACCTTGCCACCACCTCCCATTTCCCAACATCACAAGGTGAGATGGGCACTGCTGCCTCCCCATGGCATCTGCTCCTGCCTCGAAGTGATGGTAGCAGGAAATGACAATTCCTTTGATATAGTTTTCAAATCACCTACAAATTGTGGAGTCTGGATGTCTCCTAAGTGACATTCTGAGGTCTGCATGTGCTCCTGCCCATGTTGAACGCCATATGGCCCAGACAACTTTGAATTGTTACCCGAGAGCCCATTATTGAATTAACAAAATGGCCATGTTTGATGTTTGAAGCTCCTCTTCATAATTAATTGATACAAATCAATTTATGTATCTAAAATGTGTTGTTCTGAGTGCTATAAAGTATTATTTTACCAGGAAATACTTTCTAAGCTAGTGTAGCTTTGACATCTGAAATATCCTTCTTAGAAAGGAGCATCAGACATGTAGTTACTGCCAGCAACATAATTCTTCCGTAGAAGCTTAGTTTCTGTGTATAAGCAATGTTAAGTGATGGAGGTAAAATGTATTTTCTAAAAGGTTGCAGCATTAAGTAACCAGTTACTGTTACATGTCTGAAGACATAAACACGCACACACATGCAGAGCTTTCCCAGAAAGGCCTTTGCCAATGTAAAAAAACCATTTACCTTAAGGCGCTCTGTCACTGGTGATTTACTAGCTCTAGCTCTTTAACACATTATCTGTATTTAGTTGTGATTATTTATTTACCAGGCTTAGGTAATGCAATGCTCATGACTCACAGCTGTAATGCTCAGTTTAGGAAATCTTGCTTTTATTTAATTTAGCTGTCAATTACTAGGCACCATAGAACTCTGGGATGCTGTTTGTGTCTGAAGCATTGTTTTGCTTCCTGGCCTGACAAATGTGAAACAGAAAAAAAGGGGTGAAGCAGCAAGGCTGTGCTTGTTGGGACTGTTCACACAATCACCCAAGCCCTGCTCAGGCATTTCTTTCTTGTATCCATGGAGAGGTCACAAGGCAGGCTGGGAAGACTTCAGGCTTACAGGACCTGCCTTGCTTTGTTAGTAGAACCTCAAGGTTCACCAGCTGAAACCAGGCGCAAAACAGTGGTTCAGGAGAGTAGATTATGAAACAGCCATTTGTTTTCAGGATCATAATTGAGCTCTTAGTTCTTCACACATAAAAATCAGCTCCCAATTCCCCCCCAGCTCACAGCTCTCTTAATTTCAGCAGCCTAATTGAGAAGAGTGAAAGGCCTTTTTGTTGCTTCTGTTAAACAATTGGGGAGACAGAAACACTTGCAGATCTTCAGCAGATCACCCAGAATTTTACCAGTTGATGCTGATCTGTTCTCTGAAAACTGCTCAGGGGCTGATACTGTGGCCATTCAAGTCCTATTTAGAAACACAGGAAACTGCCTGATAGCAGGCCAGACCATTGATCCATATAGCTCAGCATGGTACCCACTGACTGGCTCTCCAGGTTTCAGGCAGGCATCTCTTACAGCCCAGCCTGAACCAGGGCTTGAACCCTGAGATGCAAAGCAGATGCCCTGCTTCTGAGCAATGGACCTTCCCCTTGGTGCTCATGAATGTGCTCTACATGCTGCCTCCTCCCACTCCCCAGCTGACATTCCTGCATTGAGCAGGAAGGTCTGGAGGAGAATTACAAGCCTAGGTGACCAAACACAGTTAGAGTCCTTCCTGCAAATAGGAAGCTTGACCAGACAAGAAGGGCCTGAACAGAGCTGTCATGGCCACAGTATCAGGTCATGATGCGCAAATCAGCCCCACCACAGTCGGATGCCACAGCTGGAATGCTCCTGTCATGCCAATGGCATGAGCTGCGATGCTGCTCCCACACTGAGAGGCAAAACACACAACCGGGGGGGGGGGGGGGGCTTCTGATAGATCTGTTGCCCTGGATCTCACCAGTCAGAAGTACAACTCAGGGGCAGATGGTATGGACATCCAAACTTTTAAATTCCCTCTAGGAAAAATGCCCCTTAACAGGCTGTGAGCATTTTGCAGTGGAAGTGTGTTGTGCTCCGTATTTGTTTAGTTATTTCATAATTTATAAACCGCTCTACATTCAAAGAATATTAAAGCGGTGTGCAGAAACAGAATGTAAAACATAATGCAGAACAGAAACAGTATTAAGACATAGAAACCAGCAAGAATGAAAAAACTGCAAAAATGATTTGGAGGGAGTAGCTAGCACTGCCGCCAGATATATACAAGCAGGCAGTGGCCACTATAAGCCTCTTATTTTGAAGCCAAGTTCTCCGCATGACTTTTGGCTCAGCTCTAAGTCTACCTTCCACCTGCATCCTAAAGCAGTAAAGACTAGCAAGAGATATATCCCATGGGGCCACACATCATGATACCCCTCGAGTGCACAGGATCAAGTGAGTAGTCAAGTGAAGAAACACACACTGGGCTTCTTTGTACATATGCCAGGTTAAATCATTGACACACACACACAAGCACACACTGCCCATTCTGTAGCTCTCCAGAGTCTCCAGTTGAATTTTCCACAGAACCTGTTATCCTGTAACTGGTTATCTAGCAATTGAAGCTGGGACCTCTACCCCTGAGCCTATGACTCGACCCCAGAGAATGATAGTTCCAGCACTGGCCAAGCATGGAGGTGGAGAGGAGCAGTCACAGACTCCGTCACCTTGTCTCTCTGAATGGGAAATGGCCTTTGAATTGCAATATGGCTGCTGGCCAACACCCGACCATTGTCCGCTGGCATGGCAGAGCCCCAGACATATGGGTGATCAAACACAAGGTTGATAGGATTAAGAGCAAAATTCAAATATAGTTAGGGATGTGATGTACAGATAGGCTGTAATCTTTAACACAGTTAACAGGGAGTGAGGTCCCATTGAACTTTAGCAGTGTGATTACAAATCATATAATGTAATCATAGATGTGCAATGCCCTAGGTTCAGTCCTTGGCATCTTCAGGGAAAACAGTGCCAGGTAGCAAGGCAAGGAAGTGCCATCTTATTTGGTTTAGGAAACGTGGATTATTTTCTGCAGTTGCAACTCTGAGCACACTTACAAGTCAGTCCCATTTAGGCGTTCTGCTATTGCAGGTCGCTTTTCTGAACAGGTGGGAGGTTTGAAAATTATTGTTCCCAGATCCATGTTTGTTATTACAAACTGTGAAGGGTTTGCAAGTGGGCCATTGCACTTTGGATTTGAATGAGTCAAGGGTAGTTCCCCCAAAGTTCAAATAAAAATGTGGGCTTGACCTTCATTCTGTCTGCAAGTCAAACTCATGAAGCGGAGGAAAAGGAGATCATGGAGGAGGAGCTAGTAGTGAGCTATGGACATAAAGCAGGAATAGGGAAACTCGGCCCTCCATGTGTTTTGGGACTACAACTCCCATCATCCCTGACCACTGGTCCTGTTAGCTATGGATGATGGGAGTTGTAGTCCCAAAACATCTGGAGGTCCGAGTTTGCCTATGCCTGACATAAAGCATTGCAGACTGTTGCACTTCTCCAAGGCTGAGCCTTATCTATCCTGGCTGCTATTTTAGAGGTGTCTTGTGTCTACTGTTGGCAATAGGCAAATTAATATAAACAAGAATATATTAGAAATGTCAAGAACAGGAAATGCTACACATGAAGGAAATGTAATTGCCTCCACCCAGCAAAGGAATCCCACAGTTAAAAACAGGCTGCTGCGCAGAAGCAGCAGGAGGAAGATATGAATTGGAATTGTTGTGTGTTCTATGCCCAAGCGTTGGAAGTGACTGCCTGATCATGACTAGTACTGAATCTGAGCCCAAATGTGTAACTCTCAACCCATTGCATTTGATAAATGTACTAAATCATTTTTAAAACAATCTTCTCTTCAACCACTGACAACGGACCGGGCAGAGTGAGTGTATTCCCCACTCAGTTTGCAGTGGCAGCTAAATGGTCCTTTAATACAAATTATATATGATGCCCCAAGAAATCATCAAGAGAGGAAGCATGAATTACTTCTGTGTCCTTTCTCCATTATTCTGGGTTTCATCCAAGTATGCATTTAGATGTCACCCAGAAGTTTGAAGGGAGGAAACATGATTCTTTTTTGTAAGATGTTCTGTTGCAGCAGTTGATAGCAGGCAGGGTACTCACCAGTAAGTTTTACGAAGCTCAGGGTATCATTTGGCCAAGAGAGTTGCAACCCAATGGACTTAAATACTGGACAGCTAGATTTAGGCCAGGTAATAGTGATGAGGATTGTATTGTTGCATATGTGTACAGTCAGCCAGATACATATAATACACTATTATCAATGCAAGTGAAAGCTGGTTAAGTAACAGACAGCACAAGATGTGAATTAACAAATTTTCAAAAATCAAGAACTCGGCCATATAATGTCAAGGAAAGGTTGGCATTAGGTGACTGGGTGGGTTCATATTTGGTCAGGAAATCAAGAATGCTTTTGGCTGCTCCGCTAAAAGAGAACTTCTCTTTTATCAAATGTTGCTGTCAACAACAAGCAGGAGGTTATCTCCCTTGGAAAAACAGCACTTCAGACAAGCTGTTCAGTTGCTGGTAATGGAACCCAATATTTTATTCAAACCAGCTTTCAAGCTTCTTGTTGCTTAATGGAGGAAACACTGCTGAGGTCAACAAGTAGTTTGATACTTGGCAATAATATATACCCTCTTGTGGCCACCTAATTATATTCCCTGACATCAGGAGGCATTTATCGGTGCATTAATTCAAATGGTGTTTGGGCTATCAAGATCTGTTGATTTTAAGTATCATTGACTGAAACCTGATTAAGGTCTCAACTTTCTTGCCCCTCCATTTTCCAGGGCTGCAGCTCCCATCTATCAGCCCTGACTCCCATATGGTATGAAGAGTCACAACAAGTGATTAGTGAACATCACAAGCGAACAAACACAAGCGGCATTCATTGTATGGATGATTTCAATAGCTGTTATTCAGTGGATGTGTTTGATATGACCTATCTGGAAAATAGGACTGTTCGTAACAATACAAAAGAAACCCAAACCCCACAGACAGCAGTAGAGTAATAATAAAGCAGTTCCTATAGTGGTGTTGTCTGTTCTTGCCTTCATTAATATGGAAGACGCGTTAAAGACATACACTGGGACCACAAAGGTAATTAGAAAAAGCAACTGTGACATTGCAGTGCCTGCATCTAGGTACTGGGTTGCCAAAAAAGAAGGGGGGGGAATGTTGACAGTTCCTGCTTCCTTTATTAAGAATGTGTGACTGTTTTCTCTCGACAGGAAGGCAGCAGAGGTTTTTCCAGCCTGCTGCGTTGGTTTGTATTTTAAGTTGCTGCTGCGGTAAACATCCTGCCATTTGCTCTGTGCCTTGCAAGAATACGGCACCACAGTAAAACACACACACACACACACACACACACACACACACACACATGTGTTTGGTTTTGCATGTGGGTGGCGAGCAAGCTCTCCAAAATCTTATTTTAAATGATATTTAATTGCAAAGGCTGACAGTCTGTTTGAAGTCAATGCAAGTGAAAAATAATCTAGAAGTGGAATTTTATTGGGTGTGGGGAGACCAACTATCAAGCTCTTAGAGTCTTATTAGCGGGAAACTGATCTCCTCTTACACTCTTTTGATGTTGTAGTTTACCTACTAGAAGTTAATGGATCTATTTCTCCCTGAGTACATCATTTGAGGAATGCAACAGCCTATCCATACAAGATTGATTGATTGACATAATAGTGCCCCCTCCAAAGCTGATGGCAGAAATGTTTTCTCATCACTTGCTATATCTGGCTGCTTGTTTTGATAGCCAGATATTATCCCCTCCCCCCCCCCCTTTGCAAGGTGGTGAGAAAGCAGTTGACCAGGTTGGGAAAAGCCTGGCTCGGTTGCTCTTCAAAATGTAGGTGATGAATGACACCTCCAAATGACTAATGTGCTTCCATAATACCCAGAAATGAATAACACACAGTTTTATCATCTAACTAGAAATAACAATGGGGCACTTTATCGCTAAGATCTGCAGTAAGGGACACAAAAATCTCCCTCCCACTGGCAACCAGCAAAGTGCACCTGGTCATGTATATATCCCTGCATAGGGGGCTGGTGAATTTGCCATCTATATTTGAGGGGCACATTAGGAGTCTATGCCTTCTCGGTAGTGGCACCCTCCCTGTGGAACACCCTCCCACCAGATGTCAAAGAGAACAACAACTACCAGACTTTTAGAAGACATCTGAAGGCAGCCCAGTTTAGGGAAGCTTTTAATGTTTGATGCATTACGGTATTTTAATATTTTGTTGGAAGCCGCCCAGAGCAGCTGGGGAAGCGCAGCCAGATGGGCCGGGTATAAATATATTATTATTATTATTATTATTATTATTATTATTATTATTATTATTCAGCAACAGCCACCAACGTGCCAGTGTAACAAGGTGCCCATGCAACACACAAGCTTGAATTACTAGCAAAAGAAAATAATTATCATTAAATATAAACTTAATTAGAAACTTAAACATTCAACAAAACAAACAATGATTTCCAGAAATCAAGTCTAAAATGAACTTTGTGCCTTTTCTTTTTTTAAAGGGAGAGAGAGGAATAAATGGACAGATACCAACTTCCTTGGAAAGTTGATTCCATTGTTTCTCGTTCAGTTGCATCACCTGTACTACAAGCCATGGTATTTTGAATTATCTGCGGAGGGGAGACAAGAGAAAAGGGATGGGAGGTGGGGTGGAGATTCCTGCAGTCTAGACCCCTGGCCTTCAGTGGGTGGATTCATAGAATCATAGAGTTGGAAGAAACCACAAGGGCCATCGAGTCCAACCCCCTGCCAAGCAGGAAACACCATCAGAGCACTCCTGGCATATGGTTGTCAAGCCTCTGCTTAAAGACCTCCAAAGAAGGAGACTCCACCACACTCCTTGGCAGCAAATTCCACTGTCGAACAGCTCTTACTGTCAGGAAGTTCTTCCTAATGTTTAGGTGGAATCTTCTTTCTTGTAGTTTGGATCCATTGCTCCGTGTCCGCTTCTCTGGAGCAGCAGAAAACAACCTTTCTCCCTCCTCTATGTGACATCCTTTTATAGATTTGAACATGGCTATCATATCACCCCTTAACCTCCTTTCTCCAGGCTAAACATGCCCAGCTCCCTTAGCCATTCCTCATAAGGCATCGTTTCCAGGCCTTTGACCATTTTGGTTGCCCTCCTCTGGACACGTTCCAGTTTGTCAGTGTCCTTCTTGAATTGTGGTGCCCAGAACTGGACACAGTACTCCAGGTGAGGTCTGACCAGAGCAGAATACAGTGGCACTATTACTTCCCTTGATCTAGATGCTATATCTAGATTGGGGCGCCAACTGCATCAGAGAGAGCTCCCAAAAGAGCTGGAGAGGAGAGGAGAGGTGGAATTGTTCCATCCAGTGAGCAATGGTGAATCACATCCACTGAAATACTTGAAACATTGGAAGGCACTAAGAATCACCATGTGATTTGATGGAGTGCAGTGACTCAAAGCAATTGATTCTAATAAATTTAAATCTCAGTTTAAAGCCTCACTTAGAAGGCAAGGCTGGAAACTTTTGGCCAATGTGCTGAAGTGCCTCCTGTCTAATTATTACTTTAACTCAAGTCTTTTGTTGGCTTTTGCTGTTTTTCTTGAGACTGAGCTTTGCCAAGCTACAGGTAGGAAGTTCATTCACCCGGCTGGACATTCTCTTTTTGCTGCAGCCCCGTGCACTAACAAAACCACTTCCCATTCTCAGACCTGGCGGTGGGGCAGCTATTGTTTCCCTCCTTTGCTTTCAGCTTGGTATGCCTGCCCTTCCGCAGGCTGCATTCGAAACTCCAAGTGGCTGTCTGTGAGGAGTCCTGCCAGAATATGCCTTGTGAGACACAATGAGGTTTCGGTGCCTTGCTGCCATCAACTCCATCTAAAGAATTCAGAGCTGGGCTGTGTTCATGCTGCTGTGTGAAGAACAAAGGAAGTGCCAAACAGGCCTTGCATCGCATGCCCACCCATCCCCCAAGACAGAGCTGATTTCCTCTTTGCAAAGGAGCAGCAAAAGTTATCTGATATCCACGGAGGTTGACCACAGAGAATGACGTGTGTGTGTTCGTTCATTCATGGGACAAAGATCCTCTTGCCCTTCCCCTTCTGGGTCTGAGAGACAAAAACAGCTGAAAGTGTATTTCTTCCGCTGGTTATGTGTCCCTACAGGCTGCACCTCACTGACAGTAATGGGGAGGTGCCCATCTGTAGTCTGAGCTGTAAAAGGTCAGTGTGGTAGCAGCAGCGTGTGCAGAAATGGACCGGGAGCTTAATGAGCCATCTCGAAGCCTTTGGAGACATATTTTCCATGATGCCTGCAATAGCGGGGGGCAAAAATAACACAGCCCTTCCCACCTCGTTCCGTGCATATGCTAACAAAGGCAGCTTGCTAGCATCTTTCACTGAAGTTCAAGACAAAACGCTTCCCTCTGTGGTCATTCCAGTCTTTCCATGCTTATTTGAAAGCTCTACCAAAAGACTGCTGATGAATTTTATAGTTTAGTTCCAGCTACAAAATAAGCTCTTTATGGGTTTGTTGTAGTGACATTGTTCCCACCTTAAGGATGTAACTAGCTTGTTGCTTTTTAAAGAGAAGACCAGTATGTTACCCCAAGGTCTGGATCCAGACCCCAATTAAAACCATCCGATCCTCAGGTGGCACTATCAAATTTTACAACAATTTTACAGATCTAACAGACTAAAGAACAGAAGAAAGGCTATAAAATAAGCCAAACCTCAGATATAAAATATAATGAAAGGCAATAATCTTTCTGTGTCCTCTTTTTTTCAGGACACATCCTCTTTTTCAGGGATAAAATTTGAGACAATTTGCATTTATTTGCTTTGAATGGCCGTCATAGCATCCTCTTTTTTACTCTTTAAAATATGGCAACCCTATCTTAAACCATGTTCTTAACATCTGCCATTGAAAGTTATAATCTGTTTTTAGGTCACAATCCATCAGAGCACTAAGTATGCTGAATACCATTGGTTTCATGGGCTTAGCTTTGTGTTAGGGGCACATACATAACTGTGTGATATGGTGCCTGTGTGCAAAATGCTATAGTATATATTTTGTGTTACACCTCAGTACAGCCCAGCGGTCATTCTAATTGGATTGCCAGTTGTCCATGATCATATTATGCAAAGTATTCCAGCCCATGCCTCCCAGCCAAGGTTCTGCTCACAGGGCTTCATTGGCTTTCAAATGAAGTCCTTAGAAGACAGCCCAAATTTATGAAAGCTGCACACATGCCCTTTATAAGTTGCAGCACTAGACTTCAGAAAGAGTTTCAAAAATCGTATCAGCTCTACACACAGCAATGCCCTCTGCTTTCCTGCTCTTGGGCAGAAATCACATGCTACAAAATATTTCCAGACAGGTTTCTGGGTGCTCTTGGGCTCACCAATTTCCTCCTGTCTTGGCCTCACCAATTGTTACATATTAAGTGGACAGGGTGGCGCTGTGGTCTAAACCATAGAGCCTAGGGCTTGCCGATCAGAAGGTCAGTAGTTCAAATCCCCGTGATGGGGTGAGCTCCCGTTGCTCGGTCCCAGCTCCTGCCCACCTAGCAGTTCAAAAGCATGTCAAAGTGCAAGTAGATAAATAGGTACCACTCCGGCAGGAATGTAAGTAGTGTTTCCGTGCGCTGATCTGTTTCGCCAGAAGTGGCTTAGTCATGCTGGCCACATGACCCGGAAGCTGTACGCCGGCTCCCTCAGCCAGTAAAGTGAGATGAGCGTGCAACCCCAGAGTCATTCGCAACTGGACCTAATGGTCAGGGGTCCCTTTACCTAAGGGCATATTAAGCTCATAATCACCAACTGTACAGTGGTGCCTCACAAGACAAAATTAATTTGTTCTGCGAGTTTTTTCATCTTGCGAATTTTTCGTCTTGCGAAGCACGGTTTCCCATAGGAATGCATTGAAAATCAATTAATGCATTCCTATGGTCAAAAAAAGTCCAAACAAAGCCAAATTTGGTACAAAAAGAGTTTATTAAGTACTCTTTAAAGTCACACATACTGTAAAGAGCATTTCAAAAATTGAAGGAACAATAATTTAAGTTTCTAAACATGACAGAAAAGCATTTAAAAATCACCAAAGTGTACTGTACATACATTTTCTAAGACTCTGGGGGACAACTCAAAGAAGGTTCCTCTTCCACTCTTTGCTTCTTGCTGAAGAACCTGTCCATGGTCTGCTGCTTCATCCGCCTTTTCAGCACCTCCCTGAAAGACGACATGACCCTCGTATCAAAAGTGTTCGCAAGGTCACGTGTCAGGTCCTTGTCAGGGTGGTGCCACTGCGCAAAAGCCTGCACATCTTTCCACTTCTGGCAAATGTCCCTCAGTTCTTTGGAGGACAGCCGTTCCTCAGTTGCTTCCTCCTCTTCCAGCGAGGCCTGCTCCTGCGCAGCCTCTGCCTGCAGTTCGACCAGCTCCTGGGTGGTCAGCTCATAGTCATGCTCCTCCACCAGCTCGCTGACATCCTCCTCTGTGACCTCCAGGCCCATGGTCCTCCCCAAGGAAACAATGCCCTGCACCACGGTTGACTCTGGTGCATCAGAGTCACTTGGTGCCACACAGTCCAGCCACAGGCTGCGCCAAGCGCAATTCAAATTTCTCTGGCTGATCCCGTCCCAGGCCGTGGTGATTATCCTCAAGCAGGTGACAATGTCGAAGTGGTCCTTCCAGAATTCCCGCAGGGTGATGTTGGTGCAATCAGTCACCTCGAAGCATCGCCTGAAAAGCTCCTTGGTGTAGAGTTTTTTGAAATTGGCAATGAGCTGCTGATCCATCGGCTGGAGCAGTGGCGTGGTGTTAGGCGGCAGGAACATGATGTTGATGAAGCTGAACTCCTCCAACAAGTCCTCCTCAAGGCCTTTAGGATGAGCAGGAGCATTGTCCATCAGAAGCAAAGCCTTCAGCAGCAGGTCGTTGTCCAGCAGGTACTGTTTGACAGCAGGGCCAAAAGAAAGATTGACCCAGTCCACAAACAGCACACGTGTGACCCAAGCCTTACTGTTGGATCGCCACATGACACTCAGCCGCTCCTTGTTGACCTTGTGTTTCTTGAAGGCCCGTGGGTTCTCCGAGTGGTACACCAGCAGGGCCTTGATCTTCAGGTCGCGGCTTGCGTTGGCACAGAAGAGCAGGGTCAGATGGTCCTTCATGGGCTTGTGGCCAGGCAACTTGGCCTCCTCCTGAGTGATGAAAGTCCTTTTGGGCATCCTCTTCCAAAACAGCCCGGTCTCGTCGCAGTTGAAGACCTGCTGTGGAACGTAGCCCTCCGTCTTCACAGCCTCCAGGATCTCCGCTGCAAAGTCTTCAGCCGCAGGAACATCGGAACTGGCAGCCTCTCCATGCCTGACCACGCTGTGGATTCCAGATCTCGTCTTGAACCAGTCAAACCAGCCTCTGCTTGCCTTGAAGACTTCTGGCTCGCCTGAGGTTCCTGGCTGTTGCTGGGCGAGGTCTGCGTGCAAGGCCTTGGCCTTCTCACAAATGACGACCTCAGTCACTGTGTACCCTGCACGCTGCTTCTCTTCTAACCAGATGAGCAGCAACTTCTCCACCTCCTCCAGAACAGCTGGGCGGTTCTTCACGATCCTGGTGACTCCCTTGTCGCAAGGATCTTCTCCCTCATCTTCAGGATGGTCCCGATGGTCGATGGATTCCTCCCATACTCCCTGGCGAGGTCTGTCACACGCATTCCACCGTCGTGCTTCCGGATGATCTTCTTCTTCATTTCCAACGTAACCTTCTCCTTCTTCCTCTCGCCGGCCTCTGCAGCAGCAGTCTTCTTGGGCCCCATGGCAGCACAGCTCCTACCTTCGCAACCCCCCCCCAAAAAAAACAGTGCTTCACATCCAAAAAATTCAAAAGCACCAAACCTCCCAGAAAACACACAAGCTTCCAGATTCTTGCAAACCCCTTCTCAACAATTCCCTGACCCCCCCAGCCACCCACCACACAGAAATCCAAACCCAGAAATCTTTTTTTTTAACAACAGCAGAGTGCCCCAATGGTCACAAAAAAATCATAAAAATGCAGAAAAAACCACACAAGCTTCCAGATTCTTGCAACCCCCCCATCACCAAGTCCTTGAATTCCAAACACCCCAACCCAAAATCCAAAACCCCCCCAAAAAGTTTTAAAAGTTTAACTTACCAAATGGCTGCAAAAAAAGTTTTGGGAAAGCTTCAAAAATCACCAAAGTCTTCAAAAACCTCAAAAAAGGCTACCACACAGTGTGCTATGAGTTGCTCCTCGAAGTCAAGTCGCAACTGCACCTCTTCAAGCAATGCACCCTGGGTATTAACAGTTTTAAGAAAAAGGAAACAAACTTGCAAGACGTTTTCGTCTTGCGAAGCAAGCCCATAGGGAAATTCGTCTTGCGAAGCAACTCAAAAAACGAAAAACTCTTTCGTCTTGCGAATTTTTTGTCTTGCGAGGCACCACTGTATTTTTTTTATCTCACTGGTGTTCAACTCACACCTTTTAATTTTCTCTTTTATATACTTGCAAATTATGAGTCTGCACACCTGACACAATGGCCTTGAAGCCATATAAACTTCTGCCATAACATTATTTTTGTTTTAAATCTTTAATGTGCCACTGTTGATTTTACCTAGAACTAAAAATGCTGGAGCCAGGAATTTATTTTGAGTACTGGGACTGAATGGAGTTCATAGTCCTTCTCTGCAGCATTGTTTGCTGGTGCCCAGAGCGGGCTGGCGTGTGCCGAGGGGCAGGGTGCGGCAGTGAATGGAGCCCAGCCCTCACTACGGATGCTGCTGGAGCAACGCCAGCCCTGAGCCGCATTGCCAGACTCACAAAGTGGCGCTTGGCTGGCAGGGCAGCGTAAGCAGCGTCCCCCCCAAAATACACCCAGGGCCATCACCCTGGCAGGCCCCCCCCATGCTCCTGGTCTGCAAGAATCCACTCCAGTTCAAAGTGGTTGAGCGTGAGCTGTGCAGCTGGCTGCTCCTGGGCTGGGCCAGTGCCCCCGCCCCAATCCTCAGCCCTGTTCCCAGCTGGAGAGAGTTAGGCTGGAGCTAGACACATCAAAGAACTGATTCAGTTAAACATATTGTAAACTCATGCAGGGAAATCTGGTAGGGAAAGACGGGACTCCACAGAGCCATCTGGTGTCACAGTGTTATGTCGCATATACAGTGCATATAAAACGCTTTCTCCTTACCAATCTAGCTCAGTCCTTACTTTAAGCCAGGGCAAGCTGATTGTGGTCAGCTGGAACTGGAGCAGCTCAGCTGCACAGAAATCTGCCCAGAAGACTGGATCTCTGCTGAAACTAGAAGCCACCAGCGATGGAAACAGGAAGAAGCAGAGCCCCCAGCACCCTTTGCACTGAGTTATTCTGACTGTGGACAGGGTCCAGAGTCAGTAGTTTAATCCAAAGTCTTTGGAGGTTGATGTCAAAGTTAGGTTGCTAGAGAAGGTGGAGAGAGCAGCAGCAATGAAGAACTCTGCAGATGGAGTGGGAAAACACACAGCAGCCAGAACATCTCTTGTTGCCTCAGGAGAAGTGTTGCAGAATTGTCAACCGAAAGGCTTAGGAATTCAACCCTTGTGTACCCTTTCACCAGGGACTGGGCAAAAACTTGAACTCGGTGAAACTATGTGGCCATAACCAGTATTATGCCAACTATACCGGCTTGCAGTGAGTTTCCAGACCGAGTTGTTATTATTGTTTGTTTGTTTGTTTGTTTATACCAAGCCTTCTTTCCTGACAGGAGCTCAAGTGGCATACAGAAAAATTAAGAACAGGTAAAAACAGGGGGGGGGCATCAAAAACCATTTGAGCTTTAATAGAAATAAAACTGAGATGATCTATGAAAAACATACAGATAATTACAGTAAAAACAGCACCACCACTTTCCTTAAAGCTGCCAGTTTCCCAAAACCTGTTGGAACGGTAAGATCTTCGCCTGCCAGCAGAAGGAGAACAAGGAGGGAGCCAGTCTAGCTTCTCTAGGGTGAAATTAAGTGGCTGGTTTTAAGCTTCAAATCCCTATATCGTTTGGGCCAGAGTTATCCAAAGGGCCACCTACACCCATGCCATTCTGCCTGCTCACTGGAATCTCAGTGGCAGGCCCTCTTGGCGTGAGGTGGGAGACCGCAATGAATAGGTGGCCCCACACCTTTGGAATTCTCTCCCGGGGGAGGTGCAGCAGGGGGCTAGGCTTTGGGGAAGGCCTTGAGGACTCACTTGTTTTGGCTGGTCTTCCCTGGGTAATTTTTTGTCCTGCTCACCAGATTAAGGCTCACATATTGTTTACAGTGCTGAAGTTCTGAGTTGTTTGCTTTTTTGTGACCCTGCTTGATTCTTGGAGACAAAAAGGGGGAGAGAGATGTTTTTATTATTTGGATGGGCATTGTCCAGAAAAGTAGCATTTCAGTATTTTAAAACAAAAAGAAATATGACGACTTCAAAGCAGAATGATTTTCTAGGGATGGCGTTGGATTCCCTGTGGGTCCTGGCAACCCCCTTCCTCGGTCCAATGACTTATGCTGGTCCCGGTGGGCACGGCTGGGTCAAAACAAATCCACCCAGTTCACCTGCCCCTAAGTCAGGGCAGCACCGCTGTCCATGAATATTGTACTGACCTGGGATTCAGCAGCAGCATAGCCAAGGCCACGGTGGTGGAGAACTAGAGGAAGGGCCCTTTAGAAATACTGCACAGAGATGCACAGGGCTGGACTCTCGTAATGTGGTGCCTGCAGTGAGGACAAAATGTGGCAGCCCCCCCCCCCAATTTCTTTCTTTTCACCATGATTCCTTTTGGATCAGTTGCTTTTTAAATGGATCTTCTCAGTAGGTACCTGTATAAATACAGGGTTTTAAAATTATTATTATTATTATTCACCCCCTTGGCTCAGTGCCCTGTGCAGAGGAACTGCTTGCACCACCCTGAATGTGTCTCTGGCTCCCATGTCTTCAGAGCCTTGCCACCCCATTCCCAACTCACCTGCCCTTCCCAATAACCCCTGGTATCAGTGCACTACCCCTAAATGCCCCACACATAGAACAGCAGACACACCTTAGAGATGTTTTCTGTACTTGCCTGAAGTCGTATCATGCTCGCCGTGCTAATAAACATTGAGACTTATTCATTTCTATGGTAGAGTAGCCCAGTGGTCACTTGAACCTCCAAGACCACACGCAAACAATGACAACAATGTTGCATAAAACCATTACATAGAAAAGACATAGACAAATCTCTCCCGTTAAGTAGATTACATTGTTCAATGGTACTGAAATGCCTTTGTAAAGATGAAATGCCTAGCAGCGGACAATTATAGCCGATAACTTTTTCTTGGGGCTTTGACCTGGTGAAAACAATGCATTTTAGAGAAAAGGATTTAATAACATGCATTTCACAAGTTTTTCAATAGGTATTTAGCAGTAGATTACTAACTATTAATAAGCCTTTATCTTTGGCACCAAGATAAGCTTCTTAGGCTCACAGAGGCTGTGATTTGCCCCCGACTTCTGCACCAGCCGCCAGAAAGCAGCTCACAGCCTTAAATGCATTGAAGCTGCCTCTGCCCGTGGAAACTGGCAATTTCTTCTCATACATCCGCACGCAGGCCAGCAGGCATTAGGCAAACCCATAATATCAGTCCCAGCATGCGTTGTAATGCTACTTTGCCACCGTCTGTCTGGCGACTTCATTTCATTTCTTTCTTTCTCTTGAACCTCATTTCTAAATCTTCCTCAAAGTAGCACACTTCTCCAAAACAGAGGAATATAAACTGAAGAAACCATTAGATCACAGACATTTGTGAACATTTCACCAACCGCATCATGTGGAGAAACATCCATCCATGACACTAATGATTCATGGCTAAAGATCCACAATATTGCACTAATGGACTTACACAGCAATTCTAAGTGAACTAGCTTTTTCCCCGCAAAAAAATTACTGCCCTATTCTTGCCCATTAAGCTTATAAGAGCAATTGTCACCAAATTGGTAAGTCTTAATAGCTCTAAAAGCCCATTATAGTCCTCATTTTGGGTTTACATCGAGCTGAAGAGAATGGGGTCAGAGATGGCACACGCCGGTTGGAAAATGGAACTTTGTGTTCACTATACCTTTTGCAGACACAGTGAAATGCCAGGAACATGTTAGGTCAGTATAAACTGAGGAAGGATAGAGAAATTGTGAGCGGGGAGGACAGCAGACTAGACAGAGGTGGGTGAAGAACATCTGAGATAAACTTTCATCATGTCTGAAGAGCTTTTCTGGATGCATGCCAGCTTGAATGTGGGATCAAGGATGTAAAGCGGAGACAGCTTTGCTGATAAGAGGAGATTATTTTAGTCTGAGGTGCTGCTCACGTCACCCTCAGGCTTGGATGTCATCCAAATCTTGGCCAGCAAAGCAAACATGAATCAGGGAGAAACCACCAGAGACAGAAGATGAAGGATGATGTTCCATGCAAAGTGTCCTACAACTTTCTGCGGATGGTATTGTGACTCCCACCCTTCATCCTAAGGTCCCCGGGAGAGTTCCAGCAATAAAACACAATATTGAAAATAATTTTTAAAAATTTACAATTATCAAAAACAAACTGGGTCCTAAAATATTGCTTCATTTAACCTACCCTATTTATCTAAAATAGAGGGTCAAATCTTGTATGCAGGACAAAAATCTGTAGACAGTATTCATTAATGTTCAGACCCCTGGGCTTTCACTTGTGGGGTGCCTCAGGGTTCTATCCTCTCCCCCATGCTTTTCAACATCTACACGCAGCCACTGGGAGAGATCATCAGAGGGTTTGGGCTGGGTGTTCATCAGTATGCGGATGATACCCAGCTCTACCTCTCTTTTAAATCAGAACCGGTGAGGGCAGTGAAGCTTCTGTGTGAGTGCCTGGAGGCAGTTTGAGGATGGATGGCGGCTAACAGATTGAGGTTGAATCCCGACAAGACAGAAATACTGTTCTTGGGGGACAGGGGGTGGGCTGGTGTGGAGGACTCCTGAATGGGGTAACTGTGCCCCTGAGGGACCAGGTGCACAGCCTGGGAGTCATTTTAGACTCACACCTGTCCATGGAGGCGCAGATTAATTCTGTGTCCAGGGCAGCTGTCTACCAGCTCCATCTGGCTCATAGCTGTCAACGTTTTCCTTTTTTTAAGGGAAATTCCCTTATTCCAAATAGGATTCCTTGCAAGAAAGGGGAAAAGTTGACAGCTATGATCTGGCACGCAGGCTGAGACCTGCCCGCAGACTGCCTCATCAGAGTGCTGCATGCTCTGGTAATCTCCCGCTTGGACTACTGCAATGCGCTCTACATGAGGCTACCTTTGAAGGTGACCTGGAAACTGCAATCCAGAATGTGGCAGCTAGACTGGTGACTGGGAGCAGCCACGGAGACCATATAACACTGGTCCAGAAAGATCTTCATTGGCTCCCAGTATGCTTCCGAGCACAAATCAAAGTGTTGGTGCTGACCTTTAAAGCCCTAAACGGCCTCGGTCCTGTATACCTGAAGGAGCGTCTCCACTCCCATCGTCCAGCCCAGATACTGAGGTCCAGCGCCCGAAGGCCTTCTGGCGGTTGCCTTGCTGCAAGAAGTGAGGTTATAGGGAACCAGGCAGAGGGCCTTCTCGGTAGTGGCACCCGCCCTGTGGAACACCCTCCCAGCAGATGTCAAGGCAATAAGCAACTATTTTACTTTTAAAAGACAACTGAAGGTGGCCCTGTTTAGGGAAGTTTCTAATGTCTGATGCTGTATTGTCTTTAATATTTGGTTGGAAGCCGCCCAGAGTGGCTGGGGAAACCCAGCCAGATGGGCGGGGTAAAATAATAAATTATTATTATTATATTAACTTAAAAAAAAACTTGAAAGACAAATTACCAAGAAATTAGAACCTTTTCTAACAAAATTTGAACAATCAACTCCTATTCCTATCCTTTTGCAATGGAGTTCATATAGAGGACAATACACAAAAAATGGTATAGATGTTTGTTATAATTAGAAAACACACACACAAGACCAGATACCAGTATCACTATCCACAGTACTTGGTCCAAGTGAAATGCCAGACTGTGATCCTGGTCTCTTAGGAGGGAAGCCCTATCCAGAATTGGTTGCTCACCTCCATCCAGATCAAGAACTTTCCCCACCCATAGTACCTCTGGGTTATCTGGACTATGTTTCATCTATCCCCAAAACTGCCTGTGGACAACAGTTTCCACAGCTTCCCTCAGACTTTAACCCCAACCGCTGGATAACTCCTCCCAGCAGATTCATGTAGATGTTAAACAGCATGGAACACAAATGACAACCTGAGGTACTGCTAATGTCATTGTCCATGTGGCAGAACTGTAGTCCCTTAGCACAACCTTCTGGTCCATCCTGTCACCACACCTCCAAGTCTTAATGAAACCAGTTGGACTAGGAGAACTCCACAGGTGATGGCATTGAAAACTGCTGAGAAGTTCCGGAGAATGAAGAGGGTTGCACTCCCCCTGCCCATTTCCCAGTGGAAAAGTCATCAACCAGGGTAAACAAGCTTGCTTCAAGCCGTTCCCTAGATCATCTCAATAACACAACATCAGCCCTATAAAATAGATTGGCATTATTATGCCCATTTTGCAGATGGGGATTGACTGTGAGTTGGAGGTTTGTGTGGAAAGATGATGATGATGATGATAGTAATAATAATAATAATAATAATAATAATAATAATAATAATAATATAATAATAATAATAATAATAATAATAATAATAATAATAATAATAATAATAAAAAAATTATTTATATCCCGCACTCCCCAGCCGAAGCCGGGCTCAGGGTGGCTAACAACAATAAAATAGTACAACATTCTAAAATCATTCATTCTAAAATTAATTCAAATCAAATTGATGGCAACCATTGGGCTAGAGTTCTGTGAGGATTACAGAAGGAGAGAGGGGGTCAGACTGTGCCTTGGCCAAAGGCCTGGTGGAACAGCTCTGTCTTGCCGGCCCTGCGGAAAGATGTCAAGTCCCACAGGGCCCTAGTCACTTGTGACAGAGTGTTCCACCAGATCGGAGGCAGATGGGGAAAGAAAATGGCGGAGGAGACTGGGAGCCACAGTTGCCCACTCCCATCTCATCCACAAGGGGAGAATGATGGGATGGGAATAGCTACCACTGCATCCTCCTTATCCCTCACTCACATGTGGAAACCACGTGTGGGCCAGAAAGGGGGGGGGGGCACCAAGGTATTGACAGTTGATTGGGAAGGAGGACGAAGAAGGTGAGAGACTGAGATGGGCAGATTTGCCCAAAAGGTACATGGGTTGGGGGCGGGGAGAACCCTTAAAATGACAGAACTGAAGAGTATTTTGAGAGGCAGAAGTCTGAGCAGGAAGCTCAGTCCAGTAGCAAGCAAGCAAGCAAGGTGTGTGTGTGTGTGTGTGTGTGTGTGTGTGTGTGTGTGTGTAAAAATCTACCGAACCTGAGGAGCCTGAAAAATCAACCTGCTCCTTTGAGATCTGGAGTTCAGTCAGATGCATCCAAATAAAAGAGAACATGTTTTGGTGTTCAGAGGCCTTCTTGGAGTGAACTTACAACATTTTGCCAGAGGCAAAGTCATGAGGTTTCACATCAGCATCCTGCCAAGGCTCTGGTTTTAATTCCCTCCTCACACATCTGCAGTGCTCATCCACCACATATCCCATAACAGCAGGACTAGTGTTTAGAACAAGGAGGGCCATATCTAAATTTAATAAATAATAATCATTATTCTTTGGTTCAAGAAGCTGGTCCTAATACAGGGATTGGTAGTAGACCCTGTGCTGGGGTGAGACTAGGCTTTATTTCACTCGGGTGAAAGACCCAATTTTGCACCCCAACCCCCTGTGTGCATTTGTGTACACACACACACACACACACACACACACAGGCTGGGGAGCCTCAATGGTGCCCCTCTGGAAACGTCACCTGGGGCAAAAAACCCCAGCTAAGCCCCCCCCCGCCCCCGTAGCTATGGCACTGCCCTGTGTGGTGGTGTTTTTAAACTTAGTTGTTCTTTAATATGGTCCAGAGGTGCTATGGGTAATCCAGAAGGACTGGGAGCTATTTGGCAGGAAAAGGTAAACCATGGACATTTTAACCACAATATAAATATTAATCCTAATCACCAGCCCATGCTGGGGATATCCTTTGGCATAATGTGCCCAAATATGCAATAATTATGTGAAAATGGAAGCTATTATAAACAGTAATTAATACCAGCCATCTCGAGGCAGTTTGCTCAGCATCCCCTCTTTTGAAGACAACTTCAAAAACAGCAGCAAAATGTGCGCCAGATCCAGCAAAGCACATCAGCAGCCCCAGGGTACCTTTTCCAGTGGTGAGTTGTATTACCACCCCCAACATGTGTTGCAAACATCTCAGGTTTTACTTCTGTTGGAATCTCACTAGCTTTTTTTTTAAGCCAACAACAATATAATTGCTGATTTACCACCGCTGTTCAATCTAATTTACTTCTTAATGGTCCATTTGCATAGTGGAATTTGCATTTTATTTCACAGAGGATGTTACAGCTCCACCTGCCCTATTTCACACTAGACACCAGCAACTGGAGACAAAAATGATGATGTGGGGGGGGGGAGGAGGGAGAGAAAATGGGGAGGGGAACACCCCCAGGAGAGTTCCTCTTGCCAAAACTGCCTGACTCCGAAGGTGAGGTCCTCTCTTACAAGAGGGGAGGAGGTTGAGTCGGTGGAGAAATTGCAAGCCAGTAACCAAAAAGAATATTTCATAACTTCTTTTGGGGGTAGCACAGCTCAAGAGAATTAATTTTCAGGTGTGATGCTATCACTTGCCTCTCTCCCGGTAAAACCTCATTCATTCTATGCAATGTGACAGGAAACTGCAATGATATAAGCTGACACTCTGCACCTTATCAAAAAGTAGCATCGCTCTGGCATCCCTATCTTCTTATTGACTTGGGCCTAGCCCAAATGCTAGTGATCGCAGATAATGTTACAAGATATTATTCTCTACCTTGAGGAAAGCGATCAAAATAGCACAAAATTAGAAGCTGACTTTGGGGACTAGGGTTTGTGTCGGGAGGGTTTACGCTCTTCCTACATGGTACATAATTTATTATATATTTTAGCTCAGCTTCAAGGCTTTGTTCCTGGGGTGACAGCTGTCATTTTAAAGGTGACTCATTACAGTCATTTTCAGAGCCCCCAGCAGATGGATGGGTCTTTATTTCCCAGGGAAAACTGACAGTTTATGGTTTTCAGCAGCTTTTAATCATTTGAATCAAACTTTTACACATCTGTCAATTACTTTGTTTTGTAATATTAATAATACTGCAATTGGAAGATGACAAAGAACATTTCCCCCTTGCTATAAAGTAAAAAACAAAAAATAAGTAAAGATCCACCTAAGTAATGAATGAAGGTACCAGTATTTTTAATAATAGTGGTATACCCTAGTTCAATATTATCTTGTGATGGCATTTGTGGTCTCTGCCAAGCAACAATTAAAATTTACAATGGTTAAAACATGGCAAAAAAAGAAAGAAACCCCAACCCCACATTAAAACAGAAGTCAAAAAGCAACCTTTGTCCAGGCAAAGAAAAATGACACCGCGTAAGTGGGATTTCAGTATGGTCTATATGGAGCTCATGCGTCAAAAGACAAGAATGCGTATAAATGCTGCTTTTAAACTAGGAAATGCAGAGGTGATTCTCAATAACCTAAGCTGTATAGCACGCTCCGGGTGTTGAGCCCATCCCTACTAACCCTGTGTCCCATCAAGCTCAATGCATTCACCTAGTTGTGCATTGGGATGCACAAGGTGGTGACTGACCCCCTAGTTTTGCATACACCCATCAGGAAAACAGGTCAGGAATTTGAGCCTGTATTCCTAAATACAACTCCTAGGGAGTAAGCCCCATGCAACAGGCTGTGACTTCTGAGCAAACATTTATAGGCTTGTACTGTGAGCCCCTGGTGACTTGTGTTCAGCTTGGTAAGTCCGGGTTGGGTAGCTCTGACATATATTATTTAAACTAATCTTCACAACTATTCTTATGGTCAGCCATTGTTGCTACAGCTGTATCAGACCAAGTCGTCTTAACTCACCTTCATTAGGATTGTATTCTCTTACTGGCAGCAGCTTGCCAAGATCTTAGGCCAGAGCCTTGCCCTGCAATCTGAGACCCTCTAACCATCCCCAGCAATTGAAATCAGGGCCATCTGCATGCTCTGATACCAAGCAACAGACACTTCCATCTTGCCCTATTCCATCTTTCCTATTGCAGGTATCTTTCTGGCTAAGGGAGTGGCAGAGATCTTAAATGAGTCTGCGATTCTTGTGCTTCCCTTTTTAAAGAAAATATCACCAAACTATTTGTAAAAAGAAATAGTTATGTCTAGCTTATTAGAGTAGTTTTGGTTGTCGTTAGGACATGCCTGCCTTTCAAAAACTGGGCAGCATGTTTTCCAAGCTGCCTGAAATTTGGCAGATCTGATTTATTTATTTTAAGGCTGCTATAGCAAAATGCCATTTGGAAGGAAAACAAAAAAAGTTGCAGCAGAAGAGCACCTATGGGTGCAATGGAAAATAATAATGAAAAAGCGCAAGGAAGCAATTGAAATGCTTGCGAATGAATGAAATAGATGTGATTTAATGACCAACACATGTTTCTGTTGTAGGCCCCAACCCCCACAATGATACACACGATGCACAAAATGTTTTGTTTGCCAAAGGGAAAAGAGCTGCTGTTGTGTGGTGTGCATGTGTATGTGTGGTTTGGACTAGAGAAGGGGAATGTAGGGAAAGAGTTAAGCACCCCTCCTTCCCACCATTTCTCTACTCACCTCCTGTAAAATGGCACTGCGGCTTCATTATATCCAAGAAGTGCTTAGCAGTGGAGTGTCTCCGTCAGCAGAGCAGAGCCCAGCACTTTTGCCTCATCCAGCACAGCAAATCTGGGATTGGGTTGCTCTGTACCTATTAGGGGCGTTTTGAGACTGAGCCTTGAAGGCAGAGGGCAGCACTGGAAAGAGATGTTGTGGGTATGGCAGGAACGAAGGGCGGTGATCTAGGACATGCCTTCAGCACTGCATCAAGGAGGCCGTGCTCACTGGTTGGCTAGGACCATTGCAAGGTGCTGTGGCAGCAAGCAATTGCCAATGAGAACAAAACACCACTTTATCCAGGAAAGGGTCTGTTCCCAGGGTTTCCCTAGGGAGAGCAGAACAGAGCTTTTCACCAGGCAATGGAGGATCAGCCATGTACCACAAAACTGGGCATGTCCTGGTACTGAACACCACTTTCAGTATTCCTTCCTCTCTTGTATGCCAGAGATGAGAGAATTTTCAGCATGTGATTGGTGAAAGGGGATACATTATACTGTACATAGGGAATTTTGTGTCATTACAAGTTTGTATCCTCTGAAATAATGAGCATTGCAGGTTTCCGGGGTGACAAAACTTGTGAATGCCCTGGCGACTTATCTTGGTTCCATACTTGATGCCATTAAATTAAACACACATCAATGGAGTCACAATAATCACTGATAATTAGCAGAGCAGCTCAATATTTATGCATTTGCAGTGCTGTGTCCAAGCCTGCAGCCTCTCTGGAGAGAGTGATTTGATTTACTTATTGAGTATTTGTTTTTATATCCTGCCTTTCCTCCAATCAGGAGCGCCAAGCACATAACTACTTAAATAAAATACAACCTAGCATCCCATAATAGTCCCCCCCCCCAAATATCATAACATTCATTAATCTGAGATGGTCCCTGGTCCAAATCCTGGCCTATCATTTTGCTTTAGCTAAGTTACTGGTTTCTATGCTGCCTTTCCCGTGTGACATATAGGAATGCCGAATATAGGAACGTCTATCTGAACTGACTGCTCTATGACCCTGGGAGGAAGAACTGGCTCTCCTTCTCAAGGCTGTGGGCCAACACATCTGAGCCCATGCCAGCCATCTGCTAAGGTTTCCTCACATAGCTCTGACATTGGAGCCTCTTCCAGTCAGATAGACCATACTGGGCAAGAGGGAGCAATGCCTTGAGTCAGTAGAAAAGTAGTCTTCTCCTCAGTTTCTTTCCTGAAACCTAGAAATCCCTCAACGTGTCTTTATATAAGCTGTGGTCAAATATAATTCTGTACAGAAAAAACCAAGAAGCAGCTGGCACCATACAGTTAAGTTATAATGAAAACATGAGGTGGCTGCCATTACAGAGTCCTGCACTAATGAGAACAGTGGGAGTCTAGCATTACAATAGTCTAATGAAAACAGGAAATGGCTGGCATTACATTGGTATAATGAAAACAGGAGGAGGCTGGCAATATTCTGAGACAATGGGGGGGGGGAATGAAGATTTCTGGCCATAGTAGATTTAATCTATGTTATATATGACCCCGATGTGCCTGTGATGGAGACCGAAAGCTGGGTCAAAGCATGCTGCTATTTTAATTTTACTCAAACCGTATGTTTTGGTCAGTGAAATGGAAATGTGCTGTTTGAAATAGACGACTTACGATTTGATTTGATTGTATTGTACCATTTCTGATTAACCTCAAGAAGACCAAAGGTAGAGAGATGCTCAGGAAAAAAGGAAATTCAGTAAATACATAGGCTTCCCCATTGTGGTAAATCTCTTAGTTGACTACACACACACACACACACACACACTTTAAAAGAGATGATAACATATAAACCAGTGTCAAATGATAGACAATAATGACTGTTACATTTCTTGGTTTTTATCTCTGTGAGATATAAGAATCCAATGGCTTCTGAGGACTCACAACTGTTGTGTATGGCTGTATCCAGACGGTACTTTATCCCTGATATTTGCATTTTATGTGACATATATGCTAGTTCTGGAAACCTAACAGAGGAAGTTTAGTGATCATTTCCATGTTAATTGCTCCCAGGGGAAAAAAAATCTGAACCCAACCTTGTTAACCCAGAAAGTCATGGGGTGAAATTTGGGTGGTATCCCATCACCTGCCACTTTCATGGGGGAACAGAAGCCCACGAGCAGCTAAGGTGGAAGGTAGGGGCATGTCTGATGGCATCTGCTGTTGTGTCACAGCAGTATTTCAATGAAAAAGCCATACAGTGGTACTTCTGGTTACGAACTTAATTCGTTCCGGAGGTCCATTCTTAACCTGAAACCGTTCTTAACCTGAGGTACCACTTTAGCTAATGGGGCCTTCTCCTGCCACCGCTGCACGGTTTCTGTTTTCATCCTGAGGTAAAGTTCTTAACCCGAGGTACTACTTCCAGGTTAGCAGAGTCTGTGACCCAAAGTGTTTGTAACCCAAAGTGTTTGTAACCTGAGGTGTTTGTAACCTGAGGTACCACGGTTAATGCTTTGTAAAGGGACTGTTAGAGATCAGGACAGAAGCACTAGCATAACCAGGAAAACCAACGGAATCAACCCCACATCAGAATGCACCTTTAACTGAGTCACATTTGGGATGTCATCCCCTGGTCACTTTCAGTCTCTACCTCTGACAAGCTAAAGTCCCATTTTTCTAAGGAACAGGGAGATTATTCCAGGGATGTTATTTTCTTTTTTTATTGCTTTGTTTTTTGTATTATGTTTGAAGAATACCAAATGACCATTGTAGAAATTATTATGAACAAAGAAACTAAATAAAGCCAAATATAAGGATATGTGCACATACAGGTTTTGTTAGGGAATGGCTGTTATACTGTAAAAGTTAAAACCATGGGCATTCTTTCTACCGTAATTCTCCACTCTGCTGCACATCCCTTCATAACTTTCAACGCATTTGAGGTGTCCATTTCACTTGATCCTCTCTACATGCATACAGAATAAAATGTTACCACACTACAAAAAATGAGTCTGGATCTGCACATCCCTGAATTCAACCAGTCTGTTTTTCTGCTAAAACAGTTGTCTAGTTGAAATGCCCTCAAATGTACATGAGCATCTTGCTATGTCTAGTTATGCTGCAACCCAGAGCAATAACAGAAATTCATAGCAAATCTTAATTTTGAAGAACTGCCTGCCTGCCAGATTATTAAGCGTGGGGAGCTCAAGAAGAGGGGGGTCAGTGAAAGCAGCATGGCAGGGATGGAGTCTCTGGACATAGACAGAGCATCCTCCCTCCTGGCTGAAGAAGTTGTAGAACGCATAGAAGAGAAAACTAGGGGGAAATAAGTGTTTAGGGAGGGGGGATGAAGTCTTTGAAAAATTAATCATTCAAGTAATGATCCTTCTTCTTAGAACAAAAAAGTCAGGGTTTTCTTTTTGGTTCCGTTTCCTGCTTTTCAGGCTGACCTCTGTAGTTAGGTAGTGTTTTTTTAAAAAAATTATTGCCACAGGAGAGGGTCTTCTTTGCAGCTCCCAGACACTAAATATACAGCTGTCTTCTGTTTTATTGTGACTTTTAAAGACATCAGAATCTGATTGATTGTTGTCAGGGCTGCCGCCCAGTCCCAGCTCACATAGGACCAAGTCAGCCAGCGTTCAGTTTCAAAGAGTCTTTATTGGATTACAGGTTCCATTTCCAAACTGCAACGTGCAGCCCTACTTCTTCTAGGTCAGAACGACGAAGACCCGTCTGAGTCTCCGCCTCTAGCGCACCAGCTTAATACCCTAGCCTTGCTCCACCTCCTGCGCCTTTCCTTCCGTCTCTGGGTCCTCCTGCCCCCCTGGGTCTCTCCTTTCCTACTCTCTTCTGGCGCGGACCCCCCTGACCCTTCCGCCTCCTTGCGGCGGGCTTTGGGACTCGGTTCACTCTCTGGGCTGCTGGCTGCGCCAGCTTCCGTTACATTTGAACTTGGCGCGCGCGCCCAACTCTCCACTTTCCTCTTGATCGTTTCCTCGCTCCCCGAGGTGGGCGTGACTACTCCTGACTCATGCCCTCCCTCCTTCTGAAAGTCTCCGGAGCCCGATATCTGGTCCCCTTTCTCCCCGCTGCTCCCGGCTGGGAACGTGGGTCCCGATCTCCAACTGCTGCTTTCTGATCCCTCTCTGGACCCTTTTTCCTGGGGTGTCCCCCTGCTCTCCCCCCTTGCTCTGGCTGCTGGTGCTCCCTTCTGGGAATCCTCGGACTCGCTAGACAGGCTCGGTGATCTCGGGTCGTCATCCCCACTCATCCTTCCTTCGTATTCCTCCCCCTCGCTCTCTGTCTCCTCCCTTCTCTGCGTCTCTGCTCCTGAACCCCTGACATCCATCCCCCCCTCGAAGCCCCCCCTTCCCCCCTCCCCGCTTTCAAGGGTGGTTGGTGGGTGCTCCGTCATCACGGGAGTGAATGTCGGATACAGTTCGCTCCCCGTTGCTGGCCGCCAACTGAAGACCTCCGAGTCTTCCTCCCCGCGTTCGTCAACGGTGGTCTCCTCCGCCTCCATCTCGGTGCCGCCGTGCTCGAAACCAAGGTCCTCCCCGCAAACGTCCATGTCCGTCTCTGCGTCTGTCGCTGGACCTGGTGTCTCCTGCCACTTCCGGCGCCACTGCTCCTCTGGCCGATCGTCCCACCAATACGAGTTGTCGGACGCCGAACCCTCCGGTGACCCCTCTGGGGAACGTGTGCGCGGTGCGGGTTCCCCTTCCGAGTCGAAGCCATGGAACGTGCTGGAGGAAAGCGTGGGCGTGAACAACCAGTCGTCGAAGAAGCCCGCTGGCATAGGTCTGTGTGGGAAAAGGGCATGAAACTCATCCTTGAGCAGGGGTTCCTCCAAGGCGTAGTCCGGCACCCAGCTATTAGTACTGGCCCGGGTGCCCTCCCTTGCTAGTAGATATTCTACTCCGTCTTCCCCCCATCTGGAGTCCAAAATCTCCGTGACTTCGTTGATGGGGTCCTGCTGTGGCAATCTTCCCACCTCCGTCCGCTCCGGAGACTGACTCGGTGCCGTTCCTGGTTCCTGGAACCTGTGCGGTGCCCTGTAGGGAGTGAGCACCGACCTGTGGAACACCGGATGCATCCTGGAACCCTCTGGTAGCACCAGCCGGAAAGCCACCGGGTTGATCTGCGCTTCGACTCTGTATGGACCGAGTTGCTTGTGCCCTAGCTTCCTCTTGGCTAACGATCGGGTCGGCACCGCGTGGGCTGCCAACCAGACCCAGTCTCCCACTCGGATCTCCTCGCCAACTCGCCTGTGCTTGTCAGCTTGGACCTTGTATGCGTGCTTCGCCAGCTCCAGCTGCCGTCTGAGTTGATCGTGGACCTCTTGCAACTCAGATGCGAAAGCGTCCGCCGTCTGTGGTTCCCCTTCCCCCACTCTGTCCAGTCCCGGGAAGGTTCTGGGATTCCTCCCATTGTTGGCGAAGAACGGCGTCACCCCTGTGGATACGTGTTTCGTGTTGTTGTAGGCGAATTCGGCGAGCGGCAGGTAATCCACCCACGTCGCCGGCTGTTGATTGGCATAGCATCTCAGGTACTGCTGCATGATGGCATTGACCCTCTCCGCTTGCCCGTTGGTCTGCGGGTGCCTTGCCGATGTCAGGTTGATCTTGACGTTCAGGAAGCCCATCAGCTTTTGCCAGAAATTCGAGATGAACTGGCGTCCGCGGTCGGACAGTATAGACCGTGGCAGCCCGTGCACTTTGAACACGTGATCTATGAACAATTTGGCTGTTTGTTCTGCCGTGGCCACCTTCGCACACGGTATGAAATGTGCCATCTTGGTGAACAAGTCCACCACCACTAGTACAGCTGTCTTGCCTCTCGAGCTGGGTAGATCCGTGACAAAGTCCAGGGCCACCCTCTCCCATGGTTCAAACGGCGTTTGCAGCGGTTCCAGCAGTCCCGCCGGTGGTTTGTGCACCGGCTTGGCCCTCTGGCAGGTGTCGCACCTCGCGACGTAGTCCGCGACTTCCCCCCTCAGTCTGGGCCACCAAAAGTCTCTTGCGACCAATTCCACCGTTTTTTCTGTGCCAAAGTGCCCGGCCGTGGGTGCGTCGTGCAGCTGCTGCAGTACCCGGGCGCGAAGTTCGTCTCCCGGCACGTAGACGGCCCCTTTACGTAAGAGCAAGCCGTCTCGTATCTGGAACTCGTCGCCCTTCGCCGTGCCCCTGTGCACCTCTGCCATCTTCGCCTGCGCGAATGAGTCGTCCGTCAACGCCCTTCGCACCGCATCCAGGTCTACTGTGGCTGAAGCGCACGCCCACGCTGTTGGCGCGAAGATGTGCATGGCCGCCGCTGGCGTCGCCTCTTCGAGGTACTGCGGTTTTCGGGACAGGGCATCCGCCATGATGTTGGTGTCGCCCGGGACGTACTCAATTCGGAAATTGAAGTCAGCAAAGAACTCCGCCCAACGGATCTGCCTCTGGTTCAGGAACCGAGCCGTGCGCCAGTGCTCCAGATTCTTGTGGTCCGTGCAGACCTGCACCGTGTGCTTGGCGCCGATCAGGAAGTGCCTCCACGCCTTGAAAGCTGCATGAATGGCAAGCAGCTCCCTATCCCAGATGGTGTAGTTCTGCTCCGACTTGCTGAGCTTTCTGGAGTAGAACGCCCCCGGCCTCCAGACCCCCTGCGGGTCCTTCTGCAGCAGTACCGCTCCCACTGCTCTATCGGACGCGTCTGTCTCCACCCTCAGCGGTCTGCTGGGGTCGATATGCAGCAGTTGCTCTTCCGACGCGAAGAGACGCTTGAGTGTCTGAAAGGACCGCTCCGCCTGCTCCGTCCAGATGAATTTCTTTTTCTTGGAGCTTAGCGTGTCCGTAATAGCTGCCGTCTGCATCGCGAACCCCTTGATGAACTTGCGATAGAAATTGGCGAATCCGACAAACCTCTGGACCTCTTTCCGGTTGCGCGGGCTCTTCCAATCCAACACCGCACGAACCTTGGCGCTGTCCATGGCTAGCCCCTTGTCCGACAGCTTGTAACCCAAGAAATCCACCTCCGTCGTGTCGAACTGGCACTTCTCCAGTTTGGCGTACAGTCTATGCTGCTGCAGCCTCTTCAGCACCTCCCGAACGTCCTGGTCGTGTGCTTGCTGCGAGTCAGAGAATATCAGGATGTCATCCAGAAAGCAGACGCACTTCTTGTAGAGGAGTCCCGCCAACACGTGATGCATAAAAGCTTGAAAAACGTGGGAGCCATTTTGCAATCCAAAAGGCATAACTCTATATTCGTAGGTGCCCAGAGGCGTGAACATGGCTGTCTTCCACTCATCGCCCTCCCTCATACGGATGAGATTGTACGCTCCTCGCAGGTCCAACTTGGTGAACACGCGTCCCTTGCGCACCGTCGCCCGCAGGTCGTCAATCCTGGGCATAGGGAAATCGGAGGGCTTGGTCATTCTGTTTAAGAGGCGGTAATCCACGACCAATCTTTTTTGGGGCGTGTCCTTTTTCTTCACGAAGAAAACAGGACTGCCCCCTACTGCGCTGGACTCCCGGATGAAACCGCGCTGCAAATTGTGATCGATGAACTGTTTGAGTTCCTGTAGTTCGTCCTCAGACATGGAATATAGCTTTCCCTTCGGCAGCGTCGCCCCTGGCAGGAGGTCAATCTTGCAGTCATATTGCCTGTGCGGTGGTAGCTTGTCTGCCTCTTTCTCGCAGAAGACCTCCAGAAAGTCCGCGTATTTGTGGGGAACTGCTTGCAACGTTCCCAACTGCAGTTGTGAGTCCTCCTCCTCCCCCTCCTGCCTGGGCAGGATGCAGTGTTCTGCGCAGTAAGAGGAGCCGAAGATCAGCTGTCTCTGGTACCAAGCCAGCGTTGGACTGTGCCTGTCCAGCCAACTCATGCCCAACACAATGGGCGTGTCCGACAGTCGGGTGACATTAAAACTGATGACTTCCCTGTGGTTACCAAGTTGCATCACCATTGGTGGCGTCTGCTTCACCACCTGCCCCCCTAGCAACTCTCTGCCATCCACTGTGACGACTTGCAGGGGCAGAGTGGCAGGCAGCAGCTTTATAGCGTGCTGCTCCACAAAATCCTGTGCTATAAAGTCTGCGTTGCTTCCAGAATCCACAGAAAGCGGCACTTCGATGGTGACTCCATTGGGTAGCTGGAGAGACGCTGTGAGTTGCACTACTGGTTTGGGTGGGAGGGGGTCCGTGGGTTGCAATATCGCTGGGGACTGCTTCACTGATGCGTCTGGCTGGGCCCCAGTGCCTCTGTCTCCAGCCAGACATCGTCGTTTCCCTGCTGGGCTTCGCTGCATTGTGTGGCCACTTTCACCGTTGCGGAGGCTGCAGTGTGCTTGGAGCTCCTCTGGGGACACTCTTTCGCCAAGTGTTGAGGGCTCTCGCATATGTAACACTTCCTGGTCCCTCTAGGAGGTTTAGTCTTGACTGCTGTCGGTGCAGAGGCTCTGCTAGCTGACTGAGCCCTGGCGCCTCCCACTTCCATAGGTTCCACTCCCCCTCCTGGCGGAGGTGTGGATTGCGCACGCGCTGCTTCCCTTGGAACGAAAGAGAAACTTCTCGCTGCTTCGCGCCCTCCACGTCCTTCATCTCTGCACCATGGACGTTCTTCCAGCCTCACCCCCACAGTCAGCGCCCTTCGGACCACCTCCTGCGTGCTTCGGGGCCTCTCCCCCCTCGCAATTTCATCCTTCACAGCAGAGCTGAGACCCTCCCAGAACAGGTCCCTGACTGGGGGCGAGTCCCGGTCCCATTCCAATGCACTGACCAGCGCAAAAAAGCGGGCGTGGTACTGTCGGACGCTCGCCCTCCCTTGTTTCAGTCCATGAATCTCCCGTCGGGCAAGATCCACATCAATGGTAGACAAAAAAACATGCATCCATCGCTTTGATAAAGGCATCTGCACTCTGAAGCGCCGGATCTTTATCCCTCCACAAATTGCGCAGCCACGCCTTCGCATCCCCATGCAAATGGGACAGTATAAACCCCACTTTCTCTTGCTCACCTCTAAAGTCTTTTGCCAGCAGTTGCAGTGCGCACATCACATCTGCTCGAAAGTTGGGGTACTGTTGTAAATTCCCATCGAAGTGAGCCACCAGCCCTCCTGCTCTCCGTGCCAACCCAACCCCCTCCGGTCTGGGTCCTGGCTGCCCATGCTTAACCCATGCTTCAAACCTGGCGTGGAGATCTCGGTAGGCGGCTGCCACATCCTCCTCCCTTTTCTTGGATGCCAGTACCTCCGCATTCAATTGGGTAACTGCCTGTTGCAGCGCTGAAACTTTCTCTGCTTCCGTCATCTTTGCCAACCGTCGTGAGCTTGCTCCCACACACCGATCCCCTCCTCCAGCTGCTTCTGTCTCCGCTGCGAGGTATCAGGTGTCAGAAGCTTGAGAGACGGGTCTTACTGTCAGGGCTGCCGCCCAGTCCCAGCTCACATAGGACCAAGTCAGCCAGCGTTCAGTTTCAAAGAGTCTTTATTGGATTACAGGTTCCATTTCCAAACTGCAACGTGCAGCCCTACTTCTTCTAGGTCAGAACGACGAAGACCCGTCTGAGTCTCCGCCTCTAGCGCACCAGCTTAATACCCTAGCCTTGCTCCACCTCCTGCGCCTTTCCTTCCGTCTCTGGGTCCTCCTGCCCCCCTGGGTCTCTCCTTTCCTACTCTCTTCTGGCGCGGACCCCCCTGACCCTTCCGCCTCCTTGCGGCGGGCTTTGGGACTCGGTTCACTCTCTGGGCTGCTGGCTGCGCCAGCTTCCGTTACATTTGAACTTGGCGCGCGCGCCCAACTCTCCACTTTCCTCTTGATCGTTTCCTCGCTCCCCGAGGTGGGCGTGACTACTCCTGACTCATGCCCTCCCTCCTTCTGAAAGTCTCCGGAGCCCGATATCTGGTCCCCTTTCTCCCCGCTGCTCCCGGCTGGGAACGTGGGTCCCGATCTCCAACTGCTGCTTTCTGATCCCTCTCTGGACCCTTTTTCCTGGGGTGTCCCCCTGCTCTCCCCCCTTGCTCTGGCTGCTGGTGCTCCCTTCTGGGAATCCTCGGACTCGCTAGACAGGCTCGGTGATCTCGGGTCGTCATCCCCACTCATCCTTCCTTCGTATTCCTCCCCCTCGCTCTCTGTCTCCTCCCTTCTCTGCGTCTCTGCTCCTGAACCCCTGACAATTGTGATCTCCCTCATCTCACCGGATGAAATGTGCATCGTTCAAGGCTACAGTAAATTAAGAGGTTGCATGAAAACTCTTAGTTCCTTGGCACCCCATCCTTCCACCTTTTCTCATCCTTAAGATCAACTTCATCTTTGTGGAGATCTTCCAAAGCAGCCCATCAAGAAAACCAGGAAGGCAATGCAACAGAGACAGGAGGGGATAATCAATCAATCAATTGATTAAACCAATAGCATGCCAGAAAGTTCCAGCATGAAAATGGTAGAAAGCTTCTTTTTTCTCAAGCTTTTTTCTCAAGCTTCCTGCTTGAGCTGCCAAGAAAATATTCCAGTCAGGTACAACCGACTGAACCAGCACTGTGATGCAAATAAGCCAGAGATAATCAAATCACACTTTCTAATCGAGTTCTGCTAGGCCAGCACACTTTATTTCTCTCTAGCTGGCAGTTTCCACATTGTTTTACAATGCTGCAGAATTAGCTTAAATAATAAATACTTGTGAGTTTATGATTTTTTTAATGCCCAATGTATATTTGAGGAGGGGGGAAAGTGAGTAGAGATCGAAAAACTATCTTGCTGTGCTATTTTTACAGCAGTGTTTAGTCTCTGACTCAAATTTCGTTCCTGCTAGGAAACATTGGCCTCCATTTGGTGGAAGGAAAAGGAATAAAATGGGAGGAAATGTCTCCATTAAGTATAAGCTTTTATAACTCCTTCCAAATGGTTAAAAGCAATTATCTTGTCAAGGAAACATTTGTTAGGGTTCACGGGATCTCCTCTACATGGCCCTGGCATCAGTAAAATCAGCGCCTGTGCCTGTGTGAGCCTCAAACATGCCCTAATTGTGATACGAGGTGCCACACGCCGTGCATCCAAGATTAGACGCTGGCCCTTCGCCACGGATGCTGGCATCCCAGGAACCAGCTTGGTCACCTGCCAAACTTCTGTTGGGATTTGGATTCACTGATTCAGGCTTTCATCTTTCCCCCTGCTCTCAACTTCCTCACTGTCCAAATTGGTATTTTGCTTTATTTTTCATTTTCAATGCCTGGGTAACATCCAGGCAGCACAAGAAAGCAAAGAGTTGAAGGAACATTCCCCCCACATTTCATATAATGCTCCACACCTCTATCTGCCTGTCCACCTTTTGCCTTGAGCTGTTTCTTGCTGGTGATGCTGAGGATGTGAGAGAACTATAAACTGGGAAGAAGGAGAAGAGCAGAAAGTAACCGTGTACACACGGGGAATCTTCAACATTTCACCTGGGAAACCCCCAGGGGAATGTGGCTGTTTCCTCCAATGAAAAGACTGCTCTGTGTGCAGGCCAGCACCATCAGGTAGCAGCAGGAAGCAGTTGCTGCAAACGCCATCATGAAGTGCAGGAATGACACCCACACTATGTAGCTGCATGGTGTAAGAAGACTTTTTAAAGTGCTGGCACTAGCACGGTTTATATTATTATTATTATTATTATTATTATTATTATTATTATTATTATTATTATTATTATTATTATTATTATTATTTTATTATTATTATTATTATTATTATTATTATTATTATTATTTAAAATGCATGCTTGGTTTTTTGGGTTTTTTTACTTATACCCTAAGAGAACTTTGTTGTTGGGTGGCATTTTTTAAATGACATAAATAAAACAAATGACAATGGGAGGCCTTGAAGCAGTTTTGAGAGTGAATCCACTCCAGGCATTGAAAGATTTGCAACACCCAACACAGTCACAATGTGTGAACTACACTGCAGGAGAATGCAGAACCTGAGGAAGCAGAAGAACAGGCAAGGATCCCGAGGGTTGGTAAGAGATACGAAAACGGGGGAAACAGGCATAAAGATGTAAATGAAGCCTGCTGCGAATGAAGCCAAGGATGGCACCCACCCACTAATGTACAGCCCATCTCTATGGGAAACTTCTCTGTACAGCAGGGCCACTTTCTAGATGAATATAAATTCTTGTTCACCAAATCTAGCGCCATAGTAGTTTCAGAGGGCACTTGGTGTTTCAGACCCACTTTCTAAAAATCAGATATTTGCAACCTGCAGGACTGGGAAGAAAGCTGCCCAGGAAGAATGGACTGGTGCATTTCCCCAGTGTTATTCCATTAATCTTCAAGGGACTAGCAGTTCTCCATGTTCTCTTCCACCATTCAGATTTTCTTTGAGAATTCTACCATTAATGTCAAAATTTGTTCTTGTGCTGTTTCTTCTATTTGCACGAGTAATCGTGTGTATTAAAACACATCTTGTTTAGTTAATGGAAAGCACAGGAGTTACATTTAAGCTTCTTTATCATCCTTGCAAATCCCCTGCTGAGAAATGCACAGAGGAGAGAAACACATCGCCTGGACAGCAGGTTAATTAATGCCTGAAAAGGCCAGTCTGGTTTCATAGTTTCAGCCTGATCCAGATAAGGCGATCTGTGTCCAAGGCAGCTATAGAAAGCTGACCACGCAACTCTAGCAAACCACACTTACAAGGCCATCTCAGTGTAATTTTCACAATTGTAAAAACAAATAGTCCCAAAGCACTTGGGTTGGAAGACACAGTGCGTGTGAAAAAGACATTTCCAAGCAGTTTTTCGTTTAATCATGGGATAATGTCTGCAGTTGCATCAACATTTCATTAGTTCTATGCTTCAATAATCTTCAGTTAAACAAATCTGCCAATAACTCTATGTAGAAATTCAAATCAAAAGAATTTGTGTGGTTAGATCACCAAAACTGCCTAGAAATAAATTCACACGACTCAAATTTTAGTTTGAGGTTTGGCATAATTTTGGCCACAACTTTATTGATTACAGGCTGTGATTGGTTTGCTTAGGCATTAGTTTAGACTATCTGAACCTGTCCCAGACTATCCAGGACAGGAACAGAACTGACAACAGCCAGTTGCAGAGGTCAGTCAAGGTAAGCACCCCGGGAGATCGATTGGGATGGGTGCAGATCCCTAAGATCACACACTGAAAGCTCCCAGGGGCTCTTGCACAGCCCTATCCCCCTTTCAGGGGTCGGACAAATGCATGGCGAGCCCCTGGATTCCTTTCATGGAATACCTCGTCCCCTCCACACACATTAACCAGTGCCTAACCGCCACACGAGCACCTGCGCTCGCCGCCAAACCACCACACCTGTAACCAATCCCTTAACCCTGCTGACACCTTGGTCAGCCAAACATCATTTCCGGCCTGGGAAAGATGGACTCCATCAGATCTGTACAAGTCCGTGTCACTGAAGGGAATGCCTGCCCACTGCCCATGTGCTGGTAGCTGGGCAGTGGTTTCCATGCCACACATGTCGCTGAAGCAATTGTGACCAGAAAATTTGGAGTCCAGGAAGAGCCATTGCCATCTCAACCAAGGTCTCCTGTATGCGGGCACGCATACTCCTGCCGGGGGAAGACGGCAGATCATTTTCGCCCAGCTGCACCACCATGGCTGCGGGAGGTGCCTCGCAGGACAGCCTCCACCGCACCATCGGGAGGAACTCCTCCCATCACATTCCCCATCTGGACATCCAGGACACTCACACATTGCCAAGAAGGCCAAGTCAACGTCCAAGCCCAGACTCTTAACTTGCTGCGTGTCCTACCCAGTAGGTCAAAAGTGATCAGCTTCCCTGCCATGGACCTTGAGGGCTGAAGTTTACCCCAGCCCTCCAAAGCCTTGCACACCACAAACTTGACGCAAAGGAAATGGCATCTGATTGAATCCGAAGGGTCTTATTGGCCCTGCCGAGCTGAAATAGGTAAGCCAAGTATTGCAGTACTTGCTCAGGAGATGGAGACACCCCAATTTCCACTGCTCTGGACTGAAAGCGAAAGGTTAAGGATTCAGTCCAGGCCCTTTTGCATGAACAAAAAGTGGAAGGGGAAAGTGAAGCTACTATTCCCTGTAATACTAAATGCTGCCAAGGCTCCAAAGTGCTCCGGAAAAGAATCCGGCAATTGACAGAAGTCCGGGGCCAGAAGCCTGAAGCGCTCCATCTGAAAACGGGATAAAGCGTCAGCGATTTCATTAGAGGCCCCAGGAATAAAATGGGCTGCAAACACTATGTTAAATTTCAAGCAGCGCAGCCGATACTCTACTGGAGTGCGAAGACTGTTTCGTCAATATGCTCACCACTGCCTGGTCCTCAGCATCTGAGCTAGAAGATGTACCCATGGAAGATGTGGTGTCAGCATCACAACCCCGCCTGGCACGCTTCTTTGAATGCTTTTTCTGGCAATGCTGACTGGCAGTAGAGGGCCTCTTAGGGACTGGCAGGCTGTCCTCTTTGGATGAAGCCACAGCAGGGGTCTGATCTTGAGGTTCTGCACTCATCTGGAACAAACTGAGAGAGCGTGAGGTACTGGCCTGACTCTCACCCTGCCCACCTGGGAAGCAACAATCTTTGGCTCGAACCTAGACCGAGGTGAAAGCAGTGGTAGGCGGGACCCTGGCTTTTACTGATGCGTTGCAGAGAAGCATCTAAGCTACCTTGACGCCCACATGACGAGGCCGGTACCAGGATGCGAGATAACTGGGAATCGCTAAATAAGACCCCAGACCGAGGAAAAGCCTCCCCATCATCACTAGAGTCAGAAGGGCCATGGGCCTCACTGACTGTTGAAGAAGAAGGCCCTGGGTGTTCATCCGATGTGGGGCCAAAATGCTGAAGCAGGCCCTCAAATTCTGCAGAAATGCGGAACAAGGCCCGGGGGTCCTGAGTCAACTCTGACATGACTGCCTCCAAGCATCCTGCAGCTTGGGTCGGTGGCAAGGATGAAGGCTCAGTCCTAAGCAAGTGCAAAGGCCAGCAGATTATTCTTTTGGAAAGAAGGGCCGTCTCCGCAGAAGCTGGGATCCTCTTAGGAGGCATAGTGACCAAGCTTTATGAGGGAGAAGGAGAGAAAATTCATAATCAGCCCTTTGCAAAATCAGCAGGCTCCTCAAGAGGCCTCAACCAGCACAAAATAAAGGAAAAAAGGCCGTCACCCCCCCACACACTCGAAGGGGATCCAAGATGGCGCTCCTGCCAAAAGCAGAGTGCATAAAATGGCATCCAAACTTTGCTTAGTCACAGGAGTGACATTCGTGCCAAAAAATACTCACAAAATGGCCACTGTGCACACTAAAGAAAATGGCACTCGCACCCCCTCTAATCACTACCAATGGTCTCCAGTCCTCCCAGGCCTGCCAATGGTATTCCTGCCAAGTTTGGGGGCACTTGCAACGTACGCCCCTCTTCCATAGCATTAATGCCCCACCCTGGTAAAGAGAACCTCGTTGCTGGTTTGCTCTCAGCTAACGACTGGTGTCCCCCCCCCCCCAAAAAAAATCTGGGCACCCAGGATGATGTGTCCGCAAAAGAGGCTCAACCGAGTCACAAGCACCTTTGGGGGATTAAAATAATAGGGAATTCCCCACCAAGCAAGATATGAAACTGCACTCTCAGCTGGCCAGAGACTCTGTCGCCCAAACGCTTCCAGCGGACCACTACAGAGAGGCGCTTGAAGCACGGATAAAGGGGATAGATCCCACAGGAAAAAGAAAAACCTGCAAGGGAAGGGGGGAAGGGGAGGGGGAGGGAGTTAAGGAAGGACTGGGAAGAGAATTAAATGCAATGGAAAAACTCCAAGGCTATTCCTTAAATTAGAAGGAAAATAAAGGCAAACTTTCCGGCAGGTTTCCAGAGTCTTTTCCGCTGAGCTCCATCTCCAGTGTGATCCGGTGGACGAAGCGAAACAGAAGAATCTCAAAGCAACGTGCAGCGGTATATATCTATCCCTCGGAAGCAATTTCTGCAACCCCATTGGCCAGAACAGGTCCCATGCTTCTGAGGGACCTATCAGGTAGCTGTGGCAATCCAAACTTACCCACCCAAGAGAGAGTCAGCTGTGGTGATCTTTTTGGGAGGAGAACCTGATTTCCAGAAGAAGATCCAGGTATTTTGGAACCCCCAAATATGAGACATCCAGATGGAGGGAATGCTGAAAGCATCTGTATGGATGTGGGTGTTCCTAATCTCCAATTTTCTGCACTCCATTATTCCTGCCATCTTCTTCACTGGAGTTCACTTCCCATCCACTGATGGGAAGAGAAAGGCCTGCGTCTGTCAATCCCAGTGGAACTTACCTTTTGCAATGTAATACAAGCCCTGCTTTCCAAGGAATAATTGGGTGTATATTTTAAGACTCCCAATTGCTCCTTTGCTGCTGTGTCTTTGCCATACCTGACATCAGGTGAGGGCCAGGTTTGGGGGAAGCAGCTTTGTGGGCCCAATCAGGACCCCTGCAAGGCCTGAATAGGCCCTCATGGTAGAGGTGAGTGCAAAATGATAAACAGGCCCATAAAGGTCTCCCTCCAGAAAGAAGATGACAAGTTTGGAATTACTTGAGCAATTCAGAATCTGTAAGGATAAACAGTTGTGACTCACCATATGGTGTTCAGGAGGGGAAACTAGTGTTGTACCCTCCAAATGTTGTTGAACTCCAGTTCCCATCACTCCCAGCCACCATGACCAGAAAGTGTCCAGTATGTTTATAGCTGCCCTAACCTCTTCTCCAAAACCATTTGAGGGGCAAAAAAGTTTTCCAATAGCATGATTGTTGAAAAGCTGATAACTGTCAACTGATAACAGTGCAATGTAACTAAACCACCACAATGAGCTCCAATGGGCAGATTTAGAGGCTGTTGGCTGAAGTCCAAACAATCCTGACAGCGAATCTCCAGATTTTGATCAAAGTGAGCTGCTTATGGCCTCTCTCAGCCTTCTGTTTCAGATCCCACTGAAATCCCTGAGTGTATGTTACATGTTGAATGTATAGCACTGGCAACTGGCAGACCGCCCCTATCTGTAAGCAATATTTTTCTTTGCCAGCTTTAGAGGTAAAATGGCCTATTCTCAGATAACAAATTTAGTCAGAGATGACATCTTTATTACATTATTAAACACATCAGTCAATAACACCTGGCGTAATTGCATCTTCCTATGTGACTGGGGTAGTTATTTAAATGATAGATCCCCCCCACCGAAAGTCAAACTATTGTTGCTGAAAGAATATTGTTCTAATAGGATTTTACAAAAGGCATAGTGGATCATGACGACTACTTGTCTGGATCGCAGATAAGGAAATGACCTGTGCTCAGATTACTCTCAAAATTATTTGAAATTGTGTTGTAAAGAAAGAGCTCTTGATTATACCTGATGCTTGTCTTGTGCTACATATCAAAACTAGCACCTGACAGTTATAGAAGAATGTGAATGAGTGTAACGGTGCAATTATTTTGGAGAAGATGGAGGAACTCCGTCAAGATTTTTTTTAAAAAGTATTTAATAGGCATATATCCTCCTCTCTCACTTTCAAGGTCTAGGCAAAGATGAAAAGTGATATTGTTGCAAAAGTACATTGAATGTTCTTGAGTGAGTTGAATATTAAATAGGAGCTGGGGAATCGAAGCCTGTAAGGGCAGAGGAAACTGTGGCAAGGATTGAAGAGGGAACTGCCATTCAGACAGGTGATCTTCTGATTCAGACGTCAAATATATTACTTTGAAAATAAGATACAATGCTGGGGGGGGTTGTGTTTTTTTTTTTTTTTTGTTTAAAAAAATCTGATGTGGAAAGGGTAAACTGATGGTTGCATCAACAGAAGACAAAAATGGTGCTTCATCTGTGTAGCAGAAAGGGTTAATGCAATTTGGCAACAGCCTCTACTGCCCTGGTCTCATTTGGCATCTCCCCAGAAACTCATCAGTAAGCAAGTTCATATTTGCAGCAAGAAACGTGGCCAGGGAGGGAGAAGCTGCATAACCTTTAATGGTGGTGGTAGCGAGGATTGCAGGGCACCAAGCTCAGAAGGAACATATTTGTATGTGTGCAATATACAGTGGGCGCTCGGGTTGCGAACGTGATCCGTGTGGGATGCACATTTGCAACCCACAGCATCCGCAACCAGAAGCGGGGCATCTGCGCATGTGCTGGTTGCGATTCGGTGCTTCTGCGCATGCGCAAAGTGCGATTTAGCGCTTCTGCGCACGTGCAACCGCCAAAACACGGAAGTAACCCATTCCGGTACTTCCAGGTTTTGGCGGTCTGCAACCTGAAAAAATGCAACCTGAAGCGTCTGTAACCTGAGGTATGACTGAACAGGGTTTATCAAAACGCTGCGTAAGTGAAGAGGAGCTCATCCTCCCCCCCCCCCCCCAGTCCTCTGTTTCCTCAAGAAGCTTCTCTGGGAAAGGGCTCCTCCTCAACAGTTTGCTACATGAAACTGCAGTCTAAGTGGGGTGGAAATTAGGCAGGGGGATCTTGCGCAGAGAGGAAATCCCCTGGAGCGAGATTTAGGGCTATTCCCTTCCCTCTGCACTGCAGTTCTGAGAAACAAAAGCCGCTTCCATGCCCTCCGACATTCCTCAGAAGAAACAGGGACATTTTTATCAGAGGAATGTTGGAAGGTGTCCTTCCCCTTGGGTGCCTGTGTTTCTGCCAGCCACAGGAAGTCTCCCCACAACTGACCCTCACTGACCCCCACTTTTTGACCCCTCCCCTTATTCAAAGTATTTCCTACCAGAAGAAGGGTAAGTGCCAGGTACTTCTGGGAGTGGGACCCCTTCTAACCAAAGCACACGCTTGGCCCTCCCAGGGTGGGACCATGTGACAAACAGGTGGTTATCTGAGTCTCTGTGTGTGCCCATTTCTCTTCTGCTTGGCAGCTGCCCCAGCAGCACCTGGGTTTCTGCCCCCCCCCAGTTCTCACCCCCCCCGTGACCCTTCTCAACCCCCACCCATTTTTTGTCCACCACCCACAGAGCATTCCCTATCAGAAGAAGGCCAAGTGCCACCACCCCCACCCCTATCAGACAAAGCCCACCATCCTGAGAAAACCCCTTAATCCTGGTTTTATTTTATTTTATTCTCTGGCAGATTTACAAAAATCAAACCACACACCAATGCTGTAGGTAGGTAGGTAGGTAGGTAGGTAGGTAGGTAGGTAGATGAAGAAACTCCCTTGAGGACAGACTGAGTGACTCCAGCTGCACAGCAAGTGCTTATGGCAATCACTAGTATCCATGTGGAAAACAGGCACATGAAGACAGTATGCAATAATTAATAATAACAGGAATGAATATTGAAAAATTGAAAACCAATATTTGGCACACATACAAAGCAATAGTAATTAATAATAAAGGGTTAGGGGGATACATAATTGAAATAAAATCACTCAAGACTGATTAAAAAAGACTACAGGCAGGCACAGGCAAACTCTGCAGAAGCGGAAGGAGAAGGGGCCTCACACATCTGAGGTGGCGGGACATCAAATAAAATTAAAACAGAACAAAGGATTTCTAATATTAATAAATTGAATGGAAATAAATTTAAATGGTGGGTAATCAAAATAGGGTGAAAAGACTTGGGTAGCTCAGTCAGTACAGCACAAGACTCTTAATCTCAGAGTGGTGGGTTCAGGCCCCACATTGGACAAAAAATCCCTGCTTTGCAGGGGTTGGACTAGGTGACCCTCATAGAATCATAGAATCATAGCGTTGAAAGAGACCACAAGGGCCATCGAGTCCAACCCCCTGCCAAGCAGGAAACACCATCAGAGCACTCCTGACCTCTGCTTAAAGACCTCCAAAGTAGGAGACTCCACCACACTCCTTGGCAGCAAATTCCACTGTCGAACAGCTCTTACTGTCAGGAAGTTCTTTCTAATGTTTAGGTGGAATCTTCTTTCTTGTAGTTTGGATCCATTGCTCCGTGTCCGCTTCTCTGGAGCAGCAGAAAACAACCTTTCTCCCTCCTCTATGTGACACCCTTTTATATATTTGAACATGGCTATCATATCACCCCTTAACCTCCTCTTCTCCAGGCTAAACATGCCCAGCTCCCTTAGCCGTTCCTCATAAGGCATCGTTTCCAGGCCTTTGACCATTTTGGTTGCCCTCCTCTGGACACGTTCCAGTTTGTCAGTGTCCTTCTTGAATTGTGGTGCCCAGAACTGGACACAGTACTCCAGGTGAGGTCTGACCAGAGCAGAATACAGTGGCACTATTACTTCCCTTGATCTAGATGCTATGCTCCTATTGATGCAGCCCAGAATTGCATTGGCTTTTTTAGCTGCCGGGTCACACTGTTGGCTCATGTCAAGTTTGTGGTCAACCAAGACTCCTAGATCCTTTTCACATGTACTGCTCTCAAGCCAGGTGTCACCCATCTTGTATTTGTGCCTCTCATTTTTTTTGCCCAAGTGCAATACTTTACATTTCTCCCTGTTAAAATTCATCTTGTTTGTTTTTGCCCAGTTCTCTAATCTGTCAAGGTCATTTTGAAGTGTGATCCTGTCCTCTGGGGTGTTAGCCACCCCTCCCAGTTTGGTGTCATCTGCAAATTTGATCAGGATGCCCTTGAGTCCATCATCCAAGTCGTTGATAAAGATGTTGAATAAGACCGGGCCCAAGACAGAACCCTGTGGCACCCCACTAGTCACTCTTCTCCAGGATGAAGAGGAACCATTGATGAGCACCCTTTGGGTTCGGTCAGTCAGCCAGTTACAAATCCACTGAGTGGTAGCATAGTCAAGACCGCATTTTACCAGCTTCTTTACAAGAATATCATGGGGCACGTTGTCAAATGCCTTGCTGAAATCAAGGTAGGCTACATCCACTGCGTTCCCTTCATCTACCAGGCTTGTAATTCTGTCAAAAGAATTCTGTCATGGTCCCTTCTAACTCTACAATTCTATGATTCTAGGACTATCCAGATATTAAGCATTTGTGGATTGTGTTTTGAGTTGGGCTATTAAGGCTCTTAACAACAGGCATATAAAAGTTATGACACTGGAAGATGAGCCCCTCAGGTCGGAAGGCGTCCAACATGCTACTGAGGAAGAGCGGAGGACAAGTACAAGTAGATTCAGAGCTGATGAAGGGGCTGGGCCAAAGCCAAAAGGACGCTCAGTTGCGGATATGCCTGGAAGCGAAAGGAAAGTCCAATGCCGTAAAGAAAAATATTGCATAGGAACCTGGAATGTAAGAACCATGAATCTTGGTAAGTTGGATGTGGTCAAAAATGAGATGGCAAGAATAGATATTGACATCCTGAGCATCAATGAACTAAAATGGATGGGAATGGGCGAATTCAGTTCGGATGACCATCATATCTACTACTTTGGGCAAGAATCCCATAAAAGAAATGGAGTGGCCCTCATAGTCAACAAAAGAGTGGCGAAGGCTTTACTGGGATGCAATCTCAAAAATGATAGAATGATCTCAATACGAATCCAAGGCAGACCTTTTAACATCACAGTAATCCAAGTTTATGCAACAACCACTGGTGCTGAAGAAACTGAAATTGACCAATTCTATGAACACTTACAACACCTTATAGAAATGACACCAAAGAAGGATGTTCTTCTCATTATAGGGGATTGGAATGCTAAAGTAGGGAGTCAAGAGATAAAAGGAACAACTGGCAAGTTTGGCCTTGGAGTTCAAAATGAAGCAGGGCAAAGGTTAATACAGTTCTGCCAAGAGAACAAGCTGGTCATCACAAACACGCTTTTCCAACAACACAAGAGACAACTCTACACATGGACATCACCAGGTGGGCAGCATCAAAATCAGATTGATTATATTCTCTGCAGCCAAAGATGGAGAAGCTCTATACAGTCAGCAAAAGCAAGACCTGGAACTGACTGTGGCTCAGATCATCAGCTTCTTATAGCAAAATTCAAGCTTAAACTGAAGAAAGTAGGAAAAACCACTGGGCTGGTAAGATACAATCTAAGTCAAATCCCTTATGAATACACAGTGGAAGTGAGGAACAGGTTTAAGGATGTAGATTTGGTGGACAGAGTGCCTGAAGAACTATGGGTGGAGGCTCGTAACATTATACAGGAGGCAGCAACTAAAACCATCCCAATGAAAAGGAAATGCAAGAAAGCAAAGTGGTTGTCCAACGAAGCCTTACAAATAGCGGGGGGGGGGGAGAGAAGGCAAGCAAAATGCGAGGGAGATAGTGAAAGATACAGGAAATTGAATGCAGAGTTCCAAAAAATAGCAAGGAGAGACAAGAAGGCCTTCTTAAACGAGCAATGCAAATAAATAGTGGAAAACAATAGAATGGGAAAAACCAGAGGTCTGTTCAAGAAAATTGGAGACATGAAAGGAACATTTCATACAAAGATTACCATAATAAAGGACAAAAGTGGAAAGGACCTAACAGAAGCAGAAGACATCAAGAAGAGGTGGCAAGAATACACAGAGGAATTATACCAGAAAGATATGGATGTCTTGTAGTGTGGTTGCTGACCTTGAGCCAGACATCTTGGAGAGTGAAGTCAAATGGGCCTTAGAAAGCACTTCTAATAACAAGGCCAGTGGAAGTGATGATATTCCAGCTGAACTAGTTAAAATTTTAAACGATGATGCTGTTAAAGTGCTATACTCAATATGCCAGCAAATTTGGAAAACTCAGCAGTGGCCAGAGGATTCGAGAAGATCAGTCTACATCCCAATCCCAAAGAAGGGAAGTACCAAAGAATGCCCCAACTACCGCACAATTGCATTCATTTCACACGCTAGCAAGGTTATGCTTAAAATTCTACAAGGCAGGCTTAAGCAGTATGTGGACCGAGAACTCCCAGAAGTGCAAGCTGGATTTAGAAGAGGCAGAGGAACCAGAGACCAAATTGCAAACATGCGCTGGATTATGGAGAAAGCTAGAGAGTTCCAGAAAGACATCTACTTCTGCTTCATTGACTATGCAAAAGCCTTTGACTGTGTCGACCACAGCAAACTTTGGCAAGTTCTTAAAGAAATGGGAGTGCCTGATCACCTCATCTGTCTCCTGAGAAATCTCTATGTGGGACAAGAAGCTACAGTTAGAACTGGATATGGAACAACTGATTGGTTCAAAATTGGGAAAGGAGTACGACAAGGCTGTATATTGTCTCCCTGCTTATTTAACTTATATGCAGAATTCATCATGCAAAAGGCTGGGCTGGATGTAACCCAAGCCAGAATTAAGACTGCCAGAAGAAATATCAACAACCTCAGATAGGCAGATGACACAACCTTGATGGCAGAAAGTGAGGAGGAATTAAAGAACCTTTTAATGAGGGTGAAAGAGGAGAGCATCAAAAAAACGAAGATCATGGCCACTGGTCCCATCACCTCCTGGCAAACAGAAGGGGAAGAAATGGAGGCAGTGAGAGATTTTACTTTCTTGGGCTCCATGATCACTGCAGATGGTGATAGGCAGATGACACAACCTTGATGGCAGAAAGTGAGGAGGAATTAAAGAACCTTTTAATGAGGGTGAAAGAGGAGAGCACAAAATATGGTCCAAAGCTCAGCATCAAAAAAATGAAGATCATGGCCACTGGTCCCATCACCTCCTGGCAAATAGAAGGGGAAGAAATGGAGGCAGAGAGATTTTACTTTCTTGGGCTCCATGATCACTGTAGATGGTGACAGCAGTCACGAAATTAAAAGACACCTGCTTCTTGGAAGAAAAGCAATGACAAACCTAGACAGCATCTTAAAAAGCAGAGACATCACCTTGCCAACAAAGGTCTGTATAGTTAAAGCTATGGTTTTCCTAGTAGTGATGTTTGGAAGCGAAGAAGAAAAAGAAGAAGAAGAAGAAGAAGAAGAAGAAGAAGAAGAAGAAGAGGAGGAGGAGGAGGAGTTTGGATTTGATATCCCGCCTTTCACTCCCTTTAAGGAGTCTCAAAGCGGCTAACATTCTCCTTTCCCTTCCTCCCCCACAACAAACACTCTGGGGCTGATTTCCTTCAGAATACAGAGGTTTGATCTTCTTGCAATCCATGGGACTCTCAAGAGTCTCCTCCAGCACCATAATCCAAAAGCATCAATTCTTCAGCGATCAACCTTCTTTATAGTCCAGCTCTACCAGTGTGGTGTAGTGGTTAAGAGCGGTAGTCTCGTAATCTGGGGAACTGGGTTCGCGTCTCCGCTCCTCCACATGTAGCTGCTGGGTGACCTTGGGCTGTTCACACTTCTCTGAAGTCTCTCAGCCCCACTCACCTCACAGAGTGTTTGTGGGGGGGAGTAAGGGAAAGGAGAATGTTAGCCGCTTTGAGGCTCCTTAGGGTAGTGATAAAGCGGGATATCAAATCCACACTCTTCTTCTTCTTCTTCTTCTTCTCCCTGGGGATCTAAAAGGGCTGGACAATTGGAGTAATTGCACCAGGGCCAGTGTCAGCAGCAACCCTAGATGCTGAGCTTTCATTTGTAAGAAGTCTCTGGCCCTTCTAGAAAGACAGTTAAGAAACATAATGTGCAGGCAACCTTCTAAGCTGGAGTCTCCAAGCCAACACCAGCAGAAGGATGACATCATTCTTCTTCTGACCCTGCAACACAGAGCAGTTCCACCTCCATTTGGCATTTCTGGAGTGAAGGGTTTGCCTGGGAAGCTGTTGTGGGACAAAGATGGAAAGGAAATAAGATAGTTGCCACCCCTTTGGGAGGATGTTGGGGAAGGTTGTTTGCCTTCTCTTTGATTTGCTGCCTATTCATGAAAAAATGGAGGGAGCTCTCTTGTTCAAGCAGGGTGGGGGGGAGCGGTGGTGGCAGTGGCTTTTTGAAAAGTGGGAGGAAGAGAAGTGTCATGGCTTGTTTGCCACTTCTGCCCACTGGACTGGTGGAGAAAGCAGCAGGCAGCTGCTCTGGAGTGGTGGAAGAAGAAGTGCAAGATTCATCTGTTTGCTGCTTCATTTGTTTTGTCTTGTCTCCTGGCAGCTACATGGAGCAGTAGGCAGGCAGCTACTTTGAAAAAAAGTGTATTGGAATGGCGTGGGAAATCACAGAAATTGCCTGTAACTTGTTTTGTTGCATGCCAGCCATGTGGCAGGCAGCTGCTTTTGAAAATGGGGAGAGGGCGGTTGGAGAAAGCAACATGGGAATTGTCCCTTTGCTGCTGTGTTGGTGGGGCTGACTGCTGGCACGTGAACCAGGCAGCTACGTGAGACGGGCCTCAGTTGAACCTGAGGGTGAGGGGAGGACATGGCACCACCATCTCTTTCTGATTATTACCAAGTTGTTGGGGAGAGCAGTATGTAGGCATCATTATCATCACATCTCTCCTGGTTGCTCCCAAGTTATTGGCTTTTGGCAGGGGGAGTCATCATCACCACCATCATTTCCCCCTGAATTGTTCAAAAGTTCTTGGGATTTTTGATTTGGGGGGGGGGGTTTGGAATCCTAGCTGCCTGTGGGTGGGAAAGTGCACAAACACCATCAAGATCATCATTATTATGCTTTTCCTTATTGTTTGCCAAGGTTTTCTTTTGAGGGGAGAGGGCAGGGGCACCCACTTAAGAGACATCACTAGCATCACCCTTTCCCCCTGCTTGCCCCACAGTAGGGATCATTCCCATATTGTTTGGGGAGGGAGGGAGAAGCACAGTATACAGACAGAAACATTATCATCTCCTCCTACACTCCTAACACTGATATCATCAGGTAAATGAATAGCCTCCACCCAAGGGCCGTGCACTTGGTTGGGAATCTGTGGCCTTGCCACTGCCTGTTAGGATATAGTTTCGTTTCACCTTAAAAGGAACAGGCATGATTGTTGTGTGTCACATGCCTGTTTACTTCCAGAACAGGCTTCCTAGGAACTTCCGTTTGTATATTGCTTTTGCTACTGCTGTTTTGCTTGGACACGAAGGGAAGCAGACATGTTTTTTCCTTTGTTCCTGAACTATGCTGAATAAATGCCTTTAAATAATGCTTACACATGTCTCTGTCCGCCTCTTCCATTGCAAAGAGTTCTTATCTCTGCTGGCTTGCGTGCTTAAGCTTCTGAAGGCTTCTGAGGCTTGAGTCACAGTTTTGATGCTGTTCCGAGAACCGGAGTTTCGCCCGGCTGGTGGCTGGAGCCAGCTGGGGGCCTGCCAAATGCCCCCGTCTCCCCAGCAGCATCCCAACACTACAATCAGACTGCCGTTCCTGTCATCATGGAACATAAAGCATGCTGGCTAGGGATGATAACATCTGGAGGGCCACAGGCTATTAAGATGAGTGTCCTACCGAAGACACTCTTTTTATTTCAAACTATTCCAATTATAACAGGACAAGGCCAATTCAATGAGTGGCAAAAAGTGATTTCTAGGTTTGTATGGCAGGGGAAAAAGCCTAGAATAAAATTCAAACTTTTAACGGATAAAAAGGAAAGAGGAGGCTTTTCATTACCGGACCTCAAAATATATTATGAAGCTGCATGTATAACATGGTTAAAAGAATGGTTCAACTTGGAAAATACAGACATATTATATCTGGAGTGGTTCGGAAACAGATATGGGTGTCACACATACCTTTGGTATGACAAGGTCAGAGTACATCGGGACTTTTTAAATCACATCATAAAAAGACCACTATTTGAAGTCTGGATTAGATATAAAGAGTGGTTTGAAAGGAAGACACCATGGTGGCTGTCACCCCAAGAGGCATTTTCACTGAAAAGACTAAATATGAAAGGAATATGGTTGACCTATAGAGACATGTTATTGGAACAGAACAATGTAATTAAGATGAAATCTTATGAGGAATTAAAAGACAAATTATCAAGTTGGATGGAATACCATCAAATGAATGACATCTTCTCAAAAGATAAGAAAGCAAGAGGGTATGAACAAACAAAATCAATACTAGAAACTGCAGTACTACAAAATAACAAAAAAAAAAAAAAAAACCACTGTCTAAGGTCTATGAGTATTTGCTAGAATGGCACACAAAAGATGAAGAAATCAAAAGTGTTGTGATTAAGTGGGCAATAGATGTAGGCCACAACATTGAGTATGAAAAGTGGATAAAATTATGGAACTCCGGCCTAAAATTTAGAGCTTATACATTGTTAAAATGAAATCTGTTAAAAATGATGTACAGATGGTACCTCACGCCAATTAAATTGTCAAAGATGTATAAAACAGGAAATAAGAACTGTTGGAAGTGTGGGGTGAAAGAAGGCCATTTCTTCCACATGTGGTGGACATGTGACATAGTGAAAACGTATTGGGAAAATATATATATAACAAATTAAAGAAGATTTTTAGGTATGCGTTTTTGAAAAAACCAGAGTCATTCCTGTTGGGAATGGTGGGAGAGGATATTGACAAGAATGACCAACAGCGAGGTTATTTCTGGCTTAGGTGTAGAAACAGCAAAAATTGCCTACAATAGAAGAGTGGCAGTACAAGGTTATAGGGAAAGACCTGCCAAAAAAGTTGAAAAACATCTTCATGTATGCGACAACGGCCACGAGAGTTCTGGTAGCACAAGGATGGAAGACTGAAGAAATCCCAACTAAAGAATCATGGCAAGAAAAATTGATGGATTATGCAGAACTGGCAAAATTGACACATAAGCTACGGGACAAGGATAACTGTGACTTTAAAGATGAATGGGAACCTTTCACAAAGTATTTGAAGACGCAACAAAGTGAACTGGACTCCTTGGCAGGTTTTGAATAAACATCCACAATTTTTTATTGATAATAATTAGCTAAACAGTTGGAGGATCTATACAACTCTGTAACATGCAGGAAATAGCATTATTGGAGAAACCAAAGACTGGAACTGAGGGAAGTAGGGGGGTGGGGTGGGGGGATGGGTTTTGTGGGGGGTGGGGGGAGGAAAAATGGGGGGGAAATAAGGATATGTTTTTGGAAAATATGTTTTGTTATAACTTTGAATTAAAAAAATTTTTTAAAAAAGAGTGGCAGTACAAGGTTATGGAGTATGCAGAACTAGCCAAAATAACTGCAAAAAATTGACATCAGGGTGATGAAACATATGAAAAAGAATGGGGAAAATTTATGTTATATATAGAGAAGATGATGTGAAATAGGGAAACCAGTAGAATTAAAATAAACCTCATAACGGGAAAACACAAGAAATTTATTGGATAATAATATCAAAATGAATTAAAAATGTATATTAGGACTATTGTTGAACAATATTTGTAAATGAATATAGACAGACAACAAGAATTGTATATATAGAAATATTTATTTGTTTATAGGCATTTCATGGAAAAAATTTAAGAAGAAGAATTATATATAAAATGGACAAAGACAATGCGAAAAGTTAAAGACGACATAAAAAAGCCGGAAGGAGGAAGGAGGGAAGTCAGCTCAGGAGCGCAAGAACAAATGCGAAACATAATGTACGTATATGTATAGTATGTAACTAAAAATTCAATAAAGATCATCTGGAAAGGGAAAAAAAAGAGCTTGCTTGAGCCTACATTTCATAAGCTTGATTTGAAACTTTTAAGATTAAAACCAGCACCTCCGATTGTGTCGAGAAACTGACTGGAAGCCACTAACTGCTTTCAGAATTGGGGAGAAATGCTGTGTGCAAGTCAGCATCCAGTGTCAACTGGATGGCTGCACTCTGTACCAGATAGGATTCCTGAGCATCTCTGAAGACATGCCCACCTAGATGGCATTACAGCAGAGAACGTTACTGGAACACGGATGTCAGCAGTCAAGTCCTGCTGAATTTCAGATAAGGGAAAATTTGTTTTCAATAGGTAAGGTTGGGAATGAGCAATCTGGCCTTGGTTTTTGCCTTCAGTTTTCTAGGGAAAAGCTTGGAAAACTCCGAGTTTCTGTGGGAATTCTCCAAGAGAGCTCTGAAAACTGAACTCATTATGATGCAGACCACTTGAAAAGTCAGGAGGAGGAAATCCTTATCCTGCCACTTTGTTGTGGTTGTTTTTTTAAACAAAACCAGGAATGCTATTTCTCCTGCACTCCAGAATGAAAAGGGGTGTGTGTGTGTATGTGTGTGTGTGTGTGTGTGTGTGTGTGTGTGTGTGTGTGTGTGTGAAGAGACTGGGAATCAGCACCATCTCTGAACTTTCATGTTGGCCTCCTTTGGCATATTTCCTAACAAGAGCCTACGATGAGCTCCTGAAGAGCCTCCTTCTTACCTTGATGAGCACTTAAAATGTAATTTACTGCTGCTTTCAATTACTACAGATTCCACAAGTGTTTACTGTTTTTTGGCATACTGCAAGCTCAGAACCAAATGATGATGAATGAACCTGAAGACTTCATTCCTGGTGGTTGTTTTTTAAATGAAACCCACCACCACCAGGAATCTGGCGTTAAGGCAAAATAAGATATTTAGACTAATCTGCATGACTTCTATGTGAAACTTTAATAAACTGTCAAGAAAATGTGCTAACACTCTGGTGAAAGCAATGCGCCATGCTGACAGTTTTTTCATGGGAATAAGTTATTTCTTTCAGAAATGAAAGGGGCAGTGGCATATTTCATTTCACAAATATCTTATCTTTATTCATTATGCAGAAAGGGCTGCTTTCACTGTGAAAATAAGCTCCTATCGGGCATCCAGACTCTAGGTTCAACTACTTCAGAAAGATGTCATCCCTTCCCTCACTCACGTCTCATCACTTTTTCCTCTAGGCATAAAATAGAAAGCACTCCAGCAACACCAGCTTTCAAATGTGCTGCCAGCTCTTTTCTTCCTTTCTGTTTTGCTCTTGAAAAACAAAAAAAGGCCTTTATTTATTGAAGGACCAAGAAGTCCACAATTGCTAGGAGCGCACACACACACCTACATACCTGAGTGACGATCCAGTAAACATGGTTGAGGGGGGGGTATATCACTCACCTGTAAGGATGTGAGGTGGAGTTTTAAGTGTGCCTCCGTTCATTGTTTGGGTTCAGGTCTGTTGCACTCATACCTACAGCTAAAATGGAAGCACAGACTAGGGGAATAACACTATTTTGGTCTTCTCTAATTTATTTATTTATATTAGCGGGGCACATTCTCCACGCTAGTGTACTTGTGCAGGAAGGGGGAGAAAAACCTAAGAAGACATTTGAAGGGTGAAAATGTGTGACAAGTAAAGTGTGAGAGTACATGCAAAAATTCCATTATTATTCTGAAATTCTCTTCTTGCCAGAAGACGACCAGAGTGGAAGCCAAGGCATAATAATATGGAACTGTGGAATAATAATGAAGCAGAACTGAATAAATGGTCTCCTAACTGCTGTGTTCCCTTGCAGTGACTGGTTTGCATGAGGCTGCTGGACTGCATTTCAGAAATCTAGCAAGAGGATTCCACAAGCCAAAGGACTCCAAAATCACTATTAATTTTGGATTGTGCATAGCTTCACTATAGTAGTTAATGAAGCTGCCACTCTGCATGTAAATTACTATTTTTTGTTACAGGAAGTGCCTTCCCCCACATCAAATTCTGAAAACGAAGGCAAAAGTAACTTCAAGAGCCCCAAATTCTATTTCATGGACAGATTGGCTCTCGCTGTGCTAGAAATTACAGGTTTCAATTATGAATTTTGGCCATTAGATATGAAAATGGGAGGTCCAAAAGTATTGTAAGCATTTTAAAGGCAGCTTCGTGTTCATAGCTTCTAGAGAGAGACTCAAAAATGTACTGCTTTTAGACTTCTCTTGTAATTGCACCTTGGGAATCTCAGACCGTGCTCCTGCTCTCCCTTTCTGTGGGCTCCTTGCACCTGTGAAGAGGGCCTGGTGCGAATCGTAAGGGTGGAAGGGGCCGTGTGAGGGAAGAGAGGGGCCTAGATGGCAGCCCTGCAGTGTAACTCTCCCAGAATACGGCAGGTCTCGGGGGGGGGGGGTCTCGATTGCTGGAATCTTTTCCTCTCTTCCAATCCCAGCTCGTGCTGGGATTCTGTTATGTACTAAGCTTGGATCCTAGAACAATAGGCAAGTAGGATCCTAGAATGCAACAACTGATTGGCCTGCAGGAAAAGACCAATCAGGCTCCAGGAGGGAAGCAGAATCAGCCAATAAGACGGGACTCATTGTGTAAATAATGTATATAAAAGCCTGAGGTTTGGGGGGCAATTCAATCACTGTTTTACAAGCTGCAATAAAGAGCATGAAATCACTACAGGACTCGGAATATATTTCAGATTCTCTCCTGGCTGGAGAGAGGGGGAGATTGGGGGGGGGGGCTCAGTGCGGCCCCCTTGATCCCATGGTCCGCAGCCCACCTGCTGCTGCTGCTGCTGCTCCTGCACTGTGCTAGTCAGTACCTTTGGGGGCCAAACTGCATGGGGGGGGGGGGTAAACTGCATTTCCTGGACACTGAAATTTCCAAAGTAGAGCCAGATCCCTTCTGGATTACCTGCTTCCCAGGCTTCTGTGTGCTTTGCATGCTGCCCATGTAGAGGTGGCCTTCTCGCTCACCTCACAGCTGAGTGTAGCAGAATTAATGGTGGAGAAAGTGACTCCCATGCCTCCCAGCTGTGTTTCTGGTTTCCTGAGCTGCTCACTGTAGAGCCCAGAGCAGGAGAGACTCGCTGTGTGTCCTCTTCCCTGCTTTGTGTCTGACCCCCCAGCCTCTCCTCTCTGTCTTCACGCCTCCCTGAGCAGGATCCCACCCGGGGTTTTTTTCTGCCAGCTAAAAACTCTGGAGCCATCCTGGAATAGCAGGCGGGAGGAGCTGACTTGGGGTGGGTGGGATGTGTGTCTCCCCTCCCCATTGCAAATGTTGTGTCATTGAAGGGTTCCCTTCCACTAGCACTTACACCACCAGGTGCTGCTGCTTTCCCATTGTGACACCCCCTCCCCCCCAAAGAAAAAAACCTTCTGTGCTGCCTGCCCCAAAATGTGGATTTTGTAAATTATGAAGTGTGTTGCAGAACATTATGTGCAAGCCAAGAAATTTTAACCATAACTAAGGCAAACAACAACTGAGAAGCTGGTGGCCAAATAGGGTTCATGCTTGACCTTTGGCAGGGGGCACCTTACAGCCCAATTTCTCCCTGAAAACCCCCCTCCTTTTATATTATTCTCCCAATTCCCAAAGACTGGAGCCTTGGTGACCTCCCCCCATCCCACAGGTTGGTCAGGTTTTCTACCACTTCTCCAGACACCCCCCCCCCCGACCCACATGAGGGCCACCTGCCCTTAGGCAGAAATTCCAAAGGTAATGGCAGCCCCCTCTGCACAACTTGGGGGGGGGGCGACCAAAGTTTCATCCATTGAATTTCTGCCTTCTAAGCACATACAGTTTGCGCCAAGGGAAAGGAAAATGCCAAGCCTAATGTGGAGAGCAGGAATTGCTGCTTCACTGATGCTCTTGGAACCCACTTTCCCAAAATGCATACTGATTCCTTCATGTAAGTGGGGGATATTCTTACAGTAATTTGTGGTGCTCCCCTTTTCTAATTTGGGGACAGGGGATTGAAAGGCTTTGAACAAGGTTGGTTCATCATCACATCATGACTGTGCTGCTCCCACAACTGCCACCACACCTTTAAGTCATAGGAATACTATTCCTCTTATCCGACGTGCTTTATGTCTTTGCTTTGTGTCTTTGCTTTGTTTTACTGGGAAAAGGGAGAAAGAAAACGCTTGTGTGTATATGAATGAGGACTGTGTCATTTCAAGATATACTAGCAGGGAACCAGACCTATTTTCAGGAGCCTGACATGTAAACATGCATTTTATGATGGTGTGAAGATATTTCAAAATCCACATTTTTAGGGGGCACTGGGTAGGAGAATTTAATGTTGGAGTGTTTGCTACCGGGAGCTATTGCAGACCAGAGATGGGGCTGAGGCTGATTGGATTCCCAGTCAAAAATTTCCTCATGGCTCTCACGTTGTAGCAAAGGTCTCATGTTCCACTGGCAGACTGGGTGCACTCTTAAATGTTCAGAAACTAAAAACAATAAATTTTGTATATTGAATAAGGTCCAAGGTGGAACAGGGATTCCTTATCTGCTAGCTTTGGGTTTTTTTGCAGCATCCTCAGCAATAGACTCACTGAAACATAGTCACACCTTAAATACCCAGGAACATTTTGTTGTGGGATCCCATTTATTCCTCCTGACGCCGAACTCCAGTGCCACCTGTGGTTTAATGGGGTCACACTTGGGCAAGGTAAGGGCCTCTGCTTACGTGTGGTTCTATGGGTATGCATGCAAATGTTCAACTTAAAGAAAAGTGGGAGGGTGGGAGGAAGAGTATCAGGAGAGGAGTTGCACTCAAGCCCCTGACAGCATGTATCCAGGGGGCGATTAAGGTGAGGGGATGTTTCAGGAAGGAAGGGAGAAAAGAGGACAAAGTGTATGTTTTGCTCACTCTTCTTCATTTTGCAATCTAATGCTCCATCTGCTGATGTATCATACAACACTCGTGGTGAACATGCAGCACGAAAAGAACCATTGGTCTAATTTCATTTGGCAATTCCCATGGTCCTGTATGCAGGAATTTAGAATAACTCCCCCCCCCCGAAGTGACTGTATTTCTGTCAAAAAATCCAAATGAAATTCCATTTAGTCTCTTCATTAGTATTCCTTCACTTTATGTGCGTACATAACACAAATCCTTAGGGGATTCTTTTTGCATTTAGTATGCCTTTATTTCCCCCCATGATTTGATTTAGTCGTTTGGACTATGCAAAGTTGTCCAAAGAGCAGGTGGAGTTCCTTCTCATATTTCAGGCTGCCCCCTGGTTTGTACATCATTTTAAACCACAATGAATCTTAACTGTGTTTTAAAGATGGATGCTCAGTTTGCTGGTATGTGGGGACAAAATTGCAGTCATTTTTCTCCTTCACCTGCCTTAGCATTAAGTCCAAACTCAACAAATTCTGATTTGTAAACCATGGTAAACTCATGGTTGTTTCAGGGTAACAAACCACAAGCCTGGGTTGAGACATCTGACGTACTTCTAAGCCAACCATGGATTAACTCCCAGCAGAATGGTGGCAGCAGAGGAGAGGAGCAAAATAGTTGCAATTTTCTCCCAATGCGTTGGCATGCTGCATGTTAATAGTGACACCATGGTTGAAAGAGGAGTGTCCCTTATCTCTGGCCAGGTTGCTTGTCTTCTAATAGTCTGCAATATCACCCCAGCTCTTGTATATGGCCCTCATGTATTGTTCTGTTTTGCCATACTTGGTCTAAAGAAACCTGGTTGATTTTGTTTCTCATGACTGTCACCAGGTAATGGATCATGCAGTGGTTGCCACTGGCAGAGTAGCTGCTGAGAAGGCAGGGACTTGGCCTTTGGATTGGCACCACACAGCAACACTGGAAGCGGCGCAGTTCAGGGGTGCAGCTATGGACTCGCCATGTGAGTGTTGGCTGCTGATACCAGTGACTCATGCGGAGCACAGCCAGCTAAAGTTCAGCCACTTCTCTGCATGATGAGCTAGTAAGAGACAAGCCTCCCCTCAGTTGCTACGTACTTAGTGGCAGTAGTTCTGGACGGCAGCTACTTCAACAGTCATTTGTTCTTCCCCACTGAAATCTGAAATGGCAATTCTAGTGGTGGGGGGTGGGGGATAATTCAAAATGGTTCTTGATAATAGTGATAGTATTCAAGCAATCTAATTAATCAGGTGTCAATTAAAATGTTCCATGCATATAAATATAAATATAAATTTGATGACAATAGATTTGATTCTTTGCTGGATTTGAGTTATCAGCTGTTCAGGTCACAATTTCTCTTTGTACTTCAGGAACAATAATGTCAAAAATATTTAAACTTCATCCTGATTAAACAATAGGGCCTTATAGAGACACCTGGATCTATATAATTGAGTCTCTCTCTCTCTCTCTCTCTCTCTCTCTCTCTCTCTCTCTCTCTCTATCATCTATCTATCTCATCTCTGCAGTTACTATTAGAACATTAAGGTGTTCGGGGGCCGCTAGGGGCGCATTGGTAATTAAGAGGCTGATATGGGAGCATGCAGCCTCCCTTGTTACCCCAAGGGAATGGGGAACACTGCCTCGCTTGCGGTTGCCATAAATCACCCCCGAGTTCGAAAGAAGGGGGTGAGGGCACAAGGCACACAGCACCCGTATGGGACGGCTCTCCCTGACGCTGTCTCTGATCACGCAGCCTGGTTGCAGGAGCTCAAAATAAACAATTAGAGAGAAGCAAATGCACATATTTCGAGTGAAGAACGGGAGTTAAGACTGCTAATGGAAGTGACCTCTGTGAAATGGGTTGGATTCAACAGGATAATATAACAAGAAGAAGATACATCAAAGGGTCGGTATGTCGGAATGGGGGGGGGACTTTTCTTTTTTTATCTTATGTGATTACCTAACAATTCCCCCCCCCCAGAAGAATCATTGCAATTACTGATTATAAGCGGGGTGATTAAGAACTGTGGAAATGAATTACTAATCAAAGACATGGCTTGTGTAATATCTGGAAAGGAATGAAAGGCCTTTGGAATGACGCAGTTATAAAAAGAGACTCATTAAGAAGCAGGTCTGGCTGAAGGTTTTACGATCGAGGGGGAGGAGACCATTATATCGGACTGTGAATGTGGCCTGGCAGAACCCCCTAAGGAGATTGAGGAGAGACGGACAGGCCTGCGAAGATTAGCGGGCAGACTTTAAGAATGTTGTGTACGGAAGTGTTGAAATGGCGTCTGTCTGTATGGATATGGCTCTTGGAGGAATGGAAAATTCACACAGGATATAACAACGTTTGTTTTTAACCCGCTTGTGGACACTATCAGAGGTCACAAAAGGAATATATGATAACAACAAGAAGATGAGGAAAATAATAAAGTGAAGATTGGACAGAACTGTGAATATTATTTGGACAGAATTGTGAATATTAAAGCAGCAGCAAGAGGGATGTTTGGATCCCTTTCGGAGCTCGAAGCATGGGTACCCCCAACAAAAATTTAAAATTTTGGCTTTGTAATTTGGAATTAATGTGATTTGATTGGTTTCTTAATAAAAATTATATTTTAAAAAAAGAACATTAAGGTGTTCATATGCTAAAGTGAAACAAAAAGTATTGGAAATTCATAATGGGAAAGTCTTGACTGTTTACTCCAAGGGTGAGCCAGCTTTTCTGGAATGGGCACCACATTCCCTTTGGGGCAGCATATCAGTGGTGGGCCAAAGACAACTGCATGGAGATGTCCCTTTTCCTCCTCTTTTTTACTGACTCACACTCATTCACCCACTGTCCATTTGTTCTCCACTTCATCTGCTGTCAAGAGAGGATGGAAAAAGCCTCGGGAGTCAGTCTTAGATTATGGGGAGACTAAGGGCACGTCATCCATGCTTCCGCTTGACCCAGGCCTAGAAGAGCAAGGGGCTGAGAGGTTTCCCGCTTGTCCCATGCTTTCTAGGTACAGCTGCAAGTGGCTTTTCACTTGTGTCACCACTTTCCCCAGAAAACCCAGTTTAGCACTAAATCAGAACAAACATCAATCTGCAGAAAAACGTCTTATCTGCAGAACTCCCCCCCCCCCCCGGAAAACAGTGGCTCTTCCCAGAGGGAAGCAGCAGGAAAAGCAGAAGTGAGGACAAGCCCTAAAGACATATTCCCATGCTGCTCTGGTAATGTAATGCCTACCAAATCATTTGCAAAAGGCCAATGTGGTTGCTTCCCTTGCCCATACATCTCCCCCAAGAGCCAGCCATGGGAAGTAACTGCAATGTCAACCTTCCGTTCTCCACAGGAATTCGGGAACCTTACATGACTGAAGTAAAGAAGCCCCCTGACCACTCACGCAAACAGTATTGTAGCTGCTCCATGCAGCTGTCAGCATCCTGACTACCAGTCACATATTCAGGACTGTGTATGGATTGGCTTTCTGCATGTCCCTGCAAGAGCTCAAAAATGCAGTTGCATGCGGGAAGAATGGTTCTGCTTGTACAGCCATCACTCAGTCAATTTCCTCAGCCTTGTGGCACACCATGGGGGCAGTGCAAGCCAGCCTGGGTTTGTCTTGGCAGCCAGCCTTTGCTCTTCCTTGGAGAACCTGCTTCCTATTCAGGAAGTGTGGAGAGAACATTGCAAGGTGAAAGCTATTCTGTGCCTAGCAATTTCAAATGCCTGGCATTCATAAACAACAGGGGGTGGGAACCTCCATCAGATCTTCTGTTAATGCCCATGATTTGCATGCAAAATTGTGGTCCTGGCTATTTACGTCAGGAGGCTGAGAGAAATAGCAGAAAATTATGTGCAGTCTAGAAACAATCCTTGTCAGAAAGCCTCATGGACCAGTCCAATCTTTTAATTATGTTTTGCTTCCATATGTGATGGCAGAATGAACAGATGAGAGAGACACCAGATTGCGCTGCTGAATAGAAAAGTCTGGGCAGATCCCTTGTCTCCAGCATATGTGCTCGCTAAACACCTGAATAGAGAAATGGAAATCAGGTACCACCACATGCCCTGCCAGAACAAGGCTGATGCTGTTCTCCATACAGTTTTATACCTGTTCCCAGTTCTGAAGCTAAACCTGAAATCCTGTGCATGCTTGCCGGGGAAGAAGCCCCATTGCATTGTAAGTCATTGTTGCTGCTTCACTGCTGGTATTAATCAGGGCCAAATTATAAGATGGTGCTGGAAACAAAAGCCATTCATTTAGCAACCGCTCCCTCTTTGAAATATTGAATGCAATTTACCTTGTGTCATAATAATTCTGGATTTTACCACCTATTTCCCACAGCTGTGATGGTGGGAAGATTGCAAAGAGCCTTTCAGCATCACAATATCACAACCATACTTTGTGTGTGTGTGTGGGGGGGGTGCTGCTGTTTTTGGCAGAGCAGCTGCATGTTTAGTGTTATATCTGGATTGATCCCCTCTTGCCTTTTCACCCGAGGTTCCTCAGAGTGACAAACAGCATTTCAGAATTACATATGAATATCACAGTCTCAATAGCAATAAACCATTAGCACATAATAACCACTTAAATAACCAAGAGATAAAAGAGCTGAAGTAACAGAATAGCGCGGACAGTAAAAACACCCACGAGGCACTTCCCATGTAGCTAAAAAAAGATCTTCCGCCTTCAGCGTTACTCACATATCTAGGAATGTTTTGGAAGGTTTCTTTTTTAAATAAAAAAACCAAGATCATTTAAACAAAAAAACCAAGATTAATACAAGGTGAGCGGGAACAAGTTCTGTAATATATGGCAAAAGTTCTGCACCAGGGATGGGGAATCTGTGGCCCTTGCAATAATGTCAGGTTACAAGTCCAATCATCCTTGACCATAGGTGCCAACTCTGTGGGGCTGAGGAAATATATTGGGATGGAGCGGACTCCCCCCAATCTTGAGGGGCCGAGACCCATCGGGCCTCACTGCAGTGGGCCATGTCAGGCCCTGTCACATGTGTGTGTCATACGGGTGATGTCACACACATGCAATTCCCCCCTCCCCCCAAAAGTTGGGTGGAACCTGGTGCCTATGTCCTTGACCATTGGTCATAGCGACTGTGGTTGATGGGAGGTGTACTCCAACAATATCTGTGGAGGATTTCTGCACTGACAACATTTTTGCAAAGCTGGAAGGTCACACATACTTTTAAAAAACAAACAAAAATTTGGCTAGAACTCAAAATTCTTTCTTGTATGTTCATGAAGGAATATATTTTTAAAAAACCACAGCCATTTAATTTAGGGTAGGTTTTATCTAATACTCTTCTTGGCTCCAGTCTTCTACACCAAGAACTAAAAAGCTCTTCATTCTGTAGTTCAGTAAACTCTGAAGATTTAAGACCTTGACTGTGATATTCAGAGATGGAGGAGAAATTGGATTCAGTTTACATTTAAAAGCAAATTTGCCCAGTTCACGTGTCCTGAATCAAAATGTGAACTGAATCAGTCATCCTTTGAAATGTGCACTTTTTCCAAATTTGTGATACAGTTCTCCAGAAAAGCAATGTGTACAAAATGTATATTCTGGAGGAAAGGGTCCATTCAGATGTGTGCATTATTGAAAATAACATACCCAAATGCATTGCATTGGGGGAAATAACTTTGCAGAAATATGTTTGCTAGGCAAAATTGCATACAAAAATGTGTATATTAGAAGAAATTTAGATTAAAATGCAGATGAATTTTATGAGGATTTCTAAATTGCCAACTGATGGGAATATGTGGAGAACTGACCTGAAATTTTTATCCCTGTGAAAAATTAATATAACGTAATTAATGTGATATGAATCTGCAGCTGTACATTTGGATGCTTTGTTTGTCTGATGGTTTAACGTTTTTAATGCATGTATTGAAGACATGACAATACCACCCTTCAGCCTAACAACTCTTGAGGTGCCAGTTACAGATAGGTAGCCGTGTTGGTCTGCCATAGTCAAAATAAAAAAAATTAAAAAATTCCTTCCAGTAGCACCTTAAAGACCAACTAAGTTAGTTCTTGGTATGAGCTTTCGTGTGCATGCACACTTCTTCAGATACACTGAAACAGAAGTTGCCAGATCCTTCTATATAGTGAGAAGGTGGGGAGGGGTATTACTCAGAAGGGTGGTGGGAATGGGTGATTGACAGATAGCTGAGATGAGCCTGTTGACGACTCTTAACGACTGCAATAGGTCTTACAGGAAAAGGCAAGGGGTGAGAAGGTGAGAAATGGCTTAGTCATGTATAATGAGATAAGAATCCAATGTCTTTGTTCAGGCCAGGTCTCTCCATGGTTTTAAGTTTGGTAATGAGTTGCAATTCAGCAGCTTCTCTTTCCAGTCTATTTCTGAAATTCCTTTGTAGTAAAACAGCTACTTTGAGATCTTGTATAGAATGTCCTGGGAGATTGAAGTGTTCTCCTACTGGTTTCTCTGTTTTGTGATTCTTGATGTCAGATTTATGTCCGTTTATTCTTTGGCGTAAGGTTTGGCCTGTTTGTCCAATATAGAGAGCTGAAGGACACTGTTGGCATTTGATGGCATACACAATGTTAGACGATGAGCAATTAAATAGTCCCGAGATGGTATGTGTGATGTTGTTGGGGCCAGTAATGGTGTTGTCCGGGTGTATGTGGCAGCAAAGTTGGCATCTGGGTTTATTGCAGGCTCTGGTGCCAGTGTCCGTGTTAAGCCTGGTTGTAGTATTATTGTGGGTTAGGAGTTGTTTAAGATTGGGTGGCTGTCTGTAGGCAATGAAAGGTCTTCCTCCCAGAGCTTGAGAAAGAGAACTGTCATTGTCCAGGAGAGGTTGTAGATCTCTGATGATGCGTTGTACTGTTTTAACTTGGGAGCTGTATGTGATGACTAGAGGTGTTCTGTTGTTTTCTTTTTTGGGTCTGTCTTGCAGCAAGTTCTCTCTGGGTATCAGTCTGGCTCTGTTGATCTGTTGTCTAACTTCATCTGCTGGGTATTTTAGTTCTAAAAAGGTTTGCTGTAGATCTCTTAGGTGAGAGTCTCTGTCTGTAGAATTGGAACAGATGTGGCTGTAACGTAGTGCCTGGCTATATACAATGGACTGTTTGGTATGTTTGGGATGGTAGCTAGAGGCATGTAGATATGTTTGTCGGTCAGTTGGTTTACGGTATAAGGTGGTGTCTATGCGCCCATCCTGTATTTTTATAGTAGTGTCCAAAAAATGTATATCTTCCATAGATTGATTCATTGTAAGGTTGATTGTGGGGTGAAAATCATTGAATTTCTGGTGAAAGGTGTCCAGGGTCTGTTGACCATGTGTCCAGATGATAAAAATATCGTCAATGTATCGCAGGTACAAGAGAGGTTTGAGTGGGTAGGAGTTTAGGAAACGTTCTAAATCTGCCATGAAGATGTTGGCATACTGTGGGGCCATGCGGGTGCCCATTGCTGTGCCGCTGATCTGAAGGAACAGGTTATCACCGAATTTGAAGTTGTTGTGGGTAAGGACAAATTGGCAGAGTTTGGTGGCAAGGTCCGCTGTGGTTTTATCTGAAATGGTGTTCCTTATAGCTTGTAAACCATCGTTGTGTGGGATGTTGGTATACAGAGATTCCACGTCCATAGTAGCTAGTATAGTATTGTTGGGAAGATTATTTAAAGATTGTATTTTCCTCAGAAAGGCATGTCTGAGCTCTGCATTTCTGAATTTACACTTTGTACTTTGTACTTTGTACACTTTGTACTTTGGGGTCACAAAGAGTCGGACACGACTAAACAACTAAACAACAACAGCAACTTAGATAGTATTTATTAACCTGCCTTCATTTTGCTACTGTAATTGCTGTAGATGTGTCTACTTTTATTTCACCAAACTCTCTCTCTCTCTCTCTCTCTCTCTCTCTCTCTCTCTCTCTCTGTGTGTGTGTGTGTGTGTGTGTGTGATTGTTGTTTTTAAGGGGGGGAGGGCTAATATCACAAAAATCCGGTCTGCCTTAAAGTATCCTGGATTATTGTTTCTAGAAGGTTAAAGCAACTTTGTTTTAGCTTCCAAGTTTAAAGCTGCAAAGGATGCTGTCCTCACTCACGTGTGTAAGGAAGGCTAATAACTAAATAATATATCCTCTCCCAGTGCCTCAATCCATTTCTACATTGAGGGGATGCACATCACTTTTGCAGATTACACCAAACTGGGAGGGATAACCAATGTTGCTGAAGACAGAATCAGGGTTCAAAATGACATTAACAGATTGGAGAAGTGAGCCCAAACTAACAAAATGAATTTCAATAGGGACAAATGTAAGGTTCTACACTTAGACAGGAATAACCAGCTGCACAAATATTAGATGGGGTACACCTGGCTTCCCAGTAGTACATGTGAAAAGGATCTAGGGGTATTAATAGATCACAAACTGAACATTAGTCCACAGTGTGACGCAGCAGCAAAAAAGCTAATGCAATTCTATGTTGCATCAACAGAAGTCTAGCCTCCCAATCAAGGCAAGTTATAGTACCTCTTTATACGGCCTTGGTCAGACCACATCTGGAGTCTTGTGTCCAGTTTTGGGCACTACAATTTAAGAAGGATATTGACAAGCTGGAACATGTGCAGAGGAGGGTGACCAAGATGATAAAGAGTCCTAAAACCAAGCTTAATGAGGAACGGTTGAGGGAGTTGGGTATGTTTAGCCTGGTAAAGAGGCGACTGAGAAGAGAAATGATTGCTATGTTCAAATATCTAAAGGGTTGTCACATGGAGGATGGAGAAAGCTTGTTCTGTCCTGCTTTGGAGAATAGAACCCAAACCAATGAATTCAAGAAAGGAGATTCCATCTAAACATCAGGAAGAACTTTTAGATGGTAAGAGCTGGTGAGAACAGACTCCCTTGGAAGGTGGTGGACTCTCCTTCATTTGATGCTTTTAAGCAGAGGCTGGGTGGCCTCTGCATTACAGAGGGTTGAACTATATGACCCTCAGGATCCCTTCTCCAATCCCTATATAGATTTGCCCCAGTTGTAAGTTCTCATTAGTTTTTCCTTTGTTCACCATCCCTGCTTTGACCTACTTCCATTAGCTTTTTATTGGTCTCCTAAGCACTTTTCTCATTTCTTCCTTTAAGTACTCTGAGGCTTCTTCATATCTGCCTAGTAAGCCTCATCTCTCCTCAGTTCCCTGCATCTGCTGTCCTTTCCATGAAGCCACATTCTCCATATACTCTTTCTTTAGGTTGTTCTGTCTCAGGCCACCACCTTCTGTGCACCGACCTTTAACTTCTTTGAGTCTGGGCTCCTGTTTCATATCTTCACTACAGCTAGGATAGCTCTCCAGTTTTCAGTTGACTCCATGTGAGGTAATAATAATAATAATAATAATAATAATAATAATAATAATAATAATTGTTTATATGCCACCCATCTGCCTGGGTTGCCTCAGCCACTCTGGGTGGCTTCCAACAAATGAAAACATGAAACATTAAAAACTTCCCTATACAGAGCTGCCTTCAGATATCTTCCTTGACATCTGATGGGAGGGCGTTCCACAGGGCAGGTGCCATTACTGGGAAGGCCCTCTGCCTGGTTCCCTGTAACTTGGCTTCTCGCAGCAAGAGAACCGCCAGAAGGCCCTTGGTGCTGGACCTCAGTGTCTGAGCTGAACGATGGGGATGGAGACACTCCTTCAGGTATACTGGGTCGAGGCCATTTAGGGCTTTAAAGGTCAGCACTTACACTTTGAATTGTGCTCAGAAACGTACTGAGAGTCAGCAAAGATCTCTTAGGACTGGTGTTATATGGTCCTGGTGGCTGCTCCCAGTCACTAGTCTGGTAGCTGCACTCTGGATTAGTAATAGTTTCCGAGTCACATTCAAAGGTAGAGCGCATTGCAGTAGTCCAAGCAGGAAATAACCAGACAAACTGGAGATAATATTTCCCTCACAGAACCTGCACTAGAAATTTAGTCTTTCCTGTGCAACTGAAAATTCTGAGCCAGGCAATGTCATAGGCTTCATTGCCACAAGAGCAATACAATATAGATGCTGGAAAGCCATAAACCGTAATGACAGATTCTCATATCTAATTTAGGAGCTTTGGTATTTTCTGTCTATTTTCTGTGAAGTTAAAAATGGCACGTAGGATGCTTCAAAGCATACCACATGCACACACAGTATCTGTTTCGTAGATATAGCTTCTTTAAAAAATGTTATCCTTTTCCCGTCAATACTTACATCTGTTACTTTACATACTATATATGGCACAATTGGTTTTTTAAAAATGCAAACCCATATGTGCAATCTCCAGAGAATCTAGTAAATTTCACCAAACGGGCATCCCTAAATTACATGCCATCTGCAGCTAGTGATGAAAGGACAAAACCCACTCAGCTGTGATCCTAACACCAGCACACTTCTCGTATTGATTGGCTCCGGGGAAATCAGCCGCTTTTGGCTTTGAACTTTTCTAGCCCCAAAACAATTTATTAAGGGCTGGGTGAGTTGCACCAATGAATGCAAATCCTGCTGGGGTGGCTTTTCAGTTGCTCTTGCTGTTGAGCTTTCTGCCATTGCTGCCATCACTGCCCCTGACCCGGCTGCTTCACTCTGTCCCCACAAAATTACAAAGAAATGACAGGGAAGAAGAAATATGTGTAACCAGAGCCTGACCTTTGGGGCAATGGGCAGCCTTGGATGAATTTTTATTCAAAAGGGCGGTGTATAAAAGTTATACCTACATAAATACATACATGCATACACCTAGACAGGTATGTCTTTGGGCACCATACCCTGTGCTCCAGTGTGCCTGGAGTCGGGCTGCGGCGCACCTTTATCGCACTCATCAAATCTCGGGCTTTCCATAAGTGCCTGGCTGGCCAGTGTGGGGACAGAACAGCAAACATTTTGATCTGATGTCGCAGTACTGCTGAGGAGATAATCCTATGTGGTGGCATTGCTACTTCAACACTTACCTTGTGAGCCACACCTCAGGGTCTGCAATTCAACTGCTGCTGAGTAATTTTACTTTCAAATAAGTACTCAAAGTACCCAAAGTACCCAACATTAGTAAGTCAGTGGAGGTGGCGTTCCTTTGGGAGGAAGGGTAGGATTTCTCTCTGTCTCTCTCTCTCTGTGTCCCTCTCTCTCTCTCTCTCTCTCTCTCTCTCTCTCTCTCTCACACACACACACACACACAAACGCAATCACCCCCCCAACACCTTATAGCAGTCCTTACACAACAAAGGCAAGTGGCCTGCCACTAGGTGTCTATTTACTGGCAAGTGGCTACTTGTGAAACTGATTTATACTGTTACCATGTCTTTTGAATATTCAAAGATAACAGGGTCTGTGTCTTTGGAACAGATGGGGATAGTAACTTAAATAAACAATTACCTTCTATGAAATAAGATGGAAGCTGTGCTAATGGAGATCCCAATTTTCAGAGAATTGATGTTATTTCACTGCTGTCCAGCACTATTCCATTCAGGGGATTGTTCAAGTATCCCCAGAAGAAAATATTTTGCAAGAAGTGTTGACTGCATAATTGTGTATTGTCTGTGAAACTAGACATTACCCAACTGTTGTGAAAGTAATGGATTTCTTGGAATGCCGCAGGTTCACGTCCCCAAAGCAAATATTGCTGCATTATTGTGAGCAAGGCTTGTGTGGGAGAGGAAAGGAAAACCTAAGAGAATATAACGCAGATGTTCAGGGAGGAAATAGATTTCCTTTGATTTCCACAGAAAGACTCCAACACACACAACTAAAACATCTACCAAATGCACATGTGTGACACTATTCCAGCCAGCAAATCTTTTCAAGCCCTGTTTGGGCATCCTTTTTGCTCACATGCATGTGAACATGGAGAGGTGATTTGGGGTGCACTGCCAAGCCCCTCTAGTGCATCAGGGTTCGCCAGTTTGCAGCCCTGCACAAGTTTGAGGGTAAAGGTCTGGAGCACAAGACCTCCTCTGCTCAGGGATGTGTGATTTACAGCTCTGCACAATTGCACAGAGAGCAGTGAGGAGGCTACCCACTTCAGACCTCTGCCTTTCATACTCCCCCTCCCCCCATGTCTACTTCCCTGCAAGCGAGAAGAGTGTCCAGACTTAAACTGGATGGTGCCAGTTCCAGAAGAGCAAAGCCACACCAAAATGGGAGCATGTTACATATTTGTTAGATTTGTCCTGGGATACAAAGATTTGGTGAATGGCTGAAAAGTGTAATGGACAGCATCATTGGATCTCCCTTAGTTCCAATGATAAGGCTGCCAGTGGCTACTAACCCTGATGGCTATGTTTGAGGCCCGCAGCTGGAGGCAGTATGCTTGCGAATACCAGGCATCTGTTTGGCAACTGCGAGAACAGGATGGGCTACTGGTCTGATCCATCAGGGCTCTTCTTATATTCAAGCAGTTTGTTGCCTTATTTGACACCCAGGAATGCTGCATTAACTTGGCAAAGTGCTGTACACAGACCCAGGAACAGTCCCACGTGAGTTAATGCTACACATATAGGTTCAGGGAGCTCATTTGAGTATGACAATGGCCAAGCAGCACTCCATAGAGATGCAAAACAAAATGGTCTCACATTTATACTAGGCTTACTGCACTGCTGTGAGGCAAAGTGCTCTGAGCCTTTGGAAATGTGCCACATGAATGCCAAGGGGGTATGTGTGTCCATCCATCCATCCATCCATCCATCCATCCATCCATGCATGCATCATGTTTTCCCTTTCTGCCGTAAGCCAAGTAAAAATAAACAGCAGAACAATATTAAGGCTCAGGCTAAAAATGTGCCCCAAATCCTAGTGTGACTGCCTTTTTTGTGGGTGTAGTGCTCTTGCCACACCAATCTGAGCGCTGTGAGATTCCAGGGCTTTCAGGCATTTTCCCAGGATTTGGTTTCATCAGAATGAGGGGCAGCAGAGATTGTGGTGTCTTTAGGATATATCAGGGATGTCCAACCGGTAGATCTTGGGCTGATCCTGGTAGATTGCGGGATCCTTATCATGTACAAAAAGTTACAGGGAAAAAAGTTTTTTAAAAACTACAGTGGTGCCTCGCAGGATGAAAAGAATCCGTTCTGTGATTCTCTTCGTCTAGTGGTTTTTTCGTCTTGTGAAGCAAGCCCATTGACGGATTAGTGGATTAGCGCTTTTAGCTGCTTTTAGCGGCTTTTAGCGGCTTATCTGCTGATCGGATCAGCTTATAAGCGGATTAGCGGCTTAGAAAAGGGGGGGAGGGGAAAAAACCAGCAGGAACTCGCAAGACATTGTCGTCTTGCGAAGCAAGCCCATAGGAAATTCATTTTGCGAAGCACCTCCAAAACGGAAAACTCTTTCGTCTAGTGGGTTTTCCGTCTTGCGAGGCATTCGTCTTGCGGGGCACCACTGTATGTGCAACCCTCCCCCCCCAAAAGCTCTACATCTCTGGGCACTGCCCTCCTAAAAAAAGCTCAGCAACTCTGGGCAATCCACACACCCCCACCCCACAGACGCTCCTCCTCCCTCCAATGACAATGGGTAGATCACTACCAGTTTTTTTAAAAAAACTGGGAGTAGATCACAATCTCATGGGAGTTGGAGATGCCTGGGATATATGGTTTCTTTGCCCATATACGCATCCGGAGCCTGCAATGGAGGGCTTCACAGCATTAACACTCCCAAAGGGTCTTGCTTCTCCCAGAGCTGCAGCCTTGGATTCAAACAAATCAGTCCTGGCTCTTCTCTCTCTCCAGCTTGCTGCTTTTACCTCTAGCTCACATCACTGCTACTCTCTGCCCTCAGCTCTGCCTTGTCTGTTCCGAGAGGGGAGCCACCCATTTGCCATCTCACACTGAGCCCTTCAGTCCCCATCACCTTACCAGAAAGCCAGCTTGGCTGTTTCCAGGAATTAGAAAGCTTGATTGGATTTTAACACTTGCTGGATCCCGGGATCAGTGGGGTCTAGCATACCGCTTAACATCCAAACCCATGGCTGTACTGTCTGCATAAGTGTTTTCATTTGTTTTTTGAAAACTGGGAAAACATACAAGGAAGTAAGTGAACTGCAGTGAACAGAAATGAGAGATGTTTCCAGGCAGCGGCAGCAGCATTGCTGTCTGTGGTTTTATGGATGGTCTGTTTTTCCCAAATCTACTTACCTTGCTAAAAATATATGAAGTGATGGCAGACTGGCCCTTTTGGCCTGTGGACTCCAGCGAGTGTCTCCTGCAAGTGCTTAAAACTGGCTTAGTAAACAAACAAAGAAGGCTTTTAGATTCTGCAAGTGGGAAATTGCTGCAAATGAAGATTCTCCCCCTCTCACACTTGCAAGTGCCAAGGAGCTGTCTTTATGACTATTCCAAACTACGTAAACCCTGCAACCCCCCCCGCCCCCCCCCCCCACAAAAGCATTGAAGCACTTAGGAGCTTGAAGTGTGCCAAGACTTGGATATTGATTTTTGGGGAGACACTTTTTTGTCTTGTGAGCATTCCTCTACTGTTAGGGCCCTTGCACAGTTTTACGCAACTGCTTTTATTTGTTACGGTTAGCCAGAAATGGTTTCTATGGATTACATGATTCTGATTAGCTGCTGAACTCCAATACATATTGACATTTGTGCACCACTGACAACAAAGCCCACAGATCTGTTTTCAGAGAAGAGTAATGAGGATATCTGATATCCTCCCACAGACCACAATTAGTTTTTATTTAAAAGAAGGAGAGGAACTGCAGAAACTTTTACCTCCATCCACAGCATAAATACGAACTACATGGATTAGTCACACATAATCTACAGACAGAATCATTTCTGGCAGGCGAAGAACAAAATCAACGTTCAGTGGGGAAGGTCAAAGGCATAAAATACATTTGTATGTTGTAAAATAATAAAAAGAGGGAACCACCCAGGCTTCCTGATCATGTGGAGAATTCTAAATGCAGAGATTATTCCCCCGTTAGACCTTCTACAGCAGGCAGAGACAAGTGGGATGGATAGGGTTAGCATGCCCAGTTCAGCTTTCGTTCTCTTGCCACACATCCTGAGAATGCATGGAGATGAACACATGAACAGCTTTATCAAATTCAGCAAAGGAACCTGCAATTACTGCTAGCATCAAAGATTATATCACCACTAGTAAAAACATTATTAATGGGTCTATGATCTTGAATGCCATGTAGTGTTACTGGCAGCTAGGGCTCTCAATGCTACACATAAGCTTGCACAAGGACTCGGGTGGTTCTGTGGTCTAAACCACTGAGCCTCTTGGGCTTGTCAATCAGAAGGTCGGCAGTTTGAATCAGCGCAATGGGGTGAGCTCCCATTGCTCTGTCCCAGCTCCTGCCAAGCTAGCAGTTCGAAAGCAAGGTACTGCTGCAGCGGGAAGGTAAACGGCGTTTCTGTGCACTCTGGTTTCTGTCATGGTGCTCCGTTGCACCAGAAGCAGTTTAGTCCTGCTGGCCACATGACCTGGAAAGCTGTCTGTGGACAAACACCAGCTCCCTCGGCCTGAAGTGAGAGGAGGGCCGCAGCCCCACGGTCGCCTTTGACTGGACTTAACCGTTCAGAGGTCCTTTACCTTTACCTTGCATAAGCTTGCTTGGATTGAACCTCCTCTGCTCCTCTGCCTTATGCCTTTTCAGGTGCTGGTACAACTGTCCAACTGGGTGGCTGAGTGCAGGATCTCTGAGCTTCCATTTGATGGCACCTCTACAAATTTATGATTTAGACTACCTATTCTTCCTGCTTGTTTTGGAGGTTGTAATATGGGAACCAAATGGAATTATCTTACTGTTTATTATATGTATTTGTAGTTCACCCTTCAGCAAGTGCTCCCAGGGCAGATTCAATTTTTCTTCCAAAAAATAAAATACAAAATTGACAATTTTCATAGGACTAATATTTAAACAAATCTGCAAGTGGTTTACACTGTATATTAAAGCATCTTAAATAAATAGCAAATACAAAAAGATGCCAGAGGATGTCTACATTCTGCAAAACAATTAGCAACCAAATAGAGTACTGGTCTTCAGCTGGTGGTTAACAACAGGAAAGGAGCATCACCACTATGCAAATATGTGGTAAAATTTTAAGAAATGGGTCCTGCAATGCATGTTTGGGTTAAAAGCAGGGCTTTTTTTTTCATTCTAAGAGGGAGGTGTTCACGGTGAGTTCCGGCAGTTCTTTTTCTTTTTTTAAAAAAAAGCACTGGTAAAAAGAGAATGTAAGGTGCCCTTTGCTGGATCAGTCTGCCCACAGGAGCATTCTAACTTGTAACAGGACATAATGACGACAGTGGTATAGTATGGTCACAGAGTTGGAAGGTGCCCCAAGGGTCATCTAGTCCAACCTCCTGCAATGCAGGAATCTCAGCTAAACCTGAGATAGCAGATCCAGCCTCTGCTTAAAAATCTCCAAGGAAAGAGAGTCCATAACCAAGGGAGACCTTTCCATTGTCAAACAGCTCTTACTGTCAGAAAGTTCTTCCTGATGTTGAGTCAGAATCTCCTTTCTTGTAACTTGAATCCATTGGTTCAGGTCCTACCCTTCAAAGCAGGGGAAAACAAGCTTGTTTCCTCTTCCACGTGGCAGCTCTTGAGATATTTGAAAATGGCTATCCTATCTCCTCTTGGTCTCCTCTTTTCCTAGCTAACCTTCACAGCTCCTTCAAGCGCTCCGCATAGGGCATGGTTTCCAGAACCTTGATAATCTTGGTCACCTCCTCTGCAAACGTTCCAGCTTGTCAACATCCTTTTAAAATTGTGATGCCCAGAACTGGACACAGTATTCCAGAAGTGGTCTGACCAAGGCAGAATAAAGTGGTACGATTACTTTCCTTGATCTGAACACTAGACTTCTGTTGATGCAGCCTATAAGAGCATGAGCTATTTTTGCTGCTGCCTCAACATGGATGTAAAAGTAAAAACAAACTCAACTAAATCCCCTTTCATCCCCCCTCACTTGCCTAACTCTCATTCTGCTCCCATAGCTCCTTCAGCATGATAAAGGTAAAGGTAACGGGACCCCTGACCATTAGGTCCAGTCATGACTGACTCTGGGGTTGCGGTGCTCATCTCACTTTACTGGCCGAGAGAGCTGGCATACAGCTTCCGGGTCATGTGGCCAGCAGGACTAAGCCGCTCCTGGTGAATCAGAGCAGCACATGGAAACGCTGTTTCCCTTCCCGCCGGAGCTGTACCTGTTGATCTACTTGCACTTTGACGTGCTTTCGAACTGCTAGGTGGGCAGGAGCAGGGACCGAGCAATGGGAGCTCACCCTGTCACAGGGATTCGAACTGCCGACCTTCTGATCAGCAAGCCCTAAGCTCTGTGGTTTAACCCACAGCGCCACCCGTGTCAGCACGATATCTTTCACTATATTAATCATTTAGTTGATGTAGCTTTAAATATTGTGAGGTGTCCTTTATCAAGATTTTGTTTCTGTTCAACACCCATATGGTTGGGATGTGAATTTACCTTTGTTCCTGAATTATTGCCTAATGAAACCTCAGGTGGCTTTCTCTCACTTAAATCTTATATATACTGTACAAGCTCACACATATTTTTAAAAAGGAGATACTATGGAGACATGGTAGGTATCTCTTGATCATTACTCTCTTACAGAATGGAAAAAAAGACTTTAAAAGAGAGAGAAAGAGAAATGAAGATCTTAAAGCACATTACCTCCCTTCTTCCCCCTCCCAAATACGAAGGGACAGATTGCACAAGAAAAGATAGGAAATATCAAAAGAGAAAATAAATATCAAATGCATAAGACTTTCTTCTTCTTCTTCTTTGTTTACTTGGTTAAAGCAAGGGGGCACATCAGCAGACGTCACATCTGTAAACTCTGGTGTGTACAGGCATAAAAAATGCATGCACAACCTGTAGTTGTCTCACCTCCTGTGACACACTCTGCCAGAGTTGGTCCTTGGAGAGATGCAAAAGCTGCACCATGCCCCAAGCCAGTGTCAAAAAGGAAAGAGAGGGGGAGGAAGCAAGTCATTATGCAGTGCTCTTAAACAAGTTTTCTAAAGTGTAATACTTGCTGAGGTGCGAAACCCGAGTTTGGGCTTTGCAGATGTGTGCTCATATAACTGAATACAAAAATAAAATAAAAAATCCTGCACATAGAAAAATAGCATATAAGAGAGAGAAGGCGAGGCTAGATTTCCGTACAACATGCTTGTTTTCTACAAGCACAAATTAAAAGTGAAATGGGGAAAACCCCATGACACAGGACTCTGGGATACTTGGAATGAAATTGGAATTGTTCTTAGTCCTCTAGTGTTTTTCTTCTTTGCCTAATGTGTTTGAAGTAAATACAGAGTTGCTGTCTGGTGTGTGAATGGTGTGGCAGATCACCCAGTCGAAATTGGTTCCCAGGTTCTCTGGGTGGGGGCTTGAACTGGTGTGGGGTGTGTGGTTGTTTTAAACTTTTTGGGATCAGAAAACTGGCTCTATTCCATTAACCAGGCATAGATTCGTGCATTCAAATATTTCCTCAGGAAATATAAAGAAATGTATTTTAAAATTTAGAACTATCCATTCAAATTAATAATTTTCTCATAGACCACACACCATATGTCCCCATTCCAGAAGTAGATAAATGCATTTTGGAACAGATTTAGAATTCTGATAATAAATGGAAAAACCTGGTGTTTGGTCTGGGATATACTAGTCTTATAGTGGTGTTAATTATGTTTTGCTTTATATATCTTGTTGCGTAGTTCAAAGGAGATAATTAGCTCTGTACTGTTCTATAATGGGTAGCTATGATTACATACTTCCTGATTTTTCTGATCTGCCTGGATTACATTTTATTGTAAGTCATGCTTCAATGCCTCTTCTGCAATAGGGACACTTGATCTGACCCGAGCTGCAAGCTCCTGGAGGCAGTAGCCATATGGGGAGCCTGGCCAGGTCTCAGCATCGTGAGGTGGCGCTTCCCTCCTTTCAAGGGACCTTGCATGCCTTCCAAGTTTCCTAATTTTCCAGGGCTGCTCCTGGAATTAGACATATATCTCTGCACAAGAGAGTGGGAGATGAAGGCATTCCTTCAAAAGCACAGACACCGAGTGCTCTGAGTTATAGGCGACTCACCCACCTTCTTCTATGATGCATGCAGTGCCAGATGAACAGTTGGTGGCCATGGAGAAATGGTCCCACGATTGCTGGAAACACCCATAGAATGATGGTGATTAGCAAGTGTAAGAAACTGGCAGTGGCAAAGATCAATATACAAACTGAAACACAGTTATTCTTCAAAATTTGCACTTCTCCAAATTAACAACATGATTGTCACAAACTTCCTCTCCACTCCCTTCAGAAAAATGGGTATAACCACACTAGACTACTTTGTAGGGCTGACATAACCCACACTCAGTCATAGTCAGTCCCCCTGCAATATGAGTATATAATTATGAAACTATTCAGACTGGATTATTCAGGTGGGTAGATTATTTTAACCTTTGTGATGGTGAGGTGATTGATTGTTCTAAGTTGCTTGCAAGATGCTGTATGACAAATTAGCTTAATCAGCCATTATATCTACAGTTGCTGAAGTAAGGAGAAAAAGGAAGGGTGCCAAGAGGTTTGCTAAGTCCAAATATGCATGGCCAGCATGTAGGCCAAGGGTTGCTTTTCCAAAAAGAAAAAAAGGAAGTACAAGGCTCACATGGGACAATTTATTTTCAAGTCAGAAAAGCAGTGAAGGCTGTTCTGGTGGAGCTGCTAGGGCACAACCATCCAATGAGAACAGCAAGCAATTCTTTTAAAGCCCCCAGCCACCCAAAAGTAGTCAAACCCACACAATCTTTTCTGTCCCATACATATTTTATGCTCCTTACAGAAGCTTGTGGAGGCATTTCTGCAGATCACCTGCTCTCTGGCCAATCAAGTCTCTGCACCCCTGAACCACCCCTAACCCAAAAGTATAGCTATTGCAAAGAGATCCCTCCTGTGGGTGTCTGGGCACCTGTGGAATAAGAGTGTTAGGACTGTCAGCTTTTCAGCCCCTGTTGTGAAGGTCCTTCCTCCCTCTTGTTATGGCTCCTCCAGTATGAACAATTATCACCTACTGTTAAGTACTTCTGTTTTGGACAAGATGTGTAGCATTTCTAGGGATTTCTGGATGAAACTGATTATCTAGATCCTTTTCAGTCTGACTTCCTAACTGGTTTTGGGAAATAAAACTGGTTGGCCATTCTACTGATTTGTGATGGGAGATGGATGGACCAGAGAGTGTGACCCTGTTGGACCTCTCAGCGACCATGGTATCCTTGTAGAGACAAGCTCTGTGTACACTCTGTTCTTTCCTTCATTCCTGGGAGGTTGGACCCAGATGGTAGTGCTGAGAGACTGCTGCCCTTCCCTTGGGCCTGTGGCCTATGGGGCTCCTTGGGGTTCCATCTTGTCCCCCCACACTGTTCAACACCTGCATGAAACTGCTTGGTGGAGTCATCTGGATATCTGTGCTGCACAGTCACCCATGGGCTCTCTTGCTCATTTACATCTGACTCTAGGACAGCAGTGGAAGTCGTCAGCTGGGACTCAGGGGCTGGATATTTAACCTGTTTGGAATTGGGGTGCACTCTCCCCAACCAGGCATTTTTGTTGAGGTGCCCAGGTGGCACCAGTGGCATGGGGTGCTTTTCTCCAGCTTCAGGTGATACACCAACCATGACCCTTCCAGATGAGAGAGGACCTTGTCAAGGCTGTTTATTAACTTATAAAACAAATATCAGCCTTATACCAGTGGGCTACAACAGTAAATATAAAACAATCAACATTTTCACCAGGAAGAATCCCTCTAAAGCAAGCAGAAGGTGAGCCCTAAGCTGTGTTCACTCTTCGCTTCAACATCCCAGTAAACCAGAAAGCTATATAGTCTGTACCAGAAACCATATAGACAACAGAACAGACTCCCACAAGAGGTGGTGGACTCTCCTTCCTTGGAGGTTTTTAGGCAGAGGTTGGGTGACCATCTGCCAGGTATGATCTGGTTGAGAATCTTGCATTGCAGGGGGTTGGACTAGATGACCTTTGGGACCACTTCAGACTCTACCATTCTAGCATACTAGGATCATATCAATCAACCGGCTCATCTCCACATTCCAGAGACTCATTGAGGCACTGGCAGAATTCTAAAGGCAGACTACTGAAGTGTTGGAACAGGCCCACATTTTTGTTTCAGGCTTTCGTTAAAAAACCTGCCATCAGTTTGCAAACTTTTGTTAAAGGGGACCCAGCCCCCATAATTTATCTTACAGCAAGGCTGGTTCTCAATCTCAACCCTATGTGTTGCTGCAATCACAGAGCCTAGGGCTAGCCGATAGGAAGGTCAGCGGTTTGAATCCCCGTGATGGGGTGAGCGCCCATTGTTCGGTTCCAGCTCCTGCCAACCTAGCAGTTCGAAAGCACATCAAGTGTGAGTAGATAAATAGGTACCGCTCTGGCGAGAAGGTAAACGGTGTTTCCATGTGCTGCTCTGATTTGCCAGAAGCGGCTTAGTCATGTTGGCCAAATGACCCGGAAGCTGTACGCCAGCTCCCTCAGCCAATAAAGCGAGATGAGCGCCACAACCCCAGAGTCGCCCGCGAATAGACCAAACAATCAGGGGTACCTTTACCTTTGCCTTTATTTATACCTGCAAAGCTTTGTCAACCTGTGAGAATGACCAGGCCCACTGTCTGGGAATAGTTCCTCAGCTTGGTCCCCTCTGCATTCCTCAAAGGGTTCCAAATCTTTCTGGAATTGTTTTCCCTGCCATTTGTAGCCTTTTCTTTGTGAATTCCTGAGAGGATCCACATATTCCCCCCGCCCAGCTCTGAAGCTCTGCTAGTTTTCAGATGTTCTAATTTTTTGATCACCTGTTCTAGCATGAATCTATCTGCCTTGGATATTTTTTACTGGCTCTCCTGGGAAATTTATGTCTGTTGCTGACATCTGTCCCCCAGTCTTCTGTGTGAACACAGAGAAAAAGAATTCATTTGATTGCATTTTAGCAATGTCTGCCTCTTCGGTTAGTAAATTATCCAGGCTATCTCTTTGAAATCCCACTGTCTCCTTCAATGACCTCTCATTTCTTGTGTACTTGAAAATATGGTTTATTATTTATCTTAACCTCTGCTGCAATTTTCATTTCATTTCACATTTACTGTTTTAACTGATTGCTACACTTGGCACTGCATTCTGTAATCTTTCTAAGCTTTCTTGGTTTTCCCCCTACTGAAACACATACTGTATGTCTATACTTTGACTTTCAGTCTGAGTGCTCTGCTTTCCTATGAAGTTATTACTGGTTATTACAGATGATGCATGGATTATCCAATAATGTAACACTTTTATCTCCTCTGTTGCCTTGTTTTTATACAATCATTAACCTGCATTATACTAGACTCCAAGAACCTGTGAACCATTGCCCCAGAATTGCTTCTTTTTGGAAAGAAGATTCTCAAACTTTGGTTCCCAAACTTTTTGAACTTGTTTCACTTTCTAAACTCCATGCCAACAATAGGACTATCTCAAAGAGACATCAGTCCAACACACCGAACAGGGCAGATGTTTGCTGATGTCTTTTCTCACTAGTGATGTGAGGGGTGTTTTGAAGGTGGGCATTGGAATTGGAGTGCACCATATTGTCATGGTCTGCCCACCATTTGGTGATGTTGGGATTGTTTGTGATAATACCCACCCCCATCCCCTGGCAAGGCAGCTGGATTATTTGGATGGGTCTGCCACCAGAGCCTAATGAAATCTGACAGATTCTGGATTGCTCTGGGGAATTTTCCAGTGGAGAAAGTCAACAATGCTGTTGAAGCCCCAGTCAGTGAGATGAGGTGAGTGGTTGACAATATCACTCCAAATATGCTCATGAACTTATGGGCTATGAAGCAAGCCATACAGACTAGAGCAAAAGCACAAGTCTCACTCTGAAGCAGACAAAACATAGGTTGGTGCATAGGATTGTGTCTACTGTGTGGCAGTGCAGGCAATGAAGACAGTGAACTTCATAGCTTGCATTTCATTCTCAAGCAACTGCCTGATGGAGCTTTTTCTGGTGGGTCCAGAGGTTGCTGATCCAACAGAGGAGAAATAATCTCTGGAGCCCTCAAAGACCTGCTTTGACCAACCAGCTGCACATTTCAAGGATAAAGTCATTCAACTTTGAAGAGACCTCGATTCCATATTTGTTGCACTCCCTACCAAAATGTGTTGGTGGACCACTCAGTTTATGCAGCCTGATGATGTGGACAAGGGTCCTGTGGTTCTATGTCCAACCAAGCACACTCTTTACCCCTGTCCCTCTTGGCTTATTAAATCTAGCAGGGGGGTTTGATTGGCCTGGTTAATGCTTCCTTATGAAACAGGGGAGGGTCTCTACTGCCTTGAAAGAGGCAAGGGTTTGCTCATTCCTAAAGAAGACGGCGCTGAAGTTATTGGTCTAGACTAACTGCTGACTAGTTCCAAACACCTCCCCCTTTAGGATAGATGTGTGTGGCAGATGTAGGCATTCTTGGACAATCTGGATTATCAAGACTGGAACCTTGGTCTTACACATGTAGCAGGTCCTAGCTGCTATGTTGATCACACACACAAGTTTTACTCACTCTTGCTACTGCTTCCTGGTACTAGGACACTGCAAGGTTTCCTCGTACATTGAGTACCCTTCCCAACCCATGGGATGCCACTGTGTGACCTTCTCCATGGATGAGCATGCATCCGAATGGCTAGTGTACTTCTCTTTGGAAACATGCTTCAGAGGTGAAACAAGAAGGTGGCCAGAGGTTTGCTGACAGGGGTTGTGTGGTGGCAGGGGTGGGTGGGGAGCCCATGAGATCCCACAACCCAAGACAGCGGCTTCCGTCTGCCTCACGGGTGGGCCATCTCTGGAGACAGCAAACCTTTGCTTCCCAGGTGCTGGGGACAAGCCACAAAGAATGACCACCAACTTCCTGCTTTACTAGTCTGGCCAGCTACTGCTGGGGGCAGAGCTGAATAGGGCCTGGTGTTGCCCTGGCATTACTATTGGGGCCCTCTATTCATTTCCAGGTCATGTCTTGATACTTTGTTTATGTAAGGAGCTGCCAGGTACCAGTAACTATCATGTGTTTGTTGCGACACTCTAGCTTTCAATAGCAGAAGCATCTCTGAAACAGGTAATCAGTTTTTCCTTTCAGTGCTAATGAAGATATGCATGTACTTCAGTTATATGAGGAACAATGGGAACATTTCTAGTGACACCAAGAGATTTATACTGTACAGCTGTGGAGAAAAACAAAAGTAGAGGTTACCTTTGGAAGATATACAGATTTCTTTTCCTGCCCAGGTGTGAAAAAGTAATTTCTGTGTGTCATTTCCTCATACCCCATGAAATTCTCACATGTCGTTGCCTTATACAGTGTGAGAACATAGGCAGTAGTTGTGTGAAACAATTCTGCAAATTCTTACTAATTACCTTACATTTGTTAAATAAATATTTGTCAGTTAATGCTGTGATCTTTGAGCAATGCAATTCTAAGGCATTTTGAATATTTTCTTTAAAAATCCATTGGCAGCTCTACAGTAGGCAGCTTTGGGCATTTTATACCTTCCTCTAGAATTCTCACTAGTTCCTTAACCCAATTATTGCACCTTGGTTGAGATGCTGACCTTTCCTAACAGAAGTTTGGATGGCATTTCAAATCCATCCTCATTTTGAGGTGCAGTTCTCACCACATTCACAGGTGCTTTGCAAAGAAATTTTGCTTAGAGAGTATTTTGGACATGGCATTGGGGAAGCCTTGGGCTTCCTGTTTGCCAGCATGCCATCTAACTAGGGGAAGCTGGTCCATGGCTGGTACGGGGTACAGTTCTGCCAATGAGAATCTCAAGTGTTCTTGTTAAATCCCTTCCCACATTCTCAAAGCCACAAACTCTTTCCTGTCCCGTTCATATTTTACACATGAACAAGTGTGAAGGTTTGAGTAAAGCAGGGATGGAATATATTGAGAAGGAAATGGTAGTTTTAAACAACAGCAGAGGTTGAGTAAAGTTGGGATAGAGGCACACTGAGTTTATTTAATACAATCAAACCAGTTTTAACAAGGAGAAATAGCAGAGATGGGTGCAGCACAGAGGCAAACACAAAAAGATAAGGTAGAGCCTTTCGAAACTCCCTCCTCAGTGTCATCACCTGCTCATTCTGCTCAAACTTCTGCCATGCTTTGAAATCACCATTTTTCTCTCCTTCTGTTTTTAGGTTGGTCTTTTTTCATGATTCCTAACCTGACCCTCCCCCTATTCAAAACTAGAGACTGGTTGGCTGGAGTAGATGTTGTATTATTATCATCCTTTATTTATTATTATTGACTTTGTATGCTCCAAGGAGCTCAAGGTGGAAATCCTTGGTCTTCTTTCCCCCATGCCATCATCACAACAACCCTGTGAGGGAGCTGACACTGAGAGGCATTGAGCAACTCAAGCTCACACAGTGAATGTCATGGCTGGGTGGTGATCTTAACCCTCATCTCTCTGGCCCTAGTCCATTTATATCCTTCTACCTTATTCCACATTCTGGAAATAAGACATAGACGTGCATACATTTAGGGGAGGGAAATAGTCTTTTCCCACCAACCTGGAAATTTATGGGGACCCTTGTTAACAGTCCTGTGTGAGACCTTAAAGACTAACCCATTCAGGCTACAATCCTGGACATAGATATAAGGGAACAATTTGCATGGAGTTCAGTGAGGCTTGCGTCTGCATAATGTATGGTTTCTCGGTATGAACTTTTAAAAGGAAAAAACCCAAATTGTTGAGCTTTTTCCATCGCATTGCCATACATCCTGGTTTTCCCTGACATTTTGCCAATTTGACATAATTCCCCCGACACCATTTTTACACCTGAAAACCAGGACATGTCAGGAATTTCCCTGACGTATGCCAAGCATGCTTAGGTGTGAAGTATTAGTAAAACAGCAATTATTTAAGTGTCCGCTGTTTCATTGCAAAGGAAGAGGGTAGGGAGAGAATAGGAACAGGTGGCCACTCTGTTTTTCTTCCAGTAGAGGAGCAACTCTGACAGCAGGGATCCCTTCGGAACCACCTTCAGAAGAGTGGCCTAAGAATTGCAATTGTCTGGCTCAGCATCAATGGAAAGGTTGCAGTTATGGTGGAGCCCAGGGAGACAACATTGTCTACCACCTCTAGCATGTGTTCAGCACTGCTGATGCGAGGAGTGCTGGCAATGCTCTTTAACTTTCACTAAAGCACAACATTTATTAATATATGAAGCCTGCTCCCAACATTGGCGCACCCTTCTGGGCAGGCACCCCCCCCCCCACGATTCTGGCCCACGTAGTTGCAACCCGTTTAAGTGACAGGCCTCCTTGTAACTTCACGCAGCATTTAGAATTTGTTTGAAAAGAGCTCATCTTCTCAAGGGAGGAGTGAAGCTTCTGAGTGAGCTGGAGAAGAAACGGGCCAGTCCCAGTACATTGAAGGCGGGGAATGATGAATACATTTTTATTAAAACCTGACATGGTGTCTATGATGCCTTTGGGATATAATTAATATTTACTGGGCAGCTGAAACGACAGGATAAAAAGGGCACCGACAGGTGACAGGCTTCAGAAACAGGCAGCTGGTGAGGACACCTGGAAAGCACTATTAGCCTGACATGAATATAATCAGAAATCCTGCCGCATTGGGGTTCCCAACTGTGTGAAAGCTCCCGTGTGTAATCCACTTTGTGTACTCAGGGTGCTCTTTCATGCATACAACTGAATGTGTAGATGTTGGGAAGCCCAGCCAGAGAGCAGCACACCACTGGGAACATAGTGCATGTGTTCTCTAAACATGTGATGGCTTGGCAGGGAAGGGCTTAAGCAGCTCTCATAAAGGCCCTGGGGACCATTGCCCATTATTGGTTGTTTGCAATGTTTAATGTTATTCTTTATTTTTAAGAAGTCATTAAAAAACTCTTTTACAAGCCTTCTTGGGCTTGGTGGTTGTGGGTGATGGTGTACCTCCACTTTGTACTTCCAGTCCAGACCGCATTCCTCTTAGCCACACTTTGGGCAGCTCTACTGGCACAAGGGAATTCTGTTCTGTGTGTGGAGTGGCACTGCCTCTTCTGTCTCCTCCAGGCCTCTGTGTGCCTTCAAAATCAGCTCCAGGGTGAGGGGAGCTAAATTTGGGTGGGTTACAGGGGAAGAAGAGGAAGCCCTGTTGCACCAGCAGAACACTACCCTTAGGAAACGAACCTATGCACAAGAAGCCCACCCAATGAGGACAGTGTAAGGTGAGCTGGCATAAAGCTGCAGCACATCCAGACTCCATTCAGCAGTGGGGCTACTGCTGCCTCAGCTGGCCTAAGCCTTTAAAGTTGTGTTTGAGTTATGCCACCCTTTTTGCCAGTTTCATTTTGGCCAGGTGGCTTAATATATAACCTAAGCCATCCTGCCCCGCCCTTCCCCTGCCATGCCTCTGCCACACCATTTTCTTTCAGGACTTACACCAGCTTGGCTCAGCCCACTGAGCCAGGGGAGATATACTGAGCCAACAAGGAGGGAGTTAACCTCCAGCTCAGCCAGAGATGGGCTGGATCCTGACCTATGGAGCCTGCTGCTAAAGTCTCTCATTTGGGAGTCTCTGCTCACCTCTGCCTCTCTCGTCCGTGTTTATTTTGCATAGGTATGCACATCCGTACCACAAAACTTCAAGAGGCACAAATGATGGGATATCTGTTTCAAGTGTATGTAAGGGGAAGTCAGATTGGATATTTCATTCTGCTGTGACGCCCAGAATAATTTGGATCAGATTGTGCCTCTGGGTGTCCTTGTTCTGTTATATTTTTTTCCTTTCTTTTTGTTTCTCTTCAGCTGTCTTCCTCTTGTACCTTTGCATGTCGTTTTCCTCCAGGTGCCTTTCTGTTTGGTCTTGAAGTTCTTTAAATCATAGGACACACATCTTTTTTTTTTTCTTGGAAGATATTTGCTACATTTCCTGTCCTTTTGTGTCATCAGGAAACGAACACTTCCCTCCTTTAAAGCAGCAGCAGCAGCAGCATCAATCCCACTGTTTCAGACATCAACAAGCAAGATATTCCAAACTGGCAAAGATGCATTACTATTACAGTGGTACCTCAGGATGCGAACGGGATCCGTTCCGGAGCCCCGTTTGCATCCCAAACAGAATGTAAGACGTAACAGTGCACCTGCGGGTCGTGTTTCACTGCTTCTGCGCATGCATGTGACATCGTTTTGAGCGTCTGCGCGCGCACAAGCGGTGAAACCCAAAAGTAACACACTCCTTTAGTTCTGGGTCACCACGGAGCACAACCCAAAAGCGCTCAACCTGAAGCGTATTTATTCCGAGGTACGACTGTATTGGATGTGTTGCTTATACCATGCAAGGCAGGAACTTGTAGTCCTCCACATACCCTTGACTTTCAACACCTCTCAGAACTGGCAAGCATGAGCCATGTGCCAGGACAATGGCTGTTTTAGTCCAACAACAGCTAGAGCCACGGTGTTTCATGTCCAGGCTAAGGGCCCCATAACCCAGAGTAGCTGGCCCCCAGAAACACTCTCAGAGGTGCCTAAGGGTGCTCACTTGCTATTTAATCTCACCTTAAGGTTAGCTATAACCTTAAGGAGATCATAAAATCATAGAACTGTAGAGTGGGAGGCGACCCCAAGGGTCATCTAGTCCACCCCCTGCAATGCAGGAATCACAACTAAAGCAGCCATGACAGACGGCCACCTAAGCTCTGCTTTAAAAACTCCAATGAAGGAGAGTCTAGATTTTACTGTCAGAAAGTTCCTCCTAATGTTTAGTCAGAATCTGCCTTCTTATAATTTGAATCCATCGGTTTGAGTCCTACCCTCTGGAGAAGGGGAAAAGAAGCTTGCTCCACTTCTATGTGACAGCCCTTAAGATATTTGAAGATGGCTATAATCATATCTCCTCTCAGTCTCCTCTTTTTTAGGCTAAACATACCCAACTCCTTCAAGTATTCCTCATAAGGCTGGGTTTCTAGACCCTGGATCATATTGGTCACCCTCCTCTGCACACCTTCCAGCCTAAATTGTGGCACCCAAAACTGGGTGCAGTATTCCAGATGTGATCTGACCAAGGCAGAACAGAGTGGGACTATTACTTATCTTGATCGGGACACTATACTTCTGTTGAAGCAGCCTAGAATTGCATTAGCCTTTTTACTGCTGCATTACACATGATGATGATGACGACGACTCTGTACTGGCTCTCCAAGGTTTCAAACTGAAGTCCTTTCCTATGTCCACATAGATGGACCAGTCCAGTGGGAAGTAGCTTCAACACCCCCTCTTTTTAGCCCTCACTGATATTGTCAGGGGAATTGATGATTCCCCAAATCATATTTATCTTCCATTGTTCCCCACTTGCCTTAATGTCAGCTAGATTGGGTGATGTGCAAGATTTATGACTTGAGATAAGAGGGGCCAAAAGAAAATTAATAGTACAATATGAAGTTAGTCTGAATGTAAAGACATTAAAAAAACCAGCAAGTAATTCTGCAATATTTAAATTTAGTTCTGCAATATTTAAAATATTTAAATACTAATATCACGTATTTAAAAGAGACACATTTGTTGCAACAAGACAAAAAAGTGTTAATGAAGGATTGGGTAGGAAAGGTATATACAGTGGTTCCTCGGGTTACATACGCTTCAGGTTACATATGCTTCAGGTTACATACGCTTCAGGTTACAGGCTCCGCTAACCCAGAAATAGTGCTTCAGGTTAAGAACAGAAATCGTGCTCTGGCGGTGCAGCAGCAGTTTCAGGTTAAGAATGGACCTCCGGAAGGAATTAAGTACTTAACCCGAGGTACCACTATACTACAAATTATACCACTAATGCTAGAGGTCTTGATATGAAAAGGATTGAAGATGGATATACAACAAGTTATTAGTGATGAAAATGGGTGCTATTTTATTTTGAGTGTGACAATTGCCAAAATGGTAATAATGTTGAATAATATATATGGGCCAAATGTAGATTCCCCAGATACGTTCTATCAGTGTTTTAGCCATCTGAGTCAAAGTACATATGATAAACTTATAATGGGAGGTGATTTCAATGAAATAATTGATCCTAACCTTGATAGAAACACACCACCACGAAAAAAAGATTCATTAGTTAGAGAAACTCTCAAAAAGTACATGCAAGAGGTGAATCTGGTTGACCCTTGGTGCTTAAGACATCCTACCGAAAGTTTTTGTTCTATAATCAAGTGCATAAAAATTGTTTTAGGTTGGATTTTTTTTCTTAATAACAGCATCCTTGTACCATCAAATTCAAACTGTGATATTGATGTACGTTATGTTTCTGATCACAGTGCAATTTTTTGGAATTGGAAGTATTATAACACAGGTAAGCTATCAAGAAACTATCAACAGGCCTGTACAGAATAATCTTACATTTATGGTGCAAAATATCCTTTTCCAGCACATGGAACTTTACAAAAGGAATGGACTCTCCAAGCCCTAACCCAGGCAAAAAGACTTGGTCTGATGAATTGGAAAAATAAAAATGTGGTAGCTCCTTCTACGATTGGATTGGATTGAAGACCTATACAAACTCACATATGAACAACTTGCATATAAACACAGACTTGCCATGGACAAATTCAGTGGTATTTGGAATCCATTCTTACAAATATTGTAATAAGTTAGGATCTGGTGAATTAGAATAACAACTTTGTAAAGTATGCAATTTTGGTTTTCTTCCCCTCCCCCCTTTACTTTGTCTTCTACATGGGTGCTGTTTCTCTTTTTCTTTTTCTCTTTTATTTACATCTCACCATGTTTAGTGCACATTGTTGTTGTTGTTTAGTTGTTTAGTCGTGTCCGACTCTTCGTGACCCCATGGACCAGAGCACGCCAGGCACTCCTGTCCTCCACCGCCTCCCGCAGCTTGGTCAAACTCATGCTGGTAGCTTCGAGAACACTGTCCAACCATCTCGTCCTCTGTCGTCCCCTTCTCCTTGTGCCCTCAATCTTTCCCAACATCAGGGTCTTTTCCAAGGAGTCTTCTCTTCTCAGGAGGCGGCCAAAGTATTGGAGCCTCAGCTTCAGGATCTGTCCTTCCAGTGAGCACTCAGGGCTGATTTCCTTAAGAATGGATATAATTATGTATTTTTGGATCCTTCAATTAAAAAAAAAAAGGCGATGTGCAAGGTTTTAAACTGTGAAGCCAGTCACTTACCCAGTTAAGCCTGTGTAAAGCAGCCTGGTCCGAGAGTGGGGAAAACTGCAAACCCTTCCTTGTAGTGGAAGGACAGAATCAATCTGCTCCACATGTAAATCTTGTGCATATTTCTTACACCCAGCATTTTTATCTTTTATGTTTTAGAGAGGGAAAGCATGCTGAAAATATTTTTTTAGAAGAAGTTTTAACTTTGGGGAATAGCAGACTCTCTCTGTTCCATTTCCAACACTGATGCTTTTAGGAATACATTTGCACTAGCTTTAAGAACTATTTGTTGACGCGTCTTGTAAATGAGTCTATTATTGTCGCATCGGTGCTGACTGTTTGATGTGCAACATATTTCTTGCTCAGGCACTGAGCTAGAAATCATACAGTATTAATATTTTCTACACACAATAGTCATTATAAATGGGATACCAGATTATCAGATGTCAACAACACTGTGCGGACCATAAGCGGAGATGGTTTTGTGGCAGAAGGGATTTCTGTGCATGTTATCAGCTCAGAGGTCTGGGAATAATTTTTTGTCCTAGGTAATAACATCAGTGATTCCAATGACGTTCAGACTTGAGGGGGCTGTAATGATAAACCAAGTTCACTGCAAGTGAAGCATAATCTTCAATAGGGCTGGTTTCCTTCTGCTTCACTCTCAGATTTTGATTGAATTTTGGAGGGCATTTCAGCTGAATTCACCTGAAACAATTTGGGGTTATTCAGAGAGAGGGGCTTACAATTCTGGTAAGTGAAGGTTTCTTACTTTTTCGTACATGGATTTTTTAGCTAAGGATCCAACCCAATGCCCCCGAGGGCCCCCCCCCCATTTTGCTGTGTCACCACCAAACCACTCAGATGCACAACCACTCCTTTGGCCCTTGGCCAGATCCTGCAACCAGAGTTTGTTCCCAGTGACCGACAGGTGCACCCCATCAGGCAGTCCACTGATCCATATTTCCTTGGGCACCACACCTGAAACAGACAATTAAGAGGTCAGTACTGGGTTGCTGCTAGAGCAGATGTAATGCTTGTAAGCCGAGAAGTGCTGGAGGCCCAGTGTTTTTATCTGTGTCATAGGAAGGCCCTGTTCAAAGGCAGCGGCGGCTTCCCCAATACAAAAGGAGTGAGTGGTGCAGCCCTTAGGGTCATGGCCACATGTGAGCAAGGCCCGATGAAGCTCATGTTCGCATGAAGTTGCAAGGGGCCCTGGGACACTGTACTTTTGCTTTGCCGTGCCACAAATATGTGTGCCATCTGAATCTGGTATTGAAGCCTTCTAAATCTAACAAATCAGTATTTTTTAAGACAATCCATTCTTTAATCCAACAGAGGCATGAGGCCTCATAGTACAATTTTAAATTCGGTAAGAGGTAAATTGATGCATATAGAACCCTAAGTGAGACGGTAGAAAGAAAGTTATGGAAGGCACAGAGTGTATCTAGTGTTATCAGTGTATTTTGAAATTTCTAAATTTAATAATTTATATCATAAGATTATTGCTTAGTGGTTAAGACAGCATCAGTTAAGACTTTAGGAAGCCAGATCCATGGGTGGTTTGATTTAGAATGTAGGATAGCTAAGAGGAAATTGCACAAATACATGAGACTTTCACAATGATTAAAAGCAACAGGGAACCCTTGACGAATTGATTACACACACACACACACACACACCTTTAAAGCAAACAAGAAAGCAATTTAAAACAACAAAATTTGCTGGCACCTTAAAGACTAACACGTTCATCATGGCATAAGCATTTGCAGACCACACACTACTTCATCAAAGGCAAATATATGGACATGGTTTGCCAGGGAGAGGGAATGGTAAACAGTGAGCTCAAAGGGGAATTATCTGTGGAAATAATTAAAAAAACATGTTTTGGGAAGATCTAAGCTTATCAGTAAAAAAGAGGAGATACATTTTGGGAGGGTTATTATTCTATGGAAGGTAGGAGAGAATTCTGAAAGATGTGCAAATATCTGCAGAAACCTGGATAGAACGTTTCACTGAGGTTTGTAGAGAGAAATGGAAATGTATTAAAAGAACTTGAAGCTTCACTGGAATGACAACTGGCATCAACCCAAGAAAGAGAGACTCTGATTCCTAAGCTAAGAACAAAAAAAGTCCCAGGTGAGGACTTGAACCACCAGGTATGGGCCATCATCTGAGTTCAACTGTTTAGAGTAATTAACAACATAGGTTTAATTCTGAAAGGGCAAAATCTGAGTATCATTTGTCCTATTTTTCAAAAGTTGAAATTCTTTGGCTCCACAGTTTGGCTCTGGTGTAACTTAATTGCAGCTTAATTTACACTGGCTTACATTATTATTATTATTATTATTATTATTATTATTATTATTATTATTATTATTATTATTATTTCGGCCATCTTACTGGATTGCTCCAGTCACTTTGGGTGACTTCCAGCAAATTAAAGCATCGAACACAGTAAAACATCAAACATTAAAAACTTCCCCATAGAGGGTAGAAGTCTTCTAAAGGTTGTGTAATTCTTTATTTCCTTGACATCTGATGGGAGGGCATTCCACAGGGCAGGTGCCACTACCGAGAAGGCCCTCTGCCTGGTTCCCTGTATCCTCACTTCTCGCAACGAGGGAACCGCCAGAAGACCCTCGGAAGAGGACCTCAGTGTCTGGGCTGAGCAATGGGGGTGGAGACGCTCCTATATGCCAGCTTCTTGTGTATACAATTCCTCCCTTCATATTCATCTTCTTGTTATGTACTTTTCTTGTTTACAGATTATGTCTTCTGTACTAAAATGCCCCTTATATGCTGGGCCAAGGGGACAACATGGGAACCTGTTCTGATCAATAAACCATCTGATTTCTATTAGAATATTTTCATCCTTTCATGAGCTATGGAACACTACTGCTTGCTTTAATATTTCAAACAAAGGAAATGGAAAGGATTGTAATTTGTGTACAGGAAATTTTGTACTGAAATTCCACCTGAAAATTCCCATGACCGACAGCTAGTATGTTGTTGCTGCTGCTGGGCTACTGAAGGGTCAGTTGAGAAAGTCTAATCTTTCCAACTTGCTTAGCAGAGGCTGTGAGCAGAACTGCAGAGCACAACCTTTTGTAAAAATAATCTCTGCTTTCTATGCATTCACCACCAACTCCCAGCTGCCACTGACAGATGAGAAATGAGGGTCTGCAGGTGGGCTTCTTACCCTTTCTTCCTATCACTCTGTCTCTGATGGGAAACAGACAGGCAAGCGCTGCCACCTTGGATCTCATCAGGTTTTTGGATGACCTACAAAAAGGTGTTTTAAAAAAATGTAAATTAGGTTAGAGATTTTGGCTTTTGTCACCATATGGTATGTTGATAAATTATTAGGAAAGAAGGATCATGCTGCAATCTGTTAGAATTCCTTTCTGGAAACAGATCATAGCATCACATCCCTGTTGGTCTCTTGGAATAAAATGTGCAGGGTCAATCAAATAATGCTCTTACTGTGACTAACCAACATTCACAGTGTAATTTGTAAACTTTTTGAACTGCACAAAGCTCTTTATCAGGATGGAGGATGGGTTTTTTGTTTGTGTTTTTAAAGACAGGAAGGATATTTATTTACTCAGGACATTTATATTTTCCCTGAGTCTTCCAGGCAATTTCCTATCCAGCCACTTTGAGTATATTTACAACAGGGATAGCCACCGGGTAGCCAAGGAATCATATATATGGAAACTGCTGTGTTTGTCTACATCCTTGCTATTCATTTTGCCTTTAAACGGGGAGCGCAAGGTGAAGTATTTGTTATTACCTGGGAAGCTGATGAGGCAGAGGCTACTTTTAACTGATGGGTGCCACTGCCGTTGAGGAATGAGGAGGCACCCCAGGGTCCACTGTGATGCCAGGCACTTATTTTAGCCAAACCAGTCCAGATTCACGAGCCTGCAGATTTTTCTAGAAGCAGTGCAAGAGAGAGTTGTGAGGTGCTTGCTACTCAGCGAGTGCTCTCTTCACTCTGGAAGGGAACATCTGTGGTGATCTCTCAGTTCCCTTTTTTAAACAATTTTTTTTTATTTGTTGTTGCAAAATTGTACACATATAAATCATAAAACATGACATAACTAACAAAAATGCATCACTAGGGGGGTAAACTACTAAACATATTATTTTACAGTACATGATAATGAGGTGATTATAGTAAAACAGTAAAATGAAATCTTCAATAAATCAACTTGGTAAACATAGAATAATAGAAGTGAAGCAAAGAGTATTGCCTGCTTATCTACACACCATGTTGCAATATATGTTGTAAATGTTTCTTGTCCACATGTTTCATTTGTATATCTCATAAAATTATACCATACAAGTGTAAAATTTATCTTGTTTTTTCTCTCCTTGCCACCTTCAATTTTTACGACAGCTTTTCCATTATGGCTGTTTGCCAGCCTATATTATGCAAGTGATCAATATTCATTAGTTGCAAGATTTTCCATGTTCTGGCTATTACCATACTAGCTGCTGTTAATAAATGTGTTATTAATTCCTTACTACTAATTGGTCGATATTTGAAGTATATAAATTAAGTAAGTGTCCTCTCATTTTCAAATGAGAAGGGTTCCTGCAAAGTGAGAAGTGTGTAGTTATTTGCCAACTTCTTACCATAGTGGCAGTGGTGGAGCATATGCCTGCGCTGCCCAGAGCAGGCGCACTCCCGAGGGGTGCAGAGGGTGCCCTCTCGGGTGCGGGATAGCTACACACGTGCGCACCCACTGATCCCGCTCCTTCCTCTCCCCTTCCCATTCACCTGCCTCCTTTGCTGGCAATTGTGAACCTTCATGTGAAGTAGTATCTCGGCTCCCTCCGTCTCATGTGGGCTGAATGTATGAATGGGAGAGATTTCTGGCTCCCCGACACTCCTTCTTTGGAGTCTCCTTCTTTGGAGGTCTTTAAGCAGAGGCTTGACAACCATATGTCAGGAGTGCTCTGATGGGGTTTCCTGCTTGGCAGGGGGTTGGACTCGATGGCCCTTGTGGTCTCTTCCAACTCTATGATTCTATGATTCTATGACACATCACTTTTGGTGGTTAGGGCAACACCAGATTTAGAGCAGTGCAGGTGGTTCCCTCACACAGGGCGCCAAGCCGTGGGAGCTCAAAATAAAACAACAACAACAACAACAAATATTTATATGGATACATACTCATAGCTAGGCCCAGTCAGATGGGCAATTGAGTTGCTGTAACTATGATCATAGAATCATAGAATCATAGAGTTAGAATAGACCACAAGGGCCGAACACCATGACGGAAACCAAAGCACATGGAAACATCGTTTACCTTCCCACCACAGTGGTACCTATTTATCTACTTGCAGTGGTGTGCTTTTGAACTGCTAGGTTGGCGGGAGCTGGGACAGAGCAATGGGAGCTCACACCTATCGTGCAGATTTGAACCACCAACTTTCTGATCAGCAAGCCCAAGAGGCTCAGTGGTTTAGACAACAGTGCCACCCGCACCCCTCTTCTGGTTGAGAGCCAGAGCACTGACTTCTACCACTGGGGACATAGGATGCCTCCTCTTTCCCAAATCAGTTTACATCTGTAGCAAGCTTTGCTTTAGAAATGAAATATCACGTTTCCTCACACCATTACGTTGTGTGAGGGCAGAGATTTAAGTTAGCACTGAAATTACATGTATTACAGTGCTGCTTAATTATGCCATATCACAGGATGTTAATTTGTGCAAGTTGTCCAAAACAGCTGGTGGAGGAGGAGGGGGAGAGGACGGGGGGGAAGAGCTGTGAGTGGAGGGGGCCCTTTCCCCATCGTCTGGAGCCCCTGGGAAACCCAACCAACACGCTGGAACTGGGTATGGAGAGGGCAGCTGAATGAGATGCAGCTGTGGGCAGCCTGAGGAAGGACCAGCCATCCTGCGCCTCCCCATGAAAAGCAGATTAAGAGACTGTTTCCAGGTACTCTTCTCACTGTGAGACTTTTGCGGGCGAGCTGAGAGTTTGTTTGGACCCTGGGTAAGAACCCGGAGGCTGAGAGGGAGGGTGTGTCAAAAGAAAACAAATTGATACTAGTAATACATAAAAATGCGTAACTTTGTATTAATGTAACATTTCTATATGTAACTGTATTTTTGTAACAGTTTAAGTTGTCAGTTGTTACACCACTTAATATATGTTTAATATCTGTTTAATATATTAAGTGGTATAAAAAATAATAATTAATCAATGTCTATATTGTTAGCTGCCTGAAGAACTTCCTTGGTAGCCATGGTAGAAATGCTCCTAAATAAATAACGATGCATCAGGGAGGAAGAAATTCTGCACACAGAGGCGACTGGGGCATGGAAAACAGAATGTGAAATCCAGCCCAAAGTCACATTTCTAGATTGTAGGTCTTCCGGTAATATCCTCAGAACTCCAAGCTTTCTGACTAGTCAACATTATTCAGGGAGTATTAATGCTTTTATAACATTAGTTTATAATTAGTAGAAAAAACTTATAGTGCAGCTCCCTTTTCTCTGTATTAATCAAAATCATAGAATTACACTTCAGTCTGAATGTTTCCTGTGACTTGATTCAGTCTGAATAAATATATTCTATCAGCTGTTTCCACATTTTCTTCTACAAGCATGATTTCAATGCAGATTTTTGGAAAAGACTCCCACGTTTTTTTAAAGCCTTTACATTTCTTTAAATTATGTACATCTTTCTTGCAGGTGTATGAGGCTGGGAATGATAATTTACCATGCTGTGGCACAGCCACCAACTCCTGCACAGGAAAACAAGAAGAAGGATGTGATTTTTGACATTCAGTTCAAAAATAAGATAAAATCTACGTATGCCATTGAGGTAATTTTCACAGAATAGTCTTATGCTAAATATTCTGAAGGCCAAAACCATTACAGCGGCAGTCTTAATTATCTTGTCCATCCACAGTGCAAATTTCAGAAAGAGTGTTTCTTTCTATGGCTCTATCATAAGCAATTTACTTTTCAAGGAATGAATCATATTTCATCTTCTTTTCCCCCCCTGAATGGACCATCTTGCAGTTCCTGTGTATTTGCTCATCAGATGCTTTTAATGGCCATATGGGTGCTGTCAATTGCCTCTGTAATGTTAGGAAATCAAGCAGTCCAAACAGATCATTTTCATTTGATGCAGGTGCTGCCCATTTAAAGAGAAAGACGTCCTGGGATGTTTCCTTAATTAAAGCTTCAATTCCTTTGAATAGTAAGAGCCAAATGAGAAGCTCAGCTGGTTTGCATTCTGAAGGGTCAATGTCTTGTACATTCAAAGTTGCCGGAATCTGGTGCTCTGTGGAACTTTGACTGCACTGTGTTGTAAATCGAAGCCAGAGAGCCTCCTCTGCCACACGGAACATCCTCTTTATGTAATCCCTTTCTCTCCCCCCGCCCACTTAATCTTCTTTCTTTTTTTGTTGAGTCTGTCTTGCTATGTGTATTAGGAGCTATTCCGACAGATTGAAATGACCTCAGTGAAAATAAGCTTAAATTGGATAAACACTGCTGCAGCATGCAGCATGCTCCAAATCTGTGTCCACCTCCTGCAAATTGAAGTATGCCTTATCACACCAATGTGCTTCCATATTAATGCTGTGACTGGTAATTTTGTCACTGAAAACAAGCAGATGGACAATGTGTTCATCATTCAGATTTGGTTACATATAATCCTCCCAAATGCAATTTGTATACCCCCTGCGTGTGTCTTATTCACTGCACTGTATATACTATATAATGCCATGCACGTTACAGAATATAAGCCTCTAGCAGATGAACAGACAAGTCTATTAGGGACCAATCTTTCTATGCATGCTGCTCTGTGAAGCGTCCTTAGGGCTGCTTTGCATATCCCTTGTGTATTTTAACTTGTGAACGACCCTGAGACCTGTGGGTATAGGCCAATATAGTAAACAAACAAACAACAAACAAACATCCAACTGGGAGCATTACATGATAGGTGATGTGATGTGATGTACATGAAATTCTTGAGATCCATTTCAGAAACGGGATGAAATGGCATTATGAATACCAAGGCCTGACCTGGAAGATGCATCAGTGCACATGTATTTATTGGTGGCATTTATACTCCACCTTTCATCCATGATGGAACTCAAAGTAGTGTCCATGAAGTCCTCAAGTTATCCACCAGCCAGGCACTGACCAGATCTGCTTAGCTTCAGCCTGATTGCCTGTGCAACTATTAACCACGTTAAAAACAGCTGTTCAATTTGTTTTAATTAGGAATGGGAGCTTTGAGCAGCTGCTGAGGATTCTTTACAAGGCGTCCCATCCAGACTGGCTCTCATCTGTCACTGAACTAAAGTTCCCATGATTGCTTGAATGCAAGCTATCAGACATTCAACTCTGAGCGTAGACTTGTTTGTAAAGTGAATGTAATAATCAGGGATTAGTTGGGCCCCAATCCTCTCTGACATAGATTCCGGGGGGGGGGGCAGGGTTCACCCACAATGTAGGACTCTGAACGTGACTTTTGGTAGAAACCAAAGTCGCGTTAGAGGCCTCGCAAGGCCCCAGATGTGACCTCTGAGACACCGCAAGGTCTCAGAAGTGACACCCGAGACCCTGCCAGGCCTCTGAACACAACTTCTGGTAGAAACCGGAAGTTACGTTGGAGGTCTTGCAGGGCCTTTGACGTGAGGCCCTTGGAGACCCTGTGAGGCATCATAAGCGCTGCTGTGCCACCAATGCAACATGACTCCATGACGCCATGATGCCACGTTATGTCATAGGTGCCCTTGGGCACCCATAACCTGGGGCCCAAGTCAGCGTCCCTGCTTCTCTGCCATATCACTTCACAGGCATATAGGGTAGAGCAGGCATAAACTCCCTTCTGCATTAAGGCAATCTTGAAAAGGCCAAGCTCTGCTTTGACTTTGAATAAGTGTCAACTAAGGGATTGGCTCTTCTGGATAGAATCTAGAAGGGACCTGTAACTCATTAAAAACACCAGATTTCCCCAGTGATGCCCACTGCATGGCTGCCCCATACACAGACAGACTTTATATTTGTGATGCACCTCAAGTGGATGACATCATTCATCATCTGTTAGCCTGCCCCTTTTAGAGAGACCCAAGAGATCACTTTCTGAAACCTTTGTATACCCCAGCAGAAATCCAGTTTCTTCTGAGTGACAATAATACTTTCATAACACAGAAAGTGGCACTGGCTGCCAAAAAGTCTGGAAAAAGAGTTCAATTAAAATCACTATTAATTGTTGTGGTGATTCAGAGGCTTGATTTGAAATTAAGCTGGATTTGAATTTGTTGATGTCTCTGATAAGTGCTTTTTTCTGGGGGATGCAGGGGTATGCATACCCTTAAACATTTTGTGAATCTAACAGGAGAAGAAACTAAAAAAAAATAAAAATTTCTAGTTTCTTCTCTAGCATGGTGACTCATTAGTCCTCTTGCTCCCCCCTGGCGGCCTCATTTTCTGTCACGGTGTTTCCTGAGTCTCAAATGGAATGAGAATGCCCCTAAATGTTTTTTGTTTGTTTGTTTTGTTTTTAAAAGCACTGTCTCTGATAACTTTTCTCTTACATCATGGATGCTGGCTCATATTATGGATCTGTATTGTTTTATTGCTGCAGCTTTGTCATGGCATTTGGCTGGAACAATAATCTTGAAAAGAAGAGTGGATTTGAGTGCAGAGGGTATATTTCATTTGAGCCCAAGGCAAGCCTGCATGATCCTTTATTAAGAAGTCTGGACTAAGCCTGCAGGGCGAGAAGGCTTCGCTTCTTGCTTACCGGACATCACTTGAGATTTGAGGAGCAAGAGCAAAGAGCTGCCACTGCCAGCCTTGAGCCTGGAACAAATGACCACAGTAGCAGTCTGACCAAGCGGCCAGTTAACTGGATTCAGTACCCCAGGTATTTCTCAAGAAAGCACACCACATTTGGAGAGGTAGAGTTATTAAAACTAATTTAAAAATTAGTAGCCTCAAACTAGGACCCATATACCAATAACATACCCTCCAAGTGTCCTGATTTAAGCGGGGCACATCACAGATTGACAGAAGTCACTCCGTCTTCTGATTCCAATCCCAGTTGTCCTGTTTTGACTCCTATGCTCTGGCTGCACCACAGTGCAGGACCAAAAGACAGACGAAAGGAAGGAAAACCCCGTGCATTGCCACTCTCCCTCCTCCCTCCATCACGGCACTTCTGCAGCGCTGGAGGAGGTGGAGGCCGTGCAGGTTGGCATGGCATCTCTCAATCCTGTGCAGGCCAGTATGACCTCACACTTGCAGGAGGAGGGAGGGAGCAAGCAATGGGTTCAATAGGGTGGGGTGCCCTGAATTGCCCTCCCAAAATACTGGGGGGGGGGTATGCAATAAGAAGTAGGATTAAAACATGCTGATAAAGTGTAGAAAAATACTTTGGGGAATTATAAAACAAGACAAACCAGTGAAGTGAACTTGGCCTAGCGTGGAAAAGTTACCAGCAGTTATCAGAAGTAACAGGAGAAGAGTGGAAGAGCAGTGGGGAGAAAGGAAGGCAAAGCCAAGGAGGAATGTTAGGGAAAGGGGGAGAAGAGGAGGAAGGGAGATGAGATCTTGATTAGGTGGGGAGCAGAACACAGTTGGTGGACTAGAGGGAAGGGCAAAGGACTTCATTATGGTGCAAGGTTTATTTTCTGCATCCCGCCCCTCAAAAACGAATCACTGTCTTTTTTATCACTGTCTAATTACTGTTCCTACAGATTTTTGTGTAAAGTAACGAAAGGTTGTGACAGCAATTTTCTTTGGCAAGTGCTTCCTATAGAGTCCTAATGTGAGTGCTAAGATCTAAGCAGACTGCTAATGGAAATAGTCAATGTTAAAAAGGAAAAAATAAATATTTTGCACTTTCCTCACCTTTCACCTTCAATAAAACAGAAAACTGGTTTGACCATTCTCAAGAATTCTAGGGTTTATGGCACTATCCTCTTTTCCTGTGAAAATAAGGATAAGGGGGGTGTTATGCATCATTAGTAGAAAAATATAAAACTCCCATTAAAAAAACTGCTAGTCCTATGAAAATGTTTGTTTAATTGCTTTCCGCACAGGAGCTTCTGAAACATTTTGCTTCCAGGGATCAGATAGAAATGCTCAAAAAAAAAAAATTAAAAAATTGTTTAGTCACATTTTAAAGTGAACCGACCTGATTTACAATTCATGGACTAATCACAGATCGGACAGCTGCTATCCTCCTGTTTCTCCAAATTGTGTGCTACACAAGTCCAATAACAGGCTAAAACACAGAGGGGGACACTTGATGGAAATGAAAAATTGCAACAGGAGTTTAGAACAGTATATTCTAACAGCTATAACCGTGTGCTGTGAATTCTAACAAATGAAGCCACCCAGGTTGTGGGATGAAACACATTTGTACAGCAAACTCGGCTAGATACTTGGAATGACCTCTAAGAAGATATTTTAAATCCCAACATTTGAGAAGCTGCCAGGAGCACCTAAATATCACTTTTGCATATGCTGAAGCAACTCTGTAAGGTGGGCAAATAGAATCCACTCACTATTGATAGGCCCACATCAAATTTGCAACAGCCCACTTAAGGTAAATAAAAGCACGACTTGCTTTTCTACTGTCACTAAATTTAGAACTGTTCAATGGATAAAATTACTCTCATTAGTTTTACTGGAAAGACTTCACAACAAATGCAGATGGGACTGTTTGAACTTTTAAGAATTCACAAGCATGTGGATACTTTTTTGTAATATTTTCTGTTTCTCCCTCAATCTCTCTTCCATTCAGATGGTAGTAATTAAGCTATTAACAAGCACTGTGCCAGTGCATACACCACTGGCAGAGAAAAGGGGGACCAGGGGGTGCGACACGCCCTGGGTGTAATCCCTGAGGGGGGTGACATTGCCACACATGCCCCCCCGATGCTTGCCATGGTTGGCGCAACCCCAGGACGCTTGCTGCTTTCTCTGCCTCTGACACACACACTTTTTCTTATTTCCTCTTGGATACTCCCTAAATATTTTTTGAAATTATGCTCCTATCTTTGTTTCTGTCTTAATGTTCCTCTCTCTGTGTGTCTGGGAAGCACAAAGAAATTAGACAGCAGGAAAATCCTGGTGGGATGATCTTCATCCACCTCACCCTTAATGTAGGACCACAACCACAGCTTTGTAATCAGCCAATAAATGAATAATCAAAGCTTAAGGGCCAAATAAAATAATACATGAACATCAAGCCACTTCCACTCCATGGTACACATTAGCAGCTTGAAATACAGTGAAGCTGTATGAGTGCACTGTGCTTCAAATTGCATGTTTACATTGCTGTACACACCAGTGAATGGGTGGGCATGACTTCACCTGATGCACATTACCAGCTTGGTTTCCCTGCATCCGTAGCCTCCTACCTTCTGAACTCAAGGAAGTCATCACCTGTGCATGCGCTAGATTTGCAAATCTATAGCATGGTTGCACTGGGAATACTGTGTGCAATTCTGGTTGCCTGACCTCAAAAAGGATGTTGTCAAGTTGGAAAAGGTTCAGTAAAGGGCAACCAAAATGATCAAGGGGATGGAGTGACTCAAGATCAAAACATTTGGCACTTTTTAGCTTAGAGAAAAGGTGAGAAAGAGGTGACACAAGCCATGATGGCGATGCTCTGGCTTCACCATCAGAGGCAGTAATGCTTCTGAATAAAAGTTGCTGAAAAGTGAAGGAGGGGAGTGTGCTGTTCTTGCTAGACACCACTGTGGGAGCAGAGCTGGGGCGTTGAAGACCTCTGTGAGTGCCTGGAGGCGGTTGGAGGATGGATGGCGGCTAATGGATTGAGGTTGAATCCTGACAAGACAGAAGTACTGTTTTTGGGGGACAGGCGGTGGGTGTGGAGGACTCCCTGGTCCTGAATGGGGTAACTGTGCCCCTGAAGGACCAGGTGCTCAGCCTGGGAGTCATTTTGGACTCACAGCTGTCCATGGAGGCGCAGGTCAATTCTGTATCCAGGGCAGCTGTCCACCAACTCCACCTGGTACACAGGCTGAGACCCTACCTGCCCGCAGACTGTCTCGCCAGAATGGTGCATGCTTTAGTTATCTCCCGCTTGGACTACTGCAATGCGCTCTACGTGGGGCTACCTTTGAAGGTGACCCGGAAACTACAACTAATCCAGAATGTGGCAGCTAGGCTGGTGACTGGGGGCAGCCGCCGAGACCACATAACACTGGTCCTGAAAGACCTACATTGGCTCCCAGTACGTTTCCGAGCACAATTCAAAGTGTTGGTGTTGACCTTTAAAGCCCTAAACGGCCTCGGCCCAGTATACCTGAAGGAGCATCTCCACCCCCATCGTTCTGCCCGGACACTGAGGTCCAGCGCCGATGGCCTTCTGGCGGTTCCCTCATTGCAAGAAGTGAGGTTACACGAAACCAGGCAGAGGGCCTTTTCGGTAGTGGCACCCGCCCTGTGGAACGCCCTCCCATCAGATGTCAAAGCGATAAGCAACTACCTGACATTCAGAAGGCATCTTAAGGCAGCCCTGTTCAGGGAAGTTTTTAATGTGTGACATTTTAGTGTATTTTTGGTGTCTGTGGAAGCCATCCAGAGTGGCTGGGGAAACCCAGCCAGATGGGCGGGGTATAAATAATAAATTATTATTATTATTATTATTATTATTATTATTATTATTATTGCGCTCAAATCCTGCTTGTGGGGTTTCCCACAGACCACTGTCTAGGATGCTGGACTAGACGGGCCATTGGCCTGATCCAGCATTTGTCCATGTGCAGAGGTTGTCTGAAGTGTGCACACCTCATCTGAACCATGGCTTGTGTTTCCAATTGGATGGAAGCTGGTTCAATACAGGACTAGTTCTCAAAAATCTACGGGCTCCATTTGGATTGTGACTGACATCAAGTGCCCTCAGGGTCATGTGCCAGCAGTGGGAGTGCAGTGGAGCCAGACTAGGTGGCAGTGGCTACAAAGTTCGTGCGTCTTTCTCCCTTCTTCCCAGTAATGTGAAGTGATGTGACATACATTAATTTCATTGATGCTTATGTATATATAGCAAAATGGGAAGTGAGAAGAGAAAGAAAATATGAAGATGGATCACCATCTCCTCCACCTACCCACCCTCAACATTTCTGAAACTTTTTTCCAGAATTCCACAGGCATTTTAAACATTGTTCAAGTAAATTTGACTGACAAGTTAATTAGTTTCGGAGAGAAAATATGTCTTGTTATAATGAGTCAGTCCTTTGTTTTAAAAGGAATGCATGTTACCCCAATCTATTCTACAAGGCTTTTTTTCCATTTCTATAACAATTATTGTAATTATTATGGTAATTATTTGCTGCAGTTAATCTCAACCAAAGTTGATATACTATATGGTAATTCACAGCAGTGGGTGGCGAGTGGGCAGCTGCTTCTCCCCACTTATTTAGCATTGGGTGAAGAATTGCATCCACTTTTCTACTAGAAAGTTCTTATAGAATGTTTATGAAAATTCACGAGTACATAACATTATTTTTAGCTATTTTTCAGCTCCATAATTCTAACCACTATAATGATAACTAATAATGATAACTAATCTACAGTCCTAAGCAATGCTGATTCTCTGCCAGAGCCTGGCAGGGGGAAACAAGCCTTTAAAGGCCTGCTCTGTTGCTGGGTTGCTGAATGGGCTCAGAATCCCGCCTAAGTCCCCTCTCGGGTCCCACTACTGCCATGGCCCTAGGACACTCCTGTTGAAGGACTTACTGTTGGTGGGGAGGAAAAAATATATACAAAAAAAGAATTCCCTGGATGCTAAGATCAAGGTTTGGAGCAAGTGCTCTTTAGTGAGAGAAACCCAGCAGAGTTTTAAAATTACAAATTATGCAGCAAAGTAAAGCGTGGAAATTTAAGCTGTTAGACCTTTGAAATATGCCCTTCTAATTTCCTTCCAAAGGTCTCCTCTGCTGCCCCTAGCAGAGAAAATGCACACATTTTGTAAGTTAAAAAAAGTACTGTTTAAAAATACGGTTTCCTTACAAATTCCTCAAAGGTCAGATTCAAGTGCTTCAGAATAGGTTGCACAGGCATCAAAATTTAGCTGTTACAAAGTGGTGAAAGTTCCTAAATTATTGGTAAAGGAACTCAAGAGTGGCAACATGCAGACTTACCTGCATAAACTGTGAAAGTGTATTTAGCGGTGGTGGAGCTTCAGTCCCCAGAAGGACAATTGACCTCGCTCTCAAGCCCCCATTTGTAAAACTGATGTGATATTTCCCATTTTAATATATTATTGTTGTTGTGCTAAACAGGGCAGGAAGTGAATTCCATGAACATTTTTGCCTCTTGAAAAGCATACAATGTTTGGTTATTTGGAGTGATCATTCAAAATGCACAAAAAAATTAAAGTATGTGTGTTTAAAAATACAGCCATTTATGCCCATCAGTGCACAACAACAGGGCTTGAAAAGTCCTTCAGTGCACATTAATACATAAAAACAATTTTTTATGAAGAGGCTTTTTTCAAGCAAGCAAGCAAGCAAACAAACAAACAAACAAACAAACATTATTAACATCACTACACAGTCACATTCCTCCCGCATATATATACATACTATCAAAGGGCAGCATACATTTTATTTCAAGTAATTTTTAAAATGCATGATTTATTCTTTATGTTTAGGTTGGGCAGTTTTGAAAGCGTTATTCAGTATAAGCCAAGTTAGAATAAATGTTGTGTAATTTCATATTAATTTATATAATGTGACTTGCTGTAATACTTTTATGAATTTACTTGGCCCCAAATCTGAGTTTTCTTGGTGTATAATTCTATTTTTTGGCACACCATGCTGACTACCCTTCAGCTGTCAAGTGATGAGCATCTCATTTGAGAAGCTGGACTCCACTAATCGGTAATGCTTTTATATGATAAGAAAAGTTTATCCATGGCAGCTGATCTTTAAGAGCTATTTCAGAGAACCAAACTGCTTCGGAATAGTTGCAATGATTATGTGGTAAAGCATGAATCGACTGCAACCCTGGAATCACGGCCACCTTCTGTGGCTGGGCTTTTGCCAGCAGAAAGTGACTTTAGTGTGCATTTTTTAAAAATATATAAATTAGCACAGTTTTAGTTAACCACTGGGAAGGCTGCAGCTTGGAAACTAATTAAATAAATATCTAGATATATTCCAATGTTCCCTATAGCATATTTGAATTTTGGCAGCATCTAGTATATGTGAAATGGGGGTTTTGACCTAAGAGATGTTTACCTCCATTTAAATGATATGTTATATTTTGCAAAATTAGGGAGCAAAGACCAAAAAGTTTTGCAATACTCCAAGGAAGAGAAGGACAAATCAATAACACCTCTTGTTCCATTGTGCCCCAAGGAATATAAACATGAACATGTCAAATCCCCATGAACCTTCTTTTCAGTCCCAGCTACTGATATTATTTCAGTTAATACCTCTGAACTTTCTTATCTACACACATTAACGGCCATTTGAATATAGAGATATAGTAATCAGGGTTAGACTGAAAAGTCTCTTTTGAGTAGAACTATTTAAAATCAGGTCACTGCTTTATTGATGGAAGTTTACCCTTAAAACCGGTCCATTTTGGTCTCTTACTGAATCAAGCTCACCCATTTCCCCCTCCAAAGCCTCTTGCCATTCACCAATAAGAAGCAGGATAGGATCAGCTATAGTAAGATGGGACTTTCCCAGTAGGTCGTTCTGATAACAGTCTTGCTTGGAGGGGGTCTATCCTGTAAGGGCACGTCTGCATGCCTCCCAGAATCCCGTTCATTGCTGAGGGCAATGTCAGCTAGGGTTTCAAGGTCACTTGAATTGCAATCAAGATCTTGGTTCGATGTATTGGGTCATGCCGGGTGGGGGTGGTGCAGCGACTGTTGATAAAATTCCCAACTCAATTAAACCCATAAAGACTTGGATATTAGCCTTGATGCCAGATAATTCCTTCTTTAGACCATCCTGGCTCTGGAAGATTTTCCCACTGGTTTGTGCATTAAGGAGGTACTGGTCTCGGCAGCATCTAGTAGCAAACTTCAGTGTACACATTCAAAAATCCCATTTGGATACCACCGTAATACTGACATAACAATTGTTGCTTTGCAACACCATTTTTGTGCCCTTGCCCTGTTTGACTAAGAGTAGAAAAATATTAATGCAGAGTTAGAAATAATTCATTCAGCAGCAAAACAACCAAACAAACAAACAAACAAGTAGGATGAGAACTGAACATTGCAACAAGGAAGGAACACATAGGAAGAAGGAGCATGTTCTAGTTTAGTCCTTGGCTTAGTGAGAGTGTAAGGCCACATTCTGAACTGACCAAGGGATACAACTCCTAGTTAAGCAGAGGCTTGACAACCATATGTCAGGAGTGCTCTGATGGTGTTTCCTGCTTGGCAGGGGGTTGGACTCGATGGCCCTTGTGGTCTCTTCCAACTCTATGATTCTATGATTCTATGATTCTATTCTATGATTCTATAGAAGGCAGAAGCGTTGCCTCTCCCACTCCCCCCACTCCCGTCTTCTCTTCCTGAGAGCTCGGCCTCTCCCTCACCACACTCCTGAATATGAACAGCTACTGAGGCTTGGAAGAGATTGCATCCAATTTGCCCCTCAGCTGCTTGCTCCCATTTGCCTGATACCAATGAATCTGAGGGGAGGAGGAGGACAGCTTCTGTTGCTGTTTGCACTGAGGAAGAGGGGCTTGAAAGATGAGTTGTAGTGGTGGACTCTGGGCTTCCAAATTTCAGCGGTGTGACACCCCAATTTGTCATCCTGCTCTCGCCTTCCATTCTACACCATTGCTGTGGCGTCTCCTGCAGCTCCCTCTCAGCTCAGCACCCAGTGTGGGTGAAGAGGTTGCACTCCCCTCAACCTTCCTCTGAGGAGTTGTCAGGACCCTCCTTTTTTGAGGTCGGAAAAAGCTGAGGGGAATAAAATGGATCACAAAGAGTCTTAAGTGATCTTCAGGGGTACTTCACTACCTGTGGTGAGCCAGGTGATAAATGGAGGGTGGGCCTTCTTGGTTGTGACGCCCCACTTAGGTAACATTATTCTAGGTAAGCATACCTGGCTCTGACTTGGATGTCTTTTGGCACCAGGTAAATGCCCCCTCCTTCAGCTTTTACTTTTAAATTTTAATCTGTGGCGCAACTGTTTTTGACCTGGTTTTGTCTGTCATCTTATTGACTGAATCAAATAATCACAGAGTTGGAAGGGACCCGAGGTTCATTGAGTCCACCCCCTGCCAAGCAGGAATCTCAGCTCAAGCATCCCTGACAGATGCCATCCAACCTCTGCTTAAGAACCCCCGGGAGATGAGAGTCCACCACCTTCTGAGGGACTGTCGTTGCTTTCTTTTAATCTCTTTCTACCATTGCTTTTTTTAGTTTGATTTTAGTGAAGTATTTTTAAATAGATTTAGGGAGGGGTGCAAATTCATTACAGTCATACCTCATGGTATGTTTGCTTCATGATACTTTTTTTCAGGTTGCGTCCCACGGCGACCCGGAAGTACCGGAAAGGGTTACTTCCGGGTTTTGCCACTCGCGCATGCGCAGAAGCGCTAAATTGCGCTTTGTGCATGCGCACAAGAGCCAAATCGCACTGCGCTCCTGCGCAGATATGGCACTTTGGGTTGCGGGCTTTTCATGTTGCAAACGGGCCTCCAGAATGGATCCCGTTCGCAACCAGAGGTACCACTGTATTATGTAAGCAAATAAATAAATACATAAATGCACAAAATCCTCATGTCTGTAGAAGTTGACTCCCCTCTGTGAGAAACATACCTGGAAAGGGCAACACCTCATGAAACCACCTTTCCAATGCCCAGGTCATGTGTAATGGAGCCCCTTGCATGACCTTCCAGCACCTCAGTGGAGACACTGTGAGGAACCCAAAGAGATGTGTAAGGTGCCAGTCAATGAAGCACAGGCTCTCTGAAGCATCAAAGTAGGAGGGAGATGGTTTGCATCAGATGGTCAGAAGGCCCAGAAGGGTTCCACCAGGTCCCTTGCAGCTAGAGATTCTGAAGCTGCCTGCTCATGCATACCTCTTTGGCAGGCTGCCTGCTTCCTGTTTCTTCTCCAAAACACCAACCCAGAACAACATGCCTGCATTGTGCAATTGTGGTGGCCCTCATTCAGTGCAAGAATGACAGCTTCAGCAAGTCTGCTCTTCTGTATCACTGCCTTGGTAGAGGACTACCAAAATGGGTGAAAAGTTTTATCAGATTATTCACCTCCAATAAATACCAAGGAATTGAAATGTTGCTTCAAACACATAGAAAAATGCACCATGCCTGCATGTATTATTTCTCTCCTGGGACCTTTGCCACAGTGTATTTGCATTTTCTCTCCCCCTCTGCTTACAACGTTTCTTCTTATGCTCTTCTTAAAGCTATTACACTTGGCGTTGCAAAGAAAGGAGGCGATCTGAATTCCCAATATTCCCGGACAGAATAAAGAAGCAAACACATTGGCACAAAGCTTCTTTGAGCTGCTTAATTTACTTTTCAACAAAAGGGGAAGATGACATTGAGCACTTCGCAAAGAACACGCTCACACACAAAATCGGGTGATAATTCAATCATTATGAGGGGGGAAAGTCCAGTAAAGGTAGACTTATTCATAACAGACTCTGAAACTAGAATTCACTGTGTAAGTAACTTTTAAAAACAAAGCTGGACTTTTAAAAAAAAACAAAACAGGCACCCTTTATTCCCATTATCTTGGATTCTGCTTCTCAACTTCTTCAGCAGCCCAGAGTGCAAATGTTATGGAATCTTTCAGGGGTGGAGGGACCTTATAAGGGATCTTAGCCTGGAAAAGAGGAGACTGAGAGGAGATATAATAGCCATCTTCAAATATCTCAAGGGCTAAACCATGGAAGACAGAGCAAGCTTGTTTTCGCCTGCTCTGGAGGGTAGCATTCAAACCAGTGGCTTCAAGTTACAAGAAAGGAGATTCCAACGAAACATCTGGAAGAACTTTCTGACAGTAAGAGCCTTTCGACAGTGGAACAGTCTGGACTCTCCTTGCTTGGAGGCTTTTAAGCAGAGGTTGGGTGCTTTAGCTGAGATTCCTGCTTTGCAAGGGGTTGGGCTAGGTGGGGGTCCTTTCCAACTCTACCGTTCTATGATTCATTCAAGCCTGTACACCTTGGGATGCACCAAGCTGGTTGCAGTCCAGCAGTTGTTTATGCAGGGGTGGCTCATGAACTGCAGGGGTATGGGACCAGTTTCAGCCAGTGGGCCAGATCTGATTTTGACCAGCCCCTCTATACCCCATGACGTCGTAGGACATCTGGTTAATCCAAGCCCAGGTGAAGAACATGATTTGCATTCTGTGCCAGATTTAAGCAGAGCCAAGCAGCTTGCGTTTCTCACTGTTGAAATTTGGCACCAAATGCAAGCTGCAGTGCTGGGGCAGATCAGTTCAGGAATGCTGCACTCAGTAAAGGCTCCTGATTGCTCTGTTTACAAGCCCACCTTGCTTTTGTTGCTGAATGCTAGTCACACTGCTTTAGGCAGATTTGGATTGACCCAGGAGCTCCATTCGGCTGATCCTGAGTGGACCTTACTTCAGCAGTGTGTCTTCCATTTGATGCTAAATTTGTGTTGTTGTTGTTTAGTCGTTTAGTCGTGTCCGACTCTTCGTGACCCCATGGACCAGAGCACGCCAGGCACTCCTGTCTTCCACTGCCTCAAATGCATTCTATAGCCTTTGATTTTACAGCTCTGCAGTCAGATCCTCAAAGGCCTTATATTCTTGGGAATTGTCAGTGTTATTACAGATTTCAGAATCCAGTTAGCTACTTGTATGTCAGCAGGATTGGAAGGTAGGATATGTGGGGAACAGGACGCCTGAGTGACTCACATGTCCTTTCTCACTTTTCATTCTCTCCTATCTTCTGGTGATTAATTGTTAAAGTACCTAAAGGGCTATGCACATTGCAGAATTAAATGCTCAAGATGAAACCTGCCCACAGATCTCCATTTGAAGATAGATGTACAAGGAGAGGGAATTGAAGAGGGCAGGCAGGGCTGGCAGATTGGCTCCTTCAACTCTCTCTGAAGCCCACTTTACACACAGCAGATAAGGTCATCACACTGTCCCTGGACTAGACCACAAGAGGAAGGAGATGAATCACTGAATGCTCCATCATATGTAAAAACCTCTTCCTGTACACAGAAAATCAGGTGAAAGAAAGAAACCACCTTAGTCATCTCCATTATATGCCAGTTTTGAATGTGCAGCTATTACCACTGCCAGAATCATGGGGACACATTCCACCAAACAATCCCCAAATAGCACCTTTCCTGGAATGGACAGCAAAGGTTATCAATTTAAACCCCTTCAGACTGAGGAACTGTAATACTCTGGCCTACCTTAAAGAAGCAAAACACTACACAATTGCTGTTTCAAAGCCTGCCAAATGAATGGTCCATTTTCACACAATAAGAATGCTTCATGTGCTTTGAGGATGTTCCATTGCTCTTAAAATTGATTTTAAGGAAATGTGCTAGGATATCTACATTAAAGCAGACAGCTTTGATTCATTGTGCAAACTCAGCATCTCCTCCTCTGACATAACAGAGGTTACTGGATTTAAATAAATGTCATCCTGACAAGCTTATTGCTGGCTAACGCTGACCCAGAAAGCATGAAATAAGTGTTTGATATAATTTCCCTATTGAAAATCAATAATTTGTTCACTTATTGTGGGCACAGTATGCAACATGAAAAAATGGCATAAAATTTGCATTACATTTTCTTCAAGGACTCTTTAAGGAGCCACAAACAGCGTCTGCCAGCCATTTCCTCTCCTAGATCTTTCATGAAAGTCTTGAAAGGCTTAAGACTTTTAAAACCATCTGCATAACATTTTGCATTTGTCATTAGTGTGACTGCGGAGGGGAAGAAGGCAGCATTAAGGACAATGATACTGGGTGGGAAAGTAAGCAAATAGGAGTTCTGTAGCTGGAGAGATTAAACTGTAATTGCAACGTTTATCTTTTCATTCTTGAATACAGTGTTTGGATCCTTTCTAATATTCTACAAAGGGGTTATATAGGATTATTGTCAGCTTTTGAAAGGTCCATTTAAGTCCTGAAATTAAGAAGAAGCTGGGAGGCCACCAGCAAAAGCCCCCATTTTCTTTTTGTGTTTGAATTGTGGGATTAGGGTTAACCTTTCTGCGTGCTGGCTGATATTTTTAATGGCAACACTATAAATTTTATACCGTCTAATCTCATTTGGAAGGATTTAATTGAAAAGTTCATATTCCAGCCTGCCTAGAAAGCTTTTTACTAAAACAAAACTGTATATGTGATGCTGCTTCCCAATTTTGAGTCAGGTTGTCAGTCTGTCTAGCTGTGTACCATCTACTCAGGCTGTGTGTGTGTTCTAATTTATTCTTCACCAGTGAGCTCCAGCTGCTGGTTTCGAAAGTGATGTGCATATGACATTAACCACAACTCACATCTACCCTGCCATTTCTTATGAAATATTGCATTTTGAGGTGTTTTCCCTCAAAACCAGCTTCGGTCTGAATCAAGAAAAAGAACGACCTGGCTGTGTTCTCAGCCAGCAATGTGCGTACTACCTGTACAAAGGACTTTGAGCATGCACAGGTATGTTGTCTTTCCGCATGAAAGAAGGTTCTGAATATTTAAAAGAAGTAGCTTAGCCTTCTCCTGTGCTAGTTTTGCTGCTCTACAGATTTATGTGATGGAAATTCCCTTGGTAAAATAAGAACATGCAGTGTTTCCCCCTCCCCCCATGAGGAATAATTTAAACATCCCGTATCTCACTTACAGTCCAAAGTGGGGTAATCCCAGGAAGGCTGTACTACACATTTCTGAATATATAGAGATGAGACTGCTGTGATTATGCTTCTCCAGAAGAGATGCACAAACCCCTAATGCGTTGAATTTTTATGAGCACTCAATTTAGGGACTGAAAAAAAGCTTGAGCCTTGTGCAAGTACCTGCTTTTAATGTTCACTAAAAGCTTAAAGGCACCCATAGAGCACCTGCCTCCATTACTCCTGCTGCCATGTGCCCTGCACTCCCAGGGGCCCAGGAACTTACTTGCAGTAGCTGGAAAAGTGCTGGGGACAACTGAAGGTGTCTTCTCCCTCTAAATGTCCATATTTGACTCCTTTAAAAGGTAAAGGGACCCCTGACCATTAGCTCCAGTCGTGGCCGACTCTGGGGTTGCAGCGCTCATCTCACTTTACTGGCCGAGGGAGCCGGCATACAGCTTCCGGGTCATGTGGCCAGCATGACTAAGCCGCTTCTGGCGAAGCAGAGCAGCACACGAAAATGCCGTTTACCTTCCCGCTGGAGCGGTACCTATTTATCTACTTGCACTTTGATGTGTTTTCGAACTGCTAGGTTGGCAGGAGCAGGGACTGAGCAACGGGAGCTCACCCCATTGCGGGGATTCGAACTGCTAACCCAGTGTTTCCCAACCTTTTTTGGGCAAAGGCACACTTGTTTCATGAAAAAAATCTCGAGGCATACCACCATGCCAGATGGGGAAAGGTCACTTTTTACTTATTCACTTTTTGAATAATAAGAATTATACGTCATGGGGGGGGGGGCAGGATTTTAGAGATGTTTAGGTGGGGCATGGCCCAAAAAAAGGTTGGGAACCACTGTTCTAGAGCAAGTAAGAAAGCTACCCCAGAGGGGGAAGGGTGGATTGAAAAAGTGGAATGAGGACAAGAGCCTATTCTTGCCAGGCTGCTGCTACACCCACTGGTCTTCCAATTGATCCAAATTGGGTCGCAGTGCCAAGTGCAACCGTGCAAACTATATGGCCAAAGATTTAAGAAGCTGGTCCCCCAAGTGATTGACAGCGGCGGGTCTGCACTTGGAGGGCAGGAGCTCTCCAAGGTTTCTAAGGCAGGGATCGACGCCGGGAACTGATGTGCCTGGGATCCTTTTCGTGCAAAAACACACCTACACTCTGCCCGCTGAGTCACGACGCGGAAGCCTCTGTGGTTGTTTGATGCTTTTTCAGCATTTGGCGGTCATTCTGGGGGGTTGGGGGGTGTCTGGAAGAGGGGCAGCCCCCCGCCAAGCCCCTCGAGGCCCCGTCTCGGCTGCCCCTCGCCTCCTTCCCACGGCTCCCGGGGCTCCTTCCAGAGAACAGGAAGGCCCGCAACCTGGGGCGTGTGTATCCCCCCCCCCAGTCTCGGGCGCCTTCCTCACCCGTTCAGCGGGGGTCCCAGGGGCTCGCAGGCGTCGGTTTCCCCCTCCGGGACGAGGCGCAGGACTCCCGCCAGGTCCGACCGGCACTCCCAGGAGCAGGCGGCCGACAGGCGGCCGCCGGGCGCAAAAGGGCCTCCAGCGGCGGGAGCTTTTGCGAGGCCAGCTACCGCTGCCAGGCTGCTGCCGCTCGCCATGGCAAGCAGGAAGCCCCCCGGGCTCTCGGCGCCGAGAGGATGCTACGCGGCGGGACCATACGCGGGCAGCGGAGAAGAAGGGCGGCGGGAGAGGGGCGGTTCTCGAGGGGGGAACTCAGCTTCCCAAGATCGCGGGGCTCACCGGACGGTTCTTCCCCGCAGGAACTTCCGCCCTTCCGCAGCTTCAACCGTAGACGTATTAGCATATGATAGGATGAAAGCTGGCCATAGAGAAAAGGCGAAGTTTGGCTGTCCGCAGCCTGGATTCCCGGGTTTCTTTCGACGTTACAGCCCTGTGACGTCAGCGCCACGCAGGCAGCCAGACGGCGAGAGCCCCGCGCTGGGCGGCCTCTCCTCGCTGCCGCCGCCCCGCCTCTCGCCGCCCGACTCGCCCGCCTCCCTCCCACGGCACACCAGGCAACATCTCGCGGCACACTAGTGTGCCACGGAACACCGGTTGGGAAACACTGTGCTAACCTTCTGATCGGCAAGCCCTAGGCTCTGTGGTTTAACCCACAGCGCCACCCGCACCCCATTTGACTCCTTACAATATCCCTAATGCCCACCATATTCTCCATTATCAAGCTCCCCGATGATTTTAAAGCATCAAATTATTAGAAATGGATTTCAAAGCCCCACAAATCTTATTCTTCCATCAGTTTCCAGGGCATTGTGTAACACATTGCATTACTCTCTCTGTGCTGAGAAGGCAACAGTTCTGACCCTATGCATTGCAGTTTCTTGATTTTAGAGTAAGTGTTGGCCTATTACTTGTGGTGACCGGCTTCATCCTTAAAAGCATTTCTTTTAATTTTGCTTAATGATTGATTTATTTTTTTGAAGATCTATATTAGAACTCCTCTGGGACGTAGGTGGCGCTGTGGGTTAAACCACAGAGCCTAGGACTTGCCGATCAGGAGTTCAGGGGTTCGAATCCCCGCGATGGGGTTAGCTCCCGTTGCTCGGTCCCTGATCCTGCCAACCTAGCATTTCGAAAGCATGTCAAAGTGCAAGTAGATAAATAGGTTCCGCTCCGGCGTTTCCGTGCGCTGCTCTGGTTCGCCAGAAGTGGCTTAGTCATGCTGGCCACATGACCTGGAAGCTGTACGCCGGCTCCCTCGGCCAATAAAATGAGAGGAGCGCCGCAACCCTAGAGTCGTCCCCGACTGGACCTAATGGTCAGGGGTCCCTTTACCTTTTTATTAGAACTCCTCTACATACACAGCAGAATCATATGGCAGAGTCGTTCCTGGACTCTTCCACTTCATTTTGTTTAAGTGAAGATCACTTTCTAAAGTGTTGGGCGCAGATGTAAAATGTTCAGTTACCCATTGTGATTGGCCAGGATGGGACTGGAAGCACTGGTGGAGGAAGGGGGGGCAGTGGGCGTGCTCTGCCCAGGGTGTCATCCCTGAGGGGGGGTGACATCGCCGTGCTGCCCCCCTGGGACGCTCGCCCCCTGCCTCCGGGTGCACAGCATGTGCGCTGCTCCAGGTGCCGGAGCAGCTAGCTCTGCCTCTGCCTGGAAAGGGCAAGGAAAAGTTCATATATGGGCAAGTGCTGGTTAGCAGACAGGGAGTTTTGTGTGTGTGGATTCTGTCAAAGGAAGACTACAGCAACGACAGCAGCAGAAGAAGAGTGGGATTAGTTGAGCCTCTCTCTGCTCAAGGTTGTAGCTCTGGCAAGGAAACATCTTCAGGCTCACCTGAAACTTATTTGTATTAGCAGGCTGGATATCAATATGGGGCAACTATGAAAAAGACATACACTTGTACATAGACAGTATTATTGTGGAGAAAAGCAGGCGTAGCATAGCCGGAGGACAATATGATGCATTTTGACAGTGAATAAGCAGTATGACCCACTTGCTATCTGCAAAGAACAGAATAAACAAAAAATGAATGTGAAGGTAAATATCCTATGAAAATTCAGAAGAAAGAACTGCCCAAAGACTAAAAGGTGGGGAAAGAACAGCAATGTACACTTCCTCGTGGCTACATTATCCTTTTTGTTAGTAAAAATATCCCTGCATTATAAAACCAGCATAACTGGGAGATGGTTTAACCTACATTCAGGAAGGCATCTGGAAACAAGGTACATATCCATTTTTTGGAATAGTCCAGAATCTTACCAGCTCAGTATCCCACTCTAATCTCCTCCAGATGTAGACTGGATCTTAAAATAGTATTCTAGAAGTGCAGCCACCTATTTATAACTCCATTCATCCTGGCAAATCTTGCATTTGGACTCACTTTTGCGATGGGGTGAGCTCCTGTTGCTCAGTCCCTGCTCCTGCCAAGCTAGCAGTTCGAAAGCATGTCAAAGTGCAAGTAGATAAATAGGTACCGCTCCGGTGGGAAGGTAAACGGCGTTTCCGTGCGCTGCTCTGGTTCGCCTGACGCGGCTTAGTCATGCTGGCCACATGACCTGGAAGCTGTATACTGGCTCCGTTGGCCAATAAAGCGAGATGAGCGCCGCAACCCCAGAGTCGGCCACGACTGGACCTAATGTGCAGGGGTCCCTTTACCTCTACCTTTTGCTTGTGGACTACCTTTTCTTGGTCATTCTGCATCCAAAGTGGTTTGGGGATGTAACTCGCTGCTTCAGACATTTCACAGGAGGCTTGAACAGATATACTTATGCTTTTATGTGTCTGGTAATGCCTGAAGTGTGGGTAGCCTAACTTTAGATATCATAAAATTAAAGGCATCAATTTCAAGCATCCATTAAACACCTCTAAAGAAAAAAGAAAAAGACATGGTTATGCATGGGCTAGCCTTCCCAGAAGCAAGAGTGCAGTCCCTAAATGTGTGGAACAGTTAGGGATAGAATAAGAAGTCTTAACTCTGTCATTCCTGGCTTTTGATGGATTATTTTACACAGCTTTTGTGTTTAAGTAGGATTATAGCACATATGGTCAATAAGATCACACAAGTCTTTTCAGGCCTCCGTAATACCTACAGGTGCCCTGAAATGAGTTCAGGAATGGAGAGGAAAGCTGCAGACCTGTGTTTTGTGGCTTTTGTGAGGGTAAATCAAAACCTGCTCCATTTCTTAACAATGTTCTTCCCATTATGTTTGACACTGACAGAAGAAAGTAAAGGGTAAAAACAGAGAGAGAGACTCATGAAAATATCAAAGGTTTTCTTGACAGGGACCTGACTTGATCTTGTTTGAATAGCAGACGTCTTTCCATTTGCCACGATGGCCATGAGCCACAACACACGGCCATTAAGAACTTTGTCACAGCACACAGATATGGGAGAGATTTGTGAAACTTTTCCTGTTATTCATGATGAGACCTTGTTCATTCACTCAGAAAAGCAGATAGCCATTTTTTTTGCAAGGCAGAGTATTCTGATCTGTTTCTTTGTAGATCCTTGCAGTAATATACTTTGTTTTCTTAAGATGAGAGATCATTTACATTTTCATTTGTTTTTAAACAGAAGCATATTTTTACATCCCACTGAAAACATTTGTTAAATATTGTTCTTGATGGGGTGGGGAAAAGGTGGCTTAATTGCCACTGGTTCTCTGTGAATGTTTCTACCTACTTGCTATTGTCTGTCTGGCCCCCATTATAAATCCAGCTGACTTATTAGTGCACATCTAGTTCTTGACTCAAAGCAAACTGTTCAGAAACCCACAGCTGGGTCAATTCTACAATCATAGAATCGTAGATCTGGAAGGGACCCCAAGGGTCATCTAGTCCAACCCCCTGCAATACAGAAATCTCAAGTAACGCATCCATGGCAGATGGCAATCTGTCAAGGCAGCTGCAAATCTGTAATATTCACCCATAAATAAAAGACAGACATAACAGCATCCTTAATTAGGATATCTGCCATTTAATTTCATGGAGCCATTTCAGCAAAGCCATTAGAATATAAGGACTAGCTTAATGAGGAGTAATGTTGGTGGATGGCCCCCATTTAAAACCTGGTGACTTCCACCACAGATTTGGCCTGGGCGCTTAGCTTGAGTGAAGAGACTAGCTGCATAGTCTTGAACCCTTTCTATACATGTTGTTATAATAAATAGAGATGGGTTGATTCTTCATCCTGCCAGCCAGTACTCAGAGGCCCTGTGTAAGTCTACTTCTGAGATTATTTGCAAACCACCTATCCACTTTTTTCAGATCACACCAAAGGCCCATCTAGAGAAATACCATTACTTCTACAAGAAAGGGAGAATGTTCTGTGTACATTGCCATTCCCATATCACATATTGAAAGTTATGAAGAAAAACAGAATTTGAGATTTGGTGGAAATCATATCTTCTGTGTCCTGTATACCTGAAGGAGCGTCTCCACCCCCATCGTTCAGCCTGGCGGTTCCCTCATTGCGAGAAGTGAGGCTCCAGGGAACCAGGCAGAGGGCCTTCTCGGTAGTGGCGCCCACCCTGTGGAACACCCTCCCTTTAGATGTCAAAGAGATAAACAACTACCTGACATTCAGAAGACATCTGAAGGCAGCCCTGTTTAGGGAAGTTTTTAATATGTAATGCTGTATTGTTTTTAACACTTGATTGGGAGCCGCCCAGAGTGGCTGGGGAAACTCAGCCAGATGGGCGGGGTATAAATAATAAATTATTATTATTAATTATTATTATTATTTATTATTATTATTATGGCATGAAGTCAAAGTTGTAAAATCTAGGCAGCAAAATAACAGTTTTGGCATCTTTAGTTAATCCAATATATCCTTGACCAAACTCGAGGTTAACAGGAAAGAAGGTACCAGAGAGTAGATGGTGTCTCACAATTCAGAGAGCAGTGGAGCCATTCTGCACTTGTATGTCTCCATCGCTGCTATTTCCAGTGTCTGACTCAGGTCAGTGCCTGTGAGCCTTTTGAGAACATAGGTGTGCCTAAAGAAAAATCTGAAGCAAGGTTGGGGCTTCTTTTTTGATGAGCTCTTGAGCCACATTCCTAGTGGATTCCCTGATGAACTGTTTAGATATGTGTTTAGTTGAGAAATGATTTTCAGGCTGCAATCTTGTGCCCCCACCACCTGGAAGGCACCCCAGGGGGCCAAAGGGTGGAAAGAGAAAGAGAGAGTCAGTCTTGGAGCCCCTACCATCTGCCATGGAAACTTCTCTGGCCATTTTGCCTTACTGCCACCAGAGCTCTAGCTTTGATAGAACCATGCCGGGGCAGATTAGGAGAAACCAGATGATTCACAGCATTCCCATTCCCCTGATACATCCCCAAAATGCACGCCAGCACTGAAGACTTGGAAGCAGTGGGAGGGAAACTGTTTTTGCTTTGATTATATGCAAGTCCCTCCTTCCTACCTTGCTGCCTTGGCAGGAGTTGGGCGGTTCATTTACCGTACATACTCAAGTATAAGCTGACTTTTCCCAGCACATTTTTTTATGCTGAAAAAGCCCCCCTCGTCTTATACTCGAGTGAGGCGGGCGGTGGCGGTGGAGGGACGAGCAGCCCAAAAGCAGCCCTTTTGGGCTGCTCCTTCTGCCTTCGCTGCCGCCACCACCAGGTCTGTGGTGTGGTGAACCAGCTTATACTCGAGTCAATAAGTTTTCCCAGTTTTTTGTGCTAAAATTAGGTGCCTCGGCTTATATTCAGGTTGGCTTATACTCGAGTATATACGGTACTTTCTCCCCATTTTAGGGGGCATTTCTCTGCCCACATTATCAACAGCATTGCCAGCTCTCAAGTTTCAAGGTAGTCATTGTGCATTGGAGTTTGGCGTAAAGACAGCCTGTTGTATCACTGCAGTGCTAAAGGCCAATGTCAAGTTTTAATTCTGAACTCAATTCTGAAACGCTGCACATTTATCAATGGCAGAGGAGCGATTTTCAGAGGAAGAGTTGGCAGTATTAAATAAAAGTTAAATTCCTGCTTCAGCTGTAGGTGATTTCTTGTGTCTGGACTCCAGTGAAAGTCTGTAGAAAAAGAACTAATTTGTCACAGAGCTGAAAGGAAGTTGCATTCACCTCACCCTGTCAAGCAAGCTGATTTTTGAATAGGTTGCCATATAATGAGTTCCACATATCAGATGTTAGAACTTGCCTCTGGAGTGAAATCACATTGTGTTTTGTTTTTTATAATTTTCATTTTGCCCAGAAAGAATTTCTAGAGTGCAAGGCTTTATTTATTGTAGCATCTCACAAAAAGCCAACTTTTTATGCCTTCTGTTCTATTGTGATTAATAGTTTACTTCTTGCATTTTCCTTAGATGCTCCAAGTCATAGTCATGGCAACCCCTTTAACAATTCCCTCACACATTTCCCGGTGTTACATGCATATTTGTGTTTGATCAGTTTCCCTGATGGGGAGGCAGGGGGTACAGTGTGTAGCTGTACCTTCTCTTTAGATTGCACTGTCATTTCTCGATTCACTCCTTTTGGGGGCGTGAAAACTCCTGCCTGCCTGGCAGACTGATTTGGACTCGAGAGAAAGGAAAATCGTTCAGACTGCAAACTTGGGAATTCACTCAAATGAAAAGAATATAAAAGAATATAAAATATAGGAGTTCTCCTTCTTTGGGCTTTTTATTAATACTTGTTCTGCCACCTGAGTATTATGGCTGATCTAATTGGCCAAACCACTGCTCTGGTTTCTTTCTTCAGTTCATGGCTTTATCTTGACACTGGAAGCAAATCAATATAGATGACCCTCAGAGCTGGGACTCCTAGAAGGAAAGGCAGAAATCTGGAGGAGAAAGTTAATTATTGAAAGAGGAGGAAGATTCTTTCTATCAAGAACCTACCGTAGCCGCTCAACTTACAAGCAATTTCTCTTTTCTGAAGCAGACAGGAGAATCCTTCCAAGGATCCACTGTGGCATAATAATAGGAATGAAGGCACAGAACGATAACGCTGGCAATTCGGAATGGAAGAAGTGTTGAAATAATTTAAATCTTTTCTCATATTTTAAGTGGTGATCGTTAAATATCAAAGCACATGTGCGTGTACTTTTAAAATGTGTCATAGTTTGGACAGAAAAGGAGGTAATGCTCTGTATAAATTTCAGGCACAGTAGCCTTCATTTATTTTCAAACAGGCAGCTGCTGAACACTGATATAAAAATGCCTTGATTTAAGTGAAAGTGAGCCTTGTTTAAATGAGTGGGGACTATAATGTGTTTAGGACTGGAAGGTCCCCCCCCCCTTTAAAATGGATGAGTATAACTCACAATGATCAACTTCTTTCTGTACCCTATTCTGACTATCTTGAATTCAAACTACTTCTACCTACTTCTATGGACTGGTTGTTTTGAACATTGTGAGCACAGAAGGAGGAGACAATGACAACCCTGTCTGATGTTGTTATATGGAACAGATTTTGCAGATATTAATATTGTACAGCTTGAAGCAATAGGGTGCATAAAAACTGTCTCCTCTTGCAATAACAATTGTCCAGACCCATAAACCATGAATCAAAATCTTTACTTACAAAACTTGCTTAAAAACAGAAGATAAAACAAATAATGTTACTTCCAAATGTCATGCGTATGTCCAGCACAGGTTCCATCATCTTAGAAAATTGAAATAACTTCAAACAGACCTAAAACCAGATACGTGTGTCTCTCTACACAGTGTTCGTTAGCTTCTCTTCAGGATAGACCTCATGGGCACATCCTTTGTTCTCTGTGGCTTCCAGAGAAAAACCCAAAGACCAACGCCCTAAAATGGCAATTTGCAGTTGAATATCTCTCACGGGTGGCGCTGTGGGTTAAACCACAGAGCTTAGGGCTTGCCGATCAGAAGGTCGCGGTTCGAATCCAAACGACGGGGTGAGCTCCCATTGTTCAGTCCCTGCTCCTGCCAACCTAGCAGTTCGAAAGCACATCAAAGTGCAAGTAGATAAATAGGTACCACTCGGGCGGGAAGGTAAACTGTGTTTCCATGTGCTGCTCTGGTTCGCCAGAAGTGGCTTAGTCATGCTGGCCACATGACCCGGAAGCTGTACGCCGGCTCCCTCGGCCAGTAAAGCAAGATGAGCGCCGCAACCCCAGAGTTGGCCACGACTTGACCTAATGGTCAGGGGTCCCTTTACCTTTACCACTCACACATACATGAGTGTCAGCAGAGAATATCAACAGTTAATTAACACCCCATCTAGCTGCTCAGATAGCTCTTTTTAGCCTCTGTATAGCTCAATGGAATTTTCCAGTTAAGCTTCAGCAATAGACAGGCATTTTCCATTTCAGTTGTCCAATAGATCATTATGCTTGACAGCAGATGCAGTGGCTGTCCCACCTACATCTCTCCAGTAATGTTGAAGACAGCTGTGCAGTGTTTTTCCAGTTTCTAAAGGGAAAGAGGCTGCTCCCACATAACCTGGGGTTCAGTTGTTACTGGAGCAGGACAGAAAACACACACTGTTGTGACTTTCAGGCCACTAGGGTGGCATCAGAAGAAGCTCTAGAGCTGGCAGAATATTAGCAGTCTAAGCAGGATATCAATGTTTCCTCAAGCAGCCAATTTTGGAACCTGAAATGTCAATAACCTCCACCCATACATAACACACCAGGTTTCACTCTGGCTCCAGCACTCTGGCTTGAACCCTCATACTAGTATGTTCTCTAACTCAGCATTTCCCAACCTTGGGCCTCCAGCTGTTTTTGGACTACAACTCCCATAATCCTCAGCTAGCAAGACCAGTGGTCAGGGATGATGGGAATTGTAGTTCGAAAACAGCTGGAGGCCCAAGGTTGGGAAACACTGCTCTAACTTACCTGATTCTCCTCTCCGCTCTATTCCTCTACTTCATCAGATTTTGAAATCTAATGCTCATACCCCTAGGAGAGTCACCTATTCTCAACTCTAGTTGAAAAAATGGGCATTAATACTCCCCCCACCCCGGTAAAGTTTGCATCACTTATGTCACTTCCATAGATTATATGGGTGAGCTCCAATTAAGCAATGTGCTCCCCCCAAAAAAAGAAAAAGAAAATGCTAATTGGGGTGAACTGACTGATTTAATTACACAATAAAACAGGGTGTATTTTAAAAGCAGATTTAAATAAGGTTTGAATTGCAGCCGCTTCCTACACATTAGGACCGAAGGGACAAAACTCAGTGTGCTTACCTTGCATTCCAAGGTGTTCGAAACAACAAATGATGTATGTTATTTAATGAAGAGATGAGGGCAATACTTTTGTTAACTCTTTTCAAATGCAAATTACCTGGATTTACCCACTATAGCATGATTCAAGAGCAAGAAGCAAAACCATGAAGGAGTATTATTTTCCTAGCATGCATTTTATATTCCGTCTTTCATGTTATCATAATATTGGTAAAGATAATAATACTATGGAAGTATTTTATGTAAATGGCAAAAGTTAATCCTTACTTGTCATAAATTAAGTTATTTATTTAAGACATTTACATACCATTTAATTATGCACATTTCTAAGTGGTGTGCATAACCCCCCCTCCAGAAAATGGGGTAATGTAACAATAACAATTTACCATAAAACCAAACACCACTTTAAAATGCCTGCAGGAACAAGATGGTCTTAATCATGTGCCTGAAGTTTAGCAAGGAATGGGCCTGAATGTGCAGCTCCTATTAGTTATGTGGGATCAGGCAGTCCTAAAGATAGCCTGTTCCTTAAGACTACAGTTCTCCTTTCCACCCTTCATTCAAGGACCCCTGCTTTTTATTCACAATGATTACTTGTAGCCTCTGTCAACCTAATCTTGACTTGTTGGTTTTTGAAGAATTGTATAAAGTACCTGAGACTTTACCACAGAGCCAGTGTGGTGTAGTGGTTAAGAATGGTGGACTCGTAATCTGGTGAACCGGGTTCGATTCCCTGCTCCTCCACCTGCAGCTGCTGGGTGACCTTGGGCCAGTCACCCTTCTCTGAAGTCTCTCAGCCCCACTCACCTCACAGAGTGTTTGTTGTGGGGCAGGAAGGGAAAGGAGATTGTGAGCCACTTTGAGACTCCTTCGGGTAGTGATAAAGCGGGATATCAAATCCAAACTCCTCCTCTTCATCAAACCAGAAGCTGCTTACTACAGGCATGAATTACATTTATGGAATTGCCTTATAGCAATTTCTCTTTGGATTTGGATTTTGTTTTATTTCAGGAAAGAAAACACATCCATTTTTTTGTTGATTTTAAAGGACAATGAATTAATGCTCTGCTTGATCATCCCTCTAAGTCAGCTTCTTCTGCAGCTTCTCAAATCTCTGGGAGTTCAGAAGCAGAAGACTAGGACAACAGACCTCCCTGTTGCCAGTCACCAGTGCTAAATCTGAAGAATTCTGTCTCTGAACAAGGGAGAGGTTGCATTTAGTTGTCATGACTAGAAGCTGTAGATGGACCATACCTCCATGGATGTGTACATTTAAAAAAACAAAAAACAAATAAGCTGCTAGAAGTGTTCCACTAGTGCCATGAGTTAAATACACATTGTCAGCCGCGCTCTGAAAAGTGTTATTTTTTAAAATTCCCACTGAGCTGTGCAACCTCCCTAGTGAACTCTAAGGAGACATGCCCGAGGCTTTGAGAAGAAAAGTTCCACAAGCCAATCCTGAGAGGACAGACCTCAGAAAAGAGCTGTGTATTCCCATAGCTAACAGGGCAGCTTCTTGAAGCATATTACTTTTGAATTAGCACAAAGACTGCATAAATCCTTTCCCTAAGGTTTTCCTTTAGTTCTGATCCTAAGGCCTTGAGGTGTGCCGCTTGGGAATGGCATGATTCTGCCAGACAGTTTCTCCACACAACACAACAGCAAATCTAGCAAGATTTCCCATCAAAACTGCCTAGATAAACCTTCTTTCTTTCCTTCAATTTTTCTTTTTTCCTTTTCATAACTTGCCTATGGGTTCCATCTTGCTGAGAAGAGAGGTTTGGGTAAGAAAGCTTGAGAGCCACAAAAAAATCAGTACAGACCTAGCTGTTCAAGTATTTGCCAGTGCAATTATATATGTGTGACAAAGGAGGGCTTTGGGGAACATGGGGAGCTAATGGGAGAAGACGCATGGCTGTGAAGCAGGCTGCTCAGGCTTTCACAACAGCAAGGTGGGATCTTGTTAGTGCTCAGGACAATATTTTAATCCACAGTGGTCAGAGCAGCTGCCCCGAGCTCTGTGTGGAAAGAGGATTTAGGGCAGGGGGTCGCCATGATTCGCTTTATTCTGATCCAGATCCGTGCTGGCAAAACGCGTCTGGCCAAGTGGTACATGCAGTTTGACGATGACAAGAAGCAGAAGCTCATTGAGGAGGTCCATGCCGTTGTGACTGTGCGGGTCGCAAAGCACACCAACTTTGTCGAGTTCCGCAACTTCAAAATTATCTACAGGTGTTACACAGGGCTTTATTTCTGCATTTGTGTGGATGTGAACGACAACAACCTCGCCTACCTAGAAGCCATTCACAACTTTGTGGAAGTGCTGAATGAATATTTCCACAACGTCTGTGAGCTCGACCTCGTCTTCAACTTCTACAAGGTTTACACCTGGTAGACGAGATGTTCCTAGCTGGCGAGATCCGAGAGACCAGCCAGACGAAGGTTCTGAAGCAGCTCCTCATGTTGCAATCCTTGGAATGAGGAGCAGAGGAGTAGATCACCTCAGATCTTCCCCCTGGCAAGATCCTGCCACTTTCCCCCTTCCAAGGCTCATCTCTCTTCACCCCAGTCCCCTGAATCAGTGACTTGCTCGGAGCAAATTTTTGCCACTTAACCTGTAGCTGGGGGTTTGTGGGAAGCGAGGGGGGAATCTTGAATTGGCATTCCTAGTTCGGATTCCTAGCCGTGCTTCCTCCTGCACGGGACGAACATGTGAATGGGGCGGAGAGGCCGCTGGTTGGGGCTGGGTTGCTTTTCTGGAAAAGGGTGGGAGTGGGGAAGTGGAGATAGCTGCCGTCACCCCACCCTCCCTGTGCTACCGTCCCAACACAACCTTCTGTCTCTGCCCTCCATGTCACCAGCCTGCTGCCCACCCCTCCCCGTCCATTCACATAAGAAAAAAAAGTGTTGTGCCGCATCTGCCGTAGAAGAGGGACCATAAGTGTGTGTGAGTGTGCATGATGAGTGTTTGTACTGCCAGTAAAGTGATGTACTGATTAAATAAAGCATCTATGGGGGGGAAATTAAAATATATTAATCCACAGTTTCTGAAAAGGAGGGCTACTCATTCTGCAAAGGAGGGCTACTCTTCTACTCATTACATGGCTAGAATGCAAGGGAGAAATGTGCTAAGAGGAAGGAGTGCTTGGCAAATCCACACCGTGATCAACTCCCGCCCGGGAACCAATGTCCCCACTGTGGAAGGACATGTGGGTCCAGAATTGGCCTCCACAGTCACTTACAGACTCATTGTTAAAACCATGTTTATGGAAGACAATTGTACTCGGCTACGAGGGATCGCCAAAGAAGAAGAAGACATGGATAAGTCCTCTGTGGTGTTTTAATAGAAAGGATGGTGGGTTTAATGTCCCTGACATCTCACAGGGCTTGAGGAAGGGAGAACCTAAGAAAGGTTTGGATACCAGCACCATGGTTTCTATCTTTTGACACCATCAGTTAGTCTAACTTTTGTCACTAGGCCAAGTCCAGCTGCTTGCCTCCACTATTGCTCTTTCTGCAGAATGATAGCGCAATATGGTATTCTTGAATTAAGGTGATAAGTTCATTTTAATTTCTTTTTGCTTTTAACTGTATATGGTTTTATTGTTTGGTTTCGTGTTTTTATGCAGTTGTAAAACTGCTGTTATATATATTTATGATAGAGTTGTATATACTTTTTTAAATAAAAACATTTTTTAAAAAATCATGCAAATCAGGGAAGGGCAGGCAAGTTCTCCCATTTTGCACATTTGCCTAGAACTTTCCCTAGCAGGCAAGGAAATATGTGCCCATTCACCAGGCATGCCATTCATGGTGTCCTCAGGACAATAGCACTCTCTGAGTGAATGATTGTTTCACAAGAAGGAGCTTGTGCATTTCAAACTGCTTCGCACCTGGGCTTGAAATCAGTCCATGCGCCTGTTGGTTTAATGTTGTTGCTTTGTGACCCTGGCAATGAAGCTGCCAGCTTGAAGGGTGATTCTCAGAACCAGACAGCACGTAAAACCTGAAAACACACATTCTCCCCCTCCACAGAGGGTGGATTGGATACAGCTTCCTCTGGCTCTGAAGCTTATCACTTTTTAATTTTATTTTCAGAAGGAGAGAAGGCTACATGGCTTCTTTGGGATGCAAAACTCATTTACTACCTGAGAACAAACTGTTAATGTTATGGGTCTGCAATACACATATTAATTATATTCACAGAGCAGTTTCAAATTTGGAATGATCTTGAAATAAGGTGATGAAATATTACTTTTTTTAAAAAAAAGACAGCAAAATGTGTCACACACCATCTTAAATAGACATAAAGATAGTTAAGCCTATTAATTGGCCAGATTAATATTTAGCATTTTATAGGAAGAGTGAATAAGTTTTGTCTCCTGTTTTCATGCTTCAGCTATAATGTGTGATGGACAAAGCTACACATGGTAGTTTTCCATATCTGGAGCTCTCACATCTCCCCAAGTGGGAGGTAAGCCAATTCACCCTTGCAAGCATAAAAGTGGATGCACATATTGTTCCTACTTCTTCTCTTCCTTGTAAAATTTGTCTGCATTTCGGCGTGAATTCTCCTAAGAAACATGCAATTTTGCCTCCGAGGGGCTTCTGGTGGTTTCCTCACTGCAAGAAGTGAAGTTGCAGGGAACCAGGCAGAGGACCTTCTTGGTGGTGGCACCCGCCCTGTGGAACGTCAGATGTCAAGTAGATAAACAGATATATGACATTCAGAAGACATTTGAAAGCAGCCCTGTATAAGAAGGTTTTTAATGTTTGATGTTTCATTATGTTTTTATATCTGTAGGAAGCTGGAACAACCCCCGTCAGATGGGTAGGGTACTAATAAAATAGTAATAGTAGTAGTAGTAGTAGTAGTAGTAGTAGTAATACACATTTTTGCAATGCATTCTCTCTTGATCTGGATCTGGCCCTGACCTTCCACTTCATCTTGACTCTACCGTTCCTATTACCAGAGGTTCCAGCTGTCCTAAGCTGTCAATTTCTGCTTTGGTTCTCCCTTTCCTGGTTCCAGGTGGTAGCAAAATCAAAAGTTGTTAAACCCAGGAAGGATTAGATCCCATATAATTTGCATACTTTGCAGCTGAAGTATGCAGCTAATTCAGGCAAATGAATTAGTTGGTCTTTAAGGTGCTTCTGGAAGGAATTTTTTTATTTTGACTCAGGCAAATGGTGAAACAAGTTTTTCCACATAAGCAGTCATGAAAGATGCTGACCCTGAGCAGATAATTCAGGAATATTTTCTCTTCATATTTATTCTTTATTCTATTTAGGCATGTATATGAAGTAAAATAATCTCAAGATTACACCAATGTCCTGACTTAGAGTAATAACGGCCTTTGCAACTTGCTTTGAAAACCAATGTAATTAAAGACATACTACATTATTGCATTATGGACAAATGAGATCACAGCACAAGATACCTTACTGCAATGTCTAAATAAGTTATATATTATTCAATTGTGTTCATATAATACTGTTTTTAGTTGATATATGTTATCAGTATGTCCACTAGGAAGATCTGGACCATTTATCCAAAGGATCTATATTTACTTTATGTATTGTTAACATTTTATGTATTGTTAAGAAGAATACCTGACCATCTGCAGATCCATATATAGATCATAGACAATAGTGCTGCTTTGCAGGAAAGGATGGAGTTTTAATTACACTAGTCTGGGGGGAAATCCTACCAGTTCCTTTTTGACTCCAGATGCATCATTCCATTGTTCTTATGAAAGGTCAGCTCCAGGACATTCTACATCCTCAAGGAAGAACAAGAGTAGGAAGGTGGGAACACAGAGGATGTTTTCCTTGCATATCCAAAAGGGGCAATTAAAATTGCTCATGTTCTACAGACCAAACAGCAGAGTCTTGTTGAACCTTGAAGGCTATTGTGAACGATACTACAACGGTATTTACTAGTATTTTTTAAAAATCTGTGTTTACTGAAGCCATGTTAGATATGGTCCTTCAAAGGCTAGTAATTTGTACCTGGAGTGTTGTGAAGATGGGATATTTATTGGGAAAGACTGACCGCCCCCAAAACATTAAAGGCTGCTTCACATAGCTATAGTGGCATGGTGAGGCAGAGGTGATTGCTTGACATTGCTGGTGTTTACTGGGAGGTGAAGGGAGCAGTGGCAAGGTTGGTGTGGTGTAGGCACGCTGGAGGGAGCATCAGATTGGCAGCAGAGATGTGCCTGACCACAGGCAAGTGCTGCTCCTCCCCACCCTCCACTACTGCATAAGCACGTGTTGAACATCCACATCAATTTCTCGACACTTGATTAGTTTAGATTTAATGACTTGCTGCCGAATGTGTGCTGATTCACACTAGAGGACTTTGTTTGAGGTCACATGAGGGGATTTGAAAGTTTCGGCTGCTGTGTGTAGATGACTGTTTCATGCATGCAAATCAATGCTGATTTGCAGCCATCAGGTGGTGAATATGCATGTGTGAACCAGCCACAGGAGTTTAACTGATGTGGACGGCATTTGCTCTTTTTGTTGTCAGAAGAGCTGAAATCTTAAATGAGGCACAGACAAAGGTAAAACTGAGAAAACTTTGTGTTTCAGAACCAGCATTCTTTTATTTTCTGTACTTTTCTTTTCTTGCAAGTCTCCTTCATGATATCAAAACGTTTATGAGGCCAAGAGTAAGTCATTTTGACTTTCCCATAATGAACATGGGAATATTTTGCTTGTAAATCACAGGAAGGCTTTCTTAAAGCTTAGTGGCCACTTCTTTTTTTACCCCAAAGTATGACAGATAAGCACTGCAAGTCCTGGAGCTCGCATGTAAATTCCATCACCATGGATGTATTGCTCTTCCAGGTGACACAGCCTGTCAAGGAGAAAGCTGTTTACAATAGACTTGTCATACTCCAACCTTGCATGGTCAGAATAGAGAGCAGATATAAAAATAAATTCTTTACTCATTTATGAGAGCATTTGGTAAGCTGATGTGCCCTTTTGTTTCCCTTTCCAAAGAGTCACAGGCAGATTTGACAAAAGACAAAATATGATGCCACACAATTCTTGCAAGCTCAAACAGATCCTAAATTTAATAAGTTTTCCATTCCAATGCTTTTACATTTGTTTCATCCTACATTCTGTTGTAACTGTTTGCAAACAAAAAATGCAACCCTTGACCTCAGGAAACTCACTGAAATTGTGCCTTATAGGTGCTTCTTATTGCTCCTATTTTTAATTGCCTGTGGATGTTCTTTGGCTGTTGTTGTTTAAAGCTTGCACTGGTTTGTGTATTTGTGTGTGTAGGTCCCCAGGCCACCCCTCAAATAACTTCACACATAACACGTAATTGAGTTTTGGTTTTTGGGCACTATTTTGGCCACAACCTTATTAAAATACAAAATCAGTGAGTGGTTGTTTAGACATTGGTTATGACTATCTGTCCCCCCCCGCCCCCCGCCTGGGACAGGACTGACATCCCGAGGTCCGATCGGTAGCCAGTAGAAGGGAAAGTCAAAGTCGGGGATCATTTGAGCTAAGTGTCAGGCCTACGCCGCTCACCCCAGCAGCTCCCCGAAAGCTTGCCGGCCCTGGTCCTATGACAAGGATTCCCATGACAGGGATTGGGCGGCCCTGGTCCCATGACAGGGACTGGACGAAATCGTGGCAAGCCCCAGGATTCCTTTAATGGAATTCCCTTCAGCGCAATAGGAGGGGCAGGTACAGCCTATCCTGACCCCTCCACCACCAGCATATTATAACCAATGCCTAACCGCCACACGAGCTCTAACGCTCGCCGCCAACCACTCACAAACCCAAACATGAACCCAATTTAGTAGCCACCGCATCCAGCCAAACATCATTCCCCAAATCGGAGAGGTGCACTCCATCTGCCCGGTAAAGGGCCTCAGCCTTAAAATTAATGTCTGGGTTCGAAATCACCAAACCACCCAGCTCCAATACCTTCCCGCAAACAGCAGAGTTAATGCGCTTCCTGGCCCTTTCAGCGGCCTCCGGGCGGGAAACGCCGCGCCAGGTTTGCCTCTGCAACAGGTGAGACCAAATTATTCTCACTGAAGGTAATAAGGCTGCCAATGCCTCCAAATCCCTTTTTGGATTGAGGTGCGCAAAGCAAGGCAATCAATAGTTGCCACATCATTTCCCCCCAGCTGCACCACTATGGCCATAGGGTGGGGAGGTCCGAGAGCAGCCGGCGACCAATCAGCGGCATAAACTCTCCCCATGACATTCCACGTCTGGAAAACCATGACACTTGCATGTGCTGTGGGAGGCCGAGACACGCTCCCCTTGCAGACTGCCTCGCTCTGCTGCCAGCCCAATGAACGATGCTGTGTCCCACTATCCAGATGCGGACCAGCGTGGGATCTACAAGGGTTGAAACAAACAAGCATTAGTACCAAACTCAGCATTTGTTTTGCACATAACTCTTGAAAGCATCCGATTTCCATGTCCCAAATCCTTGATCCTGGTAGCTGAGAAGCCCCAATGGGCTGCCATAGTCGCTGCACCTATGCGAAAGGAATGAGGGGCAAAACCAGAGGCCGAGATCCCACAAGCAGAGATGGCCTTACACATGACTTTTGTGAACTAGTGTCGCGCCAAAGGGTGACCATTTTCATGCATGAGTAGGGGGCCGTCCCCAGCAGGTCTCAAGGTCAAGTACTTCCTTACATCCTTGACCGGACAACCTCCCCCCGACCCAGCTGGTCAGTTTTGGAGTTGCGCACTCAACTTGGAGTTGCAAGTCTCAACTCCAAAAGGGAAGCGCATATATCCTGAAGGAGCAACCCACGAGAACCAGCAACTTCTAGGATCGAGCCAGCCCCCCAGTGGAACGAAAAGCCAAATATTTCTGGTATCCAATAACAGGGCAAGGGCCCACCTTACCTGTGACTGGAAGCCCGATGATGGCAACCCTGCTCACTAGGTCTGACTTAGAGCTCCAGACACTTACGACAAGCTCCAAAGCAGATAAGGAAAAATCCTGAGGCAATAAGCCTCCAAACTCTCAGCCCCGTGCTGGCTCCAACACAATTTCCCCAACCCTTAGTACACCAAAATTACAATGGAATACTGAAAGAAGTCTCATCTAGATCTAGAACCAGGAGACAAGTCTTAACTTGTTGCAGATACTGCATAGGTCAAGATTGACCGGCTTCCTGCCTGCAGTCCTGTGAAGGCTGGAGTCTTTTCCAACCTTCCGAGACCCTGCGCACAACACATTTTTAGAAGGGTCTCTGAAAAATTAAAGCTTTACTCTAGCAGACATTGCAGCGGACTGAATTCTGATAGATTTAACAGTGCATCCGATCTGCAGCAGGTGGGCCAATTACTGCAGGTCCTGCTCAGAGAATGGAGGCAAGTTCCTCTGAGTGGCCGAGGACTGCCAGCTAAACGCTAAGAAATCAGTCCAGGCCTTCTCATAAGACCTGAAAGCAGAAGGGGAAATGTAAGCTACTACTCCTCTTAATTATCAATTGTTGCCAAAGCGCCACGGGAGCTCCAGAAAATCCGGCTATAGCTGGGCGTCCGGAGCCCAGGATCTGAAGCTCTCCAACTGAAAACGGGATAGAGTGACAGCGAAAACATTAGATGATCCCGAAATAAAGCGAGCAGAAACGCAATATTAAACCTTAAGCAGTGCAGCTGGAAAGCACATAAAAGGGGGCGGAGACTCTGCCAAAGCATGAGGACCATTTTGCCAGGACCCTCACACTGCCTGGTTATCAGACCAAGACAGACCCGATGGTCCCTGTACTCCTCAGTCCAGATGTGTGCTGACACTACAATGGGGAGAACTCAAGAAAAGTTAGGTCACATGAGATAGCCTTGCCCTGCCAGGCTCAAGGCCACTGTACAGGATGATGAAGGGACCCCGGGCCATGAGACCACCTGGCCGAGCAGGAATGGAAGGGGCAGCCTGGAACAACCACCCTGCATGCAAAATTTAACTGACCTAGGAATGATAGGATCTGACAAAGCAACACTTGCTTCAGAGGAAGTATTACAAGAATAACGTCCTTCAAGGCAAACAGCTTTTCCACAGGCAAGCAGATGTTTGAGCAACGGTATCCAGCTAGCCCCCAAATACGTTAAAAGGGGCAGTAGGAGCCACTGTCCTATCCACTGCCAACGGAACACCCAGCTCCTCAGGGAATAAAGGGGGCGTCCAGTAAGCCTAAGCAGGGGCTGGTGTCACATGAACCAGCCAGTGAGATAATCCAAATAATGGTACCCCCAGTTAAATGAGTCTTGACTCGCAATGTTCAATCCAGAAAGACGCTAAAGGACTCAAGTGCTGCACAGCCTATTGAGCAACCCACTGGCATCGCCACAATATAAGGACCATCCTTATATGCCTAACTACTTAAATCTTGAGGGTGAACCGGCAGCAGCCTAACAGCCGATTCAATATTGCATAATGCCAACCAGGCCCTCTTCCAATTTGTTGGTAAGCTCAACTGCCTGATCCAAAGAGGCATATTTCACGGAACAATTCCAGAGTCATTCACTGAGGTGCCTTTGGGATGCGATAAATATGGATTATATGGGGCTTTCTTAGGGACGATCCCCAAAGGGGATAAATGAAAATCAGGAATAGAAGAAGAATCAAGGGGATCCCACCAAACGTCCCAATGAAAGCTGCTTCCCAACCTTCTTACTTGCTACTGCAGGTAGCTCTCTGGCTGGCTTTTGAGTTGCTGTATTCTGAGCCGCTGGCTGAAGAGCCAGAGGAATCCCGAACCTTGGGAAAACCCTTCCCACAAGCACAAAACCACTGACCCATCTAGATAACCTTTTAGCCAGGCTTTCAAGGAAGATATTTTTATGGAATTATGGGCAAGAGGTATTGAGTTATTGCTTGCCAGCCCCCAGCCCCCACTTGGGCAGAATTCCCTGCCTTGAGTTGCCACCATGATGTGTAAATTTACAGGGCCAACGCTGGCCAGAAACCCTAAAGAAGTCCCAACAAAGCTGCTGCCGGGCCAGCTTCCTGCACACCAGCTTCAGGTTCTATTGCTCAGGGAATTTCCATTTGAAATGTGGAGCTGCACAAGTGGCCCACATGTCCCCATCCCTGCGATCCTAGCGAGCTGAGGGGATGATGGCAGCCCTGCGTCTAACATTCCCATCATAGTGAATTGCAACTTAAAGAATAGTGGGGTTGGAAGGGACTCCGAGGATCATCTAGTCCACTCTCCCACAGTATCATCATCATCATTATCATCTATTTGTACCCCGCCCATCTGGCTGGGCTTCCCCAGCCACTCTGGGCAGCTTCCATCAAAAGATTAAATACAGAAATGCAGCAAACATTAAAGGCTTCCCTAAACAGGGCTGCCTTAGATGTCTTCTAAAAGTCTCGTAGTAGACATCTGGTGGGAGGGTGTACCACAGGGCAGGTGCCACTTCCGAGAAGGCCCTCCACCTGGTTCCCTGTAACTTGGCTTCTTACAGTGAGGGAACCACCAAAAAGGCCCTCAGCGCTGGACCTCAGTGTCCGGGTAAAGTGATAAGGGAGAATGCAGCTGTCCCATACAGGGACCAATCCTGCAACCTAGGCATTACCGGCACCATATGCTGACCAGCTGAGCTATCCAGGATGATCCCTAAAGACCTGGAACAGCCTCACCCTGACCCCTGGAGAGGTCCAAGGTGATGTCTGAATCATCATCAGAGCCCAGTGATGATTTACCTGCAAGGAGGTGTAAGCATCATCCCTGCTCTGCTTTTTCCTGCCTCTGAAGACGCTTCCTTCCGGAAGAAGGCACCTGGGGCATCAACAAGTCATCCTCTGCAGGAGAGGCAAGCTCTGGAGGCATCTGCAAAGGCCCTGTCATAGTCTGCAAAAAACTAAATGTGAGGAACTGGTGAAACCAATGCTTTGAGCACCACATGGGAACGCTATTCAGGCCAGAATCGCTGCCAGAGGCCATCAAATTCTAGGGCCAAGCCCTAGGATCACCTGCTAGGCCAGACATAAATGTTTCCAATGAGATAACAAACTCGAGGCAGCCCACCGCCTGTCCAGGTACCCCTGTTTGCCCTTTAGAGGGAAGCACGCCCTCAAGAAACCCAAAGTTCTTTTTGGGAGCAATATCACAAGTGGGCCGAACTACCCAGCAACAGAATAGTCCAAAAGGAGCAGTTTGTTTTGATTTGTGATAACAATGGCTAAGTGGGGGATATGAACCCTGTCTCCCAGGTCCTAGTACTGCTCTCTAGCCACTAAGCCACAATGGCTCATCTCTAAAATGGCAGTCGCCACTATCAGGGCAAAACAAACTTGAAGAAAATAAACTTGTTCTGAAACAGCATAGTTAAAGAGCATACACAGAGTGCTCACTGGAGGCACAGAGAGCCTCTGGCTCCACTCTGTCTGCCTAAAATATACATTAGCACAAGTGAGCCTGCAAACAGATACATTCTTATAGAGAGAATGAGTCACATGTCACAGAGACTTAACAATTTACTGTACTGCTAACTATAGCAGGCTTAGGCTTGAATGATATGAGCAGGCTGTGCAGGCCGTGAAGGCCTCCCTGCTTCTGCTCTCTGCCTTTTATAGTCTCATTGCAATATTAAAGGAACTCAATATAGTGTGCCCGCCCAAGGTTAGATTAAAACTCGGCCAACAGCACTGCATGCACCCAAAATAAAGTCAACCTTTGGGGATACTATAAATGAAAGTGATTCCAGCTAAGCTGGGAACAGCCCTGGCTAGCCCCACCATTAAACAGGCAAAAATGGGGAAAACCTTTTTGCAAAGGAAAGCCCCTAATGGAGGCTCTCTCCCTATTGGGAAAGGCAAGCCACAGATACAGGGAGAATCTTCCCACAGGGCAGGGTAAGGGGTGGGGTGGGAAATCAAACAGGAAAAAAGGGAAATTAGATTAATTAAGGGACTAAAGAGGATTAAAAAGAAGGGTGAAAATAAAGAAATGTAACCAGACATGAGAAGACTGCTCCTGATCCAATGCACTCTGCAAAGAGAAAGAGAAACCAGAGTGTACCAATATTTAAAGACTATGGTCCCACCCAATTCGCAACATACAATTTGCCCCAGCAAGCCGGTTATCCAATCAGAATGCCAGGCAACAACTATTAACCTGCCTGGCAACAAGAGGCCTGGCCCAGTGGCCCACACCGCAACACGTGCTCTCATTTATTGGAGAACACGCTTAATAAGAAACACTGTGGTTCCTCTCCTTACCTCTTCCATACTTTAGACATGAAAAGCCAGGTGTTTGTGTATGTAAGATTCCTGTTGTCATTGGAAATATATATATATAAGACTTCTGTGGCTGTCGGCAAAAACTGTAACTGTACACTTTTCAGTAGCAATATTTCCTGTTTGAGGAAAAAAACCCGATTGCAGTGACACACCTTCCTGCATATAATGTGGTTGAGATTATGCACCTTGATGTAAAGCTTTGTGCTTAATATGTCAACCTTTATTTCAGAAACAGCTACAGCAAAAACTGTCACATTAGATCCTTCACAGAAGAAACAACTTCTCTCACGGTGCTCTGAATACCCATGATTTGCCTCTCCTGAAGCAAAAAACTATGGTGGGGGTTTTTTGCAAATAAGTGTACCAAACAGACAACAAGAAGTTTGCAAATATTATCACATCTGAGAAAGAAAAGCAGTGGCAGAGTGGCACATGCAGTTTTAAAGTTCAAGTTAATTGTACAGGTGTTGTGTGGCATTGACTCAGATCTGCACTGATGGTCCCTGCAGCCCTGAGAACAGTCCAGGCCATCCAAGAACTGGAAATCCTCTTGTGACTGTTTGGACTAATTGCAATTGCTCTCGACCAGGATGTGGAATGTAGATATGGAATTATATCACTTTAGCATATTGATTATTGTAGAAAATGCCTGTTGTGGCCTCAGGTGATTCCATGGAATTTGTTGCTATAGAAGGATCATTATAACAGCTGCTCATGAAGTTACATATATTTGTTAAAAGCACGCATGCACATAGCTATTTATATAGATCAAGTAATGATTATGGCCCAGGGCATAAAATATTCAACTTCAAATTATACAGGTGGGCTAAAATGGAGAGGAAGATTTTGTGAAAATCTTCCCAGGAATTTAAATTAGTTGTTGTAGTAGTTTGTTTAAAAATCTGATTATTAGCCCACTGGATCTGGTTTGGAAGTATTGCCTTCACTCAAAACACCCTTCATTGTTTCATATTGTCAAGATTTAGAAAGCATTTAACACTTTAAAAAATACTGTGCATTTATATCAAAAGTCTCACAGGAACAGGCACAATACAAAAGGGAAAGCAGGGGCAGAGAAAGGAAAGCAGGCACTGGAGCAGCTGCACTTTCTCTGTTCAATGGATGCAGCCAACTTAGAGCTTATCCACACTTCTTGTCCTGCAGCTCCCGCCCTGGGGAAACCGCTCTTTAGTTCTCAGCTGGAACAAACAGCAATTCGGGTTTTACCAGATTGCCATTTGTTCTGATCTATCTCTAAAGATCTGGGTGGAATCTACACACATATACTTCCCTGCAGTTACTCCTTCTCTGGCTGATTGCCAGGGCTGGTTTGTTCTCTTCCTTGCCATGATGTTCTTCCTGGGAGGAAGGGGGCACAGACTGCTGGTGGCTGTTGGTGCCCAATTTGCTGGGAGAGGCCAGAGTGTTCCTTCTTTAATCTCCGCACTGCCAGAGTGTTCTTTCTTGAAGGGAGGGGAGGAAAGCAAACTCCTCACAGTTTCTTCTTTGGCCGAGGGATTGAGCCAGGTTGGGCTTCCCATTTCCTTCTCAAGTGGCAGGAAGTGCAGTCTAGTGAAGAGGGCAGAGTGTGTTTCTTTTTAGGTCTGCAATCCTAGGGCAACGGTATTCACAAACAAAAATAAAATTACCACACAGCATTGCAACACCACTGTTCACAATTTGTATAATACATATTTGACACACAACAGATTGCTGACATTGTACCATGCAATCAACTGTGGTTTACTGTTTGTGTTTGGTTGTTGCTTATTCATTGTTATTCTTGCTAATTAATTGGTTCTGTTCATTGTGTCTAACCTATAAATAAACATTGTTCATATTCATTGGACTCTGGAGGCTGGTTGCCGCTCTGCACCTCTACATCCAGAGTAGTGAACTGGGAAAGGTTGCCTCGTGAATATAGGCTTCATTTTAATATCAGGAAATAGAAAAACCTGGCTTGTGGTATCACCATGCCTAGTATGTGATCCCTGATTTGTTAGGATCACTTCAGGATGAATGAAACAGCTGGGGACGGGGTGATGCATAACAGCAACAAGTGAGTTTCTGGACTGGGCCCAGAGCGGCTGCCTGAGATTAGTAAGGAGCTGAGAACCAGAGTCAGGACAAATGCAATCCAGAGCAAGAGGCAGGACCAGAAACACAGGACACCTTATAGCTTGGGTAGATCTCTTCTTTTTCTTAATGCTTTTTATTAGGTTTTCTATAACATAAACAAACAAAATAAATACTTTGCAGTTCAACAATTGTATGTCTACTTATTACCACATGCACTATCACGCCCGGACTTCCCTCCCTCCCTTCATCCAGCTTTCATATTAAATTTCCACTCTCACAGATTCTTAATTACTATCCACATCACAAAATTCATTTCATCCCTGCTACAGTCTTTTAGCTTCTACAGTTGTTACCTATGTAGTCAACAAATTTACTCCATTCTTTTTTGAACTTTGTTTCCCCATGGTTCCGGATCCTGTGGGTCAGTTTCGCCAATTCTACATATTCGACCCTTTTTGTCTGCCACTCCATTAATGTTGGTATTTCCTGGGTTTTCAATTTTTGGGCTACTAAAATCCTGGTGGCAGTCGTGGCGTACATAAATAATTTATGGTCTGCTTTTTTTAGTTCATCACCTATCATCCCCAGCAAAACTGCCTCTGGCTTTTTTGGGAAAGTATATTTAATTTTTTTAAAAAAAATCATTATAAATCATATCCCAATTTATTTTCTTTTTTTCACATGTCCACCACATGTGGAAAAATTCACCGTCTTTTGTTTTGCATTTCCAGCATGCTTTGTTACTCATATTGTACATTTTTACTAGTTCGACAGGGGTGCTATACCAGTGGTACATCATTTTCATTTTCTTTTCTTTTAGGGTGGTACACGCCTTGAATTTCAGACATAGCTCGGGTAGATCTCATTGTCCAGGCAATGTTTCATTGCGATAGGAAACCATCTCATTGTTCTTCCTTCCCAGTAGGAGCCAATGGCCACCCTGGGCCACATCAATCCAGAAAGTTCTTCTCTGAGAAGCTGTAGAGACACTGCTTGCCACATGTGATCAGCATTATCTATCACTGTACCAAGAAGTTGCAGCGATGCAACTTACCATGTAGGATGGTGATCAGAAGCTCCTCACAGAGAGGACAGTAGTGGCTCAAAACAGTAGCAAGCGATTAACGTAAAAGCTGCCAGCTCCCTTGTAAAATCAGCAGCATGGATGTGAATAGGAAACCTGTAGAACATCAGACTCAGCCCTACAATATTTCTCTGTGGAAATTGCACTATCTGGTTCTTCAGCACCATGTACTTAGGGTTCCAGAATAATTTCTTCCTGAAATGTTTGCCTTTGTTTCTGAACTCCTTGCTTCTAAAGCTTGCATCCAAGGAGCTTGAGTCAAGAGCCAGAAAGGAAGGATAGTCAATCCCATAATTCTGACATGAGTCTCATAAACTTCTCTGGTTCTGCAGTCTCTGACTATGAGCTGCTGTAATTGTTCCCATGGCAGAGGTCCATGTTCCTAATGACTCGGCTTTTATATCTCATTGAGTAAAAATTATGATGGCAAAGTTTTTATAATTCTTTACTGAATATTAACAAATCAGAAATGAATGTGAAAGTATAATGAAGTCAACAGATACATTAATCCCCTGCCTTTATTTTTGTATTGAGATCTTCCGAGGTTTGAGTACACAAGAAATCTATTTGGCCGGAATACAAATAAGACGCATTGAGATTGTCTTGATTGTAGAAAATGTACAATGGAGTAATATATTACATATTAATGAAGTCACATCTTTTAAAGGTTCCCTCCAAAGACATCCTCTTTTTATAATATTTATGTACAGTTTCGTGGACATCTGAATTGCAAATGCATTAAGATCTCTTGAGGGGGCAAAACATACATAAATTGTTTCATAGAAAGTTTTAAATTCTGCAGAAGAACAATGGCTTAAAACTGATAGACTTAAAATAAAACTTAGGATGCAGACAGGCTGACACTCTGAAGTGTGGCTTGAAGATACAGTGGTGCCTCGGGTTACAGATGCTTCAGGTTACAAACTCCGCTAACCTGGAAGTAGTACCTCGGGTTAAGAACTTTACCTCAGGATGAGAACAGAAATTGTGGCGCGGCGGCAGTGGGAGGCCCCATTAGCTAAAGTGGTACCTCAGGTTAAGAACAGTTTCAGGTTAAGAACGGACCTCCGGAATAAATTAAGTTCTTAACCTGATGTACCACCGTACATTCATTGTCCTGAGAACAAAGACAATAAATTTGTGTTCAAAAGTAGTTTCACTTTCAATGTCCAAATTAGATCCTGAAAACAATTGCTTTGTCTTCTAGGAAATTCTCCTGCACAAGCCATACTGCTCAGACCCAATCTCAAGAACTAGCCTTGAAGCAGGTTCTCCAGTTTAGGGGGTGTTACAATCATCACACAATCTCAGCAGGGGAACTGTGGGAACAGAGTGTATTTTTTTAATGAACAAATTTCATTAATAACAGCTTACAGAAACATGTAGAAGAGATAAGCACCATCCTACAGAACATCACAGGAAAATGGCAATTTTCAGCTGTTGCCTCTGCATTGTGGAATATTCCTTGGCCTGCCACGAAGCATCATCCATCACTTGGTTCAGATATCTTATACAGTGGTGCCCCGCAAGATGAATGCCTCGCAAGACGGAAAACCCAATAGACGAAAGGGTTTTCCGTTTTTGAGCTGCTTCGCAAGACGATTTTCCCTATGGGCTTGCTTTGCAAGACGAAAACGTCTTGCGAGTGTTCCGATTTTTTCCCGCTCCCCCCCTTTTTCTAAGCCGCTAAGCCGCTAATAGCCTTTTAGCTGCTAATCCGCTAAGCCTTTAATAGCCGCTAAGCCTTTAATAGCCGCTAAACCGCTAATAGCGCTAATCCGCTAAGCCGCTAATAGGGTTGTTTCGCAAGACGAAAAAACCGCTAGACGAAGAGACTCACGGAATGGATTAATTTCGTCTTGCGAGGCACCACTGTAAAGACATATCTTTTTGCCTAGACTTTCCTTGGCCTTTTGGACTGTTAATACTGAATTCTTGTTTCTATGCTGCATTATTGTAGAACAATTTGAGATTTCTGAATGTTAAACAGTCTTGAAATGTATTTCAATGCAGATTGGTTTCCCTTCTTTGAATTTACTAACAAGGAGGGAGTTTCCCATATCCCTCAAGTTTCTCATTCTTCCTTATGGTTGGGGTATTTAAAAACCAACTGATATTCAGTGAAGTATGCTTGTAATTTGGTATACAGGTCTCCTGTTTTTATTTCATTCCAGAACTCTGTATTGCTTTTCTCCCTGTTGTTGTTGCTTTTTAGGGAGGTGCCTACATGTTTCTGTACACAAAACAAGAAAAGGATCTAGGAGTCTTGGTTGACCACAAACTTGACATGAGCCAACAGTGTGACGCGGCAGCTAAAAAAGCCAATGCAATTCTGGGCTGCATCAATAGGAGTATAGCATCTAGATCAAGGGAAGTAATAGTGCCACTGTATTCTGCTCTGGTCAGACCACACCTGGAGTACTGTGTCCAGTTCTGGGCACCACAATTCAAGAAGGACACTGACAAACTGGAACGTGTCCAGAGGAGGGCAACCAAAATGGTCAAAGGCCTGGAAACGATGCCTTATGAGGAACGGCTAAGGGAGCTGGGCATGTTTAGCCTGGAGAAGAGGAGGTTAAGGGGTGATATGATAGCCATGTTCAAATATATAAAAGGATGTCACATAGAGGAGGGGGAAAGGTTGTTTTCTGCTGCTCCAGAGAAGCGGACACGGAGCAATGGATCCAAACTACAAGAAAGAAGATTCCACCTAAACATTAGGAAGAACTTCCTGACAGTAAGAGCTGTTCGACAGTGGAATTTGCTGCCAAGGAATGTGGTGGAGTCTCCTACTTTGGAGGTCTTTAAGCAGAGGCTTGACAACCATATGTCAGGAGTGCTCTGATGGTGTTTCCTGCTTGGCAGGGGGTTGGACTCGATGGCCCTTGTGGTCTCTTCCAACTCTATGATTCTATGATTCTATGATTCTAAGACAGCAAGATGTAGAAAATAAATGTATTTAAATAAATAATAAATGGGTTAAAGGTTGTGTGACCTTTAACTGGTCATGCCGCTGAGTTTCAGCACTGTGGGGGTTTGGAAGAACACCCAAGAACCTCCCCCTCGGTAGAAAATAACAAGCTTTTTACAATCCATACTGAAATTCTTTTAAATTTCTTATTGGCTTTTAAATGAATTCAGTCCCCATCAGGACTGAATGTGTGTTTGTGTATGTGTGGGTGTGCACACATGTAAAGAGGACGGCTGCTTCTTGAACCAGTGAGTGAATCCTGGGGAATTTCCAAGGCTTCTGGCTTTGTAAGAACCCAGAAGCTATGGCAGAGTAATTTTCCAAATATCTCTTATTACCAAAACCGAATGCAAACCATGGAGAAATGGAAAACTGGGGGGGGGGGGGTGAGGGAGAGAGAGAGAGAGAGAGAGAGAGAGAGAGAGAAGTTTGTTTTGATTGACTTCCACATGCAGAAGTCTAGTATTACCACACCAGGTATATATTGTTCAAAGCAACTTCAGGCAGGAAAGGAAGAAATGAAAGGCAGGGAAATTGGCAGAAGGCTTGGAAGAAGAGACTGTATTCTTACATAATCAGTTTCCTACACCACTGATTAGACAACAGGTGACTTGTGTGAAACAAAGGCCTGCCACGTTTGACAAGACTATCACTTGCCTTTGTGACTCAAAGGGTGTAATCAACATCAATTGGTTGCTGATGAAAAGAACTATTGCGACTGTCTCATCTACATGGTCTCAATGGATGACTGCACAAAGAACAGAGCTTCTCCTCTCTATCTCCAAATACTTTGGTTCTGGTCCAATAATCCTTGGCAACTGTCCCTGTTATCTAATGTGTATTTTATGAAGCTGAATGCACAGCTGTACAAAAGTGATTTGTGCCAGTTGTAAACCATATTTCAAAAGGGCATGTTAAGCTGTGGCACGGCAATGGCTGTGAGTTACAGGGACCTGCGTTACGCTTCAGAGATTATGTCAGGTAGCCACAAAATCCAGTATCATTTACTGCAGTGCTAACCTTTCACTAAGCAAGGAGGCGTGTGGGGGAGGTATCTTCTGTTCTATAAATGATGCTTTCCACACTTCTCAGTTCAATATTTATTTAAAGCACTCCTCCACCCAGTCTTGATTTGGAATGGGCTCCTTTTTTGTAAACAAATTCTTCCTCCGCCGAAGGCTCTACTTCCTGACAGTTCCCCAAAATTTTGAAAACATCTGCACCCCACCAATTCTTCCCAAGCCACCCTCTACTGCTGTCAGCCTTCCCTTCAGCCAGTTTCCTCCCCACAAACAACCTTCTCCCCAAATTCCCTATTACAGTAGTGTAATAGTTCCCCGAGTTACAGATTTGTTTATTCATGCAGTGAATTCAAAAGGTTCATTCCAAAGGTTAATTCACTTACAACTCTGCATATATGTGATGGAGATGCTCGTTATTACTTAAAGCACTCATTTTAGCCAGACCATGAATTTCTTTGGTTACAAAGCACACTATCTCATCCCATTAAATTATCACCAATAACTGCTGGCTGGCTCCTTCATTCGAGTTCGCTAATGTCCACAGCCATTGGGTCTGATTTGGGCTTTCTAATAGCACTTAACTACAGAAAAGGACTGTAGACAATATTATTTTATTGGTGCGTTTTAATGGTTTAGCTTCAAAGAGTTTAGACAACAGATCTGCTGTTCCCTTTAAATACCATCCATGCAATTCAGGGGTTCAAATGGTCTCTCTTCTTTACTGAAGTTTTTATCAGGGAATGCATAATGTACCCTTTTATGAGACATGTTTCCTGGATGATTTTAGAAACCCCCTTTTCAGGAGGAAGATAATAATAATAATAATAATAATAATAATAATAATAATAATAATAACAACAACAACAACAACAACAACTTATTATTTATACCCCACCCATCTGGCTGGGTTTCCCCAGCCACTCTGGGCGGCTTCCAAAAGAATATTAAAATACTGTGATACATCAGATACTGTAATACATGTATTATTGTGCAGGTAACAAAATATCTAAATGCTAATTTCTTACACCTTTTAGGACTGAAAGTTCATAGCTTGTCATTTAAAAATAATTTGTTCTGTGGAGGATGAGATTTTGTACATTTTTGTAGTATATGTGTTGGTTGGTTAATACATACTTGACTGGTGGATTATTGACATTAGACAACTTTTAACTTCATTTTGCTTAGATCTCAATTGTATATTTTAAGCATCCATATACATGTTACAGAAGCTTTAAAGGCATTTGTTATTAAATTGTCAAAGTAAAGTATAAAAAGTAAAAGATGATTAGTTTTACCCTTTTGTATAATTATTTTAATACTATTGTTGCCTACCTCCCCAATCTCTGAGAGACTCCAGGGCTTCCAAGTGTAAACTGTTCTAATAAGTTCCCTGACACATCTTTGGTTTTATGAACTTTGTTCTGCAAAATAAATCTTTCTTATTTGTTCAGCTTCTGCCAGAGTCTCCAAGGATCAAAGTTTTACCTCACACAAAAACCGTAGGATAACTCGTGGTGGTGATCTTTAGAGTACTGTCTATGTAGAGAGCGTTCGCCAGAATTGGTGGTAGTGCTGGCAGAAGAAAGTTTTCTATTTTGTGAGGGGAAATTTCCTGTGAGGAAGTGACACACACACACACACACACACACACACACCACACCCGATAGTCAGGCGGAGGGAACAACTTCTGAGGGGAGGCTCAGTCAGGAGGCGGAATTGCTGGAACTGGAGAGAGCCGAAGAGGAGACAGAGAGAACAGGCCTTTGAACAAAACAGATTCAGTCAACCAGAAGACAAGCGGAAAAAGGAAGAGAGGCTCGAATGGAGCATGAGAAAGAGATGCTTAGCCTTGAAAAGCAGGAGGCGTGGGGAAGCTCCCTCAGGGGAACAAAGGGAACTTCCCAGATTCCCCAAAGGTATAGAAGCCTTTCTGTTTAGTATTGGAAGAACCTGTGGAGATGAGGCCAAGGGCTTCCGTCTACACCCACAGATGTGGAGGCCTCAGTGAGGTTGACTCAGAGATGGGGCTCCAAAGCTGAAAACAGCAGGGGAAGTTGCCAGCTTCCTCAGTGAGACTGAAGGGGATGTGGGAGGTCCATCATCCCCACCTGCCTTCAGGAAGAGCCTAATAGGAAAATAATCTTCATAATAACAGTCCTCTCTCCCCCACCTTTGCAGACCATTGATTACCGTATTTTTCGCTCTATAAGACGCACCAGACCACAAGACGCACCTAGTTTTTGGAGGAGGAAAACAAGAAAAAAAATATTCTGAATCTCAGAAGCCAGAACAGCAAGAGGGATCGCTGTGCAGTGAAAGCAGCAATCCCTCTTGCTGTTCTGGCTTCTGGGATAGCTGCGCAGCCTGCATTCGCTCCATAAGACGCACACACATTTTCCCTTACTTTTTAGGAGGGAAAAAGTGAGCCTTATAGAGCAAAAAATACGGTATTTATTAGCCATAGGTCTGGGCATAGAAGAATGATTTTGCCTAGCACCTAAAGACATATAATGATAGCACCAGGCAAGCCTCCCTGGGGAGAGCATTCCACAAATGGGGAGCCACCACAGAAAAGGCCCCGTTCTCTTGTTGCCACCCTCCCAACCTCTCTAGGAGGTGGGACACAGAGAAGGGCCTCAGAGGACAAGTGCAAGGTCTGGGTCACTTTGGATAAGATGTTTTATTCACATTTAGAATGAATAAGCTGCCTTGAGTCCCCGTCCAGGGGAAAAGGCGGGATATAGATATAAATATAATAATAATTATATTATTAATAATACAATAATATTTCTGTTTGTACACCTTTGGGACCTCATCGCCCCCTTCCCACTCCAACTTGTCCAGGGCAATTTCAAGTGGACATAGCAGGACAGCTATTTGTGTTTGGTCACTCTAAAATCATGCAGATCAGCATCTGCAGACAATTGGGCTCACCCACCCCTGAAACTGAAAGGGTTTTCAGAGGGAAAACGTATTGTTTAAGAAACCTGTACATGACATTTATAGCGTAATGAAAGTTTCAGATTCAACTTCACCTTCGGATCCAATATTGAGATAGAAAATAACAGTGATAAATTTAATTTCCATTTTAGCAGTCTAATTTAAGCAGGCTATCAGCCTTGGAAAGTTGAGGCTCAAAGCCTGGGCAATTATTCTCCCCTAGGCTTCCCAGGAACAAAAGCTGGAGGAATAGGAACCCAGCCACTTAACTTGCACCAGCCCTGAGGCACAATAGTAAGTCATTTCAGCCTCCGCCAGCAAGCTCGCATTCAGTTTTCCCTGGGGATTGTTATAGTGTCTTTCAAACAGGGCTGCAAGAAGCCAACCACAATTTTCTCTTTCATGCTTGTGGCAGCTGCAGAGTCAATATTCTCTGTGAGGAAACTAGGCCTAAATTAAATTAAGTGGTCTATAAAGCAAGTACGTGCAATGAAAAGAAGCACCCATGGATAATATTAGTAATGCTGATGCATATATACCATAAGTATGTGTTCAAATAATATATCCTTTTAAAAAATCTAATCTCATACCAAGTGATATTGTCAAATTGTATGTGGGCTTTTTTGTGCTTCAAGTCCAACAATTAAGGGCTTGAAGAAAGTGTCACATCCTGGAGGAAAATGTGTGTTACTCCCAATAAATCAGTAAATCAAAGCTACCTGCCCTGGACTCTGCCTGCTCAATATTTCACCCATCTCAATAGAGCAAACTGGAGAGATAACAGTGAGGTTAAGAGAAAGACCCCCTGATATAGCCACTTATAATGGAAGGGCAATGAGCTCAAGTTTCCAGATTCCTCAAAGAATCAAGGCTCCCAGGGGAACTACTGAAACCCCCATGTTAAGGTACTCCATTACCTGCACACTTTAGGCTGTCTTTGTATGCACAGCTAGTTTGGGCAATTGGTCAAGTTTGCAAATATATTGGTTCTGAATGTGGCAAGAAGCTGGGCCCTCAACTAGAGTACATCTGGACTCATGCACTAGTAACTTCTGCAAGCGTCACCCAGTAAGATGCACCAAAAAGGATAGCAGGGGAGGCTTGCATTTAGCACTCACCAAGCAGCCGTGTGTGGGAAGGAATTGTATGCAGGGAAGTGCCTAGTACAGAAACCAGGTGGGCTGCTGGAGAAGGAATGTCTTTTTTTATGCAGTGAGCATAGAAATATATCGGAGGAGGGGCAAAGCACCCACTACCTCCTTTGCCAACCCCTAGCAGGCTAGTATTTGGGCTAGTAACTTTTGTGGGATTATTTACAAGACTGTCTTAATAATATAGCTTAATGCTCATATAGTGCTTTTCACAACTCTTTAAAGCACATCACATACTCTTAGAGCATACACTATAACCCTGAGGCAGGTGGGGGTGGCTAAGGCTGAGCAGGAATGGCTCTCCTAATGCTATTGTCCTCTCCCCCCCCCCCCCGCTGCCAGCTAGTAGGACAGTGCAGAACGCATCCTGTGTGTTCATGTGGAAGATGCTGCCTTGGAACGAAGAGGCTGGATGGCAGCCATCTTGCCACTTCCAGGGTTTTGAGATGGCAAATGCAGAGCTTGATCCAGGCTCACTGGGACTTGGCCCTGAGCAGAGTCTTCTCCCCCCAGTGCCATGCCATGGCCAAGTTCTAGAATCATGAAGGAGCTGCTTGCAAGAGCCTCTCTAATCATTTGTCAGTTGCCTTTCTGTACTGCTGCTGATTAACTGCAAGCGGCCCTTCTTATCTCCAATAAAGGAGCTGGGATTTGAAATGAGACAGTGAGATTTCCAGGCAGATTTTGAGCCATGGCATCTTGCCTTTAATGTCTGGAGCTACAGTATGCAAATAGTGGGAGAAAACTGTAAAACTGCAGCTGCCTGGCTATCCTACAGTATCACAAACTCACCATTTACAAATGGAAGGTGATGCAAAAGAGACAAAATTATACCTTTAAGGCAAACATGCCTGATTCAAGGTGGATAAAAAATAATAAGATATGGTTTTTCAAAATATTGTTTTGAAGAACAAGAATATAGGTTCTTGATTTTGTGGTTGTGGGCCACCATTTTCTAGATCCATTTCAATCATAGTTTAGGCCCCGTTTTGGCATGGAAATTGCCTTGGTCATGGTGTATGATGAGCTTTGAGAGACAGAGAGTGTGTTTCTCTATTAATCTTCCCTGATCTCAGCAGCTTTCTGTACCATCAGCCATGCTATACAGTGGTGCCTCGCAAGACGAAATTAATCCGTTCCGCGAGTCTCTACGTCTTTCTTTTTTTCGTCTTGCGAAGCATGGCTATTAGCGGCTTAGCGGCTATTAACGGCTTAGTGGCTATTAACAGCTTAGCGGCTTTAAGAAAAAGGAAACAAACTCGCAAGAACTCGCAAGACGTTTCATCTTGCGAAGCAAGCCCATAGGGAAATTCGTCTTGCGGAACGACTCAAAAAACGGAAAACTCTTTCGTCTAGCGAGTTTTTCGTCTTGCGGGGCACCACTGTACTTCTAGAGTGGCTGTCCAGGTTGGGGATTGGCACAGCCCTGAAGTGCCTCTGATTCTATTGGGATGAATGTCTCCAGAGGGTGGTGCTTGAAAAGTGTCATTTGTCCCTGCAGAGCCAGTATTCCGTGCTGGGGGGTTCAATTTTATCCCCCATGCTGTTTAACATCTACATGAAACTACTGAGTTAGGTCATCCAGGGTTTTGGAGTGCATTGTCAGAAATACTGTACGTTCCTGATACACAGCTCTGTTTCTTCTTTACATCTGCAGGTGTGGCAAGTGGATATTCTAGAGTAATGTAATTTTATATGCTCCTCATATGTACATGTTATCTGTTATCAACAGTTCAGTACTGTACAGCATATGCTAAAACATGGGGAAAAACATTTTCCTTTGGAAGCATGTGTGCTTAAATTCCTAAAAAATGTGTTGCATATATTTGACTTTCCCTGAAGGGTTTGGTTCACTTCGTCTGCTTATTTCATCTGAAGCAATCTGCTAATATTATTAGTTTCAACTGATTCTGGGTTGGCTTATGTTGATCTTTAGGGGCCTAATTTGCTGAAGCAGAAGGGGAAAAAGAGACAGATATAATTTGGGTTTAAATGGGCCTTTGCCATGTACTCCACTGACCAAAGGTTGTCACAGTTAAAACAACCAATCTGCCAAATAAGTCCAATTAAATGTTCACCAGGGAACACACAAGGGAAGGCAACAAATGCATTATTATTTTTTTAAAAAAAATAATCCTTCATGGCCCCCATAAAGATTCCAGAGACTTTGGATTTACTTGGGAACATTTCCTGAGTCCTCCTATATATTTGTGTGCTGCATTCACATTGTATTTTTTATTTTTTATTTTTAAAAAATAATTCATGACATGGTCCCTCCTAAGTACTCCCAGTAAAGGTAGCAGAACGACTCTTGAGTTTAAGCACTTAAACACTGGAGTGTGCAGGAAATTTCCTGTCTTCCACTATACTGTTTCTTCTCTGTCTGGTTTATTGCTTTCCTCTCACAAGTGCTTCCTTTCTAAAAAAAAAAAAAAAAAAAGCAAAAACAAGGAATGAGGCTCACTCAGATAAAGGCATGTTAGCACCACGGTTAGGCTGTGCTGTTTAAGTACCTGTTTGTATTCATTAATATCTCTCAACTGATTCTTTGCCATGGAGCATGTTACAGTATTAGTTTTGTATTGGCAGAGTAAATGTTCTCAACTACTGAAGCTGCTACCAGTCAGTTTGGAGTGAAGAAAGAGATTCACCTTTCGCTTTCTTTTTGGCATTACTGGCATTCTTCCTTCCCCTCTGCCCAGTAAATTGCAACATCACCTTCTTTTATTTCTTCCCTCGTTTTCTCTCAATTCTTGGTTTCCAATTCATTGTTCCATGTACTTTCTCCTCATGGTAGCACCTCAGAGATATGAGGAACCCTAAAGTTATGAGCAGGTCAGTCAAGCAAACATTACCTTGAGTAGCCTTGTTACTCAAGGGAGGCAACTATAACAGGGAACCACGGGAAGGGCGGACATGCAATCTTCCTTTCTCTTCTCAACATATACCCTAGGGTAGTAGATGCTTGCTCCCAGAATGAAACTTATAGGCTGAAGTAGCTCACTGGTAGAGTTTTCTTAGGCTGAAAGAGTTAGCCCTTAAGTGGCTCAGTTCCACTGATTTCAGGTAGAAAATGAAGCACATGTGTCAGGGGTTCAGGAGCAGAGACGCAGAGAAGGGAGGAGACAGAGAGCGAGGGGGAGGAATACGAAGGAAGGATGAGTGGGGATGACGACCCGAGATCACCGAGCCTGTCTAGCGAGTCCGAGGATTCCCAGAAGGGAGCGCCAGCAGCCAGAGCAAGGGGGGAGAGCAGGGGGACACCCCAGGAAGAAGGGTCCAGAGAGGGATCAGAAAGCAGCAGTTGGAGATCGGGACCCACGTGCCCAGCCGGGAGCAGCGGGGAGAAAGGGGACCAGATATCGGGCTCCGGAGACTTTCAGAAGGAGGGAGGGCATGAGTCAGGAGTAGTCACGCCCACCTCGGGGAGCGAGGAAACGATCAAGAGGAAAGTGGAGAGTTGGGCGCGCGCGCCAAGTTCAAATGTAGCGGAAGCTGGCGCAGTCAGCAGCCCAGAGAGTGAGCCGGGTCCCAAAGCCCGCCGCAAGGAGGCGGAAGGGTCAGGGGGGTCCGCGTCAGAAGAGAGTAGGAAGGGAGAGACCCAGGGGGGCAGAAGGACCCAGAGACGGAAGGAAAGGCGCAGGAGGTGGAGCAAGGCTAGGGTATTAAGCTGGTGCGCTAGAGGCGGAGACTCAGACGGGTCTTCGTCGTTCTGACCTAGAAGAAGTAGGGCTGCACATTGCAGTTTGGAAATGGAACCTGTAATCCAATAAAGACTCTTTGAAACTGAACGCTGGCTGACTTGGTCCTATGTGAGCTGGGACTGGGCGGCAGCCCTGACAGTAAGACCCGTCTCTGAAGCTTCTGACACCTGATACCTCGCAGCGGAGACAGAAGCAGCTGGAGGAGGGGATCGGTGTTTGGGAGCAAGCTCACGACGGTTGGCAGAGATGACGGAAGCAGAGAAAGTTTCAGCGCTGCAACAGGCAGTTACCCAATTGAATGCGGAGGTACTGGCATCCAAGAAAAGGGAGGAGGATGCGGCAGCCGCCTACCGAGATCTCCACGCCAGGTTTGAAGCATGGGTTAAGCACGGGCAGCCAGGACACAGACCGGAGGGGGTTGGGTTGGCACGGAGAGCAGGAGGGCTGGTGGCTCACTTCGATGGGAATTTACAACAGTACCCCAACTTTCGAGCAGATGTAATGTGCGCACTGCTGGCAAAAGACTTTAGAGATGAGGAAGAGAAAGTGGGGTTTATACTATCCCATTTGCATGGGGATGCTAAAGCGTGGCTACGCAATTTGTGGAGGGATAAAGATCCGGCGCTTCAGAGTGCAGATGCCTTTCTCAAAGCGATGGATGCGTGTTTTTTGTCTACCATTGATGTGGATCTTGCCCGATGGGAGATTCATGGACTGAAACAAGGGAGGGCGAGCGTCCGGCAGTACCACGCCCGCTTTTTTGCGCTGGTCAGTGCATTGGAATGGGACCGGGATTCGCCCCCAGTCAGGGACCTGTTCTGGGAGGGTCTAAGCTCTGCTGTGAAGGATGAAATTGCGAGGGGGGAGAGGCCCCAAAGCACGCAGGAGGTGGTCCAAAGGGCGCTGACTGTGGGGGTGAGGCTGGAAGAACGTCCATGGTGCAGAGATGAAGGACGTGGAGGGCGCGAAGCAGCGAGAAGTTTCTCTTTCGTTCCAAGGGAAGCAGCGCGTGCGCAATCCACACCTCCGCCAGGAGGGGGAGTGGAACCTATGGAGGTGGGAGGCGCCAGGGCTCAGTCAGCTACCAGAGCCTCTGCACTGACGGCAGTCAAGACTAAACCTCCTAGAGGGACCAGGAAGTGTTACATATGCGACAGCCCTCAACACTTGGCGAAGGAGTGTCCCCAGAGGAGCTCCAAGCACACTGCAGCCTCCGCAACGGTGAAAGCGGCCACGCAATGCAGCGAAGCCCAGCAGGGAAACGACGATGTCTGGCTGGAGACAGAGGCACTGGGGCCCAGCCAGACGCATCAGTGAAGCAGTCCCCAGCGATATTGCAACCCACGGACCCCCTCCCACCCAAACCAGTAGTGCAGCTCACAGCGTCTCTCCAGCTACCCAATGGCGTCACTATCGAAGTGCCGCTTTCTGTGGATTCTGGAAGCAACGCAGACTTTATAGCACAGGATTTTGTGGAGCAGCACGCTATAAAGCTACTGCCTGCCACTCTGCCCCTGCAAGTCGTCACAGTGGATGGCAGAGAGTTGCTAGGGGGGCAGGTGGTGAAGCAGACGCCACCAATGGTGATGCGACTTGGTAACCACAGGGAAGTCATCAGTTTTAATGTCACCCGACTGTCGGACACGCCCATTGTGTTGGGCATGAGTTGGCTGGACAGGCACAGTCCAACGCTGGCTTGGTACCAGAGACAGCTGATCTTCGGCTCCTCTTACTGCGCAGAACACTGCATCCTGCCCAGGCAGGAGGGGGAGGAGGAGGACTCACAACTGCAGTTGGGAACGTTGCAAGCAGTTCCCCACAAATACGCGGACTTTCTGGAGGTCTTCTGCGAGAAAGAGGCAGACAAGCTACCACCGCACAGGCAATATGACTGCAAGATTGACCTCCTGCCAGGGGCGACGCTGCCGAAGGGGAAGCTATATTCCATGTCTGAGGACGAACTACAGGAACTCAAACAGTTCATCGATCACAATTTGCAGCGCGGTTTCATCCGGGAGTCCAGCGCAGTAGGGGGCAGTCCTGTTTTCTTCGTGAAGAAGAAGGACACGCCCCAAAAAAGATTGGTCGTGGATTACCGCCTCTTAAACAGAATGACCAAGCCCTCCGATTTCCCCATGCCCAGGATTGACGACCTGCTGGCGACGGTGCGCAAGGGACGCGTGTTCACCAAGTTGGACCTGCGAGGAGCGTACAATCTCATCCGCATGAGGGAGGGCGATGAGTGGAAGACAGCCATGTTCACGCCTCTGGGCACCTACGAATACAGAGTGATGCCGTTTGGTTTGCAAAACGGTTCTCACTGTTTTCAAGCTTTCATGCATCACGTGTTGGCGGGACTCCTCTACAAGAAGTGTGTCTGCTTTCTGGATGACATCCTGATATTCTCTGACTCGCAGCAAGCACACGACCAGGACGTTCGGGAGGTGCTGAAGAGGCTGCAGCAGCATAGACTGTACGCCAAACTGGAGAAGTGCCAGTTCGACACGACGGAGGTGGATTTCTTGGGTTACAAGCTGTCGGACAAGGGGCTAGCCATGGACAGCGCCAAGGTTCATGTGGTGTTGGATTGGAAGAGCCCGCGCAACCGGAAAGAGGTCCAGAGGTTTGTCGGATTCGCCAATTTCTATCGCAAGTTTATCAAGGGGTTCGCGATGCAGACGGCAGCTATTACGGACACGCTAAGCTCCAAGAAAAAGAAATTCATCTGGACGGAGCAGGCGGAGCGGTCCTTTCAGACACTCAAGCGTCTCTTCGCGTCGGAAGAGCAACTGCTGCATATCGACCCCAGCAGACCGCTGCGGGTGGAGACAGACGCGTCCGATAGAGCAGTAGGAGCGGTCCTGCTGCAGAGGGACCCGCAGGGGGTCTGGAGGCCGGGGGCGTTCTACTCCAGAAAGCTCAGCAAGTCGGAGCAGAACTACACCATCTGGGATAGGGAGCTGCTTGCCATTCATGCAGCTTTCAAGGCGTGGAGGCACTTCCTGATCGGCGCCAAGCACACGGTGCAGGTCTGCACGGACCACAAGAATCTGGAGCACTGGCGCACGGCTCGGTTCCTGAACCAGAGGCAGATACGTTGGGCGGAGTTCTTTGCTGACTTCAATTTCCGAATTGAGTACGTCCCGGGCGACACCAACATCATGGCGGATGCACTGTCCCAAAAACCGCAATACCTCGAAGAGGCGACGCCAGCGGCAGCCATGCACATCTTCGCGCCAACAGCGTGGGCGTGCGCTTCAGCCACAGTAGACCTGGATGCGGTGCGACGGGCGTTGAAGGACGACTCATTCGCGCAGGCGAAGATGGCAGAGGTGCACAAGGGCACGGCGAAGGGCGACGAGTTCCAGATACGAGACGGCTTGCTCCTACGTAAAGGGGCCGTCTACGTGCCGGGAGACGAACTTCGCGCCCGGGTACTGCAGCAGCTGCACGACGCACCCACGGCCGGGCACTTTGGCACAGAAAAAACGGTGGAATTGGTCGCAAGAGACTTTTGGTGGCCCAGACTGAGGGGGGAAGTCGCGGACTATGTCGCGAGGTGCGACACCTGCCAGAGGGCCAAGCCGGTGCACAAACCACCGGCGGGACTGCTGGAACCGCTGCAAACGCCGTTTGAACCATGGGAGAGAGTGGCCCTGGACTTTGTCACGGATCTACCCAGCTCGAGAGGCAAGACAGCTGTACTAGTGGTGGTGGACTTGTTCACCAAGATGGCACATTTCATACCGTGTGCGAAGGTGGCCACGGCAGAACAAACAGCCAAACTGTTCATAGATCACGTGTTCAAAGTGCACGGGCTGCCGCGGTCTATACTGTCCGACCGCGGACGCCAGTTCATCTCGAATTTCTGGCAAAAGCTGATGGGCTTCCTGAACGTCAAGATCAACCTGACATCAGCAAGGCACCCGCAGACCAACGGGCAAGCGGAGAGGGTCAATGCCATCATGCAGCAGTACCTGAGATGCTATGCCAATCAACAGCCTGCGACGTGGGTGGATTACCTGCCGCTCGCCGAATTCGCCTACAACAACACGAAACACGTATCCACAGGGGTGACGCCGTTCTTCGCCAACAATGGGAGGAATCCCAGAACCTTCCCGGGACTGGACAGAGTGGGGGAAGGGGAACCACAGACGGCGGACGCTTTCGCATCTGAGTTGCAAGAGGTCCACGATCAACTCAGACGGCAGCTGGAGCTAGCGAAGCACGCATACAAAGTCCAAGCTGACAAGCACAGGCGAGTGGGCGAGGAGATCCGAGTGGGAGACTGGGTCTGGTTGGCAGCCCACGCGGTGCCGACCCGATCGTTAGCCAAGAGGAAGCTGGGGCACAAGCAACTCGGTCCATACCGAGTCGAAGCGCAGATCAACCCGGTGGCTTTCCGGCTGGTGCTACCGGAGGGTTCCAGGATGCATCCGGTGTTCCACAGGTCGGTGCTCACTCCCTACAGGGCACCGCACAGGTTCCAGGAACCAGGAACGGCACCGAGTCAGTCTCCGGAGCGGACGGAGGCGGGAAGATTGCCACAGCAGGACCCCATCAACGAAGTCACGGAGATTTTGGACTCCAGATGGGGGGAAGACGGAGTAGAATATCTCCTAGCAAGGGAGGGCACCCGGGCCAGTGCTAATAGCTGGGTGCCGGACTACGCCTTGGAGGAACCCCTGCTCAAGGATGAGTTTCATGCCCTTTTCCCACACAGACCTATGCCAGCGGGCTTCTTCGACGACTGGTTGTTCACGCCCACGCTTTCCTCCAGCACGTTCCATGGCTTCGACTCGGAAGGGGAACCCGCACCGCGCACACGTTCCCCAGAGGGGTCACCGGAGGGTTCGGCGTCCGACAACTCGTATTGGTGGGACGATCGGCCAGAGGAGCAGTGGCGCCGGAAGTGGCAGGAGACACCAGGTCCAGCGACAGACGCAGAGACTGACATGGACGTTTGCGGGGAGGACCTTGGTTTCGAGCACGGCGGCACCGAAATGGAGGCGGAGGAGATCACCGTTGACGAACGCGGGGAGGAAGACTCGGAGGTCTTCAGTTGGCGGCCAGCAACGGGGAGCGAACTGTATCCGACATTCACTCCCGTGATGACGGAGCACCCACCAACCACCCTTGAAAGCGGGGAGGGGGGAAGGGGGGGCTTCGAGGGGGGGATGGATGTCAGGGGTTCAGGAGCAGAGACGCAGAGAAGGGAGGAGACAGAGAGCGAGGGGGAGGAATACGAAGGAAGGATGAGTGGGGATGACGACCCGAGATCACCGAGCCTGTCTAGCGAGTCCGAGGATTCCCAGAAGGGAGCGCCAGCAGCCAGAGCAAGGGGGGAGAGCAGGGGGACACCCCAGGAAGAAGGGTCCAGAGAGGGATCAGAAAGCAGCAGTTGGAGATCGGGACCCACGTGCCCAGCCGGGAGCAGCGGGGAGAAAGGGGACCAGATATCGGGCTCCGGAGACTTTCAGAAGGAGGGAGGGCATGAGTCAGGAGTAGTCACGCCCACCTCGGGGAGCGAGGAAACGATCAAGAGGAAAGTGGAGAGTTGGGTGCGCGCGCCAAGTTCAAATGTAGCGGAAGCTGGCGCAGTCAGCAGCCCAGAGAGTGAGCCGGGTCCCAAAGCCCGCCGCAAGGAGGCGGAAGGGTCAGGGGGGTCCGCGTCAGAAGAGAGTAGGAAGGGAGAGACCCAGGGGGGCAGAAGGACCCAGAGACGGAAGGAAAGGCGCAGGAGGTGGAGCAAGGCTAGGGTATTAAGCTGGTGCGCTAGAGGCGGAGACTCAGACGGGTCTTCGTCGTTCTGACCTAGAAGAAGTAGGGCTGCACATTGCAGTTTGGAAATGGAACCTGTAATCCAATAAAGACTCTTTGAAACTGAACGCTGGCTGACTTGGTCCTATGTGAGCTGGGACTGGGCGGCAGCCCTGACAACATGCTTAAACTTTTTTTTGTTGAAATAAAAGGGATTTAAAAGTGTTTAACTTTGGCTGAATCACACTCTAAATTGATTTTGTTTTGAGAAGGAAAACCATTTATGTTGCTTGTGAACATGTTCTGCTTCAGAAGGCAGTTCAGCACAGGCTGAAATGGGTAAATGAGGTTATTCAGCAATGTGCAATGATGAAAGGTACTTTTGTGAAAGAAGAAATGCGGTATCTCAGTTTTTGCTTAGGAAATACCAGAGTACATATATAACTAGAATGTTCACTTTAAGCCAAACCAAAAAGCAGTGGCTTTTTGCTAAGCAAACGATCAGCGAACAGCTTTGCCCATAACTTTAATAGCAGGGAAGAGGTGACATCTGCCATAGGCAATGGGATGCAGGGAAAGAGAGAGGTGGGAAGAGTGTCAGACCTTCATGTGGCCAACTGTTTCAGCTGTCTCCCCCTGCATAACAAAGCTATGATGTACTGACCAATGTACCTCTGAGGTGCTACCATTAGAAGAAAGTCTACCAAACAAAAACACTTGAAACAAGGAACAAAGTGAAAACAAATTAAAAAAAAGAACATGAGCTGCACTTAACAAGGGACCTAGCACATAAACCTTCCAATTAGACGAAGAACAGACTCCATTTGAGGATCTCTCCCTCATTACAGTCGATCAGGTATATGAAGATGAGCAGCAAAGTCAGTCCTCAGGGAATGTGCAGGCGACCTTGGAACGGACAGCTCACGGAAGAACCCCGACGAAACCTAAGAGGAGGAGTGTAGTGGTGATAGGGGATTTCCTACTGAGGGGAACAGAAGCAGTGATCTGTGGGCCTGACAAGATGTCTCGGGAAGTGTGCTGTCTCCCCGGGGCTAAGATCCAAGATGTAACTGAACGACTGCAAGGAATCATAAAACCCACTGACAAATACCCCTTCCTCTTGGTTCATGTGGTAACCAATGACACTGCAAGCAATAGCCTCCAGAAGATCAAAAGAGACTACGAGGCTCTGGGCAGGAAATTGAAGCAATTAAATGCACAAATTGTCATCTCATCTGTCCTCCCAGTTGAACAACGTGGCCCAGGGAGAGAGAAAAATAGTGGAAGTGAACAACTGGCTTCACAAATGGTGTAAACAGGAACGGTTTGGATTCTTAGATCACGGACTGCAGTTTCTTGAAGATGGACTTCTGGCAAGCGATGGGCTGCACCTCACAACGATTGGGAGGAATGTTTTTGCCAAAAATCTCAGAAACCTCATCAGGAGGGCTTTAAACTGACTAATGTGGGGGAGGGAGACAGTGCTCCTGAAGGTAGGAGTCTATCAATTGATGAAGATGATCATCCAAATGTCATCGACCAAAGGGAGCAAACAGCAAGCAGACCTAGTGGTGGGAGGAAAAAATCCTTAAATAAGAGACACGGGGGAATGATTAATGGACTTCAATGTCTGTACACTAATGCGCAAAGCATGGGAAATAAACAAGATGAGCTCGAGCTGTTGGTACAGCAAACTAAATATGACATAATAGGCATCACTGAAACATGGTGGGATAAGTCCCACGATTGGAATGTAATAATGGAGGGATACAATCTATTTTAGAGAAACAGACCAGACAAGAAAGGAGGAGGAGTGGTGTTATATGTCAGGGATGTGTATACCTGTGAAGAGATCCAAGATTTAGAACCTCAAAGCCAAAGTGAGAGCATTTGGGTCAAAATTAAGGGAGAGAAGAATAACAGAGACCTCATTGTGGGAGTTTACTATAGATCCCCAAGCCAAACGGAGGACATAGATGATGCCTTCCTGGAACAGATGACCAAGCATGCAAAAGGAAGGGAATCATAGAATCATAGAATCATAGAGTTGGAAGAGACCACAAGGGCCATCGAGTCCAACCCCCTGCCAAGCAGGAAACACCATCAGAGCACTCCTGACATATAGTTGTCAAGGGAGATAGTAGTAATGGGGGACTTCAATTACCCGAATATTTGTTGGATGTCAAACTCAGCCAAGAGCATAAGGTCAAACAGATTCCTCACTGGCCTTGCAGACAACTTCATTGTCCAGAAAGTGGGAGAAGCAACAAGAGGAACAGCCATTTTAGATCTGGTCCTAACCAATGTTGATGGGGTAGAAGTGGAAGGATCATTAGGCGCGGGTGATCATGCTCTTCTGAAGTTTACTATACAGCGGAAAGGAGCAGCCAAGCATACTAGGACTCAATTTCTTGACTTTAAGAAAGCCGACTTCATAAAACTTAGGGAAGTGCTGGGTGAGATCCCATGGACAGTAATACTAAAAGGAAAGGGAGTTCATGATGGCTGGGAGTTTGTTAAGAGGGAGATAGTAAAAGCACAACGTCAGGCAATACCAATGAGACGGAAACATGGAAGGTGCCTAAAGAAGCCAGGGTGGCTATCTAAAGAACTTTGAACTGAGTTAAGATTAAAAAAGGATGTGTACAAAAAATGGAAAAGAGGGGAAACCACCAAAGAGGAATTCAAACAAATAGCCAGCACGTGTAGACACAAAGTCAGAAAAGCTAAAGCACAGAATGAACTCAGGCTTGCTAGAGAGGTTAAAAGCAACAAAAAAGGCTTTTATGGGTATGTCCGTAGCAAAAGGAAGAACAAAGAAACAGTGGGGTCACTCAGAGGAGAAGATGGTGAAATGCAAACAGGGGACACAGAAAGGGCTGAACTCCTCAATGCCTTCTTTGCCTCAGTCTTCTCCGATAAAGAAAACAATGCCCGACCTGAAGAATTTGGAGCAAATGATTCAGCAGAGGAAACACAGCCCAGAATAACTAAGGAGATAGTAGAAGAATACTTGGCTAGTTTAGATGTATTCAAGTCTCCAGGGCCAGATGAACTGCATCCAAGAGTATTAAAAGAACTGGCAGATGTGATCTCAGAACCACTGGCAGTCATCTTTGAGAATTCCTGGAGAACAGGCGAAATCCCGGCAGACTGGAGGAGGGCAAATGTTGTCCCTATTTTCAAAAAGGGGAAAAGAGAGGACCTAAATAATTATCGCCCAGTCAGTCTGACATCAATACCAGGGAAGATTCTGGAGCAGATCATTAAGCAAACAGTCTGTGAGCACCTAGAAAGGAATGCTGTGATCACCAATAGTCAGCATGGATTTCTGAAAAATAAGTCATGTCAGACTAACCTGTTCTCATTTTTTGACAGAATTACAAGCCTGGTAGATGAAGGGAACGCAGTGGATGTAGCCTACCTTGATTTCAGCAAGGCATTTGACAAGGTGCCCCATGATATTCTTGTAAAGAAGCTGGTAAAATGTGGTCTTGACTATGCTACCACTCAGTGGATTTGTAACTGGCTGACTGACCGAACCCATAGGGTGCTCATCAATTGTTCCTCTTCATCCTGGAGAAGAGTGACTAGTGGGGTGCCACAGGGTTCTGTCTTGGCCCGGTCTTATTCAACATCTTTATCAACGACTTGGATGATGGACTCAAGGGCATCCTGATCAAATTTGCAGATGACACCAAACTGGGAGGGGTGGCTAACACCCCAGAGGACAGGATCACACTTCAAAATGACCTTGACAGATTAGAGAACTGGGCCAAAACAAACAAGATGAACTTTAACAGGGAGAAATGTAAAGTATTGCACTTGGGCAAAAAAAATGAGAGGCACAAATACCAGATGGGTGACACCTGGCTTGAGAGCAGTACATGTGAAAAGGATCTAGGAGTCTTGGTTGACCACAAACTTGACATGAGCCAACAGTGTGATGCGGCAGCTAAAAAGCCAATGCAATTCTGGGCTACATCAATAGGAGTATAGCATCTAGATCAAGGGAAGTAATAGTGCCAACCAAAATGGTCAAAGGCCTGGAAACGATGCCTTATGAGGAATGGCTAAGGGAGCTGGGCATGTTTAGCCTGGAGAAGAGGAGGGTAAGGGGTGATATGATAGCCATGTTCAAATATATAAAAGGATGTCATATAGAGGAGGGAGAAAGGTTGTTTTCTGCTGCTCCAGAGAAGCGGACACGGAGCAATGGATCCAAACTACAGGAAAGAAGATTCCACCTAAACATGAGGAAGAACTTCCTGACAGTAAGAGCTGTTTGACAGTGGAATTTGCTGCCAAGGAGTGTTGTGGTGTCTCCTTCTTTGGAGGTCTTTAAGCAGAGGCTTGACAACCATATGTCAGGAGTGCTCTGATGGTGTTTCCTGCTTGGCAGGGGGTTGGACTCGATGGCCCTTGGGGTCTCTTCCAACTCTATGATTCTATGATTCTATATCAAAGGGAAGCAAAAGGCAAATCTCTTGTTTTGCTCTGAACCAACTAGTGGACCAACTGACATAGCCATGTCAATTTACTTTGCCAAAGTGACATTTAATATCATACATTGTGTCCCACAGCAAAGAAGCAGTTGATAAATGTCTGGCCAGGGGTCTGCCACATGAGCCTCCATCTCTTTTCTGCTGCCTCGCTCTCCTTGCAGGAGAAAGTAGTGAGCATCAGAAATGGGATGTTCCATGTTCTGGATGGGACTGCTTCTGACAAAATTCCAACTTTTCCCTGATCAGGTAGAAAGCTCCTGCTGTTCAACAGTGAGTCGGCTCAGAAACTGATACTCACAAAACCTACTGACTCTCCAACAAGTAGTAATAAGTCAGAGTCAAATCTTGCCAGTTCCTCATTGCTTGCTAGCAGTATTAGTGGCTATTAAATGTTTCTTTCTATGTTAGTCTGCAGAAACAGTGGAAATTAGATATTTGCCTGGCCTGCTGAAGTGTGATTTTTATCATCTAACACCTTTTAGGAATGGCTAAATAATGTAAATATTATTTTATTCCATTTATACCCTCCTTTTCAGCCAGGATTTTCTCCCAAAGTGGCTTATAACAGTTACAATCTGTGGCAAAGAACAACATAGGGTGCTTGTGTGTTTGTGTGCGCGCACACACATTTGTGTGCCTCATTAAGAAGCAGAGATGTGGGGCCATCTGCAGGGCCCAGTTCTACCTTCCTATGTGCAAGTGCACATGCATGTGTGTGCATAGCTATTCTGTTCCTTCTGCAAATGATGTAAAAGCAGGGTGCAAAGAGATGTAAACACCTTTATTCCAGCCTGAAATAAAACATTGCTTAGTTTAGATGGTGGGATGGAGCAAGACTAGATGCTCAAAATGGGCAGAGGAGAAGCTTTCAAAATAAATAAGGCTGTGGGAAGGAAGTAGGAAGAGAAGAAAAGAAAGAAAGAAAGAAAGAAAGAAAGAGGAGTCAGGTTTTTTTCTCTAGCAGGAGCAAACAAACTCAGAAATCATAATTCTCACCACGTACTGGAGAATCGTGAGTCCCTAAGATTAATATTTTAAGGCAAGAAATCACAACACATGGTGACATTGCTGGCCTGAAGTGGAGCAGGCCAGGAAAAGTGAAACAGCATGGTTGATTGTATAAATTGTCCCTGAGTCTTTTGCAAAAGTGCTTTCCACTTCCTGTGCCACACACATCCAATATAAATGGTGCTGCCTCCTCTGTGTGCCTGTTGACACACTGCTGGGATTTTCTGAAAATAATAAAACAGGTAAATGAGCTCATGTACCACCCAGACTCATACCATATACACACACGTCATCATATTCATTTGCCATTTTCGGTGTGGCTTGTCCTTTCTGCATTTTATTATTCATTTATGATAGCTATTATAGGCCTTTCAGAGTCTCTCTGGCTCTCCTGAGGAATATTTACGGCTATTACAGGGCTCTTATGAAGAGACCCAACAATGGTTATTGCAGAAATCCCGTGAAATGCTACATTAGTGCAGAGATAGGCTGTGTAGTAAAATACCTGAACTTCTTTCAATGTCCCCCCTGATGAAGATTAAAAGACTGGAGCCTTCTGGTGCAGTTCCCAGCTTCACCACAGACAGCAAGAATTCTGACTGGGAACTTCTTGTATATCTACTATATATTTTGGAAGGTGGTTTGTAAACCAGCAGGATCATGAATCTGTCCCAATTACCCAACCCCAGGGTCAAACACACTAGAACCCCACTCAAGTGGACAAAAAGTCTGGAGAGAGAGGTTGAATTTCTGTAGATTACTGAAGTTCCCCCTCCCCAACTGTCAAGTCTGCCCTGATGCTAAGTAACATGTTGGGCATCACTGTGTGAGAACAACTCTGTCCTGCCCACCCACTTAGATAATATACAGACCAGGTCAGCTTCCTCCTTCACAATCAAATCAGGGATAAGGGAGACCTTATTCAAAGCTAACCTAGAATGGAACACCAGCAGATACAGGCCTGCTGGCTGAAAGGACTGGCCAAAAAGATAGCCACAATTCCTTAGGATGAGAAGGGGCCAGTGTTGATGGAGAGATAAGTCTGGAAAAGACATTTCTTACTCTCTCATAGCAGAGTTAAGCACAATGGTGATGGGACTAAGCACATTAAAACTTGATCATCCAAGTGAAGGCCTTCTGGGAAATGATCTACAGTGAGTTAAAAAAGGTATTTAAATATACCTTTACTAAGAAACCAGAGGCCTTCCTCTTGGGCATTGTCGGCCAGAAAGTGTTAAAGAAGGACAGAACTTTTTTTATGTATGCAACTACAGCAGCAAGAATACTCATCACAAAATATTGGAAGACACAAGATTTGCCCACACTGGAAGAGTGACAGACGCAACTGATGGATTATATGGAACTGGCCGAAATGACTGGCAGAATTCGAGATTTGGGAGAAGAAACAATGGAAGAAGATTGGAAAAAGTTTAAGGACTATCTACAAAAACAGTACAAACTGTATGAATGTTAAGAAATTGCACGATTCAGAAAAATATGGTTCCAGTAATTTGACTGTAAGATATAGAAAATTAAGTGATATGTATGAAAAGGTCGAAACTTAAAGTAATACTATGTTTAATCTAAGTTACAATTAAATTGATAAAAATTACTCTAAGTCTAGAAATATAATATTTGAGAAGTACAAAATAAGAAATGAAACAAGGTAATAATTTGCTGGCATTTTTATTACAGAGAATGCAGAGTAGGGAGATGTGAGGAAGTCCAGTTAGTTATACAAAAAATGTTATGAACAGTTGTGCCTTTTTTTTCTTTTCTTTTTTTCTTTTCTATATTGTTCGTTGGTATAATTGTATGTTTTTCTGTTTGTTAACTTTTTTGGTGAAGGGATTTTGTGTGTTTGTTTTGTGATTTTCTATTCTATGTTTGAAAACTGAATAAAATATTTAAAAAAAACAACAACTTGGTCATCCATGCCCATTCACCTTTAAACAAATGTTCACATAAAAATACTTAGGCTAGAATAAATCTCAGACACTTAGCTTTACAAATATGTGACTGTTTCCCAGAAGTTACAGCAAATGACATAAAGAAAAGTACTTGGTTTCTTTACAAAAAGAATAATGCAATCCTTGGGTTATCAAAGATGCAGGTTAAAATCTTCTTTTAGAGAGATTCAGTTCACTTGCAGGGAGCCATGGGCTGCATGGCTTATTGCTTGTTCCTTGTTCCAGGAGGCACAAAGAGAAGGGGGGAAAGGGAATAGAAGCAGAGGGTGCTGAGAGACTGCTAAGCCACTTATCTGGCCTTCCGACTTCGAATAATAGAATTATAGAGTTAGAAGGGACCCAAAGGGACATCTAGGCCAACCCCTTGCAATTCAGAAATCTCAGCTAAGCCACCCATGGCAGATGGTCATCCAAATCCTGCTTAAAAACCTTCCAAGGAAGGAAAGTCCACAACCTTTGAAGGGAGACCGTTCCCCTAATTCATTTAAAGTACAGTGGTGCCTCACAAGACGAAATTAATCCGTTCCGCGAGTCTCTTCGTCTAGCGTTTTTTCCGTCTTGTGAAGCAACCCTATTAGCGGCTTAGCGGATTAGCGCTATTAGCGGTTTAGCGGCTATTAAAGGCTTAGCGGCTATTAAAGGCTTAGCGGATTAGCAGCTAAAAGGCTATTAGCGGCTTAGAAAAGGGGGGGGGAGTGGGAAAAAATCGGAACACTCGCAAGACGTTTTCATCTTGCAAAGCAACCCCATAGGGAAAATCGTCTTGCGAAGCAGCTCAAAAACGGAAAACCCTTTCGTCTAGCGGATTTCCCGTCTTGCGAGGCATTCGTCTTGCGGGGCACCACTGTAGTTAGATGTTCCATTACCATTTCCTTTCCTATCTTGGGCTGCAGCTCCCTCCTTACATCATTTATTCTGTTATTACCATGTTGGTCATTGCTTTCCTTTTGGGTGAAGACAAAGGCAAAGTAGGTGTTGAACAGTTCTGCTTTCTCTCAGTCACCCAATAGCATTTCTCCGTCTGTCCCACGCAGAGGACCTACCATTTGCTTGTTCTTCCTCTTACTTTGGTCATAGCTGAAGAAACCTTTTTTCACCATTCTTAACCTCTTGCAAGTCTGAGCTCTTTCTGAGCTTTATCCCACTGGACCTTCACCCTGGCACTGTGGGCTACTTGTGCATACTCCACCTTTGTAATTTCCCCTTTCTTCCATTTATTATACATGCCCTTCTTAAATCTCAGCTCATGTGTAAGTTCTTTATGCAGCCACACTGGTTTCCTTAGATGCCTCCCAAAATAGGGAGGCAGAAAAAGGTCCTCCTTTTCTTACACTCTGCAGTTTTAATCTGAAATCTTAAGTGAAGTACTGCGCCCAGAGAGCAGAAACTGCTGGCACTAATGAAATTCCCTGGAGTGAAATGCACATGAATGGGCATTTCAGACACTGCTCCAGACTGCAATTCCCCTTTGTCCAATATTGTCTCCATAGAAGGTTGCAAGTGGGTTATCAGCATACCCATTCAGGATCAGTAGCCTTGGATTTGAAGGGGTTAGGTTAAAAAATGACTCCTCCAAGTCCATCCTCTCCTGTCTCTTTCTCCTCTGAGGGGTGGCAGGAAGCATTCTGAGCACAGTACCTTTCACAGGCACCTCGGTGTATTCTGAGGTCGGCAACTGCTGTCCCAGCTCCTCTGGCCCAGAATCGGTGTCTGAGGTGAGAGAGTACCTCTGTTTACCAAGAACCACTGTGATTGGCCGCATTCCTTCTCTCCCCAGATGATCGCATCCCAGGCACATTTCCCCATCCCTCCTGAAAGCCAAACACTATAAAACAACCTGGCTGCAGATTTGTAATTCAGTAAAGACCATGCCCACAAGAGAAGAAAACAAAACAAACAAAATTAAGGAATAGTATCAATAAAGTAGTCGTTTTGCTGATGTTTGCCACTTGACAGCCAACTACTAAATCTAAACACTGGGATTTATAACAAAAATAATACCGGAAGTTTTCCTCACTCACCCCCACATGCTGTTGCTCCTAATTTGTTTTTGTTTTCTGTATTTCCTGTCTTTTGCATTGTAGCCAGTAGCAATTAACAGACAGCAGGAATCCTTTCAGGCACGCCTTGATTTTTTGCAGAGAAAAGAGAGCAAAAAGCCAATCCTTAACCTACTATTTATTACAACCCATGCAGCCCCTATAGGAGAAGAAGGTAGCAGGGAAATGTGCTCTCCCTCATTTTAAATTAAGTGTTTAAAATAATGATTTAATTTAGAATTAGTAAAGCCAATCCTGAGGTTAATTAAGTGCCACTTTATGATTAGAAATGTATTATTTATTCAGATCAACAATTTGTTAGAATGTGCTGTTGCAACTTCTCCTGCTGTGTCAGAGGATTCTTTCAAGGTATTTCTCACTTGTAAAGGTTGCACTGCGATTTCCCACCTGCCTACAATGAAAACATTTATTTTTGCAGACTTTTTTTATGAAGGTTAAGTGATTATACTTGTAAGGGGTGTAATAGAGAAAGGCTGTGTGAAGATGGTTTATTCGGTTGCCGTATTCAGGGCTAGGGAGGGATTTTCTCATGCGAGCAAATTGGCCGACATGTAGGTTTTCGCCAACCTCATAGCAACCATCACAACTCTGATAAGGCATTGGGCTGGATCCTGAGTCACAATAAGAAAGGGAAGATTCAATAAAAAGACAATTAAATATCATACAGAATCTAGCACAGAGCATTATAATTGCCACAACAGGCAGAAAGGTAATTAAGTGATCCACCAGGAACCTCAGTAATTTACACTTGGTCCATGGGAAAAATGGTTTCGGAACCACTGCCCAATATAAACCTATTCTGTAGTGTCAGTTTACTTTTCCCTCAGCTGAATCTAGTGTTGTTTTAAAATCGTTGCCTATTTAAAAACATGCATAGCTTGATCATGTAAAACTAACTATAAATTATCAGAATGTATTTGAAAAAATGGATGCTGGTGTTTGCAAAATAATTACCTACTGACACAATACAAATATTTTTATTACCCTTATTTGTACTTTGCCTTACAACAATTCTACAAAACTCAAGCTGACTATTAATGACTCCCCAGTTTGCTGTTTCTAAAAAATGCAGAAGTATTGAATCATCTAATTACCAGGGATGGATAATTCTGTCAGTTTTGGTTTCTCTCAGTTTCTCATTTTTTCCAACCTTAAGTTCAATTTAGCACATTTCCACATCAGATAGTGTTTGAAAAATCCACCTGCACTTTAGTCAGCCCTTTCTCCCAATACACACATTTTTTGCAACTAATTTTTCCTAATGTAATGCATTTTTGTAAGTTCTTTTCACTTATATATGCACTTTCTTGTAATATGTGTGTTTTTATATATGTTGTAAGAACTGCCTTCCTTGCAAAAGTCAGAGACCTGCCAGTTTGGAAGGATATCTGTGTTTCAGTTTGTTTGTTTTTTTTTTATAAAATTTTTGTTGGTTTTACAAAATTTTTAAGAAAAACGGACAAACACTAAAAATGACAAACATACACGTATAGTTTCAAACATATTTTCATAAACCTCTTTTCTTGGACTTCCCCATACCCCCCCTCTCTGCATCCCAATGTCCATAGTTCAGCTAGCAACTCCCAATTGTTACTTTCCAATCTCTATCATCTTAGTCCTCTTTTATAGTCTAACCTTATATCCCTGTACCCCTTTGTTTCTGAAAACCACGACATTTTAGCATTCATTAAGTTTATAGTAGTCCTTAAGATAGCTTTTAAATTTTCTCCATTCTTCTTCCACCGTCTCTTTTCGTTGATCACGGATTCTGCCTGTCATCTCGGCCAGTGTCATATAGTCCATCACTTTCATCTGCCATTCTTCCAAAGTGGGTAAATCTTGTGTCTTCCAATACTTTGCGATGAGTATTCTTGCTGCTGCTGTGGCATACATAAAAAAAGCTCTATCTTTCTTTGTCACCAGTTGGCCGACAATGCCCAAGAGAAAGGCCTCTGGTTTTTTAGGAAAGGTACATTTAAGTACCTTTTTCATTTCATTATAGATCATTTCCCAGAAGGCCTTAATCTTCGGGCATGTCCACCAAAGGTGATAAAAAGTGCCTTCAGTCTCTTTACACTTCCAACATTTGTTATCGGGCAAATGATAGATTTTTGCTAGCTTGACTGGGGTCATGTACCACCTGTATACCATTTTCATAATGTTTTCCTTTAAGGCATTACATGCCGTAAATTTTATACCGGTGTTCCATAACCATTCCCAGTCAGCTGACATAATGTTATGTCCAACATCCTGAGCCCACTTAATCATAGCCGATTTAACTGTTTCATCCTGTGTGTTCCATTTCAACAACAAGTTGTACATTCTAGATAAATTCTTAGTATTGGGTTCTAACAGTTCGGTTTCTAATTTTGATTTTTCCACCTGGAAACCGACTTTCCTGTCCTGTTTAAAGAATTCCATTATTTGGCGATATTGGAACCAATTTTCTACTTTATGCTTCAATTTCTCCTGACTTTGTAGTTTAAACTTATCTCCATCCTGTTCTAAAATTTCCCAATACTTCGGCCATCCGACCTCCATATTGAGTTTCTTCACTGCTTTAGCCTCCACTGGTGACACCCATCTGGGGGTTTTGTTTTCCAATAGATCTTTATATCTTATCCAAACATTAAACAATGCTTTTCTGACAATGTGATTTTTAAAGGCACTGTTAACTTTATCATACCAAAGATATGCATGCCAACCAAAAGCGTTATTGAAACCTTCCAGATCCAAGATGTCCGTGTTCTCGAGGAGCATCCATTCTTTGAGCCAGCAAAAAGCTGCTGCCTCATAGTACAGTTTTAGGTCCGGCAGGGCAAAACCCCCTCTTTCTTTAGCATCTGTCAATATTTTAAATTTAATTCGGGGCTTTTTGCCCTGCCAGACAAATTTCGAAATGTCTTTGTGCCACCTCTTAAAACATTCCATCTTATCAATAATCTGCAAGGTCTGAAACAGAAATAACATTCTAGGCAATACATTCATTTTGATTACTGCAGTTCGGCCTAACATTGACAGTTTCAAATTTGACCATATTTCTAAATCTTTTTTGATTTCTGACCAACATTTTTCATAGTTGTCCTTATACAAATTCTGATTCTTAGATGTTAAGTAAACCCCTAGGTATTTAACCTTCTTGACCACAGTCAAACCTGTTTCCTCTTGAAATTTCTCCTTTTCCATATCTGTTAGGTTTTTCCCTAAAACTTTGGTTTTTTGCTTGTTCAACTTAAATCCAGCTACCTGGCCAAACTGTTGTATTATTTCTAATACCTTTTTCGTACTAGTGTTTGGCTCTTGCAAAGTCAATACTAGGTCATCTGCGAACGCTCTTAACTTATAATGTTTAGCTCCGACCTGCACACCTTTGACCTGCTGGTCATTTCTTATCATGTTCAGCAACACCTCCAGAACTGAAATAAAAAGTAATGGGGAAATCGGGCACCCCTGTCGTGTTCCTTTTTCTATCTTAAGTTCCTCAGTCACAACATTATTTACAATCAATTTAGCTTTTTGTTCAGAATATACTGCAGCCATACCATTCTCAAAGCCCCAGCCTACCCCCATCCCATGAAGATTCTTCTTCATAAAACTCCAAGAAATATTGTCAAAGGCTTTCTCCGCGTCCACAAAGATCAATACTGCTTTAGTGTTTATATTCACCTCTAGCTTTTCCAGAATGTCTACATTGTCTGCCAGGTGTCTTTTAGGGAGAAAGCCTGCTTGGTCCTTATGAATCTTTTCCATCAACACTCTTTTAAATCTTTTTGCCAAAATGTCTGCAAAAATTTTGTAATCCACATTAAGGAGTGATATTGGGCGGTAGTTCTTGAGTTGGGTCTTTTCAGTCTCTGACTTTGGTATGAGTGAAATATATGCCTCTTTCCACGATTCAGGCGCCCTTTTTCCCTCAAGAATCTCATTACACACTTCTCTTAATGGTTGAGTCAACCATTCCTTCAACGATTTGTAGTATCTAGAAGTCAGTCCATCTGGTCCCGGAGATTTGCCCAGTTGCATATTCTGAATGGCAGCCTCTATCTCTTGTTCTGAGATTCTCTGGTTCAAATCCATCTTACTTTGATGAGAGATTTTTTTGTAATCCATATTTTCCAAGGAATTTATCTATATCTTCTTCATTTTGCGGGCCTTGAGTGTAGAGTTTTTTGAAATAACTTAGAAAGCAGTTTCTAATTTCATTAGGTTTAGATATATTCTTTCCATCCACCTCTAGGCTTGTAACTGTATTTAGTTTCTGCCTTTTCTTCAGTTGCCATGCCAGAAGTTTGCCACATTTATTTGCTGATTCAAAGGTCTTTTGCTTCATTTGCTTTATCTTCCATTCAATCTCTTGGTTCATCAATTCCATATATTGTGTTTGATATAGTTTGATTTCTCTTAGAATGTCCTGAGATTTTGGTTTTGTTCTTAATTTTCTCTCTCCTTCCTTTATCATTTCCAAAATCTTCTCTTTTTTCTCATTTTGTTTTTTCCTCTTTATTGAATTTTGTTGAATCAAAAATCCTCTCATAACCGCTTTACTTGCGTCCCAGATCACTCTTTTCTCCACGTCGGTCCTCAGATTTATTTCAAAATAATCTTTTAGGGTCTTTTGGGCCTTCGTGAGAATCTCCTTGTCTCGAAAGAGGGTGTCATTCATTCTCCATCTAAATTGACCAGTTATTGTAAGTTTCATCTCCATCTTCACAGCATTATGGTCGGAGCAAGTTTTTGGGCAGATTTCCACCTTCTTAATCTTTGGGGCCATTCCACTAGTAACCCAGATTTGATCAATTCTGGTCCAGGTCATCATTGCTTGGGAGAAGAAAGTTCCCTCTCTCTCCAGAGGGTTCCTTGTTCTCCATATATCTATCAAGTCCATATTTTCTGTCATTTCGAAAAAAGTCTTAGGGAGTCTCCCTTCCTTGCTAACTGTTAGTCTTTGTGCCTTGTCCATGTTGGTGGAGACCACGCCATTCATGTCTCCCATGATGATCATATTGTAATCCAAATAGTCAATGAGGGTTTCATGGAGTCTCTTAACGAAGTCAGATTTGCCTTCATTTGGTGCATAGATTCCAACCACTAGAAATTTTTCTCCTTGTATTTGTATCTCCACTGCCAGATATCTCCCTTGTTCGTCCTTGAATATCATTTTTGGAGCCCATTTTTCCTTGACATATATTACAACTCCTCTCTTCTTAACTTTGTCTGATGAGATAAATTCTTGTCCTAGCCTTTTATTTATAAGTAGTCTCCTATGGGCTCTGGTTATGTGAGTTTCTTGTAGGCATATCAAGTCCAAATGTTCTCTATTCAATATGTGAAATACTTGTCTTCTCTTCAAAGGCCCATTGAGCCCATTACAATTCCAACTAAGGAATTGCAACGCCATCTTGCTATTTTCCTAGGGCACCTCCAACAGCTCCAAGTTGTTGCTCTTCTTCTGATGGTGGTAGATTTTGTCCAATCGAGAGATTCAGGATATCCAATGCTCTCCTCTGTTCTGCAAGTACATCCACAGTCCCCTTCTGTAGGTCCTCCTGGTATCTTGCCAAAAATTTGTCTTTGTCTTGAATTGTCTTTATTTTCACCTTCCTTAACTTGTAGTCGAATGACAGTCCTTGTGGGAATTCCCACCTGAAGCGGATAGAATTTTTCTTTAACAAAAGAGCTAAGTCCTTGTAGAAATTTCTTAAGTCCAAAATGTATTTTGGGATGTCTTTAAAGATCTGTGCAGCTGAATTTCCAATTTGCAAGGCCTTTTCAAAGTGTAGTCTTAGTATTTTATCTCTTTCCTCCTTAGATCTGAGTGTAATCAAACAGTCTCTCGGGGTCTTTCTGTCTTGCTTTTTACCCAATCTAAAGGCAGTCGTAATTTTGAATTCGTCTTCCTCAAGGTCCCAGCAATCCGCAAACTCCCGTGTCAGATATTCCACAAGGTTGTCTCTTTCATTCTCCGGAATCAGTCTTAATTTTAAGTTCCTCTCTTTCCTCTGTAACTCCCACAAGGCCAAAGTTGCATCATGCTCATGGACCTTCTTGGCGATCGGCTCTAATTTCTCCTGTGTCTCTCCCGCCGTGGCCTTGGCGTCTTCCGCAATTTGGCGCGTAGTGGCGTTTTCTTCAACCAATTTGTTTATAGATTCTGTATTCTGGTTCAATCTTGCTGAAATTTCTGTTAATTTTAGTGTGTTCTCTGTAGTCTGTTTTGTCAAAGACTCCAGAGTTTGGTTTATCTTAAGCAGAGCATCTGTCACAGCTTCCATAGAGACGGCTGGTCCTTTATCTTGTCCTGTTGTTCCTGCTGATCCGGCTGTTGCGCCTGAAATTGAACCTCTTTTCTTTACCTGTTGCTGCTGCAGCTGTTGTTGTTGTTGATGTTGCTTGGTCTTGGCTCTTGTGACTATCTCTTCTTGTGAGCCACTCATGTCAAGGTCAATTCCCACGGGATTTATTCTTCCTTGGAAAATTCCACTATCAGGCTGTGCTGAACTTTACTTTATCCTCTAGAGGGAGCAAATCAAAATGGCCATAGAGCAAAATTCCAAATACAAAAACAAGGGGAATTGTCCAGGATATAAAACAAAAGATTTACACAGTCAAAGTCAGTATTGCTGGAAACTTGTTACTTTAAACTGCCACAGTTGTCCAATTTATACTATTTCTTCTTGTATTACACAGTAACCAGGCACTGTGGAAACTTTGTATCAAAGTATCCCTTCACAGGAAAAAGTCAGTTCAGTGTGCTAAAAAGGCAGACCGTTTCTTACTTTCAGATAGGTGAGACGGCAGAGGTTTTTTTCTTCCAATATTTCATGCAGTTATTAATCCAATTCACCTCCCCTCTGCCCTGCTAGCTAGAGGGGAGATCAAAGGTCCAAATGTCCGGTTTAACTGATTAAAAAGTGGGTCTAAACGGATGCAAGTTTAAAGTTCCGTTGCTTTCGCTTTCATGCAGTCGGGGGGAGGCAGACTTCCTTTGTTTAGATCTCCCCCGTTTTTAGTCCAATTCTTAAAATTTAAAGGGTCCCGATTATTTTTCAGCTCTTACTCACGGGAATTCAGTCCAAATTTTCTTTTCAGGAAGGAATCGGCGCTCTCCGCTTATGGCGACGCGGCTTCACTTCGCAGGCTGGGTAGCGACTCTCAGCACCGCGCTCTCTCCCGATGTCGATCCGTAGCCTTTAAAAAGGCTCTTTCACGGTACCGGGGGGCGCAAAGGTGCCCACCGAGTCTCCTTGTTCTCAGGCTTCAGCGCCTGGGATTTTAGGGGTCCCCCGCTTGCCGTAGCGGGTAAGACCCGAACTTGCGAAGCAGTCCTTCTCCGGAGCTCGGAGATAGGACCGCCATTAAGCGCTGGCACCGACCGGAAGTCTATCTGTGTTTCAGTTTGTTCATTGTTTCATGAAGTGCAAATTCAGTAGGTTCACATTAAAATGCAAACTCAGTCAAATCCCCCTCCCATCCCTCCCCATTACTGATCAAAGCCAGCAGAACTGTGATTCAGTTAACATCATCTTCTTTGAAACCTTTGTTCTCCCACTAACCAGTTGAAATGCAAGCAGCCTGGCTATGTAAGAGTTCTGTCCATGTTCCTGATAAAGAGAATGGATTATCTTAATTTTCAATGCAGCACCAAAGGTTGGGAAAATGTGCCCTCGTACTACCAAGTAGACTTTCCTCTATAGGCAGATGCAGGTTTAATGCTGCCTCTGTGTAGTGCAAAGCTGAAGAAGTTTTTAAACAGTTGTGAATCGGGGGGCACAATTTCACACACTCATTCCAATTAAATAGCATTAGGGAGGGAATCCAATTAGAGCTGAGTCCCCTTTGATCTGTACTTGTAAGGCATGTGATATGCTAGAAACTGATTTTTAATTTTTTTTAGCGTAATAGCCTAACACACGTAACAAATCTGATTTACAGTATACCTTGGGACATGTGCAATTTGACAAAGACTAGCAATACTACATGTGCATGTTAATGACAGAGGGGTTGGAGGAGGTTAAGTTTGAATCCAAGAGCACAGTTCTTGTTCCTGTAGGACTAGGCATCATGGTTTTAAACACCAGTTGCTGGGGACCATTGGCGTGTATGGGTGGTGGGGGGGTGCTCTTGCGTTCGGGTCTTGCTTGTGGGTTCCCCACAGGCATCAGGTTGACCCCTGTGAGAAGACGCTTCTGGACTGGATGAGCATATGCTCCCTTCTTGGGTATCCATACGGACGTAAATCTGAGAAGAGAAAAGTCGTCACTGCATCCTTTTCTCCCAGTACTACTTTAGAAAACAAGGATCAAGTGTGAAATCAGCCTGTTTCCCAGCCTGTGGACAAAACAGCTTTATAAAAGTTAAGCTTTCACCCCGTGCCCCTCTTTTTATTGTAAGCCAATTCAGTACCAGCAGTGATGCAAATTTTACTTTTTGTTTTGTTTTGTTTCTTTTCTCCCTAATTGGAAAATCCAGTTGGCAAATTAGGTTGGCCACATATAGGCACAAAGAGGCCACACAGACGCCTGGCCTGTTTTGTCTTGTTAAAGAGATAGAGATTGTTGCTACCAGTTCAAATGTAGTTTGCAGGTCCATAGGCTGTTAAGAAAAATGAAATACACTCTTCCTAGCTTTAAGTCCAACATTTTATGACAATCAACACAGCTGTTTAAAAAGTCTGCTAGCATTTTGTTTTCTTGCTGCTGAGTTATAAAATGTGGAAGCTAGAGCAAAATATTTCATAATATTGTTGTTCATAGAAAGAGCAGGCATTTAACATACTTTCCTAAAGACACCTTTCACCCTTCATGAGGGGAAAAATCTAGGTAGAAAGACCCGATTCCTTAAAATCAATGGAAAGTTGGCCAATATGCCTACTTGCTCTGTTCAGTGCTTTAATTGTTGCTTTATCTTTGCAGAACAGATGGAAGCTGATTTTGCACTATTTGAATTTCATAAATTGGAGCTGCCAGGAACTGCTTTGCAAGTGTTACCGAAATTTTGCTGGATAAAATTACTTAATTCCATGGGATAATTAGGATTCCCTGTAAGTTTGAACAGTACAAATAGAGTGGATAGCCAATCAGTCACTGAACAGTCTGGACAGGTTTTGAAAACATCAACAACAGTGAACAACCTTTGATCTCAAGCTGTGGCATTTTTACTCGTTACTGAGTACCTGTATTTTTCCTCCATAGGCTAAAGGGATGCAAGTTGTTTGCTCAAACAAAATATAGCATAAAAGGAAGAATCTTTTTATTAATGTCATAGGCCCTGCTTATGTTTCCTGGGAACATCTCCCTTTGGTAAGCACATGTTCCAAACATCTGTTTTATGTTTGCGTTTGATTATCAGAAGCAATGGCTGTGACATTTAAATTTTTCACTCCTGTTCAGAATATCATGGGACCACTTACAAAAGAAGAGAATAAAATGGCACACATGCACCAAAAAAGAATTTGGCCACATAAACAGATTGAGATAATTTTCTTAATTGTTTCATCAGAGTTCCTTTAGGAAATCTAAATTAAATCCCCATCACAAACACTTTGTGACCTTGGTCAGTTCATTCAAGTGCATTGGTTCTGCTGGACCTGTATATTACTCTTACCTTTATAGCAGTGATAGTAATCCAGAGTAAATGTGTATAGTGGCTATCATACAGGTTTAACTGTCATGCCATATGTCGATGGAACCCTTGGAACAATCCTTGCATGAAATTATCCTGTGTGTGAATTTATCTCGTGAACTGCCCCTGAGATCTTTGGATGAAGGGTGGTATAAAATTTAATTAATTAATTAATTGAATTAATTATCCTCTATCTGAGAAATCCCAATTGCAGCGTTCTCTGGTGAGTTCTTATTTTCACACTGCAGTTCCCAGGATTCTTTGGGAACCATGCTTGGCACCATTTTTGTTGTTGTTCTTGTTTTACTATCCTACCTTTCAGCCAATGACCTACAAAACTGCAGCAGCAGTTCAAATAAGAACAATAAATTCAATCACCATATTAAAAACAACATCAACCCCTAAAACAGTTGAAATGTCTTAAAGCCAATAAAAGTTTAGAGGGAAGATAGAATTAAATGCAAAGCCTCTACCTACACAGAGGATTCCTGTAGTCCCACAGAGTCTTTTCCTCCTCTTCCCCCAACTCCACATGCACATGGGCAGAGACACTGAAAGGGTCTCAGCGGAAGGGGAGGTCTGTGTCTGCCTTTTGCGTCTCAAATGACTCTTCCATCTCTGCTCAGTGCAAGTCACCTTTGCCCTGGAGGATGAGTAATTTGTATGAAGACTATCAGATGAGGATACAGGAGGCACACGCGGGCACAGACTTCATCCTAATAGAAAACACGGCTCTCTTGATCTAAGAATGCTTGAGGAATTTGGGAGGGGAATCCATCTTCTGGAACAAATTCACCTACCCCACAACTGCTGAATTGATGTCCGGATTGGAACATAGTCTACTCTCAAATCTACACTCCTGCCTAGTCCTGCCTTTTTGCAGGGAGGAGAATGACAACACTTTAAAACAGCTTCTAGCTACCTGAAGCAACTACAAAGCATGGCTCCTGCCATAAATGCACCCAAAAAGTCCCCTGGGAGCAGGATGTGATGGTGTGTCATCCCTGACACACACACATTATAGGGGAAGAGATAGCAGCAGCCCCATTTACTGATAGAGACAGCCTTCTTTATTTTCCTGTCCAATGGCCTAGTAGCCTCCCAGGAACATTAAATGGCCCAGGACTGCAGTACCTCAAGGACTGCCTCTCCCCATATGAACTGACCCAGACCCTGCGATCATCATCTGAGGCCCTTCTTTCTGTGTCTCCTCCATGTGAGGTCAGAGGGTGGCAACATGAGAATGGGCCTTTTCTGAGACGGCTCCTCACTTGTGGGATGCTCACCTGACACCTTTGTTACATATCTTTAGCAATACATACCTGGCAAAAATGTTCCTCTATAACCAGGCATTTGGCTGATTAATAGTCTAGAGCCTTTTAAATGTCTCTGTGGGAAGAGGGCAGTTATTGGGATTTTGTGTATTTTGTGTTCTCATTTTGTATTTTTATGTTGTCAACTGCCCTGTGATCTTTGATTGAAGGGTTACTCCACAGGTGACAAGAAACTGTAAAAGAAAGCAGGAGGGCTTAAAAGGCAGCCCTCAAATCACCTCATAAATTTGTAAGTACTTTTTACAAAGAAGTATTTTGTGTGGATTTTCCATGTTTTCCATTTAAGCTCACCAGAGTAAGGAAGTAAAAAGCCACACATGTTCTTGAAAATGGCACTGAATGACTTTGTGTCAGTCAAGTGAGAAATTGACATAGATCATATCAAGACTGGCCCTTCTTTAATTGATCTAAAGCAATTCTTCATAAACAAGCAATGTGCTTGTGAGGAATCTGGTCATTTCCAAATATTCCACCCCTTCCTTTTAGGCTTATTTCTAATTTGTTACAGCATTAATCACACTTGGTATTATTCAGTCTCTACCACTAAGGAGGTCGGGGCTGTGCTTTCACCTGAATGAGTGACACCTGCCATGAATGCCTTTCTAAAATCCCATGTATGTCATTCTGAGCTTTGTAGAGGAAGAGTGAGATAGACTGTAACAAAATATAACAGATAAAGAATAATATGAAAAGAGACTAATTTTAGATATGACAAGACCATGTGTTTCAGACCATTCTTGGCCCTCTTGAAAATGTGTGTAACGTTTGAGATGCTTTTCAAACTTGAAGCATAGAATTTACTCCTGAACACATTTTGTTTCAGCTTCCCAATGTTCAGGGGAAATATCATGTTACAAACAAACACACAAACAAATGATAACTATACCAAATTAAATCAAATTAAACCTCACTTTGCATGGATTCTCAGTTCCTCTGAAGTTCAAGATGATCTAATAGTTCAGTGCTACAAGTCAATACAAATTGACCTGGACTTCAGTGACAGAACTTAGGGAAGTTTCTTATACTTAATTTCCACTCCCCGCTAGTGCTGTAATTTCCAGAAATGTCTCCCTCACTGTTCCTGCTATGGTTTAGCTGAAGTAGTGCACATCAAAGGGTCAGCAGATACAATGCATTGCAGCAAAATGGAAGAATGAGTGACAAACTAAAATGTTCAGAAATGAAACATCAGGGTTCTGTTGCAGACCTATGCTAAGGAGACAAGAGATCAAAAAGATGATGTGACGATCTCATACACCAGTAAGAAAAACCTTAAGGCTGATGCAAGCTGATGAGCCAAGATTAGTATAATATGGCCAATCTATTTTGTACTGATTACAATCAGCACAGCTGCAATTTTACACCCGCTATCACTTGCACGTTCAGGGAGGCATGCTGCTGAAGTAATTGTGGAAAAGGGAAAGATGCTCAGGGCCCCATTTTAATCTCAGCAGAGTGAGGAAATAAAGCCCAGGGTTTGGATATGTTTCAGATGTAAGAATGAAGATTTGACATCTGTGGATGAACCAAGTTAGCAAAAGCATCCAGAGAAACTGGCTACTAGTAAAGTATACTGTTTTGCTATTGATCTGCAAAGAAAAGGTGTAGGAAAGGTGTGGTCTGACCTAAACAGGTATAAGGGCTCTAATGCAGAGGGGGCAGGTGATGCATATAATTGGGACCAGGTAAAGTTTCTCTGCCCCGGCAGATTTTGGGGCTCCGCTTATTGCTGCTGAACTACAATGGACAAACTATTATTCCACATGGCTGTTTGACATCAGTACAAGGAAGCCTTTGAGCTGCGCTAGCTCTGACTGTGAACATTCAGCCAATTTGATATTTTTTCCTGGAATCATTATTAAACCCGAAACTGCTAGTAAAAAGAACATAAATTGTTATTATTAATTACCTGCCCCCTTCACCTGAAGGTCCCAGGGTGCATCACAGCAATGTCAAATACAACATTAAAAATAGTTTAAAACAAATTACAATTGCACATAAAGTGGGTCCTGAAGATACACATCTTAAGTGTCAAGGCCACGGCAAAGAGGTCTTACACCATCAGCCTACAATGAAAGCCGTATAGTGAAGGTATACGGCTCTGTGAGGAGGGAATCCCACAACCTAGGGGCTGCCACAGAAAATGTCCTCCCCTGGACCACTACCCTGAGGTTCTGAGGGTGGAGGAACTACCCAGAGGGTGCCCTCTGCTAATCTTAACACCTGAGAGGTCTACAGGGAAAGAGGTATAAAGGAGCCCGCTGGATCAGGCCAAAGGCCCAACTAGTTAGCATCTTGTCGTCGCAGAGTCTAACCCCAAGCAGGGACCTAAGTGCAGCAGCACTCTCTCCACTTGTGATTCCCAGCACCTGTTATATAGAGAAATACTGCCTCTGACAGTGAGCACAGCCATCGTGGCTAGTAGCCACTGACAGAGAGCTTCATTGAGGATAAGGCTACACCTCTTTTAAAGCCATCCAATTTGATGGCCATCACTACAGTTTACAGAAGAGTATTCAATAATTTAAAAATGTGTTGCTTGAAGTAGTGTTTTTTTCTGTTCCAAATCTTCCAGCAATCAGAATCACTGGATGGTATCTGTTATGTTTTCAGTGGTCTGTGTTTGCCTGAGCTTGAGTCTGGACTAAGGATTCTGAGCTCCTGTGTTCTGATTCAATACATGATATCCAGTCACAGAACATTTCCGGATCTGGGCCTCTGCTATTGGCCCTTAAACTCTGAGTCATGATTTGCAGCTTGGAAGTTTAGACAGCAAATCACATTGTGAGTGGGAGTGGCCCAGGCCTTCAGAAATGTATATAAGCAGTTGCTTTGTCCCAGTTGTCCAGTTCTGTTAGTTCAATAAAGGTTCTTGCTGTGTCTTGCCTCGTGGGAACCCACCTACACTTCACTGGCGATGAAGATGGGATGCTGGCTAGGTATGCAGCCCTGACTAGCTTCACAAGCTGAAATCACTGCTGGGGAACTGTCACCTCAGCTGAGCTGAAATCACTGACTGCAACCACAAGGCATACCACACAGGAGCTCAGAATCCTTAGTCCAGACTCAAGCTCAGGTAAACACAGACCACTGAATACCTAACAGTATCTGTTCTAGCATTAAGAGGAAGCACAACCAACATTTTTCCACCACTTTCTCCACCTCATGCATAGTTATTATGCATGTTCTCTCTCGATTGCCTTTTCTCTAAACTAAAAAGCCCCAAATGTAACTGTTTCTCATAGGGGTGTTCCCCTATCCCCTCCATTGTTTTGGTTGCCTTTTTCAGCTGATAGGTGCTGACAGTGAGTGCCACTTGCAAAGGAAAACTCCACCTGAAGCCCATCCCCAATTGTTGAGAGTTGCCTCTGCAGCAGGAGATTCAAGCCACTGATTAATTATGGTGCTTTGTGTAGTTACAAAAGCACAAAACGAAATAGATCCCAGCCCCAAAGAGTTTCCTTTGTCCCAGGATGAGAAGCACTCTGTTGCACTTAGATGGGAGGATCAGGCGTGAGGAATGGATAAGGGCTTCAGGGACTTTCTTGACTTCAGAAGCAGTAATCGTGTTTAATAAGTAGCACCAGTGGACATCATTTATATGAAAGCAAGCCCAATTCTGATTGCATTACCAATAAGCAATAAAATAGTTAATACACAATAACAGCATCACGGGTCATTTTAAAACACAGTGATTTGATTTGATTACAATCAACAGGCCTTTAGAAGGTGGTATTCTTCCCAGTAGCCTTTAGTTGAGAATCCAAAGGCTGCTGCCCCACAGAAAAGAGGAATTTCTGCTCATCTTAAATTCACTTGGCTATGAATGAAATTACTTCCAAAACCAAAAATAACCTGGTCCATGTCCCAAGCCAGTTTCACCCCTAAACCCACTCTCAGTTGCAATTAAGAATTACCAGTCTATTATTGATAAAAGAAATAATAGCAGAAAACAAAAATAGAAACACCCCTTGGCCCCCAGGCCTTGTTTCTAGGGCGTGGTCTACGAAGGCCCTGGGGCACGGGGAGAGGAGAGGCACTCTGCTGCTGCTCCCACTAAGGTAGGCTTCTAAGCGGAAGAGCTTTTAAAGCGAAGAGGTTGGGAGCTGGCAGGTGGGAAGCTCTTCTCTGGTTCAGATTAAGATCTGAGGCCGTGAAGTATTCAGGGGGTTGTAAAACTCACCTCTCATTTGATGCAGACTTTTATGAGCCCCCGAAGTTTGTTTCTGAGCCTGAGATCTTTGCCAGCATCCTTACTTATAATTCAGTCTAATGGCATCATTTTGTTCAATTCTTCATCCTGTAGCAGTAAAAGATTGACAGAAAGTACATAAAAGAGCTTTAAAGTTTATTTATGTAGTTGAAGTGCTACCAAGGCCCATTTCCAAGGACAATCTATATCAGCCATGTGTACACCCTGCAACCTGGCTAATTAAAACTTTGGTTTTTCACACATTATGCTGTACACATGTGAAATAAATCTGTTCACATATACAGACGTTTGTGTGAATGACTATACACATGGCAAATTAAAAACACATGAATTAAACCCCTCAGCAACTGTGCATCAAAAACTGAGTGTGTAGCAGCACACATCTTGAGTGTATCTGCATATGATTGTGCGAACTGTACTCTACCAAACCTCTTAAGCATGGGGACTTAAATATAGAGATGGCATTTATGCTGTTCTTCTAGTCTCTCAGTGTCTGCTAGCTTAGCACACACTTTGTAGGGGGAGAAGGAACAGACTTCCGTGCCCTTCTGATGCGAAGTAGTGAGAGAAGTGAAAGCAGAGAACAAAACACTTCCTTGAATGCACTGAGAAAGCCTGGCTGGGAAACTCTGGGTTCTTAGTGAACTTCAGGAGACAAAGCTTACAAGTGAGGAAGAGAACAGAAGCCAGGAGAGAGGGGTGGGAAATTCTGGTATGGTTTTCAACTTGGTGAGCCTCAGATTGGAAGAAGAAGGCGCTACTGCTGCTGTAGACTTCCCTTTTCCTTCTCCAAGCCTTTCACCTCATGCCAATGGCCGGATGACTTGCAGTGAGATCAGGGTGATGGCCTGGGCTGGCAGCGCAGAGATCAGCAGCCGTGGATCTTAGATCCCAACACCTGCCTGGCTCCTCACCACCACGTTCATCCCTTGCTCAGACAGGAATTTCTCTCCAGGACCACCAGCAGCTGGGAACTGAGAAAATAGAAAAAGTGACATAATAATAATAATACTTTAAATGCATTTTGTATTTGCTTTAAATGTATGGTGTGGATCAGTCAAGTGTTAGGATGGGAGGGGAAGTCTGACAGTGTCTCCAATTTCTCCCTCTATCTTAATGTTTTGATGCTTCAATGAGCGGTGTGCCAGGGCTTAGCTCTGCCGCTGCAAAAGGTTCAGGGTCATGGATATCAGCTACGATGGCTGAATGGAACTCTTAGTGTGTCTCTGAATATCTGATTCTGAGGACAAACTATGGAAGGCAAATGCTGTCTTCTTGGTCTGCTTGTAGGATTTATCTAGACATCTATCTGTCTGCTGTTGAAAACAGCATACTGAACCATAGACGCATTGGCAGACTGGATGGATCCAGCAGGGCAGTGCTTATTGTCTTGTGTTCTTAATTAGATGATGTTACTAATTGGTAAAATTGAGTTGTATGAGGTCATTGCAGCCCAGTGCAAAAAGATAACTGAGTACTTTAAAATGATGTTTTATAGCCACTTTGGATCTATGGGAAGAGAGAAAGAAAGAGAGAGAGAGAAAGGAAGAGAGAGAGAGAGAGAGAGAGAGAGAGAGAGAGAGAGAGAGAGATGCTTGCATTTGGATGCAAACCAATACCCATTTACGTGGAAGTAAAGCAATGTGAAATCAATGTGATTTACTTATGAATAGACAGGTGTAAGATTGTGCTGTTTGTAGGGATGAGTGAATCTGGTTTCTCTCAGTTTCTCATTTTTCCAGGTTTAAGTTTGGTTTTCTACATTTCTACATCAGTTTGTGATTTATTTTTTCTTTTAAAAGTCATCATAGACTCATAGAGTTGGAAGGGACCCCAAGGGTCATATAGTCCAACCCCCTGCAATGCAGGAATCACAACTAAGTTATCCATGGCAGATGGCCATCCAAGCCCTGTTTAAAAACCTGCAAGGAAAGAGAGTCCAGCGCCTCCCAAGAGAGTCTGTTCCACTGTCAAACAGCACTTACAGCTCTTAATCTTGGTACAAAACTGTATCAAGAAGAATAAAAGAGCCATCATGCTTTGTTGCCAGTAAAAAGGGGTTGTTTCAATGGTCCTTTTAACGGGACATAAAGGCCATTTCCTTTTGTTGGTGGCAAACCTGTGTAGACTACCTAGATATTGTACTCCAATTGAGTGTTAAGGGTGAGTAACTGTACTAGTGCACAGTGAACTATTTGTGTACACAGGCCCAAAAATTGTTGATCAGACATCCTTTTGTTTCCCACAAAATACATTGGATTTACACAAGCATTAATCCTGACATTTAGACATTGGCAAAATTCAGTAGCAACTCTTCCCAAATTATTTTACACTGCCATTTCTTGATCAGCAGCAGCAGGGTAGGATAAACAGATTGATCCATCTAACCCTACCAAGCCAATCTATTTCCACCCTGTGTGGGTTTCATCTGTTTATGAAACTGGCTTTGTTTCATCCCATTTGTGGGTGGATATATGAAAAATCCTTTAAAAATCTGCCCAGTTTTCCAAAAATAAAAAACTGTACTTGCCACATGGTCAGAGGGCTGCCTCTGTCTTTATTGAATATTTTACAGCTGCTTAGATCAGCTAATGGCTCCTTCATGGCCAAGCGTAAAAAACCAAAAGGGTCCTTGTGAGAGAAGCCATCTTTTTATCCATACAAGTCTTCAGGAAGGAATAGACATTCACTCTTGGGGACCATTTTTTGGGGTTTTTTTGGTTTGTTTGTTTTTTACTGCATGGCCAAGGAGGTGATACTAGCTTCTCTAAGTAATTGTAAAGGGTAGAATTGATTGATTGATTGATTGATTGATTGATACATTAATGTAGCCCTCATACTTGTTTTTAAAAGTCCCTATAAAATTGTAGAATTGGGACTCCTAGGGTACAGTTTAGTATAAACTGTATAGCATAGAACCTTTTAAAAACAAAAGATTTGCAGATCTGGGTTACTTGTAAACCTTTATTAAGAACTTATGAAATGTCCACCCAATGGTCAGCATGGGTATGAAAATATGGCCATTATGGTGAGCTGCATGGGAGCGGCATGCCAGTACTTCCAAATACTTCAGGCTTGACTTTTGCACACCTTTCTTGCAACTTAGCATGCAAGGAAGTTGTTGCTGCTACCTATTGAGCTATATCTGACAGAATTTCTATTTGCTCGAGGTAATATTTGAGTATACCCTATGAACATGCAATGCGTCTCCAACTAAACATGATGGAGGGGAGTCAAAAAGCTGTTGAACGTTGTCTCCCTGTTAAATTGACTGGTGTTTTTGTTAATTCCATAGCATAATTTCTTCATATAATTGTAAGCTGTGATCAGGTGCTTTCGATGAAGAAAGCAAATAAAGTTCCTGAGTCATTAGCTGGCTAAATGCAGCATAACAATTCAGCTAAATGTGGAAATATGCTGTGAAACAAACGAAGCATAAAATAATTTGGTCTGCATCAAGCAGGCTATCTACCTGACAAACTACTCTGGCTAGAACTGCAACGGACTGTTGATAGCTTATTCAGCCTCTGCTGAATAAGTCCCTTTGCACTCACTCAGGGAAACTGGACATGCTCACTGCTTGTTCAGCCCAGCATGAAAAGTGCTTGGGAACTGGCAGCACACATTCATCATGGGCAACTGGCAGACGGGGGGGGGGGGTCAGCCCAGCCCATTTCTGGCCACCAGAATGGCCCCTGACTGCACAGCACCCTCAACATTATTTTGTCCCGGGTGTACGCAGTGGGAAGCCGGTACAGCACAGTGATGGTGGAGGCCATCCCTCCACTTCCTTAAGAGCTCAGCGAAACTTCCTTCTGAATAAACATGCATAGGAGTGGCCTGTAAAAAGATGGAGATTGCTTCCAGATCACCTGTTTGTTTGCTGAGAGATTAGATGACTGTCACTACTTAATGAACATTAATCCATATTTGTTTGTGGGAAGATTAGAAGAAATTGCATAAAAGTCACACTAATCAGAATTTTGAACTGCAATATTCCAACCAAACAATGTTTCTAAAAAATGTGTATAGTAGAGATAGTGTGCATAAAAATTAATATATTAGTGGAAATAACATTCAAACACTGCATTCACTACGGAAAATTGCTTGTAAAAATGTGTACACTAGTCAAAAATACATACAAAAATGTGCTCATTAGAATAAATTCACACTAAAAATCTGCAGAGGTTCTCATGAGTGTTGTTTAAAAGCAAATTGCTGGAGAATTATGGAGAACTGAATTTAATAAGTTTGCATCTGAGAGAACCAAAACTGAGATTTTCTTCCATTCGTAGAACAGCAACAGAGGCCATGTCGAAGGGGCAAGTAAGGACTGTTAGGGGCAACTCTTCCTAATCTTCTGCAGCTGTTCATATGGGAGGGAGAGATTTGTTTAGCAGTATTTGGCTCCTCCCAGAGCATCTCAATAAAGAGGGTCTGCATCCCTTCAGAATAAGCCCCCTGTTAAAAAATAGTTTCTACATCTTGACACCAAAATTAAGGTTCAAACTATACATTATGAGGAAATCCACCTGCACCTTCTTTTGAAGCCAAATTCAGCTTCTGCAAGCCATGCCAAGGCAGAGGCAAAATGGGTGGAAAGGGCTGCTTCTTAACTTTCCTTGTGTGGTCACCCACCCAAGCTGTGTCATTGTGCCAGAAGTGGTTTAGTCCTGCTGGCCACATGACCCGGAAAGCTGTCTGTCCCTCAGCCTGAAAGCGAGATGAGAGTCACAACCCCATAGTTGCCTTTGACTGGACCCAACCACCCAGGGGTCCTTTACCTTTTTTTGTTTCACCTGGATGGAAAGGTATCAATAGTTAAAATGGACTCAAATCATTCTTCCCATCCTGTGGATGGAAAATCAGCTTGGGGCAGGTGATTTTGAGCTGGAGAATGACTACAAGTGACAGGGTTAATCAGTCTCTCCTCAATTTCCCTATAGCCTATGGAGAAGAAACTATGGGATGCAGGATAGCATGTTATTTGAACCGGAGGCTGCCATCCTAAACACATTTACAACAAGCTAAATCTCACAGAACTCAGGTAGAATCCCTGACGGAGATACTCTGTTGGTGTTTAGAAATGTTCATAGTAACTCAACTATGAGGAGGAATTTAGATCAGGACTGACACACTGGGGTGATTAGCCCTTTCTGCCCATGCTCCCCCCCGCCTGTATTTTATCCAGAGGGCACACCCTACAGATACCCATATGATATTTATATGCTTTGCCTCATGGACTAAGTTGCAGCTTTAGAGAAGGGGTAGTTTTAACTGAGAAAATGGCATGATGTAAAGAATGAACACCCACTCTGCCTCTCCAGCTCATAATCCTGTCAAACGCTTCCTGCAGAATATAATACGATATCCTGCATCATCTCTAGTTTGGACCTTCATCTGAGTTTTAAATGATTAGGAGCAGGCTGCATGGTTGTACAACAACAGCACAGCAAACCAAAGCCAGGAAAACAAGGCTTCCAGTCTCAAGATTTGGATCTTTAAACAGGTGGTAATTTTTTTTTTTTTGTGCATGCTCTCTGTCCTTTTCTCCAAATGTTTCAAGCATTCTAAATCAGCAAGAAGGCAATTTGAAGCCAAAGAGTACGGAAGAGGAAAAAACCAGATCAAATACAAAAGATGTTCAACAGATTTCACGGGAAAACAAGCAGAAAGCACAGAAGGAGTGTGCTGAAAAGAACATGTAAAACATTGCTGAAATCAAAATTATTGTGCCAAGGAAAAAATGAGGTCAGCCTAACCCAAAGCAAAATAATTATGATCTTCTGATATTTCTGAAATGAAGAACTGATGGTGATTCATACACTTGGATCAGAAGATTTTCTCATTATTAATTCTTTTTAAAGCTTCATTAGAATGCTGGAGTCAAGAAGAATGAGGGTGGACTGACAATGGATGTATCTTCTGTTTCGCTGAAAAAGATGGCTAATTGCATCCTAGGCTTTGAACATCAGACCTTTCCATTAGCTCTCTGACCTTTCACACTGCTTATTGTCAGCAGTTAAAGCTACCCCACCCAGAGAAGAAATGAGACATTTGCACCATGAAGACGTTGCAGAAGGTATCTGAATATCCCTTTGTTTCTATTGCAGCTTCTGGAAGTCATAGTCTCTGCTAGCATCTTTCAGGTTGCAATACTAGGAACAGGATGTTATGGGTCCTCTTTTGTTGTATCTATTGTATCCTGCAGGCTTTCTGCACCACAGGAATACCAAAGAGGACTGCACCTCGTTCAAATCAGAATATAACTGCTGCAACCCAGCACTCTCTTGGGTTGCTTTCACACTAGATTGGTTTAGCACTGCTATGTCATTGCTGCACTTTATTAGAACAAAAGATCCACATGAAGAAGGCCCCAAGTGGTGATCTCAGGGTCCGGGTAGGTCATATGGGTGAGAAGCAGTCCTAGTCATTTAAGGCTTTATCGGTCAAAACTGGCACTTTGAATTGGGCCCAGAAACTAATTGGCAGCCAGTTCAGTTGGACCAGGATCAGGGTAATATGCTCAAACCATCTTCCCCAGTGAGCAGCCTCGCTGCCGAATTCTGTACCAGCTGAACTTTCCAAACTACTTTTAGAAGCAGCCCTGCATCTAACACATTGCAGTAATCTAACCAAGAGGTTACCAGAGCCCAGAGAACAGAAGCTAGGCTCTCTTTTTCCAGATACAGGTGCAGCTGGGCAACCAGCTGAAGTGGATGGAAGGCACTCTGCACCCTCAAGGCCACCTGAGCCTCAGGAGACAGCAAAGGATCCACAAGTATCCCTAAGCTACCTGCCTGCTCCTTCAGATAAGAAGAAGAAGAAGAAGAAGAAGAAGAAGAAGAAGAAGAAGAAGTTGTTGTTGTTTTATTTATACCCCGCCCTCCCCAGCCAAGGCCTGGCTCAGGGTGGCTAACAAGCAATAATAAAAACAACTTGAATGAATACAACTTTAAAAAAAAATTAAAATACAACATTAAAATGTTGAAACATTAAAATATTAAAATGTCATCACAGGAGGAGAAAGGAAAAAGAAAGAGGGAGGGGAAATCAAATTGGCTCCAAGCCAAAGGCCAGGCGGAACAACTCTGTCTTACAGGCCCTGCGGAAAGAAATCGGATCCTGCAGGGCCCTGGTCTCATGAGGCAGAGCGTTCCACCAGGCCGGAGCCAGTGTTGAGAAGGCCCTGGCTCTGGTTGAAGCCAATGTAACTTCCTTAGGGCCTGGAACCACTAGGGTGTTGCTATTTATGGACCTTGAGGCTCTCCGTGGGGCATACCGGGAGAAGCGGTCCCGTAGGTACAAGGGTGTGATGAAGTGTATGTCTACTTTGTAATTGCTGCTATGGGATGAGTGATGGATTCTTTATAAATAAAGACTTACTCACTCAGTTTCACAGTAGCAGTCTTGAGGCAGGCTTAAAAGTAGTCACAGACATATTTGGTAGTCTGATGGCCTACATCCCTGGTCATGGATGAGGCATTGAAGAGATGAGATGAGATAGCAGGAAGCAGAGAAAGAGAAGCAGGCTGGGGGGTGACGAGGTTATATAGTAGGCTACACCCCCTTTACCTGGCTCTCACAGAGAGGATTTCCTGTAGACCCTGTGAGATCCAACTTCCTCTGTGTTTGCCTTTCTAGCAAACACATATAGTTGTTTAGACGGCCTGGTAAATTAATATTAATAATAATACTTTGGGAGTGCTACTAGGGGACAAATAAAATGGTTCTGGTTGTTGGCTGCCAGTCCTCTTATCCAGTAGATCATGATGTTGATGATGATGATGAAGAAGAAGAAGAAGAAATGTTGTGTTAATAATTCACAAAAACATGCAATGCCTTACCTTCCTCAGAAAATATTTTTGGAAATTTTAACTCATCATTTCTTTCAAGCAATTATCTTGCTCATTGCATCAAAGCCTGAGTTCATTTTTTTTTAAACGGAGAGCATGTATGAATATTTGCTCACTGAAATCTACCCAAGCAAAGCATTTAAGCAGTATCTAGCACATTCGTAAGTTTTATTTGAAGTTTTGTGACCTGGGCAAATATTCTAAGCTTATGGCTTTGAGAATTGAAATTGAAATTTTCCTCTAAAAGCATGTTTCCCAGAGTCAGCAAGATTCACTTCAGTGTGTGGCTTAGCTTGAAGACCCCACTTTCTAGAATCTAATCTTGTAACATGCTAGACCAGTTCTTTATTATTGGCACCCTGCAGAGAAGTATACCATTCTAAGTGATACTAGGACACACCAGTAAAACACATACATGCCATTAATGCTATTTTGCAGCAGGGGGAATTCACAGCCTACTACTATATCACAATGAGTTGATATGGATTAGAGTGGACTCCTCCTCCTCCTCCTTCTTCTCCTTCTTCTTCTTTGTTGGAAGGGACCCCAATGGCTCCTCCAACCCCTGCAATTCAGGAATCATAGGTAAAAAATCCCTGAAGACGGGGGCTCAAAGATTATAGATAGAGGTTCTGAGATTCAACTGGGACTCAGTTCTGATTGGGCCTGAATCAGATAGGGCCAGATAGGACTGGATCTCAGGACAGCTGCTCAGTCCCTGAGTAGCGAAGCAACCTGCTTCAGTACCCGGAGTGGTGCTTGTTCCAGGCGGCATGTCGCATGTCCCAGGGGATGGGATGCGTGTCCCAGGGGGCAGGGCGGGTGTCCTAGAGGCGTGGCGCCACTGCGGGGGGTACCCCCAATCGGGGGTTGGCATTTTGTAACCCTCCCCCTTTGGAATGGTACCCGGGGCAGACCGCCCCCTGCCTTCCCCCCTCAGAACACTACTGCTTTGCTTCCTACATGGCCTTGCCCAGAGACAGAGGGAGGCTGGAGGGTTTGCAGACTTTGGAGAGATCTCATGGGATGCTAAAACTTCTTGTGCCGTGACCAGTGCTTCTGGGAGCCATAGGAATAGGAATCACCTGAGCCCATTACAAGCCGAGCCAAGACATCGGAGAGATTGGGGCTCAGCTTATTGCAGGCTCAGAAGTTTTCAAACTTGGCAAGTTCATTTTCTCAAGCCTCCAGTTCAGCAGACCTCTTTTCACAATTTGAGGTCCTTCAGTGGTTCCAAAGTGTAGCACTCCAATCCCTTTAAATTCCTTGCCACTTTAAATGATGGGGCCATAGTTGGGTAGAATATGTCATTGTCTTGAGATGGCTGCTTACTGACAACATTTATCCACAAGTAGAAATTTGCAGCTTTTTCTGATGGAGTGGGAGATCATTAATAGCTGCAGCATTCCTGAAGCTGTTGCACTGCAAAGGCTAAGCAGGTCTTGGACTTGCCAGTGCCTGGATGAGAAACTACCTGGGAGCCCCACTTAAGCAGCTCTAGGTTCACCTGGGATTAAAATGGGATATGAATTAGATAAATGCATCGCTGCATGGGAAATCTAATGCATGCCTCTGTTTCAAAACCGGAGCTGTCCTGTGCAGCAACTGCACACCTCCCTGTAAATTGAAAGAGAGGAATAGACAACAACTAAAAAGTGATTGCTGGAAGAAATAGCAACAACCTCAGATATGCAGATGACACAACCTTGATGGCAGAAAGTGAGGAGGAATTAAAGAACCTTTTAATGAGAGTGAAAAAGGAGAACGCAAAATATGGTCTAAAGCTCAACATCAAAAAAACAAAGATAATGGCCACAGGTCCCATCACCTCCTGGCAAATAGAAGGAGAAGAAATGGAGGCAGTGAGAGATTTTACTTTCTTGGGCTCCATGATCACTGCAGATGGTGACAGCAGTCACAAAATTAAAAGATGCCTGCTTCTTGGGAGAAAAGCAATGACAAACCTAGACATCATCTTAAAAAGCAGAGACATCACCTTGCTGACAGGTCCGTATAGTTAAAGCTCTGGTTTTCCCAGTAGTGATGTATGGAAGTGAGAGCTGGACCATAAAGAAGGCTGATCGCTGAGAGTTGATGCTTTTGAATTATGGTGCTGGAGGAGACTCTTGAGAGTCCCATGGACTGCAAGAAGATCAAACCGATCCATTCTGAAGGAAATCAGCCCTGAGTGCTCACTGGAAGGACAGATCCTGAAGCTGAGGCTCTAGTACTTTGGCCACGTCATGAGAAGAGAAGACTCCCTGGAAAAGACCCTGATGTTGGGAAAGATGGAGGGCACAAGGAGAAGGGGACGACAGAGGACGAGATGGTTGGACAGTGTTCTTGAAGCTACAAACATGAGTTTGACCAAACTGCGGGAGGCAGTGGAAGACAGGAGTGCCTGGCGTGCTCTGGTCCAGGGGGTCACGATGAGGCGGACACGACCAAACGGCTAAACAACAACAAAAAGTTATGTTTTCCAATCCAAAAAATACATTTGAAACCAATGCATTTTAATGGCAGATTTGAAAGTACTGATCCCAGCACTTGGGCAGTTAGCAGGAACTTGGCAAACCTTTGATAGATGTTATTGATACGAGGGGTTAAAGGATCCTTGCCTGCAAGCTTAGGGGTTTTTGTTAGCTTTTGATAAGAGCTAAATCTAGCTCCCAGGGAGGGATTACTGGAAGAAGGGATAGCAAATGCTTAAAAGGGTAACACGTTTTGTTTCTTTCCGCATACTGGCTTAATCCTGCACAGCACAGCTGCAGCGTGTTGCATGTGTGAGTGAGAGGCAAAATGTGATAATCAGACTCTAAACTAATTAGAAGGAGGGCTTGCCAAATTGCTTTTGCTCACGACTGAACACTGTGCAAATTATACATCGTAACGGCAGCAGTTGCAGAATACTTAGCTAAGCATCAGAGTAACATGTGGAGGAAAGTAATTAATGCCCTGCCCTGCCAGGCACATCTTTTCTGTTTCCAGACCTCAGCACCTATCAAGCATATTAATGAGCAAGGGAGGAAGTGCACGAGGATCTCTGGACATGCCCTTCCACCCAGGACAGAGGCTGCACCTGGCGCTTAGGTCTCGCACTGCCCATAGGCAGCCCAGGTTCCTTTGGGTTCTTGGCAGTTCGATTGTCTGCTGCTCATGGTTCAGTGGAGGCACGTATGCAGAAGTCGCTAAGTTCAAGTATTAGTATGTTTGGGTTTCAAAAGTATATTGGGTTGCATGTTGGGAGAAACCTCCACCTGAGATTCTGGGAAGCTGCTTTCAGTCAGAGAAAACAATTGTAAGCTACGTGGATCAATGTTCTGACTCATCTACCTGAATTTTAGGATTCTTCCTTGGATGACACACCTGAGGAATTTCAAGTGAACCCCCAAAAGTCTGAATCCAAAAGGAGTGGCTGGGGAAACCCAGCCAGATGGGCGGGGTATGAATAATAAAATGTGTATCATTATCATTTATAATTACTATTATTTAGCCTAGCACTTTTTTCCAGTGGAGTTTGTGCACATCTCTCCTCACTGCTGGCTTTTCTTTCCACGCTCACATTCAAGCAACCTGAACTGCCCCTGGTCATGTGCAGGCCCTCCATCCCAGGGAGCCGTCAGTGTGAACCAGGCTGTGCACATCAGCTGCCAGTAGCAGCTCCCACCATTGTGCTTGCATTTCCCCCCAGGCCATTGTGATCACCAGACTCACTTCTGAACATAGCCAAAAAGGCAAGAATCATCACCCTGCCATTTGAGGACACAGAATAAACAGAAATTTATTGTGTTGTGCACAATGGTACAAAAAGTATAAGGCTTCCACTAATTTGACATAGCAATTATTGTTTTGTATCCATAATCAAGTTCATTTTGTGAGAGAGCTGATAATCACAATTCCTTTTTCAAAAATCAGTTAAGGATAAGACATTCAGTGTTTGTCCACAATAATTCATTCTCCATAGGGTCCAGTGATGGATTTTCTACATGCTGGAAGGAATTAGGAGCTTAATGATCTCCAGTGAGATTTTATTTTCCCCCTTTTCGTCATCACTAAAGGTCCTTATAGAGTGTTTCTCTTCTCCTTCCATATAGTTAATATGCTATAATATCTAAGAAACCTTCTAAAAGAGAATACATGTTTAAAGACATCTTTTTACTCTAAAAACAAGGCTCCCACTCCTTTATTGAACTTCCCTGGGGGAAATTGCTTGCCAAATGCTCCCTAAGGCCTTGTTCACACATGCATGTATACCACGTCTCTTTGTTTAATTATTGTGCCCTGGATAATTGGCAGTAGAATGTGCAGCAACTTTACTGAAAAGGATTGCACTTGAGGTGATTTGAACCCAAATAAGAGCTCCATCTGAAGTGTTCTCTTTGTGACTGCCTAGTCACACAAGCAAATCATGGCTGATGCTCAACCCCACAGTAGAGGCATTGCTGCAGAGCTGCTCCTTCTGCTCCAGTTCTGCTAATGGTTCTTACTTGCAAAATGCTTGCTGTTCAAGCCCTTCTACTTCTGTCCCCAGGCCCACATATCCATTCCTTTCCAATCTGCTTTGCACTTAATTTTTATGCTTTTTTTTGTGCCAGTAGAGCAGAGCAGAAGCCCTTCATTGTAACTCCCTCATCCCCTTTCTGAAATTTTGGATGCCACTTTCTAGGGGTAACTCTATGATGTATGCCATCCTCATAATAAAATTGTTGCTCACAAATCCGCAGGGAAGAGAAGCAAATCGCCTTTAATAAGTCTACATCCCCAATCAACTTTAAAGAGTGCCTTGCAAAAACATCAATTCAGCCTATTTATCCATAAGTTAACAACTGTTGTTGTTGTTGTTGTTGTTGTTGTTGTTGTTGTTACCTCAGGCTTCCTCTCACATGGATACTATTTTCATACAAATTGCCCATAAGGCAATAAGGGAGATTAAGTGAATCCTTTTAAACCACCCTAAAACTGTAAAGGCTGAATTATTTAAAAATGATAAGAAAAAAGGATTTGCTCATGAAATCTCAAAATTCCAAAGAGAAATAATAAAATGTGATATTAAAGTACTATCAAGAATGTACAACTTGTTGTTGGAATGGGAAACTAAAGACGAAGAGGTCAAATGTGTAATAATAAAGTGGGCTAAAGAAGTGGGACATAATATCCAAATGTCAGATTGGGAAAAATTATGGAGAAATAATTTTAAATTTATGGCCTATACACTGATAAAATAAAATTACATGAAAATGATGTATAGGTGGTACTTAACACCAGTCAAGTTATCACAAATGTATAGGGTAAGAAATGTTGGAAATGTAAGGAAGTAGAAGGTACATTTTATCATATGTGGTGGCAATGTAAAGGTATAAAAATATTTTGGGAAATGATATATAATGAACTGAAGAAAATGTTTAAAATAACCTTCCTTAATAAACCAGAAGCCTTCCTATTAGGAATTATAGGAAGGGAAATACCAAAAAATATATAAAAATCTTTTCATGTATGTGACTACAGCCACATGAATATTGATAGACCAATGCAGGAAAGAGGGGAAAAATCCCACAAAAAAAGATTGGCAAATTAAGTTAATGGAATATGCAGAGATGGCCAAACTAACTGGTAGACTTAGAAATCAGGATAACAAATTTAAAAACGAATGGGAAACTTTTATTGCATATATGACAAAGCATTGTGTACAAGTAAATACATCAGCAAGATTCTAAAAAAACACTTGCAATACTATCATAATAGATAAAAATAGAAATGAATGGATAGAAATATGATTTGGACATGCACAATTTAACAATGAAATAATGGAACCATGGAGGGGGTAGAGGGAAGTCGGGAGATTGGAGAAATCCCATATATTGGTACTGTATTGAATGTACAAACATTATGCAAAATGATACAGTTGTTCACATTTTTATTTTTTATTTCTTAATGTTTATTGTTAGATGTTTGTTATAATGAAAACCAATAAAAATATTACAGTGGTACCTCGGGTTAAGTACTTAATTCATTCCGGAGGTCCGTTCTCAACCTGAAACTGTTGTTAGTATATGTGCTGCCAAAGCGAGCACACCTGAAACTGTTCTTAACCTGAAGCACCACTTTAGCTAATGGGGCCTCCTGCTGCTGCTGCTGCACCGCCAGAGCACAATTTCTGTTCTTATCCTGAAACAAAGTTCTTAACCTGAGGTAATATTTCTTGGTTAGAGGAGTCTGTAACCTGAAGTGTATGTAACCTGGAGCGTATGTAACCCAAGGTACCACTGTATTTTTAAAAAACTGTAAAGGCTGTGCTTATGCAAAACCATTCTACTGAAATTTGGGGAGATCTGTTCCCTCAGAAGGGACTGCCATGCTTGCAAATGTCATCCAATTTTGCAAGTGTGTGTAAAACAAACAACAACTTGTGATTCTTTTTTTAAAAAATCAAAGTTGCTCAGGACAAAAAATCCTAGATCTATTAGTTTATAATTTGGCAGATGTTATTTGCTTAGAAGTAGTTACTATGCCTGTAAATTTCATCCATTTCTGTAAAAAGAAGCAGTAGCTATGGCCAATTTAAATTGTCCCCAGAAGAGTGCGTGAGGCTAGAAGCTTTGTGTTTTCTGAGTCTGGTTTTGGACTCAAAGCCAAATTGGTGTGCTTCTGAAACACTTTCGACCAGTTCACACTTGCTTCCAAAACTCTGACTTTGGGTTTGAGTCAAATACTCTGGTAACTCCAGAGTCCTTCCGATGCCAGAATCAATGCCAATGAAAAGTATATGGATCGAGTGGAGTTAAATCTGTATCATTTCACTCCAGCTGGCAAGGGTGTAAGCTGAACATGGATCCCTTTAGAGGTCTATTACTCATAGCTCTCCAGTTTCTCATTGTGCCTTGCAGAAGTTATGCTTATCCCTTTGGTGGTTCATTGTAGTGCAATGTTGTTAGATTCAATGTCAAAAAGAGCTCACAGCAGCCCACCAGTCGTTAGTAATGCCAGTTGGAAGTGTAAGATCCCATGGAGAGGGCGACTACGAGATCTCTCAGTGTAGCAGGCTTAATCTGCCGGGCTCCATGTGTGAAGCTTTTCCTTGCATTGCACCACTGGGACCTACTTCATCATTGCAAACTACTTTGGAGGAGTTGTGTTAGGTACATGAATGGTGCAGTTAAGTGTCCACATTTTCTCCTATTAAGTTTGTGAAAACTATGAATTATGCTTGGCAGTCTAGGGAAAAAATATTTTCACATGGATTCTGACTAGCGCCTGTGAACAGTTTTTTTGTGCTGTTTCAAAGTAATTTAACTCAGGGGAGGGAACAGAGGCAATGATCATCCGTCTAGGATCAGAATTAATAGGACTAGTATTGATCAGCCACAGCTCTTTACACTGAGTTCTGGCCAGAGTCAAATATAACATTTCTTCACATCTGCCTTTGATTTTCTCCAGAGACTTTCATCTCAAAGACGAGCTGGCTTCAGAATGTTGGCTATTTGATTCTGCCCATCAGGAACAGACAGGGAGGGGGAATTGCCCTAAACCCTGTAAGATAATTGGAAGCAGTGTGAGCAAAAAAGACAATTACTTGCTAAATTTTACATAGGAAAAATATACAGGCATCTGAAAACGGAAGAGCTATATTGCTGTTTCCATATTGCTCAATTCCTTTGGGCAGGGATGCCATTTTGGATTTCAGCAATGAGGGCCAAGATTTCAGTGGGTGAAGGCAAACTTTCACAGTGGCACTTAAAAATGTATAATCAAGGCCTCGTCCACCAGTCAAACTTGGCCCATGAGAGGGTGGGGGAGGTAGTGTATTATCAGCCCCACCAGCCAGAGTCAGTTCTTTATCCTTGGTTAACAACATGTTGTTGTTATTATTATTATTCATTTCCCTGGCAGGGACTCAAGGTGACTTACAGATAAAAACAGGAATAGCTAAAAGCATAGGGGGGGGGGGACCATTGAAAAACAATTAAACATTGATAGAGTTAAAACAATGTCTCTGTGCAAATCTAATAAAAACTTGTAGATAATTACAATAAAAACAGCATGGTACCAGCCTTTTCATTAAAAACAGTCAGTTCCCAAAAGTTTGTTGGAACAAGAAAGTCTTCACCTGCTGGGGGAAGGACAGCCAGGAGGGAGCCAGTCTGGCTTCTCTTGGGAGGGAGTTCCAAAGTTGTCTGGGAGCAGCCACTGAGAAGGCCCTTTCCTGTGTCCCCACCAAGAAGGCACGTGAGGGTTGCAGGACTGAAAGAAAGGCCTCCCCCGAAGATCTCAAAACCTGGACAAGTTCACATGAGAAAAACTGATCTTTCAGATAGCTTGGACCAAATAGGACTTTATAGGTGATAACCAGCACTTTGAAATATGCCCAGAAACATACCTGTGGCCAGGGGAGCTGTTCTAGCAAGTCATCTGCTCCCTATAAGCAGCCTGAGTCTGGCTGCAGCTCTTTGAGCCAGCTGGAGTTTTGGAGCACTTTCCAAAGGCAGACCCTCGTAGAGCACGTTGCAGTAGTCCAGCTAGAAATAATGCAACCTTATTTGATGGACAGATGCGGTCTCCTTTCATACTCCCCTCCGGATTTGCCCTATTTTCTATGTGAAAATACTTCAGTCTTTTTTCAGGGCTGCTGAAAAGATTCATGGGCTGCTGAGAAAACATGAGTCATCTACTCATTCATTAATTCATTCATTTCTGTCCCACCAACATGGCTCCAGGGAGCCCCCAGGGCAGGTTATAATAAAACATTTTTCAAACAAATAAAATCCATTTCCTGGTTTCCTACACACCTCTAAAAACAATTAAAGCCAAATAGCTGCCATATAATAAAGGTGGCCCCTTGTACACTGACTTCAAGCTGCCCCCCTTGTCCCTCATATATTCATTTATTAATTTAGCAGATATGTAAACCAATTGATCAAAATGTTATCCAAGTGATGTACAAGTAAAATGCTAGATAAAACATCTAAAATCCACAAACCAATTAAAAAGCAAGTATGCATAAAACCAACATCATTAAGCCAAAGGTAAAGCAATAAAAAATAAGATAGATATAGGCAACTAAATTACATACCTGTGTATACTTGCCCAAGCGACAAGGTTTTCAGCAAGCACCTAAGAGAGTAGAGGGAGGGCGCCTGTCTAGCCACAACGGGCAGGGAGTGCCAGAGAGCAGGTGCTGCCACACTGAAGGATCGACTCCTCGCAAGTGCGGAATGAACATGATCGCCTTGCCCCCCAAGTACACACCTGCCCTCTTCAGTTGGGGGAACTGGCACTACTGCAGGTGCTACATAATCCCCGTTCCACATTTGTAAGTTCCCGATCATTTAGTGTGGCAGCTTTTGCACTTTGGAACTCCCTGCCTATTGAGATCAAGCAGGTTTCTCCACTGTACTTTTCTTGGTGCCTTCGGTCCAAAGGTGGACACTCCATACCAGCAGCCCTCAAATTGTTTGAGGGCAAATGGATTGCACAACTGTTATACGATGCCCAATTAGGCCCCTTTGCCAACTGCACTCCATTAGAATTGGTGCAATCTAAATTCTTAAGATCTGTCCTACAAGTATCCAAATATGTCTCCGATGCCACCATACGCCTGGAAACTGGATTCATAAGAATCAAGGCCAGAGTGTGACTCGCCACTCTTAATTACTGGCTGAGACTAGCCTTCCTTGACAATTAAAGACAAATTTCAATTGACATGGAAATGAGCAGTGGAAATAACAACAACTAGGAAATAACAACTCTAAGATTCAGTCCACATATCCTACTCAACATGGGGCATGAACAAGCAAAAAACAACGTCAAACAATTTGTGGTAGATACAGAACGACAGGTAAAGCTAGCCAGGTCCCCCCAATTTTTAATTGGTGAAACTAGAAGATACTGTACTTGACTTCCCAAATGCCACACATAACTAACCTCGAAATACCAAAACAACGAAGGGCTTTCACTTTGGCCCGTTGCCAGGCCCTCCTTTCAGCAATTCAGGAAGGCCGATACAGGAAGATACCTCACGAGGAGAGGAAATGCTCACGTGGCTCTGGGCAGCAGGAAACCACGGAGCGTGCCCTTCTTCACTGCCAGTATTATATAGACATTTGAACTAGGTTTATCCAACCCATCTTATATAAGCTCCTGGACGTTCAGAACAACAGAACATCTCCCTGTTACTACAGGACGAAAGCCCAGAAGTCACATATGCAGTCGCCAGATTTTGCGTTGTCATGATAGATATTCGTTGAAGGATGGTCTATGCTACAGTTCAGCCCTAAATTGAAGGCTCATATTGTTAGATCCACACTTCTGAAGCCCCACACCATAGAGCTGTTTTAACTGGTCCTTTTAAATTTTCTTATCAGTTTTCATTCATCCTTTATTTATGCTTACTTAAGTATTCTATGTATATGCTTTAAGCTATGTTTGGTTCTTGCTCCCATTTATTTAATAATTACTCGCTTAGACTCATACTGTTATGCTATTTATTTAGATGCTTTGCTTATGCTGGTCTGTGACTGTAATAAAGTAAATTCATTCATTCTTGGTGCCATTCCTCTTCAGACAAGCCTACCAAGATGCTTAGAAATTCAGGTAATTTTCTAAGTATTGTGAATTTCCCTCGATTTTACTGTTCTATTGTTTGTAAACTGCTTTGAAGTTGTTGCTGGTATTTACAATGAAGTAGGTATAAATTTTATGAAAGAAATTAAAAAATCACGTAATAAATAAAGTGTAAATTCTGCAGATCAAGGTGATCAAATAGGCATATATGGGGTATTTATTTTCATGAATATGTGCAATTTTGCACATATTATTTGCTTGGAGAACTTTGTCACAAAATCTGAAGGACAGTCGTGCTTCAGTTTGCCTGTTGTTCTGGAAAGTGCACTTTCCAGGTTCACTCACAACCGCCACTGGTCCTCCCTCCCCGCTCTTCCCCCACTTGAGCGATCAGTTTTATGGGAGCCATTCTGCCAACAACACAAAGAATGTAGTATTTTTCCTCCAACCTCCAGACTCAGAGAACACAAGGCGGGGGTTGTGGCAGATAATAGAAGCTGGGGGTTGTGATCTGCAAGAGGCGTTTTACAAGCCGTTTTTGACTTTTTCTCTCCAAGGCTGATTGAATTGTGTCAGGAACCAAAATACATCTATCAGTAAATATAATAAGCTGCTGAGTGTGGAGTTATCTCATATTAGTAAAACTAACTGTGGCTGGCCATGTCACATACTGTCAAGTGAGAGATGAATAAAACAAATCATTATTTTTGAACCAGAACAGACGAGCCTCCTCTGTAGCTGAAGGGAGAGGAAAAAAACAATTAATGTCTCTTCAGCACAGAGATGCTGGTGGTGGTGTCTGCGATTGTCAAGGGACTTGGGCATTAATTCATGTATTTAAATAAAGGCATCGTTATCAAGTATGTCTTCCCTTTATACACAGTGCTGGATGCCCACTGACGTGAAGCTTACGCTATTTGAGAATTGGGGGAGAGGAGAGAGAGAGAGAGAGAGACAGACCTCTTGGCAAGTTAAGTGATTTTAAAATGAAACGTTTCTGAGAAGGAAAAAGCTTGAAACTTTTTAGTCTGTGGGGGCTATGGCTGAGCCAAAAGGGGGGGAGCTTGTTCATTGAAAATTTTCCATCAGAAGGAATCAAAAGTGGCCTTCCTTGTTTCCATGATTATTTTCATGCACCAGTGCAAAGGGGCTGTAGGAGGGTTTGCTTTGTGATCTCTGGTGGTTTGTCATCCTTGATTGGCTGAGATTACCTATGTGACTAGAAGGGGAATCAAGGCTCTAAATGGCCTTAATTGGTCCATCATGTCTGCATGAGCAGGAGGCATGGCTGCCTGGAAGGAGGCCAGAGGTTGGTCATTCCTGGGAAAAGAACTCCTTGGACCTAACGGCATTTAGCAACTACTGCCCTGTTGCAAATACCCCCATTTTGAGCAAGGTACTTGTGAGGGTCATGACAACACAGCTGCAGGCATTCCTAGAAGATGCTGATGCTCTGGGACCCATTCCAGTCTGTTTTCAGACCCAGGTTTGGGAGTGGATCTGCCTTGATCATGTTGCTCTTACAAGATCACTTTTATTACCCTCGACCATGGTACCCTCCTGGACTGCCTATGGGAGAGGGGTTTTGGAGGCAGTCTTATCTCCAGGATTGGTTCCAGAAGGTAGCATTGAATGAGTGCTCCTCAGCCTCCTGGTTCCTGAACTATGAGGTCCTGCAAGGAACTGTATCATCTCATGCTATTTAACATGTATGTGAAGTCTTTGGGAGTGGTCAAGAGGTGTTCTGGAGCAACATGCTTCATTTGAACTGGGAGTGGCTGATGAAGTCTGGATGCAGTGGTGGGCTGCATGAGGACTAATAAACTTAGTCTGAAGGAGTGGTTCATGGGTTCCCTGCCCTGGATGGAGTTTCACTATCTCTGAAGGAGCAAGTGCATCGTTTGGGGATGCTCCTTGTCCATCTCTGTCAGTAGAGGTGCAGGTATCCTTAGGGACTTGGAGTGCCTTCTACCAATGTTGGTTGGTAAAACAGCTACAGGGTTCCTGGGCTGAGATAGTTTGACCACAGTTGTCCATGCATTGGTAACTTCACACATGGATTTCTTGGGGTTGCACTGGAGGCTGCAGCTTGTGCAGAAATCAACAGCACATGACACTTTGCTTTCTTGATTTGCTTTCTTGGTCAGGTGTCAATCTGCTACCCAGCAGGGTTGCCATATGTCAACCCATGTCAGTAGTCTAGATTTTTTCCTTTAAAAAAGCTTGGGCAAAACTAAGAAAAGCTCAGCAACTTTTGCATGGCAACTCTACTACAGGCCAAGTTCAAGGTACTAACGTGTAAAGCCCTATACATCTCAGGACCAGGTTACCTGAGAGACTGCTCCAGAGGAAGTATAATCTGGATATAAAAACTGGAAGTTCTCTCAGAATATAGTTGCCAGTATTGGGTAAGATGGGCAAGTCATCTGAGCTGGCACAAGGCCCATATAACTGGGACTTTTCTGCAGAATGAGCCCCCAACTTCCCATGGTTCCTGGGGAAGGTGCCACCACCCCCAGCCCCTGAAGGACACTTCCAAGCAGCATTGTGAGGAAGAAGACATTTCCTGGAAAGGAACACATGCATTAAGGATTACAATCCCATAAAGCGCTCTGTGCAATCGGTGATTTCTCCCCTGAGCGTTCTCTGACGACAACTCTGTTCTGAACCAAGCCAAGGAGAGGGCACCTCTTCAGCAGAGCCTATCCCAGCATGCTAGTGAAAAAAGGAGAGAGGAAGCAGCACAAGAAGTAACTTTTTATTCACTAAGTTGTGATTCATTGTACATTTACTTCATCCATATCTCATAAACATACCTTGATTTTCATAATATGAAAATATATTTACAGTTAGTTACATCTAATGAATCAGGTGAGGCAGGAGTGCCATGACCCAACAGAAAATTGTGTGTTCAGAGAAGAAAGCAGAGCAGCTGGAAAAGCAGCAGTTGGAGAAGTAGGGTGGAGGAAATAGGGGGTGGCTGGCAGGAGAAAGTGGAGTAGACAGGGCAGTGGGGGTGGGGGAGACTGGGGTGGGGTTGCCAGAGTAGTGTGTGGACAGCCCTGGATGATATATTGCCTGGGGGCCCTTCAACGCTGGGAGTGAGATTCTGCCGTGATTGGCGAGCATTCATGGTGGGTGGGTGCAGTGCTCCCCCCCTTAAAAATGTTTAGGGGTACTCTCATATTCCTACTCATATTGAAATACTGCCCCTCAATGAGGCCAAACAGATTCACAAAATGTTTAGGGGTATGCGTCCCCCCAGAAAAAATCTCTCTCTCTCTCTCTCTCTCTCTCTCTGTGTGTGTGTGTGTGTGTGTGTGTGTGTCACAGTCTATCAAAAGAAGCAGTAGCTGGGCAAGGGTAGCAGCTAGTAGAATAAGAATGGCACTTCAAGAAGCAGGAAGGCAAAATGGGGCTGAACAGCCTTGAAACAAAGTGAATGTGCAGTGAGGTAATTAGATTGTGTTGGTAATTAGATAGTTTCAAATATGCTAACAGAAGAAGCAAATGTCTGAATCAGAGAATATTTGGTATAGTCCCACTCAAAATCTTAAACCTCTTAAATAAATAATCAATGTACTTATTTGCAAAATCTTTATCCTTTATAATCGTTAAGCATGCCTTATGCAGATTGGATTTCTTTGCATGGTTTCAGCTTGGAACAGAAGATGAGTTTAGATGATGTTGTATGCTTATTCTTTCTCTAATGCTTTCATGTCCTTAGCCTTAAAGTTGTTCCTGGGAGGTGTCATTTTGAGCTGTATTAGTCACTTAGTGTGGCACCGTGTACTTACAAAAAGTAATTTGATGGAACACATGAGCACAAGCCCTTCCTCTGCAAAGGGGTCAGGCCACCAAGAACCTTTTAAACAGTAATTGGAGAAAACAACATGTAACAAGAGAACTTTCATCTGAATCTTGTTCTTATTTTGCTCTTTGTGTTTTGTAGCTGTTGGTTATCAACAGGCCCTATTTTAGCAACCAAGTGATCCAGCCAAAGATAAGCACTTTTAAGGCTGGAGCTCCAACAATCTAAAGAAACAGAAAATAATGTCACACGCCACCCCAATCTCTGAGCAGGGGTTCCTGGCGCACTTACCTGGGGATCGTGTTTCCTTTTGGGAATGAGGCACAGTGGGGTTTTATGATGTATGGTTTATTTACAAAAGATATAAACAACCTTGATTAAATTTTAATCTCTACTGTGCCCAGTAATTTAAGGGGTTCTAGCACCCGCAAACTCATAACAATAAAATGGAAAGGTGAAGGCTTGGATTTTGAGGAGCGCTTGATGGAAGTGGGTTGATGTAAGGTTACATTGCTGTTCCTTCCTCATTGCTTGTAGCAGCCGAGCCCACTGCAAAGACCCACTCCTGTGGGGCAGGGTATCCTCCTGAAGTGGGGTGGGCTCTGTTATGGAGGTCTAAGGGCAAGGGAAGGGTTATGAAAAAATTGAGTGGAGACACTTTTTTATTTATATAATTTATATGCCACCCTATACCTGCAGGTCTCATAAAATGTGTATTTGCATATTCTTCATACAATTAAAGGGACGTGGGTGGTGCTGTGGTGTAAACCACAGAGCCTAGGGCTTGCCGATCAGAAGGTCAGCAGTTTGAATCCCTGCAATGGGGTGAGCTCCCGTCGTTCGGTCTCAGCTCCTGCCAACCTAGCAGTTTGAAAGCACGCAGTGCAAGTAGATAAATTGATACCACTCCAGAGGGAAGGTAAATAGCGTTTCTGTGTGCTGCTCTGGTTTGCAAGAAGCAGCTTAGTCATGCTGGCCACATGACCTGGAAGGTGTACACCGGCTCCCTTGGCCAATAAAGCGAGATGAGCACAGCAACCCCAGAGTCGTCCGCGACTGGACCTAACGGACAGGGGTCCCTTTACCTTTACATACAATTAAACTGCTGTTACTCCCGCATCACAACATTTGGAGAAAAGCAAAATGCATTGGATGCACATTAATCTGAGATGTGCAGATCAGGTAATTTTGCATTAGAATTTGCTAATTCCTCAAACATCTCCACATTCACCTGCTTCTGTAACAGCAACCACAAAAGCTTATTGTTTCATTTGTATCTTACTTTTCAGCCAAGGAGCTCTGGGCAATGTCCTTCACCATCATCCATTTTTGTCCTCATATCTACCTTGTGCTAAGAGCTGGGACTGAGGGAGAAGGAGTGGCCAACAAGCCCCAGTGAGCCAGGATTTGAACCTTCCCAGATTATGTCCAACATGTTGCCCCTGGCATTGCAGCAACTTCTACAAGGGCAGTTTAAGCCCTGTCACTTGAAAACAGAGGTTAGGGCCAAATCCAGCACAAAGTAAACCTCCTGGTCCTTTGTAAATTACACACTGACAGTTTTTTAAAGGTTTTTGAATGCAGCTTCTGTGCACCTCAGCAGAAGATATTTCTCACTGTCCTGTTGCTTTTCCCTTGACTGGAGCTTTCTGCATTACTGTAACACATTTTTTATTCCCTCATCCATACAGTAAAATGAGGAATCGTGGAGATTAAAAGCTATTGCTTTCAGGTCTTTCTCTCCTGTTCATTTCCTGTTAGCCAACTGATATAACCCACCCAGAGGCATTTTTCATTAGGGGCTGCAGCAAACCCAGTTTCTTACCTCTTGATTTGAATTTTGCACAGACAACACTCAATTGGTGCCCTCCAAGCAGTAGATAATATTTGCAGGCAATCCTGAAGGGAAGACACAATGTGTTTTCATCTTAGCAGGTGTTTGGTGATACACATCACTCTGCTGTGTTTCAATCTTTCTCGTGTTAGTCATCTCGAGACCACAGAAGAGATTAAGATTTGAAGCAAAACACTTTTTAATCTATTTCATATCCAGACCTCCACAATATGCCTTCAAGGCATTTCTCTAAGAATGTTTCTGCTGCCATTGAGGACTTTTTAAAAAAATCAGTATATAGAATAAAGCCATTTTTCCCCCTCAAAGCCCATTGAGTAAATTTAGAGAAAATGTGGTGGGTGTATTTCAATTAGCAGACCAGATTTTCCAGTCAGTGCCTCAGAGAATGTTGAAAATCTATTAAGGGAAACCTGAAATGCTTTAGGTTCTTGAAGTTTCAAGAGCCACTTTGGATCATGGAATTCAATAGCCTGTTTGAATGCAGTGTTCCTTGTAGCTAACATTCCTGAAAGATGTCAATTCTTGCCTTGAGTTTCTCCAGAGACAGAGATGTATAGACCAGCTTCTTACACCAGCCCTCTCTAGGCATTCCAAAGAATGCACAAGGGCAAAAAGTGTGTAGGGGCAGTGGACATATGTGCGTTCACACACACACACGGCCCTGCCCCCAATATCCCTGTGTATGCTGGATGCAGCCACTCTACCCCCAACCTGCACTGGGTGGGCAAGTTGGAAGGGGTGTCTAGGTGCACTCGGCCCTTTCCACTCAATATGGAAAGATCGGGGTGGATTGAGTCGGGGTGGGGATTGTAGGAGCTGGGATGGTGCACCTTTGCCCACTTTCCCTATGTACTTTATGCCCTCATGCAGTTTTGAATGCAAGGATAGGGCAATTGTATGTTCCCCATTTACTCTTTGATGGCAACATCAAGTGACAATTGGCATGTGTGAATGTTCCATCACAGCATCACCTAATAGCAACTCCAACACTGTGGGCTGAATGTTGTTGTAGTTAATTAAATTTGTATAATGCCCTATACCCATAGGTCTCAGGGCCGTTCACACTGCAGCGTTCAGGACCTATACTGATAAGAGTTCAAGTGATATTTGTAAATCCATGTGTGAATCAACTCACAGACTGTATGTTGAGCTGCTCATGCAGTTTGAAATGTTCCTCTTTGAATCTTTAATTCAAAGACACTTTCATGTAGTTTAAAAGTCCTTGTTGTGGAGACACTGAGAACAATTGGAACTTTGCTGTGTGTGTTTCCTGAAACACCCTGAGTCTGATTTCTGAGATCCAGGGGCATCAGCTCCCAAGACCCCTCCCTAGAGCTTCCTTGGTTTGGTCACTTGAGGAAAAGGACCTAGCTCACAGAGCTCATGGCTTCTGGGCTCCACTTTTGGCAATTCCAGGTAGGACTGGGGAGCCACTACAAGTCGCTGGAGTCAGTACTGAGCTAGAGGGACCAAGGGTCTGAACAGCAGCCTCCTATGTTCTCAGGAAAGCAGGGAGCACTGGCTGCTCCGAGAACCAACTGCATGCAGAAGCAGATTCATAGTGTATCAACCTGGACTTCCTGGGGGAAACAGATCAAAAATTGATGAGGGCTTGAGTTTCAGAATCAAATGACCATATCTTTAGGCACCAGGCAAAAACTTTCCTCTCTAACCAGGCCTGTGGCCTTTAACTATTTGTTGCATTTTAGAGGTGGGGTCAGGATGTTTTTAATTTATTCCCCCCACCTTGGTTTTAATGTATCTGGCGGTGGGTGGGACTGGGTGGCATTGTTTTGTTGGCTGTAAGTTGCTTTGTGTTGCCTTGGGCAAGATAAAGCAACTAGTAAATTTAATAGATAATACAGTATGTAATAAAATTAAAATATATACCTCTTTAGGTCCCTTCCCAGCTTATAACCACACACTGTTTGTTATGCACTTGTTTTTATATTATATACAAATGTTCTGTATTTTTCTAGGTCTTCTGGTCTCCCGGGTTCTTCTCCCCGCTGCTCTCCTCTATCAGGGAAGGGCCCACAGCTCAGCTTCAAAGCACATGCCTTGCATGCGGATGTTGCAGAGTCCATCCCCAGCGCTTCCATTTGAAAGACTGCCTGCTGCAGGCTTTGGAAAGAGATCCTAGCATACTGCATTGTGTCGGGGACAGGCTGGGCTAGGTGGGCCTGTGCTCTGACCCAGCCTGCAACAACGTGGTTTGTACTTTTTAGTATGGGGACTGGGGAAAGAAAACAAAATATATCAAGTGTGGTGTATCCATTGCCATTCCAAACCTTTCTCCCAAATATCAGTAAACTAAAAGCAACACACTGCCGTAAGCTCCTTTCTTTCTTTCTTTCTTTCTTTAGCCAAAAGGATTAGATTTGTCTCTTAGACAGGTCTGACATAAAGTATAGATTTCCAATGGGTTGAGTTTAGCCAGTCATATCTGTGATTTTGTGAGTGGTGGAACATCAGTCTGAAGACAAAGCCTGTCCCCTACTGGGGAAGAAGATACTTAAAAGATAAAAAAGGCAAGAGGGCAACATTTATTGGGCCACTTGTTGGTGGTGGAAGAGGAAAGGAATGTTTCAATTATTCAACACCAAGAAATATTTCCCACAGTTGTTAATGGATTTATACAGCAAAATCAGCATGTGATGCATTTTAAAAAGAGGTACATGCAAGAAACAGAAGAAGTGATGTTTGTGTGACTCCTGAACCAAGGAGATAAGTAACTATGCAACCTAGAAGACATTTGAAGGCAGCCCTGTTTGCGGGCACTTCAGGATTTGAACCAGAGCCCTTAAAGTCTCTACAGTATGCACCATCATACCAGTTAGCTAGGAAACCAAACTTCAGTCCTCCCAAGCCAGCAGGGAGAAACCCCTGTGTAGAGTATTTCTGGCCAGGGAGTCAGCAGCACAGGAACAACCAATCTCTTCTCATTTCTCCTTAGTGTTGCTGCTCTTCAGATATGAAAATGAAGAGCAGGTTGCAGAATGAAGGGACTTATACTGATGTAGGGTAAACAGCAAGCAGCCTTTCCAGGGTATCTTTTCTACAGGACATATCTCCCCCACTTTTTCCGAGCTATGGTCTTACTGAGAAGAAGGAGATGTAGTAAACCTGTGCCTCAGGACTTGTTCCATCCCTAGTAAGCCCAGATCTGAGCAGTTTTGGGTTTGCCCCACCACTTTCCCCAGAAAAAACCCATGCAGATCAAATGTCAATCTGTGGAAACCTCTATTGATATCTGCTCTGATTCAGCAGTGAAGATCATGTTTTCTTGGGGGAAAGCGGCAGGAAAATGTTTTTGTTGTTTTTGTCTGTGTATGCATGGGAACATTCAGTTATTTGAGCTTCACCTGCCACCTGCAACAGTATAGTCCTGATTATATGCTCCATTATAGGCCTGTTCCATCTCATCTTTTGCAGATTAAAATAAAAATTCACAAATAAATTCACATGTAAATTTATGGATTTTGTACACATCTTATATACATTTTATGCCCATTCCCCCAAATACACATTTTTAGATGTTTTGCTATGGATTGCCCCTGAAATGTGCATTTTGGTACACTTTTTTGAACCAAAACTGCCTTGTAAAATCCAGAGGTGTGCATAATCTGGTAGCTGGATTCTGATCTGTCAGGGACTTTATTCATTATTCCAGTAAGTGTCTCTATCCTTTCACTGCCTTGACCTCTGACCTGCTAGCCTTTCACTATAGAGGTGTAAAAAATACTGAATTTTTGTCCACCTACTCAGATAAAACATCTAATAAAATCTTGCTTAGAAGATGAAAACAAGAAAAGGACTGGAGACTAAAAATTCTCAAGTCAAGACTGAGACTCTGATAATATTGAGAAAAGCTAAGATCTCATGTACAAATGCAACATTAAGTAGTATAAAAATATATATAGAGAGATTGTGTTACAGAACTTCTTCACTCTTTGATAACAGCATTGGTAAGTATCAAGATGTATCCTAATTGTTCTTCTAAATATCCTTCTGTGTGTTTTGTTCCGTCTTTAGGAAAGTGTTAGGTTATCTGATTACTGTATATAATTGCATCCTATGCTTCTCATGTAAACTGTACTCCTCTGGAAGTAAAAGTAGTGTTTAAAAATATTTTCTTTCTAGAGACAACTCATTCAATGTTTATAATGCTAGCATAGTCCTTGGAGCCCACAGAAAACAGGATCACTTTTCTTACCACAACCTGTTAAACACATGAAACTTATGGTTTGCTTAAGCGTTAGGATATGAAAACTTACCTTACAGTTGGAAAAGCTTCAGAAAAGGGCAACCAAAATGGTCAAGGAGATGGAACAACTTTCCTATCAGGACTTAGTTTAGAGAACAAGTGTGTAAGAGGCAGCACGATAAAAGTTTACAGAATTATCCCTGGCACAGAAAAAGTGGATAGAGAAAAGTCCCAACCCCCCTCATAACACCAGAACGCAGTGACATCCAGTGAAGCTGACTTGTGAAAGCTTCAGGACTGATAAAAGAAAGTACTTTTTACACAGCATACCCTCCAACATTTTCCCAATGAAAATAGGTATGTCCTAAGGAAAAGCAGGATGTTCTGGCATCAGATCAGAAACCGGGGGGCTTCTGTAAATCTGGCGTCATCCCTGAAAAACAGAGACGCTTGGAGGGTGACACAGCACCTAGTTAAACTATGGAACTCACTCCCACTGGAGGTAGTGATGGTCACCAACTTAGATGACTTTAAAGGAGGAGCAGACAAATGAATGGAGAAGGTGTCGAGAAAGGCATGAGGCTCTGCCTCCATGGTTGAAGGCAGTAGAGCTGCTGAACACTAGTTGCTGGAAATTCTTCTTATGTCCCTCTGTTCAGTGCCCAAAGTGAGGAGGAATGGGGTAGGGTGCCATCCCACTTCTTTGCAGGCAGCTCTATAAATATCCAACTTCTTTTCAGAAGGCCAGAACTGATTCTGGCCCAAGTCTCCCATCCCCGCCCCCCAGTTAGATATGGGAGGTGCCCTTTATAGTCAATTTTCTCCTTACAGGCCTCTTTTACACCTGTGTTTCGGAAGGACTTACCTCAGATTGCAAGAGATGTATTCTAGAAAGATTGAGTTGTTTACCTATGTGGAAGTTTGTATTGGCCTTTTTTGGAGGGGAAGGCGACAACTTTTTGCTGTATGTAAAACCAATTCCAGTCATTTTAACAAGTCTGGAGGGGAATAACATGAAGAGGAATTTAAAGCAGAAAATGTACAAACCCAGTACATACCTCTTCCTTAAGCTCCCTTGGAAGACTTGTTGCGTGTGGTTGCAGAGGAAGGAAATGTCTTTCCTCCAACTAGTGTAACTGTTCTGGGAGAATTCAAAACCCTTTTCTGTGCTAAGAAATGAACAATGGTGATGTCATCACCAAAGATGATGTCCTAATCTAACAAAACTGAAAAGAAATGCACCAGGAATGCCAAGGATCAAGATGAAAAAACGAGGGTGTGTTTCAAATCCTGTGGCCTTGGAGCAGAGGTTGAGTTTGGCAAAGAGGAGGTCGGCTCCTGGAGAAGTCTTAAAAGGAGTTGTCAGAGGAATGGACCGAATCAATAAATCCCCTCAAGAGGGAAACAAAAGAAACGTCTATTAAACTGGGTAACGTTAAGAAAACAGTGGATACAGCTCTAAAATGGGGGACGAGGCACTGTGCCGGGATCAAGGTCTGCAGGAAAATTACACTAGAGCTCCAGTTCTGCATGTTAGACTAGGAGGATAGGAACTGTCTCTGAATTCTGAGGATCCCAAGGTGTGTGTGTTCCTGAATCTTCAGGGAGCCAGGACTTACCCTGCCTTCCTGGCGAAGTGGCTTAAGGATATGTTCCTGGAAGAGACACATTGAGCACTTGCACCAGACCCTACACAAGGCCAACGTCACAGGGGAAAATATTATAAAATTCTCTAGATAGCCTCTAAAAGAAGCGGCTATGCAGAGAGCATCACTGAATGAGGGAAAGTCTATTCCCGTTTTTCAGCACCACACTTACAGCAACCACACACCCAGAAGCATGCAAGCCCTTGACAAGCCTGGATTCGCAACTGGTAGGGAGAATACAGCTACAGATGAATCCAGCATCAATAGAGGGAGAAATCAACCTGATGACCTGTGTGATTAGAGACAGTCTCTCCATCTTCAGCACAGGGAGAACTCAGTTGAAAAGCACAGTGAAATGTTCAGCACTTGAATATAATGGCTCTGCAACATTATGGGTTGAAATTACATATATCCAGGGTAAGACAGCTACTGTTCATGCTAGCTCTGTCTTGAGTCTAGGCTGCAAGTGGAGCTGTCCTCTGCATACAGTAAAAAAAATGGTGGTAAGGAAAGCAAGAAGTTACATGTTATAGGGGAGCAGGCATGCCAGGTTCTGCCCCACATCGTGGGTGCCTGAAATACTCAGGTACTTTATAGCCCTTGGTTCATCTTGTCATGAATTCTGCTCAATATTGAACCAGAGCAGACTCCAATGTATAGTTAGTAGAGTAAAAACATAAACACATTGCAGGATTTCCAAAAAAATAGATCAAGAGGCAATTAGATTCATCTAGCAGAGCTTTAGTACTACTGAAGGCAAATGAGCATATCGGTCACAACTCCGATACATTTCCAGGATTGGCACAGTCCATAAGAAATCCAGTTGCAGCAGACTTAACTTAAACTTACAGTAGGACTAAAACCTTAACACTTAAACATACTATGTACAGAACACCACACCAGATGAAGAGAGAGACAGAAAGTGAAACTCAAGCTCCTTCTGGCCTGTTATTATAGTCAGCATTACCTTGACAGAAACAGATAACAGAACCTGTTGAACCACCTGTTCAGCTTCTCTGAAAGAATAACCCAAACACCAGGAACCTTCTGCTTGTTTCCAGGCAGAATAGAAGCTTGCTTGTTAGCTAGAAACTTCTAGCTTGTATCACACAGAGAGAAGCTTCCAGAACACTCTTGAATCAAAAAGAATAGGAAAGATCTCTACACTTTAGATCAGGAGTCCTCAAACTACAGGCCATGGGACAGATCTGGTCTGCCAGGGTCCTGAACCCGGCCCGCCCGGCAATTGCAGAACCCGCTGCTGTCTAAGGCGAAAGGAAATATGGCGTTGCATGCACAAGTGTGACCTTAAGCCTTATTGCAAGCGATATCAGCAACGTGGGAGCAGTTGCGAAGCATGAAGCAGCGGAGGTGGTGGGAGAGTGCAGGACTGTTAATTGTGCGCCTCGCCGGGCTGTGCAAAGGTGGCCCTGGGGGTCTCCGATGACCCGGCTCCAATTGCAGGTATGGTGAAGGCGCAGGAGCCAAAGCAAGCAGCCCATGCGATGGCAACGACCTGCCCCAGCCTGGGGCTGCACCCACTTGTGTTCAGCTGCCCGTGGGAATCCGCCACCACTGCCGCCCCTGCCGTGGGCAACTCCAGGAGCGAGGAGCGCCATCCCGCCCTGCGGGTGAGGGGGCGGGAGTTTGTGGTGGCGGCAGCAGATTCCCTCCCAGCGCCTATCTATGGCAGCTGCCCCCCCACCTAAATCAAGTAAATCAGTCAAAATATTTAACTGAGGTCCTGCCCCCCCGCCCAACATGAAGCCTGCCCTCCCTTCCATAAATTCTGGCTATGCCCCTTTAGCTATCCCTCCCTTGGAAACACCATGTCCTCCTGTTCAGTCCATCCCTACAGCAATGATGTTCATGATATAAAATATCATATGTGCCGTGTGCATAGGAATTCGTTCATATTTTTTCAAACTATAGTCCGGCCATCAACAGTGTCTGAGGGACAGTGAACTGGCCCCCTGTTTAAAAAGTCTGAGGACCCCTGCTTTAGATCAATAACTTCTGTACCAAAAAATGCAACTGGCACATCTAAGGTGATAGGAGGCAGATAGTTCATTAAAGGAATAATTTGGGATATCAGAATCACAAATGGTTCCTTGCATAGCTGAAACAAAGATGATTTCTTTCTTTTTCTTTTTTTTAATATGCAGTCCAGAGTCTGAAGGGTTTTGATGGGAGGATATGAACTGGGTCAGAGGCCCAAAGTTGAAGGACACATGACTGTGAAGGGTTAGGTTTGAGTGATATGCTACTAAAAGGAGAATTGGTTGATGCTTGGAAGGAAGCTAATCCAAAGGTGGGCTTTACATTTTTCTCCAGGATAACATGTACCAACTATCTGCCATGTTCTAATGTCTGGCTTCTAAATACTCGTCCCTCATATATTGGTCTATTAAGGGTTCCATACCATGTCCCCGTCAATACAATACTAAAATTACAAAAGGCCTGATAAATTAATTACATGGAGATTAAACCCTATACTGTTACAAAGAACGTCCACAGTGGATAAAATTAAAGAGGAATCCCTAATTACTATTCCCGTCATGACTCAGATGAGCACTCCGAAGCCCTCACATGGGACACAGTGATGGCAGCAGTAAGGAGGGAGCTGGCAAAGTGTTATATGACGAGAAAGATAATGGTGGTTTGTCAGTACCAAATGTTAAAGTATATTGCTAGTTGTGTTAATTCTTTAACAGAAAAGATAGTAAAATATAATATGAAACAGATTACATAAGAAACCATTACATAAAGTTTTTGGTGGACCACAACTAATCAAACTAAGAATAATCAAGTTAGAATATTTTTCTGGCATCTAATTGTTTACAAAAATAGGATTCTTATAAACTGTTAGTAAGTCCAGAAGCCTCTCATCGTCATCTAGCCATAGATGAAATCCAGCAGGACTATGGTTTAAATATTGGGGGTGGGGGAGAGATTTATTCAGTTACAGAACTGATTAAAAATGGAACAATTATTCAATTTTCAGTGGTCAAAGAAGAATTGAGGAATGCTAAGATACATTGGTATGAATATTTACAAGTCCAAAATATAGTATTAAAATTTATAAGGGAGAATGTGGTACTGATAGAACTAACAGAATTTGAAAACATACTCATGAAGAAAGATAAACACCAATTATTTCTGATCTATCACCTGTTGTTAAAGTATGATTGTGAACAGGAACAGTTGAAAGATTATATGACAAGGTGGACTTGGGAAGAACATAAGCATGGAAGTGTGGGAGAAACTATGGAGAGAAGATCATAAATTTTCTCTGAATAAAAATGTAATAGAGAATTCTCTCAAGGTTATCTCTGAGAGGCTACTGAGACTAGCAGAATTAGAAACACACTGCACTAAATCAGAAATGCTTTGCATAAGAACACCCCATAACCTACAAGTCAACTAAAGCAAGGGCTAGGCTTCAAAATCTGCCCCAACTTCTTAAAGCATCTGGGAGTTATGGAACATGAAAACTTTAAACTTTAAAAACTACATTTTGGATGTCTACTTAAATCTCAAATAGGACCTACGAAACTGGACCAGATCCATTTGGCATGGCTTGGCACAATAGCAGCAGTAAAAACTTTGATTACTTCCAAATTCTCATTTTTATTTCAGGTGATGACTATGTAATTAAAGATTAAGTTAAAGATTAAAATCCTACAGAAATTGCAAAAAACCACACCTTTTAAACAGCTATATCCACCGAGCAAACATCAAGGCTTAGAGCAGCCATCAAGAAGTGGTTCAAGGAGGGCTGGACCCACCTAACCTCAAGAGGTATCTTGATGCTCTGTGCTTGAAAAGCACATTGTTATTGATGCAGAATTCATCTCAAGGCCCCTGAGCATGGAATGTGATCCTTTTGAGAGAAGCAAGACACAAATCCTCTTTGACCCATCAAACCAACCCATGTGCTCAAGCAAACCTGAGGGTAGGGAATGGCTCCCTGCTCCTGCTCCCTGCTGTTCGTGTTTCTGCACCACTCTTTTATTTTTATTTTTTTAAAGGACACATTGGATTTTGTAGTCTGGGAGCAGAAAGGATTTTTTGTTTGTTTGTTTAGAGCCTTGCATATAGGGGTTAAACCTATGATGGGGGTTCAGATAAACTGGGGGATGTTCTTCTTAATTAGCTACAACTTCATCAAGTAATCATCTTCACTTCAAATATGACAGGGAAGGGCCAGGCTGCCAGACCTCCCTGGTCCTAAGCATCACATATGCCTAAACAAACCAAAAACACAATCCTCTCAACGGTTTATAATCCTTTATACAAAGAAATGGTGGGTAATTTGGAAGCACTGGGAAACTAATATTGGTTGTAAAATTAACCAGGAAGCATGGAAAGAGGTATGGATCAATTTGGGCTAAGATAAGGGAAAATAAAGATGCTTCATAGATGGTCTCTCGCACCCCACATATGCCATAAAATTAATCTGCAAATAAGGTCCTAATGCTGGAGTAGGTTTGACCCAGGTGGTGCATTTTATCATATGTGGTGCGGTTCAGTGGTGTCCAAACTTTTTTCAAAGAGGGCCAGATTTGATGAAGTGAAGGGCCGTGAGGGCCGACCAAAGTTGACCTTTTTTTAGGATTTTACCTCAAAGTTGTTGAGCTTTCTTTAAAATTGAGGTTGTGGTTGTTGAACTTTGTTTAGGATTAAACTTCCACAGGGGGGCTGGATTAAACCAACCAGCAGACCCCAAAACAGACTTGTGACATGCCTGGGTTAGAAGGTTTTGCATTTTTAGCATTCAATTGGGGGGGGGGGTAATCACAGAACAAACTGTTCCCTATAACCCTCAGCTGGCATTACAATATTTTCTAATTACTGAGTCCTTCTCCTTCAGTTAATGTTTTATTCAATAAATAAGGAACATAAATGGAATCCTCCAAAAACTCATAAAAATCTTGGGGGGCGGGGAGATCCCTTGGGATAAGACGAGGGCAGGGCGATCACTTTGAGTAGTGGGGATTTTATTCCTCTTTCTGTTTTGCTGGTACATTGAAGTTTACTTTGTACCCTCTGTTCCTTGTTTTCAAAGCTTAAATAAAACTGTTGTTGTTGTTGTTGTTGTTGTCAACCTTTCCAGAAGTAAATCAATGGCAAATTGTTTACATGAATGCAATTTGGGTAGATTTACATTTCAGTAACCTACAAACCAATTCAGAATTGCTTAAGCAAACAGCACTCTGCTGTTTCACTGTGTTTGAGCTTTTTCCATTTAATAAATATCACTTAGGAGAAAAATGCCATTCATGGATTATCATGTGAGTGACAAAGACATTAAACTGACAAGATCTGCTTGGAAGGCCCACAGTGAAATTGCATAACTCTTTTTGTTGTTGTTAGCTTTCTCACTCATAATTTTATGAAGCTTAGAGTAATTAACACAGTTCATGGGGTTTAGTTTGTTGTTTCTCTGTAAGAATGCAAATCTGAGACTGATATGTATCTCTACAGAAGACAGCACCAACTGTTCACTGAGTCTTAACTTGCACATTGCCTCCCTATTCTACAAAGAGGTGACAGACAAAGGGAATCTCTGATTTTATTAGGAGCTAAGCATATGCTTTGTAGCCATTTCATACAGTAAAACCTGATTTATAATTAAATTAACAAAAAGTAAAAAGTACATTATAGAGCATACCAAACCCTAATCTGTACTGCTAAATGTGTGTGTGTGTGTGTGTGTGTGCATTCGGATGTGGTGGAGAACATATTGATGGTAGATCAATAAGTTGGTGAAGCCCCACTTCTCTCATTGAAGCTTTGGATATGAACAGTTCACAGAATCATAGAATTGTAGAGTTGAAAGGGTCTCAGAGGGTCATCTAGTCCAACCCCCTGAAAAGCAGGAATCTCAACCAGATCTTCCATGACAGATGGCCATCCAACCTCTGCTTAAAAACCTCCAAGGAAGGAGAGTCCACCACCTTCCAAGGAAGTCTGTTCCACTGTTGAACAGCTCTTCCTGACAAAAAGTTCTTTCTGTTGTTTAGTTAGAATCTCATCTCTTGTAACTTGAAGCCATTGGTCCAGGCCCTACCCTCCAGAGCAGGAGAAAACAAGCTTGCTCCAACTTCCATGTGACAGTCCTTTAGATGTTTGAAACTGGCTATCATAACTCCTCTCAGCCTCCCGTCATTCAGGCTAAACATACCCAACTCCCTCAACTGTTCCTCATAAGGCTTGTTTCCCAGACCTTTGATCATCTTGGTCACCCTCATCTGCACACTTTCCAGCTTGTCAAAATCCTTCATAACTTGTGCATACAGTGATACACTGAATATAAACTGATTTTCAGGGAGTGAACCTGAACCTGCTGTCGATTGACTAACCTGTTGTGATGTCACTGAAACTCAGAGGAGATGTGCAGGACTGGAACAAAGCTGTTGGGCAGATGACCTTTGTGATGCCTTCCAACTATACAATTCTATTATTCTGTGATTCTGTGAAAGGAAGCTGTGGGGCTGAATGTCATTTTATGCTAGGGACCTGAGGGAAAATGGATAGAGAAGTTAGGGTTCAAAGATGGTTGGAGCATTCAGGGTCTTCAGCGGAAAGGGGCCTGGGGGCTAACAGGGTAAAAATCGTCATCATCCCCCCTCAACACTGGGGCCCTGTTTCATACTATAGTTGTGTATAAAATTAATGTGGAGGAAAGGAATAGGATTGTGTCAGCAAATGTCTTTTTTAAACTCCATATGTTCATTTGAAGGTATGCAAAGATTGAACCTATGGTTGTGCATGCGAAGGAGAATCTCTGTGCCACAGTCCATGGGAGTTCGAGCTCTGCTTTTTTAACCCAGTGTTATCTGAACAACCATTATGGTGTCATACAATGTGTCTGTGGGAAATTAAGATCAGGGCCCGGACCCAGGAGAAGATGTGAGCTCTTGGGGAGTCAGTTGTGAAATACTAAGGAGGGCTGGATTTTATATGAATATTCTACATTCATTCATTCATTGGGCAGGCGAATGAAGCAGAATTAATTTGGGAAAGGTTGACATGAAGATTCCCAGAAGGAACATCTGTCTTCCTCCCTTTTCCCACTTTCCAACAAATTTTAAGAAAATTCTCTCCCATCACACTTTATATAACAATTGATTTTTCCTCTTTCCCTGATCTTTGTTTGCTGTTTACTTTTGCTAAACTCTTAATCATTAATATTTAACTTTTAACTTTGATGGTAGATATTACTTCTGTCTTTTGCTTTATATTGTTTTAGTTTTATTTTACTGTTTTTCTTATGTATTTTCATTCTCTTGTAAAACACTCTGGGGGTCTTGGGCTGGAGAGCAGCATAAACAGCAACAGTAACATAAGAGGAAGAACGTAACAGCCCAATGCTAGGGGTGATTAACTTATAAAGTGCCTGCAGGTTTTCTTTTTTTACAGATGTGCAGATGTGAAATTATAATTTGCATCCTAGTCGAAAACACACCAAAAAGCAGCATACAGATTACAAAATGAAATAACCACCACAAGAAATTCAAAACACAATAAAAAACTTTTAAAATACCCAAACCTAAAAAACAAAAACAAAAGGCCAGCATAAGGACATTTTGCAGTTTACATTCTAGATGAGCTTCTATTATTGTGGTGTTGAATAATCCCCAAGCATTCTGGAGAGATCTGACCCTCTTGACTTTGCCTTTCAACTTCCTTTTTACCAGTCCCCTCATTATTGTGAAGCTTCCTCTTTCGAAGTCAAATGTGACTATGTTGGCAATTTCTTGGCAATTGCCCACTTACATATTTATGTTGAATTTGATAGCACTATAATCAATGTAAGTGTTGTTCAACTGTTTGGGAACATCTCACAGTAGGCCCAGATGGCATCCATAGGAGAACTCAAATGGGAAATTGCTGATCTGCTCAGATTTCACACCTGAGAACTGGAAAGTGGCAACTGTAACACTATATAATATAATATAATATAATATAATATAATATAATATAATATAATATAATATAATATAATATAATATAATAATTCCAGGGAACGTCCAGGAAATTACACAACAGTTACCTTAATGTCTGTTCCTGGGAAACTGGTGGAAACCAAAGATGGGGTTATCAAGCATATGGAAGAACAAGACCTGCTGAAATAGAGCCAGCATGGCTTTGGCTCTTTATCCTTTTACAGTTTCAACAAGCTTATAGGTGATCTAGTTAAAGCTATGTACTTGGATTTTCAAAAAGCATTTGGTAAAGTCCCACACCAAAGATTCCTGAATCATTGTAATCATGGATAAGAGTGGGTAAGTGTAGATCCATAACTGTTTGGGTTAGAGGATCTGCTTTGTTTATCTTTCTGCTGGCAGGCTAAGACTTTCCTACTGAGGCAGGATTTGAAAACCAGGTACAGTTTATGTTGGCAACGGGGCTGCCCTCAGGGTATTTGGTATTTTAATGCTGACTCTACATTTATTGTATTTAAACTATTGTATTTAATTGGTTTTGTCAGGGAACTGCCATCAGCTCAGAGGTGTTATAGGGAACCTCCGAAAATCTTGCGAAACATATCTTCCTCTGGCGAGGAGGGAAGCCACACCTCCAGTGGAGAGGAGGTGCAGGGACCAGGGGATGCTAGGGAGAACCTTGACACCAAGCCTGAGCAAACCAGAGAGGAGGGAAGTACCCCTTTGCCAGTGCCCATTCTGCGCAGTAGGTTTCGGCGCAGGGAGGGGAGGAGAAGGTTGGGGGTCACACAACTGTTATGCTGGGGGAGGTACAAAGACCGACCACTCCCAGATTCTGCTAGCGATTGAACCAGACATGAACTTACGACGCTCTTCACTGTAAATAGTTTGCACTAAGAAGAAAGCCTGGAAAAGACATGTCGGAGTCTTGACTGTTTGCACTCGAGCAACCACACCAGCACCTGACAGGTTTGGTTTTATTACTTTGTGTTTTATAATGATGTTCTCAAGATGCTGCAAGCTGCTTAGAATCCAAACTTGGGAGAAAGACAGGGTATTTATGCATTAAATAATAATAATAATAATAATAATAATAATAATAATAATAATAATAATAATATTGGTGGTAGTAGCAGTGGTTGTACTATATCTCAGGTTTTGCACATTTGCTGAGTCACTGCTGAAGGTGTAAGCTTCTCCTGTCGAAGTTGCATTTAAGGGGATTCTTCCATGATGTTCCATTCACACATGCAAGCACTAGTTAACAGGTGATTGACATGCATCTTTGAAGGAAGCTCTAATTCTTAATGTGCAATGCAAACATTGTGTTGCTTCTTGTGTATTGACCCCATGTATACCAAACTGGATAAAGCCATCCACTGAACTATGAGGATGATAATTCCTTGGAACTGCACTTTCATTTAGAATTATTTGTTCTGTCAATATCTGCAATTAAAAGATATCTCAGGTCTTCCTGGCCTTCCAAAATCTGCTCCTGAAGTGGCAGGCTGAAAAATTTTCGTTTGCTCCATGCTTTCTGCTGCCTGTTGCCCCACCGAAAGGATGCTGCAAGTAAGCAGCATCTTGGATTTCTGAACCCTTTTAACTTGATGTCCTACTTCATCAGAACAAAAGTGTGTCTTCCTTTCTGGTTATATAAAGGAAGAATGCCAAAGCAGGTGTCTGGGTGGCTTGGGGGGGGGGGCTGCACAAAAAAGATGCTTTCCCCATTATTATAAATATTTGAGTGGTAGCCTTTTCCCACCAAATCTTTCCCACACAGTCTGCATTTCCTTTGTTTCAAAGGTTGTTTGTTGAAATGTATTGCATTTGTTTTATTAAAGTGATGTTTGCACTGAGCAAATAATCTTTCTGATAAACATAGCTGTGGCTCAGTTATACTTATGGGTAGCAATAGCATATCTCCTAATAAGAGTTGAGAGATTACATTGTCCCAGAAAATGCTGCCATTGATTATGGTTATTATTTATTACTACAATTGTGACTACTATTGTCCACAACACAACACTTTATTATGGTTGTAGACCAGCATAAGGAGGGAGGGGTACAATCTTTTAAAATCATTTAAAATCTAAAAACAACAACAGTAAAAGGAGTTAAAACAGAATATATATATATATATATATGCTTTCGTAGATTTTCACGGGTACAGGAATGCAGGTTTTGGTGTCTTCGGGTGTCTTCCCGTGTAAGAGTTGGGGTGTCTAGACACCCCAACTCTTACACGGGAAGACACCCGAAGACACCAAAACCTGCATATATATATATATATATATATATATATATATATATATATATATACACACACACACACACACACACACACTGTATATATAAAATCTCCATAAGAATCCAAAAGAAGCTAATAAAGCCTAAAAGAAGGGTTAGGAACATCAGACAAGAGTGAAAGCCTACTGTTATCCATTAACCTAAATAATTCTGGTTAGGTGAAATATAATATAGAGCTGTGTGTTAAACATGGCTGATCCACTTTTGATAGTGGGGCAAAAACTGAGAAGTTCAATGGATAGAAATTGTTCCCAAATAAAGGCTTAGACTGTGCGAAGCTGCTATTTCTGTCCCCGCTCCCTCCTAGCCCCTTCTCTTGCTTTTTCCTGGGTTAGTTAGTGGATGGGATGTTGCTGCAACACTTCCTAGCCAAATGAGGCTCTGTGGTCTTATTGCTGAAAGTAATTAGGGCAATGCAAATGAATGTGAACATTTCCATAAGGAATGCTAAGTCTGTCTGAAAATGGGAAGCATTTTTCTGCCTATTGAAAATATCCTGAAACAATCTAAATAGCTTCAGCTTAGCTATTCTCTAGGTTAATATGTAAAAATGACAGCATCACAAAAAAGTATATTGTGTACATGTAACTTTACTGATGTTTAATATGTGGGGACGGCTAAGATACACTGTGCGTGCATCTTATTCTTGTAAGCAGCATGCGCCCTTAACAAAGTATATTCTGGTCTGTTGCCCGTGAATGTAGCAGGAGGATTTCAAAGCGGGCTCTTGGGCTGGGAAGCAATGCAGCCTTGTCTTTTTGTATGATCTGGGGTATGATGCCAGCATGAGATGTCCACACACAAATAAGATTCTCATTCTTCTTTGACAGTCTTTGGTTATCGTGTGCCAAAACTGAGACAATCCTGCTCAAAATGCTTGCAAATCTGTCGGATAACAGGAGCAGGGGAGTCTTTCCTCTGATGGCTAATTAAAAATGGAAGTCAGGGAAGAGCCAGCTGGGCCAGGGAGTTGATCAATGTCTCTTTACCAGACACAGCAGCCTTGGGGCACCCAGAAGAGGATGTGGTGAGATCACTTCTGAAGAAATCCTCTTTGGACCCAAAACAACATTCATTCAGTCATTCATTTATCTTGCCATGAGGTATCCAAATGCAATCTGCAAAGTGAAATAAAGTAACACATAAAAAACAATTGCTTATATAAAAACAAAGTTAAAAAAGTCAAAACAGTCTAAAACAAGAACATCCAAGTGCAGTGGTACCTCGGGTTAAGTACTTAATTCGTTCCGGAGGTCCGTACTTAACCTGAAACTATTCTGAACCTGAAGCACCACTTTAGCTAATGGGGCCTCCTGCTGCTGCCACGCCGCCGGAGCACGATTTCTGTTCTCATCCTGAAGCAAAGTTCTTAACCTGAAGCACTCTTTCTGGGTTAGCGGAGTCTGTAACCTGAAGCGCCTGTAACCTGAGGTACCACTGTACATAAAATCAATTCAAATCCATGGCAGATACCAACTGGGATGATTTTTTTTAAGAATGCTTTTAGAAAGAGAAACATTTTTCACCTACACCAGAAAGACAGTCAAGAAGGTGCCTGTCTGGTATGCAATGGCAGCCAGTGCCAAAAGGTGAGGTGCCACCACACTAAAGGCCCAATTCTGACATTGTGTGCAACAGAGCTCCTGATAACACAGTATCTGCAGGGTGCCCTCTCCTACAGAGCACAGTGATCAGCTGGGGATGTAGAGGATGAGACAGCCTGTGAAATTCTTTCAGCAGCAGCTTAATATTATGGCAACATTGCACCCCAGTGAGCAGTTGAGCTGCCACATTTTGCACGAGTTGCAGCTTCTGACTTGGCTCAGAGGTGGTTCTCTGGTAGGACGACTGGTGGGGTTGCACTAGATGCCGCCCTGCAGGGAACACAAAAGCAATGTTGTAGAATGGAGCCCAGGAGGTGGGGGTGAGGGAACCAAACGTTAGTGTTCCACAGGGTGCTGCTGAAATTTGAGAGCCCAAAGTCAATCTCAAGGGCAGCTCCATGCAGACCACATTGCATTAATCCAATCTGGAGTTTACATGTAGGTGAATGACAGTGGTCAACCTTTTCTACTCTAGAAATAGCTGTAGCTATTTTACCATCCAATGCATGTAAAAGGCACTCCTAGCCACTGAGATCACCTAGACCTCCAGCAACAGAGTTTCTTTGTTTCTTTGTTTGTTTTCTACACTGCCATTCATAGGGATCACAGGGCAGTTTACAAGATAAAAGCACATATACAATATAACATAGTAACAAACAAAAACAATACCTCCAGTTAAAAATGTGATAGATTATTTAAGGCCAGAATCACCCCTGGACTTTGGAAGTCTTCAAACTATTGCTGTAAGTTCACAGCACAGCTCTTCAGCAATGATATCTTTGTTTCCATTGCACATCAGTGGTTTCTCCAAATTCTTTCAGGCCTTAAGTACATCTTCAACAGATTGTATGTTAATACTGTATATATCACACAGGAAGCCAAATAGGAAATTATATTGTAGCTGTTGGAATGTCTCTCTTCAGCAGATTGTATGGTCCTAAGACAGTATAGTTTGAATACTTTAATTTCTGCTTTGGATCTTGTGGTGTTTTTTCTTGGGCCTCATACTCAAACTGCCATTTCTTTCTCCCTTTTCTAACTTGTTATGTCTCAAAGTTTGGTAGTATTTCTAGCTCCTTTACAACCCCAGTAGCATCTATCAAAACTTGTTGAAAACACTCATCACACCTTCAACCCACAAAGTAATTCTTGGCCACTTGCAATTGACTTGTAGCTAAATTTAAATCAGCTTCCTTGTTTTGTAATAGCTTGCTTGTAAGCTTGACTTCCAAAAGGATGTTGTGCCATGTAACAAAAGATACCACAAACTAACACCAGCAATTTGGGAAGTATTTCCATATAAACCTTTTAGACTTGTGTCATTAAAGAACTCTGTTAAAGCATCATATCTACTACCAAGATGATATCTCAGTGGTTTCAAAAGTGCTCCTCTCCGAAGTCAGTATTGCACCCCTTTGAAGACTGCACCCTAAGTAGCTGCCTCGTTGGCCTAATGAGAGCCCCAGCACTGCTGACAAGCCAAATAAATGTCTCCACCATACCTTATCCTTTATTTCTCCTAAAGAGGCAATGGTATATGGCTTAGAATATTTGTAGCAAGAGCTACTGATCAGGGAGCTATTACACAGGATTTCATATGTGTCCTGTCAATATGGCACATGCCACCTCTATGTTATGTGCTTAACATAGTTGTTAATGCAGGGATGTTTTATTTTGAGTATTATGTGCTTTTCAAAGCATGGCTTTTATTATATCAAGAAAAGTCCTGGTTTAACTACAGTGGTGGTGACATCACGCTTACACAGTTTCCCAGATGTTTTAATTGCTGAAAGCATAAAGGCTCATTCAGTCATGCATGTTAATTGCTCATTATCTGTGACAACTTGCACATGTGTGAATCAGCCATCCAAGATTAATTATCATGCATAGAACATTTATGCCATCAAAACTCACTCTAACATGCTGTTTTTCAATTCTGATAGTTCACAATTTTGTCTGAAAGTTACCAAATACTGAGTAACCAAGTGATGAAAGATTAGTGAGTGATGAATGATGGGAAATTGGCATGTGTGGATCAGTCCTAAATTAGGTGTGCATCAAGGTTGTGCTGCTGGTGCTGCTGAAAAGGGCAAAATAATATATTTGTATATTCTCATTTACTATATAATTGCATTTTGAATAATATTCTCTTTGTACCGTCAGGATTGAGTTCACTTGTTCTTCTCAATAACATAATTGTGGTCCTGTTTACTACATATTTTAATCTAGTGCAGAATATACCCCATTAACATGCCTTGCCACAGCACAGAGTTTTAATCTAATGTGAATGCATGATGAATTGTGTCAAATTGGCTATAGGTATTTCAGTCTTGCTGACAATTTTCTTTGTATTAAACTTACATTTACTTTCTAATTAAAACTGCACTTGCAACGCCTGCAGCGACGGCAGCTTTAACGTAGGTTTCATCAGGCAGGCAAACTAAGGTAAGTAATCGTTTCTCCAAGCATTTCTGTTTAACTCTAGTTAAAACTTGGCTAGCCTAGCTCATCAGCCTGAAAAGGAGTGGTAATTGCCTGATTACCAATGCCAGGTTTGTCATCACTGACTCTCGGTCCGCTTCTGCAAGGATGTTTCACACAAACAGAGCAAGGTTGTTTCACACGCAGCTTCACATTGATTGCTGTGTCATCTGGTCGCTGTTTCCCAGAAGAGCTCATCTCATGCTGTGATACAGGCAAGGACAGATGATTTAACAATTATTGTTTGTGTAGCAAATAATAATAATAATAATAATAATAATAATAATAATAATAATACACACATCCCTATAGGAATGTGGATGCTAGGATTGGAATCCATATTCCAAGAGAATTTAAAACCTTAAAGGAGGTGAGATCTAGTATGGCCTATCTAGCCTGAGCCAGGCAATTGTTCCAGCGTGAACTTTCCACATGAACACAAACATGCATTATTATTGCAGGCTGTGCAGCTAAAGGGGCAGTGGAGGTTCAGTTTTCTCACTGCAGGCTCTTTTGGCTCTGCCCATGATGTCCTCATGTTAGATAGCGGAGCCAAGGAAGTTTACTTGCATGAAATGCTATATGCCTTGGCTTCTACGGATTGGAGCAGATTGGGGAGCGGGGAATAAATAACAATCCAGATTTATTTCATTGTTCATCACTTGCTTTTTTTGCAGTGGAGATCCTTGGATTGCAATCATACAACAGTACTTCAGGAAGTATCCTGTCACTAGAAGCAAAGACCTTGAGGTCTATATACACATTGTATATAAACATTGGCAAAACACAAAGTATGTGGGGATGGCTGTTACAATGAAGGGAAGAAGATCATCTAGAGAAGATGGCTAACTGACCCCTTATCTCTACCCCGAATCTCCCATGACTCATAGCTAGTATACAGTATGTAGGCTAGCCTTAAACTGCTGGGCATGTCTGCTTGCTAGTGGCAAGAGGGGAGAGAATTTACATTTGGTTTGTTATTTTTAGCCAAGTCTTCTGTCTGGATGAGGGCAGGAGGAGCAGATGACCTGCAGTTCATTTGTTCTCAAATTATTCCACCTTGGGGGCAGAGGCAGGTGGTAGAGAATCACACCCCCCCCCAAAGCAACTGTTCAGCAAATGCAACCTCCCAGGAGTGCTGATGAACATTTATGGCTTATGGCTGGGTTAGGTTATCTCTGGTTCTGCCTTATTTCTAGCAAGGGAATAGAAATAACTGAAGCCTTGCCACAGGGTTCAATTCTTTTCTGATCTATCCAGAACTCCTTCCCTTCTTGCACCCATGAATAAAGCATGTTGGTTCCTACCATCATGAAACCACTTTGCTACTGCTGAAAGACCACCAAACCCCAAGAACAACCAACGTTTGGTTGAGTGTGCTCATGAGAAAGCTGGCCAGCCTACAATGAAGTCTCGCAGCAGTGAGAGAAAACAAGCATTAATTTTTGCAAGTTTCTACTCTATAGAAAAATGGGGGGGGGGGGTTAGCAGATTCTAACAAAACTATTGAGGATGTTTCATAACCCTGCACTTTCTTTGATCCATGTGGATATGTATGGTTTGGGGTTTTTTGTGTTTTTTTTAATAAATGTTTTATTACATGGCATCGGTCCCGTCCCCCCATCTAAGGCTACAGCAGGCGAGCAGGAGTCAGGAGATTGCAAAAGGCTACACATATATAATGAAAAATTCCTGCTTTGAGAATATGGGCATTGTGATGCAGTGCACTACAATCAAATATAGTTAGAAAAACCCACTGCTACTTCACCACAGCACACCTGATGCACACTGGCATGTCTCCTAATTAGCTCAAAATGTGTCTAAGAAGGACATATTGCAAAAAGAAGAAGAACTATTTTCTAAGGTAGTTATAGCCACAAAAAGATGACAGTGCCACCTTTCTCTTGCTGAGTAAAATATCCATCATTTAAGTCACCTAAGATATTGAAAGGTTTCTGTTGTGTGTGGTTGATTGGGGGGTATTTTAAAGTGAAGGGTCTCTTTCTATTAGTCTCTCTTTGTTTCATTTAGTTTTCCCCAAAAGATCAAGTGAAACACATATGGAACACAAATAAAAACAGAGGAATGTGCATACTCTAGCCATTTTTTTCTTCCATTGATTTCCGTAAAGGAAGACTTGTCCATATGGAAGTATGTGCACAACATATAGCTGCCAGGTGCTGCTGTGCAGGAAGACCAGCCCTAGTTCAGTGGCAGAATATAGGACTTGCTCATGAGATTCTAGTCAGGTTTCTTCCATCCCTAGCTTCTTTCCAGCCAAAGACTTCCAAGCAGCAGATCAGAGAAGATTAAGTGATCTGATCCCACATAAAACAAGTTTCATATCTTTAGGAAAGATCCATCTGCCATTTAACTCTGCGTCATTATGCTTTCATTGGGAACTCATTGAATTTCTCCATTGATGCACATCCCATCTCATTCACTGCTCATAACTAGAACCATCAAATATTCCTCTTCCTCATAAATAGACAGTCTTGAAGGGAAGTAGAAGCTGAGTTAGGAATGATCAATGAATTCCCTCTCACCAATTATTTTTCAACTTGTGTGATGCAAAGTGTTTTGATTGTTTCCAGTAATGGGTAAAGTGGGTAATGCCAGCCTCTTTCAAGTGTTCTAATGAAAGTTCCTGGAAGGGAAGTGAGAGCACAATCGTGGTGGAAGATTTTGCCCCAGCCTCTATGCAGTCATGGGAACAGCCTTCACGAATCAGGTCCCCGGGTGGCCAGATCTAGCCAGGATGGCCAATGGTCAGGGATGATGGAAGCTGCGCAGTTCAAAACATCTGGAGGTCACCAGGGTGGGAAAGTCTGTAGAGAGGCAGCATGGATAAATAAATAAATAAATAAAATAAAAGGGAGCAAGAAAGCCTTTCCTACATGCAGGGGGATCTAGTGAAGCCCTTCTGTTAGCACAAGCATTTTCACCTGAACAATGGGACTTCCTCTCCCTCTTCTCATGTGCCCCCAGTCTGTTTTGGGGTCTCCCTCAACCCCCTAGAGCAGATTTGTGGGTGCATTGGAGACATGTAGGAGAGTGAAAGGAGTACCATTGCCCAAGAAGATGTCCTTGAGCAAACAGGACAGCTCTGTTGGGTACAACCCAAAGAATGGGAAGAATTTTTGTATTATTGAAATTGTTCTCTCCCTGCACCACAAGATACCTTGGTGAAAGTGTACGGATGGGATGGTCAGTAATAGAGACAAAACCACCATTACCTAATATTTATATATCTGCCAGCATTCCACTTTTCCATTCAAATTATGAATGCAAAATTCTGATTTTCTTAAGTGTCACTGCATATGAACAATCAGAAACTGTCAAAATACTGAATACCATTGTATGTCCTCTATTATACACTTTCATTTGCTAAATACAATTGCATTTCAATTTTTGATTACTTTCAGATATCATGGCAGGTACCAATAGCAAATAGTCAAAAATCAAAATTCACAGAAGAGGATTGAGAAGAGTGAAGTCCGTATTTCACTCTGATTAGCTTATAAAAAATGCAGAGTGTCTTTGCTGAATTTTGTTAGATGAATCTATTGCACACAGTGAGTGGTATTCAACTAATTTTTACTCAGAATGGACTCATTGAAATGAATGAGCGCTCCATTAATGAATAAGAATGTATGAGCCTGACTAAGAAAGGTCCATTAATTTCAGCAGACCTGTTCAGAGCAAAACTTTGTTGACTACCACCCAATAGTCATAACAGTTTATTGTGTTCCAAAAGAAAGAAAGTGATAATTCTGGATGCAGTCACATGGAAAACAAACATTGGGAGTGTGTACCTTGCTGCCTGCCAAGCTGGAGGCAATCAATCGGCAATGTGGGCAAGGAAGTACATCAAAGGTTCAATAAACTTCATGGTTTTGCTGTCGGCCTAATACTATAAAACAACTGTGTGGTTGTGCATGCAGGGTGGAGCTGCAAACACTTCCATGATCTGCATTTGGTTTAGTGGTGCACAGATTATGGAGGCTTGCCTATTCCACTGCAACAACCAACGTCTTAATCAGAGGGGTGGGGATGAAATTCCACACTAGGGGGGAAATCATGTTCCCTTCCTTCTTCCAACTGAATGCTGAACCATTAAGAATTGATATTTTGTCCTCTTTGAGTTCAAATTTATTTCGCCTGCTGGGTATGCATCTTAGAGCTGTTGCGGCTAATCATCACTTCTTCGTTTTCCTGTGAGAATGTCATGCTGAACTGCATCAAATACTTTATTAAAATCAAGACATTGTATGTCCACTGCATATCCTTTATACGCTAAGCTTGTTATCTGATCAGAACAAGAAATTAAGTTCGTTCAGCTTGATTTGTTTTTGATGAACTCATGTCGCTTACTTATTTACTGCTAGGCACTAGCCAATGTCTGCTTTATTAATTACTGTAGCCATATATCAAGTACTGAAGTGAAACATAGCACTCCCTAAGTCTTTGTCAAACAATGGAAAGGCAAATATGATTATTATTTTAATGCTAACTAAAAAAAAATTACAACCAGAACCAAATGAATTATCTTTTTATCTAAACTGCAGCTGCTGATAATGTTAAACTTCTGTAATAATAAATTCATTAAGAAAACACACAGAGAGACACAGCAAAACAGGCTGTTTCCTGCAATACTGCTATAAATTATTATGTGTAATTATGTCCTAGTGAAATTGATTTACAACATATAGTAGTGGATCATCCAAATATTGTGCCTACATATAAAATGTTGAGGTACGGTACTTAAAAAGCCCTGCTGGAAACAATAGCCAATCTATGGGTTGTATCTTCTCTGGGGGGTCCTCCAATCCCCCAGAACTGATTTTGAGGACATGTGGGGGGCTGGAGAGGAGAGGGAGCTCCATGGCTCACACAGAAGTTTGTTGTGCCATCAAAGCTGCAACACTGGATAAGGCCCCATATCTTCAAGAGAGAGAGGAGGCCTAGATGTTCTGCTACACTGAAACTCCAAAGGGTTGCTATTTCTAAGCACTACAGTCTTGATGGGTGGGGGGTCACTCCTCCCTGCTAGACTCATGCTTGGCATGTAGAAATTCCTAGGTTCTAGTCATATGATCTCTGGGAAGAGGGCTGGGAAGATCCTCTGCTGCTTGAGATTCAGGAGAGCTGCTACCACCAAAGAACATGTGTACCTATCTATCTGTCAGAAGAGCATGCCAACTTTCTACAAATATGAAAAAAGGTCTGGAAACCAAGCTTTATGAGGTTGAGGGAGTTAGAATCATAGAACTGTAGAGTTGGAAGGGTCCTGAGGGTCATTTAGACCAACCCCTGCAATGCAGGAATATCAGCTAAAGCAACCATGACAGATAGCGACACAATTCCTGCTTAAAAACCTCTAAGGAAGAAAAGTCCACAACCTCTCATGGGAGCCTGTTTCACTGTTGAACAGAAAATTCTTGCTGTTGTTTAGCCGGACGCCCCTTTTCTATAACTTGACTCCATTGGCTCACGTCATACCCTTTAGAGTAGGAGAAAATTTGGAGTAGGAGAAAACAAGCTTGCTCCATCTTCCAGGTGACAGCCCTTGAGATATTTGAAGATAGCTATCATTACTCCTCTCAGTCTCCTCTTATCCAGGCTAAACGTATCTAACTCCCTCAACCATTCAGCATAAGGCTTGGTTTCCAGACCCTTGGTCATCTTGGTTTCCTCCTCTGCACCCTTTCCAGCTTGTTAATCTCCTTCTGAAATTGTGGTGCCCAGAACTGGACACAGGACTCCAGGTGTGGTCTGATCAAGGCAGAAGAGAGCAGGGCTATCACTTCACTTGACTGGGACACGAGTGTTGCTGCGGCCTAGAGCAGCATTGCCATTAATATATGCTAATATACTAGGAACTTTTAGAATTATTTCACAACTAGATGGGCTGGAGGGAGATGGGAATTACGTTATTCACTTTGATTGATTGCTTTGTCAATGCCTGCTGCTTGTTAATCCATATGCAAATCATATTCAATTGCTAATCATTTAATCATTTTTTACCTATTTTGTATCAATTCCCATATATTCAATTTTCTGTTTTCCATTTTTCTACATGCATTCTCATTTTATTTCATATCATCAACATTTTTCATTCCTATTAAGCTTTGTATATCAATAAACTGAGTAATTCATTTCAGTTACGTTCAGCAGTCTTTGGGGTTTTTCCTCGATGTGTGTGAGATTCACTCCCTGTTCCACTAGGTTGCTACTGGGCAAAACAGAACCTCAGCTGGGATCCAGTGAGTGCTATTGCATGCACCAGGATTTGGCATGGTATATGCTGGTGTTGTCTAGATCAGTGTTTCCCAACCTTGGGCCTCCAGCTGTTTTCGAACTACAATTCCCATCATCCCTGACCACTGGTCTTGCTAGCTGAGGATTATGGGAGTTGTAGTCCAAAAACAGCTGGAGGCCCAAGGTTGGGAAATGCTGGTCTAGATCACCAGATTAACAAGCAGGACATGTTGCTGCAGACACCCACAACTTCTGAGTTCTTTCTAGCTCTGCTTGTCTTTTGATACAAGAAGAAGTGCATAGTGGAAGGTACGCAGATGGCTGCGGGGACAGAAAGTCCCACTTGTGCATTTTTTGTGGCTTGCCTAACAGCTGTCACAGATAGATCCATTGAGAAGAGGACCTGAACTCTGGCTAAAAGAGGGAGTGACCCCACATGCTCCTCTGATGCAAGGAGTGAGGGTTCCTCAGAGAAATGGAAGTGGAAGAGAAATAGAAGTGATTTCCACTAGCTGCGATACCCTCTTTTAAAAAATTAAAATTAGAGGCAGTCTTATATCCAGAGCAGTTTATTTTTAGTTTTCTTCCCAGGAAGGAGCCCTGTGTCACATTCTGGGCATGCCTCCTAATCAAAACAAGGCAGGGCAGTGACTCATTTAGAAACAACAAATGTCTCATCCCAGGGCAGGCCAATTTAGCTGCATCTCTGCATGGGAGTGCTTAATTTGCCCCCAGTTGAGGCTGATTGGCAGGAGGCAGAGCCAGAGCAGCAAATCATGCAGAGATGCATAGAGCAGTCTCGGTTGGGTGTGTACTTTTGGCTCATGGGAGCCCTTACATTATTTAATTAATGTATTTCTTGTGGCACACTGGCCGTTCTCTCATGTTAAACTGACATGCTCTGGCAGCGAATATGCTCTAGTTCGTCAAGGTATTTTGTGGTTCCCTATGACGTTTGGCAATGTTAATCTGGTATCTGTTCTTTCATCCTCATGTGATTCCAAGACATTATGGCTCCAGATGTGCAGTTACAAAGTATAATAATTGGTGTCTACTGAACTATTGTTGCTGCAAAGCCACAATTATTCGAGAACACTGAAAGCTCCCACCTACTACCAGAGCTGGCAGATGTTACATGGACCCCTGAGGGGGTCTTTCACGTGTTATGCTGTGGAGTTCAAAGTAGGGTTTTGGGGGTTTTTTTGTACACCTGTAAACTTGGGAATTTGTTGTTGTTGTTCATCAAAAGGGCTGAACTGTGTCCCCACAGCTCAGATGATTCTGTTTTTCAGCCAAATTTCAGCACAGTGAAACTTGCACATTGTGAATGTAATTCAGAATCAGCATTCTCCAAAGGTTCTCTGAATGGATAAAAATCTATGAAAATTAATCATAAACATGTCTGACTTGCATATTGTGGAGAAACAGAGGTGCATCTCAGCATACTGGTATCACTTTGCCTTAAAATTCCTTTGATCCCAATGTTAGGATCCTAAGTTACTTAGAGTTTCTACATGTTGGGGATCTTAGAAATTCTGCTTCACAACTAGGTGGACTGGAGGAAGTTAGAAGGCTATATTGATTGCTTCAGTTATTATGACAATTTCAAGCTATGTTATGCTATATATTTTTTATAATTTTTTCTATATTTCCCTTATATTTTGCTTTGATTTCTTCAAAATTCATGTCCTCATTTTCTCCTATATTATAATATATGTCTTAAATGAAACATTGCTCACCAATTGATTTGTTTCAGTCCTAATCTTGAGTTTGTGGTCTTCTATCACTGGTCATACTTTATTCCCTGTCCCACTGGCTTGCTAATGAGCAAATCTGAATCCTGATTACAAGACCCAAATGATTCTTAATCACGGGGACCATATGTTAAGGCATCAACCTTAGTTTTCAATTTCCTGATTTTATAGTTCTTGAGCCAACACAAGCCTTCACTCTGATCAGGCAGGGTTTTTTATCATTGAATTCCCCTGATTTTTTTAAAGGGAGGAATATCAGGTTCAATTAAACCTGAAGGTAGCTGTTTTGTGACTATTAATTTTTGAATATAATTGGTATTCTCAATTATATGTGCACTTCTGCTCACACTTCAAAATCTACACTGCATACAATCTGTTGCAAAGGTTGTATGCCACAGACTGAAATGCCGTTAAACTAGTAACTTCAGGGCATCTCCTTTTTGATAGAAAGAAAGAAGACTTTAAATTCCATTACTGGTTGAGCTCTTGGAGCCATCTCAGAAAGCTAGGAACCCAGGTCAGTCAAAGTAGGGCTTACTTCTGAGTAACCTGAATATGATTATAATTTAAAGCAGCTGCAGTTCCACATCATGTCTTCTTATAGTGACACTTTCACTGCTGCCTCTACTCACATAGTAAAACTTTAGGATGGGCAAGGATCGAGAGTGTGTGTGGATGGATGCCTATCAGAAAAAACACTGTCCATGTCCTTGAGCTGCATCAGCTGAAACTGATTCCATAAAACTTGCCTCGATGGGGTTTTGGATACCACATCAGGATTCTCTGTAATAGTATCAAGATAATAGAGCAGTTAAGTTGTTTTACCCTCAAAGCTCCTTGCAAACAAATCACGACTGGCAACTGATGGATCTAGTTGCTCCATTAACTGAGGCTCATAGACCTCACTGAGTGGGGCTTTGTAAAGGTTGTCCAGTGTGTTTTGACATCTGCCTCAGTTGAGGATGGCAGTGAAAATACACATTCTTAGCTATCCATGCAGACATGCAGTAGGCACAAGTAGAGCATCAACAGGATCACCAGCTCTGTCTGGTAGAAAATGCCCCACAGCGTGTAGAATTCCATGGGATTCCATTTATTTTCCTAGACAGACCATTTAGATTGGTCTCCCAGTTCTGCAGGGAGGTCTAGGAGCTGTAATTCTAAACTCAGCTGGAAGTGGTTGGACCATGAAAACAGGCAAATATTTCCCCTGCCCCAATATCCAGACCTTCCTCCTCCGTACATGGGACAATGCCCTGCTTTAAACTGCCCCATGAAGACCATGAGGTCCTAAGCTGACCTATCACAGTAGACTCAGCATGAATGTTGAAAACACCCAGGACTACAGTCTTCTGCTCTTCTAACACTGCCGCTGAGAACACCTTAGTTGGGTGGTTAGTGGGCAGGACACCAAAGGCAACCTCAGTCTCTCTCTGTCCCAGCACCAGAAGCAGCCTCTGAAGAGCCATCCCAAATCAAGAGGCCTCCTCGTGGGACAGGTGCTCTGCCTCAGTTAATCCAGCACTAAGCCTGTTTTTTAAAATTCCAAATCAGACATGGGGAATGGTCCAGCAATCACTAGTAATTAGCAACAGAAAGATTTGCCTGTGAATATGACCTTGTCATAGTGCGCATTTATAGTAACAAAATAACAAAAATGTGGAACTTAACAATGCAGAAAAGCATGTTCGCCCCCAAAGAATGCATCATAAACGCTTTTAATGAACACATGTCACGCTTACCATATTGGTGCTGCATATGTTTCCTAAGCCTCCCTTGTCACCTTGAATAGGGAAAAATCGCTTGGGGTGGAGATTTCTGCTTAATGCAGCCAGAGAAAAAAGATGCTGCTTTTGCTCTAAGATGTTGTGGCAGAGACAGATGCTATTTCAGAGAGAAAATAACTCCATGAGTCGTTATTCAAAATAAATCCCCGTTGGCTTCCGTGGAACCTTGTACAAATGATAGACTGTGGGTCTTGATCCACAGAGAGGGGAAGGCATCCATCGGTATGTAATCGGAAGCTATAAAGGTACCAAGAACAGCAAAGTGAATATGAGAGTGAAAAACTTAAGTGGCCTTTGAAGTTACTCCCAAGACATTTCTTTGTGTGATTACTTTATCAATAAAGAATAAAACTTGTATCTATGAGTGTTTATATTACATGATTACCTCTCTGGCTTCCATTGGACAGTTGCTTCTTTTTTTCCACCAAAGGGAAATGCTTTATTACAATTTGATGAAAATTCTGCTGCCAAAAATAGTCATTTTAAAAACTGCAACCCACAAGGAGGCATGTTGGATGCCCTGCTCAGAAAGAGGGAAGTCCCTGTAGTCATTTTGCAACATTATGGCAGTATTTTTCACTGCAAAATGCCCATTTGAGTATTTGTTAATGCTCTAATAAGCATTCCCCACTGGAAGTGGAGCTCTTAAAGCTTACTAAAACATTAATGGAAGGTTCTTATACAGAGGCCCAGAGTTCTGACTTCAGCTCAAGGGACTGTATGCCTTATTTTTGATTTACACTAAATTCAATAAACAGGGAGCTAAAATGAAATGTTTTTGCTCACATGGGGTTGTTACCAAAACAGCAGCCCAAGTATGTTTTACTCAAAAGTAAGTCCTATTAGGTTCAATGAGGCTTACTGCTCTGGCCTTCTGCATGAGCAAGGAAGTAAAAATAAAGCCTCTAATACATTCTCTAATATTTACAACAGTGCAGACCCTTTTCTGCCCCCCTTCCATTACCAGTTCAGTGATTTTATCTTTTGCTGAATTAGAAATATTTTATATTAGTTTGAATGTTGAAAATCTTCTTCACTTACTAATTCAATATGCTTCACTTTTAGGAAGCAGTTTTTTAAAAAGGATTAGTCAGTGATAATTAAATGCTTATTTCCGTTTAGCATTTTTACAGATATTATGTGTTTTGTATTTCTAAATAATATGCAAAAGTAGGCAGATTATTCTGATTCTGCCATTATTTTCTTTTCCAATACAGCATGGTAAACTAAGAATTTTGTTAGGTCAAAATTAAATCTGGTTGAAAAGTCTGATATGCCATTTGCCTCTGTTTAGACTCCTGCTCGTCCTCCAAATATCGTATTTGCTTAGAATACCAACTTTACTTTAAAAATGCTAATTTTATTTTGTTGTTAAATGAAATACCTGAAGAACTCGGGGAAATACAGCTTTTAACAGATTAAGTTCCAGGGGAGGTGGGGGTAGGCTTTTTGGGTAATCCTATCAAAGAAGAAAAGGCTAAATTGAAGAAGAGTGAATGTTCTTTGTTTAGATATCTATGCCCTGAAGGCAAAGGAAGGATTTTGTGGGGAGGTTCTTGGTTTGAGGTGAAATGGACTGTTGGGTGAGGGATGTAAATGATACTGTAGAATATCAAATTGTGGGGAGGGGGAATGGCAAAGCAATACTACTTATTTTGTGGAGGGGGCATCAACAGACATAAAGGGGCTACACAGATTCAATCTACAATCTAGAAAGAAGTTTTTTTAAAAAAAGGAATCATTGTTTCATTCTTTGTCTCTTAGAGGTAGATGATTTGCATCTGAGTCGACATCAGTCATGGCATTTGTGAGCCATCTGTGACAGCAGAGGCAAGTTCACTCTTGATTCATCTACAAGTCTGTACTGCTAAAGTGGACTAAGTATTGGCATAAACCAAGCCAGTATGATTGGAACCACAAGCACAGGCAAGCAGTGAGTTCCTTCCCTCACAAGTAAGTCCCATTTGTTGTGTTTAGTGGAGCTCCCAGGTAGGTCTATATAGGGCTGCAGCATAAAAGAATTCCTCCTAATTCATATTGTTTCACTATGTAAGTCACATTGCTTTCTCCTGCTCTGGAGGGTAGGACTCGAACCTATGGCTTCAAGTTACAAGAAAGGAGATTCCAATGAAACACCAGGAAAAGCTTTCCAACAGTAAGAGCTGTTCAACAGTGGGACTCCCTCAGGAGGTGGTGAACTCTCCTTCCTTGGAGATTTTTAAGACAAAGATTGGATGGCCATCTGTCATGGATGCTTTGGTGATATTCCTGCATTGCAGGGGGTTGGACTAGATGACCCTTGGAGTCCCTTCCAAAAACATAGAGAAAGTCTATCTATGTTTAATTTTTTGCCAGAATCAGAGACAAATTGTAGGCATGGTCTGCCTTTCTGAGGGGATGAGGCCTGAATGAATTTGGATTCATTCCTTGTCCTCTGAAATTCACTATTTTTGCATTTTTACTAAAAAGATAGCCTGGATAGAAGCCAGGGGGGTTGAGTTAACTGCCTTTCCTCTCTCTGGTAGTGCACATAAGTTCATAGCACTGGATACCAGAAAAGCATTTCTGGCAAGAGCAGATTTAGCACCCAACTTGCCCAGCTTGGTTTCATTATACGGGAGGTGAGGTTCAGCTACACCAATCCTCTCATTAGGTGAAGTGGCTCTTTTTTAACTCTTCCCATTATGTATGTAGTACTTGCAAATATATGAAATTCATTATGAAGAGTGTGCCAAGCCCTTAGAGACAAAGCGATAGGTTCCTGACCCCCACCATTTATCCCAAAGGAGTCCGAGGTGGCCACGCAACATCTGAATTTAAAACAATATAAAACAAATTTCACAACAGTCCCCAAAAGAACATTTTCAAAGCTGATAAAAACCATTATATTTCGGTCACCAAATGCCTGGGTGAACAGAAACTTTTTTCTGATTTTTTCTGAATGATAGAAATGAGAGAGACGAATGTACAGCACTAGGAAGGAAGTCCTATAATCAGGAGACCACCACTGATAAAGCCTTGCCTTGGGTCACTGCCCCTTACAGAGTGTCCCACAGTAGCACCAGTGGCAGCAGGACTTCATCTAGACTTCATGGTTAATACCAACTTCCTAAATTGGGCCCATTAGCTCACTGGTAGCAGGTGCAGTGCACCTAGGACCAGCGATACATAGTCCCATTGCCATGCTCTGTGCATGAGGCAGCTTCTGAACCATCTTCAAGAGCATTGCAATAGTTCAGACAGCAGGCCACTAGAGCACGGACTACGGATGCCAGGCTATCTCAGTCCAGGAACAGCTGCAGCTGGTGAGCTAGCTGGAGTTGAGCATAAGCACTGCTTGCTACAGAGGTTTGGCCTGCAGTAATAGTTGGAATCAAGGTGCACTCCCAGAAAGTGCAGCTGCTCCATCAGGGAAAGTGCAACATCTGCACTGAATTCCAGACTACCCATCCAAAGCTCCTCCATCTTATTAGCCTCAGTTTCTTGGGTCTCATAGTGAAATTATCCCCTGCAGGGATGGCAACCAGTTACAGTCACCCATCCTTGGAGACTGATAGAATCTGAGGGATTTTCTAGCGGATAGAGCAGGTGATCCTGTCAAAGTTCTAGTCTTGGTATGGAATGTGCTATTGACACAATTGCTGCTGAGGTCCCCCTCCAGAGCTGTGGAGCCCATTTTGCTCCTTGGTACACCAAGGTTGATGACATGGGTTGAGCAAGGAGCATAAGCCACATAAGTGGCATAATTCTTTTGGAGACAACACAAAAACCTACTTTGCTGCCTCCATCAGTTAGTGGTAGCATGTTCAGGTATGTGTTGGCAGGAAGTTGGGCAAAGGTTTCCTGCATTGCAGAGGGTTGGAGTAGATGACCCTAGGGGTCCCTTCCAACTCTACAATTCTATTATATGATCACATCCTCAAACAGTCTCCCATTGCTTCTTCAAAGAGTAATTCTGTGTAGTCCAAGGGTTGGTTAATGACTATGTGGTAGACCTCTGGAGCACACGCTGTCTAGCTGCAATCAGTTTGCAAGACACATTGAAGATACAGTTGTTCATTTTTGCAGCGTATTGTAGCAGTGCCAGCTGATCAGACCCAGTGTTATGGGATCCATTTTAGTTAATGTGGCATGATGATGTGGACAGGAAACTTGCAGTGGTGTGTCCAGACAAGCGCTTGTTATATCATTGTCCATCCTGGCTTACTAATACTAGCCAGAGTGGGTAACTGGATGGGTCTACTAAATAAAATATCATGCAATGAAGTGTTACCAGCTGTCCTTAGTGTGGTACATCCACCTTGATCAGAGGCAGTTGAAGGGTGGCCCAACCGGTGAAGCCACACTGGGCACCATGCTGCAGGAGGCACTCCAACAATACTGTAGTGCAAGAGGTAAGGGGTGCCAAATTTTAGTGTCACACAGGGTCTGCTGAAATTTGATATCCCAAATTTATTTTATAAATAAATCCCATCTTTATTGAGAGAGAGATGGGAGAAGCACAATCTCAGCCATGTTTAATAACCCACACCTGCCTGCCCCCTGTCCCCCAGAAACAGCACTTCTGTCTTGTCAGGACTCAACCTCAAGCTGTTGACCTCAACCCAGGATGTTCACTGTGGGGAATATATAGGATAGAATTCCTAGCCTCTTCCAGTAGTTGCATCTGCCCAAGCTTTTCAGCTTGCCAGACAGAGATAACCCTGCTCCTCCTCCCCTGGGTGCTCTTCTGAGGGTTCTTCTGACCTCCTCAAGCCCATTTTGGGATGTGCACATGCGGAGGGAGAGGAAAGGGAGGAAGCCCACTTATGAAAGTGGAAATCCTTACACAGGGCTGCCATGGACAGGGCTCCTTCAGTGAATTCTGCCCATAAGGTTTAATTCTAATTCACTTGGAACTTTTCTTTCAATGGTTTCTGAAGCTGTATTTATGGATTCCCCCCCCCCCCCAATATGTGCAGGAAAGAGCTGACAGCACCACACGTTTTTTACAGCATAAGACTACAGAAATGTATTTCCCTGAAGAGAAACATCTCTCTAAACATAATTAAGATCACAGTCATAAATAGAGCAGATTTATTAAGAAACAAAAAACAAACAATTTCTTCCCATCCGAGTATGACAGGAACTGGAACAGACGGAGTTGTGATGATGCAGGAGTTTTTGTCTAATCTCAAAGATATGTTGCAGAAGAAAGCAAAGATATAAAATGTCTTAAGAGAGCCAGCTAAAGATTGTATTTCAGACCTCATTCAAAGCAAAATAGCTGCCAGACAAGCCCAGATAAACCTAGGAATTTGGGTTTAAACTGATGTAGACTTCTTGAATTCAGGCAGCAAAATGTCTTGGGCTAGCACTGGGAGAGAGAAAGTCCAATAACCTGGTCTTCACATGCAGCAGAATAAGATGGTTGGGTTTAAGTGGGTTGCATCGTTCTAGACTTCAGGTGATGGTGTCTTTCAAACGTTTTCCCATATTAAGACAACTGAAAGAAAATATATACACAAGCGATTCAACCCCAGCAACTCCTCCACACCAGCAGTCTGAAATGATATCTATTCTACCAACTCAGGACCATTCTCCATAATTTCCTACTTCAGTTTGTTTTTAGATCCAGCCTGAGCTGACATTATTTGGTTGGAATGGAATGTCTCTTGCCCTGGCTCAGTATATAGTCACATCACATAGCTAAGCATCTAGCCATTAAAAAGAACAGCATTGCATAACGATGGATCAAAGAACTCACTCTTTAGTGGTATTAACTAAAGAGTCTAAGATTATGGAAGAAATAAAAATAGTTAAAAGGAAGAAGAAGAAGAAATAAAATACGTTTCATCAATAGCCTTTTCATTAGAAAAAAATCAAGCAAGCACTGGGATTTAAAGAGCATAGCTACAAACAGAAATTGCTTAGCACATTAAAGATAATTTGAAAAGCTATACACCACAAGATATTTTCTACATGCCACTGCTTATTACCAATTTTGTCTTTTTATATTACATTTACTGTTGCTTTCCCCCCTTCCCACAGCTATCGAGCTGATGTGTCACACACAAAATAATGATCTTTTCAGATTCTCCCCTCTTTCTCCCTCCTTTCCTTGCTAGTGATTTTCAATTTGATTCTTACCCCCGCCCCCGTTTTCTGCCTCTTCCTTAGTGTCCTTGGTGACACACCATCAATTAGGTTTAATTTTTCCCTCCTTAAACAAGCAATACATTGATTACTCAATCCTTTAGGAAAATTATACTCATAATATAGAACAAAGTATCTCTATTGAACAGATTTCTATGGAGGAATCACTTAAGACAAATGAGTTTGGCTACACATCCTAATAATAGATCATCTTTTCCCTCACAGAACAATAGAGATATTGAAGTGCATGTAGAAATGGTCCTCTTTGAAACTGCAATGTCTATTTAAAGGAGGATAGCAACTCTACAACACCATAAGCCTATTGTGCACCCTGTCTTCCAGAGTGATTCTTATGCTCCCTTCCATCTATGGAAGAATATAACATCTTCTCCTTTCATTGGTAGCATTTTCTCTTCCTGATGTTTGTGGAAATTGAATCAGGCTCAGGGTGGGAGGGGGTGGGAGCAACTCATTTACACATATCTACTTTAAGGGGAGGGACTACAACTGAATAAGAGTAAGTGGTGGTAGCAATAATTAACATTAGAATGCACGTAGTGAATTCCATGCATTTAAACTGCCTTGCACATATCATTTCAGTCATCCATACATGCCTCCACTGTATTGTTGACCTGGAACCTGGCTTGGTAGTGGAGGGGCAGCCAGTGCAGCTGTTTCAACAATGGGATCACATGTTTTGACCAGATGAACTTGGGCCTCTCAATGACAAAGATGTGTCCAGGAGAACCCCCAAGCTATGCACTTGCTCCTTGCATGAGATGCGCCCTGCAACCCTGCACCTTCCATGCTCATAATCCCCTCCTCCTCTTGAGGCCAGAACAATTCTCCCCCACCTCTGTGCTCCCTCTCACCGCTGAGCCCCAGAGACAGAGGTTAATGGGGAGAGGGAGGGGAGAAGTGCAGACTCCTCCCCCTGAGAGTCTAGGCAATAACTTCAACTCCTGCCAGGCTGAAGCTTGCAAGTTGCATGAACTGTCATCTTATTTTTTTAATAAAAAAATTAAGGTGTTCCAGCCCACCTTAAAAAATTAAGGTGTCCCAGGAGAATTAAAGTCCTCCACCTGCCATTTCGAGGGAGCAGGCAAACCTGGGGACTCCATGTCAGCCTTGGAGGTCTGGCAACCTTACACCTAAACAAACAAGGGTTGCTTATGCATAGTCAAGGTGAGTCAACTGCTGGTTCTCCCATGTGTTCACATCACTTGATTGCTCTATGTTTGTACATTTGGGACTGGTTTTCCATATTCATGTCCAGTGTTGGCATTACGGGTCAACATTATAGGGTACCCATTGAGGTCCACACTCCTCCCTGCTGACTCCCAGTATTCCATAAATATGTTGTTCTTGCCTACACACTTTCTGTCTCCAAGCCTGCAAATAGTGACAAGATCAGGTAGCTTCTATTTGCTCTTTCCTTTGGTTAGCAGTATGGCATTAGGCTTAGACAATGAGATGAACTGCAAATCAGTGGTGGACTTTGTACTCTCAAATTTCAGTGGCACCCTGTGCAACACTAACATCTCTTGGACTTAGTTCTACAGCTTTTTGTGGTGCCTCCTGCAGTGTGTTGCCCACTGTGTCCAAACCTGTTGCACTACCCTAAAACTGCTTCTGTTGAGAAAAAATTCTAGAGACTAAACCAATCTTGACAAATGGAAAATTTTGGCTAAAAGCCATTAAATGGCAATGGAAAGAACAAGTGCAGCAAACATTACATTTAAGTAAGGAAACAATCACCACCAGATATGAACAAGTATATTATAAGATTGACTAGCATGATGGGTTTAGGGGGTGTAGTAGATGAGTAACTTGATATATGTCAAGGTGACATCATTACACAAATGCATCTTTTGCCTGGATCCATAGAGGCTAATGGATCTAAACATCAGGGAATAATTAACACTGCAATCCAGCCCCTAGGAACTCATGCCCATCATATCACTTGCTGTTCTCATTACTTTCCATTTCCCTATCAGGAAAGAAAAGTTGCAGAGGAATCTTTCATATATATGTGAACATAACTACCCAAAGCACAGACATACTGTATATTTAAACATTCTAAATCAACAATGCCATTGCAAATTTAATTATGCAAGAAACCCATACAACCCCTAGCCATCATGCTCTAAAAAAAATTCTCTACCATTCCCTAGTTCATATTTCAGGTTGGTGCAAAAAACTCTTTGAAATACAGACTTTTTGTGATTGTTGTGGCCTCATCTTTAAGTGGTATGCAGAATAAGGGAGCAATTCAACACCCAAGAAGCTATCATAAAGCTCTAAGTTAACATGGTGTAAAGGGACCCCAGATCCTAACAACATTTAGCAGCAGGGCTACTGCTGGTCCCATCCCCACTGCACCCCTTTTTCAGGGCTTACACCTGCTTAAGATCCACCAGGCTTAGCTCAGCCAGCTGGTTTTTGGCTGGGCTGGGCTGGGCTGGTGGAGATAAACTGGCATATTACCTGCTGAACTGGGAATGAGGGAGTTAAGTCAGGGCAGCCTGGTTGTACTGGGTACCTCCCAGCTCAGCTGGAGATCCCTAGACCCTAACCCACTCATCACAGCAGATCTTGCTTATAGGATTGCTCCCATAGTGTTACATATAGTGTAGAGATTTATTGTTATACGCAGGAATTAGCTCTCAAGTAGAATAATAATTCCAAAAAATATAATTCAAAAATAAATGCATGTTTCAAGAAAAGTTTAATGAAAACAAAGCAGTTCTGAAAACAAATTGCAGCTCTAATGAACAGCAAGTTCAATGCTACAGTTTATATTGTGTTACTCAAACATGAAGTTTGAATGGACTTGTATTGATTGTCAGTTATCCAGTCATTCCTAGTAATGCAGATACTTCAGTAGGAGAAAAAAAGTAAAGAAGAACATCTGTAACATTTACTGCAAGTGGCATGGATGCATTCTTTTGGCAAAAGGGAATGTCAGTGATAGACTTCTGAGAGGGCAAAGAATGCTTTCCTTGTTTAGTGGAGAAAGCCTTTCAGCAGTCTCCCCCCACCCACCCCACCAGCAAGTCAGCACCCATGCTACACTAACTGTGTCATTTTTAAAACAGTGTTTCCCAACCTTTTTTGGGCAAAGGCACACTTGTTTCATGAAAAAAATCTCGAGGCACACCACCATGCCAGATGGGGAAAGGTAACTTTTTACTTATGTAAAAAAAAAAAAAAAAATAGTAACAGCATAGAAGGTAATGGTTAGGCTAGCATCCCTCTTCCAAATATGCTAGGTTTTTATTTGCAGGGACTGTTCTACATGGGAAAGCATTCAGCACTGTCATTCTCCCATCTGCCATCTGAATTGGTACTATTCTGGGTCAACTTACTCTGCTGCATGTGTAGATGAAAATGGCACCAAGTGTGGGGGAGGGGGCAGAACAGGTTTCAGATACAGGATATTAAGCATACACGTACTTCAGATTGAACTGGTTGCTTGCTTTGCAAGTTTTCATTTCCCAAATGACTGCCTTGGCAAGCGCAATACCTACCAGGCTCAACGCCGGTCTCGCGCTGCCGCTTCCCGCGCTCTCAAGGACCCGGGAGGAGGAAGGCGTGAAGGGAATCCCGAAGGCGCGAAAACCTCGCGCATGCGCAGGCCTTCCGCCTGCGACAGCCCAGTAGGCCGGCCGAAGCGAGCGGCGATGGGATGTGGGAGGGAGGGAGCTCGCCACCCCGCGTGTGCCTATGTGGGGCACGTTACAGCCCCGTGACGTCAGCGCCACGCAGGCAGCCAGGCAGGCAGGCGGCGAGACCCCCGCGCTGGGCGGCCTCTCCTCGCCGCCCCGCCTCTCGCCGCCCGACTCGCCCGCCTCCCTCCCACGGCACACCAGGCAACGTCTCGCGGCACACTAGTGTGCCGCGGAACACCGGTTGGGAAACACTGTTTTAAAAGAACGCTTGGTGCTCACCACTTTTTTATTTTATTTTTGGATAAAAATCAGCCTAAATGTATGCCTTCAAAACAGAGTTTGATATCTTTGGTTGTGTAGTTGTGAGCATGGGAAAATGTATGCGGGTGAAATAAATTGTTAATGCAGCCAAGTGGAGTTGGACCTCTGCTATAACAAAAGCAAGTGTCATCCATAAGTCTTCACATTTTGGAGATAAATGGGACAACAGATTGAAAGAAGAGTGAAACCTCAGCACATTATATTGTGCACAAACCCCTCCGATGATGCCAAAAGAATTAAAAAACAAAGAAACCAAGAAACAACACCCCCCTCACAGCTATATGAGTCTTAAGAAAGATGTTTCAAGCTTTTAAATGGTTCCATATGGTAACAGAGATGGGGAATAATATGCAGCAACTCAGAGGTAAATCAGATTTTGTGCATGACATATACAGCTTTAATGCAAAGTGGGCAATTCACTCTTGTCACATAACTTAATTCAAGCAATGGAGGCAACGATGCTGCTACTAAAGAGTGTCTCTCGGATCAATGCAAACAGAATACAGCTCTGACTTTAGCTGAGTGGGAGCACAATGGCCTCACCTGCTCTGGTTCTTCCAGAGCCTCAGGCAAGGTCTTCTTTCCCTGCTCTGCTGCTTGAGAGCCTTTCACAGCCTAGAAATGGCAGAGACTGAACCTGGGACTTTTCAGCACTTGAACAATGGACAGCCAAATGCCCCTTGGAGATCAGGCACACTCACAGGTACTGTGTGCAGGGCTGAGAATTGCCTAAAGAGCCCTATAGACGTCTATAGCCATGATTGCCACCAACAATTCATGAGCCAGGAAGTAATGATCTAATTGTTTCATTACACACACACACACACACACACACACACACACACACACACACACCACCCTTTCCCCCAACGGCAGTCTATGGGGTCACATTTTCATGCTTACAGAGGGGGTGGAGGTAGGGAATAGCAGGGTGAGGAGCAGACTCTTTCAGTAATATCGCATTTTCCTTTGGCTGCTCATTGCCTGTGTCATTATTCATCTCTTTTTAAGGACACGGCTGATTCTGTATGAGTGAATAGTTTATATGGCCTACAAGAGAGTCACTGAGGCCAAATTGATTTTTCTTTACTGAATATATATCATGTGCCCTTGGGCAGTTACAGAGGTTAGAGATGTAATGCAAGTGATTATGAAAATAGCATGCTTAAAATGCAGGTCTGCATAATACGTGCTAAAAATAAGAATTTAAAAGTATATTATGATGAGACCAGGCAAAATTCCCTTACCCATAATATTCAAATGAATGCACAACAGAGTTATGCACAATATATTGATAATTATACACCTGTTTACTGAACCACAGTTGTAGGCCCCTTGCAATTCATAGCAATATGAATTGTAAGATTTTCTATTACCTGGTTGTAATCCTGAGAGAAAGTAAATAGTCATTTCAGATAAATGAATGGGGTAGGAAGTATCTTGTTTCTGATATTAAATTGGGATTTGATAAATGATGGAAGCAACTGAGGAAGCAGTCTTCTGCTGCGTGTGAGCTCCAAAAGCACAACCGCCAGATTGTGAGAAGGTAGCTAATCCAAGAATTCCACATATCCTTCCTTCTCCTCCACTTTAAATAACTACTGCTTGAAGGGATTAGCAAGCAAGAGATTGAACTATCAAGTGCTGGAACCAATTTCAATTGAAACAATCAAATATTATGCTTGAAAATAAATCCCAATTTGACCTTTTCTTGCCCCATCAGTGGCCGGGGGTGGGTGGGGGGATCAAGTGTCAAATCCCCAAAGACAAAAGAATCATAGCAGGCTCAATTATTGCTGGGACATGTAGACTTCAGCTAATTTTCTGAATGTGTCTGGTGCAGTGTGAGTGACTTTCAGGGTTGCGTGTGTACAGGGCCAATCCTACAGCAGGATCTGCTGCAATAAGCAGGCTTAGGTTCCAGCTACACCAGTTTAACTCCCTCATCCCTGGCTTAGCCAGAGATACAAAGGTGTGTCTTCCCATCCTGACTTACCTGGGAGCAGAGCCCAGCAGATCACAAGCTATCCTAAAGCCTGAAAAGGGGGTGTTTGGGGGGTATGGTGGGGACGGGACCAGTGGAAGTATTTGGGATAGATCCTGAGCCCATTCAGCTCAGTCATGTGAACTGGCAACCTGGAGTAAGCTAAATGGGCAAAAAGGGTGCTGTACCCCGAAACCTCTTTTAAAGGCTTGCTTTTCCTCTGCCGGCTCAGCCAGCAGGAGCTCCACTGCTGAATGGAGTTTGAATCTGGTGAAACTTGACACCAGCTCAGTTTACACCCGTGTGCTTTAGGCCAGCTTCCTGTGTATTGGACTGATCCCAATATGTGATTGTGCAATATTATTTATTTGATACTAAAATGCTAATGAAGTTTTGCATCCTGGTATCCTGTGTGTGTAGGGGGGGTGTCCAATTAGGGGTGGGAGAGAAATCAATTATGTTTTCAAAATTTGTGCTTTTCTGAATTTTCTGATTAACTTCTCCAACCAATAATATGCACAGAAATTCATATATTTGGGGAAAGTGTGCATAAAATGAATATATTTGTGAAACTAACATACAAAATGCATCATATTAGTGAAAATTGTTTTAAAGATGTGTACATTGGCCAAAACTGCAAAAAAACAGAGGGCTTATTAGAATAAATTCACACTGAAATGCTGATGAAATTTTATGAGTTTTCTTCACACTTAAATTGCTACAGATATGTGGAGAACTTGTTTTAAGGCTGTAAAATGAGAAACTAGGGGGAATGAAATTGACTGATTCATCTATTTCTACTTCCAGTGCTCCAAGACTATGTTTCCCCCCCCCCTTCCTGTAAGAAGGTAACATGCCTTCAATTTTAATCAGAAAACAAATGTGCCTCAGGTATTAGAAGTTTGGGAAGTAATAATTTAATCAATGATTTAATAAGCAGCAATAAAGTAAGACAAACAATAAACATAATTAAGAGGCTGATGCTATGCATGCTTAATCCAAAATAAGTTTTCTGAGTTCAGTGAGACTCTGATACATACTCTTTCTTTGGAGCAGACTCACGTAAACATGCCTAAGCATGGCTTACAGCACTGTTATGCTATGTACACTGACTTGTAAGTCCCATTAATACCTGAGGTCTGCCAGTTATGTGCCCGCACTGCTACAGGATCAGTCCACTTCTAGAACACGTGTGTGTGTGTAATTTGATTCATTTTTATTCCACTTTTCACAATATGATAACAGTAAAAGAGATATTAAAATACCAGGAGCCCAGGAAGGTCTGGGCAAACAAATCTTTTGTAATTAGCAAAATGATAACACAATTGGTACCTTCCGGATCTCTGACAGCAGACCATTGCACAAAATGGCACCACCAATATTATATCCAAATATCCCTCCCCACCATTTAGTGAGCCTGTTGCTAGGTGAACAGACCTGAACCTGAAGAAGCTGCAGCCTCTCGGGCAATGAAGCAATTGAGCCTCAAGGATGTGAGTGATGCATTTTTATACTTTAAGCCAAAAATTACCTCAGAACATTTGGAATGTGCAAAAGCCAGTAGATGATTGAAAGGATGTTCATGGTAGTGGCTTTAAGCACAGCAAGGCTAGTCACACTTCTCTGAAGTCTCTCAGCCCCACTCACCTCACAGAGTGTTTGTTGTGGGGGAGGAAGGGAAAGGAGAATGTTAGCCGCTTTGAGATTCCTTAAGGGGAGTGAAAAGGGATGCGGGTGGCGCTGTGGTCTAAACCACCGAGCCTAGGGCTTGTCGATCAAAAAAAGGTCAGCGGTTCGAATCCCTGCGACAGGGTGAGCTCCCGTTGTTCAGTCCCTGCTCCTGCCAACCTAACAGTTTGAAAGCATGCCAAAAGTGCAAGTAGACTAATAGGTACCACTCTGGCAGGAAGGTAAACGGCATTTCCGTGTGCTGCTCTGGTGTCGGTGTTCAATTGCACCAGAAGTGGCTTAGTCATGCTGGCCACATGACCCGGAAAAATTGTCTGTGGAGTGGACAAATGTGGGCTCCCTCAGCCTGTAAAGCAAGATGAGCACCCCAACCCCAGAGTCATTTGCGACTGGACTTAACTGTCAGGGATCCCTTTACCTTTACCTCTAAGGGGAGTGAAAGGCGGGATACCAAGTCCAAACTCTTCTTCTTCTTCTTCATCCCCCGCTAAATTGAAGCTGCATGTTCACAGTGTTGTTCATATCAGATAGGGGTGTAGAGATGTCTCCACCTGACACACATGACATTGTGGGTTTCTTTCCTCTGCAATGCCTCAACCCCCAAAGTCCTGTTTATTAAGCTGTGATTTGTGCAAGAGTGCTCATCTGTGCATCCACAATGGCTATTAAGGTATATTCGCATTGCCATTTGCTCCACATCTAGTTTTTTAGTTGGATTGAAGCTGGTTTGGGGTGGGGGAGGGAAGCATCAGCAGTATGACCCTACATGACTGACATGGAATTGTCGCTAACCTTGTGTGAATGCAGATTCAAAAACTAGCAGTGGGCAACTTTGGATGCAGAGTAAGTGGCAATGTGAGCACACCCTAAGAGTGTGTTTTGCACATTTGCCTGGAAGACTTGGCTTGTTTCTGTCAGAGCCATCAAATAATGCATTCTCAAGTATCCTTAAAGGTAAAGGGACCCCTGACCATTAGGTCCAGTCACGGACGACTCTGGGGTTGCGGCGCTCATCTCGCTTTACTGGCCGAGGGAGTCGGTGTACACCTTCCGGGTCATGTGGCCAGCATGACTAAGCCACTTCTGGTGAACCAGAGCAGCCCAAGGAAATGCCGTTTACCTTCCCGCTGGAGTGGTACCTATTTACCTACTTGCACTTGAGGTGCTTTCAAACTGCTAGGTGGGCAGGAGCAGGGACCAAGCAACAGGAGCTCACCCAGATTCAAACCGCTGACCTTCTGATCAGCAAGCCCTACGCTCTGTGGTTTAACCCACAGCACCACCCATGTCCTCAAGTGTCCTTAAATGAGCTCTATCATGGCATGAAATTTGGGTCTTCTGTTTGGGTCTTCTTTCCTGTTTTTAAAGAGCTTTCATTCACTGTCGATGGTAGCAGTTGTGTTTTTAGCTCCAAGCTTTAAAGCATTTTGATTGATTTTTAGGTTTTTTAATTGCTCTGTAATTTTTATTATATGATCATTAGGTAATTTGGAATCTTTGCAATGAGACAATGGAGAAATTCATATATGAGAAGGTGCAGAAAAAATGTAAAAGACAGTTACAAACAGATTCTGAAGTATTTTCCTTCAGCATACAGATGCTGAAGTATTTTCCTTCAGCACTACTGACTTTTCTAGCTATGTTATTCCCTTTTAATATCCTGGGGGCGGGGGGACAGGACATTCTGTTGTTGATCTATTACGAGTGAACAGCAGCCATTTTGGTTGCCGTGATCTCAAGCAATTTCATAGCGCAATTCCCTCCCCTCCCCAATTTTTTTTCCAGGGCTGTGATCTCATGTGGTGTCCCAAAGTGTGAATTTTTAGGTGCTGTGCCCAAAAAGACCACCGGGGTTGGGGGCACGGCTCAGCAACCAAAATGGCTCTTGTGAATAAAAATGGGAATTTGGCATTCAGGACGATGCAGTCCCAGATTTTGGCTTCAAAGTGGGAGGATATGGGTGGCGGGAAGCACTCAGTTTAAAATAATAGGGTGGTACACTAGATCCCAGAGCAAATTGGGCTGATTTGGGTCAACCCAAATTTAGCAACCCCCAATCGTCCCAGGTCTGATCAGGTCCGTTTCAATGTAATTGGGATTTAAGCCATAATTAAATGCTGTGCAAGGTACTGAATTGATTTGGTTAGAATGGCAGCCATGTTGTATTGAGGCACGGAGGGTGAACAGAGCCTGTTGGGCCAGCCTGGCAACCAGATACTGTGTAAATTAGGCTTCAGTCTTACCAAAAGAATTTCTTAGCATAAAATCCCAGGGAAGGGGGTTTGCCATAGACTCTTAAGGACCTGTAGACACCAGCAACCCACAATTCTTAGATGCAGTTGCTCTGAAAAGATTTGGTTGTAGGGCTTCCACGCCTAATGAAAGTCCAATAAGAAGCCCTCAAATGTGTGTGGGGTGTGTGTGTATATATATTATAAGGCCATTGCAAGGAAGGCTGGGAATAATGGAAGGAAAGCAGTGAAGCATTTGCGAATGAGTCTGGCAAGAACAGACAACCATTCTCCAAAAAAGCTTGGACTGAGGTGATTGGTGTTTGTCCACCCCTGATTTGAAACTGGGGCAATAGCAATGGTACCAATATATTAGGAGATGTCTACTCCCTAACAATCTATTCCAGCACCTGATTTACTCTTACAAGAGGACTGGAATAGGGTGGGGATCCCAGAATATGAATATATATGTATTTGTATGTGTATGTGTATATGTATATGTATATGTATATGTATATGTATATGTATATGTATATGTATGTATATGTATATGTATATGTATATGTATATGTATATGTATATGTATATGTATATGTATATGTATATGTATATGTATATGTATTGATAAAGTGAATGAAATTCATTCTTTTAGGTCAATCAGGCTTCTTTAACTGCAGCCCGAATTTAGACACTTTTCTTTTGGTCTCATAGTCATTAATACAGTTTCCTGTCTAAGGAGAGTTAGTCCATCACAGGTTCATTGCTTCCACTCACCATCACAGAGAAGATGAGCTTACACTTTGCTGCATGAGTGAGAGATGCACTCAATTTTGCCTCCAGTGCACCTCCATCAATTTTAAAAATAGCAACATCGAAAACAACCTATTTTGCAAAACAGGCCAATGTTTCAAGGTATTTTATTTTTTTTTAAAAAAAGAGATAGGTCTTTGAAATTCAGCATCTCTGTTCAACTTGATGAAGAAGTCTGTTTACTCATCTGGGAGGACGTCTTTAAAAGACAATTCTGTGCTAAGCCTGAGGTCCTAGAATGACTCATTTGGGACTAGCTGGTAGTGCAAGATAAAGATTTATGTGTGTTGAAAATTCAAGATTACTTAGGGTGATATGTGTGAAGTTACGAAAGGGTAGGAGCTTAAGTCAGTATTAAGTGTAGGTGAGGTAACATAAGGGAGAGAGAAAATAGCAAGGTGGACTGTGCTGGGAGAAAGGGAGTGAGTGTGCCACGGATTCAGGTCCCCGTCCTTCCCAAACAGGTGACGTCCAGCACCAATTGCCCAGCCAGGCAGATAATGTGCAGCAGCAGTATGCAGGCAACTTGCTGGAGCTGAATGTTTTAATTTGGACCCATTTTAAACATGTGAATATATAATTATAAATATATACATTGTCCTGATGCTATAGCAGTGTTTCTCAGATGTATTGCAGGGAAACCTCTGTCTTGAAGCTAAAATATTTACATGTGATGTGTGAAATAATTAGAATGACACTCTCATGAAAGCCTTCCACTCTCCTTGGTTTTTATGTATAAATCATAGATCCAATCATTCCTCCTGGTTGCATGAAGGAAAGTCCAGAGCAGTGGTTCACGTGGGGAAGAACAGATAGCTTCCTCTGAAATTGGGCAATTTTGCCATGTCTCCATATGAGGAGTGACTGAAGGATCCACTCACACCAAAATGCAGAGAGATGACGCAGAGTTATCAACCCCCATGATGGCTGATTGGAAAGGTCATGCAGAGATACAGTGGGATGCCTCTTCTATGGGAGGAAACGTAGGATTAATTTCCTATTCAGTCACGAGTTTATTGAGTATGTTTGGGCTGGTCTTTATTTCTCAGTCTAATGTACCACCAAGATAGTTGTGAGGATAAAACGGAGCAGGGAGCAGAGAACGACATATACAGCCCTGAGCTCCTTAGAATAATGTGGAAGGGGGAATACACAAACAAAATATATATTCAGTTGCTACAAAGAAGGGTCAGAAAAGTAAAATTAAAATAATATGTAGATAGGTTAAAAATCCTTTGCTAATCAGTAATCCATTTTTTAAAATGTATCTGGAGGATGATACTATTATCTGTTTCTGTGTATTAATGTCTCATGAGCGTACAAATAAAGAAAATTCATGCAATCTTGGAAGCAGCAACACCTTCATACCAGAAGCCAAATAGAGATATCATGAAATATCAGTCTATCCTGTGCTTAGCAACTTGATTGTGGAAATCTTTTTTTTTAACTGTACATCAGTGAAGCTTTAAAGGGCAATAGCTAAAATAATGTGGGGAAGTTTTACAAAGGTGCATTGGCTGCTAGTCTTTCGAAGTAATTTTGTCACCTAATCCTCTGTGCCATATTGATATAGAATCATGGGCTTGCCTTTGGCTAGGATTTGCGGGTGAACACACAGACATCACTGCCACCACCAAAGGTGATAAGGTGTAAGAGTTACATATGCTAGACTAATGGCAAATGAGCTTTGCAAGATTTAAACTATTACTATCTGTTTACAGTGGTACCTCGGGATAAGTACCGGTACTTAATTCGTTCCGGAGGTCCGTTCTTAACCTGAAACTGTTATTAACCTGAAGCACCACTTTAGCTAATGGGGCCTCCTGCTGCCGCTGCACGATTTCTATTCTCATCCAGAAGCAAAGTTCTTAACCCGAGGTAATATTTCTGGATTAACGGAGTCTGTAACCTGAAGCGTATGTAACCTGAAGCAAATGTAATCCGAGGTACCACTGTATTTATTTCCTGGTATCATAGGTTAGGCTGACCTTTCTGGACTGTCATCTAAATGAGACTTTAGCATTGCTTGATACCTGTTAGAGAAGGCAAGGCAGAACTCAGCGGCCAGGTTGCTCACCGGAACTAGACGGTTCGAGCATCTTTCAACGATCCTGGTCCAACTGCACTGGCTACCAATTAGTTTCCAGGCCCAATTCAAAGTGCTGGTTTTGACCTATAAAGCCTTTAACAGCTCGGGACTGCAATAGCTTAAGGACCGCCATTCCCATATGAACCTACCCGGACCCTGAGATCATCTTCTGATGCCCTTCTTCGTGTGCCTCCTCCTTCAGAGGTCCAGAGGATGGCAACATGAGAACAGGGCCTTCTCTGCAGTGGCTCCCCATCTGTGGAATGCTCTCCCCAGGGACGTTCGCCTGGCGCCTTCATTATACACCTTTAGGCGCCAGGCAAAAACATTCCTCTTCAACCAGGCCTTTGCCTGACCTGATTTCCTATACCCTTTTTAAAATGCTGGCTCTTTTCTGGGCGGGGGGGGGGGATCTGGTTTTTGTTTTGCTTTTATGTAAGTGATTTTTAATGTGAACCACCCTGAGACCTTCGGGTATAGGGTGGTATAGAAATACAACAACAACAACAATTTACGTATTAGATAAGAAAGAAAGAAAAAACACATTTTATTATAAGTTAATCCTCCCTGCCAATGCAAGCAAGCATGAGTTCCAATTTATAATATGTCACAATTTATACGTAATAAGTCCTGTGATGCACATACCACTCCTGTGTGCTTGAGATTCCAGTGCCCAGAGCTCTCCCCACCTTGAAGAAAGAAGATTGGCATAGAACTCCCCCACCCGCTGTGCCTCTTCTGGCTGTGATTTGAAATCTCTCAGCTATGAACTTGCCATACTTTTGTCTTGGCATGGTGATGTGCCAGGTTAAACAGACCCCCATCACTCCTTGAGTGGAAGGAAACACCGTCTTCAGTTGAGCTGAAGGCATAGGAGAACACCAAGCCAAAAAATGTGCAGTTGGGGTGAGAACACAGCCCTGCTTCACACCGTTCTCTATAGGGAAGGCGTCCAAGGATGAACCACGTGCATGTTCTTGTGGAAGGGCACAGTCATCTTGTGGCACTTAGGTGGGCACCCTATCTTGTTGAGCAGTGTGAAGAGTCCTTTTCGGCTGATGAGGTCAAAGGCCTTCATCAGGTCTATGAAGGCAACAGACAAGGGGTGTCTCTGCTCTCAGCATTTGTTCTGCAGCTGGTGCAATGAGAAAATCATGTCAACTGTTGAGCTCTGAGCTCTAAAACTGCACTGTGACTGGATAGACCCTGTCAGTGTGTGACTGTAATCTGTTGAGAACTACATGGGCAAAGGCTTTCCCCGCAGGACTCAGCAGAGAGATTGCTTGATGGTTGTTGCAATCATGGCAGTCCTGATGCCTTCCTCTGATGCCTTCCTCTGCCCCACCTGCAGTAAGAGAGGCCTCTCCCTTATCTGTCTCTACAGCCACAGCAGGCGCTGTAACTCTCCAACAGTTTGACTTAACTCCCACAAGGGTAATGGAGTATGCTCCTGCAGGGGCAGAAAGAGCCAGCACTTGTGGGACTAGTAATAAGGAAGGTTATTGCTGGGCTTGCATTTGATGTGAGGTAGAGTAAAATGAAAGAGTCTGTGGTATATTATAACTGCATATTCTGTCTGTCTGAATGTATGTATGTATCTGTCATTGTTGATCCATACTGGAAAAGAATTCAGATAAATTTATGTTCTACTGTCCTAAGCTGACCAACTCACAGTATGGGTTCTCTCTCTAGAAGAACAAACTCATACAGACTTCCAGAGCCACTGAGTTTTATTTAGAGGGTTATATAGTGGAATAATACAACATACACTTTTCCTTGTTTCTAACACGTTTACAGTTCTATTTTGATTTGGATTACGTTTGTCAGGTTTTAGCTTGTATATTTTAATTACAAACACAAGCTTGTAAGAAACAACAGTCATCTCGAAAAACAATGCTCAGCAAATACTCTGGTTTATACAGATACATTACCTTTAATTTTAAATTTTTAAATTAGGACTTCCGGGAGAGGCGTCATGGCTGACTAACTGCTTTCTGCCAGCATGCTGTTGACAGAGATAATTATGTGGTGATTAATTATAGCTAGGGTATAAATCCTAGCTATTGAATTATCTCCGAGGGACAGAGAGAACAGGGATTAACTTTCAATATTCTGATAGCACTGATCCCATGTTGCGGGATCAAGAAATCTGCGGAGGACCCGGATGGACAGGCTGAGTGGTGGGAAGGATTGTAACTGTGCTCGACCCTGCATAATAACCCGAGACATAAGTCCTTAGGGCAAAGGTCAGATTAACCTCCCTTTCTTCAATTATCTTCGAAACCCTTATAAATCACGATCAAAACTATCTCTCTGACAGTTAAAATGTTTGCATGAAATATGTCCCAACTGCTGGCTTAAGAAAAGATGCTATTCAGGGGCTGAAATAAAAATAAACAAAAAGCGTGCAACGAAAAAGATTTTAAACAGAGATTTTCCATTGCTGATAAGTTTTTAATTTGCTTTGTTCTGCTTTTAACCCTCTGCTTCATTGATGAATCTGCGGATTGTAATGAGAAACTACATGGCTGTGTGCTGTGAGAGTAAATAAAGATTGTGTGGAACCAAGCAATAGGAATCAACACAGTTGAAATTATGGGAAACATCTCACTGATTGTTGGGGGAATGTGGCGGCTCTTGGACTTAGAGCAGAGCTGCATGGAATGCACAAGAATGGACTGGATAAAGCTGAGTCTGAAGAAGTTAAAGAGTATTTGGAAGGACTCTTGGGGGGGGTACTGATGGAGTATTCCCAGAACAGAACAATGAGAGAACTTTCACAAGAGTACTGGGAGGAGTGGAACTAGAGGAAGTGAAACAGTCAGTGGAATTATGGTATGGGAAACCATGGTTAACAAGAAATGAGACTAGAAAATTTGAATAAGTGTGTGAACTAATGAATAAATAATAATCAATGATTGTGGATTATGGTCTCAATATAGGATCACAGTGAAGAGACGCCTGAAGGAATGATTGAGGATGTCTTGTTGCTCAGGACCAGAGGCAAAGCTGGTATGCTGAACTGGAGCAAGACTATTATTGACATTTATCAATAACAGGATTTGGAGAGCATCTTTTGGACTTTTTGTTTGGAAGGAAAATGAACTTGGGATGCCTAGAACTGAAGATGGAAAAACACAGTCAAGCAGATAGAAGAACAACTGGATATTATTTGGGATTGAACATTGTAAGTATTTTGAAGAAATCTTGTATATACCACTGACAGACAGACAGCTGAATATTGTTTTTATTTTTATTTCTTTCCATTTAGTCCTATTTATTTTTTATTATCTTCTTATCTTTTTCTGATTCTTATGTTACCTGCTCTTTTTCTATTTTGGTTTGTTTTTGTTTTGATCAGTCTTTTGTTGCTATTGTCCTATACTCTGGGTTAAAGAGAGAACTGTACGCAGATGAAGGTTATGATCACTTGGTGAAGGATCCTGTGTGAGACAAAGAGATGGGGAGATATTCCAGGGTGAGAGGCTGGAGGATGCTCCCAGGTGAGGGGGGCTCACCTTTTTCCTGATTGGGACAAAAGTTGAGATATAACTTTAAGAGAAGACTTTACATTCTTCTATATTTTTTTCTTTTTTCTTTCTTTATTTTCTTGGTTTTTGCATGTTGTTTTTATTATTTTTGTTCTTAGATTAGTTTGTTTTTTATTGTATTATGAAAAGTCTTAATAGATTTTTTTTTAAATCAATTTTTAAATTAAACCACTGTTCAAAAGCCGAGAAGCCTTTTTCCTACTGGAGCAACTTCTTTGTTAGTTTTGCCCCATCCCCCCCAAAACGTCTCAGTTTATCAGCATGTATTCTCTCCACTTATAGCACCTTTTTAAATAACAGCTAGAGTATTCTGTCTTTGGTAGAAATAAGGCCTTGCGTGTTGAGGTCCCCAGGGCCACCCCAATAACTCACACATCACACAGAATTTTTTGTTTAAGGTTTTTGGCATAATTTTGGCCACAACTTTATTAAAATACAAAAATGCGAGTGGTTGCTTAGGCATTGGTTGCGACTATCTGCCCCCACCATGGGGGACAGACTGACATTCCGCACGATGCGAAAGTCAGAATAGGGGAATACACTTGGGGGTAGCGACGGAGCAGGGAACCTGCCCTCAGCCCTCCCCAAATGCAGCCAGGAGCTCATTGCTATGGCCCGAGCCCCCTTGACAGAGTGGACAAGCAATAGTTAGCCCCTGATTCCTTTAACGGAATCCCTTACAGCAGGAGCATTAGAGGGGCAGGCACAGCCAATCCATGCCCCTCAACCAACCAAACCATAAACCAATGCCTAACCGCAACCTTACAAGTTGTGACGATTTGCTACGCAGTAGGCAAAAACCAAATGGCCCCAGCCAGATGGACAAAATTCCTACTGGGCTCCTGCCCCAAGAGCAGACAACCCCATGACAGGCATAGCAAGGTCAAAGCGAACAACCCTATTCTAGGGAGGGAGGGACGGGCAATCCGATGCATGGTTGAAAAGAGGAAGCCCTAGCCTCGTGCAAGGAGTTTTAGCATTTCTGGCTGTCAATCAACAAATGGCAACATTAACTTCTTCCCAACAACAAGGGAAGCCCCAATCGCATCAGTGGCCAACGATCAATTAGCCCGCCCCCAACTTTGGAGTGTCCTGGCGGCCCCCACCGGAAACACGTGCTCTCCATGAAGGAGAACACACTTTATCTACTTGATGCAACCTGCATCTTGAAGCACCACTTTGTTTATAGCAATATGTACGCTTGCAAAAAAAAAAAACCTGTCACCTCCTTATAAGGCTATGGCCTTGTGGATTTAGGTCAGGATGAAGTTAGGAGGTGACAGGTTTAGTTGAGATTCCTGCATTGCATGTGGTCGGACTTGATGGCCCTCAGGGCCCCTTCCAACTTTACAATTCTATGATTCTATGAATTGTTCAATATCAAATAAAATATTGATATGTGTCAAAGAGGTATAAATTCAGATCTGCACTCTGCAATAAACACATGCAATGAATCTTCAAATGCTGCAGGAACCAAGAGATGAATATGCATGTGCGACCCAGTCCTTAATAACAGAGGTTGTTAAAAGTGAAATCACTGTTCCTGTAAATTTGCACAGGCGATTCTGGGATGTTAACTGGGTTATGGGTTCCAGCAAATATTCATCACACCTCTGTTGTTGCCATGAAAACAACAGAAGGACAGCAGAAAATGTGAGTGTCATCCATTTAATGGTACTGGCTTCCAACACATGATGGGGTTCCCATCCAGATGTCTGGATAACTGACATCGATATGACCATGATGCTCCATTGCAATGTCTGTTAATCTGGTATTTGATGGCACTTTGAAGATTTAAAAATAATAATGAGGCAGTCTCCATGCTCACATTGACTAAATTAAATACACCCTGCCTATTCTATGGAAATGGTCTTAATTTCACAACATCACTTAATTTATTCATTATAAGAGAAACAGGGAAGGTCATTTTATTGAAATAAATGTTGGGCCAGTTTACATTGGATATAACCATGAGCCGGGGGGTGGGCACACAACACAAAGATATTATGAAGCACATTTTCATCTACTACATGTTACAACAACAGCACCAAGATTATTGCCATAGAATGATAGAGTTGGAATAGACCACAAGGGATAGACTTCCGGTCGGTGCCAGCGCTTAATGGCGGTCCTAGCTCCGAGCTCCGGAGAAGGACTGCTTCGCAAGTTCGGGTCTTACCCGCTACGGCAAGCGGGGGACCCCTAAAATCCCAGGCGCTGAAGCCTGAGAACAAGGAGACTCGGTGGGCACCTTTGCGCCCCCCGGTACCGTGAAAGAGCCTTTTTAAAGGCTACGGATCGACATCGGGAGTGAGCGCGGTGCTGAGAGTCGCTACCCAGCCTGCGAAGTGAAGCCGCGTCGCCATAAGCGGAGAGCGCCGATTCCTTCCTGAAAAGAAAATTTGGACTGAATCCCCGTGAGTAAGAGCTGAAATATAACCGGGACCTTTTAAATTTCAAAAATTGGGCTAAAAACGGGGGAGAGCTAAACAAAGGAAGTCTGCCTCCCCCCGACTGCATGAAAGTGAAAGCAACGGAGCTTTAAACCTGCATCCGTTTAAACCTGCTACTTGATTAGCTTAACCGGACATTTAGACCCTTTGATCTCCCCTCTAGCTAGCAGGGCAGAGGGGAGGTGAATTTGAACAACAACTGCATGATTTGTTAGAAGTAAAAAAACCTCTGCTGTCTCATCCATCTGAAAATGAAACGGTCTGCCTTTGTACCATACTGAACTGACTTTTCCCTGTGAAGTGATACTTTGATACAAAGTTTCCACAGTGCCTGGCTACTGTACAATACAAGAAGAAGTAGCATAAATTGGGCAACTGTGGCAATCTAAAGCAACAAGTTTTTAGTAATACTGACTTTGACTGTGTTAACTTCCCTTTTTACATTCTGGACAGACTCCTTTGTTTCTATACTTGGAAACTTTGTTCTATGGCCATTTTGATTTGCTCCCTCTAGAGGACAAAGTGAGGCCCGGCACGGCCTAAGACAGTGGAATTTTCCAAGGGAGAATAAATCCCGTGGGAACTGACCTTGACATGAGTGGCGCACAAGAGGAGATAGTCACAAGAGCCAAAACCAAGCAACAACAACAACAGCTGCAGCAGCTACAGGCAAAGAAAAGAGGCTCAATCTCAGGCGCAACAGTTGGATCAACAGGAACAACAGGACAAGACAAAGGAGCAGCCGTTTCCATGGAAGCTGTGACAGATGCTTTGCTCAAGATAAATCAAACTCTGGAGTCTCTGACAAAACAGACTTCAGAGAATACACTAAAACTAACAGAAATTTCAGCAAGACTAAACCAGAATACAGAATCCATAAATAAATTGGTGGAGGAAAACGCCACTACGCGTCAAATTGCCGAAGACGCCAAAGCTACTGCGGGAGAGACACAGGAGAAGTTAGAGCCGATCGCCAAGAAGGTCTATGAGCATGATGCAACTTTGGCCTTGTGGGAGTTACAGAGGAAAGAGAGGAATTTAAAAATAAGACTGATTCCGGAGAATGAAGGAGACAACCTTGTGGAATACTTGACAAGGGAGTTTGTGGACTGTTGGGACCTCCAGGAAGACGAATTCAAAATCACGACTGCCTTTAGATTGGGCAAAAAGCAAAACAGAAAGACCCCGAGAGACTGTTTGATCACACTCAGATCCAAGGAGGAAAGAGACAAAATATTGGGACTACACTTTGAAAAGGCCTTGCAAATTGGAAACTCAGCTGTACAGATCTTCAAAGACATCCCAAAATACATTCTGGACTTAAGAAACTTTTATAAGGATTTAGCCCTTCTACTAAAGAAAAACTCTATCCGCTTCAGGTGGGAATTCCCACAAGGGCTGTCATTTGACTACAAGGCAAACAAGGTGAAAATAAAGACAATTCAAGATAAAGACAAATTTTTGGCAAGATACCAGGAGGATCTACAGAAGGGGACTGTGGACGTACTTGCAGAACAGAGGAGAGCGTTGGACATCCTGAATCTCTCGTTTGGACAAAAACCACCACCATCAGAAGAAGAGCAACAACTGGGAGCTGTTGGAGGAGCCTCAGAAAAATAGCAAGATGGCTCTGCAATTCCTCAGTTGGAATTGTAATGGGCTCAATGGGCCTTTGAAGAGAAGACAAGTATTTCATGTATTAAATAGAGAACAACTGGACTTGATATGCTTACAAGAAACTCATATAACTAGAGCCCACAGGAGATTACTTACAAACAAAAGGCTAGGACAAGAATTTATCTCATCAGACAAAGTTAAGAAGAGAGGAGTGGTAATATATGTGAAAGAGAAATGGGCTCCAAAAATGATATTCAAAGATGAACAAGGGAGATATCTGGCTGTGGAGATACAAGTACAAGGAGAAAAATTTCTAGTTGTTGGAATTTATGCACCAAATGAAGGCAAATCCGACTTCTTTAAGAGACTTCATGAAACGTTGATGGATTATTTGGATTACAATATGATAATCATGGGAGACATGAATGGCGTGGTCTCCACCAATATGGACAAGGCACAAAGACTAACAGTCACCAAAGAAGGGAGACTCCCTAAGACTTTTTTTGAAATGACTGAAAACATGGACTTGATAGACATTTGGAGAACAAGGAACCCTCTGGAAAGAGAGGGAACCTTTTTCTCCCAAGCAATGATGACCTGGACCAGAATCGATCAAATCTGGGTTACTAGTGGAATGGCTCCAAAGATTAAGAAAGTGGAAATCTGCCCAAAAACTTGCTCCGACCATAACGCCGTGAAGATGGAGATGAAGCTCACAATAACTGGTCAATTTAGATGGAGAATGAATGACACCCTCTTTCATGATAAGGAGATCCTCACGAAGGCCCAAAAGACTCTAAAAGACTATTTTGAAATAAATTTGAGGACCGACGTGGAGAAAAGAGTGATCTGGGATGCAAGTAAAGCGGTTATGAGAGGATTTTTGATTCAACAAAATTCAATAAAGAGGAAAAAACAAAATGAGAAAAAAGAGAAGATTTTGGAAATGATAAAGGAAGGAGAGAGGAAATTAAGAACAAAACCAAAGTCTCAAGACATTTTAAGAGAGATCAAGTTATATCAAACACAATACATGGAATTGATGAACCAAGAGATTGAATGGAAGATAAAGCAAATGAAGCAAAAGACCTTTGAATCAGCAAATAAATGTGGTAAACTTTTGGCATGGCAACTGAAGAAAAGGCAGAAACTAAATACAGTTACAAGCCTTGAGGTGGATGGAAAGAATATATCTAAGCCCAATGAAATTAGAAATTGCTTTTTAAGTTACTTCAAAAAACTCTACACTCAAGGCCCGCAAAATGAAGAAGATATAGACAAATTCCTTGGAAAATATGGATTACAAAACATCTCTCATCAAAGTAAGATGGATTTGAACCAGAGAATCTCAGAACAAGAGATAGAGGCTGCCATTCAGAATATGCAACTGGGCAAATCTCCGGGACCAGATGGACTGACTTCCAGATACTACAAATCGCTGAAGGAATGGTTGACTCAACCACTAAGAGAAGTTTGTAATGAGATCCTTGAGGGAAAAAGGGCGCCTGAATCGTGGAAAGAGGCATATATTTCACTCATACCAAAGTCAGAGACTGAAAAGACCCAACTCAAGAACTACCGCCCAATATCACTCCTTAATGTGGATTACAAAATTTTTGCAGACATTTTGGCAAAAAGATTTAAAAGAGTTTTGATGGAGAAGATTCATAAGGACCAAGCAGGCTTTCTCCCTAAAAGACACCTGGCAGACAATGTAAGGAATGTAATAGACATTTTGGAAAAGCTAGAGGTGAATATAAACACTAAGGCAGTATTGATCTTTGTGGATGCGGAGAAAGCCTTTGACAATATTTCTTGGAGTTTTATGAAGAAGAATCTTCATGGGATGGGGGTAGGCCGGGGTTTTGAGAATGGTATGGCTGCAATATATTCTGAACAAAAAGCTAAACTGATTGTAAACAATGTTGTGACTGAGGAACTTAAGATAGAGAAAGGAACACGACAGGGGTGCCCGATTTCCCCATTACTTTTTATTTCAGTTCTGGAGGTGTTGCTGAACATGATAAGAAATGACCAGCAGGTTAAAGGTGTGCAGGTCGGAGCTAAACATTATAAGTTAAGAGCGTTCGCAGATGACCTAGTATTGACTTTGCAAGAGCCAAACACTAGTACGAAAAAGGTATTAGAAATAATACAACAGTTTGGCCAGGTAGCTGGATTTAAGTTGAACAAGCAAAAAACCAAAGTTTTAGGGAAAAACCTAACAGATATGGAAAAGGAGAAATTTCAAGAGGAAACAGGTTTGACTGTGGTCAAGAAGGTTAAATACCTAGGGGTCTACTTAACATCTAAGAATCAGAATTTGTACAAGGACAATTATGAAAAATGTTGGTTAGAAATCAAAAAAGATTTAGAAATATGGTCAAATTTGAAATTGTCAATGTTAGGCCGAATTGCAGTAATCAAAATGAATGTATTGCCTAGAATGTTATTTTTGTTTCAGACCTTGCAGATTATTGATAAGATGGAATGTTTTAAGAGGTGGCACAAAGATATTTCGAAATTTGTCTGGCAGGGCAAAAAGCCCCGAATTAAATTTAAAATATTGACAGATGTTAAAGAAAGAGGGGGGTTTGCCCTGCCGGACCTGAAACTGTACTATGAGGCAGCAGCTTTTTGCTGGCTCAAAGAATGGATGCTCCTCGAGAACACGGACATCTTGGATCTGGAAGGTTTCAATAACGCTTTTGGTTGGCATGCATATCTTTGGTATGATAAAGCTAACAGTGCCTTTAAAAATCACATTGTCAGAAAAGCATTGTTTAATGTTTGGATAAGATATAAAGATCTATTGGAAAACAAAACCCCTAGATGGGTGTCACCAGTGGAGGCTAAAGCAGTGAAGAAACTCAATATGGAGGTCGGATGGCCGAAGTATTGGGAAATTTTAGAACAGGATGGAGATAAGTTCAAACTACAAAGTCAGGAGAAATTGAAGTATAAAGTAGAAAATTGGTTCCAATATCGCCAAATAATGGAATTCTTTAAACAGGACAGGAAAGTCGGTTTCCAGGTGGAAAAATCAAAATTAGAAACCGAACTGTTAGAACCCAATACTAAGAATCTATCTAGAATGTACAACTTGTTGTTGAAATGGAACACACAGGATGAAACAGTTAAATCGGCTATGATTAAGTGGGCTCAGGATGTTGGACATAACATTATGTCAGCTGACTGGGAATGGTTATGGAACACCGGTATAAAATTTACGGCATGTAATGCCTTAAAGGAAAACATTATGAAAATGGTATACAGGTGGTACATGACCCCAGTCAAGCTAGCAAAAATCTATCACTTGCCCGATAACAAATGTTGGAAGTGTAAAGAGACTGAAGGTACCTTTTATCACCTTTGGTGGACATGCCCGAAGATTAAGGCCTTCTGGGAAACGATCTATAATGAAATGAAAAAGGTACTTAAATGTACCTTCCCTAAAAAACCAGAGGCCTTTCTCTTGGGCATTGTCGGCCAACTGGTGACAAAGAAAGACAGAGCCTTTTTCATGTATGCCACAACAGCAGCAAGAATACTCATCGCAAAGTATTGGAAGACACAAGATTTACCCACTGTGGAAGAATGGCAGATGAAAGTGATGGACTATATGACACTGGCCGAGATGACAGGCAGAATCCGTGACCAACGAAAAGAGACGGTGGAAGAAGAGTGGAAAAAATTTAAAAGTTATCTTAAGGACTACTATAAACTTAATGAATGCTAAAATGTTGTGGTTTTCAGAAGCAAAAGGGTACAGGGATACAAGGTTAGATTATAAAAGAGGACTAAGATGATAAAGATTGGAAAGTAACAATTGGAAGTTGCTAGTTGAATTTTGGACATTGGGATGCAGAGAGGGGGGGTATGGGGAAGTCCAAGAAAAGAGGTTTATGAAAATATGTTTGAAACTATACGTGTATGTTTGTCATTTTTAGTGTTTGTCTGTTTTTCTTAAAAATTTTGTAAAACCAATAAAAATTTTATAAAAAAAAAAAAATGGAATAGACCACAAGGGCCATCGAGTCCAACCCCCTGCCAAGCAGGAAACACCATCAGAGCACTCCTGACATATGGTTGTCAAGCCTCTGCTTAAAGACCTCCAAAGTAGGAGACTCCACCACACTCCTTGGCAGCAAATTCCACTGTCGAACAGCTCTTACTGTCAGGAAGTTCTTCCTAATGTTTAGGTGGAATCTTCTTTCTTGTAGTTTGGATCCATTGCTCCGTGTCCGCTTCTCTGGAGCAGCAGAAAACAACCTTTCTCCCTCCTCTATATGACATCCTTTTATATATTTGAACATGGCTATCATATCACCCCTTAACCTCCTCTTCTCCAGGCTAAACATGCCCAGCTCCCTTAGCCGTTCCTCATAAGGCATCGTTTCCAGGCCTTTGACCATTTTGGTTGCCCTCCTCTGGACACGTTCCAGTTTGTCAGTGTCCTTCTTGAATTGTGGTGCCCAGAACTGGACACAGTACTCCAGGTGAGGTCTGACCAGAGCAGAATACAGTGGCACTATTACTTCCCTTGATCAAGATGCTATACTCCTATTGATGCAACCCAGAATTGCATTGGCTTTTTTAGCTGCCGCGTCACACTGTTGGCTCATGTCAAGTTTGTGGTCAACCAAGACTCCTAGATCCTTTTCACATGTACTGCTCTCAAGCCAGGTGTCACCCATCTTGTATTTGTGCCTCTCATTTTTTTTGCCCAAGTGCAATACTTTACATTTCTCCCTGTTAAAATTCATCTTGTTTGTTTTGGCCCAGTTCTCTAATCTGTCAAGGTCGTTTTGAAGTGTGATCCTGTCCTCTGGGGTGTTAGCCACCCCTCCCAGTTTGGTGTCATCTGCAAATTTGATCAGGATGCCCTTGAGTCCATCATTAAAGTCGTTGATAAAGATGTTGAATAAGACCGGGCCCAAGACAGAACCCTGTGGCACCCCACTAGTCACTCTTCTCCAGGATGAAGAGGAACCATTGATGAGCACCCTTTGGGTTCGGTCAGTCAGCCAGTTACAAATCCACTGAGTGGCAGCATAGTCAAGACCGCAATTTACCAGCTTCTTTACAAGAATATCATGGGGCACCTTGTCAAATGCCTTGCTGAAATCAAGGTAGGCTACATCCACTGCATTCCCTTCATCTACCAGGCTTGTAATTCTGTCAAAAAACGAGATCAGGTTAGTCAGACATGACTTATTTTTCAGAAATCCATGCTGACTATTGGTGATCACAGCATTCCTTTCTAGGTGCTCACAGACTGTTTGCTTAATGATCTGCTCCAGAATCTTCCCTGGTATTGATGTCAGACTGACTGAGCGGTAATTATTTGGGTCCTCTCTTTTCCCCTTTTTGAAAATAGGGACAACATTTGCCCTCCTCCAGTCTGCCGGGACTTCGCCTGTTCTCCAGGAATTCTCAAAGATGACTGCCAGTGGTTCTGAGATCACATCTGCCAGTTCTTTTAATACTCTTGGATGTAGTTCATCTGGCCCTGGAGACTTGAATACATCTAAACTAGCCAAGTATTCTTGTACTATCTCCTTAGTTATTCTGGGCTGTGTTTCCTCTGCTGAATCATTTGCTTCAAATTCTTCAGGTCAGGCATTGTTTTCTTTATCGGAGAAGACTGAGGCAAAGAAGGCGTTGAGGAGTTCAGCCCTTTCTGTGTCCCCTGTTTGCATTTCACCATCTTCTCCTCTGAGTGACCCCACTGTTTCTTTGTTCTTCCTTTTGCTACGAACATACCCATAAAAGCCTTTTTTGTTGCTTTTAACCTCTCTAGCAAGCCTGAGTTCATTCTGTGCTTTAGCTTTTCTGACTTTGTGTCTACACGTGCTGGCTATTTGTTTGAAGTCCTCTTTGGTGGTTTCCCCCCTTAAAAGTGTTCTGCTGCGGGCCAAATCTACTTTTGCCCGCAGCAGAACACTGCACCTAATTTTATGAGGTTGTTTTTACTGCAACAGTTGCCATTTCAGGAACACAAACATTTTCAGACAAAACCTTGCCTTCCACTATTTCATTCCTGTTCAAAACCAATGACACCCCCGCCACACACATCTACTGCTGAGACACCAGAGTCAACAGTCCCCAGATTTTGTGGGATATGTTGACTGCTAGGCATGAGAAAAGGTTTTGAGATAAGCACGAGGATTGCTGTAAAGCCTGATGACGACCCAAAGACAATAGCCACATTCAGGTGTTCACAGAATGCAGAAGGGAAATGAGCAATGCACGAACCATGTGCACTAGGCGTGCCCCCCCCCCGACTTTGCTGCTTCCACCCCAGACTTACATCTGAGAGGGAATTATTCATGTGTTTAGAACATGCTTGGAATCTTCCCCAGCTAGGAAGCTTGCAAACCCACAAAGAATTCCCCTTCAGACTTTCCTGCTCATGTATGGGGAGCTCAGGAGTGGGCTTTGGAGGTGGTGCGCAAGCATCCATGTCTACCCAGCTGCTTAGAAATTTGAGGTATTTTTAATCTGTTATAGTATTTTAACTTTTGTATGTTTTAAGGTAGGGTTGTGTCCCCGCCCCTTGGTGTTACTGTTTTATCTTTTGCAAACCGCTTTGAGAGGTTGTTTTTTTACAATTAGGTTCTAGAAGGAAGAGCCATTTGGGGACTCCTCTGCAGGTTAACTGTTCAGGTTCTTAAAAGAACAGTGGGCCCCTCTTTCACAGCTTTCAGGTCATAGCCTTTCTGCTGATACCATGCGCATGGTTCAGGTGCAAAAGGCCAACAACCTGGTGCATGGCACATTAGAACTGGTGCAACAACTCTTTGACAGTATTACATGTGAATGGGTGCCCAACATTTAAAGTTTTGGGCCAGCATGTGCCAGCCCATGGATTTGTAGATACAAATATGACCAAAAATTTGCATAATCTTAATCATCCTTGAAATTCCTTTTATCTAAATCTTTTTATCCTATGAATCAGAAATTCTACATGAATATAGCTTCTGCATTTTTAGTATACACATTATTATGCAAACTTTGTACTAAGTAGGATAAATATTTACATGTAAAGGGTTGCTCAGTGACTTGTGGTAGCTTTGACTATATTATATAAACTGCAGATCGCATGAGATTGTGAGAAAGAGGAAGAAAAGAAGGGACATGGTGCCACTGAACCTTAAGGCGAATCAGGCTGAGCAATCAAGTTCTCATAGTACAAAATTGTATTATTATTATTATCATTATTATTATTATTTAAAAAATCAGCCATTTAATATTTTTAGAAGTCTTTAAGGTAGCTTATGAAGACCAAACAATACAATATGAAATATATTAAAACAAAAAAGTATATGTAAACAGAAGTACAGCAGAATTTGCAGCTTTGGCAAATGAAAGAGACTTGAGAAGCTGTAATAATATAGCACGGATATTACCAGTCTCTGGAACAGTCACCGCTTTTCAGGAGGAGGCAAAGCTGGGGGCATCCACTAAATGCTATAGATGCCATTTCTGTGACCAACAGCAAAACTTAAGGAAGTACAAGCCCATCCAATACAGGCCAACTACTATTCTCATGGGTGTTGACTCAACTAACCACCACACTCGTCTCCTGTCTGGACAGGGTTAAGCATTCGTCTATTATCCTTTATGTAGATCACTGCAGACTACAAATCCCTATTCTGGACATGCATAGCTACTTTCAGATAAGATTAAAAATAGATTTAGTGTTTGGTGTTGTCCGCGTATTGACGGTACTTCCCCTTAGTAGATGGCCTCTCCTAGTGGTTTCATGTAGCATGGTTGAATAAAACCAGATGGAATCCCATAAGATAAATGCCACAGAGTCAATGAATAGTCATCCAGCTCTACCTGCTGGAATCTGCCTGTCTTTTTTTTTTATAAGATATTTATTAAGATTTTCAAAAAAAATTACAATACAAAATGGGGAAAAAAACCAAAATAAAAATGATTTTTAAAAAACCACTCCATTTTTCTATTACTTATTTTCCTTAACTTGTTTCCTGGACCTCCTCGTACCTCCCTTTTTTGTATTCCAGTTCAATTTGTTGGCTCAGCAAATCCTTACCCTCTTTGTTTATCCTAATCTTTGGTCTTAAAATAGTAACATTAGATTTTTCCCTATTAACAACCCATTTTTCATATTCCCTTAAAGCATTCTAACATTCATTAATTTTACAATATTTCTGTAGATAGTCTTTAAATTTCTTCCAATCTTCTTCCACCGACTCTTCACCCTGGTCTCAGATTCTGCCAGTCATTTCTGCCAGTTCCATATAGTCCATCAGCTTCATCTGCCATTCTTCCAGAGTGGGTAAATCTTGTGTCTTCCAATACTTTGCAATGAGTATTCTTGCTGCTGTTGTAGCGTACATAAAAAAGTTCTATCCTTCTTTGGCACCAATTGGCCGACTATGCCCAGGAGAAATGCCTCTGGTTTCTTCAAGAAGGTATATTTAAATACCTTTTTTAATTCATTATAAATCATTTCCCAGAAAGCTTTAATCCTTGGGCACGTCCACCAAAGGTGAAAGAATGTACCTTCAGTTTCTTTACATTTCCAACATTTATTATCGGGCAAATGATAGATTTTTGCAAGCTTGACTGGGGTCATGTACCACCTGTAAATCATTTTCATAATATTCTCTCTCAAGGCATTACATGCCGTAAACTTCATACCTGTGGTCCACAACTGTTCCCAGTCAGCAAACATAATGTTATGTCCAACATCTTGTGCCCATTTAATCATAGCAGATTTCACCATTTAATCCTGAGTATTCCATTTCAACAGCAAGTTATACATTTTTGACAAAATCTTAGTTTTAGGTTCTAACAGTTCTGTTTCTAATTTTGATTTTTCCACCTGGAAACCAATTTTCTTATCCAAATTATATGTCTCCATTATCTGATAATAATGAAGCCAGTCTTGCACTTTGTTTTTTAATTTCTTAAAACTCTGCAATTTCAATCTATCTCCGTCTTGTTCCAAAATTTCCCAATATTTCGGCCATTTGGCCTCCATATTGAGCTTTTTCAGAGCTTTTGCTTCCATCGGTGACAACCACCTTGGAGTTTTATTTTCCAATAAGTCCTTGTATCTTATCCAGACATTAAACAATGCTTTCCTGACAATGTGATTTTTAAATGCTTTATGTGCTTTGACCTTATCATACCACAGATATGCATGCCATCCAAATACATTGTTAAAACCTTCTAAATCCAAAATGTCAGTGTTTTCAAGAAGCAACCATTCTTTCAACCAGCAAAAAGCTGCTGATTCATAGTAAAGTTTAAAGTCTGGCAGGGCAAATCCACCTCAGAGTCAATGAATAGTCATCCAGCTCTACCTGCTGGAATCTGCCTGTCAAGTCAGGTGAAGCCACTGCAACAGAGTGTTGCACATCCTTGCATTCCAAATAGGCAAAGCAGGAGGATACCATGACTGATGGAATGGCGTAAAAGCTGCTGAGAACAACAAGTTAATCAAGTATCTCATCCCAGTGCAGACTGCCCACAAAGGTTTCAGTTCCCAAAACTGCCAGAAATGGGTTCAGAAATGCCATCCAGAAATGTCTGGTGTTACCTGCCATCACGCAAAGAGCTTCCCCAATAGGGGGAGTTTTGCTACCATTGATGTTTCTGCAGGAGCAGTCTCACTTACCACCTCTTGGATCCAACTGGACACATCCTTGCTGCTAGTGATCAACCATGATGAGGAAAGGTCAGGCATAGGGATTGTTGACTGTACTCCTCCAAGTGTCTTATGCACATCTATTGGCTGCTGTAGTGGAAACTCATACAAGAAACTGAGGCGAAGGAAACACCACACATCAGTTACTTGTCCCACTATTAGGGGAAGAAATATTTTCCTAAGAGAAAATCATGCAAGCAGAAAGTTAGTGTGATGACCCCACTGTCCATGAATGGGTTACCCAAAATAATTGATAGTTTTGGTACAGCCAACCCATATTTAAAATTCTTATATAAGAAAACAACAAAATAGTAATCTGTTTGATAAAATCAACCTGAAATGCAATATTACTAGCATTAGTTTCCATTTTAAGTTGAAAAAACAATGTCTATCACAATGGCAAACACACATATAAAAAGAGATGAAGGCCCCAATCCAGGATGGGGCACCTGCATTAACAGCTTCTGCGTGCAAAGCTAATACCAGACATGTGTATCCAGCATTCAAATGGCTGGGTGCATCTTTTCATGCCCTTGTTTTTGTCCACAGCAAATTATTTCCCATGACCAGACCTGGATTAGGGCCTGGGTCTGCTGGTTTCGAGATTGATAGCCACTTGTTAATTTCATACAAACACTTGCAACTTTTTAAAATATCTGTTTGATCTTTGTTATCAAGGTGAAGGACAACCCAAAGACATCTAGCCAAAATCACAGCATGAGAGCAGCATTTCCTATAACTATTCCTGACAGCTGTTTATCCCATCTATTTTTAAAACTTCCAGTGAAAGAGATTCTGCAGCTTCCCCTGTGAATTCTTGTCATTGCTCACCTTTTCTGAAAGTTTTTTCCTAATTAGAATAAATTTAAGCCAGCAACTAAAATGGACTGGTCCCCATCCATAGAAAGTTACAACTTACTGAGCCCTATTAATTTCAGAGGACTTATTCATGATGAACTATGTCATGAGCAAGACTATAGAGCTGAAACGAAAATGTTCCATATGTATGGGCTTCTCATTCTTTTCTATAAGGTACCACTGATGATGTTTCAGGGAGTGCTCAAGTGTAATAGTCCAGTTAGTACTGCAGCATCAGGACCAGTGTGTTGTAATAAATCTACATGAAGCCTGTAATTGCTAAGTAATACTTAATTTTGTCTCCTACCTCTGAAGAGCCTAGACCTGCTTAGATATAGTTCCTAAAAGGCTTGGTGGAATCTATCAGGGTCCATCAGCCTCCATGAATGAGCCCAAATTGGCTCGCAATCTAAGCAGGGTGGGGGTGGAAAGTCAATCCTGGCTTTCAGAGCATAGTGGTCAGACCATGGCACCTTCATCGAGGGGGACATGATCACATCTATGCCTGCACCAAAGATCAAATCCAGCATGTGGCCTGCTTGGTGTGTGGGGCCCAAAACAAACTGGGAGAGCCCTAGTGTCGCCATGGAAGACACCAGGTCCAGAGCCTGTGAGGAGGGAGTGGCATCAGCATGGATGTTGAAGTCCCCCAATACCAATAGGTTAGGGAACTCCAAGGTCCAGCCGACCACTACCTCCAGTAGGCCTGACAGGGTGGCTGCTGGTGCGCTAGGTGGCCGGTACACCAGACAGACAGCCAAGCTCTCCTAGGAACCCCACACTATAATAATAATAATAATAATAATAATAATAATAATAATAATAATAATAATTATTATTATTATTATTATTATTATTATTATTATTATTATTATTATTATTATTTCTACCCCGCCCATCTGGCTGAGTTTCCCCAGCCACTCTGGGCGGCTCCCAATCAGTGTTAAAAACAGTACAGCGTTACATATTAAAAACTTCCCTGAACAGGGCTGCCTTAAGATGTCTTCTGAATGTCAGGTAATTATTTATCTCTTTGACATCTGATGGGAGGGCGTTCCACAGGGCGGGCACCACTACCAAGAAGGCCCTCTGTCTGGTTCCCTGTAGCCTCACTTCTCGCAATGAGGGAACCGCCAGAAGGCCCTCGGTGCTGGATCTCAGTGTCCGGGCTGAACGATGGGGGTGGAGGCGCTCCTTCAGGTATACAGGACCAAGGCCGTTTAGGGCTTTAAAGGTCAGCACCAACACTTTGAATCGTGCTCGGAAATGTACTGGGAGCCAATGCAGATCTCTCAGAACCGGTGTTATGTGGTCCCGGCGGCCACTCCCAGTCACCAGTCTAGCTGCCGCATTCTGGATTAATTGCAGTTTCCGGGTCACCTTCAAAGGTAGCCCCACATAGAGCACGTTGCAGTAGTTCAAGCGTGAGAAAACTAGAGCATGCACCACTCTGGCGAGACAGTTCGCGGGCAGGTAGGGACTTAGCCTGCGTACCAGGTGGAGCTGGTAGACAGCTGCCCTGGACACAGAGTTAACCTGCGCCTCCATGGACAGCTGTGAGTCCAAAATGACTCCCAGGCTGCGCACCTGGTCCTTCAGGGGCACAGTTACCCCATTCAAGACCAGGGAATCCCCCACACCAACCCGCTCCCTGTCCCCCAAAAACAGTACTTCTGTCTTGTCAGGATTCAACCTCAGTCTGTTAGCCGCCATCCATCACTAGGCCGACACATTCAATGCCAAGGACTGATGGTGATGGCAGAGCCCTGAAAGAACAATCTTCCTGGATTAACAATGCCACACACCCCCGACCCTTGCAACTGGCCCTTGCAACTGGTGGAGGACGGAGAAACCCAGGGGCGCCATCTCTCGTAAGGTAACTGTTTTCCCTTCGTGCGCCCAGGTCTCCGTCACACAAGCCAGGTCAACCCCCTGTGAGGTAAAGAAATCTCGCAGGGTGGCGGTTTTGTTGCCTATAGACATGGCGTTGGACAGTACCAGTGACAGAGGTGAATAATCCTTGCTCACCCTACCCTCGTCCCTCGGGATGGGGCGCAGATTGGAAGGGGTACGAGCATATCCATATCTCGATCCCCTTTGCCTATAACATCTGCCCCCACCACCATACCTCCCTCGCCCCTCCACGGTAGCAGTCCCAAGCCTCATACTTGCCTCCATTGATGGCACTGATGTTATTCTTTCCCAGCCCAGTTATTCTGCTTATAATATCAACAACTTGATATACTCTAATTAGTCGAGTAGGACAAACCAGCTAACCATCAGCTACCTATCTGATTATATGAAAACTATGATATTATTTGTCAACCTACTATTATAATATTAAACTAACTAATTAATTAAATTAGAAAATAAACCACAAAACATTCCATGGCTAAACAAAGCTACCATATAACATACATTCAGGGAAGAAAAACCACCTAACTAGCAGGAAAACAACAATCAAGTATCTAACAATAGGCAAGCAAAACTTAAATACAATCATGAAATAATGGACTATAAAGTACTAAAACAGCTGGCAAAGGAAGGGGGGAAGGGAAAAAAGTTCCTCCCACCCTTAATATTGGACCCAGAATTCCACATAAGATGCTATTAATGGACAACAAGGGAGGTGATATATCATGTTTTCCTCTAAAATGAAGAGCTAAACAAGGAATGGCTAATGCCAAACCTGATCGATTCTTCCCCCTGTGCTATTGACAATTCTGGGGCCCAGAGGTTTTTGTAGCATTATGTGCCAGCTTGAGTCTACTCAAATGATCTCCGAATCTGCCAACCTGGACAAGCAAGCAACATCGGGGGACAGGCAAAGGAAGTAGGGGCAGGCTCGGTAAATTCCCTGTTTGGTGTTGATGCTGTGCCCAATGGTCTCAGGGGGCCCTCCCCTTGCTGTTGCGCTAGCACTTGAAGCAGCAGAGAAAGTGTTCCTCTTAGCATCAGGAGCCCTCTGGTTTCCCCCGCAGCTGGTTTCTCAGGGGCCACGGGGTGATACCTTGGGGGGAGGAGCCTCTGTTACCTCACCGTTCTCCATGCCAGGGTGGGAGCCGCCAGTGTTGCTGCCTCCGGGACCGACCGTCCCCCAGCTGCCACCTGGGTAGGCTCAATCTCAGGTGCCTTGAGACCTGGGAGGTTCAGGATTGGCCTCGTCCTAAACTCCAGCTGCATCTGAAGGAAGGATTTCAACTCACCCCCAGGTGGAAGGCCCTCATCACAAAGGCCCCTGAGAGCCTTGACTTCTTGTAAGTTCTGTTGGTTACCCCCTCTGCTATGGCCAGCTGCCAGCCCTGTGGCTTAAGAATCTCTGGCGTCTTGAGAGCGGAACCGTCTGACAATCACTGACAATCATTCTCAAAGAAGCAAGAAGCAGGAACCAAGAAGCTGCAGAAGGGGCTTCCAGTTCCACTCTGCCTTAATGGAGGCAGTCCCCATGACAGCGGGAGATCGTTGGCGAAGGAAAAACAAGGATGAATCATCCTTGCAAATTCTCCCCAGGGATGGGGGGAACGGGCTTCACTCGCAGTTCATCTCAATACCTGGCTCTTGCTCTGGCATAGAATGTGGGGGGCAGGGAGGCGCTGAGTAGAAAAGCCCTTCACCTGGTGTAAACTCTCCAACACTGCCATTAAGAAGCAGAGGTTCTGTTAATTAGAGCTTAATTGGACTAAAGTACAGGCCCGTGCTAGAAGAGATGAGATCACAAACTGCAGAGCAAACCAACTGCAAGGACTTCAAGGTTTGAATTTGAGATAAGACTTCGTTCAGTGCAAAAGACGGGGCGGTGGGGAGCTTACAGTTTCTTTATTTAAAGTTTTCTTTTCTACATTTATGATTCAGCAACTCTCCTCTAAATGTTAGTTCAAATTATATTTCTACAAGAGAGGATGGAAGAAATTGGATTATAATATCAAACGAACTGTGTGTGTAAAAAAAAAAAAAGGAAAAAGGGAGTAAAGCTCTATATTGCAAAATGTTTATGATGGAAACTTAGAACTTGCTGTTCCCCATCCTTTATTATCTATGAAGTGAACTGAATAACACTAAGAGGGCTTGGAATTTAATTTAATTGGAAGTATAATTTGCCATATATCTTCAGCTAGAAGGAAGGATGAAAGGAGTCTGTGAGCTGCCAAGGAACTGATAAGGTTCCTTATTGAGTCATCTGCAGTTCAACAGATCACTCTTCTTCCCAGGTTGAGAAGAAAAATGGTGATAAAAGTTTATTTACTGGGACAGAGCAACTTTTGCAGCTGTTGTTAAAGTTCTCGGTGCAAAACAATGAAGCATGGGACGAAGCAATGGAGAAATTTCTGGAACAACTATGGGATATCAGCTCCGCCCAAGGCATGATGGATAACAGCAACAATCGGGGGAAAGAAAGACATAACCTCTTACAAGGACGGGAAGAAACACCACAGACAGAATAACTGCCACACACAGAAAGGATATAGTTTGAGTTCCTCACTTGTAGTTTTATAAATCATTTAATGTGTCAACACGAATAGAAGTTAGTTGTAAAAGGGATTATTATTATGACTGAAATGTAATTGAAACTAACTGTCACAGCTTGAAATTAGCCACTGTTTCTTTAATACAAAGGGAACTGAGTCACCATGAGTCAGCGGCCTACAATGAATTGGCAAAGCCTGCATGACTCATGCAACCTTTCACCTGCATATGCCTGTATACATAGAGCGGTCATTGATTTCATGTGGTGTTGGTTGGTTGGATGGTAGAAAGCTGGTTGTGTTTGATATGTATGAAGCTCTCGGTTTTCGTTGAAAAAGAAGACTTTTAAGAATAAAAGCAGCATTCTGCAAAGTATTCTTTCTCAAGGACTCTTTGTGCTGACTAGGGTCTGAGGACCAGGCAAAGTAGACCAGAACCTTTTCCTTTTCAAACACTGACAGGTTATGGGCCCAGTGTTTCTGATCGTGTGCAGTGCAAAACAACTGACAACATCTCAGCGGGAAGCTGGTGAGTCCTGGTGGTGTATGGAGCCAGTGGCTGTGTGTTGAAGCAGTTGGTGGCAAGCTGTAACAGTCTGCAGCGACACTGGAGCAGCTAGAATCTAGAAGATTTTAGAACAAAGAAATAGAGAAAATCATCAAATCTAGCATGTGGGGGGCCACTTTAACAAATTATATAATTCGCTATTTGTGTCCCATGGACAGTAATACTAAAGGGAAAGGGAGTTCATGATGGCTGGGAGTTTGTTAAGAGGGAGATAGTAAAAGCACAACATCAGGCAATACCAATGAGACGGAAACATGGAAGGTGCCTAAAGAAGCCAGGGTGGCTATCTAAAGAACTTTTAACTGAGTTAAGATTAAAAAAGGATGTGTACAAAAAATGGAAAAGGGGGGAAACCACCAAAGAGGAATTCAAACAAATAGCCAGCACATGTAGACACAAAGTCAGAAAAGCTAAAGCACAGAATGAACTCAGGCTTGCTAGAGAGGTTAAAAGCAACAAAAAAGGCTTTTATGGGTATGTCAGTAGCAAAAGGAAGAACAAAGAAACAGTGGGGTCACTCAGAGGAGAAGATGGTGAAATGCAAACAGGGGACACAGAAAGGGATGGACTCCTCAATGCCTTCTTTGCCCCAGTCTTCTCTGATAAAGAAAACAATGCCCGACCTGAAGAATTTGAAGCAAATGATTCAGCAGAGGAAACACAGCCCAGAATAACTAAGGAGATAGTACAATAATACTTGGCTAGTTTAGATGTATTCAAGTCTCCAGGGCCAGATGAACTACATCCAAGAGTATTAAAAGAACTGGCAGATGTGATCTCAGAACCACTGGCAGTCATCTTTGAGAATTCCTGGAGAAAAGGCGAAGTCCCGGCAGACTGCAGGAGGGCAAATGTTGTCCCTATTTTCAAAAAGGGGAAAAGAGAGGACCCAAATAATTACCGCCCAGTCAGTCTGACATCAATACCAGGGAAGATTCTGGAGCAGATCATTAAGCAAACAGTCTGCGAGCACCTAGAAAGGAATGCTGTGATCACCAATAGTCAGCATGGATTTCTGAAAAATAAGTCCTGTCAGACTAACCTGATCTCGTTTTTTGACAGAATTACAAGCCTGGTAGATGAAGGGAACACAGTGGATGTAGCCTACCTTGATTTCAGCAAGGCATTTAACAAGGTCCCCCATGATATTCTTGTAAAGAAGCTGGTAAAATGCGGTCTTGACTATGCTACCACTCAGTGGATTTGTAACTGGCTGACTGACCGAACCCAAAGGGGGCTCATCAATGGTTCCTCTTCATCCTGGAGAAGAGTGACTAGTGGGGTGCCACAGGGTTCTGTCTTGGGCCCGGTCTTATTCAACATCAACGACATGGATGATGGACTCAAAGGCATCTTGATCAAATTTGCAGATGACACCAAACTGGGAGGGGTGGCTAACACCCCAGAGGACAGGATCACACTTCAAAATGACCTTGACAGATTAGAGAACTGGGCCAAAACAAACAAGATGAATTTTAACAGGGAGAAATGTAAAGTATTGCACTTGGGCAAAAAAAATGAGAGGCACAAATACCAGATGGGTGACACCTGGCTTGAGAGCAGTACATGTGAAAAGGATCTAGGAGTCTTGGTTGACCACAAACTTGACATGAGCCAACAGTGTGACGCGGCAGCTAAAAAAGCCAATGCAATTCTGGGCTGCATCAATAGGAGTATAGCATCTAGATCAAGGGAAGTAATAGTGCCACTGTATTCTGCTCTGGTCAGACCTCACCTGGAGTACTGTGTCCAGTTCTGGGCACCACAGTTCAAGAAGGACACTGACAAACTGGAATGTGTCCAGAGGAGGGCAACCAAAATGGTCAAAGGCCTGGAAACGATGCCTTATGAGGAACGGCTAAGGGAGCTGGGCATGTTTAGCCTGGAGAAGAGGAGGTTAAGGGGTGATATGATAGCCATGTTCAAATATATAAAAGGATGTCACATAGAGGAGGGAGAAAGGTTGTTTTCTGCTGCTCCAGAGAAGCGGACACGGAGCAATGGATCCAAACTACAAGAAAGAAGATTCCACCTAAACATTAGGAAGAACTTCCTGACAATAAGAGCTGTTCGACAGTGGAATTTGCTGCCAAGGAGTGTGGTGGAGTCTCCTACTTTGGAGGTCTTTAAGCAGAGGCTTGACAACCATATGTCAGGAGTGCTCTGATGGTGTTTCCTGCTTGGCAGGGGGTTGGACTCGATGGCCCTTGTGGTCTCTTCCAACTCTATGATTCTATGATTCTATGTGTTATAAATTGGTATTGTTATAACGAAGCTATTACTGAACTGTAATTGTAAACTAATAAACATTTATTACCAAAAAAAAGAGAAGAAGCTGCAGAAGGGAAGGTTTGCAGGAGGGTGGTGCTGCTGTGTGGCGGGTTGGGAATCAGGAGTGGGCATGGCTGATGAAAGGTGAACCTCTGGGAATTCAAGAAAGGCATTGATTGAAGCAGTGCCTTCTTACTCAGCCCCCAGAAGCACACGAAGCAGCAAAATGGAGGGGAATAATTGGGAGCGTGATTGACAGGAGGGTCCTGGTGGGCTGGACATTGCCAACCAGTGGGGAACCACATTTGTGCATCCAAATCACGTGTCAAATGATAATTTGATCAATAGTGTCAATCTGAATATCAGTTTGGGGTAGAAAGGAAACTGGTAGTTTTTGGTGGGGTGGGAACAATGCATTTTGTACAAAATGTACCCACACACACACTAATGGGGAAGTGAAGATCTTCATTAGGAACAAGAGGGTGTGGGATATGCTTTCCCTGTAGATCTTACCGCCAGAGGCAGTTGCCTCAGCTTCCCTGAAGGGTGGGCCGGCCTTTTGTAGAAATCTGGCTACAGCTGCTTCAGTGCCTCCCCATCCGGCTGCTGATTCTTCTGTTTGGATTAGCCACATGGACAATCTCACTCAGTCAGGGATCGCACATGAAATGAAATTTCATCCCTCTTAGGTAAAGGTAAAGGTACCCCTGACCGTTAAGTCCAGTCACAGACGACTCTGGGGTGGCGCCGCTCATCTCGCTTTATTGGCTGAGGGAGCCGGCGTACAGCTTCCAGGTCATGTGGCCAGCATGACTAAGCCGCTTCTGGCGAACCAGAGCAGCACACGGAAATGCTGTTTACCTTTCCACCAGAGTGGTACCTATTTACCTACTTGCACTTTGATGTGCTTTTGAACTGCTAGGTGGGCAGGAGCAGGGACCGAGCAACGGGAGCTCACCCCGTCGCGGGGATTCGAACTGCTGACCTTTTGATTGGCAAGCTCAAGGCTCTGTGGTTTAGACCACAGCACCATCGCAACCCTCTCATCCCTCTTAATTAGTATTTTTCGCTCTATAAGACGCACCAGACCACAATACGCACCTAGTTTTTGGAGGAGGAAAACAAGAAAAAAAATATTCTGAATCCCAGAAGCCAGAACAGCAAGAGGGATCGCTGTGCAGTGAAAGCAGCAATCCCTCTTGCTGTTCTGGCTTCTGGGATAGCCGCGCAGCCTGCATTCGCTCCATAAGACGCACACACATTTCCCCTTACTTTTTAGGAGGGAAAAAGTGAGTCTTATAGAGCAAAAAATACGGTAGGCTTTAGTTGGGGGTGGGCAGTGTACAGGAAGTGTTATGTGTAGTATGCATACACCTTTGTGTGACAGATTGTGTGTGTTTGTGTGTGTATTCTCAGTGTGGCCCACAGTTCTCAGCCAATAAACTATTTTGTCAAAAACTTAGCAAAAATTGGTGTTATATTCACTTAGGCATAGGGGGAACAACACTCGAATACTGTTTGCAAATACCATCTATAAACAGACTATTGAATTGATGTGTGAATTGCTCCTTAGATCTGTCTTTCAACAAACTCCTCTTAATATTTAATGCACTCTCTGTAACAATGCTGTCTTTTTTGTTTACATAACATTATGATATCGCCATTAGAATGACAACTGGGAAACAGAAAGGAAATCAAGCATTATGGCAGCAAAGTTCATACTGAGTTCATTGTGAGATACAGTGTATATTTGAGGACTGGAACCAGAAAGCGCTTGTAGTTTGTATCCTGCTCTTCCTCCATAAAGCCCAGGATTCAAATTTATCACAGCAACCCTCTGAGGAAGGTCAGGTTAAGACTCAGCAAATGGTCCCAAGTCCCCAAGGAGGTTTCATGGCCAAAGGGGCTTTTGAACTTGCATCTTCCAGTGCACTCGCCCCTCACTTAGATCCGTAGCAGTTCTGGACTCCTGTGAAAAATGCTAAGAATTTTACATTTTCCTGCTTTACTACAAGCTGCCCCTAGTCCTGCTTCTTGTGGAGCTTATCCACCAGATTACCAAAAGATTACACTTTAACCTATATTTCTTCTAAACTAAACAGGTCTCTGCTGTGAAAAACAGCGTTGCGAAATTCAATTCCTTTGCTTTCAAGAGAAGGGCGGAGGTGAAATGGGGAGGGGGACTATTATGTGTTGCCCAAGCAATGCCAGCTTGTTTCCATTGGGGTTAACACTGGCAGAGTGAATTTGTAACTTATCCCTTCACAGAAAGGAGACTATGCTTTATACAATTTTCCTCCACAGACATCCATAATAGTACGTGTGTGAGGTGAGACAAAAGGTACAGAGGGATAAATCACAGTAGGAGGACATGTTCCTTTTATGAAGCATTTCAGACTTGGAAAATTTAAAATCTGCCTGTATGCTTCGTGTGTGTGTGTGTGTGTGTGTATGTAAAATGCAATTTGTCATTCTATCTTTTTCAATTAATGTTCTTTTTATTGGCCTTCTTTTAGGCCAGTAACTTTACAATCCCTTTTAAACTCATCTTTAATAAGCATTCACAGTTGACTAGACTTGGCTGATATCCTGTTTATTACTTTCAGACTTCATCAGGGTTTAGGCAGTTTTAGCCTCGTTTCCTTATGTGCTATATTATGATGAAGTGGCAAATAAAAGACTTTACCATGACAGGGTTTTTTCTCCCAATTATGTGCATGAGTCACTTCACTTGTGTACATGACAAATGCCATCTTTAATTTGACTAGAATATCATTTAGGAATTACTTGAAGTAACATGTTGTTTATTAAAAGCTGTGGGGGGTTGCCTAGCTATAGGTATCATGCAGGGGAGACCACTGCCAATGTTAACACAAAGCATTAAAATTTCAGTATCTTCCTATTTTAATATCTACTCATTTTAAATACCTTGGAGTATTTTTAATACCTCAGTTGCTGCATGTTTTTTTAATAAACAGCCATGCAATGTTACAACTTTAGCTAAGCATATTTTCAGCCATTCCTAGTTAAAAAACAATAAGAAATAGTCACGTTAAGACATTTGCTAAAGTAAAAATATAAGCATTAATTTCTAATATAAATTTTCAGGATTCTAAATAAATTCCAGGAACTTTAGCCAAATAATGGGTTGTTTATTGCAAGTAGTTAACCTGGAATAGCAAAACTGAAAGGGAAAAATGAGTTTCTAGATAACTGAAGATGTGCATATATAAAGTGAAGTGATACCTTTTAAAAAGTACCATAAGCAACCTTTCAAAAACTGTGCATAGCTATATGTGATGAAGAAAAAAAGTGAAATGGGGACCCCAGTGTTCCTCAGTCATCTCTTTTCCTTCTCTTGTGTTTACTGCAAATAAAGTGAATATATTACCTTATGTTCCACCTCGATTGCTGGGGGTCTTCTGATGAGGAAGTTTGGGTGATCCCACAAGGCCACACACCTCTGGAAAGAGCATTCCCCAGCTGGAGTGCCACCACCAAAATGGCCTCCTCCCTAACTGTCACCCACCTAACTTCACTAGATGGGCTACCCAGAGAAAGACCCCTGAAGATGTTGTCAAAGACTGTGCAAGTATTTATGACAGAAAACCATATTTCAGGTTACAAGTTGCAAAGAGCTTTAAAGGTCAAAACCAGCACTTGGAACTGGGAACAGAAACAGATTGAAAGCTGCTGCAGATGATGAAGAACTGACAAAATATGTTCAAACTGTCCAGTTCCAGTTGGCAGTCAGTCAGGTGTTTATTGTTTTAGCCAGTTACCATTGCAACGCAATTAACCATTATGCAGCCCTGTTTTGGACTAACTGAAGTTTTCAGCATAATTTTTTTAAGGCAGTCCCATGTACAGCACATTTAAATAATCCAAACAGGAAATATGGGTAACTGAAGCCAAGTTATCTCTCTTCAGGTATGGCTGCAGCTGATATTTCATCCAAACCTAAAAAGTGGCTGCTTGTGGCACTAGTGACAATTAATGAGCCTACCAAACTGCACACGACGTCCTTTAGGGGATTGCAACCCCTTCCAGAACAGGGTGAACAACACTCACCTGGGCAGGCAATGGAATACCAGCAGTACCCCCATCTTGTCTGGATGACGCCCATGTTTATTGACCCTCATTCAGTGCAGCACCATTGCGGCACTAATTTGACATCCACACTGTCTCACTTGGATTAAGATGAAAAATAGAGAGAGAGAGCGCTGGCTGTCATCTGCATACTGGTGGCACTTCAGTCCAGCTGTCCAGGTGTGCTCACTCAGATGTTTCATGTAGACGTTGAACATCATAGGTGATAGAATGGAGTCCAGGGCTGGAGGGTGGGGCAAGAAAGGTGGAAGAAGGCCTTGCCTGATGAAGTCTCCATATTGTTTGGTGAACTGTGAGTTAGAACGTTTCATATGATAATGAAAACTGAACAGAATTTCTCTCCTCTTCCTATGCATTCAACACACAACTTGGAGAATCCTTCAGGAAGGATATCATGGTTTGATATCAGATGGCCCTGAGAGATCCAAGAAAATAAAGAGGATCACAGTCTATCTTTCTTTTTTTCTTGGCCAACAATGCTTGCTGCCTTGGACTGATCATCAGCTCAGGCAGAGACTTCAGCATCCTTCAGCAATAAATAAAAACTACACTAAAAGTATGTAATAAAAAATACAACAGCAAATAAATGCATCATGGAACCAATTCTGGAAAGAATAAAATTAATTAAGAACCTCGGGAACACTTACCAGAAAGAGCATTTCATAGCTATGGTATCAATGTTAGGAAGACTCTCTTTCACATGGCCACTTCCATTAGTTCAGGTGTCAGTTGAACATGGATGGAGATCTTTGACAAAGATATCACTATATAGTTTGGCTGATATGGAGGCAGGCAGTCTTTTAGCTACCTATAGCCCATGACATGCAGGACTTTGAAGATAAGCAGCAACACACTGAACAATGCCAGAAAAAGACAGTGAAGCAATGCATCTGTTCCAGCTGTGGCAAAATGTGATCCCAAAACCCAGTTCCAGTAGCTGTATTCTAAACTTACAACATTTTCTGTACAGTCTCCAAAGGTAGCTCCATGAACACTGCCTTGCTGTAATCTATCCTGGAGATTAGCAACACATGAGTTACTATGGACAGGCTGTCTGCGGTGTGCTAGTCTCAAAATGCCATGTAAGACACTTGTGCATTCAGTGAAAGAGCTATAGCAGCCGGCAGTCCTGTCCATTCAGGTGGAAGATCCCAGGTGGAATTAGCTTGTGCACCTAATGTCTCTATCTGGCCTTGACTGAGCTTCAGCTTGTTGGCCGTTATGTAGCCTATGACCAAGTCCAGGCAGGGGTTCAGTTCTTCAACCGTAAAAGAGAGATAGAACTGGGTGTTGCCACCATACTGATGGCACCAAGCTCTAAGGCCGCTGTTTTGATGTAGGCTTTGAAAAAACAATTGGGGGTGGTTGGGAAGAGACATCCTTGTAGGGCTCCATAGCTTAAATGCCAAGGAACCCGAGAGTCGTCCTTCTGCAACAAGTCATCCAAATAGAAACATAAATGTCATCATTCAGTTTCACTGAAATTTATTTTAGACCACCTAACCAGGAAGACACTTGTGGTTAAGGTTCTGAGAGGTGATAAGATGTTGAAGAGAATCAACAGGAAATTCCAAGTTACTCAGAAATTAAACAGATGATCCAACGGGAAAACACCTCTCTGCATCTGGCTCATCCGCCTTCCCTTCCTGCCTACTAGTTTGCCTGCTCCACCTCTGCCATTCCAGCACATTCAGCAGAGGCAGACCATCCAAAATTACTAATGTGCATGGCATCCATGATCAGTTACTGACTGATCTGACTGCATTATATTGGGTGACAAAGGCTGTAAAAGCTTCACCTGCTAATCCTTAGCTGCTTTTAAGGAGCAGCTACAGAGGCTAACTGACAAGATGGTAAAACCTAGCTGAAGAAAAGAGGTAATTTTTTATTTTATTTTGTATTTTACATAGAAACCAAAAGTCAATAAAACACATGGGCTGGTCGTAAATTTGTTGATGTTATGAGCACCACAAAAATGAATTCAAGATCCTGCCAGGGTAGGCCTGATCTGCTTTCCAAAAGGGGCCACTGCTGATAAATTAATGGAGCAGTAAAGGTAGTATTAACATGTAAAGTGGGACAACTCCTTACTGTAGTGACAAAGCAACTCCCAATGCTTGTTAAGTGAGTTCCACAGGATCAAGTTTGTTAATGAATTCCAACTAGGTATTTTTATTCTGGTGTCTCCATTTTCATGGAAGAATGGTAATTTTAAGGTGAGGGACAATGTCCTTGGAGATTTGCAATGCTCTCAATCTGGTTTCTGAAGGTTGCTATTTAAAAATCTGCTATGTGGAGTTAGCACACTTTCAGCACCACTTTAGGGATGTAGGAGGATCCCATGTAGTGACACCCAGGGTTCATTCTGTGAAGTGCATTGCACTAATGACCACTCTGTTGTGTGGCTTAATATGGCAGATTGAGAAGCCATTTCATCCATTGACAAGTAGGTTATGTATAAGTGATGGACATCCTGCTTGTAGCAAACAACGTGCTTGATGTGCCTAATTTCTGATTGCTAAAGAGGGAAGGTGTTTTTTTCTTTTGTAAAATTACACACATAATGTACTTCTGTTTGCCTGTTGTAATCTAAATTTACAGTTTCTTTCCTCTGCTTTCCTTTGTGCTGGTTCTTTTACTTGACTGGAGGCAGCTGATTTGGGGCTGTATTTCTTGAGAGTATATAAAACTAACATTGTTATGTGGTTCTCCTGACAGAAAGAGCACTCATGCAAAGCAAGATGAATGGGGTGTCAGTTTTCCCTATCATGGGATCTCCATTTAGTGACCCAGATGAGACTTGAGAGAACTTGTCACACAGGTGAGGAGACAAGACCAGAGATGTCTTTAAATGGGACTCCAAATCTCACCGAGTTTCGAAGTTACTGCCAGAAAAACAAAATTTGTCATAACAGACTTGTCAGTGCAGAGTTCATTACGGTAAAGGATGATAGTGTTTTATCTGGACACTAGTGTGCGCTCCAAAGGTAGGCCCCGGCTCTAGCTGCTTGCTGTGGAAAAACAACAACAACCGAATGTGCTTTTGCAATGTATTCTTGCAGCTCTGCTTTGTTTTTAAATCTCTGCGGAGCAGCTCATTCTAGCACATAGAAACATTTTTTCCCTTTATTTGTCCTCTTTTTGCCTTCTTTGTTAAACTTGGAGGTGTGTTTGTGAAGTCGACTCAAAGCCACTGGAGACTTGAGGTGAGGTGTTAAACCTCACAAGGCTGAATTGGAACACTTAAGGTGAGAGACAGGGCTTTAATCACCTGCTCTGTGGCTGCCATGCTACAAACTTTCTGACCTTGCTTGAGTTTTCTTTTACTCAAAGGCCAGAATCAATAAAGGTATTCATGACGGGAGGACTGACTCCTGCTTAACTCTAACCCAAATGCCAGGCAAGAGCCAAAGGGGTTTATTTCTCAGGTACACAGAGGTTGCCAGCTCAGACTTTGCCCTTCAGAAGCATACCGCTTCCACATTTGTAAATAATTCACAACTGTTGTGTCATTCTAGGTAGCACATTTAATCCCCAAACATCAAATACACATTTCCTGCTCCATCCAAGATTTTTATCACATTTTACACTATGCATTTTTCAACAGAAAAGAAGTAGGGATGGAAGCAAGATCTACTGCCCTGGCCAAGTCGGAGGTTAGGCTCTGGGTGCAGAGGGAGGCTGGATGAGGTACCTGCTGCATTCTGCTGGGCAAAGCGAGCCTACATAGCTAACTTTTTCTCACGTGATACCACTGACCTTTCACTGCAATCCAGATTCTGCTGTCTGGAGTTTTGGTGAGGCAGAATCAGACCATTCCAGGTTCTCTTTAGAAGGGATTCCTGATTCCTGAGATGCTGCCCCTTGTGATGATGGTATTTCAGCACCCCACAGCTCAAATGGATTATTTACAGTCTCTGGAATAAATAATGCTCCTGCTTTTTTGATGGCACTAATATAGAAGACTGATTTATAATGCATGCTTAAGTATTGAAAATTCCATTACTGCCATTACATTCTGGGATGCCATCGTCTTAAAAACTGAACCCTGGCCCTTGCCATGTTCATACGGCCCTAGACATTATAATTCTATAACAGATGCCAGCATTCCATCAAATCTATTTTTAAAATAGCAATGTTGGCTAAAAATAAATGCAGCATTAATGAAAGCTTTTTAATGGAGATGGCCTCTGTCCATATATTGGGAATATGTATGTTGAGTATTAAAGCAGCATCCCATTAGAGTTGAGTAAATGTCTGATTAAAGCCTTGTGAAACACATTAAGTCTGTGTTTATATAGCAGATTTATGAGGCATTGGCACCTTTCCTATTTTCCACTCTTTGCCCTGATCTTCCACCCACTATAGTTTTATGCAGATTATATGTGGCCTATGGCTGATATATTTAAGCCAGAATTGTAATAGACTCCCATTTGATCAGATAGACTTAATCCCACCCTTACAATTTAAATTCATTTATCACCTGCAGTGTTCCCAGATGAATTCCTTGTGACATCTTCCTGTCATTTTATTTGCTAGCTGATCCCCCCCCCCTTGCACATGTATAGCACTCATCACAGGAACAGGAAGCAGGAAAAGGAGGTACAGAGGGAATGAATTGCAAACGTCCTTGTGACTCACCAAGCAGAACACAATCCTCCCTAGTGCTCAGTAGTCTGCCTTGAGTTTTTGTCTGCACATGCAGTTGCTGCTTGCTTATGACTGAATCAGACCATTCCAGGTTCTCATGTGAAGAATTGGGCAGGCAGCCAAGCTGTATTTGTCTTGCTGGGTCACAAGCTATTTAGCCTAATACCACTATATTCAACAGATGAACATCCCTAGTATTCAGAACTGGCTGCACACACACACACACACACACACCCAGACAGCAAATTATAGCATTGGGTTAGCCTGTTTTCAGGTGCAATTCCAGGTGTTGTTGCATATGGCATGCCGGACTGGCATCACACTTCAGACATCCTCAGCACACTCCAGCCAGTGCTGCCTCCACCTGTGGATGGACCCCCTGCTCTTCCTCTTAGCTGCAGCAGCACCATTGCCTTCTTCTTCCTTCTCCGCTGCTCACCTTCCCTTCCCTTCCCTTCCCTTCCCTTCCCTTCCCTTCCCTTCCCTTCCCTTCCCTTCCCTTCCCAGGCCCCTCTCCTACATTTTGCTTAAAGACATTTTTTTGCTTCAGCAATAGTTGCAGCAGCACTGGCAGCATCTCTACCACCTCTGAGAAAAGAACAAAGGAGTCATTTTTCAGAACCAGGTATTATGGCTGAGGAGGTCAGGACAGTATGTCTGCTGTGGATGCAGCCTGCTGAAGCTGCTTGGAAGACTTTTAAACTAGGATTTCAGATGTTGGAGGACAGAGTTGTGTGTGCTATGTGTCCCCAAACTAGCTACTTGGTGGGTCTTCAAGTTCTCAGGCAGATTCATTTACTGATGGTCAGTGTGCCTGCAGTGTGAACTGGTGGAGATCTACTGTTATCGTTGGTATTATTAGCAGAAGTTAGTTCCCTGTAGAGCACATCTTTGGGGATCCCGACATCTTCCATTCTGTTGACATGACCAAGCCAGAGTAGACGTCACTGAGACAGGAGCACAAACATGCTGGGAATGTGGGTTTGGGACAGCACACCTTTGTTTGCCCTGCCATGTGATGCCCCCAATCTTCCTGATGCAACACATGTGGAAGGTGTTGAGATGTGGGGAGCTGGCTTCAGGCACCAGGTGCATTGCCAGACCAACTCTGTGTTACAAAGATGTCTGCAAACAAGACATGAAGGCTGGCAACATCAACCCTGCTGTGTAGAAATCCCTTGCAGACATCTGCAGTGCCTGGAGAGAGACAGTCAGGTCATGCACCCACAGCAGTGACTAGAGGCGGAATGACTGCTGGGAGGAGCCCAAACACCTGCATACAACCAGATGCCTTCCTCTGCCCCAGCTGCAACAAAACATGTATCTTATATTAGTCTCTCCCCAGCCACAGCAGGCGCTGTAACTCTCCAAGGGCTTGACTGCACCCCTGAAGACACACTCCTCCATTGTTTCCCGAGATGCCAACCAGGGTGGCATATTAGTATTTTTGTTTTAATTTTTTTTTCTCTTTTTCAACTTTTCCCCTTTAACCCTTTCCTTGTTAAATTTGCAAATTTAACAAAAACAAATTTGCAAAAACAAATTAAAGCTGGGATATAGTGCAACCAGGTACCCAACTACTGAGATATTGCCCTAAATCAGGGAGGACAACTCAGATATTGCTGAGGGCCAAATCCCCTCATCCTTGACTATTGGTCATGTTGCCTGGGATTGATGGGATGTGAAGGCCAAAAACAGATTCACCATCCCTTTCCTTAATGGTATGAAAATGTGAATGTCCGGTGTTTATATTCGCTGTCAGCTTGTTTCCAGCATTTCCAACAGCAGCTCTCCCCAGCTCTGCTGCCATAAGATCCTTTAGCAGGCTACGCATCTCACTCTATGTTCACCTGACACCAAATCTGATGGTTTTTAGGCACCAGGTGCAAACAGTTTTCTGGGCTTTTGTTGCTGTTTTTAACAGTTCTCATGAATAACCTACTGTATTTTTCGCCCTATAGGACGCACTTTTCCCCCTCCAAAAATGAAGGGGAAATGTGTGTGCGTCCTATGGGGCGAATGCAGGCTTTCGCTGAAGCCTGGAGAGGGAGAGGGGTCGGTGCGCACCGACCCCTCTTGCTCTCCAGGCTTCAGGAGAGCCCCGTCGCCAGCCCCGCAAACTCGGGGGACAGCAGGAGGCGCAGCGCGCCTTTCCCGCTGTCCCCCGACTTGGCTAGAAGGCTGGCGGGGGGGAGAAGCCTGCTCCTCCCCGTCGCCAGCCCCGCAAACTCGGGGGACAGCAGGAGGCGCAGCGCGCCTTTCCCGCTGTCCCCCGACTTGGCTAGAAGGCTGGCGGGGGGGAGAAGCCTGCTCCTCCCCGTCGCCAGCCCCGCAAACTCGGGGGACAGCAGGAGGCGCAGCGCGCCTTTCCCACTGTCCCCCGACTTGGCTAGAAGGCTGGCGGAGGGCTTTCCCCTCCTCCAGCCCCGCAAGCTCCCAGAGCGATGCCAAAGCTGCACGCAGCTTCCACATAGCTCTGGGTCCCATTCTGGGGGCTGGGGGAGGGGGAAGCTCCACTTTCCCCTCCTCCAGCCCCGCAAGCTCCCAGAGCGATGCCAAAGCTGCCAAAGCCCGAGCTTCCCCAGCCCCGCGCCTGGGGGGGGGGATAATTTTTTCCCCTTTATTCCCCCCCCCAAAAAAATCTAGGTGCGTCCTATGGGCCGGTGCGTCCTATAGGGCGAAAAATACGGTATTCCTTTGAATTGAGATGTTGGTGAGATTATTCTACAATTCCCTGGACAGAGGTCAAAGCTGATGTAAATATTTTTAAAAAGAAAATAGAAATGCGAAGAAGTGAGTCAGGACCTTCACCCTTGCAGGCTTCTATTTTGCATCATAATTAGTAATTGCATTGTTGCAGTAGACAGCACATTTAGAAACATGAGGATCTCCATAGACACTGCTGTCTATTAAAATTTCACACGTTAAACAAGCTCAAGTTTTGAAGAAACCAACATATGACTAGAGATATCAAGTGGTATCATTTTTGAGGGCCAGGTTAAGCAGATTTGACAGGCTACACATCCATTATGAGAAGACAACTTCATATAAACAAAGCAATTACAGATGAAAAATCTAAAATGACAACTTGTAAGACAAGCTGTAAGACAAGATAAGAAACAGCAGCTGAGAATAAAATAATGATGTGGTTATGACAGAAGTCCAGTTAAGGTGTTTTGTGCTAGAGGGATTATTATTATTTTACAAAAAGCAGGGCTGTGCCTGTACTTTTTAAAGGCCAATTTTTATAACACTTTTCGTATGATAAGATATGTGAATACTGGGTATATGCTGAGCAGTGAAATTACATTGAAAAATTTATCTGATTGTTTTATCAACATTATGTATCAACATTATGATTCTCCATATCATAGCACAATATTCTAAATTTGGTCAAGAAGTGGATTGACACTGCTTGGACATGCATTCTGTGTGTGTGTGTGTGTGTGTGTGTGTGTGTGTGTGTGTGCGCCTGCATGACCATACATTTTTGAGCTTCAGCAGAGTTGCAAAATAATTTGGTACCTCCTATTCAGAGATGAAAAGCCTAAAATCTTAGTTGAATGCCCTTGTGAAAATGTAAAGTAACACTTTAGATTCAACCCTAGTTTTCCAAGTTCGGAAGTCTGACCAATCATTAAATGCCAATTTATATGTAGAGTTGCTGCCAAGCTGTTTCAAATCCTATCAAAACCATGTAAAACATATACAAAGAAAGGGAATGATCCATCCCCATTGATTTCAATAGGAAATCACTTCAAAGGCGCATGCTTACTTTCCCCTGTTGAAATCAATGCACCTTTGAAGTGCTTAACTTGGGCTAGATTGTTTTCACCCAAGCAAGTCCTGCTAAATCAGAAACTCACCAATGGTCTATCAAGCAGGAAAACATTTTTGCTTTCTTTTTCATAGTTCCATTGATCCTGCAGCGTGAACAATTGTGTTAAAGTGGCTGATATGGCTGGAAGACACAAAAACAACCAAGGCCTTGAGTGAGAAAAGTGTGGCTTAGGCACAGTTCTGATTAGGACAAAGCCTCCAGGGTAACCCTGCAGATTGTCCCCCTCACTTGCCAAATTGCCATTTAAGGAATTCATCAGAGAGCGTTCTAAGATGTCACGTTCAAAATTTTAATTGCTTTCAAGTGAAGAGGGAATGAATGAGCTGGTGAAATAAGAATATTGTTTCATGATATGAGTTTCTTCAACCTTGCTTCAACTACCTTATCATATTTAATATGCACATGAAGTATTTTTTATTCTTATTACAAGAATCCCATTTCCAGGGAGAGTCACCCAGAGCATGGTTAGGCAAACTAAAGCCCGGGGGCCAAATCCGGCCCATTCACCTTCTAAATCCAGCGCGTGGACAGTCCAGGAATCAGTGTGTTTTTACATGAGTAGAATGTGTCCTTTTATTTAAAATGCATCTCTGGGTTATTTGTGGGACATAGGAATTTGTTCTCCCCCACCCCCAAAAAATATATATAGTCCGGCCCCCCACAAGGTCTGAGGAACAGTGGACTGGCCCGCTGCTGAAAACGTTTACTGACCACTGGCTAGAGCTTTTGCAACTTTCAGCCAGAATTTGATCAGAACAAGATCTCTTACTTTTACATGTGATATTTTGGCACTCCTTAAATTCAGCTGGAATGATGACACAACAGCACAGTTACTAATTAGCTGCAGATGCCATGTTTTGTGGTAGATAAGTCTGAAGGCATTCTATTTTTTATTTTTGTAATTCTTAAAACAGAGAAGATGAAAAGGAAACAAAGATTAGTCTCATTCATCATATCTACACTGGATAAACATTTCTCCTGGTTAGGAAAGCATATTATATGTTTATAGCAGTAAAAATGAATGACAAGGAGGGACATTGCCATCAATTTTTACATCCCAGAAATTTACAACCAAAGCCCATCTTTCTATGAATTTATTTTTTGAGAGTTGCTTATAGCTCCTGTTTGGTATGTCTGCTCAGTTATGGGAGAAGGGTTATTTATTTTTCCAGTATTGGCCAGTACATGACCTTGCACCTGTTCAGAGACCTGTAAGAAGCTGAACCTTTCTTACAGTCATACAAGTAGATTTGATAGGTGTATGGTATCCAACACCTCATTAATATTATTATTTTTTAAAGTACTTTTAAAAGGACCATAACATATTTATACAATCTGCTTTAATTTTTCTACATCTCCAACTGCTTATATTGACTATAGGAATTTTGCTTAGTCTGCAATGAGTAAGGTGCCGCTGGTATATAGATTTAAGAAACTTCCCTTAAATCATTGCTTATCTGTAGAAACAGTATTGTTTTTAACAGCCAAGCCCATTCTTATTCTGTGTAGACATTGCTAATTGTCAAGCATTTTCTCTATTTTCTTTTAAATGTTGGCTATAGATGGTTTAATCTCTAATAATATTAGAATTAATAATATTAGATTTGGTTTGGTAATTTGACCTCATCTAGAAACTCTCAAAGTATATGTACCTGATGCTCAGCTGTTCATTGATGTGTCTTGATCTAAAGTATTGAAATACTGGAGATTGCTTAGAATTTAATAATGATACAGCTTGTCCATATATTAATTGCCAAATAATAAACCAGCTGGAATATTTTTCTGAGACAAGACTGAAAAATTAATAGTTTTGTACAGATCTTCCTAGGGATTCATTTGTTTATAGGAGATATATCTGGAGTCAATTATCATTGGTGTTTAAACCACAGTTTCAGAATATTGGTTGATGGGAGGCATTTGGGCTCAAGACTGTATATATTTTGTTTAAACCACAATAGTTTCTGTAATTGTTAATTATGAAATTCCTGCTCTGTTGTGATTAATTTAATTTATTACAAGCACCGATGCTATGTTGATAATACCTTGTGAGATTAGATTAGATCTATGGTCTCCTTTGTTCAGGTTTTCATTAGTTGTTATGTGAGGTTTTATATTCTTTTATCAACTGCAGATATAGCCCCATTCCTATATATTCAGACATAAAATCCACCTGGGTTTCCTAGAAGACTTGTTAAATTGTTTTGGTAATCAATCTCACCATAAACAGGTGTAACTGGTCATAAAAACAAAAAAGATTTTTTAAAAACTGCAAGAAGACTCAGTGCTGAAAGTATCACACAAGGTTGCTTTATTCTTGGTTAATTTGAATGAACTAGTTTAGTTGATGAACGAACACTGTAAAATTCTGAACTACACATGAAAATAGTTCCCGTAATTGCTAGGTGAAATAAAAGTGAATTAGGTTCATTTTGCGGTAGATCTTTTGAAGCCTTATTGGAGTTCACCGATTGGGTCTGCGTTGCTCTGGGACAGGAGGAAGGAAGTCAAAATGACACCGAGTTGGTTCAAAGAAAGAGTTTATTCTGCTCTCCGGATAGCAGAAGGCACTTGTGTGATCAAGTCCACAGCAAGTCCAAAGAAATGACAGGTTTCATGCAGTTTATATATCCTCCAGGCACCCTCTCACTCCTCCCCTAGGAGCCCAACCACGTCGGCGTACGTACACAGGTTGACATCACATATGTTCCTGCTCTGGTACTCTCAACCATAAAAGGATCTTCCTTCCTGTACTTCTGACCATAAAAGGATATTCCTGTTCCTACTCCTATCTTGGAGCAAGAGGTCACTACTTCCGAGAACATGCTCTGGCGTTAGTCCCAGACTTGGGACTTTGCGTCATTTGTGGTCAGGACATAAGATATGTCTGTGTCTGTTCTACTGGTAAAGTCAAGGCCAGTCTTGCCGTCAAACTGATAAGGGAGAGAGCTGTGTTCTTGTTTTGCATTTGCTCAACGGCTAAAGTTTATGCATTTTAGCTAAGGAGAAATGGGGATTTTGGTGCAGTTTAAAAACTGCCTGCACAGTCAGTTTTGGGGTTTGGGAAACCCATTCCTTCACTTTGAACATTTTTTAGTTCATCTTCATGTTCATCCCACACACCTTATATAAGGTCTGGACTCTTAAATTTATTTTTTTAAAAATAAGTCAGGCATATCTATAAAGAAAAAGTTATAAAGCAAAATGTGCAGGCAATGTCCTCAGGCTTCTTATGTAGAAATGGAGGTGGTGCTGTTGCTAAGGATGTTTAGCTACTTAATCACTGTTGCTAGGCAATCAGAAGGAAAGGATGGAGGCATTTCCTTATATTCCCTGCTGAAGAGATCTGCACTCTTCCAACAAGACCAGTTTTGCAGTAAAATGTTCAGGAATAAGAAAAGGGGAATAATGCCTTGTGCCTTTAACAGCTATGTGATTGGCACACCATCAAACCAGATAAGCCTTTTCTAGTATGGAAATGCAATTATAGGGAAAGCTTCACCAGTTGACAGTCTGATTTACTCTTGCAGCCTATATTTCAGCACATAACATAAAGAACGTTGGTTTTTGCATGTGGCAAGGATGATGTTTTTTGAACTAAAAAGTTCATCTGGATTAAGAAGAACTCGTCTTGTTCATTTTTTAAATGAACTTCCCAAACACTGATTAATATTGATTGGATCATTTGCTTGCCACAGCTATCCTTTGCCATGGAGTATCTCATGTCCACTCATATTTTGCCCTGCTGATCTCAGATGCTCCTTTTAATTTTAAAGTTGTATGATTTCCTAGCAAATTCAAACCACTAAAAAGTCTGGCGAAGGCTGGGCAAGGTTGAGCAAAATTGATACTATGGCTACTGCTAATTATGGTCAAAAAAAATATGTTTTATTATACTTCATAGTTTTTATGAGTGATAGTCTGCAGTAAATATTAATTATTTACCATTGGAATAAGCATTATTGCCTAAACTTTTTCTTTCAGTCTGTGGCTCCACTCACAGCTTGTGCCTTCCAAACCTCATCTTAGAGAATGGTGAAAAAAGGTAGGAACTCAAATAAAAACTCTACTTTTAAAAAATCACTTTACCCTTCTGAAATCGGAGGGTTTCAGGGATGGAGCTGGTATGTCACAATTTTAGGTCAAATGCATCAAAATCACAAAAGCATCGTAATGCTCTTTCTATGTTTTTCAGAAACCCATATCCATCACATGTGACACTTTATGTCATCCCATACTGGCATGAAGGCAAGCTGAAGTCAAACTTAGAGGAAATGCTCAATCACCCAAGAAACTTTGGGCTTGGCTTTCCGATAAATCTGGACACACAGTATAGCTAAAATAGCATGAAAAATAATTTTCTTGCATCATTTCTGTGTTCTTTACTTTTCATGCGTGATATGATTTGGATTTTTTCCAAACCATTTACCCAGACCTAGTTCTTTCGAACTGTGTACTTTTTAATAACTTTGAAATGAAGGATTCTCCCTTCCCCACACATATAAGTTATTCTTGTAGTTTTGTGGAGTGGTGGGAAGTGAAGTGGGGGAGAATAGACAATGAACTTGTCAAATGAGCCTGTGACACGCAGATCAACAAGATGTTAAATCTCATGTCATTAAAACACAGTGAAAACAATTTGTAATCAAGCATGTCAAGGATGATATTAACATTTAGGAATAAGATTACAAGAGTACTTTAACAGTTCAAGCTATAGCCCAATTAATCCAGTTTAGCCAAACTTGAATCAATGTAGCCCACTGAAGCCAACCACCCTCCATTGATATATCAAGTGTGAACAGCCTATTTGTCACTGAGGTAGTCAATCTATGTCCAATTTGCACCACTTCAGACTAGAGCTGCAACCTGGAAAGGCCCATGCCACCTCATTCAGTTCTAGTGCCACCCTAAATGCCAACATATTGGCATCAGCATCAATGGCAGCACACAAACCATGAATCAGGTGCTTAGGTAAGGGTTGGTCAATCTGAAAGTGCTTGGGGTCTTTTGAGTAAGTCCAACTGAACACTAAAAAAAAAAAAGGCCAATGGACCACCTTCTGTTGCCTCTACTGTTATCTCCTCCTCCTTCCCAAAGGGAAGAAATACCTTACACTGAGGGAGGAGGCAGTGGGTATTCTTATTGACACACTGTTTTGTTTTTTCCTTGCTTGGCTACAACTCTCAGAATCCCTGGTGGGAACTGATGCTTTGATTTCTTGATTTGCTCCTATTGAAGATGCCCTGTAGAGAACTCACATTACCAACTGGAAGCATGAGACTTCTAATCAAGTCCTATGTGCCCATCAGGAAAACAGAGTGCTTTGTGGGTCAGGGAGAGTGGCCTCCTCATCCTTCCCCCAAGAAGAAGCTTTTTGCCATTGGGGAAAGAGAGCAAGGACTGATTTGGAGATGCATGAGAACTGTGGTTATGCTCTGCTAAATGAAAAGTCATGCTTGCCGATTCAAGCATTCTGACTTTCACTGCTTGGCCCTTCCCTACCCTGTGTTGGGCAATCACCACAGACAGGACAAGTACTTGGATTTGAGGAGGCTCAACGTGTTATAAAAACCCACTCAAAATAAAGTTGCAAGTAATTTCAGGCCAGTTCCAGACCCATGTTTGACTAAGTCCTTGAAGTGGGTTAAAGATGTTAAAGATGTGAAGCTACATGTGCCTTCTACTGAATCAAGCAACCAGCCCAGTACTGTGGCTGTCAGAGACAATTTAGTCTCCAGCAGAGGTCTTCTGGCTCTCTGAGGATGCTTTAACTGGAGATGCCCGGATTTTATCTTAATGTTTGCCCTCAGACCTTATGCATGCATAGCACGTGTCATACCATTGGGTCCTGAACTCCTACTTAGGTTTCAAATACAAATAGTTATTCTCGGAGAGCTCAGTGACACAGGGCACAAATAGTTGTTTGTTTGTTTGTGCTTTCTTTTCCTTTGAACAACTGACAGCATGGCCATATGTCAATTTTAAAGAAAAAGATCCCTCCGTTTCAGAAGTGTTTTGTTGTATGTGTAAGAGAGAATGAGGGAGAATCCAGTAAAGGAAATATAAGTCACATATTAGGTTTGGGATCTTGGCCACCACCTCAGCTGTTTTGCAAATCCTAGCCTGGCTTCCGAGCCTGAATACAATGGCAAAGAGATCTGTCCTGCTGATCTAAGTGGGACAGTTTTCAGTGTTAAGACATTAAGCATTAAGATGTGAATCTAGCACTCTAGGTGCATCAAGTTTAAAGGTCAGTGATTGTCAGGTTCCTGCTGAAAATTAGTTGTAGCACTTAGCCAGGATTGTCATGTTCAAGGTAGGTGCCAGGTTTCTCAGGGCCCCTGCCTGCCCCACCCAGGGACAGGCGGGGTCACTTGTTTGCAGCTGTGGGGCTACTGTAACAGTAAATGTGACTATACTTTAAGGGCACCACTCCTTGCTGGGTTTAGGGCCAGAGAAATGGCAGGGCTCCAGAGTAGGTGGAAAGCTCCAGGAGACGAGACCTTACGAATTCTGACCAGGTCCTCCTTTAAGACTGAGGGTATCAGGTGAAGCAGTAGCAGCAGCAGCAGCAACAAACCACCCTGGCCTAGCCAGCAAACACTGCTGTTGACTCCTCCTGCCACTTTGATCCCCACACTGTCCCTCTGGGGTCCTGACACAGCATCATTCTAGAAAAATAGGTGCCAGAGCTCACCATCAACTACTCCCTTATTTTGTTAGAATGGCGAAAAAGCCCTGTGCCAAACCAATGCTAAAGACTCTGTAAAGTAAGCCAGCCACCGCCCCCAAGGCTCCAGTAAATAGGACAACTGGGCCTGGATGACTGTAGCCAGCTTTTGGGGTAAATCCCATTATCTCACAAGGATAATTGGACTATAAGCAACTGCCAACACCAGGCTTGATCATTTAAACACCAAACAATCTGAAGCATCTGTGTGTGCTCTATGCAGAGTGAGACACATAGCAAACATGCCCATCCCTGTGCAATTCCCATCTGCGAGGGGCGGGTCTCTCAGTGCGCAGGGTGCATGAAAGGTCTTGTCCTTGTGCCATTCTCCTTATGATATTATTAACTCATATGGGACAAAGTAAGGGATGTACCACAGGGATAATACTGGAGGTTAAACCTGCATCCTCCAACCATCACTACCATTCAGAATCAACTCATCTTCTATCTGCATAGCTGCTGCTGTTGGATTCTGCTTCCTGGTCACACTAGAGCCGGACAAGAGCTGACTTTTATAGATACTCTCAGTGACAGACAAAGCTGATGTAACAGGGGAACTTTCAAATGATACAAAGCAGGTATGGGAATGGCAAACACTGTAATTCAAGCTGTTTTGTTGTGGGAGGTTGCTTTTTGTGTACACTGCATGACAGTGATTGGATAACAAGTAGTTCATCGCTCACCTATCTCCCAGTAGTTTGATTGCTGTGTGTTTACCCAACAAAAAAAATCAGGAAATTAAGTTCAGACAACTCATGTTGCTTTCATAATTTTGTGATGTGTGGAAGTGCCATTGCTTGCTGTCTTAGTCTCACTGAAATACTATTCTTGCCTTAGAAGACTGGTGGCATAAATCAAAGTGTGTGTATACAGAAATGATTTTTCATTTGTGAAATATCTGCTTTACTCTCTTCATCCATTTTTCTTCTGCCACATTCTGGCTAAGGCTTTGGAAAAACCACCCTAGAGATGCCAGTGAAACATGGGGCTCTAACAGGAGTATTTTAACTCTCACCTCAAAGTAGTATTAAGAGCCTCATATTCTTCTCCAGTTTAGATTAAAACTCAAAACAGAGAAGGACTTCTCCCTCCCCCACAGCCCACCAATCCCCATCAGTATAGTGGTCATTGCACTGGACTTGGACCAAGGAAACGCGGGTTCAAATTCCCACTCAGCCACAAAACGTTCTAGAGTTCTGTGTTGCTGTTATTGATTAAGTTGAAAATAAATTAAAACAAACGAAAATACAGGAACTAGAACCGTGTCCTAGAAGAATTGCTTTTGGTTTCTGACACTGAGCATCATGCTCCAGGGGATGTCCTCAGAAGGTGGGGTCCCAGTCCCAGGAGATAATGAGCCTCTCACCAGAAGGGCAGAACTGCAGGTGGTGCTGGCAATCTAAGGTCGAAGGCAGAAAATCAATCTAGAGCCAATCATAACCAAGAAGCAAGATCAGGACACAGCCCAAGATCAGCACTTCAGCAAAGAGAAGCCCAAAGCACAAGGCCCAAAGCTCCACAGAGCAAGGAGCCCCCAACCTGTGCTGTGTCCAACCATTGGAAACACAGGGTACTCTAGCCTCCTTGACCATACCCTAACCACAGCTGCTGGGGTGGGGTGGGGTGGGGGGTGACCTTCAGTTCTCTGTCTTGAGCAGCAGCACATGGAGAAATCATGTCCTCCCTAAAAGAGGGCATGTGTTGTGGTGAGACCTGGAGACTGACCTCCTGTGTTGTGGGTGGGTAAATTGGACAGCCACAACACCTGATTGGTAGGTCCCTCGATGTTGGGTTTAATCTGGCCAATGGGGCACAGTCCAAATGGATCGAGAGACCTATATATGCACGTGACCCAGAGCTTCCTCTTTTGGCTCATGCATTCAGAACAGCTAACAGCGTGTCCTCTGTGCAGCCGAGAGACTTACCTTTGATGGATCGCCTTTGGTGATATTTTTCCGTTATTCCCTTCTTGATTTGTCAACTGCAGCACCTTGAACTCAACCCCGATACTAATAGACAGACAGTGAAGCATTCTCAGGGTCAGTGTTATGTGGTCCCTGCTGGCTGCCATGTTCTCCACTAAATGAAGTTTCTAGACCATGTTTAAGGGCAACCCTGCAGACAACTCATTACAGCAATCCAAACAAGAGATTACCAGATTGTGAGTCACTGTAACTAGACTCTCTCTCTATCCAAGAACAGATTTGTCTGGTGAAACTCCTGGGAAAAGCCAGCTATGAAGGCTACCCAATATTAGTTTAAAATTACCTAAGATTAGTCTAAAGCTAATCTCCAGGCTACACAGCTGCTCTTTCAGGGGGGGGGGGAGGTACAACCTCATTCAGAACATGCTGCCTACCCAGTTCCCAAATCTGAAAACCACCCATCCACAGGGCTTCCATCTTGCCAGGATCCAGCTTTCCTCATCCAGCTCATTACTGCCTCCAAGAAGGGTCCAACACCTAAATCAAATGTCAACAAGGAATAGATTTGAGTGTCCACAGTTCACTTCTGGTATTTTGTTCAAGATATCTACATATATTTTGGTCCTGAAGGGGCAAAACAAAACTACAAAGCAGTTGAATGTGACAAAAATACATAATCCCAAACAAGGGATAATATGGGGTTTATTGGACCAATCAAAAAGTTCTGCTTTGATATCCTCCAATTCAATCCGAGACTTCTGAAATTGAGGAAGGAAGGAAGGAAGGAAGGAAGAAGGAAGGAAGGGAAAGAAAGAAAGAAAGAGAGAGAGAGAGAGAGAGAGAGAGAGAGAGAGAGAGAGGTGCAGCACAGCAGCCTGACCTTTTTTCTTCTTTTTTATTTTTGCTGCTGTTTTCTCATTTCTCTTGCTGGCACGTTTCAGTGCTAGATTTATTAAGAACTATTCCAGCCATTGTGCACCTCAGAGAGAATTCTCCCAGCTCTGTGCACCTTGACGAAACCAGACAATATTTCATCACACCAAAGAACATGCAACTGGATGTCAGAGCTCATTCTCTCAGTTGAGTGAATATGCAGCTATGCCCCGTTCATAGTGTGATTGCAAAGAAGGAAGGAAGGAAGGAAGGAGGGAAGGAAGGAAGGAAGGAAGGAAGGAAGGAAGGAAGGAAGGAATTGTAGATTACTTGCATTGTGTGGCTCAGAGCAATTTTAAGACAGCAGAGAGCACAAAGTGTGTTTTTCATGCGAGTCACACCTTGACAGAGGTGGTGAAGAAATATTTACAAGCAGGGGGAAATGAAGTAGAGATAGTTCCAAGGTTTGCATACACGGGAAGGAACTGCTTCTTCTTCTGCTTCTTCATTTCCTTTGTCTCCTTCTTCTTCTCCACCACTGTGTTTTGATTTCATTTTTTGGAAGCCAAAAAATAAAATAGCCAGAAAGATTAGGCATCATAAATCCTGAGATTAAACAATAACCATTGGAAATAGTAGCAATGCTTGACAAGGACAACAAACCGACAGATTATTTGGTCAGATGAGATAAGTAAACCTCTCACAAAATACACATACTGCAAAAGAATGAGTTGGTTTAGTTATATAATGCACTTTATCTTGCCAGTACAGTGGTACCTCAGGTTAAGTACTTATTCGTTCCGGAGGTCCGTTCTTAATCTGAAACTGTTCTTAACCTAGAATCATAGAATCATAGAGTTGGAATGGACCACAAGGGCCATCGAGTCCAACCCCCTGCCAGGCAGGAAACACCATCAGAGCACTCCTGACATATGGTTGTCAAGCCTCTGCTTAAAGACCTCCAAAGTAGGAGACTCCACCACACTCCTTGGCAGCAAATTCCACTGTCGAACAGCTCTTACTGTCAGGAAGTTCTTCCTAATGTTTAGGTGGAACCTGAAGCACCATTTTAGCTAATGGGGCCTCCTGCTGCTGCTGCTGCGCCGCCGGAGCCCGATTTTTGTTCTTATCCTGAAGCAAAGTTCTTAACCTGAAGCACTATTTCTGGGTTAGTAGAGTGTGTAACCTGAAGCGTATGTAACCTGAAGCATATGTAACCCCAGGTAGGTCATTGTTGGACTAGATGACCCTTTGGGTCTCTTCCAACTCTGCAACTCTTAAGGGTGCTGGCATCAATCTCATTTATCATTTCTGTAACACTTTTAATGCACATTTTGTTGGTTTTGGTGTACATGTAATAAATGCACAGATGAAGCTCCATGTGGCATCTGGGAGAAGAACATAAGAAAAGCTCCATTGCTGGTCAGACTTTGGTCTTATCTAGTCCAGTATGCTGGCTCCCAGAGGGGCCACATGCCTGTCAGAAGCCCTCAAGCAGGAATGCCATGGTCCTCTTGTTGGGTGATAATGCCAAGGCCTGGTGCCTCCCCCCCAGTGCAGCGTCACCCGGGATTCTTCACTCTGGCCTCCCGTCACGCTGGTGGGGCCCATATCCAGGGACATGAGCACACGATGAGCAGAGTTCCAAACAGAAGCTCAGCCTTGAGGAGTAACATCTAAGCCTAATTTATTGCAAATTAAATCAAACGTAACAGAGCAAAGAAAAAGATGGCCTGTCTCTCTGTCTTTCTTTCTCTGAGAGAGATCTGCAAAATCAAAAGCTATACAGAATGGAACAGTGCATCTCAATTTCCGCTCACAAGACTCCAAGAATCAGTGCTGGAATGTAAACAGACATGTGACATGTACCAGTCCCACACATCTGCAGCTCGGGAGGAACGGAATTCTCAACCCCTCTCTCATCGTTCCCCAGTGACTGGTATTCAGGGACAGGCTGCCTCTGATCCTGGAGTTGCATACAGTCCACATGACAAGCATCCTCCATACAAGCTGTGTACGTTGGTGGCAATCATTGCATCGCATGGTAGTTTAACTATCAGCTATTACTTCTTCTGGTCTGACTTGATTTTTCTACCGTTTAGCTTCATTAGATGACGTGCAATTCTTGTATTATTATGAGAGGGAAAGAAAAACTTCTCTTTGTCCACCATCTCTACAGCATGCAGAATTTTATAAACCTCTTTCATGCCTTTTTTTTCCTAAACAAAAAAGTCCCATGGGAAGTTGCTCCAGCTTCATAAATTTGGTTCCCCTTTTCTGAACCTGGCGTTTGGAGATACAGCAAAGAGAACTGTATGCAGCATCCCCAGCATAGTCACATCATAGATTTTTGTAAAGACACAAATAGCTGTGCTATTGATGCAAAAATCACATGCTCGCTTTTGAAGACAGAGGAAGGTTCTGATGCTTTCAGTGTTCTTTTTATGAAAAAGGTGATGCATGACCACAGCTATAACCAGTGGCATACCTAGGGGCTGGGTAGGTTGGCTCCTGCCAGGGGGGGGGCACAAAAGCCACAGCTCTCCAATCTGGCTGAGAGTGGCTAGGGGCTTGCCTCTCCCTCCCCATGCTCTCCTTACCAAGGGTACAAGGGATGGAAGAGCCCCAGTGCAACTCCTGGTCTGCCAGTGTGCCTGGTGCCTGTAGAATATGTCCTTGGGGATCATGCCGTCTTTCATTTTGTGTGCTTGATCAACCCAGCATAGACATCACTGAGACAGAAGTGCAAAAATGCTAGGAATGTGGGCTTGGGAGAGCACATCTTTGTTTGAGACTCTGTTCTGCCGTGTGATACCCCAAATCTTCTTGACACAGCACACATGGAAGGCATTGAGGTGTCGCTTCTAGTGGGCGTATGCTTTCACAAGTCACTTCCATACAACAGTGTGCTCAACATGCAGACCTGGTGGATTTTCATCTTGGTTTTGATCAGTAGCATCACATCCTCCCATGCCCTTTTGGAGAGATGAGCCATTGCCATACCTGCCTTGCCAATGTGCTTGTCCAGCTCAGCACATTGCAGTTATAGTGGAGCCCAGGGAGACAAAACTGCTGATCACCTCAAGAGTGATGTGTGGAGTGCTGGTGACATCCTGCCCCAGGATGTTGGTCTTCATCAGGCTGATGGTGAGGCTGAACTCCATGCAGGCTTGGGCAATACGGTTGATTAGCGGGTTTTGCATATCCATATTATTAGGGCATTTCTAATGCATATAAGGGGCAAAGCATAAGACCATGAAACTTCCCCAACACTAAAGAGAGGGGCAGCCCTACTTGTGAGCAGCTGTGTAAGTGGATTGGAGTGGACTGAGTAGAACTTTTAACACATATAGGGTTTATGTACATTTTCTTATACATCATGGTATTAAGCAGTATATAAATTGTTGAACTAAATACATAATAAATATCATTTTGCAACAACTCTGTGGATTGGTTGTAAATATCATCATTTTATTAATAGTAGATTGAGCCTGAGAAGTTGAGGCTCACTCAGAGACACACAATTATTGAACAATTGAGCCGGGATTTGAATTTCTTTGGTGCAAGTCCATAATTTTATTCACTGGACAATGCCAGCTTTCATTCTGGCTACATTATGCCATTGACATATGGACAAACCTCCCATTTGTAAGTAAACAGAAATTAAACATTGCTAAATGGGCATAATTATCCATTTCTGAATCCTTTCAGACTGTGAAAATCGTGTCTTCCTTTTGAGCAGATGAAATTAATAACAACAGCTGGTTTGGATCTCACCCTATGCTGATATTTGTATGATGCCCCATTACTGTGAACGGAAGCTGGTGTTTTGCCAGATTTTGACATGATCACTGCTTGCTCCAAGGAAGAGCCAATAGAGAGCCCAAGTCAATCACAATATGCTTAATCCATAAATACTGTGGTGTTTTAATGATGTGATGTGATGTTAGCAGCAACAGAGGGATGAGGCACAGCGTTATCAGTTAAAGGCTGTGTCATAACCCTTTAGTGTTTGCTCACCAAGACTGCGATGATATAGCAGATGTTTAAAGGAGGGCAATTTTCTACTGACTAATATGTTGAGCAGGTACTTCAGCACTCCCCTACTGCTTATGGCAATATGAACAGCTGGGATTACTTAAACTGTGAAAAAATAAAACATCATGCAGCATAGCATGAGACTGGTGAATTGATCATAGAGAAAGGTTCTTCTCCAGACTTTGCAATGCTCGCTGAAGGCTAATTGTCACATTGCTGCTCATGCCTCTTTTTCACTCTCTCTCTCTCTCTCCTTAGGTCCAGAGCACTGGGAGGCAGGCTGGAGCCTTCAGCCACCCATGGATCTTAGACCATCTTGCCAAAGCACAGTTATCACTAGGTGACAAAGATGGTTGTCCCCAGACAACATGCTTCTTCTTGCATAAGACCTACATTCCCATCCAGAACTGACCTATCCCCTGGGCATGAGAATAACTCTTCCATAGGGCCTCTGTCTTGCCAGGGTTTCAACTCAGTTTATTGGCCCTCATCCAGCCCACCACCCTGCTCAAGCCCAGAGCCTGCACAGCCACTCCTGATTCACATGTTGCAGAAATTTGCTCCAAATCCGCTAGACTGCCCCCAGTGACTTCATATAAGTGTTAAATACCAATGGGGACAAAACAGTCTTATTCAGAGATAATTGTGTCCCCCTGGTTCTCTCCATAACACATCCTGTATGTCTGCTGTATGTCTGCTGCCTTTAAGACCAAGCACTCCAGTTTGCCCATCTGGGCTGAGAGGCTTTGCCTGACTAGCTGGCCTTTTATGTGGAACTGGTAGCATTTCAGAGAAAGCTACCCTGAAAGTCCTGGCCTTCAACTTCCTATCTAGTAACCTAAAATTCATTTTCAGGATCACACAATTTCATTTTTCTATGTTGTTGGTGCCATCATGAACCAAGAGAGAGATTGTGAGACAAAAAGAGCAATTCCACAAACAAACAAAAAGGAAAAGAGCAACAAACTGGGTTGAAAATGAGATTTGTGATTTTTATAGAAGATAGCCTAATTGTGTGAAATGAATGGCAAAATCAAACAAATGTGCAATTTTGCAAAGCTATCAGAACTCACACCAAGAGCAGCTCTTTAGCGCAAAGCAGAATGAAGAAGAGTAGCAAAGGGGAAGAAAAGGCCTTGCTCCCCATGGGACACCCGAATGCCACCTTAGCAGAGTTTCTATTCTGCTTTCATTATTATTCTGTCTTTCTTCTAAAACCCCTTTTCCTAATAATATTTTTAAATTCTACTTTTTGTAAATGAAAATAAGAGTATAATGATTGCCATTTATAGAGTGCTTCACAGAATATGAAGTGTTTTCCATACAATATCTTGGCTCGCAACAAGCCAGTAAGGTATTGCAAGCTTCATGTTGCCGATGGAGGTTGAGGCAATTGATGGCCATCTAATGACTGAGAAACTATTTTGAGCCAAACCTTCAAGTTGTAGCTCTGTTTCTTATCCACGGCATGTCAGCAGTCATTGAAATACTTTAAAAATTTAAAATATCATTACTGTTTAATATGAGCCATATATGATGAAATGGCCTCAAACTAATCTGGCCACTTGTGGGCAATCCACTTATTTGTGAAATTGCCAGTTTTGACAAAATTTTAAATTTAAAAAAGTAATCTTGAAACTAATTCTTACAGCACAAGCAAGTCTCCTGAGGACAATTCAGGTCAGTAGCATTGCATACTCTTTTGCAGCTGTGAAGCTGTTAAAGATGCAGGTGGGTTGCAACTTGGTAAGCCTACACTTTGGACCTGTTCACACATTCCCTTCTCCTGTCATGGGAAGATGAAGCAGCAGCGCCCTAGCACTGCTTTGCCCACCCAGCCTCCCAATGCCTTTGCATGCAAGGAAGGAGAAGCTTGCATTCATTCAGCTGAATGTGTGTAAGTTCTGCCTTCAGATCTGTCACCAAAGCATAGAAGATGGCAAGGCAGTCAGTCAGAACTGTGATGTTGGGGTGTAAGACCAGCTGATGTGGCCCCACTCTCTGCCTCTAGGGGTGCATGAAGACATGGAGGGAATTCCAAATAGGCCTGGTGTCCATGAGTTATCATGTGCCCAAGGTACTACTAGGTACGGACAATAAGTTTACTGTGAAGTATTTGATGCTGCTGATAATCTGGAAACATGACTAAGTGGCCTAATTGATCCAGGCCCACTTCACACATACATGTGCATCATTTGATTTTTTTTGGTGATGGATTACTACAGTCTTGATGACTGACAAATGAGTGATGAGCTGACTAGGGGTGCATGAACATCCCTGTGCTCATGTCAAAGGGGGATTGGTGGTGTGCGTGTGCTGCTTCCAACCATGAAATATGGATGTTTTGCATGCCATCTGTCCCAGCGCACAGAACATGTTCATATGTGCTTGAAGCACCTGCCACTTCCCAGCTCTCCCTTCCAAGGGTCTGCAGATAATTTGCACTTAGTGAACTAAGTGTTACTGTTTTAAAATGAGTGTTTATGAAATAATCAGCATCATTCCAGATGGAATCTCCTGCAGAACTTCATGTGTCTCCATCTATTTTCCTATCACAGTGACTAAGTGAGGATTTAGGTGGAGAAAAGATCTTCTAAAGTCCTCTGAGTTGTCCAACATATTAATAAGAATAGACAATTTATTTTTTGAAAAAAGTAGACAATAGAGGGGGTAAGCTTTGAAGATGTCTAGACTTTGGAAATAGCGTTCTCTTCAAAGCATTTAGATTGGGGAAAGCTTTGAAATTGGATATGCTCTGGAGTAAAGACTTTGAAGATCATTGCGCTTCAGGGGGAAAGCTTTGAAGGGTCTGGGCAGGGCAGTGTGGAGAGAACTTGCTTTTTTCTGATTCCTTGTGTTGCTGGTGACATCTTTTCTTCTTTTTAATGCACTTTCCAAAAGGTAAAACATTAAATTTAGGAAAACCATCAAACATCAGTCCAGTTCAGATGTGACAGTTCAGGCCTGATAAATCATTGTTTATTGAATTGGAAATGTGCCATATGCAAAAAGCAGTCTAATGAGGATTCCCACCTGACCCGTCGGGTTGCTCATCCAGAGGCAAAGATGGAGGGGAATGGCAGTTGTGGCAGTGGGGTACAGGGCAAGCCCACACAGTTACCCAAGCAATGATTCTTCCCATCAAGGATTCTGTAGTCCAAGTGAAAGCCTATACACCCAGAGACTGGGTTGTACGCTTCCTTTCCCCTGTGAAATTCTGTGTGTGGAGGGGGAAGAGTTTCCCAAACTGAGACTCTAAGTATGTGGGCTTTATGTGAATCATTCCTAAATGTTTTTCCTACCTTTTCAAAGCATCCTTGCTGCCTGTGTTATACCTGAATGGAACAGACACATGAACAAGGGTGCTTGCCTTGTCCTATCCAGCTTGGCCCTCAGCAGTAACCCAGGATTCCTATATAAGTCTCCCCCCCCCCCAGCTGCTGTGCAAAGTTGTGGAGAAAGAGGACTCTTGCAGTGAAAAGGTGGCCAGCAGGACTGTGTGTAGAACGCCCACTGCTTTTCTTCTGCCATTCCTACTTGCCCCCTCTTATCTGAGAAACACACCTCAGCAAGGAGGAGGAAGTGGAAGTTTCCAAGTGGAGGAAAGTGGTGGTTGTGGGGAGTGGTTGCAGAGGAAAAGCAAGGAGTGGGGAAATAAGCCCTGTCCCACACACATCCCTATCCACTCCAGGCCAGTTCCAGTGGGGGAGGGGGAGTTGGTGGGGAGAGCCTGGGTAAGGTGCTGTCAGTCAGAACACCACCCTGAGGTGAATCCATCTCTTCTTCCTCTCTTGTGCTGCTGCCACTGCCTCTGGGCCCAGTCAGCACTCCTTCTCCTTCTCCTTCTCCTTCTCCTTCTCCTTCTCCTTCTCCTTCTCCTTCTCCTTCTCCTTCTCCTTCTCCTTCTCCTTCTCCTTCTCCTTCTCCTTCTCCTTCTCCTTCTCCTTCTCCTTCTCCTTCTCCTCCTTCTCCTTCTCCTTCTCCTCTCAATGTTTACTCACCCTGGACACCTTTGATGAAAGAGCAGGGGGCCCAGAAGATTGATAGATTGGTAGCAGACCCCTGACTTGGGTGGGGTCCTTGGAAGGTGCCTGTCAATGCTGACCCTTGCTTTTGGCTTTGTGCGTTGACAGCAGACCCAGAAAAAGAAATCTTGCGTCTGCTGCCATGCACGCAATTTCTTCTGGTGCTACAGGGGGCTTCTCCTGCTTCTGTTCTTCCTTGACCCAGCACCTCTGTCTGGCTATTTGGCATGCACCCTTCTCAATGCAGGGACAGTGTAAGGTGTCGTTTTCTTTTGCTTACTTCACTGAAAGCCATGCAGTGACTGAGTTATGTAAATTGCTGCAGAGGAAATCAATGGAGTCCTAAAAAAGGATGTCATGTGGAAGGGGGAAGCTGTTGTGTCTTAGTGTAACCTAGTAAGCTGCCCACGTCTTAGCATTCTAAGTCTTTGGAGAATACTAGTGCACATGCGAGGAAATCAACAAATCTATAAATGCATATCAAGGTTCTTTTATGCTTTTCATTCTGTTTTTGTCACTACGGATTGTGCAGTTAAAATCACAGGCAGTTTGATTTTGACTTTAAAAAAATGACAACCCCAAAACCTCTATCAGGTTTTCCAGTCGTCACTGAATTGCGGCAGCAAGAGTATGGAAACAAAGGCAGCACAGAATTATGGGCATTTTCATTTAGGTAGGTATCAGTTTATATTTTTCAGAGAAGTTTAGTGTTTTATCTACAAGCTGATAGTCTCTGTTTTGTGAAGCACCTATTCCAATAATGCCTGGGGTTGTAAAGAATCATACTTGCATTCCCATTTAAAACCTCTGGCCATGTGGTGGGAATGTGAACTAAGATGACAATCCTAAACTTAAGCACAGTTGTTAGGCTCTACTGAACACAGTGAGACTTACTTCTGAGTAAACATGTAGAGGATTTGGCTGTGAGGCACTGGTCTCACACTGCAGGTCCCTGAGATTTGGTGTGATTTATTGCTTTCTGTCACAACAGAGCTTTATTTCTAAATAATTCACCCTGTTCTTCTAACAAAGGGTGCACAGGGTTGTTTATGAAATGCAAAATACATAGTAAATGCAATATACAGTAGCACCTCAGGTTACAGACGCTTCAGGTTACAGACTCTGCTAAACCAGAAATAGTACCTCGGGTTAAGAACTTTGTTCCAGGATGAGAACAGAAATTGTGTGGCGGCGGCACAGCAGCAGTGGGAGGCCCCATTCGCTAAAGTGGTACCTCAGGTTAAGAAAAGTTTCAGGTTAAGAACGGACCTCCGGAACGAATTAAGTTCTTAACCCGAGGTACCACTGTAGTATAAACAACAATATCACTATTATTAAAAGAGAAGCAATGCAGCAAAAAAAAGGGGGGGTGTAGGTGGCGCTGTGGTCTAAACCACTGAGCCTAGGGCTTGCCAATCGGAAGGTCAGCAGTTCGAATCCCTGCGGCGGGGTGAGCTCCCGTTGTTCGGTCCCTGCTCCTGCCAACCTAGCAGTTCAAAAGCACATCAAGTGCAAGTAGATAAATAGATACAGCTCTGGCGGGAAGGTAAACGGCGTTTCCGTGCACTGCTCTGGTTCACCAGAAGCGGCTTAGTTCTGCTGGCCACATGACCCGGAAGCTGTACGCCGGCTCCCTCGGCCAATAAAGCGAGATGAGCACCGCAACCCCAGAGTGGTCCACAACTAGACCTAACGGTCAGGGGTACCTTTACCTTTCCCTTGAACAGGGTTTGGATCTGGTGTAATTTTTCGGTACTTAGTGTGCACCAGCTTGCTTTAATGCAGCAAAGCCAGATGTGCTATTGTACCTTCATTTTAAAGTTACAGCATTTCTAGCACACTATAAACTGTTTTCTTCCACATTGTTAATTTATCCAGTTGAGCATTATCCAGCATTATCTTTTTTTGTGGGCATGGGGAGGGGCAGGGAATTCTATGGCAAGATCCACTAGGATGCAGCAGGACTCTGGCTCAGCCAGCATTAACTCTCCAGCCCTGGCTCAACTGATGTAAAGGTAAAAGTACCCCTGCCCTTTCGGGCCAGTCGTCTCCGACTCTAGTGCGCCCATCTCACTTAAGAGGCCAGGGGCCAGCGCTGTCCGGAGACACTTCCGGGTCACGTGGCCAGCGTGACGAAACTGCTCTGGCGAGCCAGCACCAGCGCAGCACACGGAAACGCCGTTTACCTTCCCGCTATAAAGCGGTACCTATTTATCTACTTGCACTTAGGGGTGCTTTCGAACTGCTAGGTGGGCAGGAGCTGGGACCGAAAGACGGGAGCTCACCCCGCCGCAGGGATTCGAACCGCCGACCATGCAATCGGCAAGTCCTAGGCACTGAGGTTTTACCCACAGCGCCACCCGCGTCCCTTGGCTCAACTGATGACATGTCTCCAAACTAGCTCACCCTGGCTCAGCTGGTGAAGCCCCCCCCCCCCAGGGCATTCTGGGCTCATGGCAGGGGTGGGCCCAGAGAGAGGGGACTTAGGATCCAGCCTAAGCCCATTCATCCGTGGCTGTACCCTAGCAACCTAGCACAGAACGCTCTTTTATAGGCTTGCTTTCCTTCTGTCAGGCTTAGGCAGAGCAGCAGTCCTGCTGTTGAACAGGGTTTGGATCTGGTGTAATTTTTCAGTGCTTAGTGTGCACCAGCTTGCTTTATGCCAACTTCTTGTGCATAGGATTGCTCCCTTGATCCTAGAACAGACTGGCTCAGTTCAAAAAGGACAAGAGGGAAGGAATTACTGCATAAAATATTGACTCAGGTGGCAAGTAAGGGAGGCTCCCTGCTTCACAGTCTCTCTCTCTAGAGGTTGGAAGGTTGCTGTCTGAATGCTTGAAGAGGGTTGCAATGCCAGCTTTTTGCTACCTACTTTGATGGTGATAGGGACATTTTAAGGATGGATAGACTCCTCCTCAGAGTCAACACATCTATCTTTATGTTTCTTTATGTTTGTTCCTTCTAAAATCACAGGAGAAGGGAGTTTTCCATTCTCAGAATCCCGTCACTTTGCGTCTCTACCCCACAGGAACTGCTTTTACAATTTGCTCTGCTACTGTCAAGTGCATCAAGTAATTCTCCAAGTGCTGGTGCCATATTTTATTTAAATTAAATAAATCACTTTAGAAAGAATGATATGAAAATGACATTGCATGAAATAGGTGGCATTGTATTTAAATTCCATGCCTGGCATTATGTCTAAGCCTATTTCACAGCTGCTAACAGGTGTGAATTGGTTCTTTTCTGGAGGGGGGGGCCCTACTGTTTGGCCCTTTGTTCAATCCAAGCTGCTACAGTGCATTAGCATACTGCAAAAACAATTGATTTTTGTCACAATACAATTTAAAAATACAGGTTTTAATTTGATTGACAAAACTTTTATTTGCTCAATGAAATTGAAAGGAGTCTCTACCCTAATCTCCAATGTTATTAGCATCTTGTCTTTCTTTCTTCAGCTGTTATGCATTAAAGTTAAGGACTTTTCTTTTGCAAGAGTCTAAATTGTCTGTATCTGAACTTTAAAACTTAAAAAGTACAGCTTTCAACCAAAACATAAACCTGAAACAAAGAGGTGTTTTTTTTACTGCACATAATAGAGACAGCCTACCAGCTTAAAACTGAAGGCTTCATCCTAAACAGAGTAAAATGAATTAAATGATTTATTTTAGATAAACAGCAATCTTTCACTGCTTATTACTTGAACATTTTGTCACTATGGTCAGCTCGTCAGGGAAAGGGGTGCTAGCATTCCACTTTTAAATCAATATGTTCTGTTTCACAATCCTAGCTGAAATATATTGGAAACAGAGCATTTGAAGGCCACAAGGATTCAGTTGGTGACATTTAGAATCATGAGGGCATGCACCGGGGCTACATAAATCAAGCATGTTGGACAACACAATTGGTGCAGCTGGACTGGTGAACACAAGTTATGCAGACCTGGTCTGCGTAGCTTCTGATCCATGTTTCCTCTTGTGGTTGCAAACTGGGTGTGTGTGAGCTCACTTTTTCACAAAAGGTACAGTGTATCTTGACATGCCTTCTAGAAGACTGGGGTTACCAAGTGGTGACTTATATATGTGAATGAACTACCACAAATCAAATATATCACAGAGAGAATTTAACTTTCCCAATGCTTTTCAGAGGAGTCCAGATGCAAAATCAAGTTCTGTTCAAGTTGTCACATATTCAGTAACCAAGTGATGGGCGATAAGGTGAAGCACATTATTCTGTGAGGCAGCAGCCCTGACTTCATCTGCAGGTTTCGGCATTATAATTGCAGCCCACCTGGCATCCACTGGTTTGTGATGCAGGACTAGCTGATTATGTTATGCTAGTAAGGTAACTGCTTGCACATGGTTTCTTTTGCTACATAGAGACTTTGGAAGTCAAGGGAAACATTGGAGTGCAACATTGGGGATACCTGTGCCAGAATGAGTTCAACAATTATGGTGATAACTGATAAATATATCTTTAATAATAATGTTATAGGATGGGGGGGGGGCTGGTTTAAATTATATCTTTCTTGTCCATTCCATGCCTATGGTTTTAAATCTGTAAGATTGAAGTCTGTGGTCAGACCACTCTATTAAATTAGTAGGCCTTCCCTGGTTTAGGCTTAGAGTTGGGAGAGCATACAATAACAGCATAATCGGAATCACACCATAGGCTAGTGTAGTGTAGTGTAATGGTTAGAGTCTTGGACTAGAACCTAAGAGACCAGGGTTCAAATCCTAACTCAGCCAGGAACCCAGGATGCTGGGGTAATAGTTATAATTTTATAATTTTATTTTGGTGAATGATTTATGCTGCCTGTAATCCTCTGCCCACTTACCTGAGAGTAAGTTCCATTGAACACCTTTGTTAACTGAACAGGGAAACAAGCCCCAGAGTATTACTTCCAACCATTGGGTAGTTGGTGGTTTTCCTTTTTATTATTTTACAGGCTTGAGAGAGCACTGCTGAACAAAAATCTAAGTTTGTGCATGCCACTCAGCAAGTATGACCTAGGTGTGGCTGCTAATACAGTCCTATGGGCAATATTCAAATATCTGCAATAATACCTTATTTCTTATCAGCCGATGTGGTCCTGAAGGGTGAGGTGGGTGGTCTGCTAATGCTCCACACCAGGCTTGGGGGACAGGGCATAATGGAGAATGATCTTCTCCCTGGTCTGGAATGGTCTTCCCCTTGAGGTACAAACGTTGCTCTCAGTGCTTGTCTTTAGGTGCCAACTGAAGACTTTCTTTTGGAGCCAGGCTTGTATAGTTTCATTCTTCTCAGCAGCAATATTAGTGTTGTAATAAGTTCTTAATGATGCATTGCTATACTTTTTAGTTACTGTTTTTTATGTCTGTGTTATGCTGCTTAACACTTGTGCATTGCCCTGAGCTCCTCTGCAGGAAGGACAATTAATAAATAGCTTAAGAAAACAAACAAGCTCTTCTGGATTTATGAAAGATAGTGCTCCCCCCAAGCTCTCAAGAACATGGGGCTCTTTGCATGCCACTGAAATAAATTTCAATAGCTTATTGTGGGATTTGTTGAGCTCCAGTTCCTATATGCGAGGCAGCTGCTGATGTGCTCCACAGGACTGTATGGAGAACCTTCACACTGAGTGGCCTTGGGGCCGAGGGCCCAGGGTCCTGACGCACCTCTGGGGAAGAGCAGCAGCAGCAGCAGCAGCAGCAGCAACCAATCTCATGTCCTGCACTTCCACTTAGGGTGATATTTCATCCTTCATGCTTTATGTGACCCAGCCAGCCCATATACTGCCCTTTGTCACTGCCAGTCACCCAAATGCTGCAGCTTGCAGGGGGAAGGGAGCAGGAAGTGAAGCTAGGACTTCCCTGCAGCCCTTGCAGCTCTTTTGCCACGGGGGGGGGGGGGTGCAGACAGGCATTTGGTGATGGCAGAAGCGGCCACCCTAGAAAAGGGAGAGGATGGGACAGTTGTTGCCTCCTCTTGCTCTTCCAGGTAGTGGCTCCTGCTAGCTTCCCTCACTGATCATAAAAGCTGCTCAGTTGCTCACCAACATGCATTGGGGCAAATATACACTTCAAACCTTTTTTTAATATATATAAAAAAATCAACACCAGATCAATCTACAGGTCTGACAGAACAAATGTTTCTGAGGCATTCTTTTCTAAGTTTCCAAGGATGAAATTTGGCAGCAGGCAAGGAGCTCCCCAAGTGTGGTACCAGATTAGAAAAGGCCCTGTTCTGAATCACCATCAGCCTCACGTTTGAAGGAGGAGGCACATGGACAAATGCCATTAGAAGCCTTCACTGGCTTCCTGTTCACTGCTCATGAACAAAAAGTATCTATAATTTTAAGAGTTCAGTGCAGGAAAAGGTAGATGGATACCTTGTTAATTGCAGCAAGCTGGCAGCTGACACAAAAGGAACAATATGTGAAAAACGCCAAGGTTATTTTCTGTAACTTTTTTTGTCTGAGAATTAAAACTGTCTCTTGCATGTGTGAGGACTATCAAGAGAACACCAAGTTGGCCTCTGGCTATTATTCTCATCTTCTAGAGGAATCTAATTAACTCAATAATTAAATAGGGACTTTAGTGACATAGTTGTTTTTGTCCATGGTACAGAATTGCAAAGCCATTTTATGGACGGCATTTCTTATTTTCAGTGGGACATGTAGTAACTTAAATAACTTCGTTGCTATGACAAATACACTTAATTGCTGTCACGAATTATATTTGTTTATCACTTCAGGGAATTGAGCAGAAGCAAAATTAAAGGATTTCTGAACAGTATAGAGTATATGATGCTGCTAACTTACACTGTCAATATTTACCAACACTTACTCAAGCTGAATGAAATGTTTTTCATCTATCCTCTTCTTTTCACTCCATGAAACCAAGAGCTTCCTACTCACGTTTTCGCTAATAAGGCAGCAAAGGCTTCCAACTCTCATCTAAACAAGGCAAATAGAAGGATAGCAGAAACTGAATGATGCAGCTTGCAGGGAAGAAACCTTGGAGGGCAAATTGCATTTGAATCTCTTATAAAGACAATGAGATGTATTGGATTTTGGCATATAACACAAGGGTGGTCATCTGGAAGTTCACAAGCAGATGCCGTGATCAGAGCAATGTTATCTGGCCTTCTGTGGTGCTCCTTATGACATTTTACTAAGGATGTGTTTTGTTTTGGTTTTTAAAAAGCTTCTAGTTTGGCTTGCTCCTTCCAAAAGGATGAGTAGCAATCCTGCCACTTTCAGGAGACCTTTTAGCGCCATCCTCCAGATGATGATTTCATTTCACTGAAGTGTAGGTGGTCCATATAGGTGCTGATGGGGCGAGTGTTGTTTGGTTTGCATCTTGAAAATCCAGCTAATTAACACTTTCTACTCTGTGCTTCCTATTTCTTAGTTCGTCATTCACAAGATCATCTCTTATCCCATGACCGCTAGGCATCCTCATGAGACTTGAGTGAGACACTTTGTCAAAAGCTTTCAGAATGTCCCAGTGCAATGCATCTACTCTGAGTAAAACTAGACCTTTACATTGATTAAAAATATTATGTTGGAAAGAATGAAAGAAGCCCTAAGAGCGAAGCACTTTCATTCAATGAAATTTAGTGGGAGAGATTTAAGGGAATGTTTACATTTTCTAAACCAAAATCTACGGGACTTAAACATACTGAACTTTAGCTGGATCACATCCAGAGACTGGCAGAAAATTGTAAAGGAAAAAATACATTTATTCTGTCTGCAAAACCTAATTAAATACAGATGTGAAAGTGATTGATGTATTGAGTTTAACTAAAACATTTGTAATTTTCCCGAACAAGACAATAATTGAGTTCATATAAAACTGAAGATCACAAGTGCCTAAGTGCAATCGGAGATATATTACAAAGGCAACTTAAAAGGTGAGAGCATTCTTGAAGACACTCCCATCTGCATATAATAGACCATAAATGGGATTTTTCTGGGTTAACCTTTCACTTGTGGGTTTCAGAAGAACTGCAACTGCTGTTTGAGAAGATGTACAAAAAGGAAAGAGGCAGTGGCCTTGCTCAAATTGCTTTAGAAGATGTGTCATGCATTTAAAGCAATATTGTGGCATTCTAAACCCAATGTGTTGAACTCAACGGCTAAACACAAAGGGGAGGAAGTCTTTTTCTCCCTGAAGCTTTCATCACCTTCAATAAGAAAGCCTTCCTGATGAGATTTTTAAAGCATTGGCCCACTCCACCACCACTGAATTGATGATGTTGTCATGTGGCCAAATATAACACCATCATGTGAATAATGTGATTCCTATTAATTTGTATCACATTCTCAGGAAGAAGTTGTTCCCAAAGCGGATGCCAGTCTGGTAGAGAAAAGCCCTTGAATTTGTTGCAAAAAAGGTGATCAGGGAAGAGTTTCTCAAACACATATTGTTTGTGAGCAAACAATTGTCATAGTCCTAAATAATAATGAGAAGAACACCACCCTTCTAATACAGGTAAGATGACTGGCTTTTCCCCCCTCCCCCCCCTTTTTTTGCTTTTTCTAAAGAAAACTGGTACTTGGAGACTTGGGGATGTTAAACATGAAAAAGTTTTTGTTTTACAGAACAAAGTTGGTAAAACAAAAGAGGTGTCAGGAGATGGAATTATTTCAAGAAACAGTTAGCTACCGTATTTTTTGCTCTATAAGACTTGCTTTTTCCCTCCTAAAAAATAAGGGGAAATGTGTGTGCGTCTTATGGAGCGAATGCAGGCTGCACAGCTATCCCAGAAGCCAGAACAGCAAGAGGGATCGCTGCTTTTGCTTTGCAGCGATCCCTCTTGCTGTTCTGGCTTCTGAGATTCAGAATTTTTTTTTTCTTGTTTTCCTCCTCCGAAAACTAGGTGCGTCTTGTGGTCTGGTGCGTCTTATAGAGTTAAAAATACGATATATATCAGGGGTGGCCAACTCCCATGAGACTGTGATCTATTCACAGAATTTAAAACTGGCAGTGATCTACCCCCTTTTGGGGTGTTCAGGTCAAAGTTGTTGAGTTTTTTCAGGGAGGAGGTAAAATGTTGAGCTTTATTTAGGGGAGCCACACTTGTTCAGCTTCTTTGGGGGAGCCAATGATCAATCAGATGATCTACCACAGACGTCCAGTGATCTACCAGTAGATCACGATCTACCTGTTGGACATGCCTGCTATATATGTATCAAATTTGGTGGATGTTACTAACTTCTAAACAAGGTGGTAAACACACAGGTTCTTTTTACTTCAGTTGCATAAGCTAATTGTATGGATGTGACAGCTTAGGCCTTAATACATGGATTCTTAAATATGGTGGTCCTTTCTGTCAGTTTCCCAACCTTCTATCAATTACACTCCTGATGCTCCTCTAGTAGTGTAACAGACCCAGGGGATCACCACACTCCTCTTAACTGGATTTGGATTCTTCTCTTTCAAGAAGATCATTCCCCTTCTGACTGAATTGAGACCCAATAGTGTGTTCCCTCACACCTTTACTTTTCCTGTCCCCAGTTCAGCTTCCCAGATTTTGTCTTGCCTGTATACGCCTAAAAGACACTTATTGCTGTCCTTGAGGCTAAACTCAGAGACTTCCTTCTCTGGCTACAGATATTTTCCTCAGAGTGGATTTTACACCCACAGCTCAGGAGCTACCAGCCAAGAACCCTCAACCCTTCACTGCTTTTTCTTTTCCCTCCAGCCTGCTCTGGCTAGCTGTACCCACAGCCCTTGGTGAGCTGCTCCACTGGGCCGGCGTTTGTCCACTGAGGTAGACTCTGGTCTTTCTGAGCTTTCTGTCACAACAGGAGAGGAAAGTTAAGGGAATGGAAAGCGTCTACACTTGAAATTGCCCAAATGAAATGTGCCAGTTTTTTTGAAACTGAAAATCCAGTCCCTCTTCTGGAGATTATAGTTCCTTGGCATTATGGCAATCATGACTGAAGTCAATGCTAATAAATTCAGCTCATTGTTTTTTCTGCAGCCTAGATGAGGAAAATAAACTATTTCAGAAATATTGCAACATTAATACTAAGAAAAGCATAAAGGGACTCCTGAACATGAAGCCTAATTGTTGCAAAGCAAGCAGTATCAGACCCAGCAGTATCCGTGGGTCTCAGATCCTATAGCAAACATCCCAAGGTGCCTTGGTCTTTACTGCAGTACATCTGAGATGGGTCATAATAGTCAACTTGCAGCATCAGTGCTCAAGGTAATATTATATAATAATAATAATAATAATAATAATAATAATAATAATAATAATAATAATAATAAATTTATTTATACCCCACCCAATCAGGGGGGCCCAGGATATTCCAAGGGGGGCCCAGGTGAAAATCATGCAAAAGGAGAACCACAGCACGAGGCCGAGGGGCACAGTGGGAAGTTGGAAGTGAAGAGGGGGGGAATCCTGATTGACTGGCTATCTGCTTAGCCAATCACAAGCGGGTAAGGGGGTAGCCCACCAGGGCCTAATGCTCCTTTTTGCCACATGTGTTTTATTGGAGCAGTTCTGGTTTCTTTCCAGAGGGAGAGGGTGATTGCCAAGCCTCCCATTTTGACCAGTAGAGCCCATGACCCAGAACCCCCAGGTCAGGTAATTGCGGGGGTAGGGTGGCAATGGGTGAGCCATGGCTGCTTGTTGCTGCTGCCAGTGCTGGGCCCGGTGGCAACCTGGGCCTGACTCTGCAAGGTGCCTAGTGGATCAGGGCCTTTGTATGTTGCCCAGGGGCACAGCATTGGCCTGGCTCTGCAAGGTGCAGAGTGAAATCCACCTCAGCACTGAGCTGAGCAGGATCATTTGGTGCTGCTAACTTGCATCTAGTAAATAACTAAGTGTCTACTCAGAAGAAAGCCACACTGAGTTCAGTGCGCCCTACTCCCAGGTAAGGGTATGTGGGGCTACAGTGGTGCCCCGCAAGACGAATGCCTCGCAAGACGGAAAACCCGCTAGACGAAAGGGTTTCCGTTTTTTAGTTGCTTCGCAGGACGAATTTCCCTATGGGCTTGCTTCGCAAGACGAAAATGTCTTGCGAGTCTTGAGGGTTTTTTTTGCTCCCCCCCTTTTTCTAAGCCGCTAAGCCGCTAATAGCCTTTTAGCAGCTAAGCCGCTAAGCCTTTAATAGCCGCTAAACCGCTAATAGCGCTAAGCCGCTAAGCCGCTAATAGGGTTGCTTCGCAAGACGTAAAAACCGCTAGATGAAGACACTCGCGGAACGGATTAATTTCGTCTTGCGAGGCACCACTGTATAGCGTTTTATCTAGGCAGCCAGGGCTCCTCCGGATGACAAGATCTTTTTGCGCCAGGTCAGTGAGGACCACTTGCTTCTTAAAATTATCCCATATATACAGAACTCCCTATGCGCCTTTTAGACTGCATCTGTAGGTTTCCTCCTCCGTGTCGTCAAATAAGTGTTGTTTACTTTTTATAATACATGGAAGATGGATCTCCCTCGGGAGGTTCTGGACTCTCCTTCCTTGGAGGTTTCTAAGCAGAGCTTGGATGGTCGTCTGTCCTGGATGCTTTAGCTGAGTTTCCTGCGTTGCAGGGGGTTGCACCTGAAAGATGACCTTCAAAAGGGGGTTGCACCTGAAAGATGACCTTCAAAAGGGGGTTGCACCTGAAAGATGACCTTCAAAAGGGGGTTGCACCTGAAAGATGACCTTCAAAAGGGGGTTGCTCCTGAAAGATGACCTTCAAAAGGGGGTTGCACCTGAAAGATGACCTTCAAAAGGGGGTTGCACCTGAAAGATGACCTTCAAAAGGGGGTTGCACCTGAAAGATGACCTTCAAAAGGGGGTTGCACCTGAAAGATGACCTTCAGCGTCTTCCAGCTCTATGATTGCATGATTCTATGTTTTTCTGCTTCAACAATATTTCATTATGTTCCTATCATTTTATGTAATTGTATTTTGTATACATTATAAATAAATAATAAATAAAACATGTTCTATTTGCATACAAAACATTTAAATAGCTACTTTTCTACTGGTAGGACGGGGGTGCATGGGCATAGTCAGGATTTTTGTTAGGGGGACAGGCTTTTGTTGGGGGTGATAGAACCTCTGATTGGTATTGATTTTTACTTATTGTGGGGGGTGTCAGCTGCCCCTCTGCCCCACTGGCTATGCCTTGGGGGGGGACCACATGAAGGAAACAAGGTCAGAAGGGGGCCACGGTTGGAAAAAGGTTGGGAAACACAGGTCTCCATCCCTACTGGATAGAGCAGGAGTGCCTGTGGTTCTGATTATGGAATATTCTCAGGACTACAGTCCTGCCTTCCTCTCCAATATTATTTGATGCTATTCTGTTCCTCAACAGACTAGAGTAACCATACTGTTCAGGAAGTTGGAAGGAGGCAGTGGATTTGTTGGAACCCTTGACAAGAATTTCATCATAATGAACTGGAGAAAAGCCATACTGGATATTCAATGAGACCAACAAATGAAGAGCTATTATTTGGGCTTTCTGATTGGAAAAGGGTGAAGCTGAGAGGCCTAGAAGGCAAGGCTGAGAAATACCATCTTACAGAACAGGAAAACACTGGATCTCAATACAGCTAGAAGTTATTCTGGAATGCATAATTTGAATGTGTTGAATAATTGTTATTCACATAATTGGCAGACTGAGAAACGGAAGACTTTTCTTTCCTTTTTATGTTATCTTTTCTTTTTAAAAATTCAATCCCTGTCAGCCTTATCTATATGTATGTTTTATGTTCTGAAGCCTCATATACCCACAGAAAGGTGATGGCCAGAAGGTGAAGGCCCTGTGAGAGAGACAGAGTGGAGAGGGTCCCTCAGGGTGGGAGACTGAGGGGAAGAGACAAGGCTCCCAGGTGAGAGATGAGCAAGTTCACTCTTCTGTGTGTGGAATAAAGATCAAAAGAGCTTGGTATTATTATTCTCTCTCTCTCTCTCTCTCTCTCTCTCTCTCTCTCTCTCTCCCCCCCCCCCCCCCCGGTTACTTTCCTATCTTCCTCTTTTTAGATTAGTTTGGCTTTTATTGTATTTTAAGTGGAAAAGTTTCAATAAAAATGATTTTAAAATGATTTAAAAGGAAGGAGGCAGTGGTGAGGGTGATGGCTCATTGCTGTGTCTGCCCACACAAAATAAACTTGTGAAGATCTAGACTAAAACTTCAGAGAGACTGACTTTGACTTCATATGGGATAAAGGTAAAGGTAAAGGTAAAGACGGGCCAGTCTTGCCAGACTCTAGGGTTGTGCGCTCATCTCACTCTAGAGGCCGGGAGCCAGCGCTGTCCGCAGACACTTCTGGGTCACGTGGCCAGCGTGACAAGCTGCATCTGGCGAGCCAGCGCAGCACACGGAACGCCGTTTACCTTCCCGCTGGTAAGCGGTCCCTATTTATCTACTTGCACCCGGAGGTGGTGCTTTCGAACTGCTAGGTTGGCAGGCGCTGGGACCGAAAGACGGGAGCGCACCCCGCCGCGGGGATTTGAACCGCCGACCATACGATCGGCAAGTCCTAGGCGCTGAGGTTTTACCCACAGCGCCACCTGTGTCCTCATATTGGATGGTGAGATGAAATTCAAAATACCGGCATTTATATATCAGCCACCCCAAACTGAACTCTGGAATCATCATCACTAACTCTCAAGCAATTATTGGCAATGCCCTCAGCATATCTAAATTGGTTATTGAAGCATAGAGCATTTAGAACAATGATCTGATATCTTAAACCTCTTAGTGGTTTGATTAATGAATCAAATATGTTAATAGTGAGTCTTTAATTTTTCCCAAACTTTAAAGAGCCAGACTTCAATTGGAGGATGTTCTTTGTACAGCTGATAGATGGATATCAGACATTCTGCTGATAACTGAATCTACTCTTTCCCTAAGCCATTAACTTGTGGCTTTCGACAAAACAAGGAGGAATTTTAAAGATTTAGCTCTGAGGTGTACAAAAATGAGTTTGTTTAGTTGTACACCAAAAAATGCAACATGAAAATATGTATTATGAGCAAGCACCAAAGAACCAAGACAAGGAAGCACCTTATGTGCTGTGGCCATGGTTTCCATATGTAAAACGGTTCTGGTCTTTGGGTGTTTGACTTCAGTGGGGAACTGATAGAATTTTAAGTAGGTTTTACATGAATTGTGGCTGTTTCTCCATATGTATGAGAGATCAGGCTTCCTTGTCATGAATACTAATGGAAATTGATGTTAATCTTAGAAACACTGTACACAGAACATGAATCTGAATTTCTATATTCATATCATAATATTTAGAATATGTGTTGTTGGTGTTACTTCTGTTTTTCATAAAGGAAGGGGGAGGGAAGCAAGATTTTTTCCCATGTATCTGAACAGCACAAATATGACTGTTCAGAACGTTGTTGTTAGTAAACAGTCTGTCGACAAAAATTAGTCACCAGAGGAATTTCCTAATTTTTTTAATATAATTAATACATTGAGAGATTCACAATCTGTTTGTTCACAGACAAGTCAGAAAGGAAAGGAAAGACAATTTGCCCATCTGATTCCTTGGGAAATTTATTATTTCTTTTTAAATATAGTCTCTTATTCTTTCTGAAAACACATATAACAAACGATCCCCATATACACCCCCTTCCTCCAAGTAACATTTCATGTGAAAACAATAGAAATACTACATTCAAATATTAGGCAGCTTTGTAAATAGTTTAGAGTTGATTGCGTTGCAGATATTAATATTGCACAGTTTAAATATTGCACAACTGTGGAAAACCCCCAATTGTTAGCAATACACATTTAACCATTTTCCATTTCTGTGTCCATTAAACTTAACAGCTTGCCTTCTACTCTCTGTCTTAACAGATTGTCCCAGAGTGAACTGTGAGAAGGTGGTGGTGAGGGGACAACATTGGCAATATTTTTATTCTTGACAATTAGGACATTAAAAATGTAGTGAAATGGCTGCATACGAATTCAATATAACAGATAATACAGCTCAAAGTAATGCATTGTGTAACAATAGCAATTCCAAAGCAGCTCCAATTAGGACATTTTTTTAAAAAAGAATTATAGCAGCATTAGTGTAAGTAAAGTCACTATGTGGGTGCAACTGAATCAGTAAACAAAAAACAAAAAACCCCAAGCCACAGCTGGTTCTTCATGAAGATAATTGTTGATGCTCAATAAAGTATAGGCAGAATAAATTACTGGGTGCAACATTTGCAGAATTCTTAGCTGCTGGTTCAGGCTGCAATTCAAAATGCACTTACTAGGGAATAACCCCCACAGAACACAGTGGGCCTTAATTCTGAGTAAATATGTATAGGACTGCACTGTCAGAAAATTGTGAACAAGTGGAGAGGTTCCTCTGAACCATATTCTACTGACTGCCTTTCTGAGTTTGACATTGGCTGATGGATCCTGGAAAGTCTTCTGCATATGCCACCTTCCTAATTATCTATTTGGCATGCATCAAATCTGTTCATTATTCTGGAATGCCATTTTGCAGAAAAGGAAGGAGCAAAAAGGAATACAATAAACAGGGATGAACAGCCAGTAAACTAGATTCTGGATTTGCTTTTTCAGTCGATGGATTGAATACAAAGAGCTATTCTAGGCACAGCCAACGCATTTGCAAGAGGTGTGATTTCTGACTTTTCTCTGAATAGCAATTCTTGCCCAATTCCATATCACAATCTGCTTTTGAAACTCCCCACAGTTTCAAAAGAGATTTGCCATGTGGAACGGGGAACTGCTATTTCATAAGTACAAATACAAAGCTCTCTTGAAGCTGCTTGTGTGGTTCTTTAGATCTAAACTGTATATTATACTCATTCTATACATAACACAAAGGCTGTCAGGAAATGGGCAGGCTTTCCTCAGCTGTTGCCTAGTGTTGACTATCAAAATAGCAATCTGCCCCTCACAGGCAATACAAGCCATACAAAATGCTGTAACCAAGTGCACATGATAATTGCTGTCTTTTGTACAGTGACATCACAGAGCAGGGCGGTGAAGGAGATCCAGGTAGCGCAACTTAAAGTAATGTTTCATTTTATCCGCATACTAGCTCATGGAAGCCAAAGGCTAAGAGGCAGTGCATTTACATTATCTACCTATGACAGTTCTATATAAGCCATTTCTTATGGCTTCCTCCTCCATAATCTTTGGAATTGCAGTTGCTGGGGGTGGTGGGATGCTGAGAAGTCTAGCAGAGATTCTTCCTGGAGCAACATTTCTGAGAATTCCCAATGAAGGGAAAACTATTGTTAAATAATTTTGGGGGTGCAGCAAAAGAAGTGGGTCAAACCGCTACCTCTCTCCTGAAGTTTGGGGGGGAAGGTGAATTTCAAGGGTGCAAAACTCATTGAGTGTCGAGGTCCCCAAGCCACCCCCCAAATAACTCACAACGCACACTTAATTTTTGTTTAATGTTTTTGGCATAATTTCGGCCACAACTTTATTTAAATACAAAACCGTGAGTGGTTGTTTAGGCATTGGTTAAGACTATCTGTCCCCCCGCCTGGGGACAGAACTGACTTCCGGGCACCACCGAAAGACAGTGCGGGGGAAAGCAAGTCGGGGAGAAATGGAGCTGAGTCACAGACCCTCAATTCTCACCCGCCTGCTCCCCAAAGGCTTGCCAGCCTAGTCCCATTCCAGGGATTGGACGAAAAGATGGCAAGCCCCAGGATTCCTTTAACGGAATTCTCTTTCCGCAGCAACCATGGAGGGGCAGGCCCAGCCTATCCTAACCCCTCCTCCACCAGATTTATAACCAATGCCTAACCGCAACCTTACAAGTTGTGACGATTTGCTACGCAGTAAGCAAAAACCACCCAGCCTGCCAATTTGCCAGGTGGAAAAATTCCTACCAGGCCCCTGCTCAAAGGCAGACGACCCCATGACAGGCATAGCAAGGTCAATGCAACAACCCCTTACTCTAGGGCGGGTGGGCGGGTGATCCGTTGCACGCAGCAAAGAGAAAGCTCTAGGCTGTGTGCAGAGTATTTAAACATTTACCCCTCCCACCAAAATTGCAACATAGCTTTTACCCCAGCAACCCAGTGAACCAATCACTGCCCCAGGCCATCTTTAGAGACCCTGCCTGGTAACAGAGGGGTGGCTCAGCAGACCCCACTGCAACACGTGCTCTCCATGAAGGAGAACACACTTTGGCATTCTCCTGATTTTTCACTGTTGCCAACCATGTTTAAATCCTCATGTTGCATCTGGAACAATGCTGTACAAGTCCAGTTCAGGCATTATTCCTAGATAGGGTATCCCAGTTTCTGTAGGATCAGAGATACATGTGCCATCCTGTGGCATCTCCACCCACTTCCCTCCCAACTGGAACGAGAGACTAAGTATGTGTGAGTGAATGCACTTACAAGCCTGCCCTTGACTGGGACCCCGATAAAGCAGGACTTCTGATCACCAGGAGGCTCCTAAGCGTGTTCACTTGTGTGAGCTTAAAACCCCCACCAGCCCTTCTAGCTCAGAGTGGGACATTCTGAGGTGGACAGGCAGTGCACATGGCCATGTGGCCCCTTCAGAAACTGGTTTACTTAGCTCAGGAACAATGCCTGGAACAGGGTCAACCATTTGCCCTCAGATGCTACTTGGAACAATGTGACATCATGAAGTAGTATTCTTTCAGAGCTTCATGGGGATTTAGCCATGGTGACAGGAAGAGTCAATAAGCAAGCTGATTAGTTTTGTCCATCTGGCTTCAAAATCCACCCTCTCCCCAATAGCCAAAATACCCTCTTGCCTTTCTGGGCCTCCAACTGAAGCTCCAAAAGTAGAAGCGGACCAGATTTGTGTCCTGCCAATTCTATGACATATGTGCTATCTAGTGGGCTTCATGATGGACCATCTAGAGATGTGAACCCATAGCTTCATTCTACACACTTACTCCATACTGGCTGTCAATGAAAAATAGTTGAAAATTGGTTTGTGGCACAATGTTTGGCCAGCTTGCCATCTATTTTCTCCTTGTTAGAAATGGCCAAGCACAGAATACACACATACAACAATAGTTATGCATGTGTTTGTTTACCAAATGAGCACTGACTCCTAGCTGGGACCTGGCAATCCAAGCTGTAGCCTCATTCATTTAGCTATAACCCACTGGGAGCAACTTTAAGGTCTCATGAATTCATATTCACCTGTTGCAGCATTAGCTTACCTCTAATTAAATAATAATAATACAACTCCTGTCTCCTTTGTAGTCTATGAAGTGGTGGTTTGTGGTGATTGTGAGGCAGTGGTATGCTCTTGGTGTCAATTACCTGGCTCTTGTGAAGATGGGATGGCGTTGGGGGGGCAAGGCTGGGGGAGTGGAGGCCAAGCAAGAGCTCCTCTGACCTCACTAATGCCATAAATACCCCATTGTCTCTGCTGCCACCCAACAAGCCATGGCTGAGTATCCTAGCCTTGCACTCGTTTTCCTTAGAAGCTGGCCTATTCATGCTGCAAGCCCCCTAAAGAGATAATTTAGCCTTAAATGTCCATTCATATGGGACTTGGTTTATCTCTGCCACTCCTGCTAGGAGACTAGCATAGCTTCCGGGAGATTTGCACTCTCCTCAACCCCTGTCAGAAATGGAACAATTAATTTGAGGTGCCTCTTCCTTGAATCATGTCATGAGAATCATGAAAAGAGCATTAACTGGTTCTCTTTCTGTTTGCTATGGGAAAAGTTTTGTCCAATTTAATACCTTCACGTTCCCAGAAACCAATTTTAGAGGACTGGTGAAAGAAGGGATCAGAATGATACTGCTGCAATGTACACGTCAGATCTACAATGATGTTTGGGATGAAATTTTGCACCCCTAAAATATCTGATTCCTTGCTCATTAATTTGTTGGCATTGATGAACAGCAAGCATAGGCTGCACACACACGCATTCCTTTTCCTCCTGTGTGTCCCCACTGCAGGCAGTTTCATTGGGGCAGGAGTTTCAAAGCCCATTGTGGCCATTTAAATTATTTTTAAAATCCCCCCCCCCACACAGAGACTTTTCATTCTGACTTTTTCACAATAATATTAAAACTGAAAACTTACACTCATGAAATGCAGCAGCAACAACATAAAAGAAGCCATGTAAAGAAAAACTTACACAGAATGTTTCCTACAGCTGCCTCCACACAGTGAATGCTGAACATTTGCATGTTTTATAGCACACATTTTCACAGCACCAGGAGAAATGTTAAACTCTGCTAGAAAAAACTGATGGTGAACCAGATACAGAAGAACGCTTCTCATGTACGCAATGGATAGGATAGATGTACATGTTTATTCAGCATGAAAATAAAGGGGGAAATAGAGCTGATTCTATCAAGAGAGCACTTTGAAAAACACAGGGTGTGCTTGAAATTATTCCTACCTTATGCCTACATTTTTATTTTAGGTTGGCCCCAAAGTCTTTTTTATTTTAATTTCAGTGTGCTTTTCGATAAAAATTGCAAGTTAATTTTTACTTATTACTGCCTTGTGTATTCAACTGGTTTTTTTAGAGATTGTGTTAAGACTGCCTGCCTGAAAGGTTTTACACCACTACCTTGTGCTGTTATTTTTTTATTGTTGATGCATTTTATAATGTTTTTATAATGACTCTATGCAGCCTGATAGCTCTCTTTAAAATAATAATAATAATAATTTATTATTTGTACCCCGCCCATCCGGCTGGATCTCCCCAACCACTCTGGGCGGCTGCCAATAAATATTAAAAATACATTAAAATGTCACACATTAAAAACTTCCCTAAACAAGGCTGCCTTCAGATGTCTTCTAAATGCCAGGTAGTTGTTTATCTCTTTGACATCTGATGGGAATTGGCCTGTGCCATGGACAGCTGGAGTCCAAAATGACTCCCAGGCTGCGCACCTGGTCCTTCAGGGGCACAGTTGCCCCATTCAGGACCAGGGAGTCTTCCACACCCTCCCGCCCCCTGTCCCCCATAGACCATTGGCCCATATAAGATAGCATTGTCTGCAGTGACTGGCAGCAGCTCTCCGCGTCTCAGGCAGGAGTGCTTTCAAGCCATGCCTTGAGATGCCAGGACCTAGCATGTGGCACAGGCTTCCCATTCCCTGAGAACCTTCATCTTTCGTAAAACAAATCCAGTGACAGCTCAGATATTTCCACTGCATTTTGACAGTCGAAGGTGGAGAAGCAAATGGAGACTCCTGCTGAATCCATAATTAGGAATGCATGATGCTGTCAAATGTTATTTTCACTAATACAGTATATGCATATTTGTGCACAGTTTCCACTTTAAAAAAAAAGAGTTTTGTGTACACATTTTTTGGCTGGAAAACCAGAAATCAGGTTTGCAAATTTCAAAGGACAGCTGTTTTGGTTTGCATATTGATTTGGAGAGTGCAAAATGCGAATGGAACAAATTTCTCCCGGACCCCTGCTCAAGGTACATAGGACCCAAGGGCTCTCCCCCCCCCCTGCTTGGCAGTAAAAATACAATAATAATGAATTAAGTAATGAAAAATATGGTGCTCTTTCATAAAACTAACTAACTTTGCAGCCAGTTGTGTTTCCATCTCCTTTGTGGGAAAACCACACATTTCCGCCCATTGCTGGAAAACCCCTTTGCCTCAGGAAATGATACCACTCTTTTAATTTGATCTCAGGTCTCACCTTAATAATAATAATAATAATTTTTTTATTTATATCCCACCCTCCCCAGCTGAAGCCGTGCTCAGGGCAGCTAACAACAATAAAACAGTACAACAGTACAACACAACACAACACAACACAACACAACAACACAACACTCTAAAATCATTCATTATAAAATTAATTCAAATCAAACCAATGGCCACCATTGGGCCAGAGCTCCACGAAGATTGCCAAAGGAGGGAGTCAGGTTGTGCCCTGGCCAAAGGCCTGGTGGAACAGCTCTGTCTTGCAGGCCCTGCGGAAAGATGTCAAGTCCCGCAGGGCCCTAGTCTCTTGTGACAGAGTGTTCCACCAGATTGGAGCCACAGCCGAAAAAGCCCTGGCTCTAGTTGAGGCCAGCCTAACCTCTCTGTGGCCTGGGACCTTCAAGATGTTTTTATTTGAAGACCGTAAGTTTCTCTGTGGGACATACCAGGAGAGGCAGTTCCATAGGTACAAGGGTGCTAGGCCATATAGGGCTTTAAAGGTTAAAACCAGAACCTTAAACCTGATCCTGTACTCCACCAGGAGTCAGTGCAGCTGGTATAGCACCGGGTGAATGTGATCTCGCAGCAAGGACCCCGTAAGGAGTCTCACCGCGGCATTCTGCACCCGCTGGAGTTTCTGGGTCAGTCTCAAGGGCAGCCCCACGTAGAGCGAGTTACAATAATCCAGTCTGGAGGTGACCGTCACGTGGATCACAGTGGCTAGGTCAGGGCGAGAGAGGTAAGGAGCCAACTGCTTAGCTTGGCGGAGATGGGAAAATGCCGCCTTTGTTACAGCTGCAATCTGCGCCTCCATGGAAAGGGAGGTGTCGAAGATTACACCCAAACTCTTAACGGACGGTGCTGGCACTAATTGCGCCCCCACAAGAGATGGGAGTTGCCCCCCCATCCCATATCATCGTGTCCCAGCCACAGGACCTCTGTCTTCGAAGGATTTAGCTTCAACTGGCTCCCACGTAACCATCCAGCCACAGCTTCCAAACATCTGGTCAGTGTGTCTGGGGCCGAGTCAGGATGGCCATCCATCAACAGATAGAGTTGGGTGTCATCGGCATACTGATGGCAACCCAGCCCAAAACTCCGGACAAGCTGGGCGAGGGGGCGCATAAAGATGTTGAAAAGCATCGGGGAGAGTATCGCACCCTGAGGTACTCCACACACCAAGGAGTGGTGCGATGACAATTCCCCCCCCCCAAGCGCCACCCTCTGTTCCCGACCAGAGAGAAACGAGCACAGCCATTGAAGGACTGTGCCCTGGATCCCCACGTCGGCAAGGCGGTGGTTCAGAAGTTCGTGATCGACCATGTCGAAAGCTGCTGACAGATCTAGAAGAATCAGCAGCCCCGACCCGCCTTGATCCAGCTGTCTATGAAGATCATCTGTTAGGGCAACCAGAGCCGTCTCGGTCCCATGACCAGCGTGGAAGCCAGACTGGAATGGATCCAGAGCTGATGTTTCATCCAGAAACCCACCAAGCTGTTCAGCAACCGCTCTCTCAATCACCTTACCCAGGAACGGAAGATTTGAAACCGGGCGGTAATTGGTTAGGTCTAAGGGATCTAATGATGTTTTCTTTAAGAGCGGGCGGACCACTGCCTCCTTCAGTTCCCCTGGGAATATACCCGTGCCAAGGGACAAATTGATGATATCCCCCAGGGGGGCCCGCACCTCGTCTGGACATGCTCTAATCAGCCAAGACGGGCACGGGTAGAGGACAGGTGGTGGGCTTTCCAGCTCGGAGGAGTCTGTCCACATCGGCTGGGGATATCCGGTCGAAGTGGTCCAATACTGGACCCGAGGACAGTCGAGGGGCCTCCAGTTCCTTTATTGTATCCAAATTGGCAGGGAGGTCATGGCGGAGCAACAAGACCTTCACCGCAAAAAAGCTCGCAAATGCCTCACAGCTGTGTGTCAAATTGTTATTTAAATTTGGCTGTCCCTCAAGGGACGTTAAAGACCTAATTATACTAAATAATTGCGCCGGGCGAGAGCTAGCGGATGCAATGGAGGCTGAGAAGTATGACTTCTTAGCAGCCTTCACCGCCATCTCGCAGGTTTTCATAAAAACCCTATAAGATGTTCTTGAGGCTCCGTCACGGGCACCCCGCCATACTCGCTCTAGCTGTCTGAGGTCCTGCTTCATTTTCTGGAGCTCCTCGGTAAACCAGGAAGCTCAGTTTCTGTGGGGTCGCAGAGGGCGCTTAGGTGCGATCTCATCGATGGCTGCCAGGAGCTGGGTATTCCAGCTCTCAACAAGCTCAGTCAATGAGTCGCCAGGGGGAGAAAGGTCCCGCAAGCCTTGGCGGAATCTATGAGGGTCCATCAGCCTCTGCGGGCGAGCCCAAATCGGCTCGCCACCTAAGCAGGGTGGGGGTGGAAAGTCAATCCTGGCTTTCAGAGCGTAGTGATCAGACCATGGCACCTTCATCGAAGGAGACATGATCACATCTATACCTACGCCAAAGATCAAATCCAGCGTGTGGCCTGCTTGATGTGTGGGGCCCGAAACAAACTGGGAGAGCCCTAGTGTCGCCATGGAAGACACCAGGTCCAGAGCCTGTGAGGAGGGAGTGGCATCAGCATGGATGTTGAAGTCCCCCAATACCAATAGGTTAGGGAACTCCAAGGCCCAGCCGGCCACCGCCTCCAGTAGGCCTGACAGGGTGGCTGCTGGTGTGCTAGGTGGCCGGTACACCAGCCAGACAGCCAAGCTCTCCTCGGAGCCCCACACTAGGCCAACACATTCAATGCCGGGGATCGATGGCGATGGTAGAGCCCTGAAAGAACAATCTTCCCGGATTAATAATGCCACCCCTCCCCCCTGGCCCACAGTCCACGACTGGTGGAGGACAGAGAAACCCAGGGGCGCCATCTCTCGTAAGGTAACTGTTTCCCCTTCGTGCACCCATGTCTCCGTCACACAAGCCAGGTCAACCCCCTGCGAGGTAAAGAAATCTCGCAGGGTGGCGGTTTTGTTGCCTATAGACCTGGCATTGCACAACACCAGTGATGGAGGTGAATAATCCTTGCTCACCCTACCCTCGTCTCTCGGGATGAGGCGCAGATTGGAAGGGGTACGAGCACATCCATATCTCGATCCCCTTCGCCTATAACATCTGCCCCCACCGCCATACCTCCCTCGCCCCTCCATGGTAGCAATCCCACGCCTCATATTAGCCTCCACTGATGGCAATTAACGTTATTCTTTCCCAGCCTAAAACAATAAAACCTTAAAACAATAAAAACAAAACAAAAAAACACACCCAGAAAACAATAAAACAATACAAATAAAAAACTGCAAAAATTACAAATCCATCAAAATCAAACAAATTCCCAAGCCAAATCAAACATCCATCCCACCCCCATATATAAAAAATCTAAAGGGAAAGGGAAATTTAAAAACATGTTAAAAAGAACTCTGCACCCCTCCGGGCCCCCAGGGCAGCAGCAGCATCAGTGGTAACAACCGTCCTTGTGAGGCCCCACCCTGGGCCAGATGGTAAGTGGCAGGAGCAGTCCTTATGAGGCTTCAGGCCCCGCCCTGGGCCAGGTGGTGAGTGGCAGGAGCAGGGCCCTCAGGCACTCACAGAGGGGAGTCCTCCTGGGCAGCACAGCACAGCAGTCCTTATGAGGCTTCAGGCCCCGCCCTGGGTCAGGTGGTGAGTGGCAGGAAGGAGCAGGGCCCTCAGGCACTCACTCAGGGGAGTCCTCATGAGGTGAGGGTAGGAGAGAAGAGACTCTCCCCAGCATGCCAGACTCAGGCCATGAAGCAGGGGCAGACTTCGGTAATCTTTAATAAGATGGCACGCTGTGTGAGGCCAAAATTTGGCACCCCAAAATGGATCTTCTCAATAATGGACCTTCTCAATTTTGTGCCTTCTTGGCTCGCCACACTGTGAGATGGGGCTGGAGCTGGAAAAACCTTTATGTACATATGGAGATGGCAGTATTAGTTCAGGTGCTTCTGACGTGCACTCTTTATAAAGATTTGAGGAGTGAGGTTATTACTCCTCTACTGCTACCCATACCAGGTCGTGCAACCATTGCAACTGTGTCCTTTCTTCGAGCAGATCAAAATAATCAGGAACAATTGGCAGGGGCAATTAGAATAATATCCATTATTTGATTGTTGATGTAAACCTCCATAATGTATTTTGTATAGTTAATTTTTTACCTCTATCTTCGGTTCATTTTATTTTATTTTATTGCTATGCAAATAAAGATTCTTCTGATTCTGATTCACCATCCTAAATCTGGTGGTGCATTAACTTTTCTTTGGCTCAGAAACTAACTTGTATCTAAGCTATTACACTGATCCTATTGAAACATGCACAAAATATGATTTTTACCTGAAGGGTACTTACAAACTTCCACTTCCCCTTAGCAACTGCTTTCACCTTCATACGAAAGGCGTACTTTACCTGCTGTGAGCCATGTAATCGATAGCGTTACCTAGGTGTGTTTGAAATAGCTGATGATCAAAGAGAATTGGTAGGAGAGGAAGATTTTTGATTTGTGCTAAGCTGAAGTATGAAACACAATTGGCTGCAGTCAAGAAGCATTTGAAGATTCCAAAAATAAAGTAATATAAATGCCTATCTGGCCATGTTGCTCTATTAGCAGAGGAGATCTTAGGGCAGCAAGCCTGCTCTTGGAAATGACACAGTCTTAACATTCCACTGATAAGAGTGAGAACATAATATAAGACACTGAGCTAAACCAAATTGGAAGACGAGACCAGTAATTTAAAGCAATAGACTTTAAAGGGAATGCAACAGAGTGATAAGAGGCTAAACCAGATTATTGATAACGCAAGTAAATAAGGCTGCAGCCGAGATATAAAAATGATTGGTTACAATGAATAAGAGTGCTAAAGTGTGATTTGTGAAGTAGGGATTATGGCTCCATTTGTATGTGCCCTTTATCATTTAATCAGGTGCATCCCGACTCTCAAGAAATTGGGTTCGCATCTTTACCCTACCATTATGGTTAATCAGTGAGAGGATATTTCAGCCTTGCTGGGCTTGAATGAAATTTGTTTTTCTGTATCGAGCTCCCATGCAGGTGAGTTGCTTTTGAGCAGATGACATTACTCTCACTGCACACAGGCAAGGCAAGAAAGGGAATTAGAGGCTGGAAGGGTGGGCATTGGGCCATGCAGCCCTCCTGAAAAAGTGTGATATCGTGGGTGCTGGCAAGAAAGAACATCCTCCCACATACCAGGAAGGATTAAGAGTGTCACGGCATTGCTCCTGCGTGCTGCAGGCTTTCCCTAGGTGAGATACAACTGCAATTAATACAATGATTTTTTAAATATTTTCAATAATGCCAATGCTGTGTTAAGATTAGGGTTGAGTTTACTGATAACATTTCTGTAAAATAATTACTTTTTTACACTCAGAAATGTGGCAGTGTCTGTCTGTTCATTTACTTTACCCTCACTTGCTCTCACTTACAATTGCTTTCACTTGTTAGAGAGATGTCTTCATGCAGCCAAATCTGATTAGCTACATAACAATGTGAAGTCTTCCCATCCATTAAGTAATTCCTGGTTGCCCCAGACTACCCAGGTCACTAATCTTTTCCTGAGTGGAAAAAGGTGCAGTCCTAAAATATCATTTTTGGTTCTTCTCACAGAAGCCAAAGATTGGTGTTTAATTTATTTACAAATTGTCTATGGAGCTTCTGATGGAAGACTTACAGAGCAATCCTAAGTGATTTGGTGGGGGGAGTGAAGGGGCAGATCACCCACCTTCTTCAGACCCTTGCCAGCTCATCCTGACCATGTCAGGAGGTGGGAGTGACCTTCTTTTCTCATGTTTGTCAACTGCACAGTTGAGAATCCCAGTCCTGGGGACTTTGGAGGAACAAAGCAACTTTGGCTCCATTGTCCAAGGCCACTTCTGGCCCACCTCTGCTCTGCCTTGGAATACCTGCTTTTGGCCTAATGCTGCCATTGTAGTGGAGTGGGGGCTTCTGCAATGCATGCACCCTTCCACTGGGAACCCTGTTCTCTTCCTCCTGCAGAGAGGAATCTCCGTTCCATCCTAATCCCCTCTAGCCAACAGATCTGGTGGATAGGATTGCTCTGCCTCTTTTGTTTGAGTTTACGTTTTATGTAAGCTTCCCACTGGATTTTTATTATTATTAAAGGTTTGTTTTAAAAAAGTGTGTGTGTGTGTACACACACACACACACACACACAGTAATGTTTTATAGAGTGAAATTCCTATACTGCACTGAATATTGGTGGATTCCTTTGAGAATATGTCAAAAAATAAAATACTTTTCATTGTGGAAAGCTGTTTTTTTTAAATTTAGCTCTAACTCAACTCATAGTGGAACCATGGAAGGAATACTATCAGAGAGGACCTGAAGGCACTTATTCACCCTCCATTTTATGTCCCTCTATTTGCATCATCTGGTCAGCTCACTGCGGGGGAAGAAATTATTGAGCAAGCAATCAGTCTCTCTTAAGAATGAACAGAGCAATCCTATGGGGGCAGCAGGAAAAAAATGGGAGGTGAAATTGGCTTCAGTGTGCATTTAAATGTGAATTAACCTGTTTCACACTTCCTGAAACCATATGCAAACTGAAACATAGCTATGCATCAAAATTCACACTTGTCTGAATTTTGTGCTGCAGTTCTCTAATTAAAATTTTGCACAAAAATGTGTGTATCAGGGGACGGGGAAGTATGGTTAAAATACATGTTGTTGTCCAGTTGTTTAGTCATGTTCGACTCTTCGTGACCCCATGGACCAGAGCACGCCAGGCACTCCTGTCTTCCACTGTCTCCCGCAGCTTGGTCAAACTCATGCTGGTAGCTTCGAGAACACTATCCAGCCATCTCGTCCTCTGTCGTCCCCTTCTCCTTGTGCCCTCCATCTTTCCCAACATCAGGGAGTCTTCTCTTCTCATGAGGTGGCCAAAGTATTGGAGCCTCAGCTTCAGGATCTGTCCTTCCAGTGAGCACTCAGGGCTGATTTCCTTAAGAATGGAGAGGTTTGGTCTTCTTGCAGTCCATGGGACTCTCAAGAGTCTCCTCCAGCACCATACATAAAATACATATATTAGTGAAAAGCACATACAAAACTGCATTGTATTAGGGAAACTGCTTGCAAAAGGTATATTAGGAGAAATGCAGATAAAAATGCTGACAGGTTTTCACAGGGACTTCACAAACTGATGAGGAAATCCAGTGGGAAACTGAGAGAAACTCAAATTGACAAGAGTAGCTGATTTCTAGCCGAGGAGGGAGAATCTGTGCTGGAGACAGGGCTATTTTTCTAGAAAAAGGGGCTAGAGCTTACCGTGATACCTCCTTTGTTTTCTTGGAATGGCAGTGGCACCCACCAGAGAGGTGCCAGAACTGAGTTCCTGTGAGTTCCCGCTGGGGAAAAAACCCTGGCTGGAGGGAATGTAAAATCCTAGGGCCAGCTGGTCTCACAGACATGTAAGGTTTGAAGGCATGTGAACCCAAAGCCTTTCTCAATCCATTCTGACACACTCATTTCTGCCTCCTATCATTGTTCTGCCAGTTGGAGAGATAGCTGCAGAGGTATCTGTGATTGCAATGAGGAGAGCACTAAGATGTACCTCCATCTCCATGCTTGTGGAGTTCCATCTCTGCCCATGGAGAAGGAGATCCACAATACCGTATAGCACTTGGAATGCTGTCCTGGGGACCGCAGCACTGCACCCTAGGTCATTGAATTAATTACACCACCGCCACTCCACTCCAGAAACTGTATTGAGGAACAGATTAATTTTCTGGGAGAATTTTTTGCTTCCTGAAATTTGTTGAACTCCATATTTGCCCCCTAGTTTCTTGTACCCAGTAATGAGATCATATTTGCATGGAGGCTGAGACGCTTTTGTGCCTTTATGAATGGCAGCCACCGTGCTGTCCCCTACCCCTTGCATTGTTTACTAACAAAAGCAAGCAGCATAGTGTGCTGGTTTGTGGCTTAAAGACCTGGAAATTTCCATACATGGCTTTTAAATCCATGCCAGGTGCAATTCCTATAACCCCATGCATAGTGCTCTGCATGTACTATGCAGGGACCTCTACTCTGCTCACTGAGAAATATGAACGTACGACTTTCCATTTTCTTTCCTTGGTATACCACCTTACATTTGTTGTAGTTGATTGTATAAATCAGAGGAGACGCTATAGGCATTCCTGAACCTTAGTTGCATTACAGCAAAAGCACAGAAGATACTTTGTGTGCCCATCAACCAACTATGGATGCACTGAAAGCTGTCTTAACTGAGCCTTGCTCCACCATTTTGTTCATCTCCTTGCATCTCATTGGGTGCTAATTATCTGCCACTGTTCCCGGTAATGTTGCTTTCCAAGATCGTGTCCACCTGCATACCTAACATGCCCACAATAAGAAGGTTTACACTTACTGATTTCTGAAAGCAGTGTGCTCCACTCCAATCAATAATTTCTCTAAATGCAAGCATTCATCTTTGCTGTCCAAGCTTCTGTGCAAGAGTGTTTTAGTTTTTGTCAACACCAGATATCAAAGCTAGCATGTTTTTAAGCTTTAGATGCAACATCTTCACAATTTCCTACAGTAGGAGACTTTATGTTATTAATTTGATGGGGAAGAGACAGAGACAAAAGGGCTGTGTGTAAATATCACATATTGAGTTGGACTAACCAGACAGGTTTTCAGCTATTTCTTATAGAAGAGGATAGTTTTCATCCCTCCCACCCCCACACCACAGGTGTGAAGGCACTATCACAAAAAATACCCTTTGATGCCCGCCCTTGCTTGGCTATGCCTATGGTGGGAAGCAGTACTGCAATATGCAGCAGTTGACTCTGAGCTTCCAACCGTGGTAACTGCCCATAATGCCCTGGCGGAGTGTTGTTCTCATGTCCTGTTACCAAATTAATATGGCAGTTTCCCCATCCACCTGTTGCAACTGCTCAACATAGTTGGGCCTCAGAGAACAAAAGTGCTAAGAGGTCCGTAACAGGTTTCTGGACTGGCTCCTGGAAGGTGCTGGGCCTACCCAACTACCTGTTGTAGTTGCTTTATGAATCCTTCTCTGAGACATGTTCCGTCTCTTTCTCTCTTCACCAGCCCTATTCAATTTAATATGTGATCACTTAAGAGAGCTGGGGGTGGGGAACATTCTCAATGACAAGTACAAAAAGACAGCCCTAGCTAGCACACATGCAGAACAATGGCCATGGCAATGTCAGTTTCAGAACATCCTCTACTCTGATCAGGAGGAAAAGCCAATTAGACAAGTTATCCCAAAGCAATGTCAAAAGCTTACAAATTACAGATGCTATAAAACCCAATCCCAACAGATTTCCACAAATATGTAAATGAATGCTGTTTGAAAATGCTATGTAATCAGGTCTCATTTATCATTATAATATCAGCTGAGACACAATAGCAGCCTAAGTGTGTCACAGACAGTTTCCATGAAAAAGGCTAATAGCCAGCACACAACCAATTAGGCTTCCTGAACAAAGTCAGCTATTTAAATGATCCCCCAAAGGAGCCAACAGTGACCGGGACTTGCATTTTTTTTATTTAAATGAAAACAGGTTTCTTGCCAAATGTATTGTTCAGGTGTTCCAGGAAAGGTCTCATCACCTTGCAATATTGGACTATTGGTGCTGGCAGTTTGAATATGTGGCAGTGTGTGATAAGTTAATACTTTAACTCTCTTACAGACAAATTACCCTTAAATAATTCTAAGATAGTTTCCCACTATGTTTTTGCCAGAACTACTGTTTGGCTAATATCTGAAATGTAGCCTGTGCCCCCCCCCCCCCACTCGTTAGCCTTCATTGTTCCCTTAGAATAGTTAGTTCACATGGTACAATGAAAAAGACAGAAAAGTGTAGCAAGTCCAATAAGGAAGAGGAGAATGTCAAATGCTTCCATGGAGCCAGGGCTCTTTTTCAGCTGGAACTTCTCAGGTGGGCACCATTGCCATTCTAAGAAAACTAAGGAGGCCTTCATGGTGAGTTCTCTCTCTGGCATCTCCACATGGTAGAGAAAGTCTGAAAATGTGGAGTGCCATTGTCTGTCAGTGAAGACCACGCTGAGCTAGATGCAGTGCTTTTTTTACTGGGGGGACGCATACCCTTAAACATTTTGCAAATCTTTGTAGTTTTGTCCATTTACTGTATTTATTTCTGCTGATTTAAACTATAAAATTGTGATTTTCTTGAGTCAAAATGAGAGTACCCCTAAACATTTTTAAAGAAAAAAGCGCTGGCTAGATGGACCGGTGGTCTGACAGTATCAGGTGACTTTTTATGGTCCATTTCTCCCAGTAAAGAAGCACATGTTTGTTGAGGCCCAGTCAGCAGCCTTTGTAGTCTGTGCCATCTTTGTGGCAAAAATAAACAGCTGTGGAAGCTCTTCTCCGTCAGGCCCTTTACTCTTTCTCTGTCGAGGGCTGTCAGATGTATGCTTGAATGGCACCTTTTGACTAACGTCCTTTTGCAGCTGTTTACTCTGGATTTTGTCAGCGATGTCCTGCATTTAATTAAGATTTCCCCACTAAGGTAGAATCTACACACGTATAAAAAAAAGCTGTGAAAAAGTTTTTTTATAAAATGTTTTGAAAAATACATTGAATTTAGCATAGCTCACTGTCGCCATCTAGTGTCACATTTGTATATTGCACTTTAAAATGTTTTATTTGTCACTGTATAGCTGAGTCCCAACTTTCAGTTGTCTGTATCAGTCCCATAAAGGTAAAGGGGACCTCTGACCATTAGGTCCAGTCGTGACCGACTCTGGGGTTGCAGCGCTCATCTCGCTTTATTGGCCAAGGGAGCCAGCGTTTGTCCGCAGACAGCTTCCAGGTCATGTGGCCAGCATGACTAAGCTGCTTCTGGCGAACCAGAGCAGCACACGGAAACGCCGTTTACCTTCCCGCTGGAGTGGTACCTATTTATCTACTTGCACTTTTGACGTGCTTTTGAACTGCTAGGTTGGCAGGAGCAGGGACCGAGCAACGGGAGCTCACCCCGTCGAGGGGATTTGAACTGCCGTCCTTCTGATCGGCAAGTCCTAGGCTCTGTGGTTTAACCCACAGCGCCACCCGCATCCATAATAATATTCAATTACATACTAAATCAGTGTGATGTCCATGGGAAACGGTGTGGCCACCAGTAGCTCCTATGGTGCATGTGAAAAGTAAATATTCCCACAATGTACAAGAGACTGCTCACTTCCTATATGCCATGGCTTAACTCTCCAACATTGAATATGCTCAGATTTCATGGATGCTGGGAAAGAACCAAGGGCAGCTGCCTCCTACCGAGTTGGACCATTGGTCCATCTAGCTCAGCACTGTCTACTCTGACTGGCAGCAGCTCTTCAGGGTTTCGCTGGCTCTTCACTGGCTACCCACCTGGAGATGTTGGGGATTCAACCTGTGTGCAGGACAGATGCTCCAAGACTGAGCTACAGCCCTTCCCTATCTCTTCTGAACAGAGGTGAGGTGAAAAGCCCTTGTCTTGGAGAGCAAGTGCAGCAAGGGTCAAGGCAGCTTCCTCTCTATTTTCTCCATTGCCGAAGGTGTGGCGGCCCTTTTGTGTTATGCCATGACACACATATGCTCTTTTGTGACTGGTGCCCATGATACTTTCTCAAAATTCTAAATGTGCTACTGGTCCAAAAGAGGTGGTGAGAGGAACAAGATTGTTTTCAGTATTATGGAAAATGTACATTAAAGATAGTCTAGCATCAGTGGAGAACCCATCCCAGCAACTGCAAAGACTGTTCTTCATTACTCTTGTCACTTTTCTGTGGCCAGAAAAAAATAAATAGCTCTATATTTCCCGCCTCTGAAAGCTTCAACTTGCTCTCCTTAACAGTCCTTAATAGTCTGACAGGACACTGTGGCCTGACGGGTCACAGCATTGTTGTTTTTAAAAGTTATGAAAAGGAATGATAACTGAAGAGAATAATCCAGAAATGTATCTGAAGTGGCCACAGGAGGAGCACAGGGGCAATGTCATTATCCTGTCAACCAATAAGGAGAATTGTGGCTTCTCTCCTCAGAATTGCAGTTTTCAGCTGACTCTAAAGTGGGTTTTATGGAAACTGCATCAGCTACGGTGATTATTCTTTCTTCTATAACTATTGATGGAGCTACTACTGACAACATACAGGCAGTGACCATGTTGTTTGAGGGGTCTGTTCCTGGGCCCCAAGCACATCAGTGGAGCATCTATATGTGCGCCCCACACCATTCCCCTCCCCATTCCACTCTCTTCGAAAGGATCCACACGTCGCCAATTGCAAGTCAACTGGACATACCTAAAATTGTCACAACCTGTACTGTATTCTGAAATTTGGGGGGAAACCACATTGTACCTGTCAGAGCTGCTTAAAGATCCTAGCTCACAGAGGATCACGCTAGCCAGCGATCATTAAGTAAAAGTCTTTATTGAGTTACAGTTTCCATTCTCAAGCTGCTGCGTGCAACTCTACATCTAGTGGCTAGATCGGCGAAGCTCCGTCTGAGTCTCCGCCCCTTGTGCACCAACTTAATATCCTAGCCCTGCTCCACCTTTTCCGCCTGACTGTCCTCCTCTGGGTCCCTCTACCCCCCGGGGTCTCTTCCTTCCTGGATTCTTCTGACGCCGACCCCCCGGACCCTCCTTCCTCCTTGCGCCGGGCTTTAGGACCTGGCTCTCTTTCAGGGCTGCCCACTGCGTCACTTTCCTGTGCATTTGAACTTGGCGCGCGCGCCCAACTTTCCACTTTCCGTCTGACCGTTTCTTCGCTCCCCGATGGAGGTGTGGGCACTCCTGACTCGTGCCCTCCCTCCTGTGGTGAGCTACCAGCACTTGCCCCCTGGCTCCCTTCCTCTTCCCTGCTCTCTGGCGGTGACGCTGGTCCCGATTTCCAACTGCTCTCCTCTGAGTCCCCTCTGGCTCTATCTTCCTGGGGTGCCCCCCTAGACTCCCCCCTTGCCCTGGCCACTGGTGCTCCTTTCTGTGAATCTTCTGATTCACTGGAAAGACTCGGAGATCTCGGGTCGTCGTCATCACTCATCTTTTCTTCTGCCTCCTCCCCTTCGCTCTCTGTTTCCTCCCTTGCCCTTGCCTCTGCTCCTGAACCCCTGACATCCATCCCCCCCTCGAAGCCCCCCATTCCCCCCTCCCCTCCTTCTGGTGCGGGAGCTGGGTTCTGCTGTGTCAAAGGGACGAACGTCGGATATCGTTCGCTTCCCGTGGCGGGCCTCCATCTGAAGTCTCCCGGGTCTTCCTCCCTGCTCTCGTCGACGACGGTCACCTCCGCTTCCATCTCTGTGCCGCCGTGCTCGAAACCAGGGTCGTCCCCGAAAACGTCCATGTCCGTCTCTCCCTCACTTCCTCCTGGCGGCGTCGCTCGTCCTGGACCTTCCAGCCACTTCCTGCACCACTGCTCCTCTGGTCTATCGTCCCACCAATACGAGGGTTCTGAGGCAGATCCCGAGGGTGACCCCTCCGGGGAACGGGCGTCTCGTGTCGGGTCCTCGTCCGAGTCGAACCCCCGGAACGTGCTGGCCGAAAGCGTGGGCGTGAAAAGCCAGTCGTCGAAAAAGTCTGCTGGCATTGGTCTATGTGGGAAGAGGGCATGAAACTCGTCTTTGAGCAGAGGTTCGTCCAAGGCGTAGCCCGGCACCCAGCTGTTCGCACTGGCCGGGGTGCCCTCCTTGGCGAGAAAGTATTCTACCCCCTCTTCCCCCCATCTGGAGTCCAAAATCTCCGTGACTTCGTTGATGCGCTCCTCCTGTGCCACTCCCGCGTGCCCGGTTCTGTCTCTGAACGGACTCGGTGCCGTTCCGGGTTCCTGAAACCTGTGCGGTGCCTTGTAGGGAGTGAGCACCGATCCGTGGAACACCGGATGCATCCTGGAACCCTCCGGAAGCGCCAGCCTGAAAGCTACCGGGTTGACCCGCTCTTCGACTTGGTAGGGCCCCAGTTGCTTATGCCCTAGTTTCTTCTTGGCCAACGACCTGGCCGGCACTGCGTGGGCTGCTAACCAGACCCAGTCTCCCACGTGGATCTCTTCGCCAACCCTCCTGTGTTTGTCCGCTTGTACCTTGTATGCGTGTTTGGCCAGCTCCAGGTGGCGCCGCAGCTGATCGTGGACTTCCTGCAACTCCGACGCGAACGCATCTGCCGTCTGGGGCTCCCCCTCCCCCAGTCTTTCCAGTCCCGGGAAGGTTCTGGGGTGCCTCCCGTTGTTGGCGAAGAACGGCGTGACCCCCGTGGACACGTGCTTCGTGTTGTTGTAGGCGAACTCGGCGAGCGGCAGGTAATCCACCCACGTCGCAGGCTGTTGATTCGCATAACATCTCAGGTACTGCTGCATGATGGCATTGACCCGCTCCGCTTGCCCGTTGGTCTGCGGGTGTCTCGCCGACGCCAGGTTGATCTTGACGTTCAGGAAGCCCATCAGCTTCTGCCAGAAATTCGAGATGAACTGCCGCCCCCGGTCGGACAGAATAGACCGTGGCAGACCGTGAACCTTGAACACGTGGTCTATGAACAGTTTGGCGGTTTGCTCCGCCGTGGCCACCTTAGCACACGGAATGAAATGTGCCATCTTGGAAAACAAATCCACCACCACCAGCACTGCCGTCTTGCCCCTCGAGCTGGGCAGATCCGTGACAAAGTCCAGGGCCACCCTCTCCCATGGTTCGACCGGAGTTTGCAGCGGTTCCAACAGTCCGGCCGGCGGTCTGTGCACTGGCTTGGCCCTCTGGCAGGTGTCACACCTCGCCACGTAGTCCGCGACCTCCCCTCTCATTCCGGGCCACCAGAAATCCCTGGCTACTAATTCCATCGTCTTCTCCTTGCCAAAGTGCCCGGCAGTGGGCGCGTCGTGCAGCTGCTGCAGCACCTTGGCGCGAAGTTTGTCTCCCGGCACGTAGATGGCCCCTTTACGGATGAGCAATCCATCTCTCAGCTGGAAACCGTCGGTCGCTGCCTTGCCCCTTTGCACCTCTGCCATCTTTGCTTGCGCGAAAGAGTCATCCTGCAACGCTCGTCGCACCGCCTCCAGGTCCACGGTTGCCGCGGCGCACGCCCACACTGTTGGTGCGAAGATGTGCATGGCGGCCGCTGGCGTTGCGTCCTCCAGATACTGTGGCTTACGGGAGAGAGCGTCCGCCATGATGTTGGTGTCCCCCGGGACATACTCTATTCGGAAGTCGAAGTTCGCAAAGAACTCAGCCCAACGTATCTGCCTCTGGTTCAGGAACTGTGCCGTGCGCCAGTGCTCCAGATTCTTGTGGTCCGTGCAAACCTGCACCGTGTGCTTGGCTCCGATCAGGAAGTGCCTCCACGCTTTGAACGCTGCATGAATGGCCAGCAACTCCCTGTCCCAGATGGTGTAGTTCTGCTCGGACTTGCTGAGCTTCCTGGAGTAAAACGCTCCCGGCCGCCAAACCCCCTGCGGGTCTTCCTGCAGCAGGACTGCCCCCACGGCTCTGTCCGAGGCGTCTGTCTCCACCCTCATCGGCCTGCTGGGGTCGACATGCAGCAGCTGCTCTTCCGACGCGAAGAGACGCTTGAGTGCCTGAAAGGACTGCTCCGCCTGCTCTGTCCAGATGAACTTCTTTTTCTTGGAGCTAAGCGTGTCCGTGATGGCCGCTGTCTGCATAGCGAAGCCCTTGATAAACTTGTGATAGAAGTTCGCAAAGCCGACAAACCGTTGGACCTCCTTCCGGTTGCGTGGGCTTTTCCAATCCAACACCGCTCGAACCTTGGCGCTGTCCATGGCGAGCCCCTTGTCAGACAACTTGTAGCCCAGAAAATCCACCTCAGTCACGTCGAATTGGCACTTCTCCAGCTTGGCGTAGAGCCTATGCTGCCTTAGCCTGCTCAGCACTTCCTTGACGTGTCTGTCATGCTCCTGCTGCGATTCCGAAAAGATCAGGATGTCATCTAAGAAACAGACGCACGTCTTGTAGAGAAGTCCCGCCAACACGTGATGCATGAAAGCTTGAAAAACGTGGGAGCCATTTTGCAATCCAAAAGGCATAACTCTATATTCGTAGGTGCCCAGTGGCGTGAACATGGCTGTCTTCCACTCATCTCCTTCCCGCATGCGAATGAGGTTGTACGCCCCTCGCAGGTCTAACTTGGTGAACACGCTGCCCTTCCGCACCTTTGCTAGGAGGTCGTCGATTCGGGGCATGGGGAAATCCGATGGCTTGGTCACACTGTTTAAGATGCGATAGTCCACTACAAGTCTTTTTTGGGGCGTGTCCCGCTTCTTAACAAAGAATACAGGACTGCCCCCCGCTGCCTTGGACTCCCGGATGAAACCGCGCTCCAAATTATGATCTATGAACTCTTTGAGTTCTTGCAGTTCGTCCTCTGACATGGAATACAGCTTCCCTTTAGGCAGCGCCGCCCCCGGCAGCAGGTCAATCTTGCAGTCATATGGTCTGTGAGGGGGTAGCCTGTCTGCCTCCTTCTCGCAGAAAACTTCCAAAAATTCTGCGTACTTGTGGGGAATCGCTTGCAGCGTGCCTAGCAGCAGCTGTGACTCCTCTTCCTCTCCTTCCTGCCGGGGCACGATGCAGTGTTCAGCACAAAAGGAAGAGCTGAAAGTCAGTTGCCTCTGGTACCAAGCCAGCGTTGGGCTGTGTTTGTCCAGCCAACTCATGCCCAATACAATGGGCGTGTCCGATAGTCGAGTGACGTTGAAGCTGATGATTTCTCTGTGATTCCCAAGTCGCATCACCATTGGTGGCGTCTGCTTCACCACTTGCCCCCCGAGCAGCTCCCTGCCATCCACCGTGACAACCTGCAGGGGCAGCGTGGCAGGCAGCAACTGTATAGCGTGCCGGTTGACAAAGTCCTGCCCTATAAAGTCCGCATTGCTTCCTGAGTCAATGGTGATTGGCACGTCCATGGTGATTCCATCGGGCAGCTGGAGCGATGCGGTGAGCCTCACTACTGGTTTGGGCGGGAGGGGGTTCACGGGCTGTAAAATCTCTGGGGACTGCGTCACTAACACGTCTGGCTGGGCCCCAGCGCCTCTTCCTCCAGCCAGACTGCGTCGTTTCCCTGCTGTGGTTCTCCTTGCTGCGTTGCTGCAGTCACCATTGCTGAGGCTGCAGTGTGCTTGTGGAGCCTCCGGGGACACTCTTTCGCCATATGCCCTGGATCCTCGCAGATGTAACACTTCCTGTTCCCTCTAGGAGGCTTCGCTTTCACTGTTGCCGGTGCTAGGGCTCTGGCTGCTGACTGAGCCCTTGCACTTCCAACCTCCATAGGTTCCGCCCCTCCTCCTGGCGGAGGCGTGGATTGCGCACGCGCTGCTTCTCTGGGAAGGAAGGAGGAGCCCCTGGCTGGTTCGCGCCCTCCACGCCCTTCGTCCCTGCTCCATGGACGTTCTTCCAGCCGCACCCCCACCGCCAGCGCCCTTTGAACGATCTCCTGCGTGGTCCGGGGTCTCTCCCCCCTCGCGATTTCATCTTTAATCGAGCTGTGCAACCCCTCCCAAAAGAGGTCTCTTACAGGGGCCGAATCTCTGTCCCATTCCAGGGCACTGACCAAAGCGAAAAAGCGGGCATGGTACTGCCTTACGCTGGCCCTCCCTTGCCTTAGTCCATGCACCTCCTTCCGGGCAAGATCCACGTCAATGCTTGATAAAAAACACCCATCCATCGCTTTAATAAAGGCATCCGCATTTTGGAGCGCCGGATCCTTATCTCTCCACAAATTGCGCAGCCATGCTTTAGCATCCCCATGCAAATGGGACATGATGAATCCCACTTTCTCTTGCTCATCTCTAAAGTCTTTATTCAGCAGTTGCAGTGCGCACAGTACGTCTGCTCTAAAGTTGGGATACTGTTGCAGGTTCCCATCGAAGTGAGAGACCAGACCGCCTGTTCGTCTCGCCAACCCAATTCCCTCCTGTCTGGGTGTTAGTTGCCCTTGCTTTGTAAGCACGTCTAACCTGACCTGGAGATCCCTGCAGGCGGCAGCTGCCTCCTCCTCTCTCTTCCTGGATGCGAGAGCCTCGGCATTCAGTTGTGACACTGCTTCTCTGAGTTCCGCTATCTGCTGCTCAGCCGTCATGTCGGCTGCCGTTCGTGAGCTCGCTAGTAGGCACCTGCTTCTCTCCTCTCCTCGAGGCTGTAGATGCCCACAATTAGGAGACGGAGCTTACTGTCAGAGCTGCTTAAAGATCCTAGCTCACAGAGGATCACGCTAGCCAGCGATCATTAAGTAAAAGTCTTTATTGAGTTACAGTTTCCATTCTCAAGCTGCTGCGTGCAACTCTACATCTAGTGGCTAGATCGGCGAAGCTCCGTCTGAGTCTCCGCCCCTTGTGCACCAACTTAATATCCTAGCCCTGCTCCACCTTTTCCGCCTGACTGTCCTCCTCTGGGTCCCTCTACCCCCCGGGGTCTCTTCCTTCCTGGATTCTTCTGACGCCGACCCCCCGGACCCTCCTGCCTCCTTGCGCCGGGCTTTAGGACCTGGCTCTCTTTCAGGGCTGCCCACTGCGTCACTTTCCTGTGCATTTGAACTTGGCGCGCGCGCCCAACTTTCCACTTTCCGTTTGACCGTTTCCTCACTCCCCGATGGAGGTGTGGCCACTCCTGACTCATGCCCTCCCTCCTGTTGTGAGCTGCCAGCGCTTGCCCCCTGGCTCCCTTCCTCTTCCCTGCTCTCTGGCGGTGACGCTGGTCCCGATTTCCAACTGCTCTCCTCTGAGTCCCCTCTGGCTCTATCTTCCTGGGGTGCCCCCCTAGACTCCCCCCTTGCCCTGGCCACTGGTGCTCCTTTCTGTGAATCTTCTGATTCACTGGAAAGACTCGGAGATCTCGGGTCGTCGTCATCACTCATCTTTTCTTCTGCCTCCTCCCCTTCGCTCTCTGTTTCCTCCCTTGCCCTTGCCTCTGCTCCTGAACCCCTGACAGTACCTTTCTGGTTTCTAAAGCCACTTTAAAAAGTAGGAAAGTGATGAAAATATGTCAGTGAATAAAGAAATGTAGGTCTTAAACATGTAGAACTTTGATGGGCTAACAAAGGGATAGTTGAGGTGGAGGTGGTATTGGGCTCCAGCTACCATTAGCCCCAGCTAGCATGGCTGATGAGCTAGGATGAGGGAAGCTGTGGGGCTAACCCCTGGCTAATTGCTCTGTATCTTATTGGCTCTTTCCCCCAGCTTTCTGAAGAACCCCTGTCTTTTCACTTCCACAATGAGAGCAACATCCCAAAGACTGTGGACATACGGTCTTGATAGACAAAGTTCATAGTTTGCATGCAGGAGGTCGCAAGCACCATTCCTGGCTTCTCTGAGTAGATCCAAGATTCCTAACTCAAAGGCTGGAGTGCCACTGTCAGTTAGCACAGGGAATGGTGAGCTAGATGGCCCCATGTTCTGACAGAATATCAGGCAGATGAGAAGAGGACAGCACTGATTGACAGACAATGCACAGGCACACAATCCACCTTGTATCTCTCTGTACGTGTTTTTTAAAAAATCAGTCTGTTTCTTTGTCACTCTCCCCACTTCAATCTGTGCTATACATTTTAAGCTTTTTTTAATAAAATGAAGCCCTGTGTTTTGCCTTCACTGTAATGGGGGACCTACAGATGACTATACCCCACCCCCTTTTGGCCTAAGTGGATGACGTTTGCAGGCACAGGAGTGTCCCCAGAGAGGATTTGGTCTTCTGAATGGCCGACAAATAGACCCAAGGGCTTCTGTGTGTGAAGTAAAAGGAATTCACTTTTCTCCATAAGGTCTTACGAGGAAGCAGAGAGTGGTGGTTGTTCTCTGGATCTTTCCCATCTGAAAATACTTCAGAGATGGCTGAGTGGAGTGCATTTTTGCTTGTATATTTTTATGAAATTTACAGTTTCACACCAGTCTTAGTTTCCAGTATTTGTTTGAGTCCTCTGATTTGCCTTACTACACAAGGCGGCTGTCAATCTCTGGCTTTGGTTTGGTTTTTTTAAAAGGAAAGCAACATATGATTCTTTTAAAAATAATACTAATGAAGCTTTTGACTTCTTTTGGATAGTAATATATCCCTGTTGTTATACTTCAGTGAAGCAAAATAAAAAATTCAGAGCTCTTCCATGCTCTATAGGCAACATTTTGAACAGTCTCACTTCTTGCAAAGCATTGAGAAACCTAGATATATAGGAGAACATAGAGCTGTACAAAACATAAAAGGACAGAAGCATGGAGGAGCACATGGCTTTGTGAGAGCCTTGACCTGACTCTGTAGTATCTTAACTGTGGGATATTGCAGTTAAACATCACTATGCTGGAATGCTAGCTAGTGCATGGAGGGGTAAACATCATAGAGCTGTGTTCCTAGACTCAGGCCATGCCCCTTTTTTCTAATGAGAGAGGAAGTGAAGCCTTCTCTTCCTGTGTCATGTGACTGACCAAGAAAGACATGCCTAAGTGAGCGCCAAGCTTAGAGCATGGGGTTGAAGCGACCTTTCTGTATTTTCTATCCAAGCGTATTCTGCCTGATTCTCCTTGCTGCTGCTTAGATAAATGCATGAATCTGACCTTTTGAACATTTTGCAAGTAGAACATCTTAAACTTAGTTACCTCTGTGCATTCTGTTCATTGCAAGAGAGGCAGAAAGAGAGGAGTGCCGAATACAACTAAACAGGATACGAAAAGCGTTTAACAGCTTATATTCCCGTGTTATACTGCTGCTTGAATTCTGCAAATTTAAACTCTGCTCCCAGGGGCCCTCTCCTGCAGGAGAGTTTAGCCCTGCCTTCTGAATCCAGGCACCCAGCCAATTCTTTGGTTATTTATCCCAAACATGTGAGTCCCAGGGATTCTATTTTTCCTCCCACATTAACATCAAAAACCAGTTTGAAAAGGATAGAAATGGATTATTTATTTACAGTGTTTATATACCACTTTTCAAGTGGACCTCACATAAGATTAGTGCAACAAGAAGCATCAATGAAGGGGGCGGAAGAAGGATTTACCGTCACAGCAAGATGGGTACCCAGAAGTCCCTTTGGTGGCAGTTGAGGGAGTTGGATGGTGACCATTCCTCAAACATCTTTCTTCTCCTCTGAAGGAGGTCCTTCAACACAATTAAGACATTAAGGGGGAAAATACTGTGCCCTAAAAATCCAAAAGTGGTGGTGAAATCGTAGTAGAAGTAGTGCAATAATGATGACGACGACGTTGCTAAGAAAAAGAAGCTTTATATTCCACAGTTAATGTCTCAATTGAAAAAGTGATGAAGGAAGAGATAATAAAAGATCACCAAGAGAAGCAGAAGAAAGGACATTTAAAAAGAGGAAATGATTGTTGGATCATGACAAAGAGTTGCAAAAAGACAGGTGAGAAATTGGCAGACAAATTGAGTTTGTTTTGCAAAGAAATGCAGTGCGCAAAACATTGAAGAGGGGAATGGAGAAGAAGGCGAAGGAAGGTTACAGAAAAAGTTACAGTGAGAACAGTAAGCACAAGAGGATTATGAAAAAATTAAATGAGAAAAAATCTGATATCTTTAGCCAGAGAGCAGAAGCAGTGCTATTTTTCTAGAAAAATAGGTGCCGGAACTCTTATAATAGCAATGGGGCCCATCTGAGAGATGCCATAACTGAGTTCCTCCTGAAAAAAGAGCCCTGGGCAGAAGTAAAACAAAATTAAAGTACTGGCACCTTTTTTTCTGGGAGAAAAGCACTGCCTCTTCAGCTGGAACTCTGGGAATTGTAGCTCGGTGAGGGGAATAGAGTCCTCCTACAAGCTCTCAGCACCCTTAGTTCCCACTATTCTTAGGAAGAAGTCGTGGCTCTTTAAAGTGATATGATGCTGCTTAAACTGTATAGTGCAGATGCGGCCATAGTTTGTAAACGTTTGGGTTTATTGAGACGGAACCTGTTGCTGCACCCCCCCCCCCCCCGTTACCCCAGCGTGCATTCAGTGTAAGTGTCTGTGGCTGCATATGGAAGGATCTCTCTCAAGTCTCATTCTGCACTGGGTGACTCTATGCTAGTGATTGGCTTCTGCAACAGGGGAAAAGCCATGTTTTGCTGGGAGCATGGCAACTGAGCAAATTGCCTTTGCATCCTCTTTCTGAGCACTCTCATTTTTCCTTGGAAGCCGTTTGGGTTGACTTGACATGGAATTTAGAGTGTGTTGGCACAGAATAGGCATGGAAAAGGACCTGGGTGCCTTTGTGCTTGGCATACAAATGCCTTTATAAACCCGTTACCTGTTCTTGCCATTCACAAAGAATTTACAAACTAATTTCAACCTACTCAAAACACTGATTTTTTTAAAAAAATATTTAATTGCCCTATCCACATTCATTTTAATTGTATAAAACTGTAAAATTCTATAGGAGTGAAATTGTTGTTTTCTTTCTAATACAAAATGATACTAGATTTTAATTGCAACCTTTCTATTCCAGTCATATAATTTCACTCTGGATTTTGCTTTGTTAGAAAACAAAGGTCATAGAAACTTTGACAGCACCTGCTTAATAAGACCTCCTATTATTTTTGTACAATTTTTAAAAAGAACTTTGCATAAGTATTTTGTCATATGACTTCTTGGTAAGGTTAAATCTTTTGTTCAAGCGCAAATAAATGGTGTGAAAAATAGGTGGTCATCAATATGCATGGGAATGTATTGCATCTCATGTCAGGACTAACAACTTTCACTCATTCAAAAGAATCTTCATTACTATTTAGCTAAAAACAATAATTTTCACATAATTAACAACTTTTCTTTCACTCACCAGTTATTGGAAAACTACAAAAGGGCAAGAGCACTGAACTCAGTTTTGCAAGACAGATGGAAAAGGAAAACTCTCTTTCCATAAATATTTGGTGTTTTAATTTTCTTCACCAACTGATAGCATATCATCCCAATCACAATTCCCCTGGGTTTAACAGTGAGTCCATAAGTGGCAGTAGAGGCCAATTCAGGATCCAAACATCCTTCCACAGTGGGGGACATAGGTTTTCAGGCAGGGGTTGATCACAGTGAGGGATTGCCAAGAATGCCTGCCTCTTAGCGTGTTTCTCCCTTTTGTCCTGAGTTTGAGCATCTTCAAAACCCATGACAACTTTGGTAAAGGCTGTTCTCTACTTACAACCATAATCTGTTCCGGAGGTCTGGTCATAACTAGAAACGTACATAAGGAGATGCACACTTTTCTATAGAAAGTAATGGAAAAGTAAATTGATCCGTCCTAGACGTTGAAAAACACCCCCTAAAACAGCAATTTAATATGGATTTTATTGTCTTAACGAGACCATAGATCCATAAAATGAAGGCAACAATCAATGTACTGTACTATAAAATAAATAAGACAGTATTGTAGATGCATTGAGGGTGGGTGGGCTTACCTGGCTACAAGCTGGGGGTGGGGCAATAAAGAGCTGATTCACTTCGGCCGGGGTCACTTTTTTTTCTTGCCAGGCCAGGTTCTTCTCTGGACTTTCTCAGGTTGGTTCCTCGGTGGGGTTCGGGGCTGCAGTGTGCCCTCCTGTGCCTCTTGCACCTCTTCCACAGCTTTGGGGGTGGGGTGGGGGTCCTCTCCTCGGCAGCAGAGGCCTCAGCGCTGCTCTGCAGCCAGTGGGGTGAGCTCCGGGCTGCTGGCAAGGCCTCTGTTCATATCTAAAGGAAAGTTCATAAGTCAAAGCACCCACTGCAGGTTGTAACTGGAATCATACGTAAGTAGAGCCGTACGTAAGTCGAGGTTCCACTGTATAATAGCTTTGTAAACAAGCATTTTGGTTTCCCTATGAATGTCCTCAGACACTCTGCACTTCAATCGGGAGAAAGCTGCACTCACAGAGCTCAAGAGATGCTGGATTTCAGCATCAATGTTGGCCCTTGTGGAAAGATAACTGCCCAGGTAGGAGAAGTGATCAACATTTTCCAACATTACACCATTGAGTTGGATTTGTGGCGCTGCAGAGGGGTTATTTTGTACTTGTTGGTGCAGCACTTTGGTTTTTTGGATATTGAGTGATAGGCCAAGCTTCTCGTAAGCTTCTGCAAAGATATTTAGGATGGTTTGGAGGTCATCCTCTGAGTGTGCACACACTACGCTGTCATCAGCATACTGAAGCTCTATGACAGAAGTTACAGTAACCTTACTCTTTGCTTTCAGCCTGCTCAGATTGAACAGCTTTCCATCTGTTCGATATATGATTTCTACTCCAGTGGGGAGTTTCCCTTCGACAAAGTGTAGGATCATGGCAATGAAAATAATAAATAGAGTTGGGGCAATAACACAACTCTGTTTAATACCTGATCCCACTGTGAATGGTTCATTTTGTGAGCCATTGTTATCTGTGATTGTTGCTGTCATATTATCATGGAGCAGCCAAATGATGTTCACTAATTTATCTCGGCAGCCAATTTTTAGAAGGGCAGTCCACTGGGCATTACGATTTACAGTGTTGAAGGCCTTAGTCAGGTCAATAAATGCCATATACAGGGATTAGTTTTACCCTCTGCATTTTTATATCTTTGCCCATGCTATCTTCCAATAAAATAATAGCAATAACAATAATAAATAAATAAATTGTTTGTACCCTGCCCATCTGACTGGCTTGCCCCAGCCACTCTGGGCGGCTTCCAACATATATATGTAAAAACATAATAAAGCATTAAACATTTAAAAATCTTCCATAAACAGGGCTGCCTTCAGATATCTTCTTTTTTAAAATAAAAAATAGTTTTTATTGATTTTTACATTTTTATCTTTATCACAACAACATCATCTCAGATATAAACCCAAACCCAAATACCCCCTCCCCACTACAACTTCCCTCAAATTCTTCTTCTGGTTTGTTGCTTAATACTTTCCCTACTTTTGGTTGCCTTCAGATATCTTCTAAAAGTCAGATAGTTGTTTATCTCCTAGTCATCTGATGGGAGAGCTTTCCACAGGGTTAAGGTGCCACTACCGAAAAGGCCCTTTGCCTGGTTTCCTGTAACTTCACATCTCACAGTGAGGGAACCGCCAGAAGGCCCTTGGCGCTGGATCTCAGTGTCTGGGCTGAATGGTGGGGGTGGAGATGCTCCTTCAGGTATACAGGGCTGAAGCCCTTTAGGGCATGGGTAGGCAACCTAAGACCCAGGGGCCAGATGCAGCCCAATTGCCTTCTCAGTCTGGCCCATGGACGGTCTGGGAATCAGCATGCCTTTACAAGAGTAGAATGTGTGCTTTTATTTAAAATGCATCTCTGGGTTATTTGTGGGGCACAGGAATTTGTTCATTTCCCCCCCTTCAAAATATAGTCCAGCCCCCCATAAGGTCTGAGGGACAGTGGACTGGCCCCCTGCTGAAAAGTTTGCTGACCCCTGGTTTAGGGCTTTAAAAGTCAGCACCAGGACTTTGAATTGTGCTCGGAAATGTACTGTTTGTAGCAAACACAGAGATTTTTATGTGCTACATTGCTCCTCTATACCCAGATCCTTAATGTTAAATTAATGAAATGTTAATGCTAGTAATGGTTATATTAAACTTTACCTTTGCTGTAATATAAACATCCATCCACACTTACCTTTTGCCTTGCACTTTTGAGGAACAGGTCCATGCTTTCCTGGTCCGTGTCTGAGTGCTGGTTATTTATTTATTGCTCCTCTGCTTTCCCCAAGAAAACCTAATCTTTACTGCTGAATCAGAGCAAACAGTCATTGTGGTTTTCCGCAGTATTTCCCAAATATGATGCTGCCTGCAGTGTCTGTGAGCCAGGCCTTCGCGCAGCTTGCCAGAATATGCCTTTCCAGACATGCTGAATGGGCCACTTTCAGGTGATGGGGGGGGTTCCCCCCCTTATTGAGCAATAAAATTTTAATCAATTGATTTCTCAGTACATCCTCCATTCCAGTAACCCGTTGTATAATTAATTTTAACACAATTGATTATTTGTCACCCTCATTGCACATTTGATTAGCACCCCGATTAATTCATTACACATTTGATTGGCACCCCCTATTACTTCATTACACAATCCATTTTGATATCGTTTCATAAACACCCCCTCCCGATTAATTCATTAGCTGTGGGAGTTTTAATTTTAACTCATTTGATGAATTATAGCCCTATCAATCAACTGCTGATTGATAGGTTGCTATGATTAATTTGCAATTCATGATGAATTCATTGGCCATTGGCAATCAGTTATTGATTTCTATATTTTGATAATCAGTGGGCAATTGATAATTAATTGGCAATTCATTAATTATCAATTGATTGGCAGTAGCCACTTGATTATTGCTGGTTCCTTAGCAGTTCCAATGACCGCATGAACGCAGGAGAGGACCTTCTTGGTGGCTGCTTCTAGTCTGGAGCTCCCTCCTTAGAGAAGTCCGTCTGGCTCCCCCTTGTCCTTCTGCTGGCAGGTAAATACTTTTTTGTTCCAACAGGCATGTTGTGCTGTTTTTATTGTAATTATTTAAATGGTTTTAATAGACTGGAGGGAGAAAAAGAGTTTAATAGTTGTACCTATTTTAACTGTAAACTGCCCCGAGTCCTTTCAGGGGAAAGGGTGGGGTATAAATAGATATAACATAACCACAATAGCAACAGCTTGTATGCTGTTGTTAGAGGTTGGTGGGATGAAGGGGGAAGAGGGAGTTTGGGGTGAGAGGTGCTGCAGCCTTTTGCCCTAATGACAAGTCTCCGCTGGCTCCTTCTAAGGTTCTTCATAATGAGCAGCACTTACTGTATTTCCAGCTCTGGCTTCCCATGTCTTCCACCTCCATACTCTCTATGCCTGGATTCAGGCATAGCGTCAAACAACAGCCCCAGCCAAGTCCCAGTAGTGCAGCTGCACACAAGAGCCTTTATTGCCCAGGGATCCTTGGCGCATGCACGCTTCCTCTTTAGGGAAAGGGGTTGCACTCTAAGTGTTTGCTGTAGAAAACAGTAGCTTATCGCAAGTGTGACGGTTGCAAGCATGATGGTGCAAAGTGTCCCACAAACAAAATTAATTGAAGTGTCGGTTCACAAAATCCGGTGCCAGCCATCAATCAAGTACAGGAAAAAGGTGCTGAGAGATCAAGCAAGGTAAACCATGTAGAAATGAGGCCAAAGTGTGGGACATCAAGTGTGTGAACATAAATGCATGTCAGGAATGTATTTGGGGCAGGGACCAGTGTGCATTGGCCATCTGAGCACCTCTAATTTTCTTTTTCTTTTCTTTTTATCACTAAGTTTTTTTCTATGTTCCCTCAAGCAATCTTAGCAAAATGTTGGATTTTCATGGAAAATAAAGTCAAAATTAGTGAGACACCCAAACTTTTTCAGATTTATATGATATGACTTTTATCTACCTTTTCTTTATATAAATGTAGTAGTAATAATAACGACATTAATATCCCACATTTTCTGCCCAGAGCGCAAAGTGATGTACATGGTTGTCCCGCTCCCTAGTTATTCCCCACAACAACCCTGTGAGGTAGGGAAGGCTGAGAGGCACTGACTGTCCCCAGGTCACCCAGTGACCCCTGGGCTCCTTGGGGAGGAAGGGCTCAGTGAAGTGAAGTCTTTATTCAAAGACATCAAAACAGCTCTGATCCTTCTTCCCTTGAGGGCTCCCCAGCAGGTGCCTCCCACCACTCCTCTGTCTCCAGCCAGTCCATGACACAGAGTGTAAATTAGTAAAGGAACATTAATAGCACCACCTTTTGGAAATGGACTTACAGGTTGCAATGGAGGCACCATTATCTGTGGCCCCCATCTGAGCAGTTCCAGAAGGACACCATGGTCAGCTTACTTCATTGACCAGAGCTTCTCTGGAAACCAAGGAGCCTCCTGGGTAGAATCTACACTGGTCAGTTATAACATTAAAAATGCATTATAAAAATGTGACACCAGAGGGTGGTGTAGAGCAGCAATCCATTGGCAATGAGAAATTGCATTGAGAGCTATATTACATATTTTTTACAGCATTTTTATAGATTAGTGTAGATCCAGCCCTGGACTCCCCATGGCCAGAGAGTGAGTGTAGGAGCGATCACGTCTAGGCAATCATTTTAGGTGAATGCTATAAGATTTTCTTGTTTAGCTATCTCTCCATGGCCCAGGGGAGCATAAAGTGGAAGTCTGTGGCATTTCACATCACAGTGAATATTTTCTTCTCTTATATAACATTGGCCTGGTTTTTTGAAGTATTGTGTCTATTCCAGTCCCTCAAATTCAGATGAGATTAAAATCTAAACGAATTAAGTAAAGCCACATAATGTAAAGTGATGCATATTTTTCATGGATAGAGAACGAAAGTGGTTGTAAGTTCAGTGAGATCAGATGGCAAATCCTGTTTGAAGGCATTCTGTAGGGAAAGATATCAATTGTGCTTAAATATTTTATAACTTTTGGCTGAGAGAAAATTCATGTGATCCTGATGCCCGCTTGAAGCTCAAGGATGGGATTTCTTCCCCTTTCTGATAACAAGCTGTCTGAACCTAGGTGCTATAGATAGAGCAAACAGAGGGGAGGAATCCAGTGTCTAAAGGTACCATGTATCTAAAACTCTGCTTTGTTTCCTCAAATTCTAATCTGGAATGTAGAGATCTAACACAGAGCAGCCATATTCAGAGTCATACCCTGATCTGTATATGGTAGAGAAAGAAAGAACAGGCATTTTAAAGGGAGTATTCCACCTTGTGAAATCTGTTTTCTAATTAGTGTATCATTTATATGCTAAATGAAGTGCAATATATCATTTAAGTGCTACAAATAAGTAAAGCTCAATACCAGATACTTACTAATAGTAGCATGTGCCAAGAATTAGTGGCTTGTAAATGAAAGAAAAGATGGATGAAATGCCAGCAAGCAGAAGAAGAAGCCACTTTGCTATACATTAGCCACTGCTTTTGAGAAGATGAATGAACTGTATGGACACAAAAATCCACGGTTATTTATATATCTGTTGTTTTCCAGTGCCTATACAAGTAGTATAGGCATATACAAGTAGTAAATTTAGAAACATTCCATAGTGGAACATCACAAACTTGAAAACTATTTAATTTTTTTAACTATTTGTTGAAAACTGCTACCTCTCACATGCACAAATATATAATATGTCCCTTTAGAACAGTTACCTTCCTTAAGTTTTATCATTATATTATTTTTTAATTCTTCTTTCTTTTTTCTATTAAGAGTTTGGTTTGGTGATTTTGTTGTTGTTGTTTTTAGCACTTTGGTTAAGGTTGAAAACATTTCCATAGGAAAATAAACATTGTAGCAGGTGAGGGGGGGGGGGACGGGACACACACAACAGAGGTCTACTTGCATTTCTTCCAAAGATCCTCCTTGCCTTTCGGTATTTGAAGCAAGAGAGTGCCTATTTCAGGCTGATGCATCATATTCACACCGTGGAGATCCTGTATGCTTCCATATCAAGAGACTCCACCCCATTACTCCTTCATCCTTTTTGCCCTCTGTCATCATTATTCTTTCTGCACATATCCTCATGGTTTTTTTTCTCCTGCTCCCAACACCATAATTGGTTGCTTTGTTCATGCTCAAAAATGCAGATATCCACAATGCCACTTTTAAATGCATGTTTTATCTATTCTCTTTTTTTCAAACAAACAAAGAGAAAATGATCCCAGTTATGATCAAATGACAGCCTCCCTTGTGATTGGGCCATGGAACAGTTGCTTTGCTTATTATCTTAACCCCCCCCCCCGCGCTACCAGTTATGTTCCTTCACCTTGTGCTTAGAAATAAAAATGTGGCTTTTGCAGGTGGGGGACAAACAACCCAGCCAATAATATTTTTGCAATTTACAACTTGTTGTCTCCTCTGACAGCAGAGAGTGGCTTCTGTCCTTTTCCCGAACTCATTTCAGTAGCAGCAAACCCATAGATGGAATTCCCACTATCGTAATCGGAGGCCAACTGCTGGTACAATCTTACTTGTTTGTCTACCATGTTTTGACAGATCATGTCAGGTATGGTTCAGTCCAGAACATATCAGATGAGCCATTCACAAGTGAAGGTGATATTTTGTTGTTGGAGGGAGGAGGGTATTCAAGAGTGCATTACTGAGGTGGTAGGACAACTTCATGGCAAATAAACAGCACTGAAAATCTTGTATGATAAGCTCAGTTTTTAAAACACATATTATAGGTTGTTGGGCTATTGCTGGTAAGTTTTGGGCAGCTTCTGGTTTCTATTTTAAAAGCAAAAAAACAATGGGTTGGACCTAGACAGGCAGATCAATTCAAACTTCAGGAATCAAGAAAAATATGTTGTTGTTGTTGTTTAGTCGTTTAGTCGTGTCTGACTCTTTGTGACCCCATGGACCAGAACGCGCCAGGCACTTCTGTCTTCCACTGCCTCCTGCAGTTTGGTCAGACTCATGCTTGTAGCTTCGAGAACACTGTCCCACCATCTCGTCCTCTGTCATCCCCTTCTCCTTGTGCCCTCCATCTTTCCCAACATCAGGGTCTTTTCCAGGGAGTCTTCTCTTCTCAGGAGGTGGCCAAAGTATTGGAGCCTCAGCTTCAGGATCTGTCCTTCCAGTGAGCACTCAGGGCTGATTTCCTTCAGAATGGAAAGAAAAATATACCCGGGAGTAAATTATCCCAGTGTAACCTAATTAAAACTTTATTCAGGAACATCAAGAAGCATGGGTACCCCCCACAAAAAAAATACAATTGGGAAATAATTGGATTATATTATGTGTATTGTTATAAGGATTAATTGGTTTGATATGTTTAATTTGGTAAATGGACCAGCCCCCACTGTGTGGAAGCTGAGAAAAGGAGTGGCTTGTGGGTACATAGGGGCTGGGAAGGAGGGAATAAGTTGATCTATTTCCTCATTTTTTGTTGTTGGGGAGAAGGAAGAAGCTCAACTTATTTCTCAGTGGGGCCCATGTCAGTTGGGGAAAATTTGCCCATATGTAGAAAGAACAGGTTGACTCAGGCCACATGGTGCGATAATGGCTTCTTAAATCACATGGCTCACACCAGATTGACAGAAGTTTACTACAGTCACTGGTTGGTATCGGGAATTCAACGGCTTCCCCTCAAGCTTAGGAGTTACGAGCATCCTCACACCCCCCTCAAAGTGCCTTGGGGTTTGCTTTCAAGGCTTCTCCACAGGCCTGCTGCTGCTGCTGCTGCTGCTGCTACTTTGGTGGCAGTCACAAGAACACAGAAGAAGAGCCTTCTTTTTTTGGAGCTGCTGCTAGAACAAGTTGCACTGCGGCCAGAACTGCTTCTGCATAGC